>NC_083278.1:118116248-120528748 GCF_963506605.1 Zootoca vivipara | reverse complement strand
GCCTTCTTTATGGTCCAGCTCTCACTTCCATACATCACTACTGGGAAAACCAGAGCTTGAACTAGACGGACCTTTGTCGGCAAGGTGATGTCTCTGCTTTTTAAGATGCTGTCTAGGTTTGTCATTGCTTTTCTCCCAAGAAGCAGGCGTCTTTTAATTTCGTGACTGCTGTCACCATCTGCAGTGATCAAGGAGCCCAAGAAAGTAAAATCTCTCACTGCCTCCATTTCTTCCCCTTCTATTTGCCAGGAGGTGATGGGACCAGTGGCCATGATCTTGGTTTTTTTGATGTTGAGCTTCAGACCATTTTTTTTAAGAAGCCTAGAGTACTATAATAGTACTATTGTGTACAAGTATGTTCTAATGGATTATTGAATATTACTTCAGTTGATATGTTGTTTACTTTAAAGTTATTGTTTTATTATGAGCTTGTTGTATTGCATCAGATTATAAGTTATGTGATCTTTGTTGTATATTTCATTGTTGTAAACTGCCTTGTGTAATACAGAAAGGCAGTATACAAGTTAAACGTAAACTAAAATGAAAAAAAAGAGGAAAGTCACATCAGGCCACTTTCAACTAACCTGATGTGCCAGCAAAAACCAGTGCAAGGACTTCTACTAGCCCAAAGGCAGGTTTCCCATTCACCCCACAAGTACCTCTGCACCTCCAGCATATCCGTTCTGGAAGGTCAGGAGAACCCCCAGAACAGCAGGTGAGGGACAGGGGGGAGATTGTTCCAACTGACAAAATGTGATGCTTACATTGATGGAAAGATCATAATAATGCAACACTGAAGTATTTCCTCCCATTAACTCTTTCAGTCTATCGTTGATATTTTAGGGCTGCAAATTTAAGAAGCTATTGAGCCAAAGGTTTGGTAGTTTTTTCATTTTAAAAAATCTCCTATAGCAATTACCAAATCCAAGGGTTCAGGAGTTCGGAACTTGAGTAAATTTCTGCAACACAATGTGCACTTTTAAGAACCCTTGAGAAAAGTCATATTATCCTTTTCAGTTTATAGTTGATATTTTGGTGTTGCAAATTCTTAGAAGTTGCTTCTAGCTTCTGCTCTTCTTAATTAATTATATCAATGGGATGTGGTCCCTCTGGAATCCCATAAGCAGTTCTGAATTTCCAACATGAGATCATCGATTTAAAAATGTTTGCGGATAATATAAATACTTTGGCAATACCATAAAAATGTAAACCTTAGTTGGTTCCCATTAAACTATGTTTTCTTCTTGCCCAGATGAAGATTCTACAACACTGGTGAGTCATCTATAGATTTTAATTTCAATAAATAGGACTAAGTAGAAGGGACTTCTTGTTAAAACAGATATTTGCTGAACATACAGATTTTGCTGAACATTCACAGTGGATGTGCTTTGAGAGGTAAGTGTGATAAAAAGTTTTGAAGATATGTATGACACAGTTTCTAGTAAACAGATAGTTGTATATGGTCTTTCAATATAGAAGGAGACCCAATATAGAAGGAGATATTCCATAAAATATAAGGTATCTTTTTGGAATCCAGTCCATCCACTAATTCAGGATATAAAGAATACACTTAGATATATTTTATATGGTTACTTCATCTCCCCAAATTTTATTTCCCCTATTCCATGCACTGTGGTGCAAACATGGTGTTAGACCCTTATTTGTTTCAGATTATTATTATTATTATTATTATTATTATTTACTGCACTTTCTGTCTCTTGTCTTTTGTGAAACACCTTCAGGGTGTCAAAGTCAAAGAGCAGGAGAAAAATCTCCTAAGTAAATACTATAAATAAATAAATGGGGTTTTTTTGCTCACTGTGAGTAAAGCTAGCAAGTGTGAAAGGAGTGGGGGAGGTTTGGTTTGAAGACAGATCTGAACAATATGTGAACCACTAAGTCAAATACAGCCCAACAGCCTGCTTAGGTTTTCAAAAATGGGCAAATCTGCAATATGTTCTTTGCTAAGTAGCTTGTGGTGTGAAGGTAATAAAATCCATTCTATGAAAACAATACAGTACTTCATATGTGGGTTCTCTCAGGTGGGTTGGTTTTGTGTGGTGTGGGACATAGGGCTGATGTCCCCAAATCCAAACTCTGTATCAGATCCAGTAATTAATATATTATTTGTGACTTCCTCTTATTTCAGTGAAGGAGGTAAGCACATGACTAACTCTCTCCAACTAATAAAAATATCATCAATGTAACTCTCTCTCCAACTAAAATCATCAGGTGCTAAAAGTATTGTCTTTAGTTGCCCTTCTGACCCTGACAGAGATGTTCTCTCTGTGTTCCAGCTGCCCCATTTATTTCTATGAAACTAATGAGTCCATGCATAAAGGATATGTGTGTGTGTGTGTGTGTGTGTGTGTACACACACACACACACACACACCCCTGCCCTGAACTGAATGGAGCAGTAGCTGTGATGCAGTGGCTGTTGCACATTTGAAATCCTGCCATCGTCCTATATCTGCAGATTTTCAACCATTCTTAAAATGCAACTAGGATTATTTATTTCGTAAAATACAGAGCCATTTTGAGGAGATCAGACTTAAGAGGGTTTTTTTTAAAAAAAAAGTCTGCTGAGCTGAGGGACACAAGACTGATATTGGCACAGCAATTTGACAGGGGTTGTAACACTGTCACACTTACAGGACTCTTCCCCAACCTAGTGCTCTCTAAATGTTGCAGGACTCCAGTGAAGAATATTTAATATATAGATTCTCTCTGAAATTTGTGCGTTTGTGATGTGTGTTTTGGTGTGTGTGTGTGTGTTTGTGATATGTGTATGAGGGGGGGGGAGAGGGAGAGAGAGTTATGAACTATTCAGGGAGGGTTGTACGTCCATGACTATCTCTATCTCATAGAAATCACCAGCTCTTAAAGGTGCTTTACTATGGCTCTATCGACTTGTGCAGCTCCTGTACCAAGCTAAGCTCACTGTATCTCTAAGTACCATTGTGAAAAGCAAAACAAGGAAGAAAAGGGTTTGTTATCTGCTAAACTCACACTAGAGTCAATGAGGGTCTATCATTCAGAACACTACTGTTCAGACCCCACCACTGACCACAGTCAAGAACTAGATTTCTTAAAATCAAAAGCTGACAGAACTACCACACTTACCGGCACATTCCACCACTTGGCGTTGTCTTGGTGTTGAACTCCAATTGCCTTCATCCCTGAAGGGTAAGTGGTGGTTGAAGTCCAATATGTGGAAAGCTCTAGTCTGAGAAAGACAAGTTTATAAGTTCATAATATAATATAGATTAGGGTTGCCATATTTCAAACAGGAAAGTTGTTGAGTGGTTCACTAAAAAAAGTTTAGTTTTGCCCAAATTTGTTGAGCTTAAAATGCAATTTTTGAGCTATTTTTATGGGAAATAGGCAAAAATGACAGTCAACGTGGCCTAACATATGTCCGGATTTTCCAGGACTTTTTTGGCCGATTTTTGCCCAGACACTGCTGACGACTAAAGTATTCTAGATATGTCCAGGAAGTTCCAGACATTTGACAACCCTAATATAAAGATAAAGGGGCCCCTGACCATCAGGTCCAGTCGTGTCCGACTCTGGGGTTGCGGCGTTTACCTTCCCGCCGGAGCGGTCCCTATTTATCTACTTGCACTTTTGATGTGCTTTCGAACTGCTAGGTGGGCAGGAGCTGGGACCGAGCAACAGGAGCTCACCCCATTGCAGGGTTTCGAACCGCCGACCTTCTGATCAGCAAGCCCTACACTCTGTGGTTTAACCCACAGCGCCACCTGGGTCCCTAAACCTAATATAGATTGACAATAAAGCATGAAATCTGACCTGGAGCTACGTTTAAAATGATCACAAGGACCAAACTATAGTGAACCTTCCTTTTGAAAGAACAGCAAAATGACCCTCTCAATGTTTTAACCAGTAAGAAGGTCAGCCATTTGTTATATAGTTTGGAGTGTTTGTTTGTTTGTCTGTCTGTTTGCTTGTTTGTTTTTGGACGGATAAAAGTGTTTAGAAATAAAACTGAAAATATTAGTTATATATAAAACACATATGATTACCCATATGGCTGTACAGACATCTGCCCCAGCCAGCTTGGCCAAAGGTCAGGGATGATGCGAGTTGTAATCCAGAAACACCTGGAGGGCACCAGGTCCCCAGGTCTCACCTTAAGAAAACCTTAATACCTCCCCCCCAAAAAAGGTTAAATCTGATATTATTCTTGGCTTTCATTACAACATGAATTAAATGAGGCTTTGGGTGAGGTGGAGTGAGTTTGCTTGCACCCTTTATGACTTGACTGGTGGCGAATGTATGGTTGTAGCCCCCCAATGTACCGGTAAGTTGTGACCTGGGGATCTTTGCTTGTTTGGCATTAATGGATGCAGACACAATATCCAATACTCAGTAGAATGGAGGGAAAGTGTTATCTTCCTCAAAGATTTAGTAGGGAACACACATACTTTTTTCACCACTGTTCCTGCATAGTGCAAACCAGTAAAATGCACCCTCCAAAGGCAAATGAAGAAAATAATAGGCTTTAGGGGGAAAATGTCCTCCATGCTTTCCTAATTACACAGAGCCAATTGAATTTCTTAATCTCCTATCAAATGTTAGTCAGTTTGCAGTACAACCTGATGCATGTTAATGTGTCACCTAAATTAGATTGATCAACAAAAGTCTTACGTTTTGCCTTTCATTAATGGCTGGGACTTAGTCATGATGTCTACACATTAACTTTTAATAAAAAAAATTCCTTCAGTAGCACCTTAAAGACCAACTAAGTTTTTATTTTGGTATGAGCTTTCGTGTGCATGCACACTTCTTCAGATTGGTATCTGAAGAAGTGTGCATGCACACGAAAGCTCATACCAAAATAAAAACTTAGTTGGTCTTTAAGGTGCTACTGAAGGAATTTTTTTTATTTTACTTCGATCCAGACCAACACGGCTACCTACCTGTAACCATTAACTTTTAATTTGTTTTCCATTTATAACATTTCACAACAGACTGAGGAAATAAGACTGAGGGCTGGAATGTCCTACATGAGGTCCAATGATATTTGATATCACTTTTTATAGGTAGCATGGAAGAATGGGGCAACACAACTGCAGTGACTGAGTTCGTTCTAATAGGCCTCTCCAGAAACCCCAAAGTGCGTGCTGTTTTGTTTATTCTCTTCTTGCTGATGTACCTGGTTGCTGTAGCTGGAAATGGACTTATTGTGGTGCTCATTGTGATGGATTCGCACCTCCACACAGCCATGTATTTCTTCCTCAGCAACCTCTCCCTCATTGATGTCTGCTATGTCACCACCTCCGTCCCACAGATGCTGGCCCACTGCTTCACAGACAGGCCCACAATCCCCAAGGGAAGATGCTTTGCACAAATGAGCATTGCTCTGTTTTTAGCAGTGGCCGAGGGCCTTTTGCTAGCAATGATGGCGTATGACCGTTTTGTGGCAATATAGCTTCTCAAAGTGAGGAAAGGAAAATATTTAACTGTACCCCAAGCAGTTTACAATCTAACTATAGGCATGGCCTGGGGGAACCTGTGGTCCTCCACGTGTTTTTGGACTCTAACTATCATCCAGTGCATAAAATGATGTAATATAGAGGAGGGAGAAAAATTGTTTTCTGCTGCTCCAGAGAAGCGGACACGGAGCAATGGATTCAAACTACAAGAAAGAAGATTCCACCTAAACATTAGGAAGAACTTCCTGACAGTAAGAGCTGTTCGACAGGGGAATTTGCTGCCAAGAAGTGTGGTGGAGTCTCCTTCTTTGGATGTCTTTAAGCAGAGGCTTGACAGGCATATGTCAAGAATGCTTTGATGGTGTTTCCTGCTTGGCAGGGGGTTGGACTGGATGGCCCTTGTGGTCTCTTCCAACTCTATGATTCTAGGATTCTATCAGTCCCAGCTAGCATTGCCAGTGTGATCAAGGAAGATGGGAGCTGTATTCCAGCAACATCAGGAGGCCCACAGGTTCCCCATCTTTGCTTCAGACAGTACTTGAGTAAAAGAGGGGCAATAGAGGACAGGGAAAGGCAAGGATATTTATGATTTATTCTCTGCAGATTTCTTGAAATCCTCTTTCCAAAAATTGTATGCTCTCAGAAGCAGTTTTATTTTTTCAATTGCAACTAGTAAGAGATCGTTTTTTGGGGGTTTGTTTTTGTTTTTTCTTTTCCTTCCTTTCTTCCTTCACTTGGGGAGCATTGTTTCCTAGTTTGTCTTCAGAAATTCTGCATTAAAACATACTTTTTAGGCCAGCTAACCAAATGCTAAAAATTTAAATCAGCATTTTGTAATATCATTTAAACTTGAGTGGTACATGATGTGCATAATTTTTTTTGTAAGATTAAATCATATTAAACATCTTTCACAGTAAGCAAAGTCCAACGCTTCTGTTTACCGTGTGAAATATCTACCACACAACCCTCAGAAGTACATTTTTGGTACCATTTTCAGCCATCAAATAAATCCTTTACATACTCAGAGTACAAACAATTTGCAAATAGCCTATGTATTAAATAAATTTATTAAATATAAATATCTTCCTCTCCAAGTTTTAGAATTATTTCCCCCTTATTTTACCTTTAGCTGTGAACTAGCAAAGCAATTCCTTACTTCAGTTTCTGTTATTCAGCCAATTAAACTGTTTTTAATATTCGGTTGGAAGCCGCCCAGACTGGCTGGGGAAACCCAGCCAGATGGGTGGGGTATAAATAATAAATTACAATTACAATTACAATTACAATTATTATTATTATTATTATTATTATTATTATTATTATTATTATTATTGCTGTGGGGCTAAAAGAGTATACCAGTTGATTATAGAACAGGTATGCCCAACTTCAAGTAGGCTGTGACCCAGTATCAAAAACTGGCAGTGATCTACCACACTCTTCCATTGTCATTCTTCAACTTAAACATATTCTGTTTGGCTGAGCTTATATTTGGCTTCCCCAAGGCCTTAGCGGAGGACCATGTCCAGCCCTGCAAAACACCATTTTGCTTCCCACCCCAGGAAGATGAGCCCCCTTAATTTCCTGGGGTTGGGAAGCTGCCTTATACCAAGACAGGCTGTCCTGACACAGGTTGGCAGCTTCTCTCCTGCCGGGGCTTCTCACAACCCCCCCCACCAACCCCCTCCCAGGGCCCTTGGTGCACACGGGAAGCCAACATGCCCCCCCAGGCCCAATTTCTCCCTTTACCAGACAATGAGTTCCATGGGGACATGGGGGGCGGCGATGGCTTAGTAAACGCAGCTAGACTGGAGCTGTAAAAGTGGGGAAAGTTCAGCGTCCACACAGAACTAGGAGCAGAAGGGCGAGAGGGGGGAGGGGGGAGGGGGGAGGGGGGAGGGGGAGGGGTGTCACTCACCATCTCTCTCCACGCGCTGCCTTCTCACAGCTCCCTCCGCAGCGCTACTGCTCATGTGGAGCCCACGTGCCTTGTCATTGCTCCTTCCCCCGCCTCCCTGTTGCGGGGCTGGGGCTTGCAGGGGTGGAGTCACGTGCTTTGCACCTTTCTGGGACCGGCCAGCTGGCAGGGCATGGAAGGAGCAGGGGAGGGGAGAAGGGTGGCGAGGAGCAAGCCCGGCTAAGCGGAGCCTCGACTGGTCGTGCTGCCTGAGGGGGGGGGGGGGCGTGCCGCTGAGGGTGCCCTGCCCAGCAGACAAGGGAGAGGGCAGCGAGTGGAGGCAACGGGTCGTCTCTTTGACTCTTTCAATTCCTATGAGCCATAGTGCGATTGACAAACATCCATCCCATGATTAACCGATCAATCGACATGCCTGCTATAGCCGGTCCTTCTACTTGCTCTGCTCTGGCACCAGCTCTGCTGAATTCCTCCCTCCTTCTGTCTACTGCCTCCATTCCCTGCATTTTCAAAGTGCAGCAGTGAGTTGTGAGTTCCAGTCCTTATTTATACAATAGAGTGGATTTATACAATCCACACACAAAAAGGACTTATCAGGTTTAAGTTTGCAGAACTTAAAACAAAACAGAAACACCAGGAAAATAAATCATAAGGGCAGGGAAGAACAGCCAAATGAGCAGTGAGCAGACTTAGTGACCATTGAATGCTGAGTGCTGAGGTAAAAGTTCATTTAAAAAATTCCTTCCAGTAGCACCTTAGAGACCGGGTTACAGGTAGGTAGCCGTGTTGGTCTGAGTCGAAGCAAAATAAAAAAAATTCCTTTAGTAGCACCTTAAAGACCAACTAAGTTTATATTTTGGTATGAGCTTTCGTGTGCATGCACACTTCATCAGATACACTGAAACAGAAGTCACCAGAATATGTATAGTCAGAGGGTGTGGGGGGGGGTTGATGGGAATGGGTGATGGGCTGATAGGAGTGGTAAACCTGTTGATGACTGTTAACGACTGTTAATGACTGCAATTGGTCTTGCAGGAAAAAGCAAGGACTGAGGTGCTAAAGAAAGCTTGATCATGTAAAATGAGATAAGAATCCTATGTCTCTGTTCATTCCAGGTGGCTCCATGGTTTTAAGCTTGGTAATGAGTTGCAATTCAGCAACATCTCTTTCCAGTCTGTTTCTGAAATTTTTCTGTAATAAAACAGCTGCTTTGAGATCTTGTATAGAATGTCCTGGGAGATTGAAGTGTTCTCCTACTGGTTCCTCTGTCTTGTGATTCCTGATATCAGATTTATGTCCATTTATCCTTTGGCGTAGGGTTTGGCCTGTTTGTCCAACATCTCAAAGTAGCTGTTTTATTACAGAAAATTTTCAGAAACAGACTGAAAAGAGAAGTTGCTGAATTGCAACTCATTACCAAGCTTAAAACCATGGAGAGACCTGGTATGAACAGACACATAGGATTCTTATCTCCTTATATATGATCAAGCTTTCTTTAGCACCTCAGTCCTTGCTTTTTCCTGCAAGACCAATTGCAGTCATTAACAGTCGTTAACAGTCATCAACAGGTTTATCACTCCTATCACCCCCCCACCCTCTGATTATACATAAGGGTCTGGTGACATCTGTTTCAGTGTATCTGAAGAAGTGTGCATGCACACGAAAGCTCATACCTATGACAAACTTAGTTGGTCTCTAAGGTGCTACTGGAGGGATTTCCAAATTTCTAAATTACTGCTCCCTTATGCTGGACTGAATGGAAAATGCAAGTGAGAATTTTTAACTGTCATGCTACGAACTGCAACAACTAATAAAGTATGGTAGGGTTGCCATAAGTCTGGGGAAATCCCAGATATGTCCTCTTTTGGGGGGCCAACATGGAACATGGCCAGCATAGTAAAAAGTGCCCCCCCACTTTTGGACTAGGGCCTCTGCCTAGGAACAGGTCATCACCAAATTTGAAGTGTTTGTGGGTAAGGACAAAGTGGCAGAGTTTGGTAGCAAAGTCCGCTGTGGTTTTATCTGAAATGGTGTTCCTTATGGCTTGTAAACCATCATTGTGTGGGGTGTTGGTATACAGAGATTCCACATCCATAGTGGCTAGTACTATATAGTATTGTTAGGAAGATTGTTCAAAGATTGTATTTTCCTCAGAAAATCTGTGGTGTCACGTACGTAGCTGGGAGCACTGATAGCATATGGTTTCAGAACAGAGTCCATATAGCCGGAAACACCCACTGTAATGGTGCCAATACCTGAGATGATGGGGCGTCCTGGATTTCCTGGTTTGTGTATTTTAGGTAGAAGATAGAAAGTTCCTGGTCGAGGTTCCGCTGGTGTGTTTGTGAGAATCTGTTCCTGGATGTGTGGGAGTAGCTCCTTGACAATCTTGTTCAGTTCTTTTATGTATGCTTGTGTTGGGTCTGAGTCCAATTTCATGTAAAAGGCGGTATTGGAAAGTTGTCTGTGAGCCTCCTGGGTGTAATCAGTTTTGTTCATGATGATGACAGCTCCACAGAGAATCTCACCTAAGAGATCTACAGCAAACCTTTTTAGAACTAAAATATCCTCCTGATGAAGTTAAACAACAGATCAACAGAGCCAGACTGATACCTAGAGAGAACCTGCTGCAAGACAGACCCAAAAAAGAAAATAACAGAACACCACTAGTTATCACATACAGTTCCCAAGTTAAAACAGTACAACACATCATCAGAGATCTACAACCTCTCCTGGACAATGACAGCTCTCCTTATCAAGCTCTGGGAGGAAGACCTTTCATTGCCTACAGACAGCCACCCAATCTTAAATAACTCCTCACCCACAATAATACAACCACCAGACTTAACATGGACACTGGTAACAGAGCCTGCAATAAACCCAGATGCCAACTTTGCTGCCACATACACCCGGACAACACCATTACTGGCCCCAACAACATCCAACATACCATCTCAGGACTATTTAATTGCTCATCTTCTAACATTGTGTATGCCATCAAATGCCAACAGTGCCCTTCAGCTCTCTATATTGGACAAACAGGCCAAACCCTACGCCAAAGGATAAATAGACATAAATCTGATATCAGGAATCACAAGACAGAGAAACCAGTAGGAGAACACTTCAATCTCCCAGGACATTCTATACAAGATCTCAAAGCAGCTGTTTTATTACAGAAACATTTCAGAAACAGACTGGAAAGAGAAGTTGCTGAATTGCAACTCATTACCAAGCTTAAAACCATGGAGCCACTTGGAATGAACAGAGACATAGGATTCTTATCTCATTATACATGATCAAGCTTTCCTTAGCACCTCAGCCCTTGCTTTTTGCCCCGCAAAACCAATTGCAGTCATTAACAGTCGTTAACAGTCATCAACAGGTTTATCACTCCTATCAGCCCATCACCCATTCCCATCACCCCCACCCCCACCCTCCGAATATACATAAGGGTCTGGTGACTTCTGTTTCAGTGTATCTGATGAAGTGTGCATGCACACAAAAGCTCATACCAAAATAAAAACTTAGTTGGTCTTTAAGGTGCTACTGTAGGAATTTTTTTATTTTGTCCTAACCCTAACCCTAACCCCTAACCCTAACGCATCAACCCTAACCCTAACCCCTAACCCTAACTGTAACCCTAAGCCCCAAACCCTAAACCTAAACCCTAACTCTAACGCTGCCCTAACCCCAACCCTAACCCTAACGCTGTACTAACCCTAACCCTAACCCAGCTTCGGAAGCGCTCCTGACTTCTGGCAAGGCAAAGATAGTGACCGGCACGCTCCCGCAGAGCGGCCAGTGTGTCCACGCCCTTTGAGCAGCCCTGTGCGGCGGATTTCGCCGCCGCCCCACGAGAGGTGGGGAAGCTCGGGGAGCCCAGTGGCTCGGTTGGGGGGTCGTCACCCCCCCTGGCTACCACACGAGCCCGGGACCTGATCCAGAGTGCCCAACCATGCTGAAGATGATCACCCAGATTTCAAGGACCAAATGGAGGAAAGAGCACACAGACTTCGTGGTGGGACAGAGGCGGAGCTAGCTGTCCCGGCACCCAGAGCAGCACACATGCTGTGCACCTGGAGGCGGGGCTAGCTGTCCGCGGGGGCAGGGCAGCGATGACCTGGGGCAGACCGCACCCACCGCACCCCCCTTCCTCCGCCAGTGCTCGGGGAAGAGCCAGACAATTTCCCTGCTGCTGCTCACAGGACAGACGAGCCTTTGTCCTGGAGTCTGGCACAGGCTAGGAAAGGAGGGTTCATTAAGCCATCACGTGACAAGGACCCTTTGACCCTCGCCTGGTGAGGCTCCTGGGCTCTGTGTCCTGGGCTCCAGGGCAAATGCCAGTGGGAGAGACTGGGATTTAGGTTTGAGCCACCCCAGAGCTCTGAACTGCAAAGCCCAAAGATCCAGTCTGGTTTAATCTTCCTCCTGAGTTTGCCAGCTGCTGCCCTCAGTGCCTTTCCAACCATTGCCTCTTGGCCTCAGCTCCACACCTGCTAGAGCGAGACAAAGTCTTCCACCTGGGCCTGAGACCCTTGTGGGGCTATGGGAGAGCCCTGACATTCTTAGTCATTTCATTGCCTTTCTATCCCATTGTATCTTTTTCTCCAGGGAGCTCAAGGTGGCACAGATAGTTTTCCTCATTTAAACCCCACAACAACCCTGTGAGGTAGGTTAGGCTGAGAGGCAGTGACCGGGAAGCATCATGGCTGAGTGGGGATTCGAACCTTGCTCTCCCAGGTGCTCCTCCGACACTCTGTCCAGTACATCTCCCTCCCTCTTCTCTCTTGGTGCCTTTCCAACCCAGCCTCTCTGGCCTTGCTTGCCATGCAGCTATCAACCAGGGGCCTGTTTCCTCCTTCCGGTGAGCCAGAAGTGATGCAATCACCTGACTGTGCCCTCCAGGAGATAGAGGGGGCAGCACTGCCTCCCCGCCCCCCCCCCCCCGCCCCCCATAAGCGGGGAATCTGTCTGCTCTGGACATAGAGCAATGAGCAGCTTGAAATTTAACTGCCTGGATTAATCATTACAGCAGAGGCCTGATAAGGCCGGCAAAAGCAGCATCCAGAGCTCTGAGCCTGTTCTTGGCCTTGAACCATGCGGGGCACCAAGAAATACCCTCATGTCATCGACACGCCAGACCAGGGCAAGTGGGAGGTAAGGACGGGAGCAGGAACTGGGAGAGAAGGGCCAGCACTTCCCTGCGACAGGTGGACCTGCCCCCAAAAGCAGGGGGGGGGCAAGTAGTCTGGCAGAATGGAGACCCCCCCCCAGCAGCAGCAGCAGCAGCAGGGCTTGGTGAAAGGAAGCCCTGCTTCTGAGGGGTGTGTGGGGGATGGGTGCCTGCATTTCTTCAGAAGGAAGCTTCCTTTGTCCGAGTGGCACCACCAGATAAGTAGAAGAGGGGGATGCGCCCAGCGCTTGCCCCTAGAAGAAGGGTCCATGCACAGCTCTGTCAATGAGCACTTGCCCTGCATGCAGAAGGCCCTATAAGTACATGAGAAGAGCCTGGCTGCAGGATCAGGCCAAGGATCCCTATCTAGTCCAGCTTCCTGTTCTCACGGTGGCCAGGCAGACGCCCCCTGGGAAGAAGCCCACAAGCAGGACTTGAGGGGCACCACCGCCCTCTCTGCCCATCTGCGATTTCACAGCAGGACCTCCTGTTGCCACAGGGCCCAGGGCTGCGGAAGAGAAGGCAACCCAAGTCCCCGCAGGGTTAAAGGTAAAGGTAAAGGGACCCCTGACCATTAGGTCCAGTCGTGACCGACTCTGGGGTTGCGCGCTCATCTCGCATTATTGGCCGAGGGAGCCGGCATATAGCTTCCAGGTCATGTGGCCAGCATGACAAAGCCGCTTCTGGCAATCCAGAGCAGCACATGGAAACGCCGTTTACCTTCCCGCTGTAGCGGTTCCTATTTATCTACTTGCATTTTGATGTGCTTTCGAACTGCTAGGTTGGCAGGAGCTGGGACCAAGCAACGGGAGCTCACCCAAGATGTTGAAAGAGGGTGGGTTGCTCTGTCAGAGTGGAGAGTGATGGCCTCTCTGGTTGGTATGGGTGCCTGAATGATAGAACCAGAGAACTGTAGAGTTGGTAGGCACCCCAAGGTCATCTAGCCCAACCCCCTGCAATGCAGGAATGACAGAGAATGAATCCCTGCCAGAGGGCCACCCAGCCTCTGCTTAAAATCCTCCAAGGAAGGAGAGTCCAAGGCTCTTATTGTCAGAAAGTTTTTCCTCCAACTTCAGAATCTCTTCCTTGCCACTTGAGGAGCCCTCCAAGGATGGGATATTCTCCCCTGTGTCCTGCAACATATCCTGGGAGGAGGTTTGATCCAGGACCTCAATACATTTCCAAGCCTCTTTCTGAGACTCGTTGAGAAGAGGCGCCCCATATATGGAGGCTGGATTACATTTCCCTTTGAGGCTGCACCCGTATAACACTGGTGTGTCTAATCATATTGTGTATGTCAGTCACAGTGAGTCATGGTTTTGGCAGGTTAGCATCTAAATAAAAATATACATTTAAGTCATGGATTTCCATAGCGGCCCTGTGCACAGGTGTTCAGTGGGGCAAAGATTCTGTGACATGTGTGGGGTCTTCAAAAGCCCGAGGGGAAAGTCAGCAAAAAATGTGCCACATGCCAAGGGAAAACCCACCAAAATGTCTAGGCAGGCACAGCTTCTCTCAGGGTGGATTCCAGCAGAGCTTGGAGGGCAGAGCCTTACAGCTGTTCTGCAGTGCTTATTGCCCCCCCTTGCGTCTGTCCCCCACAGCCCCCTCCCTTCATGCCTTTTTCTCCCAGCTGGCAGGGTATGAGGCTGCCTTGCCCATCACGGAGAAGTCCAACCCCATCACCCGGGAGCTGGACAAGGCAGACGCTGCGCAGATCGTCCAGCTGCTCAGAGACTGTGATGCAGAAATATTCCAGGAAGACGACGAAGCTCTGGTCAACTACAAGGTGACTCTGCCTCTTCCTGCCTACTTGCCTGGGATGGGGGTGATCTGGAATGTGACCCTTCAACACTGTAGAATCAGAGAATAGCAGAGTTGGAAGGGACCCTGTGGGTTTCCAGGCAGGAGTTGATCATGGTGAGGGTTTGCCAAACGTGTCTTCCTCTTAGGCTCATTTCTACTTTTCACCCTGAGTTTGTGCCTTTGGTAAAGGCTATTCTCCAATTGGAGCGCTTGCAGACCAGTGTTTCACATTTTTAAAGATTTGCCTTGAGGGCACCTTTAACCTCTTTTGTTGTCCCCTGTTCGCTTTGGAAGACCATATAATCAGGCATCCAAACAACATGATCAGTCCAACGATGTTGATGTTGGGTGCATTACAGTAGTCCAATTGTGAAGTTACCAACACACGAATGACAGCTAAGCTATCTGTGTCCAGAAAAGGATGTAGTTAGCACACCATCCTAAGCTGACATGAGGTGTCCCTTGCCACAGAGGTCACGTGAGCCTCCAGTAACAGAGATGGAACTGGGAGCAGCCCCAGACTACAGACCTGCTCCTTCAGACGAGGCACAACCATGCCCTGAACTGGCGAACCATGCCCCATCTTCTGCACCTGAGACCCACCTACACACACACACACACACACACGTCTCTGTCTTACCAGCATTGTCTCAGTTTGTTGGCAACCATCCTGCCCACTGCTGCACCTGGGCACAGGTTAAGAACAGTCATAGCTCCTCCTGATTCAGATGCGATGGAGAAATAGCACCACTGACACCCTTTTCTGTCTCCCCCAGAGGCTGTACAGCGAGTCAGTGCTGAAGACCATGGTGGACATAATTGCCAAAGTGCAGGAGGTGCTGAAGGTATGACAGGTGACACTGTGTGTGTGTGTGTGTGTGTTGTGTTGTGTTGTTGTTGTGATGTGTAGAAATGCTAGGAGAGGATATGATCATTAGATATTATCTTTCCTTCATCATGTTTGTGAGTTCAACAGAGTGCATCCCTTTGCAGCTTAAAAATAAAGCTTAAATAGGCTAGTTTTAGCCTTTTTGTTTAAGTAATTCAGGATGCTTTAAGGCAGACTGGATTCTCCTGGAATTTCCCCCTTTTCTCCCCCTTAAAATATTTGCTGTAGAGCAGGGGTGGCCAACTCCCAAGAGACTATGATCTACTCACAGAATTAAAAAAACTGGCAGTGATCTACCCCCTTTTTGGGGGTTCAGGTCAAAGTTAGTTGTTCAGCTTTTTTTAGGAAGGAAGCAGGCCCATTGGGGGGGGGTCAGGTCAAAGTTGTTGAGTTTTTTCAGGGAGAAGGTAAAATGTTGAGCTTTTTTTAGGGGAGCCACAGTTGTTCAGCTTCTTTGGGGGGAGCCAATGATCTACCAGTGATCTACCGCAGATGTCCAGTGATCTACCGGTAGATCACGATCTACCTGTTGGACATGCCTGCTGTAGAGTAACAGATGCAGCAGCTTTTTTCAGGCAGGCTTAAAATGGTAATTCAGTTACAAAGACATACTTAAGTCTAGCTTAAATGTAGTTTCTTCACATTTAGCTTCACAGCTAAAATGTAGACGTTTCTTCACATTGGCGGCAGATTGGAAAGACTAAGATACAACAATATGCTTGATTACCTTCTTCCCAAGGTGAGGGAAGTGACCTGGCAGGGCAGCTTACTCTATGGCATTAACCCCTTCATGCAGTAGCATGTTGGTTATATGAGGCTTGTTATCCCACATGTCCAGCTACAACCACAGTTTCCGCTGGATGGCGGGCAAAACTATGGTAGAGGCCAGGTATTCAGTTGCTTATGGGGAGGGGGGTAGAGGGTCCTTGGCAGCTGGGCCAGGATCAACTGAGTGGGTGGACACCCAGCCTATTTGTCTCTTCCTTCTTTCCTCAGGAACCAGACAACACGCTCATTGTGCTGAGTGGAGGGGGAGCCTCTGGCCGGATGGGCTTCCTCATGGCGGTGAGTGCCTCCTGCCTATGCCCTTCTCTTCCTCCCCTCCTTCTCCCCTGCCTCTTCCTTCTGCTCCCTCATTTCACACACACACACACACACACACACACACACACACACGGCATCCCCGAGGCTTGCCCCCTTGTCCCTGGGAGTCAGTGCTGGAGGGTTTGCCACTAAGCCTGGCTCAGGGCTGCACCAGGAGGGGGCACCTGCCTGGGATGCCACAAAGGGACTGCATTGCTAGGAAGGGCAGGCTTTGCACTGTGGCCTTTGGGGTGGTCCCTCAGAGCTGGGGGGGGGGCACAGGTCGCCCTCCCTGACTGTCTTTGTGCCTGTTTTTCCTAGGTATCCTTTAACATACTCCTGAAGGGGTTGGGGCAGCTGCCCCAGTACACATATATAATTGCTGGGGGGGACAGGTAAGGACACAGGATGAGCAGGTGGGTTGCAAAAAAGGCCATTTGGGACTCTAGGCTACTAGACTGGTGTGGGGGGTGTCTGGGACATGGGGGGCAAATGCATGTGCAAACGTTTCAGGTGCAGACCTGAGTTTGGAGAAGAGAGTCTTTTCATGTGTGCATTTGTGTGGTGCTGGTGGTAACTGGAGCTCTGGACTGCAGAGTTTCATGTTGGAGGGTTCAGAGTTTTGGGTGGATTTGGAGGGCAGGGTGGGATATTATTTATTATTTATCCTTCCTCTTACTCATTTGTGTGAGTTTGACATCTAGTTAGCAGTGTGTAAAATGACCATCCTCATACCCTCCAACATGTCCAAGAAGAAAACTAGGGTGCACACATTTCAGGCCAAGATCTCGCTTGAAAGCATGGCCCCTCAAAATCAGATGTCCTGATTAAATTGGGACAGTTGAAGGGTCTGCATCCCTTTGGAGCATAAGATGTGGAAACTTCTGGGAGAAGGTGGCTTAACCTTGTTACATAAAGTTTCAGAGCTGATCCCAGCAGAAGCAGCAGTGAAAACAAGAGAGGCAGAATCTGACATTATAAAAATATGGTTGAGATAAAAAAATGGAGTCTAGATTAAGCATCCTTCTCTTCAGCTCCATGGTGAAAAAGAGACTGAGGAGGGAGGAAGTGATAAGGAATATTTTCATTTGTTACTTTTCCTACCAACGGGAAGCAGAGGATATGACCTCACAGAGTGTCCTCTTTAGGAATTTATAGGGGATCTCCAGGTGTCTTAACCCTTTGCTTATCCAGCAAAACTTGAAATCTCATTTTGCCTGCAAATTCAGTTTCCACACAGACAAGTGCATTTCTGATGCCCCTTCTCACAGGTCTCTTGTAGCATCCCTGGAGGGCCCTGAGGACAATGCGCTGCTGGGTATTGAGGACCTAAACAAGGTGAGGCTGCTGGTGTGTGTGTGTGTGTGTGTGTGTGTGTGTGTGTGTGTGTGTAGACCCTTGTCTATCAGCACCCTCAGCTCCCCAGAGCTGCTGTTGCAAAGGAACAAGCACCAGCTACAGATTCTTCTGGTGGAGAGCAGCTCCACCACAGGGCCATCTAAAGGCCTTGGTTTCCCTTGCCTCACTGGCAGGAAGAGAGCCCACAGGAGAAATGGCGGGTGCCTTTGGCCCTGGGTGGAGGTGGAGGCAGCTGATGCTGGCCTAGGGAGGAGGGCTGGGGAGTGAGGGGCAGCAGCAACAGCATAACAGTGACACCTGCGCTCCCTTTTCTCTCTCCTCCTCCAGGTCTGTGAAGGGAAGAAGAAGGTCATTTTCTTTGGGATTTCATGTGGTTTGTCTGTGAGTATTTCATGCAGGACAGAACAGGAGTGGAGGGAGGTGGGGAGGGAGGGACCCTCCCAATTCCTGTAGTAGATGAAGGGATATATATCTCTGTTCCAGATGGGCAGGGGAGCAGAAGACGAGAGGGATGTTGCACCCCACCCCAGCCAGAAGGTTTCACATGGAGGACCACAAAAGCCACCTCTGACAAACTCCACACTGGGAGCCAGTGTGGTGTAGTGGTTAAGAGCGGTAGACTCGTAATCTGGGGAACCGGGTTCGCGTCGTCGCTCCTCCACATGCAGCTGCTGGGTGACCTTGGGCTAGTCACACTTCTTTGAAGTCTCTCAGCCCCACTCACCTCACAGAGAGTTTGTTGTGGGGGAGGAAAGGAAAGGAGAATGTTAGCCGCTTTGAGACTCCTTCGGGTAGTGATAAAGCGGGATATCAAATCCAAACTCTTCTTCTTCCCTCACTGCCAAGTCCTTAGGTGTGTCCAGTGGATATTTCTGCTGGCAATGGGGAAGGGCCACTGGAGCTCAGTGGTTGGATCATCTGATTTAAGTCACAGGTTTGATCCCCCAGGGCAGCGTCTCCAAGTGGCACAGGAGGAGAGCCCAGTCCACCGTCCCGCAGACCATGTGGTGGGCCAGACTATATTTTTTTTGGGGGGGGGGGAATTGAACAAATTCCTATGCCCCACAAATAACCCAGAGATGCATTGTAAATAAAAACACACAATCTACTCATGTAAAAACACGCTGATTCCTGGACCTTCCGTGGGCCGGATTGAGAAGGCGATTGGGCCGCATCCGGCCCATGGGCCTTAGGTTGCTTACCCCTGCCCTGGAGAGCTGTTGCCAGTCAGTGAGGCAACGTGTAATGAACTATGGAACCTGCTGCCACAGGAGGCAGTCATGGCCACTGACTTGGATGACTTTCAAAGAGGAGGCGACAAATACATGGAGCAGGAGAGGGCTATCAATGGCTGCTGGCCACAACGGTTACTAGTCTGCTCTGCCTCCACGATCGGAAACAGCAATGCTTCTGAATAGCAGTGGCCGGAAATCATGGGAGGGGAGAGTAGATGTGCTCGACTCTTCCTTGCAGGTTTCCCTTTGGGGCAGCTGGTTGGCCACAGTGAGAACAGGATGCTGGACTAGGTGGGCTTCCTTTGGCCTGATGCAGCAGCTCTTCCTTTGTTGTTGCGCTGAGTTTTGCACATTGGTGCCAGGCCTGAAAGAGGAAATATGGGTCCAGGAAGATGGAAGTAACCTTTCCTAATCCAGGGGTCCCTTTGGAGCTTGGCCTGGAGGAACATGGCCTTTGGAGCAGAGGCTGCCTGCCTGTGACTGCAACTAAGGCATGGCCACTGTGGCTGGTGCTGCCTCACACGGGCTCTGCTTGCTTGCAACAGGCTCCCTACGTGGCTGGGCAGCTGGATTTCTGCATGAACAACTTGGACATCTATGTCCCAGTTCTGGTGGGATTCAACCCAGTCACCATGGCCAGGTAAGGAGGGGGGGCAGGTCCAGAAGAGCTGCAGGGTGAGCTGCCAAACACTTTGCCGAGTCTGGCCAATTGGCCAACCCTGTTCAGAGCATCTCCTGTGCCAGAGGCCAGAGCCATCTCGAGCTTGGGAGGCGCTTGGCTGAGGCATCATCTTTACAGAGGGGGGAGGGGCGGGGCAGGGAGAAGAAAGCAGATAATGGAGATGGGTTGAGAATTAAATGTGTAACTTTAAATTTAAATCACCAATCCCATGTGTGGTGGGCAAATATGAGAGTAAACAGGCTGTGAAGCCCTTTTAGCAGAGTAAAAACACACCGACGCTTTTGCAGCTTACTAGAATCTAGAAATTAGGCAATTACACCTCTTATCCCTCTTTATTTGTGGTCTGCTGACTTTCCCCCCTCTGTGCCCTTTGCTAGGAATGAACCATACATTTCAGTAAGATAAACAAGAAATCCCCAGCTAAAGTAGAATGAGAGTGAGAGTGGGGTGGGATGCAATCTTCTTTCTGCTTCAGAGGTTGGGCTTTGTGAAATGTTCATCTGTACAAACCACACCATTAACAGTAATATGTAATAAACATTCTAAATTCTCCCTGTGGAAAGCAAGAGGAGGTCCATGTGGGGCTCTGGGGAGGGTGACCTTGTGGATGTGAAGGAAGTGATGAGGTGGCTTGGACAGTGTTGGAATCCAGCAAAGGGGGGGGGATCTGGGCAAGAGGCCCCTGCTTGCCCTCGCACACCCCACATCTTCCTACAGGACAGACAAGATTGAGGGTTTCCACTCCACCTTCCGGCAAGTGGCTGAGAGGATGGAGAAGCTGCAGGAGACCCACCAGGCCTTCATCCTCAATCCTGCCGTGGGGGTGAGCGCTGGGGAGCGGGGGGGGGGGCTTCCCTGTGCTTCCCTCATCAGACCTACCATCCCTGCACATCCACAGTACATACTGGCATTGGTGGAGCTGAGGATGGTCCCCTGGAGAGAGCAGCTCACAGATAGGGGACAGGGGGTGTCACCTCTGACTGAGCCTGTTCTCAGGTGTCACCTGCTGCACCTCCCTCAGGTGAGGCACCTGGAAGAGGCCCTCGGATGGTGATGGTTCTTCAAAAGGGTTTGGTGCCATCAGTCAGTGAGGAAAGGGTGTGCCATGGTCCCAAGCCAAACAGAGCCCCTCTGCAGGCAGGAGCCTGTTCTAGAGTAGAAGCCTCCCCCATGTGCACTCCATTCCCTGCTCTCCCCAGCACTCACATATATGAAATAAATGGAATTCAATAAGCATGTTTACCTGAAATCTACTTCCTTGCAAGTTCTATCTTTCAGGGCAATGTGTTTCGCCATCTCATAACAAGAGCTGCTGGCTGTGGGCCTCAGGGCATACTTTAGTTGTGCTCCAGTATAAGAGCTTGTTCCCAGGAAGGCCTCCGATGGGCTAGTGCAGGCAGGCAGGATTGCCAGCCCAGTCCATGGGGCCCTGATCTCTGGCACATCCTGGCAGCTCCATGGGGCATTGGGAAAGTCTCCTCTAAGGACCAGGCAAGGAACCTATCTCAGCCTGCTGTGCTCTTTCAGCCTGAAGGGCTCACTGGCTCATCCCGCATGAAGGGCGGCAGCGCCACCAAGATCCTTCTGGAAACTCTGCTCCTGACTGCACACAAGACAGTCTCCAAGGACAGCGAGATCTCAGAGAAGTGAGTTATGGAGCAGAAGCCAAGCAGGCCAGCCTCTGGGGGCTCCTCCATGGGGTGGGGAGAGGAGCCTCTCTTAGCGCCCAGTCCCTCTCCTGGCAGCTGACCAGCAGCACAAAGCCCAACAGAGTTCCCTCTGAACCCTCTCTGCAGGTGTCTTCTGGAAATCCTCCGCACCTACGAACGGGCCCACAAAGTCACCTATGGTCAGAGCAAGAAGATTGCTGCCCTTGTGAAGCAAGCAGGGACCAGGTGAGCCTCAGGTGGGCAGGAATCTCTTCACACCAACCAGAATTTATCTTCCTTGAACCTCAGCTCCTGTGGGCTTTGGCCTGTCAAAAACTCTCTGCCTCCCAGCACAATCTCTGCCTCTCTCCGCCGCAGCCTACAGAAGAAGGCTTATGTCTACCTGGTCGGCTGGCACACCCTGGGCATCATCGCCATCATGGATGGGGCCGAGTGCATCCCCACCTTTGGGGCAGGTGAGCCCTACCAGGCAAGGAGGGTGAATTGAGACTGGGCAGAGAGCAGTTCTGTGAATGTGGGACTCACCCCCTCCAGAATGTCCTCATTCACCAGGGCCAGGAAATGTCATGTGCTGATGGAGGGGCTGGAGGCGGCTGCAGGTGATTGGCAGGAGGTTCCAGTACGTGTGCATGAGTGTGTGTGAGAGAGGGTTCCTTCCTATGCAGACACATGAACTCACTTTTCTGCTTCTCCCTTCGTGGCACAGACATCAACGATGTCCGGGGCTTCCTCATTGGGGACCGCAGCGAAATGTTCAACAGAGAGGCTGATCTGATTGCACAGGCGAGTGGTCAGAGGAGGAGGTTGTTTGGACACCTCCTAGGCTGGGGTCTTCTCCTTCTTCACTTCCTTCTCTTTTCGGGGCTTCTACAGAAAGGGGACACCAAACCCAAATGCACAGGCCCAACCCCGAAAGCAAGAGGAGCTGCCCCCTCCAAGGGCCATCCACTTCTCCAAGGCACATGGGAGTTGGGCACACACGCCAAGCAGTGCCAGGGCATCCAAAATGACGGCTTTCATCTCATTTCTAGTAGATCAAGGCCAACCCATAACTCAAGACCCCCCACATGCCTTGTGGCTGCATCCCCCTCCCACCAAAGCCAGGTGTGGACAGCTTCTTCTTTCTGTCTTTCTTGTGCAGGGCCCCAAGTTTGCTTTCTCTGAAGAAGATTTTGTGAAAACAATCCTCCCATCATTGACGGAGCTGGATACCGTCCTCTTCCTTTTCACAGTGGATGGTGAGAGGTGGGAGGGTGAGGCAGGGGGGCAGAAGGGCCTCTTGGGAGATGTTGGAGAAAGGAGAATGTGTCTCCCCATGATTATATGGTTTATGGTTTATGTATTGTTTGTGACTTTTGTAATTGTGCTATTGCTGTATTGTTTTGATATTCGATTGGAAGCCGCCCAGAGTGGCTGGGGAGACTCAGCCAGATGGGCGGGGTACAAATAAATTATTATTATTATTATTATTATTATTAGACTGTGGAGGCTGAGATGGCCACCAACTTGGCTGCCCTCAAGAGGAGTGGTGGTGGTAGTGGTGGTGGTTTTATACTCTGAAGAAAATTCATGGAAGACACAAGGCTGGCTTCTGCCTGCACTTTCAGAGCCAAGATACTTCTGAATAGGAGCAGTTCCTGGGAGCCCCAAGTGAAGAGGGGGGCTGCTGCTGCTGCTGCTGCATTCAGATCCTGCTTGCGGGCTTCCTTTGGGTTGGCCACCGTGAGATCAGGATGCTCTGCTAGATGGGCTCCCTTTGGCCGGATCCAGCTGCAGGGCCCTTTGGGTGTTCTAGGGAGCCAGGAGGTGGGAGGAGGAGGGAGTCTGCAGCTCAGCAAGCACAGAAGGGATGGCAGAAGGGGGGGCTGCTGGAGCCAGCGCTCTGAGGGCTCCCGACCTCCATCCCTCTTTGCCTAGTTCAGAGCAGGAGGCGGCTCTGGGGTCCAGCCACCAACACCTCTAGCTGAAAAGAATCACAGTTTGCAAGGAACATGAGAAGAGCCTGTCCATAGTGGCTGGATCAGGTTATGGATGGCATGGGGAGGATACATTAATTACAATTGCCAGTCTTCCATGTGTATGTATGGGTTACGCAGAGAACCCCATCCTTGGCAGCAAAATATACGGTAGATGCTTGAAACTAGGCTGCAAAGATTGCCGTATTTTCTGAGCAATTCCAGCTGCTTGATGTTTTGTTTTGTTCTGTTTTCTTATATTTTGTTGGAAGCCATGCAGAGTGGCAGGGGCAACCCAGTCAGGTGGGTGGGGCAGAAAAAATATATTATTATTTTTATTATTACTCTTACTACTACTACTACTACTTCTAAGGTTAGCTGGCTTCCCCTTTTCTTACCCCTCTTAACAAAGAATCAGGCAACAACTTATAAAGTCAGTAAAATTAGTGTTTACTTACTTAGCAGTCTTGCATTGGATCACAGCAAAGGCAGCAGTAAAACTATGGGCAGTAAAATACTTAAGGGTTTCAAAATATATAGCTGATTACAAAATTGTATTGTGCAGTCAGGGAGATTACCAACATCCATCTGCCTTGAAGACATGGTGAATGGATGACATCACACAGTGTGCTCTCTCTCTCTCTCCACCTTTGACATTTCTATGGTCCAAATCTGCATGTCTAGCAATTTACAGCCCCTAGACTTCTTAACTGTTATATTTTGAATGCTAATCTCCTACACATAGGGGGGCCATCCTGCCCCCCCCCCGGTGCCCCTGGAGACAATCCTGGGCTGCCTGGACCAGTGGCTGGCTCCACATAAGACAGCCCCACCTGTGAGTCAAAGGCACTTGGATCGGCACCTCTCCCTCCTTTCCGGAAAGGGAAACAGCTGGTGGGGGAGTGAGCACCCTAAACCCTTTGCCACCAACACCCCTCTCTCCTCTCTCGACTGCAGACAACCTTGATGAAGTGGAGAAGTTGGTGGTTCAGGTGAAGGAGAGGACCTCCAATGTGCAAGCCCTTTCTCATGCCACAGTTGGGCAATACCTGCCGGTAGGTGCTGTCTGCAAGGTGGGCATGCTTGCAGGCCCTCAATACCTGATGACTGATGGCTACTGGTCACGATGGCTATGACCCATAGTCCACTGCCCTGGAGGGGCAGAATCACACATGCAAGAGGGCTCTGCCCCACCTATTGAGCAAGCCCCTTTCAGAGCTGGACCTTTTGGCTGACTGTTTCCCCTCCCTCTCTGCTTTGCTCCCCCCCCCCCCGCCGGCCAGGCCTCACTCAAGAAGCTCTTCCCCTCCATCATCAGCATCATGTGGCCCATCCTGTTCCTGGAGTATGAAGGCAAGTTCATCCAGGTGAGGAGGGGGCTGTAGGGAGCAGGGAGCCACTGACAAGGGGGGGGGGAGAATTGCTTGGTGTCCAGGCTGGACCTCCCCCCCGGCCTGGCCCTTCTCTGCCCACCCTCCACTTGCCCATTCAGCCCACCCCCTGTCCCTTTGCAGAGGTTCCAAAGGGAGCTCAGCACCAAGTGGATCCTGAACACAGTCAGCACCGGGGCTCACGTACTGAAGGGCAAGATCCTGCGCAATTACATGGTAGACCTGCGAGTGAGCAACTCCAAGCTCTTCTGGAGGGCAGTCAGCATCCTGCAGGTACTGGGTATCCCAGAAGGCTCCCCTGCAGGGCCATGGAGCTAGTCAATGGGTGTCCACTTCCCAGGGTGAGGGCTGGCCATCAGAGTGCCAGCAGAGTCTTGCTTGGGCAACAGCAGTGCCTGGTGCAGTGTCAGGCCAGCCGAGGCCTTCCGCTCAGTCCAGCTCCCTCCTCCTTCCACTTTCTAACACGGGGGAGGGGGCCTCTGAGACCCTGCCCGACTCTCAGTTTTGCTTGTATCTCAATCATCCACTAAGATGCTTTGGGAAGCAATGGCGGGCTTTATCCTTGTGATTCTCACAACAACCATCTTAGGTAGACTACTCATGGAAAGACAGTGCCTGGTCCAAAGACACCCATGAGCACCGTCAGGGCAACATGTGACATGAACCTGAGTGACGTTTGCTCACATCCCAGGCCCTCTGTGGGGCCACCACCTTGAAGAAAAAGCTGGGCTCAAGTCCCCACACTCAGGAAGGGTCTGTGTCCTTTGCCACCCCCTGACAGCCCCACCCAACTTCTCTCTCTCCCTCCAGAGGTTCTCAGGGCATCCGCATGCCAAGTGCCTGGAAGGTCTCCTGCAAACCATCTATGATCCTGAGCCGCTCTCGGACGCTCTCCGCACAGCTCCAGTCTCCAAGCACATTGCTGTAGCAACAGACAAGAGCAAGGTAGGCAGGTGTTCTCTCCCTCCCTCCCCCCCAGCTGGCCATCCCACTTCTCCATCTGGTCATCCCACACTTGTGCCATGACACAGGAGGTACAAGTCACACCAATCACATCTCTTATTCCTGTTTATTTGTGGTCTACTGACATTTCCATTCTCTGTCCCTATTGCTAAGAATGAAACACCTGTTTTAAAGATTTTACTTACATTCAATGCTGACAGCGAATAAATCAAAGTGGTATGCAGGTAAAAAAAATACTTCTTAGTTGCAAAATGCAAATTTAGTTTCCAAAATGGAGTCTGGGGAAAGGAGGAAGAAAAGATTAAGGTGCCCAAACCAATGGCTTCAAGTTACAAACAAGGAGACTTTGACTAAACATCTGACAGTGAGAGCTGTTTGGCAGTGGAACCTTCTCTCTCAGAAGCTGGCGAACTGTCCTTCCTTTCAGGTTTTCAAGCATAGGTTGGATGGCTTTCTGTAATGGGTACTTTAGCTGAGATTCCTGCATTGCAAGGGGTTGGACTAGATGACACTTGGGGTCCCTTCCAACACTATGGTTCTAAGATCTTTTGTCCTATTTCCTGCCACAGGAAATGCAGGAATACAGGAATTTTGTATTCCTTAACCCTTTCATATGCTTATTAACAAACATAATGGTCAGTTTGACTGCAGATTTCCCCATGTCTCTTCCATTTGCCCAGGTTGTACCCACAGCCCTGCTCTGCCTCCTGCGTAGCTGGTCGGTGCCAGAGGCCCGCGCCCGCCTGGATGCTGCTCCCTCCCTCCGAGCTGCCCTTGATGCTGCGCTGAATGCTCCTGGAAGGAAGAGGGGGGCTGACAAGTCAGAACCTGATGAGCAGAGCACATAGGGGGGGACACTTCTTCCAAGGGGTCCCACAGCCTCAAGCCCCAGATGGTCTTCCAAGCAGAGGCACTCAGCCTGATGGGAGAGGCCTCATCTGACACTGCCCTGCTGGTGCCGGCCAGGACAGGGATCCTGCTCTGCCAAGAAACAGGTTCTTCTTCCCTTTGGGAGATGGATCTGTGTCTCTGGGGAATGCCTTTTTTTGCCCCCTGTCTGGGTGGGCCTTGCCCCAAAACGACTCCCTTGTCTCAGGAGCTGCCATGCCATGCCATGCCCCTCCATGCCCCCCCACCATTGGGCTGCCGTGCTAGAGTGGGTTGTCAGCCTTTCCTGCCAACCCCTCCGATCTGTGCTTTCTCCTTGCCAGCTCACATCCCTGGCACTGCCACCTGTGCCCTCTGCTGCGAGGCTGGCTGGCTGGTGGACCATGGTGTGCTACTAGGGAGACAGGAAGGGCTTCAGATTCCCAGCCTGTGCTTCCACGGCCACCAGCACCCAGCTAGGCAGCGCAGACTGGGCACCATCCACCTACAGATTGAGCCCAAGCCAGGTGGGTCATGAAATGACTTGGGGAACCTTGCAAGGCTCACAGCAGATTGTCTGTGGTGCCTGTAGTCAGCATATGCTGGCAGTGTCATTGTGTGGCCTGGTGGGATGAGGGGCACGGCAGGTGGGTTGGGGGTAAAGGGCCTGGGTCCACCCTGCCCCCTGGAGTCCCTGCCCCTTTCTCTGTCTCAGTGCATGAGGTTGGCACAGCTCATTTCCTTCCTTTCTGCCCTGAAGCCGGAGGTTGACTGTGTTGCTCCTCCTGTCTTTGATGGGAAACCAGCTGGCGAGTTCTGGTCTCCTCTCTTTTTGTAATAAAAGATGTGTCTGTGGACTGGGTGTCCTGTTCTTGCTTGGTTTGGGGTGGGGTGGGTGACTGGAGTGCTCAGGTTCTAGAAAAACATCCTGAACCACCTGCAGGAATCAGACTATAATCTCTCTCCCCAAATACACACAACATGCAGACCATGAACTCTGAGGGATCCACGTGGCAAAGGAATGCTTCGATATGGCCTAGCTTGACCTCTCACTTGGATGGAGCATGTGCCCTGGGATGGCGTCATGGGTGGCCTTGACTGCACCCCACCCCAGCGAGTATCCCTCTTCGGCTGGCCCGGAAAAGTGACCCTTGCTCCTGTGCAAATGTACACAAAGGGAGGTGCATGTGGCTGCTGGGGGGTGTTTTGCTGTTCAGGAAAGGGAGAGGATGGAAGCCGTGGCCTTAAGCTCCCTGTCAACAGGAAGTCACCCACCCACCCACATTTGATCATTTAGAATCATCAGAGAAGGTGGTTCCTGCTGAGACAATGGCTGGTTTGAGGTTTTGAGAAGAAAGACACTGGGCTGCTTGATGGATCCCCAAAAGAAACTGGTAGGCTATTACACAGATTGAAAGTTGGCATTTGATTTGTCCTGCTGCCCCCAGATAACAATGTGGCTGCAGCATTCTAGACAAAATGAAGTTTCTGAACTATATTCATAAAATGCAATTAGTGCAATTCATCCTGGAGGTGACCAGAAAGTGATTGACTGTGGTTGCCTCTGACTTCTCTAAGATACATCACTGCCATACAGTTGGAAGTGGCAGATACATTCCTGGGAACTATGGAAGAAAAAATCCTTGTTAAATCCATCAGGACGTAAGAAGAGCATGGCTGCTGGATCAGGCCAAAGAGGGCACATGGCTGGGTGTTGCGAGTCTACCAACATCTGGAGGGCCACATGTGTTCCTCTTAACCTACAGTAACACACCTGGTTACAATTCATAAACCTTGAGTTCTTTGCATGGTTTAGGTTTGGCACTGGAGATGGAAATGCAATCTCCTGTATGGACAAGTCAAACCACAGTGTTTGCACTACCGAAGTCCCCCCCCCCCCAAGCCTGGGCAGTGCGTATGTTGTCTTCTGCTGCCCAGATGACGGCACCCCTCTCGGCCTCACTGATTAAGGTGTTGTTCCAGGTGCCATCCAACCTTGGTGGTGACTCCACTCCGTATTTGTGTAGTGTTTACTCCTGAGCGTTTTCTTCTCTCATAGAATCAGAAAGTTGGAAGGGAACCAGGGTCATCTAGCCCAACCCCCTGCAATGCAGGAATCTCAGCTAAAGCATTCATGACAGGTGGCCAACCCACGTGTTTAAAAACCTCCAAGGAAGGAAACTCCACCATTGGAAGATCTCCCCCAAGGCAGCAGATGTTTACGATAAGTTTTCCTTCTCCTAGATGGGCTCTTCTGTCCAACCAGAGGCTACTTAGGAGCAACCCACATGAAAGTTAGGGGCAATGTGGGGGGTCGGTGCCCCCTGGGACTGGTATGGCAGGAGGGAGGCAAGCAGTAGGGGGCGCCAGAGCCAAAGAGACTCCGCAGAACCAACTCAGACTACTTTTGCCCTTCTCCGCTGAGTTCTCCAAGGCAGACGCGAGCCGACAGCGCCACCCCAGGCGGGCCGGCGGGTGCAGACACAGCTCAGCTGCCCAAAGGACCTCCCGGGCTACAAGCCCCGCTCTTCCCCGCGGAGCCAGCCAGCCAGCAGCCGGCCCATAGCTGTCAAGTTCTTCCTTTTTTAAAGGGAAATTCCCTTATGCTGAATAGGCTTCCTCTCGATAAAAGGGAAAACTTGACAGCTATGAGCCGGCCCGTCGAACCGGAGCCCCGAGTGGTGAGGAAGCCCCGATCGATCCCGAGCATCGCGCCTCCTCCCGTACGGGCCCGCCCGCCCGATGCTTTTCTTCGTGTCCACTTGGGCCTGTAGTCTGGAGAGGCTCTCGGGCAGCTGGAAGGAGCCCCGCCCGCCCGCCCCTCCCTTCCCGGTCGCCAGGCGACCGACAACACTTCGAGGGGCCTCTCCTCCGCCTCCTCGCTCTCCTTTTTCGTGCGCCGCGAAGGACCCTCCAGCGCAGCCAGCAGGTAGAGCCCCTTCTTGCCCGGGCCCTGCGCCCGGGAGAGCCCTCCTCCACCCGCAAGCCCACCAGGAGCGTGGCCAAGAGACCGCTCAAACTTTCGGTTCCTAACTTAGCAGAGGAAGGTTTGTCTCTGCCCTTGAAAGGGGGGCGTCGACAGCTTCCCGGACCCTCTTGAGTCCTCTGAGCGCCCAATGCCCCCCGGTTCGATGGCTCAACAGCCGGGAGATCTGCGCACGGAGCAAGGGAGCGTCTGATCCTACTCCGCTCCCCCGAGGGGCCTGGGTTAGTCGGGCTCCGCGGGGCAGCCGCCCCGCTCTTGGCCGGCCTCCAGCGCCCTTCTCCTCCTTCTTCCTCCAGGGCTCAGGATGCCTCGCAAGCGCCGGGGGAAGACGCTGCCGCAGGCGCAGCCAGCTGGGACAGAACGCGCACCCCCCGGGAGCGGCGCCGAGGACTCTGGGGGTAGCCCGCCGCAGGAAGGTGCCTCGCCGCTGCAGGGGGAGCTGGAGCTCGTCTGCCGGGAGCTGGAGCGGCTGCGCGGGCGGCGGGCGCAGCTGCGGGCGCAGCACGAGCTCCTGGAGCAGGAGGCACAGCAGCTGCGCGCCGAGAGTCGGGAGTTCCTGGACTACGTGGCCAAGCGGGCGCAGCGGCGGGAGGGGGCGGCCGTGTCACTGGGCGACGAGAGCCAGCAGCTCCTAGCGCAGATCCAGCGCGAGCACCGGGAGCTGCTGGCCCGCTCCGCAGAGCAGGAGGCGGTGCTGCGCGCAGAGGTGCTCCGCCAGGAGGCCGAGTTGGCCCGGCTGCGCACCGAGCTGGAGGAACTGCGCGGTGTGCGCGCGCTGCAGCAGGAGCAGGCCGGCCGCGTGCGGGAGCTACAGCGCGCGCAGGCAGCGGCCCGCAAGGAGCACGTGCAGCGGCGGCAGGAGGCGGCGGCGCGCTTCGCGCAAGCCAAGGCGGCGCAGGAGCGCGAGGCACGAGAGCGGGCGGCGCGCGTGGCCGGAGAGGCGCACCAGGTGGCCGCGCGGTGCCTGCTGGAGCACAGCCGGGAGGCGCAGCGGCAGAACCGGGAGCTGAGGCAGGAGCTGGCGCGGCTGGTGGCGAGGGCACGGGCGCTGCAGGCGCACAAGAGCCGGCTAGAGGATCACGTGCAGCGCTTGCGGCGGCAGCATGAATCGCTGCGCGACTTGGCCCTCCTGCGCCGCGGCGAGAGCGACCGGCAGCAGGGACGCGCGGAGAAGCAGGAGGGCGGGCGCCCCTTCCCCGAGGCGCAGGGCAGACGAGCTGCCTCCAGGCCAGCCGCGCAACTGCTGAGACGGTGAACAGGGTCCTGGCGGTGAGAGCCTTAAGACGAGCCTACGAGGAGCCTGGAGGATCGATCAGGCCAGTGGCTCACCTAGTCCAGCCTCCTGTTCTCACGGTGTCCGACCAGATGCCTGTGGGAAACCGGCTGCAAGCAGGATCCGAGCAGAAGAGCGCTCTCCACGCCTGAGGCTGCCAGCATCTGGAATCCAGCATCATTGACTGTGGGACAGAGTATAGCCTCCAGGCTGACTAGTAGCCATCGCTAGCCCTCTCCATAAATTTGTGAAGGCCTCTATTGAAGTCATCCCATCTGGTGGCCAACGCTGCCTCCTGTGGGAGGGAGTTCCATAGTTCAACTATGCACTGAACTTTATCCCATCTGTACTGAACCCATTTTAATCAGTTTGGCTTAACTGCTGCTGTTGTAATATTACTTAATGTGGTTTAATATCTTATTCTTTCCCCAGTTTGCAATTTTTTTAGGTTGCTGCTTTACAAATTGCTTTGTAGAGGGGTGGTGAGTTGAGATAGAAAATCTGTTCATAAAACAGGATGGGAGGCAAGCTCTCATTCTGCAGGGACAGATGAGGGAAGCCATCTCAGGGGCTCTTCTGTACTTAAGGAAGCCTCACGACTCAGGCTAAGAAAACCAGGAGGTATGTTGGGGGTGCGGGCAGATCTTTGGCTGTGGTTCAGCAATGGTAAGGATCAGGGTCGTGACTTAGCTGAGCCAAGATAGCACCCAGGTGAGGGATCTCCCTACATCCACTCCTTGGCAATGTATGGTTTCTACCTGAGACATTTCAGGAGGCCTCTGGCCGGGTCACGTCACATTCTGCATGCAAAGCAGCTGCTCAGCCACTGACCTGTTATGGACAAAGGAGGGGCACCCAACCTACTCCTCAGAAGCATTGGCATGCTATGCGTAAGGGCCCAGTCTTATTCAGCATCTTTATCTGAATACGATTCTATGAATATGATTCTGATATGATTCTATGACACAGCAGAGCTCCAGGACACAGGAGCTTGCCCTGCTACTGAGCAAGACACGCCCACATGACCACGAACTTCTGTATGTTTCCCTCAGTTATACTGGGTTCCCAGTTTTCATAATAAGGCAAGGAAACCCCATTTTCTGAAGCATGGAAATTCACAAAAATTAGTCAAATAGATGGTTTTATTTACTTCAGAAAGGTGATAAAAATTGTGATCCCAGGGTGGAGGGAAGGAGACCTGACTCATGGCATGTATGGAACAGGGATGCCATAATTCTCAAGATGTGACAACACAAACTTAGGATACCCCTCCTAACTGCCAAACCAGGTGTTAACAGCCCTGACAAGGTGCCCCATGATATTCTTGTAAAGAAGCTGGTAAAATGCAGGCTAGACAATGCTACCATTCAGTGGATTTGTAACTGGCTGACTGACCGAACCCAAAGGGTGCTCATTAATGGCTCCTCCTCAACCTGGAGAGTAGTGACTAGTGGGGTGCCACAGGGTTCTGTCTTGGGCCCAGTCTTATTCAACATCTTTATCAATGACTTGGATGATGGGCTTGAGGGCAACCTGAGCAAGTTTGCAGATGACACCAAATTGGGAGGGGTGGCTAATACCCCAGAGGACAGGATCACACTTCAAAATGACCTTAACAGATTAGACAACTGGGCCAAAGCAAACAAGATGAATTTTAACAAGGAGAAATGTAAAGTACTACACTTGGGGGGGGGGGGAGAAAGGCACAAATACAGGATGGGAGACACCTGGCTTGAGAGCAGTACATGTGAAAAGGATCTAGGAGTCCTGGTAGACCACAAACTTGACATGAGTCAACAGTGTGATGCAGCAGCTAAAAAAGCCAATGCAATTCTGGGCTGCATCAATAGGAATATAGCATCTAGATCAAGGGAAGTAATAGTACCACTGTATTCTGCTCTGGTCAGACCTCACCTGGAGTACTGTGTTCAGTTCTGGGCACCACAGTTCAAGAAGGATACTGACAAGCTGGAACGTGTCCAGAAGAGGGCAACCAAATTGGTCAAAGGCCTGGAAACGATGCCTTATGAGGAACGGCTTAGGGAGCTGGGTATGTTTAGCCTGGAGAAGAGAAGGTTAAGGGGTGATATGATAGTCATGTTCAAATATATAAAAGGATGTCATATAGAGGAGGGAGAAAGGTTGTTTTCTGCTGCTCCAGAGAAGCGTATAGTAGGGCTCCCATACATCTGGGTTTTCCCATACATATTTGGGATTCATCCATTGGAAATAGTGTCCAGGCAGAATTTCCAAAAATCACAAAAATGTCCAGGAAAACCTGGACATACGGCAAACCATGTCAGAAGTGATTTTTTTTGGGGGGGGGGGTTGCAAAACAAAAAATTGTGTCCAGATTTTTACTTGTTGAAATATGGCAACCCTAGTATATTCCTAGGCTCTGCTCAGAGCTCAGACTCCATTTTAAAAACTAACTTTGTATTTTGTAACAAAGAAGTATTTTTTGCCAGCATATTACTTTGATGATTTGTTGCCTGCATTGAAATGTAAGTAAACCTTTTGTTTATCTTACTAAAACATGTAGTTCATTCTTAGCAAAGGGGACAGAGAGGGGAAAGGTCAGCAGACCACAAATGAACAGGGATAAGAGATGTAATTGCCTAATTCAGGCATCCCCAAACTTCGGCCCTCCAGATGTTTTGGACTACAATTCCTATCTTCCCCGACCACTGGTCCTGTTAGCTAGGGATCATGGGAGTTGTAGGCCAAAACATCTGGAGGGCCGCAGTTTGGGGATGCCTGGCCTAATTCCGAGATTCCAGTAAGCTGCAAAAGTGCCTAAGTATTTTTACTCTGCTAAAGGGGCTTCACAGCATGTTTGCTCTCAGTGCTCCCCCACATGTGGGATAGGAGGTTTTGATTTTACTTTACAGATTTAATCCTCAATTAAACTTCATCAGAAGCAATGTATTTATTTCCTGCTCAAAATATCTGCACTCCAGTCCAAAGCAGTGGTGCTGAGGACTCACCCAAGCCCAGTATGACGAGCATGCCTGTCTTGCACTGCCATCTTCTAGCCAGGCTGCTCACACAACAGCTTGAGCTCCTCATCTGACTTGTGTCTCAGGGGTGTGGATGGGGTTCTGGACCGACCTCTCCTTGCAGCATCGAGGAACAGCGAGGCTCCTTGCAGCCAGCTGGGCTCCTGCATCTTGGCAGCATCACATGGGGCAGGTCCTGTGCAAGGGGGAGGGCTCACCTGATGGTGCTTTGCACCAGGGCCGACCTGGCCACAGACTCCTTCACCCTCCTGGGCACCCCCCACCGCTGATGCAGAAGCTTCTCGCGCAGGTGGAACTCAAAGTACTGCTTTTTGTCAGTTGTAAGAAATCTTTCACATCCTGGATTTGCTCTGGGACTGGTTGTGGAAAGGTCTGTTGCTCGTGGTGAACTAGCTTGCCTGCCCAGCCCCTCAGGGGTGTGAGACCCCGCTTTCCCCAGGAGGCTTGTGGGACAGGGCTTCAAAGCGGCCTCCTGGTGGCGGCGGCAGAAGGCGGAGTGAGCACAACAAGTCCGCTCAGTCAGGGGGGGGCTCACTTGGTGGCACTCAGGGGCCTGCTCCCTGCCACCTGTGAGGGAAACCAAGGCTGGGGTCAGATCCCAAAGGACCAGATCCAGCTGGGCGGCATCCTGTTTACTGGTTGGTGGAGGCAGCTCTCTTTGGGTATCTGTGATGGCCCTGGCAGTCTGGCGGGAATCCCCGGCTGGCTGAAGTGGGACCCAGATCCCTTCCTCAGGCTTCATCTTCCCTTGGGCGGCTGCGGCAAGAGGACGCTTCTCTGCAGGAGGACATCCTTGGGCAAGGGGTGCCTGGCCCCAGCTTGGCTGCTGCCTCTTGCAGCGCTGGAGTTCTGCACTAGCATCCGCCTCCCCAGGCAGGCTCTGAGCCCCGTCCGGGTGGGCTGTGGCTGAGGGCAGATGGACCTGGAGGAGCTCCAAGGTGGCCAGGCTGTTCCAGGGGCCATCCCCACCCAGCTCCCGTATCTCAGTCCCTGGAAGACCTTCCCACTGCTTCCCAAGCAGGCGTGGCATTCCCGAGTCCAGTGGCCAAGGCTCCTGTGTTGCTTCTGGGCTGCACCAGCTTCTGCCGCCTTTGGCTGCCATGGTCATGGCAGAACAAGCCAGCAGTGCCGCAACGCTGTGTGGCTTTGGAGAGCTGCTCCCTTTCGAAGAGGGCCTCTCCTGCTGTGGGGCTGCCTGGGCCAGAGGTGTCCCGGGAGGCGGCAGCGGCCAGCAGAGGGCTTTGCAGACCCTCTTGGGGAGGCCCCACTTGCGATGCACTGCTTTCTCCCTCAGGTGGTGCTCCAGGCACTGCCTCCTCTCCACCTTGAAAAGGGGCCTCTGGTGGTCGGTGGCTGCCTGCGGGGCTGTGCATGCCAGGAAGCCCGGCAGGGCTGGCACAGACCTCTCCAGGGAGCTGTGCACCAGGCCAGGCAAGCCCCACAGCAGCTGCAGCCGCTTCCGTTGGAGGTGAGCTGTCAGCTGCTCTCGCATCTCCTGGCTGAGTAGCAGAGGGTCCAGCAATGGGGACTCCACCACTGTCCCGCTGCCCCGGCTTAGAGGGGGTGGGCAGAGATTGGCCAGCTCGGTGGCTTGCCAGTCTTCGGGACCGGCCTCCTGCCCAGGCTCCAGTGACTGCATCCTAGCCCCCTCGCCCTGGCTGCGCTCTCAGGGCCACAGACCCCTGGCCAGGCCTGGGTCAGTCAAGATCAGCCAGCTCCACACAGCTCTAAGACAGGCAACGGAGGAAAGCAAAGGGTCAAGACCTCTCTTGGTTTGGCACAGGAGACTCCTCCATTGCAGGGAGTTGCTGGTTTAGCTCCAAAGGCACTGAAAGGAGGCCTGCCCTATGGACCCCTTTCCAACCCGCTCACAGAGGGCCAGGCCAGCAGCGGTTATCCCATATGCACCAGCTACTCTCCCAGGCAATCCACCGTCCTCCTGCGGTTCCGTTTATCTTGTTGCTACAGCAACACATTGTGAGGTTAGCCTGGCACCCAGTGGGTGCAGCCACCTTCCCAGGACTGCTTCTCCTGACGGAGGGTTCTCAGGAGCAGCAGGGCAGAAAGGGACCTCTCCTGGGGGCTCCAGTGGGGGGGGGCTTGATGCGCCGGAAGTCACTGGAGGGGCACCCACAGTTTTTTGAAAACTCAATGCTCAGAAATGGGTACAGAAGAGAATCCATCCATCTTATTTACAAATCAATCTATAAGATGTGACATACAATCTGGAATTCATGCATTGTTACACCTGGGTATAATAACAATAATTTATTATTTATACCCCGCCCATCTGGCTGGGTTTCCCCAGCCACTCTGGGCAGCTTCCAACAGAAAAATGAAATGAAATAATCTATTAAACATTAAAAGCCTCCCTAAACAGGGCTGCCTTCATGTAACACTACCCATGAAAACCAGCAAACTTCATACAATTCAATATGCTGTTTTGATTTATGTTATTAAACAAATACAAATTACCCAGAGGATTATATAAAACTTTTATTCACAATTTCAGTAATTTCATGTAACTAATTTTGGTTTTTTGATAACTAATTAAATGTGAAAATTACCTTGGAATGTGTGTTTTGCTATGGTAAGATTTTCAGCGACGCTCCATCTGCAGTGCCCCGTTTGCTCCCGGGGTTGGGGCACAGCTGCCTGCCTGAGGATAGGGAGGAAACCCCACCTCTGGTGGCTCCTTGCCTGGAGAGTGTGGCCTCACCTGGGAGGACCAGAGTCCTTGATGTGCCTCCTCAGAAGTAAGCCCTGCTGAGCTTGTGGGGAGCGGGGGTTGTTCTTCTCCAGTCAGTCACTTGAGCAACCCAGGCCGCCTGAGGTGGGCTGGAGGGCAGGATGCGAGGAGGCGTGTGGCCAGAGGATCCCCTTCCTTTCTAGGAATCCCTCCCCACCCTGAGAGACCAGAGGGGGGCCACTACTCCCTCCCTCTCCTGTGGCTGAGCTTCAGAGGGGAAGGGCCATCCTCCTCCTCCTCCTCCTTCTCACAGCTCCCACTTCCTGCCCGCTGGGGGCAGCTGGCCTTTGGCTTCTGCTGCCCCTGCTCCCCCGCTGCCTTTTGCCTGGGTGTGGCCTTCTTGGGGGAGGCAGCAGTCTGTGGCCTCTTCCTGCGGCTCCTGCTGGGCAGAGGTTTCCTGGGCGCTCTCTTCTGCTCCGCCTCCTCCTCCTCCTGCTGCTGCTTCAGCAGCTTCTTGAAGCTCTTGGCGGTGTGTGTGCCAACAGCAAACCAGTCCTGGGGGTGGGGAGAGGCAGGAGGTGGGAGCGAGAGGAAGGGGGAGCCCCAGCACAAGCTCAGCCAGGCCAATGGCCATAGACCTCAGCGGGGGCGCGAGGGCGGCAGAAGGGCCTGTGGCGTTGGGTTGGGTCCATGCGCACTCCCCGCAGCCCCCCTGCTCCTCACCTGCGCATGCACAGTGTTGATGTGGTACTTGACTCCACTCTCGGACACAAACTCCTTCTCACACAGCAGGCACCGGTATCTCCCAGCCACAAACTCCCCCTGCAGCGAGACGGAAATGTGGCCTAGAATCTCTGGCAGCAAGAACTTGAGGAAGACAGCGGGGGGGGGGGGGAGGAGGAGGAGGAGGAGGAGGAGGAGGAGGAGGAGGAGGAGGAGGAGGAGGAGGAGGAAGAAAGCGGAAGGAGGCCCCCCCCCAGATTTTAAGTGCAGGTGTCTAGTCTCTGTGGAGGGAGGGATCTGCCAGTTGGGGTGCAAAGGTGGTGGTGAATCCAGGGGTGCTTTGGCAATGGCAGGCAGCAGAAGCCCCCCAAAGCCACACATCCTGCAGCCCTAAGGAAAGGCTGGCACATACCAAGGTACAGCTGCCCAGGTGGGACTTGAGGCCCGAGATGCTGCTGTAGGCACACTCGCAGCCCTGTGGTGGAAGGAGAGAGGCAGGAAAGGGGGTCAGTGGCCCCTGAAAGCAAGAGGGGCCTCCTGGAAGCGGCAGGAAATCCAGAGTCAGATACTTAGAGGCTCTCCCCACTCTCTACCTTCATTGCGATGCAAAAGGACAGAGTGAGCAGCCACAGATTATTCTGTGGGAAGCTGAACACCAAGGAAGAGCCCCTCCCCCCAACAACCACTGCAAGTGTTTGGGGGCAAGGAGAAAGAAGCTCTGCTGCCCTTGTACAGTCAGGAGCATGGGAAGGGGGGTCCCTGAAAGGGGAGTTGGTGGCCTCCCCCAAGTCACTGTTATCCCAGGCCTTGCCCAGCCGTCCCGTTACCTGGTTTGGGCAGCGGACCCGTCGGCATGCCTTGATCTCTGCCCTCCACTTGCTCAGAACCTCCTGGCTGACAGCAGGCAGTCCTGGGCGAGTGTATTTCAGCTGAGGAAGAGAAGAAGCGAGCAGAGCCGGAAGGCAGAGTGAGGAGCAGGGGCTGCTGCCTCCAGCTAATCACACATCAGCCCCCCCCCTGCAGCTAACCAGGGGCAAAGCACCCTGACTCCTGAGCCCCAGGGATACCCCCTTCCTCCAGAGCCCAGGCAGCTTCTTGGGTTCCCAGCCCCGGGGGGGGGGGTGCTGCCATTTGCACCTGTACTTTGATGGACTTCCAACTCCATTCCAGCATTAGGCAAAATGTCAAGCCTTAAAATAGCCATTACTATAAAATCTCAGCCGCGTCGTAACAAGCCAAGCCCATGCCCAGCGCCTTGCTCTGCTTTCCTTTGGACCCCATCAGCGAGGCCGATTGTCTGGGCAGCCCAGGACCTCCAGACACACGGCCCAGGCTTGCGCCCCGAGGAGCTCCCTTCCCTGCTGCTAATGCAGTCATTTGACTTCACCCCTGGAAGTGCACTCCATTGCCTCTCGAGGTGGATGGACGACAACAACCGTAACAAAAAGCTTTGGGCAACCTCCCTGCAAGCTGCAAGAGAGCAGGCTGGGGAGGCCTCCTGAGGCAGGGGCTTCTACAGTGTGCAAAAAGCGCTCCCTGTTGTATCCTGGCCCCTCAGCAACCTTGAGGTCTCCCAGGACTCTTCTTGCTCCCAGGGCCAAAGGGATTCCGAGGAAACGGGCGCACCTTTCGGTCCTCGGGAACCAGGTCCTGCCAGACCTTCCGCCTGGGCCACTCCTTGGCCAGGGCCTCCTTGGCCAGGGCCTCCTGCAGGTGGTGGCCAGCTGCCTGGGCAGCTTTCCTCAGAGCACGGCGGCCTCCACTGCTGGGCTCTGCGCTTGCCACCTCCTTCTGGGGGGCCGGCTGGCTGTCTTGGCACAGCAAGGAGATCTGACAGGAAGGACACAGGGAGCGATGTTCAGAAAGGGCCACCAAAAGGAGCATGGGAAGGAAGGAAGGAAGGAAGGAAGGAAGGAAGGAAGGAAGGAAGGAAGGAAGGAAGGAAGGAAGGAAGGAAGGCTGCAGCAACTGGGACTTTTCCATTTAGGGAAAAGGCGAGAAAGAGGGACATGGCAAAAGTTTGTAAAATTATGCAAAGCCTGGAGAAAGTGAATAGAGAGCTGTTTTTTCTCCCTCTCTCATAACCTCTCTCATAATAGTGCTGACCTTGAAAGCCCTAAACGGCCTTGGCCCAGTATACCTGAAGGAGTGTCTCCACCCCATCATTCTGCCCGGACACTGAGGGCCAGCACTGAGGGCCTTCTGGCGGTTCCCTCACTGCGAGAAGCAAAGCTACAGGCAACCAGGCAGAGGGCCTTCTCGGTAGTGGCGCCTGTCCTGTGGAATGCCCTCGCATCAGATGTCAAAGATAGAAACAACTACCTTACATTTAGAAAACACCTGAAGGCAGCCCTGTTTAGTGAAGTTTTTAATGTGTGACATTTTAATGTATTTTAATCTTTGTTGGAAGCCGCCCAGAGTGGCTGGGGAAACCCAGCCGGATGGGCGGGGTAAAAATAATAAATTATTATTATTATTATTATTACTACTACTACTACCCTGGAGCTTGTGGACATTCCATGAAGCTGAAGGCTAAAAGGACAGTAAAAGTGAAAGTGCAAACTGTGGAACTCCCCCCCACAGGAGGCAGCAATGGCCACCAATGTGGGTGGGTTTAAAAAAGGAATGGAGGGCTGGGCTTTCGATGGCTAACAGTTGCCATGGCTCTGCTCTGTCTCCAGTCAGAGGCAGCAATGCTTCTGAATGCCAGTGGCCAGAAGCCGCAGCAGGAGAGGCTCAGGGCTCTTGTGCTCAGATCCTGCTTGCTGGCTTCCCACAGGCACTGGTTGGCCGCTGTGAGAACAGGATGCTGGACTGGGTGGGCCACTGGCCTGATCCAGCAGGCTCCTCTTAGTTCTTATGTTCTGGCCAAACACCTACCACTGCCAGCTCAGAAAGGGGTAGCGAAGGCTCTCTGCAAGTGACAATGCCCACCCCCCATAAGAGCAGAGGGGGCTTGCAGTGGCTTCTCTGGGCGTTGCCCCGCCCCCTCTTCCACCTGCCTCCGCAAAGTGTCTGAGCCTTGTGCCAGAGATGGGGAGATGGGTCCCCCGCCCCTCTTTGCTCCTCCGCTGGCAACTCACCGGGCCATGCTCCATCTTCAGGTGGTAAGCCAGGCCCGCCTTGGAGCGGTAGGCTTTGCCGCAGTGCTGGCACTTCAGAGCCATCTGCTCCAGCTCGGCAGCCTCCTTCCCGCACTTCCGCGTGTGGTAGAGGAAGCCCAGGACGCTGGTGAAGCTGCCTGTGCAGCCCTGGGGGAAGAGAGAGGGAGGGGAGCAGGGAGGAGCACAGGCTCTCAGGAAGGAGGGAAGCCAACTCTTGCCGGGGGGGGGGGGCTCTGCGTCTCCCCTCCACCACCAGCTGGAAGGTGGCCCCAAATGAGGCAAGTCAGCCCAGCCCCGCATCCACCGAGAGGATCCTGAGGCGGTCTGAGGTCCCTGCCCCAGCCTGGCCCAGGCCGCTCCATCTCACCTGCCTTGGGCACTTGAGCTTCCCCATCCGCTTCAGCACCCTCCGCAAGCGCCCTCTCTCGCCCAGATCGCAGGCGGCCGCCTCTGTCCCCACTGGCTGCGTAAAGGGGAAGGGAAAGGCTGGCCAGGGAGACGCTCCAAGCCGAGGGAGTCAGATTGCAAGAAAGGAGACTCCCACTAAAGCACAGGAATAACTTTCTGGAGGCAAGAGCCGTTTGACAGGGAAGTGGGCTCCCTGGGAAGGTGGTGGACTCTCCTTCCTTGGAGATTTTCCATCAGAGGTTGGGTGGCCCCGTCAGGGATGATGCAGTTGTGATATCTGTGTTGCAGGGGTTGGACTAGATGACCCTTGGGTATCTCTTCCAACTCTATGATTCTGTGCTTGCAGGTGACCCAAGGCCAAAGGCCCAGGAAGACCTGCTGGGGCTGAACTGCCACTGTGTCAGGGGGATGGAAATACAGGCAGGCCGGCTGGGCTTCCAAGGGTCCAAGGACTGAAGCATTTGCCTGAGGCATCCTGGGAGTGCGCAGCATCTACTTACCAGGCTGTTATGGTCTGCCATGATGTGGTACTTCATTCCTGCCAGAGACCGCAGCTGCTTCCCACAGTGGTGGCATGTGAGCATCTCCTAGGAAGACCACAAGGCATTGCACATGTCAGCAGTAACCGCCAGTGTCACAGTGGCCTGAGTGGACTACTTCAGAGTAACGACGCTACGCAGCTCTGCATTTTATTCTTTTATTGGTGCTGCGTATTTACAGTGCTCAAGTCATTGCTATTTACACGGAGCGATGTTGTCAGTCGGTTTCAGAACCTCCTAATGGCTTTTGGCGCGTCTTTCTCCAACACAAAAGCTTTGGCAGACCCATCCTCTTGCCCCTCCTCTTCCTGCGTAATTCTGGAGTTGGAGGGATGGGTCTTCCCCCCTTGCTTGCCCCTTCCTGTCCCACCTGGGACCCTGGCTCCTCTACCTTGCCTGAGCCTCGGACACGACTTCCTGCTTCCCCACTGGAATCGGAACTCTCCCTGCTTTCCCCTTTGCTCGGGGACGGGCTTGAACTCAGGAGGGGAGGGACTTCGCGATATCCCCTGTCCCTCACATCCACCCCCCTCCCAAGCTCTCCTTCACCCCTCCCCAGGCCCCCCCCATGTGTCGGTGACGACTGGAAGCCTAAGAACTCAGTGCTCTCCGAGCCCGTTGGTGTGAATACCTCCCCCCAGTCCTGCGAGCCCCCCCCTTCCGCCTGGGCGGACGGGAATCCCAAAAAGTCCGTGGCGTCAGAGCTGGTGGGGGTAAAAACGTTCTGCCAATCTGCTCCTTCCTCAGACTGGGTGGATCTCGGTGACACCCATACCTCATCCTCTGGTTCCTCAAACTCCGCTTCCCAGCGCCATGGTGAGCTGCTCTCCCGTGCCTCCTCCTCCTCCCCCTCCCTTTCCATGTGCCAGGGCTTGGGTCTGTGGGGAAAGAGGGCGTGAAATTCTTCCACCAAGAATTCCTCCTGTATCTGAGTGGCTGGGACCCATTCATTCTGGGACGGTGGAGCATCCTCCCATGCCATGAGGTACTCCAGTCCCCCCACCCCCCACCTTGAATCCAGGATGGCCGTGGCCTCATTGAGTTGCTCCCTGCCTTCCCTCTCCCCCCCTCCCTCGGGGGTTTGTTCGCTGTCTCGGAGCCTGCTGCTTTCCCTGTACGGCGACAGCAGCGATCTATGAAACACTGGATGCACCCTCATGTCCTCTGGCAGTGCCAGCCTGTATGCCACCGGGTTTACCTGTTGCGTGACCGTGAAGGGGCCCAGCCTTTTGGGTGCCAGCTTTTTGCACCTCCCTCTGGTGGGAAGGCCCTCCGAGGACAACCACACCTTGTCCCCCACCCTGATGACCTCCCCTTGTCGCCTGTGGCGATCTGCCCCCTTTTTGTACGCTTCCTTGGCCCTCTCCAAGTGTTCTCTGAGCTGCTGGTGCACCGTCTCCAGTTCCTCTGCCCAATCCTCAGCCTGTGGGCCCTCCTCCTCCTCCTCCTCCCTCTCCCTCTCTGGGAAAGATCTGAGGTCGCGCCCGTAATTGGCCTTAAAGGGCGACACCCCTGTGGAGACGTGCACTGCATTGTTGTAGGCAAATTCTGCTAGTGGCAAGCGATCCACCCAGTCCGTTTGCCGCTGGCTGACGTAGCATCTCAGGTACTGCTGCAGAATGGCGTTGACCCTCTCCGCTTGTCCGTTGGTCTGCGGGTGTCTAGCCGTCGACAAGCTGACCTCCACCTGCAGGAGGTTCATGAGCCGCCGCCAGAACCTGGAAACAAATTGGCGGCCACGATCCGAAATAACCCTTAAAGGTAATCCATGCAGTCTGAAAATGTGATCAACAAACAGTTTGGCTGTCTCTTCTGCCGAGACTGCCCTGGCACACGGTATAAAGTGACACATTTTGGACATAAGGTCCACCACCACCAACACTGCAGTCTTACCCCTGGACGAAGGCAGATCTGTGATGAAGTCCATGGACACCACTTCCCACGGCCTGTGTGGTGTGGCTAAGGGCTCCAGCAACCCTGGTGGCGCTGCTCTGACCACCTTCGCCCGCTGGCAGGTGGTACAGCCCCTTACATAGTCTCGAACATCTTCCCGCACCCCTGGCCACCAGAAGTGTCTCATGACTAGGTGAGCGGTTTTGTCCCTTCCAAAATGCCCCGCTGTAGGGTTGTCGTGCATCTGCTTGAGGACCGTACGTCGAAGCTGGGTGGTGGGCAGGTACAGCGCACCCTTGTAGAAAAGCAGCCCTCTGCGTTCTGCAAAGTCTTTTGCCTGCTCCCTCCCCCCTCTCAGTTCTCTGAGGATGCGGTTGGCAAATTCATCCGCTGCCGTCAGAGCTGTGAGTTCTGCCTCGCTCACCACAGCTGCTCCGCAGGACCATGCCGACGGGGGGAAAATGTGCCTTGGGGCTGGTGGCGCCTCCTCCTCCATGTACTCTGGCTTGCGGGAGAGGGCATCCGCCCTGACATTCTGCTCCCCCGGGATGTAGTGGATGGAGAAGTTGAAGTTCGAGAAGAACTCTGCCCACCGTATCTGCCGCTGGTTGAGCACCCTGGCAGTTCTCCAGAACTCCAGGTTCTTGTGGTCTGTGCACACCTGGATGGGGTGCTTTGCGCCCACCAGGAAGTGTCGCCAGTGCTGGAACGCAGCGTAGATCGCAAGAAGTTCCCTATCAAACACTGTGTAGTTGCGTTCAGGCTGTGTCAGCTTCCTGGAGAAGAAGGCACAGGGTCTCCACTCCCTGTTGGCGTCCAGTTGCAACAAAATTGCGCCCACAGCTTTTTCAGAAGCATCTGTCTCAATGCGTAGGGGCGCGTCCTGCACCACATGGAACAGGTTTTGGTCTGAGGCGAACACTCTCTTGAGGCTTTCGAACGCTGCTTGCGCCTCTGGTGTCCACTTGAACTTCTGCTTGCCTCTCAGGCAGTCCGTGATGGGAGCCGTAACGCGAGAGAAGTTCTTGATGAACTTCCTGTAGAAGTTAGCGAAGCCTAGTAGGCGTTGGGCATCTTTGCGCGTCCTGGGGCTGTGCCAGTCCAGGATGGCCTGCACCTTGTCCTTGTCCATCGCCAGCCCCTTGTCTGACAGCTTGTAGCCCAGGAAGTCCACCTCTTTGGTGTGAAACTTGCACTTCTCCAGCTTCACATACAGGTGGTTCTCCTTCAGGCGTTGCAACACCTCTCTGACATCTTTCACATGCTGCACTGGGTCATTCGAGTAGATAAGGATGTCATCTAGGAAGACCAAGCATTTCCTGAAGAGGAGGGACCCCAGGACGTGGTGCATGAAGGCCTGGAAGCATGCTGAGCCCCCTTGCAAACCGAAGGGCATCACCAGATATTCAAAAGAGCCCAGAGGCGTGAACATCGTGGTTTTCCATTCATCTCCTTCCCGGATCCTGATCAAGTTGTACGCCCCCCTTAGGTCCAGCTTGGTGAAAATCTTGCCCCTGCGTGCCGCTGTCAGGAGATCATCCACTCTGGGCATGGGGAAAGCCACTGGCTCTGTCACCGAATTCAGCCGTCTAAAGTCCACCACAAGACGGCGCTGTTGCGTGTCTTTCTTGTCCACCCAGAAGACCGGGCTGCCCCCTGCTGCCTTGCTTTCCCTTATGAACCCCCGCTTGAGGTTCTTGTCGATGAAAGCGCGCAGATCCTCCAGCTCCTGGTCTGACATGGCGTACAGCTTGGCTGGGGGTATCGTAGCCCCTGGCACCAGGTTGATCTGGCAGTCAAAAGGCCTGTGCGGGGGTAGGTGGTCGGACTCCGCTTCGCTGAAGACCTCCTGCAGGTCCCAGTACTGCTTGGGTATTGCCTCACCCCCTTTGATATGCATGGTGGCCACCGTGGCTATTGGAGGCCCCTCCCCTGGTTGGTGCTGCATGCAATGTTCCAGACAAAAGTCCGACCCAAACGTGATGCACCTCTGGTGCCAACTGATGGAGAGGTCGTGGCGCGCCAGCCAGCTCATGCCCAAGACGATGGGGGGGTCTGAGATGGTGGTGACGTTGAACGCCAATGTCTCTGAGTGCCTTCCCACCGTCATTCTCATGGGGGGGGTTTGATGTGTGATGGCCCCTCCCAGCAGCTCCCTGCCGTCAATGGTTGCCACGTGCAGAGGAAAATCCAACTGCAAAAGCTGGATTTGGTGCTCTTCTGCAAAGCTGCTCGAGAAGAAGTTGGCGGACGCCCCACTGTCAATTAAGGCAAGGACTGTCAGGGGATAGCCATTTGGGAGCGTTAGCGTCACTTCTAGAACCACTCCTGCTCTGGGAGGGGTGGGCTGGCTCTGCACCTCTCTGTGCGGGTGGGCGGGCTGGGGCTGTTGTCTGCTGACTGTGCCTGGCTGCTGCCCCTTGTCTCCTGCAGCCAGGCTTTCCCGTTTCCCTGCTGTGGTGCTGCGTCAGTGGGGGAGGGCACCACCGTTCCCGCCTTTCCTTGCCACTCCCTGCGATGTGGGCAGTCTCTGACGAGATGCTGGGGTGAGTTGCAGAGAAAGCAATTCCCGCCCCTTCCCTCCTTGCGTCTTGGCGCCGCTGGGGTTTGAAAAGCCCGCGCGCGCGCGCTATCAATCTGCATGGGCTCCTGGTCCTGGCTGGCTCCAGGCGTGGCTTGAAAGGGTTGTTGAGGGAGTGGCTTCTCCTGCGACCGTGGGAACCAAGCCCGCTTTGCGCGCGTCGCTTGCTTGTCGTTCCACCGGGATTCCTGCCTCACCCCCACCGCCAGAGCTGCTTTGCTCAGCTGATCCATAGTACTGGGCTTTGGACCTCTCGAGAGTTCATCCTTCACCTCCTCGCTCAAACCCAAGTAAAACGCAGCTTGCATGGGAGGCGAATCCAAAACCCACCCCAGTCTGTGCACCAGCATGGTGAATTTCGCCCAATATGCGCGAACTGTCATATTTCCTTGGCGTAAATTATGCAGTTCCTCCTTAGTCTGGTCCAAATGACTATCGGACGAATACATCGTCCTCAAACCTTCTAGAAATTGTTGGACATTTTTCATGCAAGGATTCTTGGTTGCGATTAATGGTCTTAGCCACTCCCTGGCTGCTCCGGTGAGATGTTCCACAATAAACGCTACTCTGTGCTCATCATCGGGGAACTCATTCTGGTGCAGCTCAAGAGCATACACGATCTCAGTCTCAAAGCCCTGAAACTCCTTCGGGTCTCCATTGAACTTGCTTACAAGGGTCCCTGCTCTCCTTCCTGGCAGCACTTGGACTTGGGGAGCCCCTCCCGCCTTGTTTTTCTCTGCATCCAGCTTGTTTTGGAGGTCTACCGCCACCGCCCTTAAATGCTGCTCTTTTTCCTGGAGCTCTCTCACCTGTTCCGCAAGTTGTAGCCGGTCGTCCTGGACCTTCTTAGTCTCCTCTTTAGCTGCCTTCAATTCTCCCTGCGCCTGCAGCGACAGCTGTTGCAGTTCTAGCTGGGCTTGCTCAGCGATCTGCCGCCACTTCTCCGCCTCGGACACGCTCATCCCGGCAACTCCGAAGTAGCCCAAAAAGGATTAGGAGGTTGCTGTCACAGTGGCCTGAGTGGACTACTTCAGAGTAACGACGCTACGCAGCTCTGCATTTTATTCTTTTATTGGTGCTGCGTATTTACAGTGCTCAAGTCATTGCTATTTACACGGAGCGATGTTGTCAGTCGGTTTCAGAACCTCCTAATGGCTTTTGGCGCGTCTTTCTCCAACACAAAAGCTTTGGCAGACCCATCCTCTTGCCCCTCCTCTTCCTGCGTAATTCTGGAGTTGGAGGGATGGGTCTTCCCCCCTTGCTTGCCCCTTCCTGTCCCACCTGGGACCCTGGCTCCTCTACCTTGCCTGAGCCTCGGACACGACTTCCTGCTTCCCCACTGGAATCGGAACTCTCCCTGCTTTCCCCTTTGCTCGGGGACGGGCTTGAACTCAGGAGGGGAGGGACTTCGCGATATCCCCTGTCCCTCACAGCCAGCATCTGGGCAGCTCAGGCTGTGGGAACATCTCCCGTTAGTCCTTGCTCCTGGAGTTTGGAGTCTGAATGTGTGTCCCCCCTCCAATCCCTGAAACTGACTTGCTCTGCTCTATTCTACTATGGGTTTAATTTCTGCATTTAAAAATTATGGGTCTTTGTTTTTAGTGATAATTTGACTGTTACCTTTTTTTTGTAAAGTGCTTTGAGCTTTGTCTTACAAACAAGCTGTATATAAATTTTACAAAATAAATAAATAAAGAAGAAGAAGAAGAAGAAGAAGAAGAAGAAGAAGAAGAAGAAGAAGAAGAAGAAGAAGGATTTATTATTTATTACCCGCCCATCTGGCTGGGTTTCCCCAGCTACTCTCAGCGGCTTCCAACAGAAAAATAAAATACAATAATATATTAAACATTTAAAGCCTCCCTAAACACGGCTGCCTTCAGATGTCTTCTAAAAGTCTGGTAGTTGTTTTTCTCTTTGACATCTGATGGGAGGGCGTTCCACAGGGCGGGTGCCACTACCGAGAAGGCCCTCTGCCTGGTTCCCTGTAACTTGGCTTCCCACGACGAGGGAACTGCCAGAAGGCCCTCGGCGCTGGATCTCAGTGTCCGGGCTGAACGATGGGGGTGGAGATGCTCCTTCAGGTATACAGGACCAAGGCCATTTAGGGCTTTAAAGGTCAGCACCAACACTTTGAACTGTGCTCAGAAACGTACTGGGAGCCAATGTAGATCTTTTAAGACCGGTGTTATGTGGTCTCGGGGGCCGCTCCCAGTCATAGAATCATAGAGTTGGAAGAGACCACAAGGGCCATCCAGTCCAACCCCCTGCCAAGCCGGAAACACCATCAAAGCATTCTTGACATATGCCTGTCAAGGCTCTGCTTAAAGAGACAGTCACCAGTCTAGCTGCCGCATTCTGGATTAGTTGTAGTTTCTGGGTCACCTTCAAAGGTAGCCCCACGTAGAGCGCACTGCAGTAGTCCAAGCGAGAGATAACTAAGAGCATGCACCACTCTGGCGAGACAGTCTGCAGGCAGGTAGGGTCTCAGCCTGCATACCAGATGGAGCTGATAGACAGCTGCCCTGGACACAAAAGTTGGGGACCCTGGGTGCTCCCTCCGGTGCTTTCCTCTCATGCAGACCTGCAGAGCAGAAGCTGCTTCACTGAACCCTCCGTCTCAACGGCCAAGAACAATGCAAGCACTATGCAAGCAATCCCACAAGGGACACCCCCTGGGATGCGGGGGAGAAGGAGGGCTGGCAGGATCCCCTTGAATTCCAGGGCGAAATGGTTCACCTCTGAGCAAGAGCTGCTGGCAGGATGGGGGGTAGTGCGGGGGGAGCTGCTCCTGGGGTTTTTCCAGGAGTAACTGGCTGGCAGATGTGGGAGACAGGAAGCAGGATGAGGTGGACTTCCCTTGGCCTGATGGAGCAGGTTTCTTATGACATTGTTACGCCCATGGCTTGAGAGGGAGTTGCAGGGTTGGAAGGATCCCCAGGGATTGCCTAGGAAAAGGATAAGGTCCCACCCCGCCCCACCCCGTCTGCTCACATGCTGGCAGTTGGTCATGTGCTTCTTCAGCCCTTCCACCGTCTTCCTCACGACAGCCCTGCAGGTGGGGCAAGTGACGCGGCCTCTGCTCAGGATCTCCAGCTGCCACTGCTCTTCCAGGCTGCCTGGCGGAGCAGAAGAAGGGTCTGACTCAGCATCTTCAGGTTCCTGGCTGGCCCTGAGTGGGGCAGCCCTCTCACCTGGCCTGTGGGCTTCCCACTGGGGCATCTTGGCCTGGCCCACCTGCTGCAGGGCTCGTCTTTCTATGCTTAGGGACACAGTCACGCTTACTGGCTTTCTGCACCCCACCCTCCCAATTATGCACCCCTACAACCCCTTCTGCCTGCTTCTTCAGCTATGCTCCACTCCTGGCTGCACACAGGGAGGGCAGATAAGAGGCCCCGCCCCTTTGCCAAAGGTCCTGGGGTCTAGAGGACGAAGGCTCTGGTTTCTTGGCTTCTGTCCTCACCAAGCAGCTGCGATGTCGGGGTCCTGTTTTACCTGCTGCATATACCGGTGCGTCTCTTTTCCTATGGTCACACTTGGGCTTGAGATGAGGCTGTCGCCCCATCTGCTGCCATTTCCCTGGGACAAGGAAAAACAGCAGTGAAGGTTTGCCTCTGCAGCCAGGACCATCAACCCTTCACCACAACCCTGAACCTTGGAGAGATGGAGGTCAAGGGAAGTGACCGCCCCAACATGGGCTCAACCTCCAACACAGGAAGAGGAATAGTTCATGAGGGGCTCCCATTACTTGGGAGCAGCGAAGCTCAAAGTGTAGAGCTCCAAGGGACAGGGATGGGCAGCCCCCTCACATCAGAAGGAACTGAGCTGAGTAGGTGGGCAGGGAGCCTCCAGCCCTGCTCCTTGCAGGAGAGCCAGGAGCATGCAGGGACCCAGAGAAAGGAACCCAAGTAGAATCCACTCACCAGATTTCTGCTTCTTTTGGGGGAGATCCTTGTCATCGCCTACATCTTTGTTTTCCTGCTTGTGCTTTGCCTTGGAAAGGGAATCCCCAGCTAAGAGGAGGAGAGAGACTGAGACAAGTGGTTTGGGGGGGGGCGTGTAAAGTATATTATAGTGGTACCTCGGTCTACGAACTTAATTCGTTCCGGAAGTCCATTCTTAAGCCGAAAGCGCTCTTAAACCAAGGTGCGCTTTCCCTACTGAGGCCTCCTGTCACCGGTGCCCTTCCACTATTTGGCTTCCGGGGCAAAGTTCGGTTTTACGGAGTTCGTTGCCCGAACAGTTTCTTAACAGGACTGTTTATAGACTGAGGTACCACTGTATTATTATTTCATTCTATAATGTATGGCAGGCACATACAACAGGTCAATCGCGATCTACTGGTCGATCGTATACTGTGAGCAGATTGCAGTCTCTTGCAAGTTGGATGTCCCTGTTATATATAACGTATAGACTTCAAGAAGACATCTGAAGGCAGACCTGTTAAGGGAAGTTTTTATGTTTGATACTTTATCGTGTTTTTAATATTCTGTTGGGAGCTGCCCAGAGTGGCTGGGGAAACCCAGCCAGATAGGTGAAGTACTGTATAAATGTTACTGTTATTGTGATTGTTATTGTTTGGGCTGGGTGTTCATCAGTATGCGGATGACACCCAACTCTATCTCTCTTTTAAATCAGAACCAGTGAAGGCAGTGAATGTCCTGTGTAAGTGCCTGGAGGCGGTTGGAGGATGGATGGCGGCTAACAGATTGAGGTTGAATCCTGACAAGCAAGACAGAAGTACTATTCTTGGGGGACAGGGGGCGGGTAGGTGTTGGGGACTTCCCGGTCCTGAATGGGGTAACTGTGCCCCTGAAAAACCAGGTGCACAGCCTGGGAGTCATTTTGGACTCACAGCTGTTCATGGAGGCACAGGTTAATTCTGTATCCAGGGCAGCTGTCTACCAGCTCCATCTGGTACACAGACTGGTACGCTCCCTGCCCGCAGACTGTCTCGCCAGAGTGGTACATGCTCTGGTTATCTCCTGCTTGGATTACTGCAATGCACTCTACGTGCATTTTCTTTTCCCCTCCTCTGAACGCAGTTCAGCAGCAGGATCGGCGGCAGCAGGATCCTGCATTCAGAGGAGGGGAAAAGAAAAAAGGAGTGTGCTTCTGAGCAGGCAGGGCACCTTAAAAGACCACCACATTAGTGCTGCTTGGCAGAGCGGGCGCTAAGAAGCTTGCCCTCTTGTGCGCTGTTCCCTGGGAGCAAGTCCCATTGAACTCAGCAGCTTCCTGCCCCGCGCGCTTCCTCCCTTCCCTCCCTGGTTATTTTTGGTGCAGAAGCAGGATCAGCAGCAGTGGGGGAGTCTCCAGAGGCAGGCGGAGGAGGAGAAGCACAGCCCAGCGGAGCGCGAATTCGGCGCTCCCGCCCGCCGCGCCCTCCAGCTTCCCGTCGCGCTCTCTGGTTCCCCGCCATGCTTGGCCTTGCCGGAGGGCGCGGCGGAGAGCTGGAGGGAGGGCGCAGCGCGGTGGGCCGGAACGCCGAACTCGCGCTCCGCCGGGCTGTGCTCCGCCTCTGTCCACCAGCCCCGTCAGCAGTGCCTCTCTCATGCACCGGCCCTGCTTCTAGGGGGCAGCTGCCCCCTCCTGCCCCGCGCTGGGTACGTCCATGCGCCCAGTCGTTTTATACGCCAGAAAATATGTATACCTCCCACCCAGCAAAGGCTCTGGGCTTTTCCGGAAGAGGAAGGTGCCAAGCTCAAGAGCCGGGCTGTGAGAGAGGAAGAATCGCAAGGCCCCACGCAGCCCCTCCTCACCTTCCCTCGCCTCCTCCTCCTCCCGGGCAGGGGTCTTGCCGGCGGTGAGCTTCGCCTCCTTCATCTCCAGCCAGTGAGCGGGGCTGGGAAGGGATCCGTCCTGGGTGGGCTCCGGCGGTGATGAGAAGGAAGACGAGCGGCTGCCCGACTCCTCCGATCTCGGCTCTGGAGGAGCGACTCGGCCCTACGGGGAGAGAGAGGCAGCGGCGGGGCAGGGCGGGCTCCTTCTTCGCCCGGGACGAGTCCGCGGCGCCTCCCGCCCCCCCCCCCCCGAGACCGACCTCTGCGAGGCTTCTGGCGCCGCCCGGCACAGGAAGGGTTAAGGACGCTTCAGTGGACTAGATGACCCCCGGGGCGCCCTCCCCTCCCCACCCGACGGCCTCCGTCATTCCGCCCCCTCCCCTCCGGGAGTTCCAGCGGGAGAGAAACTGCTGCTCCCGCCCCGCCCCCCGCCTCGCGTTGCCAAGGTGACGGAGGAGGAGGCGGGGACCGGGCGCCACGCCCTCGCCCTCCCCTCGTGACGTCATTACCGCCGGTCGGGAGGACGGCGCGAACTTCCGGCGAAGGCCAGACTCGCGCACGGGTTTTGCGCTCTATGACCGCGTAGCGGGGCGGCCGCTCTGCCTCTCTAGGGCACCTCTATGGTCGAAAAGAACGCAGAGAGACGAAAAGGGGAGGGGAGCAAGCGCAGCCCACTTGAAACTCGAGGTCCCTCTGTCCCGCCCTGAGGCCTAGAGCGGCCCTCTGGCACCGCCCCTGACAGGAAAAGCACGCCCTTGGCCGGAAGCGGAAGCGGGCTGGCGACCGCGAGGCGACATGGCGGCGGCGGCGGCGGCGGCGGCGAGCTCGACCGAGGGGCCCCTGCCGGTGTGCGTGCTAGTGCTGGGCATGGCCGGCTCGGGCAAGACGGCGCTAGTGCAGGTGAGCGGGGCTACGGGGAGCGAGGGAGGGAGGGCGGGCGGGGCCGGGCTCCCCTCGGGCTTGACGGCGCTTCTCTTCCCGCAGCGGCTGACGGCGCACCTGCACAGCCGGGGCTGCCCTCCCTACGTCATCAACCTGGACCCCGCCGTGCGCGAGCTGCCCTTCCCGGCCAACATCGGTGAGTGGCGGGGCTGGGGCTGGGGCGGAGCGGGCCTGGCCTCTGCCTGGTCGGGGGGCGTCATTTCTCTCCCTCTCCTTTTCCCCACAGACATCCGAGACACCGTGAAGTACAAGGAGGTCATGAAGCAGTATCCTTACCTGGGAACGGAGGGACAGGGCCTCAGGAGGCCATGGGGGCTTGGCAGGGTCTCCTGGCCCCTAGCTGGGGGTGGGCAGGGCCAGCTGTGTGGGGCAAGAGGCGTTGGGCACCAAAAGGCAGCCCTGGCAGCAGAGAGCATCTGAGGAGAGCCTGCTCAGGCCAGAGTCTGAAAACACGGTTGGGTCCAGGACTGGGCCAGCTGCTTCATGATGGACGTGCCTCCTGGTGCTGCTGCTCCACTTCCTAGCCAGGAGGACCCCTGGCCCTCCTGTCCCAAGGACCAGACTTTGCTTTCTTTGGATGGAGCAGGGGTCAGCAAACTTTTTCAGCAGGGGGCCGGTCCACTGACCCTCAGACCTTGTGGTGGGACGGACTATATTGGGGGGAAAATGATGCAAGAACACCACCAGCCCCAGTGGCTGTTTACCTGTGTCTTGCAATAGCAGGGGCTGGGGGCAGCGGCGGAGGGACGATGACTGGTATGTGAAAGGGCTCCAGAGAGGAGCTGCTTAAAATGGCGGTTGTTTGAGCGCTGCTGCTGCTACCACCAGTAAAGCCCAGCCCCCTTCCTCCTCTAGGCAGGGTGGGGAGAAGCCAGGAGAAGGGAGGGAGGAAGCGCTGCCACCGCCGTGTGAGGGAGAGGGAAGAACGCACGTGCTGGTGATCCACACGGCGATTCCTGGACCGTCCACGGACCGGATTCAGAAGGCAATTGGGCCTGATCCAGCCTGCGGGCCTTAGTTTGCCAACCCATGGGCTAGAGCAGCGGTCAGCAAACCTTTTTCAGCAGGGGGCCGGTCCACTGTCCCTCAGACCTTGTGGGGGGCCAGACTATATTTTGAAGGGGGGGGAAATGAATAAATTTTTATGCCCCACAAATAACCCAGAGATGCATTTTAAATGAAAGGACACATTCTACTCATGTAAAAACACATTAATTCCCGGACCGTCCGTGGGCCGGATTGAGAAGGTGATTGGGTCGCATCCAGGCCTTAGGTTGCCTACCCCTGGGCTAGAGGGTGATTGCACACTGCGATGGGTGGAGAAAACCAATATTGAAAGGATGTGGTAAGTCTGGGCATGGTGTTTGTGCAGCTGGTGAAATTGCCAGTGTGTCTTTGGAGCTGTCGCTGCTGACGCTGGCGATCTCTACAGATGTGGTTTTATGTGACACCTTTGCTTTAAATGGTCTGAGTGTCTGGGGTAGAGGAAGGGGAAGGGAATACGCTGATACAGGTGACTTTCAGATTTCTACCAACCTTTCCTGAATGCGCACCAGGTATGGGCTGGGCCCCAACGGCGGTATTGTGACTTCTCTGAACCTTTTTGCGACAAGATTTGACCAGGTACATAATTCTTGGTGAATTTCACTGAATGGTACTGCATTTAGCTTGAGTTTTTACTTGCCAAATATCCTCTTGGATAATTTTCCAGCAGTGATGAGCATTTAACATTCTGGGCTACATCAGAGCGCCACATATTATTATCAACACTAAAGCTCAGAGCAAATTTGTATCTGAACTAATTGTAAGATGTATTTTAATTAATTGATTGCCTGTTCTTATGTTCTTTGTATACTGTGTTAGTTTTATGATGTTAGCCGCCCTGAGCCCGGTTCCAGCCAGGGTGGGCGGGGTACAAATAAAAATTATTATTATTATTATTATTATTATTTATATCCCAGTTAACGATTTAGTCACATAATGGTAATTCTGTACTGTAATTCTGATGCTGATTATCTCATGGTTTTTTGTGTATCATGAACATAACTGCAAACTTTAATTCTCTGTTTCTACCTAAAATCATCTTTCTCTTTCTGACTAGGTGATGAAGTTCATTGAGAAACGACAGGCAGCATCTCAGTGAGTGAATGGGAAGCCTGGTGTCACGTGGGGTGGGGGGTGATGGAAGTTCCTCTTGACGGGAGTTGCGTATGCAGCCTCACCTTCAGCAGAACAAAGGGGTGAACTGCGTCACGTTATTGTGCATGTATTCAAGAGGGTCATTCCACTTTTCTGGCTTAGTGTGAGGCATTCAAGGCAAACCATAATTAATCTTGGAAGTGAAAATAATTACAAAACAATTAAAGAATAAAATCTGGAGTTTAAAAGAGAAGAGACTTGCAGAAGATTTTGTGAGAGTTCTCCTCCTCCATTCCTATTAAGACCCCAATTTTGTGCTGATCTCACTCTGATCTTTAATCTCCACTCAGGAGCTGATGAGTGGAGATTAAATTCTGCTGCCTGGGCTGTGGAATTCTGTTCCCTGATGAGAGCAGGATTGTGCAACCAGTGCACGATTAAACCCTGTCTTCCAGGTGTTAGCTGATTAGTGGGTGAGCTTGTTTAGGAGAAAGTGATTTGGTTTTTATAAATCATTTTTATTAAATTTTTTACTTTAACAATCCAATCATATCACATTAATTATTCCAGATTACACAAATACATATCGAGTAATCTAAATATTTTGCCAAATTTATAAAAAAATGCTTCTCATGCTTCAGACTCTGAAGGTTCTAGTCCAGCGATGGGCAACCTTTGGAGCTTGGTGTGTCAAAATTCGCCAAAAAACCGAGCATAACTTGGGTGGTGTGTCACTTCGAGAAAAACCCCATAATTTCACGATATTTATAGTTTAAATAACAAAAATGTATAATCGTAATATATAACTGTTTTTAATAAACCAAAAACTAATTATTTAACCAAACCAAAAAACCCTTATTTATCACAAAGTGCCCAGGGTTGTTGAGCTTTTTGGGGGGAGCTGCTGACCAAAGTTTTGGAGGTTTTTTGGGGGGTGCCCCAAAGCTGCTGCGCTATTTGGGGGGGGGGAAGAGAACAGAAATAAATGACAATACCTTTGCTGGAACTAACACGCAGCACTGGCATAATCTGCCAAAGCGCCAGAAAAAACAGCACAGAAAGGGTTAAAAACCAATCTCTGGCTACCAGCAGCAGCAACAACAACAAAAAGGATCTGGAGAACAAATGGGGGGGAAACAATGGGCCGATGGGGCGCGTGCCAGCAATGAGGGCTCTGCGTGTCACAGGTTCGCCACCACTGTTCTAGTCACTCATAAATTACTGCCTTTCTAATCATTATAATCGAAATCATTTCTAATCATTATAGTCCAATATAGTCCAAATATTTTCCAATAATTCTATTATTATCCTTCAATCTTCTCACAGCTTCTGAGATATTCCCACAAGCGAGATTAACCAAACAATACCTATTTCTGTGTGGATTTTATATCTATGCTTCCCCCTCAGTTCCATTGCAATCTCCTTCCGCGTTGGAATTTCTGCGGAGTCCAACCAAGAGTCTTATCATGCTGGCAGCCACCATCTTCAGACAATCCAGTAGTAGATCCTGTTCGAGCGTCTGCTCATTAATTTCTCCAAGCCGGTTGCAGATTACAGTCTTTTCAGGAGAGGGTCAGTCAAGTCCAAACTCAAAACACATATCTAATGACATATTTGTGGCTCCCTCGCCCTATGTCTGTTTGTCTGCAACCCAGTTTTAACTTCAAGATGGTGGAGTCCCAGTTATAACTGCGTCACAACCCCTAAATCTTCTTAAAACCATCCAGGAATTTTAACAAGCTCCAGCTACTGATGAGATCTGCATTGGGGAGCCTTTGATCTTCCAAGCTTATCAAAAAAGAGTAAATAAATCCTTAATTGTATATATTTCCTTTTCCACACAGTTTATATTTTAAATACCATATTATATATATCAACGAATTCCGCTTTCCGTTTCTCGCTTGTTCTAGATGTTATAAACGGTTCTTCCAAGGGAGTTTTGTTAAGTTAAATCTTAAGGCATAAATTTTTTTTAAAAAGTCTCGCTCCCCTTTTTGTTCCATCCAACATACCACTCTGTCTCTGATGTGATGTTTCCTCACATTGTCTTATCCTAAATGGCTGGGTTTTTTGGCAGAGTCTTCCCCCTCTTCGTCTGAACCATGCCCGTGATTTAAATCCAATTTTTCATCTCAAATCATGGAACTTGACGCCCTGGCGGGGACAGCGTCCGAGAGATCCAGGCCACCTCAGTGGCTTTCCATCCAGTGCCCCCCCTGCCCCTCCTTCCTTCCGATTTGGGACCGAGTTAAATAGGCATCTGCAGATGAGACTGCCTCTCCCCATCTCCGGGGAGATTTCAGGAGGCTGCTTACTCCCATACAGCCTCTAATTACCCCTTGATGTTGGAACGATGGTATCTTCCGTCGCGCCTCAAGCAGAAGTGTTTGGAGAAAGTGGCATGTGAGTGAGAGAGAAAAAATTCTTCCCTTGCAGGTACGTCCTGATTGACACTCCTGGGCAGATTGAGGTGTTCACCTGGTCTGCTTCCGGCACCATCATCACAGAAGCTCTGGTGAGGACCTTCTGCTCACCTGGCCTCCTTTGCAGGAGGTGCCTGGGGGACGGTTGCTCTGTTGGGCTAATTCTCCCCCCTTTGATGTACCCATTTAGGCTTCCTCCTTCCCATCCGTGGTGGTTTATGTGATGGACACGTCACGCAGCACCAGCCCTGTCACGTTCATGTCGAACATGCTTTACGCCTGCAGGTAAGAGGAGGATTCTCTCCGTAATGTTATTTATTTATTATGCACTTAATAATGGCTTGCCCATTATTGGAGGGCATCTCTCTTATTGTTCTTTGTTTGGGGGGGGGGGTTGCTCTCTCAGTAGCTGCTGAGAAGACTCAGAGACAACTCCCTCATTCCAGGGAGGTGGTCTTGTTAGCCCCTCTTCTGGTGGCTTCTTCACTTCTTCTTTTCCTTGAACCTTGAGCAAGAAGCCGCTTCTGCTGCTCTTAGGCGTTCTCTAGGAAAGCACACAGACTGCCTGCTCTTTCAGGCATGAGTTTCTAAGTGAAATGTCTTTGTGGCAACCCCAGATCTAAAGTGGCAATCTCTGCATCCCTGATCATGCTGTTGTTGTCTTCTCAGTATCCTGTACAAGACGAAGCTTCCTTTTATTGTGGCCATGAACAAGGTGAGTGGAATGCCCTGATCCAGTCTGACTTGAACCAAGAAGACCGTCTGGATGATGCTTTCCCGAAACAAGTTACATATGCTTCAGGGAAGCAGGAACTGGTAGTTTTGGGGAACTTCAGGGACACCCTGGGATCTTTTGGGAGACGTACTCCACTGAGCATGGATTCCCCCACCCAATTCCTGGCCTGCCTTGTGGACAACTTGTGTTTTCAAAAGGTGGAGGAAGAGAGGAGATTGACTGACCTTGGCATTAGCCCAGCCTCTAGGGAAAAATAGTTCAGTGGCTTTAAAGCAGTGGGAACTTGGGGCAGGAACGACGGCAGACAGTGGTCATGCATGGTGTGCTGGAATTCAGGCTGCTATGGAAAGCTTAAGCGGGGTGTAGCTAAATAGATTTCTTGCATTTAAGGAACTTGATTTTAATATGCTTGGAGAAATGCTAGTCAGGTGGATTCCATGGCCCAATATGCTGACAGGGAAAGGAGCTGAGTTGGGTGGAAGCCTTATGAAAGGCAGAGTCACAAACAATTCCAGTGCGAGAGAGAGAAGATCAGAGCATAGGTAGACAGTGGGATGTAGGAAGTGAACAGCTAGTCACGCAGGTGTTATTTGCATTGGTTTGGCTTCTTCAGCCGTGGCCTACATGACACAATGGTAGGAGATGGGCATTGTGTGCTGTTGTGGCCACTCCTGTCCTAAAGTGAGGGTTGGACAGAAAGAGGGAGGGCTTGGTGTTGTGTGCAGATCATGCAAAGAGCTGCACAGAAGTACTTGAGTCTGAGAGCAGAAACTGTTTTGAAAGTGTTTGGGTGAGGGCGGCAGAAGAAGAGGATGAAGAAAGGGATGTTCAGCCAGCAGGAAGATGGCTTCTTGGAGCAGAGCCTGCCACTTCCAGAGAGGAAGGAAGGCAGCCTGACCCCCATGAAGAATGGCAGATTGCCAGGATGGGGGGAGGCGAGCAGGCAGGCATGGAAGGCTCTCCAGGTGCCTTGAAGGGCTGATGAAACTTGGCTGTTCCATTGCGTCTTTCGAGGGTGGAGCTTGCACTCTGGGTGTGACCACAGCCTTCCCTTGTTTCGCTGGTCCTTGTCTCATAATGGGGGGAGGAGGAGAAGGAGCCGCTGCCTCTTGGCCTGGCCTGGCCTGCCATGTCTGAAGAGAAGCAGCCGTCATGGTGTGGAGCCTGTGGTCCCTGCCCCAGAGGGGGCATTGGGGAGCAGCTGACCACCGGTGCCCCCTGCCCCCCTCCCTCACTCTCTGCCTTCCTGACGCAGACGGACATCATTGACCACAGCTTTGCTGTGGAGTGGATGCAAGACTTTGAAGCCTTCCAGGAAGCCCTCAGCCAGGAGACCACCTATGTCAGCAACTTGACTCGCTCCCTCAGCCTGGTGCTGGATGAGTTCTACCACTCACTCAAGGTGGGCACGGCTCCCCCCCCCCCCGTGTGGATGATGAATGGGACCTCTTTGCAGGCACACTCCTGAAATTGCATGAAGTTGGCATTTGTGTCCCACCTTCACTCTGTCCAACTTTCAGGGAAGCGGCTCCAAGGAGGGAGGGAGGGGCACCTTCCTCTGCAACCCGCCCTCCCCAAACCCTGAGTAGCCCAGGTATCCTGTGCTGTTGCATCTGGACAGGCTATTGTTGATGCTTGCAGGACTTGGTCCAGGGAGGCCAGGTCCGATCCCCCCCCCCAGATGGCCTTGGATGTGTCCCTCCCCCTGTGCCACCTCCTCTTCTGGAAAAGGAGCTTGTGCCAGTCACTCCTGTCCCTGGTTAGGCAATGTGCTGGTGCTGATGCTCCACTGGAGCAGAGGAAGGTATTTGCAAGCCCCTCTCCTGTGCTCAGTTCCCACCCTCCACACAAACCCTGCTTGAAACGAAGGACTTTCCCTTGCAGGTGGTTGGTGTGTCTGCCGTCCAGGGGACAGGGCTGGATGAATTTTTTGAACTCCTCTCCAAAGCTGTTGATGAATATGAGAGGTGAGAGAGTCCGCTTGTGTAAGGGGTCACCTAGTCCAGTGTCCAGTTCTCACGGAGGCCAACCAGATGCCTGAAAGCAGAGCCAGAGGCCAACAGGAGCCCTCTGTACACCTGCTTTTCTCAGCAACTGGCATCTAGAGGCATCCTCCCTCTGCTTGCGGAAGGAGAAGATGGCCATCCTCCGTGCCTTGTCCTAATCCTCTTCTAAAGCCATTCAAATTGGGGGCCATCACTGCTCCAGAGTTGAACTGCATGCTGTGTCAGGAAGTCCTTCCTTTTGTATGTCCTGAGTCTTCCGACTTGCAGCTTCATTGGATGCCCCCAAGTTGTAGCATTGCAAGAGAGGGATGAAAGCCTTTCTCTCCCCCCCTTCTCTGTCAGGCCACCTCCCAGTGAGGCTTCTGCCATCCTGCTGGGCTGCATCCCTGAACAATGGGCCAGATGAGTTTGCATGAACTCCCAGGCTTCCTGCAATTCCACTTGGGGATCCCTCTAGATATAGCATAGGGTGACCAGAACAGGGGGCCTTGGAGGGGGCAAGCCCCCCCTCTGCTGCTCTATGGAAAGACATGAAGCCCAGCGGGAAGTCTCTTCCCCTGCCCATTCCAGCCCTGTCTTTGAGTCAGTGACTGGAGGTCTGGGCTGTGGTCCTTGCTGGAAGGGGCCCTCCTCCTAGTCTCCACAATGGTTGCCTGGGAGTGAGGATGGGGTGCCCAAGAATAAACAGCTGAAGCCCATTTCTCTTCTCCCTCCAGAGAATACCGCCCAGAGTATGAGCGCCTAAGGAAGAAAATGGTGAGTCTGTCTGCAGATGCACTTGGCGTGTTGCTCTGCCCTCTGTTGGTGCTTCCCCTGCCCCCAGTCAGTCACATGTGAAAAGGCTCCCCCCCACATCATCATTATCTTTTTATTATGTGTACCCCACCTATCTGACTGGGTTGCCCCAGGCTCTCTGGGCGGCTCCCATCAAAATATTAAAAACACAACAAAACCTCAAACGTTAAAATCTTCCCAATACAGGGCTGCCTTTAGACGTCTTCTAAAGTTGTGTAGTTCTTCATCTCCTGGACATCGGATGGGAGGGCATTCCACAGGGTGGGCGCCACTACTGAGAAGGACCTCAGTGTCCAGGCTGGACAATGTGGGTGGAGACGCTCCTTCCACTTGTGTAAGTCCTCCTTTGGCCTCAAGGCGGGCACTTCCATCTTACCAGCTGATGGAGGAGGTCAGGGAGTATCTCCTGCCAGCATGTTGGGGGCTCCCCATTGCCTTCCCTTCTGCTCCCCTTGCCAGAAGAACTCAAAGCAGGCGATGGGGCTCAGGGTTTAGTGTGCTGCAGTTGCATGACCCAGCCCGCTGCCTTCTGTCCATGTGTGCACATAGGTGTACATCTTTCTAGATACTGGAGTCCTGAGTGCTTTCTCCTTCCACTCTCTCTCGGCTCTGAAGGACACGCTCATGATCCCTGTGGCTGCTATTGTCTCTGTTTATAGGCAGCTTCCGACCTGAAGAACTCGGAGCTGCTGTTGGCCCTGCAGGGCTCTGGCTTCTCACCAGCTTTGCTGCTGGTGGCAGCAGCAGTTTCTTTAGGAGCTGCACAGGTGCGCTCTAGGCACCCCCAGGGCATGCTGGGAGGCGGCAGGCAGGGACCCACCTGTGCTGGAGGACCAGCAGGAATTGCTTCCTTCCCTTCCCTTCCCTTTCCTTGCTTGCAGGAGCAGGTGGAGAGCCAGCAGCAGCAGGAGCAGCTGCAGCGTCTGCAGAGAGACCTGGGCCCCCTTGCGATGGAGAGCAGTGCGGCAGCCTCAGGTGAGTCAAGGCCAAGGGGGTGGGGTTGCGGAGGCCTTGCGGGGAGGGCTGGCCTTGAAGGCTAGAGAGGCTGCTTGAGGGCCACAACTGGTGGACACACTGGCTCTTGCCTTCAAGCAGGGAGGAGGCTCCAGAAGCTGCTGGCAGTGCCAACCTTTCCCCCATCCCTTGAGCCATTGCTCTGGGGAGGCAGAGAGGGTGCTGTGTGAGGGTGCTGGGTACCCTGGCTGACTGCTTTCCTCAGCTGATCAGCTGGGGAGCCTCATGCTGTAGCTGTTGGACGAGGCGGCTGCTGTCTCCTCCTGCCTGGATTCCCAGCCAGCCTCTCCCTGTTTATGCCTGTGGCTTCTGCCTGCCATGGCTGCGCAGCCCCTCTTGAGCACAAAGGATGGGAGTCTTCCTGGCACAGCTTTGCCCATTGCCTTGTGGTGGGGGCAGGAGCAATAGAGGTGGGCCCCTGGCAGGCGGGCACAGTCTGGGGCCAGGACAGGCTTGGCAGCTACTTGGCTTTTGTCTCCAGGCTCCATAGCAGAATCCGCAGCGGGTCCCTCGGCACTGATTCTGACCCGAGGAACTTTGGAGGGGGAAGAGGAGTCGGAGGAAGGCCAAGAGAGTGACACTGATGACATTGACCATGAAGGTAAGGCGGCCTCTGGAGATTGGGAGGGGTCAGTGGTTTGGGGGGAGGGGAAGGCAAACCAAGAGACCAGTGGGAGAAGGGGCATCCTCCAGAATGCCTGCATCCCCTTTCGGGGTGGCTGGTTTGTTGGTGCAGCATGAGTCCTTACCTTGATCTCAGAGGGACTTTGTGTAGCAAGCTCTCTTTAAGTCCGCTGTGGTTGGCCAGGGCTGTTCCCTACAGGATGGTCTTCCCCCTTGGTGGTGTTTTGGGACCCACTTCACCCACTTTTTGTCTCCTGCCCTAGTGACGGAGGAGCGCTGCGAAGAACCCGCCTTCCGGAACTTCTTGCAGGAGGCGAAGCAGCGCTACTCGGCCAGAAGCAACCACTAGGAGAGGCGAGAGGAGAAACCAAGGAGGGCCTGGAGCTGGAGGAAGTTGGGCCCCTGTGCAAGAGACTGGCCATCCCCGGCTCCTTGGTGCCCACACAGGAGGATTCTTGGGCCGCCCTTCTGTGCTGCCTTCTGTGCTGGTGGAGCTGAGCAGGGCTGGCTGCAGACTTCTGCCCATTAACACAGAGTCCTTGGAATTGATGGACCCCATTTTGTTTGGGGGTGAGGCTCCAGCAGAGACCGCCTTGGCCAGGGGAGGCAGGTTCAACCCATTGTGGAAGAGCATGCGTTGAAGCGACCCCTGCGAATTTCACTGTAATATTGTATGTGTTCAGTTTGTAAGTTATCATGAGATAATGTATATTTTGTTATGAATTGCTGCTTCTGCCTCTTCCTGCGAGGAGTATGCCAATGGAGAGGCAGGCGGGGCCTTTCAGAATGGCATGGGAACCTTGGGTGGGGGCCCATTTCCCTGATCATCTTGAGAGGGTTGGAGAAGATGTGGCTGGAAGGCAAGAAGGGGAGGGGGCTCCCTGAGGATCTGCCTGGGTTGGGACTGGTCCTCCTTTCACCTGTTCTAATAAGGGAGCTGGAGTTGGGGGTGAAGCAGCAAGTGCTTCTGGCTGGCAGAAGCCCAATAAGAGGAAAAGCAAGGGCTCCCAAGGAACCTCCGAAGCGAGGATGGGCAAGAAAGTGGTGCCCATGGTTTAGCCTACAGTGATTGGGGGGGGGCAAATTTCCTACCTTTACATCTGTGCTGGTGGAGTCTGACTGGGAAAGAGGTAACAGATTCCCCCCTTATGTGGCAGCTGTGAGAAGGCCGATCCCCCCTCCCAGGGATGATGATGATAATAATAATAATAATAATAATAATAATAATAATAATAATAATAATAATAATAATTAATAAGACCCAGGTGGCACTGTGGTTAAACCACTGAGCCTAGGGCTTGCTGATCAGAAGGTTGGCGGTTTGAATCCCTGTGACGGGGTGAGCTCCCGTTGCTTGGTCCCAGCTCCTGCCAACCTAGCAGTTCAAAAGCACGTCAAAGTGCAAGTAGATAAATAGGAACCGCTACAGCGGGAAGGTAAACGGCGTTTCCATGTGCTACTCTGGTTTGCCAGAAGTGGCTTTGTCATGCTGGCCACATGACCTGGAAGCTATACGCCGGCTCCCTCGGCCAATAATGCGAGATGAGCGTGCAACCCCAGAGTCGGTCATGACTGGACCTAATGGTCAGGGGTCCCTTTACCTTTAATAATAATAATAATAATAATATAAATTAATTGTACCCCGCCCATCTGGCTGAGTCTCCCCAGCCACTCTGGGCAGCTCCCAATCGAGTATTAAAACAATAGAGGATTAAATATTAAAAACTTCCCTAAACATGGCTGCCTTCAGATTTCTTTTAAAAATAAGATAACTGCTTATTTCCTTGACATCTGATGGAAGGGCGTTCCATAGGGCGGGTGCCACTACTGAGAAGGCCCTCTGTCTGGTTCCCTGTAACCTCACTTTTCGCAGTGAGGGAACCGCTAGAAGGCCCTTGGCACTGGATCTCAGTGTTTAGGGCTTTAAAGGTAAACACCAACACTTTGAACTGTGCTCGGAAACTTACTGGGAGCCAATGTAGATCTCCCAGGACAGGTGTTATGTGGTTCCGGCAACCACTCCCAGTCACCAGTCTAGCTGCCGCATTCTGGATTAATTGCAGTTTCCGGGTCACCTTCAAAGCGGGAGATAACCAGAGCATGCACCACTCTGGCGAGACAGTCTGCGGGCAGGGAGGGTCTCAGCCTGTGTACGAGATGGAGCTGGTAGACAGCTGCCCTGGACACAGAATTAACCTGCGCCTCCATGAACAGCTGTGAGTCCAAAATGACTCCCAGGCTGCACACCTGGTCCTTCAGGGGCACAGTTACCCCATCCAGGACCAGGGAGTCCTCTGAGCATCTTCCAGACAGCTCCCTTGTCCTCAAGGGAAGAAACTTGTTCCCAGAGAGCAAGGAGGATGTTGCACTCAGCGCAGACCCAGCTTTGATCCTGGCTACGCCCCTGGAGTACGACATGCTGCTGCTGTCTGGTCCTGCTTGGGCGCTTCTTCCCTTTCGGAGCGCCTAGTCAGCCGCTGTGAGGAGACTGGAATAGTTGGGCCTGATCTAGACAATGCTTAAGCTGTAATGACACAGTGGGCAATGGTTACAGGTAGGTAGCCGTGTTGGTCTGGATCAAAGTAAAATAAAAAAATTCCTTCAGTAGCACCTTAAAGACCAACTAAGTTTTTATTTTGGTATGAGTGTGCATGCACACGAAAGCTCATACCAAAATAAAAACTTAGTTGGTCTTTAAGGTGCTACTGAAGGAATTTTTTTATTTTACAGTGGGCAATGGACGCTGTGATAAGAACAGGGTGCCCGTACATAAGTGCTCCCTGGGAATGCAGGGATCGAAGGGCAGGAGGGATCCCAGCTGTTGTTGTTTAGTCGTTTAGTCGTGTCCGACTCTTCGTGACCCCATGGACCATAGCACGCCAGGCACTCCTGTCTTGCACTGCCTCCCGTAGTTTGGTCAAACTCATGTTCGTAGCTTCGAGAACACTGTCCAACCATCTTGTCCTCTGTCGTCCCCTTCTCCTAGTGCCCTCAATCTTTCCCAACATCAGGGTCTTTTCCAAGGATTCTTCTCTTCTCATGAGGTGGCCAAAGTATTGGAGCCTCAGCTTCACGATCTGTCCTTCCAGGGAGCACTCAGGGCTGATTTCCTTAAGAATTGATAGGTTTGATCTTCTAGCAGTCCATGGGACTCTCAAGAGTCTCCTCCAGCACCATAATTCAAAAGCATCAATTCTTCGGCGATCAGCCTTCTTGATGGTCCAGCTCTCACTTCCATACATCACTACTGGGAAAACCATAGCTTTAACTATACGGACCTTTGTCGGCAAGGTGATGTCTCTGCTTTTTAAGATGCTGTCTAGGTTTGTCATTGCTTTTCTCCCAAGAAGCATGCGTCTTTTAATTTCGTGACTGCTGTCACCATCTGCAGTGATCAAGGAGCCCAAGAAAGTAAAATCTCTCACTGCCTCCATTTCTTCCCCTTCTATTTGCCAGGAGGTGATGGGACCAGTGGCCATGATCTTGGTTTTTTTGATGTTCAGCTTCAGACCATATTTTGCGCTCTCCTCTTTCACCCTCATTAAAAGGTTCTTTAATTCCTCCTCACTTTCTGCCATCAAGGTTGTGTCATCTGCATATCTGAGGTTGTTGATATTTCTTCCGGCAATCTTAATTCCGGCTTGGGATTCATCTAGTCCAGCCTTTCGCATGATGAATTCTGCATATAAGTTAAATAAGCAGGGAGACAATATACAACCTTGTCGTACTCCTTTCCCAATTTTGAACCAATCAGTTGCAAAACCGGCGCCCCGCCCGGCGGTTCTTCTCTCTGCGCTCCTCCCAGCGGTCATTCCTCCTCTGGTCGCTGCTATGGATGCACGACACGACTGTCTGCAGGCACTGAGGTTGCCTGCAAGCAAGGATTCCCACATGGCAGGGTTGATGTGGGCAGGCCTCACACGACACGCTCGCACGCAGACATCTTTGCAATGCAGAGCAGGTCTGCCGCCAAGCCTGGCGCTTGAAGGCAGCTCCCCATAGAGCCCGTTCCCGGCCGGGGATCCTGCCATCTTCCCTTCGGTGAACACTAGCAAGCCGGTGCAGGCGGCGCTGAGACAGGAGTGCGAGGGTGCTGGGAATGCGGCTTCTCTTTTCCCCTTTGGAAACCAGACAGTGAAGCCAAAGTCCGCCGCCTCAAGGGCAAGAGAGGCCGACCCGGCTTAGAAAGAAGGCATCGGCGGGCTCCCGGGGGGCGGCCGGGGGGGGGCAAGCACGTGGCCTCCGCTGGGGATGCATTGCCCCGCCCACCGCTGCAGCCGGTGCCCGGAGCCAGCGCAGCGATGCGGCGGCGGAGAAGGTGAGCGGCGGGGTTCCCTTCCCCTGGGGCAGCCCACGTACGCGCCCCGGGTGGGGGTGGGGAGGGAGGGGGAGGGAGGCGCCCACCGCCCACTGCCCAGCATCGCGGGCGGCGCAGCCTGATTGTTGTTCCTGCCGCGCGTCTCTAGCCGGGAGGTCCCTAAGCTGGAGACCGGCGGCACCAGGAGCGCAGCAGCGCGCAGAGAACAGGGCGACCCTGCCTGGCCTTCGGGGGCTTTTCCCTCCCGCCTGTTCGCTTTCCTCCGGAGCTTTGGGCAGAGGAAGGGGTTGCCGGGACTCAAAGCCGGCAGCGGGGCCGCGTGCGTGGGGCTGCCCACTTTCTTACCCTTCTCTCCCGAAGCGGCTGCTGCTGCTGCAGAATTTCCCTTTGCAGAAGCCGCGCCGAGTGACGGCCGAGGCCTTAGCGGGCTCGAGGCTTTGTCCTTTTTATAGATGGGAAATAGAAAGTTCAAACCTCGCCCCCGGAAAAGGACTTCAGAGATTAGGACACCCCCCCCTCCCCAATATTTGGAGTAGAAGCAAGCGAGGAAGGTCTGGTCGATGCCCCTCAGAAAGGAGCTGGAAAGCGATCCAGGACCTCCCCTGCGAGGACAGTCAGATTACAACGCTTAGGGCTCTTAGGGTTGGGGGGGGGGGGAATGGGATTTAAAATGCGGGGAGAAGTTCATGAAATGATGGAGGGTGTGGAGAGAGAGGGAGAGGGCAGGGCATCTCTTGGTCACCCAGAGAAATGTATTAGCCATACATTCAGGCCAAATAAAACCAAATGTTCCTTTGCACAGTGTGTACTTGTGGAACGCATTGCCACAAAATCATCGTAATGGCAATTCTGGTTACTTTTAAAAACAGTTTGACATGCCTGGAGGCTGAAGAGGGCAGTTACATTGGACCTGCATTCTAGAGGCAGAAAACTGTTTGCTGGGGGGAGGGGGGGGTGCCAGTCTGCCTTGAGCTGCTCCAACCAGGCTGCACTTCTGCCCTGACAAGCACTTTGCTACTGCAGCCACGTAGCTGACCCTGTGGCCAAAGGACTGAGCCATGGCACCCCCAGGTGTCTCACCTTGCTGTGCCCATCTCTCCACAGGCCCATGGACCCCTGGGGCTGCCTGCGCCCCCCCTGGCGATGGGGACAGGGCTGTGCCTGGCTGAGCTTTGCTCTGCTGTGCCTGGCCACGCTCTCCTTGCTCTGCCTGCAGTCTGGGCTCATGCTGCGCTTGGCCCACCATGGGGCAGGAGGACCCCCGACCTCTGCAGCTGCTGCTATCTCCCGGAGGCTCCAGCCACCCTCCGGAAGCAACCAGACTCTTCAGCGGCTCCTGGGTGCTGGGTCTGCCAACCTTGCCTCTGCCCAGCAGGCTCCATTGTGGCACTTCTTCCTCTCTGGCCTGTGGAGATTCTGGCATCGCCTTGCAGAGGGGCTGGGCAGGTCCTGGAGGGGCTCCCGGACGACTGTCCAGTTGCAGCCGCTGCCCTGGGCTGCCTGGCAGAAGAAGCTCTCTTCAGGGGTGCTGGGCCCCCGCCTTCAGCAAGTCTTCCAGAACTACCAAGCCATGAATAAGTACCGGGTGCCCCCAGGGGCCACGCAGCACCGAGGGAACCCCCATGCCGCTGGGACAGAGCTCTTGTGCCAGCTCCAGAGCCGTGTGACAGTGACCACGCTCCTGGGGGACGAGGGGCCCTTTGCAGACCCAGAGTGGAGGGGGCTGCTGCCCAGAAGGAGCCTGAGGCAGGAGCTGGGCCCTCTGGGGAAGTGTGCTGTGGTCAGCTCTGCTGGCTCCATGTTGGGCTCCGGACTGGGCAAGGAGATTGGTGAGTGCTGGTTGGAGGGAGGGAGCAGGCGGGTGGCTCTGGCACAGCCTCCAGGGGGGTGAGGGGATGCCATGCTCTTCAGGAGAGGGCGCCATGCATCCTGGGCCTGGCACTTGGGAGCATTAAGCAATCTGCCTCTCCCATTCATGGGAGTCACCAGCTATAGTTGGGTTTCAGAGCAAAATAAGAGCCTGCAGGATCAGGCCGGTGGCCCATTTAGGCCTGCATCCTGTTCACAGTGGCCAACCAGGTGCCTGTTATGGGAAGTTCACAAACGGGATCCTCAGTCTCTCCTCCTGAATCCTGCTGGGATTCAGAGCATGGCTGCCTCTGGCTGTGGAGGCAAAGCAGAGCCCTTGTGGCTACTAGCCGTTGATACAGGGTGTTCTCTTCCTATCCCATCTAGTATACCTGGCTCTCTCGTCTCAATTTCAAGTAGTTTAGCAGCAGAGTGACAGCAGCAGCAGGAGGTTCTCGGCTCCCCTTGGGCCTGTTCTCTCCAACACCCCTGTAGGAGAGCCCTGGTTGTGCCTTTTGTGTAAAATTCCATCTGAATTCTCACAGGAGCTCATTTCAACTCCTAACAATACTTTACAGTTACATAATGATATGTAATAATACTGAAATAATGGGTAATTATCTGGCCTTCATGGGAGTCTGCTTGAAGTGGGCCATCTTGTTCCCCTGATGATGCAGCTGCCCTGGGACACGGCTTGAGCAGCCCCCCCCCCGGCATGGCTGGCTGCCCCCCTCCCCAGGAAGGGAGCTGCAGGTCTAAGAAGGGGCCTGGTTGGGTAGGGGTTTGCCTGCTCTCCCTCCCTCTGGCCCTCATTTTCCCCCTCCTCTTCCTCCTCCTCTTAGACTCCCATGATGCTGTTCTTCGTTTCAACGGAGCCCTAACTACTGGCTATGAGCAGGACGTGGGCATCAAAACTACCATCCGCCTCGTGAATTCCCAGGTGGGCAATGAAAGGGGGTGGGCTGGGAGAGGACAGCAGGGTGTGGATATGGGTTTGGGCCCGATAAGGGGAAGAGCCAAGGGGGCAGCCTAGTGGGGCTGTAGTGTGTGGGGTTATAAGCTTTGGACTGCTCTGTAGCCACAATCCCCGCTCTCCAGCTCTAGGGTAGGCTGAAGCCCACTGGCGTAAAGAGGCTTGAGGCGCCTTCAAAACTAGCAAATGTTATTAATTATGAGGGGAACTTTTGTGAACTCAGGCCCATGTCTTCAGGTTAGGGTTGTGCCAGCTCCAGAGCCATGTGGCAGTGACCACGCTCCTGGGGGACGAGGGGCCCTTTGCAGACCCAGAGTGGAGGGGGCCCTAACCCTGCTAGGCTTCAGTGATCCCATGGCAGGCATTTGTGGGCTCTGGGCAAGAAACCCACATGTCTAACAAAGCTGCGCACAAGGGCCATCAACCCTGGAGACTCTCCCTCCCCTCCCCTCCCCTCCCCTCCTCTGCTTGCATCTGAGCAACATTCTGGGATCCTGGAGTCAGGCCAGTTCTGACCCCCTGCCACCCTCGCCACCCTCTACCCCATAGCTGATGGCTTCTCCTGAGCAGCACTTTCTGGATGACCCACTCTATGCACAGGGAGCCTTGGTTGCGTGGGATCCAGCCCCTTACCCAGGGGACCTGCAGGAGGTGAGACCCTCTCTCTGTCTTGTGCTTGGGGCAGGACAAGATCCGTGGGTGCCAGGGGAAGGCAGGGGTATCCTCTTTGAATTACACTCCCAAGACTTGATGGACTACAGCAAATGCCAGGATTAGAACTCGGGCAAGGGGCTTTGGCTGCTGGCTTTGGGCTCTCTGGCGCCTCCTGCTGGCTGTCAGGGAAACTCCCTGCAACTTCCCTCTGGCTTGAAGGATGAAGGCCACAGCTAGGAGGAAATCAAGAGCCACATTTGGCTCCTTGAGAAAGAGAGCCTTGCACCAAACGGGGTGGGGTGGGGTGGGGTGGGGTGGGGTGGGGTGAAGCTCTGCTCTGCTCTGCTCTGCACTCCCCTTTCTCCTCTCCCAGCAGTGGTTCGAGGCCCCCGACTATCCCATCTTCAGACCCTTCCGCGCAGTGCGCTCCCAGAGGCCCCAGCAGCTCCTCCACCTGCTGCACCCACGGGTGCAGTGGCAGCTCTGGGGGCTGGTGCAGGAAGGGGCACCTGAGGCAGTACAGCGGAACCCACCCTTCTCAGGGCTGCTTGGTAAGGAAGGCACTCCCCTCTCCCATGTCTCCCAAGGGTGCTCCCCTTTCAGTGGCTAAGAGGCACCCTTCCTCTTCCTCCCTTTTTACTCAGAGCTCCTCTGTGCCCTACTTTCCTTCCTCTCACTGGTTGGGGGTGGGGGCGGCTGATGTTACTCCAGAGCAGGCACCCCCAAACTGCAGCCCTCCAGACGTTTTGGCCTACAACTCCCATGATCCCTAGCTAACAGGACCAGTGGTTGGGGAAGATGGGAATTGTAGTCCAAAACATCTGAAGGGCCGAAGTTTGGGGATGCCTGCTCCAGAGCATGAAGAGTGAGGCACTTTGCACATGCTCAGGGGGACTCATCAAGCACCAACTTTCCAGCCCAGGTGAAAGAGGCTTCCTCCTGGCCCCTTCCTCTGCCGCCCTGCAGGTCCTTCTTTGCAGCGGCCCCACCTCCGTCTCTCCCTCTTCCAGGGACAGTGCTGATGCTATCGCTCTGTGACCTGGTCCATGTCTATGAGTTCCTGCCCTCACAGCGCCAGTCTCCACGGTGCCACTACTACCAGGACTTTGTGGATGAAGCCTGCACACTGGGCGCCTACCATCCACTGCTCTTTGAGAAGGACCTCGTTCGCCGCATGAACCAAGGCTCACCGGATGACTTGGCCCAGCTGGGGCGGGTGACGCTGCCTGGCTTCCGGGCCCTGAATTGCACCCTAGAGTAGCAGCAGCCTGGCCAGGGGAGGCGTGCAGTGAGGGGCCTGGAACACCCCTGCAGCCCCTGGGGGTGAGATGGAGACAGGAGGAGAGATGGGGTCTGAAGGGTGCAGCCAGACCAAGCCGTGGTCAGGTGGGAGTGGCAGGGCTCCCTTTGCGCTCCCCACGGGCATCTCATGGGCCACCAAAGTGGGTGGAGGGCAAAAGGTCCCCCTTGCAGGGCATAGACAGAGGCAGATCTTCCTTGAAAAACATGAAGCTGAAGCTGAATCCTAGAGGGTTTCACGTTGCTTTAAAAAATGGGGTCCAGTCAACCCCCTTTAAGTCACATGACTCAAACGGATTAATTCTGGGTGGTCTTTCTTTCAACTTTCTTTCAACAATCCCAAAGCTGAAGAGTCAGGGGCTGCCAAGGCTCTTGGCATTCTGCTGTAGAACACTTACTGTAAATTCTTTCTCCATCTTGTCTCCAGAACATGATATACCGGTAGCTAGGAAACATATATGAATATGTTGCTTGAAAAACCAGAAAAAAATAATCCTAATCTTAGAATTGGAAGGGACCATGAGGGTCATCTAGTCCAACCCCCTGCAAGACTGGAATAAAGAGTATTTTATAAAATGTGCTTCATGTAATATGTATTCTCATAGGTGTCTATGATGGAATATTATATTGACTGTGGTCTTTTCTTGGTTTTATTTCATCGTTCAATGATGCTTCACGCCCATAGACATAGAATCATAGACTCTTAGAACTGGAAGAGACCACAAGGGCCATCCAGTCCAACCCCCTGCCAAGCAGGAAACACCATCAAAACATTCTTGACATATGGCTGTCAAGCCTCTGTTTAAAGACCTCCAAAGTAGGAGACTCCACCACACTCCTTGGCAGCAAATTCCACTGTTGAACAGCTCTTACTGTCAGGAAGTTCTTCCTAATGTTTAGGTGGAATCTTCTTTCTTGTAGTTTGAATCCATTGCTCCGTGTCCGCTTCTCTGGAGCAGCAGAAAACAACCTTTCTCCCTCCTCTATATGACAACCTTTTATATATTTGAACATATCACCCCTTAACCTTCTCTTCTCCAGGCTAAACATACCCTGCTCCCTAAGCCATTCCTCATAAGGCATCGTTTCCAGGCTTTTGACCATTTTGGTTGCCCTCCTCTGGATAGAATAATAAATTCATAGAATTGGAAGGAACCTGAGGGTCATCTAGTTCAACCCCCTCCAAGGAAGGAATCTTTCGCCCAACGTGGGGCTCAATAATTATAAGACATCAGACATTTTTATTCACCCCAGTGACTTGGACAAGTGAGAAAATCCAGGGCAGCCATTTTAATTCACATCTGAGGGGTTTTTTGTTTTTGTTTTAAACCTTTAAAAAATTAACAACTGTGGTGATCTGTTATGGAATGACCCTCTTGAAGGTGGTCACAGGGGTGACCCAGAACTCATTGCTGAATGTGAAGCCCCGCCCCAATAACAGTTCAAGCTTCAGGGTCCCATAATTGTAGGACTGTCATTGTCCTGCAGAATGGTTGCAGGTATGCAACAGACAAGCTTGGTAGCAGCTTCTGGAAGCGAGATTTTTGCAAGGCATCCAGCCCCAAGCCTAAGACCAAAAAAACCAAACTGCCCCCCAGGAGGAAAAAGACACCAAATTCACATGGAGCACAAATGAGCAGGAAGCCACCTCACATTACCCCTCTGTCCATCCCCTTCTGACTGTTCCCCTAGAAGCTGAAATCCTTCTTCATATAGACTTCTGTGCCGTTTCGTGGCACTTTTTGGCTGTTCCATGACTACTAGCCACAATGCTGCATTCTGCTTCCATGGCTGCAGGTGGGATTCCTCTGAATACCAGAGCACTGAATACCTCACAAGCAGGACCTGATTGCAACAGCAACTCTCCACACTTGCAATCGGCAGCAACCTCTGAGACCGCAGTTATTGTGGAGCCATCGTGGCTAGTAGCCCCTGGTCGCCTCGTCCTTTGCAAAGCCACAAAAGTTGGTGGCCATCACAACATCTTATGCTGTGTGAAGAAATGCCTCCATTTGTCCACCCCAAATCTTCCAGCATTCAGCTTCACTCAATTACTATGCACTCTAGTATTGTGAACCAGGAAGGAAAACTTGTCTCTGTTGAAGTAGTTGGGTATGTTTAGCCTGGGAAAGAGGAGACTGAGAGGAGATAGGGTAAAAAAAAGGTAAAGATAAAGGACCCCTGGACACTCATGTCTGCTTTCAGGCCGAGGGAGCCAGCATTTGTCCACAGACAGCTTTCTGGGTCATGTGGCCAGCAGGACTAAACCGCTTATGGTCCAATGGGACACTGTGATAGAAGCCAGAGCACACGGAAATGCCATTTACCTTCCCGCCGCCGTGGTACCTATCTACTCAGGCTGGTATGCTTTCCAACTGCTAGGTTGGCAGGAGCTGGGACAGAGCAACGGGATCTCACCCCATGGTGCAGATTCTAACTGCTGACTTTACGATCGGCAAGCCCAAGAGGCTCAGTGGTTTAGACCACTGCACCACCTGCGTCCCGTGGATACCGGTAGCCATCTTCAAATATCTCAAGGTCTGTCACATGGAACATAGAGCAAGCTTGTTTTCTCCTGCTCTGGAGGACAGGACTCGAACCCCCTGCTTGGCAGGGGGTTGGACTGGATGGCCCTTGTGGTCTCTTCCAATTCTATGATTCTATGGCTTCAAGTTATAAGAAAGGAGATTTCAGGACTTCCGGTTGATTGCGGAGCCGCCATCAGTCGAAGGTCTGTTCGGTGGAGCGGACCTTGGTGCGTCAGGGACGGGGGAAACCGCTCCAGCACAGCGGACTCCCTCAAGAACCCCAAATTGAGCTTTTGGGGGGCATGGTCGTCTGGCGGGCACAAAAAGTGGGCTCCTCCCTCCCCAGCAAGGTTCTGTTTTGAGCCCCCCCAGAGCGAGGGAGTCGGAGCCCCAGCACATCGGATAAAGACGCTTACCCTGATAGCGCGAAGCTGCAAGACTGAGCAGAATCAGCGATCAATTCTTCCAAAGTAATCTATAAATTCGAGGACTACACTGTGAGTAATCTATATTGGCTTTAAAAAATGAATTAATTGGCTACGGGTGGAGATTTAAATACGGAAGTCGATCTCCCCCATTGAGAGAAGTGAGAAGCAGTTACCTTTCCCGAAGCCGGAAATATTCTTAGGAAGTTTTAAATTTCCAAAGATTGGACTTAAAATTCTCCCCTTGAGGCAGGGTAAAGGACCGAATTTAAGTAAAATCCCTGTAAAGACTTGTTTTGGACTGGGAAAAGTCCCCTTGTACGCTGGAGTCGGTACCCTGGAGGGAACAGCAAGCCACCATTATGCTGTCACAAAAGAAAGGAATGTGTTTACCTCTTTGAGGTTGTAAACTGTCAGCAGTGAAGAGAACACAAATTACAGGATAGTGAACAATAATTCTGCTAAATGTTTTCTCCACAAATGGATATAAGAGTATTAAGGTATGAAGAAGAATAGAGAATGTTAATTTGCAACCAGTTTGGATATAACTTTTGTTTTTGAAGTTTAAAGATTTGCACTGCACTATTTCCTGTCTTGTAACCTTGGCTGTGCTCATGAAATTTGAGACTTACAAGATGCCAGTAGACAAAATAACACCTGACTTTTCTGATTTCCAAGAGGAACTTTTAAAATTGTTATGGGAAATTAGAAGTGAGGTACAACAGAATACAATACAGATTGAAAGGATAAACCAGAAGTGTGTGGAATCAAAAAAAGAAAGGACATTTCAGAGAGTCCAGAGAAAGAAAAGAAAGTTGAACATTTACCCGTGATTGACTATGCTAATGATCTTAAAGAAGAAATGGAAGAGAAAGATCAAACTGTCGGGGGGGGGGGAATCATAGAGATTCAGCATGGAACATTGTTCTCTCAGTGAGGGGGGGGGACAAGACCCATGTCTGGGTCAAAAGGCTTTTGAAAAAGAAAGGGGAAAAGATCAAGTTGATGTAAAACAGCATCGAAAACCAGTATGGAACTTTGCTCTCCCAGTGAGAGAGGGAGAACAGGATCCATACTTGGGCCAGAATTTAAGGGGAATAAAAATTGTCAAAGGGTTGAAAAATGGTAATTTGTGTGCTTGGCATCGTGGAGTATTTAGAGAATTAGGCGGGCAGCAGGGGGAAAAGAAGGAAGTGTGGCTGTTAAGCTGTGATAAAGTGGGAGTGGGGTGAGAAGGAAAAATGGATATTATTTTTTGTTTGGTAAAGATGGACCGAAACTGGATTGCTCTATGGAACTTGCTGAACCACCTGGGAGACTCTGAGTCCAGGGGAGGGGGGTTAGAATTAGATGGCAAAGAGAAAAACAACTTCCAGACTTTTAGAAGACATCTGAAGGCAGCCCTGTTTAGGGAGGCTTTTAATGTTTAATAAATTATTGTATTTTAATATTTCTGTTGGAAGCCGCCCAGAGTGGCTGGGGAAACTCAGCCAGATGGGCGGGGTATAAATAAAATTATTATTATTATTATTATTATTATTATTATTATTATTATCAGGATAGAACATGTAATGTTTGAATTTATGGATATTTTGGGAATTAATTTTAGGCTAAGGGGTGAATTAGAAGATAGATGGTTGGGAAATTAATTATAGGTTAGGAATATTTGATGAAATGTTGAGGGATAATGAAGAGGAAAATGTTAATGAAACAGAGGAAGATGAAAACATATAAGTTTGGGGAAATGATTTAAGATACAATATGAAAATTGTTAAAGATGGATTAAAAATGGACCCAGTGAGGGGGGAACCGAGGAAGTCTATATAACAATGTTAAGTAAGTTAGATAATTGCTATTCTTTTTGCTTTTTGTCTTTTCTTTTTGCTTTTTTTGTATTTTGTATTTTTTCATTCTCATAAAATGAATAAATATTATTTGAAAAAGAAAGGAGATTTCAACTAAACCCCAGGAGGAAGACAGTGGGAGCCCTTTGGCAGCACTTCCTTGGAGTCTCTGCTTCCTTGGAGGCTTTTCAGTAGATGTTGGATGGCCATCTGTCAAGGATGCTCTAGTTGAGCTTCCTGCATTGTAGAGGATTGGACTAGATGACCCTTGGGGGGCCCTTCCAACTCTACAATTCTATAATTCTCTGACATTCTTGCCTGTGCTTCAGCTATTGATATTCCCCGCCCCTGAAGATTAGTGGCCACTGGCAGCATGTCAACTCCTTACAACCCTGGACATATATATTGGCTGCCTACCAAGGTTTCATCCCATCAGGACAGACAACCCAGGGTGTTTATGGGATGGGGCTAAACAGATATGCTTAAAGACAATAAAAAGGGGCATGTTCATGCTACTATTTAGTCAAGTTTCTAGGGTGTTTACCTGATAGCCTGTCTGCAAAGAGAGCCCACTTGACTATTTGGGCAGGAGGGAGGCATAGATCTGGCCCCAAGTCACTCCCTGACCAGTTTCTGGCAAGTAGATGTAAGCATTCCAGCCTGGGAGCATCATTTCAGCTGGCAAGAGAGTTGACTGTCCTCCCCACAGAGAAACCCTAAACCGCCATTCATATTCCCAGTTACTGGCTTTGGGACTTCTGTGAGGACACCCTTTCCTCTTTCACAGCAACTGTTGAATTTAATATTGAAACAATCCCTCAGCATTTAAAGGTAACATCCTGTCCCTGGTTCCTGCTCAAATTGTGTCAGCCATATGCGTTTTGAACGACAAGCCTCCTGTTGCCCCCACTGCTTGCATGTGGGAATCTGGCTTGACCCCAGAGCTGGTCTTATAGCTGCCACAGGCCCTCCAAGAGGCCACTCATGGCTCCCTTTGTGGTTCACACGAGTTCTTGAGTTCTCTGCGCTCTCTGCTCCCTTCCTGCCCACCTCCGGCACCCAGGCACAGCTAACGGAAAATGTTCTGAAAGCGCCACCTTGCTCCTTGCAAAGCACCGATATGACTTCCCAAGGATGTGGTTTCTGCCCAGCGGGGGGTGGGGGTGCTTCCTTCAACCTTGACATTTTGAGAAGCAGGAAGCCAGAGAAGATCTGCTGAAGATGCGCAAGCAGGTGGTGGCTCTTGCTCCCGTGAAGCCGCTTCTCCCCTCTGCAACTGGCTCCTCTAAGATGTGAAGTAAGTTTTGTGGGAAATGGGGTGGGGGGATGAAGAGCCCCTTCTCCTGTCTAGCAGGGAGGCTGCTGGTGTGAAGCCTCCTAGCCACCCCCTGTCCAGGCTCAGCAGGCAGAGGCAGGAGCCCGGCTGCCTCTCAGCTCCCTCGCCCTTCCTTCCCATGGGAGAAGAGGCAGGCGCTGGCCGACCGGCCAGCCCAAGGCAGGATCTGAGAGGATGGGGGTGATGGGGCAGCCACAGAAGCACAGTTCCCCCAGGCAGAAGAGAAGCTGGACAATGGCTGCTTCCACCAGACGGCCTCCAGGAAACCCGAGGCTGCCCTGTCCCTCTCCTCCAGACAAAGGTCAGTGGTTCTCGTGGCTGACCCTCCTTGTGTACATGCAGGGCCATCCATCCCGTCCTTTTACTAGAAACAATGCAGAATTTACAAATGGTTAGAAGGACGTCACTGACTTATTTTAATAAAATATGCACGCCAGTCGATTGTAGGGGGGGAACTCAAAGCGGTTTACAAAAAAGGTAAAACAATTAAAAATCACTAAAAAAAAACTACAAACATAATATATAAAGTTTATCATAGAATCATAAAGTTTAATCATAAAGTTTAAAAACACAATAAAATAAACTAAAACAAATTAAAACTCCTGCAAACTTTCTAAACATCTGGGTAGCCTTAGGGAGCTCCAAAGTGTCGGTGCTGCTACACTAAGCAGGTTCTTACCAACACAGTGCAGGTAATGTGGCACGTGAAAAAGTGCCATTTCCACCAACAGAATATGCATGAAAAGGCAATCTTGTAGGTAAACTGGTCCCCAGTTGTTTAAAGTCATTATCTACCAAGAGAGAGGCTGGGAAGAGGAGTGTTTCAGCCCGACAAAGAGACACAATTTCTAGGTACCCTCAGGGACTGTGTCCTAGAACAGCTGGAGCCAAGCCGAGGCGGTGGCACCCAGGAGCTGGTGTGAGATATTAAGTGTCGTTGATCCTGTTTGGGCTGGGTGTTCATCACTATGTGGATGAAACCCAGCTCTACCTCTCTTTTAAATCAGAACCAGTAAAGGCAGTGAATGTCCTGTGTGAGTGTCTGAAGTGAGGTTACAGGGAACCAGGCAGAGGGCCTTTGTTATAAGGGGCAGGGTAAGAGGAATTTGCCCCCATGCATTACGAGACTACCAATGTACAGAGAGGGGACAGTTTAGCCAGAGAGAAGCCATTTTCTTGACTTCATGGTTCAAAAGTCAAGAGAAGCCTATTCTGCCGTATCAAGGTAAATTAATCCCCTGCTGACCCAGACAGTTCCTCCAGACCTCTTGGAAAACACACGCACCCTTTTACATAACCCATTGCTAAATCCTGTCTCACACCCACATGGAAACTTGCATAATCGCACCTCCAGCCAGATAACCAAAAACGATAACGATCACCCATTCTCGGAACTTCCACCCTCCCAAATCCCCGCCTGAGGTGCCCTCCCTTGTACTTTTCATGACCCAGATTCAGCTGAACCATGGACCTTTTTAAGATATATATATTTATCCCTAATAAACTATTCCGTTGTTCCTTTAGTAATGTTATGGTGTCCTCTATCATGTTACCCGATGCATCTCCCTATTCTCTACTCTGTATGAAACTGTATCTATTTACGAAACCGCAATAATATAACCTTGCACTGATACCTTGAACCTTTCTATCAAATTGTACCTGTTTAAAAAATCCTGCCATCCTGAAGAATTAATTGTTTGACTCTACTATTTGCAAAGGTTTCCACTTATGCACCCTTCTAAGCTTTTAGTTCGTTGTCCTTGATAAAATGTTATAAGCTGTCAAACATCGCTCTGAACTGTGAACGTTTTACCGCTGTTAGAATTGTATCCTCTCTGTGTATTATTAGTTACTGTATAATATCTTCTTCTTCTTTAACTTTAAGTGTAGTCTTTTCTCTCTATTGCAAACGTTGAATATTTGTATAAACTTTGTTGCAAGTTAATAGGCACCTCTGTGGCACAACATATTTTACGGACTGTTTCCACTTCTTCTTGATACCACACTGCCACCTAGCCAGTCTAAAAGAGCACGACTCAAATACACACTTTCAGTGAGAACAACAATTTTATTTGATAAACAGGTGTTATCAACAATCTTCCCACATCCGCAGAGTCTTCCTGTCAAACAATAAGGAGACATGCATAATCATTACCTGGACTATCACCATGATATCTTACATCAAGAATTCCATCAACCCCTTTGTCCTCTCGCGATTACCCCCTCCCAGAACCCATTTCCCCACCTTTTATGCAATTCTGTACTATTGGAAATGAAACCTATAAATTTGTGAAGCTTCCTTTGTTCGGGGTCCCTTCACTTCAACTTGCTTGTGTGGACGGATCGCTATTGCAATAGCTTTATTATTTAATTAATAAAGTACCTTGCTTCGTACGTCCTGGTTTGGCCTCTGTTATTTGGTAGGCAGGAGACGCTCAAACTTCGTCTGCCTGCCAGGATACCTGGACTCTTCCTGGGTCAAGGATCCACTTAATTCTAGGACCGTGTAGCTCTGCAAATTTTTACAACAGTTTGGCGACCACTTCGGGGACCCAGTTTTGCCTTGAGCTCCGGGTTCACTGAGGAAGGGGAGCCCAGCGCGCCCTTGCCTCTTTTGCAGGGGGGTAAACCAACCTCAGGACCCGAGGCGCTTGGTAGTAATTGAGAGTCCAAGCGGGACCCCCAGGACGAAGCAACGTTTAAAGGGACAAGGCTGTTTTTTCTTCAGGAACCAGTGGGAAGCTGGAGACAACGGGATTCGACTGAAAGGATCGGTCGTGAGTATTAAAAGGGGACACGCGGTGGGCTGATTACTGCAGCAACTAAAATTCTAAAACTTCACTCTTCACTGTTCTCTCCTTTTCTGTTTCTTATCTTGGGCTCTAGTTGCAGCTAAGCTGTAAAGGCATAAGGGATAAAGAAGAATTAGAGCCTTTGGGATCCGTCCTTTCGTTAAACGAAATACCCAGAAGGACGGACCCAGCTCGCTCCTGCCAATCTGCGCAGGAGTTCTGAGCAATCTACCCAACCTTTTTTCCGTATTCCTCTGCTCTTAATCTTCGGGTGAAGCCGCCCCTAGACACCCCCGATCCCCACCGGGAAGTGACGGGGTTGTTCTAGATCGCAAGGTCACCCGTTCTTTTCAAAAAACCTTCCTTCCAAGGCTAACCACCCGGCATTGCGTGGGCAAGCGTCCAGGGCAGGTAGTCTTTCTATTAGATTGTAAGAGGCAGGAAAGTTGCTGCAGGACCCTAGGCAATTGATGACCAGAAGGGGGTCCTTAGGTATCTAGCTGCACCAGGCCGCCTAGTAGTTAGTGCACGCGAACGGCAGGCAGGAACACCACAAGGACGTGGGGGTGAGTCATAGACTCGGGAAGTTAAGAGTGTCCAGGAACAGGGTCGGGGACCCAGAACTGCAGTATAAAGAGCCAGAATAAACATGGGTGCGCATAATTCAAAGGAATTCCTGTCCCAGACTCCCAGCCGTGGCAAAGCTCAATGGAAGCTTCGCCAAAGTGGGGACTCTGAGGATGAAAGCCCATTACAATTCATATTCGAACATTGGCATGAATTACCTGGGGTGGAAAAACTTGACAAAAATCGGCTAAAAAGACTCTGTCAGAAAGACTGGATCCGCGTCACTGCGGACCATCCAGAGGGGGAAAAATGGATCCCGAGAGGTTCCCTTAATGCCCAGCGAATCTCTGCACTAAGAATAACACTGGAAGACCAATACCCCTTGCAAATTCGATATCTCAACTTATTTGAAAAGGCAAAAATCCTTCTTAAAGGGACTGAAGGTCCAACAGCCCCACAAATGCCAGTAATAACGGAAAGGAGTTCAAGACCCCCACCGTACCAGGAAACAATTATAGAAGAGCCGGTAGACCAGCTCTGCAGCCCTGCCGAAGCCCCGGCACCATCTCCTTCTAACGCAAACAGACAACGGGAGGCTGAGGTCCAAGACTCCCGGAGTGCAGTGGAGGGCGGATCTGTAACTCCTGCCATGCCTAGTCTAAGTCCAGCACCTCAGGGCAACCTCGAAGCCCGAATTCCTGCTGAAGTACCCCCCCAGCTAAGTCCTGTTGCTAGCAGAACTCGTAGTCGTGACCCAGAAACCAATTTAGTGGAGCAACTAGTGACAGTTTTATCGGAATTAAAGGGATCGTCCACAAAGGAAAGAGACCCCATAGAAAAGGAACCAGAGGCTACCGAGAAAACCCAGGGACAATATCCCTTAAGGTCAGTCCCAGTTTCAGATGGGACGAACTTCGTCTATTCCCATGTTCCCTTTTTAACCTCAGACCTACTGAATTGGGCTCAGCAGATGTCGACCTTAAAAGACAATCCTGACATGTGCTATCGTAAAATTGCCATTATTTTTTCTACTCATAATCCCTCCTGGGCAGACGTACACATGCTCCTGAATGGTCTTTTTAATGAGCCCGAACGGGAGGAGATTTTAGAGAAAGCAACAGAAGCCCTAAAATTACCTGATGTCCAACTCAATAAACCTGCAGGGATCGAGCCTCTAACTGCAGCCCAACTTAGAACCGAACCAGAATGGGACTATAACACCACGCCTGGGATTTGGTATCTGAAGGCGTTTCGAAAAGCCATCTTACATGGGATAAGGCTCGCGGGAAAAAAATCTACAAATTGGACTAAGATCAGGGAGGTAACCCAAGAACCTGATGAAACTCCCACCGCCTTCTATACCAGGCTAATAACCGCCTTTCGAACATGGGGGGGGATCGATCCTGATACCCCAGACAACCAAGTAGTGGTGAAAAGCTTCTTTAAAGACCAAGCTTGTCCAGACATCAGAAAATTCCTCTCCCTCCAAGTAGCCTATGAAGGGAAACCCATGAGTGAGATCCTCGGGCTTGCAAAAACCATTTATGATGGAAGGGATGAGAAAAAGAAAAAGGAGGCAAGGAAGGAAAAGGAGGACGATGCTAGAGTCCTCGCCTTGGCTTTGAGTGCAGCCAGTACCGCATATAACCCCCAACCTAGTTACCCCTTCAGAAATTCAAAGGCTCCCACACAACCTAGAGGGATGAACGCACATGCAAATCGACAAGCCTCTCCTTACCAAAGGGCTAACAATGTCCAGCATCGAGAGACCACCTCTCAATGCTTTTTCTGCAATCAAATAGGGCATTTCAAGCGAAATTGTCCATTATTCTTAAATACCGTGGCACCAAAACCAGCTCTAGGGATGGGATCCAATGCAGCACAAAACCCTAACCCGATAGCGCCAAACCCTTTCCAGAATCAGCGCCCATTCCAACTACCGCTGGAATTTAACCAGGAGCAAATGCAACCCACTCTTAATTCAGAGACTAACCAATGACAATTAAACGGGGATCCTTCAAACCTTGCCCTGGTATGCCCGACAATTGCCTTATCAGCCCATGACCCCATATGCACAATCACCATAGATGGCCATGAGTATCAGTGTTTACTAGATACAGGGGCAACTTTCTCAACTTTAAACGACAGTCATCTGAGGTCCAGTCAGCAAAAACAACGTATAATGGGCATTGATGGGATCCCCAGGACATGCGCTCTTTCAGAGCCAGCGAAAGTAACGATAGGGCCCCTGACTGCTGAGCACTCATTTCTACTGACCCCGAGCCCTGTCAACCTACTAGGGCGAGACCTACTATGTAAATTACAGGCAACTATAACTTGCAGCACTGAGGGTATCTACCTCCACATGCCAGAAGAGGCGGCAGTCTCCTTTCAAGGCATTTTAAAGGAAGAAAACCTGACTGATTTAGAAATACCAACCCCTCTGATTGACAAGGTACCAGTTCACCTATGGGGAAATACTAATACCTCTGTGGGACTCTTAAAATCGGCAGATCCCGTTGTTATTAAATACCGCACCGATGTCCCATACCCCTCCATCAAACAGTACCCCTTGCCGCAGGAGGCAATAGAAGGATTGAGACCAATGATACAGGATTTTATGGATCAAGGCATCCTTGTTCCCTGCGTCAGCCCATGCAATAGTCCACTCCTGCCGGTACGCAAGCCATCACCCCCGGGTGCCCCAGTTAAATACAGGCTTGTCCAAGACCTCAGAATTATCAACAACTTTGTGATACCCCGCCACGCCATCACCGCCAACCCTAATACAATTTTGACCGGAATCCCACCAGATAGTACATATTTCAGTGTCATTGATTTATGCTCCGCCTTCTTTTCCATAAGAGTGCATGAGAAAAGCCAATTTCTGTTCGCCTTTACGTGGGAAAAAGGACAGCTGACTTGGACTAGACTCCCACAGGGATATGTAGAGAGCCCAACAATTTTTGCTTGTGCATTGCATAGGGACCTACAAGACCTCTCCTTTCCTGCTGGCTCCTCCCTTTTAATATATGTAGATGACTTGATAATTTGCTCCACCTCCGCAACTAATTGCCACATGGACACCGTCCATCTACTAACCGCCCTTGCCGACAAGGGCCACAAGGTCTCACCAAAAAAACTACAATATTGCCAAACTGAAGTAAAATACTTGGGCCACATAATTGGCCACGGAACAAGAGCTTTGACAACTGAAAGAGTAGATGCTATAGCTAAGGTTCCCCTGCCAAAGACCAAGAAACAGCTCCGCGGGTTTCTAGGAATGAGCGGATTTTGCAGGTCATGGATCCCAGGGTATGGAGAATTAACCAAACCCCTTGTAAAGATGACTAATAAGGACGAACCAGAACCCCTTGAATGGTCCAAAGAAAGCCTACAAAATTTTGAAACTATCAAAAGGGAACTGAGGTCCGCTCCAGCCTTAGGATTGCCAGACTACCGTCTCCCCTTTTCGCTGTTCGTGCATGAACAGAAAGGGGTAGCCTCCGGAGTTCTGACACAAACCTTCAGAGGCCAGGAACGTCCTGTCGCCTACTACAGTATTCAATTAGACCCGGTAGCTAAGGGGACTGTAGGTTGCCTCAGGGCGATTGCTGCCGCTGCGGAATTAATGGACAGAGCCCTAGAAATCGTTCAAAATCAAGAACTAATCCTAAATGTACCACATGCTGTAGCCACCTTGTTAAACTTACGAAACTGTCAACATTTTAGTAACGAACGACTAAATCAGTACGAAGCTGCCCTGCTCACACCATCCAACGTGCGCATTAAAAGAGTCAATACCCTAAATCCAGCCACCCTACTGCCTCTGCCCGACGACGGGACCCCCCATCACGATTGCACCTTAGCAGTCCGCTTGGCCGAAAGGCCACGGGAAGATTTAGACCACCTTCCCTTGGAAAACCCAGATATCTCAATCTTTACAGATGGAAGTTCCAAGGTCGTGGCTGGAACAAGACAAACTGGGTACGCTGTGGTAACACACGACACCATCCTAGAAGCTGCACCTATAAACCCGCGCTACAGTGCGCAGGCAGCTGAGCTTATTGCCCTTATCAGAGCTTGCGAATTGAGTGAAGGCAAGCGCGTAAATATCTATACTGATTCCAAATATTGTTTCGGACTGGTACACGCTACGGGTACCCTCTGGAAACAGAGGGGATTCCTAACAGCTGCAGGAACACAAATCTCTCACGCACCGCTAGTGAAAAGACTAATGGACTCCATACATTTCCCGAAGGCCATCTCAGTAATACACTGCAAAGCACACACAAATGGCACGGACTTTGTCTCCTTAGGGAATAGTATTGCGGACGCCGCTGCCCAGAAGGCAGCGGCCATGAGAGGGGAAATGTATGAAAATGAATTTCAAGCCATCTTAGTTCCAGCCGATGTAGACTTCAATCGAATGTATCGCACCGCTAGTGTAGAAGAAATAAGCTCATGGCAACAACTGGGGGCACACCAAAGGGACAATGCGTGGGTTTTGCCGGACGGACGTCTAGCAATGCCTAAAGCCTGGGTACCCCGCCACCTCCGGGTTTTACACAATTTCACACACTGGGGAGCAAACCGCCTAGCAGACAGCATCCTTAGGCATTGGTATGCCCCAGGTGCACACCAATTTGCGAAGGCAGTATCCAAAAATTGCACCATCTGCGCCGGATTCAACCCAAAACAAGAACCACGCAAACCACCAGGGTCTAGACCTTGGGCATATATACCCTTTGAAAGCCTACAACTAGATTTTGCAGAACTCCCGAACTGTATGGGGTTTAAACAATTACTTGTCATAACAGACCGACTTTCAGGTTGGCCAGAAGCTTTTCCATGCAAACGAGCAAATGCTCAAACCGTTGCCAAAATCCTCATGCAGGAAATAATTCCCAGATACGGAGTTCCACGTCGATTAGACTCTGACCGTGGGACACATTTCGCTGCAGAGGTAGTTCAGTCTGTCACCAAGGCATTTGGAATTAAATGGGAACTCCACACCCCGTACCATCCGGCCTCTTCAGGTCAGACGGAGCGGATGAATGGACTTATAAAAACCCAATTGGGAAAAATCTGTAAGGCTACCGGGCTAAAATGGATAAATGCTCTTCCGTTAGTCCTACATAATATTCGTAGCCAGCCGAGAGGACTCTTGAAACTATCTCCCTATGAACTCCTGTTCGCCAGACCCTCCCCGACTCATACCACCCAACTCCCCGTCTCTGAGCTAGAGACTGGGGAAAACGAACTGACTGTATATGTTACACAATTACAACGACAACTAAAGAAACTACACCATTATGCAGCGACCTGTCAGAATGTTCCCCTTGATGTCGATGCTCACTCCTTCACGCCTGGACAGTGGATTTGGGTTAAAACTTACAGGCGAGCCACCTTACAACCCCAGTGGGAAGGACCCTACCAGATTCTCCTGACGACCCCAACTGCAATCAAGGTCTCTGAACGTTCTGCCTGGATTCATCACACCTTCTGTAAGTCCGCACCAAACCCCAACGACCTGGGTGACGTTGCAAGGACCTCCCCATCTTCCATCAACTCCACCGAAGACACCGTCCCACTCGACAATCCCGCGCCAGCCATCGAATCCCCCCAAGACCCTCCCGAGGAACCCACCTCGATCCCAATAACAGCCAAGGAAGGTGACCAAGGAGACCTGGAGAAGTGGATGTCAAAGATCCTTGTAGTACCTGAACCAGACGACCCAGATCATCCACCCATACGAATGCAGTTCCGGAAACAGAAATGCCACGACACCGGGAGCGGGACCTGAAACCCCAGTTTTTGTTTTACCTTCCCTTTCTCATACCACCTTCCCAAAACCCAACCCAGTTTTCCCACCCTCCTCCCTTATCTTTCTCAAACCCAAAAACCACCACCCCCTTCCTTCCCTAACTGTATCGTGTCTGTCGAGTTCTTTCTTTATTTTTATACAGATTTTCGCCTCTGCCAACCCGTGAGATGGACCGGACCCTGCTCCTGGGATACTGTCTCGCCTTCATCACCTACGTCGCAGCCCAGCAGCTCAATTGTGGAGAAAATCCTTCTGAGTTCTTCTTCCTGGATCATCGGACCGTCGACTCCTCTGACCCTACTTCCTTGAACAACCTTGGAGACTTCAAATTCTGCCTTCCCGGAACTAAGAGGTGGCTACCACATGCCTTTCGACCCCAACTGCGAGGCACCCAAACCTGGGAATTACTTATAAGGTCTGCCTCCTTCTCTATATTGGGACGTGCTTTCTTTACCCTTGACCATTCCTGGAACCGGTTAACTTGCCACAATGGAACTTCTCATCAGACCCAATGGGGCACCACTATTAAGACTTTTGACCCCGCAGAACAAGGACAAGGACTTTGGGGGGAATACACGGACTCTATGCATTATGACTTTTGGACTTATGGATTCATGTGTACCAATCCATCCACTGCTACGACCATTCAAGGTATCTGCGTTCGAAAATTTTGTTGTATATGGGACATAGGGACGGCATCAACCTGGGAAGGAAATAGGTATGTCGAGGGATGGTTACACTCAGTTGGAGGTGGGGCTAGTACGGAATGGGACCATGTAGGACCCCAGAGATGCGGGGGAGTCTCAACTGACCTACACTTACTCCACCGACAGGACCCTTTACAGCCCCTCGGCACTGCCCCTAGAAACGTCAACCTTACAGGACTTCCCTTGCCCCCGCGCATTTCCGATATCTCTGCATGGCAAAGTAATACGTACGTCCAGCTCCTTCAGCGGGCCGCCCATGCCACGAATTTAACTGACTGCTGGATCTGCACCCATATCCCATCCCACATAGAGCAGGGAGTGCCTTTCGTTGCAAACCCCCTCACCCTCCAACAGTATAAGAGTACCTACCTCCTGAACCGGAACCTTACTTTCTTAAAGCCCACTTCACAGTATATATACCTGAGTGGTGAGTCCCAAGGACCCATTTGTAGAGAATTTACAGGAACTGGAAGCCATGTGGGTTCTAGCAAATGCCCCGTTACGATCTTAATAAACCCCGGAGAGGACCTCACCTTAGTCAGGAATCACACGCATTCCCGTTCTTACCCTGATCTCAAGTCTGCCCTGACAGCCGTCTTGTTCCCGTTCATTCAAGAATCACCCATTGACGGTCTCATAGAAGCCTTTAGCACCGGACGAATTGGGAAACCCCTCAGCGGGCTATTCTGGCTCTGTTCCTCCCGAGGTTATACGTGGGTCAGTATTCACATGAGAGGATCCTGCTTCCTCGGCCACATACACCCAGGGTTCCGGGTAACCCAGGACTTACCTACCGGCCGCTTGAGAAACAGGAGGTCCCCGACTACCCCGTTAAAACCTAAGGCAAAGGCAGAGACCTGGCTCCGCGCAGTGTTCCCAGCCTATGGGGCTTTCTCGAACCATATGGACATCTTAAAACTAACGGATATTTTGTTGCGGTTCATCAATGAATCTGAGGCCGCCACGCTAGCAGTGTTAACAGAACTCACTCAGGTCCGATCCCTCTCTATTCAGAACCGCTTGGCTCTTGATCTCCTCCTGTCAGCGCAGGGCGGGACCTGTAAGCTCATCGGGGCGGAGTGCTGTATGTATGTATCCGATCAGACCCTGAATATAACAGCACACCTCCGAGCCATCGATTCCCTAACAAAAGATCTCCACGAGGTGCAGAATGAAGGGGTCTCAGACTGGGATATCTGGTCGTGGCTTCCCAATGCCTCCTGGCTCAGGGAAATCGTGAAAGGCACCCTTTTTCTAGCTCTATCTTTGATCCTCCTCCTTACCTCCCTTTGCTGTTGCCTCCAATGTTTCCCGGCTATGTTAACTCCCCGCAGACAAAAGCCCTCCCCAACCTCCTTTCAAGCTCCGTTATGTCCTTCCCCTGAGTTCCCCGAGATAGTACCGATGTTCCACCTTGGGAGTGGGGAGTACATTACCCCGGTGTGCGGAAATAATTTTTAATTACTTAAAAATTAATCCGCAGAGAGGGGAAATGTTATAAGGGGCAGGGTAAGAGGAATTTGCCCCCATGCATTACGAGACTACCAATGTACAGAGAGGGGACAGTTTAGCCAGAGAGAAGCCATTTTCTTGACTTCATGGTTCAAAAGTCAAGAGAAGCCTATTCTGCCGTATCAAGGTAAATTAATCCCCTGCTGACCCAGACAGTTCCTCCAGACCTCTTGGAAAACACACGCACCCTTTTACATAACCCATTGCTAAATCCTGTCTCACACCCACATGGAAACTTGCATAATCGCACCTCCAGCCAGATAACCAAAAACGATAACGATCACCCATTCTCGGAACTTCCACCCTCCCAAATCCCCGCCTGAGGTGCCCTCCCTTGTACTTTTCATGACCCAGATTCAGCTGAACCATGGACCTTTTTAAGATATATATATTTATCCCTAATAAACTATTCCGTTGTTCCTTTAGTAATGTTATGGTGTCCTCTATCATGTTACCCGATGCATCTCCCTATTCTCTACTCTGTATGAAACTGTATCTATTTACGAAACCGCAATAATATAACCTTGCACTGATACCTTGAACCTTTCTATCAAATTGTACCTGTTTAAAAAATCCTGCCATCCTGAAGAATTAATTGTTTGACTCTACTATTTGCAAAGGTTTCCACTTATGCACCCTTCTAAGCTTTTAGTTCGTTGTCCTTGATAAAATGTTATAAGCTGTCAAACATCGCTCTGAACTGTGAACGTTTTACCGCTGTTAGAATTGTATCCTCTCTGTGTATTATTAGTTACTGTATAATATCTTCTTCTTCTTTAACTTTAAGTGTAGTCTTTTCTCTCTATTGCAAACGTTGAATATTTGTATAAACTTTGTTGCAAGTTAATAGGCACCTCTGTGGCACAACATATTTTACGGACTGTTTCCACTTCTTCTTGATACCACACTGCCACCTAGCCAGTCTAAAAGAGCACGACTCAAATACACACTTTCAGTGAGAACAACAATTTTATTTGATAAACAGGTGTTATCAACAATCTTCCCACATCCGCAGAGTCTTCCTGTCAAACAATAAGGAGACATGCATAATCATTACCTGGACTATCACCATGATATCTTACATCAAGAATTCCATCAACCCCTTTGTCCTCTCGCGATTACCCCCTCCCAGAACCCATTTCCCCACCTTTTATGCAATTCTGTACTATTGGAAATGAAACCTATAAATTTGTGAAGCTTCCTTTGTTCGGGGTCCCTTCACTTCAACTTGCTTGTGTGGACGGATCGCTATTGCAATAGCTTTATTATTTAATTAATAAAGTACCTTGCTTCGTACGTCCTGGTTTGGCCTCTGTTATTTGGTAGGCAGGAGACGCTCAAACTTCGTCTGCCTGCCAGGATACCTGGACTCTTCCTGGGTCAAGGATCCACTTAATTCTAGGACCGTGTAGCTCTGCAAATTTTTACAACACCTTCTTGCCCTGTGGAACAGCCTCCCATCAGATGTCAAGGAAATAAACAACTATCTGACTTTTAGAAGACATCTGAAGGCAAAAAGGAAGCTGAGGAGAAAAATCCAGAGGGCCAAGGTCCTCAAAGTTCTCAGAAATAAAAAGAGGAGGAGGAGAAGCTTAGGAGTTGTAAAACTGCAGTGTTAGAAGTTCAGCAGATCAGGGAAGATATCATAAGGGCCAGAGGATGCCTTTGTGGTTAGCAAGCAGAATCAGATAAGCTGTGAGAGGCAAGACGACTTTCTTAAGAAAACCAAAATGCCACCCACATTAAGGGAACCAAAAGAAACATGAAACTTGGGACAAAGAAATGCAAATGGGCAAAAAGGGATCCTTAAAAATAAAAAAATAAAAAAAATCCTGAGGCTCACATCGCTAAAACCATAAAGGCCAACAGCAACAAATTCTTGAAATGTGTTAGTAGCAGGAGATGGTCCTGGGTGGACACGGCCCTGTTGCCTGAACTAACTTTCACAAAAGGGGTTTTTTGTTTTCATTTTCATCCTTCCCTCATGTCACCTCTTGGCCTCCTCTTCTCCGGGCTCAATATCCCCAACTTCCACAACTGTCTCTCATCAGGCTTGGTTTCCATACCCTTTGCCACCTTGGTTACCCTTTTCTGCACACCCTCCAGCTTGTCAATCTCCTCCTCCAACTGGGGTGCCCAGAACTGGAAACAGGACTCCAGGTGGGGCCTGACCAAGGCAGAATAGAGCAGGACTATTTCTTCCCTTTGTTTAGCCTGAAGAAGAGAAAGCTGAGGGATGATATGAGAGACATCTTCAAATACGGTATTTTAAGAGCTTTTACATGGAAGACAGAGCAAACTTGCTTTCTCCTGCTCCAGAGGAACTAATGGATTCAAATGACTAGCAAGGAGATTCTGGCTAAACATTAGGAATAACTCTGTCAGTAAGAGCCGTTCGACAGTGGAACAGACTCCCTTGGAAGATGAAGGACTCTCCTTCGTTGGAGGCTTAGGTAGAGGTTGGGTGGGCACCTGCCAGGGATTCTTCAGCTGAGATTCCTGTATTGCAGGGCCCCTTCCAACTCTGCAATTCTATGGTTCTAAATAAACAGCCAATAAAAAACCTAACCCCATAAATGGTGGCCTCAGTGGGTCACAACTTAGCAAAACACACAACTCTTTGTCTCCTTTCTCCAGGGAGAGTGTGCTGGAAGGCTGATGCTGGTCGCAGCTGTGGCCTGCAGGATTCCCTCAGCACTCGAGAGTGAGCCACAGCCCCACCAGAGACTGGCGGCAATGAGCCCAAATTGCACCAACTGCTCCCGTCCGGCCGACCAGGCCTTTGCTGGCATGTACGCGCTTATCTTTGTGGTCGGCCTCCCTTTGAACATTGCGGCGCTGTGCATCTTTGTCTTGGGCCGGGCCGGGCGCTCCAACACCATCACCTACATGAAGAACCTGGCAGCCTGCGACCTGCTGCTTCTGGCCTCTCTGCCGCTGAGGGTGTGCTTCTACGGCTGGCGGCCTCAGCTGCCTCCGCTGCTGTGCGAAGTCGTGGGCATGCTGCTCCTGGTCAACATGTACGGCAGCATCTTCCTGCTGACCTGCCTCAGCTGGGACCGCTGCCTGGCTGTCTGCTTCCCGCTCAGTCCAAGGGCCCAAGCCGTGCGCCGGCAGGCCAAGTACATCTGCGCAGGGGTGTGGGCCTTGAGCATCGCGGGGACCATCCCCACCTACATCACACAGAGGAAGAAGGGGCAGCGCATGCTCTGCTTTGATGAACGCCCCCTCTACATCACGGCCCGCGGGGTCCCCAGCACCATGGCGCTCGCCTTTGCCCTGCCGCTGACCATCATGGTGACCTGCTCCTGCCAGCTCCTGCGTGCTGTGCACCGGAGCGGGGCCGTTCAGATGGAGCTGGTCAATGGCACAAAGATCCGTCAGATGGTGGTGACCAACGTGGGCATCTTCCTGGGCTGCTTCTTGCCCTACCACGTGGCAGTTCTTCTGTACCAGGCACCACAGCTGCAGGGGGAGTGCTTGGACACAGCCTACCAGTGCGCCCTGCTCCTGGCCTGCGCAAACGCCGCCCTGGACCCCCTGGCCTATTACTTTGCCACAGAGACCTTCCAGCACCTGGTGCCTTTGGATTACCTGCTCAGAGGCCGGGGCTCCCACAGCAACAATGCCTGGGGCACGGGGAACTTTGCCCAGCCCTTGAGGTCCCAGGGTCTCTTTGGGCTGCCCTCGGGTGTGGAGACGCTGCCCTTGGAAGGGGCAGAGGCCACCAGGGCAGAGGGAAACTGCAGCACAAGCATTTGTGAGGTGGTGGCTTGACTGGCACAGTTGTGGGTGTCTGGTCCTGCCCTGCTGCTCAAGGAAGGTAGTGCCAGAAGCATTGAGGCGGCTCATGCCAGGAGGAAAGGCTCCCCCAGGGGGATTGGGAAGGGTACAGAATCCTTGAACTGTAGAGCTGGAAGGGCCCCAGGAGACATCTAGTCCAGCCCCCTGCAATGCAGGTAGCATTGCACATTACCAGTAGCGGAGCTGGCCCCTTGGGGCAAATGGGATGATGCCCTGATGCCATGGACTGGTCAGAGGCAAAGGAATAGTGGGAGGAACCAGCTGGTGAAGCCCCAGGGGAAGAAGCCTCAGAGCCTGGGGGCTGGGGGTGGGACAATGAGGGGTCAGAGGGAGAAGACTGGGAGGAGGAGGAGGAGGAGGAGGAGGAGGAGGAGGAGGAGGAGGAGGAGGAGGTGTCAGAGGCTGGAGAGGTAACAGGGCTTAGGGAGCAGAGGAAGTCTGTGTCAGAGAAGAGTCCAAAATCAGAGGCAGAAGCTGATGCAGGAGAGGAGGAAGCCAGGGCAGTCTCGAGCAGGTCTGCTGCCCTGGCACTGAGGGGCGGAGATCGCTCCGGTGCCCCTGCCCTCACAGGGTGCAGCATGGTTTCTGCGCGGCTTTGCTGCGTGGCGCCCGGCCTACTGGCCCGGCGCCCTGGCTCACTGTGCCACCGGGGGTCTACCTAGAGCCGGCCCTGGAGGAAGCCAAGAGGCAGAGATGAGTCCGGCTGGTGAAGAGGCCTCTCCTGCTGCAACAAGTGGGGATGGGCGATATCTGGTTTTCAACATCGCAATAAATCACCAGCTAAACATTTTGATGCATCAATGTATCACAATGCCTGAAATAAGGATGGAGCTATGTAGAGGCATTGGCTGGCTTCACGGGTTTCCCCACTTTGTGATTTATCCATAACGCGCGCGCGCGCACACACACACACACACACACCATGATTTGTGATATACTGTAATGCCAGGTCAAAAATCATGAAACTGATATCACAATATGGATTTCATCCAGGTTTTAGACGATATCTCAATCTATTGCCCAACCCTAGCAACAAGCTTCTTCCGCTGCCTGGTCTCCCAGAACCAGAAGAGGCATGAAAAGGGCAGAGGAGAAGTTAGCTTCATGTAGGAGCAGCCTCCGATTGCTTGGGGAAAACCCTGGAGAGGAGAGGACTTGGGCAGCTGTTGGAGGGTGGGGACACCTTCACTCTCCACAACTGCTTCACGGGGGCAAGACTTGCCAGAGAAGAGTTGCTGTGCTCCTTAGCCCTGACACACCTGTGCGGATCCTGATTTTTCAAATAAAGAGTTAACCACTTGCTCAGTGTGATTTGCCGCTGGTTCTCTCCTGTCACACACCAACCTCTGTCTGCCTTCCCAGCAACCAGGCCAGAGTGTGGTGCTGCCTCTCAGCTTCCTCCCCCTCTGTCTGTGCTGTAGATCTCAGCTGGGAGGCGGGGGGGGGGCAGGAGGAGTTGGCTCTGCCTGCCATTGGCTCTGGCTCCACTAGCGGAGGAAGGGGGTGCGGTGGGTGTGGACCGCCCCAAGTGTAATCCCTGACCGGGGGGGGGGGTGACATCGCCATGCTGACCGCCTGGGATGTCCCTGGGTGCACAGCTAGCTCCGCCTCTGTCTGGCGCCACCTCCTGTTGGCCTCCTCCAGAGGGGTGAGAGCAGTCTTGACCCCACACCCTGGAAATCCTGACACGCCTTGTCCCTCCCCAACACAAAGAGCAGCCCATCTCTGCCCTAAACTACTTTGGGATTAACACAGAAATAAACTCAGTTGCAGGCACAGCACATGGCCGTCTTTTTATTCTTCTGGTTCTTCAGAATTAGCATGGCAAACAGCTTGTGATTCACCTGCCTAAGGCATTGGCAGGCAGCGCTCCGCATTCACCCCTCAGAAAGGAGAAGGCAAGTGGGCAGCAACGGCCCCCTCCCTCGCAGGGATGCCACCACCCTCCTTGGCAAGCCCTCTCCCCAAAACAGAGGCTGCACACCCACCCATTGGTCGAGCGGCATTTCACTTCGTTTCCCCAAACACCCCACTTTGGGGCTGGGTCTCCCGGCAGAACTGACCGGCAGCATAGTCATGGTCACATAATGCTCTGGCTAATCTATGGAACTCCCTGCCACAAGATGGTGGTGCTGATGGCCCCTGGCTGGTCGGCTGTCAAAGGAGAGGCCCTCCTTCTGCATCCTCGGCCTCTCCTTGCCTGACTTCCCAGGCATCTGGGCCCAACAGCTGGTAGTTCCTTCCGCGGTACGTGCTCACATTCTGGGCCCGGCTGGTGCGTGTTGCTTCATAGATCTCTCGCACCACCGGGGGGAGTGGGGAAAACCCTGCGAGGCGGGCCAGCTCCTCCGCATAGCTCCACTGCTGGGCCCGGAGGCGCAGGAAGTGCCGCGCCAGACCCCCCTCGCGCAGGTGCCGCTCCAGCTGCGCTTGGGCATCGGCCTCCATCTCGGCGGCAGAGGGCAGAGGGCAGCCCCCCTCCAGCACCGCGAGGGCAAAGAGCGCCTGGCAGTGGAAATGCGGAAAGGGGCAGATCTGCTGGCAGACGCCAACCAGGAACAGCGACGGGTGCTGGGGGGCCACCAGGTGCCGGTACAGGGGCCCCACCCCATACTCCGTCTCCCGCAAGCCCAGCTGTGCCAAGTCCAGGAAAGGGAAGCGGTAGCGGTAGCCGGTGCAGAGGATCAAGGCGTCGGCTGGCAGCACAGAGCCGTCCCTCAGCACCACCGTCTCTGCCGACACCCGGGCCAGAGGAGGGACCTGCAGCACATCCCAGGGCAGCCCACAGACCAGAGGGCCCTGGTGGCTCAGCACCACCCGCGCAGCCAGAGGGGCCAGTTGCAGTGCCAGGTCGACTCCGGAGGGGCCGGCACCCACCAGCACCACCCTCTGCCCAGCAAAGGGCTCCGGGCGCCGGTAGGAGTGGCTGTGCAGGAGGCGGCCTGGAGAGGAGATCAAAAGGGAGGTTGTTGGAAGGGACATTGCTCCCCCTGCCCACAGGCAGCCTTCTCTTGCCCACGGGGCAGCCCACAGCTCCTCTCCTGGCCAGGGTCTCCCCACCTGCTCCCCCACCCCAAATTAGTATATTCCACCGTTTATGGACAGATCCCAGGGTAAAGGGACCCCTGACCATTAGGTCCAGTCGCGGATGACTCTGGGGCTGTGGCACTCATCTCGCGTTATTGGCGTTATACAGCTTCCAGGTCACGTGGCCAGCATGACAAAGCCGCTTCTGGTGAACCAGAGCAGCGCACGGAAATGCCTTGCACTTTGACATGCTTTCGAACTGTTAGGTTGGCAGGAGCAGGGACTGAACAACGGGAGCTTACCCCGTCGCAGGGATTCGAACTGCCGACCTTCTGATCGGCAAGCCCTAGGCTCTGGGGTGCAACATTAAGAATATATTTTACAAAGCATGATAAAAAGAAGAGAATAGAAAGGCTACTAATAGACAGCACAACAATCAGATAACAAGAAGAAGAAGAAGAAGAAGAAGAAGAAGAAGAAGAAGAAGAAGAAGAAGAAGAAGAAGAAGAAGAAGAAGAAGCCCTTTCTCTCTGTTCGTTCCTCTCCCCCCCACCGCCAACAGAAAGCACAGATCCCGGGGTTGCCGGCTCTGTTGGGCGGGGGGAGGGAGAAGCCGAAGACCGATCAGATCTTCTGCTTCTCCCTCCCCCCCACCCGACAGAGCCAGCAACCCTGCAGCAGGGGCTTTTCGCCGTTTGCCCAGGCCCGTCCTAGCCATAGAGGCTAGTGGCGCGGAGAACCACGGCGCCGGGCGCTGGAGGGCGCTGGAAGGGTGCCAAGTGAGCTCAGGGTTCCGGCGATCTGGCCAGGACTGCGCTCCTTCTCCGAGGACTGCCCTGCGTTTGCCTTCCCCCCAGGGGGAAGCAAACAGCGAAAACCCCCGCCACGCCATACTTCGGCTCCGGGACTGGCTTGGCGGTGGCTCGCCTGCTTGCCGTAGCCGAGGAAGTACTGTCCCATGCCGGCGGTGCGTGGCAAGGCGGCGGGGGGGAGGAACGCTTCTCTCCCCCGCCGCCTCGCAGCGCACCTCCAGCATGAGACAGGGCTTCGGAGCGGCGGTTGTCTCTGCCTCCAATCCCTGTGTCCCTGGGGCATATGTGCAGTAACCCAGGGACACACGGAATCTGGACGCAGAGACACAGGGACTTTATTATATAGGGTAATATGAAGAAGAAGAAGAAGAAGAAGAAGAAGAAGAAGAAGAAGAAGAAGAAGAAGAAGAAGAAGAAGAAGAAGAAGAAGAAGAAGAAGAAGAAGAAGAAGAAGTGTACCCATAGGAGGCACTGGGACCTGAGGGGAACACCAGCAGGAAGCCCTTTAGTTATGCTTTAGCATATGGGGAGTGTGGCCCCCAGAACTGGTTGGAGGGGCACATTTGTTTCTCTACTTATTCTGGGCTGCCCATCTGGCCAGACTGGGTGACCAGCAACTCTTGAGAGAGCACCAAATTGCATAAAAGCGGAGACAGAAGCAATGATGGAGGAGGCTCCTGAAGGTGGGGGGTGTCATCCCAACAAATGTGACCACCAGCAGGAGACTCTGGACAGACAAAAGGAACGGCTTATCCACACAAGGCAAACATACAGAACTGGCAGCAACAAGACCCGCCCTCGGCTTTCAAGAGGACCTGCCCACCACTGGCTCTTAGTCGCGTCAGCTGCACAGAACCTTCAGCTTCCGCAGCAGTCTACCTGTGAAGGTTAGCTACTGGGAGGAAAGGGGGGAGAGCTGGCCTTCAGGCCCTGCTTGGCCCTGGCTGGCCACTGTGGGAAACGGGATGGGGGGGTTACATCGGAAGAGCCCCCTTCCCTGGCTGCTGCCTTGGGGCTCCTCCTTTGTCCTTACCTTGAAAGCTGTCCAGGCCAGGAATGGGAGGGATGAATGGGTTGGCATAATGGCTGCAAAAACAGGATTGTCAAGACACATGACCAGCCAGGTCCCGCCCCCCTGCCCCCACCTCTGCCCTGATTGGTTCCCAGAGACTAAGAGAACATGATTGCCTCTCCCTGATGAAATTGGGAAGGGGGAGATCCTGAAAATGGTCCCTGGCCCTCTCCCCAGCCCAGCCAGTTCAAGTCACCTTGGGCACTTGACATCAGCCAATGAGATTCCTGCATTGCAGGGGGTTGGACTAGATGACCCTTGGGATCCCTTCCAACTTTACGATTCTCTGATTCTATGACTGCACCCCCCCCCCCCGCTCAGTGTTGAGAATCCAGAGCAAAGGAATCCCAAGATCTCCAGCGAGGGCCCCCCCATCTCAGTAACTGGTTGTCCTAGGACTCTTACCACCACACCCCTCTAGCCCTATTGTGTGATCATGTCCCCTCCTTGGTCTTTTCCTTTCCAGGCAAAGCACACCCAACCCCCTTTCACCTCCCCTCCTCGGACCCTCTTTCTTGCCCCCTTCTGACCCCACCCCAGCTTGTCTACACCCATAAAGGGCAGAGATTGTAGGAGGCCTGACTGATGCAGGACCCAGGGGAAGACCATTCCATGAAGCCTCCTGGTGCCGCTAACTCATACTTTGCTTGCAATGATTTCCACGGCTCCTGCTGCCAAGTCACGCTTCCCCCACCCCCCACCCTGGGCACTGGGCGAAAGTGATTTTGACTTTCCTTGCTCAACTCACCCAGTGCAGACCATGACGGCATCAAAGTGCTTTGTGACTTTCTGGGTTGTCTCTGGCCCCTGGTGTGTGGCTGTGACCTCCCAGCCCCCTGGCTGGCCCTCGCTGCTGGGCACAGGCCGGATGTGGCTCACCTCACTCTGGAACTGCAGGAGGGAGAAGAAGGCCCTCAGGGGAGATTTGGGACCTGGTCGGGCAGGGAGGGGGCCAGTGGAGACCCAGCAGTGGGCAGGGAAAGGCCTCTGCGGGGCAGAGGAGCCCCTTGCTGGGACCCAGAGAAGCCACAGCTCTGGAATGAGCTTAGAGAGGTCTGACACAAGATGGTGGGGCACAACCAGCCCGAGAGTCCCTGCCCCAGATCTATGGGGACTGCCTATTCCCAGCTCTTGTGCTTGGGTCCTGTTCTGGCGTGGTGAGAGCAGGATGCTGGAGGAGATGGGCCATTGGCCTGATCCTGCAGGCTCTTCTTAGGTTCTTAGTGGCCAGAGAAATGCCGAATGCTCAGGGGTACTCTTGATGTTGGACCAAAAAAGATCCTGAGTCCCTTGCTGCTGTGGCCTCCCCCTCCCTCTGACTTGCATCATCCAGACATCATAGGTCTGCCACAGAAAAGGTGGGGGGGGGTCTCAGGCAGAACCTGAGGTCCAGGCCTGCCGCTGTCACTCAAATAGTCTTCCACATGTACTTCATCACAGTACAAAGGAAAGCATCCCACTAGGGGACAGGTAGGCATTGGGACTCAGATGCTTCTCAGTCTGACACGCTTGGGCAGGGGTTCCCAAACTAAGGCCTGGGGGCCAGATGTGGCCCAATCACCTTCTCAATCCAGCCCGCGGACAGCCCAGGAATCAGCATGTTTTTACATGAGTAGAATGTGTCCTTTTATTTAAAATGCATCTCTGGGTTATTTGGGGGGCATAGGAATTGGTTCATTTTTCCCCCTTCAAAATATAGTCCGGGTCCCCACAAGGTCTGAGGGACAGTGGACCGGCCCCCTGCTGAAAAAGTTTGCTGACCCCTGCTCTTGGGGGTCATGACTCCTTGGGAAAGTCCTGCGGAGGGACTGTACATCCCAGGGATTATGGGGGGCTCTCTCACCCCTCCCCTTATACCTCACTTCCCTGGGTCCTATAGGCCACTGGAACTGAGAAGATGGATACAAGAAGTGATTCCTTATGAATTTCTAAAGTTTTCCCAGCAAGCCAGTCCAGAGATTCATTTTTCAGTGAATTGCAACATTTGGTTCTGACCCTTTCCCTGTTTTCCTTGGTTGGAGATCTGGGGCTCAGAGGAGAGTCACAGGCTCCTCCTGAGCTTACCTTGCAGATGCCTTTGCAGATACAGTGGTACCTCAGTTTTCAAATGTAATGCATTCCAAAAGACCATTCAAGTTCTGAAACGTTCGAAAACCGAAACCTCCAAACGGAAAACTCAAAATGGAAGGCGTATGGTGAGCTCAACTTCCAAGGCGTGGTCAAAAACCAAAGCATCTACTTCCAGGTTTACGGCATTAAAAACCACAATGTTTGTCAATGGAGATGTTTGAAAACCAAGGTACCACTGTATGTTGCTCTTCCTTTTCTAAGCATTAGGGGCTGCTGTCAGGGATCTGGAGTTTATGATTAGACAGGCTTTTTTGTGAATGGAGCTTTGAACCTAAATGATTGAGGTTTTGTTAATGTGCAGCCAAGACACCCTGTCCTTGCCTCCTGGTGAGGCAAGGTTCATGGTGGAGAGGTCTCTCACCCCCCACCCTCTACCTGAGTCTCACCTGGATGTGATCCTGGACCCCAAAGTGCTCCGCGTAGCTTTCCAGGTAGGCCAGCACATCCGAGTGGTGGAGGAAGGAAGGCAGCGCCGGGTCAAAGGGGAAGTCAGGAAAGGCCATCACCTCCTTGGGCAGGTTAGTCCTAGGAGGGGAAATAGGCCGCAGCCACTGCATGAACTCCCTTGTCCCCCAGGGACCCAAGACACACACACACAGGGGCAAAAGAGGGGGCCACATCCCCGGGTGGTTACCTGAGGTCCCGGTACATGCTGGAGTGAGTGGGCCGCCCCTCAGCCTCTTCCTCAGAGTAAACCCAGGTGCCTCCCAGGCAGCCAGAGGCTTCGAACACCACAGGAGGAGCAAACGTCTTGGGCGAGGCAAGGATGTGGCGGGCGACGCACAGACCAGCAGCCCCTGCCCCAACCACGGCCACCTGCAGCTTCTGCGACGCCATCTTGCTGGAGGAGGAGAGGGAGAGAAGGGGAGGCGAAGCAGCACTTGGTTTGGCCCCACAGCAAGAAGGGGAGGGGTGCCTCCTCTCCATTCACAAGCGTTCCCAGGGACAGATCCCCAAGAGAAGGCTGGGCGCACCTTCACGCCATCAGGCAAAACCAGATTCAACTGTAGCGTTTGAGGTTTGGTGGAGTATTTCGTAGAGACCAACCGCTATGAGAAAAGGGCGAGTGCTTTGCGTCCTGCACACTGCCATGTCCAGTGCAGGTCAACTTCTACCGGTATGAGGACTAGAAGCTTGGCTGCATTTGACTACACTTGTAGTTTAATGGTGAATTTTGGATATAATGGAGATGTAAAAGATTTGGATTATTATAAAAGATGTTAATCATCAGACCCAAAAAGGGGAGGAGGGAAGCCCAGGAGATTCTATGGAATCTTGTCTTTATGTTGTATGGTATGTTGGATATGTGATTGTAAAACTGTAATTTGAAAAACCAAATAATAATTTTATTCTTTATACCCCACCCATCTGGCTGGGTTTCCCCAGACACTCTGAGTGGCCTACAGTACATATAAAACATAGTAAACCTCAAACATTAAAAACATCCCGATAGAGGGCTGCCTTCAGATGTCATCTAATAGTCAGATAGCTGCTCATTTCCTTGTCTTTGGATGGGAGGCTGTGAGTTGAGATTACTTCGTTGCCTGGCTTGGACTAGATGACCCTTGGGATCTCTTCCAACTCAACTGTGGAGTTGGCAGGCAGCTGGAGAAGCGTGAGAGGAAAGCCAAGCAAGCGGGTCAGCACCTCTTTCGTCTCCACTGGCACAGAATACTTCGTCAGAAGGACGTGGTCAAAGCCAAACGGAGAAAAAGAAAGGGGAACGCAATGACCTCTGCCAAGGAAACGCTGCCACTGCCTGGACTGGGCTCTCTCCAAGCTGCTTGGGAATGATCAACAGAATGGATCGATTCCAGGGACCGGGCAGAGATCTGCTTGAAAAGCCCAAGGGTCAAAAGTCCCCAGAAGCCGGATCTGGATGGCTGGGGGCTGGCAGGGGCCAAACTCTGGCAGCTCCTTCCAGCCAATCCCTGCCTCTGCGCCCAGCAGCCTTGCCAAAGAGCAGGCAGGGAGGAGGGTGCCATGCTGGGCCTGCCAGGGCAAGAGCGGCCTGTGCTGGAGCTCCCGCCCTCCAACTGTGCCCCCTCGCATGGGGGTGACCAAAGGGTAAAAAGGGGGCTGTGTGCTGCCCCCCCTTCCTGACACCGTCTGAGCTGCGCTGTGATACCTGAAGCCAGAAAAACACCATTAGGTGCCTGGCGGAAATGCCAGACTCATGGAATGGTACTAGAGTTGGACGGGACCCCCCAGGGTAGCCCAGCCACACCTTGCCATGCAGGCCTGGGGCTGCTGAATAATCTCTGGTCTTTTAAATGTGTGTATGTGGGGGGGATTTATTATGTTTATTACTATATTACACTATGTTGTGTTTGTATAGAATCTTAGAGTTGGAAGGGACCCCCAAGGGTCATTTAAGCCAACCCCCTGCAAACTGACCTGTGATCTTCCGACATTGAATAAAGAATCGCAAGCAGCTGAAGGCGCTGCTCGGGGCTGCCCTGCTCAAGAGACCGCGCCCGACGCCGACGCCCAACTCGCCCGCCTCTGCCCGGAGCAGGTCTGCCTCGGTCCCCTACCTTCTCGGCGGGGCGGAGGGTGCCCGAAGCCCCTCGGAGGGCGGGAGGGCGGCCGGGCAGGCAGGCAGGCAGGCAGGCGGCGGTGCTGCTGGCGGGAGCGGCAAGGAGGCCGGCGGGGTCGGTCGGTCGCTCGCTCGCTCGCTCGCTCTCTGCCGTCGGAAGGGGGCGAAGGCGGCGCAGAGGCACCTTGGGTCAAGCCCAGGGAGGCAGAATTCTTTTTTCCAGGCCCCTGTTTCGTATTCCTTCTGCCCCCCCCCCGTCTTGCCTCTCCGTTCCTTGTTGTTGTTGTTGTTTAGTTGTTAGTCGTGTCCGACTCTTCGTGACCCCCTGGACCAGAGCACGCCAGGCACTCCTGTCTCCGTTCCTTGACTGTGTCCAAAGGGGCACCCCCGCCCGGCCCGGGAGCCCGCCCCGTCCCCGGCTTCCTTGCCCTTGCGCCCCCTCGGACCCTGCGCAGCTCCGCTCTAGCGAGGCCCCACCCGGAAGGAAGCGCCCTGCTCACTTGACAGCCAGCGGCTTTTTACTTCTAGTTTTAAGTATCCTCGACGTTCCAACAGACAGCGATTTCGGGAGAGACTCGCGGACTTCCGCCTGCGCTCACGCAGCTGGGCTGTGGGGGCGGGGCTTCTTGGGGGCCTTTGACGCCTCCCTCCCCACAGGCCACGCCCACGGGGACAGGGCTATAAATAAGAGGGCGGGGCTCCCTTTTCCTCCAGAGCGAAGTGCTCGGTCGCCGCAGGGCCGGTGCTAGGGCTTTTTGCGCCCTAGGCGAGATCACCTTCTGAAGTTGTGCCCCCCCCCCGGGCCATGAGGTGGGCAAAGTATTGGAGCCTCAGCTTTATCTACAGGGACCTGACACAAATAGAATTTATATAAAAGTAGTGGCTGGTGATTTGCACTTTTTGAAACAAGCAAAACTAACATAATCATCTGTACTGTACAATTTAGTCTGGTTGTGAGGGAAACCTCTGAAAACATGCAATTACTGGCTCTGTTTTGTGTGCATGCATCCCCCCCCCCCCCCCGCATTCTCCATTTTCTCTCTCAATGGAAGTCTAATCTCCATTTTCTCTCTTGGCTAAGCAGTGGTGGCCAAACCTTGCCTACAAAGGTCCGTATAGTTAAAGCTATGGTTTTCCCAGTAGTGATGTATGGAAGTGAGAGCTGGACCATAAAGAAGGCTGATCGCCGAAGAATTGATGCTTTTGAATTATGGTGCTGGAGGAGACTCTTGAGAGTCCCATGGACTGCTAGAAGATCAAACCTATCCATTCTTAAGGAAATCAGCCCTGAGTGCTCCCTGGAAGGACAGATCGTGAAGCTGAGGCTCCAATACTTTGGCCACCTCATGAGAAGAGAAGACTCCCTGGAAAAGACCTTGATGTTGGGAAAGATTGAGGGCACTAGGAGAAGGGGACGACAGAGGACAAGATGGTTGGACAGTGTTCTCGAAGCTACGAACATGAGTTTGACCAAACTACGGGAGGCAGTGGAAGACAGGAGTGCCTGGCGTGCTCTGGTCCATGGGGTCACGAAGAGTCGGACACAACTAAACGACTAAACAACAACAACAAGCAGTGGTGGCCAAACCTTGTCCTCCAGCTGTTTTGGGACTACAATTCCTATCATCCCTGACCACTGGTCCTGTTAGCTAGGGATGATGGGAGTTGTAGTCCCAAACCACTGGGCTAAGGGAATCAGATTGGTCTTCCATTTTCCAGGCCTTTTATAAATCTATTCAGTGCTTTGTAGTTTTATTTGTTGCAGGCTATTCATGTGAAAGAGCCTTTTCAAAACTAGGACATGTAAAAAAACAAACTAAGAAGTTCAATGTCCCAGCAGCCTCCCAACTCACTCTTGATTTTGTACATTGAACAAGAATTGGCTTCCTCAGTTAATTACAATGATGTGCTTGAGGAATTTAAGTCTATAACACCTGGTGAGTGAAGTCTCATATTTCAGAGCAGGAGGATTTAGAAACCATAATGAGTTTTGGTCAATTTGGGTTAGCTCATTATCTGGTTAAAAATAAAAATCATGAAAATTTAATGCATCTTTGCATACTCTTGGTTACCACTGCAGCAAAAAAGAAAAAGAAAAAGATAGTAATTTGTGTCTCACTTAAGATTGTATTTTTAAAGTAAAGTTTGGTTGTTAATTTAAAAGAAATAGTGAAGATTTTGTTTCATTAGTTTGATGAATAAAAATGATGTCCTTTTATGATTATGTACTCAATAAATGGGGTTTTTTTTGGGGGGGGGAATTCCCTGGCTGCGCACTTTAATGAAATGTGTGGTGTACACCTATGCAAAATTGTTTTGCTGGGATTCTCGACAGGAAGTGCTGTGTCATTAATCGAAATGATTTAGCCTGCCTAAAATGAAAATACGTGTTAATATCATGACAGACTTATGCTGAACAGTTTACTTTTCATCAATAAAAGTTTAAACTCACCTACACGGAGTTCAGAGCCCCACCGAGGGGGGAGGAGGAGGAGGAGGAGGAGGAGCGGACCCAGTGACACTCCCGCCCCGCGGCTGCCTGCTTGGAGCCCAGCCAGGTGCGCGGCGGCAGCCATGGCGGGAGAAGGGCCAGCGGCGGGAGCCGAGCACCTGCCTTGACGGCCCCTGGGCGCCCCGTGAGCTGCGGCAAGCTTTTGGGAGGCCAAGCCTGGCTCGCCTTCGCCCCCACCTGCTGACCCCCAGCTTCTCCCTCCCTCTGGGGCACGCGGGTGCTGCTGGGGCGGAGCGTGTCCCTGCGTTGGGAGGGCCGAGATGGGCGGGGGCATGTCCAAGAGGCTGAAGGTGCAGCTGGGTGGCGAGGCAGAGGCCTTCGTCCCTTCCTCCGGGCCCGTGGAGGGTGAGTGGTTGGGCAGAGGCGCCCCAGGCCTGGTGGCTCCCCCCCCCCCCATGCACGCACTCGCGCTCTCTCTCAGCAGCCCCCTTGGTCGCGAGGTTTCGCCTTCCTTCCAGGCTGCACATCCCTGAAGCCCCGCAGGAGGACTCGGCGCTTGCCAAGGGGAATTGGCCGCGGACTTCCGTCCTGGGGCGCTCCAAGGCTCCTGCTCACCTCACTCACAGAGGCGGGGGCGGCGGAATAGTGCCCCCTCCATTTCAGCGACCTAGGCGACGGCCTAGTCCGCTTATATTGACGCACCGGCCCTGGGTCGCCGGGCTGTTGTTTGGCCAGAGGTTGCTCTTAAAAAGGCGCGCGGTTGCATTTCTGTAACTGAGCTGTAATGTTGTTCGATCTTTTTTAAATTAATTGTTACATTATTTTTAGGCGAGAGCAACGAGGGAGAAGTTTCCTTACTTGCACAGCAGCCAGACTCTCCTCTTAGTCACTTGGAAACTCTTCTGAATTTGAAGGGGGGGTGAGAATCTCCTATACCATCATCCAAAGGCCCTGGGGAGATTTATCCACAGACATTAGCAAATTCAGCTGCTTGAAAGAAACTGGCTGATATAAAATAGGAGAATTCTGTTGTTTAGAAGAAAATAAAAGGGCATGCGGCACGGGCAGCAAGTTGTGGGAGTTGGTAGTGAACCCTTGCATGGGAATTGTTAGACAAATGAGGGGGAAACAGGCACGAGGGTGCAACTTTGTTTTATTAGAGCGGCGTCAACAGCGCATTGAGGGGCATCTCCTCTGGGCTCACGCTCCAAAGAGGCCACCCCAGACAATAGATAGTCTGCCGCTTTTATTCTCTTTTGCTTCATGTCGCTCCTTTCCCACGCTGCCCCCCCCCTTGCCCTGCATCGCCACTGAGCTGGCCTTCAAACCTGCTTCTGACCAGCCTCACAGATCACTGTTTCAGCATTCTTCCTTCTGACTAATACGTATTGGCCTCCGTGGCCCCCTCTACCCTCCAGTCCTACAATAAAGTCTAGTATAATTTTATTGATTACCGGTGCAAAGTTCTAGCCCTCGCACACAACATCCCGCCTACTACAGACCACGAATTACAATATTTGGAACATCAGTATACTCTGGGGTGGGCAGCTAAAACTTTAAAAATACATTCAGCTGCAATCACATTTTTCAGTAAATCTATATTCTCTTTGGACCCTTGTGTGGACTTCATCGTCCACAGGGCAATTGATGGTTGGGGCAGGCTCCAGCCCACAAAAGTCGAAGGGCGTAGGCCGATAACTTATGACATCCTCTGCTTAGTTCGCAAAAAATTGAGGTCTATTTGTTGGTCTAGATATGAAGCACGATTGCTCTCTGCAGCCTATGCCATCTCCTTCTTTGCTGCCCTCAGGGTCAGGGAGATAGTGGTGGAAAAACATTCAAACAATGGCTACCGTGGCCTTCTTTTAAACGACATTCAGCTATCCAGCGCCGAACTGTTAGTGCATATTCGGAGTTCAAAAAACGGATCAGTGTGGCAAGGGTGCCTGGTTAGAATTAGCAGCTTCCAAGCACCAAGGTCCCTGTCCTGTAAAGGACACTAGGCATTATTTGTGTCTGAGACCTGCTGGCTCTGGCCCACTATTCAGTCATGAGGACGGTTCTCGGCTGATGAGGCACCAATTCACGCGTGTCCTACATATGGCAATTGACACAATGGGGTTTCCAGCAAAAGAATATGTCGCCCATTCTTTCAGGATAGGGGCTGCAACCTCTGCAGTGCATTTAGGCCTCCCTACAGACAGGATCAAGGAATTGGGCCGTTGGAAGTTGAACGCCTATAAGGGGTACATACGTAAGGATCTATAGCTTGCAACCACTTACCTCTCTTTCTCCTCCCTTCGTTCCGCAGCTTCACCTTCAGTTCAAATCTGGATTTGTGGGCACAGCATCGTGCACTGGGCGTGAGTGCGGGCTTGCGATCGTAGCATTGGCAACAACCTAGGCTTGCCAGCTGATGTGTGTGTTGTTTCCTGGATTTCAAGGCGTGGTATGCGTTGGGAAGAGCTGATGCCTGCTGTGATGGCTCAAGCTGCTGCTTGCGGTCCCCCCCCCCCCCCCGATATCATCATTATCCAGCTGGGGGGAAATGATCTTGCGTACAGGAAGAGCGTGGACTTGTTGCTTAATATAAAGAAGGACTTTGATGGGCTTGCTGCCTTGTTCCCTGGTCCAACCTTGTTTTGGTCCACGCTGCTCAAGAGGAGAGTGTGGCGCGACAGCCATAACCCGCAGGCCTTGGAGAAATCCAGGAAACTATTGAATCGCGTGTTGGCACGCAAACTGCGTAACATGGGGAGCCATGTTGTGGAGCACCCTGAAATTCGGTTCAGTGAGGCGGCTCTCTTCAGTGAGGCCCGGTGTCTCCCATCCTGTGCCACAGGGTTCCACAAAGTTCTGTATTGGGCCCAGTCTTATGCAACATCTTTATCAATGACTTGGATGATGGGCTTGAGGGCATCCTGAGCAAGTTTGCAGATGACACCAAATTGGGAGGGGTGGCTAATACCCCAGAGGACAGGATCACACTTCAAAATGACCTGAACAGATCAGACAACTGGGCCAAAGCAAACAAGATGAATTTTAACAGGGAGAAATGTAAAGTACTACACTTGGGCAAAAAAAAATGAAAGGCACAAATACAGGATGGGTGACACCTGGCTTGAGAGCAGTACATGTGAAAAGGATCTAGGAGTCTTGGTAGACCGCAAACTTGACATGAGTCAACAGTGTGATGCAGCAGCTAAAAAAGCCAATGCAATTCTGGGCTGCATCAATAGGAGTATAGCATCTAGATCAAGGGAAGTAATAGTACCACTGTATTCCGCTCTGGTCAGACCTCACCTGGAGTACTGTGTCCAGTTCTGGGCACCACAGTTCAAGAAGGATACTGACAAGCTGGAACATGTCCAGAGGAGGGCAACCAAAATGGTCAAAGGCCTAGAAACAACAAAGGTTGTTTTCTACTGCTCCAGAGAAGCGGACACGGAGCAATGGATTCAAACTACAAGAAAGAAGATTTCACCTAAACATTAGGAAGAACTTCCTGACAGTAAGAGCTGTTCGGCAGTGCAATTTGCTGCCAAGGAGTGTGGTAGAGTCTCCTCCTTTGGAGGTCTTTAAGTGGAGGCTTGATGGCCATATGTCAGGAATGCTTTGATGGCGTTTCCTGCTTGGCAGGGGGTTGGACTGGACGGCCCTCGTGGTCTCTTCCAACTCTATGATTCTATGAGAACAGTCCTATAAGAAGACAAGCTGTGCTGCTTTGGCCTTGGGGAGCAATACCTTCTGGAAACAAATAGAAAGCAAACTTAATATGCTGTGCAAAAAATGTTATTTTTAAAAAAGTATATGTGTGTATATAATTTTGTTATTAATATCACGTTGTATGAGATCCTGAGCATTCTGGAATAGGAAAGATTGCAGATTTGACTTTGTAAATACAGTTAAATGTAGTGCAAGTTCTAAGCCTGCTCTGCATGCTGTGGTCGTCCCTGTGCCCCTTCTGTTCACCTCCCTGGCAAAAGTTGTTTTTGCAGAGCAGTACAGAAGGCTGGCTGTATGGATTCTGGTACCATGTCAGCTATAGTATTAGTAGCTGCTAGGACAATTTATTAAATAAAGAGAAGTTTTTTCACATTAAATTCTGATTTGTCCTGTAACAAGTTTCTGTTTCCTTCTATGCTGCATTCAAAGAAACCGTGCTTGTGTATTTCTTTGTGGTTTTAATTTAATGGATCCCCAAGAGCTTATTTATTGTCTCCACCTCCTTCCTGACACAGGTGAGAGATGGTAATGAGTCCCTCTGAGAAGTGGCTTTTTGTCTTAGCCACAAAATTATTGTTGTCCACTTCTTTTAAAAGTATAGAGAAACCCATGTTTGATTTAATGCTTCTCTTGGGGCTGAATCTCATGACACATTTTTTTAAAAACTGAGCTGAGAGTCATTTCACATCTGCCTGCACACACAGGGAGGGGAAAACATAATGTCTGAATGGATGAGATGGAGATCTTGTTTGTGCCCACACAAAGTCTGAAGTTCCAAATTGATTTCATGGACCACATAAATATATTACTGTACTCTTTATTTCTTGCGTCTTTTAAAAATCCATGTTTTTTTATGAGGGTAGTGGCAGAAGAAATCCAGACAGCTGGGAGGCCTGCAGCTCAAGCAAACAAAACTGTAGAATGGGGCCCCGTCCTGTCCCTCCTCTGGCTCCCCCTAGTGACAAGTCCAAAGGGAAATGCAGAACGATGCAGATTCAGGGTGCTGGGGGTTGTGATTGACCCCCAAAGGAACTGCACTTACCAGAGTGGGCTACCAGGATGCTTTGGGAAAGTCCTGGGAACTGTAGTTTGTTCAGGGCGCCAGGAGTTGTTTGGAGGCTGCTAGTTCCCTTTCCTGAATCATTTGGCAGAAATCATGGGTACTATAGTTTATTTAAGACACCAAGGGCTGTTTCCCCCACCGAGCTACAGTTCCCAGAGTTATATAGGAAGAGGAATGGGATTTTGGACCTGTTTTGGGAACCGTAGTTCTGCAAAGGGTATCACAACCCTCAACGCCCTGAGCAAGCAATAGTCCCCAGGGTGCTGGGAAGTGTAGCTTGCTCAGGGTGTACAGGAGACCCTCTCACAAGTACCACTCCTAGAGTCCCCTTGGGAAAGGCTGCAGGGAATAGTCTCGGCCCCTATAGAAAACTACAGTTCCCAGGGTGCCTTAAGTTCCCAGGGTGCCAAATTACAGCTCCCATAATCCTTTGGGGACGCCCAAACTACGGAAGTTGTAGTTTTTTGCGAGCTCGAAAGACCAGCTCACCGCCCTGGCTCTCTCCGAGCGGGCCCAGGAGTGGCTCCTGTGTTGGACCTGGCAAATATACCCCCCTCCAAACACACGTCTTGCCTCACGTAGCCACGTTTCTCTTATGCAAATCGCAAGGAGGGGTCTGATCCCGCTCTTATTGGGACTGAATGACATAATAGAATCACAAAAGGGCAGAGCGGGATGGGGCTCCAAGGGTCATCGAGTCCAACCCCCTGCAAACCTCCTTGCCCCACCGATGATCCCGGAGGGCTTTCCCCACGTGCAACTTCGGTTCTGCTTTGCGCGGAGGGCGGCCCTTCCTTACTCTGCGCCTCCCCCAAATAAACCCATAGGGTGCCAGGTCGGAACCCCGCCAAAGAGCCCCCCCACGACCCTGACCGGGGCGTGACGTCGGCGGGGGCTCCTTGTTGCCCGAATTCCCGGGCTCCGGCCAGTGGCCACTCAGGTCCGGAGCAGCTGGTGCCCTCGCGGGGAGGCGAGGCGGAGGCGGCGCCAACTGGGCGGCGCGACCGTCTCCACGACGGAGCGCGGCTGGTGCTGCAGGGACCGCGTTACCTCTCCAGCTGATGCTGCGGCCGCCGCCGCCGCCGCCCGAACACTCTCCGCAGCGGAACCGGGCCTCGGCCGCTGGGCAGGGCTCCTCCGCTGGGCTCTGCGGACGCCTCGGCCCGCCTGGATGGAGCCGCAAGGCGGCGGAAGAGCAGGAGGCTCCGCAGCCGGGAGCGCGGCACTGGCACTGACCCGTCCGGCGGGAGCCGCTGCGGCGGAGACTGCGGAGGGGCCCGCGCTGGCCGCCCCGTGAGCGCCCGGAGCCTCGCCGTCGCCTCGCCGGGCTCCATGAGCAAGGGCTGCGCCCGGCCGCGGCCATGGCTCCGCTCCCCGCGTACCTCGGCCCGGCGGCCATGCTGGTGCTGGTCAGCTGCGACCTGTGCCTCGTGCGCGCAAGTAAGTGCCGGGGCTCCGTGCGGGGCGGGAGGCGGGAGAGAAAAGGCCCCCGGGGGTCAGGATCGGCGCCTGAGACCAGCGCGCTCTCCACACGCGCGCATCCGCTTCGACCCCCAGCGCAGGCCCGGCAGGTCGTCTCTCGGGGCGCTGGCCTTGGTGCTGAACCCGGGCTGCCCCGCACCCCGACGAAGGCCGTCGGAGGGCGAGGGAGGGGGTGGGAAAGGCGGGGGTCTCTTTGGCCCCAGCTCTGCCCTGCCCTGCTCGGCTGCGTCAGTGGCCGCCCATATCCCGCGGAAGCAGCCGGATCGGGGCAGCAGCGCCGCGGCCAAGGCAGGCTCGGGCCCCTATCGAAGCACCTTGTTCCTGGCAGCCGCGAGAGGAACCCCGGCCAATTTCATTAGAGTAAAAGCCTGGCTCCAGGGAAGGCCGCGGCTGCCAGCTGGCCTCGCTTGGGTGAGAAGGAGCCTCTGCCCACCTCTCCGGCCTCCGCCTCCTCTCCGGCAGTGGCAAAGGTCTCCTGGCAGGGGGCACCTCCTGGCACCCTGCGGCCACTCCGCTGCCCTTGGCCCAGGAGGAGAAGGTGACTCTGGCCCATTCTGACGCCTGACGTCCCCAAACCACCCCACGCACGGTCACGATCCCCTCAATTTGGCCTGCTTTGCCCGGAATCCGGCCAAAAACCGGCGCGGCTGCTTTACTTCCAGCTGCCCAAGACAAGAGGCCCGACTCTCCCTCGCTTGGAAGAGGACACCTTTTGACCTCTTTCCACCCACCCGGGCCTTACACGCCGGCTTCCACCCCCCAGACTTCCCTACTTGGTGGGGTCCGTCTTTTTAATACATAATAGCTGACTTTGAGCCGAGGCCCCTAGGACTTTTAAGTGCAGCTTGCAAGGAAAGTAGGTGGTGTCAGCAGCTGCTATTCCCCGGGGAGTCTGAAACCAGGCAGGTACGCGAGGGGGGACCTATTGCCAGTCAAGCCCGCAGAGTTCCAAGAAATACATTTATTCGTTTAACGGTCAGATAGAGGGACATCCTGCTTCTTGCCTGGTGCCCTCAAAACAGCAGAAGTTTCTCAAATGAACGGCTTAAAATACAACTGCAGGAGCAGAAGGAGATCCTTGGAGGGTTCATTGCCTCCCCTCACTCTCCACCCCTGGGTCTCCTCTGGCGAGGTAGCTGGAGGTAGGGAGTGGCCCTGGGGCCGAGGTCAGGAAAGGGCTGCCCAGCCAGAGCAGGAGGCAACCTGCTGCCTCTCCCCCCCCCAAAGAAAGGGGGCCTCTGTGGCTGAAGGGGGGCACAGCCAGGGGACCAAGCGGAGTTCAGGGCGCGCCAATTTGCCAGGAATCTGAGGAAACGGAAGGGCGCAACTGTGACAGCCGAGCGCCACTAGCGGGGAGGTCAGCTGGAAGAGAAAGCGAACTGCGGAGTCCAAATGTGAAAAGCTCTCGGAGGAGGAGAAGCCTCGGAAGGAGCAGGTGTTTCTGCGGGATGGAGGGTCTTTCCTTGTGTCAAGGCTCCCTACAGCTCTCTCTCCCCCCCAGCCACTCTCCCTGTTTCCCCTTGGAGAGTACTATACTGTACAACCTTTCGCCCTTCCGAGTAAAAGATGAATAAGGAGGCACAGTGAACGTGGAGCTATAAATAAGAAAATAAAATATGCTGGAACAATATTTTTCAGACAATTCTTAATTGATCTTCGGAACTCACTGACCCGGTATTATAAACTCCTGAAAGGAATGTTCCTGTGTCCACCAGCAGGTCGTTCCACCACCATTGTCCAGTTTTTATTCTTCAGCTCGCAGTCAGAATCTCGGGCCTAGGGAGCCCCTTCCATCATGATGTTCAGTCCATTTTTCAACACAAATAAAGCGTCCTGGGCTCATAACCTTTAATCGGCTCTGCCTGGGTCTCGTTTCTATCTGTACTCACCACTTTTAGAGGGAAAATGGCTTTAGTTTTCAGATTAAGTTCTTTTTGTTTGTTTTGTTTTGTTTTAAACTAAAGCTCAAAGCAGCTTGCACGAAAGCACTGCATTGCAAGATGATAACTCTTAGCCCTAAAATTACACCTTCAGTATAACAGCATCAAGGACGCTGCCGCTGCCTTCCAGGCCCTGCTCCCCTCAGTCTCTAGGGGTGCTAAATCCCCTGGAAAGGCCGCTGCTCCCTGGACAGAGTCCTCCCCGCAGCAGCACCAACTTGTGCCAGCCACCAGGAGGGAGGAGAAACCCGGAGGCGGAGATGGAAGGGACCCCTGGGGTCATCCAGTCCAGCCCAGCCACCCGTGACCCTTCCATCCCTGCTTGCCTCACAGATCGACCACCGCCGCCCGTCAACGTCACCGTCACCCAGCTCAAGGCCAACTCCGCGATGGTCTCGTGGGATGTCCCGGAAGGGGACGTCGTCATCGGCTACGCCATCTTGCAACAGGTGAGGCTGGAGGAGGAGGAGGAGGCAGGTGAGGCGGGGGGCGCACCACTCCTCTGTCCCGCAGCCCCACTGCCCCCTTGCTTCTCATTTTCCCACTGGGGCGGGATCCCCCCTCTCCCCAACCCCTTTTTCAGCCAAGGGGGGCTATGTTCTCCTCCCTCCCTCTCTCTGCCCTCACCCGCTCTGACGGCCTCCCCCCCCCCCCCTTCCCGGCAGCGGCAGGACGGGCAGATGCAGCGCTTCATCCGGGAGGTGAACACGACGACGCGGGCGTGCGTGCTCTGGGACCTGGCCGAAGATGCCGACTATGTCATCCAGGTGCAAAGCATCGGCCTGCACGGCGAGAGCCAAGCCAGCAAGAGGGTCCACTTCCGCACCCTGAAGCAGAGTGACCGCCTGCCGTCCAACAGCTCCAGTCAGGGTAGGCGAGGCGCCCCGGGGGGCCTTTCCCCTCTCCCACCCCACCACCGCCCCTTGGAGCCTCTCTGACCGGCTGGGCGCCCCTGTCCCCCTCCAGCGCCGTCTGTCTCCCCCCAGTCAGTCCCGGGTCTCCTCCGGGGGCCAGGAAGCTCCGTCGTGCCTCCGTCCTTGGGCAGGTGGGGCCCCCTCAGTGACCTGTGGGCAGCCCAGACGCAGGGGCCGGCGGGACCCTGCCCAGCCGGCGGGACCCTGCCCAGCCGGCGGCTGCTCTCCCCTCCTTTCTCTTGCCTCGCCCGACGGGGCGTCCCTCCCTCCCGAAGCACAACCCTCTCTCTCTCTCTCTCTCGGCAGGAGACATCACCATGGAGGGGCTGGACAAGGAGCGGCAGCTGCAGACGGGCGAGATCGTCATCATCGTGGCTGTGCTGTTCATGTGGGCAGGTGAGGCGGGTGGGAAGCTCCCTTGGGCCTCGTCCAGCACGCTCTCATTATGTTCCTTCCGGGTGTGTGAGTATCCCACTAGCCCTGGCTCGGAGTTTGTCTCTTGGTGCACAGCCAAAGTTCCTTCTTCTTTCCTGCATGTTTTGGCTACCGTTTTTTGCACGGAAGGGCCACGCCTGACAGCCTTGCGCAGCCAAATGAAGCATCCCGTTGAACGCGGCTCCGTCAGAAGAGCCCAGCCCCAGCAGCTGGATCAGGCCCAAGCGAGCGGGAGCACCTCAAAGCGGCTACCCAGTTTGCAAGCAGGACCTGAGCAAAGCGCAGCCTTTCCTCCTCGCCGCTTGTATGTGCAGTGCAGAGGGGCCGGATGCTTATGGTGGGGGCGCACCCACAGTTCCCGATGGGCAGTTGCCACCTGGGTTAGGGTTTTGACGAGCATTGTGCAGAAGCAACAGCTCTGAGAGGATAAAATAGCTGTGAATCTGAAGAGTCCCCGGATCAAGGAGATGCGCGGGAGATTGGGTAGAAATGCTTATTTCGGGGCGCAGGGCCGAATGAACGCGTCGCGAGCTCCTTTTTCTGACTGAGCTGTGTTGAACTTTTGCGCAAATAAAAGATTGGGAACCAACCAGCCACTAACTCCAGCATGTCAAAATGGGGGGGGGGGGAGAGAGACCCTTGCACGATGGAGGCCCCCTCGTCAGCCTTCCTTCCTCCTTGCTTCCGCAGCGGTGATCGCCCTCTTCTGCAAGCAATACGACATCATCAAGGACAACGACTCCAACAACAACAAGGAGAAGAGCAAGCCTGCCTCGGAGCACAGCACGCCCGAGCGGCCCACCGGGGGTCTCCTCCGCAGCAAGGTGGGGGGGTTAGGGTTTCGGAAGGGGAGCAGCGGGAGCTTGGCTCAGCCCACCATTGCCGGGGAGGAGGGCTAGGGCGCGGAGCTCGACGGCGGGCAGCCCAGTCCGAGACAGCGGGACTGGGAGCTGCTGCCCAGTCCTCGGGGCTCTCGGCGGCTGGAGCGGGTATGTGCCGCCGCGCCGCCACCGCCTCCTTCTCCTCGGAATGCTGGTTGCGCGGCTGAAGCAAAAGCGCGGGGCAAGCGCCGGGGAAGCCGCCTTTGGCCGATCACGAAGAGCGCTCTTCGTCGGGGGGGGGGAAGGGCGCCGGAACCGGACCCACCCAGGGCGGGTTGCCATCTTGCAAGGGAAAATGGCATGTGGGGACTTTGGACACGCATTTTTCGAAGGAGCGAAGGTGCCGGGCGGCTCTCTAGGGCAATGGGGGCGACGTAGTTGAGGTGCGGGGGGGGCACAGCCTGGCCAAGAGGGAGTGGGAGGGGTCTGAGCCCCCAACAGCTCTGGGGGTCGTGCTCGCTCCCACGACCCTCTCTCTCCCTTTTCCAGAAGATGAAATCGCCCTCTGTCAACATCATCGAGGTGTAGCTGAAACTCTCGGGACCTCAGTGGCCTCGGCGCTGCCACCTCCGCCGCGGCCTCCTGCTTCCCTGCATGCAAAGAGTTCCTGCTTCTTCTCGCCCCAGGAGGAGAAGACCTGCATGGAGCCCGCCGGGGCCAAAGTGCATGCGGAACACCGGCCTCACCCTCTCGCCCAACCCTCCTCTCTGGGGCCACCGCCAACTGAGAGCGCAGCAGTAGCGGCACCCACCGGGCAGGCCAGCGCCACCCACCGCTACCATCAGAAGAGCCTCGTGGCGGAGCTGAAGGCGCGACCTCGCCCAGCCCCAGGCCCTCCCCGCAGCTTCACCATGGAAACTCTGGACTGGGCCCTGAGCGGGGCCACCACCCAGAAGACCATGCTGGGCAGACTTTGTCGCCCCCATGCCTTCCCACCTGCCCCCTCCCACCTAAGTTATAGGGTTCCTGCCAGCTGCCCTTGGCTTCCTCTTGGGGAGGTACCAGCTGTGTGCCAACTGCCTTTGCCCTCCACCTCCAGGCAAAGCCCACCTCCACCTTCTTCCTTCTCAGCAAAATCAGGAGGGTTCCCTTCCCACCCGGCAGCTGGAGAACTGCCACGCACCATCTCTCTCTGGCCACATCCAGGAGGAGCACCCAGCACCGCCTTCCAGGAATCCAGCTCTTCCGGCCTGAAGGCTCAGCTCAGAGCGTTGTGTTGGGAGAGGCGGGTGGCCTTTCAGTCCAGGCAAAGAGAGAAGAGCTTGCAGCCCCATCTGCCTATTTCCCTTCAGCTGTGGGGCTGAGAGCAACTCAGGGCCCTTTGCCTGGAGGTCAAGCCACCCCACCCCACCCTTCCCTCAGGACAGGCAGCTCTCCGCCTCCCCAGCTGGGCAGCAAAAGGCCCCCTTCTGCCTCCCTGCTGCTCCACTCCCCCCCCCACTAGAGAACCTACTTTAACAAGTGAAGACCCTCGCAGGCTCCCCCCCCCCTTGCACAGCAAAGAGCGATGGTGGGGGACTGTGGAATCCCCTGCTTGCCCAGCTTGCCGCCCCACAGAAGGGCATCTCCCCAGGCCCACTTGGCTTGCTTCTCCCCCCCCCCCCTTAAGAAGGGCCTGCCTGGTACAGCTCACCCAGAGAGCTCTGGAAGTGGCTTCAAGGTGGTGCCAGAATGGCAAGCCCCAGGCAGGTGAGCCAGGAATCCCAGTCCAGGAAGGAGACGGAAGGTGCTATGCCCCCCCCCACTGTGTGCCAGTTGGGCTCACCCAGAGCTAGCCAGCTGTGCCACTTGCTGCCCCCTTTCCCCCATGGGCTGAGGCCTCTGCCAGGAAAGACACCCAAGTACAACAACAGTAGAAATGGTTTATTTCCCTTTAGAAAAGGACATTAAAAACTAGTCTTTTTGCTACAAAGCTGTGATTTGGCAGTGATGAGCAGCTGGTGGGGAGGGGAGGGGAGGGGAGGGGAGGGGACTGCCTTCCCACCCAAGCTGGGCGGCAGGGCAGGGTGGGGGGCAGCAGAGGGAAGGATTTATCTACACTCGGGAATCTGAATGCTGCCCCACCCCCAATGTTCAGGCCTCAAGAGCACCATGAGGAGGCCTGGTGCACCCACCCGCAAGACTCAGGCTGCCCCACCCAGCAGAAGAGGGCCTGGGGCTGAGGATCCCCGCTGAGTGCCCCACAGGGTGCTGTTGGGGTTCCCCAGGCCAGCAGGGTGAGGGGTCCAAGGCAGGCTAGACCAGGTTCCCGGGGTGGGGGGCAGCTGGTCCTTGATGGGTGACAGACAAGGGGCAGCTGAGGCTGTGCTGGAGATGAGCAGCGAAGACACGGTGAGTGGCAGAGAAAGAAGCGGAGAAGAAGCAGCCTCAGAAAAATGTCCCCGGAGGAAGGCAGCTGCTGGGGGGGCTGCAGCCCCAGGCCGCCACTGACTGGAAGCGGGCAACTGGGGAGCCCCCAAATGCAAGCCCCCCCACACCTGAAACACACAAGGGCATCAAGAGGAAGGAAAGAGACAGCGAGAGAGAGAGAGAGAAACCTACAAATGGAAGAGTCCGTGTGAAAATGCAAGGGACCCCCTCCAGCTCCCCTGGAAGAAGGGAAATGAAAAGCCTTCAAAGGGATTCCCCCACCCCTTCATCCCAAGCAAAGGTCGAGGGCAGGGCCATGCTGGGGGGGGGGTCAGTGGTTACCTGTGGTGGGGCGGCCCCTCTCCTCTACGCGGCTTGGGGCAGAGAAAAGACAAAGATCAGAGCAGCAGCAGCAGCAGCCCTTCAATGTGTCCCCCCAGAAACAGAAAACCCACACCTCTGACTGCCTTGCCCCCCCAGCAAACAGGGGACCTTGACGCAGCCATCAGGCCCCTACCCAGAGAAGGCTTCGTTGAGATCTTCTTCTTCCTCCTCCTCCTCGTCCTCCTCCTCTTCCTCCTAGGGCCAGAGAAAGCCAGATGGCTGCCAGGCCCCTCGAGAGAGAGCAGGCAGCCCCACTGACGTACAAAGGTTGGGGTTGGTGAGGGCGGGAGTCTCTTGGCCATGAGAGCCAAGGGGGCCTGGCAGTGGGGCAGCAGGCCACTCTCAATACCCTACCTCAAAGTTGGTCTTGAAGGGGGGGCTGCCAAGGGGTGACCTGCCAGGCGGGCGGGTGCTTTCCACAGAGGGGCACAGCGGACTCAGAGAGGGCTTCTTCTCCCCCTGCCCTTCCCTGGAGCCTGGTGGAGAAAAAACGGGCAGAGGCTGAAACACCCAAGACCCCCTGCGCCCCCCTCCCTTTCCCACCTGCTGGAGCCTCAGAGGCAAGAGGCATTCACATCCTCGACATGAAGACCCCCTCCTGTGCCCCTCACCACCCCACAACCTCGGAAAAAGAAGGGTGCCCCCGGGGTGGGTGGCAACAGAGCCACCAAGGAAGCCAGGCGGGAGCAGGTGACGGGTCTGGCATAGGGATGGCAAGGGGCACGGCCACCATCCATACCTGCCTGCGCAGCCTCCCAGAGATCCAGGGCCACCTGGAAGGCCTGAGCCACCGTCAAAGTCACAGCCTGGGCCTGCATGGGAGACACGAGGCAAGAGAAGGCAACCAGGGCAGCTGGCGAGGCAGCGCCCGGCAAAGGGCCCTGGGAGGGAGGTGGGGGAGCAGAGGGGCCAAGGCACTGAGGTCAACCAGCGAGCAACCCCCACCCCAAAAGAGCAGCGCAGGACCCAGCCCTCCCCAGGGGGTGAACGCAGGCAGCGCTTACGATCTTCTTCTTGGGCGACAGAAAGGCATGGCACTCAAGGGCACCGCTCTGGGAGTTCTGCGCCACGTAGGCAAAGACTTTGTTCTGCAGCTTGTCTGTGGTGCAATAGGAAATCCTGAAAGAGGGTGGGAGAGGAGGCAGCGCTCGGCATCCCCACACATCAAGCGCCCCGGCAGGTCAAGAGCAGAAGGGTCTCGGGACGGGGCAGCAGCTGCGTTGGGACAGAGGGGGCTTTGCCCAGATGTACCAGGGGAGGTGCCCATGGGAGATGGGCATGTTACTGGGCATGCAGGACTAAGGCGGAGACGCAGCACAATGAGAGCATTTTGCCCCAGTAGTGGATTACAGAAACAGGGAGAGCAGAAAATGTCCCTGTCCTGCAGGCAGCAGAAGCTGGAACTGGGGAGCAGCCCCTCCACACACACACACACCGCCCCAGGGAGCAGGGAGGGAGCAGGATGGGGCTCCCCAGCAAACCACGTCCCCCAGTACAGCAGGAGACGCCTGTGGGCTGCCCCTCCCTTGGTTTCCCCCAGTGCCCAACTGGGTGCATGTCTGCTTGCTTTTTATGCAAGGGGAAATGGCTGCTCACAGCCCAGCCAGCCGGCCCAGTGGGCAAGTCCTCAGCCAGGCAGCTGTGCTGAAAGGGGCTCAGGCAGGCAGCTCCCTGGTCTCCAACAGCCCTACCTTGCAGGAGTGTCCTCACTCACCCACCTGTAGATGGAGATGGTCTCAATGGTCTCCTTGGTCTCAGCGTCTTGCAGAGAGAGGCCTCGTGGGGAGACAGTCAAGATCACCTTCCGAAATTTCTTGGGCCCCACCCGAGCCTGAGGAGTGAAGGGAGAGATTGGGAAAGAGGCCTCCTGGATAATCACAGAAGACCCCCTAGCCCAGCCCTCAGTTCCTAACAGGCTTCCAAGAAGCCCACCCCTCCTCTGCACCCATTTTTGGCACCCAGAGAATTCCCACTGGGAGGCATCTCCATCTTCTTCTCCACAGATTTGTCCAATCCCCTTTCCAAGACAGTTCTAGGCTGATGCTCATCATCACACCTGGAGGCAGCATGTCATGATAAAACCCTTTTCTCCATATCAGGAAGCCCCAGATGCAGTAAGGTTTCTTCCAATCCCTGCATCATTTGGGCTGCCCTTTATTCTGGCTCTACAGTAGCTTATTTTCTTAGGCTGGGAAATCTCCACCAAGATCCGCAGCCAGTGGCTCCTGAAACCAGCCACCGCGGCATCAGCAGTGAGTCTGTCTGAGGGGAAGAAGACCTTCAGTGAGACCCTCAGCAAGCAGCCAACTTTCACAGTTTTCTCAATGGCAACATCCTATCAGCCAATCACCCATTCCCACCACCCTTCTGAGTAATACCCCTCCCCAAGCTTTGACTAGACATAAGGGTCTGGTGACTTCTGTTTCAGTGGATCTGAAGAAGTGTGCATGCACACGAAAGCTCATACGAATGACAAACTTAGTTGATCTCTAAGGTGCTACTGGAAGGAATTTTTTATCCCCCCCCCCCCAGCTTTTTCTGAGCTACTTCCAAACATATTAGCTGCAATGTTCTGTATGTAGGTCTGCCCTTAAAAGGAGCTTGATGGGTTGACAGTTTTGTCTGGCACCAAACGATCCAAGCACGTGACTCCTCCAATCTTGTCCCAGATTCCCTGGTTACTGTTGATCATGTCCGAGGCTCAATTGAAAGCAGAAGTAGAAAACCCCAGAAAGCGGATGCCCCAAAGGGAAACCCAAGAGCAAGATTTCCAGCAACTGGACAGCCCTCTCCTCCCCTCAACCCAGAGTCTCCCAAACTTGGGTCTCCAGCTGTCTTTAGGCTACAGCTCCCATCCTCCCTAGCTAGCTGGGTCAGTGGTCTGGGATGGTGGGAGTTGTAGTCCAAAAGGGAAACCCCGGTTGGTGGCTATCCCCGCCTCCTGCGGAAGGGAGTCCCGCGGTTTGCGTCTCCCTTTCGCCTCCTACCGTGGCGAGGATCCGGTGGATGGCGGCGCTGGCCATGTCCTCCCCCTTGGGCTTCTCCACCAGCGTCATGCCCAGGTACTTGAGGCCGAAGCCCATCCCCTCCAGCAGCGGCTCTCGCATGTCGGACCACGACTCCGGCAGCTCTGCAGAGAGGGGGGGAGGGAGGGAGGCGCGGAAGCCCCGTCAGACCACCGGGGAGGAGGAGCAGGGCGGAGACAGCCCCGAGAGACCCCTCCGCGGCCGGCCGGGGGTTTCGGAGGTGCCGCGAGGCAGCCTCCTCCTCCGGAGCAGCGCCGGACCCCCCGACCCCTCCGAGTCCCACGTGGGGCTCCCGTGGCGGGGGGAGGGGCGCCGCCGTCTCCTGGCAACGGCCGCCCCGGGAGGGAGGGAGGGAGGGACTCACGGTGACGGCGGAGGCGGGCGACGCCCAGGCGGTGTCGGGCGAGGCTGGGGCTCCGCAGCACGGCACGGCCCGCCGCCCGCAGCGCCTCCATCGGGAAGGGACGGGACGGGACGGACGGACAGAGGGAGGGAGGGAGGGAGAGGCTCCGAGATGCCGCCGCCTGCCTCCTCTTCCTCCTCGGCTGGGCGAGGGCGCATGCGCGGCCAGCAGCCCTCTTTTCCCTCCCCCGCCTGGCCACCCACAGAGATAGGAACGTGCAGAGAGATCGAGGAAGTGAGAGTTGCCGGGAGGACTCGGAGGAGAACTCCGCCCGGCACAAACAGCTCCTCCTACACGAACCCGGAAATCCCTATCCAGATGGTGACGGGCGCCACTCTGCACTTTAGTTGATCTTTGTGCCTTGGCGCGCCCTTCCTCCTTTCTCGCCGCGCGGCGCTGGCGACGTCATCAGTGGCGGCCTCCTTCCCGGGGCGGTTGCTGGGGCAACGGGCGGAGACGCCGCGCGGCCTGCGGGGACGGGAGGGCGATGCAGCTGCGCCACGTCCGGACTCTGCTCACCCCGCAGGTGGGAGCCGCCCGCCCCGGTCCCACCAGCAGCGACCCTCGCGGGGACCCCTGGGCCTCAGCCTCCGGGGGCGACCTAGAGAGAAGGCCGGGCCAAGCGGGGAAGCGGGTCCCGTGGCGGGGGGGGGGGCGGGGGAGGATCGGGGGGGCGCAGAGTCCCGGATCCGCCGTGCGGGGCCCTTTTGGTGGCGGCGCCTGCCGTGGCTGGTCCGGCGTCGTTGAGCCTCGACATCTTTCTCCCCTTCCTCCTCCTCCCAGGATGGGGCCGCCAAGGTCACGTGCATGGCGTGGGCCCCCAACAACGCCAAGTTCGCCGTCTGCACCGTGGACCGCGTGGTCCTCCTCTACGACGAGCACGGCGAGCGACGGGACAAGTTCTCCACCAAGCCCACCGACCCCAAGGTAGCCCAGCCAGCGCCGCTCCCCGCGACTCAGGCTCCGGGGCCCTGCTCAGTCCCAAGGGGAGCTGCCATCGGAGCCTGGCCCCTGGGGGACATGGCTCTGACAGCTGAGCCTTTTTCTCAGCCCCGGTCGTTGTTGGGGGGGGTGACCCCCAGAGCCTCTGGAGAACAGGTTCCACCTCAAGCCCATTGAGGAAAGAGACACACAGAGCAGGTGACTTGTCCTAAGCCAAGGTGGCCCCCCCCCCAAATGTGGCTGAACTGCATCGTCCCCCACCACTGGTTGTGCCACCTGAGGCTGGTGGCAGTGTGGAGTCCAGCAACACTTGGAGGGCAAGGGCTGCTCCCCACCCCTGACCTCAAGAAGGGGCTGCTGCAGAGCCTGTGGGTTCAGTCTTGAGGCCCAGGGGGTGGAGGAAGAGACAAGCAGCCCTGGTTGCCAGCTCTGGGCTCCTTTGGGAGGTAGGACAGAAATGGCATTTTTTAGAAAATGCTTCTAGTGGAAGTAATTCAGCTGATAAGCAACACCAGGAGAAAAGTGTTTAATGGCACTGGAGCTATTGGGTCTTCCTGTATCTGGAGCCGGCCAAAAGACAAAACTCTCATTGGGCAACACAAAACTGGGGGACGAAGGTGTTGATGCCTCCCAGCCGTCAGGTCAAGAGCTGCTCCTGAACTCAGCTTGCCACACGTGGGTGCTCTCAGCTGCCCGGACCCTCTGCTGGAGGGGGCAGAATGAACCTCCCAAACCCTCCCAATCCCAGGGATACTTCAGTGACAGATGAGGGCAGTAGCAAGCAAACTTGCAAAGCAACTTAAACCAAATACGCACGACTACTCACTGTTGCAACGATGGCAAATGAGTCTGTGGAATCTCAGAATGGGTCCTCACTCCCGCCTTTATCCCTGTGTCCTCTGTCCCTGTGGTGTAGTGTGGTGTAGTGGTTGACTTGTAATCTGGTGAACCAGGTTCGCGTCTCTGCTCCTCCACATGCAGCTGCTGGGTGGCCTTGGGCTAGTCACACTTCTCTGAAGTCTCTCATCCCCACTCACCTCACAGAGTGTTTGTTGTGGGGGAGGAAGGGAAAGGAGAATGTTAGCCGCTTTGAGACTCCTTTGGGTAGTGATAAAGCGGGATATCAAATCCAAACTCTTCCTCTTCCCCTAGTATGGCAGGAAGAGCTATGTGGTGAAAGGCATGGCATTCTCCCCAGATTCCACAAAGATTGCAATTGGGCAGACGGACAACATAATTTTCGTCTACAAGATTGGGGAGGAATGGTAAGAGTCGTTGCATGGAGTGAGGAGACCCATCTGGGGTGGCCCCTTTCCCCACTGCTTTCCATTCCTTTTCCATCCCAAGAGGATGGAAGAATCCAGCATTCTGCTCTCACAGTGGCCTTTTATGTTGGGTCCTTCCTGCCACAAGGACAGCTGCCTGCACTCATAGCCCAGGTGGCTATTGGGGATGAAGGCTTGCTTTTCTCTCTGGAGCCTGACTTGCTATGGGGCAGAGTTGAGGGGCTCAGTGCTCTTTACTGCTAGATGCTCTGCATTATCTGATCCAGTGGGATGCCTTAGCAGCCCTGTGACATGTTTCCTGGAACCACAGTGTTCCTTGAGGATGACTCTCTCTCTCTGTTTGCTCTTCTTCAGGGGAGACAAGAAGGTGATCTGCAACAAATTCATTCAGACGGTAAGACCCAGCAGCCAGCCTCCATGTGCCTGCGGAGACCCTCAAGGCTGCTGTTGGGGCCCCCTCACCTCCAGGTTTATATTTCTGGGCAGTTGGGAGCTATCAAACTCCAGGAGATGTGCTCAGTGGCTGCAGGGTGGTTCCCGGTTACCGAAAACATGAGCCTTTCACCCAAGAACTCACCAACAGGGTTGCAGATAAAGCTCAGTCCAGACAGGCCAAGCACAGAGAACCAGTCTTGGTCCCAACATGATCCAGAGACAAAGGCTCGTCTCTCTTCTCTCCTGTCCTCCCTTTTTCTGCTGAGCAGGACCCCCACTCTCTTGTGGTGCTGGAGGGGAGGGGGCAGCATCAAAAGGGCTCTGTGAGAGAAGCCTCCTCTTCCAGACTCCTCCTCTTCGCGGCTCCTCCTCCTTGAGCAGCCCATCAGAGGTGGAGCTGGGCCTCCTCCCTGCCTGCTTTCCTCCTCCTGACCCCCTTCTTTGCCCTGTTCCCCACCAGAGCGCTGTGACATGCTTGCTGTGGCCGGAGGAAAACACCATTGTCTTTGGGCTTGTTGAAGGCAAGGTAGGAGTGACCTGGCCAGCGGTCTTCCACCTCTTAGCTCTTGGAGTCAGAAAGAGCCTGCCTGGAGCCTCCTGCAGAGGAGTCCCTCCATCTGGCCCTGACGCCTCCTGGGGCCCCGTCTTCTCCCTAGCTTGTTGCCCTGGAGGGAGTGTGGGGTTTCTGGAGGTGCCTCTCTTCTCCCTTTGCTCCCTTGCGCATCAAAGGCTGCCGGGCTGACCAGACTTGTCTCTCTGGAAGGTTCGCCTGGCCAACACCAAGACCAACAAATCATCCACCATCTATGGGACAGACTCCTACGTCGTCTCCTTGGCCTCCAAGTGAGTGTGGGAGGGTGAGGAAGCCCCAAGGGGGAGCCCTGAGCCCCCCCCCCCGCTGGAGCTCCCTGATGACCTCCTTTTGTCTTCCTTCTGCTACTGCCGCACAGCATCTCAGGGAAGGGAATCCTCTCTGGACATGCAGACGGAACCATCGTGCGCTACTTCTTTGACGATGAAGGTTCTGGGGAGTCACAGGTGCAGGCAGGCTTTCTTCTCCCCGGAGCCCCTTTCCTCAGCCAGACCAGGCCTGCACGGAGACCAGGGCAGGGGGGATCATAGAATTATAGAGAGAGAGGGACCCCAAGGGTCATCTAGGCCACCCTCCTGTAATGCACAATATGCACCCAATCTCTGCTTAAGAACCTCCAGTTAAGGAGACTGGTCACAGTGGCTGCCTCTGAGGCATGGAAGGGCCCCAGGGAGCACCTTCGGTTTGGGGAGGTGTTGGTGAGAGGGGAGAATTCTTCCCAAGCAGCCATTCTGCCAAGGTGGGTGGAGGGGCTGCTTTCGACAGGGAGCAGTGGCTCTCACACTCATTTCAAAGCCCTTGTGTGCTCTTTGCTTGCACCAAGCCCTCAGATAGCCCTTTAAATGAAGCGGGGGGAGATCAGTCCCAGCAAGGCTGCCCCCGCCACCCTCCAGCAATGCCTACTATAACATGGAAGTCTTTCCTGCCTTCCTGGTTTCCCACCTGCAGCTAGTGGTCCAGTGCAGGCCTCCCCTGGCATTCAGAGAAGCACAACGTCAGGTGTTGCACCCCCACCCCCTTGCTGTGCTATGTGGGGAGAGCAGAGAGTTTGCCGCTGCCCGGGGTTCTCACCAGGAGGAGCAGATCAGGGTGGGAAGGGGTTCCTGCTTTCTCTCTCTCCGGCTTTTCATTGCTCACTCTTTCTTGCTCCTGGTGCCTGGACAGGGCAAGCTGGTGATCCACCCCTGCCCCCCCTACGCCATGGCCTGGGCCTCCAACAGCATTGTGGCCGCTGGCTGCGACAAGAAGATGGTGGCTTACGGGAAGGAGGGCCACGTCATCCAGACCTTTGACTACAGCCGGGACTCTTCGGAGAAGGAGTTCACGGTGGCGGCCGCCAGCCCGGGGGGCCAGTCTGTGGTCATCGGCAGCTTTGACAGGTGCGGCTCAGCCAGAGCAGAGGGCCGGGGCGGGGAATGGGCACTGCGCTGTTCCCTCTCGGACCCTCACTGCCTGCCCCCTTGATTTCCCCAGGCTGAGGGTGCTGAACTGGAGCCCCCGCCGGAGTGCCTGGGAGGAAGCCAAGCCCAAGGAGATCCCTCACCTCTACACCATCACTGCCTTGGCCTGGAAGCGGGATGGCTCACGGCTCTGCGCGGTGGGTGGGTGGGTGGGGCAGGGCGCCTTCTCTGCCGTATCATGCCTGCAGGGCATCTTGGGTTGGCGGGCAGGGAGGGTCTGGGGTTGTGGGCTGAAAAGGCTTTTGTTTCTGCAGGGCACCCTCTGTGGCGGAGTGGAGCAGTTTGACTGCTGCCTGCGCAGGAGCATTTACAAAAACAAGTTTGAAATGACTTACGTGGGGCCTAGCCAGGTATGTGTTGCGGTCAGAGGGTAGGGACCTCTGGCTGCAGTGGTGGGCTCTGGCCATGGACTGTGGGGTGGAAGAAGAGGGAGGGGGCTGCTGGAGGGAGGGCAGGTTGCCCAGAGGAAGGCCTGTCCTGCTCTTTTTACTCCTTGCTGCTCTTACTCAGGATAGGTAAGAAATAGAAAGAAGATTCCACCTAAACATTAGGAAGAACTTCCTGACAGTAAGAGCTGTTCGGCAGTGGAATTTGCTGCCAAGGAGTGTGGTGGAGTTTCCTTCTTTGCAGGTCTTTAAGCAGAGGCTTGACAGGCATATGTCAAGAATGCTTTGATGGTGTTTCCTGCTTGGCAAGGGGGTTGGACTGGATGGCCCTTGTGGTCTCTTCCAACTCTATGATTCTAGGTGTAAGACAATGTTCTCTAAGCAAAGGTCAGTTTTGCTGCAGACCAAGATGCCCGCAGGGTCCTTGATTTGCCAAGGGGCTGAAAGAGGGATGAGCAAACTGCAGAGGCTACACTGTTTGGAAAGATTGTATCACTTAGTGAGGTCTGAGCCAATTTTCGGGAAAAGAAAAGCTGTATCCGTCCAAAACTGTTCGTGAGCCAAATATTCCGGCCAAGAAGGTTGACTCAAAGGAAATGAGTAAGAGCCATTTCACAAGCTGAGGGAGGAGCAAGATCAAAGCAAGAACTCCAAGAAAGGACCAGCTGGGCTCCAAATCTCTGAATGATGGCAACCCAGCTTTGTTCAAAAGCCACCACTTCCTGAGGAAGTCTCAGGTTGAAGCATTGAGTGCAGTTTTCCCCCTGATCCTCCTTTGTCATCCCAGATTTTCTGCATTCTTATTTATCTTTTTCTCTGACCAAATTTCAGTTGGTTCAGGCTTCACTATTTTCTTTCTAAAACATTTCTTTCTTTGCTTTTTGCCTCGACTAATATGGTGTTTGGATTTTTCTGGATCCTGTGGCACACATCTAAGACCCCAGGAGCCTTTTTTCTGGGATTTGACTCTAGATTGGTAGCTAGCTATGTTCTTCTCTTAAACGCAAAGGCAGCTAATTCAACTAATTAGGGCAGGTGGGATCATGGAGTCAGCTTATTAATGAGAGGGCTGGCAGAGTTTAGCTGGGCCGTTGTAGGATTCATTTTAATCTTGTATGGTGTGAACCTGGCATGTAATAGCTACTTAATCATTTCTTAGATTCTCCCCTCAAGATGCATTTATGTATTTATGGGCACTCAGTTTTCCTCTTTGATATATTGAGTCTGTCTTTCATAAACTATAATGCATTCACTAGTCTTCTGCTGATGTAGTTAAAGTCAATCTTTCTGAATGGATTGTAGCCCCTCAGGCTTCATTTGGCCATCCTCCCTCTCGCTCATTGGGACAAATGAAGCCTCACTTCCAGCCCCTGGCTGCTTTTCCAGGCTGGAGCCCACAAAAGCTCCTGCCACCGCCAGGGTCATCCTTTTTAAGGTGCTACAGGAATCTTCTTCTGCTTGGCATTTTCCCATATGACTCAAATGTGAAGCCCTAAACGGCCTCGGCTCAGTATACCTGAAGGAGCGTCTCCACCCCCATTGCTCAGCCCAGACACTGAGGTCCAGCTCCGAGGGTCTTCTACTGGTTTCCTCACTGTGAGAAGCGAAGTTACAAGGAACCAGGCAGAAGGCCTTCTTGGTAGTGGACGCCTCCCATCAGATACGGTAGTAAGGAAATAAACAACTATCTGATGTTTAGAAGACATCTGAAGGCAGCCCTGTTTAGGGAAGTTGTTAATGACTGATGTTTTAATGTATTTTTAATCTTAGGGAAGTTTTTAATGATTTTTTAAATAATGTTTTTAGATACCCAGCCAGATGGGTGGGGGTATAAATAATAAAATTATTATTATTATTATTATTATTATTATTATTATTATTATTATTAAATTGATGAAATCCCACCTTTTCTACTTATTTATCCTTGAAGGTCCTCAACCAAATATTTCAGAACATACATTTTCTTTAAGAAAACAACCACACGCACAAAAATGAAATGCAATTTCTTCCATCAGTATCCTTTAAAAATATGAAATAATAGAAACAGGGAACTTGTGGAAGCATCTGTCTCCCCGGAAGGAGGCTGTCTCCTCCTGGCCGCAGAGCTGCTCTGCCCCTCCTGTCAGCCAGCCTTGCTATCCTCTGGGCTGCAGAGCAGGAAAGGGACCGGCCATCTCCTCCTGCTGCAAGTTGCCCTTCTGTGTGCCACAGGAGAGGAAGGAGAGGACCTGAGTTGTGTCATCCGTCCCCCTCTCCTAGGTGATTGTGAAGAACCTCTCCACCGGGATGCGGGTCGTGTTGAAATCCCACTATGGCTATGAGATTGACGAGGTGAAGATCCTGGGGAAGGAGCGCTACCTTGTGGCCCACACCTCCGACACGCTGCTTCTGGGGGACCTCAGCTCCACCAAGCTCAGCGAGGTGAGCCTTCTGCGCCTGCGGGGAGGAATTGGGCAGGCTCCCAATGGGCTCCTGGGGTCTTCACACAAGAGAGCACTGGGGTGCTCCCAGAGTCCAGAGGCTTGCAAACAAGTGGGGCGGCCTGGCTGATGCACAGCCTTGGTGGGAGGACAGTGGGGGTCTCTGGGTCTGTTTGGCAGGGAGTGGGCTGGGGGATGGTGCAGCCTTGCTGAGGAGTGGTGTGGCTGGCCTGGAGCTCATGGACACCTGCCCTCTCCCCCTGTCGCTCTCAGGTCGCCTGGCAGGGATCTGGCGGGAATGAGAAGTTTTTCTTTGACAACGAGAATGTAAGTTGGCAGGGCCTGCAGTAGTACAAGGAGAAGCCTTTTCCTTCCTTCCAAGGACAAAGGTTCTGACCGCTCTGCAAGGAGAGCAACGGCATTGGGGAGGGTAGCCACTGTGGGTTGCTCTGGGGGTTTGTCCCTCTTTTGCGGGGCCGGGGTTGCTCCTCTCTTCCTTCTCCCAACCTCTCATTTTCCCTAGGTCTGCATGATATTCAACGCAGGGGAGCTGACCCTGGTGGAGTACGGGAGCAATGAGATCCTGGGTTCCGTGCGCACCGAGTTTATGAACCCCCATCTCATCAGGTGAGTGAGGAGGCCCTCTTTCTCCCATGGGAAAGATGAAGAGGGAGCAGTGTCCCTCCCCCCCCCATATGTATTATTTCCTTCTTCTCTCTCCCTGCCCCCAGTGTCCGCATTAATGAAAGGAGGCAGCAGGGAATGGAGGAAAACAAGCGTCTGGCTTACCTGGTGGACATCAAAACAATAGCGACAGGTGAGCGAGGACCCCCCTTTGCCCCCAAACTCCCCACCCCCCTGGCAATGCTTCAGGCTGGCCCCAGGCGCCTCTCCTGAGCCACCTGCCTTTTCTCTGCCTCCTTGCAGTGGACCTCGTGGGCAGCTACAATATCGGCACTGTCAGCCATGACAGCAAGATTGACTGGCTGGAGCTGAATGAGACCGGGCACAAGTTGCTCTTCCGGGACAAGAAGATGAAAGTAAGCGGGGGGTGGAGGGGGGCTGAAGGCACAGAAGGTTGGCAGACTTGACTCCCTCCCCACCTCCGCTGATCCTGTGCCTTTTCTCCCAGCTGCATCTCTACGACATTGAGAGCGCCACCAAGACCACCATCCTGAGCTACTGCTCCTACGTGCAGTGGGTCCCCGGGAGCGACGTGGTGGTGGCTCAGAACCGGAACAGCCTCTGCGTGTGGTACAACATTGACACCCCCGAGCGAGTGACCATGTTCCCCATGAAGGTGAGGCGGCTTCTGTCCCGAAGGGCTGAGAGGTCCCTGGGTGGGGCAGAAGGCAGGGCTTAAGGCCTGGGGCTTGGCTTCCGGCAGGGCGACATCGTGGACCTGGAGAGGAGCAATGGCAAGACGGAGGTGATCGTGACCGAGGGGGTCAACACCGTGTCCTACACCCTGGACGAGGGGCTGATTGAGTTTGGCACCGCCATTGACGATGGCGACTACCACAGGTGAGCGGCTGAGAGCGGAGTCCGGGATGGGGGAGACAGAGATGGAGCAATATGTGAAGATACAGAAGGGGTGCAGACCAAGGGGTAGATAGACTCCTGTAAGCCACCCAGAGTAGCTGGAGAAAAGGCAGATAGATGAACATGTTATATTTGGGTTTGAAGAGTGGAAAAATACTAGTTTGCAGAAAGTAGAATAGTTGGGTGTTATTGTGGAGGGAATGTTTTGAATAATTCTTTTTACTTAATTGATGGGAAATTGGAAGCCGTTTTTTCTTCTTTTCTTTTTCTGCCTTCCACTCCCAGGGCTGTTGCCTTCCTGGAGACGCTGGAAATGTCAGCCGAGACGGAAGCCATGTGGAAGACGCTGAGCCGCCTGGCTCTGGAGGCCAAGCAGCTGCACATTGCAGAGAGGTCTGTGGGGAGGGGGGAGGGGGAGCTGCACCTCTGCCCATGACACCCACTCAGTCATGTTTCTGATGGGCGAGCGGATCCTACCCCACCCCCTTCCCCGTTGCTGCTTCTGCATCAGATTCAGGCCGCACAAAGTGTCACATGACCCCCATGACAGCGTCTCTCTCCGTCTGCCCCCCAGGTGTTTTGCTGCTCTGGGCCACGTCTCCAAGGCCCGCTTCCTTCACGAGACCAACGAGATTGCTGACCAAGTGGCCAAGGAATATGTGAGTGGGTCACAGGGTGGGGGGGGTGCTACCCCTGTGTGCTCCTGACCTGCCACTCCCCAGCCTCGCCTCCACCCCGCAAGCCCCACAGCCCCTTTCCCTGCCAGGAAGCAAGAGCCCTTCTTGCCCATGGCAGAGCCCTCCCCCTGCCCCCTGCCCTGGCGCTCCACCTGACTGAGAGCTGCCCACTTTCTCCTAGGGAGGGGATGGCACAGACCATTACCAGGTGCGTGTCCGCCTGGCCATGCTGGAGAAGAACTACAAGCTGGCGGAGATGATCTTCCTGGAGCAGGTGAGGCCCAGAAGTGGGCAGGGGGGCATTTGTGGGCAGCTCCAGACTCCCCCCACCTTCACGCTGTGCCATCTCCTCTCCCCGCTCCAGAACGCTGTGGAGGAAGCCATGGAGATGTACCAGGAACTCCACATGTGGGACGAGTGCATCTCGGTGGCCGAGGCCAAGGTAAGGGGGGCAGGTGTTTGGGGAGGGGGCCGCTGGGGAGCGGTCGCAGCCATGCCCCATGTGTGCTGCCGCCCTCCTTCCCTCTGCCCACAGGGCCACCCTGCGCTGGAGAAGCTGCGCCAGGGCTACTACGAGTGGCTGCTGCAGACCCAGCAGGAGGAGCGGGCGGCGGAGGTGCAGGAGGGCCAGGGGGACCTGCAGGCGGCCATCGGCCTCTACCTGAAAGCAGGGCTGCCGGCCAAGGCGGCGCGTCTGGCCACAGGCCGGGAGGAGCTGCTGGGCAACACCGACCTGGTCAACCGCATCGCCACGGCCCTCATCCGAGGGGACCTCTTTGAGCAGGTGAGGCCCCCTCCCCGCTCCGTCCGGAGCAGAAGGGTGAAGTGAAGACACGAGTCAGGGGGTTGATGCAAGTGAGCTGTGCGAAGAGCAAGCTGAATGGCAAGCTCGGCAGAGCCCTTTCTATTAGCACAAATGCACACGTGTAGGGACAGCGTGACCTTGAGGTCTTTTACATCATGAGCTGACACATATGTTTCCTCTGGTATTTTGCGGAACTTGCTCCACCAAGTGGGAAGTGAGCCATGCCTTTCCAAAGGGAGGCAAAGGTCACAGACAGGACACGGTAGACTACCGAGAAAGCAAAAGGTGAGAGTGAGGGCACGGGACATGCAGACAGCCGCAGCCTCTTCATGGGCGGTGGTTTGCCTCGCACCTAGAGGTCAAGCCTTGGCCTGTCTGCTTGGCGCCGGGGGTCATCCCTTCAGGAGGGAGCCGTGGGCTGAGAGGAGCTGCCTGCAAGGGAGGCGCAGGTGCCGGCAGACTCACTCCCTGCTCTGCTCCGGAGCCCTCCTGGCAGGGGCAGAGGAAGGGGGAGTGGTGGGGGGGGGCGGGCTGCCCCGGGTGTCACCACTGATGGGGGTGACAAAATGCAGGGCAGCATTCACCACGGGGCCTGCAGTGCGCCCAAGCCACACATCTCTCCTGGGAGTGACGCAGTGGCTTGGGCGCCCACAGGCTTCATGCTGCCCCAAATGGCCTGCCCTCTGCCTCCCCCTCAGCTGCAAGGCGTCCTGCCCCAGCTGGCCCTGCCCTCACCCCTGGGCGCAGGGCACGCACCACCCCAGGTGCCCTATTGGCTTGCTCTGCCACTGCCTCCTGGGAGTCGTCTGCCTCTCGCTCATCAGCACCCGCACCACTCAAGCGGGTTGCCAGGCAGCCGGTTCAGGTGCAGAGCAGGAAACGCCAGGCAGGGTCAGATGATAAAGCCCTTTTCTCCTCGACATGCCTAGAACTGAAGCCGGAGAGGACCCCAGGGGCTATCTAGTCCAACCTCCTGCAGTGCAGGAAGAGCTCCGTTCCCCTGGCTCAGGGATGCGGCATCTGCTTTGCATGCAGCACCTCCCAGGTGCCTCTTGGTGACTTGTGGAAGTTCAGCACACCTCAGCCAGCACAATGCATCGGCAGAGGCCTCCGGCGTTTCCTGCTTCCAGCAGAACAGCTTCTTCCAGAGGCCCCTTGGAGTGGGTGGGCTCTCCTTCTCTGGAGGTCTTGACAGCCATCTGTCAGGAATGCTTTGATGGTGTTTCCTGCTTGGCAGGGGGTTGGACTGGATGGCCCTTGGGGTCTCTTCCAACTCTAGGATTCTATGATTCCTGCCTTGAAGGTTCCCTGGGATTCTTGAGCTGTGGGTCCTGCACTGCAGGGGGTGGACTGCATGACCCCTGGGGGTCCCTTTCCACTCTGCCATTCTGTGATTCTATGACTCCTTTTACCTCCTCCCATCCAGCTACGTTGGATGATGCTCCCACTGGGCTCCGGGATGATGAAATGGAGAAAAGGTCTCTCTAGCCAGCTTCTCCACACCAGGCAGAATCTGGCGCACCTCTGACCCCCCTGTTGTTCCCTCCCCCCTCTGTCTCAGGCTGGGGAGCTCTTTGAGAAGATCCGGAATCCCCAGAGGGCCCTGGAGTGCTTCCGCAAGGGCAGCTCCTTCCTGAAAGGTATGGCGGGGCCTCCCCTGGCCAGCTCCTGGGGGCGGGCAGGCCTTTCATGTATTTATTTAAAGAAGCCAGCAGAGTCCTTGGGCACACCTCCCCCTCCCTTGAGACCGAGGAGGAACATTGGGGAGTTTTCTCAGCAACGGAGGCTGCTGGGTCTGGCCTGTGATTTGCAGCTGTGGCCCCTCCTGTCCAGGCTGGCTGTCCCTGGCAGCTGCCCCGCTTTCCCCAGCCCTGGCTGCCTCTCTGCTCCCTGGAGTGCTTGTCCTGGGTCAGGCCCCATCCTGGCCCAAGGCTGCCTGCCCATCTCTCCCCCTCCCCCTGCCTGCAGCCGTGGAGCTGGCGCGCTCCGTCTTCCCCGCCGAGGTGGTGAAGCTGGAGGAGGCCTGGGGGGACCACCTGGTGCAGCAGAAGCAGCTGGATGCTGCCATCAACCACTACATTGAGGCCAGGTACAAAGGCAGCTGGGGTGAGGGTGGGGTCCCCCTGCCTGCCTGCCTGCCTGCCTGCCTGCCTGCCCTGCAGCGTCCCCCTTGCAGCTGGCAGGGCCTGGCCTGGGATCCTCTCTCCTGTCATGGGAACCTGGCCCTGGGGAGAAGCCTCCCTTCCAATTCCTCGGTTCCATGATTCAGGTGCGCTATCAAGGCCATTGAGGCAGCCATTGGCGCGCGGCAGTGGAAGAAAGCCATCTACATCCTGGAGACGCAGGACAAGAAGACGGCCAGCAAGTATTACCTCCGCGTAGCCCAGCACTATGCCGCTCTGCAGGAGTATGAGGTGAGAGCCCCCTCCCTGGCACCCCGGGCAGTGGCAGCAGCCATCTTGCGGGCAGGAGCCTGACAGGAACGTCCTTCCTCCTCCTCCAGATAGCAGAGGACCTGTACGTCAAGGGAGACCACAGCAAGGAGGCCATTGACATGTACACGCAGGCGGGGCGCTGGGAGCAGGCACACAAGGTGAGGGTTTGCGCTGGGGGGGCTCATCCCGCTCAGGGGCTCCAGCTGCAGATGGCCATCGAAACCCACAGATCCACAGCCAGGCCTCATGGCAGGCAGTGCAGGAACCACGGATGGTGTCCTTTGGCTGTTCCTTGAGCTGCAGCCATTGAGGCCCTCTGGAATCATAGACTGGTAGAGTTGGAAGGGACCCCCATGGTCATCTAGTCCAACCCCCTGCAGGGCAGAAATCACAACGAAAGCACTAAGAGACCTTGGAGGGTCTCCCTCTATTCTGGTCTCTGGAAAGCAGAAGGAGGAAGGGGTGGCTTTGGACTGGCTGGCCTTGTTTGCCCCAATGATGGGCTTTCTTGGGGAGATGCTCTTCTCTCCTGCGGGTGGGGGGGAGCCAGGGGTCCCTCCTTCCTTCTGGTGCCTGCTCCCAGCCCCAACTCTCCTTGCAGCTGGCGTCCAAGTGCATGCGGCCAGAGGACGTCTCTGTGCTGTACATCACGCAGGCCCAGGAGCTGGAGCGTCAGGGCAAGTACAAGGAGGCCGAGAGGTGGGTGCTGCGCAGGCTCCTTGCTGGGCTGGGCTGGGCTGGGGGGTCCACGCCCTTCTCCTCCTCCTGGGGGGCCTCACCCAGGGAGCCTGGTCCTCAGTACCCACCTCTGCCCTCCCCAGGCTCTTCATCACGGTGGATGAGCCAGACCTGGCTATCACCATGTACAAGAAGTGCAAGATGTACGACGAAATGATCCGCTTGCTGGGCAAGTACCACAAGGACCTGCTCAGCGACACCCACCTCCACCTGGGCAAGGTAGGTAGAAGACAGGGAGGGGGCCGTGGAGGAACCAGGCTCAAGGGGCATTACTGGCTTATTTGTTCCCCAGGAGCTGGAAGCTGAGGGGCGCCTGCAGGAGGCGGAATATCACTACCTGGAGGCCAAGGACTGGAAGGCGAGCGTCAACATGTACCGCGTCAACAGCATGTGGGATGAAGCCTACCGGGTAAGCAAGGGCAGCTCCCAGCATGCACTGCTCCACAGGGGGCAATGGGCTGAGCCATCGCTCTGACCCAGAGCAGTCCAAACAGAGTGCCGGCCGCAACACGTTAGCAGGTCTGCTGCACTCACGAGCATAGCTAACGGGGTGGGGGCACACTAGGCGGCACATGGGAGGGTGGCACTGAGCCGCAGGGAGGCAAGGTGGCGGCAACTCTTCCTCTCGGCCTGCGAAGGGATGCCCACTTGCCCTCTCCCTCTGCTTGTCTAGCAAACCAGGCCATGGTGACTTGGCTGCCAACCCCACAGAGAGAGGTGGGGAGGAGGCCTTCCGTCCTGCCTTGGGAATGAGACACTTCAATGGGCAGGGAGTTGGGGGGCAGGCAGCTTGCTCACCAGTGGCCTCCTTTCTGCCCTGGTCCGAGACAGGTGGCCAAGGCTCACGGCGGGGCAAACTCCCACAAGCACGTGGCCTTTTTGTGGGCAAAGAGCCTTGGCGGGGAGGCCGCCGTGAAGCTCCTCAACAAGTTTGGGCTCCTGGAAATGGCCATTGACCATGCGGCCGACAACAAGTGAGTCAACGTCCTCCCTCAGGCATCCCTTCCAGCTTCAGTGCTGTCTTCTGCCCACATGCCCCTCCTAGTTAGGTAGCGCAGGGTGGGATCCCAGCATGCTTTGCTGCAGCCCTTCCTCAGCAGTCCTCCGGGGGGGCTGGGGGGGCAGAGTCCTCCCAACACCCATCGGTGGCCCCCATGACCCTGTCCTCCTTGGGACCGTCTCCCAACAGGGGCCTGTGGGTGGTGGCTCCACTGCCCAACCCCTTCTCTTCTCCTTGCTCCTCCTCAGCATGTTTGACTTTGCTTTTGAGCTGGCCAGGCTCTCCCTGAAGCAGAAGCTGCCTGAGATCCACTTCAAATATGGCTCCTTCCTGGAGGATGAGGTAGGAAGAGGTGTTGCCTGCAAGGCGGGTGGGGAAGCGGGCAGAAGGAGAGGCTAATCCCCCCCCCCCGCTCTGCATGCAGGGCAAGTTTGAGGAGGCCGAAGTCCAGTTTGTGAAGGCTGGGAAGCCAAAGGAGGCCGTTCTGATGTGAGTTCCACCCCCATCCCCCAAGACGCCTGGCTTGGCTTGGCTGGGCCACCTGGGAGGATGCCCTCCGGGGCTCATTTCCCGCCCTGACCCTGTGCGCTCCCCCAGGTACGCCCATGCCCAGAACTGGGGGGCCGCTCAGCGCGTGGCCGAGGTGCACGACCCCGACAGCGTGGTCCTTGTGCTGGTGGGCCAAGCAGACGCCGCCTTCAAGCAGAAGGAGTTCCAGAAGGCCGAGGCATTGCTGCTGCGGGCTCAGCGCCTGGACCTGGCTGTGAAGCACTACAAGGTAGCAGACGGGGTGTGTGTGTGTGTGTGCTGGCTGCTCTGCCTGGGGAGGGTGGGAAGGGTTCATGCACCAGGCTCTGGGCCCTGGCAGACCTCCTTTCTTTCTCGCAGGGCACTGTTGCTCTGCGGTGCGTGGTGTCCTCCCTCCTCCCCAGACATTAAGGCCGGAGGGGATCCCATGACCCTGCTCTGGCTCTCTCCCCCAGGAGGCTGCCATGTGGAGTGACGCTCTCCGCGTCTGCAAGGAGTTCCTGCCGGGGGACCTGGAGGCGCTTCAGGAGGAGTATGAGCAGGAAGTGGCCAAGAAGGGGCCCAGGCAAGCAAAGCTGGGGGGGCAGGGGGAATGGGGGGTCACGTGGCTCGGCAGCCTGGCTGTTGGAAGGGACCCCCAGCCCCCGGCACTGCAGGAATCTCACCGTTTGCCGCTCTGGGATCCAGCGACTGCATGCCCGCTCCTCCACCACTGGGGCTGCCTGAGCCAGGATACCGCAGTGGCCCCCAACGCCTGTATGCCCACCTCCCCATGTGATGAGTGGCTGCCCAGGGAGGCTTTAGTTGCAGGCCCCGTGGTTCCGTGGGTTGGATTAGATGACCCTTGGGGGCCCCTTCCAACTTGACAGTTCTGGGAGTTCTTGTTTCCACCTAAGACATCTATGTGACTCAAGGCAGCTTACAAAAATGTCAAGCCTCCAACATGGCAAGAATCAAGAGCGATCCGAGGAGGGCATGGCAGAGACCCTGGCGTGAAACCCCTTGAATCTGTCCAGGGCGAAGGTTCCTGAAGTCAGTGAAGAGCTGCTGCCCTCCCTCCACAAGTCGTCTCTTTTGGGAGGCGGCAGGTTGCAGGGACCCCCTAGTGCTCCTCCTCCTCCTCCTTGGATGTTGATTTGGGTGTTGTTGGCCGGCAGGGGCGTGGAGGGGATCCTGGAGCAGGCGAGGGAGTGGGAGCAGGCGGGTGAGTTTGCCCGGGCCGTGGATTGCTACCTGAAAGTACGGGACCCCGGAAACAACCCCCTGATGGAGAAGTGCTGGATGAAGGTGTGTGTTGCTCCCCTTGGGGGAGGGGGCGGCTGAGGGCCAGGATCCGTTCCCTGCCAGGCCCCATTGGTGCCTCTGGAGCCAGAGTTCCAGCAGGGGGCCCAGAAGCAGGAGGGGCGGCAGGGTCCCCCCCCCACCAAAGGCAAAGGGCTGCTGTGCCCAACTCCCAGCCCCACAGGTTGTGCTTGTGCCTCCCCTCTCCCTGCAGGCAGCTGAGCTGTCCATCAAGTTCCTTGGCCAGCCGCGGAGCATCGAGGTCATGCGGCTGGTGGGGCCCCAGCTGGTCAGCATCGGGAAGTTCAACGTGGTAAGGGAAGGGCCAGGATCTGCAGGGGCTGGGGCTTTCTTGGGGGAGGGGGCTCCAGGTCCCTGGCCCAGGCTGAGCCCCCCACCTCTGCCCTCCGCTTTCCCAGGCAGCTGAGCTCTACCTCAACCTGGACCTCATCAAGGAAGCCATAGACGCCTTCATGGAGGGAGAGGAGTGGAACAAGGCCAAGAGGGTGGCCAAGGAGCTGGACCCCAGGTAGGGGGGGGGGAATCCCTCTAGGTCAGCCAGCGCCCCTGAGGTGGACCTCTGGGTCTTCCAGCTCAGGATGTCTGACCTCTTGCTGTTATTCTTTATGAAATATTGGCCTATCGCCTTATGAACTGGGGGGGGGGGGGTTATTGCATTGTTTACTACCGGTATGTTGTGTGTTTTTATATTGTAAACCACCCTGAGGGCAGTATAGGAGTTTAAATCACTACTACTACTAATCGGTTGCTTTTTCTTGCCAAAGGCAACTCAAAGTTACTTGCAAAGAACAAACAAAAACCCACATAAATACATTTAAATTAAAACAACACACCCACCCCTTGAAATAATACATAAAAAACACCCTGCGAGAGACCACAGGTAGCTTAAGGCCAAAGGGCTTGGAGAAGAGGATCGCTTTTGCTTGGCTCCTGAAGATCTGTAGTGAAGGTAACTGGAGAGGCTCCCTGGGGAGAGCATCCCACAAGTGGGGAGCCACCACAAAAAAGGCCCCTTCTCCCGTTGCCACCCTCTGGACCTCTCGTGAGGAAGAAGGGCTTGGATGACAGTCACAGGGTCTGGGTTCATATGGGGAGAGGTGGCCTCATGGCATTGTAGTCCTGAGCCGTTGAAGAGCTGCGCATGGGGTGGGGGTGCCCAGAAGACCCCCTTGCTGCCCCTCCTTGCTTTATTGCTAAGAGCTATGGGGCGTCTGGATGGGTTCCTGCGTGCTCCGGACGGCCCAGCCCTTCACTTAGGGGCCCAGAGGCTGGGTTGGGCCCCAGGTCGCTGCAGGGGCCCGTCTCTGCCCGGCTGTGAGTGACGGACCCTTCCCCTGCGGCAGGTACGAGGAATACGTGGATCAACACTACAAGGAGTATCTCAAGGACCAGGGCAAGGTGGATTCGGTGAGAACATCCGGGGGGGGGGTGATTTCAAATGCACAGCCAGCCCCTCTTGTTCCGGGGGGGGGGAGGGGCTCTGCGTCGCACACATTCAGGCTCCAAATGGCTGTGAGCTTTCTTGAAGGCCCTTCTAAGGAACTGACCCCCCCCAACCTGCCCCACATGAGACCTGCCATGGGAAGAGCTGGGTGGTTAACCAGCCAAGCCCAGGGTCAGGGCCTGAACTCAGGGTCAGGGCCTTCCGGGGGGTCTCCGTGCCAGAACAAACGGTGGCAGCCTCTGGGTTGGCTTTGGGGAGGCTGCCCCACCCACCAAGATGCAGGCTGGTTTGGCCCCCCTGCCCATCTGGTCAGCGCTTCCTTTCTCTCCCCCCCCCCCCGACAGTTGGTGGGCGTTGATGTCATGGCTGCCCTCGACATGTACGTGGAGAGAGAGCAGTGGGAGAAGTGCCTGGAGACAGCTGCCAAGCAGGTATGGGGCAGGGACACAGGGGTGGGGGGTGGCTTGCCTTCAGCAGCAAAACTGCCTCAGTTTCACCTGCAGCCAGGAGCTCCCACGCAGCAGTACTGGCTAGTGTCTCCACCCTGCTATTGTGGGGCAAAGGCTCCCTCCTCTGGGCTGCGGGAGGCACAACCTCTGGCCTCCGACTTCCCCCACAGCAACAGCTGGGAGCCTGGGTCACTTGGGGGGAGGGCTTGGCCAGTCTGCCCCTTCTCCCCGTGCTGAGCATGGGCCCCACCGGCCAAGAAGGGGCCTGGCCTCCACCCCTCTGAGCCCCTCCTGCTCTCCCTTGCAGAACTACAAGGTGCTGCACAAGTACGTGGCCCTCTATGCCACCCACCTCATCCACGAAGGCTGCTGGGACAAAGCTCTGAGCCTCTATGTCCAGCACGGTGCTCCCTCCAATGCCCAGGTAAGCGGAGACCCCCAGTGGGCTATAGGAAGCCTGGCCGGGCAGCCCTTGGCCTGTGCCCATGCCCATGCCAGGGTTGAATCGCAAGAGGCACTGGCAAAATGAAGCCTGCCCGACCCATGCAAGGGCAGGGCAGAGGGGGCTGGTGGCCGCCTGGCTTCTCTCGGTGGGGCAAAGGGGTGCTTGGCTGTGCCAGCCCAGGCTGCCATGCTCAACGAAAGAGATCAAAATGCCAGGTGGCTCCTGCAGCAGTGGGGTGGGCAAGGGAGCAGCCCCACCCAGGACAGGCAGTGCACCTGACTCCCAGACCAGAGACCCTCCACCAGGTCGGGGTCCCGTCTCAGTTGAGCTGCCCCCCCCGCCCCTCTCACCCCTTCCTTCCCCCCCAGAACTTCAACATTTATAAGCGGCTTTTTGTGGAGATGGTGAATGTACCTGGCATGAACTGCGCAGAGGCCTATCACAGTTGGGCCGATCTGCGCGATGTCCTCTTCAACCTGGTGAGTGTGGCAGCGCCGGCTGCAAAAGTGCCTCAGGACAGGGCTGGGATCTGGATGGGGCCGGGGGGGGGAGATCCTGGGTCGTCTCTTCCCCCCCACCCCAGTTTAAGGTTCCCCACTGCGTCTTCGCTTGGGGCAAACTGCCTTGCGGGCCAAATGGGGACCTCTCTAGGCCTGCCAGATGGAGGTTCCTCCCCTGCTGTGGGTGTGCTTCGCTCTGTAGGGGGGAGGCTGCCTCCCTCTGAAGCATCCAGGCGCCCCCCAAACATGTTCTGCTCTGAGGCAGAAAATCCTGCACCAGAATAAGAGAAATAAGGGGGACCCCGAGGGTCATCTAGCCCACCCCCCTGCGATGCCCCCACTTTGGTCCCTTCCAGTCCTACAATTCCATGATTCTGTGGATGCAGCAGTTGCAGTGGCTGCTTGCATTTCTTGGCACTCCCGTTGAAGGTAGCAAAGGGCTCCTGTCTCCCCCCAACCGCCCTGCTTTTTGTGCCAAGCCCAGTGGCCCCTTCTTCCCACAGTGCGAGAATATTGTGAAGTCCAGCGAAGCAAACTCTCCGGCGCATGAGGAGTTTGAGACCATGCTGGTGGTGTCGCACTACTATGCCACACGGTCGGCAGCCCAGAGCGTCAAGCAGCTGGTGAGAGAACAACTGGGGCGAGAAGGGGGAAAGGTCCCGCCCTCAACTCTGGTTTTCTCCCACCCCCACTTCCTCCTTCCCCAGAGGAGGAGAGGAAAGAGCCAGACTTTCAGCTGCTTCTCCTCCCATGAAAGGAGGTTTGCAGCTCACCACCAAACACAGCTCTCCCCTGGCCCAGAATCCTTTGCTCCCGAGGGCCAGAGGTAGACCTTCCTCCGAGGGGGGAGGCCAGTGGGGTGGGATCCAAGGGATGGAGAGGGAGGGTGACAACTGTCCCTTTGCCTCCAGGACACGGTGGCAGCCAAGCTCTCCATCGCCCTCTTGCGCCACACGGAGCTCATCCCCGCAGACAAGGCCTTCTATGAAGCCGGGTCGGCAGCCAAGGCAAGAGGCGGGGCAGGCAGGGGGGGGCTCCTTGGTCCAGCTGGGGGGAACAGGCTGGCTCCTGGGGAGGGGCTTTGGCCCGTCAGCCCCACCGGCCTTTCCAGGGCCCAGTGGGCGGGGGACAGAAAAGGACCCTGGAGCAGCTGCAGCCTTGGCCCGGAGGAGCCACAGTTCCATTCAACTCCTCGACCCTCACTGATTCCCCACCCCCAGCGGGTGGAGAGAATTTGTATGCTATGGCGGGATGAGGACCCCATTCTTACCCCCTGCTCCATCTCAGGGGTTTGGGCGGCTGCCAGAGTGCTTCTGCTCTGAGGGGGCTCCTTCCCTCGCCTTGGTCTGCCTGGCCCAGGAGCCTCGGATCCAGCTGACAGGCAAGAGATGGGGGTGGAGCGGCCAAGAGTGCTTTGGGCTGCCCCCAATATCCCCTACGCCCTCTCTGCCCCCCAGGCTGCCAGTGAGATGCCTCCTGGCCTCAGCTGGCTCACCAAGGGCGTGGGAGGAGGGGCAGCCAGAGCAGCCCCTCACACCACCTGTCTTCCTGCAGGGCGTTGGGTGGGAGAACATGGCCTTCATCTTCCTGAACCACTTTCTGGACCTGACGGACGTGAGTGTTTCCTTTGGAGGGGGCTGGGGAGGGGGCTGGAGGGGGGGGAGGGGACGGCCTTGGTCAGAAAACCCCCTTCCTGTGTCTGTTCTGCCCAGGCGATTGAGGAGGGCTCTTTGGACGCCCTGGACCACTCCGACTTCCAGAACACAGACATCCCCTTTGAGGTGCCACTGCCTGCCAAGCAGCACGTCTCGGTGGGTGCCGGGGGGAGGGAAGGGGCTCCCGGGGGGGGGGACACAGAGGGGAAGGCAGCCCTTCCCGGGCACCCAGTCCTGCCCCGCACCCCACCCTGCCCTTGCCCTGCGGCCTGCCTCCATCTGAGAAGCCTTGCACTCCCCCCCCCCAATGGCAGGAGGAGCAGCGTGAGGAGACCCGCGACTGGGTCCTGACCGTCTCCATGGACCAGCGGCTGGAGCAGGTCCTGCCCCGTGATGAGCGCGACACCTATGAGGCCTCTCTGGTGGCATCCAGCACCGGCGTGCGCTCCCTGCCCTGCCTGATCACAGGTGAGGGGGGGAACCCTGGTGGCCATCCAGCCCTGCCCCCTGCTCCATGCATCCCTGGTGGGTGGCTGGCTGGCTGGGGGTAGTCACTGCTGTGCCCCCATCCTGTAAGAACAGAAGAGGAGCCTGCTGGGTAGGCCAAAGAGCCACTTAGTGCAGCATCCTGTTCTCACAAGGGCCAAACAGATTCAAGCCCAGGAGCAACACTCCCCCCTCCCGCCGTTTCCAGAAGCATCCCTGTCTCCAGCTGTGGAGGCAGGGCAGAGCCATGGTGGCTGGGAGCCTGTGAGAGCCTTTTTCTCCTCCATGAATTTCCCCCGTCCTCTTTCAGAGCCATCCAGCTTAGTGGCTGCAGCTGCCTCCTGCAGGGGGGAGTTCCACAGTTGCTCTGCTTCTTGCTTCTCCCTGTCCTGTATCTTACAAGATTCAGCTTCACTGGACGTCCACAATCTCTGGTGTTGTGAGAGAGGGACGAAAACTTTCCTCTCTCCCCCATGCCATGCATCATTTTATACCCAAATCATCTCTGCCTGCCTTCCACGCTCTGAGAGATGAGCTGCTTGCAAGTGTGTGTTTCCTTGAGCCTCAGTCAGGGGTTGCTGGTCTTCTGCCAGTCTCTCGGGGAGGCCTCCCAGCCTGAGCCACAGAGGGGGCCCACACCATCTCCATGCGCAGAGCCGAGCCCAGGGGCAGCAGCTGTCCCTGCCCCAGCTGAGCTCCAAAGGGACGTGCCTTTGTTGGGGGAGAGCTGTGCCCTGTCCTGGCGCCCCCAGCCCAGCTTCTACTCCTGGTCTCATCTCTGTGCCCCTTGCCAGGCTACCCTGTGCTGCGGAACAAGGTGGAATTCAAGCGCCCTGGCAAAGAGGCCAACAAGGAGAGCTGGAACAAGTTCTTGATGGCGGTCAAGGTGAGAGGGCAAGCGGTGTTGGGGGGGGGACCCTCTAGAGTCTGGCCTGATCCCTGCCCTGCCCTGCCCTGACTCTCCCCCCCTCTCCTGCAGATGTCCCACAACCCCTCCTGCCAGGACGTGCTTAAGTTCATCAACCAGTGGTGTGGGGGGCTTCCCGGCACCAACTTCTCCTTCCAGTGACGCAGCCAGGACCCGACGCTCGAGCCTTCCTCCTTTTTTATTAAATGTTATCGTTTCTACATCTCTCTAACCGTCTTTCTAACCAGCCGAAGGGAAGAACTGGAAGCAGCCGAAGCAACTCTCGGAGGAAAAACACGGAGGGTTGGAGGGGGTCACGCTGTCAGTCCCCTGGAGAGAGTCCTGGGGCTGGGCTGGGCAGGGATGTCGAAACCCCTTTGTCCAACCCAGCCCCCCTCTCAGGATTGAAACCGCTCCCGCCCTCACCAAAGGGAGCGTGTTGCTATACAAGGAGGGTGACCCTGTCTCTGGGTGGCAGGTGAGGGTGTTCTTCTCAGATAAGAAGCGCTGTGCCCAGTTGCAATGGCCAAACTGATGCCGTGAGGGAATCCTGCAAGCCTTCTGCCCACTGGCACTTCCCAGCAACTGCTTTTCAGCTGATCTGGAGAATCATGCTTTCAGTGCCCCCATCCACAGCTGGCATGTGACACTTCCCCCCCACCTGGCAGGGTTGGAAGGGGGTGGCCATGTGAGCCGCCTCTGGTCTGGGGCTTGTGGCGCAAGCAGCACTCAGAGCAGAGCAGCCCTAAAAGGAAGGTGGCAACTCTCAGGCAAGTGCTCCAGGTAGAGAGAGGGGCCCTCTGGGGGCCTGAGAGGGTGAGCAGCTGAGGAGCAGATGGCCCTGCCAGAGCCAGAGCCCCAAGCGAGGGGGTTTGGGTCCCAGTGGGAGCAGCAGAGACCCGGGGGGGGGGGTCATGTGAAGGAAAGGAGTGTTCACTCTGAGTCTGTAGAGTTTAATTCTGCCACAGCACTTGGATTCTGAGTTCTCAAAGTCCAGTACAACTGGCTGGGTGGGGACCGGAGGGGCCCAGCTCTGGCCAAAAGGCCTCCTGGTGTGTGGGAAGCCATGTTCCTCTGGGCAATGGGGTTTGAGGCTGCCAGCCAGCCACAGAGCAAAGGGACAGGTGACTTTCCCTCAGGAGACAAACCAATTCTCTCGAGTCTAACCCCCGTCTCTGTGCTGCTCTCCTTGGAGTGATGGCTGCAACATGCCCCTTTTCCATCTGGGCATTGGGGGCAGTTTTGATGGCAAAGTAGGTGCAAGTGCTGCTCTTCACCACGCCAGGCTGGGTCACAGAGTCGCTATGCAGCTACTCCCAAGGAGCACACAGCTGCCCTGAGGAAGGACCAAATCTCTCCTCAGGAGCCCCAGCCACAGGAAGTATTACAATGTGGGGAGGGGGGAATTAGTATGGAAGAAGCATCTCTCCCCCCCCCGCCCCTTGCCAGTTGAGCCAGGAGAAGAAGATCTCCTCTGCACTGGTCAGACCCCACCTGGTGTCTTGTGTCCAGTTCTGGGCACCACAGTTGAAGGATATTGACAAGCTGGATTGTGTGCAGAAGAGGGAGACCAAGATGATCAAGGGTCTGGAAACCAAGCCTTTTGAGGCAGGGGGTTCCTTATTGAAGGGACTAAGGATGTTTAGCCTGATAAAGAGGAGACTGAGAGCCATCGGCAGATATCTGAACAGCTGACATAGGGAGGATGGAGCAAGCAGGGTCCCTTCCAACTCTGTCATTCTGTGTCTGGCCATCCCAGCACAGCCCATTGCAATGGGCCTCTTGCAGCAAAAGTGGGGCAGGCTCTTTCTCCCCACCCCACCCCACTAAAGGCGGCACTCCTCCTCTTGCATGTCAACCAGGAGCTGGCGGTGAGGGTCTCTTCCGGAGTCTTCCTCTGCTGCCTCCTTTGCTGGGGCAGCCTCCTGAAGCTGGAAAAGGAGCCCAAAGAGAAGCTTTTCAACTGCCCACTGGCCTGGGGCAAAGCAGGGAGCAAGAGGGCCGCACTGGGTGGCCTCCAGGGGTTGCTCTGCAAGTGGGGGAGGATATGGGGAGGGGGAGAAAGGTGCCCTCTTACCAGTGCCACTTTGTAGGAGGAGGTGGAGGGGCCATGGCCCGAGAGAGAGAAAGACGCCACGCAGCACCAGGCAGACAAGCCAGCTTCCACCGCTGCCATCACCAAGGAAGGGAGCCAGAGGGCCAGGGCTGTGTCCTAGGGATGGAAGAGGGCGGCAGAGCAGGGTCAGCTGGGGAGCGGTCAAGAAGTTAGCTTTTAATAGAATCATATGGAAGAGATCACAAGGGCCATCCAGTCCAACCCCCTGCCAAGCAGGAAACACCATCAAAGCATTCCTGACAGATGGCTGTCAAGCCTTCGCTTAAAGACCTCCAAAGAAGGAGACTCCACCACACTCCTTGGCAGCAAGTTCCACTGTTGAACAGCTCTTACTGTCAGGAAGTTATTCCTAATGTTTAAGTGGAATCTTATTTCTTGTAGCTTGAATCCATTGCTCCATGTCCACTTCTCTGGAGCAGCAGAAAGCAAACTTTAACCCTCTTCTATATGACCTCTCTATATATAAAAATGTAAAAATCGTGAAAGTGTGGGCTCCACTTTTCTCCGTAACCGCTTGACCTGAAATTTTGACACAATGATCCAGGCCACTCCCTGAGTGTGTGCAGAACCTCGAATGCCTCACATCTCACACCTGCGCAGGTAAAAACCTGCTTTTCCACAAACTAAAACAGTGCCCTCAAGTGGAATTCCTCCCACAGTACACCCCTCCCTTCCTCTGGAATCTACACCACACCCACATACCCTGCCTCCACCATGAGATCCACCACTCACATATATCCATCCAGCAGAGGTGTCGAAGACCTCAATGGAGACAAACGACACCAGCATCTTTACCTCCTATCAGCCTCCAAAAATCTTCTATAACTATACCTTTCCCTCTCAAACTCCCTCAACCATCCTAATGTGTCCAATTCCACAGCAACAAACTGAAAACAGGCCTTTTGCAACAACAAGGCCCAACTAGCCCACAGCAGACTAGGCATCTTTCCAGACTACGCCAAGTGGAGGTAGGGTCCTGCCTGGGGGGGTTGCAGGCCCTTTGCAGCAACAAGGCCCAACATTTCCCAGCAGAATGAATAGGCCACAGCAGACCAGGCAGCTTCCCAGACTACGCCAAGTGGAGGTAGGGTCCTGCCTCAGGGTGGGAATGGGGGGGGGCAAATAGGGGGCAGGGATAAGTAATGGGTCAGTCGTTCATCATTTCCCCTAACACGCCTTCTGCTGCTACGGGGCTGTGGGGCTTCGCTATTTCTCCCCCCCCCCCCGCCCCGGACGGGTTTTTTAAAGTAGTTCTCTGGGTCCCGGGATGCATCATCACCCCCAATCCTTCTCTTTGCCCAAACGGGCCTCTCCCCAACCTTCCTCACCACCAAATACTCCTCAATTATATCCACAATAAAAACCATAAAAAGAAAAAAAGTTACAAACAACACAAGGGGACTTGATACCTCATGGGTCGGGACAGGATGGGGGCAGTCACAGTGACGAGCCGGGGGTGGGGGGAGGAGGCGGCAGCATAAGTCATGTGTCCGGACAGAGTGGGGGGAATCACAGGAAAGAACCAGAGCAATGCGTGGCCAGGTCAGCTGCCCCCCCCCGGCCTAGTGGGGGCCTGACGGCCTGGCAGGGGCCTACATAAAGGCCGTGCTGCGGCCTGCGACCCGGGCGCTTGCCCTTTCCCCCGCTGGGCCTAGTGGGCGCCTGGCAGGGGGTACATAAAACAAAGGCCGTGTTGTGGCCTGCGATCAGGGCACTCCCCCTCTCCCCACTGGGCCTAGTGGGGGCCTGGCGGCCTATATAAAAAAAAGGCTGTGCTGCGACCTGCTATCCGGACGCTCGCCCTCCCCCCCCCCGGGCCTAGTGGGGGCCTAGCAGCCTAGCAGGGCCTAGAGGTCTGGTAATGGCCGCCTTGGTGGTTTCAGTTGCTTGGTTGATGATGTCACTATTTGGTTTGTGGGTGTGGTGTATATTTCACAGGAAGGGAGGGGTGTACTGTGGGAGGAATTCCACTTGAGGGTGCTGTTTTACTTGGTGGAAAAGCAGGTTTCTACCTGCACAGGTGTGAGATTTTAGGGATTTCTTTCCTGCAAACACTCAGGGAGTGGCATGGATCGTTGTGTCCAAATTTCAGGACGATTGGTCAAGCAGTTACGGAGAAAAGTAGAGCCCACACTTTCACTATTTTTACATTTCTTTATATATAGACTACTGTCTAATGCAACTTTTTGTAAAGATACAGTAGCGCGTCCTTGAAACATTTGTTCTTACTCCCTAAGTTTTGGGAGAAAGTGCTGGACTGTATCAATATGAAGTTTTCATAGTTATATGAAAAATGAAGTTTTCATAGTTATATACAGTATTCTTTTGAATTATATACCTGCTGTATGGAAGTTGTCAAAAAGACAATTAAAACCCTATGGCCAAAAGACTGGTATGGATGAACAGGAAGAATAAAGATCTGGCCCTCTTTAATCCAAGGAATGAAGACATGGCAGTCCTTGCAAAAGATGAACAGATTGCTGAGAGATGCAGACTTTGGATAAATATATTGACATTTGGAATGAATTTATACAGAATTTAGTAGGTTGTCAACAATCGTGTATGTATCAGGGCAATAACAGTACACTATATAGATAATAGGGACCCAGGTGGCGCTGTGGTTAAACCACTGAGCCTAGGGCTTGCTGATCAGAAGGTCGGCGGTTCGAATCCCTGTGACGGGGTGAGCTCCTGTTGCTTGGTCCCAGCTCCTGCCAACCTAGCAGTTCGAAAGCACGTCAAAATGCAAGTAGATAAATAGGAACCGCTACAGCGGGAAGGTAAACGCTCTCTGGTTTGCCAGAAGCAGCTTTGTCATGCTGGCCACATGACCTGGAAGCTGTACGCCGGCTCCCTCGGCCAATAATGCGAGATGAGTGCGCAACCCCAGAGTCGGTCACGACTGGACCTAATGGTCAGGGGTCCCTTTACCTTTTTTATATAGATAATAATGCATTGAAGTGTAACACAGGCACATATATTCCTTTTATATTTTTCTTTGCACTTTTTATTCTTTTTCACTTTATTTTGCACAACTGAAATTTTCTTAATGTTTTTACAAGTTTTGATATCTCTATTATATTAATGCTAATTAATGTTAATTGCATTATTGCTCCCCCTCCCCGTGTTTTTAGCTATAAGCCACCTTGAATCTCTGTTGGGGAAACTACGGGATGCAAATCAATCTCAAGATAGTACCAGCAACTCACAAAAATGCGGGTGGTGTCGAAGGGACACTCGTCGGTCCTCACGGTGCGGGCGTCGGTCGTCAGAGCCGAGCGGTTGCAGCCGGCGAGCAGGAAGCGGCCTCTGTTGGCCACGGTGAGCGAAACGGCGAGCAGGAGCCCCGCGCAGCAGGCGCCCGACACCAGCGCGTTGACCAGGGCCGCGGCCAGCAGCGCCCAGCGCTGAGGAGGGAGGCGGAGGGAGGCAACGGGTGAGCGAGCCCCAGGGCACCCTTCCCCCGCCCGCCTTCCCCATGCAAGGCGCCGCCGGTGCACCGGGAAAGGAGCGGCGCGGCGCCCTTGGGTGCTCCTCCACCTCGCGCAGGTGCGGAGAGCCGCACTCACCAGCCAAGGCGGCGAGCGGCTCCGCGACACCAGGATGGCCACGACGCCGGCGGCGATGCTCTGCGGGAGACACGGGCAACACAACACGCGGTGACTCTCGCTGCTCCCGCCCCAAAGGGGCCAGCGCCCGAAACCCGCCCCGCCCCCCCTCTCACTCACCAGCAGCCCCGAGACCACGGCGATCACGTTGGCCACCGCGTACTCGGAGGTGATGGTGCGCGCGGGGCGCGACACGTGGCGCAGGACGGAGCCGTGCACGATGGCGCCCAGCACCAGGTTCAAGTGGCCCAGCACCACCAGCGATATGCCGCTGCGCACCAGGCGCCGCGCGCGGGGTCCCGCATCTGCGGGCGGGATGGGGGGGGGGGAGAGAGAGAGAGACGTGAGGAGGAGCGCAGCGGGGGGCGCAGCAGGATTAGTGCCCCCCTGGGCTGCCCCCGCGCCCGAACCAGCAAGAAGCCCCTGCGGCGGATATGGGGTGATGCTGCAGATCGCAGCCACCTCGGAGCTGAATCTACTCTTTTCGGGGGTGGGACTTGGAGTGTTCACGCCAAGCGATTGAGATTCGCTTTTGCTTGCGGGCGGGGAGAAAAGAGGGGCGGGTGGGGGGAAGAGACCAAGCGCTCACCCATCCCGCTTCTCGCTCAGCCCCGGAGAGTCCCGGCTGGCCCCGCAGCGCTGCGCTTCCGGCTCCTCCCGCAGGTGTGCGGGACCTTTGGCCCGCCAGGTGCGGCTCAGCTCCGGCTCCTGCCATCCCGGCCACGGAGCGCTCTTGCTGGGCCTGATGGGAGTTGTGGTTCAGCGACACCTGGAGGGCAAAAGGTCCCGCACACCTGTCCTGCCAGGGAAGCGGCAGGTGGCACAGAATAAGCCTTCTTACCCCCTGAGAGCACTTCAAATCGATTGTGTAGTTCTATACACTCAGAGGGATCCCTGGACCTTCTGCTTCGATGAGTCACGTTCCTCCATACATCTGGCTCCTGTGTTGGGGAACTGACCTCCTCCTCAGGGATGTCCCCTGTCTCCTACTTGGTGCAGACAGTGTGCTCTGCTACATCCAAGAAAAGTGTAGTGGAGTGTAGATACATGGGCCTGAAGTTGCTGGACCTTGTCTTCTAGTAGGGCAATCAACTTGCAATTGCTGCAGGTGTAGCTGCCTACATCCTTTGGCAAGAATACAAACATTGCGCAGGAATTGCAGGTGACCGCACCTGTTCCCTTACCCTCCATCTTGAAAAGCTTGAAGTCAGGGAAGAAGAAGAAGAAGAAGAAGAAGAAGAAGAAGAAGAAGAAGAAGAAGAAGAAGAAGAAGAAGAAGAAGAAGAAGAAGAAGAAGAAGACAACGCCTAGGTCTCCCTCAATAAACATTTTATGTGTACTGTAGGCCACTCAGAGCGTCTAGGGAAACCAGCCAGATGGGTGGGGTATAAATAATAAAATTATTATTTGGTTTTTCAAATTCCAGTTTTACAATCACATATACAACATACAACATAAAGACAATATTCTATAGAATCTCCTGGGCTTCCCTCCCCTTTTTGGGTCCAATTGTTAATCATTTCCTCCTGCATCTTAGAATCATAGAATCATAGAGTTGGAAGAGACCACGAGGGCCATCCAGTCCAACCCCCTGCCAAGCAGGAAACACCATCAAAGCATTCTTGACATATGCCTGTCAAGCCTCTGCTTAAAGACCTCCAAAGAAGGAGACTCCACCACACTCCTTGGCAGCAAAATCCACTGCCGAACAGCTCTTACTGTCAGGACGTTCTTCCTAATGTTTAGGTGGAATCTTCTTTCCAGTTTGAATTATTGCTTCGTGTCCGCTGCCCTGGAGCAGCAGAAAACAACCTTTCTTCTTTATATATTTGAACATGGCTATCATATCACCCCTTAATCTTCTCTTCTCCAGGCTAAACATACCCAGCTCCCTAAGCCGTTCCTCATAAGGCATCGTTTCCAGGCCTTTGACCATTTTGGTTGCCCTCTTCTGGACACGTTCCAGCTTGTCAGTATCCTTCTTGAACTGTGGTGTCCAGAACTGGACATAGTACTCCAGGTGAGGTCTGACCAGAGCAGAATACATGGTACAGTACTATTACTTCCCTTGATCTAGATGCTATACTCCTATTGATGCAGCCCAGAATTGCATTGGCTTTTTTAGCTGCTGCATCACACTGTTGACTGATGTCAAGTTTGTGGTCTACCAAGACTCCTAGATCCTTTTCACATGTACTGCTCTCAAGGCCAGGTGCCACCCAGCCTGTATTTGTGCCTTTCATTTTTTTTGCCCAAGTGTAGTACCTTACATTTCTCCTTGTTAAAATTCATCTTGTTTGCTTTGGCCCAGTTGTCTAATCTACTAAGGTCATTTTGAAGTGTGATCCTGTCCTCTGGGGTATTAGCCACCGCTCCCAATTTGGTGTCGTCTGCAAACTTGCTCAGGATGCCCTCAAGCCCATCATCCAAGTCATTGATAAAGAAGTGTGCATGCACACGAAAGCTCATACCAAAATAAAAACTTAGTTGGTCTTTAAGGTGCTACTGAAGGAATTTTTTTATTTTACTTCGATCCAGACCAACACGGCTACCTACCTGTATTGATAAAGATGTTGAATAAGACTGGGCCCAAGACAGAACCCTGTGGCACCCCACTAGTTACTTCTCTCCAGGAGTGTCCTATAAGATGTTATTGAGGCTCCGTCACGAGCACGCCGCCATACTTGCTCTAGCCGTCTGAGATCCCACTTCATTTTCCGAAGCTCCTTGGTAAACCAGGGCCCCCGGTTTCGGCGGGGTCACAGAGGGCGCTTAGGTGTGATCTCATCGATGGCCACCAAGAGCCGGTTATTCCAGTTCTCGATCAGCTCATCTAGTGAGCCGCCAGGAGGAGCATAAATACATTTAAATTAAAACAACACACCCACCCCTTGAAATAATACATAAAAAAACTCCTTGCAAGAGACCACAGATAGCTTAAGGCCAAAGGGCTTGGAGATGAGGATCGCTTTTGCTTGGCTCCTGAAGATCTGTAGTGAAGGTAACTGGAGAGGCTCCCTGGGGAGAGCATCCCACAAGTGGGGAGCCACCACAAAAAAGGCCCCTTCTCCCGTTGCCACCCTCTGGACCTCTCGTGAGGAAGAAGGGCTTGGATGACAGTCGCAGGGTCTGGGTTCATATGGGGAGAGGTGGCCTCATGGCATTGCAGTCCTGAGCCATTGGAAGAGCTGTGCATGGGGTGGGGGTGCCCAGAAGACCCCCTTGCTGCCCCTCCTTGCTTTACTGCTAAGAGCTATGGGGCGTCTGGATGGGTTCCTGCCTGCTCCGGACGGCCCAGCCCTTCACTTAGGGCCCAGAGGCTGGGTTGGGGCCCAAGTCGCTGCAGGGGCCCGTCTCTGCCCGGCTGTGAGTGACAGACCCTTCCCCTGCGGCAGGTACGAGGAATACGTGGATCAACAGTACAAGGAGTATCTCAAGGACCAGGGCAAGGTGGACTCGGTGAGAACATCCAGGGGTGTGTGTGATTTCAAATGCACAGCCAGCCCCTCTTGGGTAGGGGGAGTCCGGGCTCTGCGTCCCACACATTCAGGCTCCAAATGGCTGTGAGTTTTCTTGAAGGCCCTTCTAAGGAACTGACCCCCCCAACCTGCCCCACATGAAACCTGCCATGGGAAGAGCTGCGTGGTTAACCAGCCAAGCCCAGGGTCAGGGCCTGAACTCAGGGTCAGGGCCTTCTGGGGGGGGGTCTCTGTGCCAGAACAAAAGGTGGCAGCCTCTGGGTTGGCTTTGGAGAGGCTGCCCCACCCACCAAGACGCAGGCTGGTTTGGCCCCCCCTGCCCATCTGGTCAGTGCTTCCTCCCCCCCTCCACCAGGTCGGGGTCCCGTCTCAGTTGAGCTGCCCCCCCCGCCCCTCTCACTCCGCGCGATGTCCTCTTCAACCTGGTGAGTCTCCCCCCCACCCCAGTTTAATGTTCCCCACTGCGTCTTCACTTGGGGCAAACTGCCTTCCGGACCTAATGGGGACCTCTCCAGGCCCCCTATGACAAACTTAGTTGGTCTCTAAGGTGCTACTGGAAGGATTTTTTATTTTATTTTCATAGAATCATAAAATCCTAGAGTTGGAAGAGACCACAAGGGCCATCCAGTCCAACCCCCTGCCAAGCAGGAAACACCATCAAAGCATTCTTGACATATGCCTGTCAAGCCTCTGCTTGTTGTTTAGTCGTTTAGTCGTGTCCGACTCTTCGTGACCCCATGGACCATAGCACGCCAGGCACTCCTGTCTTGCACTGCCTCCCACAGTTTGGTCAAACTCATGTTCGTAGCTTCGAGAACACTGTCCAACCATCTTGTCCTCTGTCGTCCCCTTCTCCTTGTGCCCTCCATCTTTCCCAGCATCAAGGTCTTTTCCATGACCTTTTCCAAGACCTTTTCCAAGGTCTTTTCCTTTAAGCCTCTGCTTAAAGACCTCCAAAGAAGGAGATTTTGTTTCCCCTCAGAAGCATCCAGGCGTTAACATTCGTCCACAGGTTTACTACAACTATCAGTCAATCCCCCATTCCCACCACCCTTCAGAGTAATACCCTCATTATATATAAGCGTCTGGTGACTTCTGTTTCAGTGGATCTGAAGAAGTGTGCATGCACACGAAAGCTCATACGAATGACAAACTTAGTTGGTCTCTAAGGTGCTACTGGAAGGAATTTTTTTATTTTGTTTAAATTAAATAACAAGTGAATTCCCCTCCCTTCTGTCTGATTAAGGAAGAAATGTACAGCACCAGCAGTTCTGCCGAGGATGACAGGGGCCAGCTAGCTTCCCGCTTAACACGGAGCCCCCCAAGCCTGTTTCCTGGGGGTCAAGCAGACCCCCCGACCCCTCCCACCGTGCGATGGACAGGTGAGAGGCCTCATCCCGCCCCGCCCTCCCGTGGGACCAAGGGGCCGGACGCTCTCCCTGTGGGAGTCCGCACTGCGCACGCGCTCCGCCGCCCGGCAGGCGAACTCCCTACCCCGCCTCTCCCGCGGGCGCACGCGCACTTCGCTCCGCAGCTCGCCGAGGGCCCGCCCTCCTCGTCAGCTGCTACGTCCCGGCAGACGGACAGGTCGCAGCCCGAGAGGCGAAGCCAGTCACGCGGCCGCGGCCAATCCGAAGGCGCTCCGGGGCTCGGCCCGCCCGTTCATTGGTCGACGTCGGGTCCCGGCCCGCCTCCGCTGGCGTCGCTCGTGAGGCGGCGCGCAGCTCCGTCTGCTGCCCATTGACCCTCGCGAGCGCCGCGCCTGCTTTGCTAGAGACCGGCCCGCGCCCGGTGAGTCCCGCGGCGGCGGCTGTGAGGGGTCGGGGGTCGCCGCCCGTCAGGCCCAGGGAGGGGGCCCTCCGTCCTCCCGCCCGCCCCGCCCCTCCCCTCCCCCGGTTGCCAAGGGGGTCGCCGAGGCCCCGCCCCCGCCCGGCTGCTGCGCGTGGAGCTCCGCAGGCCTCGGCCCGCCCCGCCCCTCCCGCTCATTGCCCTCCCGCCCCCTCCGGTGCAGGTCCCCCCTCTCGGTTCCCGGCGATGTCCGAAGGCGAAGCCAAGCAGGCCGGACACAACAGCGGAGGAGGAGGCGGCTCCGACCCGAAGGCCGAGGTGGCGGCGGCGGCGGCGGCGGCTGCTGCGTCTGGAGCGGCGGCGTCTGCGACGGGGCCCGGGATGACCTCGCTGTCCCCTCCGCTGGCGGCCTCGGCGGCGGCGGCGACGCAGGAGGAGGAAGAGGAGGAGGAGAGCGAGGACGAGTCGGAGATCCTGGAGGAGTCGCCGTGCGGGAGGTGGCAGAAGCGCCGCGAGGAGGTGAGGGCGCGGCGGCAGCGACGCGGAGCTGCTCCCCGGGAGCGTCGCCCAGCGCGGCTCCGGAAACGGCCGAGGCCCTCCGGACGCCCCGGGAGAGGGGAGGACCCTGGAAAGGCCCGGGAGGAAGAAGCGGCCCCTAGGCACCCCACGGAGGCTGTGGCGGTTGCCCTGTCGGCTTCAGGGAGCCGCATGAACGGGAGCCAGGGAGTCGCCGCATAAAGGAGCCTCCGCCTCTGCGTCTAGGGAACCGGGCTTGGGCCGTCGGGCCTGCCGGGGCTGCCTTCCACCGTTGGGTCCCCAGAGCTTCAAGGACAGGAATCTTTCCCACCCCTCCATGGAGATGTTGGGAGCTGAGCTGGAGATCCTGTTTTGCTGTTCAGCTGCGGCTTTTCCCTGGGCACTGCCATTTAACGGTGCAGTGGGCTCTCCTTCCTTGGAGGTTTTTAAGCAGAGCTTGGATGGCCATCTGTCAGAGATGTTTGAGTCGAGATTCCTGCATTGTAGGGGGTTGGACTGGATGACCCCCAGGGCCCCCCTTCCAACTGCATGATTCTAGTGTTCTTTGCCCCTGGGCCTCTTTGCTTCCCATGTTTTCAGTAGTTGTGGACTTGCAGGGGTGCAGAGCAGTTTCCTGCAAGGTGGGAGTCTTCTCTTTGATCGTCTAAGTCAGGCATCTGTGTTTGTACCAGGATGGTGGGGGCAGCTTGGTGTTATTATGGATTTATATACCATTTAATGCCTGGATGGCTTCTGAGTGATTCACGAAATTTACTGCTGAGCATAGAGAGGATCTAGGCGTCGTAACTGATCATCATAAAAGGAACTGGAACCAACCAACGGCTCATCCAGACCAGCGTCCTGTCCCCACAAGGGCCAACCAGATGCCCCAGTGGGAAGCCCACAAGCAGGACCTGAAGGGTGGACGTAGAACAGGCATCCCCAAACTGCGGCCCTCCAGATGTTTTGGCTTACAACTCCCATGATCCCTAGCTAACAGGGCCAGTGGTCGGGGTAGAACATAGTTGGTGACTAGCGGAAAGAGCTGCATATGCTTAGTATGGGAAAAAAGGGAACGCAGGGAGAAAGAGATGGTGATAGTCTTCTGTTAGGCAGAAGCTGGAGCAGATGCCTGTTCTGTTGCTCTGGAGGGCAGGACAAGAAGCGATGCATGGGAATTGCAGTAGGGAAATAGACTTTAGTTCAACATTAGTCGAAAAGTTCCCAAGTGGAGGAGCTGCTTGACAGTGGAACAGAGGTGCCGTGAGGGTGGGGGGGGGGCTGGAGGCATCTGAGCAAAAGCTGGACCACCAACCGTCAGGGATGCAGTGAGCAGGGGGTTGCACAAGATGCCCTTCAGGGTCCCTTCCAACTCTGATTATACTGGTGATTTGTAAGAATATTTATAAACCACCAACTCATAATAATATCATAGCAGTGTATGATGAAATAATGAAAACAGCATAAAAATTATAACTACTAAAGCAACATTTTCAGCAAGTGAGAAAATATTGGAATCTTTATAAGAGTATTTTGTCAAAGGTTGCTTGTCTGCTTCACGCTTGTGTTGCTTCTTGGGGAGGGTGTGTCAGGCTGTTTGCAGATGAAGGGTCTCTAGAGATGAGTCTGTCTTCTAGTTCAATCTCTGTTCTCTTCTGTATTGATGCACCATCCTCTATTATTTTATACCCAGTTAGCGTTCTCCTGCTTTCTTTCAAGGTGGCTGTGGGCTTTCCCCCCAGGTAGGATATAACTACAGTAGAGAAGGACAAGTGACGCTACAAGTAAATCTTACGTAAGAGGCCATGAATATATGCACATGGAAGCATTTAGTAATTGGTATTAGAAACTGAATGCCAATCTCAGCATTATGTGCAGATCTAGATCAGAGCTGCTTACGAATAAAAGAGGTCAATAAAAATTAGCAGCTGCAGATCTGGCCAGCTGAAACTCAAGCCAGAGCTTAAAATAAACAGAATTTCAAGGTCTGGGCCAATCCAAGTTTTCACTTGGCCCCAAAGCGAGAATAAAGACTGCCGCAGGACATCCTTTCTGGGAGAAGGAATTCCGAAAGAAGTGGTGGCTCTGAGGCTCAACTTACTGGTCAGGCAAGTTTATGTAGGAAAAATTAGGGGCGACAACTCCCCTTAGCGCCAGCCAGCCAGGTTAAGGGGGCGGGGAGTTGCTCCCAGGTGCTGTGGAACTCTCACCTCCTACCATCCGTCCCACAACACCTGGAAGGCCATGGGTTCCCCAGCCCTGCTGTAGGTGTCATGGTTCAAAACTGTTTAGAACAGGGGTCCCCCAAACTAAGGCACGGGGGCCGGATGCGGCCCGCGCGAGCCAATTGTGCGGCCCCCGCTGGCGCCCGCTCTTACCGGTGCGATTGCCCATCTCCGGCTCTGCACGGCTCCAGAAATAGCTTATGTGCACACGCGGGCCGGAGGGCGGGGGGGACGCGCTCCCATATGCACACGCACAAGCTATTTCTGGTGCCGTGCCGACCCGGAAGTGCACCGGAAATGACATCTGCGCAGAAGCCATTTCCGGCACCACAGCATACCAGAAAAAGCGAGTGCGCGCGTGCCTGGGAGCGCGTTCCCCCGCCCTCCGACCCGCCACGTGATCGGCGCCGGAGGAACCAGCCTGAAGCCAGGTAAGTTTGGGGACCCCTGGTTTAGAACATTTATAAGCTAAAAGCAACACCTTCAAATGTGCTCAGATTAGAACCAGAATTTGTATGCGAGTAGCTCCTGGTGATATTCTCTATCCATCATCCCATTTAAAAATTCTGATGCTATATTCTGCAGTCCCTCAACTTCCTGAACAACGTTCAAAGACAGCCTTGTACAGAGCTGTGGTCTAAACCACTGAGCCTCTTGGGCCTGCTGATCCGAAGGTTGGCAGTTGGAATCCGTGTGACGGGGTGAGCCTCTGTCTCTTTGTCCCAGCTCCTGCCAACCTAGCAGTTCAAAGGCACACCAGTGCAAGTAGATAAATAGGTATGGCTGTGGTGGGAAGGTAAACGGCGTTTCTGTGTGCTCTGGTTTCCATCACGGTGTCCCATTGCGCCAGAAGCGGTTTGGTCCTGCTGGCCACATGACCCAGAAAACTGTCTGTGGACAAAGGCCAGCTCCCTCGGCCTGAAAGCAGAGATGACTGCTTGCACTCCATAGTCACCTTTGTCTGGACTTAACCGTCCAGGGGTCCTTTACCTTTACCTTATACGGAGCTCTTTTCTCTCCCCCCCCCCATTTGAAGCTGGGTAGGGCCAGGTGGTGCTAACTATGTGTGCATTGAATTTCACCCACCCACCCAGTACTTCTCTCTTCAAGGAAAATGGTACTGTTGTCTTGAGGGACTTTATCCCATTTCCATAGGTTGCCTCTGTGGGCTGCCCTTTCCCTAACTAGAGCAATGCTGGAACATATGGGAAACTCCTTTTGGGGCGATGGCTTTAGTAGGCATTTGTAGAAATGGCAGCTGCTGCATCGGGAAACTTTGGGAGCCCTGACTTGTGGGTGCAAAGGTGCTTTGCAATTTCAGGATGTGGTTCCACACTCGGCTTCCATGCCCTTTCCAGAATTGAAAGGCTTGAAACCTACGGCTGCCTCCTGCTTCCTTGGCTCATGCCTGCCCAGAGAGCTTGGCATGTTCCAGGAGAGGGTCCTCTCCCCAGGCACCTGGGGGCCAGAAGATGTTCCTTGCTTGGATGGGACTTGTTGCTCACCCAGAGGCTGAATTGTCCTTTGGAAGATTGGGGGGGGGGCTTGGGAGGAGGCTGAGAGTGGCAGGATGGTGACTGCTGGTCTTGGGGGGCAGCTGACATGCCCGCTTTGCACAGAGCAGTCCTGGGGCTATCCTGGCTGTTGTGTGGTCTGGAGCCTTTGGTGGAAAAAAGCCTCCCCTCCCAGGGAGCAGTTGAAAATGGCCATGCCTTTTACACTAAATGTGATGGGGAATCTCCAGAAAGACTGGTCATTGCTAGCCTGGCCAGACTCCTCTTTGGCCTCTGTCAGAGTTGGTCCCAAAGCTGGAAGAAGAGCAGGGCGAGCCGTTTGAGAGCCTGACACCCAACACAGGAGGCTTTTTTTTGGCTTTCAAGGGGTTGTGCCTCTGGGTGGGGGTGTGACTGTGAGATTGGCCTTGGGTGGGGGAAGTGTGTGGGTCAGGAGAAGAGGCGCCTTGGAGGGAGGACAAGGTGGGGAGGACTTCTGGGCAGACTCTCCTGGAAGCCTTGTCTGAGGAGCCTTTTTGGGCTGCAAAGCAGCCTGGGAGCTTCCTTGCCGGCCATGGGGTTGGGTTTCCCCAAATAGATCTGCCGCCAGCAGCCCTGAGTCTGGGGGCCTTTTTTGCTCGGCTGCAGTTTGCCCCCCCCCTCTTCTTGCAGCTGTTCTCATTCATTGTTCCTTTGCCCCCCCCCCTCTTGGGCTGGGCTGGTGGGGGGGGCGTGTTGCTAGACATCTCTGGGCAGATGGTGAGGAGCCTGCCTGCCGGCCCTTTAGTTTTCTGTGTCAACTCACTTTGGCTGACTCACTGTGGCTTGACCTGGTGAGGACTAGAGGAAGTGGCTGTGCCCCAAGAAGAGGGTTGGGCCCCGGCTGGGGAGGAATGTGGCCCTGATGCAAGGCCGGCTGCTGCGTCATTTCTGTCGCAAGCTGGGGCAGGGAGGAAGCCAGGCTGGCTGGCTGGGCAGGCGGGCAGGCAGGCAGGGGCGAGGGAAGCAGGCCTGAAAAGGCAGCATGGGCCCCAGAGGCAGGAGGTGTTCTGACCTCCTGAATGGATGGCCAGGGAAAGGACCAGAGGGAAGATTCCTGCCCTCTTCTGCAGCATCAGGAAGGAGCATCCCTCTGGTGATGGGGAAGCGGTCTCTGTGCAATGCTCCAGGCTCTGGAGGCAGCAGGAGGGGCAGGTGCCTTTCTGCACACTGGCTATAGAAGGATGAGTATTAGGCAAACCATCAGTCAGACCAAGCATGTTCTAGGTGTGGGTCCAGCCAAGCCTTGGGGTGCCCCCACCCCCTGGCAGCCAGAGGCAGCTCTGCCTTTTGCAGAGGCACAGGGAGGGTGGCAAGAGGAGGAGGAGGAATCCTGGCCCATTCTTGCTCCCTTGCCTCTCCTGCATGGTGGCCCGAGGCCTCTTGCGCTTGGCATTGTTGGTTTTGCTGGTTTCTCCCACGCCACGGGGACATGGGAGAAGGCAGGCAGGCAGGCAGGCTCATCGGAAGGGGCAGGTGGCAGGCCCACCAGAGATCACCCCACCTTTCAAGGGATCCATGGACATTGTAGACCTTCCAGCCGAATGTCTGTCCTAGCATAGCTGGGGGAAATCCTTGCAGTGTGAATTGTTATGCCTAGACGAACAAGCCTTGTTGAGGAGGAATGACTTCCGCAAAGTCTTGCCTTCCAGTCTTCTTGATTTGTTTCTCTTCAAATGTGTAGATCTACCTCTGGCGTCATGCCATCACATCCAGGGACCCATGGGAGGGGGCTGTTATCAGAGTTTAAAATTATTCTGAATTTTCCAGGTTATTGCCATTATTTTTATCATCAGCATCAATTCAGCTTACATCCCCCCTCTTTCTCTCAAAGGTGCCCAGGGTGGCAAACACATCAATAGCAATATCATTACAGTAAAAGCATTTAAAACGACCATAACATCCTTCTGCACCATCTAGAAGCGCTGGGAGCTGGGGGCACTGTTATACAGTGGTTCTGCTCCTTTCTCCTGGGGCGTGTTCAGAAAGTGGTGTTGGGGGGGGATGACTGTTCAGACTCTTCACTTGTGGGGTGCCTCAGGGGCTTTGGGCTGGGTGTTCATCAGTATGCAGATGACACCCAGCTCTACCTCTCTTTTAAATCAGAACCAATAATAAGATATAATAATAATAATAATAATAATAATAATAATAATAATAATAATTTATTTATACCCTGCCCATCTGGCTGGGTTTCCCCAGCCACTCTGGGCGGCTTCCAACAGAAAAATAAAATACAATAATCTATTAAACATTAAAAGCCTCCCTAAATAGGGCTGCCTTCATGAAGGCAGTGAAAGGTCCCATGAGTGCCTGGAGGTGGTTGGAGGATTGATGGCGGTTAATGGATTGAGGTTGAATCCTGACAAGACAGAAGTACTGGTGTGGAGGACTCCCTGGTCCTGAATGGGGTAACTGTGCCCCTGAAGGACCAGGTGCGCAGCCTGGGAGTCATTTTGAACTCACAGCTGTCCATGGAGGCACAGGTCAATTCTGTGTCCAGGGCAGCTGTCTATCAGCTCCATCTGGTACGCAGGATGAGACCCTACCTGCCTGCAGACTGTCTCGCCAGAGTGGTGCATGCTCTGGTTATCTCCTGCTTGGACTACTGCAATGCGCTCTACGTGGGGCTACCTTTGAAGGTGACCCGGAAACTACAACTAATTCAGAATGCGGCAGCTAGACTGGTGACTGGGAGCGGCCGCTGAGACAACATAACACCGGTCTTGAAAGACCTACATTGGCTCCCAGTACATTTCTGAGCACAATTCAAAGTGTTGATGTTGACCTTTAAAGCCCTAAACAGCCTCGGTCCAGTATACCTGAAAGGAGCGTCTCCACCCGCATCGTCCAGGCCAGACACTGAGGTCCAGTGCCAAGGGCCTTCTGTCGGTTCCCTCACTGCGAGAAGCCAAGTTACAGGGAACCAGGCAGAGGGCCTTCTTGGTAGTGGTGCACGCCCTGTGGAACGCCCTCCCACCAGATGTCAAAGAGAAAAACAACTACCAGACTTTTATAATAATAATAATAATAATAATAATAATAATAATAATAATAATTTATTATTTATACCCCGCCCATCTGGCTGGGTTTCCCCAGCCACTCTGGGCGGCTTCCAACCAAATATTAAAAACAGTACAGCATCAAACATTAAAAACTTCCCTAAACAAGGCCGCCTTCAGTTGTCTTCTGAAAGTAGAATAGTTACTTATTGCCTTGACATCTGCTGGGAGGGCGTTCCACAGGGCGGGTGCCACTACCGAGAAGGTAGTGTCTTTTAGACGTCTTTTAGAAGACATCTGAAGGCAGCCCTGTTTAGGGAAGCTTTTAATGTTTAATAGACTATTGTATTTTAATAGTCTGTTGGAGGTTGCCCAGAGTGGCTGGGGTATAAATAATAATAATAATAATAATAATAATAATAATAATAATAATAATAATAAACATTCCCCCGAACAGGGATTTCAGGAACAGCATTTCAGCCACCAAATGCTTGGGGAAGCAGGAATGTTTTTAATTTCCTCCAGAGAGTCAGTGATGAGGGAGGCAATCTCCATAAATGACCCATAATTGCTCATAGTGGTGAAATTCCAAGCATATTGTAAAGAATACCAAAAGTCTTTTCCTGTACCCTAGTGTTGGAACATAAAAAGCAGAAGCACATGTCATATGACAGGCATATGTCAGGAATGCTTTGATGGTGTTTCCTGCTTGGCAGGGGGTTGGACTGGATGGCCCTTGTGGTCTCTTCCAACTCTAGGATTCTATGAAATCTTTGAAATGGAATAGGATGTCAGGGAAGCTTTTTTTTAGGTTTCCCCCTTTAAAACTGTCTTGTGCTGACTTGGCAACCTTCTAGTCATGTCTTGAAATTGATAAATGTCAATGAGATTGAGATCTTGCCCCAGATCCTGGGCATCGCTCAGGATAAAGCCCAGGCTTCCACCCCCCTCCAGTTGGTTCCAGGACTGACTTTCTCAGCCACTGCCATTTAGGGCACGAGAGCTTTTTCACTCTTTGTGCCATGAATCTCTGCTGTGATTTTCAGAGCAGCAAGACTGACTGGCCAGGAAGAGATCTCTGGAGCCAATCTTTCTGGGCTGCTCCTGACTCAGGCATGGGGGTCTCTGCAGGCACCAGCCCCTCTTCTCCACAGCTCCCTGAATGGCTGCCCCTCTTATTTTTGCCCCTCTCCTCCATGCAGGTGAATCAGCGCAATGTTCCTGGGATTGACAGTGCTTACCTGGCAATGGACACAGAAGAAGGGGTGGAAGTGGTTTGGAATGAGGTCCAGTTCTCGGAGCGCAAGAATTTCAAGCTTCAGGAGGTTGGTGAGCCTGGGATGGGAGGGATGGGGAGTAGGTGGGCATCGTGCTCCGGACGCCTGGGAGGTAGTGGCATAAATCCCAGCAGTGCAGAGCCTTGTGGGAAGACGGGCTAGCCTGCCTGTGTGGGGGGGGGGGCTGCCTGCTGCCTGCTGCTTCCTGGCCAGCCCTTGGGGGTTCTCTCCCAGCCCTGCATCCACCCGTCCACGGCTGTGAGGCTGGGGTAAGCCAAGGGATCTCCTCTTCCTGGGGTCTGGCATCCATTCCTCTGCTTTGTCCCTCCAGGAGAAGGTCAGAGCTGTCTTTGACAACCTGATTCAGCTGGAGCACCTGAACATTGTGAAGTTCCACAAGTACTGGGCAGATGTGAAGGAGAACAAGGCCAGGGTAAGTGGGGTGACCCCCCCCCCAACGTCTTCCTGATGGGCTTGTGGAGAAGCAGCCGCAGTTGGTGACTTCCTTCTCCTCCTTCCCAGGTGATCTTCATCACAGAGTACATGTCCTCTGGCAGCCTGAAGCAGTTTCTGAAGAAGACAAAGAAGAACCACAAGACCATGAATGAAAAGGTGAGCCGCACTTCTTTCTCCTCCTTCCCTTTTTTTAAAAAAAAAACCTTTATTGTCATTGTCCCCTTGCGGGAACAACGAAATTGCTCGGTTGCTACATCCACTCCGATAAAGCATTCCGCATAATCCAAAATTACAAAAACCTAATTAAAAACAGTAGATATAATACAAAATAACAAGTAAAATAAGATGACTTCAAAGTCCAGGCTTTCCATTTAAGGCCAAAATTGCTCTAGAGAAGAAACTGTTCCTGAGACGGCTCGTTCTTGCCTGCATTGTTCTATATCTCCGTCCCGATGGCAGGAGCTGAAAGAAATGGTGACCAGGGTGTGTTGGATCTCTTGATATATCTAGTGCTTTTCTATGGCACCTGGTGGTATAGATTTGTTCTAAGGTGGTGAGTGAGCAGCCAATAATGCTCTCTGCTGTTTTAATAATTCTACACAGCCCTGCTCTGTCCTGGGAAGTACAGCTTCCGTACCACACACATAAACCGTACGTGAGCACGCTCTGTATGGCACAGTGATAGAAAGCAAGCAGCAGCTTTTGTGGAATATGGTTTTTCCTTAAGATTCTCAAAAAATACAGTCTCTGCTGCGCCTTCTTCACAAGCCCCCTTGTATTAACACTCCAGGACAGATCCTCCTGTAACTCAATGCCTAGAAATCTAAACGTTGTTACCCTCTCCACACAAATTCCATCAATCAAAAGTGGCTGGACCTCGTTCTTCTGTCTCCTAAAGTCCACCACAAGCTCCTTAGTTTTCTTTGTGTTTATGAGCAAGTTGTTGACTCTGCACCACTCTGTCAGCCGCTCCACCTCATCTCTATACTCAGTTTCACCCTCCTTATCAGAGATGAGCCCGATCACGGTTGTGCCATCTGCAAATTTGACAACCCTATTTCTAGGGTGGGCAGCAACACAATCATACGTATAAAGAGTATAAAGGAGCGGACTCTCTTCCTGGGTCCCAGGCCTCCTGCTGGCGCCATCCTGCCTTTGAGCACAGAAAAGCAGCTTCCTTTGGCCAACCCAGAGCCCCAGAAGGACAGGAGGCTGGGGAGGAACCAGGAAGTGACTGTCCTGTTCCTTCTGAGTGGATGTAGCCTATCTTGATTTCAGCAAGGCCTTTGACAAGGTGCCCCATGATATTCTAGTGAAGAAGCTGGTAAAATGTGGGCTACACAATGCTACCATTCAGTGGATTTGTAACTGGCTGACTGACCGAACCCAAAGGGTGCTCATCAATGGCTCCTCTTCATCCTGGAGAGAGGTGACTAGTGGGGTGCCACAGGGTTCTGTCTTGGGCCCAGTCTTATTCAACATCTTTATCAGTGACTTGGATGATGGACTTGAGGGCACCCTGAGCAAGTTTGCAGATGACACCAAATTGGTAGGTGTGGCTAATACCCCAGAGGACAGGATCACACTTCAAAATGACCTTAACAGATTAGACAACTGGGCCAAAGCAAACAAGATGAATTTTAACAAGGAGAAATGTAAAGTACTACACTTGGGCAAAAAAAATGAAAGGCACAAATACAGGATGGGAGACACCTGGCTTGAGAGCAGTACATGTGAAAAGGATCTAGGAGTCTTGGTAGACCACAAACTTGACATGAGTCAGCAGTGTGATGCAGCAGCTAAAAAAGCTAATGCAATTCTGGGCTGCATCAATAGGAGTATAGCATCTAGATCAAGGGAAGTAATAGTACCACTGTATTCTGCTCTGGTCAGACCTCACCTGGAGTACTGTGTCCAGTTCTGGGCACCACAGTTCAAGAAGGATACTGACAAGCTGGAAAGTGTCCAGAAGAGGGCAACCAAAATGGTCAAAGGCCTGGAAACGTTGCCTTATGAGGAACGGCTTAGGGAGCTGGGTATGTTTAGCCTGGAGAAGAGAAGGTTAAGGGGTGATATGATAGCCATGTTCAAGTATATGAAAGGATGTCATATGGAGGAGGGAGAAAGGTTGTTTTCTGCTGCTCCAGAGAAGCGGACACGGAGCAATGGATTCAAACTACAAGAAAGAAGATTCCACCTAAACATTAGGAAGAACTTCCTGACAGTAAGAGCTGTTTGGCAGTGGAATTTGCTGCCAAGGAGTGTGGTGGAGTCTCCTTCTTGGGAGGTCTTTAAGCGGAGGCTTGACGGCCATCTGTCAGGAATGCTTTGATGGTGTTTCCTGCTTGGCAGGGGGTTGGACTGGATGGCCCTTGTGGTCTCTTCCAACTCTATGATTCTATGAGTGACATGGAAGGAAGCAAGGAAATAAGGACGGAAAGTGTTTGCCTGCTGCAGTCAAGCTACCTGTCGTGGGTGTTGCTTAGAGCCTCTTCCCTTTATCTCTCTTTAGGCCTGGAAGCGCTGGTGCACCCAGATCCTGTCTGCTCTCAGGTACATGCTTTGCATCCCTCCAAGGCTGGGGTGGCCTTGATTTGGGAGCCTGGCCGCTCATGCCCCCTTTGGTTCTTCCGAGGTCAGGGTGGAGAGCGGTTGCTTCTGGCTCCCTCTAGCAGTTGGGGCAGGACTTGGCTTGTCGCTTTGCCTGCCTGCCTGCCTGCCTGCCTCCCCTCCTTCTCAAGCTGACTGAGGGTAGGAGAGTGATGGCTGTTTCTCTCTTGGGGAGTCCCTGGCTGCCTCAGGCACAAGGCCTTGGTTTTGCCCCCGTGAAAGTGGCCTTTTGTTGGGGATGGGGAGTGCTGGCGCCAGCCTCTTGGAGCAATCATTCCTTCTGTTGCCCTTTCAGTTACCTTCACTCCTGCGATCCTCCCATCATTCACGGAAACTTGACTTGTGACACCATCTTCATCCAGCACAATGGGCTGATCAAGATTGGGTCAGGTAAGCCTCTCCTCCGGAGCCACAAGCCAGTGATCTAAAGAGGAGCTCCCCAGAAGGCCCAGGGGCTCACCTGGGATTCTGAGCCTCAGCTGGTGCCTCTCTCTGGAGCCTTCATTGCTGACTTCTGGAAACCTCCTGGAGAACTCTGCCACCTGGACACCTGTGGCCCTGAGTAGCTACTGCCGCTGCCGCTGCCGCTGCTGCCACCACCTTCTCAGGCTTCCCAGCCCCCAGCTTCTTTCCACCCCACACACTGTGCCTGGATAGGCTGCCCAGACCATGGGTGCCTGCGTCCCTCCAGGGCATGGGGCAGGAAACTGCTTCCAGGTGGCCGGACCCAAGGAAGAAACCCCCCTTCCTCTTCTTGCTGCTTCCCTGCCAGCTGGGCGCTTGGACAGGCAGCCAGCCAGCCAGGGCTTTGAGGAAAGGGAAGGGCAGCTGGAGTGCTTTGCCGAGCTGCCTTTTGGGCATCTCCAGCCCCCGAGAGCTCTGAGGAGGACATGGGAGAGTTCCCCTTGGGCTTTTTCTGTGGCTCTCCCACTTGAGATTGTTCTGGGAAATCTCTGGTTTCTCTTGAGAGCTCCTCCTGGGACAGACTAGCCAGACCTCTCTTGTTGCCAAGGGCAGTTAGGTTGACTTTCCCGGCAGAAGACAGGGGCTGGGAGTTGGCTGGAAACTGCAGTTTCCTGGGCACTAGGGGAGACCTGTGGCAGTTAAATCGGTAGGAAACCCATCACAGTGTAGAGCTGCCAAGGTATGCAAGTGGTTTTTTTTTTGGTGTGTGTGTGTGTGGTGCATGGCAATGGACTGCTGGCCTCTGTGGTTTCAAGTTCTAAAACTGCTTTCAGAACACAGCCTTTCAATGGTTGCAGAATTCCAAGTCCTGCCTTCACTTGGCAGCAAAGGTGCCTGCAGTTCTGGGGCAGCCAAAATGTCACCCGGCTGAGTGCCGAGGTCTTATCTGGTAAACTGCCTCTGAGGGTGGAGATTCTATCCTTGACTTGGAAGGGCCTGTCCCACCACCACCACCCTGTGACTTTGCCTTTTCCTGCCCCCCCCCCAAAAGGAGTTCAGGGTGGTTGGTTTGGGTTTTTTTCCAATGGAGTTTTGCATCACCCTTTTCTGTAATTTCTGGGAATTTTTGCTGAAGGGCAGCATAGACTTTTCTAAAATAAAGGTGGCCTCCATGGTTTTCCCTTTGATCCTCACAACAGCCCTGTGAGGGGCCCTCCTAGACTCATGTCCCTCCCCTTGTCACAGGGAGGCAGGGAAGGGCCCAGAGACCTGCCTCCCAGTGATGCTTTGCCAAGGCTGAGGAAGACCAGCCCTCTTGGTGGAACAAAGACTCTTCGGACGCAAACTGCAAGATTGACTGGCCTGCTTGCTCTGCGCTTGGGATGCCTTTGGCTGAGTGTGGTGGGCAGAGAGTATTGTGGGGGTGCCAAGGTGCCAAGGGATGCCCAGTCTTCCCTGCTGCTGGATCCTTTGCTGCTGCTGCTGCGCCTGCAGGGCCATCGCTTGTAGCTCCTTGCCTCAGGATTCTGCCCCAGCGTAGAACAGACTTCAGAACCTTCTGGAGTCTCGGCCAAGTTTTGAGGAGAGTCCCCCCCCCCTCAAGAAAATAAATATGTGTTTCAAGTTTTCAAGAATTGCAAAGATCACCACAGAGCAAAGAGCTCACAATGGTACAATCCTCTTTTTTGCTTTGTACAAGTTTGGGTCTACGATATTTCAGCCAGACAAGACCAGCCATAAGGAGCTCTGGGCCAGTGACATCTTCTGGCTGTCTCTAGCGGAAGAAACCCTCACTGCCTTTCCTGACATGCTTTGTGGGTGAAAGAGAGCATGGATGAGGCCCCTGAGGTGCTTGGACAGGGAACTCACTCAGGCTAGAAGAGCTACCCTTGGGATTGGGGAACTCCAGGGGGGTGGCGGCTGGCAGCCTTGCACAATGCTCAGAATCCCCTGGGCACAAGAGGGGGGGGCTCTGCAGTTGGGCCAACATGCAGGAGGACCAGACTGCCACCTTCCCTGCGGCTCCAGATCCTGGCAAAGCTTCCAGCCTGCCTCCACACGGGGACAAACGCCGCTTCTGCTTGACATCATCTCTGGCGGAGCTCTTCTCGCAGGTGTTCCTGAAGCAGCAGAGTTGAGGGGGTGAAGCACCTGCTCTTTCAAACTCCTGCTCCCCAGGACATGGCAAGGGACAGCAGGGGCTGTGATTTAGGAAAGCTCCGTTTGCGCCTGCCAGCAGTGCCGTTGGGTGGATGGATGCAGGGGCCAGACCCCTGCTCTGCCGTTGTCTGTTGGGATCTGGTGTGGGAGGCTAGCAAATGCCCTTGGCTCTCCCCTCTGAGGCTCATTTGAGAAGAGGGAAGAGAAGGAAGCGCGGCTGTGGTGTGACTGGCATCTGTTGTGTGGATCTGGCCCAGAAGCAAACTCCGGGGGCTCCGCCTGTCCCATCCTCAACTGGGGCAGGTCTTGCTTCAGTCCCCTTTGGGTTCTACCTGCACCTGGGCATTGGCACGCTGGGCTGGGCAGAGCCGCCTCTTCCTGCCACTCGCCGCCTTGGGCTTCCTGGGCACCACTTTCCCACAACCTCTTGATGAGCCATTTTTGTCCTTAGTGGGGAATTGAATGGGTGGTTGCCTTATGAGTTTGGTCAGCTGAAGCTGGGGAGGAAATCAGGAGGTGGGCCGGGACTTCCCGCCCACCTTTTCCCCCTCCCTTGGGCTGGAAAGAGCTCCAGGGCCTGCAATGCTGCTTGGGAGGCTCTGCCTGGCTTTGCCACTGCCTCCCCTAAGTCTGGGAGCAAGTGGATGTAGGCTTGGTTGTGGTGGTTGTCCCAGCACCTGAACCCTGATCTTAGGATCCCCCCTCTGTCCTCCCCATGCACCTTATTCAGAGACTTTTCTCTCTCTTCTCTCCCTTCATGCCTCCCCCCAAAATCTGTTAAGATTCCCACCCCACCTCCCCAAAGCCAAAGGTTTTTGGAAAAACACAGGGCCCTTTTCTGCCTCTTTCCCTGTCTCTGTTTTCTCTTCCCTCCATCTCCACTCCCAGCCCCATTGATGATTCAGGGAGGGTGGGGAGCTTCTTGCAGCCACAGTGGCTGGCAGTTTTGTCCAGGATGTTCCCACTGCTCAGCCCCACCTGAGGCTGCCTGTGAGGTGTGCAGAGGAGGCCCTGAAGCAGTGGGGGGGGGAGGCCAGGGGGTCTAGTGAAGAGAGGGGAGGCTGCTGGGCTCCTTGGACTGGAGGGGCCTCTGGGCTTGGCTTGGCTGGGGGTAGCCAGGTACTCATGGCCTCCCTTCTGGCTGCCTTGGGGGGAGGAGGTCTGGCCTCTGTGTTCCCCCATGTCCCACTGGAAATCCGAGTGGGGGGCTTAGAGCTGACCTGGGGGCAAGGGAGATGGGAAGGCAGCGAGGATCCTGGGGAGGGACTTCAAGAGAAGCCTCCCCTGCCCCAGCAGCGCCTGGGCCCCTTCCCCCCCCCCTTCCCTTGGCGAAGAGTCTCTGGTCTGATCCTGGGCCCAAGTGGCGGCTGAGCCAGAAGCAGCTCCTGGCCATGCTGCCCAGGTCAGCCCCTTGTCCTGATGCCCTGCTGGGGGTGGCCAGTGGGCAGCTTCTTGGGAGTTGAGCTCTGTCCTGGCAGGAGCAGAGAAGGGCCTTGTCCCAGGAGCCCCCCCCCCCCTCCATCGCCTTCTGCTGTGGCTGGGTAGGCAAGGACCGCCTCTCCCTGCCCGGTTGTGGTGGCCATGGGCGCTGGGGCTGCTGATCCCTCGGTGCCCGCCATGTCTGCTTTTACTTCCTGCTTTTATGGGCTGCCTCTTTCTCTCTCTCGCCAACAGTCTTTCATAGGATTTTTGCTAATGGTGAGCAAATCTCTCTGCTCTGTGATGTGACTGTGACCTTTGGAGCATCTATCTATAGAGATATAGATACGAGAGCATCACTTTGTATATTGGCATATCTGACGCTCGTTTTCCTCCCCGGTGAAGGCTGGCACCTGGCCTCTATTGTAGCTCTAGCTCCACCCCAGTCCTGCCACCTATTGGGCTCCATCCTGCTGCATGGTTGCCTCCTGCATGTGTCCTGGGCTGCTTGTGCCTGTGGAGGACCTGCTGCCGCCCTTGCAGCCTCCTCCTCCTCCTCCCCTCGTGGCCCTGTGTGGGGTCCTGCTTGCCGTTTGCTTGTGGCTTCGCTGCCTCCTCCACCAGCTCCCTGCGGCCAGCTGCTTGGCAATGGGTCCGACGTGTGTGGCGGAGCCTGGCTCTTGGGCATCTACGTGCCTGGTGTCGCCTGCGCAGGGGCCTAGAGGTGCTTGGGAGACCCTGGTGAAGCCTTGGAAGTGCTCAGGCCCTGCAGCTGTTCTGCTGCCGCCCCCTCTTTTGCGGGGGGAGCTGCCTTTGGGGAGCTGCCTGCATCTCCGGCCTTAGTGGTAGGGAGGCCTGCCTTGGGAAGGGCCTTCCCTTACTTCCACTGCCAGCAAGGAGAAGACAGGGCTGGCGGAGAAGGCCAATGGCTGGCGCAAGATGAGCTGTGCCCTGCAGGCGGAAGGTTCTGGCGGTGAGACGGGGGCCCTGGGGTGTCCTCCCCCCCCCCCGGCATGGCCAAGGACTGAAAGAGCCCTTCGCTTTGGGCAGGCAAGAAATCCTTGGGCACCTTGGTCCAGGCGAGCTCCGTGGAGTGGAGCAGGTGGAAGCTGGACGGGAGCAGGGCCGAGAGGAGAGGTGGCGCTCGTGGCGCAGAGGCGGCAGGTAACGTGAGGAGGAGGAGGAGGAGGGCGGCCAGGGTGCTGGCGCTGCTTGGGCTGCATGCAGGCGGCATGTCTTCTGTGGAAGGGAGCCTGGGCCCGGGAGCAGAGCTCAGCTTTTCTCTTTGCTCAGTGAGTCTCGGGTGTGGCTGTGTCTCTCGGCGAGGTTTTCATGGGCTGGGGATGAAATTCCAGGGTCTGGACAGTGCATTTGATTTGGACACTTGAAGCAGGAGGGACCTCTTTGGGGCTGGGGGTGCCTGCTAGGCATTGCCCCCTCCCCGTTCCTTGTGGGCCAGCCTTCCCCAGAAGACACCTGCCAGAGGAGCCACGGTGTTGGTAGGAGGCTGGATCTTCATCTGCCACGTTCAGGGAAGGGAAGCCCACGCTTATTGGAATGCTTTCAGAAAGTGAAAGACTTTGAGCTGGATCCCCAAGACTCTGGGCAGCAGGAAGATAGCTGCCAGCTGTGTTGGCAAAGGCTTGCCTGGGCAAAAGTGAGCCCAGTGCTCCATAAAGCTGAAGGCCCTGCCATTCTCCGCAAGAGGAAGGACAGAAGCTGCCCTCTTCCGAGTCGAGAGCCACATGCCGGCAGTTCCGCCTTGCTTCATTTGCCTGCCTGAGAGCCTCAACCGCAGGTGCTGCAACTTGAATCCCAGACTTTGTTCCTGAAAAGCCTGTCGTCGTTCCCCCGCCACCCCCTGCCACCCCCCGCAGCAGAAGGAAGCCTTTGAGCAAGTTTCCCATTTTTGGCATGACACCTTTCTGTGACTAGAAGACGCATGCTGTGTACACAAACTCTGCAGACAGGTGGGCTGAGCACATACAATTAGATTTGGTGGCATATTTCTGAAATTAAAAGTATAGGTGCCTTACATTCTGATCAGGACAAGTGAGCCTGAGGTTTTGCTGTTTGAGAAACTGGTGCGTCCAAACCCTTGTGTACATGTCTGGCCCACTGTGTAGAAAAGGGAATTGACCAGAGGATGAAATTCAAACTAACCAGGAAGTCAGGACCCCACGGAACTGGGTGGCTCCTTTGGGACCCACCTGCACCTGGCCATTGGCACCACAATTCTAACACCTCCGTGGAAAGCCAAGGAGGAGAGGCCAGGAGATTGTTCCATGGGTCAGAAGTAGAGTGGGGGATTTCGCTTTGGGGGTCCCTGGGGGGGGGGGAAGGGGAAGCAGCAATGCTGGGGAGTGGTTTTCTTGGCAGTAATCCAAGAAAGGGCGCCAGTCAGGAAGTGTTTGGCTTCAGCGTCTGGGAAATGACATTTACAACCACATCTGAATTGGGGGGAGGTTGTAAATTTGGGGCCCTTCTAGCAGGCGCCTCTGGCCATTGAAACCACTAGGTTGGCAATTTGTGGGAGGATTGTGTTGAGGTGGTCCTGGGATGGTCTACTGCTTCCAGAAGGGAGTCTGGGGCACTTTGGGAGGACAGGAGAGCTTTGCAGCAGAGGAGGTGGCGGTGGCGGCGGCAGCTAATGGAGCTCCAGTTTGCCTGAACTGAGCTCTCTCTGCATTCCTGCCATGGAGTCTCTGCCTTTCCAGGCCAAAATGGAGCTTCCTTCTCAGGTACAGGGTACCAGGTCACAAGCTGGATTTTAGGGGTGCTTTGCCACAGGCTGTAGCTGGTTTAATCATCCCTTCTAAGGCAGCAGCAGCAGCAGCAGTTGTGTTAGTATACCTGAATCGATAGGCCTAGACGCTGAGATCCAGCTCTGAGGGTCTTCTGGCGATTCCCTCCCTGTGAGAAGTGAAGTTACAGGGCCTTCTCGGTAGTGGCACCTGCCCTGTGGAACGCCCACCCACCCTCCCATTAGATGTCAAAGAGATAAACAACTCTCTGATATTTAGAAGACATCTGAAGGCAGTCCTGTTTAGGGAAGTTGTGAATGACTGATGTTTTAATGTATTTTTAATCTTAGTTGGAAGCCGCCCAGAGTGGCTGGGGAAATGTAGCCCAATGGGTAGGGTATGAATTTATTTATTTATTTATTATGTTAGAAAGCGACAGGTACTGCGTTTGGCTTTGGGTGCCAGGGAGGAGGAGGCTTGGTGTGGCTTCTGCCCCGGCGTCCATCTCCTCCTGCTCATCGCTGCTACCCTCAGGGTGCCCACCAAGTCCTGCCCTCTGTGTGGATCTGCTTTGGGGCCTGGGACTACAGCCCCCTTGGCTCCATGGCTACTGCCCCCTCCCCTTGGTACTTCTAAGGCGACTAGGCCCTTGGGATCTTTGATCTTGCGTGAATGGATGCTCCAGCAGTGGGGGGGGAGGGGAGGCAGAGACTGGTGCAAGCTGGATCAAGTGGGAATCCCCCTCTCCGTTGCCGGGCTGTCAGGGAAAGGTCTGAAGCAGATCTGTGTGTGTGTGTGTGTGTGTGTGTGTGTGTGTGTGTGTGTGTGAGAGAGAGAGAGAGAGAGAGAGAGAGAGAGAGAGAGAGAGAGAGAGAGAGAGATGAGGACTGTCCTGTCTGTATCCTCCCCCCTCATTCAGGTTCCTGTGGGTGGGCCAGGGTGGGCATCTGTGGAACACCAGCTGCTGCTGCTGCTGCTGCTGCTGCTGCTGCAGATCCCCCCCCCTTTATTCTGCAGCCCCTTTTACTGGTCCACTTGATGCTCCCCTGCAGTGGAGACCCAGGAGCAGCAGAAAGGGCTTCCTCTGCCCTCTTCCTCCTCTTTGGCTCCCATTGGGCTCTTTTGCTTTCTTTGGTGGGGTTGCTTTGGCTGCCTGGGCTTGGAGCTCGCCCAGGAGGAATGGAAGATCTGGAGGAGCATGTGGGCCTCCCTCCCTCCCTCCCTCCCCCCTTTGCTTCTGAGCTGCGCCTGCCCTCGCCTTGCACTGGGATTGCACTGGGGTGGCGGCAACTGGGCCTGAATGCCCTCTGCCCGCCCCGTGAGAGCAATTGGGGAGGAAGGAGGAGGCTCAGCCCCCGTTTCCTTGCTGTGTTTCCCCCCCCCTCTTCCAGTGGCCCCAGACACCATCAACAACCATGTGAAGACGTGTCGTGAGGAGCAGAAGAACCTGCACTTTTTCGCCCCAGAGTATGGCGGTAAGAAAGGCGGGATAGCGGCAGTTCATTGTGGGGGGGGGGCTGAAGTGGCTCATCAGTGTTCGCGTAACTTGGAAAAATTAGTGAAATTGCACTGTGTCCAATCCATGTCTTGAGCCCCCCCCCCCACTCTCTGTTCAGAGTCCGCACACCAGCTACACTGGGTGGCTTAGATACAGAGTGTGGTGGAGTCTCCTTCTTTGGAGGTCTTTAAGCAGAGGCTTGACAGGCATATGTCAAGAATGCTTTGATGGTGTTTCCTGCTTGGCAGGGGGTTGGACTGGATGGCCCTTGTGGTCTCTTCCAACTTTATGATTCTATTCTTCAGTCCAAGGCTAAATGCCCAGAGCATGACTCATCCACCCTTCCTTTCTCTAAGGCAGCGCTTCTCAACCCTGTTGTTGGACTACAACTCCCATCATCCCTGACCACTGGTCCTGCTAGCTAGGGACGATGGGAGTTATAGTCCAACAGCAGCTGGAGACCCACGGTTGAGAAACACTGCTCTGAGGAATGCGTATGGACAGAGGCAGCTGTGAGGCCGAGGCTGCATTCAGGAGTGTTGCCAGGAGTGTGAGCTCTTCCCCAAGGAGAGCTTTCGTTCAGTGCAAGGTATCAGTAGAGAAGCTGGAGGTTACATGCTGTGTGGTTCTGCACAGCAAGGGGAGCTAGCAGGGTCAAGCGCTAGTAGATTTCTCTGTAGACTTGTATCTTCACAAGATCTACTTCCAAGACCAGAAGAACGGTATTCTAGTAGGTTAGCTCAAGATGTACCAGCCTCTCTTAAAGGTTCATGTAGCTGGTGTGTTTATGCTTGTCTTGTACCATAAGACAATAAGCACTTTAAACTGACCTGAGTGTGAAAGGACTGGGAACTCTGGGAAAGGCCGGCTACTGGAAAACAGGAAAACTCTGATATTCTGATAGAAGACTCTGCTGGATTCTCGAACTATGCATACTCTGCTGTTTGCCCTGGTCAAAGTGGGGTGTAGTATCAGCTACAAATGGTGGCTCCAAGTCTAACAGGTTATGGGCCAATAACAACTGGTACCCCCCCAACTCCCCGAGCCCGATGACTGAGTGTCTCTGAATGGCCACTGCCAGCCAGCCAGGGGGGGTCCTGATTCCTGGTTTTGTGTTCCAGAAGTTGCCCATGTGACGACTGCGGTGGACATCTACTCCTTTGGGATGTGTGCGCTGGAGGTAAGGCAAGGAGAGCTGTGAAGAGGAAGGGTCGGGGGCATAGCTGCTTCTCCCCCTCGCCAACCTCCAGTCCTTATGGGAAGGGGTGGCTTGTTTGGCACCCTGGTCTTATCTCGGCAGGGTTAGGGGTGCACAGGGCATCTCCTTGTGTTGTGGAGTGGGTCTCATTTGGCCTCTGGGATTTCTGAAAACTCCGGGAACAGAGGAGTGAGAGACCCATTTGGAAAGGAGAGAGCCTTTCTCTCCCCGTTGTGCGTGATGGCGGCTGGTGGAGGCCTTTGGTTCCTCCGGGGTTGCAGCATGCCACCTGGGGGGCTCAGCCCCCCACTGAGCTGTGCTTCTGCTGTCCCTGCAGATGGCGGTGCTGGAGATCCAGGGCAATGGCGAATCCTCTTATGTGCCCCAGGAAGCAATCAACAATGCCATCCAGTTGCTGGAGGATCCCTTGCAGCGGGTGAGGCGCCTCCTCCCTCCCTCCCTCCCTCCCTCCCTCCTGGGATGGGCCCAAGTCTAGGCCTTCATCGCCTTCTCCTTCCTTTCCAGGAGTTCATCCAAAAGTGCCTGGAGCTGCAGCCCAGCAAGCGACCCACGGCCCGCGAGCTCCTCTTCCACCAAGCCCTCTTTGAAGTGCCCTCTCTGAAGCTCCTGGCAGCCCACTGCATTGTGGGCCATCAGCGTGAGCAGAGGCTGGGGTTGGGGGGGGGGCGAGGTTCTCTGTCCTGGTCTGCAAATGCAGCTCCTCAGGGAAGTGGCTGGGGAGGCCTCATCCCTTCCTCCGGAGGCAGAGAGCGGAAGCAGCCGAGGGCACTGAGCAGAGCAGCCCTTGCTGGATCTGGCCTAGAACCTTTGGCCCTCTGTGCCTTCCCAGCTCCTGGCTAGAGTCCTAGGGTGGAAGGCTGCTGGGGTCTGGGGCCTTCTCAGCCCCGAGGGCCCTTTGAGCTGCTCTGACAGGTGGGTCCCCTCCTTCCATGCATCAGCCTGGCCCTCAGTTGGGGCTGTGATTTACATCTGGTGGTGGCACCCACCTACCCACCCCCTCCCTGAAGGCAGGAAGTCCCTGGACCACTTTCTGGCAGAACCTGCAGTTTCAGAAAGGGGCTTGGGTTGCCACAGGTGTCCCTGCAGCCAGACAACTGCACAGAGGCCCCTCCAAGAGTCTTTGAACTTCCCCTCGGCTCCATTTGTCCCTCGCCCCATTCTGGTTGCTTCTCTTCCTAGAGCTCCTCCTCCTCATTTTCCCTAAACTGAAAAGGCCCAATTAGTTTCACATTCCATTTTTAGAGAAGGTTCCCAGTATCTGGATGGGCCTTTTCCAGCTCTGCAAGGCCCTCTCGGAGATGCTCTGTGCTCCACGCCCCTCTCCTGCTTTTATGGACAGGTGCGAGGATGTTGGCAATACGAAAATGTCTCGAAATTCAGTTGCTCTCATAACGCGCTAGGCGTTTTTCTTCCTGCCATCACTCACTGAGCCAGTGTTTTCCGCTGCAGCCCAGAGGCCTCTCCCATTGGCCTCTCTCACTGGCCAGACCCCGTCTGTTCAGATCCCATGGGGCATCTGGGAAGTGTGGCTGTTTCTGCCCCAGACAGAGGCCACTTGCTTCATTTTGACTTCCACTGCACTTCTTTCAGCCAGTTTGGAGAGATCCTATGGGAGCTCTTTGCAAACCACTTGGGCTTCCTTTGTCCTGAATTATTTGCAAGTTTGGCCGCTTTTAATGGCTCAGATCATTTCTACTCCAAGTCATAGAATTGGACCCCGTACAGACCCTTGGGCAGCCCCTCTCCTGCCTTCCATCAACTGCAAGAACGGTCTGTGCTTCCTGTCCTCTGTTAACCCACCACCCACCCTTCATAGGAGGCAAGAAGTGTCCTTTGCCTGCCTTGCAGAGGGCGAGAGGATGTTTGAATTGTAGATGGGGAAGGGACCCTGCGGGTCATCTAGCCCAACCCCCTGCAATGTTCCTGAAAGACTCCTTTGCCTCCTGACAGACATGATCCCAGAGAACGCCCTTGAAGAAATGACCAAGAACTTGGACATGAGTGCAGTGTTGGCCGAGATCAACCACGCCGACCGCGAGGGCGTCCGCATGATGTGAGGCTTCTCTGAGGGGCTGGGAATGTGGGGAGGAGGAGGAGGGCAGGCAGTGGGTGTCCCTCTGGCCTATCCCCAAGGAGGAGGCCAGGGAGGGGAGCAGGCAGCAGAGATTGTGCATTCAGCATTGAGTCCCCCTTTATCTAACTCTGTGCTTTCTCCATCTCACAGCTTCTCCCAGTCCCCAGCCCTGGAGCTCGACAAGTTTCTGGAGGATGTGAGGTGAGAATTTCCTTCCTCTCCTGGAAGGGCCAGCCTGGACCCTTGCCTCCTTCCCTTCTCTTCCACCAAGTGGAAGGTCTGCAACTTTGCTGCCCACTTGGGGAACAGAGCCTGACCCCTCTCTCCCTCTAGGAACGGCATCTACCCCCTCACGGCCTTCGGCTTGCCCCGCCCTCACCAGCCGCAGCAGGAGGTGGTGACATCTCCCATTGCACCCCCATCTGTCAAGACGCCCACGCCAGAGCCTGCCGAAGTGGAAACCCGCAAGGTGAGCTGCACTCCTGCTCTGCTCAGGTCTTGGGGCCTGGCCAGCGGGCACAGCCAGGGCCTCGCACCCCACTCACTGCCTCCCCTTGCCTCCCGCAGGTGGTCCTGATGCAATGCAACATTGAGTCAGTCGAGGAAGGGGTGAAGCACCATGTATGTACTAACCGGGGCTTGGGAGGGGGGTTCCCTTCCGCCACGCTGCCCTACTTGAAGGGGCCAGAGCCCAGGGGCCAGGGACTGACTTTGGCTTCTCTCTGCCCAGTTGACGCTGCTGCTGAGGCTGGAAGACAAGCTGAACCGACACCTGAGCTGTGACCTGCTGCCCAGTAAGTCCTGCCCTCCCTCCCTCCCTCCCTCCCAGCTGGGCATTGCTGGGCAAGACTCGGAGCCCTTCTCCTCCTGACTCTCTTTGTCTCCCCCTCTCCCAGGTGACAATATCCAAGAGCTGGCGGCCGAACTGGTCCAGCTGGGATTCATCAGTGAGGTAGGATCCTGCCCACTGGCAGGCTGGGTGGGCTCAGCCCATGGGTGGGGCTCTCACTGACCTCTCTTTCCCTCTCCCCCCTTGCAGGCTGATCAGAGCCGGCTGAGCTGTTTACTTGAAGAGGCCTTCAGCAAGTTCTTCTACTCGCGGAACGGGGCGCTGGCGGCCGTTACCGTCTCCTCCTAAGGGCTGCCCCCGTGCCAGCAGTGCCTGGGCGCTGCCTCCGCAAAGGGCCCCTTTCCCCCCCGCCAGCAGGCTGCTGCTGCCGCCTGCACAGGACCAGCTTGCATGTGCCGCAGCCGCCAGGAGCCCTGCAGACAATCGCTGCCACCATGGGGAGAGGGGCAGGAGGGAGGGAGCAAGGCGGGGAAGGGGGGCTGTGTGCCTTGTCAGTATTATTTCCCCCCCAGGGCCAGTGGCCCTCCCCCCCCCCCCCGGCGCACGCATGGAGTTTTGTTTTGCTTGAATTGTACAGAGGTGGTTTTTTTTGCACAGCACAGAGATGTCTGTCTTGTTATTTAAGGGGGTGGGTGGGTGGGGGAAAGAAGAGTAAGGTTGGCTCCTCCCCCTGCCCCTCCCCCTCCCTCACACGGTTTCCAGCCCCACAGTCACCCCCTTCCCTGGCAGCCTCAGCCTCCTCTGGGCGGCTCCTTTTCTCCCCCTTGCTTGGCTGCCCCTCTTGCCCTGGGTTGTGCAGCAGAGGCACCCCCTCCTGAGCCCTGGAGAAAGTGGGTGGGCAGGTGGGCACAGTGCCATGAATGTCGCAGGTGCAAGAGGTAGCCAGCAGCTGGCCAGACCCCCCCCCCAGCTGGGTTCCCCTCCCTCTCCCCCTCCCCAAAAGGGCTGGGGCTGGTTGCTCAGCAACAGGCACCCATTCCCATCTCCAGAGCTGAGGCTGCTCCAAGTGTTTGTTTCTGTTCCTATTTTTAATAAACTGTTTTGTAAATAAGCCACAGTGTCCTCCTTGTCTCTGGTCTTTGAGGAGGGGGCCAGCCTCCCAAGGGGAGTCAGCTCCTGCCTGCAGAGTCCCAAGGGGAGTCAGCTTCTGCCTGCGTTCTTCTTTCAAGGGTCCCTTTGAACACAGAGAGCTGCAGGGAGAAGCTTGCGCCTCCTGCCTCTTCAAAGAAGTACTTGGGCTGGGCAAGGCTGGAGGAGGAGGAGGAGGAGGAGGAGAGGGGGGATCCCCCCAGCAGGCAGCGGAGGAGCCCTCCCTGGTGGACTCTTCTTCCCTTGTGGTTTTTAAATGGAGGTCAGGTGGTCATCGGTCATAGAATCCTAGAGTTGGAAGAGACCACAAGGGCCATCCAGTCCAACCCCCTGCCGAGCAGGAAACACCATCAAAGCACTCCTGACATATGCCTGTCAAGCCTCTGCTTAAAGACCTCCAAAGGAGACTCCACCACATTCCTTGGCAGCAAATTCCACTGCTGAACAGCTCTTACTGTCAGGAAGTTCTTCCTAATGTTTAGGTGGAATCTTTCTTGTAGTTTGAATCCATGCTCCGTGTCCGCTTCTTTGGAGTGGCAGAAAAAAAACCTTTCTCCCTCCTCTATATGACCTCCTTTTATATATTTGAACATAGCTATCATATCAGGGATTCTTCAGCTGTGATTCCTGCATTGCCTCAGGATCTTCCATCTCTAGGCACCCTCTCTTCCCCTTGTAGCCCTGGCGGCAAGTGTGCTGCTGTGTGGAGAAGAGAAAAACCGCTCATTGAGGCTGCATCTCAGGCAGACAGGTGTTAGTCCTAGAGAGGAGGCACTGCGGCTGCTGGACTCCTGCATGTCTCTACTCTTTGAGCCCCCTTTATGCCCTATTGCTCTGCGCAGCTTCCATTGGGTGTTAAGGCCACAAAGCCAGAAAGTAGGCGGCCTGGAAGCCTGGGCAGGCAGCTGGTGGGCTTCAGACATTTCCACTGGCTAGAGAGCTTCTTCCACACAGTGACTGACACTGCCGGTGGCAAGGAGTTCCCTCAATAGGAGCCAGAAAAAGGTAATACTGCATACATTTGTTTTATTAAAGCTTTTTTGATACAACAGGATAAAGGGGGGGGAGAAAAGGGGGGAAAGTATAAAATTAAAAAAAGGGCTTCTGATTCTCCTGTCACATAAAAATAATTCAAAACATTCATTCCATGACAACATCCAACTACTTTCCATAAACCAGTATTTTTCCAGTTTTCAAACAGAAAGTCCAAAAGGGGTTCCCAGTTAAGGATATCGATAAATGTCAGCAAGTTTGTGTGTCAAACATATCAACTTGGTTCAACAATTTCACCAACCATGACTCTATATAAAACAATGATAAATCTTTCCCTCTGCAGGTGTAAGCATCTCTCCACTGTGAATATAATTATTGTTGTTGTTTAGTCGTTTAGTCGTGTCCGACTTTCCTGACCCCATGGACCAGAGCACGCCAGGCACTCCTGTCTTGCACTGCCTCCTGTAGTTTGGTCAGACTCATGTTGGTAGCTCCGAGAACCATCTCGTCCTCTGTCGTCCCCTTCTCCTAGTGCCCTCAATCTTTCCCAACATCAGGGTCTAAACAACAACAATCTCTCTGTCTTGCCAGTTTTTTGTTCTCTAGGCAGGGTTTCCCAAAATTGGGTCTCCAGATCTTTTTGGACTACAACTCTTATCCTCGCTAGCTAGCGGGGCCAGTGGTCAGGGATGGTGGGAATTGTAGTCCGAAAAACACCTATGGACCCCAGTTTGGGAAACGCTGCTTTAGAGCTTCTGTATCATTTCCTACCCCTTTTTTCCATTTCAATCGGCTCTCGCTTAATTCCCTTCCTCTTTTCATTCCTCTCTGATCTGATGTTATTTGTTCTGCAAATATTTGCTGAAAGGTGCCAGGCAGCAAAAGGCAACCTTTTCCTAGGCGTCTTTGGGCATTTGTAGAGCATCTCGCCCGCATAGCTGCCAAGTTTTCCCTTTTCTCGTGAGGAAGCCTATTCAGCATAAGGGAAAATCCCTTTAAAAAAAGGGATAACTTGGCAGCTATGCTCGCCCGGCTCTGGCTCGACCTTCTCCTGGCGCCCCTTCGCTGGGGCTGGGAAGGGGCGAGCGGAGGAATCCGAAGCTTCACTGGGCGAGGATGAAAAGCGGGACACCGAACGAAAAACACACCCACCCAGCCGGGAAGCGGACCTAGGAAGCGCCCGGGTCCCTCCTTCCTTCCCGGAGGGCGGCGGGGCCGGGCAGGGGCCTTTTCGGCGGTGGCTCTCGCCCGCCAGAGGCTGTCCCTGAGGAGGCTCGTTCCTCCGCCGAAGCCCCGCGGGGGTCTCGCCGGCATAGCTGCCAAGTTATCCCTTTTTTTAAGGGATTTTCCCTTATGCTGAATAGGCTTCCTCGCGAGAAAAGGGAAAACTTGGCAGCTATGGGTCTCGCCCATCCCGGGCGTCGTCCGGATCCTTTCAACCGACGGCCGGGCGGCCTCACCGCCGTTGCCTGGCAACCAGCCGCTCTTGCGGACTCGATGGTGCCTCCGCTTCCCGTCATCCCCCGCGGCCGCCTCGCTGCCTGCGGACCTCGCTGCGCGCTTTCCGCTCCCTCACTTCCGGCCGCCCCTCCATCTGCGGCGCCTCTGTCGCCTCAGCTTCCGGCGCTCGTTGTTTCGCGCGGCGGCGGTGGCGGCGGCGACTCTCTGGTGCCCGTTTCCGGTTCCGCCTGCCGGTTTCCTTCCCTCGCTCGGTTCCTTTCGGCGCCCGCCCGCCTCTCCCTTCTTCCCGGCCTCCCTTCCTTCTCCCGGCCCGGCGGGGCCCGCGCCTGCCCGAAGCCATGGGGGCCTACCTGTCGCAGCCCAGCACCGCCAAGAGCTCCGGGGACGGCGCCGGGGACGGGCCTCGCCCGCTGCGCTTCGGCTTCAGCGCCATGCAGGGCTGGCGGGTCTCCATGGAGGTGCGCGGCGGGGGCGGGGGGCGGGGGGAGGGAGCGGGGAGGGAGCCGGGCCGGCCGACCCCCACTCCGTAGGGGCGCCGGGCGTCTCGGCTCCCCGGCGCTCACGGCCGCGGCCGCTTCTCTTTCAGGACGCCCACAACTGCATTCCGGACCTGGACGGCGAGACCGCGATGTTCTCCGTCTACGACGGCCATGGAGGTGAGCCGGGCCCTTGGGCGGGGGGGGGGGGGCGGACGGGAGCCCCGAGGCAGCGGCAAGGGGGGCGGGGTCCTCTCTTGGCGCCACTCCCTGCTCTTGGGCTGGCTACTCTTGGGCCCTCTAGTCCAAGCCCTTGCAATGCCGGGATCCCGGCTGCATCCTCCTCCTTTGACGCCCCCCCCTCCTTTGCTCCAGGGGAAGAGGTCGCTCTGTACTGTGCCAAGTACCTCCCAGAAATAATCAAGGACCAGAAAGCGTACAAAGAGGGCAAGCTGCAAAAGGTAAGGGGCAAAAGGCCTTTCTCCAAGGAGCCGCTTCCCCCTCCCTAGGTTTCAGAGCTCAGGGCCAAAACAGGGAGCCCTTCGCAGCTCATGGGGGGACAGGTCCTCTTGCCAGGTTCGGACCACAACCTGCGCAGTGTGGGGAGTTTAGTGCCCAAAGCTGAGCCCTTGTGACATGTTGCACAGGGACGTTAGCACAGCCCTTTCTTGCGACTCTGAAGCTCAATGGTGCCTCATGCTGGCAAATTTCAACAGGGTGGCATGGCCAGTTGCTGGAACTTGGATTTGGAGGATGTGACCTTTCTTGGAATTGTAGAATTCCAAGGGCCATCCAGTCCAACCCCCTGCAATGCAGGAATCACAGTGAAAGATGTGGCCATCCAGTCTTCCTTTAAAAACCTCCAATGAAGTAAAATCTGCCTCCTTCTGGCAAATTCTTTTCCGCAGTAAAATATTTCTTATGCTAATTATTATTATTATTATTATCACTGGCTGGGTTTTCCCAGCCGCTCTGGGCGGCTCCCAACATCAGAAAAGTCTTCCTAAGGTTTGGACAGAATCTCCTTCCTTGTCATTTGAATCCGTTGGCTTGGATCCTGCTCTCTGGAGCAGCAGCAGAAAACAAGCTTGCTCCATGTCTCACGGGACAGCACTTCTGGTATTTAAAGTGGCTCTCAAGTTACCTTTGCAGCTCCTCTTCTGCAGGCTAAACATCCCCAACTCCATCAATCATTCCTCAGAAGGCCTCTGATTTTTGCATCTTTATTTCCCTTAATGTGATGTTATATGGCCAAGTAACCGTTAGAAGAATTCTTAGGATGCTTCATTCCTGAGACCTTCAGGGGTTGCTTGGTTATTTGTAACAGGCCTCCAGAGAATGACAGAATTGTGTTGCCCAATTGTCTCTTGTCTTCTAACTGGCCAGCTTGATGGCCTTAGGAAGCAAAGGCTGGAATTTGAACTGGCCATTGTTCTGAGCTGAACCAAGTCTGTCCGCAGGACTCCATATTGCCAAGAGACTGAGGCAAAGGACAGAAGGCCCTCCTGTTTCGCTTGGTTAGCTGTTCTGGTGCAATGTTGGGTTGCCCCACTTGCAGGGGTTTGAGAGTTTCACCGGGAATGACGCCCTTTCTGTGCTGCCGTAGGCTCTTGAGGATGCCTTTCTGGCAATCGATGCGAAGCTGACAACTGAAGAGGTGATCAAGGAACTGTCACTGATGGCAGGTCGACCCCGAGATGATGGGGAGGAGAAGGAGGAAAAGGTGGCTGATGAAGATGATGGTGAGCAACGGTGCAGTTTATGGCCCAGACAGGAGTGTCCCTGGGGGCAGAACAGAATCAGAACCAGAGGGGGGGGCAAAGGATTATCTTACCCTTGTCCAGAAGGGACGTTTCTCCACTGGGAGAGGCAGAGAGGCAAACATCATCTTGGAATTGCACTACAAGAATGTAGGGACTTAGCTGGGGCTCCTAGCCTGATTTGGCTTCCTTGAGAGGCTGCAGCTGCCCAGAGTCATGGGCAAAGCAGCGCTGGTCTATTGTAGGCAGTGGGCCTGAGGGGTATGAAAAGTTCTGTATGTTCAGAGAAACCAGATGAAGACTGGCCAGGGGGGTGTTTTGGGGTTCCAAGGGACTCTGTGGTGGATTGGCTGGGAGAACAGATCCTTCTTTCCTTGTTTCTAGTGTAGGTTGCATGGGCAGGATCCAGCAAAGTGTATTTATGCTTCCACAACAAAGCTCTTCAGATCTCCCTGTATGTTCTCTTCAAAAAGGGAACCCAGAACAGGGATTTTAGAGGGAGGGGTGACACATGAAGAAGTCCTTGCAGTAGCAGAGACGCTTGGCTGGATCCTGCCCTGGGCCTGGAAGCCATTTTCCTCCCGAATGGCACTACTGGGCCAGGGAACAATGACCCTGACCATCACCCCTTCCCCATTTCCTTTCTCTCTGCCCCGGTTCAGTGGACAACGAGGAGGCTGCCTTGCTGCATGAGGAGGCCACCATGACCATTGAGGAGCTGCTCACGCGCTATGGCCAAAACTGTGTCAAGGGCAAGTTGGGGACCCCCAGCAAAGACCCAGCCCAAGAAGAGGCACAGAAAGGGCGGGGCCTGAATGGGGAGGTGGACGCGGAGGAGCTGCTGAGGCACCGCCAGGAGGAGGAGGAGGAGGCAGCCAACGGCCAGGCATGCCCCAAGTCCTCCAGCGCCTGCCCTGGCCCAGACGTGGCTGGCGGGGGGGATGCTGCTGCTCCTTCCCAGAAAAAGGCTGCCGAGGGAGGGGCAGCCTCCAGCACAGGCGAAGCAGAACCATCCTGCTCCTCCGCAAGCAAGGCCCAGCGGGGGGCTAAGTCCAAGTTCTTTGAGGACAGCGAGGAGGAGGAAGAGGAGGAAGAAGAAGAGGAGGAGGAGGAGGAGGAAGAGGAAGAAGAGGACAGCGAGGTACCCAACGTGGGTGGGTGGGTTGGCCACTTGAGCCCCATAGTCTTCCCATGTCTGGGCTGGTGGGAAAACCAGGCCTCATTGTCCCGCAGGCCCCTTTGCTGCACTCAGCTCCAGCCTTACAAATCAGGCAGCAGAATTGTGACCACACGGAGCTCTCTGGATGCCAGGCTGCTTTTATTCTGGATTGTTTTATTGGATGTTTTAATGTGTTGTAAACCGCTTTATGATTTGTTCTTCCAAATGTAAAGCGGTATAGAAACGAAATCATAGAATTGTAGGGTTTGCAGGGAACGCGAGACTTGTGAGTAATAACTCAGTCATACCTTGGATCTTGAATGTCCTGGAACTCAGGCGTTTTGGCTCCCGAACACAGCAAACCTGGAAGTTATTGTTCTGGTTTGCGAACATTCTTTTGGAACCCGAACGTCTGACGGGGCTTCTGTAGCCAATCAGAAGCCGCAATTTGGTTTTCTAATGTTTTAGAAGTCCAACGGACTTCGGGAACAGATTCCATTCGACTTCCAAGGTACGACTGTAATTTTAAAAACCTCATTGTTAAAAAACACACAGAGCCTAGACATTCTACAGTGGTGACTATAACTCAGGCTTTAGTTGCCATTTGGTTATCAGACTATATGGCACTATGATCTATACCACTGAGCCTCTTGGGCTTGCCGATTGGAAGGTTGGCAGTTCGAATCTGTGCAATGGTGGTGAGCTCCCATTGCTCTGTCCCAGCTCCTGCCAACCTAGCAATTCGAAAGCACACCAGTGCAAGTAGATAAATAGGTACTGCTGCAGCAGGAAGGTAAACAGCGTTTCTGTGCGCTCTGGTTTCCATCACAGTGTCCCATTGCACCAGAAGCGGTTTACTCCTGCTGGCCACATGACCCGGAAAGCTGTCTGTGGACAAACGCCAGCTCCCTCGGCCTGAAAGCGAGATGAGCACCCCAACCCCATAGTCACCTTTGACTGGACTTAAACATCCAGGGGTCCTTTACCTAATTAGATTATATTAGTTTCTAAGAGTGCTCACTTCTTTTCTTGGGGGTGGGTGGCTTCCTGTTTCAACCAGGAATGCAGCGAGGATGAGGATGGTTACAGCAGCGAGGAGGCAGAAAACGAGGACGAAGACGACACTGAGGAAGCTGAGGAGGATGAGGACGAAGACATGATGCTCCCAGGCATGGAAGGCAAGGAGAAGGTCAGTCAGGGTCTCTGAGGAGGAAGAGATGCTCTCCGAGTCTCCCTCACCTTCACTACCCCGGGGGGGGGCTCTGGGGGGCCTCAGGCCAGGCTTGCCTTTGCGCTTGCTGAGCCCTGCCCTTCTTTGTCTGCAGCCCGGCTCTGACAGCGGCACGACGGCAGTGGTGGCACTAATCCGGGGCAAGCAGCTGATTGTGGCCAACGCTGGAGACTCTCGCTGCGTTGTGTCGGAGGGCGGCAAAGCTGTGGACATGTCCTACGACCACAAGCCGGAGGACGAGGTGGAGCTGGCCAGGATAAAGAACGCTGGTGGGAAAGTGACCATGGACGGCCGGGTGAACGGGGGCCTGAACCTCTCCAGAGCCATTGGTGAGCGGCTCAGCAGGCTGCCCGGCAGTCACTTCCTCCCTGCCCCTTCCTGCTAGGGAGAGCCCAGCGACCCTCCTTCCCCTGACCTGGAAGGCCCATAGCTTCATCATGGAGCCCTTTCCTCTGAGAGGCAGGCAAGGTCAAGGTTTGAATGGGAGGAAGATGGCCTGTTCCCCCGCCCCCAGTTGGAAGGGACCCGCAAAGGCCATCCAGTCCAACCCCCTGCAATGCAGGAATCTCAGCGAAAGCATCCATGGTGGGTGGCAACCCATCCTCTCCTTCAAAACCTCCAAGGCAGGCGAGTTCACCACCTTCTGAGGGAGCCTCTTCCGCTGTTGGACAACTGTTGCCCTCGGAGAGTTCTTGCAGGAGGAGAACGGCCAGCCGTTCCTGCCCAGCCCAAAGGCTCCACTCCGCTTCCTGTGAGCCCCCTCACCTATTTCTCTCCTCTGCAGGCGACCACTTCTACAAGCGCAACAAGAACCTGCCCCCGGAGGAGCAGATGATCTCTGCGCTGCCGGATATCAAGGTGCTGACAATCAACGAGGACCACGACTTCATGGTCATTGCCTGCGACGGCATCTGGTAGGTGTCCAAGGGAAGGTGGCTGGGGGGCAGGCAAGAGCTGCTGCCCTTCTTGCTGCCACTGGGCTTCCTCTCTCAGCTCACTGGGGGTGGCTAATGCGGGATCCCTGGAGGGGGGTGCATTGGTCCGAGAGCGGCCTGGCCTTCCTCCTGCGCCTGCCAACCTCCCTTCTCTTTGCGTCCGCCTCTGCCCAGGAATGTCATGAGCAGCCAGGAGGTGGTGGACTTTGTCCAGTCCAAGATCACCCAGAAGCAGGAGAATGGAGAACTGCGCTCCCTTTCATCCATAGTAGAAGAGGTGAGTGGCAGGCCTTACAAGCCATTTCAGCTCCCCACTCCACGCTGTTGGGCTCAGGCACCTTTAAGAGGCAGGGGTTCAAAAATTATTAGGTCTTGAATTTGTATAGCACTCTATACCCCGAGATCTCAGGGCGGTTCACAACAAAAGGACCACTTGCAGGGCCCTTGGCAGAGGCCAGGGGACGGTTGTGCTAGCAGGCAGGAAATCCCACCCAGCTGGGAAAGGGGAGCAGGCCTGCGCAGAGCTTGTCTGAGGCCCAGAGCTGGGGTCTTTTCCATGAGACACCCCACCGTGATGCCGTTGCCTAACCTGCAGTGCATACAGACAGACATGGTCGTTTTGCCCCTTAAGTCTGCAGTCACCTGGGAGGCACGGGGTGTTCTTGGCATGGCAGCCTATGTCTGGCACATCCCTGGCTGGCCGACCCCTCTGAGGCCCAGGGCAAGTGTACCTCTGCATGGGCCTGAACCAGGTTCTGGGCCCAGCTGGGCCTGCCTGCCTGCCTGCCTACCTTCGGGACTGTCGTGTGTGCCTTTCCCTCTCTCTGCCCAAAGAGGGACCTACCTCCTCCACTCATTTGAGGAGAGGTGCCCTTGTGCCCAGCGCCAGGCTGCCAGCTGCACATCCAATGCCAGCTGGCTGCCTCGAGCACCCTTGACACAGGCCCTGGGGAACACAGCTGGCCCATTCCGGTGACGCTGGGCCTCCTCTCTCCCTCTGCCAGCTCCTGGACCGCTGCCTGGCTCCAGACACGTCTGGGGACGGGACCGGCTGCGACAACATGACCTGCATCATCATCTCCTTCAAGCCTCGCCCCACCCCAGGGCCCCCGGCCGAGGGCGGCAAGCGGAAACTGGAGAAGGAAGAGGAGGAGGAGGAGGAGAGCAGCAGCAGCAGCAGGACAGGGGCGGCGGCAGCAGAGGTGGCAGAGGCAGCCCCCTCGGCCCCCACGGAAGAGAGCTGCAGCAAGAAGGCCAGGCAGGACTAGCAGCGCCCTTGTCGGGCTGGGAATCGCCTGAGCTCGCCCTGGACTCTTGTTTTCTAAGCGACGCTGAACTCTTGGTGCCAGAGTTAGGCCTTTTTTAGCCTTAGGGAGGCCCAGTTTGTCTGTGTCATTTGGAGGAGGGGGTTCCCGGGGGTCCCACTTGCTGTTCTTGGCAACCATTCCGAAGAGGGAATGGCGGGGGGAGGTCCAGGGCCCCGAAGGCGGCCTCCCCACTCCCCCCATCCCCCCGCAGTGTCTCTCCAAGTGGTTGTTGCCATTTCCGTGCCTGTGATGTTTCTGTTGGAGGGAAGCAGTTTTTCATTGTCGAGGTTTCTCAGCTGCCCCCTATTTAAGGCCTCTCGGGTTTTTTTTATTTGTGGGATTGGCGCCCACCCACCCCCCTTCCCATGTTGGCCGCCAAGCCTCACTATCTTTCAACTGAGATTTTTCAAACTAAAATCCCAAAAACTGAAGAGTGGCTGCAGTGTCCTTTTGTGGGGTGGGAGGAGCTGAGCCTCCCATGCGATGGAAGGAGTCTGTGTTCCCTCCCTGCTCCTTGCTTGATTTGCAGGTGTCCCTGAACTGGGAGGGGTAGCTAATGCTGCAGAAGACAGAATCAGAATTCAAAACGACCTTAGCAAATTGGGTAACTGGGCCCAAATTAACAAAATGAATTTCAATAGGGACAAATGTCAGATTCTGCACTTAGGCAGGAAGAACCAGATGCACAAATATAGGATGGAGGACACCTGGCTTACATGTGAAAAGGTTTTCGGGGTCTTGGTGGACCACAAGCTTAACCTGAGTCAACAGTGTGATGCAGCAGCAAAAAAGGCTAATGCTATTCTAGGCTGCATCCACAGAGTCTAGTGCCCAGATCAAGGGAAGTCATAGTCCCACTATTTTGCCTTGGAATATTGTGTCCAATTCTGGGCATCATTTGAGGATGTTAAAAAGCTGGAATATGTGCAGAGGAGAGTAACCAAGATGATGGTGATGATTTACTGAATTTATATACCACCTGCGGGTCTCAGGCGGTTCTGGAAACCAAGCCTTATTAGGAAAGGTTGAAGGAGATGGGGATGTTTTGCCTGGAAAAGAGGAGCCACCTTCAGATATCTCAAGGGCTGTCATATGGAAGATGCATAAAGCTCATTTTCTTCTGCTCGGGGGGGTGGGGGTGGTTTAGGACTCGAACCCGTGGCTTCCAAGTTTCAGGAAAGATCAGACACGGCATACAGAAAATCTTTCTGACAGTAAGAGATGTTCAACAGTGGAATCATAAAATCATAGAGTTGGAAGAGACCCCAAGGGCCATCCAGTCCAACCCCCTGCCAAGCAGGAAACACCATCAAAGCATTACTGACATATGCCTGTCAAGCCTCTGCTTAAAGACCTCCAAAGAAGGAGACTCCACCACACTCCTTGGTAGCAAATTCCACTGCCGAACAGCTCTTACTGTCAGGAAGTTCTTCCTAATGTTTAGGTGGAATGGTCTCCCTCAGGAGGTTGTGGACTCTCCCTTCCTTGGAGGTTTCTAAGCAGAGGTTGGATGGGCACCTGTCATGGATGCTTTAGTTGTGAGCCTGCATGGCCGGGGGCTGGACTAGATGAGCCTTGGGGATCCCATCCAACTTTACAAATCTGTGATTAACAGGGCTTGGTTCATTTCAGGCACTTCTCTCCTTCCCCCACTGTGAAACAGCTTGTAATCATTGAATTTTAGAGGTAGAACAGACCCCCAGGGTGATATAGTCCAACTCCCTGCAGCTGATGGATGGTCACCCAACCTCTACTGGAGGTCTCTGCTTGCAAAAGGGGGCTCCCAGATGCTGCTCTCGCTTGCCTGGTGGCCATTCAACCAAGGGGGGCACTCGGCTCTCACCAGGGACAGAGAGATGGCTGGGGGCTGTGACTGAGGTAGCAAGAAGGCTTTATCCTCTCCCCCTCCCCCTCCAGGGCCCGGTCCTTTCACAGGTACATCCGGAGCTTTTGAGGTGCCTGTCTGGCCCAGCCCAACAGGGATGAAGGAGGGGTGTGTGGATCTGTTCCCCCAAGCTGCCCAGATCTCTGGCCTGGCGTGAAGGCTGTCCTGCAGCCCCCATTCACCCTGCCTCTGGATGATGAACCAGCTGACCTCTCCTTTGTACTGAGCACTGCATCAGGAAACAGGGCTGCCCCACTGCTCCCTGGCTGCTTAGACAGGAGGGCTGCGGCTCAGTGGCAGAGCATTTGCCTTTGATGCTGGAGGTCCCGGGTTCAATCCCTGCTGGCGTCTCCAGAAATATCCTAGGAAGTCTCTAATTCTGGAGAGCTGCTGCCAGCTGGTGTAGACAGTACCAAGTAGGAGGGACCAATGGTCTGGCTTGGAATTGGGCAGCTTCCTATGCCAGTTCCACAGGCCCAGTTCGAGCCCACATGGCCCCTTCGTTCACCTGACGAAAGAGAGAGACTGGTCTGGCCACCAAGAACACAGCTGGGCCATGTAAACATAGAAAGACAAGCACTTCTGCATCAAGGCAGAGACCCGTTGAGTGCAGCCTCCTGTTCTCAGAGGCCAACCAGGGGCCTCTCAGGAAACCAGCAAGCGGGATCTGAGCACCAGAGCTGTGACAGGATGGGTGACACCTGGCTTGAGAGCAGTACATGTGAAAAGGACCTAGGAGTCTTGGTAGACCACAAACTTGACTTGAGTCAGCAGTGTGATGCAGCAGCTAAAAAAGCCAATGCAATTCTGGGCTGCATCAATAGGAGTATAGCATCTAGATCTAGGGAAGTAATAGTACCACTGTATTCTGCTCTGGTCAGACCTCACCTGGAGTACTGTGTCCAGTTCTGGGCACCACAGTTCAAGAAGGATACTGACAAGCTAGAACATGTCCAGAGGAGGGCAACCAAAATGGTCAAAGGCCTGGAAACGATGCCTTATGAGGAACGGCTTAGGGAGCTGGGTATGTTTAGCCTGGAGAAGAGAAGGTTAAGGGGTGATATGATAGCCATGTTCAAATATATGAAAGGATGTCATATGGAGGAGGGAGAAAGATTGTTTTCTGCTGCTCCAGAGAAGCGGACACGGAGCAATGGATTCCAACTACAAGAAAGAAGATTCCACCTAAACATTAGGAAGAACTTCCTGACAGTAAGAGCTGTTCGGCAGTGGAATTTGCTGCCAAGGAGTGTGGTGGAGTCTCCTTCTTTGGAGGTCTTTAAGCAGAGGCTTGACAGGCATGTGTCAAGAATGCTTTGATGGTGTTTCCTGCTTGGCAGGGGGTTGGACTGGATGGCCCTTGTGGTCTCTTCCAACTCTATGATTCTTTGATTCTATGACCCCTCCTGTGGTTTCCAAAAACAGATTCCAAAGTATCACTGCCTCCAACTGTGAGGTAGAGCAGAGCAGAGCCACCCTGGCTAGGAGCCATGGAGAGCCTTTCCCTCCTCCATGAATTGGTCTAATCCTCTTTCAAAGGCTCCTACTCTTCTCTCTGGCAGGGGTTCTGCTCTTTGCCCACAACACACTGCCCAGTCTCCTCTGAATTATCCCTGCCTCGCAGGGGGTTGGGATCGCTTCCAACTCTACAATCCTATTCCTCCTGCACAGTCAGTTCCAAATCCTCTTACTAGCTCAATATATGGCTGGAGAAACCCAGCTAGATGGGTGGGGTATTAGGTATTAGTACCACCATCCTCCTCCTCCTCCAAAGGTCCCTTTTCATGACTCAAACAACAGCTACTGTCCCCCCCCCCGCTACTCGGTCCTCTCCACCCTGACTGACCAGCCCTCCCCCCAAGCTGTGCTCTGCAGGGTCCTCGAGGGGAGGGGGGTGCAGGCTTCTTCCTGGTCCCTGGAGAGGGGAGGCGGCGCGCTGGGCCCTCACCCGTTGGGGAGGAAAGATGAGGCCGGCTTCTCTGTGAGCTGCAAATTTATTGCCTCAAAGCACCAAAGTCCAGAGCCTGGAATTGTTGACGGGTGAGGGTGGGGCTCGAGTGCAGAAGGTGTGCAGGCAGGGGGGTGTCGGGTGGATGGGGGGCATCTGCGCTGGCCAGTCCAGTGGAGGCGGCGGGCGAGTCCATCTTTGCAGCAGGAGGCAGGCGGCGAAGCAGCATCACTCCGTCCTCACTCCGGCCAAACTGCAGCCGTCGCTGGTGTAGGTGAGCGAATCTGTGGAGAAGCTTTGGCCCGACGCCGCGCTGCAGAGGCTGTGTTCGTGGGCGGCCGGAGGCTCCACCTCCACCTCCACCTCCATCCTGTTCTGCCCGTCCCTGCGCGGGACAGAGCATAAAAAAGGCCGGGGGCATAATTTTATAATAATTACATTTCTATCCCACGTTTTTCCTCTAAGGCGCTCCACGTGGCTTAGATGGTTCTCCCCACCCCATTGTATATTCAGAACAACACTGCGAGGTAGCTTGGGCCCGGCACTCTAACCACTAGACCGCACTGCCCCCGCCCACTGGACTGACCTGCGGGAAGCGGCCTGGGCTGCTTCTTCGTTCCACGGGCTCTCCGGGCCCTTCGAGCAGGACTCCTCCAGCTGCCCGCTGCTCCGGCTGGGCAGGAAGGGCGCAGCTATGGCGGCGGCAGCGGCGGCGGCGGCGGCAGAAGACCCCCCTCCCTCAGCCCCCATCGGCGCGGGGAGCGCAGCCAGCAGCTCGTTCACTGCAACAGGCAGAGGAAGGAGGAGAGAGGATTTGCTCAGAGGTGATATGGCACCTTAAATCAAAAGTTCTCCGGCTGGCTTTCATAATGATACTACAGCAAAAAGCAGAAGATAAATGCACAACCAAATGAACATGTTCCTAGTCCGCTTGGCACCGGAGAGGGCAGAGAGGACTCAAGGCTTCAAGGATGACCGGCAGAGGGTCTCTGCCACAAAAGCCCCTTCCATACTGCAGCCCCCCTACCGGTTGAGAGCTCTCCGCCCACCCGGTTGGGACGGAGCCTTGGCTGAGGGAGAGGGGATTCCGGGCCAGGCCGCCCCCTCCCGCTGCTCCTGCGGCCCAGGACTCACGTACGTTTGGCGAGGTTCTCCAGCTCCACGGCCCTGAGCTCCCCGGCCTTCCTGCGTGCGCCTCCGCAGCCCCAGCGGTTCCGGCACAGCGAGAGTACCACCACCCCGTAGACGTAGGTGAGCATCAGGGGCACCCCGACGCCTGCGGGCAGAGAGGCTGGTGTGAGGTGCGGCCGAGGAGCAGCCGATCCAGGACCAGAGAAAGCCGCAAGGAGTCTCTCCCAGCCCTTCCTGGAGATGCCCGCGGGGAGTGAACCCGGGACCGTTTGCATGCAAGGCAGATGCTCCACCGCGGAGATACAGCTCTTCTATGAAAATGAATTAAGATTCTAGTCCTGATGGGTCCAACAAGAAGAGGAGCAGTTGCATTCAATAGCTCCATACCGTGTACACTGACTGGCAGCAGCAACTGCTCTCCAGGGTTTAGGGTGGGGGATTCTCAGCCCTTCCTGGAGACTGAACCCTCCGGGACCTCCTGGTTGCGAGGCAGGTGCTCTAGCCACTCAGCAGCAGTGCCCTCTGCCGCGGCCGGGTAGGCACCCCCTGGTGGCCCTTACCCACAGTGACGGCGGTGATGACGGGCGACACGAAGAGGGAGAGCAGGATGCTGCTCACGACCGACAGGCACTGCTGGCAGCCGGAAAGCTTGCTCTTGCGTCCATGGCTCAGCACCTGGCGGGGAGCGGAGAAGGAGGCGGCAGTGGGTCTCCTCCCTCTGGGCCCCTTCAGGCTGGGCGCAGCAGGACGGCCGGGCAGCCGCGGCCTCCTTACCTTCTTGCCCATGTAGATGGGGATGCCCAGCGTGATGACGGGCACGGCGATCCCCGCCACCAGCGAGATCACCATCGGGGCGCCCAGCACCATCCCCAGCTGCCACAGGACCTTCCGCGTGCGCGACCAGCGCTTCTTCCCCCAAAAGGTGCATCCGGAAGGACTGAGGAGACGACAAGGGGGGGAGTCAGCAAGGGGGGTGTCGAAGAGCATCCACAGGAGCACCAGAGCGCCTCCTCTTGGGGAGCCCCACCACCAGCTCCCCATTTCGCTTTTGGGGGCTCCGTCCAACTCGACACTTCTATGAGTCTATGGATTTTGCATACCTCTCCCAGTCCCTTTTAAGATTGGAGGGGAAAGGATATTTGACAGGTGGGGCAGCCCAACTCACCTGCCCCTCACGTGACATCCTAATAACTGCCATGTGATTGACAGGCCGAGGCGCCCATCCACCTGCCACGTTTTCGCCTCCCTCCCTCCTGATAATCCTCCCGCCCCTCCAGAACATCTTTTGCTCCGGCGGGACTTTGCTTCGTGGTCAACCTTGGCTGCATTTCATAGAATCACGGAACTGTAGAATTCTAAAGGGTTTCCCAGGGGTCATCCAGTCCAACCCGCTGCAACGCAGGCGTCGCATCCAAAGCATCCCTGCTCAATTACAAGATCCTTGCTCAAACTACAAGAAAGAAGATTCCACCTAAACATTAGGAAGAACTTCCTGACAGTAAGAGCTGTTTGGCAGTGGGATTTGCTGCCAAGGAGTGTGGTGGAGTCTCCTTCTTTGGAGGCTTGACAGGCATATGTCAAGAATGCTTTGATGGTGTTTCCTGCTTGGCAGGGGGTTGGACTGGATGGCCCTTGTGGTCTCTTCCAACTCTACCATTCTATGAATTGGGAAACTGTTGTCCACCGAGCTGATTATTTTCTTTGGGTTTAGGTTGCATTCCGTCCTGTCATTTTAGCAGGAGAGAGGGATGGACTATTTCACTGTATAGAAAAGGATAAAAAGGTAAAGGACCCCTGGACGGTTAAGTCCAGTCCAATTCGACTCTGGGGTGCGGCGCTCATTTCCGCTTTCAGGCCGAGGGAGCCGGTCTTTGCCCAGGTCAGGTAGCCAGCAGAACCAAACCGCTTCACAATAAACGCCATGAGGGGCGAGTGCAAATCCAGCGGAGCTCCCTTCCTCCCTTTTGCGTCTGCTTCGACGGGGCTTCCTCCGGGCAAGCGGGACAAGGAGGACGGCCGCCTTAGTCGACTTCTGCAGGCTGGGAAGAGCCAAGCCTGTCCTGCTGCCCTTTCCTTGGGCCGCCCGCCCGCCCCCCGCCTCTTTCCGCCCCCCAGGTCGCACCTGAGGAAGTGGACGTCGGTGATCTCGCGCAGGCAGAGCCAGCAGAAGAGGCAGCCGCAGATGGTGCAGTTCATGCGATTGCAGCTGCCGTCGTTGACCTTCATGATGAGCGCCCCGCAGCGCGGGCAGACCTTGATGGCGTCCTTGTCTGCGGGGAGAGAGGCGGCAGGTCGGGGCCGAGACCTTCTCAGGCCCGGGGGCCGAGAGGAGAGAGAGGGGCGTTTAGGCGGGGAAAGGGCCCCCTAAAGCCCCCTGCCCTTCCCACTGCCGTCGCCCCCTCGTCCCTCGGGAAGGGGGCTTCACTCACCCTGCGCAGCCCCTGGCGCCGCCGCCCCGGCTTCCTCCTTCCGGATCAGTTGCAGGGAGAGCTCCATGGCGCCCAGGGGCGCTTGCTGGCTCCATTCTCGCCAGGCCTGCTCGCACGAGGCGTCGGGGTGCCAGGGCTGCCGGCAGTGGAAGCAGAACTCGGTGCGGCAGTCCGGGCGGGCGCAGACCAGGCGCGGGCACTCGGCGCAGCCGTAGGCGATGACCGCGTAGCTGCAAGCAGAGGCGCTTTTAGAAGAAAGGGGTAAGCACGATAAACCCGCCCCCCCAAGTCCGCCACTTCTGGAAGCGGGAGGAAAAGGGGGATCAGAATGTTAGGCTGTCCTGGCCCTTCCTGGTCCTCCCCGCCCAGTGGGACATTGCCCCCTCCTTTACTGATACCGGGCTCTCACGTAACCAGATGGTGGTCCTTTCCTGACATGGCAGAGGAGGGGGAAGCAGTGAGCTCCACTCTCCACTCCCGCCCCCTAAGGAAGGCCTCGTGAGACGGCTGGCCGGAGCCACTGTCTGCTGCCGTCTGGGGCCCCGATTCTGCAGCCGGGAATAACCAAACTCTGGTCTATGGCCTCCAGGCACCAGAGGCTCCTGCTCGACTCTCTGAGGCGAGGGGCGCCTCCCGGCCAGCTGCGCTTCTAATGTGCCTGGACAGGTCTTCCTTCCCGAGACCTTTAGAATCTTACTTCCACAATCCAATTCAGAATTACAGTACACGTGTTTCACCTTAATTGACGGGAAATGTGTGATGTGTTGCGCGGGGAGGGAGGGGGATAACTTCTGTTTTCAGTTCTAGTTACAGGTAGGTAGCCGTGTTGGTCTGAGTCGAAGCAAAAATAAAAAAAAAATTCTGACGCTTCTGTTTCAGTGTATCTGAAGAAGTATGCATGCACACGAAAGCTCATACCATAATAAAAACTTAGTTGGTCTTTAAGGTGCTACTGAAGGAATTTTTTTATTTCTGTTTTCAGCTTCGCAGTTCCAGCTTGGGAACAGACTGAGATGCCTTTGGGCGGAGTCAGAGCCCCCAGCGGCCTCCCCCCAGCCAACCCTTTCTCCTCCCGGCTTGCAAGTTCTCTGCAAGGCAAAGCAGGAAGCACAGCTCCTCCTCACCCCACCCCCGGGCCCAAAGGTGCTGAGGGAGGCTTGGGCATGGGCGTAGCCAGGGGGGGCAGCTCCCCCCCCCAGATCAAGTGAAACAAGAGAAATACTTAACTAAACAATCACGTTTGTTCTGCCCCACTCTAAAAAAAAGTTCTGATTTCCCTAACCAAGTCCTGCCCGGTGCCCGCCCTTGCGGGGGGGGGGGGGTCGCAGCATCGTCAGGCGGGGAAACAAAGTGAGCGGACTTGGGGGCCGCGGGCGGGCGGGCTGTGCGCAACAGGCTGGACAGACGGCCCGCAGGTGCCTTGAGCTCTGCAGGGGCGCCTTCCCGGCATCCAGGGGTCAAGGATTGGACTGTGCTCTTTCTGAGGGTCTTCCTGAGAAGAACCAGCCGAGCCGGCCTTGAACGCCCTCTGGTGGGAGGCAAGCGCACAACCGGTCACAAAGCAACCTCCTCCGAAGCCGCCTTCTTGCGAGGCAGCTCTGGGTGGCCCCACCCCACCCCCTCCCTCACTCCCTCCCTCTCTCCAGGGGGTCATGCAGGGGAGGGTCTCTTCCAGGGCCGTCGGGCATTGGCCACCGGGCCCTTGGGCGCGCAAAGCGGGTCCTTTCCTGGAGCAACCGGGCCTTTATCCCACTCACCCCCCGCGCCGGCCTAGCGCACCTGCAATCCGGGGCTGGGCACCAGCGCGTTCCCGGGTCGGCGACAAGCAGGCGGCGGAGCAGGTACTCCTCGTACTTGTCGCGCAAGGCGGGCTCCGGGCGCAGCAGCTGGTGCACCTCTGCCGGCTGGAGCGGGGCTGGGCAGTGCGGACAGGCCACCTGCACGCGGCTCTCGCTGATCTCGATGCGCAGGTACTGCTGCAGACAGGTGAGGCAGGACAGGTGCGCGCACGACGAGAGCTCCGGGAAGGCCGCCGCGGGCTGGGGCAGCAGGCACAAAGGGCATTCTCGCAAGCCCCCCGACGCCTCGTCCTCCGCAGTCGGCGCTGGGATGGACGGGGTCCCCGCGGACGCCTCCTCGGCACGGCTCAGCGCGTCCTCCGGCTCCGGCGCTGCTGCGGGCTGCCTTCCGAAGAGGCCCGAGGCGCCCCGGGAGGGAGGCTCCGCCAGCGGCCGCTTCATGCTGCTGCTGCTGCCGCCGCCGGGCGACGCTGCTGCTGCCCCAGAGACTCAGGCCCGCGGGCTGTCCGGGCGGCAGAGGGGCGCCCCGAGGCCCGGCTCCTCCCCATCCCCGCCAGCGCCCTCATAGGAGTCGGCTCATCGCCTGCAGTTCGCCGGTCCCCATCCACTCAGGCTCCGAGCGACCTGCGGGTGGAAGGCAGAGAGTGCAAGCAGAACCGGAGCGCCCCGCGCATCCGTTGCGCCAAACCGCTCGGCTAGGGCGGCGGCGGCCGTGCCAAGGTCTTCCGGGAAGGAGGGGACTGCGCCTGGCAGGTCAGACTTCCTCCGGGCCTTTGGTCCTCGGAACCGGCAGGACTCCGGGGTCGCCAGCAGCGCCACCGCCTTACCGGCCTCGGTCTGCTCGGCGCTCAACAGAGCCTCCCCGCAGCTCCAGCGCCGCCGCCGCACAGCATCTTGGGAAGGTGCCCCCCCCGCCCCCGAGAAAGCCCCGCAGTGACGGCTGCACCGGGAGACGCCACTTGGCCACAATGACGCGAGCGGAGAGCCTCGGAGACGGAGCCTTGGTCACGGGGGCCGGCGCAGGGCGAGGTCCCTGGGTTCCCGGCTGGCATGCAACGGTGGCCGGCCGGCGGGCGGGCCATGGGACCGGACTCCAGCGGATCGTAGGCCAAGGAACCCCCGCGCTCCTGGTCAGGGTGCTGCCGTGGAACGGAGAGGCGTCCGCGGCTGTCGCGCCTTTAAAACGGGCCGGGGGGGGCCGGCCTGAAAAGGCCCCCACGGAAGGCCTCCCCGCCACAACAATCAACAGACAGAAAACAACCAAGCAATGTATAGATAATCTTTAGGCTGTCTCAGAAGAGGACGTTTTTCTTTTTCCTTCAGGGTCCTCTGTGCTTTGAAGATGTCGCTGTGTATTTTACAGAGCAGGAGTGGGCGTTCCTGGATCCTGACCAGAGAGCTCTGCATAAGGAAGTCATGGAGGAGAATTGTAGGATTGTGGACTCTCTCAGTAAGGCTTCCTGCTGGACCATACTATCTGTTTTTCAATCCGATACGTAATTGTATGTGAGGAGAGGGAAAGGGCATGTCAAAGCATTTCGGAGCGACCCCTCTGTCCCCAGACAGTCCGCTTCCACAGGCAGAGGCTCTCCAAGGTCTCCCTGGAGTCTACCAACCTTACCTGGGGACGCAAAGATTGAACCTGGGACCTTCTGCACTCCGAGCATCTGCTTCCCCCCCCCTCCTTGAGCCCGAGACCTTTCCCAGCCACTATGAGCACTCCTTCCGCTGTGGAGATCGGGAAGCGAGCAGCAGACCCCTCCCTGACCCCCTCCCTTAACCCAGCCCCTGGCATCGAGGGAGACCTTAGTCACTGGCTAGAGGAATGATGGTTGGGGAGTACGAGCGCAGCCTTCCCCCCACCTGCCCTCCTACCACTGGGCGGAAGGGTTCGCGGGCGCCAGTTTGGGCAACATCCCAGAAAGAAGGAGTCGGGATAGGAGAGGACAATCGCGGGGGGCTGCGCTCTTGGGGAGCGAGGCGCGTCTCCAGACCCGGAGGCTGGACAGAGACAGGGAGAGCGGTCGCGCTTGTTCAGCACCACGGACAGCGGCTGCTCCCGACCGAATTCGGCGTGCTTAGAATCTCTTGAGAGACCCATGGACTGCAAGAAGATCAAACCTATCCATTCTTGAGGAAATCAGCCCTGAGTGCTCACTGGAAGGACAGATCCTGAAGCTGAGGCTCCAATACTTTGGCCACCTCATGAGAAGAGAAGAATCCTTGGAAAAGACCCTGATGTTGGGAAAGATTGAGGGCACTAGGAGAAGGGGACGACAGAGGACAAGATGGTTGGACAGTGTTCTCGAAGCTACGAACATGAGTTTGACCAAACTGCGGGAGGCAGTGCAAGACAGGAGTGCCTGGCGTGCTATGGTCCATGGGGTCACGAAGAGTCGGACACGACTAAACGACTAAACAACAAGAATCTTCGAATTGTAGAGTTGCGGGGCACTCAGAGGATCATCTAGTCCAACCCCTCGCAACCCCTGTTCCTTAGCATGTGGCCATGTCTCTCCCCGGTGCACATGGAAGGCAGTCTGTGCCCTGTGGGGAGATTTCGCCTGAGTGGGAAGACGAGGTTCTCCCAAAGCACAGCTTCCTTCGCAGCCAGCGCTAATCTTGCCCCCCTCCCACCGCCAAATTTCCCACTCCCCACTCCACCGTGACAGCGGCCGGAGGGCCAGTGTGTTGGGTCAGCTCGGCTGCTGGCCTCTGCTTCCTGGCTCTCCCCTGTGGGGATTTGCCCCTCTGGCCTTGACTCCAGTTTTGACAGTCTCACGTTGGGGTTCCCCGCAGCCCAGGTCTGGATCTCCTGGTCTCTTGAGCCTGAAGCAACACTTCAGAATCTCACCCTCCTAATTGCACCTACCGGTAGTGAAGGAACGCGGAGGTGGGACAAAATGTTCCTCCTCTTCAGCTATGCTGTTGTTGTTGTTGTTGTTGTTGTTAATAATAATTAATAACTAAAGTAAATTAGATATTGCATCGCGGCCACAAACCCCCTTCAAGTGACCAGCTGGGAACAAATTCCCCGGAACCCTCCCTTGAACGCGCCGACTGCTAGGTGCTACTCCCCCCCATCCTCGTGCGTTCCCCAACACACTGCCAGATGATCAGATCCCTTAGGGAAACAGCCTACGACTTCGTGGTGTCTGAAGGTTCAGTGTGTCGCCTGCAGTTTCAACTTTCTTACCCTTACTAGAAACAGACCCCGCGGCCTTGTTTCTGCTCCCCTTTCTGGACACAGATGCTTCCAGCCCAGCCCGAACTCCACCCAGTCCTCACCTTCCTGCATTGGACGGGGTTGGGCTAGATGACCCTCGGGGTCCCTTGCAACTATTTAGTTCTATGATTCTCCGAGTCACTTGTCAGTGATTCTTTAACTGTGATTCCTGCATAGCAGGGGTTGGACTAGATGACCCTTGGGGTCCCTTCCAACTCTAGAATCCATTCATTCTGTGGTTTTATTGGGTCAGGCAGCCCGGAGCCTGGAGGGGTAACGGGGGGGCGAGAAGGCAAAGCGGGGAGCGGGGCGGCGGGGCGCGCAAGTGCCTTGGAGTTCAGGACAAACGTCCAGAGGATCCTGCACGCAGCCTTGGGGCGGGCGAAGGACTCTGAGCTCAGCTGCAGAAGCGCCGAGAATCCAGCCCGCTTCCCCGCGGGGGGAGCCGCCCGCGAGTCCTGCTCAGTCCTCCGCCCCGTCCCAGGAGGGTCCTTCGGGGGCCGCCGCCGCCCGCTCCATCGGCAATCCGTCCATGTCCCGAGCTGACGTCAATGGATCTCCCGGCCTGCTCTATATAAAGATTCCTCCCGCTGCTCCGCGCACCCTTCTTCTTCCCGGCTTGGCAAGGACACCGTGGTGAGAGAGAGAGGAAGGTGAGAGAGAGAAGAAGAAGAGGAAGAAGAAGAAGAGGAAGAAGATGAGGAGGAGGAAGAAGAAGAGAGGAAGATAGATATTTCCTGAGGAGGGAGCCTGGTCCGGGGCCCGCCTGCCCCGTGTCGCCCCCTGTTGGCATCGGACACCAGGAGCGGCTGAGAGATGGCTGGTGAGGGACTTGGGTGAGGGCGCAGTCCTCTCTGCCCTAGAGTTTGCCCGGGGAACATGAGGGGCGAAGAGCTGAAGGAGGGACGGGGCAGTGGGGGGGGGTGATGAGCTGCTCTACAGGTGGGCGTCGTGGCTGCTTCAGCCTCTGCCTCGCGCTCTCCGGCTGCTCGCTGCGAGAAACGGCTGCGGGCCCCGACGGGCCCCCTTCGGCCTGATCCGGCGACTCCAGGGTTCTCATGATGTTCTGTTCCTCTCCCCTTCTAGGCCTGGACCACCCCAGCACGAGGCGGGCGCAGCTGCCCATCCTCGTGGCCTCGCTCCTGCTGGTGTCACATGCGGCTCTCGGAGTCAGGCCAGCGCCGGTCCTCGACGGCAGCGCCGAGAGCGACTTGAGCCTGCGGCTGCGGCTGCTGCTCCTAGGGGAGGACCGTGCCGCCGCTGCCGCCGCCTGGCCCCTCCCACCCCCGCTGCCGGCTCCGGGGCCCGACGGGGTGGCCCTGCCCTGCTGGTGCGCTCGCTGCCGCGCTCGGGCCACGACGTGGAGCTGCTGCGCCGCCGCCTGGCCGAGCGCCCGAAGCACCGCGACCCGCCGCTCTCCATCGACCTGACTTTCCACCTCCTCCGTTACATGATGGTGATATCTACCGTATGCTACAAGAGCAGGCCCTCTGCACTTCCTCTCTCTCCCCCAAGGTTGTTGTACGAAATTCCCTTAGGAATCAATGGCGAGACCCGGGATGCAATAATCAGTGTGTGATGGGGCATCACCTCTGAAGCAAAGCAGCCTCCAAGAGGGGAGTGTGTGAAGACCCCATTCTTCTGGGGACCCCTTTCATCCCCAAAGGTTCCCTTGGGTGCAGCTGCTGCTGTTCCTCTGCTGCTTCTCCCTGCCTACGGTACCATGCTCCACCCTCCAGCCACTTGACTTCAGTAGAGGACAGGACAAACAGCCCTTCCTTCACCCTTGGACAGCAGTGAGGGATCACTGTCTTACTCACATCAAAGTCTTGCCAGGATTCAACATATAAAGTGATGGGATTCAGGCAGGCAGGAATCCTTAAACAAATACCCATTGTCCAGTTGAAACTGGAGATTGCTTTCTGAAGAAGAGCACAGATAGGGAAAAGGGTGTGTAGTGACAGGAAGAAGGAGAGATTATTTTTATATTGTTTCCCTTACTGCCACAAAAGTTTAGAGGATATGTGACTATCTAGCTATCATGCACTCTGTGATTTGGCTGCAGATCCTCCGACACACCTGACAATGCTTGTTTTCCTCCAAAGCTGTTTTTATTTGTGGGCTGCTTAATATAAAGCAGAAGTGTTTGGGGGCTAAATGTAGCACCATCAAGGAAATCCGGGGAGTCCCATAAGTACCCTGGAAGCTTGGAGGGTTTGAGGAAGGGAGCCCACAATTGTTATGACAATGCTTCTTAAAACTATGGGGTATATTTTGGGCAGAAGATGCCTGGCTGAGGCTCCTGAGGTGTGCAGTTTCCTTTTTGGCTTGTTGCTGTTCTTCTCCATCCCTTGCTGGGTCTGGCCAAGGGATGCTCCTGGGGTCCGTCTGGAGGCGGCTTCTCTGGGGACTCAGCTTCACTATCTGCCGCGCCTTCTCTTTGTGTCCCCCAGTCAAAAGCACGGTGCTTTCTCATTGGCCTAGGTGTGGGAGCTCCAAAGGGGTTTCAAACTGCAGGCGGATTGTTCCCTTCCACTGTTGTGCTGGGAGCGTGCAGGATCCCATCTAAAGGCTGCAATCTTATGCCCACTTACTAGGGAGCAAGTCCCACTGATCTGAATGGGCTTACTTCTGAATAAATATGTTTTGGCTTGAAGTGCAAATTGTATATTTTTTTCTCTGCTGATGTTACACCAGCGTAAGATGGCCAGTTCTGCAGGGCCAGAGCATTGCCCGTGATTCTCCCGCACCCTCACTGTCAGGGTTTGTTGTGACTACTCTTGAGTAACGACCGTCCACATGCTTGTCTTTCAGACGTTTTTATTGGTGCACATTATTTACAGTGTAACGGATTGCTCATCTCATGTCTACCCGCTCGAGTCAGATTCCTGCACTAAATCCTTCCACGTTTTCGACCAGCATAAAAGCCTTGGAACTGAGAAGTGCCTCCCTTTCCTTCTCTGTCTGCCCTATTCCTGTCCACTCTTTCCGCCTCTCTCTCTTCCTGCCTATGGAGCAGGGGCTCTCCAGTGCTGCCAGAGCCCTGGCACTCCTTAGCCTGGAGAAGAGAAGGTTAAGGGGTGATATGATAGCCATGTTCAAATATATAAAAGGATATCATATAGAGGAGGGAGAAAGGTTGTTTTCTGCTGCTCCAGAGAAGCGGACACGGAGCAATGGATTCCAACTACAAGAAAGAAGATTCCACCTCAACATTAGGAAGAACTTCCTGACAGTAAGAGCTGTTCGGCAATGGAATTTGCTGCCAAGGAGTGTGGTGGAGTCTCCTTCTTTGGAGGTCTTTAAGCAGAGGCTTGACAGGCATATGTCAATAATGCTTTGATGGTGTTTCCTGCTTGGCAGGGGGTTGGCCTGGATGGCCCTTGTGGTCTCTTCCAACTCTACGATTCTATGATTCTAGGTCTGGGTTAGAAAGAGCAGATTGCCATGTCTTCACGGCTCTCATTGTTTCAGGATGGAGACTCTCTCAGCTCCGCTGAAACCGCAGATGTCTCCATTTCTCTTTATGGGGAATTCTCCCTTCTGCCCTGGGAGAGAAGACCTGGAAGGTCCTTCCACGAAGAATGAGATTGGCGACTCCATGCTTTACCTCTGTGCTCTCAGCATCAAAGGGGCCAAAAGGGGGCGGAGCTGTGCAGGAGGAGGCAGGGGGCATGCAAAGCCCCCCTGCAGACCCATCCCCCCATTTAAGGGGACAGCAGGAGCCCTGCCTTCTTCCCCCCCCACCCTCAACGCGGGTCCCACACCACTCCCTGCCCCACATGACGACGTCACCGAGGAGCTGATCCATGGCTGCTTTAGCTCCGCCTCCCTTGCTTCCGGATTCCTGCGCATGCGCGGGTGGAGGAGATAGAAGAGGGTAGAGTGATAAGAGCATAGACGGGGCTCTCTGGCTCGGAGCGCGGCTCCTCCGCTTCGGACTCTCCTTGGCAGAGGCTCTCGCGAGAGCCAAAGAAAAGGGTCGTCTCTTGGATCTGCCGTCCAACTGGGGCGGGTTCTTCGGGGAAGCTGGGGTTGCCCCGCCTGGATTTGAACTTTAAATGCCCTGCCAGCACTTGGTAAAAAGGTGAAGGGCCCCCTGACCATTAGGTCCAGTCGTGTCCGACTCTGGGGTTGCGGCGCTCATCTCGCTCTATAGGCCGAGGGAGCCGGCGTTTGTCTGCAGACAGCTTCCGGGTCATGTGGCCAGCATGAGAAAGCTGCTTCTGGTGAACCAGAGCAGCGCACGGAAACGCCGTTTACTTTCCCGCTGGAGCAGTACCTATTTATCTACTTGCACTTTGACATGCTTTCAAACTGCTAGGTTGGCAGGAGCTGGGACCGAGCAACGGGAGCTCACCCCGTTGCAGGGATTCGAACCGCCAACCTTCTGATCAGCAAGCCCTAGATTCTGTGGTTTAACCCACAGCGCCATCTGGGTCCTGTCAGCACTTGGAGTCAGCCCCAAAAGGCTAGCAGAGCAGCTGACCTATAGTGAATTAAACCCCAGGTGGTCCTTCCTTGTAGAGTTACAAGCTAAAAAACAGGCATAGGCAAACGCCAGCCCTCCAGATGTTTGGGACTACAATTCCCATCATCCCATCATAATAAAACAGCCATAGATTTGCTTGGGGGGGGGAGGGAATTTCAAAATGTCTATATAAGGGCAGGCACACCTTTGTTCTGGGTCTTCCTCCTTCTTGTGAGGGGAGCACCCTGTTGCAACAGTTCAATAAAGATCAGGCTTACTAGCTGTTTTGCTTCTCAAAATTCTCTGGTTGGCCTCTGTTATTTTCGCGTACCGATGGAGAACCTACAAAGGCCTGGAAACGATGCCTTATGAGGAACGGCTTAGGGAGCTGGGTATGTTTAGCCTGGAGAAGATAAGATTAAGGGGTGATATGATAGCCATGTTCAAATATGTAAAAGGATGTCATATAGAGCAGTGTTTCCCAACCTAGTGCCTCCAGATATTTTGGGACTACAACTCCCATCATCCCTAGCTAGCAAGACCAGTGGTCAGGAATGATGGGAATTGTAGTCCGAAAACAGCTGGAGGCACAAGGTTGGGAAACACTGATATAGAGGAGGGTGAAAGGCTGTTTTCTGCTGATCCAGAGAAGCGGACACGGAGCAATGGATTCAAACTACAAGAAAGAAGATTCCACCTCAACATTAGGAAGAACTTCCTGACAGTAAGAGCTGTTCGACAGTGGAATTTGCTCCCAAGGAGTGTGGTGGAGTCTCCTTCTTGGGAGGTCTTTAAGCAGAGGCTTGACAGGCATATGTCAGGAATGCTTTGATGGTGTTTCCTGCTCGGCAGGGGGTTGGACTGGATGGCCCTTGTGGTCTCTTCCAACTCTAGGATTCTACGACTCTACAAGGGCTCTTGTGTACCCCAAGACTTCCTCCCAAGGTGCCCAGAACTTCCCCCTGTTGGTGAGGACCAGGCGCCAGGCAGTCGCTCCCCTTGGGCAAATGGAAAGTGCCCCATTGCTGATCCCCTATGGATCCCCTTTCTCTTCCGCCTTCCCTCCACGTGGTTCTCTCTCTCTCTCTCTCTCCGAGGTTTCATGGCGGAGCATCTTCCGCCTTCCCCGTCGGGCAGCCCCGCATCTCCCGACCTCCTTCTCCGCCCGGCCTGCGCCGCGGCAAGAGGCGGGCGAGCAGCAAGAGCGGCTGTCAAGTCCGGCCCGCGCCTCGCCCCGGGGGCCGGAGGCCGGAAGCCGACGCCCCAGGACTCCTCTCCCCTCGGCGCGGAGTCTGCGCTCTCGCCGCTTCCGGCCTGGCTCTCGCGAGGGCAGGGGCTCCGCTTCCCGTCATGCCGCGCGACGTGAGCGGAACCGGAAGCGCGCGCGTGTCTGGCCGCCCGCCCCGCGGATGGGCGGGAGGAGGCGGGGCGGGAGCGGGAGCGGCGGGGGAGAGAGGCGGGGCGTCGCGGAGGAAGAGGCGGGGCGGCCCCGTAGCAGCGGCGCCGAGAGGCCCGGCGAGCGGGAGGCGCCCAGGGCTGGAGCCGCCCGTCGCCGCCCCGCGAGCCCCGCCGCCGCCGCCTCGGCCGGGCAAGATGCCCCGCCGGAAGCAGCGCCACCCGCAGCCCGTCAAAGGTCAGCGCGGGCCGGGATCGGGGGCGGCGGGCCGCGTGGGGAGGCGGGGGCCCCGTCCGGGTCCCTCCGGGGCGGGTAAAGGGAGCCTCTTCCGCCGATACGGACTCGCCGCTTGGACCGGGCGGCGGGGGGGGGGCGTGTGGGTGGCGGGGGGCGTGTGGGTGGCGGGGGGCGTGTGGGGGTCCTTTTCCGGGTTGGGGCGGGGGCGGGGCTGCCCGGGACCGCCGCGCCCGTCTCTGACCGGATCGCCCCGTCCGCCCCTCCCCGTCTCGGTCTCTTGCAGTGGACGCGGCGGGCACGGCGGTCGATCCTCCGGGCGAGGAGGGCCTGGCTCCGCCGGGCGCCTTCCTCTCGGAACACGAGCTGGAGCTGGAGGACGAGGACGACGAGGAGGAGAGCGGCGCCGCCGCCAGCCTGGCCTTCGAGAAGGACTCGGAAGGTGCGGCGGGAAGCGGGCGGCGGGCAGAGGCAGCCGGGAGGGTCGGAGCGCAGCGCGGAATCAGACCTGTCAAGTTTTCCCTTTTTTCGCGAGGAAGCCTATTCAGCAGAAGGGAATTTCCCTTAAAAAAAAAGGGAGAACTTGACAGCTATGGGGGGAGGGGCGGATGGGCAGGGGGGCTGCAGGCAGAGGAAGGGCTCCCCCAGGGCTGCCAGAAAAGGGTTAGGGATCGCTCCCCCCCCCACTGTGGTAACCCCCTGTTGTGCCAGCAGGAAAGGGACTGGCGGAGGTGAGGATGCCCCCCGCTGCCCCCCTGATGCCCCCTCCTTGTGTGCCACAGACTCCCTCGGGGGGACGCCCGGACTCTCGTCCTACGTGCTGAGTGATGAGGAGTTCCCGCCACTGTGCCAGGCCCAGGACAATGGCGAGGGGCCCGGCCGGGCTTGCCAGCACTGCGGCCTGCCTGCGCCCGCCTCTGCCGCCTGCTGCCTGCCCGAGGAGGAAGAGCTGGAGGAGGAGGAGGAGGAGGAGGAAGAAGGTTCCGCCAAGGGGCGGGTGGTCTTCTCCTGCCAGCTGTGCCCCTTTGCCTCGCACTACTCCAGCCACCTCAAGCGCCACATGAAGACCCACAATGGGGAGAAGCCCTACCGCTGCCCGCACTGCCCCTACGCCTCAGCCCAGCTGGTCAACCTGACACGCCACCTGCGCACCCACACGGGAGAGAAGCCCTACCGATGCCCCACCTGCCCCTTTGCCTGCAGCAGCCTCGGCAACCTCAAGAGGCACCAGCGGGTCCATGGCCAGGAGCGCCCGCTGCGCTGCGGCTCCTGCACCTGCCGATGTGCCCGGGGCAACCCCCTGCAGCGCCACAGCCCCGGGGCGCAGGGGGAGTCGGAGGCGGAGATGGAGGGCCCAGCGACTGCAGAGCAGGAGACAGGTATGTGGGGCAGGGCGGGGGTGGGGGTCCAACCCCTTGCAATGCAGAAAGACTTCCGGACAGATAGCCACCCAACAGCTGCTTAGCAACCTCCAGTGAGCACCCTCCAGTCCTCACCCTTATTAATGAGCTGGTTCCACAGCTCTTACTGTCAACAATAATAATAATAATAAATAATAATAATGATTTTATTGTTTATACCCCACCCGTCTGCTTGGGTTTCCCCAGCCACTCTGGGCTGCTCCCAACAAAATATTGAAAACACGATAAAACATAAAAAACTTCCCTAAACAGGGCTGCCCTCAGATGTCTTCTAAAAGTCAGATAGTTGTTTATTTCCTTGACATCTGATGGGAGGGCATTCCACAGGGCGGGTGACACTACCAAGAAGGCCCTTTGTCTGGTTCCCTGCAACCTCACTTCTCGCAGGGAGGGAACTGCCAGGAGGCCCTCGGCAAAGACCTCAGTGTCTGGGGGTGGAGACGCTCCTTCAGGTATACAGGGCCGAGGCCACTTAGGTCAAGCACCAACACTTTGAATTGTGCTTGGAAACATACCAGGAGCCAATGTAAGATACTTTAGGACTGGTGTTATATGGTCCTGGCGGCCGCTCCCAGTCACCAGTCTTGCTGCTGCATTCTGGATTAGTTGTAGTTTCCGAATCAAAGGTAGCCCCACGTAGAGGGCATTGCAGTAGTCCAAGTAGAAGATAGCAGAGCATGCAGCACTCTGGCAAGACAGTGTGTGGGCAGGTAGGGTCTCAGTCTGCGTACCAGATGGAGCTGGTAGACAGCTGTCGGGAAGCTCTTCTTAAACTTTAGTGGGTATCTCCTTCCTTGTCCTTTGAATCATTGGGCTGAACATTGGGAATAACTTTCGGACAGTAAGAGCTGTTTAGCTTTGGAATGAAACGATATTGACAAGCTGGAAGGAGTCTGGAAATCCATCCTTATAAGGAATGTTTGTGGGAGTTGGGTCCGTGTAGCCTGGAGAAGAGAGCAAGAGTTTGAAGGCTCTTGGCCACTGCGAGTACAGGAGCCCGTTGGCCTGATCCAGCAGGCTTTCCTTATGTTTCTATGAATCCTAGCAATGTAGAGTTGGAAGGGTCATCTAGTCCAGGAATCTCAACTAAAGCGTTCCTGACAGTTGGCCATGAGAAGTCTGGAAATGCTGTCCCCTGGAAGATGGAGCCAGCTTATTTTCTGCTGCTCCAGGGGGCAGGATCTGAAGCCTTGGCTTCAAATGACGAGGGAGGAGATTCCAACTCCACATTAGGAAGAGGTTGCTTGGCCATCTATCAGCGATTCCTTAGCAGCAGCAATTCCTACATAAGGGATTGGACCAGGAGACCCCGGGAAGTCCCTTGCAAACAAGATGAATTTTAACAGGGAGAAATGTAAAGTACTACACTTGGGCAAAAAAGAAAAAAATGAAAGGCACAAATACAGGATGGGAGACACCTGGCTTGAGAGCAGTACATGTGAAAAGGATCTAGGAGTCTTGGTAGACCACAAACTTGACATGAGTCAACAGTGTGATGCAGCAGCTAAAAAAGCCAATGCAATTCTGGGCTGCATCAATAGGAGTATAGCATCTAGATCAAGGGAAGTAATAGTACCACTGTATTCTGCTCTGGTCAGACCTCACCTGGAGTACTGTGTCTACTTCTGGGCACCACAGTTCAAGAAGGATACTGACAAGCTGGAACGTGTCCAGAAGAGGGCAACCAAAATGGTCAAAGGCCTGGAAACGATGCCTTATGAGGAACGGCTTAGGGAGCTGGGCATGGTTAGCCTGGAGAAGAGAAGGTGAAGGGGTGATATGATAGCCATGTTCAAATATATAAAAGGATGTCACATAGAGGAGGGAGAAAGGTTGTTTTCTGCTGCTCCAGAGAAGCGGACACGGAGCAATGGATTCAAACTACAAGAAAGAAGATTCCACCTAAACATTAGGAAGAACTTCCTGACAGCAAGAGCTGTTCGACAGTGGAATTTGCTGCCAAGGAGTGTGGTGGAGTCTCCTCCTTTGGAGGTCTTTAAGCAGAGGCTTGACAGCCATCTGTCAGGAATGTTTTGATGGTGTTTCCTGCTTGGCAGGGGGTTGGACTGGATGGCCCTTGTGGTCTCTTCCAACTCTAGGATTCTATGACTGATTTAAAGCCATTCCTAGCAAGTAGTGGGGAACCAACAAATTCCTTTTTCTGCTTCCCAAGATTGTGGCCTCCTTATTGGAAGGGATCTTCAGCCTAACCTCTACGGGGTCGGCAGAGTCCAGCCGTGTGGGAACCAACTGGAGCAGATAAGAGGAAAGGGGGGCTCTAGGTGGACGCTGCGTGCGGGAGCGCAGAACGTGGTTCACGTTTTGGGCTGCAGGGGTTCCCTCGCCCAGCCCCCTTTGCCCCACTCACTGCTCTTTCTCCTCCGCAGAGCCTCCGCTCTTGGCCCCAGGCTCCCCGTTCCTGAGGTCCGAGGACTCTACGGCCGTCCTCCCGGAGCTGCTCTTCCCCTTCACGTGCCGGGCGTGCGGACTAGTCCTGGAGGCGGACGAGGGCCTGGGCGAGCCGGTGTGTGGGCGCTGCAGCCTGGCGGTGCTGGGGGCCGAGCCCTCGTCACCCAAGGGCTTCTCGTGCCAGCTGTGCCCCTTCGTCACCACCTACCCCAACCACCTGGCGCGGCACATGAAGACGCACAGTGGGGAGAAGCCCTTCGCCTGTGCCCTCTGTCCCTACGCCTCGGCCCACCTTGACAACCTCAAGCGCCACCAGCGGGTGCACACGGGAGAGAAGCCCTACAAGTGCCCGCTGTGCCCCTACGCCTGCGGCAACCTGGCCAACCTCAAGCGCCACGGCCGCATCCACTCGGGGGACAAGCCCTTCCGCTGCCGCCTCTGCTCCTACTCCTGCAACCAGAGTATGAATCTCAAGCGCCACATGCTGAGGCACACGGGCGAGAAGCCCTTCCAGTGCCGCATCTGCCCCTACACCACTGGCCACTGGGACAACTACAAGCGTCACCAGAAGGTGCACGGCCAGGGCCTGCCCGAGGAGGAGGGGGGCCCCAGCCTGGACAGCAGCCTGCCTTGAGGGTCAGCGGGGGGAGACCGCGGGCACCCGCCACACCAAGGCCCCAGCCTCCTCTCTGGGTGCCTCTGCATAGGAATAGGCTCAGACTGCAGGAGGAGGAAGAGGGGGCCTCTTCCACTCGCCAAACAACCCCCCCAAGACTGGGGGAAGCAGCTGTAGGGACCTTTCGGGGGGGGGAGTGGAGTTTGTGCCAGCAGCGGACCACTGGGACCTCCTTGGCCAAAACGCAGCTGGGCACTGCCTGCTCCTGAGGATTGGGCCCTTTTCACGTCACCTGGAAAAGATTGTATCTGTGGGGCAGCAGAACACTCCCCCCCCCAAAAAAAAACTCCGACTGAGGGCGGTTCTTGGTGCTTTTCTGTCCTCTCTGTGCCTCCTCCCCAGCCCCTTTTAACTGTGGTTGCTGCTTGAATCTGTGTAATTTATATCGTGTATTAATGCATTAAACTGTTTTCTTATCTTGCTTTATTTTGGCTGGGGGAGAGCAGCAGAACCGAAACTCACAGGCGGCAACTGGCATTGCTGGGAGGTGGCTCCCCCCTCTCCCCCGTAAACCCTTTCTGGGTGAAGCAGGAGAAACACGGCTCACACAACTCTCTGCAAATCTATCGAACTCTGCAAAGACCAGACATAAAACTTGGGCATTTTTATTCCACCAAGTGGCCCAGCTGCCACTGCGGTTGGAGCGATTGAGAAGAACACTATGGCCATACCTAGGTTTGCGGCCACAATCTGTTCCGGGGAGCCGGTCACTCCCTGAATCGGTCGCTCCACGATGCACGCTTCTGAGCGTGCGCAAAGCACCGATAGAGCGCTTCTGCGCGTGCTGCACAGATCGCTCCTGTGCATCCGAGCGCCGCGGAAGCCGGATGTAAACACTTCCGGGTCCGCGGTGGTCGGAAACTGAAGCAGTCGCAAACCGAGGTATGACTGTACAACACTCCCAGGGATGTGGATTATCGTTTAGAAACAAATTTACTTGTAGCGATTATTTTCTGTTTATTGAAAGGAGGAATATTGGGCGGGACTTTGGTTTTGGGACATCCTGTATCGCCCTTGAACATGGTATTGCATATTTTAAGGAAAGGCTGTCATTTAAAAGAAACCAGACCCTTGGTGGAATATAAATGCCCAATTTTTACATCTGGTCTTTGCCAAGCTCCATAGAATTGCAGAGCGTTTGGCGAGCTGTTTCTTCCTCTCTCTGTATTCCTTTGTGTTGCGTAAGGCAGGAGGAGACGCAGACAGGACTTCCCAATCATGATCTATTTAATCATTGCCACAAACATTCGTTCGTGTTCATCTGTAAACAGCAGGGAGATTAAACAAGGAGATTACAAGCCTAGCAGTTACACAGAAGTCTATTGGCCAGCGCCAGAGCTGCGTCGGATCGCTGTGCAAAATGTCCACTCTATCCTAATTTGGCGCGTATGGAGCTGAAGCCGCCAGCCGGCAACCCCACCCCCTGGCGAGGTGGGGTGTGTGGAGCCGGCTGGGGTCGAGGCACATCGAGGTCAACCCGGGAGGTCGTACATTCCACGCGGGGGGTGGGGGGTGGGGCAGGCTGCCTACAGGTCCTCGTCGCCGATGCCCTCGAAGGCGTAGTTGCCATGAAAATCGTTCGCCCCGATGTCCGTGGCGGAGCTGGAATGGCTGATGGCTCTCAGGCTGACCGAGCTGAGCTTGCTCTGGGGAAGGAAGGATGAGGGGGGAGAGTGAGAACAGGCAGCCCCTTGGAGCTGGGGCTAGATGACCCCTGGGGTCTCCTTCCACAAGTCAGGGATCGAGGGAGAGGCAAAGGGAGGCGCTACTCACCGCAACCTTCGTGAGGGAGTCCCGGCTGGCATCGGGCGAATCCTGCTGGGACAGGCAGACATGTCAGAGGAGACCAAGCCCCCCCACGGGCAAGCTGGGGCAGGGGTCTAGCGGGGTTAGGGGCTTCTTACCAGGAGAGGGGGGGACTTCACAGCTTGCTGGCTGTCGGAGCGCTGCAGGGCACCGTTGGTTCGCCGGCGAAACAGCTTGTGGGGGGGGGGGAATGACAGCGAAGTAGGTGAATCTCGTGCTCCTCAGAAACAGGGTGGTCCTGTTTCAGCCCCACTCTAATTGGGACAACCGGGAAAGCAGAGCAAGATTGCTGCCCCCCGCCCTGCCCCCCCAGGTCTGCTGGGGGCCCAGAGCCTCACCTTGCGGATGCTGCCCCCAGACTTCTTGACCATCAGCTCGTCCACCATCGACTGCAAACAGATGCTCAGCATTATCGCCTGCGGGGGGGGGGGAACGACACGGAGAGATCTTGTGATGTTAGTCCCATGTGCCACGCTGCCCCCGCCCCCCCCCCCAGCAAGAGCCCCGGTTTTGCTGACCTCAGGCAGGAAGTCCAGCCTCTTGCGCCATATTTTTGGGGCTGTGAGTCAGACTAGAATAAAATCCGGTTTGCATTTCTCAAGAAGTGTTTGGAGTGTGTTATTGGGCAGGCGTGCTCTCGAGGGCGGAAGCGGGTATGGGGCAGGGCAAGGGGGTCCCAGTGTGGACGGATGCAGCTGCCCCCCAGGGCCAAACCCTCCCGCCTCACTGCTAGGCCTACCTGGGGGCTGGTGATGGCGACCCATTGTAGGCGGTCTTTGCTCATCAGGTACTCAAAGGCCAACTCCAGTTTCACCTCCGACTTGCTGCCTGCTGGGCCAGACGTCCCGTTATGCACGGGGACCTGGAAAGGAGCAGGGGTGTGTGTGTGAAGCCTTTCTGCGCTTGAGGGGGGGGGGACGACACACCCACAAATTGCCAGGGGAGAAAGCGGGCCGAGAGGCAGCCACCTGCCCAATCGGCCAGACGGGCACAGGACTAGGGGCAATTGAAAGGGGCTCCCTGCGCATCACTCACTGAGGATGTGACCCTCCAGCAGCGCATGCGCGTCACTTTGAAGCTGCCCTCCTTGATCTGGTCGTTGGGCAGCTTGACCTGGAAGTTCAGCTCGCTGTTCCCGGCACCCACAATGACGTGGCAGCCCTTCTCGGGGAAGTCCGTCACACAGGGGTCAAACTTGAGATAGCCGTAATACTTGAGGGTCTGCGCCAGGCGGATGAACTGCGGCAAGGAAAAAAAGAGTGGGAATCTCTGTTGGAGGGGGTACTAAAGGGTCCTCCAGTCCAACCCTCCAAAACCCAGGAATCGTAGGCAGTGTTGGAGCCCTCCAAACAGAGGAGCTGGGGGCTGGCAGCGCCCAACCAATGCAGGGTCCCAACCAACCTCCTTTTTGGAGACTTTCTCCTGCAGGGACTTCAGCTGGCGATGCTGCTCTTTGTTTGCCAGGATCCAGCCCCTCTCGATGTCGGCCACCGTCTGGAAGGGGACAGGAGAGGAATCTTGGAGCTGTATAGAGTTTGAGGGGACACCGAGGGTCATCTAGTTGAACCCCGTAGCCCAGCCAGGGTCCCGGCGCTCACCTGGGCGTAGAGCAGGTTCAGCCCCACCCGCTGCTCCATCACGTCATCGTCGAAGGCAGAGTCCCAGTAGCTATGGGGAGAAGGGGGAGCAGATGCCGTTAGAGCAGGTTTCCTCCAACTGGGCCCTCCAGATGTTAGAATAGAATCATAGAGTTGGAAGAGACCACAAGGGCCATCCAGTCCAACCCCCTGCCATGTTTTGGACTACAACTCCCATGATCCCTAGCTAGCAGGACCAGTGATCAGGGATGATGGGAATTGTAGTCTCAAAACATCTGGAGGGCTGAGTCTGAGGAAGCCTGCATTCGAGGGACTGCACTGCCTGGGGGTCTGGCCTCTGGGGTCCCCCCCCCCGTGGCAGCAGCAGCCCCCTCACCTCTTGCGCAAAAGGATCTTGTACTCGGGGTTGCGGAGGCTGGTGACCGACACGTAGGGCAGCTCAAACTCCTGCAGCTTCCGGATGACTGGGAACAAAACCAAGGCAGAGCTGCAGCACCAGAACCCAGACCATTGCCCCTCCTTCCCGCCCCCCAAATTCCCCCTCCTTTCCCTCCCCAATCCTGCCAAGCGGGTCAGGTCAGGTGGGCGTGGGGTGGGGTGGGGGGAGGGAGGACACTCACAGGAAAAGGCCCCGTCCTTGGCTTCTCGCACCAGGAAGAGGTGGAAGTAGCCTATCAGGTCCTCTGGCAGGTCCAGCTTGGAGGCCACGGCCTGCGGACAATGGGGAGCAATTGGGGGGGGGGTCACCAAAAGCAGCTGCTTCCTCCCCTTTCCCCCTCCCTCCCTTCTCTGGGGAAAAAGACCTGCCGTCTTAAGAAAGGCAGAAAACACATTCAAGGCATTAACTTACAATCTGCTTTAATGTTTTAACTTTGGTACATCATTAACTTCCTCTTGGATTTCTTAATAAACTCCCTGCCCCCCCCAAAAAAAAATCCTTTCTGGACATGTCGATCGCACTCCCCCTCCCAAAAGGACTCGCCTCCAGGAGGTCCTCCGTCTGGTCCGAGGTGAGGAGGTTGACCTTGACCGTCTGTCCGTTGGACAGCAGCACCTCCAGCTGCACCTCCTCTGTGGGGATCTGCTGGGTCTCCTGGGGGGGGCACAAAGAGGGTCAGCGGCTGGCCCTTCGCCCACCGGGCCCCTCCCCCCGCCTCCCCTGCCCCCCCTCACCTGCTGAGCCTTGCGCAGGAAGCTGTTGAAGATCTCGCTGCCTCCCAGCAAGGGGTCCTGGCGCACTGTGGGGCAGGAGGAGAGAAAGAAGGGGAGCCATCAGCCTGGGGGGCTCCTGGCCAGGCTCCCCCTCCCCAGGACCCCCCAAGCCCCCCCCTTCCCAGGGACTCACCTGCCTGCATGTATTTCTCTAGCTGCTCCCGCCGCTGCTCCACCTCCACCGGGGTGAGGGTAAAGATCTTCTTCGGGGGGAAGGCGGGCACAACGTTGGCCCCATACTCCTTCCTGAGCTGCAAGGAGGGAGAGCGTGTCAGCCCCCAGCCCGACTTCAGAAGAAGGGGCCAGACCCCCACACCCCAATTGGGGGGGAAGCACCCAGCCAACACCCCTTGGCCTGTGCATGCAGTCTGTTGGAAGGGACCCCCAAGGGTCATCCAGCCCAACCCCCCTGCCATGCACCCCCCTACCTGTTCATGCAGGCCCAGCAGCTGGCTGTAGCGCACCTGGCAGTGCAAGACCCCGTTGACATGGATGTTGTAGGCCTGGCAGGTGAGAGAAAGGTGAGGCCAGGTAAGGCAAACGCAATTGGCACACTTTGACCATGAAACTAGAGCTGATGAAGAATAGAGGAAACAAGGCCTTGTCCTGTATTGGAAAATTGTTCTAACTGGAATTGGTCTCATGACTTGGAAGCTTTAAACCAGGCATCCCCAAACTGCGGCCCTCCAGATGTTTTGGCCTACAACTCCCATGATCCCTAGCTAAGAGGACCCGTGGTCAGGGATGATGGGGACTGTAGTCCAAAACATCTGGAGGGCCGAAGTCTGGGGATGCCTGCTTTAAACGGTTTGAAGAAATTATCATTAATCTCCTTCCTGCCCTGAGTTCTTGGAACCTTTCCAGTTGATCTCTAGGGGAGAGAAGGGGGGGCACGTCGGGGGGCCAAGCGGGCCTCACCCCAAGGACAGTCGGGATGTGGCGGGGCAAGTGAAGGGGGCCCTGAACCCCTCCCCCACCTTCTTCTCCTCTGGAAGGAGGCTTCGAAGGGCCGGAGCAGGAAAGTCCGTGGCCCCCGCAGCAGGAGCAGAAGGCCCAAGCCAAGGGGCCGCTTGGCGCAGCTGGCACGCACCCCAGGCTGGCAGCCCGATGGGCCTTCCTCCTCCTCCTCCGAAGGGGGTCCCGCTTGGAAATGGATCGGGGAGGGGAGGAGGCGGGCGGCACTGGCGTGACTCTGCCCCGGTAAGCGGCGCAGGACGGGAGGCCCCACACTAAGGCCCTCCGGCCTGGCTTTGCTTGGGGGGGGGCAGACGGAGCCTGAGCCGCGGAGGAGCCCTTGTCCCGCTACTTCCCCGGGCAGCGCGACCGGGAAAGAGAAGAGGGCCACCGGCCAGCCCGGCAGCAGAGGCCGTCCCGTCGGGGCCCAAGCGGACACCCAGACAGGCGGTGGCGGCTCCCGCGAGCGGCTGGGGGGGACGGGAAGAGCGGGATGTCCGGTCCTCTCCGGGGGGCGTCGGCGTTTCCCTCCCTCCCTCCCTCCCGGGGGGCGCCCTCCTCCTCCTCCTGCCCCGTCCAGCCACGCACCACATAGGCGGCGTTGGCGCCGTCCGCGGCGCGGCTCTCGGTCTCGGGGATGGAGAAGTGCATGGCCGCTCGCTTCGCCTAGCCCTCCGCTACCTCCGGCCCAGGCGCGGGCCCAGCTCCGCCGCCCCGACAGCCGCCGCTGCCTCCGCCATCTTGCGCAAGGAAGGAGAGGCAGGCCCCCGTCGGGGCGGGGCTGGGGAGGGGGAGGGGCGTCCTCCGGCGGCTGCTCCTCCCCCTCCCGGCAGGGGGGAGGGCTCGCCGGAGACCGAGCGGCGGCCACGAGGGGCGCGAGCAAGCCGAGCCCGGCCCCCCGACGCCGCCTCCCGACGCCGCCCCTCGGCTCTCTGCAGCCCGGAAGCCCCGTTGGCGACCAAGGGGCCTCGGGAGCCCGGCCGCTCCGTCTCGGGAGGAGGCGGCTCCGCCCGCGACGGCCCCCCCCCCCGCTACCTGACGCTGCCTAAGCAGCCGCGGAAAGGGGGGCATCTCAGCCCCGCCGTCACCGGGGGAGGCGATCCGCACGGAGGGGGCGGGGCGCCGGGCCTGGCTCCTCCCCCTCCGCCGCCGCTTCTCGTCCGGCCCGTCAGGGGCGCTGCAGCATCCGGTGCCGTCGGAGAGGGGAGCCGCGATGGCGGAGCGCAGCAGCGGAGAGGCCGGCGAGCGGCCCGGGCAGGTAGGGGCGCCGCCGGCCGAGGTCGGGTTCCGGGGTGGGGGTGGGGGGACGCCGTCGGGGGGCGGCGGCTCCCCGCCTTTGACGCCGTCGGGGGGCTCTGCTCTTGCGTCCTCGGCAGGCGCCGTCGGGGCTTTCGAGCGCCGAGGAGAAGCTGCAGCAGCGCCGGGAGAAGAAGCTGCAGAAGAAGAAGAAGCAGCAGCGCCGCGACGCCGACGGGAAGGACGAGGCGGAGCAGCAGCAGCAGGTGTCGGAGGTCCCTCGAGGCCCCCTCCCCGTCGCAGAGCCTCTAGCGCCAGGTCGGGGCACCGGAGGGCGGGCGGTGGGCTGGCTCTTCCCCGGCTGCTCTTCCCCGGCTGCTCCCCGCTGACCGGCCGCCGTCTCCCCCTCCTCTTCCCCGCAGGAGCGGAGCCTCCCGCGCCGTCGGCGGCCGACAAGGCGGGCGCCATGCCGGCCAAGAGCAAGGCGGAGCTGCGCGCGGAGCGGAGGGCCAAGCAGGAGGCGGAGCGGGCGCTCAAGCAGGCGCGCAAGGGCGAACCGGGCCAGGCGGCCGCCCCCGCCGCCGCCCCGGCGATGCCCAAGGCACGCCCGCCGCCCGGCGAGACCCAGCCAGGTAAGGCGGAGCCGCCCCGACGGGGAGGGTGCTCCGGGGGAAGCGGCCGCTGGCTGTCACCGCCAAGCCCCTCACCGCCTCCCCGGCCCCGTCGTCCTTCTCCGCAGGGGTGAAGCGGCTCCCGGAGCACGTGCAGGTGGATGATGCGGCGGCGCAGAAGAAGCTGGCCAAGAAGCTGGAGCGACAGCAGGTAGGCGGGTGGGGAGGGGGCTGAGCGGAGGGGGCACCATGGCACCTTCGCCTTTCCTTCTGCCCCTTTTATGTTCCCTTAACCCCACAAGTTTTGCACATTTGGAAGAATGTCATGGCTTAACCTGGCAGTACCTGCTCTGTGGAACTCCCTGCCTCTTGATCTCAAGCGGGCACCTTCATTGTAGTCTGTTTAGCGCTACAGTTTGGTGCCTGCTGCAAACATTCCATTTGAGTTTGTCTAGAATGCTTAGGAAGAGACGTCAGTTTTAACCTTTTAGCATGTTAACTTTTTGTATGTTTTAAAAGTGTTATTGTGTAAAAAAAAACCTTTAACATGGCACCCAAAAAGGTAAAACAAGAAAACCAAGAAGCTATTATTTATTATTGCCTGTAATTTATTAATTGTGTATGCTGCTCTTCATCCTAGATCTCAGGGCAGTTTGCCGCATAAAAATACAAAATAAGAACACAAAAGACATAACAAAAACAACCTCCGCTCCACTCCCCCCACCCCACCCCTCCTGCAAACACATTTAAAAGCATATGTGGCTGGTTAGTCCGCAATGTTCTTTGTAGTTAGTGCATCCATTTTATGAAAATGTAATAGTTAAAGTAACAATAATTTAAATTTTTTTTACCTTCCAGTAGCACCTTAGAGACCAACTAAGTTTGTTACTGGTCTGACCTTTTGTGTGCACGCACACTTCTTCAGATGCACACGAAAGCTCATACCAATGACAAACTTAGTTGGTCTCTAAGGACGCGGGTGGTGCTGTGGGTTAAACCACAGAGCCCAGGGCTTGCCGATCAGAAGGTCGGCGGTTGGAATCCCCGTGATGGAATGAGCTCCCGTTGCTCGGTCCCAGCTCCTGCCCACCTAGCAGTCCGAAACACGGCAAAAAGTGCAAGTAGATAAATATGTACCGCTCTGGCGGGAAGATAAACGGCGTTTCCGTGCGCTGCTCTGGTTCGCCAGAAGCGGATTTGTCATACTGGCCACAGGACCTGGAAGCTGTACGCTGGCTCCCTCGGCCAATAATGCGAGATGAGCGCCGCAACCCCAGAGTCGGTCACGACTGGACCTAATGGTCAGGGGTCCCTTTACCTTTAAGGTTCTACTGGAAGGGAGGAAATTATTTTGTTTCGATTATGGCAGACCAATACGGTCTGTAAGGTACCTGTAAGGTAAAGGTAAAGGGGCCCCTGACCATCAGGTCCAGTCGTGTCCGACTCTGGGGTTGCGGCGCTCATCTCGCACTATTGGCCGAGGGAGCCAGCGTATAGCTTCCAGGTCATGTGGCCAGCATGACAAAGCCACTTCTGGCGAACCAGAGCAGCGCACGGAAACGCCGTTTACCTTCCCGCTGGAGCGGCCCCTATTTATCTACTTGCACTTTGACATGCTTTCGAACTGCTAGGTGGGCAGGAGCTGGGACCGAGCAACGGGAGCTCACCCCGTCACAGGGATTCGAACCGCCAACCTTCTGATCAGCAAGCCCTAGACTCTGTGGTTTAACCCACAGCGCCACCTGGGTCCCCACCTACCTGTAACTAGTAATAAACTACCTGCCACCTACCTGTAACTAGTAATAAAAATGTTGAGATGTGGGGGGATACTCAAAGGCAGGCTGATGTGGGCCCCTTGGTGGAGGTGGAGGAGACTGTTGTGGCTCAGGATGGGAGCGCTGGGCTTGGAGGAGAAAGGAAGGGAGATCTGGGACCGGGGGGGGGGGATGCCGCTCCCCCTTCCTTTCCCAAGGGGCATTGAGGGTGGAGGGCGGTGGGGCACTGCTGCCGCTTCCGGGGGGGGGAGGGTCTCGCCTCCTGCCCTCAGGCCCCCTTTTCTTCTTCCTCTTCCCTGCTGCAGGTGCCTCTGAGGCCGGATTACGGGGCCAAAGTCAGCCTCTTCTCCCACCTCCACCAGTACAGCCGCAAGATGCTGCTGACACAGCAAATGAGGTGGGTGCCCTCCAGGGTGGATAAAAATCAAGGGTGGCTGTTTTTTTTAATGGATTTTTTTAATTTAAATCGGATTTTTAAAAAAATTAAATTGGATTTTTAAAATTAAATGCTTTTGGAGGAAAGATAGTTTTCTATGTAATTACAGGGAGGCAGCCGTGTTGGTCTGCCGTAGTCGAAACAAAATAGAAAAATTCCTTCCAGTAGCACCTTACAGACCGACTAAGTTTGTCATTGGTATGAGCTTTCGTGTGCATCTGAAGAAGTGTGCAGGCACACGAAAGCTCATAGCAATGACAAACTTAGTTGGTCTCTAAGGTGCTACTGGAAGGAGTTTTCTATTTAAGTTACACGGTACTCCGAAGGCCATTCATCAGGAAGTAAGGATTTGTTTTAAGTTTTTCATGTGTGCTAAAACTCAGTCTAAGGTGTTTTTTTTTAATGTTTGACAACATCAGTTAACAAACATAGATGCATATGCTGTAATGTTACAGGTTTAATTAAATAGTTTAAATTGTTATTAATTGTTATTTAATTAAATAGTTTAAATTGTTATTAAGGAAATGATTGTTTTTCTCCTTCCAATAAAGTGCAGCAGAAAAGTTGTCCAAATATAAACAGTTAACTTATTAAACCTCACAATAATTTCATAACTATCTGTCTATGTATTTCTAATAGTATAACCAAATCAGTAAATTTTTGTTGTTATAACTGTAAACACTACTCTGAAAATTTATTATTCCAAACATGAAACCTTCCTCTAGTTGTAAATATTATGATGATACCAGCGGGAATGAATCTTTCTGTAAAAAAAAAAGATTTAAACCAAGTCTTACTGACTAGTGATTTAAATTGATTTGATTTAAATCAAATCCACCCTGGTGCCCTCCTGGTGCCTGTCCGTCACGCTCTGACCCCGGGCGTTCCGTGCTTCTCCTTCCTAGGAGGGCTCCGTTTCCCCCGTCAGGGCTGTGGGGCTGCCCCATTCATTTCATGGTGCTTATCGCTGGCTTTTGCAGAGTTTGTGATGGGGGCTGTTTTGCGATGGATGATGGGAAAAGGGAGGAGGAAGTTGGGGGGGGGGCTGCTCCATCCAGCTCAGCCTTGCCCCTTACAGCCGCTGTGGGGCTGACCCCAGGGGGTTGGGCAAGAAGGAGCCTCTCCCAAGGGGAGAATAGTATTTATTTCCCAGGGTATAATTAAGTGGGTAGAGGATGTATTTAAATGCCCATGTAAATGGCCAGTGTCTCAAATGTATCTGCCTCGTCCTGCCCCATCAGGCTGCCTGCACTCAGATGCCATCCACCCAGCCAGTCTCCCCAGGGAAACAGGAATAGGGAGGGTCCTAATAATTTATTGTTTGTCCCCCCAGCCATCTGACTGGGTTGCACCAGTCACTCTGGGTGGCTTCCAACAAAAATATAAGAGGGAGGGAAACCACCATTAAAAGCTTCCCATTAGAGGACTGGCTTCAGAAGTCTACACAAAGTGTTCTTGGGCATCTACTAGGAGGGCATTCCACTGGGCAGGCATAACACCTGCTTCCCTCTCATTTCACTTTTTGCAATGAGAGAACTACCAAACTACCAAAAAGGCATTTCATTTTCGCATCTCTACTTTTCTCTTTTGTGGTATCTGAATAGGTGGGGTGGGGTGGGGTGGGGTACAGCAATAGCCACACTGCTTCACAACCCGCAACCTTCACAACCTGCAAAAATGGGCTGAGGTTTTGTGTGGCTTTTTCAAAATGAATCTGTAAAGCAGGAGAAGTACCAGTTTGGCAGTGAGCACACAAACCACATGTGTTTTACTCCAGTTCTTTTATTATTGTTGTTATTGTTGTTGTTGCTGTTGTTATTTCAATTTATATACCACTATCCAAAGATCCCAGAGCGGTGTGCAACATTTAGAACATAATTTATTTGCAGCATAATTAATAATAACAGAATGCACAGCAAAACAAAAAATAATAAGTGTCCCCCCCCCACGTTTTACAAGCCATAAGTTACAGTATTTAATGGCCAGAGGTAAAGGCCTGTTGTTGTTGTTGTTGTTCTTTTTCTTCTTCTTAAGATTTATATACTACAGGTGAAACTCGGAAAATTTGAAAATCGTCAAAAAGTGCTTTTATTTCAGTAATGCAACTTAAAAGGTGAAACCAGTCTATGAGATAGATGCATGACATGCAAAGCAAGATATGGCAAGCCTTGATTTGTTGTCATTGTAATTATTTGTCGTTAGGCAGGGTCAATTATAAATGGAATGTAATTAATGAAATGTAATATTTTTGTTTCTTTTTATATTATTATAACTATTTGTTTTATTGCTGTGGAATTTCCAAAAGAAAGCATTTGTAAAAATTAAATTAAAATAAAAAATAAGTTGCATTACTGAAATAAATGCACTTTTCAACGATTTTCTAATTTTCCGAGTTTCACCTGTATATACTACGCTTCATAAGATCTCAGGGTGGTTCACAGGATGCAATGAGGGTGCCAGGGTGCCTCTGGGGAGAGCATCTTGCCCCAGAAAAGGTCTGTTCTTTAGTGGGTGCTTTAATAGCAACAACAACAACAACAACAACAACAACAACAATTTATTTCTACCCCATCCATCTGGCTGGGTTTCCTCAGCCACTCTGGGCGGCTTTCAACCGAACCTTAAAAACAGAATAAAACTTCAAAAATTAAAAACTTCCCTGAACAGGGCTGCCCTCAGATGGGAAGCCCTGACAAGCCAAGGTGTGGGGAGAAACAGGCTGAGCTCAAAGCACTGAGCGTGAGCAGAGTCACAAGGGACGTGGAGTTGGGTCGCCAAAGTCCTCTTGAGGGAGGGCAAGAGTCGCTTCCTGGAAACGTGTGTGAAATGACCCGCGGTGTGTTTGTGTGTTCTTGTGCCCCCTGCAGCATTCCAGCCTCCGCCATCCACCCGGCGGTGGTGCGCCTCGGCCTCCAGTACTCTCAGGGCACCATCAACGGCTCCAACGCCCGCTGCATTGCCCTCTTGAGGGTCTTCAAACAGGTGGGTGCCACCGGGCACTGCGGGGAAGGTTCTGGGTGGGGTTGCGCCAAGGTGGCTTGCTGCAAGTAAGTGCCAAGGGAGGTGCCTAACTTCACCCCCAGACCCTGCCTGGCTGCCAGTCAGTCAGTGCTGCCCTCGCACTCGCATCTCCCGGGTGAGCATCCCAGGCAGGGGCAGCATTCTGGCGTCATGGACATTTCCGGAGGCTCTTCAAGGGCAGCCCCAAGCAGAGGGTGTGCCAGCAGCTCCGGGGGAGGGACCCTAACTTCAATAGGGTAGTGCGGGGATTTTATTCTTACTGTTGGCCTCTGTCTGTCTGTCTCGAGAGACAATGGAGTGTGCCTCCAGGGGTGAAGTCAAGCTGCTGCGTTGGAAGCAGTGAAGTGACCTCCCCGGGATGCAAACCTGGGCAGTGTGTCTTGGGGTCCAGGGGTGCCCAGAGAACAAGACACACATCCCCTCTTGATCTCACTGATGGGGTCCAAAGGAAAGCAGAGCAAGACATTTGGCACCAGCTTGGGTGCAGACCTCTGTCTCCCGTGCCCCTGCAGAGATCGGTGGCCTCCCAGGAAAGGCATCTGGCCGGCCCCTGGCGGAATCAGGGCGCTGGGTGACCTTGCCATCTCATGGCCGCTGCCCCTCTTGTCGTCCTGGCAGGTGATCGGTGACTACACCACCCCAGCCAACGAGGAGCTCTCGCGGGACCTGGTGAACAAGCTGAAGCCCTACATCAGGTGACGGGGAGGGGCTGGCCCCCCTTGGGGAAAGAGAGGGAGGGGGCAGGTAGCCCTGGAGAGCAGATGGGGGGCCATGAGGCTGGGCTGAGCGCTCCTTTCCTTCTGCAGCTTCCTGAATCAGTGCCGGCCCCTTTCCGCCAGCATGGGCAATGCCATCAAATTCCTCAAGAAGGAGATCTCGGCGCTGCCTGCCTCCATGCGCGAGGAGGAGGTGAGTCCAACGGCGCCTTTGGGGGCAGGGGCCTGGGCTTGCCATGGGGTCCATGGCAGGCGCAAGAGGGGCACCATCTCTCTGCCATGCTCCCTGGCAGGTTTGAGTGGCAGCGGAGCCCACCACAAGCTGTCAGACCTCTCTGGGTTCATCCTTGGGGGTGGCTTGGGAGGCGGAGGGCTTCTTGGTGTCCTCCGAGGGGCACGCAGGGCGCTCTTCCCCTCTCGGAGATGGGCAAGAGAGGATGGTGTGATCAGGCCCCTCTCCCGCAACAGGCCAAACGGGAACTCCAAAAGGCCATTGACAGGTATGAGCGGGAGAAGATCGTCTTGGCGGCTGAAGCCATTTCCAAATCTGCCTTAGAGAAGATCAACGATGGGGACGTCATCCTGGTCTATGGATGGTACGGAGTCGAGCGCGCGGGGTGGGCACCCTGCTGTGGGCGGCAAGGGTCTTGTTGGCTGGGGAGCTGAGGGGTTGGAGGGGGCTGGCTCCCGGGAGGCCTGTTGGAGCCCCGCACGCAGGGCCGTCTTACCCATAGGTGCTAGGAGTGCAGGGCACCTGGGCACCAGGCTCTCAGGGGCGCCAGGCCAAGGGTCCGGGGCCCGAGAGTTGAGTCCGGGGAAGAGCCCATCCATCGGTCGGAGCGCCACAGCACCGTGAGTTCAGGGGCGACCGAGCCAGCAAGACGCTGAGGCAGCCGGCCGGCTCCGCCCTCCTGCACACCTGGGACTGGGCAACTTGGGGGGGAGGCCGCTGGGGGGATCTTTGCACCCCGGCGCCACATATGCTTAAGACAACCCTGCCCGTGAGATGGGTTGTGTGAGAGCAGTGGAGGGGGCGAAGCGGCAGGAGCAGGGAAGGCCCCTCCTCACCCCTTGCCCATGTTTGCCTGGCAGCTCCTCCCTGGTGACACGCATCCTCTGTGATGCCCACACCCAGTGCTGCTCTGCGGGCCGTGCCTTCCGCGTGGTGGTGGTGGACAGCCGCCCGCGGCTGGAGGGGCAGGAGACGCTGCGCCGACTGGTCAAGCATGGCCTCTGCTGCAGCTACGTCCTCATCAATGCCGTCTCCTACGTCTTGCCCGAGGTGAGGAGGCGGCAGGGGAGCGGGGAGGCCAACTGACTCTGCAAAGGCTTTGTGCCCCTGCCCTGGCCGAGCCCGGGTGGCGGCTTTCCCCTGGCGCTCTCGCTGGGCGTGAAAGAGTGCCGAGATCCCCAGCTCTGCTTCCTCCCCTGGCAGGTGTCCAAAGTGCTCCTGGGCGCGCATGCGCTGTTGGCCAACGGCTCCGTGATGTCGCGCATGGGCACCTCGCAGATCGCCCTGCTTTCGAAGGCCCACAACGTGCCAGTCCTGGTCTGCTGCGAGACCTACAAGTTCTGCGAAAGAGTCCAGACTGACTCCTTCGTCTCCAATGAGCTCGGTATGCCACAGGTCCCTTGGTGGGGGGGGGGGTCGGGGGACCCGCTAGCAAGAGAGGGAGCAGCAGGGAGGTGCCCAGCTGGCACTTTTTGCTAATGCCATGAGAACACCCGTCCCCCTCCCCACAGCCCTCTGTAAGTTGAGAGGGTCCTGGGGTCCATGCAAGGCTCGCAGAGGCAACTGTTTGCCATGGCAGCAAGCAGAGTGTGGGGAGCCTGTGGGGCCCCGGGAAGCCCCTCTATCCTGGAGCGGGGCTGCTTTCTTGAGGCTGCCCAGGACTGTTGCCTAATCTGCTTCTGAGCTCAGGAAGCCGCCTTGTCCTCAAAGATGGACAAGGAGATGCAGCTAAGGTCCTTCTGCATGCCAAGCCATAGCTGCCAAGTCTCCCGTATTCCCTGGGAAATCCCCGTTTTTCCAGCTGTTCCTTGCTGAAAAAACGGATTTTTTTTGTTTTCCCCCCGGTTTATTCTGGCGCAGCGGCCATTTTGGAACTGGGCGGAGCATGCTCAGGAGCGATTTTTGATGCTGCTCTGCCCAGTTCCAAAATGGCTGCAGTGCGACTTCTGGCGCAGTGGCCATTTTGGAACTGGGCAAAGCAGCATCAAAAGTCACTTCTGAGCATGCTCCGCCCAGTTCCAAAATTGCGGCAGCGCCACTTCCGGTCTGCTACTTTCGGCCCGGTCCCTTATTTCTCCGACAGCAACTTGGCAGGTATGTGCCAAGCAGATGCTCTGCCACGGAGCCCAGGCCCTTGCACTCAAGCCACCTTATTGGGGCTGCCCCAGAGCTTGACCTTGGGAGGGAGGGAGGGGGAACCCTAACCCGCTTCTTTCCTGGGGGTGGGGAATGGCATCTGGCCGCTGACAACGGCTGTCCGCTGTGCCACTTGCAGACGACCCCGACGACCTGATTGGTGGGAAGCCAGGGAGGACCCCGCTGGCTGGCTGGCAGGAGAGCAAGTCCCTGCGCCTCCTCAACCTGGTCTACGATGTGACCCCCCTGGAGCTGGTGGACCTGGTCATTACGGACTTGGGGATGATCCCTTGCACCTCTGTCCCGGTCGTGCTGCGGGTCAAGAATGTGGAGCAGTAATGCCAGGGGGGGGGTGGAGAGGGGTAGGGTCAATAAACCTGTGTGTGCCCTGCTCCCTGCCTCCGCTGTGTGTGCCTGAGCGCTTGGACAGAACAGGACCCCTGGAAGACCTTCCCGAAAGGGTGGATGCGTCTCAAAGTGGGGGGTTGATGCGGAGCCCAAACTCTGGGCTGGGATGTGTGAAGGGGCTTTGCTGGTTCCCCCTGAAGAGAGAGCCACCTTTTTCTCCCTCTTTGGTTGGACAAGCCACCTCTCTAGATCCAGCCCCCATCAGCCTCCTCACATTTCCCTTCTCATCTTGCTTTGGCAATATAGAGGGACATACCTTCCTGATAGGCCCCAAGGTGGTTAGAAATCTTTTAAAGTCAGTATTATCATTTACTGAATTTCTATAGTGCCCTTCATCCGAAGATCACAGGGTGGTTCGCAACATTAAAGGAAGTGCCAATCACGGCAGAGCGCGATTCTGTTCAGATCCTGGTGGATCCCTGCGGCCCAAGGATGCTCATTTGTTTCTTTGCCCACTTTTGGGGCCAGCTTCTCGGAACAAACCCAGGGCACTTTACAGAAAAATCAGTGTAAGCGTGAAAACATGGGACAAAAGAAAAAAAAAACACCAACCCTATTACATTTAAAGCAAAGTACTGTATTGTCAACTCGCCTATCCAAATATCCCCTTTTCTCTGAGCTTATTTTTCCTGCTAAACTTTTGTCCAGGAGTCCATGTTCCCACCTGCCGGCTTGTGTCAGATTATTGGGGGGGGGGGGATCAGGCAAAGACCACCAAAAGCCTCTGGTCTCCTGTTCCTCTTGGACCAGCAAAAATGAGAGTGTGAATGAGTCTTCCTGGCCAAGGGTCAAGAACGGCCGCCTGTCATGGAGGCTTCAGCTAAGATTCCTGCCTTGCAGGAGGTTGGACTGGATGACCCTCGGGGTCTCTTCCTACGCTACCGCCCTATGATTGGGGGTGTCAGTGTAGGGGGGAGCCATTGCCTTAAGCCACGGGGCTCCCTGCAGCCCCCTTAAAAGCTGGGGGGCCGAGACCCACAGTTCGGTTGGCGAAGGCACCTCGCCGGCCGCTTCGGTTGGGTTGCCCTTGGGGCCTTTCCCGGGTTCGACGCGTGTCACCGCGTTCCCACGCCCCTCTACCCGCCGCGGGAGGAACAAAGCAACTGCGCGCGGCGCCTCGGCCACCAGGAGGCGCTGCAGTCCCTTGCCCAGCGAGGCCCGCGGAGGAAGTGACGTCAGCGGCAGCCGCGGAGGGGCCGGTGCTCGCGCGGCTCGTGGCCGCTGCGGCCGAAGGGGCGGCGGGACGGGAGAGCGAAGGGAGCTCCCGAGGCTGCGACGCCCGCGGCGAGTGGGTGGGTGTACGAGGCGGGGAAGAGCCGCCGCCAACGCCGCAGGGCGAGCTTCCGCGCCGCGGGACGGAAGTGACGTCAGGAGCTTGCGGTCATCGCTGTGCGCCTGTGGCGGTCGCCATCTTGGCTGCTGGGGCCGCCGCTGCCGCTGCTTCGGCCGGAGACCGGCTTCGACGAGCGAGAGGTGAGGCGAGGGCCGGAGTCTCCAGGGCCAAGGCCGCCGGCGCCGGGGGAAGCGGACGGGCCTCGGCCTGCGCGGAGCTCCTCGGGCGGCGCGGAAAGAGCGCTTGGCCACGCCCCCGCCTGAGGGGGGGCGGGTCTCCCTGCGAGGAGGGGGGGCGCGGCTCAGGAGCCCTCGGGGGGCCGGCGGCGGTGTCGGGATGGGAGGGCGTGGAGCCCCCAGATGCTGCCCCCGATGGAGGTCTCTGACGGGGGTGGAAGCGGCCCTGGCCAGGCAGCCTGTCCGTGTCAGGGATCCCACTGGATCCCCCAACCCATGAGCTCTGGGGGCCAAAGCTGATCCTTGGCCAGTCCATAGAGAATCATGGGATTGTAGAGTCGGGAGGGACCCGGAGGATCATCTAGTCCAGCCCCCGCGATGCAGCATTAGGCAGCTTCCTTGCCGAGATCGAACTGCAACCTTGGCGTTATCAGCACCAGGCTCTCACCAGCTGAGCTATCCGGGCTATCCAGGACGGCATTAAACTCTCCAGATTAATCTGTGCCACTTGATCAGTTGCTCGCTTTAAGGGGTGAATAAGGTAACAAAAAACCATTCAGGTATCTCAAACGAATGAGTCAATCCGTATCTTGTAGAATAAAATAAAAGCAGGATGTGTTGTGAGTGCATGTGCAACAGCCTGTCTTATTTTGCTATCTAACATAGCTGGTGGGGGGATTTTCCCTTGTCTCTTGAGCTTTGAATACTTCCTGGGTTTGCGACATCTATTTTTACAGTTGAGCTTCCCCTGAGCCCTATGGATGCTCCAAGGCCAAGCCCTTAGGGATGAGCAGGCTGCTGTGCCCCCGGAGGGGTCCAGATGGTGTGAGGAGCCTCCCTGGGTGCAGAAGGTTTCCTGCTGCTGAAGCAAAGGGCCCACAGCCCCCCCCCCTTCAGCTCACATATGGTAGTGATGGAGAGGACAGCTGACTCAAAAGACCAGAGTTCAAATTCCCACAACAAGGAAGCTCAGCTTGGGTCATTCACTGTCTCAGCCTAACCCACCTCACAGGGTGGTTGTGAAACCAACATTCATTTATTTATTCATTTTATTAAAATTGTATACCGCCCTTCATTTGAAGATCTCAGGGTGGTTTACATTTGGAGGAATTTCAAAGATCATTTTATGAAACCCAAGGTAATGATAAAAAAATGTTAGGTTTATACTAGTTATCTGGCTCGCATTACATTTCCACAGTTTTTCTAATACTGGAAAATTACCACCTCAGTGCTGTATACAGTGGTAGAATCATAGAATCATATAGTTGGAAGAGACCACAAGGGCCATCCAGTCCAACCCCCTGCCAAGCAGGAAACACCATCAGTTTTGGTACCTCGGTTTAAGTACACAGTTGGTTCCGGAAGTCTGTACTTAACCTGAAGCGAACTTTCCCATTGAAAGTAATGAAAAGTGGATTAATCCGTTCCAGACAGGTCCGCGGAGTACTGAAACTGAAATTACTCAAACCGAAGCATACTTAAACCGAGGTATGATTGTAGTTCATTATAGTAGTAACCTCTTACATAAAACTCTGATGTTGTGTGAACATGTTCTTGGCAAAAGGAAGTCCCCCAAAATGTGTTCAAAATAAGTAGAATAATTTAGCCCCAATGATATTTATGTGAGCTCCTTGGAGGAAAACTTGGGATCTAAATGCGGTAAAATAATTAGAACAGCCCCCTTGCTTTCATCTGCTTCTTTGATCTGATATGACTGTCGTCCTCACAGCTTTCCTTGTTCCTTTGCCTCTCTTTCACAGGCAGGTCCCAGCGTAAGATGGGAGTCGCACTTGCCTGAGTCACTGTGGTGCCTTCATGGAACCTTGCCCCACGCCAAGCTGTGCCATGGGGATAGCCAGGGAAGCCGCCGACCGAGCAGATGGATGTGTCAGCCGTATCCTTTGCATGGAGCCTTGCCGTAGAGACCCTTGCTGGGGCGGGCAGAACTATCCTGCCCCGGAAGCGCTGGCCTCAGCAGGAGCAGCGTGTCTGAGCGAGGCAAGCACAGCAGCAGCAGCAACAATAGGCCCCCCTACGGAAAGCTGCCCGCAGGAAGAATGGCCCAAGTCACAGAGCCCCCCCTGCCAGAAGAGAGGCCTGGAGACCAAAGGCAAGCTGCCTTCTCCACAGCTGAAGAGGCAAGCAGAGGAGACAGGCACTCAGGGAGCCCTTGGTACGTCTCTGGGGGCCCGTGGCTGGGATCCTGTGAACCACATGCAGAAGGGGACTCCCCAACCCCAAGGCCTCCAGGAAGTCGCTTCTGAGTGTCATGCAGGACCGGATTAATACCTTTAGAGGCCCTAAGCACTTAAAAGATTTTGGTGCCCCCATATGTATTGAATTCAAAATATAAACAGTAATTAACTGTAAAATAAAAAGATAATTTTGAAATGAAACGAAACTGAGAAAATTAACTCTCAGCAGAGCAATCTGTGACCAGCTAACTTGTGACCATTTCTATGTTGCCCGCCTCCCCTCGATGCCCTAAGCAGGGCTTATTTTGCTTAATCCAGATTTTGGGGACCCTCTGGGATATGCCTGGGAGGGGGGCCAGGCCCCTTGGGCGAGCAGGTCCTCCTTACTGAAGATGCCCGGGAAAAGGGGGGGTGTCTGCTTCCATTCTGCAATACAGGGAGATAATCTGGTGCAGAAGGAGTGGGGTTCAAGTGGGGGGGTATGAAGGGGCAGGTCTTGCCTTTATCTTAGGGAGGGTGATGCCTTTGGGGAGTTGTTGGAGGGAGGGAGTTGTGGCAGCATCACAGCACCTGAAATCTCTGCAGAAAAGGAGGCTGATGAGATTCTGGTGAGGATTTGGGTAGAACCTGTAACTCCGCAGGGACTGGGAGGGGCGCGGAGGAAGAACCCGAGGTCCCAGGCGAGCTGGATGAGCAGCTGCTGGACTCCACAGCTAAGGACACAACCACAGGCACACTCCGTGGTCACTGCCACGGTCACAGTGTGGTGCAATGGTTGGAGTGCTGGACTAGGACCTGGGAGACCAGGGGTCAAATCCATGCTCAGATGTGAAGCAGGGTAACATTGAGAGCCAGTCACTGCCCCTCGGCCTCACCTACCTCACAAGGTTGTTGTGTGAATACAATGAGTGGAGAACCGTCCCCACAACCTTGAGCCCCTTGGAAGAAAAGGTGGGATATAAATGAAATAAATACATAAGTGCAGCAATAGTGGTTTTTTGCAAGAGGAGGAGCTTCCATCGGCTTGACTGGAAGGACTGTTTTCGTTAACCCTAATTACAGTGCTAATGAGGTCTTTTTTTGCTAGGGTTGCTGTGTGTGTGGATAAGTTAATCCTCCTCTACCTGTGTGCTGCAGTCCTGACAAAATGACCCCTGTGGAGAAAGGTGCCATGTGTGGCCCTGCATAGAAAATAAGTCCATCCCTCTGGCTCCGTGTTCTCAAACCTGGCAGGCTCCAGTTGTGGGGAGCTGAGGCTGAAAGTGGGAAAGGGGGGGAGCTGGTAGCCCTCGTCAGCCTGGCTCTGTCCGCCTCCTTGCATGCAGCGGCTACTTACCTAACCTGGCCCTTCCTTTTCCAAGCAGATGGACTCTGCGCTTCCCCAGAGGCAGCCTTGGTTCCTGCCAAAGAGCAGCCGGCAGCTCTCCCGTCCGCGCAGAAGCGCCCGCGTGGTCGCAGGCCCCGCAAGAAGAGAGGCCCTGCCCGCCAGGAGCCCAAGGGACCGCCTGACGCCCCTGGGCCTTCGGAGAACGGCCCGCCCCTGCCGGTGAAGGTGCCGAAGAAGCGGGGGCGCAAGTCCAAGGCTGAGCTGCTTCTGAGGAAGCTGTCGCAGGGACTGGAGTGTCAGGCGCCCGAACCCCTCTGTCAACAGAAGCTGCTGGCCAGTGATGGAGATCTGGACTGTCTGGAGACGACGCCCGGGGGTCGCCCAAAGCGGAGGGCAGCAAAAGTGTAAGCGAGAGGCGTTGGCGGGCAGGGGGAGGACCTCGTTGGTAGCTCTTTGACTACTGAGCAGGAGTGGTGCTGCCTTCTTAGGCAAAGGGGGAAAGGAGGCAGCAATGGCCACCAGCTTGGAAGGCTTTAAAAGGGGACTGGATGTCAAAGAGGCTGCTTGATCAGGCCTGTTGCCCATGACCAAATGCCCCCCAAAACCTAGGAATCTAGATAGGCTGCCTCTGGACCTGGGGGTTCTATAAGAACAGAGGGGAAAAGCTGCTGGATGAGGCCAGTGGCCTATTTAGTCCAGCATCCTGTTCTCACAGTGGCTGACCAGATGCAAGCAGGAGTTGAGCACAAGAGCCCCAGTCTCCCCTCCAGCGGTTTCCGGCCCCTGGGCTTCAGGAGCTTTGCTGCTTCCAACTGTGGAGGCCAAGCCGAGCCACCGTGACTCGCTAGCCATACATGGAATCCTGGATTCATTCTCCTCCAGGAATGGGTTTAATCCTCTTTTAAAGCCATCCCAGTTGGGGGCTGCTCATGCCTGGGGGAGGAGAAGAGCGTGAGCAGCTACTAGCTACCATGGCTGTGTTCTGCCTCCCCTATCGGAAGCAGCAGCGCCTGAATCCCAGATTCTGGGAGCCACAGGTAGGCAGGGGGCTCCCATGCTCCAGTCCTGCTGGTGGGCTTATCCGTGGAGCATCAGGTTGGCCACCCTGAGAACAGGATGCTGGACTAAAGGAACCTTTGGGTTGATCCAGGCACCTCTCCTTCTGAGCAGGTCAGACCTCCTAAGAGGTTTTCAAGAAGGGGGAAACGGGACTCCACAGGGGCCTCACCTGGTTGCAGGCAGAACGTGCCCCCCCTCGACACCTGTGACCTCATGGACTTGGGGCCAAGCGGAGCCTCTTTTCTGCTGGGCTTTCAGTGGAAGTTGTCCTCTAGTTGTTCGTGTTGTGAACCGAATTCCTAAAACAAAAACCAACCGGGAAAAGATTAAAGAAATCCCTAGTCAGCAAATTGTACAGCATAATTTATTGACTGACTCTGCAGATATCTGCATGCAAGGCAAAGTTCTGCAGAAAGATGCAGAGAGAGGAGGGAGCTGGTGCTTAAGAACATAAGAATGTGGGAAGAGCCCCACTGGATCAGGCCAATGGCCTTCCTGGCCCAGCATCCCGTTCTGACAGTGGCCAAGCAGATGCCCATTATGGGAAGCCAGCAAGCAGGACCCCAGTGCAAGAGGGCTGGAGTTTCAAGCAGCTGCGATTCAGAAGCGTTGCTGCCTCTGACGGGGAGGGGGGCGCAGAGCACAGCCATCCTGGCTAGGAGCCACTTCCTCTCCATGAATTTGTCTAATCCTCTTTTAAAGCCATCCAAGTTACTAGTCCTCACTGTCTCATGGGAGCTTCCAGAATTTGTGTGGAACTTGGAGCTGCAGGACTTCTGCAAGCAGCACTTTGGCCCAGAGGACGGGGAGGTCCTGCCGCAGCCCCACCCCTGTTACCACGCTTCTTCAGTTCTTGCTCTTGCCCTGAAGATCTGAGGGGGTGTCTTGTGACCGTTTGTCCCTGTTCCCTCCCCTTTGGCCCGCAGAGCCCTTCTGTACCTGCAGGAGCTGGCTGAAGAGCTGACCTCTGTGTACCAGCCGCCCGCTTGCAGCGAGCCCTTGGAGGACGCCCCGCGACCGGTGGAGCCCATCCGGAAGCGGCGAGGCCGGAAGCCCCAGAGCCAGAAGCGGGAGAGCGAGGAGGATGCGGATTTCGTCCCCTCGGAGGAAGGGCTCCTGCAGGAGGAGGAGGAAGAGGAGGAGGGGGAGGAGGAAGAGGACAGCGACCTGCGGCTCAGCGAGCCCTCCGACTCGGACCTGGAGCCCGGCCTGCGTGGAGCAGCGGTGACTAAGCCGGGGGACGGGGAAGGAGCGCTCCTCTTGGGGGTGTGCTCAGAGGCCTCTGTGAACGAAGAGCGAGGCCGGCCCTTCTCTGGGGGCTGTCCGCTTGGGAGGGTGGGCTCCGTGGGCCTCTGTCCCTGACCCCCTCCTCCTTCTCCCCAGAGGCCCAAGAGCCAATGCCGAGGGTTTGCGTCCAACGGCTTACACAACTCCATCATGGCCCCCATCTGGAAGGCGCTCTCCGTCACCCACCATGTGTAAGTCTGGGGCTGCCTGCCCGCCTCTACGACTTTGCCTTACTGGGGAGGGAACTGAAGCACAGGAATGGGGAGGGGAGAGGAAAGGGGAGGGTCCCCTGCCTGGCAGTTGTTGTGCTGCTGCCGCTGTCGCCAAGACAAAGCTCAGCTCCTTTAACGCACGACCCTGCAGTACGGAAAGGAGTTGGGCTCATTGTCCTGCCCTTCAAGGAATGCAATCGGAGGGTGGGGGGACTGTGCGCCTGAAACATTCAGGCCGGTGCGGGTTCCAGGGGCTCCAGCTGGGGCCCTGGAGGGCGAGGACTGCCTGGGTTTGTTCCTGCCGAGGTTGCAGGGATGCCCTGGGGATGCTGTCGCCCTCTGGGCTGGCCCCACTTCTCTCTGACGCCATGTGGCTGTGTTTGCTTGCAGGCGCGAGCAGCTCTACTCCCCCTGGGAGTTTCCAGAGTGGGTGCCCTCTGCCCGGAAGTGGGTCTTCCTCTCGGAGAGGTGAGTGGCCTCCTGACAAAGAAGCAGGGGGCAGGGGCCAGCCTGGCTAAGAACACCCGGACCCAGGTTGGCGGTTGCATTGATGGGGGGAGGAGTCCATGCTGGGGAGAGAGGAGGGAGAGGGTGCCCTGCATGGCATGCCCTCTATGCCACTGCCACCACCAGCAGGAGGAGCCCCAAAATCTCCACCAGGAAAGAGGCCGCTTTGAATGTGCAGCCCAGCCTCTTTTGAGAGCCCAAAGAGGTCAGGGTGTGTGTGTGTGTGTGTAGGAGATCCTTGGAGTGAGTTTCCCCTCTTTCCTCCTTCCTCTTCCAAAGCGAAGCTGAGGAATACCTCCCCAGCGAGACCAAGTCCCCGCTCTTCTGCATCAAGCGCGAAGGCCTGCACGAAGACAGCAGCGTCCTCTACCGGATCAACAGGTGCCGCTCACTTTATGTAAACGCCTCTTCCGTCTCTCAGTACTTGGAAGAGCCTAGGAGCCGCCTGTGGGATCAGGCCGTGGGCCCCAAGAGTCCAGCTTCCTGTTCTCAGTTGCCTGTGGGAAACCAGCCAGCAGGTTCTGAGCACAAGAGCGAATCACCCGTCCTGTGGCTTCCAAAGCCTGACTCTGGAGGCAGAGAAGAGCCCGCCATTGAGAGCCCTCTCCTCCTCCATGAATTTGCCTAATCCTCTTTTAAAGTCACCCAGGTTGGTGGCCCCCCCTGCCCTCCTCCAGGAAGGAGTTTCACAAATTAGCCATGTGCCGTGAACCTTGTGCATTGCAAAGCACCCTGTTGGAAGCAAGACTCCTGGCCTGTGAGCCCCTTGGCAAGACCCACCCTCCTCCTCTTTCCCCTCGGGCAGGTTCAACGCCTTGCAGCCCCACGAGGAGCGCCTGGATGTGACCTTCTTTGTGGGGGGTCCCGTCTGGGCCATGGAGTGGTGCCCCACCCCAGAAGGCGCTGTGGCCTCCCAGTACGCAGCCATCTACTGCAATCCCGGCATGGACGACCGGCACAGCTTGGCGGGGACCCACACAGGGCCAGCGCTGCTCCAGCTCTGGGAGCTGGGGCCCCTCCAGCAGGAGGCAGGGTGAGTCAGGAGCCCCCAGGCCAGCTGCAGAGCTCCTTGGCCCGCCCTTCCCCAGGGCTTCAGCCCCAGGGCAGCCTTGTGGCCTCCCATTGGAGTGTCCTGATCCCCAAGGACCCCTGGGCAAGGCGGGAGGGCAGGGGAGGAGGTGCTGTATCTGCTGCAGGATCAGAGAGGCTGGCACCTGTGAGCTGGGCCTCTCTGGTCCCCTGGCATGAAAGTAGAGAGAGGAGCTGCCACAAGGAAGACACGACAAATGGGTTTCCTGCTGCTCTGGAGGGGAGGCACCAAACCAAAAGATTCAAGTTCCAAGAAAGGAGATTCTGAGGAAGTCCTGACAGTCAGGACTGTTCAGCAGTGGAACGGGCTCCCCCCCTTGCTAAGCAGAGGTTGGACGGCCGTCTGCCAGAGATGCTTTAACTGCCACCCCTTCGCTGCAGGGGCTTGGGCCAGGTGACCCCTGGAGTCCCTTCTAGGATCCCTCTCCAAGACATGGCCACTCTTCTAGACTGGGGTCTGTGCTATGACCGCCTCCCCCCGCCTTCTCTCCCCTTCCCAGGTCAGCCACCAAGCCAGGACTGGCCTACGGCATTGCCACCGACCACGGCTGCATCTGGGATATGAAGTTCTGCCCCAGCGGTGCCTGGGAGCCCCCTGCCACCCGCCACAAGGTACGAGGGGCCTCTTGAGAGAGCACATATGCCGCTCTGGAGGGGTGGGGTGGAGCGGGGGCAGGCTGGCAGAGCCGGCCGCTTGCTGGGGCCCCACAGCCTGGCGTCTCCCAGCTCTCTTTCCTGTCCCCAGCAGTCGCCCTCCCAGATGAGCCGCCTGGGGCTGCTGGCCGTGGCCTTCTCTGATGGCAAGGTGATGCTGTACAGCCTGCCTCACGCAGAGGACCTGCGTGGCTCCCGGAGAGCCCAGGTAACAGGTAGGAAGAGCTGTGAAGGGACCCCTCCTCCCCTGGGGCACGGGGAGGGTGGGGCGCCAGGGCCTCTGCCATTGTGGTTCCCTTTGTGGGTGGGAAGGAGCATCTCTTTCTCCACCACCCCCTTTTTTCTTTCTTTCTTTCTTTCTTTCTTTCTTTCTTTCTTTCTTTCTTTCTTTCTTTCTTTCTTTCTGATAGCCATGTTCAAATATATAAAAGGATGTCATATAGAGGAGGGAGAAAGGTTGTTTTCTGCTGCTCCAGAGAAGCGGACACGGAGCAACGGATTCAAACTACAAGAAAGAAAATTCCACCTAAACATTAGGAAGAACTTCCTGACAGAGCTGTTCGGCAGTGGAATTTGCTGCCAAGGAGTGTGGTGGAGTCTCCTTCTTTGGAGGTCTTTAAGCAGAGGCTTGGCAGCCATATGTCAGGAATGCTTTGATGGTGTTTCCTGCTTGGCAGGGGGTTGGACTGGATGGCCCTTGTGGTCTCTTCCAACTCTATGATTCTATGATTCTTTCTTTCTTTCTCCCTTTCTCCCTTTCTCCCTTTCTCTGCCTTGGCTGGTGTTTTGCCAGCTCAGGGCTGTTTTATGGGGTGGCAGAAGAGAGTCTCTCGGCCAAAACGTTCTGGAAGAGGCAGCTGCCCCCTCCCTGGTGGGGCTGGGGGGTGGGGTGGGGGGCCGGCAGCGGCCTGGGTGCTCAGCCAGCCGTATCAGCTAATGAGCCTTGTAATGATATCTGTCTGCAGGCATGATGGATGAGGACTGCAGGCAGGCGACGTTGGGGGGTGCTCAGCTCTGCCTCCTCTGGCGGCCGCCGGCGGCGGGGGGGAATAAAGGAGGCTCAGTCCCCCCTCCCCTCTCCAAACACACCCTCCATGAGACTCTACTGCTCAGGCCTCTGCCTGGCAGAGCCTTCGAGGGCATCTCTGCCCGACAGCTGGCTCCCTAACTGAGGGCCAGCCAGCCAGCCAGCCTCCCCCCCCCTCGTCTCCATCTCATGATCCAAGGAGGACCTTGGAGAAGGCGGCTGCTGCCCCAGCCCAAGAGTCCTCTCCCCCCCCCCCGCCTGCTTCTCTGAGGTCTCTCTGACACAGAGGCAATCTTTTTGAAGCAACCGCTCCGCTGCCACCCTAAAAAGCTATCAGGCAATTTCTCTGCAGGGGCCTTTTAAAAAAGGGTCTCTCTTAAAAGGCAGGGGCTACAGCTGACCTGAGTCACGAAATGAGGGTGATGCCTGGAGAGAACAACAAATTTATTATTTATATCCCGCCCATCAGCCGCTCTGGGCGGCTTTCAACAAAATATTAAAATACAATGGTCTGTTAAAAATTAAAAGCTTCCCTAAAGATGGGCCCAGAGCACCGTTTGGTCCTGCTTTGGGGGGGGAGGGGGGCTTTGCTTGAGCAGCCTGAGAATCAGTCAGGTAGGAGGGGGCGACTTGGCTTGGCTGAGGTGGGGGGTCGGGTCTTGTGAGCCCTCTGGAGGGGTGGCGCTTTCTCTCACCCCACAGAGGCTGCTCCCTGCCTCACAGCATCTCTCCCCTCCTCCTAGGTGGGTCCTCCCCCCGGCACACCATCTGCAAGGTACGTCCTGCCAGGCCCACGGAGGATCTGGGGGAGCCCCATTCTGAGCCCTTCAAGCTGCCCATGTTCTGAGGGGCAGGGACCAAAGGGCGGCTCCCTGAGCCTCCTCGTGAGCAGGGGGCTGCTTCCCTCATCGGTCCAGCTGCAGCTCTGGAAAGACTGGGGCAGGAGTCGCTGAGCCCCCTTTGCACGGGGAGCAGGGGTCAGGCCTGGGATCTTGAGCGTGAGTTTCCAGGGGGCTTCTTCTCTGGTCTCCCCCCGCCCCGACTCCTCCTCCTCCTCCATCCCCGCAGGTCCAGTGCATAGCCTCCCTGCAGGTGGGGGCCATCCAGGCCGGGAGCCCCTCCGAATGCGGACAGTGCCTCAGCTTGGCCTGGATGCCGGCGAAGCCTCACCAGCGCCTGGCGGCTGGTTTCTATGATGGTGAGAGGCGAAAGCTCTGCAGCTGAAACTCCCAAGTGCCAAGGTGGCTCTGAGGGGGGGTGTCCCCCCCGCCCCCCTGGCTCAGGCTCCGGCTCCCAATCCCAGCCTTCTCCTCAGAAGGTGATACACACCCTCCTTCTCTGGCAGTTGGATGGCCGCCTGTCAGGGATGCTTGAATTCTGATTCTTGCTTTCAGGCGGTTGGGCTGGATGACCCTTGAGGTCCCCTCCAATTCTCCTCCTCCCTGCCTGTCCCCCCCCCTTCTTCCAGGCACAGTGGCCCTCTGGAACCTGGCCAGCCGCTCCCTGTTGCAGCGAGTGCGTCAGCCGGACGGCTCCCTCAAGCTCTACCCCTTCCACTGCTTCCTGGCCCACGACCACGCCGTGCGCAACATCCAGTGGTGCAAGGCCAACAGGTGGGGGCCGGGCTTAGCGGGGGGGGGACTTCCTCCGGCCTCCTTCCCCTCACTGCCTGGGGGGAGACCCCCCAAGGGACCAAGCCCAGTGTGGGGGGGGGGCCCTGCCAGGACCTCCCTCGCTGAGCTGCCTCCCCCTTGCTCGCTCCAGCAACTTCATGGTGACGGCCGGGAACGACCGCAAGATCAAGTACTGGGACCTGCGGCGGCTGTACGAGCCGCTCAACAGCATCAAGCGCTTTCTGAGCACGGAGATTGCCTGGCTGCTGCCCTACAGCGGCATCACGGTGGCCCAGGACAACTGCTATGCCTCGTGAGTGCGGGGAGAGGGGAGGGGAGGGCTGCTAGCCAGCACGGCTGGGCTCTGCTTCCCGATCCCTGTTGCAGGAATCCTCTTGCATTGCAGGTACGGCTTGTGTGGGATCCACTACCTGGACGCCGGCTACCTGGGCTTCCGGGCTTACTTTGTGGCCCCTCGGAAGGGCACCGTGTGGGTAAGCAGAGTCTCCTCTGCCGCCTTCGTTTGAGAGCAACAAGGGGGCAGCCTCGGGGCGCTGGGGGCCCTCTTATTTCTGGGGAGGGGGGAATGAAGAAGGGTGACATCCCTCCCTCCCTCCCTCCCTCCCTCCCTCCCTCTTCCAGAGCATCTCTGGATCCGACTGGCTCAACACGGTGGCTGCTGGAGACGTCACAGGGGAGCTGGTGGCGGCCATGATGCCTGACCTGTCCGTCAACCCGCACAATGTCAAGCGTCCGTCGGAGCGCCGATTTGTAGGTGTTGCTGCCGCTCAGTGGGGTGGGGGGGGTCTGCAAGGGAGTCACAAGCTTTGCCTTCAGTCCAGCAGGGGAGAAAGTGAGGCCTGCCCCACCCCTCCATCCTCTAGATCCAGGGTGGGGGTCCCTGGCCCACACCTCGACTCACCCAGGGGATGAAGGGAGCTGCAGCCCCTTGGCTGTAGCCACAGAATAGTCCAGGCTGGATCCAGTGGGGGGGAGCAGCTGCCTTGGCTGGAATCCCTCTAGGCAGCTGGGTGCTCTCAGCTCCAATGCGCCCCCCCCCTTTAGCTCTGAAAAGTCTCTCTGTGTGTCACAGGGGGGTGGGCTTCTGTGCCCTCTGAGAGAATGGCTGAGCTCCAAGTCTTCATGACGTCCCTTTCCCCTCAGACGGGTTTGGGGGCAGGGAACACTCATTCTCTGCCGTGGGTCCCAGCCCCACATTGGGCAAATGCTTCCAGCATGGCAGGGAGCTAGACTAGATGGCCCTTTAGGTCCCTTCCCACAGCCTGGGAAAGTGCCAGGAAAGGGGACTCTTTTGAGGTGGGGGGGGCAGATTCTGGTGCTGGAAAATTTGGGGTGCCTGACTTGGGGCTTCTGGCTCCTGCTGCGTGTGGGGATGTGAAACCTCCCGCTTGGGAGGAGCCTTGCCTCTCAACAGCCCACCCAATAGAACGTCAGAGGAGGAAGCTGGATCAGGACAAAGGGTCCATCCGGTCCAGGCTGCTCTTCCCCACGTGGCAAAATACCCCATAGACCCTAGGAATGTAGATAGACTGCTTTGGGAGCTGGAGGTTCCACAGAAACAGAAAGAGCCCTGCTGGGAGTCCCATCTAGTCCAGCGCCCTGTTCTCACGGTGGCCAACCTGGTGCCCACGGTGGGAACGCTGCGCCAGGGATCTCCTTTGATTCCGAAGCAGGGCTGCCTTTGGGCAGGGCTGTTGTGCCTGGCAGCGCCCCCTAGCCCTCTCCTCCTCCTCCTCATCTTCCGCAGCCCGTCTACAAGGCCAGCCTGCTCCCCTGCCGCCTCCACAACCAAGAGGCGTCGGCAGGAGCCCCCGGCGAAAAGCTGATGGCCACCGTGGAGGGCAGGACGTACCAGGAGTCTGTGGCCCAGAACTACATCCTCTTCCGAGACACGGACCTGGTGAGGCCTCGGAGGAGACGGGAGGCTGGGGGCAAGGAAGAGGGAGGCAAAGGGCTGCTTGAACCCCCCCCCCATGTCTTCCTGGAGGGGCAACCTGGGTGGCTTGTGCTGGGGGGTCACAGGGTGTGTGTCCCCCCCACCCCCCAAGTGTCCAGGATTCATATCGCTGATCCCCAGCGCGCTGCTCTTCTGTGGTGTGTTCCTGGCTGATAGGGCTCCTTCCCAAGCCCATCAATCGCCAGCTGTCAGGAGGAGGCCCCCATGGGATGTAGCTGCAGCCCCCCCCCCACTACTTGGCCTGGCCCCACCAACTCTCTCAGCCCCACCCCCCACTTTTCCCTCTCCAGAGGAGCTTCAAGAACATCTTCAGGCGGAAAGGGAGGAAGAAGCCCCTCCTGGCAGAAGAGGAGAAGGAGGGGGACGGATTGGGGCGCCTGCAGCTGGAGGCTGTGCACAAGGTGAGCGGGGGGGGGCTCTACCCCTGTGAACTGCAGAATGGATTAGTGGGATCAGGCCATTGGGGGCTTCCTGTTCTCACCATGCCCCCAAGGGAGACCCTGCAAGGAGATTCTCACAGGAGCAACTCTGCCTTGTTTCCAACAACGGACATTGTATTGGCTCTGACTTGCGGGGTCCCATAGCAGCCTCCTGTAAGAGCATCAGAAGAGCCGGCTGGATCAGGCCACGGGGGGCTCAGCTAGTGCAGCATCCTGTCCTCCCAGTGCCCAGCCCAAGGCCTGGGGGAATCCCAAAGGCAGGATCCAGGCAAGAGAGCGCTCTCCAGTCTTGTGGGTTCCAGCCACTGGGATTGGGGGGGGGGCTTGCTGCCTCCAGCCCTAGAGCCAGAGTAGAGCCATCCTGGCCAGGAGCCCCCCAGAGCCCTCTCCTCCATGAATGGGGGCCATTGCTGCCTCCTGGGGCAGGGAGGGAAGAAGGACTTTCTTTTATCTGTTGTGCATCCTCCGACCTTGTGCTGCCTGGGGAAACCCAGCCAGGTGGGTGGGGTGTAAATAAGAATAAAATTATTGTGATGGCACACCTGAAAGTTCTAGTGGGGGGGGGGGAGAAAGGAGAGTTTTCCCTTGGACGCTTTCCTCAGGCCTCCCAGAGCTCATGGCCGGTCTCTCTGAGCCCCCTGGATCAGCCAGGGAGTGAGTCTGTTCCTCCTGAAGGGGGGGCAGGGTCCGTTCCCCCCTTGCGCTTCCCCGCCTGACGTCCCTCTTCTCCTGCAGGTGCGCTTCAGCCCCAACCTGGCCTGCCACACCTGGCTGCTGTCGGGGGGCCAGTCCGGCCTCGTGCGTCTGCACTGCCTCCAGGCCCTGGCCTCGCCCCCCAGCCGCAAGCTCCTCCGTGAGTGCCAGGCTCAGTTCAGCGCCATGTTTGACACAGAGGAGGAGGGTAGCCCTGCGGCAGAGCCCCCAGGGGCACACCCTGCAGTCAGCTGAGCAGCGCCCCCCCCCAGCACCGGCAGAAATCGAGGAGGAGGAGGAGGAGGCGGGAATCTCATTCGAGGCGCCCAGAGCCACAAGGGCATCTTGCAGGGCGTTGGTGGACTGGCTGGATCCTGGTTGCATTGCGAGGACGGACACAGCTACGGAGGAGCACAAGGAGAGGCCAGACCCCCAGTGGGCTTGTGGGTGTCTCCTTTCCCCTTGGGTGGGGCTGGGAGCGAGAAGCAGCCCCTGCCCCCAAACTGGACATCTCTCCATGATTGTGTGCTTTTGCTTCTGGGGCAGGGGGTGGGCGAGGGGTTTCTTCCAGCCTGCCCTATGTGTGACCCACAGCTCCAGGGCAGGGAGGGGGTTTCTGCCTCCCTTTGGCTGGCCCAGTGGAACAACCATTTGCCCCCCCCCCAACATGGCCCGGCTGAGGTTGGCTAGGCACGTGGGGCCCAGACCAGCTCCCTGCTAGATTCATTTTGGGCATTTTGCCCCAGCCGGCCTCTTGGGGGGGGGGCTGGGGGGCACAGCAGCCTTGCTCACATTGAGCTCATTCCTTGTCTTTTAACTGTCGTTCTTATTAAAGTGACTTGTTTTGTTTCAAAGGCCGGCTCTTTCTTCCGAGGCCTGTGCTCTTTAAGGAAGGCCCCCCCCCAAAAAAAATCCCACAGCAGCTGCTGATTCTCCCTCTGGCTTGGCATCTACGCTGCTCAGTGCCAAGCTGTGGAAGAAGGGGGCGGACCCTCCTCCATTTTTAGGCAAGGGGTTCTCAGGGGTTCCTTAGCTGGCATTCCTTGGGGATCCCTTCCGACTCCCCCCACCCTGCCCCCTTCCACCTCTGCCCCAAGGACTGGCAGACAGGCTGGCGGGTTGGGCTGAGGCAGCAGCTCGCTTTATTGGAATCTCTGGTACTCTGAGCACTTGGTTAAGACAACACTTGGACACTCGACACGGTCGAAACACATACACACACAGACGTGAACTCCACAAGGTCACAGGCACAAGGACACGTGAGTGTGGGGAGGGAGGGGCTCGCCCTCCATGGGGAGGGGGGATCTCCCAGCAGCAGCACTTCCTGGGCCAGTGGGGGCTGGGGGGCTGGGCTCTCCACGTGGGCACCTCGCCCAAAGCATCTGGCAGGCAGTGGAGGCATTCCTGATCAGGAGGGTTGGGGAACTGGTTTCTGCCCCCCCCAGGGCAGCTCTGCAGAGGCCAAAGATGAGCAAGGAGTTTGCTTCCCTGCCATGGCATCCCTTTTTGACCTCCCGGCGAGACCACTTTGCTTTCGGCCTGGCCAAGCGGGTGGCGGGGGAAGGATCTGCCCTTGTCTGTCATGGCTGCTTCAGTTGGGATTCCTGCATCGCAGGGGGTTGGACTGGATGACCCTGGGGAGGGGGGGGAACCCTCTCGATTCTGTACAGCTGTTTAAACTCATAGGGTGCCTTGCAGACTTGACTCCACGGCGGGGAGCTTGCTGGAAAGGGGACACACTCGTGCAAACACCGACGAATGGCAGGCCTCGCCTGGGGGGGGGGGGGCTGGGTTGCATTTGCACACCAAAGACACTGAGGCAGGCAATAGGGTGGGCAGTAGCAGAGGGTCTCTCCCCCCCCCCCGTGCCTGCCTGGAATGTGACACGAAGAATAACAAGATGCGCCGAGGCAGGCGCTCAGCCTCCTCTCCTCTGGCGGTGGAGCTGAGCAGAGGAGACACCCCCCACCCCCCTGCTGGCCCCGGGATTCCCGGCGCCTCCTGGCTGAGGTTGGCAGTTGGAGGGCACCGAGGGCGCAGCGCTGGGCTCAGTCCTGTGGGTCCTGGCACTGGCGGCAGCTGGCCATGTCGTCCAGGTAGCGCTCCACCTGGATGGTGCAGGAGACAAAGCCAAACTTGCTCTGCAGGACGGCTGTGGCCTCTCGCAGCACAACCTCCATGTCGGCACCAGAGTCTGGAAGGGGGGAAAGGCCGGGGGGGGGTGGCGGGGAGACAGAGAAAGGGATCAGCTTGTTCACCACGGAAGAGTTTGCAGGATCAGCTAGCCCAGCATCCTGTTCTCACAGCAGCCAAATACCTCTATGAACCTGGGAATCGAGATAGACTGCCTCTGCACCTGGAGGCTCCATAAGAACGAAAGAAGAGCTTTCTGGATCAGGCCAGTGGCCCAGCCTCCTGCTCTCACAGTGGCCAGCCAGATGCCCATCAGGGGAAACCAGCAAACAGGATCTGAGCAGAAGAGCAACTCCTCTCCTACAGTTTCCAGCCCTGGCGTCCAACTGTGGAGACAGAGCATAGCCATTGTGGCTGGTAGCCATTGCTAGCCCTCTCCTCCATGGATGGGCCTGATCCTGAGCCTTGGGTGGGGGGAGTATTGTTAGTATTGCTCACTCTTAAAGTAACTGTCGGCCGAAAGGCCAGCTGCCCCTTTATAGACCTGTTGAGATCACTTCAGTCATCTGGGGGAAATTGTATTTCGTATCAACACCCTACAGCAGCGTTTCTCAACCGCTGTTCCGCAGCACACTAGTGTGCCGCGAGACGCTGGCTGGTGTGCCGCGACGTGTGGCGACGAGAAGGGCGATTTGCATTGTCGCGTGCCTGGCGGCCGCCAATATACAACACTAACCCGCCGGAAAGCAATATTTCTCCTCTTTCCCAAAGCTCAGTGCAAACGAGTCTGGCGGCTGCCAATACGCAGCGCTGACCCGCCGGAAAGCAATATTTGGCAAGTGTTTCTTACAGTCATAATTATAATATAGGGCGGCACAGAGTTAAATTTTTTAACTTTTTTAATGGTGGTGTGCCTCGTGATTTTTTTCACAGAACAAGTGTGCCGTGGCCCAAAAAAGGTTGAGAAACACTGCCCTACAGAACATCATAGGGGGTGACCTGAAAACTCATTTTTCACCATTGCCCCTGTATTATGGGATCCCCTTTGCTTTAGAGGTCTTCTAAATACATCCTCCCCCCCCCCCCCCGGCTTTCCCTGATCCATAAGATTGGGTCATGTTCTTTATTTATGTCAGTTCCCCAGATTCCTGGTTTTATGCTGCTGTTTTACCGGTTCCATGTTGCATTTTTCGTAAACTTTTTTAAGCGGTGCACCACTTTTGAGGTTTTTAAAATATTAAGTGGCTTATGAAGTGCCTTTACATGAATAGATAACATTCCCAGCTATACCAATGGATTTTTGCCCTGGATAGATGTGTTTTGCTTTTGAGGCGTTTTAAACTCAGGGTAGCATCCCGAAATGTGGTTGCCCCACCTGCAGCCTGAGGTGGTACAGTCCCCACCCCCATCTCCTTGGGCTTTTGCCCTCTCAGGGGCTGCTGGGTTCCTGCAGGGAGTCCCGGGGGGGGGGTAGGGGGTGCTCACCAATTGCCAGGTGCACAGCCACCACATGATGGCTGAGGGTCAAGGCCCAGAGGTGGAGGTTGTGAGCCCCCTTCACGCCCTTGACGGACAGCAGCACTTCCTTCACGGCTTTGAACTCCACACCCCGCGGAGACCCTGGAAGAAAGGGAGGCAGGATGGGGCACAGACTTGGCTGGGTCCCTCCAAACCCCCAGCTCCCATCCTTGGAGGAGGAGCAGGTGGTGGTGCCATCTCCCTTCCTGGCTGGCATACCCTGGAGCACAGCAAGGGAGGGGCACCTCCTGCTGGAGATGGTCACTCAGTGGTGTAGCGGGGGGGGGGTGTCACAGGGGCAGTTGCCCCGGGCAAAAAATGGTTAGGGGGTGCAAAATTTCAACACCTGGTGCAGCTTTGAAACAGCTGTGTGCTTCCACCGCTGGGCCACGCGAACCAGGAAGTGAGCTCTCCAGACAAAGCAAGACCCTGGGCTCTGGCAACCCATGCGGCCACCAGCAGATAAGGCGGGTGCCAGGAGAGGTAAGTGGCAGACTGCAGACCAGTGGTGGACAGACATTTGGGGGGCCCTGAAGCTCAAACTGTCATGGGGACCCATTTTCAACCAGCAACAAGGTCCACGTAGCCCCTGTCCTCTTCTTCAGTGGGTCTGTTCCACAACTGATCACCCCACCTTTGCAAGATCTGTGCTACTGACTCTTCGGGATTGTTGAAATGCATACAACAAAAAGTAATCAAATCGTGCGAATCCAATGGGGTCTACAAGACTCAATGTAATTTAAAGCAATGTGGACTCAGGTCACTTCTGGGCCTCCTCTGGGATGAGGGGCCCTGAAGCTCCTTAGTTTCACAGCAGATCCGCCCCTGAACATGGCTGTCCGGCAGGAACCCTGACCAGGAGCACACCTGTTTGGAGTGGAAGATGTGCCGCAAGGCCTTCTTGGAGGGACGTCTTGGAAGATGCAGCCCTGCATCCATGGCAGATCAGCAGCAGGATGACTCCCTGGCAGACTCCGCTAGGTCTGGGCTTGGCAAGCGGTGCCCTCTGGGGATTGCTGGACTACAACTCCCATCTGGGCTGATGGAAGTTGGAGTTCAACCGTATCCAGAGGGTGACAGGTGAGTTGCAGAATCTTGGAGACGGACGCTCCAAGGGCGATTTGTCTTTATGCCTGGAGTCTGAAGGTGCCTCGTGCCAAGGCTGAGTCAGTCACTTGTAGAGGGACGTGGCCCCTGTCTCTTCCCCTCTGCCTTTCCCCTGCCCCTCCCAGCTCCTCCTTCCTCACCTGCTGACTTGCAGGTGGTCTTGGGTCCCCTTGGATGTTGGCTTTGCAACCAGTGCCCTGAGCCTGACCAGGCCTGACAAGGAGGTCCAGCTGGAATTGCACCAGGATTTTATTCCTCAGGCAGGCTTCCCTTAGCCAGTTAACAAGGTGGCCTCATTTGACCCGAGAGGGTCAGGGTGGGAACTCACCTTCCATGAGCACCCGGAAGACGTCGCGGAGGATAGTCACGGTGGAGCCCACCACAAAGACCGAGAAGAGGAAGGTGCTGATGGGATCTGCAATCTTATACTGGGGCTGCAAAGCAGGGGAGGGGGAGAGGCAGGGATAGACAAAGATAACACAGAGGACCCCTAGAACAGATTTAGGGGGCAAGGGGGAAGGGAGGGGCAGCCCCATTCCTCAGGCAGAAATCCTTGCGCTGATGTGACACACTCCTCGGCGCTACTTTGGATCCAACCCGATTGTTGCTTTGGTATGTCAATTTTGTTAATTAATTGAGTCTAATAAGTGGAGGGGGATAAGGGACCCAGGTGGCGCTGTGGGTTAAACCACTGAGCCTAGGGCTTGCTGATCAGAAGGTTGGCGGTTCGAATCCCTGCGACGGGGTGAGCTCCCGTTGCTTGGTCCCAGCTCCTGCCAACCTAGCAGTTCGGAAGCACGTCAAAATGGAAGTAGATAAATAGGAACCGCTCCAGCGGGAAGGTAAACGGCGTTTCCATGTGCTGCTCTGGTTTGCCAGAAGCGGCTTTGTCATGCTGGCCACATGACCTGGAAGCTATACGCCGGCTCCCTCGGCCAATAATGCGAGATGAGATGAGCGCCGCAACCCCAGAGTCGGTCACGACTGGACCTAATGGTCAGGGGTCCCTTTACCTTTACCTTTTAAGTGGAGGGGGAGTAGCCTTCCAAAATCTCTGGAATCAGAGATGCAGCTGCCTCCCACTCTGTGGTTCCAGCAGGGGGAACTGGACCCAGTGAGCGGAATCTGCAGGGAAGCAGGTTTGCCTGGACATTCAGGGAGAAGAGGACCTCTTGGGCCACAGACAGGCCTCCTGGCAAGTTGGCAGGGTGTACTTGGAGGGTTGGCTCCACCACCATTTGCCAGGAACAGGAAATATTTAGATAAGAACCCCCATGGTGCTCTGATTCTTAATGTGTGCTGCCTTTTTAATTTGGCAATTTAAACTGATCTACTGCATCGTTTGTGTTTGATGCATTGTCCCTCTTAATTGTGATGGGTGCTGGTCAATACAAAAAGAGAGCGAGAGGAAAATCTCTTTAGCTGTGATTCCTGCATTGCATGACTCTTGGGGGTCCCTTCCAACTCTACAATTCTATGATTCCATGGAAACAGACAGTGCTTCGAGGAGGGAGGCTCTGGGTCCCTATCCAGAGCAGGGTGCCTACCTTGAAGTAGATGACGGTTGCAGCCACGAAGACCCCGATGCTCTGGAGCAGGTCGCCCACCACGTGCACAAAGGCGGCTCGGACGCTGGTGTTGCTGTGGGCGGGCACCGCAGGCGCACCGCAGGGGCTCTCCCCAATCCGCTCGTAGCCCCCTGTGCTCACCCCGTGGCTGTGGGGGGAGCCCGACTGGTGCAGAAGGTAGGCCATACTGCAGAGAGGGGTGGCAAGAGCTATGAGCCAAGGCTTTGGGGGTGGGGGACACACCCTCCTCCTCCCAGGGCAAGGCAACCATTGAGGTCCCATCCCAGACCCTCCAAGTCGTTTCCAGGGACACCTCTGATTTAGAGAAGACATCCTGGTTTCTGAATGCATCCTAGAATGTCTCACTTTTCCTTAGGGTGTCCCTATTTCCATTGGATAAATGTTGGGGGTTATGGAGTTACCTGACCCCCAAGCCGTCTGAAGGCAATCCTGTCCAGTGTATAGGGAAGGGTGTTTTTAATGGCTAATGTTCTATTATGATTTTATATATGTTGGAAGCTGCCCAGAGTGGCTGGGGCAACCCAGGAAGATGTGTGGCGTAGAAATAGTAAAATTATCATTATGGAATAGGACATCCCTATTTTCATCAGAGAAATGTCGGAGGGTATGCCATCCACCTCAGCAGCCTCTTGCCTACCACAGCTCTTGGGCCCTGCTTGTGGGCAGAATGCTGCCTTCTACAAATATCTTAGGGGCTGTCATGTGGAAGATGCAGCGAGTGTGTTTCCCTCTGCTCTGGAGGGGAGGACTCGAACCCATGGCTTCAAGTGACGAGAATGGAGATTCCGACTCAACATCAGGAAGAACTTTCTGACAGTAAGAGCTGTTCAGCAGTGGAATGGACTCCCTCGGGAGATAGTGGACTCTCCTTCCATGGAGGTGTCTAAGCAGAGGTTGGATTTCTGTATTTTAGAATTTCTGGTTTTTTGGAAGCCGCCCAGAGTGGCTGGGGGAACCCGGCCAGATGGGCGGGGTATAAATAATAAATTATTATTATTATTATTATTATTATTATTATTATTATTATTATTATATCTGTCAGGGATGCTTTAGCAGAGATTGCTGCATTGCAGGGGGTTGGACTGGATGACCCTGGGGGTTCCTTCCAACTCTACCATTCTGTGATACTATGGAGGTTTTGGAGCAGCAGTTGGATGGCTACCTGAAAGGGATTCCTTAGCTGTGATTCCGGCCTGGTGTGGGGTTGGGCTAGAATTATAGGAACTGACCAGAGGTAGCCCCTGGCAATGGGAGTGTGTTGTGCGATAGATCCTGGATGGGGCCTGAGAATCCGTCCTCTGCCTCCCCCAATGCCCCACGCCAGGCCTCACATGATGTTCACGCCCACAGCGCAGGCCGAGGTGCCCAGCATGGCCGAGGCTTCGATCTCGTAGTCATTGCTGATGATGCGGGCCGAGGCCAGGTAGACCAGCACTCCTGTGACGATCCAGATGGAGAGGACCGAGGCCAAGGCGCCCAGCGTCTCTGGGGGGTGGAGTTGGGGGGAGAGAGGGAGATGCCAGTCAGGGGTGCATTGCCAAAGTAGCCCTGTGCCTGCCCTCCAAGCTGGGGAGCACCAAGGCCAGCTCTGGGCCTTTTCCCTGAGGCTGCCTGGAACCCGAACCTGGATCTTCCTGGATCTCTCGGATCTGCCTGTTTGTCCCCAAGGCTAGTTTGCAGAGGAGTCCTTTGCAGAGAAGCCTGGCATTAAGGCAGTTTGAGGATGGATGGCGGCTAACAGATTGAGGTTGAATCCCGACAAGACAGAAGTACTGTTTGTGGGGGACAGGAGGCGGGCAGGTGTGGAGGACTCCCTGGTCCTGCATGGGGTAACTGTGCCCCTGAAGGACCAGGTGCGCAGCCTGGGAGTCATTTTGGACTCACAGCTGTCCATGGAGGCGCAGGTCAATTCTGTGTCCAGGGTGGCTGTTTATCAGCTCCATCTGGTACGCAGGCTGAGACCCTACCTGCCCACGGACTGTCTCGCCAGAGTGGTGCATGCTCTAGTTATCTCCCGCTTGGACTACTGCAATGCGCTCTATGTGGGGCTACCTTTGAAGGTGATCCAGAAACTACAGCTAAGCGGCAGCTAGACTGGTGACCGGGAGCAGCCGCCGAGACCACATAACACCGGTCCTGAAAGACCTACATTGGCTCCCAGTACGTTTCCGAGCACAATTCAAAGTGTTGGTGTTGACCTTTAAAGCCCTAAACGGCCTCGGTCCGGTATACCTGAAGGAGCGTCTCCAACCCCATCGTTCTGCCCGGACACTGAGGTCCAGCGCCGAGGGTCTTCTGGTGGTTCCCTCGCTACGAGAAGCCAAGTTACAGGGAACCAGGCAGAGGGCCTTCTCGGTAGTGGCACCCACCCTGTGGAATGCCCTCCCACCAGAGGTCAAAGAGAACAACAATTACCAGACCTTTAGAAGGCATCTCAAGGCAGCCCTGTTTAGGGAAGCTTTTAATGTTTGATGGATTTCTGTGTTTTAATGTTTTGTTGGAAGCTGCCCAGAGTGGCTGGGGGAACCCGGCCAGATGGGCGGAGTATAAATATATTATTTATTATTATTATTATTATTATTATTATTATTATTATTATTATTATTATTATTATTATTATTATCGGGCCAGGGAGACCTGCTGCTGCCAAATCTCCACTTAGCCCCCAGGTTCATGACTTAGCCCACCTCTCATTCTCACCCTAGCCTACCTCACAAGCTTGGCGGGAAGATGAAACCTAACCGCTTCAAGGATTGTGGAATAAAGAGCAGGGTGGGGAACCTTTGGCCCAACAGGTGTCCCTGAAATACAACTCCCATCAGCCCCAGCAAGCAGGGCTGGTAGCCAGAGGTTGGTGGGATTCGTAGTTTGGTAACACAGCCTGGAGGGGTCCCTGCAGCTGCAGGGAAGTTCTCTCGGCTCCCCACAAAACGGGCATCAGGGAGGAAGAAGATGGGGGGGGCAGGAGGGGAAATGGACCTTCCCCAGCAGGATCAGAGAAGGGGCGCAGAAAGGCTATGGGGCAGCCAAGTCAACCCCTAGTACAGTGATGGGCAACCTTTTGAGCTTGGTGTGTCAAAATTCGCCAAAAAACCGAGCATAACTTGGGTGGTGTGTCACTTTGAGAAAAAAACCATAATTTCGCGATATGTATAGTTTAAATAACAAAAATGTATAATTGTAATATATAACTGTATTTAATAAACAAAAAACTAATTATTTAACTTAACCAAACCAAAAAACCCTTATTTATCACAAAGTGCCAGAGTTGTTGAGCTTTTTGAGGGGAATTGCTGACCAAAGTTTTGGAGGTTTTTTGGGGGTACAAAAGTTGCTTTGCTTTTTTGGGGGGGATGCCCCAAAGCTGTTGCGCTTTTTTGGGGGGGGGGGAGAACAGAAATAAATGATGAGTAATACCTTCACTGGAACTAACACGCAGCACCGACATAGTCTGCCAAAGCGCCAAAAAAAAACCCCAGCACAGAATGGGTTAAAAAACAAACGCTGTTACACCCAATCATTGTCTGCCAAGGTGCCAGAAAAAAACAGCACAGAAAGGGTTAAAAACCCAATCTCTGGCTACTAGCAACAACAACAAAAAAGATCCGGGGTTTTAACAGTGGAGACAAGGTGACAAGCTGTAGCGTGAGGAGGAGTGGGGGAAAAGGGCTCGGCGTGTCACATCTGACACGCGTGTCGTAGGTTCGCCATCACTGCCCTAGTACCAGGGAAGGCCCCTTGGAGAGTCTGGGGGTCTTTCACTTTGTGGGGACAAATGGGCTTTGGGGGAAGCCATCAGAAAAGCCCTTTGATCTCTTTCAAGTGCTGAAGAGGCCATTTGAATCCATTTCTTCTTCTCTTTTATCCTCCATCCGTCTCCCCTCCACCCATTTGCCTTCTGCCTTTTTCAGGGAACAATTTGTGAGCCTCTTTGGCTCCTTGGCTGCCTGGCTCTGTTCTGCCACTACTTCAGAGGGAAGGAAGCAGAGAAAGAGGGAGGCAGTCCACCCCACCCCCCACTCCAGCAGCCTTGGAACTGGAATGGGAGAAGCATCTCGCTGCTGCTGCCGCCAGCACCCCAAATGGGGCACGCAGAGGCCAGTCGGCTTGGCAGGCTTCCTTTCCACACTTCATCAGGATGAAGGCTTTCCTGTTTTTTTTGGGGGGGGGGGACGCAGTGCAATTGCGGAGAGCCACCCGCTGGCCTCTTTGGCTGAAGATTGTGGTGGCGAAGGGGCAGCGGGAGAAGCGGGTGGGCAGCTGGGCCAGGAGTGAGGCAGAGGCGTCAGCGGTGACCCTCGGCTGCCCCTTGGGAGAGTCATGTTGCGGGAGGGGCAGGCTGGGGGCCCGGGAGGAGGATCTGGAGGTACCTGAGCGGTGCCAGCCGAAGCTCATGATCTTGGTGGCCGGGCGCGTGGAGACCCAGAGGGAGAAGAGGCTGACCCCCATGCTGGCCATGTCTGTCAACAGGTGCGCTGCGTCTGTCATGATGGCCAGGCTGTGAGCCAAGTACCCACCTGAAAGGCAAGCAGAGCTGTGTTGGAGAGGGAGGGGTGAAGGACTGGGGGGAGGGAGGCCCTGACTCCAACCAGGATACCCTCTCAGCCCCTTTCAGGCAGACTTCCTGGGTCTTTCTAAGGATGAGCTGAGTCGAACCAGGATACCCTCTCAGCCCCTTTCAGGCAGACTTCCTGGGTCTTTCTAAGGATGAGCTGAGTCGAACCAGGATACCCTCTCAGCCCCTTTCAGGCAGACTTCCTGGGTCTTTCTAAGGATGAGCTGAGTCGAACCAGGATACCCTCTCAGCCCCTTTCAGGCAGACTTCCTGGGTCTTTCTAAGGATGAGCTGAGTCGAACCAGGATACCCTCTCAGCCCCTTTCAGGCAGACTTCCTGGGTCTTTCTAAGGATGAGCTGAGTCGAACCAGGATACCCTCTCAGCCCCTTTCAGGCAGACTTCCTGGGTCTTTCTAAGGATGAGCTGAGTCTAGGGCCGCTTCCGGGGTTTATCTCTTCTGCCCTTTGAGGGTTTTTTTTTTTTTTTGCTGTGTCAATCACTTTGCTGCCAACTGATTCCTGCTCATTGTCTTAATAAACACCTTGAAAGAGACCTCGGAAAGTCAGCAAAGAACTGCCAAACAGGTAAAGTAAATGTGAATCAAATGAAAATTGAAATATCCTCTATTAGCCACAAAGGGTAGGAATGGATTCAGGCACTAGGAGAGGGTATATATTATTTTTATTCTTTGCTCACATTACTGAGATCAGCAGAGTACCACCCTTTGCAGCTTTGAACTTGGAAGCTAAGGCAGGTTTGATTTAACCTTCTAGAAACAAGAATCCAGGATGCTTTAAGGCAGGCTGGATTTTCCTGGTCTGACCCCCTGAAAAACAACAATCACGCCAACATTGTTTTGTGAAGAAGTAAAAGTAGTATTTGCTTACATAATCTTAAGTCTTGAGGCAGCCATTACGGTAGCAAAATGAAGGCAGGTTTATAACAACTATCTAAGTTACAAAAGTATAAAATGCAAATTCAAAAAATGGTGCGTGTGTGGTCAGCTTGAAGGAAGAGAGGGCTTCCCAGGCAGGAAAGAAGCAGGCCAAGACAGACAAAGGAAGTGATTTCACAGAGTTCTCTCTAGCAAATTTTACGGCTTGAGAGCAGTACATGTGAAAAGGATCCAGGAGTCTTGGTAGACCACAAACTTGACCTGAGTCAGCAGTGTGATGCAGCAGCTAAAAAAGCCAATGCAATTCTGGGCTGCATCAATAGGAGTATAGCATCTAGATCAAGGGAAGTAATAGGACCACTGTATTCTGCTCTGGTCAGACCTCACCTGGAGTACTGTGTCCAGTTCTGGGTACCACAGTTCAAGAAGGATACTGATAAGCTGGAACGTGTCCAGAAGAGGGCAACCAAAATGGTCAAAGGCCTGGAAACGATGCCTTATGAGGAACGGCTTAGGGAGCTGGGTATGTTAGGCTGGAGAAGAGAAGGTTAAGGGGTGATATGATAACCATGTTCAAATATATAAAAGGATGTCATATAGAGGAGGGAGAAAGGTTGTTTTCTGCTGCTCCAGAGAAGCGGACACGGAGCAATGGATTCAAACTACAAGAAAGAAGACTCCACCTAAACATTAGGAAGAACTTCCTGACAGTAAGAGCTGTTCGGCAGTGGAATTTGCTGCCAAGTTGTGTGGTGGAGTCTCCTTCTTTGGAGGTCTTTAAGCAGAGGCTTGACAGCCATCTGTCAGGAATGCTTTGATGGTGTTTCCTGCTTGGCAGGGGGTTGGACTGGATGGCCCTTGTGGTCTCTTCCAACTCTATGATTCTATGATTCTACGGGGAGAGCTCTGTGAGCCTCAGCCCCTTCATGTGCCCATCTGGCAAAACACAACTTGTTGGGTTGAGTGCAGTAATATCCCAGAGGAAGCTTCCTGGGTGTCTGGCCCTTTGTCTCTCAGATGACCTCATCCACCTGGAAGGAGAAAAGCAGGTGGCCATCTGCGCTCCCACCCAACAGGTGTGTCGTCCTCTGTTCCTTCAAGAAAGAAGAGTACCCCCATGGCGTCACAGAGAGCTTTTCTGTGGCTCTGAGCCTCTCTCGGGTCAATGGAAGTGGTTGCCACCAGCTTGGTGATCCATGAACCTCCCTCCCAGAGCCGCTTCCCAGCCCCACTGACCTACGACCTCTCCGATCATGAAGAGGAAGCAGACCCCGCAGACGATGCTGAGCTTCCGCTGAGCCTGGAGCTTCAGCTGGCTCTGGCTGGGGGAGCAGGGCCCCAGGTGGCAGTGGGGGGCCAAGCGGCGCTCCATCTCGAGGCCCGCAGGCCCTTCTGCATGCCCGTTCTCCAGGGGAAGGCTGGGGAAGGCATCTTGGGTGCCTGCAAACAGACTGAGAGAAGGCAGGAACATGAGGGGAGGGAGGGGCAGCCCCTCAGTCCTGCTCAACCCCCACAAAATACACACGCAGAGAATTAGCCCCCTCCTTCCTCATGCCACCCACTGCTGCCTCGTAGAGTCATCCTCCCCCCCCCATTTAACATCTTAAATTTTTATGTAAAGCATACAACCCAATAAAATATAAAACAAACGGGAACCAACACCCGACATGAACCAGAACAAATCACAGACTGGGTGTCTACCCACAAACTAAAGCGAAGCAAAAAAAAAAAATTCCTTCAGTAGCATCTTAAAGACCAACTAAGTTTTTATTTTGGTATGAGCTTTCGTGTGCATGCACACTTCGTCAGATACACTGAAACAGAATCCACCAATTTCAGTGTATCTGACGAAGTGTGCATGTTAAGGTGCTACTGAAGGAATTTTTTTATTTTGCTTCGACTCAGACCAACACGGCTACCTACCTGTAACTAAAGCGAAGGAGTTAGAAGTAATTTTGCAGATTCAGGGTAAAAATGAATAGCAGTGTAGAGTTGGGTATGTTTAGCCGGGGAAAGAGGAGGCTGAGAGGTGGCCTGAGAGCCAGCTTCAAATATCCGAGGATGGAGCGAGCTTGTTTTCTCCTGCTCTGGAAGGGACAACCCATGCCAAGGGATTCCAATTTCAATAAAGCCATTTCCGACTGAACGGTAGGAATAACTTTCTGACAGTCAGAGCTGTTTGAGCAGGGCTTGCAAGGGGGTGGACTATCCCTTCCTGGCTGCCTGTCAGGGATTGTTCTGCTGCAATTCTCGCATTGCAACTGATTGGACTAGATGACCCTTCAAACTATACAATTCTAGGATCCCATGATATCAGAAAGTGGAGGACTCTCCTGCCCAGACACTGAGGTCCAGCACCGAGGGCCTTCTGGCGGTTCCCTCATTGCGAGAAGCCAAGTTGCAGGGAACTAGGCAGAGGGCCTTCTCGGTGGTGGCGCCTGCCCTGTGGAACGCCCTCCCAACAGATGTCAAAGAGGAAAACAACTACCAGACTTTTAGAAGACATCTGAAGGCAGCCCTGTTCAGGGAGGCTTTGAATGTTTAATAGATTACTGTGTTTTATTCTTCTGTTGTAAGCCGCCCAGAGTGGCTGCGGAAACCCAGCCAGATGGGTGGGGTATAAATAATAACAACAATAATAATAATAATAATTATTATTCATTGGAGGGCCGTCTGCCTGAGATTCTCTAGCTGTGATTCCTGCATTGCAACACAGGGCCATTAGGAAAGGGATGTGAACAAGACACCCACATGCCACTGCTGGTCCCCTGGCTTCCCGAAGGGAGCAAATGCGTCTTGATCTGTTAAAGTCTCTGTTTTAATCCACCCAGGGGATTCTGGGCAGTGCTGGGCCCATTCATTCCAGGCTGCACAGGTCAATACCAAGCCCTGAATTAAGAGTGCTGCTCTCCTTCTGGGTTTGGCCACCCCTGACATGCCCCTCACCAGCTCATCAAGCCTCCTCACACCCCCTTGGAGCAAGGCGAGGTCTTTTGTCAGCGATGCACCTCAAGTGCTCCCAAGAGCCTCCTCGCTGGGGAGGGAATTAATAGCCAAGCTGGCTCCGTGACTGTGGCTTTTTCTCCTGGGGCTGCGGGGAGATTTAATCATCTTCCGCCTAGCAGGAACTGGAGAACTGGGATGCCCCTGGACAGGTTTGGCCACGGTGGCTGCCTTGCTGCCAGAAGGACCCATTTGGGGAGGCAGCTGGGCCCAGGAGCCGAGCTAGGAGGTGCTGGGTTTGCAGGAAGGAGGCAGCCCCAAAAGCCAGAGGGCAGAATCCTAGAATGGTAGAGCTGGAAGGGACCCCAAGGGTCATCCAGTCCAACCCCTTGCAAGGAAGGAATCTCAGCTCAAGCATCCAACACTGTGTGCCTCGGCCAACGGGCTGGGCCGTATCCTTATGAAAACCTGCTTTTCTCCAAAGAGTCTGGCCCAAGGGACTAAAATGAAGAAGGTCGGAAATGCTGATCAGTTAGAAACAGGTCTCAGTGTAGAGAAGTCATTGCCTGCTGGCGGAAAATCTCCCCTGTTCAGGCCAAGGGCTTTCAGTTGAGTGGGTGGGTGCGCACGCCCAGACACAAGCATGACTGGTAGAGCGTCCATTTCGCCCACTGCACCTGGTGACTTTCTGTCTGCTGCATCAAGAGAGTTCCCTTTGCTCATCCCTATTTCCCAGGAACAGGGATTTACAGAAGCTGTCCCGGTTCTCATTTGGTGTCTTACTTTTCCTTAGGACATCCCTATTTTCACCAGAGAAACGTTGGGGGATGTGGTGTTATGCTGCCCCAAAGCAAAGGAGAGAAGTAACTATAAAGTTGTTGTTTTATAATGATTAATGTTTTATTATGTTTTTACATATGTTGGAATCCACCAAGAATGGCTGAGGCAACCCAGTCAGACGGGCAGGGTATTATTATTATTATTATTATTATTATTATTATTAGATGTCCCTATTTTCATAGAGGACTTCTTAAGGAAATCAGCCCTGAGTGCTCACTGGAAGGACAGATCGTGAAGCTGAGGTTCCAATACTTTGGCCACCTCGTGAGAAGAGAAGAATCCTTGGAAAAGACCTTGGTGTTGGGAAAGATGGAGGGCACTAGAAGAAGGGGACGACAGAGGACGAGATGGTTGGACAGTGCGGGAGGCAGTGGAAGACAGGAGTGCCTGGCGTGCTCTGGTCTATGGGGTCACGAAGAGCCGGACACGACTAAACGACTAAACAACAACAACAATTTTCATAGAATCATAGAGTTGGAAGAGACCACAAGGGCCATCCAGTCCAACCCCCTGCCAAGCAGGAAACACCATCACAGCATTCCTGACAGATGGCTGTCAAGCCTCTGCTTAAAGACCTCCAAAGAAGGAGACTCCACCACACTCCTTGGCAGCAAATTCCACTGTGGAACAGCTCTTACTGTCAGGAAGTTCTTCCTAATGTTTAGGTGGAATCTTCTTTCTTGTAGTTGGAATCCATTGCTCCGTGTCCGCTTCTCTGGAGCAGCAGAAAACCACTTTCTCCCTCCTCTATATGACATCCTTTTACATGGCTATCATATCACCCTTTAACCTTCTCTTCTCCAGGCTAAACATGCCCAGCTCCCTAAGCCGTTCCTCATAAGGCATCGTTTCCAGGCTTTTTTCATCGGAGAAATGTTGGTGGGTATGGAATGGCTGCCGTGAAAAACTCAGGAAGAATGATCCTGCATTCGTGTCCCGTCCCCGCCCCCCAGCTTGCAGGCCTTTCTCTCCTCGATTATCTCACGCCTGGGAGCCTCCCAAGCGGCTCCCCCCACCTGCAGAGCAGCATCACGTGGTCCCCTCCGCCCCCTCCCACCCACGGACGGCTGCTGCTGCTCTTCTCTCCATCACTTGCCCCCGCAAAATCCTGTCTCCTTCTCTCGCCAACCCCCCGCAAAGACTGGCTTCCGCAGGCGCTAGAGAGACAGAAAAGAGCCGTCGAGGGGCGCTGCGCCTCGTCTGAGCAGGGCCCCTATCCAGGGAGCGTAGCTCATGCAGTCCTGACATTGGGGGGGGGAGCTTTTCCTTCTTGTCTATACGCACAAGCTGGAGCAAGAGACCGCCGCCAAGAACATGCGTGTCCGTGTTTCGACTTTGTGTGAACGCGAGCGTGTTTTCCTTTCTGCGGCTCAGACGCCCCCTTGCTGAATTCAGACCGACTCGACGGCGACCCTGGGCTGAGACAGGAGCTCCAGTCAGAGCCGGGACTGGACTGGAGCCATTGCCGGGGCCGCCCCGCTGCTCTTTCGGGGCAACCACCAGGACCGGGGTGGCTCGGCCGGGATGCGCAAGGAGTCCGTGGCGGAGCCCTCGAGGTTTCGGGGGGAACAGGGAGGGAGAACGGGCGGGGATTCTGTCGAGGCCTTGAGAGGAAGCGGGCCCCGGGCCCAAACAGCAGCGCGTATTCAGAAGCATCGTTGCCTCCAAGTCCAACCCTGCAACTTTTCCTCGCTCCAGGCCCTGGATAATTTGGGCTGCCCTCTTGTGAACTTTTCCCAACTCTGCAATATCCTTTCTGAGCTCTCCTAGGACCCCCAAATCTCCTCCAGTGTGGGTGTGAAATCATCGTCATTTATTTTGTCCTGACATACATAATTTTACACTTGTTTACACTGAATTGCATTTGACATTTTAACCCCCACTCGTTTGTCAGGAGAAATCATTTTAGACCTCTTTACAATCGATTTTCGTTTTCAGGACCCGGATCAATTTGGTATCCTCAGCGAAGGGAACATCCACAGGTCCCAGTAGGATCCGGGGGTGGGTGGGTGAGAAGACTCCACTTTCTCCATCCCTCCATTTGCTCCTACTCTCTGCTTCCTGCTACTGAATCCATTCCTGATCTACACGAGGAATATCCTCTTACTCCATGACTGCTGAGTTTACTCAGGAATCATGGGCGAGGTATGTTGTTGAGATCCCACGTGTTGTTGTTTAGTCGTGTCTGACTCTTCGTGACCCCATGGACCATAGCACGCCAGGCACTCCTGTCTTGCACTGCCTCCAGCAGTTTGGTCAGACTCATGTTGGTGGCTTTGAGAACACTGTCCAACCATCTCATCCTCTGTCGTCCCCTTCTCCTTGTGCCCTCAATCTTTCCCAACATCAAGGTCTTTTCCAAGGATTCTTCTCTTCTCATGAGGTGGCCAAAGTATTGGAGCCTCAGCTTCAGGATGTGTCCTTCCAGTGAGCACTCAGGGCTGATTTCCTTAAGAATGGATAGGTTTGATCTTCTTGCAGTCCATGGGACTCTCAAGAGTCTCCTCCAGCACCAGAATTCAAAAGCATCAATTCTTCGGCGATCAGCCTTCTTGATGGTCCAGCTCTCACTTCCATACATCACTACTGGGAAAACCATAGCTTTAACTATACGGAGATCCCACGTGCACTTTGTCAACTGGATCACCTCCATCAGCTTCTTGTCGCTCTCAACCAATAGGCTGGTGAGACAGGGCTTGTCCTTCCTTGTGGAAGCCCTGCTGGCTCAGCCTCCGCAGGGCTTGTTCTTCTGTTTGTGTTGTTATTTCATCTTTAACAATAGAATTCATGCCGGAAGCAACAGCATCCCCTGTACACTCCAAGCATTGGCCCCAATCCATCCACAAAGGACAGATCACAAAGGCTCAGAATACCCAGAGAGATCAGGGAGGGAGGGGAGAGAAGGTAGAGGATGTTTCACCTGCACCTCATCTGCCTCGGTCCTGTTCAGCCATGTCTGCCCACCCCCCGCCCCACGACTTCCCCTTACTTGGTTTCCCTGTTGGCGGATATTTCACACTGTCCCCTGGATTTACTCACACTGAGGCACTGAGTTTAGGGATACAAGAACTCTCGATTTATGGTGGGAAATGCTAACTGGACAGGAAAAACTCTCCTTTGAACTAAGGAAAAGGAATGAGCCCGGCTCCCTCTTGCATCTCAGATGCTGAGGGACCCACCCTAGAGGTCTCCTCTCAGGATGGAGAAGGAGAACATAAGGCCAGAGACCTGAGAAGTATCGGTCTAGCACCGGATGGGAGGTCAGCACCAGTTAAAAGGCAGTCTTGGAAGCAGGGCAGTTCCCCTCTCCAACTACAGGTAGGTAGCCGTGTTGGTCTGAGTCAAAGCAAAATAACAAAATCCTTCAGTAGCACCTTGAAGACCAACTAAGTTTTTATTTTGGTATGAGCTTTCGTGTGCATGCACACTTCTTCAGATACACTGAAACAGAAGCAACCAGACCCTTATATATATTCAGAGGGTGGGGGGTGATGGGAATAGGTGATGGGCTGTAAGAGTGGTAAACCTGTTGATGGCTGTTAACGACTGCTGATGCAGTAATCACCCATTCCCATCACCCCCCCCACACCCTCTGAATATATATAAGGGTCTGGTTGCTTCTCTTTCAAGTGTATCTGAAGAAGTGTGCATGCACACGAAAGCTCATAGCAAAATAAAAACTTAGTTGGTCTTAAGGTGCTACTGAAGGATTTTTTTTATTTTGCTTCCCCTCTCCAACTGTTCTTCCCCATGCAGACCCATGGCAGCCCCCAAAGCAAGGTGAGCCCTGCGCCCCAGCCCTTCCCACAGGCAGCCAACCCCACAGGGCAGAATGTCAACATTCCCACACAAAATAGCAGCTCGAGCTTGGTCCGAGCGTCTTGGCTGAAAATGTGGCAGGCCAGGCAGGCATTCGTCAGGGGTTGCTCCCCCCGTTGCCGCCACGCTTCCAGGGCTCCAGACAGGCTGGGCTGGATTCCAGGGGAGGCGAGGCGGCCCCCTCCCCTCCTCCACCGGCAGCATCTCAGCCTCCAGGCACCTGTCCTTGCCGTTGACATAAGTGACCTTCAAGGCGCCTTTCCTTGGCCAGGCTGCTCTGGAGGACGGCGGGGCGGGGAGCTGGGTTAGGGGCTGTCTACATGTGTGCGCCCCCCCCATCTCCTCAAATGCAAGGTCTGGAAAACAAGGCAGCCACGCTCACCCAGCGCAGATTTCTCCAGCCCACCGTTCAGCTGTCCCTCCCTGGCACCCGGCAGAGCCTTCTGGAGGCAGATGGGGGCACAGAAAACAAGCTGGCGGGTGCCAAGGAGGCAGGCTCGACGGCACAGGGCGGAGAAAACGCCTCGTGGGCTGGCAGCGAGATGGCCAGGCCAGGCATTCCCCACCCCCTCCTTTTTGAATACAATCCTCGGGGGGCTATTTCCAGCAACAGCTGTCCTGCTCCCCCCAAGATGCAACGGCATCGCCAGCGGCTGACCGCCGGCCCGTCGCCCGTCCATGGGGCGAAAGGCCGACGGGCCTCCTCACCGATGCTTGGAGAGCCTGTTTCTCCCCCTCGGGCAGTGAAGCTTGGCTGACTGATTGCCCCCCGAGCGGGCCCTGTAGCTGCGAGGTTTCCAGCACGTTGCGCAGGCAAGGCGACCCTGACGTGGGTCTTTGGGGGGCGGGCAGAGAGGGGTTCTCCGGCTGCTAACTCTATTGAGAGACTCCCGGCCTTTGGTGCAGCGGCCCAGACGCGACGGGTGAGGGAGGGGTGTCAACGTAGACGCCGCAAGCAAAGGCTCCTGTGGGCAATCCGGGAGCAGGGAGCGGCCACCTCCCGCGAGGGGCGAGAGGGTCCCCCGCCTCCCCCCCCAGTAAGAACCGATACGCTCGACACAGGCAGCAGAGCGAAGGCATAAGGCCATAAGCGAAAGGTGCTCCGCAAGGAACTGGGAAGAAGACACCCCCACCTCCACGCGTCCCGCTCCCCCGACACACTTTTGCGCCTCCCCTGCCCGCCGCTCACGTCCCACTGCCGTGGAATTCCCCATGAGCCGTCGGGGGGAGGCGCAGGAATCCAATGATGCCCTGGAAGGAGGAGATGGAGGAGCGGCACAAGGGGACCCCCTCTAGCCGACCCCCTCGCCCCTCGCAACAAACACACGAAGTTCCCCAGAAAATGCGGGGATTCCCGTGTAGGGGGAGGTGCTGGGGGAGGCAAGGCGGGGAATCTGCCGGGTGAGGGCCAGGGGACTGGGCAGGGAGGGGGCAAGAGGTGGCGGGGGTCCCTGGCTGTCCAGGGAGTACGGGCGACCAAAGGCCACTTCGCTCAGAAGGAGCGTATAAGATTGATTAAAAACCTCAGGCCGCTTTTGCGGAAAAAGGCAGCCAGGGGCCATCTCAGAGGGGTCTTCAAGAGGGTCAGGGGAGCGCCTGGCGGAGTCTCCGGAGGATCCCGGTGGAAGAGTGGAAGGGGTTTCTGCGCGTGGGGAGGAGCGGGGATCCCGTTACCTCTTGAGGCGGACGCTGCTGGAGCTGCTGCTACTGCGGCTGCCCACCAGGCGAGCGCTCTCCGAGGGGTCCCTGCCGTCACCCGAGGGGGGCTCCATCGCGTTCAGGAAAGGAGAAACCTCTGGCTGCGGCGCTCTGGGCTTGGCCTCGTCCTCAGGCAGAGGCGCGCCGGGCACTCTCCATGTGCTCTCAGGAGACTCCTTTTCCTGTTGCTGCAGCCGCCGCTGCCGGCGCCGTCGAGAGATCCAAACAGAGGCAACCCCCGGTGGGCGGGCGGGCGGAAGAAGGCCCCGCCCCTTAGCTACAGGCCCCGCCCCCTGCGGGCAGCGGGGAAGACGCTCCTTCAGACGCCCCTGCCTTGCTTGCCTCTTCACTGCCGCGCCGTCGTGGCGCCCGGGAAGGAGGCAGACGCAGCGCTGAGCAGAGGAAAAGCCCGATTCCTCCAGGCCTCCCGAGACGCTTTTCCCTGCTGCTTCGCCTGGACCAGCGGAGGTGGGAAGGTGCCTTGGCGGTCCTCTGGCTCGGCGCTCCGTTGTGGCTGGGCGTCGAACCCGGGGAGAGCTCCCCAGGCCCCTGGAGGTGGCCCGCAGCTCGGCTCCGGGGAGAGAGGCCAGGAAAGGCGCTTCGCTGGCGATGTCTCCCCGGCCCAGACAAGAAGAACGGGGCTGGACCGCAGCCACCGTCCGTCGGCGGGGCGGGGCTGCGGGAAGAGACCGGAGAGAGACGCCTCGCGCGGAGCGAGCCGGTTCCGCTTGGACGGGCGCGCGGGAGGCTTTCTTCGCCTCGCAGGATCGATTTTGATGGCTATCCAATGAAATAGTGAATTGGAGGTGATGATGGGGGGCGCCCCGGCGACCGCATAATCAAAGAAAAGGGTCTCTCCTCCTCCCAAGGGGACAGGCAGGGACCGATCTTCTGCCGGAGAAGAGATCGCAGGAGAGCCCCGCGGCAGATCCATTGTGTGGCAGGCGGGATCGCAGCCTCCAGCGCAGGGGGAAGAGGCAGCCGGATTTGGGCCTAACTTGGTCCCCCAATCCGGGGCCCGGCAGTCGTCCCCCCCGCACAATGACCCCCCAACAGAGAGTCTCAGCCCGTGGACCGGCGGTGCCCATCAGGCTCCCCCACTTTCCTCCTATCTTACCCGACAAGGAGGCGGCGGCTGCCTAGTTGCAGCAGGCACTACCGTACTTGGATCGTTTTCGCTCGATCCCCGGCGCGCTTCTTCCCGCCCAGGAAACGGAGCTTGCTCTGCCTTCTTCCAGGGGTTTCGCGGCGGGAGAAGCCGAGCCAGCCTCGTCCCGCTCCTCCCGAGGGGACTCCGAGGTTAGAAAAATGCGACCGCTCGTCCGAATCCAATTCTCCCGGGCCAAACCCTCTGCGCGGCCCAATTTCGTTTCTTTGTTTTTCTCTGTGAGGCGTCGGGGAAGCCGGAGGGAGGAAGGGATGGGAGATCCCGCAGGGGAGGCGCGTCCTTTGGATGCCTGTACACTTGAAGCCCCCTCACCTGGAGGGAGCAAAAGAGCCCGGTTCGGGGGGGGGGGCACTGCGGCTGCCCCCCAAATCTCCCCGTCCATGTTGAGGCTCCGCAGAAATGAGGACGCCTCTCGACATCTTTCCCCAGGGCTCGGGGGACGGGGCGGCGGAGAGACGGACTTTTCTAAGGGGGCGGCTGGATTTTTTTATTGGAACCGGTGCTGGGGTTTTGCCCAAGGAGGGGCGAACGGGGCGCCTCCTTCCCGGCCTTCCTTTATGGGGCCCGTGTCCGTTTCGCTCCAGAGGCGACCCCTTAAGCCAAAGGAGGCCTATGCGCCGCGGGACGTTTTTACCGGCGCCGCTGGTCGCCTGGCCGCGGTCCTGGGAAAAGCCCCCAGAGGCGGGTTCCCGGAGCTGCTAGACGGCGCCGCGGACTCGGAGTCTCCTTTTCAGTGCCCCGCAGGACGCAAAGGAAAGAAGGTGGCGGGCGGCGACACGGTGGGGGCTGCGAACCGGTGCCAAGACCCTGGCGGGGGTCTCTCTCTCCGCCCCTCCATCGGGGAGACCTAGTGGCAGCCCTGCATTCCGGAGGAGGAACAGGGCAGGAAGGAGGACGGGTCGCCGCCGGTGGCCAGAGAGAGAGAGGCGGAGGGGAGGCGGAGGGCAGCCCTTGCCTTTGTCTTCTGACTGAAGCCATAAGGTCCCTGTTTTATACACAGGAGTCCGCTCTGCCACGAGAAGCTGTCCAAATTAAAACACCAGTTGGTGTTCAATATTATTTTTTGTTGGGGTGCAACACCCGTGGACCGAGACTCCGAGTGGCCGTGTGGTGCTTGGCTCTGCTCCCAGTTACGCTTTCTTTGCCCCATCTCGATTATGGCCCCTCAGATAACGCGCTTGAGGTTTACCTGAGAAGGTGAGGAAATTGACGCAACGGATCGGAAGCTGGTCCCTGGTGCCCTTCAGAATCGACACCCCCCCCTCCATCTCACACAAACCTTCTCACCTTCAAGCCCTTTCGCTACTCTGTAGGCAACGGGATCAATGCGCATCACTATTAATATTTTGGTTTTGTTTTATAGTTTTTGTAAAAGGCTCTGCGGTTTGCTCTTTAAACCAGTGTTTCCCAACCTTGTGCCTCCAGATGTTTTGGGACTACAACTCCCATCATCCCTAGCTAGCAAGACCAAATGGTCAGGAATGATGGGAATTGTAGTCCCAAAACATCTGGAGGCACAAGGTTGGGAAACACTGCTTTAAACAGTCCAGCGGAATATAAATCTTAGGAAATAAGTAAGAGTGACTTCAGAACGCGAGGACGGGGAGAAATGCTTCTCCGTGGACCGAGAAAGTGAGAAGGGGACCTGCCTGCACCTGGAACCCCGAAAGTGAGAGGCCTCTCCGGCTGCCCAGATTCTTCCCGAAGTCCTCTGGCTGCCGCTACGCCTTTTTCTTCGGAGTTAATAGTATTAATGTTTCCAGATGGGAAGTAACCATTACGATTTGGCTGAAGCGTCGTCTATTATGAAAATCCAGGGATCCAATGTATTTGTGGAGTTTTTCATTGATGCTGAAAAACAATAAAATTCGATTATATCTAGATATCTCTATCGAGTGATTCTGTCGTCCCAGGCGCGAGTCTGCGGTCTTTGAGTCGCTGGCCAGGCGCTGGCTCTCGGAGGGCTCCTCGGCAGATTCAAACCCAAAGGAGACCTACCAACACAGGGGCATCTGCCCACCCCCCAGATCAAGGAAAATCATATACATACTTAATTAACTGACCAATCAAGCCGGTTGTGCCCCCCCCTAAAAAATCCTGGCTATGCCCCTGACCACCAAGGAAGCGCTCTCTCTTTCTCACACTGCATGATCTGATAAACTCCGATCTTGCCGCCTCTGACTCCCAAACGCGGCAAATCTCTCCATGATCCCCTGGAAGATTTTGATTGCTCTTTTCTGAGTCTTTTCCTGGTTTCCGATATCCTCTTTGAAGTGAGGCGACCAGAACCGCCCACAGCCGCCCCAACGTGTCCACACCATTTGTTGTTGTTGTTTAGTCGTTTAGTCGTGTCCGACTCTTCGTGACCCCATGGACCAGAGCACGCCAGGCACTCCTGTCTTGCACTGCCTCCCGCAGTTTGGTCAAACTCATGTCCGTAGCTTCGAGAACACTGTCCAACCATCTCATCCTCTGTCGTCCCCTTCTCCTAGTGCCCTCAATCTTTCCCAACATCAGGGTCTTTTCCAAGGATTCTTCTCTTCTCATGAGGTGGCCAAAGTATTGGAGCCTCAGCTTCACAATCTGTCCTTCCAGGGTGCACTCAGGGCTGATTTCCTTAAGAATTGATAGGTTTGATCTTCTTGCAGTCCATGGGACTCTCAAGAGTCTCCTCCAGCACCATAATTCAAAAGCATCAATTCTTCGGCGATCAGCCTTCTTTATGGTCCAGCTCTCACACCACTTCCTTTCCTCGTGATCCCTAGCAGGGCGCTGGCCTTTTCCACAGCTGCTAAGCAAGTGTCCTTCCTCGCCACCCACCGCCAGGTTAGACAGAGGACGAGATGGTTGGACAGTGTTCTCGAAGCTACGAACATGAGTTTGACCAAACTGCGGGAGGCAGTGCAAGTCAGGAGTGCCTGGCGTGCTCTGGTCCACGGGGTCCCGAAGAGTCGGACACAACTAAACGACTAAACAACAACAACAACAACAAGCATATTAAATTTAATTATTATTTTTTAAAAAATACTCCGACATGCAGTACTTTACACTTGTTTATACTGAATTGCTTAGGACTTTTTAACGCTCATTCGCTCAGTTTGAAAGGTCCTTTCGGAGCTCTTCACGATGTGTTTATTTCAGGACCCTGAACAATCTGGTAATTTCAGCAAAGTTAAAATGCGCGGATTCCTATAGCGTTGCACTTTCTCCATCGCATTCTCCATTTATTTCTGCTCGCTTGTTCGCTCGCTTGCGACTTAACCCATCCCTGGTCCGCACGAGGAGGAGCTCTCCCCTGAGCTTGCCCGGGGGGGGGGCATTTTAAGGAGACGCCCATGCGCTGCAAACGAAGTTGTGTTTCGGACGGCTTTCTTTGTGACGGGAGATTCTAAAGCCACCTCCGAACTGCAATGCTTGTCAGTGGACTACCTTACAGGGCTGTCCTGGGGCAAGATTTCCCAGCCACATACCCTCAATCTGCCATTTCTCCTAGCCTGCAATATCCCTCCTCCGCTTCGCCAACGCATAAAACCGAAGTGCATACCAAGGAAAAGGCACTATAAATAATTTCATTATATACTTACCTGTATGCCCACTTTGCCTTCACAACAACCTTGCGAGGTAGGGGAGGCTAAGGCCTCCTCCGGCCACGAAGCACGCGCCCCCTTGCGAAAGAGGATGGGAGAGAGAGGAATGGGCAAAAAGAGAAAGGGGGAGAGGGGTCTCTGCCCACCGTCCAGGGAGGGGTGATGCCAGGTGCAAAAGGCAGCTTGTCCCCCCACCAAAAAGTATCCAATTACAAACCATCTGATCAAAGTTGAAAGATGATAAGAAATTTAATTAAATATGATGCACGCTTCCAGAGGAAAAAAACAAAACAAACTGAAAAGAAATTATCGTACATTGAAGTTATGCTACATGATACATACCAAATGCATCAATATACGTGATTACATGACGATACCTGCCTTTTATTTATCTAGATTTTGATCGATTTTGTTTTAATTGGTTTAGTCTTTCTGTGGTCTCTCCAAGTCGCTCTGAGTCATTTCCACAAGTAAAGCCACGCAGACATTTCAGCAGGCTGCAGCAACTATACATGAACATATATGCTATATTATAAGGATCACATAAGACGGTTTAAGGAGATCCCTGGGTTTGACGGGCCCTCTGGCACCGCAGACCCGAGAGGGTCGCCAGATGCGCCTCCCCCGCTCCTTTGGGACGAGTCCCCCCCCCAAAAAAAAAACATTGGAGCACGGGATCGCTCTGCGTCAGCGCCCGGCAGAACGAGAAGGTCGTGCGGAAGATACAAGGAAGGGAGCAAGCAGCGGACAGGGGCCACCGCCAAGAAGGCCTTGGTGCGGAGGAGGCGGCTGCCTTCCTTCCGTGGCGAGACTCGCTTCCCGGGAAGCAGCGTCGTCCTACAAAGGAGCAAAGGAGGGAAATGCAAGGCAGGCTTCCTGGACGCGCCTTGAAGAAGGAGCCTCGCCAAGCGCGCGCGCGGGGGGGGGGGAGGGTTGTAAGCAGGAGACCGATATTTCTCCCCAGGGTCGGGAATCGCCGGGAGGGGCTCCTCTCTTGGCAGCTTCATTCATTCCTTCCTTCCTTTTATCTCCTTGGATCTCGACGTGGTGCACAGGGTTCCCCCTGTCTTCAATTAATCCCTAAAACGGCCCTGTGAATTATTATTATTATTATTATTATTATTATTATTATTATTATTATTGTTATTAATTTTCTATACGGCCCTCGCGGTATAGCATGCATACTATAATAACAAACAAAAGTAATAACCCGCCTGCCCAGTTTCAATGGCCAGGTCTCTCTCTCAGTGAGCGGGGATTCGAACCCTGTTCTCCCAGGTCCTCGCCCTCATTTGATCCTAACAATCCCCTTGCAAAGCGGACACGGAGCAATGGATTCAAACTACAAGAAAGAAGATTCCACCTAAACATTAGGAAGAACTTCCTGACAGTAAGAGCAGTTCGGCAGTGGGATATGCTACCAAGGAGTGTGGTGGAGTCTCCTTCTTTGGAGGTTTTTAAGCAAAGGCTTGACAGGCATATGTCAAGAATGCTTTGATGGTGTTTCCTGCTCGGCAGGGGGTTGGACTGGATGGCCCTTGTGGTCTCTTCCAACTCTATGGTTCTATGATTCTATGATTCTATGAAAGGGAGGTCAGGCTGAGAGAGAAGACGGTGACGGCCCTGGGACCTTCGAAGGAAGGGCGGCATACAATTTAAATAAATAAGAGAATAACAATAACGGCCGAGGGGGGATTCGAACCCTGATCTCCCCCAGACCCTAGTCCGGCACTCTAACCATTAGACCACACTGCCCCTCTCCCGTTTCTGCGCCTGCGGGCAGCCCTCCGCCCCACCAGCCCAGACAAGGACACGCTCGGAATCAGATCCTCCGACGGCGGGAGGGGGGGGCTCTACACTTTCTCGCCTCTATTTTCTCCGTTCGCGCGGTGCCTGACGGGAATGGTAGTTTGGCAGAGGAAGGAAGAGCGGACGCTGCCGATGACGTTCGCTGCGTCGCCCTGCCCCATCCCGGCAGGCTTTGCGGCTGCCGGCGCTGGAAGAGCGGCGCGAGGCGGCCAAGATGGCGGCTGAGGAGGCGGCGGTGGCGGCTCGGGCGGGAGGGCGGCTCGGCGGCAGGTGAGACGGTGGAGGGGCGGGCGGGGACGGGCGGGAGGGCGGCAGGCATCCCCTTCCCCCGAGGGGCTCCAGGGCGCTCTGCCCATGCTCAGGCGCCCTTCTCCTTCCCCGGCGCAGCGGACCCTCCGCCCTGGACAGCCTGGGGTGCCGCCCGCCGCTGACGCCGTCGCTCTCGCCGCGGAAACGGACCACGAGCCAGTCCAAGACGGAGCCGCCGCTGCTGCGGACCAGCAAGCGCACCATCTACACGGCCGGCCGGCCGCCCTGGTACAACGAGACGGGCACCCCCTTCAAGGAGGCCTTCGTCATCGGTGAGCGGGAGGGAAGGGGGGGCGGCGATTGCCAGGCCGTCTGCTCTCCTCCGGGGCCACCCCCGCAATTGCAGCACCTGCTGGGGTTTGGGGCGCCGTCTGTTGCGGGGGCGCCTTCTGCAGAGGGAGGGGGGCTTTGGGGCTCCCTGAGGACAAGGAGGGGGGCTGCAGCCCAGGTTGGGATGGGAGACCCCACCCAGCACTTCCTGCATTTGCCTGCAGGGCGGGGGGGGGTGCAGAGCTCTTTCCAGGGGTCTCCCACCTCCCTTTGTTCCCTCTTGCCTGCTGATCCACCCTCTTGCTTTCTGGCAGTCAGAATGGCACAGACGACTTCAGAACGTTCAAATATATAAAAGAATGTTCAGAATGTTCAAATATATCAAAGGATGTCATATAGAGGAGGGAGAAAGGTTGTTGTCTGCTGCTCCAGAGAAGCGGACACGGAGCAATGGATTCAAACTACAAGAAAGACGATTCCACCTCAACATTAGGAAGAACTTCCTGACAGTAAGAGCTGTTCGGCAGTGGAATTTGCTGCCAAGGAGTGTGGTGGAGTCTCCTTCTTGGGAGGTCTTTAAGCAGAGGCTTGACAGGCATATGTCAAGAATGCTTTGATGGTGTTTCCTGCTTGGCAGGGGGTTGGACTGGATGGCCCTTGTGGTCTCTTCCAACTCTATGATTCTAGAACGCAGTTTCCTTGGGTGGGAAGGGTGACTCCTGCATTGCAGAGGGTTGGGCTAGATCACCCCTGGGGGCGCTTCTAACACTACAGCTCTGTGAAGAGCTGGCCTTGGATCAGGTCCCCACTGCAAGGCCGGCCTGGACCTTGCCTCGGTGGCCTGGACCTTGCCTCGGGAGCCTCTTGGCTTGCCCTTTGCCGCTGGGCCCCTCGGCTGAAGGTTCCAGGTGCCTCGGGCATGAGTTGCCTCATGGTCCTCCCTCTCTCTCAGGCTTGTGTGGCGGAAGCGCGTCGGGCAAGACCACGGTGGCCAACAAGATCATCGAAGCCCTGGATGTGCCTTGGGTGGTGCTGCTCTCCATGGACAGCTTCTACAAGGTGGGTGGGGTCTCCTGCCCAGCTCCTTTGTCTCTGGCTGCGTTGGGGAGAGCCTAGCTGGTCAGATCCAGGTCCCCTCTGCCTCTCTCATCCACCCCCCCTCCCCCTGCGCTCTCCCAGGTGCTGAACAAGGAGCAGCAGCAGCTGGCTGCCTGCAACGAGTACAACTTTGACCACCCCGATGCCTTTGACTTTGACCTGCTCATCAGTGTCTTACGGAAGCTCAAGGAGGGCAAAAGCGTCAAAGTGCCCGTCTACGACTTCACCACGCACAGCCGGAGCAAGGAGTGGGTATGTGGGGCGAGACTGGGAAGAGGGAACTGAGGCCCCCTCCCTCAGCGTTTGCTGCGTCACTCCCTGAAAGCCCAAAGGAGCCGTCTGTGAGGCTGGGCGGGAGCCACAAAGGGACTTGCGCTGCGTTCCATAGCTGCAAGGAGTGGCACAGTTTGCTTGCATTTACCTGAATCTAAAGTCAATTTGTGAGGGGAAGCAGGGAGCAGAAGAAGCAGCGTTTCTGCAGTCAGGGCTGTTTTGAACCAAAAGACAGCTCTGCAGGTGGGTGGCGTCCCCGAGGCGCTGCCAAGGTGTGCTGCTGTCTTCCTGCTGCTCTGGTCCCTTACAGCCGTGCCCCCCCCATTTGTGTCTGTGTGCCGTTGCCTTTGTCAGCCTGTGAAAGAGACGCTGAAATGCATTTTGTTAAAAACAGGCCACTGCTGCAGCCCTGCTTGGGCCCAGCTGCAAAACGCTGCTCTGAATTCCCAGACTTTGTGTTGCTTCTGAAGCCCACTTAGGGTGAGGAAGGGAGCTTTTCTGGGCTGCGGCCTCTGGGAAGGCTCCTCTATGTGTGATCGTCATCCTGGCATTGCCCCTCGCTCCTTTCACTGATCTATGGTGATTTATCTATTTCCTGCCTTTGCGGATACAAATCCTTCCAAGGTGGCATATGACTAAAGTCAAAATACAATGATAAAATCAAGTGACTGTCTTGAATGATTGTTCATTGTGGTCCTTCCCACAGGAGGGGGGGGGTGTCTGTAGATCCAGGCTGGAGCTGGGGGGGAGGCTTAAACCGGTGGAAGAGGAGACTCTGGTGTGCAGGATGTTGCTTTTTGGGGTTGGATGGACAGCATATTCTTGAGTGCTCAGCGGGAGGGCAAATGCTCTGTTAGCAGCACCAGCACCCTGAGATACAGGCATTGTCTGTTGGTGTTGTAGGGATACCTTCTGGGGGTGGGGTGGGTGATGGAAGGGAAGGATGCGGAGGGAAGAAATGCCAAGCAGATCCGATTTTGTTTTGAAATCATTAGCAGAGACTGCCCACACCTTTCCGTGAATATCTCCCCAAGGAAGGCACGCCAACTCTTTCTGTGTGCATGTCTGTGGGGGTGAGGGAATATGCACACTCCCATGTGTGACTGTCCCTGTGGGGGCTCTTTGCACCTTTGGGACCAGGAGGCAGGCTGGTGGGACTGAGCCTGGGCTCTCTGGGCAGCGAGAGGTTGCCTTCTAGCCTGGAAGAAGTCAGCTGACCATCTCCTGGGTGGCTTGAAAAGAGGGTGAGACAGCCGTGCTTCTCGGTGGCAGTTGCTGGAAACCACAGGAGGGCCAGGTGTTGCTCTTGTGCTCGCATCCTGCTTGCGAGTTTCCCTCAGGCAGCTGTTGAGCCACTGTGAGAACAGGATGCTGCAGTCGATGGGCCCCCATTTGGCCTGATCCAGCAGGCTCTTCTGAGGTTCTTAGGGGTGCTGGTTTCTCCCCAGTTAGTCTTATATGTCCTTCCTTCTCCCTCTGCAGAAAACCATCTATGGGGCCAATGTGATTGTGTTTGAAGGGATCCTGGCCTTTGCCAATAAGGAGCTCCTACAGGTATGGAAAGAGGGGGGGGGTGTTCCAGGCAGGGCCTGTGGTGGAGAAGAGCTGGGGGGGACATTTGTGGGAGCCACATGCAGGAGGCTGCCTCCCCAGGACCCACATTTGGGCTGCTCAGAGGGGGAGGCCTCCCCACAGAGGCCTGAAGCTGCCGCCCTCTTCCTCACGACTCCTGCAGCTCCTGGACATGAAGGTGTTTGTGGACACTGACTCGGACATTCGGCTGGTGCGGCGCCTGAAGAGGGACATCATGGAGCGCGGGCGAGAAGTGGCCGGCGTCATCAAGCAGTACAGCAAGTTCGTGAAGCCCGCCTTTGAGCAGTACATTGAGCCCACCGTGCAGGCGGCGGACATTGTGGTGCCGCGAGGTGAGGCCAGGCCCAGGGGGAAGGCTGGGAGATTCCTCTGGAAAGGTGGGCAGGACCTTTCTCCCTTGGGCCCCCCAAGTGGGGTGGGGGGGGCAACCCCCCTCCCTCTGTGTTCAGGCTGGCTGCTGCACTTCTCCTCTCTGCGCTTGGTTCTTTGCACGGGGATCACCAATCCCAGTTTGCAGCTGCCACCACTCAAACCTGCAAGGCGTATTGAGGCCACCAACTGGGTTGGCTCTAAATGAGGAACAGGCAAATGCATTGGGGGGGGGGCAGATCAGGCTCTCTGTGGCACTTAGATGAGTTGCCTGTGGAACAGAGGCCCCCTGTCCCTGAATACACCTTGGCTGGAGATCCTGTGGAGGGAAGAGGGTGGTCACTCTCGCGTCCTGCGTGTGGGCATCTCAAAGGCCTACATCTAGCCCCTGGGGGACCAGAATGCCAGGCAGTATGAGCCCCTGGCCTGCTCTCTGTACCTGCAGTGTGGAGATAACTATGCGATAAAGGAGAGAGCTTTCAACTGCATTATTTATCCTATCTGCTACTTGGGTACCTCAATACTGTACAAAACCATTTCTCCCCCCCACAATCATAGGAGGCCTGAAAAATCTCTGGGAGCTTCGTCAAGGATTGATCTAATCTCTGAGCCAAATAGAACCGGCTTACGTTACCGGCAGGGCCCTCTGGGGTGGCCGGCAGGGGCCAGAAAGTCACTGTAGGCCTTTCAGAATATTTAGGATCCCATTTGCAAAGCTTTCCTGTCTGCAATTAATGAAGAGACGACTCCTTGTTCATTAAAACACAATTGTTTACTTAAGGAAACCCGGCAGTCGACTGCACAGCTTGACACACACAGAGCAGAAAAGATAAGGATGTTCCACTTTACAGGGAATTACAACAGCACAGAGCATATCACATTCCTGAATGAAATGTCATAGGCCTGCGATTGCAGGGCGAACAGCTGGGCTGGCTATCTTCCACAGCTCACAATCTTGGGATTGTGGAAGCAGGAACCAAGGCTAAATAAACAAACCCCACCCATCTGTCTGGGTTTCCCCAGCCACTCTGGGCAGCTTCCAGCAAAAAATTAAAATACAATAATTCATCAATATTCATCCATATTCTGGGAAGGAGAACCGACCTCTCTCCCCTAAAGAGATTGACCTTTAGCCATTTTCCCATGGCTTCACAAGACTTGGAAGTGTTGTCCAAACTGGTGCTCAGGGCTTCTCTCTTAAAGCCGTCTAAGCTGGTGGCCATCGCTGGGAGGGAGTCCCATAGTTTAACTCTGCCCTGTGTGAAGGAGTCCTTTTCTTTTATCTGTCCTGGATCCCCTGGGCTTTGGCTTCCCAGAGGAGGAAGTGCCTGGGCTCCAACTCTGCCCTCCTTGCCCTGTTGGAGCAAGCACACCCAATATTTCTGACAGGCTCTTCTCCTCCCCCTTTGCTGTTTCTCCAGGTGGGGAGAACTTTGTGGCTCTGGATCTGATTGTCCAGCATGTGCACAGCCAGCTGGAGAAGGTGAGGAGGTCGGGGGGGGGGCTTTGTGGCAGCATGGGGGGGGGACACACCTGCCTCCACTGCTGCAGGGTGGTCCACAGCCCAGGGCAGCCACTCTTCCTGCTGCCCCTTGCCACGTTGCTCATCACTCGCTTCTTGGCACCCGGGTCTGTCTGGCTCTCCTCACTGGGTGACCCTCTGGTCTTGGCCTGGCCCTGACCCTGGGCAGGTGCCCCCTGTCTCGGTTCACCGGAACGAGGCTGCGTCCCGAGCTGGGCTGCCTCTGGGCTCCCCTGCTGCTGCTTCCCCTTCGCGTGGAGGCTGCCCCCCAATGACTGGGCCCGGGGTTGGGAGGTGGGGTGCCTGCGGGGGCAGAGCTTGGGGTGTGCAGTGACGGCTGTTCTGTGTTTCTCTCCACCTCCCCCTGCCCCCCCCCCCTGTAATGACTCTGCTGCCTCCCGCCGTGGGCCACTCCTGCCACCGCCCAGCGCGAAATCACGGTCAGGTATGATGGCGGCCCTGAAGGAGCAGAGCTTGGACCCTCGCCTCCCCCCCCAAAAAAACCCCCTTCCTGGTGCTTTCCCTCCCACTCAGCAAGCCAGCCAGCGAGGGAGCAGGGGGGGGGGTTGGGCCCTTCCTGCAGCCGGGGGGGGAAGAAGGCAAGGAGGGGGTGCAGGTTGTCTGGGGAGGGAGATAGACACCCGCCACTCGTTGGGGCTGCGTTGTGCTGCTAGGCCTTTCTGGCTGGGCTGGGCTGCCACCTCTGGCAAGTCCCTTCCGCCTGCCCGCCTGCTTGTCTTTGGTGGGGCTGCTGCTGTGGCAGGAGGGGCCCGGCAGCCCTTCTGCTGCTTCCCCTCTGCATTCCTGGGGGTGCTCCAGCCCTCTTTGGGGCGCTTCTGCTTTGCCAACCCCCCTCCCTGCTTGCTGGGTGGCAGCGTCTGTGTGGATCCTGCATTGCAGGGGATTGGACTAGATTCTACCATTACCTGTTTGTTGGCTAAATTGTTTAGTTGCTTTATCTCGCCCAAGGCAAACCAAAGCAACCTACAACCCAGGCATCCCCAAACTGCGGCCCTCCAGATGTTTTGGCCTACAACTCCCATGATCCCTAGCTAACAGGACCAGTGGTCAGGGATGATGGGAATTGTAGTCCAAAACATCTGGAGGGCCAAAGTTTGGGGATGCCTGCTACAACCACTTGAGCAATGTTCTCCCCTGCCTTGCCTTGTCCTTCCTGGCTGCTGGAGGGGGGAGGAGGGGGGGGAGGAGCTGCTCTGGCCCTTTCTGCAGTGGGGCACAGGGGGAGATTGCAGCTGCCCCCTTGCCTGCCTGGGTCCTGTGGGGCACTCCTCCTCTTCTCCCCTTCCTGCCACCCCCCTGCACCTGGCAGGAAGCCGCTGCCCTCGGTGCCCTCCTCCCTAACACCCTGCCTGCCTGTCTGTCTGTCTGTCTGTCTGTCTTCCTTCCCTCCCTGCTGGGCCTGGGCGTCTTCACCAGAGGAAGCTGCGCTGGCATATGTGAGGGCACTCAGTCTCCTTTGGCTCTTCCCCGCTGCGCCTCCCGCCCCTCCCCTGTGTGTTGGGCTCGGTTTTGAGTGGGGCGGGGTCTGGAGAAAGGAGGGGCGGGGCAGAGCGGAGCTGGCGGAGAGGAAGCAGCCGAGAGGCCCAAAGAGGGACAAAGTGCGCCTGACTCTTCTGGGCAAGGAGCTTTCACCCTCTGGCAGAGTAGTGCAGTGTGGCAAGGAGCCCCCTCCCTTCTGGGAGACGGGGGGGGGGGCTGTGCTGGAAACTCGATATATATAAGCTAGGCGCCAAAAGGCTCCGTAAACCAAGGTTGCAGTTGACAAAACTGAATGTCTAGTTGCTATTTGGGGGCCAGCAGCTTGAAAGTTGTATTTTTCAACGTGTCTTTGGTTCCTGAAATTCATTCTCATTGTGCAGATAAAACATAGCTGGTAGAATTCTGCAGGATGTGTTGCTAGAGTGTGAAAGCTGTCCAGCCCCAAGATTCCCCAGGCATGCACCTCCAGACAGTGGAGATGTCAGGCGGCATCCTGGTGCCCGGGCATCTTCACGTGGTCGCAAGCGGCCGATAGCCAGGTGCAAAATGCGCCTGGGAAAATTCTAGCACTGGCATGGGGCGGAGGGGCTGGGAATTTTGACTTCCAGTGGCAGGGGGATTATCCAAGAACTCTCTAGAACGGGAACAGTAAGGGGGGATTCTTTGAGGTGCATTGGGGTGGCCCCACTTTCCCCCCTGGTCAGGGCCCTGAGGGATGTGAGCCAGGCGAGGCTGATCTGCATGCAGAGCAGCTGCCCCTATCCTGCAGCTGGCCAGCCAACCCCTTGCTTGTGAGCTCTCAACTTCCTCCTCCTTCTCCTCCTGCACAGAGCAGCCTTGGCCTCGGCCCACCAGGGACAGCCCTTGCCAAAGACCCTCAGTGTCCTGGACAGCACACCACAGGTCCGCGGGATGCATACCATCATCAGGTACGGGGGGGGGGCAAGGTCTGGGAGGGCTGGGTTGGGGGGGCAAGGGAATCTGAAGCACAGGTTGGATGTGTGGGGTGGATGAGGAGAGGATCTTTTATCTAGTAATGATCCTTTCACTTTTTCATCTCTCTGAGAAAACAAATACAGTAGTACCTCGGGTTACGAACGCGATCCGTTCCGGGTCGCAGTTCGTAACCTGAAAAGGTCGCAAACCGAGCGCCGCTTCTGCGCATGCGCAAAGCGTGCACGCCACTTCTGCGCATGTGGGGGGCGGGCGCGCCGAAAACACTTCCGGGTTTGCGGAGTTCATAACCCAAATTGTTCGCAACCCAAGCGGTTCGTAAACCGAGGTACGACTGTACCTATTTCAGTAGAATTAAAAATCACCACCTATCCACCTCTGAAAACTATTAGGACATGCTTGCATAACTTTCTAGAACAACTATGATATCCAAGGATGCTTTAGGCAGACGGGTTATCTTCTTCCTCTGAATGAAAAAGAGTCACTCAGACTAAATAAGGAAAGACAAGGTTTACTCACATCATCGTCTTGCCAGGATTCAACAGTTACAATGATGAAAATCAGGCAGACAATAACCCTCAGATGCCACAAATATCCAGATCAAACTGGAGATTGCTTTCTGTAGGCGAGCAAAGAAACCTCTTCCCCCATCACAGGCAGGAAAAAGAGCATGTAGTGCCAGGAAGAAGTGGAGATTGTTTCTTTTTTTTCTTTTTTTAAATTTTAAAAACAAACTTTATTAATTTCTAAAATAAAAATTGAACATAGTATAAAACAAAACAGCCTCTTAAAATATACACACAATCAATAAATAAATCGGTAAATGACCATTCAAATTCAAACCAAACTTATTCTATCTTCTCTGATGTCTTGTCAGCTTATCTTATACATCTTCAATTCAGTATTTACATCTTCTCTATAAATCGAGATTGTTTCTATGGTTCCCCTTCCTGCCAGAAAGGTTGAGAGGAGATGCCACCATAGAGTCCCCTCTCTGGGACTCTCTAGCCATCCTGCAACCTGCGATTTGGCTGCAGATCCTCCCACAAGATGGGCCCTTTTTAGGGAAGCTTCAGCTGCCACTCTTAGCATTGCGGGGGGTTGGACTAGAGGATCCTTGGGGGTCCCTTACAGTGCTCCGATTCCGACACTGTGCCAATCCTGCCTTTTCCCCCCACCGCCCCTGCCTCTGCTTCCCCCCTCAGGAACAAGGAGACCACCCGGGACGAGTTCATCTTCTACTCCAAGCGCCTCATGCGCCTGCTGATTGAGCATGCCCTCTCCTTCCTGCCCCTCAAGGTGCGTGCGCCTCCTGCTCTCATTGTTGCATGGCGGGGTGGACTAAATGGCTCTTGGGGGCCCCTATCCCGTTCCAGTTCTGGGATTCAACGTACCATAGGAGCCCCTGGAGGTGGCACAGCCACTCCCAGGGTGGGCGCGATGGCTGGCTGGTTGGCAGCTCCCCCTGGCGGGCAAAGCCCAAGAGCCTCTCCTGCCTCCTGCCCACCCTTGTCTTCTGTGGCCTTTTGCAGCCGGTGACCGTTGAGACTCCGCAGGGGACTGTCTATGAGGGGAAGCGGTTCCATCGGCAGCGGGTGAGTCACACTCCCGGCACGAAAGGGTCTCAGGCCCCACTGGGTGGGAGATGACCCCCTGGCCAAAGTAGCTTCCAGGCCGTTGTGGCTGGCAGCCAATGCTCAGGTCTTTGGCCTGAGGAGGAGGAGAAGGAGAAGAAGGAGAAGAAGAAGAAGAAGAAGAGGAGGAGTCGGAGGAGTCTGGATTTGATATCCCACTTTATCATTACCCGAAGGAGTCTCAAAGCGGCTAACATTCTCCTTTCCTTTCCTCCCCCACAACAAACACTCTGTGAGGTGAGTGAGGCTGAGAGACTTCAGAGAAGTGTGACTAGCCCAAGGTCACCCAGCAACTATGTGAGCCCTTGCGCTGCCGAGCTGTGGGCTTCTCCCCATTGGACGTAGGGCAGGGCTGATCCTGTGCCGGGCGCTGAGGGCCGCCGGAGACAAGATGGGTCCCTCTGCTTCCTCCTCCTCTCCCAGATCACAGGCGTCTCCATCCTGCGGGCCGGCGAGACGATGGAGCAGGCTCTGACAGCCGTCTGCAAGGACATTCGCCTGGGCAAGATTCTCATCCAGACCAACCACAACACAGGGGAGCCAGAGGTAGCGAAGGGGAGGGGGCTGGCGGGAGGGCAGGGGCTGCCTCTCCCCACGGCTAAGGCTGACGTGCGCCCCCTTCCTCTTCCCCCCCCTCCTCCTCTTGCAGCTGCACTACCTCCGGCTGCCCAAGGAGATCAGCGAGGACTACGTCATCCTGATGGACAGCACGGTCTCCACGGGGGCAGCGGCCATGATGGCCATCCGAGTGCTGCTGGTGCGTGGGGAGACCCTGGCGCAGGGGAGTGGGGGGCAGGGGGGAGCTTGTGGGGTGGGGCTGCTCAGGCCACAGGAACAAGCAGGCCTTAGTGTTTGCCTGTGTTGTTGGGGGAGGGCAGGCAGGCGACGGGGAGAGGGTCATGATGGCCAGTCTAGAACCAGAGTTGGAAGGGGCCCTCCAAGAGTCATCTAGTCCAGCCCCCTGCCATGCAGGAGTTACACAAGAGGCCATGGCAGGAGGGAGTTTGGAGGGATGCGTGTGGAAGGCAGTTTGTGCCAGAAGCAGTTTGGGGCCTGCTTGGCTGCTGGCACTGCCCTGCAAGAGATGTTTGCCACCTGTGGCAGGACTAGAAGACCCCTGGGGGTCCCTTTCAGCTCTTGTGTTTCTCTGCCTCAGGACCACGATGTCCAGGAGGACCGGATCTTCCTGCTCTCCCTGCTGATGGCCGAGATGGGGGTCCACTCGGTCGCCTACGCCTTCCCCCGGGTACGCATCATCACCACAGCTGTGGACAAGAGGGTCAGCGAGGAGTTCCACATCATTCCAGGCATTGGTGAGCAAGAGTTCTGCTGGGGGGTGGGCAGGGGTATCGCCTGCTCCTGAGTGACCCCCACTTCCCGTGGAGGGGGAGGACCAGACACAGGCGGGGGGCTCTATTCCCTGTTGGAGAAAGAAGCCGCTGCCCCGGGAGGGAGTTATACAGTACCCAGAAGCGCTGGGGGCTGGGAGGGGCCTCCTTCCACTGGAGAACACAGGAGGGGAGAGGACTCTTGTGCTCGGATCCTGCTTGCTGGCTTGCTCCCATAGTGGGCGTCTGGTCAGCAGACTTTTCTTACGTTCTCATGGAGAACCTCCACGTCCAGAGAAAGTCTATCTAGATTCCTAGGTTCTTTGGGATATTTGGCCACGTTGAGAACAAGAGGCTGGACTAGATGCCCCCCCCTTTGGCCTGATCCAGCAGGCTCTGCTAACCTTCTCCTCCCTCGCCTGCCTCTGTGACCCCTCAGGGAACTTCGGCGACAGATACTTTGGCACCGACAGCGCCCAGCCCTCCTGGTACGAGGAAGACTACATGGACTGCTGAGCTGGCCTCGCTTTTTGACAGGGCTGGGGGATGTGGAGGGAGCTGCCCCCCCCTTGCGCCGCCAGACTCTCTGGGTGCTGCTGTGACTGCCTGCCTTTCTCCTGGGGAGGGGAGGATGCTGCTGCCCCCACTCCCCCCCCATCTCCATATTTATTGGGCTCCTTACTTCCTCGCCAGTGCCCTGGCTGCTGGCCCACCCGGGGCTAAAGGGGCTGCGGGGAGGTCGCTGTGCTCCTTGGCAGGGACGCTCCCAGCTCGAAGGGACCCCCCCGCGATTTGCCCTGTGCTGCCGGGGCTCAGGGCCAGCTGGGCTGTGCAGGAAACGTCCCTGGCCGCGCAGGCAGGTGGACCTGCACTCCAGAGGCCTGGGGGTCCTCTCCCCCCGTCCTTCACCTAAGGCCAGCCGGCCAGCCTCCAAGTACTGTAACGGGTCTGCCTTCTTTGCTTTTGTACGTGATAATAAAGACCAAGAGCGGCTCCTGCTTCTCCCCTTTTTCAGTTGGGGGAAGGAGGGTCTGTAGAGGGGAACACACGGGGGGTGGGGGTGGGGGGCTCTGGGCTTGTTCAGATTTGCCTGGCTGGGCAGATGGCAAGGGGGTCACTTCCTTCAGCCCAGCGCTTTCAAGGTGCCACTCTCAGTTTGAATGACAGACTTCCCATTTAGAAGACACTATAATAAAACAGGCGACTCCTGTATAGTATTATGTGATACCATATAAGAATACAAGTGTGAGAATCGCACAAGGGGGGAGCACTCTTTAAATGCTCTCTCTGCCACTCTCTCCAAGGAGATACAGTACCAAAATTATCCACAACTTGAACTGAGGCTCTGGGGCTCGTTCTTTGCCCTCACTGAAATCCCCTTCAGGCTCTGGGGAGGGTCTCCTCAAGAGCCAAGAAGACTTTCTAGCTCTCTCATTCCATTTCTGGGTATGGATTATATTATTTAGTGATTTCCCAGTGCCGTGCATATCTTCTTCTTTGGTGATCCCTCGTATCCGAGTAAGATTGTCTTTCATAAACACGGTTCTAACAAGGAGTCTGTAAGTGACTGCGGAGGCCAATTCTGGATCCACACGTCCTTCCACAGTGAGGACATTGGTTTCTGGGCAGGAGTTGATCACGGTGAGGGATTGCCAAGCGTGCCTTCCTCTTAGCGCGTTTCTCCCTTGCATCCTGAGTTTGAGCGTCTTCAGGGCCCATGACACCTTTGGTAAAGGCTGTTCTCCAACTGGAGCGCTCGCAGGCCAGTGTTTCCCAGTTGTCAGTGTATAACTACATTTTTAAAGATTTGCCTTGAGACAGTATTTAAACCTCTCTTGTTGACCACCAGCATTACGCTTTCCATTTTTAAGTTCAGAATAGAGTAGTTCTAGAGTAGTTCCCAAACATTAGGAAGAACTTCCTGACAGTAAGAGCTGTTCGGCAGTGGAATTTGCTGCCAAGGAGTGTGGTGGAGTCTCCTTCTTTGGAGGTCTTTAAGCAGAGGCTTGACAGGCATCTGTCAGGAATGCTTTGATGGTGTTTCCTGCTTGGCAGGGGGTTGGACTGGATGGCCCTTGTGGTCTCTTCCAACTCTATGATTCTATGAGTTGCTTTGGAAGACGATCATCAGGCATCCGCACAACATGACCAGTCCAGTGAAGTTGATGTTGAATAATCAGTGTTTCAACACTGGTGATCTTTGCTTATTACAGTACACTAGTATGTTCATATTTGCAGCTGCGCACAAGTTGATCGCACACAAGTGGGCAGACACCTGTGTACCAAACCCCGCAATGGGAAAACGCCTTTTATTATAAGGAAGCTCAGCCTCCAGCCTGACGGAAGAGAATAGTTTTTGGGTGAAGGACTTGGATGATGCAGTCCTAAATGAAAACTAAGCACCCCATTCAAATCAGGAAATCCCCCTGGTGGTGCTAGACTCCCACAACCCCTGAGTACTGAAAAGGTGGTCTGATGGGAGTCCAGTAAGCTCAGGCTCCCCCCCCCCCCGCATTAAAGAAGGATTTGGCAAATGGGTGGAAGTGAATGTCCAGCGAAGGCAGAGGGAAACCTCCAGGCGACTATTTCAATGTGCTGGGGCTGCCCTGGAAGATAACTCGGAAGATTCCTGCCTGGGGTTCCATGCAGAGCTCTCAGAACCTGTTTAATTTCAAGGCCCAGTTCGAGGTGCTCCTTAATTTTTTTTAAGACATAATGCAAAAAACATCAATCATACCGATACAAAAGGAAAACCATAATAGATCAGAGGGGAAGGAAAGACCCAACATTAATTCCTAGGATTTCTATACTCACAATCTAAGGCATTGAGAAATTGCTTTATTATAGAGTCGTACCTTGGAAGTCGAACGGAATCTGTTCCAGAAGTCCGTTCGACTTCCAAAACATTCGGAAACCAAAGTGCAGCTTCCAATTGGCTGCAGGAAGCTCTGTCGGATGTTAGGCTTCCAAAAGAACGTTCACAAACCAGAACACACGGGATTGTGGCGTTTGGGAGCAAAGACGTTCAAGAACTAGGCTGTTTGACTTTGCTGGTCTTTGACTTACTAGGCTGTTTGACTTCCTATACCCATAGATCTTAGGGTGGTTAACAACACAAAATCACAATATAAAATACAGAAAATACTTTATCCTAATCTTCTAAAATATATTGTCTGCACAAACTTAATTGCACCCTATTTTTAAGGAATGGGGTGTCTATGTTCTATTTCTGTTCTACTGACATATAGCAAAAACAATTAGAACAAATAGTATAACAATTGTCTGACTTAGATTCACTCCTAGTTACTGTAGGGTTGGAAGGGTCCCCTGAGGGTCATCTACTCCAACCCCTTGCAATGCAAGAATCACAGCTAGAGAATCTCAGACAGGTGTCCTTCCAACCTCAGCTTAAACATCTCCAATGAAGCCCACCACTCTCTGAGGTTGCTGGTTATTGCTGCTCCTTGTGGGAGGGAGTTCCAATGAGTTTCTTGGTTTTTGCCCTGAATCTCTCAATCTTTGGCTTTCCTGGATTTCTTCTTTGGAGTTGGCACTGCTGCAGCTGCCCGATAATTTTTAAGAACTCTCTGGAATCCCCTGCCTATTGAGATCAAGCAGCACCTTCACTGTTTTCTCTTTGGCACCTGCTAAAAACATCTTTGCTTGGACATACCCACCCAGGTGCTTAGGAAGATGAGGTACTTTTAATCCGTTTTAGTACGTACTTCCCTTCATGGATCAATGCCTTGTCGTGGCGAAGGGGCTTGAATAACTCAGAGAAGCTATGAGCTATGCCATGCAGGGCCACCCAAGATGGACAGGTCATAGGGGAGAGTTTTGACTAAACGTGATCCACCTGGAGAAGGAACTGGCAAGCCACTCCAGTATCCCTGCCAAGAAAACTCCATGGACAAAGACAGCAGGCATATAAAAGTTGAAGAGAAGAATCCTTGGAAAAGACCCTGATGTTGGGAAAGATTGAGGGCACTAGGAGAAGGGGACGACAGAGGACAAGATGGTTGGACAGTGTCCTCGAAGCTACGAACATGAGTTTGACCAAACTGCGGGAGGCAGTGCAAGACAGGAGTGCCTGGCGTGCTCTGGTCCATGGGGTCACGAAGAGTCGGACACGACTAAACAACAAAAGTACGTACTTCAAATTTTTATGTTTTCTCTTAAAGTAGTCAAACGCCTTATCTTTGAAGCAAAATTAAAAAATTCCTTCAGTAGCACCTTAAAGACCAACTAAGTTTTTATTTTGGTATGAGCTTTCGTGTGCATGCACACTTCTTCAGATACACTTGAAACAGAAGTCAGACCCTTATGTATATACTGTACAGAGGGTGGGGGTGATGGGCTGATGGGAGGGCTAAACCTGTAGATGGCTGTTAACGACTGCTGATGTGTGCATGCACACGAAAGCTCATACCAAAATAAAAAACTTAGTTGATCTTTAAGGTGCTACTGAAGGATTTTTTTCATTTTGCTTCGACTCAGACCAACACGGCTACCTACCTGTAGCCTTATCTTCGAGTTAGTGATGCGTGGTTGTGAATTTCTTGGCTTAACAAAAATCTGGGTAAACCAAAATGCAAAATCAGTGTATAAATTTCATGAATCAATACTGTAGTTTTCTGGGAAAAGGAGACCCGCCCTTTCCCCTCCACTAAACCGAGTGAGCTCTTTTTCTTCCTCCCCTGTCGCTCGGGCGTCTCCCTCTCTCTCCCAATCGCAGCCGCGCGGGACCCTTGCATCCCGGAAGCGCGGGAGGCGGACGACTCCCTCTTCGTACCACTACGGTCCCAACAGCCCGTACGTGCTCTAGTACGCATGCTCGCGGCCCGCCGCGCACAGACTGCTTCCGTGCATGCGCAGTGCGGGCGCCTGGTCCTGGTCGCTCGGTCGGTGACCGGGAAGCGGAGGAGGAAGAAGAGGTAGAAGAGGAAGAGGCCGCCGGAGACCCGCCTGGTGAGCCCGGAGGGGGAACCCCGGGCGTCGCGTCACGCGCCTTCCTCGTGACGTCACGCCCCGGGCATTGCGTCACGCGGAGACTTGGGGGCAGCTCGGGAAGCGGGTCTCCCTCCTTTGCCGGTTGGACGGCGGCCTGGGGAGGGGGGGGGGCGGGAGGGAGGCCGACCTGGCAGGGCTGTTGTGCGGGCGGAGGAGTCGAGGGCCAGCAGCCCGGGAGGGAGGGAGGGAGGGAGGGGAGGGGGGTCTCCCTCCCCCCGTGGCCTCGTTTCGGGCTAATCTGGCTCAGCCCTTCGGCCTCGCAAAGCCAGATCAGGCGGGCTTAGCCTGGCGGGGCAAAAGGGGAAGGAAGCGGGCGGGATGCAAGGGGCGTGTCAGGAGGGGGGAGAAAAGGCTCCCTTTCCCTTATCGGGGTCCCAGGAGCCCCTATAGAGTCCTTAAGTGGGTTCCCGATTGGTAGGAGAAAAGAACAGAGGCCAAGCAGAGAATATGGTGCCTTCCATAGCAGTGTTTCTCAACCAGTGTGCCTCCAGATGTTTTGGGACTACAACTCCCATCATCCCTAGCTAGCAGGACCAGTGGTCAGGAATGATGGGAGTTGTAGTCCCAAAACATCTGGAGGCACACTGGTTGAGAAACACTGTTCCATAGTTCTAGTTACAGGTAGGTAGCCGTGTTGGTCGGAGTCGAAGCAAAATAGAAAAAAAATCCTTCAGTAGCTGCACCTTAAAGACCAACTAAGTTTTTATTTTGGTATGAGCTTTCGTGTGCATGCACACTTCTTCAGATACACTTGAAACAGAAGTCACCAGACCCTTATGTATATTCAGAGAGGGGGTTAAGGGAATGGGTGATGGGCTGATAGGAGTGGTAAACCTGTTGATGACTGTTAACGACTGTTAATGACTGCAATTGGTCTTGCGGGGGGGGGGTAGCAAGGGCTGAGGTGCTAAGGAAAGCTTGATGAGAGAAGAATCCTATTTACAGGTAGGTAGCCGTGTTGGTCTGAGTCGAAGCAAAATAGAAAAAAAAAATCCTTCAGTAGCACCTTAAAGACCAACTAAGTTTTTATTTTATTTTGGCACACGAAAGCTCATACCAAAATAAAAACTTAGTTGGTCTTTAAGGTGCTACTGAAGGATTTTTTTTTCTATTTTGCAGAGAATATGGAGAAGCAAAGCAGCTAGGAAGCCTGGTCTTTCTTCAACTGTTGCAACAGGGTCCCCCGCTCACCGCACGCAGGAAGGGAGGAGAGGAACCCAGGACACTGGTGTGCAAGCTCTTATATAGACATTTGAAATTGCCCACCCTGTAGCTCAAGGTCACCCCCCCCCAAAAAAAACATCATACATGGATCGCAGAAAGAGGGGGTCCACAGCAGAAATTGGAGTGTGCTGCTTCTCTCCTGTCTGCCAGGATACCTGATAATACCTTACTTGGTTGCCTTTTCTGGGTAGCCTGGCCATTCCTTGGAGATGGTTGATACTGTACTTAGTTCCTGAAATTATATTGAGAGTTTGCTCAGCTTAACAGATGCCTGCCAGACTGTATTTACAGGGAGGCGTAAGCCCCTACACAGGGCCGGCTCTAGGTAGACCCCCGGCGGCGCGGTGAGCCAGGGCGCCCTGCGAGGGCGGGGGCACCGGAGCGATCTCCGACTCTCCGCGCCAGGGCGGCCGACCTGCTTGAGACTGCCCTGCCCCTACGGTCCAAAGAGCATTGGAAAGATTTTCCCATTTCCTTCCTCCTTGCAGAGAAATAGTTGAGGTCCATTTGGGAGAGTCAAAATGGCTTCAGGATTGCTCTCCTGTACTATTTCAGACACGTGGTTTATATACTTATGTATATAAGTATATAAGTTTGCCTTGTACATCTATGAACATTTAATTTACATAGATAAGACCTTAGAATTCCTATAACAGGCGGTTGCCAGGCTGGGGACGGCTGGTGTCCATCTGGGCTGCCCCCTGGGAGGAGTCGCTGTCGCCAAGGCAAAGCGGGATGGGGGGGAGTGACCCCCATTGTCTCCCCCCCCCTCCCCTGAGTAGCTCTGGGTCTGGCAAGGGGGCCAAGGCACCAGCGCAGCTCCGGCTCAGCCTTTGCCTTCAATCCCCTGGGGCCCATCAGCATGTTGTGGGGCTTGGCATGGGGGGGGGCGCTGCTCTTCCCCCCCTCCACCCAACACTTTAAAACCTCTTAAGAAAGAAGGCTTTCAGCATGTGTCGTCTGTGTTTATGGCACTCATCTTTTTCTCCAAGGTGCTCAAGGTGGGGGGCGTGGTTCATCTTCACGACAGCCCTGCGAGGTGGGCTAGACTGGGAGAGAGAACAAAAGTGCCCCCCAGGTCACCCCCAGGGAGCTTTGCGGCCGAGTTGGGACTTGAGCCCAGCGACTCCTCCCTAGCCCAATGCTCTAACCCAGGCACCCCCAAACTGCGGCCCTCCAGATGTTTTGGCCTACAACTCCCATGATCCCTAGCTAAGAGGACCCAGTGGTCAGGGATGATGGGAATTGTGGTCCAAAATATCTGGAGGGCCGAAGTTTGGGGATGGCTGCTCTAACCTCTACACCGCCAGAAAATACTCCAACAGGGATTGGAAGTTCCATATTATTACAAAGGCACATGTAAATACAGAATGGCTTCTCAGTTCTTTTCATAGAGCTGGAAGGGACCCCCAAGAGCCATCTAGCCCACCCCATCCCAGTGCGGGAATCTTTTTGCCCCGTGTGGGGCTTGAACCCACGACATGAGCTTAAGTGAGGCTCTCCTGACTGAGCTATTCTTGATTTGATCATCTGAAGCTTATCATCTTATCCCCACCACACTCCCTTTTTTATCCTTCTGTAACGGATGTGTTTGAACTGCTGGCTGAGTGCCCCCCATCCAGCCCCCTTTCCATGCCAGGCAAGGGTCCCTTTCCAGAGCAGCCAAGGCTGTGCCAGGCAGAGGACATTTGCCTGCTTTCTGTCTGTCTGTCCTCATGTCTCACCCTAGACTGGGCCTGAGGTCTGCTCTTTTTGGGGGGTGGGCAGGAACTGCCCCCCCTGCTCCTGAGAGTTGGAGGGAGACCTGGCTGGGCATGCATCCGGGGTGGGGGGAGGTTTGGGGTCTTTTCCTCACACCCCACCCAGAGCGAGGTAATGCTGTTGGTTGGACCCCACTCCCCCCCACCCCAATGTGATCATTGAGGCTCGTTGGGCCTTGGGCAGGGGTCTCCTGAGATCTGGGGCCCAGCCCAGCCCCTCGCCTACAGAATCCTAGAGTTGTAGAGTTGGAAGGGACCCCCCGAGGACCATCTAGTCCAGCCTCCTACAATCCCTGACCCTATTCTTTTGTGCCGCTCAATCTAGAGCAAGATGGCGGACGCCGGCCGGCCGCAGCGGAAGATGTCACGGGCCGGAGAGAGTTTGTACTGCATCCTGGGCCTGGAGAAAGGAGCTTCCCCTGAGGACATCAAGAAGGCCTACAGGTGGGCTTGGAGGGGCTGCTCCCCCTCTGCTCTCCTCCTGCCCCCAACTGGATCTGGCTTCTTCCCCAACCATTTTTGCTGGCGGGATTCCCAGTGGTGGCTGTGAGAACAGGGCAACTGGGGGTCTCTGACCCAACCCAGCGGCAGGCCTCTTCAGATGGATGGGCTAGCAGAACCTCCATGCCCAGGGGCAGTCTACCCCCTGAATACCGTGTGTGTGTGGGGGGGAACTGTAGAGTTGCAAGCAGGTTCTGCTTGTGGCCCTTCCGATGGGTGGCCACTGTGAGGGTGCTGGATTAGAAGGACCCCCCCCCCAATGCCCTGGTCCAGTGGGCTCTTCTGACATTTGTACGTCTTACATTTGTACGTCCTTCCCAATCCTAGAGGAGGCAGCAGAGATGTGGGGCAGGAGGGCAGAATGCGGGTCCCTCTTGCCACCCTCTACTCCCGGGGGGCTTAGCCCTTGCCAGCACCTGCCCCTTCCTTCACCTTCCTGGTCACATCAGTGCAGCCGCCCCAGTCATTGGGAACACAGGATGAGGACTTACATTTCCCAGCGCCCTTTTTTTTTCCAGAAAAGGCAAACACCCTCAGCCTTTGTGCATGTGCAGAGTGGGGGCCTTGGGCAGGCGCCTGGTGACGTCTCAGAAATGGAAGGAGGCGTCTTCTGCCCTCTTGGTGCTGAATCTGTGGGGGGTGTCCTTTAGCCTCAGCATCTGTGTTTCCTTGACCTGGAAGCCTTCTGTCCCCCTGGTCATTGTCTCTCTTCTCCCTCCACCCCCCACCCCCCAAGCACTTTGACTCCAAGTTCAAGGCCGCCTGGTTGCTCCTTACCAGCCCCGAGAGAGGAGGGGGATCCCAGAGATGGACTGCCTTTAGAAACTCTTCCTGGGTGGGCTTCTTCCTGCCCCTTAGATTTTGACATCCAGGCTTTCTTTAGCACAATTCAAAGTGTTGGTGCCGACCTTGAAAGCCCTAAATGGCCTCGGTCCAGTATACCTGAAGGAGCGTCTCCACCTCCATCATTCTGCCCGGACACTGAGGTCCAGCACCGAGGGCCTTCTGGCGGTTCCCTCGTTGCGAGAAGCCAAGTTGCAGGGAACCAGGCAGAGGGCCTTCTCGGTGGTGGCGCCTGTCCTGTGGAACGCCCTCCCATCAGATGTCAAAGAGAAAAACAACTACCAGACTTTTAGAAGACATCTGAAGGCAGCCCTGTTCAGGGAGGCTTTTAATGTTTAATAGATTATTGTGTTTTATTCTTCTGTTGGAAGCCGCCCAGAGTGGCTGGGGAGACCCGGCTAGATGGGCGGGGTATAAATAATAAATTATTATTATTATACCCATTTCTCTCCATGCTTCCCGAGTTTCTGCAACCTTGTGAAGCTTCATATTGGAATTCTAGAATTGTGGAGTTGGAAGGGATCCCCTCCAGGGTAGGGTCATCTCGTCCAACCCCCTGCAATGCAGGAATCTCAGCTAAAGCATCCCTGACAGATGCCCCCCCCCCCACCTCTGCTCAAAAACCCGCAAGGAAGGAGAGTCCATCATCTCGCAAGGGAGTCTGTTCAATGATCGCACGGCTCTTAATGTCAGCAAGTTATTCCTGGCGTTGAGTCGGAATGTCCTTTCTTGCGATTTGAATCCGTTCGTGCTTTTTATTTCCCCTCCGACTCTGCTTGCCCCCCCCAACCCTGCCGCCTTCCCCTTTCAGGAAACTGGCCTTGAAGTACCACCCGGACAAGAACCCGGAGAATCCCGAAGCCGCGGAGAAGTTCAAGGAGATCAACAGCGCCAACAGCACCCTCAGCGACGAGAACAAGCGGCGGATCTACGACGAGTATGGTTCCATGGGGCTCTACGTCTCGGAGCAGTTTGGGGAGGAGAGCGTCAAGTACTACTTCCTCATGTCGAAATGGTGGTTCAAGGTGGGTGGCCTGTTGCCTGGGGGGAGAGGGACCAAACGCCCCACCCCCACCCCTGGGGTACAAAGCAAAGGGTGGGAGATGCAGCCGAGTGTGTGTGTGATAGAGAGAACGGACCCGTATGGGTGTCCCCTCCCCCATGTATTCCCACACACCCCAGCCAGAAGTTTAGGACCTTTTGCTGGAGTCACAACGTGTGTTTGTTATTGTTGTTGTTGTTTAGTCGTTTAGTCGTGTCCGACTCTTTGTGACCCCCTGGACCATAGCACGCCAGGCACTCCTGTCTTGCACTGCCTCCCGCAGTTTGGTCAGACTCATGTTCGTAGCTTCGAGAACACTGTCCAACCATCTTGTCCTCTGTCGTCCCCTTCTCCTAGTGCCCTCAATCTTTCCCAAAATCAGGGTCTTTTCCAGGGAGTCTTCTCTTCTCATGAGGTGGCCAAAGTATTGGAGCCTCAGCTTCAGGATCTGTCCTTCCAGTGAGCACTCAGGGCTGATTTCCTTCAGAATGGATAGATTTGATCTTCTTGCAGTCCATGGGACTCTCAAGAGTCTCCTCCAGCACCATAATTCAAAAGCATCAATTCTTTGGCGATCAGCCTTCTTTATGGTCCAGCTTTCACTTCCATACATCACTACTGGGAAAACCATAGCTTTAACTATACAGACCTTTGTCGGCAAGGTGATGTCTCTGCTTTTTAAGATGCTGTCTAGGTTTGTCATTGCTTTTCTCCCAAGAAGCAGGCGTCTTTTAATTTCGTGACTGCTGTCACCAGCAGCTGACAGCGTTTGTTATTAATTTGGGCTTACCGTTCGCATTATGCCCGCTGGCCTGCGTGATCCTTTATTTAGCCTGCTTCTGATCACAGATTCATCCCTGCTTGTAAGATTAATCTTAATGCCACTTGGTTTTAAAGACCCTTCCAGTTGTTCCCACTTGCTTCTTACTATCTTTCTATTTTGGCTGTCATACCTGCTAGTTCAACATATTCTATTAGTTTATTAAACAGCCCCTGGTCCTTTGTCAGGAAGGCTTTCTCTTCCCACATTTTTGCATACAGTATTTTTGTGGCTTCTATACGCAAGTATAGAAATAGGAATGCTTCTGGGTTCTTGTGGGGGAAAGTGCACTTAAGCATCATTTTTAATTTGTCAGATACAGTGGAACCTCAGTGTTCAAACATAATCTGTTCTGGAAGTCCGTTTCACTTATGAAACGTTTGAAAACCGAGGATCAAAGGGCTGGTAGCAAAATCCATTGAAAAAATGGAGGAACGCGCCTCGGAAGCCATTCGACTTCCACGGCGCGTTCGAAAATGGAAGCATTCACTTCTGGGTTTTCGGCTTCTGAAACATTTGGCAGCCAAAATGTTTGAAAACTGAGGTTTGACTGTACCATTTCCTAGATTTTTTTAAAAGAATAATAAGAATAATATTGAAGAAAACTGGGTATTGAAAACTGGCAATTTGCATTGCCACCACATGTGAATTAAACAGCTCTCTGTATCGGAACATTTCCAACATAAATTTGATTCTCTTCTATACATTTTTGGGTTTACTGGGTATCAGATCATTTTTCCTGGGTGTCATGTACATAATTTTTGAATGTTTTCCCTAATTGTGTAATATGCCGAAAAAACACTCATGTTTTTCCAGTTTTTCCCATGCTGAAAGTTCTATATGGTACCTGAAATCTGATGCCCGGTGAATCATTGCTGCCCTTACAATCTCATCCTCAGTTTCCTTTTGCTTTGTCAATTCTTTCCTAATATGGAAAGAGAATCCACCACCTTCCGAGGTTAGGGAATTGGGGAGTGGGAGCCGTCCGAGACACATTCACGATAACCGTCTGTGCCAGGGTCCAGAAAATTCACTGAGGGGTATATATTATCTATTATGCTTGTGCCAACTGTATCGATAGCATGATCTTCAGTAATAAACCATGGGGCGAGTTCCGGTTGCCACGCACCCCATGGCAGTGTGTTGGGAGGTAGCGCTCCTGACCGTCCGCTCTGCCCCTCTCCCCAGCCCCTGATGGTGTGCTGCAGCCTCCTCTCCTGTTGCTGCTGCTGCTGCTGCTGTTGCTTCTGCTGTGGGAAGTGCCGCCCCCCAGAGGAGGAGGAGCCCTACAAGTACGTCAACCCTGAAGACCTGGAGGCCCAGATCCGTGCCGAAAACGAAGGTACGACTTTGAAGGAGGGGGGCAGGCTTTCTTTTTCTCTGGCTCTGGGTGCTGACCATTTGAAGGTGACCCAGAAACTACCACTAATCCAGAATGCGGCAGCTAGACTGGGGACTGGGAGTGGCCGCCGAGACCACATAACACCGGTCCTGAAAGACCTACATTGGCTCCCAGTACGTTTCTGAGCACAATTCAAAGTGTTGGTGTTGTCCTTTAAAGCCCTAAATGGCCTCGGTCCAGTATACCTGAAGGAGTGTCTCCACCCCCATCGTTCTGCCCGGACACTGAGGTCCAGTGCTGAGGGCCTTCTGGCGGTTCCCTTGCTACACAAAGCCAGGTTACAGGGAACCAGGCAGAGGGCCTTCTCGGCCTGGTGGAATGCCCTGTGGAATGCCCTCCCACCAGAGGCACGAATACAGGATGGGTGACACCTGGCTTGAGAGCAGTACATGTGAAAAGGATCTAGGAGTCTTGGTAGACCACAAACTTGACATGAGTCAGCAGTGTGATGCAGCAGCTAAAAAAGCCAGTGCAATTCTGGGCTGCATCAATAGGAGTATAGCATCTAGATCAAGGGAAGTAATAGTACCACTGTATTCTGCTCTGGTCAGACCTCACCTGGAGTACTGTGTCCAGTTCTGGGCACCACAGTTCAAGAAGGATACTGACAAGCTGGAACGTGTCCAGAAGAGGGCAACCAAAATGGTCAAAGGCCTGGAAACGATGCCTTATGAGGAACAGCTTAGGGAGCTGGGTATGTTTAGCCTGGAGAAGAGAAGGTTAAGGGGTGATATGATAGCCATGTTCAAATATATAAAAGGATACCATATAGAGGAGGGAGAAAGGTTGTTTTCTGCTGCTCCAGAGAAGCGGACACGGAGCAATGGATTCAAACTACAAGAAAGAAGATTCCACCTAAACATTAGGAAGAACTTCCTGACAGTAAGAGCTGTTCGGCAGTGGGATTTGCTGCCAAGGAGTGTGGTGGAGTCTCCTTCTTTGGAGGTCTTTAAGCAGAGGCTTGACAGGCATATGTCAAGAATGCTTTGATGGTGTTTCCTGCTTGGCAGGGGGTTGGACTGGATGGCCCTCGTGGTCTCTTCAAACTCTACGATTCTATGATTCAGAGGTCAAAGAGAACAACAATTACCAGACCTTTAGAAGGCATCTGAAGGCAGCCCTGTTTAGGGAAGCCTTTACTGTTTGATGTTACTGCTTTATTATTGTTATCGGCGTTCTGTTGGGAACCGCCCAGAGTGGTTTTATTTTATGGAGCAGAGTCTGTGGGGTCTGCATCTCTGCTGAGCGCTTGGAGGGGGGAATTGCCTGCTCCTGGGCCGGCCTTTGGGGGTCTCTTGACGGCAGCTGTGCTTGTTTCCTTCCCAGCAGGCGGCGGAGACGCCATCCGGATGCAGCCCACAGCCAGCGCCTCCTTGCACACCACAGACGAGACACAGCGGCCACACAAGCCCTGACCTGTAAGTAGAGCAGTCGCACTTCCCAAGGGGTGGGGGGCAGCGGCAGGGGGAGGCTCCTCCTGGGAGGGGAGGTGGTTCACGTTGGAAAGGGACCCCGAGGGTCATCCAGTCCAGCCCCCTGCAATGCGGCAGCCACAGCCGAAGGGGGCTTTTCCTGCAAGCCCTGTGGGAGCTGCTGCTTTCCAGGTCTTGTGGGCAGAAACACCCCCTACTCCCTTTTGGGGAAGGGGCAGAAAGAGGCATGCCTTAGCCTGGCTTCGAGGGCTGAAGCCTTTGAAGCAGCATTGAGGGGGGGGGGGAGAGAGAGATGAGGAGAAGCCCTTGCTGAGCAAAAGGCTTCTTTGTGGGTGGGTCTCAGTTGGCCATCTAGTGCCTGGCTCACATGGTTGGCATGCCTGGGACAGATCCAGGCGAATGACACAGCCAAACCGGGTGGGTCAGGTGGGAATCTTCAGCAGGGGCTCCATAGTTTTGTAGGGACCCCCAAAGTCCTGCAATACAGGAATCTGAGCTAAGGAATCCTGAGCAGGTGGCCAGCCAAGCTCCGGTGAAGACCAGCCGCTTGCACCCCCTTCCTCCCCCACCAGGAGGGTTTGGGGGGCTGCTGGGGAGGGGCTGGTCTCTGACCCGCTGCTTAGCAGGGGGTGCTGTGCCAGACAAGGCCCTTCTCGGGTCCTGAGGGTGCCCGTGGGGACTGGCAGGCTCTCTGGGGCACCCCAGCCTGCCTCCCTCTCCCTCCCCCCTCTCTCCTGCTCCCACTTCCCGTTTCCACTTCTCCTGCTCCCACTTCCCACTTCGGTCGGAGGAAGCGATGCTTGTGCCCACCAGTTACTGGTCTCTTGCGCCCGGATAACTGCTTTAGGGCTTCCCAATGGGACATCTGTGGGGCCTCTGTGAGAACAGGGGACTCGGGGGGGGGGGCTTTGGGTCTGATCCAGCCCCCAGCTTCTGAGATTCAAGCTGCCAGGCTTGCCACCCCAGGCAGGGCCCCCCATCCCTCCCTCCCCCCCCCAGGGGCCTCTCACCCCCCTCTTCTCTCTTCCCTGCAGAGTTCGGCTGACGGTCAGAGCACAGCCCCCCCCTCTTCTGCAGCCATTCCAGAGACCACCCCCGGGCCCACATGGCTGCGTCAGGCCTGCCGCTGCACTCTGGGGCAGAGAGACCCCCACCCCCCACCCCGGAGGTCCTTGCCAAATGCAGGGCGGCCACACGCCTGAGCGACCGCCCCACCGCCATTGGGAATCTTCTCAGGGAACGTGGCTGAGGGCACAGCAGAGGAGGAGGAGGAGGAGAGCAACTTCCAGCCTCGCAGGACGCCGGCGGGGGCCAGAGAAGTGGCCCCCCTCCAGTTCAGGGTTGGCAGAAGATGTCACCTGCTGCCTGCCCACCCACTTTTTCCGAACGCTTTCTGACCCCCGGCTCTTTCCTTGGCCAAAGGCTCCTGCTTCCCAAGGCCAGGCAGCCGCTGTGGGGCAGGGCTGGAGGTTCCCTGTTGAAGCTGGCTCTCTCCTGCTGGGGAAGGGGGGTTGTGGGGCTTCCCACCTCACTGGCCCTGCCCCCCTTTTGCCCTGTGCATTGGTGCCAAAGTGCATTTGTGGGGCCAATGCAAGTGAGCCCCTGCCTCCCCCCCTAGCTGGTGGGGCTGGGGGCTCCCTCCCCCTCTGCCCTGAGCTGCAGCTGCTCTGGGGGGGATTCAATCACTGTGCAGAAGGAGCCTGGTCCCGTCCCCCCCAGTTCCCTCCCTGGCCCTGCTGTGGGGCAGCCCCCTCTCGGGCAGCGCCCCTCTCTCTCCACACTGTGACAAGGAACTTCTCTAGGGTTTATGGACGCAATTAAATGTTTCTGAAGGAAGGAGCCGCTGTTTCTATGCTGTCAGTCTGCCTCTGGGGCGTCTTGCTGAAGGGGCGAGTCGGAAGGGACGCCCCCCCCCCAAGGGGGCAGGAATCCCATCTGAAGCTTCGCCGAGGGACCTCTGCTTGAAAACCTCCAAGGAAGGACAGCCTGCTGCCTCCTGAGGGAGCTGTTGCCGTCCGGATGTCCTCCCTCAGAGCGCAGTTTTCCTAGAGAAGCCCAGGAAGTCGGAAAATTCAGGATAGAGAGAGGGAGCTCCTTCTCCACAGAGTTCAACAATGGATCTCACTTTCGCAGGAGGTTGGGGCGACAGATGGAGTCGCAAGGGCAGCAACTGCCCACCAGGGGGTGCCCCTCTCTCCCAGCCTGTTTCCCACCCACCCACCCACCCATCAAAGGAGGGCCTAGGTGGGAGGGGGCTTGAGAGGGGGAGGCCCCTGTGGGGCAGGGACGTGGGGAGGTCAGTGGCCATGGGGGGGGGGGCTTGGCAGCCCTGTCCTTGCCAAGGCTGAGCATTCCACCGGTTGAGTATTTTGGGAGCCTTGATTTAATGAGGAGTGGGCAGTTCGTCAGGGGCCCACATGGTCTGCATGGCCTTGGTGGCCACCCAAGGGTGCCGTTGGTGGGGAGGCCGGCAGACCTTTCCCTGGGCCCAGGGAGAGGCGTCTTGCCCCTGGCCACCCTTCCCTGCTTCCATACTTTTTTTTAATTAAAAATAATAATACATAAATGCACAGTATTTAATTTCCAATGTCTCTGGCCTGGTTGTGGGGAGAGGTCCTCCAGCTGCTGTCCAGGCGGACAAGAGCGCCCCCCCCCCCCGTGTGCCTGCAGTTGGGGGAATTGCAAGGAGCACTCCTCTTGTGGGGTGGGGGGAGCGGCCTTTCCTGAGGGTCCAGAAAGCACAGGGAACCCCCAGAGGAATAGCAAAGTGAGCTGCATTGGGGGGGGGCTCTGGGGGGAGGGCGTTGCATTGTCATTTTCACTTGACCCTGTCTGTCCCTCTAGTAGATGCCCGAGGCCGGCCTCATGGCCTAAATATAGAGGGAGCAGCTGGGGGGGTGGAGGTGCAGCGAAGCCTCTTTCTCCCAGCCCACTTGGGAGCCAGGAGCTGCTTCTCCTGGGACTGAGTCTCTTGGGAGCCAACCAGTAAGGGGAAGCCTTGGGGCTGGGGCTGCCTTTCGCTCATTCGCACACACGCAGAATCCCAACCCTCGTCAACGTTTCTTGCTCTAAACCGATTGGGATCCATTGTGTTTTGCCACTGGGTCCGTTGTGTGGAAAGTTTGCAGTGTTTGGGACTTTTCACCTTAGAGAAAAGGCGAGGAAGAGGGGACACAATCGCAGTTGAGAGAATTCTGCACAACATAGAATCATAGAATCATAGAGTTGGAAGAGACCACAAGGGCCATCCAGTCCAACCCCCTGCCAAGCAGGAAACACCATCAAAGCATTCTTGACAGATGGCTGTCAAGCCTCTGCTTAAAGACCTCCAAAGAAGGAGACTCCACCACACTCCTTGGCAGCAAATTCCACTGCCAAACAGCTCTTACTGTCAGGAAGTTCTTCCTAATGTTGAGGTGGAATCTCCTTTCTTGTAGTTTGAATCCATTGCTCCATTACAACATGGAGTTTGAAGCTCCTGTCGTGATACCCGTTTCATACTTTTTGACCTGGCAAGATATCACACATCATGGGGGGGGGGAATGTTTGTGTGCTATGCAAAAATCAGCATGTGGGAGAAACTGAAGGCACCTCTCCATGGCTCCATCCTTACTTCAGACATTGTCATATATCAATGCATCACAATGTTTGGTCCAGTCTTGACCGACTCTGGGGTTGCGCGCTCATCTCGCATTATTGGCCGAGGGAGCCGGCGTATAGCTTCCAGGTCATGTGGCCAGCATGATTAAGCTGCTGCTGGTAAACCAGAGCAGCGCACGAAAACACCGTTTGCCTTCCCGCCGGAGCGGTACCTATTTATCTACTTGTACTTTGATGCGCTTTCAAACTGCTAGGTTGGCAGGAGCTGGGACCGAGCAACGGGAGCTCACCCCGTCGCGGGGATTCGAACCGCCGACCTGATCGGCAAGCCCTAGGCCAGGCATCCCCAAACTTCAGCCCTCCAGATGTTTTGGCCTACAACTCCCATGATCCCTAGCTAACAAGACCAGTGGTCAGGGAAGATGGGAATTGTAGTCCAAAACCTCTGGAGGGCTGAAGTTTGGGGATGCCTGCCCTAGGCTCTGTGGTTTAACCCACAGCACCACCCGTGTCCCATCACAATGTTTAGCTGGTGATAAATCACAATGTTGGGATCCAGACATGGGAAGAATCCTATTGCTCCAGGGTGAGGCTTCCTACCCAGATGATCCCCTGGATCAAAGTGTCTCGGACAGCCGAGCTGGGAAGAGACCCCCTTCTGCCCAGCACCCGGGAGGGTCGATGGCCTGCGTCTGTGGGAGGTCCCTCCTGTCGTGTCTGCAATGGCTTTGCCTTCCAGATGTTTTGGGTCACAGCCCCCATCAACCTCAGGCAGCACAGCCCTAAGACTAGTTTTAATTCAAAAATCTGGAGGGCGCCAGGATGGTGAAGGCAGGCTTAGCTATTTCTTATATATTGACATGATTCTCCCCTGAGATTAAGGGCGGACTCTCCTTGGCCACTGCTCACAGAAAGGGACAATCAGTAACATGGCATAGACTCATGGAACTGTAGAGCCGGAAGGGGTCTCCAGGGTCATCCAGTCCAACCCCCTGCAATGCAGGAATCACATTGAACGCAACTGTTGGCTTTTGCAAAGTGAGGGGTGATCTCTGCATTCTTCACATCTATGTGTTGCTGTTTTTATCCTTTCCACCTTTGGATTATTCATTCTGGCTTTGGGCCCATTGAGCTTCTCATTCATTGAGCCTGACCCCGGCATGCTGTTGAGGCAGCCTGAATTCGCAGCCGCTGTCTGAGCTGCCGCTTCACAGCACTGACTCACGCTGAGCTTGCAGTCAGTCGGCTGGAGACCTTTGGATCCTCTTCGCAAGTTCTGCTGCCAAGGCAGGTGTCTCCCATCCCCGGATTCATCGTACTCAAATGGAGAACTTGGGAAATGCTTTATTCTTTGCTGATGCGGGTGGCTGTGGAGCTCTGGTGCCCAGGCCTTTTCCTCCCCCCACCTTGAGAGTATTATGGTGTAGCTGAGCAGTGCTGGGAGTGAGTGGGGCTGGCTTCCAGGGGTCCAGTTTCGAGTCAGCCTTAAGGAGCTCAAGACAAAGAGGGAGAGAAAAGGCAAGTTGGGGGGGGGAGGAATAAAAGCACGGCATTTTCAACTTAAACCGAGGCTGGCATAGCAGTTTGATGATGCCTGGAACAGAAGGACCCTCAGCTCAGCCGATTCTTCCACGATGGGCCTTGTCTTGGAGGAGAAACAGCCCAAATGCCCCCAGGTCAGTGAAGAGGGAGACCAAATATTCCCTATTTGCAGGATGGCAGCATGACTTCCATGGTGTTATTCATGGAGAGGTGGAGAGGCAAGAATCCAATTGGAGACGATACACACACAACACAATGCTGAGCACATTGTTAAATTGGTGGAAGTGGCTTTAAGAGGCGTCTGTATGCCTGTCTGTCTGTCTGTCTGTCTGTCTGTCTGTCTGCCCGTCCCTCCCTCCCTCCCTCCCTCCCTCCCTCTTTTGGGCCTGCTGCAAAAACCCTGTCATAGGTGTGTGGGGGCCTCGCTGAGTGTTATGGGTGGAAGCAGAAAGAGGGGGACCCTGAAGGGAAGCCAGAGGATTCATGGCAGGTACAGATTACAGGGCAAAACGTTGCGCTGCAAAGGACTTGCTCTGATCAGACCCACAAGACTTTGGCAGGGGGCCCCTGCTTGCATCACACCTAGAATGCATCTTTGCTTCAAAGCATTTCTGAACTCAATATTAAAAGTTGTCTTGAGCGCTGTACCAATATGCATATATGAAATCGGGGAGAAAGGATAAAAAAGAGAAGAATGACAAACCTCATAATAACAGGGGTCCAATCTTATGGGTCAGGGGAAGCTTCCACTATTGCTCCTGCATTATGAAATGCCCTTTCCCCTGCTGTAGGTGAAGCACGCGTATATGTTCGCAGCATGGCTTTGCTCATGGGTCATAGAATCATAGAATCATAGAATCATAGAGTTGGAAGAGACCACGAGGGCCATCCAGTCCAACCCCCTGCCAAGCAGGAAACACCATCAAAGCATTCTTGACATATGCCTGTCAAGCCTCTGCTTAAAGACCGCCAAAGAAGGAGACTCCACCACACTCCTTGGTAGCAAATTCCACTGCCGAACAGCTCTTACTGTCAGGAAGTTTTTCCTAATGTTTAGGTGGAATCTTCTTTCTTGTAGTTTTAATCCATTGCTCCGTGTCCGCTTCTCTGGAGCAGCAGAAAACAATCCTTCTCCTTCCTCCATATGACATCCTTTCATATATTTGAACATGGCTATCATATCACCCCTTAACCTTCTCTTCTCCAGGCTAAACATACCCAGCTCCCTAAGCCGTTCCTCATAAGGCATTGTTTCCAGGCCTTTGACCATTTTGGTTGCCCTCTTCTGGACACGTTCCAGCTTGTCAGTATCCTTCTTGAACTGTGGTGCCCAGAACTGGACACAGTACTCCAGGTGAGGTCTGACCAGAGCAGAATACAGTGGTACTATTACTTCCCTAGATCTAGATGCTATACTCCTATTGATGAACAGCCAGTGTCGGTTCCCTCAGCAGAGGTGGGATACCTGCAAATCCAGGTGCTCTCTCAGCAACCTGTTGTGAACTGCTTTGTGATCTTCAGATGAAGGGGGGAGCACATGAATTTAATAATTATTAATAATAATAACCTGGTTGCCACATTCTGCATCTGATGCAGCTTCCAGACCAACCCTAAGGGAAGCCCCACACTGCGTGCATTGCAGTAGTCCAGCTGCCTGGCACCTCCTGGTAACATTGGAGGAGGAGGAGGAGGAGATCTGATTGGACTTTCCAGTTGCACACTTCCTCTCACAAGGCACAAGAACAGGGACTTCTCCATGCTGGCCCCTTTCCGATTCCCTCCAAAAGAGCTTGCTGGAACCTGGCAGCATGTCCCTGCCCTCAGACGGAAATGCAAGATCTTCCTTTTCACGGAACTTAAAATAACTCAGTGGTACTACACGGACTTCCTCCACAAGCTATATTTTGAGTGTGTGTGTGTGTGTGTGTGTGTGTGTGTGTGTGTGTGATCCATATTTCCTTACATTTGTGAACGGAACGTCCACAGAATTCTCGAGTGATCGAGTTCCGCCACAAACTCTCTGCTGACGTTTGCTGCTTCTTGGATGCTTTCAAAGGTTTTGTGCAAAAGAATCTGAGCTGAAATCCAAAGGGATTTGGGGGTGGGGGTGGGGACCTCAGTCCTTGGATTGAATCAGGGGGACATACCCTGTGCAGGTTACAGGTAGGTAGCCGTGTTGGTCTGGGTCGAAGTAAAATAAAAAAATTCCTTCAGTAGCACCTTAAAGACCAACTAAGTTTTTATTTTGGTATGAGCTTTCGTGTGCATGCACACTTCTTCAGATACACTGAAACAGAAGAGTCAGACCCTTATGTATATACAGAGGGTGGTGGGGGTGAGGTGGGAATGGGTGATGGGCTGATGGGAGTGGTAAACCTGTAGATGGCTGTTAATAGCTGCTGATGACTGCAATTGGTCCTGGGGGGGGAGCAAGGGCTAAAGAAAGCTTGATCATGCATAATGAGATAAGAATCCAATGTCTTTATTCATCCCAGGTGGCTCCATGGTTTTAAGCTTGGTAATGAGTTCCAATTCAGCAACTTCTCTTTCCAGTCTGTTCCTGAAATTTTTCTGTAATAAAACAGCTGCTTTGAGATCTTGTATAGAATGTCCTGGGAGATTGAAGTGTTCTCCTACTGGTTTTTCTGTCTTCTGGTTCCTGATGTCAGATTTATGTCCATTTATCCTTTGGCGTAGGGTTTGGCCTGTTTGTCCAATATAGAGAGCTGAAGGGCACCGTTGGCATTTGATGGCATACACAATGTTAGAAGATGAGCAATTAAATAGTCCTGAGATGGTATGTTGGATGTTGTTGGGGCCAGTAATGGTGTTGTCCGGGTGTATGTGGCAGCAAAGTTGGCATCTGGGTTTATTGCCGGCTCTGGTACCAGTGTCCATGTTAAGTCTGGTGGTTGTGTTATTGTGGGTGAGGAGTTGTTTAAGATTGGGTGGCTGTGCAGTTTATGATAAAAGCTCAGCTTGAGAGAGGTAGTTTTGATCTTGCCCGATACACAAACATGGACTCCATTAAATGCCGTTCCTCCTATTTCGGTCTCCTGAACGCAACCCCTGCTTTTCTCACTACAATAAGATGTGGGAAAGGGAAAGAGGCGGTTCTGGGGCTGGACCCTGAGATGGAAAACATGGCCCATATCAGAGGAGACCCCCCTTCCCAGGCCCAAGATGTCAGTGCCCTGTTGAGGAACAGTGACTAAGTGTCACCTGATGCTGCTGACAGCTGCTGTTGCTTCTCCCCTCTCTGCCCCCCCCCATTGCTGGGACAAAAATGGCAGCTGGGATGCCATTGGGACCACGTGACCCCCTAAAAATAGCCCGGTAGGCCCAGGACAGGGAGGGGTGGTGGCCAGAAGCAGCCCCAGAACCAGAGAGGGAGGAATCCAGGCTGGGAAGGCAAGAGAGGACTTCCAGGAGCGAGGGCAGCCAGGCGGAGGCTCAAGGACCAGGCCAGGCGAGAGGGAGCCAGGCAGGAAGGAAGGGTCCAAGGCAGGCAGAGAGACCCGTGAGGGGCAGATAGGGGGCAGGGAGCGGAAGAGGGCAGAGGGAGGCCCAGGGTGTCCACAGTTGCCCACCCTTGGAGTGCGCAGGGGGCCGCTGCGGGGATGAACTTTGCCGTGGGCTTCAAGCCGCTGCTGGGGACTTCGCAGAGCATGGACAACCTGGAGAAGCAGCTCATTTGCCCCATCTGCCTGGAGATGTTCACCAAGCCCGTGGTCATCCTGCCCTGCCAGCACAACCTCTGCCGCAAGTGTGCCAACGACATCTTCCAGGTGAGGGCGAGTGGCGTCTCCGCACCTGCCCAGCCAGCCCCCAGCCCCATCTCAGCTCTGGGGTGGAAGGGGGGGGGAGTGTTGGAGGGCACCTGAGTTCAAATATATAAAAGGATGTCATATGGAAGAGGGTGAAAGGTTGTTTTCTGCTGCTCCAGAGAAGCAGACACGGAGCAATGGATTCAAACTTCAAGAAAGAAGATTCCACCTAAACATTAGGAAGAACTTCCTGACAGTAAGAGCTGTTCGGCAGTGGAATTTGCTGCCAAGGAGTGTGGTGGAGTTTCCTTCTTTGGAGGTCTTTAAGCAGAGGCTTGACAGGCATATGTCAAGAATGCTTTGATGGTGTTTCCTGCTTGGCAGGGGGTTGGACTGGATGGCCCTTGTGGTCTCTTCCAACTCTATGATTCGATGATTCTAAGTGGAAGCAAGTGGCGACCTGTCATTTTCCTTCCACATCTGCCCTGTGGTGTAGCTGATTCTTCCTACCTGGGATCCACCTGTTCTGGAGTTTCCTCCGCTTTGTTGGGTGGATATTTGCCTGGTGTGCATTTTTCCGTTGTGAGCTTCTGACGAGTCTGAACAGATGCAGTTCCCTGGTAGGGCTTGGCTGTGGACAATGGATATTGTGATGTGTTTTGGGTGGGAGCCAAAAGCAGGTCACCATGCAGAAGTCAGTAGGTTTCCTATTTAAGGTGAGGTTTATTTGTCCATTATGTAGGCGGAGAAGAGTGGACCTCTTTTGTGGAACAGTCTAGGGAAGTAGTTCCCAAACTTTTTTTTTTTAGGGGGCACCCCCTTGGTTCCATAAACCCCACCCCAGTGCCCCCCACCCTACCTTTGACTGGTTGGTTGTATGGCATCTGTCAGTGGAGGAGTACACCTTTGTGGTGAAGACAAAATGTTAGGAGGTTGCAGAGACTGCTTTGGCTGTAGAGACCGACGCAGGAGAGACATGTTTTGTTGCAGCTGAGGCAAGCCACTAAGGAAGATATTAACTCAAGGAAATTCAAAACAGTAGGAATTAATTGTAGTCAAAATCCACCCCCATTGTTCAGCCTGGACCCTGAGGTCCAGCTCCGAGGGCCTTCTGGCAGTTCCCTCCCTGTGAGATGTGAGGTTACAGGGAACCAGGCAGAGGGCCTTCTTGGTTGTGGCACCCACCCTGTGGATCGCCCTCCCAAGAATGCCCTCCAGGAAATAAAAAACTATCTGACTTTTAGAAGACATCTGAAGGCAGCCCAGTATTGGGAAGTTTTTAATGCCTGATGTTTTATCACATTATTATTATTATTATTATTATTATTATTATTATTATTATTATTATTATTTGTTGTTGTTGTTTAGTCGTTTAGTCGTGTCCGACTCTTCGTGACCCCATGGACCAGAGCACGCCAGGCACTCCTGTCTTCCACTGCCTCCCGCAGTTTGGTCAAACTCATGTTCGTAGCTTCGAGAACACTGTCCAACCATCTCGTCCTCTGTCGTCCCCTTCTCCTAGTGCCCTCCATCTTTCCCAACATCAGGGTCTTTTCCAAGGATTCTTCTCTTCTCATGAGGTGGCCAAAGTATTGGAGCCTCAGCTTCACGATCTGTCCTTCCAGGGAGCACTCAGGGCTGATTTCCTTAAGAATGGATAGGTTTGATCTTCTTGCAGTCCATGGGACTCTCAAGAGTCTCCTCCAGCACCATTATTATTATTATTATTATTATTATTATTATTATTATTATTATTATTATTATGTTGGCAGCCACCCAGAGTGGCTGGGGAGACCCAGCCAGATGGGTGTGGTATGAATAATAATAATAATAAATTATTATTATTATTATTATTATTATTATTATTATTATTATTATTATTACTACTACTACTACTACTACTTTGGCCACCTCATGAGAAGAGAAGAATCCTTGGGAAAGACCCTGATGTTGGGAAAGATTGAGGGCACAAGGAGAAGGGGACGACAGAGGACAAGATGGTTGGACAGTGTTCTCGAAGCTACGAACATGAGTCTGACCAAACTGCGGGAGGCAGTGCAAGACAGGAGAGCCTGGCGTGCTCTGGTCCATGGGGTCACAAAGAGTCTGACACGACTAAACGACTAAACAACAACAACTACTACTACTATTCTGCAAGATGGATGAACTTGATCCAGTGATACTGGCTTTCCAAATTCCGCTATTGACACTTCCAGATACCCCCTGCTTCCCCCTTGGCTCTTGGGGCCTCCAAGTTTACCCCCCAGAAGGGGCAATACTACCCACTTTGGAAGTCATTAGTTTAGGGGCTCAAGCACCTCCTGCCTGTGAGTCCAGGTGATGAAAGACACAGTCCGTTTATCCCAAGAGCAGGTCAGGCTTTGGGGACCGGAGCAGATTGCTCTAAGCCAGGCACTGAGACGCTGCCATTCAACGGAAGATGCACGTTTTCCTCTGAAAGTGGAGTAATTCCGGGTTTCATAGCACAAAGAGGCATTGTTTCAAGCATGCTCTGATGACCTTCCATATGGATACAGGTAGGTAGCCGTGTTGGTCTGAGTCGAAGTAAAATAAAAAAAATTCCTTCAGTAGCACCTTAAAGACCAACTAAGTTTTTATTTTGGTATGAGCTTTCGTGTGCATGCACACTTCGTCAGATACACTGAAACAGTGTATTCAGAGGGGTGTGTGTGTAAGGGTCTGGTCATTTCTGTTTCAGTGTATCTGAAGAAGTGTGCATGCACACGAAAGCTCATACCAAAATAAAAACTTAGTTGGTCTTTAAGGTGCTACTGAAGGAATTTTTTTTATTTTACTTCCATATGGAGTGTGTGTTAAGGATGCCTTAATATCCACAGGCGGAAGGATGGCGTTTTCTGAAAGGCTGCCAATGGACTGTAGTTTTCTCAGAAAGTCAGTGGTGCTCCTCAACGATCAGAGAATGGGAACCCATAGAACCAAAACACCCCAACTGTGATGGTACTGACCCCCAAAATCACGGGGCACTGAAAGTTGCCTCGTTTGTATGTATTGTATCTATCTTCCTGAGCAGTAATAGATTTTGCCAGAGATTGGCTGGTACCAACACCTTTTAAAAGTGTTGTGGAAGTATTGGGTTGTCTTTGTTTTTATTATGCATTTCGTGTTTTTTATATTGTGATTTTGTTATTGAGAATACGGGTATAGGGTGGTATTCAAATTAATTAAATCATCTCCAGCTCAGATTTGCCTTCATGTGGCATAAGAACATTCAAAGAGCGCTGCAGGACCTGGCCATTTCACCCAGCATCCTGTTCCAGTGTGGTGTAGTGGTTAAGAGCAATGGACTCGTAATCTGGGGAACCTGGTTCGCGTCTCCGCTCCTCCACATGCAGCTGCTGGGTGACCTTGGGCTAGTCACACTTCTGTGAAGTCTCTCAGCCTCACTCACCTCACAGAGTGTTTGTGTGGGCGAGGAAGGGAAAGGAGATTGTTAGCCGCTTTGAGACTCCTTCGGGTAGTGATAAAGCGGGATATCAAATCCAAACTCCTCCTCCTCCTCCTCCTCCTCCTCTTCTTCTTCTTCTTCTTCTTCTTCTTCTTCTTCTTCTTCTTCTTCTTCTTCTTCTTCTTCTTCTTCTTCTTCCAACAGTGGCCAACCAGACGCCCATTATGGGAAACCCACAAGCAGTTCAAGAGCAACACTCTCCCCTCCCTCTCCCCTCCAGGGCCTTCCAGCAACTGGCATTCAGAGGCCGTTTCTGCCTTAGGCTGCGGGAGACAGAGCACTGCCACCAATCAAAGAACGATGTGAAATTTGGGGCCCTGCTTTGCCTCCTTGGTTTTCTCTCTCTCTGTCTGCCCTCCTCCCACCCAAAGCCTGTAGGTTCCCCTTTCCCTAGACTCCAGGTTCATGGAGGGGTCTGGCAATGGCACTCACCTGAGAGGGGCCAGAACGGAGTTCCGGTGAGCGTGGGCATGGCTGGGACTGATGGACAGGGGAACAGCTGCCCCCCCCTAAATCAAGCAAATAAATAAAACACGTAACTAACTGACCAATAGCGTCACAGAAAACTCGGTTCTCTGTCACACACACACATAGTGCCCCCCCCCCCAAAATAAATCCTGGCTACACCCGTGCCGGTGAGTTCTGGCTGAAAAAAACCCTTGTTCTACAGTCAGGCAACACCCCTCCCCCAAGAAAAAACCCCACATTCACCCTTACAGGAAACTTAAACAGTCCAAGTATACCCAAGGTCCAAATTTGGGGACCAGTCAAGGAGAGGTGGCACCCAAACCCCATGACACAAATCATGGGGGAAGAATGTTTCTGAAGCTGAACACATCTCTGTCGGGCCTGCGACCCTTCCCCAAAAACCCAGAGGGGTCATCTTGGAACCCACAACTGCAGGAGGGCGTCATTTTGGTTTGGTGGGGAGGCTGCGTGGCTACTGCTTGCCTTGTTCCTTCCGAGGGAAAAAGCAGGAGCAACTGTGTTCTCTGGAGACTGGTCCTGGGGGTGGGATGAGGGAGGGAGAGCCGTGTGTGTGTGTGTGTGTGTGTGCGTGTGTGTGTGTGCGCCTGCCTCAGCAGTGCCACCTCGTGGCCAAAGGGAAAAGCACGAATGAAGAAAGACGGCAGGTCCCTAGCCACAGCCACCCCTAGATTCAAAATGTGGGGCTTTGCACACTCAGCCAGGTGGTGCTCCTCCCTTACCTCCTGAGGGAAGAAGTGAAGCTGCTTCTCTACCAGCTATTTAACCAACCAGGACTGAACTTGCTCCAAAGTACAGACCGCATGCTTAAGACTATAATCTATATTTTGCACACAAGACTATCCTACCTGTGTTCTCCTTGCTGCTGCATGGAATAGTGCATGACTCCAACCTTGGGCTTTAGTAAGGAAAGCTTTTAAAGTTACTTAAGAGTGTGTGGTCTATTCCTTGCTGGAGGGGTAGAGAGAAAGGGTCATGAGCTTTAAAGCCGATTAAACAGGATATTCAAAAGGGTTTTACAATCTACATTCCCACATTATACTGCTGCTTAATTTTGGGACTGTTTAAAACTTTCCTGGGGGCTCTCTCCTGTTGGAGAGGGTGCAAAGCCCCATGTTTTGAATCTAGGCACCCAGTCAACTATTTTTTAATGACTCACATGGGGGTCAGATCTATTTTCCACCCCACAGTGACCCCCCCTCCCGCCTCCTCCACAGGCCTCCAACCCTCTCTGGCAGTCGCGCGGCTCCACTTCGGTGTCCTCAGGAGGTCGCTTCCGGTGCCCATCCTGCCGGCATGAAGTGGTGCTGGACCGTCATGGCGTTTATGGGCTGCAGCGCAACCTCCTCGTGGAAAACATCATTGACATCTACAAGCAGGAATCCTCTCGGTGAGCAGTGGGCGGGGGAGGGGTGGTCAGACCTTCGAGGGGCCCCCACCCCTGCTCTGCTCACAGGCATTTCTACCCATAAGCTTCCCTTCTGGCCAAATGAATGGGCAGCCCTCAGATTTTGGCTCCTCCCCTGGGATTCCCACATTGCAGGGGGGTGGACTAGAGGACCCTTGGGGGTCCCTTCATACTATATGATCTATGATTCAATAACCAGCACATCTCCCCCTCCTCCTGCAAAGGGGCAAATGAGCTTTCAACCTGCAGGGCACTTTTTGCATTAGCCCTTATCAAAATACACACAAGCCAGAATTTCTGTGCTATTCCCAAACCTTGCAGGGTCCACAGAACCTGACCTGCTTTTGTTGGCTGCCTGCTCTGCTAACGTATATTTCTGCTCCCACTTTCTGGGTCGGCTTCACATTTGCAACACCAAGGCGTAGAAACTTAACCATGTAATCCTATATATACATAGCTATATTTATTTATTAGTTGGTTGCATTTCTACCTCACCTTTATCTCAAGGGATCCTCCAGGTGCTGAAACATGGCCCCCCCTCTCCTCGTTTAACCCCCACAATACCCCTGCAAGGCAGGTTAGGCAGAGCGAGGCAGTGACTGGCACAAGGTCATGCCCAGGGAGCTTCATGGCCGAAGGGAGAGATTTGAACCATGGTCTCCCAGGTCCCAGTCTGACACTCTGACCACTGCACCACACTGCTTCTGAGAGCCAGGCTCCTTGACCTGCTGCATCCTGGGTGAAGGCGGGGCCCCAGTTCTACATTGGTTTGACCTTGACAAAAAGAAGCCCTGTTCAGGTCCTTTCCTGGCCAAATCAGGAACATTAGTCTCAGGGGTGAGAACATTACAGTAGTCTCTTGAGCAGGAGGAGGAATGTCTGTGGGGTTCACCCAGCCTTTCTTTCTCCCTTCTGTGGGAATGTTAGAGATGTGGATTAGGATATATTATTAGATAGATCCTATCCAAGCTTGTGTTAGCAAGCTTCCAATATCAGCAGAGTGACATTCCCCTTTTGCGCGCAGCAAAGCGTGTGCGTTCAGGTTTGCTAGAACCTGTACAATATTACACTTCCTGGCAAAGTCCCCTTTGTCCCTCTTAAAAGAAATACACAACACAGTGTTTATAAAATAAGATAGAGTTTACTTACAGCTTCATCCTGAGTTAACAGCATAATCTCAGAAAGGCAGGCTTGCTTAGAAAAGTTACAAATATAACTTAGTAAAGTAAGGCTCCATTTGGTCTCACTCTTGGCTGCAGGCCAAGAGGGAGAACCATCCTAACTGGAGATTCTCTGGAGATGTGTTCCCATCGAAGGATAGAAGGCTAAGAGAGAGAGTGGCTGCTGGTTAGAGGCTTTGTCCCAGCTAGTCCATCTCATTTGCATGTCTTTAGGAACAGGAACTTAATCAGGTGTCCCTCCAGGTAAGTTCCTGTTAGTGGACACTCTAGGAACTGTTGTGACTTGTCTGCCCCAGTGTTTCATCCCACACCTTCTGTGCCCCCCCAGACCCCTCCATGCCAAGGCGGAGCAGCAGCTGATGTGTGAGGAGCACGAGGACGAGAAGATCAACATCTACTGCCTCACCTGTGAGGCCCCCACCTGCTCCATGTGCAAAGTCTTTGGGGCCCACAAGGACTGCGAAGTGGCCCCCCTGACCAACATCTACAAGCGGCAGAAGGTACCCTCTCCCTGCAGCCCCACTGGCACACTCTGGCCTGGGCCTCTGAAGGGGGCAGGAGCTGCCTTTGGCTTTGGAGCCCTGGACACCAGGGTCCCACACCACCCCTGAGAGACTCCAGGGCTTCCAGTCGCTGCCGCAGGTCCTGGAATGAAGTTCCCTTAGGATTGTGGTGCCCTTAGAATTTCATTGACCCATATATACTGTACAAAGGATGAGCGCAGGATGATGGGGCTCCCAGCACCATCCTGACAGGTCTTGCTTTTCCGTTAGCGGCAGCTTTGGATTCAGCACAGAACAAGCAGGTCTCTGTGTCTCCAACTTCCAGCCTTCTCCCAACTCAGCTCAGCTCAGCTCACCCACTCCACACTGGCATCTAAGGGAGGGGTGCAGGAGAGGGCCCCCCCATTAGCCTGGACAATAGCCTCATGTCACAACGATGCCTTATGAGGAACGGCTTAGGGAGCTGGGTATGTTTAGCCTGGAGAAGAGAAGGTTAAGGGGTGATATGATAGCCATGTTCAAATATATAAAAGGATGTCATATAGAGGAGGGAGAAAGGTTGTTTTCTGCTGCTCCAGAGAAGCGGACACGGAGCAATGGATTCAAACTACAAGAAAGAAGATTCCACCTAAACATTAGGAAGAACGTCCTGACAGTAAGAGCTGTTCGGCAGTGGGATTTGCTGCCAAGGAGTGTGGTGGAGTCTCCTTCTTTGGAGGTCTTTAAGCAGAGGCTTGACAGGCATATGTCAAGAATGCTTTGATGGTGTTTCCTGCTTGGCAGGGGGTTGGACTGGATGGCCCTTGTGGTCTCTTCCAACTCTACAATTCTATGATTCTATGATTCTTGCAACATGACAAGAACACTGAAGTGGTCAGCTGAGGAGGTTGTCTTTGTGGGAATGTTCAGGGTGGCAGGAGAGGATATATTTTTATGTTTATCCTTCCTAACTTGTGCTAGCAAGTTTCTTTATGTAGCAGTTACATTGCCCTTTCTTACATTACATGCACAGCAGATAGCTGGTTGCAGGCTTGCGTAAAGGTAAAGGTAAAGGGACCCCTGACCATTAGGTCCAGTCGTGACGGACTCTGGGGTTGCGTGCTCATCCCGCATTATTGGCTGAGGGAGCCAGCGTCATAGCTGCCAAGTTATCCCTTTTTTTAAGGGATTTTCCCTTATGCTGGATAGGCTTCCTCGTGAGAAAAGGGAAAACTTGGCAGCTATGGCCAGCGTATAGCTTCCAGGTCATGTGGCCAGCATGACAAAGCCGCTTCTGGCAAACCAGAGCAGCGCATGGAAACGCCGTTTACCTTCCCACTGTAGCGGTTCCTATTTATCTACTTGCACTTTGATGTGCTTTCGAACTGCTAGGTTGGCAGGAGCTGGGACCAAGCAACGGGAGCTCACCCCGTCACAGGGATTCAAACCGCCGACCTTCTGATCAGCAAGCCCTAGGCTCAGTGGTTTAACCACAGCGCCACCTGGGTCCCTAGGCTTGTGTAAGCCTCTCACTATTATACAATTCAGTCTGTCTCAGATTGAATTGTAAATTCCTGGTAAATTCTCTTAAAAGAATAAAGACACGGCAATCTTATTGTCATCAGTTCACTGCTAGATTGCCGAAGGCAGGCTTATGTAGTTACAAAGGAAGTGAGAGAGAGCGCGAGAGAGCTGCATGACTCATCCTTTTGTTACCTGGACAGGTAAGGTCACACCCACCTCTAGTCACATGCAAAGGAAGGATGCTCCAGCCCAGGAGGAACAGGAAGTTTCGACTGGCTGGACCAAACATCCCCTTGCATGTCCACTCTAGGAAAACAAGGAATGTTGTATTTGACTGCTCCCAGTGGATTACAGTCTTCTGAAGGCATTTGTCTGACCAGTTCAGTGAACTCCTCTGTTAAATCCTAACCTTCATTGGGCACAGAACCACAATAGTTGGAAGGGATCCAGACTGACCTCCCCAAACCCACATCAGGAGCATCAGGTGACAAGCGGGTAGGGATGGGAAACGAGGCATGCTCTTGGGGGACAACCAGGTGGGGCTTGCAGGCTGCAGCGTAGCTGTGCAGGGTGCCCCCTTTAAGGACCAGCAACCTGGACCTTCCCCCCATCCCTCAGCACCCTCACCCCATGGAATTCCTCCCATGGCCTGTCGCCACCCAGGGCTCTCCCCACCAATGGTGGGCTTGGCATGCCCTGTGCTCCCTGCCCAGGATGGACCTTTGATTTCCCTCACCCCATGGCTTGGTCTCCAAAGGGAACCTTCTGACCTGAAAGTCCAGACATGGGGCAGGTGAAGATCTCCCTACAAGAAGGTCTGTAAGCTCAGCGGAAGAGCTTCTCCTCCACAGGCAGAAGGTCCTGGGTCAATTCCTGGTATCTCCAGCTAGGACTGGGAAAAGGCTCCCTCCTCTGAACTCCTGGGGAGCCCCTGCTGCCAATCAGTGTAGACAATACAGAGCTCAATGGGCCCAAGGCAGCTTCCTGAGAGTGAGAGGCCACCCAGATGATGATGATCATAGAATCATAGAATCACAGAGTTGGAAGAGACCACAAGGGCCATCCAGTCCAACCCCCTGCCAAGCAGGAAACACCATCAAAGCATTCTTGACATATGCCTGTCAAGCCTCTGCTTAAAGACCTCCAAAGAAGGAGACTCCACCACGCTCCTTGGTAGCAAATTCCACTGCCGAACAGCTCTTACTGTCAGGAAGTTCTTCCTAATGTTTAGGTGGAATCTTCTTTCTTGTAGTTTGAATCCATTGCTCCGTGTCCGCTTCTCTGGAGCAGCAGAAAACAACCTTTCTCCCTCCTTTATATGACATCCTTTTATATATTTGAACATGGCTATCATATCACCCCTTAACCTTCTCTTCTCCAGGCTAAACATACCCTGGATACCATCATCCCTGGATACCATCATGATGATGGTGATGGTGATGATGATAATAATAGTAATAGTAATTAATTATTTGTGCCCTGCCCATCTGGCTGGGTTTCCCCAGTCACTCTGGGCGGATTCCCGGAAAATATTAAAATACAATCATTCATCAAATATTAAAAGCTTCCCTAAACAGGGCTGCCTTGAGATGTCTTCAAAAAGTCAGATAGTTGCTTATTTCCTTGACATCTGATGGGAGGGCATTCCACAAGGCAGGCGCCACCACTGAGAAGGCCCTCTGCCTGGTTCCCTGTAACCTCACTTCTCGCAGGGAGGGAACCGCCAGAAGACCCGGTGTCCAGGGTGGAGATGCTCCTTCAGGTATACTGGGCCGAGGCCATTTAAGGCTTTAATGGTCAGCACCAACACTTTGAATCGTGGCCAGAAACAAGGGCGTACCCACCACGGGGCAAGTTAGGGCAGCTGCCCTACTCTAGAAGCCAGCTGCCCCCCCCCACAAGGGCGTACCCACCGCGGGGCAAGTGGGGGCCGCAGGCTGCCCCTCCCTAGAAGCAGGGCTGGTGGGCAGAGGCGGAGCACAGCCCGGCAGAGCGCGAGTTCGCCATTCCCACCGCGCCGCGCCACACCCTCCCTCCAGCTCCCAGGCGCACCCTCAGGCAAGGCCAAGCACAGCGGGGAACCAGGGAGCACGGCGCGGTGGGCGGGAACGCCGAACTCGCGCTCCGCTGGGCTGGGCTGGGCTCTGTCTCTGCCCACCAGCCCGGCGCATCTGACTGCACTTTCCCCGCCCACTTTGTGGCCCCTCCCCTTCTGTGCCTTGGCCCCTCCCCTTGCCCCCCCTAGTTTTGATCCTGGGTACGCCCATGGCCAGAAATGTACTGGGAGCCAATGTAGAGCCATTCCCCTCACCCTGATGGCATCTGCAGAGGATGAGAGGATGTACGGGGACTGAGAAGGGGCTCTCTGGGGCTGAGCCTTGTTGAGTCCTGACACCCTGCCCTCCTTTCCTCCCGCTTTCTGACTTGACAGGGGGAGCTGAGCGATGGCATCGCCATGCTGGTGGCTGGCAACGACCGGATCCAGGCCATCATCACCCAGATGGAGGAGATCTGCAAAACCATTGAGGTGAGTGGGGAGGAGCCTCCATGCTCCCACTGGGCGCCCAGTTGTGGGCCGTCTCTTCTGGTGGATCCCCTGGCCAAGTGGAATCTGGGGAGAAGAGGCCCCCCTGTAGAATATGCCAGGAATTCTGAAGCCCCAGGAGATCTCTGATCTGATATAAAAACCTGCCATTATATAGCCGTAAACCTTTAAAGTTGCAATTGCCTTTGGACCCTCCTTTGGGGCCAAAAGGTGACTCACAAATAAAGGAAATGGCTGAGTCCTGCCAAGGGACAAACCTGGCAGGCTGGTGGTTTCTAAAGTGGGTGGTAGTGTTCCCTGGGGGGCAGTGGGATTAACTGGGGGGGGGGGCTAAGATGCAGTGGGGTGCTGGAGGTTCAAATTAATATCTGACTTCAGGGTCACTGGATCAAGTTCATGCATTTTTAATAAATGTGCAATTCATTGTTTTGAATTTTACTGTGTTACTGTTGAACGATCCTTTCTATAGGGTAGGGTGGGGGCCTCTGGGAACCAAAGGGGCAGAGGCCCAGAAAGGTTTGGGAGCCCCCCGTGCTAACCTGCTTCCCGCCGCCTTCCCTGGCAGGACAATGCCCGGCGTCAGAAGCAGCACCTCTGCCTGCGCTTTGACTCCTTGTACAGCATCCTGGAAGAACGCAAGAAGGAGCTTCTGCTGGAGATCGGGCGGGAGCAGGACGACAAGCTCCAGCGGGTGCGGGGGCTCATCCGCCAGTATGGGGACCACCTGGAGGTCTCCTCCAAGCTGGTGGAGTCGGCCATCCAGTCCATGGAGGAGCCCCAAATGGCCGCCTACCTCCAGGTAAATGCAGGTGGGGTGGAAGGAGCGGGAGGGGGGGGCTGGGCAGGGCAGGATGCCTGAGACAGCTCAGGTCTGTGGGTGAGTGGGGGGCAGGGACCCACAGAAAATAGTGGGAGGGGCTGGGGAAATCAGTGATCCCCTTTTGGTTTGTGAAGAGGGTTGTTCAAAGTGTTATATCTGCCAGGGCTGGTGCTGAAATGCTCTCTTTCTTTTCCTGCAGCAGGCAAAGGAGCTGATCAAAAAGTGAGTAGCAGAGCCTCTTGCATCTTTCCGGGGGGGGGGCGGTTCCAGGGGGTCAGCACCACCCCACAGACCGGAGGCACAACGGTGGGCCAAGTCAACAGTAGGGAGCGGCCCTCACCCAGGCACCCAAGTTTCACCCCAACTCAGCCACATATTGGCTATACTGGATCCTCTTGACTAGGCATCCCCAACCTGCGTCCCTCCGGATGTTTTGGCCTACAACTCCCATGATCCCTAGCTAACAGGACCAGTGGTCAGGGATGATGGGAATTGTAGTCCAAAACATCTGGAGGGCCGAAGTTTGGGGATGCCTGCTCTTGAGCTTGAGGTTCCAAACTGGGACCCCCCACCCACCCACTCCACCCACGAGCAGCTGGGTCTCTCTCTGGGTTCAAAGTCAGCCTTAGTGCATGCATCAGGCCTGCAGAGCAAGTCCAGCTATGGAATAAGCTGGCTCTCCTTAATAAATAGTCTGGCAACAGCTTGGGAAGTAAGTTTAAAAATAATACAGTATTGACTTGGTTTAGAATCATGCATTGGTTCACAGATCAATGGCAGCAGTAAAAACTCTGCAGGCAAAATATTGATATGTTCAGGCATGTGCTGGAGCAAGCAGAGGCATGTCTGCCTCCAAAGCTGGTCAAAGGAAGAGGGCAGGGACAGGAAGGGTGATGTATTCTTTCCTCCCCAGGAATGCAGGGGAAATGACCTCACGCAGAGCCCTCTCTGTGGCCTGAGTATCTGCCTACCAGCAAGACCAGGGCCGGCCCTACGGCCAGGCTGGGTGGCGCAGGGCACCACAGCGCTGGCCCGCCAGGAGGGCGCCGCGAGCTGCACCCGCCTGCTGGCCCGCCGGTCTGCCGGTTCCCCGCGCAGCTGCGCCCACGGCAACTGCGCTGTGCCTGCCCGCCCGCCGCGCAGCAGCACTTGTGGCAGCCGCGCTGCGCCCACCCGCCCGCCCACCGCGCTGGGAAACGGGACGGGGGGCGCCGGAGGGATCCGTCACTCCACGGCGCCAGGGGCGCTTAAGACGGCCCTGAGCAAGACAGCCCAGTCCCAAGAATATGCATTTGTTAAATTTGGCTGCTAATTTCCCACCCTATGGAAGAGAAAGGAATCACGCTTCTTGACACACTTTGTGCTGCAACCCAGGTGAAAAGTGGGCCTCCTGCCTGCCTGCCTGGTGAATGGGCTCGGTCCCATCTCTCTCCTCCTTTCCCCTGCAGAATCACAGACATGTCCAAAGTCTCCATGAGCAGCCACCCAGAGCCTGGCTATGAAAGCATGGACCACTTCACGGTCAACATCGACCACGTGGCGGAAATGCTGAGGACAATTGAATTCCAGACAGGTGAGACTCACACCTGGACCAGAAGGGGATGGGGAGAAAGAAGGGAAAGACTGCCGCTGGCCGGCCATCTGCTTCCCTGGGCAGAGCTCAGGATTGCTGGCCTGCTGGGCTGAGCCACAGTCAGGGAAGTGTTATGGAAAATCTGGGTGCGAGGCTACTCTGCCACCCAGCTCATCGGGCATGAGCCCGCGGTCCACTGTGGAATGGAAAGGAAGGAGTCCAGCCAGCATCCGGGTGCAAAATAGAAAAGTTTATTACTGCGCAGCAGGTTCAAGCCAAGACTGAACAGCGGGAGCAGGGTTGCAAGAACTTTTAAAACTTCCCACCTAAATCCCAGAATATATTTCCAAAGCATTGTTCCTACATTCAGAAAAGGGGAGGTACATACAATATTAACATACTGGTAAACAATATTAACATAAGGGTAATGGTTCAGTTTTCCCGTAACACCCTTCCCCATTTTCCATAACAGAAATTAATAATTTCCCTAACCCTAACCCCTCTAAGCCTGTCTGCTCCCTCCCCCCCATAGCCTGGCAGACAGATGAAAAGCTGGCAGTTTTAGTCTAAAGAGCGTTCACAGAATCCTAGAACTGTAAAGCTGGAAGAGATGCCAAGGGTCATCTAGTCCAGCCCCCAGTGTTTCAGGTACGATTGTGTCTGTGTCTGCACAGAAGACACCTAGAACCCTGCTTGCACCTGCCAGTACCTGGGCTTCCAGAAAACCTTAGACAAAAAAATTATGTACGTTTGATGCAGAGAGAGAAAATGTCCTTTCCCCATCTCCCTGGGATTCTGTGACTTTCCCTGAGGTGGTAGGTTGGCTACAGTGTAGGATGTGACATCACAGAAAGCAGTCAAATACAGCATTTCCTGTTTCCCCAGAGTGGACCCACAGGGGGATGTTGCTGCAGCCAGGAGGACTTCCTGTGACACTTGGTCTGGGGCATCCTCCCCCTGCGTGTGACCAGGTAGATGGGTGTGACCCTGGGAGACCCCATAAAAGGGCTGGTCACGCAGCCATCTTCCCTCCTCCTTTGTTTTATTCCATCTTGATGTCTTTTGCTGTCTGCTGGCTCTCAGCCAGCAGCACATGGGCTCAATCCCCATATGGGATAAACTCACACTCTCTTCTGTAACTACAAGCTAGAGCTTGCCTTCAGGATCATACTGTGAACTGGATGCAAGTAAACTTCTTGTTACTTTGAAGAGAAGACTGTTGTGTCTTTATTCTTTTTTAAGAGGGAATAAAAGGGGATTTACCAGGATCAATTCAGTCTGGACAAGGCAGACTGGATTGCTGAACTCGAGAGATTCAAACGAATCTACCAACTAGCTTCCTGCTATATACAGGGGAACATACTCTGCTACCAGCTCACTAGCATGAGTGAGGAAGGATAATATTCAATCAATAGATCCTCTCCTACTATCCACAACATTCCCACAAACAGATCGCAGGCAGCTGAAGGAAGGGAATTCTTCATAATCTGCCCCTTTCTCTCCTCCTCCCTTTCAGATGCTGCTGCAGAAGATGCTGAGCAGGAGGGGCTGGGCCCAGAGGGGGGCTTTGAGGCAGAAGAGGGAGAACATCTGGAGGGGACAGATGCCCCCGAGGGGACGGAAGGTGAGTCGGGGCTGGAAGGGAGAGGGGGGCAAGGGGGGGTGCTGGTCTGGCTGGGGGTGGGCACAGCCATCGAGCACCGTGAGTTCTGGGTGGGTCAACGAGGCCTGGTCTCCAGAAGACGCCATCCATCTCACACACGCAATTTACTCAGGAAGCCAGGAATGGATCTGCTGGAAGATGCGTGACGGATAAGAGAAATAACTGTGGAACTCTCCTCTGAAGGAGAATATCAAATTCATGGAGGAGGAGAGGGCTATCAAGGGCCGCTAGTCAGGACTTCTGAATCCCAGTTGCTGGAAGCCACAGGAGGGGAGGGGGCTCTTGGGATCAGATCCTGCTTGCTGATTTCTTTGTGTAGCCCCACCCCACCCCCGTTCTCCATTCTCCAGCATTGCTGTGGCGCCCCCTGGCGTGTGGCACCCAGTATGACTGCGCTGCTCAGGTGGCTGTGAAACTGCCTCTGCACCCAGGTGGCCCCAGTGAGAGAGGAGGCTGGTCTGGAAGGGCCAATGGCTGCCCGACCTGTAGGTTTCTCTTCTCTTATGTTCTGAAAGCAAATCTGGTGGCGGTGGTGAGAGAGCTCTTCTTGTCCCACTTCCAGCGATGGGTCTCCATGGAACTGACTGGCTTTGCTGCTGTAGAAGCTTCTTTGTGTAGAATCATAGAATGGTAGAGCTGGAGGGGGACCCCAAGGGCCATCTAGACCAACCCCAGAGGCGGCTTTAGGGCGGCATGACCCGTTTGGCCACAATGGGCGCCGAGCTGCAGGGGGCACCACCACGATGCTGTAGAACAGAGTGCAGGGGGGGAGGGCGCACCAAATTCTAGCCCCACGCAGGGCATGGCTGAAATCGGGGAGCCCCCAAATTCGCCACTGCCAACCCCCTGAAATGCCTGCATCGCAAGTGAGGAAGACAAAGAAGAGGATGCCAGCACTGCTCAGCATTCTCCCTCCAGCAGCATAGGCCAGAGGAGACATCCCATAATAGAGGGAAGGCCCATTATGCTCTGTTGGCAGGTACCCTCCCTCACCCCACCCCAGTGGCTTCCCAAGGTAGGGCTTCAGAGACCTGGGGGGGGGGCGCTGTCCCCTAAGCTCAATGGACCAAGCAAGGGCCTCACTCTGCGCCAGGCAGCTGCTTCCTCTCTTCCTCTGAGCTTGGGCTCAAACACAGGCCCTCCCCGCTGGCATGTGAACCAGAGGGTCATTGTGGAGTTGAATGGGATCCAAAGATTCTGTTTCAGTGTATCTGAAGAAGTGTGCATGCACACGAAAGCTCATACCAAAATAAAAACTTAGTTGGTCTTTAAGGTGCTACTGAAGGATTTTTTTTTATTTTGCTTGGGATCCAAAAAGTAATCTAGTCATGGGCTCGAGGGCTCTGGGGTCTCTCTTTTCTCTGCCTACCTAGATGGAGAGAATCTGCCCCGCCTGAGGCCAAAGCCAGCCAGTGCCTCTCATGGTAAGTTGGCAGCTTCCTCCTCCTTCCCCAGCCCACGTGACCTGCCTCAGGGCAAATGAGGCTGGGGGGGGAGTCAGGGATGTGGGTGTGGCTCCAGCTCCTCCCCCACCCCCCCATTGTGGATCAGCATCATCCACAGCCCATTGACTCAGCACTGAGTGGGGCACAGTCAGCCCCCCCCCCAAAGGCATCTCCCCCTCTCCCCTGAGGACTCCCAGATGCAGAGTTTACAGGGCTCCCCCACCTCCTTGCTTTTCTGCTCCGAGCTGGACCTAAAAGAGAAATTCTGCCTTCCTCTGCTGGTGGGGCTGGAGGGGGGGGGCTACCCTCTCTCTTCCTGGCCGATGAGCCCAGGCGGGTGTGCCTGGCAATCCTGCTTGCCCCCCTCTCTTCACCCCCCTCCCCCAATGCTGAGTGTGGCTCTTTTCGCCTCAAGCAGGTCAGCACTGAGGAGTCAAAGCAGCCGCGCGCACCCCCGCCGCCGCCCCCGCCAAAGGACTTCCTCGCTTTCGCACTTGGCTGAGTTTTTAATCTACCGAGAGAATAAAGTCGTGTCACGTTTGCTAAAGTCGGTCGTCCCAGATCCCGTTTTTCCTTTGGTGGGAGGGGGAGCTCTCTCGGCCTGCGGAAGTGGCATCGGGAGGGGGGGAGCGAGGGGAGTCCAAGGAGCACCTAGAACTGTAGCGTTGGAGGGCACCCCCAGGGGTCATCTAGTCCAACCCCGCTGCAGTGCAGGAATCCCTTAAAAACTGCCCTGCGGCGGAGTCCATCCGCAGGGTCTCCGGCCACCGGTCGAGGAGCCGAAGAGGAGGACTGAGACGGGGCGAAGGGAAGAGGCTGGGCAAGGGCAGCGAGGAACCCGGAGACACGCGCCCCAATTTCTCCAGCGCCCCAGCTGGGCTGCCGAGGAGAAGAGGGGGGGAGCCCACGGCGTGGACCACCTGGAAACCCCGGGGGGAAGGGGGAGGGGCTGGAACAAGGGCAGAAGCTTAGAGACCCTTCACCAGGCCCCTCCTTCTCCCCCAAGCTAAAAAGATCCGAAAACTTTTCCAAATAGGCGAATCGCTCCAACCCCTTGATGGACCTTTCCCGAACCCTTTTTCCCAGCTCCACAAAATATTTTTTGCTCTGAGAGGAGAGGAGGAAAACTTTCATTTAATAAACACCGACTACGTCGCCTCTTCCTCCCTTTTCTCTAAAGTAAAAGGTCCCAAATGCCGTCTTTCTGCACAGGGCAGCCAGACGCTCTACTCCCTTGACCGTTTTAGGCTGCTGCGCTTTTGAACTCTGCAATATCCCTTTCTGAACTCTGCAATATCCCTTTTGAGGTGAGGCGCCCAGAACTGCACACAGTTATTCCAAGGGAGGGTCGTCACACCATAGATTTGCATTTCTATAATCACTATACTGGCAGTTTTATTTCCAACGCCTTTCCTAAGGATCCCTCGCGTGAAATCTGCCTTAATTCCCGCATCTGCCGCGAGTGGCGTCCCTCTCCTCACTCAGCTTCCTCCTCCTCGGATCCCGGATCATGTCGCTCCTGGCCCGTCAGCTCCAGACCCCACGAGAGTGCACGTGAAATTAAGATTTTCCGCCCCAAAATCTTGCCTATCTTGACACTTGTTCACATTGGATTGCGTTTGTCATTTTATTGCCCGTTCACTCAGTTCGGAGAGATCCCTTCGGGGCTACGAATATTTACACCGTCAACAACAACAACAATAGTAGTAGTAAATAGTTGAAAATAATAAATCCATATGTTTTAAGAGTGATGGCTGCCGCTTAATAACCAAAGTTATTCTGGTGCCCAGAAAGGGGGGGGGTGTCTCAATTTCCTCCTCTCAATTGAGGTTCCCTGCCGACTCTCAATCCAACTCTTGGGGGGGGGGGTGCCGTCTAAGGTGCTGATGGTGCGGCCAAAGCCTGGCTGGGCAGGAGCCTCTTGCGCCTACGTTTGGGGAGGGGGCGATTTGGGTGGGATAGTCCTGCACCGTCCCAGCACCAGGATCGGGGAGCCGCGTCTGCATTTACCACCCTGAGAGGTTCGAAAACGTCTCTTCCTCCACCCACTCCCTTGAGTTGGGCCCGGGGGGGGCAGGATTTCAGGAGAGGAGAGCCGCAACTTCTACCATCACCTCCCACAGCGCTTGCCCACCCCGTAACACGCTTCGTTGGAAGGAAGCCCCGCGGAATGACCGTTGGACTGACTTCCAAAGACACGTGTGTAGGATCGGGCACAGACCGAGCAGGATGAGAGCGCTTCAAGTTCGCCAGTCTCTCTTGGAGCGGCTTAGCGTGGTTGGTGTTCGTGTGTGTGTAACTTCAAGGAAGTAGAGAACTGCCTCTTCCCCCTCCATCCCACTGAGATTCTCTCCCCCCGCAAAAAATTCCCTCCCTTCCCAGTGCCCCCCGCAAGAGCATAAAGGGAGCGTATCCCGTTAGGCAGTTCAGTGGCTGATCCTTGAGGCGAGTGGTTGCGCTTCCACCCAGCGCTTCCACCGGACTTCTGCGCTTCTCCCGCCGGGCAGCCTCCCCTCCCCAGGTCCACAGAGGAGGGATCCCCCCTCCAGCCTCCGTCCTCCCCTCCCGGCCCTCCTTCTCCCCTCGCACTCCGAAAAAAGCGCCCCTCCATTGCACCAAGAGCGTCCCGTCTGCGCCGTCTCTTCCCGGGGCTGCTGGTCAGGGGCGGTCTCCTTCTGCGGGTGGGCCGGGCGGAGGAGACCGAAGCCGGTCCGGGGCCGGCCGGCCTGTCCGGGTCTCACTTGCCCACTGAGTCGAAGAGGAGGCGGTTCTGCTCGGCCTGGGCTTGCTGACTCTGCGCCCGGGAGATCTCCATCATCTGACGGAGGAGGTGGAAAGTCAGGTCGATGGAGAGCGGCGGGTCGCGGCGCTTCAGGCGCTCGGCCAGGCGGCGGCGCAGCAGCTCCACGTCGGGGCCCGAGCGCGGCAGCGAACGCACCAGCAGGGCCACCCCGTCGGGCCCCGGAGCCGGCAGCGGGGGCGGGAGGGGCCAGGCGGCGGCAGCGGCGGCAGCGGCGGCACGGTCTTCCCCTAGGAGCAGCAGCCGCAGCCGCAGGCTCAAGCCGCTCTCGGCGCTGCCGTCGAGGACCGGCGCTGGCCTGACTCCGAGAGCCGCATGTGACACCAGCAGGAGCGAGGCCACGAGGATGGGCAGCTGCGCCCGCCTCATGCTGGGGTGGTCCAGGCCTAGAAGGGGAGAGGAACAGAACATCAGGAGAGCCCCGGAGCCGCCGGATCAGGCCGAAGGGGGCCCGTAGCCGTTTCTCGCAGTGAGCAGCCGGAGAGCGACAGGGCTCAGTCGCAGCGCGCGAGGCAGAGGCTGAAGGAGCCACGACGCCCACCTGTAGAGCAGCTCATCACCCCCCCCCCCACTGCCCGTCCCTCCTCCAGCTCTTCGCCCCTCATGTTCCCCGGGCAAACTCTAGGGCAGAGAGGACTGCGCCCCCACCCAAGTCCCTCACCAGCCATCTCTCAGCCGCTCCTGGTGTCCGATGCCAACAGGGGGAGACACGGGGCAGGCCGGCCCCGGACCAGGCTCCCTCCTCAGGAAATATCTATCCTCCTCCTCCTCCTTCTTCCTCCTCCTCCTCCTCCTCTTCCTCTTCTTCTTCTCTCTCTCTCACCACGGTGTCCTTGCCAAGCCGGGAAGAAGAAGGGTGCGCGGAGCAGCGGGAGGAATCTTTATATAGAGCAGGCCGGGAGATCCATTGACGTCAGCTCGGGACATGGACGGATTGCCGATGGAGCGGGCGGCGGCGGCCCCCGAAGGACCCTCCTGGGACGGGGCGGAGGACTGAGCAGGACTCGCGGGCGGCTCCCCCCGCGGGGAAGCGGGCTGGATTCTCGGCGCTTCTGCAGCTGAGCTCAGAGTCCTTCGCCCGCCCCAAGGCTGCGTGCGATCCTCTGGACGTCTGTCCTGAACTCCAAGGCACTTGCGCGCCCCGCCGCCCCGCTCCCTGCTTTGCCTTCTCGCCCCCCCGTTACCCCTCCAGGCTCTGGGCTGCGTGACCCAATAAAACCACAGAATGAATGGATTCTAGAGTTGGAAGGGACCCCCAAGGGTCATCTAGTCCAACCCCCTGCTATGTAGGAATCACAGTTAAAGAATCACTGACAAGTGACTCGGAGAATCATAGAACTAAATAGTTGCAAGGGACCCCGGGGGTCATCTAGCCCAACCCCGTCCAATGCAGGAAGGAGACGAATGGGTGGAGTTGGGGCTGGAAGCATCTGTGTCCAGAAAGGGGAGCAGAAACAAGGCCGCGGGGTCTGTTTCTAGTAAGGGTAAGAAAGTTGAAACTGCAGGCGACACACTGAACCTTCAGACACCACGAAGTCGTAGGCTGTTTCCTTAAGGGATCTGATCACCTGGCAGTGTGTTGGGGTACGCGCGAGGATGGGGGGGAGTAGCACCTAGCAGTCGGCGCGTTCAAGGGAGGGTTCCGGGGAATTTGTTCCCAGCTGGTCACTTGAAGGGGGTTTTTGGCCGCGATGCAATATCTAATTTACTTTAGTTATTAATTATTATTAACAACAACAACAACAACAACAGCATAGCTGAAGAGGAGGAACATTTTGTCCCACCTCCGCGTTCCTTCACTACCGGTAGGTGCAATTAGGAGGGTGAGATTCTGAAGTGTTGCTTCAGGCTCAAGAGACCAGGAGATCCAGACCTGGGCTGCGGGGAACCCCAAAGTAAGACTGTCAAAACTGGAGTCAAGGCCAGAGGGGCAAATCCCCACAGGGGAGAGCCAGGAAGTAGAGGCCAGCAGCCGAGCTGACCCAACACACTGGCCCTCCGGCCGCTGTCACGGTGGAGTGGGGAGTGGGAAATTTGGCGGTGGGAGGGGGGCAAGATTAGCGCTGGCTGCGAAGGAAGCTGTGGTTTGGGAGAACCTCGTCTTCCTACTCAGGCGAAATCTCCCCACAGGGCACAGACTGCCTTCCATGTGCACCGGGGAGAGACATGGCCACATGCTAAGGAACAGGGGGTTGCGAGGGGTTGGACTAGATGATCCTTTGAGTGCCCTGCAACTCTACAATTCGAAGATTCTTGTTGTTTAGTCGTGTCCGACTCTTCGTGACCCCATGGACCAGAGCACGCCAGGCACTCCTGTCTTGCACTGCCTCCCGCAGTTTGGTCAAACTCATGTTCGTAGCTTCGAGAACACTGTCCAACCATCTCGTCCTCTGTCGCCCCCTTCTCCTGGTGCCCTCCATCTTTCCCAACATCAGGATCTTTTCCAGGGAGTGTTCTCTTGTCATGAGGTGGCCAAAGTATTGGAGCCTCAGCTTCAGGATCTGTCCTTCCAGTGAGCACTCAGGGCTGATTTCCTCCAGAATGGATAGGTTTGATCTTCTTGCAGTCCATGGGTCTCTCAAGAGATTCTAAGCACGCCGAATTCGGTCGGGAGCAGCCGCTGTCCGTGGTGCTGAACAAGCGCGACCGCTCTCCCTGCCTATGTCTAGCCTCCGGGTCTGGAGAAGCGCCTCGCTCCCCCAGAGCGCAGCCCCCCGCGGTTGTCCTCTCCTATCCCGACTCCTCCTTGCTGGGATGTTGCCCAAACTGGCGAGCCCTTCCGCCCAGTGGCAGGAGGGCGGGTGGGGGGAAGGCTGCGCTCGGGCTCCCCAACCATCATTCCTATAGCCAGTGATTAAGGTCTCCCTCGATGCCAGGGGCTGGGTTAAGGGAGGGAGTCAGGGAGGGGTCTGCTGCTCGCTTCCCGATCTCCACAGCGGAAGGAGTGCTCATAGTGGCTGGGAAAGGCCTCGGGCTCAAGGAGGGGGGGGGAAGCAGATGCTCGGAGTGCAGAAGGTCCCAGGTACAATCTTTGCGTCCCCAGGTAAGGTTGGTAGAGAGCCTCTTCCGGTGGAAGCGGACTGTCTGGGGACAGAGGGGTCGCTCCGAAATGCTTTGAAATGCCCTTTCCCTCCCTGTGGGGTTTCGGGCAGGGCTCGATAGGCTGCCACGGAAGGCGCGGCCCGGCTAACCTCACCGTGCGGCCCGGGGCCTGCGAGCGCCTTTCTTTCCCCCGCCTCTTAAGGCGGCAGCCTGCTCCTCGCCTCGCAGCCGAGCCCCCCGGCCCCCCGCAGGCCATTGCACTGACCTCACCCAAGTGCCCGTTCATTGAGCATCATTAGGGCTCCCGCTTCTGGAATGGGGGAAGGCAGAGGAGCGAGGCGAGGCAGACTTTGAGGTGGGGGTGTCCCTATAGGAGAGATCCTTGCAAGTCGTGAGCCACGATGGGAAGCGGGACTCTGCATGGCTCTCCAGGGAGGAAAGGCCCGAGGGGAGCTCGCTTGCGCTTCAGAGAACTGGGTCTGGGGGTCTCATGGCCAAGGATGGATGGGGGAGCAGGCCAGCACAGGCTTGGGCCGCAGCAGGACTGGAAGGGGGGGTGCCCAGCCCTTCTTGGGGTGTCCCTCCCCCAACGAGGAGCTGTCTGCCTTGCTGGGCCAGAGAGCGCCTGGAGGTTCTGGCTGACCGCCATGTTTATTTTCGGCCATTGCGCTGCCCGCCCCCCCGCGCCCACCTTTTGGCCCAGCCGAGTGGAGAGCCTGCCTTGCGCCTGAAGCCCCACTGGCTCTGCGCTGCCTGGAGCTGAGGCTGCCTCGCTCACGAGGGAAGGCGGCGCAGCGCAGCGCGGGGATCAGCTGGCCCACTCGGCCGCCGGGAGACAAAGCAAACAGCCGCAGGCAATTGCCTGGTCTCTGGGCAAACACGCGCCGGGCAGGAGGCGAGCGAAACCGACCAGCTTGCAGGGAGGAGGCCGCGTCCCGCCATCGCAGGCACAGCGCAGGCTCGGCCCTCGGAGCCGCCCTGACAGCTTCGCCGGGCCGGACTCCTCGCGTCCTTTTGCAGATGCCAGATTCCACCGTCCCGCAAGGCAGCAGTGGTTTAGGCGCTTGTAAGCGCACCAGCTCAGGTGCACCCATCATGTCCAGGACCCACCACCCCCTCCCATCCGAAGGTAGACCCCTCCTGCCCACAGAGGCTCCATTTCCGCCACGTTTGCCTAGTCCCCTTTCAAAGCCACCTTCGCGGCTCTCACCTTTGCCTGTTCCTCACTTCCTCTGGGGCCACACAAACACCCTTGCTGTAGACCCACCTTTTCATCCAGAGGCCGCGCGGCACCTCCTGGGCCTGAGAGACCCTCGTCCTGAGACTCAAGTTGAGTCCGTGTGCCGGCATCAAAGACAGAAGACACTGTTTTTCACAATGGATTTATTCCGCTCCATAGCCTCCTTCACAGGAAGGTCAGAGAAGCCCACAAAGGGCTATAGATGCAGTCTATCACAGTGGTCAGCCAGGTGTCCTCCCTTGCTTCCCTTCCCTAGCAACGAGGATTGAGGTAGACTGTCACTGCACATGGAAGCTCCAAGCAGCCATCCCAAAATGGCCCCCAATAGACCTTTCTCCTTCATACAGTGGCTGAATACTTTTTGGAAGCCACGTAAAGTGATGAGCGCTTTGAGGGTTGTGCCCAGTTGATAAAAGGCTGGTCTCTCACGGGCTGCCCCCTCACTTGACACAAGAGGCTACCATGCATTCTGCCTGGGGAAAGAGCCAAGAGATGGGCTAGACGAGTCTGCCTGTTTCTCCCCACTGACAAAGGAGGCAAGTGAGGGGGGGGGACAGGGGTCACAGCACCCCTGGGGCCTCCCAATGACACAGGATGAGCCAGTGTGGTGTAGTGGTTAAGAGTGGTAGACTCGTAATCTGGGGAACCGGGTTCGCGTCTCCGCTCCTCCACATCGAGCTGCTGGGTGACCTTGGGCTAGTCGCACTTCCCTGAAGTCTCTCAGCCCCACTCACCTCACAGAGTGTTTGTTGTGGGCGAGGAAGGGAAAGGAGAATGTTAGCGCTTGTAGACTCCTTCCGGTAGTGATAAAGTGGGATATCTAATCCAAACTCTTCTTCTTCTTCCTCGACCCTCATGTGTGGCTGGTGCTGCTTTCCAGGTGCTGCCTGGGAGCCGGGTGTCGAGGCAGAGGGGGCTTCCCTTGCCAGAGACCATCCAAAACAGATACGGCCCATCGGGGGTGAACCTGTGGCTGGACTCCAGCTCCCACCACCCCTGACAATTGGGCCACACAGCCACTGGGAGCAACTGGGGCCTGGAGCCCAACAATATCTCAGGGCTTCCAGGCTCCTCTCTGCCACTTGGGGGCCAGTATTGGGGAGGGGGTGTGCATGGAGCAGCCTGGCCCCCTGGTCATGGGACAGGTGGGGGCACAGGGCCCAGAACTGCTAGACAAGACCGTAGTGGATGACAAGAGTAGGGTGCAGAGGGGCTGGAGTCTGGATGAGTCTCGTCCGCCGGTCACAGCTGGTTGGCCTTCCAGGAGAGATAGGCGTTCCAGACAATGGCAACACACTGGACCACGGCCAGCCTGCGGGGGGGGGGGGTCAGAGAAAGAGCTGAGGGGCAGCAACTCTGCCAACGGGGGCCGGGGGAGGGGCGGGTCCCGCAGGCGGGAAAAGGCAGCTCTTACCTGTAGTTCAGGGGGACGAAGTAGAAGTTGGCCACTTGCACAGCCGGCCAGATCTGAAAGGGAGAGGGAGCGAGAGATGCGCCACTGGGGAAGCAGCGTGGCCAGAAAGCGCATCCCCCCCCGGAAGACCCCTCCCCAAACCCTCAGCCCCAAACCTCTCCGTGTCACGAGGGGAAGGGAAGCTGTGATTCCTGCGTTGCTGGGGGCCGGGCTAGATGACATCCAACTCTACGATTCTAGGATGTGCTGAGCTTTCAGGCTGCCGGAGAGATGTTGCTGACCGACTGACCAGGGTGATCCTGTAGAGCCTCTGGAAGGGCAGCCAACAGCCCCCTTTGCCAGGCAGGGCCATGCAGGGGGGGGGCACACGGATGGCAGGCGGCACAGGGAGGCAGGTCGAAGGAGGACTCACGTAATAGTTGGTGATCAGGGCATCCGTGTAGTCCTGCAAGAGAGCAAGCCCGAGAGGAAGCGGGGGGTGAGGGCTGGCTGGCAGGGCCCCCGCCATGGCTCAGTCAATGCAATCCCCCTGCCCTGAGAAGGACTTCCTGGAGACTTCTGGGGAGGCCTCTGCGGAGGCTCAGAGCCAGGGAGCGTCTCCAGAAGTTTGTCCCAGACTCCTCTCTCACGGACAGAAAAAGGCTGCACTCCTTGTGCTTTGGCCTTGTAGTTTGGCCTTGTGAACTGCCCTGAGACCTTGTGATTAAGGGTGGCATATAAATCTAACAAAGAATAGCAATAAAAATGTTGTTGGTCTTCCTTTCATATACTTTGCCTCGCCCCCTCCTCTTAGAAAACAACCCCCATTCCTTCCAAGACTTCCCCCTCCCAGGTCACCTTCACAGCACTCCTCGGAGGGGTTATTCTTAATTATTATTACTATTATTATTTATTGAATTTATATACCCCCTATACTCGGAGGTCTCAGGGTGGTTCCAGTTGGCCCACCTCCCTGAGGGACGCGGGTGGGGGGGCTCCGCTTCACAAGGGCTCATCCACTCCCACCCCACTACACAGGCCTGCCCTTGGGGTGCCTGAAGCCAGCTTGGGGGGGGGGCTTGGTTCTGGAAGAGTCCTGGTGGGGCTGGGGGAGCAGAAACCCTTCTGGTCCAGGGAACCCACCATGGGACCCGCCCCTCTATACTTCTGGCCCATGGGACCCCCAATGTCATATAGAGGAGGATGTCATATAGAGGAGGGAGAAAAGTTGTTTTCTGCTGCTCCAGAGAAGCGGACACGGAGCAATGGATTCAAACTACAAGAAAGAAGATTCCACCTAAACATTAGGAAGAACTTCCTGACAGTAAGAGCTGTTCGGCAGTGGAATTTGCTGCCAAGGAGTGTGGTGGAGTCTCCTTCTTTGGAGGTCTTTAAGCAGAGGCTTGACAGGCATATGTCAAGAATGCTTTGATGGTGTTTCCTGCTTGGCAGGGGGTTGGACTGGATGGCCCTTGTGGTCTCTTCCAACTCTACGATTCTATGATTCTAAGGCAGAGGGGTGCTGGTGCCCCTCCCCAGCCCCCTCCCCCAAGGATCCCGCTTGGCTCAGTTGCCCTGTTGGTTCTGGGCGCTCTCCCCCCACCCCTCCCTCTCCCTCTCCGAGACTTGGTGGCACATCCAGCTCCTCAGGAGGGAGGGGGTCACTGTGACATTTATCCTCCTGTGACTCATCTCTGGTGAGTAAAGCAGCCGAGTGTTTCAGTCCACACCGAGATGAGATGGAAAGAAAAGGCTGTGGGAGGAAGGCAAAGAGATGGGGAGGGGGCTGTGTGTGTCAGGCGGGCCGTCTCCCTGCGCCAGGCTGACCAGGTGACTCTGGAGACATTGGCAGGGGTCACGCAAGCCCCTCGCAGGACAGGAGGTGGCAGAACGGCAGGCAGGCAGCCGGGGGGGTGGCAGATACTTCAGCTCAAAGGGCAGAGGGGCTCGAGGGATGAGCAGGGGGGCTCTGTGGCACACCAGGACATCAGAAGGGGAGCCCTGCTGGGCCAGACCAAAGGGGACCCCCGCCTCCTCCAGTGGCCCCTCTCCCACCACCAGGCAGCCAACCTCAGAAGGGGAGAGAGGGCTCTTGCGCTCAGATCCTGCTTGGCGGCTTGCTTTGGAGAACAGGAGGCTGCCCCAGAAGGGCCACTGGCCTCATCCAGCTGGGGGAGAGCACAGCAGGGCGTCAGCAGTCCCCTGCTTGCCTGTGACACCCCCTCCCCAGCCTCTCCTTCGGCCATGAGGAGTAGCAGCTCTATCCTGGAGGAATCTCCCTTATCTAAGAGCCGTCCAAATGGGTGGCCATCGCTGCCCCTTGTGGAGGGGAGTTCCGCTGCTTAACTCCGTGTTCTTGTGTGAAGAAGTCCTTCCTCTTGTCGGACCTGGATCTAGCCATGGAAGACGCCTCTCCAAAGGCAGAATGGAAACCTCTGAGGAATAGCTCTCTGGCACAGCAATCGCCTACAAGCCCAGAGGCAGAGGGACCCTCCGACACTGGCCGCATCAAGGGAGGAAACCAGAGGTTCTTCATTGCGGGGGTGGGGCTAGATGGCCCATGGGGTCCCTTCCAACTCTGCCGTTCCAGACTCTAACTCTACACCCACCCCTTCCCTGCCAGCTGCCCTGCAGCCAACTCACCCGCTTGATCTTGTCCCAGTTCTCCTCCGAGGACAGGCCATTGAGCGCTCCTGCCACAGCCAGGAAAGAGGCCAGGAAGCAGGGGGCGAACCCGGCCTGTTGGAGAGAGGAGGAAGCAGAGGGGATCCGTGGGGAGAAGGGGGAGCCAGCGGCATCTCAGCTGGCAAGGAGGTGGGAAGGAGGAAGAGCTCCCTGGCCCCCCAGGAACCACCCGGGTCAGCAGCACTCCCCGCCCCCACCCATGCACATGCAGAGGGGCCTGCTTAGCCCCGAGCCCCCTCCCCACCCGCCTCTGGGCAGCTGACAAAGAGGTGGGCAGGACCCTGGCCAAACCAAGCATCAGAAAAGGTCGCCATGGGGGCTGGAGCAGGGAGAGGCGATATGGCAGCCACCTTCAAATGCCCAAAGGAGTCGGGAGGACTCAAAGCAACGCATTTAAATGGAAGAAAGGAGATTAACCACTAGCGAGAACTTTGCTGTTTGACATGGGGACAGAGACCCCTGGGAGGTGGCGGACTCTCCTTCCTGGGAGGTTTTTGAGTAGAGGTCGGATGCCTACCCGCCTGCCAGGGATTCTTTAGCGGTGGATGAGAAGGCTGCAAAGCCCTTTGGCTTGGGGAACCCATAGAGAGCCCCCTTACCTGATCCAGCAGCATCTTCTGGAACGCAGCCACCCTGGTCGTGCCGGGCACCAGGCGGTCAAGGACGTGGTACCAGCCTCCGATGACTGGACCCTGCAGGGGAGAGGGGCAGTCAGGGCTTACGGCACAGCAACCGAGGCAGAGCCTCCCCCCACAGGCCTGCCATGTCCAGGCGCTCCCTCTGGCCCAGTCTCCCCAGGAGCCAAGAGGGACGTCTCCCGGAAAAAGCCAGGCCTGGTCCTTCTGGCTTGGTGCTCCTGTGCCCCCAGTTCTCATCCCCCACCCAACTCGCCCTGGCTCACCACAAAGCAGAAACCGATAGCCATCATCTTCAGGGTCCGCCGGCTGCTGTGCCCAGCCAGCCCCCTCCTCTCCACCGCCTGCTGGGAGATCACATCTCCCACGCCCACCAGGGTCCCTGTGCAAAAGCAACATCGTCTCGTGGGCTGGGTGCAACGTCTGCTCAGTCCCAGAGGACAAGTCAAATGACTCACTTCCTGGCTTGAGCCAAACTACAGTTGGCTTGTTGTTGCCTTGAAGATCCGGATTGAAAACTGGAATTAAACCTGAGGGTTTTGATCCTGGTTTGCAAGGCAAGCTCAAACCCCAGTTGGGCAGCCTGAAGGCAGCTGTGAGCTCCAGGCAGAAAAGGAGGGAGGGCTGCGCACGACCCCCAGAGCCAAACCACGGTTTGGCGTTACGGCTGAGCCAGCCGCACGGGATCCCCAGGCTCAGGGGCAGCAGTTCTTGCCAGACTGAAACTCTTCGGGCTTAGCTGTGCGGACGCTCCTCATGGGGAAAACATCATGTGCAGCACACAAAACAAGGTATTTATTTCCTAAATCCATACACCGCTTGAATGGGGGCGGGGGCGGTTCACTAAAAGATAAACGTTTGGGGGGGCCATGAGCCAGGGATGTTTTCGTTGTGATTCCTGGGTTGCAGAGGGTTGGACTAGAGCAGGGGTGTCAAACTCAAATTCATCGGGGGCCGCATCAGCAGTTTGGTCACCCTCAAAGGGCCGGTTGTATCTGTAGGACTATGTGTCCACTCTTTATTATCATAAATTATTGTCACTGCATTCAATTATTACTGTTTTTTGTAATAATGTAAGTAATAACTAGCTCTGAAAGCAGAAACATAGTCAGAATAATGGCAAGTAGATATTCAAATGTACAATTATTGTACAATTTATTGAAAAATGATTTTTGGTAACTGCACTGGGTGGTGGAGGCTCGCTAGGGTTTCATGCAGGACCTTTGCAGAGCTACTAGTACTTGGAGATGCTGAGGTCCTTCTGCATGCAGGACAGATGTTCTGCCAGTGAGCCACCACCCTTCACCAAAGGGACTGGCTGAGGTTGACTCACTGGAGCTGCTCTCCTGGTTCCAGGGTTTAAGGGCCAGAAGTATAAAGCAGCATCCTATGTTTCTGAGGAGAGGGAGAGGGAGGGGAGGGGAGGGGAGGGGAGGGGAGGGGAGGGGAGGGAGGGAGGGAGGGAGGGAGGGAGGGAGGGAGGGAGGGAGGGAGGGAGGAAGGAAGGAAGGAAGGAAGGAAGGAAGGAAGGAAGGAAGGAAGGAAGAAAAGAGGGAGTGGGAGGGAGAGAGGAAGGAAGGAAAGCAAGGTCCCGCTGGCTGGGGCGCTCGGCGGGCCACATGACGAGGTCTGGTGGGCCGGATTTGGCCCCCGGGCCTTGTGTTTGACACCTGTGGACTAGAGGATTCTCAGGGTCCCTTCCAACTCTACGATTTAGGCGGCTGAGTTGGAAGGAGGAGGAAATGGGGTGCAGGGCTGTCTCCATTTCTGCAAAGCCACAGGCCTGTCCTTTTCCTGGTCTCTGGCCAAGGGGGCAGAGCATCTGATCCACTGCCTCCCCAAAGTCCCTGCCAGTTATCTCTTGACGTCAAGCCTCCCTCCTTGGAGTGGATCCAGTGAGCTGGCAAAGGGAGAAGACACAGCCCTGTGCCCAGAAGAAGAGAAGCAGCTTCTCTTCCCCCAGAGAGGTGAGACGGAAGTGGGCAGGGAATCATAGAATCGTAGAGTTGGAAGAGACCACAAGGGCCATCCAGTCCAACCCCCTGCCAAGCAGGAAACACCATCAAAGCATTCTTGACATATGCCTGTCAAGCCTCTGCTTAAAGACCTCCAGAGAAGGAGACTCCACCACACTCCTTGGTAGCAAATTCCACTGCCGAACAGCTCTTACTGTCAGGAAGTTCTTCCTAATGTTTAGGTGGAATCTTCTTTGTTGTAGTTTGAATCCATTGCTCCGTGTCCGCTTCTCTGGAGCAGCAGAAAACAACCTTTCTCCCTCCTCCATATGACATCCTTTCATATATTTGAACATGGCTATCATATCACCCCTTAACCTTCTCTTCTTCAGGCTAAACATACCCAGCTCCCTAAGCCATTCCTCATAAGGCATTGTTTCCAGGCCTTTGACCATTTTGGTTGACCTCCTCTGGACACGTTCCAGCTTGTCAGTATCCTTCTTGAACTGTGGTGCCCAGAACTGGACACAGTACTCCAGGTGAGGTCTGACCAGAGCAGAATACAGTGGTACTATTACTTCCCTTGATCTAGAATAGATGCTATACTCCTATTGATGCAGCCCAGAATTGCATTGGCTTTTTGAGCTGCTGCATCACATTGTTGACTCATGTCAAGTCTGTGGTCTACCAAGACTCCTAGATCCTTTTCACATGTACTGCTCTCAAGCCAGGTGTCACCCATCCTGTATTCGTGCCTTTCATTTTTTTGTCCAAGTGTAGTACTTTAGGGAGCGCTGGGAGCCATGGGCAAGTGAGGGGGCTCAGCCGGAGCCTGCAAGCGAGGGTCTCCACAGCAGCACAGCTGCCTCCGTTTCCTCTGCGTCCTCTGAGCTCTAGGTCCTAAGGAGGGGGGAGGTTTTTACGCAGAGGTGGGGTGACTGTGATTCCTGCACTGCAGGGGGTTAGACTGGATGGGCCTTGGGTGTCCCTTCCAATTCTACAATTCTAAGAATCTGCCCGAAATGCCAAATGTGTCTGTCACCTGTCTCAGTGAATGCTCCGCCCACCAGCTAATTAACAGCCCCTGGCAGGAAGGCAAAACAAAAGAAGTTGGGAAAGGGTGCAAGGAGATGGCAAAGCGGAATAAACATGGAGATGTCACTCCTGCCTTGAGCATGAAATTGGGGCCCTGCAAAAGTACGCGCGAGCTGCATGACTGAAAGATGCCCCCCCCCATGGAGGGTCACAGGATCCCCCCCTTCCTGAAGAACACCAGAGTCCCTGGGACAAAGGGGGAGTTCCAGATCTGCAGCGGAGGAGGAAGAAGAAGAGGAGAGTCGCTGTGAATCTGGAGGGTTGAAAGGAAGCAGAGCACAGCACTGATTTGGGCTCAGGTCCTGCTCTGGGTGGGTGGGGGTGTCATTCATTTGGGGGCACCTGGCTGAGCACGGTGAGAACAGGATGCTGGGCTATGACGGACCCCCGTTTGGCTCTTCTCATGCAAGTGCCCCTTCCAAAACTAGTCCCAATGTCTGCTATCTAATGCCTCCCTCCCGGAGAGACAGGGAACGCCCCCCCCCCCGTCTCATTGCTTCTCCACTTGCTCATTGACAAACTCCCAGCTCCTGTTGCCAAACGCTTCCTCCCAGCTCCATTCATTCATTCACTCACTCACTCACTCACACAGATTGGCGGGAAGGAGGGGGAGGGGGAGAGGGGGCACCTGTATGACGCAGCTGGCAGCCGGGCCAAGTGTAATGGGATGAGAGTCGCTCTGTGCCAGCCGCACCACAGAGATTGACGACTCCCCGGGCGATGACTTCACCCGCAAGGAGCCTTGGGAGGCTGCCAGCGCCACTCAATGGCCACTCCCCCCCCCACAACACACACATAGCAAGCGGGCAGATTCCATGGCACCTGGCGGAAGGATGGACGGCCACCCAGGAGAAGTGAGGCTGGGGAGGAAGAAGGAGCTAAGAGAAGCCAAGGGCCCACCCTTTTATTTGATTCTAGACTTTCGTTTTTATACATTTCAATAATATTACAATGATTTTAACATTTCAAAACTTGACTTCCTTCCCCCTCTTTCTTTGGTTCCTTAAATTTATTTCTAACATTTTTTTGCATATCCAAATTTACTTAATTTGCTCATTTATTCATCTACTTTAAATATATACTCTTATAAAACTGCCGTTTATTCCAATAATCCTGCCAATGTTCTTATCCGTTTGGTTTGTTTGTAACTATTCCCTAAACCATTTCCATTCTCTTGGAATGGAAGTTTGCTATCTGGATTTCTTATTTTTCAAGTATGTTTCACCATTTCTGCATATTCCGTACGTTTTCGTATCCATTCTTCTTTTGCTGGGACTTCCTGTAGGCCAAGGCTCCACCTTGTCCAGCGTCCTGTCCGTCCCCGTCCCCCCTGCAGCGGCTAGCCAGGTGCCCCGATGGGAAGCCCCCAAACAGGGCAGAAGCAAGAGAGCAGCAACTCTCCCCACTTGCAATGCCTGGCAACCGGTATAAAAAATGTTAGAACTTAACAACCCGATAAGAAGCAACTGGATCAGGCCGATGGTCCCTCTAGCCCAGCATCCTGTTCTCACAGAGGTCAGCCAGATGCCTGAGGGAACCCTGCAAGCAGGATCCGAGCACAAGATCAACGTGCCCTTCTTGCGGTTCCCAGCAATATTCAGATATTTAGATATTCAGAAGCAGAGCAGAGCCATCCTGGCTAATAGCCTTCCATAGCGCCCCCCCCCCATGAATTTGTCTCATCCTCTTTTCAAGCCATCCAGGTTGGTGGCCAGGAGCTGGGGAGTCCGGGGTGGGGAGGACTGCTGCTTCAGAACTTGTTTGGGGCACAGAATCCAGAGCGGCAGTTGCTGCAGGGAGGGTCTAGCCCCAGCCCAGGCAGAGGGAGCTATCCTGGCTGCACAAGGGGACTCAGCCCTGCCAAGGTGCCAGGCGGGTCTTCCCTGGTATGCAGGTGAGGCCTTCCCCACTCACAGCTGGGGTAAAGGCAAAGCTCCCCCCCTCCCCCCTCATGTGGGCTGTGCGAGGCGTCAGCTACGGCTAGACAGGCTTTTCACCCCAAAGTCACATACATACAACATTCCGCCACCTTTGCTGTGGGGCAGGCATGAAGACCTGCAGGTGGGGTTGGGGCGAGGGAGGGCTTTTGGACAGCACTTTTGATTTTTAAGGGCACTTATATGCCATGAACTGGTAAAATATGCCAGTCTACACTAAAATCATTTTTGAAAACTATAAAAATGCAGAACAATGACCAAGAGGGAATCAAATGAATTATCTAAAAGCACTTGGCAAAACAAAAACATTTTCCTCAGGCGGCCAAATGTCGGCCCTATGGTCACCTGTCTGATTTCAAGAGAAACGGAATTCCTCATTCCTGGAGCCTGCGTGCAAAAGGCATTTGCTTGTGGATGAACTTGAAGGATGTACGACGACTGTGAGGCACCTCAGGGCAAGACCTAAGGATACTCCCATCTGGGCTTGGTCTCTGGCTGCATCCTGTGATAGAATCATAGAATCATAGAGTTGGAAGAGACCACAAGGGCCATCCAGTCCAACCCCCTGCCAATGGTGGACTGAAGGAACCCACTTCCGCAGCTCCTGACTGGGGAGGCTCCTCCCGCCTTGCTTAGCACTCTAACCCAGGAACGCAGCGTCAGCCAAACGTACTTCAGGCAGGTGGGCGGTGAGTCAGAGCCATCTGCGGCATAGCTGTCAAGTTTTCCCTTTTCTCGCGAGGAAGCCTATTCAGCATATGGGAATTTCTCTTTTAAAAAGGCAGAACTTGACAGCTATGATCTGCGGCCCCCACAGCAATTCAGCAGAGCTCCCTGCACCACCCACTCTGCAGGAGCCAGCCCAGCCGTTGAACAGTAGGCTTGTGACCCCCACAGCCACTGGGGGACTAACCTACCTCACAGGGTTGTTGTGAAGATGGAGTGGGCTACCCCTGCAGACGCTACTTTGAGCTCCGTGGAGCCAATGCAAGGAGGAGAGGACGTTGGATATCCCAAGGCCCCTGCTTCCCCTTTCCTGGACTTTGGAACTCAGGAAGGGCAGCAGGGAGATGAGATTCCTGCCCTGGAGGAGGCCGCCCCGAGACCTCCCTCTCCAAGCCCCCCGAGCAGCCAGGGCGGCAACGGGGAGCCGGAGGCTAAGCTCCGCCCCGGCGAAGGAGAGCCAAGGAGCGCCTGCGAAGCGCTCGAGCCACGCCGGGATGAATCCGGAGCAGGCGAGTAAGTAAGAGCTGGCAGTAAGAGCTGCTCGACAGTGGAATTTGCTGCCAAGGAGTGTGGTGGAGTCTCCTTCTTTGGAGGTCTTTAAGCAGAGGCTTGACAGCCATCTGTCAGGAATGCTTTGATGGTGTTTCCTGCTTGGCAGGGGGTTGGACCGGATGGCCCTTGTGGTCTCTTCCAACTCTATGATGGGAGTGGGCCGGCGTGTCCGCCTCGGCCTCCCTCTTACCGGCGGTGCCGATCTGCACCTTCCACGGGTGCCGGGCCATCAGTCTCTGGTAGCCTCTCCACAGGGCCGCCATCCCTCCTCTGGCGCGGCGCGGGAGACACGAGCGCCCTCTTCTTCCGCGGCCTCGGAGGCCCCCGGGGATCGGGAGGCGGCGGAGCGGGAGCCGACAGCGACCTCACGTGCCGCGAAAGGGACTTCCGGCGCCCGCAGATGACGTACAGGCGCCCCCCAAGCCACGCACGCCTATTGGCAGGAAAAGAGGGAGGGAGGGAGGTGCCGAAGGATCACGTGAGGGAGGCGCGCGGGCCATAGACAAGTGTAGAGGTGCACGTGGGAGTCCGCTGCCTGCTCTTTGGAGAAAGAAGAAAACATGGCGGGGTTCGGAGCTGCGCGTGGAGATCGAGGGAGGGAGCCCGAAGTTCGGCTCTGATTCCGGTGCCCCAAAGCCAAGCGGAGCTCCTTTTGTCATTTTGCAAACTGCTCAGGATCCTTGTGGGCGTGCGCATTAAAAAAAAACTCGCTAGGCGTGGAGGATGTGGACCACTTGTGTTGTTTTAATGAGATTATTTTTGGAGGAAGGAATTGAGGGGATCCTCATCCAATGTGCAGACGGTACCAAACTGGGAGGGGTAGCTGATGTTGTTTTAATGGTTTGTCATTGGTATGAGCTTTTGTGTGCATGGGTATCTGAAGAAGTGTGCATGCACACGAAAGCTCATACCAATGACAAACTTAGTTGGCCTCTAAGGTGCTACTGGAAGGATTTTTTAAATTTTGTTTTGACTATGGCAGGCCAACAGTGTAACAAGACAGGTAGGCAGACCTACCTGTAACTTGCTTTAATGGGATTCTTTTTGGAGGCAGGAATTGAGGGGATCCTCATCCAATGTGCAGATGCCGCGGGAGACAGAGTCAGGATTCAAAATGACCTTAACGGATTGGACAACTGGGTGCAAGCTAACAAAATGAAATTCAGTAGGGACAAATGTCAGGCTGTGCACTTAGGCAGGAACAACCAGGTTTAGTAGTTTCCCCAACCTCAGAGTTTTGGGTGGAGGCCATCCTTGGGGGGGGGGGGCAGAGAGGTCTCGTTCGGGGGGGGGGGAGACACCGGCCGGGAAAAGGCTCTGCCCCAACCCCAAGCAGGGAGGCCGGGCCAGGATCCGAGAACGGGGCAAGAGGAGTCCCCTGCTACCTGGGGCTCTTTCCCCCAACCCGACCCCTGGCCCCTGGGCTCTGCAAGGCATCCGCCGCCGAGCAGGCGGAGCGCGGAGCTGGAGCAAGGCTGAGCCTGAGCCTGGGCGGCACACCCGGCGGCCCTGCAGCTATGCCGGACCCCCCTCCCGTCCGGGCCAGAGCGCCTTGGGCACGGGAGCGCGCACGAGCGCACGGGCCCTCCCCGTCCCGGCTGAGCGGGGATGACTCCGCCTGCTGCGCGCTCACGCGGCCCCGGCCCCAAAGCGCATCGCCCGGCCTTGGAGCTGTAGCCTGGCCCATAGCTGCCAAGTTTTCCCTTTTCTCGCGAGGAAGCCTATTCAGCATAAGGGGAAATCCCTTAAAAAAAGGGATAACTTGGCAGCTATGGCCTGAGCTCTTCTGACTGACCCGCCCCCGCCCGCCCTCCAGGCTCCGCATCGGGGGTGGGAGGTGAGTCCAGAAACGTCTGGAGGGCCGCAGCTGGTAAGGGAAGGGGGCAAATGGGGGGGCGGGGCGCTCAAGGCCCACCTCCCCGCAGCAGCTTAGGGAGCTTCAGGGCCTGCCGTTGAAAGCGGACGGCTCCCCGGTTCCTCCGCCCACCCCAGGATGCCTGCAGAGGGACTGCCAGTACCTCTCTTGTTTTACTTGACCTAGGGAGCTGGATGCCCCCCCCAGCCCCCCATGGTGGCTCCCTCCCGCCCTCTCTCTCAGAGGCAACCATGCGCCTAGAGCAGGCACCCCCAACTTGCGGCCCTCCAGATGTTGTTGGCCTACAACTCCCATCATCCCTAGCTAACAGGACCAGTGGTCAGGGATGATGGGAATTGCAGTCCAAAACATCTGGAGGGCCGAAGTTTGGGGGTGCCTGTCCTAGAGTCCTGGCCTCTGGGGGTAGACCGGTTGGCTGGGCTTCCAAAGCAGAGCAGGTAGACTGGGAGATGGTGGATAGACTCAGCCAACAGGTGCTGGGGCCATTCTCCCTCTCCCTCAGCTGAATCCCCACTGAGCATCTTTGGCTTGTCCAGTGGAAGGTCGGCCCTTCAAATCCGCATCATGGGGTCAGCTCCCCTTGCTCTGTCCTAGCTTCTGCCAACCTAACAGTTCAAAAAGCACACAAGTGAAAGTAGATGAAGAGGTACCGCTGTGATGGGAAGGGATACGCCATTGCCAGGTGCCCTCCACGTCTTAAACAGGCTTGGGGGACTGCCCTGCAGGTAGACCGGCTCTCTAAAGGGATGGCTGGCTGGCTGGCTGGGGGAAGCCCTGCGTCCTCTGGGAGGGGGTCCATAGCTTACCCGAGGGGGAACCCAAGCATGTGGTTGGTAGGGCTTCTACACTGCAGCGGGTTCCCCCTCAGACCCCCAGAATGAAATAACCACTTCTCACAGAGATGGTGGAAGACGAGTCTTTAATTCAGTTAGATGAGCAAACAGGCAACCAGCCCAATACAAGGTCTCAACCCAAAGTCTCTCTCTCGCCAGAGGGTGCTGTCCTTTTAAGTGCAAGATCAGCAGGGCGGTGGTTCCAGGAGTCCAAGGCTGCCTGCCTGTCCCCTTATTCTCCTGGAGGAAGGTTCTCCGGCCTCTTGCACGCTCTGGCCATTCTCCCAGATCTGGGCCTCTTGCACCCAGGAGCGGTGCCAGGGCTTTTTGCCCTAGACAAAAACACCTTCTGGCGCCCCCTGGGCGCATGCGTCATGATGCACGCACACACACCGCTGATGCCCCTGCATCCCCTCCATTGCGGGAGGAGCACGGGCCAAGGGGGGAGCTTGGCGCCTTCCCGCCTGTGGAGGGGATGCTTTGAGCTCAGCAGCGGCAGCAGCGCCCATAGCTGAAGGCTTCAGCTGCGGGCGCTGCCACCGCTTGCGCACTGCAGCTGCTGGGGAACTCACAGCGTCCCCTCCGTGGGCGGGAGGGCACTGAGCTCTCCTTTTGGCCCGCGCTCCTCCCGCCTGTGGAGGGGACGCTGGGGGCTCCTCGGCGGGTGGGCGGCGGCGGCAGCGCCCATAGCTGAAGGCTTTGGCTGCGGGTGCTTGCCGCCACTACCGCCGCCACTCGCTCGCTGCGGCCGCCGCCGCTGGGGAGCTCTCAGCGTCCCCTCCATAGGCAGGAGGGCGCTGAGCTCTCCTTTTGGCTCGCGCTCCTCCTGCCTGTGGAGGGGACGCTGTGAGCTCCTTAATGGGCGGGCGGCGGCGGCAGTGCCCATATCTGAAGGCTTCGGCTGCGGTTGCTTGCTGCCACTACCGCCGCCGCTGGGGATCTCTCTGCGTCCCCTCCATAGGCGGGAGGAGCGCGAGCGCGCGCCTTGGGAGGGCGGCGGTGGCACGGGGTTTTTGCGGGGCAGGCTCGGCAGTGCCCCCTCCATTTTCGCACCCTAGGCAATGGCCTAGTCCGCCTAAATGGACGCACCGGCCCTGCTTGCACCCACCAGGAGCGACGCCTCAACGCCTCCCACATGGGCTGCATCAGAAGGATACACAAAAAGGGGTGACGCTTTCCTCTTTTAGGAACCCCTTCCCCCTCCCACGGGAAAAGCCCCCAAAGGAAATGCACCATTCAACCTCTCTTTCTGTCTTAAAATTTCTATTTTCAGTAGAGAAATGAAGAGAAAAACTTGGAGAAAGGTCAAAACAAAGGAAACTGCTTGAAACTCTGATACAATACACTATGTAGGTACATAAGTAGTATGATATTCTAACGAGTAAAATATTATTAACAAATCATTGTTTTTATAAATGCATTCTAAATATTATAGTTCTGCACAATCTACACTCCTATGTTGCAAGGGTAATCCTATCTTGTATCCATGTTCGAAGGGACCATGGCATTCTCTTTCCAATGAATCAATATCAGTTGTTTAGCAGAAGGAAGGATGCAAAGAGTTCATTTACATTAGCCCGTTCTCAATGCATATAAAGTTTGTATGTAGCATTTATGCACCCTAATACTTTCCTCCAAAGATGTGCAAGCTTCGGACATCCCATATGTTTCAAAGAAGCATTTTCCCAATTACATCTCTAGCAGCAAAAGTGTAAACAAAATTTTAAAAATTCCTTCCAGTAGCACCTTAGAGACCAACTAAGTTTGTCACTGGTATGAGCCTTCGTGTGCATGCACACTTCTTCAGATAATTTATTGGACTCTGATACGCTTGTACAGAAAGAGACTAAGGAGGGAAAAAGAACCCTGCCGGGTGAGAGAAATGGCTCCCTGAGTCCAGCCTCCTGTTCCCTCAATGGCCCAGCAGATGCTTCCATGGGAAACCCACCAGCAGGATCCGAGCACAAGAGAAACCAACTGGGATTCGGAAGCCTGGCACAACCATCCTGGCTAGCAGCCATCCTTTAAGAGTCCTCTCCTCCTCCATGAACTTGTCCAGTTGTCTTTTGCAGCCATCCAGGTCTCTGCCTCATGTGGGAGGGAGTTCCACAGTTTCGGTTATGTGCCGGGGCCCATGAATTAGATGGAGGAGGGTGGCAGGTCACTTCAGGCAATTAAAAGGGGGGGGGCAAAGGAAAGCTGAAACGGAATTCCTTCCCGCAACTGGCACTAGGAGAAACTGCCTTACAGTCAGACCATCTTGGTCAGTGTTGTCTACACCAGTGGTGGCCAAGCTTCCTCTGTCATGGAAGGGCAGATGCACTCGGGTTGTAGGGGCTCAATGGGCCGCTCCACCCAAAGCCACTGCCTGAGGCAAGACTCGTGGCACCTTGTCTCATGGCAGGGCCGGTCCTGTCTTTCTTTGTAAGAAAAGGATAGCCTTTGGATGGACCATTGGGTAAATCCAGCCCCAGGCCTCTTCTTAACCTTTCTTGAAAATAAAAAGAAACTCACCCGCCACAAGGAACCACTGTTGAGGGAGCTGGGGATGTTTAGCCTGGAGAAGAGGAGACTGAGAGGAGATGCAACAGCCAACTTCAGATATCTCAAAGGCTGCTCCATGGAAGATGGAGCAAGCTTGTTTTCTCCTGCTCTGGAGGGTAGGACTCGAACTCATGGCTTCAAGTGACAAGAAGGGAGATTCTGACTAAACAAAAGGAAGAACCTTCTGACAGCAAGAGCTGTCGGCAGGGGAACCGTCCCCCTCGGGAGGTGGTGGACTCTCCTTCCTTGGAAGTTTCCAGCAGAGCTTGGATGGCCATCTGTCAGGGATGCTTTACAGTACTTGAGATTCCTGCATTGCGGAGGGTTGTGACTCTTGTGGTCCCTCAGCACTCGGCAATTCTATGATGAACCCCAGGCTTGCTGGCTGTACATGTGAAAAGGACCTAGGGGTATTAGTACACCGCAAGATGTTTTCTGCTGCTCCAGAGAAGCGGACACGGAGCAATGGATTCAAACTACAAGAAAGAAGATTCCACCTAAACATTAGGAAGAACTTCCTGACAGTAAGAGCTGTTCGGCAGTGGAATTTGCTCCCAAGGAATGTGGTGGAGTCTCCTTCTTTGGAGGTCTTTAAGCAGAGGCTTGACAGGCATGTCAGGAATGCTTTGATGGTGTTTCCTGCTTGGCAGGGGGTTGGACTGGATGGCCCTTGTGGTCTCTTCCAACTCTAGGATTCTATGATTCTAACACGAGTCAACAATGTGAGGCAGCAGCGAAATAAGCTAATGCTATTTTAGGCTGCATCAACAGACATCTGGTGTCTTGCTCATCGGAGGTAATATTACCACTCCCTTCTGCCTTGGTCAGAACACACCTGGAGTACAGGGTCCAGTTCTGGATGCCAGAATAAAAGAAGGATATTGTCAAGCTGGAACACGTGCAGAGGAGAGAGATCAAAATGACACACTACCCTATACCCAGAGGTCTCAGTTGGATATGTTTTGCCTCAAAAAGAGAAGGTTAAGAAGAGATGTGTCAGCCATCTTCAAATACTATGATTCTCCTTGCTGTGAGTTCTTTGATGGGTTGTCATCTTAGACCTCTGCAGGAAGCTCTTTCCACATTCCAAGCACTTATAGGGTTTCTCCCCTGTATGAATTCTTTCATGCAATGTGAAACTTTTCTTCCATTTGAAGCTCTTTCCGCATTCCAAGCACTGATATGGTCTCTCCTCACGGTGAATTGTTTGATGGGAAGTGAGATACGCCTTCCGATTGAAGCATTTCCCACATTCCAGGCACTGATATGGTCTCTCCTCACTGTGAAGAATTTGATGTAAAGTGAGACTTTTCTTCGATTTGAAGCTCTTCTCACATTCCAAGCACTGATGTGGTCTCTCTTCACTGTGAATTGCTTGATGGGAAGTGAGACTATTCTTCCACTTGAAGCTCTTCCCACATTCCAAGCACTGGTATGCTTTCTCACCAGTGTGTGTTATTTGATGGGAAGTGAAATGGGATCCCTTCATGAAGTCCCTTCCACATTGGAAGCTTTTATATGGTTCCTCTCTTCTGTGAACTCTTTCATGTAAAGTGAGACTATCCTTCCGACTGAAAGTCTTTCCGCATTTCAAGCAGAGATATGGTTTCACCCCAGAATGAGTTCTTTGATGAGAAGTGAGATGGACCTTCTGACTGAAGCTTTTCCCACATTCCATGCACTGATATGGTTTCTCCCCTAGATGAATTCTTTGATGGGCCTTCAGCACAGCCTTCTTACCGAAGCTCTTCCCACATTCCAAACACTGATATGGCTTCTCACCGCTGTGAATTTTTTGATGGACCTTTAGCACAGCCCTGTGACTGAAGTTCTTTCCACATTCCAAGCACTGATGGGGTTTCTTCCCACTGTGTGTTATTTGGTGGGAAGTGAGATTGTCCTTCCTACTGAAGGTTCTTCCACATTCCACACACTGATATGGTTTCTCCCCTGTATGAATTATCTGATGAGCCTTTAGCTGATCCCTTTGTCTGAAGATCTTTCCGCATTCCATACACTTATGGGGTTTCTCCCCACTGTGAGTTATTTGATGGGAAGTGAGGTGTGCCCTATTCCTGAAGCGCTTTCCACATTCAAAACACTGGTATGGTTTCTCTCCAGTATGCATTATCTGATGAGCCATGAGTTTTGCTTTCTGACTGAAGCTCTTTCCACATTCCAAGCACTTATGGGTTTCCCTTCCACTGTGAGTTTTTTGATGGGAAGTGAGATCAGCCCTATTCCTGAAGCTCCTTCCACATTCCAAGCAGCTAAATGGTTTCTCCCCTGTGTGAATTATTTGATGGGCTGTGAGCACATGCCTGTGACTGAAGCTCTTTCCACATTCCAAGCACTTATGGGTTTCCCTTCCACTGTGAGTTTTTTGATGGGAAGTGAGATCAGCCCTATTCCTGAAGCTCCTTCCACATTCCAAGCAGCTAAATGGTTTCTCCCCTGTGTGAATTATTTGATGGGCTGTGAGCACATGCCTGTGACTGAAGCTCTTTCCACATTCCATGCACTGATAGGGTTTCTCCCCTGTATGAATTCTTTGATGGGCCGTGAGCACATGTCTGTGACTGAAGTTCTTTCCACATTCCAAGCAGTGATGGGGTTTCTTTCCACTGTGAGTTATTTGGTGGGAAGTGAGGTGGTCCTTCCGACTGAAGCTCCTTCCGCATTCCATGCACTGATATGGTTTCTCCCCTGTATGAATTCTTTGATGGGCCGTCAGCACATGCTTGTAATTGAAACTCTTTCCACATTCCAAGCACTGATGTAGCTTCTCTCCTGTATGGATCCTTTGATGGGTCTTCAGCACAGCCCTGTGACTGAAGCTCTTTCCACATTCCAAGCACTGATATGGCCTCTCCTCAATGTCAATGCTTTGATGTGAAGCGAGACTACTATTCGGACTGAAGCTGCTTCTGTATACCAAGCACTTATATGGTCCGTCCCCTCTGTGAAATCTTTCATGCAAAGTGAGACTTTTCTTCCATTTGAAGCTCTTTCCACATTCCAAGCACTGATACGGCCTTTCCTTGCTGTGAATTGTTTGGTGTGACGTGAGACTATCCTCCCGACTGAAAGTCTTTCCACATTTCAAGCACATATATGGTTTCACCCCAGTATGAATTCTTTGATGGGAAGTGAGATGACCCCTCTGACTGAAGCTCTTTCCACATTCCAAGCAATGAAATGGTTTCTCTCCTGTATGAATTCTTTGATGGGTAATGAGCTTAGCCCTCTGACCGAAGCTCTTTCCACATTCCAAGCAATGGTGTGGTTTCTCCCTGCCGTTGTGAGTTCTTGGGTGGAAAGTGAGACATTTCTTCTGACGGAACGTCCTATCATCTTTTAAGCACTGGTAGTGATTCTTCCCAACATGATTTATATTATGGGAAGTGGAATAGGAGCTCGGACTATAGCTCTCTCCACACTCCAAATATTTATACAGCGTCCCTACTGTGTGAATGTTGTTGTGGCCTCCCTTTTTCATAATTCCCAATCCATCAGGACCTGCATCAAAGAGAGAAGCAGATTAGACCATCAGAAAGAAATGGAGCCTCAAATTATGGAACACCGCTAATGAATGTTTGTGAAAGGTGAGGAACTGATGGGAGTTAGATCTGAGGTCTTACTGCAGGGGTCACGGCCTTCGTTGACTCTCATTGACACACAGATTGATGGGAACCTGAGATATGAACAGCCTGGCATCTTCCAGGATGGATCTTGTTTGGCCTAATCATGAAATCTCCTCCATCTGAAAGGTCACTTTTCTCTTTGCTCAACCAGAAAGCGACAGAAGGAAAAACAGAAAACTTCACAGAAGCTGCCACTACTACTTCTGCCACCACACAGAAAGTTACATTCAAGAAGGTCTGGGCAGCTCAGACCAGCCTGGTCATAGTTTAAAAAGGCATACGTGGGGCAAGAATATTTGCAAACAAAACAGTAGATTCAAGGTGAGCTATGGGGAATGAGAATCCCAGACGCTGTCGAGCGCCATCAAAATATTTATATAGGTACTGGATTTCAACACATATATTATGATCCAGCAGGAAGCCTTACTGAGAGAGTCCACAATCCTACGATTCTCCTCCATGACTTCCTTATGCAGAGCTCTCTGGTCAGGATCCAGCAACGCCCACTCCTCCTCTGTGAAATACACAGCGACATCTTCAAAGCACAGAGGACCCTGGAGGGGGGAAAAAAGGTCCTCTTCTGAGACAGCCTAAAGATTGTCTACTATACACTGCTCGGTTGTTTTCTGTCAGCTGATTGTTGTAATGTTTTAATGGGATTAGTTTTCTGCACATTTTAGGTACTGATGCCTATTTTAGCATTTGAATTGAATTATTTTAACGTGCATTTTAATGATGGGTATAAAATTCTGTGTGAATGGGTGGAACTCCACAGGGTGTTCTTCAAATTATTCTGTCTATGGAAGTATTCCTGACTGCCAGACAGAATGATCCATTCTCTACTCCCACTGTGCGATGCTTGGGGGGGGGGCGATGGGACCCTCCCTCTGCCCTACATCCAACATCAAGGGGCTCCTGGGGGCACAGGGAGGGGGAGGAGAGGGGGATCCCTGCATAGCTGCCAAGTTATCCCTTTTTTAAAGGGATTTTCCCTTATGCTGAATAGGCTTCCTCGCGAGAAAAGGGAAAACTTGGCAGCTATGGATCCCTGTTGTGCAGCTGATGGGGCTGCTTAGGTGAATCCAAGCCGCTGATTTTTCTGGCTTCTCAACTGCTTAGAAGCCTATTTTGGCATCTAACGATCAATATAGACATATAACTGCAGCTACTGATAAATCATAATAATAGTGACATTCCGAAGCCTAGTTGTGGACCTTAAGGTCCACAACCAACAATACTCTGGAGATCCCGAGCCATAAGGTGGCTAGATTGGCCTCTACTAGGGCCAGGGCCTTTTCAGTATTGGCCCCAACTTGGTGGAACGCTCTTTCACAGGAGACCAGGGCCCTGCGGGATTTGTCATCTTTCCGCAGGGCCTGCAAGACAGAGCTGTTCCGCCTGGCCTTTGGGTTGGACTTAGTCTGACCCCTGTGTTTTCCTCCCTCATGGCTTGGATTTATGGACTACTTAAAATCAGGCTGCATTTTAAATTTTAATACTGTATTTTAATCTGTATTTTAATTAATTGCTTTTTATGTGTTATTGTAATTTTATTGGTGTGAGCCGCCCTGAGCCTGGTTTTGACTGGGGAGGGCGGGGTATAAATAAAAATTTATTATTATTATAGTTAAGGAGAGATGGCTGTTCATTCCTGTCAGCACATAAACCTTCTCGAATGGCATTGTCAATCTTTGTTTGGGACAGAGGCTTTGATAGAAGCCAAGAGGAGGAGAAATTCTTTCTGGCCCAGAGGCTGCCTGGCTGCCCCACTCCTCTGACTCTTTCCCCACAAAGCTCTTTCCCAATACCAGATCTGTTTCCACAGCGGCTGCTTCTCCTCCGTTATCAGGAAAATATGGATGAGGTGGTCTTGGGGGCATCCTTCTGTCACCTGCAAGAGACAAAAGTCAGTGGGAAGCCATCAGCTCCTGCATCTTTCAGAGCTTCATCGGTGCATTTCAGGCGACAGAACAACTCCTCATCAACAGTTTCCATGTTACTTCCTTCCACCTTTCTGATCAGAGCTTTATCAATATGGCGACCCAGTTGGGCAGAAGTCTCTCCTGGTTTTCTTTTAATGTCACAAAAGTCTTTTCTACTTTGCTCTGCAGTTAAACCAAACTGCTCCTTCACTCTTTAGAATCATAGAGTTGGAAGAGACCACAAGGGCCATCCAGTCCAAACCCCTGCCAAGCAGGAAACACCATCAAAGCATTCCTGACATATGGCTGCCAAGCCTCTGCTTAAAGGAGGAGACTCCACCACACTCCTTGGCAACAAATTCCACTGCCGAACAGCTCTTACTGTCAGGAAGTTCTTCCTAATGTTTAGGTGGAATCTTCTTTCTTGTAGTTTGAATCCATTGCTCCGTGTCCGCTTCTCTGGAGCAGCAGAAAACAACCTTTCTCCCTCCTCTATATGACATCCTTTTATATATTTGAACATGGCTATCATATCACCCCTTAACCTTCTCTTCTCCAGGCTAAACATACCCAGCTCCCTAAGCCATTCCTCATTGGGCATCGTTTCCAGGCCTTTGACCATTTTGGTTGCCCTCTTCTGGACACGTTCCAGCTTGTCAGTATCCTTCTTGAACTGTGCTGCCCAGAACTGGACACAGTACTCCAGGTGAGGTCTGACCAGAGCAGAATACAGTGGTACTATTACTTCCCTAGATCTAGATGCTATACTCCTATTGATGCAGCTCAGAATTGCACTGGCTTTTCCTTCTTTGAATGTAGGAAAATCAGAGGTTTCATCTTCTCTTAAATCTGAGTATATTTCCTTCAAAGTTCCTTATATCTGGGGGTAGATACAGCATCCAGTTTTCCTCAGGAATATTTAAGTTCTTACAGGCCCGTTCAAAACTAAACAGGAATGCCTGTACATTATCACTTTTGACAAACTTAGGAAATCTCCTGACATTAGCTGAGGTAAAGTCTTCACCAGGCACCCCGAAACTTCGGCCCTCCAGATGTTTTGGACTACAATTCCCATCTTCCCCGACCACTGGTCCTGTTAGCTCGGGATCATGGGAGTTGTAGGCCAAAACATCTGGAGGGCCGCAGTTTGGGGGTGCCTGGTCTTCACCAATGGACTCTGATGGCATTTCTTTTTCTTTTTCCTCATGAGCTAATCTGCTCTCTCTCTCTCTGCCATCTCTCTCTCTCTCTCTGTGCTAACTAAATGTCAGTTGCGATTCTGGCCTGTTCAGCTGCTAATTTCCCTTTCCCTTTTCTTTCTGTGCTTCAACTTTAGGTTTTTCTTTCTCTGCTTCAACTTTGGCCAATTCTCATCTTAGCCTCATCATTTCTAATTCAGTATTCGGATTCTCCTCACATGCAGCAGCTCCCTGTCCTGGGCCATCCCGAGTCTCTTCTGCTTGGCGCTTGCTGGCCATTTTCTGACAGAAAATGTCCCTTCTTTTAATAAAATAATCTCAATACTTTATTAAGCTGGCTGTTCTGTATCTGTGGGCATGTTTCTGTGTGGGTTTTAAGTTTGTATCTTGCTGTTGTGCAAGAGCGCAAGAGCCCTCTCTCTCCCTGGTTCCGCTGCGCCAACCGTTTCCCTCCCTCAGGTAAAATCCCCAATGGAGAAGGAATCGCGAGCGAGAGAGGGCTTTTCTTTGGGGAAAACAGGTTGCAAACAGACTTGATTATAACAGATGTAAAGGAGGAGTGTGGTTCTTCTTTCTTCTTCTTTGGCGATCCCTCGTAGCCGAGCAAGATTGTCTTCCATAAGCACGGTTTTAACAATGGGTCCGTAAGTGCCTGTGGAGGCCAATTCTGGATCCACACGTCCTTCCACATTGGGGACATTGGTTTCCAGACGGGAGTTGATGACGGTGTGGATTTGCCAAGCGTGCCTTCCTCTTAGCGCATTTCTCCCTTGCGTCCTGAGTTCGAGTGTCTTCAAAGCCCAGGACACCTTTGGTCAAGGCTGTTCTCCAGCTGGAGCGCTCGCAGCCAAGTGTTTCCCAGTTGTCAGTGTTTATAATACATTTTTTATTCACCACAGCACAGTGCTGTTGCTTTTGATTAAAATGTTTGGCTGTATGCTGTTCAGGCTTAAGGTTACTTTCTTTTACACATCTTCCATAGTTCACGACTGCCCTTTCCTGTCCGAGGACGACTGTCCTTTCCGGTGTCGCTTTGCCCTTCTATGGGCACCAAAAATGGCCGCCGCCGGCTTCGAAAGTCGCTTGTACGCATGTCAGCAAGTGCGCCGACGCAACTTCCGGTGTCGCTCCGCCCATCTATGGGCACCAAAATGGCCGCCGCCAACACCGGAAGTCGCGTCTATGCACTTCCGGACATGCGTAGATGCGACTTTTGAAGCTGGCGGCGGCCATTTTTGGTGCCCATAGAAGGGCAAATCGGAAAGTAAAAAAATGGCCGCCGGCAGGAGAAAATAACGGAGAAAAACGGGAGACGAAGTGATACGGGGGACCACCGGGAAAAGGTAAGTAAAAAAGGGGTTTTCCCGGGGGAAACGGGGTACTTGGCAGCTATGCTCCCACCATGCCTCTCTCCCTCCAGCCCAACTGCCTCCTTGGAACTCTGGCCAATCAGGAGTTGTTTCCAGTTAACTGTTTGCTGGCAGGGGGGGAAACACTCAGTGACTCAACCCGCTAAAGATGAACAGAACCCACAGATTAGATTCAAAATCCACAAAATGAGAAAAAACTTCATCCTTACCCAGCGGCCTCTCTCTGGCATTCAACGGAGTCTTCTCTGCCTCACAGGAATCCAGGCCCATTTCTGCAAATGGAGCCTTCTGCTGAAAGAGCGAGAAGGATTCAAAACAGAGGATGGGGAGGATTAGAAAAGGAATGGGGGAAGAAAACCATTTGGGGGAGCAGATCTCATCCCTTGCTTCCCCAAAGAGGGTGAGCCATTAGAAAAGCATTTTGGGAGATTCTCCTTCACGTTCTTGTGATCATGGCCCAAAAGGCCACAATAAATGTGATGCGTACCCCTGTAAATCCTTGAGTGCGCTTCTAATAGAGAAGTGATGGGAACCTGTTGCTTTGTGAAACTGATGATTTTGCAAGTTGCCACCCGCCATTTGGGGCAGGAATACAGCTAAGATGTGAATTACAAAGATACAGCTCAAGTTGCTACATGGTGCAAATGGCTACACGTAACACAGGTTCCCAACATGCTTATAACACAATGTAACAGAAGTTCCCAAAAAGACCGGAGGCCTTTCTGTTAGGGCTGATGGGAAATGAAATTCGGAAAATAGACCAAAGACTGTTCATGTATGCCACAGTGGCAGCGAGAATCCTTTTAGCCCAGAGGTGGAAAACGACTGAAATGGCCACAATTGAGGACTGGCGAGTGAAAATGTTGGAATATTTGGAATTGGCGAACCTGACATGCAGAATCCGGGACCAGGAGGACACGAAATTCAGTGAAGAATGGAACAAATTCCGAGAGTATGTTAAAGAGAACTATAAAAGTTTAAAGACTCTGGCGGGCATGTGTTAGAACCTACAATGTTGATGTATCTAAGATATTCTTTTTGGTTAATCTTTTAAGATGTCAAAGTGGTGTTATGTTTTTCTAAAATGCGCGAACTAAAGAGAGCTATACCTACTACCAAAGGGAGGAGGGAAGTCTGAATATGTAAGAAGCTGATCAAGATACAATGTTGGAGACATTAAGTTGTTGTAAAGAGTTTAACGGAAAAATCAATAAAAAATTTACTTAAAAAACACACACACAATGTAACAGAACACGGTGAGAATCAAATATGAATCGGCATAAATTGCCAGAGCTTACTGCGCATGTGTAAAACATGAAATGAGGCAATAATGTATAGTATATGATTGGTAAAAATTGAAATGCTTTGTTTGAGCCTATATAATACCACCACCTGGACTACTGGGCGAGGTTGCAGTTTTGCAGAATGATCCGACTGTAACCTATTGCTTTGCAATAAATGTGGAACTCCTAACTCCTCACGTTTCTGAGTTTTTATTGGCATAAACTCAGGAGATAAGCTATTTTTTGCTTATAACATTTTAAGGCCCTTGGGAGTTTCCAGAGGAAAGTCTCTCTCACCTGCTGCTCTGCCTCCTTCCTCTCCTCCGCCTGACTCAGGAGGAAACCTTCGGCCAGGGCCACCGCCTGGGAAGTGGTCTCCGCTCCGCATTCCCTCACCCAGCTCTCCATCTCCGGCGGAAGGACAGCCAGGAACTGCTCCAAGATCACCAGGTCCAGCATCTGAGGTTTTGTATGCCTCTCTGGCTTCAGCCACTGATGGTCAAGGTGGTGGAGTCGGCCGCAAGCCTCTTGGGGTCCTTTGGCCTCCTGGGAGCAGAAGTGCCTCAACTGCTGGCTCTGCACCCCTGAGCGGAGGGTGTCCTCCTCGCCCAGGAGCTTCTGCACCGTGGTTTCCCATAATCCCCCACTGCTCCCAGTTTGGAGGGCATGGCATCTTCCTGCCTCAGGGCCAGCTGAGTCTCGCTCATCCATTGGTGCTCTCAGGAAGCCTCCAAGAGATCGGAAGGAACCTGTTACAAGTTCTGTCTATGCTCTTTAGAGTTGCTCACATAGCCTACAAAGCAAATAGATTGTTCTGTTATCAGATTGATACAGTACAAGATCAGGAGGAGGAGTGAAGACAGAATGATAATGGACAAGTCCATTTGTACTGAATATAATAATTTAGACACTAGGCCATAGTTGGGGTCTTAAGCTTGGGACCCTCAAGAGTTGCTCACTCTCCCTCTCCCTCCCCCACTTCAGGGCCCATTTCTTTCCTGCTTCTGTCTTATTTTCTAGCACTTGGGACCCCCAACGTCCTCAAGGCACCCTACTTGGGTAGGGTCCTTTCTTGTTCTGAGGGCCGGATGATTACCTGGCCACCCCCCAAGGGCTAACTGGGCGAAGCCAAAATACGTCTGAAGGCAGCCAGGTATACGGAAGTTTTTAAGGTTTCTTATCTTATTGTGTTCTAATTTGTTGCCTAGTCTTCCTCAACTCAAGACTCCTTAAGGACAAAATCTTGCAGAAAAGCAGAAATGATGTTTTATGTTTTTTACTTTTTATATTTTTATTTTTGAATATTTGGATGTAATGTTTAATTCATGCTTTGTAATTTTTAAAAAATGCAATAGAGATAATAACAGTAAATTTTTAATAAAAAACAAAAAATAAAACACAACAGCCAGATTATGAGCTGGGCTCCTTCTCTTTATTAATGGCATTTCTTTCCCACCTTTTCCTCTAAGGAGCCCCAGGGGGCATCCATGTGTCTCCCCCTCCTCATTGAATCCCCACAACAGCCCTTGAGGACACACTTATGGTAATTCCTGTTTTAAAACAGCGGCTTTGGTGGTCTGTTCATTCCTGGGCCCAAAAAGACAGCAGCAGCAGCCCCCACCCCTGTCTGCGCTGTATCTGCCAAGCAGGATCAGACCACATTAAGAGCCATGACTCCCTCCCCAAAATCCTGGGAACTGTAGTTTGTTAAGGATGCCAAGCGGTGCAAGGAGATGCCCCCTCCCGGATTCCAGCCCCCAGACTGCAAACCCTTCTTGCCAGGGAACTCTGGGAGTCGTAGCTCAGGCACAGGGCGCTGGAGGGAGGTTCCCAAATTCACAAACTGTCCCCAATGCTCCAGGGTGGGTGGGTTCTGTTCTTGCTGCGCTTTAGGGCCAGAGTGCTGCCTCTTTCACCCCCATCACAGGTTGGCTTGCTTCCCAGCAGGGCCTCCACATCCCTGGATTTCTTGGAAGGAAAGACCTCTCACGGTTTCATAGAAGGTTGAACTTGGGAGGGACCCCAAGGGACATCTAGTCCAACCCCAGGCAATGCTGGGATCCCAGCTAAAGGGCCCAGCAAGGCTTTCTGTTCCATCTCCAGTGGTCCTCTGGACATTTCTGAAGGCCCCCCCCACGTGTCAGCCAGGGTGGGGGTGGGGAAAAGCTTCGCCCCTAACTGAAGGGCGACTTGAGGACTCGCTTGCCTTGGGAGGAACTCAGTATCAGAAGGCCAGGCGAGCAGGATCAGGCCAAAGGGGTTCCCTCTGGAGTTCCCCTCCTGTCAGCGGCCTCTTCTGGGAAGCCCCTCTCTCCCACTTCGGTTCCAGCAACTGGGCTCCATCTGCCTGGGGAGGAAGACCCCATCCCTGGGGCGGAGGAGCCATTCCATGCAGGGGACCCCTCCCTGCCTCCTGCCATGTCAAAAGCCTTGGAGGGCCGAATCTGGAAAGTGCTGGGAAATGCTAGGAGATTCTCGAAGGTGCATTTCTGTGGCAAATCTGGCTTGGACGATCTCAAGGGCACGCGGAGGAGGGAGAGCTTCTTCTTCTTCTTCTTCTTCTTCTTCTTCTTCTTCTTCTTCTTCTTCTTCTTCTTCTTCTTCTTCTTCTTCTTCTTCTTCTTCTTCTTCTTCTTCTTCTTCTCTCTCTCTCTCTCTCTCTCTCTCTTTCTCAAGGTTTTGCAACCGGCCCTTGTCTTTCAGGGGAAGCTTCTTCCTTTGGACCTTGGACTCGGCCACTTTCCATTTCTTTATGACAAGACGCTGCCCGTCCCGTCGGTCCCCCAGGCTTGACTCGGTGCTGCAGGAGGAAGAGCTTCCTCTCCCCCGCCCTCCCTCCATCTCCCCCCCCTCCCTCTTTAGGGGGTTTGGCTCGTCTTTGCGGCGTCTCTTTTAGGTCCCTCGATATTGACATTCCCTGTCAGTCAAAGGCACCTGTCAGCACCTCCCTGAAGGGATCTCCCCCTCCTCCCCAAGGGGCCGGACCCCTCCCTCGCCTGGTCGCCGAGAGGCCTCGAGCTGAGCAGCCCCTCGCACGCCAGGCCCCTCCCCCCCGAGACCCCCAATGCGCCCCGAGGGGGAAGCGAGGAGACTCACCGGAGGCGAAGCAGCGGGCGCAGAGGAGACAAGAGGGGGCCGGCCAGGGAGAAGCTCCGTCTCCGGAGGACCGGCACCCGCCCCCTTCCTTCCCTGTCCTCTCTAGGAATGCGGCTCGGCTGCTCTTAACCCTTGGCGAGCCGAGCGCGCCCAGCTGGTCCCTCTGCCCTCCGTCTCCCGAGCAGGAGCGCAGAGGGGAGACGCTGGCCGGGAAAAGGCTCTGCCCCAAGCAGGGAGTCCGGCCGGGACAGGATCCGAGAACGGGGCAAGGGCAGCCCCCTGCCCCAACCCAACCCCGGGGGCTGCAGGCGACCCTTGGGGTTCGGGGAGGCGAGGAGGGGGGCTGCATAGCTGCTGAGTTCTCCCTTTTTTTTAAGGGAAATTCCCTTATGCTGAATAGGCTTCCTCGTGAGAAAAGGGAAAACTTGGCAGCTATGGGGGCTGGGAGGGGGAGAGAGAGAGATCGAAGCCTGTCCCAAGCGCCCTTCAGGCTGGCAGGGGGTCAAGGGGTCCCCCCCCCAAAGCTGCGCTCCAGGGACGTGCCTATCCCAAGGGCTTCCTTCGAGGGGCTCCGGGAGGCCGGGCAGGGCTTCCCTGAGGCACGTTCCCCCAGCCGGGTCTCTGCCGCCAAGAAGGCGGCCCTGGGCTCTGCAAGGTATCCGGGGGCCGAGCAGGCGGAGCGGGGAGCTGGAACGAGGCTCAGCCCAGGGCGGCACACCCATGGCCCTGCAGCTATGCCGGACCCCCCACCCCCGTCCGGGCCAGAGCGCCTTGGGCACGGGAGCGCACGTGCACGAGCACACGGGCCCTCGCAGGAAACCTCCGGATTTTAATCCGTTTCCCGGTCTTCTCCCGAATGGAGAAAAATCCCGGAAATTCCCCGGATTTCTTACCTGCCAGGGAGCCTCCACTTTGGGTGCCGCTCTGCCCATGTCTGGGCACCGGAAATCGGGCAGAGCAGCACCGGAAGTCACTTCTACGCATGCCCGGCCGCCGCTGCCATGCGGCCACCACCAAGATGGCCGCTGGGCATGCGTAGAAATGACTTCCGGTGCTGCTATGCCTGATTTCTGGTGCCCACACATGGGCAGAGCGGCCCCGGAAGTTGCTTCTACGCAACTACGCAGCTTCTACGCAACTTACGGTGCCGCGCACTGCTGATCCTGCATTTTTAAACGGGAGACTTGGCAGGCCCTCCTCTCCTGGCTGAGCGTGAAGAACTCCCCCCCCCAATGCACGCTCATGGGGCTCCGGCCCCAAAGCGCATCTCCCAGCCACAGAGCTGCAGCCTGGCCCGCCGAGGAGAGGGGGGCGCGCGCTGCCGCAGACTCTCCTGCAGGCGCCCCCCGACTCATGCCGCAGCCAGGCAGGCTCCCTGGGGAGGCTCTTCTGACTAACCCCCCCCTGGCCCGCCCCTCAGGCTCCACATCGGGGTGGGAGGTGAGTCCAGAAAGGTCTGGAGGGCCGCAGCTGCTAAGGCGGCAAATGGGGTGTGTGTGCTCAGGGCCTCCTTTTCCGCTGATGCTTATGGAGCTTCAGGGCCTGCCATTGAAAGCGGACAGCTCCCCGGTTCCTCCCTAACGAGGGGATGGCAAGGCTTCCAGGAGCCGCCGTGCACCCCGGACCTGGAGCGGGATTGGGTAGAAAGGGCCGGATGCCTGGAGAGGGACTCTAAAGGGATGGCTGGCTGGCTGGGGGAAGCCCTGCGTCCTCTGGGAGGGGGTCCATGGCTTACCCGAGGGGGAACCCAAACAGGTGGTTGGTAGGGTTTCTACACTGCAGCGGGTTCCCCCTCAGACCCCCATAATGAAATAACCACTTCTCACAGAGACGGAGGAAGACGAGTCTTTAATTCATTTAGATGAGCAAACAGGCAACCAGTCCAATACAAGGTCTCAACCCAAAGTCTCTCTCTCACCAGAGGGTGCTGTCCTTTTAAGTGCAAGATCAGCAGGGCGGTTGTTCCAGGAGTCCGAGGCTGCCTGCCTGTCCCCTTATTCTCCTGGACGAAATAAGAGCTCACCCTATGGACTCTTCCCCCTCTCCCCGCAGATAGATCTCATTCTGCATTCAGACCCTCCTCCAGCCCTCTCCTCTCTACCGCTGCTGCTGCTGCTACTGGCATGCAAACACATTTCCCCTTCTTTTAAGGGACACTGAATGAGAGTCACCAAAACAACAACAATAACAACAGTCAGTCAGGAGCTTGACGTTAAGTACATTCACCTGGATCGCTGCGGTTCCACTTGACTCCTTAATGTTGTATTCTTTGTAAAATACACAATTGTGAAACATAGGCCAACCAATCGGACTCTGAGGAAGGCAGAGGATCCCCAATGAGACACTGGGTCAAAAGGAAGTTGAAAGTCAAGGTCACATGGCTGCAATTCAAGGAGCGAGGGGGGTCTGTTCAACCAGGCAGAAGCGGGGCGGGTTTCTATAGTAAACTAGCTGGCCCTGCACGCGTTGCTGTGCGTTAGTCTGTGAAATGGAGGGTAATAGCCCCCCTTCAGATCCCCCTGAGCCTCAGAGTCCCCCTGAGTCGAGGCGAGACACTGTGGAGAGGGCAGGTTTCATCCCTGTGTCTCTCCCCCCCCCGTTCTGACCCATTACGTATCCCTGCCCTCTATTGCCCCCCCCTTACCTCCACTTGGCCTAGTCTGGAAAGCGGCCTAGTCTGTCTGATAATGGCCGCCTGTGTGGTTTAAGTTACTTGGTTGGTGATGATGTACTGTGGGAGGAATTCCACTTGAGGGCGCTGTTTGACTTGGTGGAAAAGCGGGTCAAATCCTGCCAAGGTGTGTGATTTGAGGTTTTTCATGTCCCCTACAACCCTCGGGGAGTGGCCTGGATCGCTGTGTCAAAATTTCAGGACGATTGGTCAAGCGGTTACGGAGAACATAGCGGCCGTCAATTTCAAGATTTTTACATTTATATATATATAGATTGTCAGTAGAGAAATGAAGTGACAAAGATGGAGAAAGGTCAAACCAAACCAAAGGAAACTGCTTTAAACTGTGAATACAATACAATATGTAGATATATAAGTGGAACGATTATTCTAACAAGTAAAATATTATTAATAATGCATTGTTTTTCTAAATGCTTTCTAAATATCAATATCTTTCTCCACAATATACAGTCCTATGTTGCAAGGGTATCCATTGTTCTTGTATCCATGTTCAAAGGGGACCATGGCATAATCTTCCCAGTGAATCAATATCAGTTTTTTAGCAGAAGGAAGGATGCAAAGAGTTCATTTACATTAACCCGTTGTCAACACATATAAAGTTGGTCTGTAGTATTTATGCACCCTAATACTTTCCTCCAAAGCTGTGAAAGCTTTGGACATTCCATGAACATATGTTTCAAAGAAGCATTTTCCTAATTACATCTCTAGCAGCAAAAACATTTTTAGAATTTGTTGTTGTTTAGTCGTGTCCGACTCTTCGTGATCCCATGGACCAGAGCACGCCAGGCACTCCTGTCTTCCACTGCCTCCCGCAGTTTGGTCAGACTCATGTTCGTAGCTTCGAGAACACTGTCCAACCATCTCATCCTCTGTCGTCCCCTTCTCCTAGTGCCCTCCATCTTTCCCAACATCAGGGTCTTTTCCAGGGAGTCTTCTCTTCTCATGAGGTTGCCAAAGTATTGGAGCCTCAGCTTCAGCATCTGTCATTCCAGGGAGCACTCAGGGCTGATTTCCTTCAGAATGGATAGGTTTGATCTTCTTGCAGTCCATGGGACTCTCAAGAGTCTCCTCCAGCACCATAATTCAAAAGCTTGAATTCTTCGGCAATCAGCCTTCTTCATGGTCCAGCTCTCACTTCCATACATCACTACTGGGAAAACCATAGCTTTAACTATACAGAACTTTGTCGGCAAGGTGATGTCTCTGCTTTTTAAGATGCTGTCTAGGTTTGTCATTGCTTTAGAATTTAGAATGCTCCAGCTCCTGCCAACCTAGCAGTTCAAAAGCATGTCAAAATAAGCTAATGCTATTTTAGGCTGCATCAACAGACATCTGGTGTCTTGCTCATCAGAAGTAATATTACCACTCCCTTCTGCCTTGGTCAGAACACACCTGGAGTACAGGGTCCAGTTCTGGACGCCAGAATAAAAGAAGGATATTGTCAAGCTGGAACACGTGCAGAGGTGGGAGATCAAAATGATGCACCACCCTATACCCAGAGGTCTCAGTTGGATATGTTTTGCCTCAAAAAGAGAAGGTTAAGAAGAGATGTGTCAGCCATCTTCAAATACTATGATTCTCCTTGCTGTGAGTTCTTTGATGGGTTGTCATCTTAGACCTCTGCAGGAAGCTCTTTCCACATTCCAAGCACTTATAGGGTTTCTCCCCTGTATGAATTCTTTCATGCAATGTGAAACTTTTCTTCCATTTGAAGCTCTTTCCGCATTCCAAGCACTGATATGGTCTCTCCTCACGGTGAATTGTTTGATGGGAAGTGAGATGTTCCTTCCGACTGAAGCTCTTCCCACATTCCAGGCACTGATATGGCTTCTCCCCTGTATGAATTATTTGATGGAACGTGAAGCTTTTCTTCCATTTGAAGCTCTTTCCACATTCCAAGCATTGGTATGGTCTCTCCTCACTGTGAATTGTTTGATGGGAAGTGAGATGTTCCTTCCGACCGAAGCTCTTCCCACATTCCAGGCACCGATATGGCTTCTCCACTGTATGGATTCTCTGATGTAAAGTGAGACTTCTCTTTGATTTGAAGCTCTTTCCACATTCCAAGCACTGAGAGCGTTCATCTGTTGAATGAGTTACTTGATGGGACGTGAGACTTTTCTTCCTATTGAAGCTCTTCCCACATTCCAAGCACTGATACGGTTTCTCCCCTGTATGAATTCTTTGATGGTAAGAGAGCTGGGAGCCCCGGCTGAAACTCCTTCCACATTCAAAGCACTTATATTGTCCCTCCCCTCTGTGAATTCTTTCATGTGAAGTAAGGGTATACTTCTGACTGAATGTTTTCCCACATTCCAGACATTGATACGGTGTCTCCCCTGTATGAATTCTGTGGTGGGAAATGAGATTTGTCTTCCAAGAAAAGCTCTTCCCGCATTCCCAGCACTGATATGGTTTCTCCCCTGTATGAATGCTTTGATGGGAAATAATACTCCTCTTCCACTTGAAGCTCTTCCCACATTCCAAGCACTGGTATGCTTTCTCACCACTGTGTGTTATTTGATGGGAAGTAAACGGGGGTCCCTTAATGAAGTCGCTTCCACATTTGAAGCTTTTATATGGTTCCTCTCTTCTGTGAATTCTTTCATGTAAAGTGAGACTATCCTTCCGACTAAAAGCCTTTCCACAATTCATGCAGAGATATGGTTTCACCCCAGAATGAGTTCTTTGATGGGCAGTGAGGTGGGTCCTCTTCCTGAAGCTCTTTCCACATTCCAAGCACTGATATGGTTTCTCCCCTGTATGAATTCTTTGATGGGCCTTTAGCACAGCCCTGTGAGTGAAGCTCTTTCCACATTCTAAACAGTGATGGGGTTTCTTCCCACTGTGAGTTATTTGGTGAGAGGTGAGATGGGACCTATGACTGAAGCTCCTTCCGCATTCCAAGCACTGATATGGTTTCACCCCAGTATGAATTGTTTGATGGGAAGTGAGACTATTCTTCCGCCTGAAGTTCTTTCCACAGTCTGAGCACTGATACGGTTTTTCCTCTGTATGAATGCTTTGGTGATCCTTTAGATGACCCCTCTGCCTGAAGCTCTTTCCACATTCCAAGCACTTATGAGGTTTCTCTCCTGTATGAATTCTTCCATGAGCCATGAGCTTAGCTTTCTGACTGAAGCTCTTTCCACATTCCGAGCAATGATATGGTTTTTCCCCTGTGTGAATGCTTTGATGGGCTGTGAGCACAGCCTTCTGACTGAAGCTCTTTCCACATTCTGAGCACTGATATGGTTTCTCCCCTGTATGAATTCTTTGATGGGCCTTCAACACAGCCCTGTGACTGAAGCTCTTTCCGCATTCCAAACACTTATATGGTGTTTCCCCTCTATGGATTTTCTGGTGGGAAATGAGAGAGGATATCTGATTAAAGCACTTTCCACATTCCAAGCACTTATGGGTTTTCTCTCCACTATGAGTTATTTGATGGGAAGTGAGATGGGACCTCCGACTGAAGCTCTTTCCACATTCCAAGCACCGATAGGGTTTCTCCCCTGTATGAATTATTTGATGGGCTGTCAGCGCACCCCTTTGACTGAAGCTCCTTCCACATTCCATGCACTGATATGGTTTCTCCCCTGTATGGATTCTTTGATGGGCCTTGAGCACATGCCTGTAACTGAAGCTCTTTCCACATTCCAAACAGTGATGGGGTTTCTTCCCACTGTGAAGCATTTGGTGGGAAGTGAGATGGGCTCTCTGCCGGAAGCTCCTTCCGCATTCCATGCACTGATACGGTTTCTCTCCCGTATGAATTCTTTGATGAGCCACAAGCTTAGCTTTCTTCCTGAAGCTCTTTCCACATTCCAAACACTGATATGGCTTCTCTCCTGTATGAATGGTTTGATGGGTCGTGAGATTGGACCTCTGATTGAAGCTCTTTCCGCATTCCATGCACTTGTGTGGTTTCTCCTTGCTGTGAGTTCTTGGATGGAAAGGGAGACATTTCTTCGGACGAAATGTCTTAGCACCTTCCAAGCACCGATAGCGATTCTTCCCAATGGAATTTATTATACGGGAAGTGGAATAGGAGCTCTGACTGTAGCTCTCTCCACACTCCAAATATTTATACACCTTCCCCACTGTGCGAATGTCTCCCTTGTTCATAACTTCCAATCCATCACTACCTGCATCAGAGAGAGAAACAGATTAGAGCCTCAGGAAGAAATGGAGCCCCAAGTTATTCAAATTATGGAGCACTGCTAATGAATGTTAGTGATAAATGAAGAATTAAAGGGAGTTAGATCTAAGGCCTTAATACGAGGTTCACTGTCTTTGTTGACTCTCAGATTTATGGCTACCTGAGATTCGAACAACCTGGCATCTTCTAAAATGGATTTTGTTTGACCTGATCATGGAATCTGCCCCATTAGCAAGGTCAGTTGTCTCTTTGGTCAAGCAGAAAGCGACAGAAGCAAAAACAGAAGACCTCACGGAAGTTGCTACTTCTTCTACAGCCACCACATGGAAGGTCACATTCAAGAAGCTCTTGGCAGTTCAGACAAGCCTGGTCATGGTTTGAAGCAATGACCACCGGGCGTGAGGCACATCTCCGCCTGCAGATAGGCTGTGGTTTGATCACCGGGCGTGAGGCGCACTTCCCCCGGCAGGCCATAGCCTGACCTTCGGGCGTGAGGCACACTTCCGCCCCCAAGCAAGCCACAGCTGTCTGAACGCCATGCCCTCGGTCATACCTTTGGCTTTCTCAGTAGTCTGCCGTGTCCTGTCTGTGACCTTTGCCTCCCTTTGGAAAAGCATGGCTCACCTCCCACTTGGTAGGAACAGGACATGGTGGAGAAGGTCTCGCAAATCTCAGAGGAAACATACAGTATGTGTCAACTCATGATGTAAAAGCGCTAAAGGTCAGACTGTTCCTCCACATGTGTATATTGTGCTAATAAAAGGAGCCTCAGCCGAGCTTGCCAATCAGCTTGCTTAGGCACAGCTCACCCGCAACAACTCCCCGACTATGTGGGCTTCACTTCAATGGTTTAAATAGGCAAATGTGGGGCAAGAATATTCACAGACAGAACAGTAGATTCAAGGTGAGCTATGGGGAATGAGAATCCCAGACGCTGCCGAGCGCCATCAAAATATTTATATAGGTGTTGGATTTCAAAACCGATATGATGGTCCAGCAGGAAGCCTTACTGAGAGAGTCCACAATCCTACGATTCTCCTCCATGACTTCCCTATGCAGAGCTCTCTGGTCAGGATCCAGCAACGCCCACTCCTCCTCTGTGAAATACACAGCGACATCTTCAAAGCACAGAGGACCCTGAAGGAAAAAGAAAAAGTGTTAATGGAATTCTTTTATTGTGCATCCTAATGATGGGTATTAATCTTTGCGTGAATGGGTGGAACTCCACATGCTGTTCTTCAAATTATTCTGTCTGTGGAAGTATTCCTGTTTGGCAGACAGAATGATCCCTTCTCTATTCTCGCTGTGTGCTGCTTGGGGGGGGGGGGCGATGGGACCCTCCCTCTGCCCTACAGCCAACTTCAAGGGGCTCATGGGGGCACAGAGAGGAGGAGGGGGATCCCCATTGTGCAGCTGATGGGGCTGGTTAGGTGAATCCCTAACCCCTACCTTCCCCATGCCACTTCCTGGGTTTTTTATGGAACTGAACAACTCGGTTGCTTCAGAACACGCCTTCTGTTGCCAGGCCCTTGCAGGGCCAGACAGAGGCCCGGGCCAGGTAGATAATGTGGCCCTGTTTTTAACCCTTTTGTTAGTTTTTTCATTTTACTGAAGTTGAATATGCTGACTGAGACCCCCTTTGGATTCGGAGGCCCGCGCCAAGTGGCCCATATGACCCCCCTCCTTCTGTCTGGGCCTGTCTGTTGCTACGGGGCTGTGGGGCTTCCCTATTTGACCCCCCCCCCGTCAGGATTTTTAAAGTAGTTCTCTGGGTCCCTGGGCACACCATCACCCCCGATCCTTAATCTAAACATATAGAAATGTTCACGATGCATGCGCAGGGGCCAATGTATGGAGATACGGGGGGGGGGACAACAGAGGGCTCAGACAAAAGTAAATACTGGGAAATGGAACCCAGAACCTAACAGTTCCTTCTCCAAGGGTGGGGGCCAAGGTATGGAGATGCAGGGGGGAGGGGCCAACACTCCCCAGGGACAACAGAGGGAAGGGTATCCTACCGAAACACAGGGGTGAGCCGGGGTGGAGGAAGGAGGGGCAGGATATGTCATGGACTGGGACAGGGGGGGGGAATCACAGGAAAGAACCACAGCAACGCGTGGCCGGGTCAGCTAGTAAACCATAAAAATAGTGACATTCTGGAACCTAGTAAGGAGAGATGGCTGTTCATTCCTGTCAGCACATAAACCTTCTCGAATGGCATTGTCAATCTCTGTTTGGGACAGAGGCTTTGACAGAAGCCAAGAGGAGGAGGAATTCTTTCCGGCCCAGAGGCTCCCTAGCTGCCCCACTTCTCTGGCTCTTTCCCCACAAAGCTCTTTCTCAATACCAGATCTGTTTCCACAGCTGCTGCTTCTCCTCCATTATCAGGAAAATATGGATGAGGAGGTCTTGGGGGCATCCTTCTGTCACCTGCGAGAGACAAAAGTCAGTGGGAAGCCATTAGCTCCTGCATCTCTCAGAGCTTCAGCAAGTGCATTTCAGGCGACCGATGGGCCTTAGAAAAAGCCTTCCTTGCAGAGTGCATTTAGACACTGGGACTTCTATCAAACTTTAGATGGGTTAAATACATCTCCCCTCATTTGGGGCTCTTGGCCCCAAGTGCTCCCCCCCAAAGATGAAGAGAACCCACAGATTAGTTTCAAGATCCACAGAATGAGAAGAAAAACTCCTTCTTCCTTACCCAGCAGCCTCCCTTTGGTGTCCAACAGAGTCCTCTCTGCCTCACGGGAATCAGGGTCCATTTCTGCAAACAGATCATTTGCCTGAGACAGGATTAAAACAGAGAATGGGGAGAAGTGTTGGAAAAGAAATGGCAGAGGGAAAACCTATGGGGGTATTAGATCTCACTCCTTGAATGCTTTCCCAAAAGAGGGAGAGCCATTTGAAAAGCATTTTGGGGATACACTCTCTCTCACGTTCTGAGCCCCTTGGGAGTATCCAGAGGAAAGTCTCTCTCACCTGCTGCTCTGCCTCCTTCCTCTCCTTCGCCTGACTCAGGAGGAAACCTTCAGCCAGGGCCACCGCCTGGGAAGTGGTCTCTGCTCCACATTCCCTCACCCAGCTCTCTATCTCCAGCGGAAGGACAGGCAGGAACTGTCTTGCTCATCCAGCGGTGCTCTCAGGAAACCTCCAAGAGATCGGAAGGAATCCTGTAGTCTTCTGCCAAGTTCTGTCTATATGATTCAGGGTTGCTCACAAATCCTACAAATACCATAGCTGCCAAGTTTTCCCTTTTCTCGCGAGGAAGCCTATTCAGCATAAGGGAAAATCCCTTTAAAAAAGGGATAACTTGGCAGCTATGCAAATATATTGTTCTGTTATCAGACTGATACAAGGTCAGGAGGAGGAGCGAAGACAGAATGATGATGGACAAGTGAGTAATTTGTACCGAATTAATAAGAGTAGAATTCATCTGCCCTGGGACCTTTGGGGAAGGGACGGTTAATAATAATAATGGTATCAAAAGCTGCTGAGAGATCCAGAAGAGCTAGGAATCAGCTTTCCCCTTTGCCCCTAGCTCACCAGAGATCATCAACTAGCGTGACCAAGGCAGTTTCAGTCCCATGATTAGGCTCACATCCTGATTGGAAAGGATCCAAATGGTCCGCATCCTCCAGGCATGCTTGGAGTTGTTCAGCAATCACCCAGTCACCAGTCTAGCTGCTGTATTCTGAATTAGTTGTATTAGATCGCCTTCAAAGGTTTTGTTTTTTGTTTAGTCATTTAGTCGTGTCCGACTCTTCGTGACCCCATGGACCATAGCACGCCAGGCACTCCTGTTTTCCACTGCCTCCCGCAGTTTGGTCAAGCTCATGTTCGTAGCTTGGAGAACACTGTCCAACCATCTCGTCCTCTGTCATCCCCTTCTCCTAGTGCCCTCAATCTTTCCCAACATCAGGGTCTTTTCCAAGGATTCTTCTCTTCTCATGAGATGGCCAAAGTATTGGAGCCTCAGCTTCACGATCTGTCCTTCCAGGGAGCACTCAGGGCTGATTTCCTTAAGAATGGATAGGTTTGATCTTCTTGCAGTCCATGGGACTCTCAAGAGTCTCCTCCAGCACCATAATTCAAAAGCTTCAAAGGTAGTCCCACGTAAAACACATGGCAATAGTCCAAGCGGGAGATAACCAGAGCATGCACCACTCTGGCAAGACAGCTTGGGGGAAGGAAGGGTCTCAGCCTGCGTACCAGATGGAGCTGGTAGACAGCTGCCCTGGACACAGAATTGACCTGCGCCTCCATGGACAGATGTGAGTCCAACTCCTAGGCTGCGCACCTGGTCCTTCAGGGGCACAGTTACCCCATTCAGGACCAGGGAGTCCTCCACACCTGCCCGCCTCCTGTCCCCCCAAAACAGTACTTCTGTCTTGTCAGGATCCAACCTAAATCTGAAGAAGTGTGCATGCACACGAAAGCTCATACCAAAATATAAACTTAGTTGGTCTTTAAGGTGCTACTGAAGGAATTTTTTTATTTTGCTTCGACTCAGAGCAACACGGCTACCTACCTGTAACCTAAATCTGTTAGCCACCATCCATCCTCCAACTCCCTCCAGGCACTCACACAGGACCTTCACCACCTTCACTGGCTCTGATTTAAAAGAGAGGTAGAGCTGGGTATCATCTGCATAGTGATGAACACCCAGCCCAAACCCCCTGATCTCTCCCAGTGGCTTCATATAGATCAGGCACCCCCAAACTGCGGTCCTCCAGATGTTTTGGCCTACAACTCCCATGATCTCTAGCTAAGAGGACCAGTGGTCAGGGATGATGGGAATTGTAGTCCAAAACATCTGGAGGGCCAAAGTTTGGGGATGCCTGATATAGATGTTAAAAAGCATGGGAGAGAGGATGAAACCCCGAGGCACCCCATAAGCGAGAGTCCAGGGGTCTGAACATCTCCCACCACCACTTTCGGAACACGGCCCAGGAGGAAGGAGCGGAACCACTGTATAACAGTACCCCAAACTCCCAGCCTCTCTAGAGGGTCCAGAAGGATGTTATGGTCAACGGTATCAAAGGCCGCCGAGAGATACAGCAGAACAAGGAAACAGCTTTCACCCTTGCCCCTAGCCCGCCGGAGATGAACAACTAGCGTGACCAAGGCAGTTTCAGTCCCATGGTGAGAACTGAATCCTGATTGGAAGGGATGCAAATGGTCCGCATCCTCCAGGCGTGCCTGGAGCTGTTCAGTAACCACCTGCTCAACCACCTCGCCCAATGGAGGATTTGAGACTTGGTGATAGCTGACCATATTGGTGGGGTCCAAAGATGTTTTTTTAAGCAGCGGTTTAAAAACCGCACGGGAGCCGACCGAGCGGGTGGCGGGGGTCTATGGGCTGGTTAAACGACCCCCATGGGCCACTTGTGGCCTATGGGCCTTAGGCTGCCGACCCCTGCTCTAACCCGTGTCCGGTCCGATTCTGAATGAGTTTTCTGCAAACCAGTGCTCTAGTCGTCTCAGCAATTGTTTAATCACCCTCAGCCCTGGAGAAAACCACAAGGCTGTGCAGGATCCATGCAGTTGGAGAGGGCACTTCGGAGCCAGTCAGTCGATAGCCCTGGTTAACTCTGCATTCCAGCGGGCCACCAAGGAATCAGCTGAAATGCCATCAATCCTATATAATAATGTCCAAGTTGTCCCTGCGTCCAAGCTGTCCCGTGTGTCCCTGGGTCACTGCGCATGTGCCCCAGGGATACAGGGATTGGACAGCAGAGACTGCGCGCGCGCACTCTCCCCCCACTCTGCCTCCTCCAACCGCCGCTCCCGCTGGACACCGCCTCACTGCAGGGGGGCACGTCAGGGAAGCGAGGGTGGAGGCCGGCGAAGGCCTCCTCACAACCCTCCCTGGCCGTGAGGAGCGGCGGTTGGAGGAGGCCGGGGGGGGGGAGAGTGCGCGCGTCCTTCCTGTCGGCGGCTGGGGGAGAGGAACGGAGTAGGAGAACGCAGCGCTTTCTCCTCCTCCGTTCCTGTCCCCCTGCCGCCGACAGCAAGGACAGGTCCCAGGGTTCGGAGAAGCGCTGCGCAAGCGCTTCTCCGAACCCTGGGATGTCTTCTTCCTGTCGGCGGCTGCGGGAGAGGAACGGAGGAGGAGAGCGCAGCGTTCTCCTCCTCCGTTCCTGTCCCGCAGCCGCCGACAGCAAGGACAGGTCCCAGGGTTCGGAGAAGCGCTGCGCAAGCGCTTCTCCGAACCCCAGGATGTTCTAGCGCCCGTTATTAAACGGGCTGAAATACACTAGTATGGGATAAAACATCCTCTACCACTCTTTGGAAATCATTTGGATCCATTAAGTCAGTGTTTCTCAACCTTTTTTGGGCCAAGGCACACTTGTTCCATGAAAAAAATCACGAGGCACACCACCATTAAAAAAGTTAAAAAATTTAACTCTGTGCTGCCCTATATTGACTATATAATTATGACTGTAAGAAACACTTGCCAATTGCTGTGTTGGTTGCAATCTCCTGTAATAAGGCTTCACAAGCCGCTGATTTCTCTGCCAGCACAATCCCTTGCTCAGCAAGTTTCAGGTTGAGCTCATCCAGCCAGCTTCTTTAAGTTTGTCTAAAACCACCCTCCCGTGGTGGTGGCTGTTGAGAGCTGCACTCGCCCCGCGTCGTGACCCGGCCGGCTTCCTTTCCGGTGGGTTAGTGTTGTTTATTGGCGGCCGCCAGGCACGTGACAATGCAAATTGCCCTTCTCGTCGCCGCACGTCGTGACACACCAGCCAGCGTCTCGCGGCACACTAGTGTGCCGCGGAACAGCGGTTGAGAAACGCTGCATTAAGTGATGGGGGCAGAACATCCAAATTGGTCCCAGTTCCCTGCAGAGGGGAAGCGTCATGGAGAAGTCCAGCTGCAGCAGGAAGTGATTCGACCATGGCACTTTTTTTTTGTTTTGCTTTTACTTACATGTCAGATCACCCACGTCAACTAATCCACAACCCCAACTAAATGGCCTTGGCTCAGTATACCTGAAGGAGCGTCTCCACCCCCATCGTTCTGCCCAGACACTGAGGTCCAGCACCGAGGGCCTTCTGGTGGCTCCCTCATTGCGAGAAGCCAAGTTGCAGGGAACCAGGCAGAGGGCCTTCTCGGTAGTGGTGCCCGTCCTGTGGAACACCCTCCCATCAGATGCCAAAGAGATAAATAACTACCTGACATTTAGAAAACATCTGCTTAGGGAAGTTTTTAATGTGTGACATTTTAATGTATTTTAATCTTTGTTGGAAGCCGCCCAGAGTGGCTGGGGAGGCCCAGCCGGATGGGCGGGGTACAAATAATAAATTGCTGTTGTCGTTGTTGTTGTTATCCCACCTTCAGCAGAGCAAAAACAACAACAAAACAACAAAAATTTAAAATGCCACAGATTAAAAACTACTTAAAAGCATTTTCGACATTTGCCCCAGCCGCCCAGTTTGTCCCCGTGAGTGTGGGCTCTTCAGGACTCACAGCAGGACAATGTGTCCAGTTCTGGGCACCACAGTTCAAGAAGGATACTGACAAGCTGGAACGTGTCCAGAAGAGGGCAACCAAAATGGTCAAAGGCCTGGAAACGATGCCTTATGAGGAACGGCTTAGGGAGCTGGGTATGTTTAGCCTGGAGAAGAGAAGGTTAAGGGGTGATATGATAGCCATGTTCAAATATATAAAAGGAGGAGGGAGAAAGGTTGTTTTCTGCTGCTCCAGAGAAGCGGACACGGAGCAATGGATTCAAACTACCAGAAAGAAGATTCCACCTCAACATTAGGAAGAACTTCCTGACAGTAAGAGCTGTTCGGCAGTGGAATTTGCTGCCAAGGAGTGTGGTGGAGTCTCCTTCTTTGGAGGTCTTTAAGCAGAGGCTTGACAGGCATATGTCAAGAATGCTTTGATGGTGTTTCCTGCTTGGCAGGGGGTTGGACTGGATGGCCCTTGTGGTCTCTTCCAACTCTACGATTCTATGATTCCCTCCGGTCTCCCAGGAGACACTTCTGCTGAGCAGGGGGAGTCTGGGCCCTGCCCCCCCCAGGCCAGGGGGGAAAGGGCCTGGCCGGGAGCAGATGCTTGGGGGGTCCTCCTGCAGCCCCCCCCCCGTCTCAGGTGGGTCCCAGGGGATCCTGGCCCATCCCTCCCGACCGAGCTGCCCTGGGTCCCCAATGCAGCAGCAGCAGCCAGAGGATGGGCTGGGCTCTCCCTCCCGAGTCGCCCTCCCCGCCTGGTCCAGTCCGGCTTGGCCGAGAGGGAGGCGAGAGGCCTGGAGCTGAGCAGCCCCTCGCACGCCAGGCCCCCAGGCGCCCCTTCTCCCCAAGGCCGACCCGGGGGAAGAGGGGAGGGAGACTCACCGGAGGCGAAGACAAGAGGGGGCCGGCCAGGGAGAAGCTCCGTCTCCGGAGGACCGGCACCCGCCCCCTTCCTTTCCTGTCCTCTCTAGGAATGCGGCTCGGCTGCTCTTAACCCTTGGCGAGCCGAGCGCGCCCAGCTGGTCCCTCTGCCCTCCGTCTCCCGAGCAGGAGCGCAGAGGGGAGACGCTGGCCGGGAAAAGGCTCTCTGCCCCAAGCAGGGAGCAGGATCCGAGGAAGGGGGAACTGCAGGCTCTCTCGCAGCTAGACCGGGTCTCCCAAGGGCTGGCTGCGGGAAGCCCTGCCTCCCCTGGGAGGGTCCGTGGCTTGGTTGGCATGTGGAAGGGCAGAGGTCTGGACAGGCGCCTCCCTCCCTCCCATGGGCGCGTCCTCCTCCTCGCGGGTAGACCGGGTGCTAGGAGAATGCCAAACCTTATGGTGCTTTCAACCTGCTGTAGCAGTATATATGCACACTATTTAGTTTCAACAAAACAAATTGGTAAGGATTTGATGAATTTTAACTGTTGATTAACTGTATGGAATTTCATGTGTATGCATTTTTTTTTCGTTTTTTGGTATACAGTATATTTTTTTTTCTTTTGTACATTTGTAGATTTTGTGTAATGACTCGTAATAATCAAATAAAGCTTTTTATATACATATATATTTTTAAAAAAGAGTCACAGAGACAAATCTTGATTTGCATGCACTCGTAGTAATATTGCCTTCACCTCCTCTTCCTCCTCCCTTGTCAACTCCTTGCACTGCAAAACCATGCTTCGCTGGTGTTTCGTTGCTTGTTTGTTTGTTTGTTTGGGGGGAGGATTTTGCAGAGTGGTACCTTGGTTCTCAAACTTAATCCCTTCCGGAAGTCCATTCCAAAACCAAAGCGTTCCAAAACGCTTCCAAGGCACACTTTCCCATAGAAAGTAATGAAAAATGGATTAATTTGTTCCAGACTTTTAAAAACAACCCCTAAAACAGCAATTTAACATGGATTTAACTATCCAACAAGACCATTGATCCATAAAATAAAAGTAATAAACAATGTACTCCAGTCACACACACAATCAATCAATCAATCAATCAATAAATGAACTGGCTTCAACACAGTCACAGAAACAAACAAAAAAGCCACAAAAACAAAAATGCAAAATAAATAGCAAAAACAGGCAGACTTCAGTGTACCACTCAAAACAGAAGTGTGGCACTCAAAACGGAGCACGTTTGGCTTCCGAAAAAAGTTTGCAAACCGGAACACACATTAGCACAATTGCAGTGTTTGGGTTCCAAGTTGTTTGAGTAGCAAGGCATTTGAGAACCAAGGTACCACTGTAGTTTAATGGTAACACTGTTTCTGATTTTATTCCCTGACTTTTGTCAGTTGGGAAGGCCTTGGGAGTTTTCTCCATGGGAAATTCTGGGAATCGTCCGATCCCCGTGCAAACCGTTTCTCTGGAACGGATTTATTAATAAAACGTACACGCTGGTGGGATTCCAAAAGCCACGCAGGCACCTCAAAGCAGTTCACAAAAGAGCAGCAGGTTGTATTCAACTGTTTTTATTAAAAAAAAAGAAACGGAAACAAAGGGATCCGCTTTGCTCACAAGTTTGTGTAGAAAAGTCACTGCGGGCAGCGGGCCGTTCGTGAGAAGCAGCGAGGGCTGAAGTGTGTTGCAGCCTGCAAAAGGGGGCTGCCAACCCAGACCCAAAACGAACGGAACTTGGTCCTTGGGAAGGAGGAATGTCTCCAGGGTTGGGCCCAGGAAGCAGCTCAGCCCAAGAGGGGAAGGCAAAGAGCCCCACAGAGACCACCCTGGAGGCTGGAAGACAAGAGCTGGGGAGGCAGGGAGGGTGGGGCCTTTCCTGAGCTTGCTCCCCCCCCAGATTCCAGTACGCCCCCCCCCCCAGCATGGAGCTGGCCCAAGGCTGCCTTCCAGCAGCGCCGTTTTTTTGCTCTTTGGTGGAGAAGCCAGGTGGGCACAGGTGGGCAACACGGAGTGGGGCCCAGAATCGCGCCCAGGCAGCCTCAGTACCGTCCCAGCACAGTGGCCAGCAGGGCCATGCGGATGTACATGCCGTTCTCTGCCTGCCGGAAGTAGGCGGCACGTGGGTCTGAGTCCACCTCCACGCTGGAAGGAGAGAAAGTTGGGGGGGGGGAGAGAGGTCATGATCGCCACTAAGTCAGCAAGTGCTCTAGGCCATACACACACCCCCGCCCTTCAGAGGGCCCAGAGCTCTGCACATGACGTGCTTCTCCTGTGCAAGATGCTTTGCCTTGATCCTGCGCAAGGCCACCCGCCCTGCGAGGTAGGCTGCTCTTCCAACTTCCAGTTCCTGCATTGCAAGGGTGGGGGGCTAGAGGACCCCTGGGGGTCCCTTCCAACTCTGATGCTCTATGGCTCTACAGATCCCAAGGCGACCGACTGAGGCTGGGAGCATAGCTGCCAAGTTATCCCTTTTTTTAAGGGAAATTCCATTATGCTGAATAGGCTTCCTCGCGAGAAAAGGGAAAACTTGGCAGCTATGGCTGGGAGTTCCCATCGCCAAACCAGGCCCCCCATCTGACACCACCCCCTTCTACTGGGTATGTTTAGCCTGGAGAAGAGAAGGTTAAGGCCATGTTCAAATATATAAAAGGATGTCAAATAGAGGAGGGAGAAAGGTTGTTTTCTGCTGCTCCAGAGAAGCGGACACGGAGCAATGGATTCAAACTAAAAGAAAGAAGATTCCACCTCAACATTAGGAAGAACTTCCTGACAGTAAGAGCTGTTCGGCAGTGGAATTTGCTACCAAGGAATGTGGTGGAGTCTCCTTCTTTGGAGGTCTTTAAGCGGAGGCTTGACAGGCATATGTCAAGAATGCTTTGATGGTGTTTCCTGCTTGGCAGGGGGTTGGACTGGATGGCCCTTGTGGTCTCTTCCAGCTCTACGATTCTATGATTCTACTGCTCCAGTGTCTCAAAGCAGCCAGAAGCAAAGAAACAGCCTCCTGGGCAGGGAGGAAGCTCTTGACTTCTGCTGCTTATGAACAACCCCCCCCCGACCCCCAGGTCTTGATCCTCCTACATGGGCGCTATGCTGTGCCCCACCACCACTGGTCCAAATTCCTCAGCTCCACCCCAAATGTTCCTTCACCCCACTTGGCACCCTGAAGCAATTCCCTGGCAAGCGGTGCCCCCTCCCCCCCCCTTCCGCACCTGATCTCGTTGACCCGGGGCATGGGGTGCATCACGACCATCTTCTTCTTGGCCCGGGTCATGATGTGGGGGGTCAGGATGAACTGCCCGAAACACTGAGGAGGGAGAGGAGCACAGCAAGTGAGCCTGCCGCCCAGGGACCCTCTTCTCCACCCCCCCCTGGGTGGCTTCAGGGCCTCAGAGGGCCAGCCTGGCCTGGAGGGAGGGAGGCCATGGGGTGGGGGCAGCAGTTCAGGGCCCCTTCCTTCCTCACTCACCGCCTCAAACTCTTGGACCGAGGCAAAGCGCTCCTTCTGGATGCGAGTCATGTAGAGGACATCCGTGTCGGGCAGCGCCTCCTCAATGTTCTCAAACTCCTCCTGAGAATGTATTACCACAATTATGGCTCCTGCATTTATTGACTTGCTTTTCTGTTATTCCATAAAACCCAGATGCCTCTCGACCGGAACAACAGCAACAGAGGCCACCCCACGCCGTTTGCAGAAAAGTAACACATTAGGAAACATTAGGAAGAACTTCCTGACAGTAAGAGCTGTTCGGCAGTGGAATTTGCTGCCAAGGAGTGTGGTGGAGTCTCCTTCTTTGGAGGTCTTTAAGCAGAGGCTTGACAGCCATCTGTCAGGAATGCTTTGATGGTGTTTCCTGCTTGGCAGGGGGTTGGACTGGATGGCCCTTGTGGTCTCTTCCAACTCTATGATTCTATGATTCTATGATCTAACACCAAGGAAAAAAAATCTACAACTGTTTAAAGCATAAAAATACCCCATGATTTATACTCTGTCTTTTTCCACAGAAGGGGACTCGAGGCAGCTTGCACAAATCAAAGCAACACACAGATCAAACATGGAAAAGGGAGAAGAAGAAGAAGAAAATGCTTTAGCCGCCCCGCAGCCTTCTAGCCCCAATTGTACCATACTGGCCCGAATATAAGCCGCACCTTTAAAATTGGAGGAGGGAAAAGAAAAAAAGGAAAAAAAGACCCGAATATAAGCTGTTCCCTTTCTCGCTGCTCTTGGCTGCATACCACAAGACCGTGAATATAAGACATGCTTTAACTTTTCACGGTTGGAATTTGGGGGGAAAGTGTGGCTTATATTTGGGCCGATACAGTAATTGTATTTATTCTCTATGTAGAACTTGGGTCTCAATGCATGATGTGATTCTTGCATCCCTGCATTTTTGTACCTCTCCTACGCTGTGTAAACTGGCATTCCTGGCTTAGCTATCCCTGATGGGTGGTTTGCAAAGATTGAGGGCACAGTGTATGTACCCTCCTTGAGATTCCTCAAGATGTGGGAAGGAAGCTACAGGAATGGTAAATTAAGGAGGTCTGGTTGTCCAGGAAGCAGGACGATGGGTGGGCGAAGCGTGACTCTTCAGGCTCCAGAGTCTGAGGGTACGGAAGGTAACAAGGCAAAGCAGGATTGTTCTAGTTCCCTGACCTTCCAGGTGTGCATCCTAGGAGCTAATGACGCACAACCATTGGCCCGTGTTCAAAGCGCCCCCAATTGGGCACCTTTTCAGACTTGGAAGGGTGTGGGGAGGGCTTAAGCGCGACCCACCGACACAGACGATAGCCCAGAATGCAGCCCTTGCACAAATTGGGGGTTGCCTGTGCTGTGTTTGAAAAACAAAAAAAAGCTTTGTTCAAAGGTGCCTTTGGGGCAGTTTCCCTAACTGGTGGTTCTCTGAAGCAGAGGTTTATGGAGCCTGCCCTATGGCAGTAGCTGCTCTAAGAAACGGGGTCCCTGACGGATCCTGAGCTGGTGTATCTCTCTTGGCTGTGCTTTTCTTTCAGGTGTTGGCATGAACCATTAAGAGGGAGCTTAGAAGTTTAAAAATTGCTCATCTCAGAGTTTAAACAGTCTAAAAATGCCCAAATCGGTTAAATTTAGGAAGGGAACGGCTTCCATAGAGAACAGCAAATTAAATCAAACTCGAATAGATTTGCTTTTTATACTATTTTAGCCCTACAGTCACACCTCATGTTGCGTCTGCTGCAGGTTGCGTGTTTTCGTGTTGCGAACGTGGCGGACCCGGAAGTGCTTACTTCTGGGTTTCGCTGCATGCACAGAAATGTTCTGCGCACTTTGTGCATGCGCAGAAGTGGTCTATCACGGTTTCACGCATGCGCAAAAGCGCTGCTCGGGTTGCAGACTTTTTGGGGTGCGACCGGCACCCCGGAAGGGATCAGGTCCGCAACCCAAGGTACCACTGTATTAAAATACAGAAGTGGAGGGTCCACCTGCAAAGGCAGGACCCCTCCCCCTCACCTGCTTGATCCCCTTAGAGGCCACGAAGTGGAAGATGTCGGCCGGCATGCGGAGGTTGGGTGGGGTGACGTAGCGCAGGCTGACCCGGTAGAGGGTGAGGAGGCGAGCCAGAGAGTGGACGGTCCGGCCGTGCTTTAAGTCGCCCACCATGGTGATCTGGGTGGGGGGAAGGCAGAGGCGGCCGTGAGCACCCCTGGCCAGGGGGGAGGCCCCCGCAAAAAAGCCACCCCCCAAAAAAACCCTCCCGAGCGAGGTCCCCTCACCGTCATGCCGTTGACTGTGCCCAGCTCCTCCCGGATGGTGAAGATGTCCAGCAGGCCTTGTGTGGGGTGCTCCCCGACCCCGTCGCCCGCGTTGATGACCGGCTTGCGGCAGTGCTTGGCAGCCAGCTGGCACAAGGAAGAAGGAGGGAGGGAGGGAGGGACTCAGCAGAGACGTTCCTGCAGAGCCCTTTCACAGCCGCCGTGGAGAGTTTAGACCGACAGCGGTCCCCATTACATTCTTTCTGGGAGATGGAAGTCCAGTTGCCCATGGCAGTTCCCAGGGCGACACGAGAGGCCAGGGCTCAAATTCCCCCTTGACCATGAAGCTCTGACCGGGTGTGACCCTTGGGCAACTCGCTGCCTTTCTCAGAGCCTGGCCTACCTTGCAGTGGGAGGTGGTTGTGGGGCGGAAACGGGGAGTTCGAACCCTGGAGAGACCAGGGTTCAATCTCCATTTGGCCATGGAGTTCATTGGGCGTGCTCTTGGGCCAGCCGCCACCTCCCTCAGCCTAACCTACTTTGCAGGGTTGCTGCAAGGATGAAATGGGGAGGGGGAGAAGCGCGTGGGGCACTTGGAGCTCCTTGGAGAATAAGGTGGCGCAGAAATGCAAATAAATGAACAAACAAACAAACAAGATGCCTGGGGTGGTTCAGAGCCTCCTCTAGGCCAGGGGTGGCCAACTCCCAATAGAATGTGATCTACTCACAGAGTTTAAATCTGGCAGTGATCTGCCCCCCCTTTTTAGGAAGGAGGAAGGCCCATTTTGGGGGGTTCAGGACAAAGTTGCTGAGCTTTTTTTAGGGAGGAGGAAAGCCCCGTTTTTAGGGGTTCAGCAGGGCAATGTTGTTAAGCTTTTTTAGGGAGGAGGAAAGCCCCATTTTTTTCGGAGGGCAGGGCAGATTTGTTGAGCTTTTTTTAGAGGAGCCAAAGTTGTTGAGCTTCTTCGGGGCGAGCCCGTGATCTACCAGTGATCTACCACAGACATCCAGTGATCTACCAGTAGATCACAATCTACCTGTTGGACATGCCTGCTCTAGGCAGACGAAGCAGCCCATCCACAGACCCAGGGAGGGAAAACAAGAGGCTTTAGGGAACCGAGCCCCACTGATAGCATAGGCTGGACCTGTTCCTTCTCGACAGTGGAACGGTCTCCCTTGGAGGGGAGCAGCCTCTCCTTGGATGGTCAGAGATCCCTTTGCTGCAATCCCTGCACTGCAGGGGGTGGAACTGGATGACCTTTGGGTAACCCTTCCAACCCTACAGTCCTAGCTAGGGATTCTAGGATTCTCTTTGTTGCGCCCCATCAGAGCGGCCTTTGCCGGAGCTCACCTCCACGGCCCCCGGCTGGGGGTGCCTCAGGACCAAGACGTCGGCGTAGCAGCTCATGGTCTGGACCGAGTCCGCCAGCGACTCCCCCTTCTGGCAGGAGGAGGTGGCCTCCGAAAAGGGCAGGACGGAGCCCCCCAGGCGGTACATGGCGGCGGCAAAGGAGCTGCTGGTGCGCGTGCTTGCCTCGTAGAACATGGAAGCCATCACCTTGCCCTGCGCGGGAGGAAGCGGCCCCCCTTCAGTACAGGCGGTGGGGGGGCTCCCCCTCCCCACACACCCCTCCCTCCCCCCGCCCACCCCGGCCCCCACCTCACCTTGAGGATGTCAATGTTGCGCTCCTTCTGGACCATCATGCGCAGGTTGTGGGCCACGTTGAAGAGGTGAGACATCTAGGGGAGAGGGGCGCTCAGTCACACAAGAGGGGGCTCAAAATGCTACCAAAGGCCTTATGCAATTCTATGGTGTCAGACAGCATCCGAACATACGGCGCACTGTTCTGGTCGGCTCACCGCAAAAAGGGTACTGAAAACTTAGGGAAGGGTCAGACAAGGCCAGTGATTGAGGGTTGGAGCGACCGCCCCACGAGGAATGGTTGCAGCATAGAATCATAGAATCATAGAGTTGGAAGAGACCCCTAGGGCCATTGAGTCCAACCCCCTGCTAAGCAGGAAACACCATCAAAGCATTCTTGACATATGCCTGTCAAGCCTCTGCTTAAAGACCTCCAGAGAAGGAGACTCCACCACACTCCTTGGTAGCAAATTCCACTGCCGAACAGCTCTTACTGCCAGGAAGTTCTTCCTAATATTTAGGTGGAATCTTCTTTCTTGGGCAGTTGGGACTTTTTTAATTTAGAGAAAAGGCGACACAACCAAAGCTTAAAAAAACTATCCCTGGCCTGCGAGAAAGTGGACAGAAAAAAGTTTTTCTCCCTCTCTCCTAACACTAGATCCCGTGGCTATCCCTTGAAGCTGAATGTCGGAAGATTCAGGACAACCCCCTGCCAAGCAGGAAACACCATGCTTTGATGGTGTTTCCTGCTTGGCAGGGGGTTGGACTGGATGGCCCTTGGGGTCTCTTCCAACTCTATGATTCTAGGACAGACAACAGAAAGTCCTTCTTCACGCAGAGAGCACATGGTTAAACTGTGGAACTCTCTGCCGCAGGAAGACGAAGAAGAAGAGTTACTACCCGAAGGAGTCTCAAAGTGGCTAACATTCTCCTTTTCCTTCCTCCCCCACAACAAACACTCTGTGAGGTGAGTGAGGCTGAGAGACTTCAGAGAAGTGTGACTGACTAGCCCAAGGCCACCCAGCAGCTGCATGTGGAGGAGCGGGGAATCGAACCCGGTTCCCCAGATTATGAGTCCACCGCTCTTAACCACTACACCACCCTCAGTGAAGACCACCCACTTGGATGGCTTTAAAAGAAGATTGGACAAATTCATGGAGGGGGGGCGGGCTCTGCTCTGCCTCCAGAGTCAGGCTTTGGCATCCCAGTTGCTGGAAACCTGGGAGGGGAGAGGGCTCTTGTTGGTTTCCCAATGGGGCATCTGGTCGGCCACTGGCCTGATCCTGCCGGCTCCTCTGAGTCTTTCCCTTCCCCACCCCAAGACGGCTGAATGAACAAGGCAGGCAAGAGGAGCGGTGGGGGGGGGGGGTCCGAGGGGGTCTCTGCGTGTGTGTACCTGTCCCTTGGTGAACTGCTTGACAGACAAGACGTGCTGCCCGACCAGCGGGTGGAGGAGGGGCGAAGTCTGGGGGTGCGGCAGGCTCTGGGGGGACGTCTGCCTGGGCAAGGGGCCTGCCAGGTACAGGGGGCCGTCCTGGATCATGGCCAAGTCTGCGGGAGGAAAGGAGGAAGGTCAGCCCCGCGAGGAGGACCAGAGAGGCAGCACCCAGCGGGGGCAGCAGGATCTGCCCTTCTGGCCACAGTATGGCAGGAAACCCCAGCTGCTCTCTAATCCTGGAAACACCCCAGGAAGTCTATCCGTATACAAAGCCCTGAACAACTGGGGAGCAGTTGACCTACGAGATCCCCTTGCCCCACACGGACCTACTCGGTTGCTTGGATACTGCCACAAGGGCAGCGTAATACCCCATTCATTCCCAGTTTGTGATAAATCAGGTCTTTGCCCTCTGGAACTCCCTGCTTATTGACAGGAAAGGTCAGGAAATTGCTCAGGAAAGGTCCAGAGACCTAGGTAGAGTTGCTGTGAGTCCTCATCGGCTTTTGGCCCACTGCTATTTTAACTTTTCCACAGCCTTAAATGATTGCTGCTGACTCTTCATCGATCATGTTTATTGCTTTATCTTATTTGAGGTGCTGCGTGGTTTTAATAATTTTCTTAAAGCAACCAAGCGGCGCGTCTGTTTTACGTGAGAAAGGAAGCAAGCAGCTCCGCAGGGAGGAAGGAAAGAAACTCACCCGGCGGCTCCACTGTTTTTTTGACCACCTTTTCCCTGAGATCTTCGGCTGCCGGAGGATGGAGAGAGGAAGAGGAGGGCCAACGTTAGAGGAAGACGGGAGGCCTTTGCAACAACCCCTCTTTGCCCCCAGGAAGGACCCCCCCTCCTGCCACCCCCCCTGCGCCCGTCACCTGGCAGCCCGGGGTCCGAGGCACGGTGGATGCGGGGGGCCAGGAAGAAGCGGGCGTCTCCCACTGGTCCGGCTCGACGGGGGCTGAGTGCTCGGCAGCGCAAGGCCTCTGGCTGGACGGTGGGGAGGGGCCGCTCTGGCGTCTGAAAGGGGGGAGAGTTAAGCACCCGGGGGTGGGGGGAGAGAAATGGCACCTCCCACCTGCTCCAGTGGCGTGTGAGGATAACTTAGCCACGCAGCATGGGGAGAAGGCATCACAAGGGGTGTGCCCCTGAATTTGTAGGAAATGGACAGCAAAGCAAAGGAGGGCAGGCGCTATGGCAAAGAACCCCCCTCCCCTCCCCTCCCCATAGCCCGATGTTGGCTCAAAGCAGGACCAAGCCTCCTGCCTGGATTTTCCACGGCTGGTGGGGTCTCAAAGCTGCGCCACGGACAACTTTTTCGCTCTGTGCTCGGAAGGACTTGCCCGAGACTCTGCTTGGAGTCACCAAGTGATTGTCCCTTAACAGCTTGGGAGCAATTTATCTTACACCCCACATGGGCCCACAGGGGCCACCCAATAGCCGTTCTGCATTGGGAAGAACTCGTGTGCGGGAGGATCTGCCCTTTGGAACTCCCTGCCTCTTGATATCAGGCAGGCCTTTCACTGTACTGTTTGGCCGCTGCTAAAAACATTCTGGTTCAGACAAGCCTGCCCAGGTGTTTGGAAAGCTGGTGCAAAGTTTAAGCTGTTTTAGTATTTTAACTTTTGTATTTCTTAAAGTGCTCTTGATTTTCTTAGTGGTGCGTGAAGTTTATGAATTAAATAAAGGCCACACTCTCTCTCTCCCTCTCTTGGTCCTCTTTCCTGAGGGATCTCCTGCCTGCTTAGACTTGGAACTTGGCTGTCCGAAAGCCTCACCCAAACACCCTGCCATTTTCCTTTCCCGGACTAAGCCAGCTCTCCTTCATCCCTCTTGGGGGATAGAGAGACACACACTTAGTCCCACAAAAAGGGGTGCAGGAAGTGCTGGGGGTGCTGGGCCGCATGGCAGGTGGCTTCCCTCACCCATCCCAGCAGCAGAGGGACTTTCCCGCCCCCTTGAGGGGCATCCTGGGCCCGGTCCCAGCGCCTACCTTCAGGATCTCTTTGGCTGGCACAGCACTCGGCCATTTCCGCACATCCTGCCCATAGCCTGGAGGTACAAGGACCTGGAAGGAGAGACAGAAGGCGCTCAGAGCCCTAGAAACCCTCCCCAAGCAGCGGCGTCCACAGGCCCCTTCAGCAAAAGGAAAGCGGCCGACCCTCAACATCAGGATTAACAGCAGGCACAGGGATTATTTTTTGCCAGGACAGCAGCAGGGAAGGAAAGGGTTAAACCCCACCAGGCTGCACCTCCTTTTCTGAAAAGCTTTTCATGAGACGGTTTCCCAATTGCAAGCTTAGCATCCCATCTCGTCTTCCTCTGACGAGGAGACTGTAGTTAACGGGTAGAGTGGTTTGGGCTCCTGGAAGGCAGTGCAGCCTAATGGTTAGGGCGCTGGGCTGTGACTTGGGAAAGGAGGGTTCGAATCCCCCACTCAGCCACAAAGCTCCCTGGGTCACCTGGGGAGTTACTCACCTCTTCGCCTGACCTACCTCACAGGGTTGTTGCGAGGATAAAATGGGAAGGGAGAGAACCGTTATGGGAAAATCAAGGCAGTATATAAATGTAATTAATAAGAAGGGATAATTTTCCGATCGGAAGAGCCATTCGACAGTGGAACGGTCTCCCTCAGAAGGTGGTGGTCTCTCCTTCGTGGAGGTTTATAAGCAGAGGTTGGGTGGCCCTCTGTTCTGAATGCTCCAGCTGAGATTCCTGCATGGCAGGGGGCTGGACTGGATGACCCCTGGGGGGCCCCCTTCCACCTCTGCCATTCCAGGATTCTATGGCCCTGCACGACACACACAGCCACTTCCCTCTCCGCCCCCCCCTACCCCGCTTGCAGCTTACCTGCCCATCGATGTAGGCCACTTCCCCACGGAGGATGACCCGGCGCACGGTCCCCTTCACCCGCATCCCCTCGAAGGGCGTCCAGCGGGCCTTGCTGAAGGCCATGTGGGGGGGCACCAGCCACTCCTGCTCCAGGTCCACCTGCCGGAAGGAAATGGCTCAGCCCCACGGAACCCCAGCCCCTTGGGGGGGGGGGTTCTTTCCTGGAGGACCAGGAGCAACAGGAGCCCTGCACTTGGTGGATCAGGCCCATGGCCCACCTAGTCCACAGGAACCTCCATAGGAAGCTCCATGGCTTCAGACAAGGGATCTCCCCCCCCCAGAACGTGGGACCTTCTGAGCCATGGCCCTTCAGCAGCCTCTTCTGGCCCCCAGGTGCTTGCAGGAAGCAAGCCGGGCTTGGGGGCAACAGTAGCAGCTTCCTCTCAGAACATAGTTAAACGGTGGAACTCCCTGCCAAAGGAGACCCAGCAAAGGCCACCAGCCTAGGTGGCTTGGACAAATTCATGGGGGGGGGGGAGAGGGCTGTCGCTGGCTCTGCCCTGCCATGGCGGGCACCTGGTTGGGAAATGCAGGACTGGGATACCGGGCTGCCTTTGGCCTGATCCAGCAGGCTCTTCTTATGGAACCTCCAGCTCCAGAGGCAGTCTATCTGGATTCCAAGTTCTTAGGGGTGTTTGGCCCCTGTGAGGAGAGGAAGCCGCTGGGCACTGGCCTGATCCTGCAAGCTCACCTCCCTCCTCTTGCGCTCCCCAGCAACTGGTCCTCCGAGGCAGACGGCCTTGAGCGGCAGAGAGCGAGCATCGTGGCTGGAGAAGGAGGCAGTAGGGCCTTTCCTGGGAGGGAGGCCCCCTCCCCCACCCCAGCCAGGCCCTCCCCCACCCCTGCAAAGGGAGACCCCAGGAGGGCACCCCCCACCCACCCACCAAGGAGCACCTCCTGCCTCACCTCGATGTAGGTGTCCTCTTGCAGGGGGAGCCCAAAGATGCGCCTGGGGTTCTCGTAGAGACGCTGGACCAAGTCTTCCACGCTGAGCCGTCCCTCGGAGACAGCGGTCAGCAGGAGGGGCAGCAAGGTCTCCAGGCCAGGGAAGCCGGGCGGGGGCTCCTTGCCCAGCTTCTCTTCCAGCGTGTGGGGAGCTGAGTGCGAGAGAGACGTGTGGCAGAGACTCGGGCCCCACAAAGCGCTCTTTACACAATTTATCTATCCCACCTTCTCCTCCAAGAAGGCCAAGGTGGTGATGTGGTTCTCTAGGGCAAGACTCTAACCACTGAACCACGCTGCCTCTCTATTAGCTATGGGGCTCTGATGGAGCATGGCAGGCGGATCTTCCCCCCACCTCCGGAAAAAGTGTCCCAGCAGCTGCATCCCCCCCAGAGGCCACTGAGAAGAAGAGAAGGTTAAGGGGTGATATGATAGCCATGTTCAAATATATAAAAGGATGTCATATAAAGGAGGGAGAAAGGTTGTTTTCTGCTGCTCCAGAGAAGCGGACACGGAGCAATGGATTCAAACTACAAGAAAGAAGATTCCACCGAAACATTAGGAAGAACGTCCTGACAGTAAGAGCTGTTCGGCAGTGGGATTTGCTGCCAAGGAGTGTGGTGGAGTCTCCTTCTTTGGAGGTCTTTAAGGAGAGGCTTGACAGCCATCTGTCAAGAATGCTTTGATGGTGTTTCCTGCTTGGCAGGGGGTTGGACTGGATGGCCCTTGGGGTCTCTTCCAGCTCTATGATTCTATGATTTACTCATGGGGTTAAAAGCCAACCTCCCATGCCCCCCCCATTACCGTGGTCCGTGGCAAAGCAGTCGATGGTGTCCATGTTTTCCCACAGGGCCTCCATGTCCTCGCGGGTGCCCAGCATGGGCCGCACCTGCCCCCTGCCCTCCCCGATGCGCCCCAGGTCCTCCTGGCACAGGAAGAGGTGGTGGGGGGCTACCTCGCAGGTCACCTCAATGCCCTTCTGCTTCGCGGCCTTGATGATCAGGATCTGTGGGGAAAGTGGGGTGTGTGTGTGTGTGTGTCACACATCCCTCAGCCTGAGAAGCCCCCCACCCCCGCCTGAGATCGTTCTGGGGTGAAAAAACAGGTCTGCGCATCACGATGAGCTCCCCCCCCCCCCAGCTTCCTGACCCTCCGTTGCAGGAAAAGTGAGACCTGACTCTCTGCCCCACTTCTCCCCTTCCAGCACCCCCTCCCTGTGTGGATTCCCCCCCCCAGGCACTGCTGTTGGTCAACTGCCCCCCTTTGAGCTGTCGCTCAAAACTGCCCCAGTGCCAGCCCAGCCCACAGCCTGCTCTCTTCCCACAGGCCTCTCTTACCCCTTCGTGTGCCCAGGTGTGCCCGCTGGATCAGGCCGGCAGCCCCTCTCGTCCGGCATCGTCCTGAGTCCTAGCAACCTAGGACTCTAGATAGACTGCCCCTGAGCTTGGAGGCTCCAGAAGAGTACCAGAAGAGCCCGGAGGCCATCTTGCTGGGCATCCTGTTCTCCCACTGAGCCCCGGAGCCCTCGGGGCCGGGAGCCATTGATAGCCCTCTCCCCTTCTGTGAATCGGCCTCGCCTGTCCTCTTGCCCCCTTCCTTCCTGCCCTGCCACTTTTGCAGCAGGAGAAGTCTCACCTCCTCCTTCCGCGCCACGTGGCAGATGTGGACGGGGCGCTGGTACAGCTGGGCCACCATCAGGATGGCAGCCACCGTCTGCTTCTCTGCGTGAGCCACGATGGGAAGGTGCTTGGGCCACTTCTCAAAGTGCTGCCAGGACAGAGAAAAGAGGAGCGAGTGAGGGAGACCCCGAGGGCAAAGGGGCGAGGGAAGGAGGACCCCCCCCCCCCCGGGCGCAAAGGATGTCATATGGAGGAGGGAGAAAGATTGTTTTCTGCTGCTCCAGAGAAGCGGACACGGAGCAATGGATTCAAACTTCAAGAAAGAAGATTCCACCTAAACATTAGGAAGAACTTTCTGACAGTAAGAGCTGTTCGACAGTGGAATTTGCTGCCAAGGAGTGTGGTGGAGTCTCCTTCTCTGGAGGTCTTTAAGCAGAGGCTTGACAGGCATATATCAAGAATGCTTTGATGGTGTTTCCTGCTTGGCAGGGGGTTGGACTGGATGACCCTTGTGGTCTCTTCCAACTCTATGATTCTATTCTATTCTATTCTAGGGGCAGGTCGACCACCTCCCCAATATTCACATGCCGCTTGCTGGTGAAATGGCATACGATGAAACAGATTCACCCTGACTTCCTAAGCATCTTGGCTTGTCGGAACCAAAGAGCCCAGTGATTCCTGATGTCAAGAGGCAGGGAGTTCCAAAGTGTAACTGCGGCTGCCCTAAAATGCTGAATTCTGACGAAGGTTGAAAGGGCATGACAGGGCTCCTGTAGCTGCGCCAGTTCCCCCAAAATGAAGCAGCAGAGCAAGGCCATTTTGTGCTCTGGGGTGTTGGCCGAAGGCCTCCCCCGGTTAAGACAGGATTCCTGGACCCCACGGCCAGAGAAGGGGCGGGAAGGTCCGCCTCCACCTGCCTCTCGCACGCCCAACCCACCTCCATCCACAGGGAGACGTTGTCCATCTTGAGGTCCGAAAAGGTGTCGTTCAAGTACATCTTCAGGCCAGCGGCTGCTCCGGCCAGAGGCCCCAGGGAGGTGGCGTTGTCCGAGGAGGCGCCCACGTAGAGCGCATAGTCGCAGCGGGCCCCGGCCTCCGCCAACTGCGGGATGGGGGGGGGAGGGCAGAGAGACAAACCCAGTTTCACAACGTGCCTGGCACACCCCTTGCCAGAAGGTGACCCCCCCCCCCCGAGGAACAGTCGGGGCAAAGGGAGCGCATCCAGTCTCAGAGAGGCCAAGCAGATGCCCATGATAGGCAACCCCAAAGCAGGATCCGAGCCCAAAAGCTGGGATTCAGAAGGAGATGCCTTGCCCACCTCCCTTCTCCGTAGTCACAGAATTGTGAGGTGCAAGGGCTCCGGGGGGGGGCGTCATTTAGTCCAACCCCCTGCAAAGTGGGACCCACCCTGCAGGAGCCTCTTTACCTTCTGCACCAGGGCAAAGGAAGTGGCGTCAATGATAGCCGGGGAGGTGTTGGGCATGGCGCACACCATGGTGATGCCGCCCGCCAGAGCGGCCGCTGTGCCGGATGCGAAGTCCTCCTTGTGGGTGGCCCCTGGCTCCCGCAGGTGCACATGGACGTCGATGAGCCCTGGGGGGGGGGAGGCCAAGGTCAGCGGAGGGGCCCCCGGGAGCACCCTAGGGGAGTGAGTCAGGCAGGGGCCCGACGGGTCCAGCTCAGCCTCCGCCCAGGGGGGCACCCGACACCAGGCTCCTCCAAGCACTCCTCACCCCCTTGGGCACAGAATGGACTTGCTGCCAGGCCAAGGGGCTCAGGGTCCAACGCCCTCTTCTCACAGTGGCCAAAAGCCCCAAAGAACTTGCCATCCAGATGGACGGACGGCCTTTGGAGCTGGAGGTGCCATGAGAACATCATGCCAAGTATAAACCCCCAAAATGCCAAGTGCGCAGGCGATGAAGCACACCGCCAGGGAAACTGAGGCAGGCTTGGCCAGCCACGGCCTGCTCAGAGTGGCAGGATTTCTTGTCTCAGGCCCACAAGCCATGTGGGTCCATGGGGCGGGTGCTTCACTCCAGCCCCATGGACAGAACTCAAGCCAGGTCTGCCCTCCAACGCTGGCAAGTGAAGTTCTGGTCTCAGGGCCGGGAGAGGGCCAGGGTGGGCTATGGGGAAGAGGCTCTCCCTCCCCCCCCCAGGCACCCCCATATCCCACGTCCCACCTGGCAAGCGGATGAGCTTCTGCGAGGTCATGCAGTCCACGTGCATCTTCAAGGGGGGAGCCCCCCCAATCTGTCCAAGGGCCTGCCGGGAGCAGAGGAGGGTCTCACAACTGCCCTGGGTTAGCTGGCAAAGCCCCCCCCCCGCCCGAAACCCCCAAGGCTTGCCTCCCATCCTCCCCATTCAGGACCTCTCATTCGGGTCTCTCCCCCCCTCCCCCAGAGCCCAGTCCCAGCCTTCTTCCCCTGCCACCCCCCCCCAAAATGCCCCCCTCCCTCACCTCGACGAAGAGCTTGGTGCACTTGATGTCAATGATGAGGGGCACCGAGTAGTCGATGGCCAGGCGCCGGGTGCGGTAGCCCTTGGTGACGAAGGAGGAGAGGCGGCGCCCCCCCGAGTTGCGCATGGAGAGGTTGATGACCAGGTCGAAGTGGTTCTCCGCCAGGTAGTCCAGGATGCTGCGCTCCTTGCCGGCCACCTCGCCCCCGTCCGCCTCCTCAAAGTGCCAGTCCACAGCCATCACCTGCCGGGGGGGCAAGAGGGGAGACCCCCATCCCCAGGTCAGACACGCCCAGCAAGGACGGAGCCCCAGTTCTGCCCACGGGGCCAAGGAAGGGCATGCCTCAAGGGCCACTGGAGGCTGGGGGTCAGGGAGCCACCGGGACCAGATTCCTGCTTTGCAGGGGGTTGGGCTAGAGGACCCTCGGTGTCTCCTTCCGACGGCACAGCTTTAGGATTTAGGGCACCCCATGCCTTGCCTCCTCCCCATAGGAAGGTTCTCCCGAGCCCCACATACGGTAAGGCACAAACTGGTGGCTGAAGAGGAAGGAAGGAAGGAAGGAAGGAAGGAAGGAAGGAAGGAAGGAAGGAAGGAAGGAAGGAAGGAAGGAAGGAAGGAAGGAAGGAAGGAAGGAAGGAAATCTCAAGTGGGATCTAGTTGAGATTCCTTGGGGTCCCTCCCAACACTACAATTCTATGATTTGGAGGGAGGAAGGGAGTTTGTAAAAATGGAAGCTAGGGGGAAGTTATATGATTTTAATATTCGGTTGGGAGCCGCCCAGAGTGGGTGGGCTATGTATGTATAAATAATCATAATTCCAGTCACTCCAGGGCTGCTTCAGAGGGAACTGGCCTTAAAAATCTTCACTCAGTGCCCCCCACCCAGGGTAAGAAGGGGGAGGGTCTACTTACTGCACTTGGTGAGGGAGGGGGCCAAATCACGCTCCGGTTGTTGAATGGAGTAACATCTTCCCCCCTCCCATAACCAACATGGCCTTGGAAATAGATGGGGGAACACCCCAGGGCCCCCCAAAACAAGGCTCAGTACCAGCCAGTTAAGCGCAGCACCCCTTGCCCGGCCCACCTTGATGCCATGCTCCGTGTAGAAGTCGGCCGTGCCCAGGCTGGCATAGAGGTTGTAGCCCAGGCCCTCCAGGGTTCGCACGGTGGAAAGCAGCTCGCTCTTGTTCTGAAAGAGATGCCAAGGAAAGGCCATGTGGCAGCGCCCCTCTCCCTGCCAGGGTGAGGGTCTTCACCGTCCAGGGTGGGCACTGCCACCACCCTGCCTTCTCCTGCCACCTTGTGCCAAGTGTCCGCCTCCACAGGCTGGCGTCAAAGGACATAGGAACCCACGAACCCAAGGGGGCCCAGCTAGGCCCCCCGCATCCTCTTCAGCCAGACGCCCCCAAGGGAACCCTTTCCCTTCCTTGGGTTCCCACCAACTGTTCCTCAGAAGCATGGCTGCCTCCAGCTGTGGGGGGCAGAGAAGACCCAAGGGGCCCCTTCCCCCCCCCTTCTGCAGCTCTTCACAACCTCTCTTTATTTAACAGCCCTGAGCAGTTCTGCGCCATCAGCACCCGGGGGCCACTTCGCTGCTCACCCCAAACTCCAGATCAAGTTTAAAAAGCTCAGGCCCCATTTCCAATCCTCGAAAATGGACCATTGACTTCAACTCTCTGCTTTGTGTGTCTTAAGCAGTTGCTGACCTACAAGATGGTCCCTCCTCTTATTCCAGGCATCCCCAAAGTGCGGCCCTCCAGATGTTTTGGCCCACAACTCCCATGATCCCTAGCTAACAGGACCAGTGGTCGGGGAAGATGGGAATTGTAGTCCAAAACATCTGGAGGGCCGAAGTTTGGGGATGCCTGTCTTATTCCTTGACTGCTACTCTTACTGAGGAGCCTTTGTCGAAAGCTTTTTTCGGAAGTCCCATGCAACCAGCCCAGTCTATTCCCCTCTGCACAGGACTTCCTCCTCTCCTCCACCTTTGGGGATGTGTGGGGCGTTGCTGGGCCCCCTCCTCAGGCCCTCCCTCGCCCAAAGGGTGCCCCCCGTTGCCCTTCCTGCCCGGCTCACCTTGTAGCTCCCGATGGTGAGCAGGATGTTCTTCCTGGGGATCTTGAACCCGGTGCTGAGCATGGCCTTGAGGTAGGCCTCGCAGCGGTTCTCGCCAAAGCAGGCCACCTCGCCCGTGCTGGTCATCTCCACGCCAAGGACCACGTCGGCCCCTGCCAGCCGCGAGAAGGAGAACTGGGGCACCTGGGGGCGGAGAGTGGCATGGGAGGACCAGGGACCCCAAACAAGAGGCCCCTCGGGGAACCCAGGGGGAGACCCGGCTGCCTCAGCCAGCCCCCCAACTCCCCCAGCCGGCCGCTCACCTTGACGCCCACAATGCCTGTACCCGCCATCAGGCCCACCGGCTCCACCTCTTCGCCCATGATCACTTGCGTGGCCAAAGCCACCAGGTCGACGCCCAGGGTCTTGGAGACGAAGGGGAAGGAGCGCGAGACTCGCACGTTGCACTCAATCACCTTCAGCTGGTCGTGCTGTGCAGCAGGAGAGAGAGGGAAGTTGGCAAGGGGGCCCAAGAGAGGCCACACGCCCCCCCCCCGAGCCCCAGTCGCCTGGGGATGCGCCGGTCCCGAGCCAAGTTCAACGCCAGACAAGAACAGGGGCCGAATTGTTACTCTACAATCACATCTCACGCCGGGGTCCTGCCTATACACGAAAATCCTGTACGGCCCCTGGAGCTGCCCTATGAGAGTCCTCCCTTCTCACAGAGATCCTGTGCCCAGTGGGACTGGCCTGCCAGGGAATTTGCGCGGCAAACCCAGCGCAAAAAGAAGGTTGGCGTTCATCGTCTGCTCGGCGCAGTGGCTCCGGGAAGCTCGCGCAAGCATGTCAGAGCCTGCACACTGCCCCAAAGTAGGAAAGCTCCGCCTTCATAGAACCGTAGCGTTGGAAGAGACCCCGGGGGTCACAACTAAACGCAGAAAATAAATATGAGAAAGAACGAGTCTGAGATATCAACCAGCCTGCCTCCAAGCGTGTCTGCTCAAAACATGCACATCAGATGAAATTGTACTGCAATAGAAAACTTAGAATCATAGAATCCTAGAGTTGGAAGAGACCCCAAGGGCCATCCAGTCCAACCCCCTGCCAAGCAGGAAACACCATCAAAGCATTCTTGACATATGGCTGTCAAGCCTCTGCTTAAAGACCTCCAAAGAAGGAGACTCCACCACACTCCTTGGCAGCAAATTCCACTGCCGAACAGCTCTTACTGTCAGGAAGTTCTTCCTAATGTTGAGGTGGAATCTTCACCTAACTTGGCAAAGCAAACCTGCTAGAGAACCCCACAGCCTGATATCGGGGCGCCCGATGATGGACCAAGGGGTCTGCCCCTGCCCCTCTGGCTGCCCCGCTCGCCCACCCCCCTCACCTTGGCAATGAGCTGGAGGTTGAAGGGCCCCGTGACTTGCAGCTCCTGTCCGATGGCGTGCACAATGGCCTTGATGCGCTCCAGAGTCTTGGGCGTGATGTCCTGCGGGGGCGTCACCAGGGTGGCGTCCCCCGAATGCACCCCGGCGTTCTCCACGTGCTCAGAGATGGCGATGGCCACCACCTGCCCATCGCAGGCCACCGCATCCACATCGATCTCCTGTGGCAAGGGACCAGAGTCAAACATCTGTTCACCCCACCCCCCAACAGACCCCCCCTCCCAGGATTCATGCTCTCTGGGGGGGGGGGCAAGTGCGCCTCTGAGCTTCATCAGGCACCCAAAAGCGGAAATCCCGCCCCCTGCTCCCCTCTCCCCAGTGAAAGGCAGAGGGATGAATATCCACTGCCCCACTTGGAGGGCTCACCCCCCAGATCACAAAAACCACACTCTTTATCCCCCCCCCAGTTCTGAATCAGGAAGGGGTAGAGATGGGAAGGCCGGGGGGGGGGGAGACAGAAAAATTGAAAAAACCCAGCCCCCCCCATTTTTCCGTTTCCCCCCAGGCCTTCCCATCTCTAGGAAGGGGAGAATAGCATCTATTTTTGCATTAGGAAGACTGGCTGCCGGATCAGGCCATTGGCCCATCCAGTCCAGGATCCTGTTCTCACAGCGGCTGACCAGACATAGACGGCCATTACGGAAAACCCACCAGCAGGATCCGAATGCCAGAGCCCTCCCCCCCCCCGGTGGCTTCCAGCAAGTGGGATTCAGAAGCATTTACTGCCTCCCAACTTTGGAAGAAGATCCATCGAGAGCCCTCTCTTCTCCTGCCTGAATTTGTCTGATCCTGTTTTGAAGTCGCTGGCCACCCTTGCCTGGTCCGGTGGGAGGGAGTTCCAGAGTCTAACTCTGCATGGGGAAACCCCTCTTTCCCCTCTGCCCACGCACCTTGGCCTCCTGGATGAACTTGGAGATGACGACCGGCTGCTCCTTGGAGACGGCCACGGCGCTGCACAGGAACCTCTCCAGGTCGCTGTCCGAATAGGCCACGTTCATGGCTGCCCCGCTGAGGACGTAGGACGGACGCACCACGCAGGGGTAGCCCACCTTGCAGCAGAACTGCTTGGCCGACTGCGGGAGGGGGGGGGAGGAGGAAACGGTCAGCGGGTGCCCCGGGCCGACCCCTGGTGGACGGACGGGTCACTTGGGTTTCCAGGGAGAGAAGATCTGGCATGGGACCCCGGGGTCCATCCATTCTGGACCTCTGCCCTGAACAAGGGCAGCGAATGACCCACAGCCCCTGGCCATTAGCTCTCAGGGGAAGCATCCTGCATCAGTTTCCAGCCCCAATTCAAAGTGCTGGTCTTGACCTGTAAAGCCTTAAATGGGTCAGGACCACAAGACCTCAAGGACCGCCTCTTCCCATATGAACCGACCCGGACCCTGAGATCACCTTCTGAGGCCCTCCTTCGTGTGCCTCCTCCTCGAGAGGTCCGGAGGGTGGCAACACGAGAACGGGGCCTTCTCTGCAGTGGCTCCCTGCCTGTGGAATGCTCTCCCCAGGGAAGTTCGCCTGGCGCCTTCATTACACACCTTTAGGCACCAGGCAAAAACGTTCCTTTTTAACCAGGCCTTTGGATGGTCTAATCGGCATCCGATGCCTTTTTAAAATGTGGCTCTTTTCAGGGAGGAGGGGGGTGTTATTAGCTTGTTGTTTTTATTCTGATTATGTATGTTGTGATGTTTTTCTGTGAACCGCCTTGTGACCTCTAGGTATAAGGCGGTATATGAACTCAATAAAGAAGAAGAAGAAGATCCAAAGAGATCGACGACTTAGGGAGCTGGGTATGTTTAGCCTGGAGAAGAGAAGGTTAAGGGGTGATATGATAACCATGTTCAAATATATAAAAGGATGTCATATAGAGGAGGGAGAAAGGTTGTTTTCTGCTGCGCCAGAGAAGCGGACACGGAGCAATGGATTCAAACTTCAAGAAAGAAGATTCCACCTCAACATTAGGAAGAACTTCCTGACAGTAAGAGCTGTTCGGCAGTGGAATTTGCTGCCAAGGAGTGTGGTGGAGTCTCCTTCTTTGGAGGTCTTTAAGCAGAGGCTTGACAGGCATACGTCAAGAATGCTTTGATGGTGTTTCCTGCTTGGCAGGGGGTTGGACTGGATGGCCCTTGTGGTCTCTTCCAATGTGCCCTTGTGGTCTCTTCTATGATTCTATGAGATGGGCTGGATCAGGCCAGTGGCCCACTAGACTAGCATCATGAATTTAAAACAGCTTACAACCATGAACCATAAAGAAGGCTGATCGCCGAAGAATGGATGCTTTTGAATTCTGGTGCTGGAGGAGACTCTTGAGAGTCCCATGGACTGCAAGAAGATCAAACCTATCCATTCTTAAGGAAATCAGCCCTGAGTGCTCCCTGGAAGGACAGATCCTGAAGCTGAGGCTCCAATACTTTGGCCACCTCATGAGAAGAGAAGAATCCTTGGAAAAGACCTTGATGTTGGGAAAGATGGAGGGCACTAGGAGAAGGGGACGACAGAGGACGAGATGGTTGGACAGTGTTCTCGAAGCTACGAACATGAGTCTGACCAAATTGCGGGAGGCAGTGCAAGACAGGAGTGCCTGGAGTGCTTTGGTCCATGGGGTCATGAAAATAAGGTGGGTCCTAAAATCCTACCCCATGAGAGGCACAGGTCAGGGTGGCAAAGAGGGGGGAGTCCCACAAAGAAGGCCGTCTCTCCCTGGGCCCCCCGCCCAGAAGGCAGAGGAACTACCAAGAGGGGGCCCCCTGCACCCACGAGGGTCTGCAGGGAAGGAGGACGCCTTTAAGGGATTGGGGGCCATTGAGGGCCACATCCTTGGGCTCCCTTTCCAACTCTATTCTATGACCTGGGCCAGGAAAATGGCCAACCAACTCCGTTCTCACAGGGACCACCCAGATGCCCAACACGGGGAACCCGCCAGCAGGATACGAACCCTGTCCCCCGCCCCTCTTGGCTGCCTGGAGACAAGAGAGAGGTCCGCCCACCCCCTGCCATGTTGGGTTTTTTGAATAGTCAAGTTACTTTAGAGCCGGTCTAATGTAAATACTGTCTGTTTAAGAGAAACCGGTGCCGGTGTATTCTGTTCATTGCTCCCAGGCGTGGGCTCTGCTTCTTGTATATAAGGCTCTGCCAGAAAGCCTTCTGCATCTCTTAGCTAGATCTTTCAGTTTGATTCATCTCGTAGTAGATCACTCTCTCAGTTGTTCTCAGTTTAAGAGATTCCTTAGTTGAATCTTAGTATGAGAGTTGCTTAGTTATAATGCTAGTTTGCTGTTAATTCTTGGGTAGTTTAATGGGAGTTTTGTGGGGGTTTTGTGGGAGGTTTGGAATGGGTTGAAGGTAGATAATATTGCTAAGAGAGAAAGCATTTATCTTTAATCTAAAGTCTCTTTAGATTCAGTTTGTTTTTCAGTTAAAGAAACCCAACCGTTTGTATTTTCATCTGCATACTTTTAGAAGTGTGCAGCTAGTAAGGGGTTTCATATAAGGGAAATAATACCCTACGCTCTTGGTGGTGTTTTCTTAGCCAGGTCAAATTCTGACTGCGTATACTCTGCGTGAAGCGTACTTTAAAGGGCCGCTGGAAACTGGGATATAAGATTTAGGTTAAGCAAGTTTCAATACCCAGTTATCTCCAATATTATTCTTATCATATATATCATTTCTCAATATGCCAAGCACTGCCAAGCGAGGGGCAGAGCCAGCCTGGCCGCTGGGCCCACGGAAAGAGCTGCTGTTGCCCCCAGCCGCCCTCCCTGGCTCCCCCCCCGGCCCCCTCCTCACCTCGGTGTCCGAGAGCTCCTTCCAGAGGGGCTGGCTGATGCTGATGGTGTCCAGGAGGCGGGAGAACTTGAAGCGGTTCTCGGCCGAGTCGATGGCCTCGGGGGACGTGCCCAGGATGCGGCACTGCTGGCGGTGAAGGGCCATGGCAATGTTGTTGGGCAGCTGCCCCCCCATGGACAGGATCACGCCCTCGGGGTTCTCCAGCTCGTAGATGTCCATCACCACCTGGTTGTGGGGGGGAGGAGGGAGGGAGGAGACTGGGTGAGGATCCCAAGGGGGGGCAGGATCAGGCCCGCCATGCACAACGGCTCAGGTTTCCCGCTCCTCCTGCTGCACTAAGGAGAGACCCCCCCTGCCCCCCGCAAAGCCCAGCTGCGGTTCTAGTTGCAGAGACGGGGGGGCCCTTTTCACGCACTTGGGGGTCCTTTACACAGCCATCGCCGGCCACCACCAGAAATCATTTTGGGGAGAATCCTGATGAGGTTTTATTCCACTGTTTTACAGTTTTAATAGCACGCTACCACGGGAGGCCTTGATACCTGCACCACATCAGTAACAACTCCAATATTTTAGGGTAGCAGCTCAGAACCTTTGGAACTCCCTGCCTATTGAGATCACTGCACTCTTTTCAGCACCCGCTAAAAAAACATTCTCGCTTAAACAAGCCTGCCAGGAGAGTGGATCCCAGTCTCGTGTGGCTGCAGTTTTCTGCATGTCTTGAATTATGGCTGCAACTCAGTGATACTTTTATTGCTCTTATCTTTCCTCTTTTTTTTGTGTGTCAACTGCATTGAGGTCCATCCGCCCCCCCCCCCGCGCCTATGATCAAGGGGCATGTAGATTTTGTGCAATAAGCAAATCAAAGATGGCTGAGGAATAGCGTGAAATATATAAAGAGAAGCCCTACAAGACAAGTGTATCTGACGAAGTGCGCATGCACACGAAAGCTCATACCAAAATAAAAACTTAGTTGGTCTTTAAGGTGCTACTGAAGGAATTTTTTTTATTTTGCTTCGACTCAGACCAACACGGCTACCTACCTGTACCTACAAGACTTGTTAGAGGCCCCGATCCCGCCCACCCCTGGCATAACCACCCCTGGGCGGGACCCACCTCAAAGGACATCTCGTCGAAGTAGAGCCGGTCACACATGTCGTAGTCTGTGCTGACCGTCTCCGGGTTGTAGTTGACCATGATGGTTTTGTAGCCCATCTGCAGAGGAGAGAAGGAAGGAGCTAGTCTTCCCAGAACACACAATCCCACGGCAGCCTGAAGAAAACTGTGAGTCCGGCCCCCTGCCCTGCCACCCCCCCCCAGGACACCCTGCGACAGCCCTTCTCAAACCTGGGTCCCTAGCTCTTGTTGGGACTACAGTTCCCATCGTCCCTGATCACGGGCGCTGCTAGCTAGTTCAGGGTGATGGGAGTTGTAGTCACAGAATCATAGAATCGTAGAGTTGGAAGAGACCACAAGGGCCATCCAGTCCAACCCCCTGCCAAGCAGGAAACACCATCAAAGCATTCTTGACATATGCCTGTCAAGCCTCTGCTTAAAGACCTCCAAAGAAGGAGACTTCACCATACTCCTTGGCAGCAAATTCCACTGCCGAACAGCTCTTACTGTCAGGAAGTTCTTCCAAATGTTGAGGTGGAATCTTCTTTCTTGTAGTTTGAATCCATTGCTCCGTGTCTGCTTCTCTGGAGCAGCAGAAAACAACCTTTCTCCCTCCTCTATATGACATCCTTTCATATATTTGAACATGGCTATCATATCACCCCTTAACCTTCTCTTCTCCAGGCTAAACATAGTCCATCGACAGCTGGGGCTCCAGATGAGAAACACGGCCCAAAACCATCAATGGCCCGGGGGCCGGACAGAAGGGCTTCCCCGGCGCCGGTGTCGCCCACAGCCTTAAGCCCAGAGACAGCCAGTGTGATGCTCACAATGGTGACCAGGGACAGGACAGGGCCTTCTCGGTGGTGGCTCCCCATTTAGGGAACACCCTCCAGATTGAGATTCAAGAATCCGCCACATCGGCTGCATTTAGGAGAAATTCAGGTGAAAACGTATCTGATAGGGATGCCGCTTAGAGTTCAGCCCCAGTGTTTCTGTTTTATCATGGGGGTCCTTTCAACCCTACAATTCTATGAAATACCATGGCTGGATGGGGCATTAGCATCACCGAACCCTGTGCAGCCGAGGGAGATGGGGGGGGGAATAGAATGGGGGCCCACAGACCCGCCCCCTCCCGGGAAGAGGCTCACCTTGCGCAGCTCCTGAATACACCCCACAGCGCACCAGTCAAACTCCACGCTGCTGCCAATGCGGTAGACGCCCGAGCCGATGACCATGACGTGGGGCTCGCGGAAAGCCAGGTCGTGCTCCGCCCCGTTGTAGGTCAGGTAGAGGTAGTTGGTCTGGGCCGGCCACTCGGCCGCCACCGTGTCAATCTGCTTCACCACCGGCAGAATCTTCAGGTCGTGGCGCATCTTCCTGACGGCCAGCTCCGTGCTGGAAGAGACAGAGTTGAGCCAGGGGCTTCGGGCCAAGGTCTGCCTGCACTGACTGGCAGCCCCCGCCGTCCGGGATTTGGGAAAGGGGCCTTCCCTCGCCTGGCCTGGAGGTGCTGCCAGCGATGGCGCCTGGGAGCTATAGAATCATAGTTGGAGGTGACTCCTGGTCCAGCCCCTCTCAGTAAAAGCATCCATGAGAGATGGCCATCCAAGGTCTGCTTAGAAACCTCCAAGGAAGGAGAGGCCACTATGCTGTCCGTTCTGCTGTCCATCAGAATCTCTTTTCTCATCACTTGAAGCCGTGGGTTCGAGTCCTACCCTCCCTCGCGTGTCTCCTCTCATACAGTGGAACCTCGGTTTACGAACACCTCGGTTTACGAATTTTCGGTTTACGAACTATCCTAACCTGGAAGTTAGTAAACCGAGGTGCCAGAGGCCTACTGAGCGTCTGATGCCTTCGGGGAGGCTGGGCCTTCGCATCGGACGCTCAGTAGGCCTCTGGCACCTCGGTTTACTAACTTCCGGGTTAGGATAGTTCGTAAACCGAAAATTCGTAAACCAAGGTGTTCGTAAACCGAGGTTCCACTGTATGAGCCGGGACTGCGTTCCGATGCCTCCCAGAGGCCGGGGAGCGCTTTCGCGGTTGCAGCCCAGTCGTGGGAACGCTCCCCAGCCTGCGCGAAGGCATCGGTACGAAGGCCCTGCTGCTTTAGGGGGTGTTTTTCCTCGTCTAGAACGGATTAATCAACTTCCCATTACTTTCAATGGGAAAGTTCGCTTCGGTTTATGAACACTTCGGTTTATGAACAGTCTTCTGGAACCAATTGTGTTCGTAAACCGAGGTTCCACTGTACTTCAAGGGCTGCCCCATGGAAGAGGGAGCCCCAAGCTTGTTTCCTGCTGCTTCAGAGAGAAGGAGCTGAATCAACAAAGCCAAGCGACAAGAAATGAGATTCCGACTAAACATTAGGAAGAACTCTTCTGACGGGAAGAGCTGCTTGGCAGTGGAACGGATGACGTCAGAAGGGGGCAGGCTCCCCTTCGCTGGAGGTTCTCGAACAGAAGTGGGATTGTCATTTGTCAGGGATTCTTGAGCTGTGATTCCTGCATTGCAGGGGGTTGGACTAGATGGCCCTTGGGGGTCCCTTCCAACCCTAAAATAACCATCTCTTGGCCTAGCTCAGCCATGGCCAACCTGGCGGCCTCCAGGTGGCTTGGATACCTGAAGGAGCGTCTCCACCCCTATCGTTCTGCCCGGACACTGAGAACCAGGGCCGAGGGTCTTCTGGCGGTTCCCTCACTGCGAGAAGCAAAGCTACAGGGCACCAGGCAGAGGGCCTTCTCTGTGGTGGCGCCCGCCCTGTGGAACGCCCTCCCATCAGATGTCAAAGAGATAAATAACTACCTGACATTTAGAAGACATCTGAAGTCAGGGAAGTTTTTAATGTGTGACATTTTAATGTATTTAAAATCTTTGTTGGAAGCCGCCCAGAGTGGCTGGGGAAACCCAGCCAGATGGGCAGGGTACAAATAAATAATAATAATAATAATAATAATAATAATAATAATAATAATAATAATAATAAATATTATTATTATTGGATGACAACTCCCATGAGCCACAGCATCTTTCCCTGTGATTCCGGCATTGTAGGGGGTTGGGCTGGATGGCCCTTGGGGGTCCCTTCTATGATTCCATGACAATTGCCCCGGGACAGCTGAATGAAATGCCGAACACGCTGGCACCCTGGCAGTCGGGCCTGCAGTGACGCCCTACCTCCCTCCCTCGCTATTCACCACATGGGAAGAGGGGGCTGCTATTCCTGGTTGGGTGGGGGGTGGGGCACACCTCCGGGTACCTGAGCACAGCTTGGGCCACCTGCTTGTCTGAGAAGCCGAGCTGCTTGGCCAGCTTGAGGACGGCGGTGGGCATGGAGCCCGGCTCGGCCTGCCGGTAGGACTCGAGGCACAGGGCGTGGTCCGTGATGTTCTTCATCTTGTGCAGGAACCAGCGGTCAATCTTGGTCAGCTCGTAGAGGCGCTCGATGGAGTAGCCGGCCCGGAGGGCGGCCGCCAGGACAAAGATGCGCTTGTCAGTGGGCGTCTCCAGCTCCTGCGGGTTGGGGAAGGGGGGGGCAGGCAGGCAGAGAGGGTCAGAGCTCTGAGCCTGGTGGGGCAGCCACCGTCTTGCCAGGAGGGCAGCCGGACTCTCCCCAGCCCCCGGGACCCCCTTACCATGTCTGAAGCGGGCTTCACGGTGTGGTCAAAGCCCACACAGTTCTCATCCACCATGCGCAGAGCCTTCTGGAAGGCCTCTTCAAAGCTGCGCCCAATGGCCATCACCTCACCTGGGGGGGGGCAGGAAAGGAGGGGGGTGGGCAAGATGCAAGTTATCAAATGATCTGAAAGGGATCCTGTTCCCCAAAGCAGGAGAGGCAGGCGCTAAACCAGTGATGGGCAACCTTTGGAGCTTGGTGTGACAAAATTTGCCAAAAAACCGAGCATAACTCGGGTGTTGTGTCACTTTGAGAAAAAAACCATAATTTCACGAAATTTATAGTTTAAATAACAAACATGTATAATTGTAATATATAACTGTATTTAATATACCAAAAACTAATTATTTAACCAAACCAAACCAAAAACCCCTTATTTATCACAAAGTGCCCAGAGCTGTTGAGCTTTTTGGGGGGAGCTGCTGACCAAAGTTTTGGAGGTTTTTTGGGGGGGGTGTGTGCAAAAATTGCTTTGCTTTTTTGGTTTGTTTTCCCCCCCTGCCAAAGTGGGGGGGGGGAAACCCAGCACAGAACGGGTTAAAAAATGAACATTGTTACACCCAGTCATCGCCTGCCAAAGCGCCAGGAAAAAACAGCACAGAAAGGGTTAAAAACCAATCTCTGGCTACCAGCAGCAACAACAACAACAACAAAGGATCCGGGTTTTAACAGCAGAGAAAAGCTGTAGCGTGAGGAGCGGGAGAACAAATGGGGTGAAAGAAACAATAGCACGAATGGGCCGATGGGGCGCGGGCCAGTAGTGAGGGCTCCATAGGTTCGCCATCACTGCGCTAAACCAAGGAAGTGAGCAAGACCCAAGGGAGAAGATTGGGGAGAGGTTCTGGATGCCAGAGAGGAGGAGACAGGGAGCAGTTCAGACTTTGAGGCTGAAGCAGAAAGTGGGGGTGGGGGTCAAGAGACCGATGAAGAATCGCGAGAGTCTCCCTCCTCACTGTTCTCCAAGAATGTGCAGGAACACCAGGAGGCCAGATGTGCGCAGGTGCAGTTTTGAGACTGCTGGGGAATTGACAAAGCTTGTAGGGTTAAAAGAAGTTTTGTAAGGAGCAATTTATAAATTATGGGTGGGGGGGGAATTTGAGTTTGTAACAATAATTATAGTAACAAAATGGATAATTAGAAAGACTTTAGAAAACCATCAGTCGAGGCTGAAGGAAGTCTTAGGCTGCGATAGCCAAAAATTTCGAAATGGTGTTTAAAAGGATGCTATGTTGGGAAAAATGTGTAAAAACTAATAAAAATTTGTTTTTTTAAAAAAGAGAGAGAGAGACTGCTGGGGAAACATCCGAGAGAGGAGCCTTTGAGAGGGTGGAAGGCTCAGTCTGGGACGCTGCTCTGTAGGATCAAGACCTGCCCTGAAGGGTTGCCGAGTTGTCTCCTTGAATCAAGAGGCAACTTTGCTGACTACAGACTCTGCCTCTTGGCGCTGAACGGCATCGGGCTCCAGTCCCAACTCCAGGTCTACGCTGGTCCGGGGCTTATGCTCTTAACTCAAAGTTCTAGACCCGCAAAAGGAGGTGGCAGCGTCACAGAATCGGGAAGCTTGCAACTGCCAGGACCAAATCCTGCCTCTTCAGCCTCTCAGAAGCAGCCGGAGGTCAGGCGCCAAGCAAGAGAGCTCAGCCGGGTCTCCCAGGGACACCGCCCCCCCCCCGCCACTCACCCACACTCTTCATGGAGCTGCCAATCTTGGTGCTGACACGGAGAAACTTGCTGAGGTCCCAGCGCGGGATCTTGACCACGCAGTAATCCAGGCTGGGCTCAAAGCAGGCGGTGGTGGAGTTGGTGACAGAGTTCCTGGGGCAGAGATTCGGACAGTTGGAAGGGACCGGAGGGTCACCTAGCCCAACCCCCTGCGAGGCAGGAATCTCCTGCCCAACGTGGGGCTCGGACCCACAACCCCGTTTGTGGAAAGCTCTCCCCAGGAAGCCTTGCCTGGTGCCGTCACGATACACCTTTGGTGCCAAGCGAGGGCAAGGAGGCAAAGCCCAGCGAGGGCAGCTAAAATCCAGACGCAACTCGGCCGCTTCTGTGTTTCAAGGGAAGCTTCTTGCAAGGAAAGCCGTTTTGCTCCACAAGATGCTCAAGCAGTGAAGGGCCCTCGGATCCCGTAAGCAGCAAGCCCCCCCCCCCAGCCAGGATTCAGCCCCCCCTCTCCCTGGCCAGGGCGAGCATTACCTGAGGACAGGCAGAGGGATGCCCAAAGCCAGTTTGGCAGCCACGTACGCCAAGGGGTAGCCGGTGGCCTTGCTTGCCAGCGCTGAGCTCCGTGACAGCCGGGCATTCACCTCGATGATGTAGTACTGCGGGGGGGGGGGGGGTGCAAAAGAGAAGGTTGCAGCAGCAGACCCAGCCCCCTCTGGCCACAGGGGGCAAGGAGGTCTGAGCAGGCTCCTTCCCGCGGCAGTCGGGGGCCAGAGAGGGCAGAAGCCACCATTCGCTGCACAGGCACAGGGCAACCACCGGCGGAGTCTCACCTGCTCCGATTCGGGGTTCAGGGCATACTGGATGTTGCACTCGCCCACAATGCCCAGGTGCCGCACCACCTTGATGGCCGTGGTGCGCAGGAGGTTGTACTCGCGGTCGTTGAGCGTCTGGCTGGGGGCCACCACGATGGACTCCCCCGTGTGGATGCCCAGGGGGTCCAGGTTCTCCATGTTGCACACCTGGCCGGGGGGGGGAGGAGGAGGAGGAGAGCAGGTGAGGCAGGTAGGAGGAGGGGGTCCCTTCTGGGGCACAAACACGCCCCCTCCAACCACACAAGGTGTTCTGGCAGTGGGTGTGACATCAAATGATGTTTATACAGTCGTACCTCGGGTTACGACCACCTCGGGTTGCGAACAATTCGAGGTTACGAACTCTGCAAACCCGGAAGTATTTTTCGCCGCACGTACGTTCCGCGCATGCGCAGGCGCAAAGAGTGCGAAAATCGCGCTTTGTGCATGTGCAAAATGGCGCTTCGGTTTACGACCTTTTCGGGTTACGAACTGCAACCCGGAACGGATCGTGTTCGTAACCTGAGGTACCACTGTATATAGCTGGCAGATAAAGAATTGGAAATTTCTTTGTTTCTTAAGTTTATTCCTCTATTTTAACATATTGGCGTAAATATAAGCCTGTTTTTTATTCCAAATTCCAACCATGAAAAGTTAAAGAGTGGATTATATTCACCACCTTACAAAAATTGGCTTTTACAATATCGCTGCGGAAAGAGACATCCAGTAAAATGGAACGGAATACAGAACACAAATGACTTCGCATCTACCTAATTCAGCTATAGAAAATTGGTTGCCGATACAAACTATTATCATGATTGAACTGCTTCTTCATTAATCTTGAGTCTCACATTGTTCTTGAAGCTACTACTGAAATTAGTCAAATGCTGCGACAGAATTTAAACTGCTATATTTATTGTTTAAATACATTTTTAAGACTTCCCATTTTGATACGAATACCGGTTTTAGTTTATTCTTTCTTTTTTCAGACTATCTAATTCCGCATATTCAATCAATTTTTGAATCCATTCCTGCATGGGGGGGAGTTTGTCAAATTTCCAGTTTGCAGCCATTAACATTCTTGCTGCAACTGTGGCGTATAAGAAGATATCCTTCGTTTTTTTGAGTAAAATCCAGACCTATAATCCCCAGAAGATAAGCTTCTGGGTTGTTGTTTTTTAATTAAAAGAGATTTTTAGTAGTTTCTGCAATTCTGTATGGATGTTATCCCCAAACACTTCCATTTTCTTACACTGCCACCACATGTGGTAGAAAGTGCCTGGTTTTTCTGCCCATCTCCAGCAATCGCCTGGGACATTTTTATACATTCTAGAAAGCTTCCCAGGTGTTAAGTACCACCTATGTTGCATTTTTAAAAAATTCTCTCTTAGGGGAAGAAAAATGGTAAACTTCCAATGATTTTCCCACAAATTTCCCCATTGGGACAGATTTATTGTATACCCAAAGTCTTGTGACCCCTTAATCATAGCCGCAGTGACCTCTTCCTTGACCTCACTTTGGAAAGGGTTTTACTTTTGGAGTTTACTAACTCCAAATCTGGAAGTTTCTGTTGCAAAGCCCTTTTGTTTATCAAATGCAAATTGTTCAAATAATCGATGATACTGGAACCAATCAGATACATGCTTTCAGTTCTATGAACCATTAGAACAGGCACCCCCAAACTGCGGCCCTCCAGATGTTTTGGCCTACAACTCCCATGATCCCTAGCTAACAGGACCAGTGGTCAGGGATGTTGGGAATTGTAGTCCAAAACATCTGGAGGGCCGAAGTTTGGGGGTGCCTGCATTAGAGGCTTGCCTGGACTGGCCGCTTGCAGACAGAGATCCAACAGGGGAGGAGCAGCCGGGTCCTGCGAAAGCCAGATCTGCCTCCTTGGACCCAACAAGGACACACACACACACACACACACACCCCGCTGCTTACCGTCACGCAGTTGTCGTAGGCGTCCCGCACCACCTCGTACTCAATCTCCTTCCAGCCCTTGAGCGACTTGTCCACCAGCACTTGGGAGGTGTGGGCAAAGGCCTGGCTCACCAGCGCCGTCAGCTCCTCTCGCCCGTTGGCAAAGCCGGAGCCCAGGCCGCCCAGCGCATAGGCAGAGCGCACAAGCACTGGGTAGCCCAGCCTCTCAGCCGCCGCCTGCGCCTGGGGGTGGGGAGGGAGGGAGGAAGCAGTGAGGGGCCCGGCCTCATCCAGGAGGCCCCCAAGGGTCCCCAGCGAGTGGCACCTCCAGGCAGTGCCCAGGAAGCCACCGTGCCCTCGAGGGCTCCTTGCAGTTCCCCCAGACCCAGCAGTTTGATAAAATCACGCTGTGCAGTGGAACAAATAAGTCGGCGAGTCCTTACAGACACAAGTTCTCAGACTCCATTTGCACTGCGTATGCTGGGGGCAATGGGTGCGTTTAAGATCAGATAAAGACTTCATTGTCATTGTACATCAGGGGTCCCCAGACTTACCGGGCTTTGGGCCGGCGGGCCGGAGGGCAGGGGAGTGGCGCGGCGGGCCGGCGGGCGGGGGAGTGCGCGCCCGTGCGCATACACTTACTGGCGCGCTTCCCGGTCGGAAAATATCGCCGAAAATCGCTTGTGCGCATGCGTATGGGCCTCCCCCGACCCGGAAGTGCCCCGGAAATGACCTCTTCTGGGTCGGGAGAGGCCCATACACATGCGCACAAAGGATTTTCGGCGATTTTTCCCCGATTTGGAAGATCGCCGCTGCGCCGTGCGCCGTAAGAGCGGGCGGCGGCAGCGGGCGGCGTCGCGGGCCAGATTGGGAGGCCAATTGGGCCGCATCCGGCCCGGGGGCCGTAGTCTGGGGACCCCTGTTGTACATAGTACAATGAAGCTGAGTGCTATCCCATAAAAACAAAACAAAAACACAATCATAGCCACCCCCCCCCACAACTCCCCAAGATCATATTATTTAGTTGCAGCATTTAAGATTGCTGTAGCTCTTGGATAGAAACTGTTTTTTAATCTATTCGTTCTTGATATAATTGTTCTGTATCTCTTAGGGGGGTGGACCCCTCTGCCCCTTTGGAGCCACTCAGATATAGCAGCCTCCCCACCCCCTGATTTTCAGAAGCCCCCCCCCACAAAGAGAAGCAGACGGGACTCTTCCAGACCTTCTTCCCACGGGAACAAGCCCCCCCCCCAACTGCCTTGGGAACCACACCCCCTGCAAAGGAAAGGCCAGCCTTGAGAATGAAGGGGGTCGCCCTGCCTGAGCCCCCTCACCTGTTCCAGGGAGCAGGCGGCCTCGCTGGGCGCCACATGTTCCCCAATCTCCTCCATCTTCTCCACAAAGACCTTGCGGTCCTCCGTCATCTCGATGGAGGTCACCGGAGTGCCCAGAACGCGGACGTGGTAGCGCTCCAGGACGCCCGCCTTGGTTAGCTCCACGCCGCAGTTCAGGGCCGTCTGCCCCCCGAAGGTCAGCAGGATCCCATCGGGGCGCTCGTTCTTGATGACCTGGTCACAGGGAAAGAAGGGGTCGGGAATGGGCAGGGGCTGGAGCCTGGCCTGGGAGAGCGGGGCAGCGGTTTGCAGGGGACTGTCCTGGCCAGGAAGCAACAGTTGGAGGCAGGAGAAGCTTCAGAGCCGGAGGAAGAGGCCAGCCAGGCAAGCAAAGGATCAGGCCCTTCCCCACCTTCTCCTGCAGAACCAGGAGGGGACTGAAAAGGGAGCAGAGGAAGTTGCCACACGGGGGCAGTCTCCATCGAGCACCTGGCTCTCCTAATGCAGTGGTTCCCAACAAGTGGTCCGTGGACCCCCAGGGGTCCGCGAGCTATGCCAGAGGGGTCCGCAAGATGCTATTAGAATAAAAAATATATTAAATATATTTCGTATGATAACAGATTTTTTGTTTTGGCCGCTTCCTGCATGAGCAGAGTCTAGCGCAGAGTCTGTTTTGCAAAGAGGCAGCGCGCGCTCACCTCCCCAAGATGCTTTGCGCGCGTCGGCTTCATTTGTGCGCTACTGCGCAGGTACCCTGTCTTCTCCATTCCCCTCCCTCCTCCCTGGCGCACGCTGCCTCTTTGCAAAACAGTCGTGTTTGTCAACAAAGCAAGCCTTTTCTTCCATGTGTTTCATGAAAAACAAATATAGGAATCGGCTCGGCATGCGGTCGGATTTCAGAGTGTAAGTTTCAAGTTTGGAACCTAATATTTCAGAAATAATGGACTCAAAGGACAGATTTAACTCATCTCATTAAGAACTGAAAATTAAAACTAACTGTATACTGATGGAGTACTCTGTTGTAACTGTAAAAAAAACGTATAAATATAAAATATAAAAAGACTCTTAATTTGGCTCTCACTTTTTAATTTTAGGATTAGGAATTAATGGGGGTCCTTGTCACAATAGCGGATCAATGAGGGGACCTCGAGAAAATTTTGTTGGGAACCCCTGTCCTAACGCAACACATCTCTCCAAAGCTCTGGGGGCCACCAGGCACCGCTGAGGTCCCTGCTACGTGAAAGTCTTTTCGCCCTCCCTCTCTCGTAACAGCATGACTCTGAGCCATCCAAGGAAGGTTCCGGACAGAGAGAAGAAAGTCCTTCTCCATCCAGCGCAGAGTCATAGCTGCCAAGTTTTCCCTTTTCTCGCGAGGAAGCCTATTCAGCATAAGGGGAAATCCCTTTAAAAAAGGGATAACTTGGCAGCTATGCGCAGAGTTAAACTGCGGAACTCGCTGCCACAAGAGGCAGTGAGGGCCACCCACCTGGACAGATTTAAAAGAGGATGGCACAAATTCTTGAAGCAGACGGGTTGCAACGGCCACGACTTGCTGCCTCCAGATGACTCACTATGCCACTTGCAGCTGGTTGGGCTCGATGCCCCTTGCCTGCCCCTCCGAATTCTACAATTCCAGGGTGAGGAGGGAGAAGGGGGGGGGGAGCTCAGCTCACCTGAGCCACGTAGTCAGGGGTGATGGGCAGGAAGTAGACTTTGTCCGCCAGGCCTTTCGAGGTCTGCACCGTGGCAATGTTGGGGTTGATCAGCACCGTCTGGATGTTCTCCTGCTTCAGAGCCTTGATGGCCTGCCAGGGAGGGAAGAGGGAACTGGGTCAGTCGTGCGTGTGTGTGTGTGCGTGTCCCCCCCACAATCCGCCTTGCCAACAAGGACGCCAGTCAAGGGAACGACCTCGAATTTGCAACCACACCGTTCACAATCTGAAGCAACGCGCTTGCGTAGGGAGGCCGCCCTATTGTGGGAAAGCAGTTGGCGAGGCTCCGCTTGGCCTTGGGCTGATAGGGAGAGATTAGCACCTCCAGAAGGTTGGGGGGGGGATGAAATTCCCACATGCTCCCAGCACCCTGACCTCCCTCCCGTCACCCCCCCAAAAAAGCCCTCTGCCCCCCAGCCCTCTCCCCCCACCTAATAACTTGAAAGTCTAAATCTGCTGCAGGTATTTCTGTGAGATCAGGGACCTTCTGTATGGGGTGTGTCTGTCTTGCGTATTTTAATAAACAGAGGGAAGAAGTATGAGTCATTGGGGGGGAGAGTATGTGTGAATTAATTTACGAGTGTTTAGCATATTTTCTGGTTGCTATCTTGTTTTAGAGATTATAAATGCCTCATTGATTTGTTAAGCATAAAACATGGACCTCTGTGGTCATTGCGATGTCCAGCTTGTTTTTTTGAGTTGCAGGTTTGCCAAGAGTCTTCTACAGATTGCAATTGCTTTATTGGGGATTTGTTAATTATATGATTTTTGTTGTCCCTGTGATGATCCGAAATCTTAACTGCTCACAGCTAAATTGCAAAGTATTTATTCTGTTGAAGATTTGCTTTATCGGTGCTGTTGACGTGTTTCTGTAATTTCTGAACATTGCTTTTCTGTGTTTTTATTACTTTGCTGCCAGCTCATTAAATTACAAATATAAATCCATGTTATAATTTTGCTGGTTCACGATACAATTGTTTAGTTGTTTATTGATGTTATTTACATGATTTTATGATTTTGTACACTATTTTCATTACTTTGCTCCCTACTCTGCGGAGTGAAGGGTAGTCTGGCAAATAGTGTACACAAGGTGAAATAAAATGACATTATTGCTACTTATTATTGTTTCGTAAGCCGCTTTGGGATTCGTCTCGACAAGGGGGAAACGGCATAGAAATACAATCCATCAAATCGATTGCCCTCCCCTCCCCCACTCCACTCACCTGGGAGCCAGAGTAGTCAAATTCGCCAGCCTGCCCTATAGAGAGCCCCCCTGAGCCCAGGATGAGCACCTTGTGGGGTCGGGCAGTGCTGGTGGCGGAGGGGGCTTGGGCAAAGCAGAGGCGCTGCTGCAGGAGCTCACGAACTGAGGCTGGGGGGGGGGCGGAGAGAGAGAGAAAGAAAAAGGGGGCATCTCAGTTAACTCAGTGGTCTAGCCCAGGCTTCCCCAAACTAAGGCCTGGGGGCCGGATGCGGCCCGCGAGGCTCTTTTATGCGGCCCCCGGCGACCCTGCTACTGCCGCCCGCTCTTAACGGCACGCTGCAGCTGCCCACTTCCAGGTCCCCGGAGCATTGGAAATAGCTTGTGCGCATGCACAAGCGTCATTTCCGGCGCACTTCCAGGCACGAGGAAGTGCATGCGCACAAACTATTTCCGGTGTTCTGGCGACCCAAAGGTGCGCTGGAAATCACATGTGCGCACGCATATGGGTGCACACTCCCACGCGCTCCGGCCCGCAGCACGTTCAGCGCCGGGGGCACCGGCCCTCGGCGAAATAAGTTTGGGGACCCCTGGTCTAGCCCCACCCGAGGTGCCTGCGACAGGGCAGAGACTGGAGCAGGGCCGACCAGCACGCAAGGCGGGAAAGAGGGTCTTCTGCAGCCCCTCAGGGACCACACCTGCCCCTGCCCGCCCCCCCCCCAGCGGCACCTGTCTCAGGGCTCTGCGCTCCCTCCGCCTGGCCCCGCACCGTCTCCAGGAAGATGTCGAAGAGACACTCAAGGTCCGTCGGTCCAGCATTGTGCTCGGGGTGAAACTGCACACTGAAAGGGGGGGGGAGAAAAAAGGCTTTGGGGGGTCAGGAGCCCCAGAGGTGTGGGGAGACCCTGCCAGCACACAGAATCCTGGAACTGGAGAGTCGGAGGGGATCTCAAGGGTCATCCGGCCCCACCTCCAGCATGCACTCTGCCATGTGCCGTACTCCCCACTCCAAAAGGGGGAGGGGGGAAGATGCCCCCCAATGCATACCCCCCCCGTCTCCCACCTGAAGAAAGGCTTGGAGTCGTGGACGAGGCCCTCGTTGGAGAGGTCGTTGGCGTTGCTGAAGAGGGTGGACCAGCCGGCCGGCAGGCTAGCCGAGTCGACCGCATAGCCATGGTTCTGGGAGGTGATGAAGCAGCGCTGGGAGGCCTCGTGGAGGCAGGGCTGGTTGTGCCCGCGGTTTCCGTACCTGCCCAGGTGGGGGGAGGAGGGAAGTCAGGCCTGGCCAGAGGGAGGTGCCCAAGGACTTCTGTGCCCAAGGCGAACTTGCGATGGAGAGACAGGAATGGTCAGAGGTGGCCTCTGCTGCCCTAAAGAGCGCAGGAAGGGCCCTGCAGCTGGATCCGGCCCGTGGCCCATCGAGTCCAGCCTCCTGTTTTCACAGGGGCCAACCAGATGCTCATTATGGGAAACCAGCAAGCAGAATCCTGTGGTTTGCAGAAACAGGGATTTGGAAGCACCAGCAGTGGAGAGAGAGCAGAGCCAACTTGGCTAGGAGCCATCCATGAATTTGTCAACTCCTGGTGCTAATAATAATACTTTTACCCTTCCCATTGAAATGGGTTGCCCCAGCCACTCTTGAGGGCTTCCCAGACAATATAATAAACACAGTGAAACATTAGGCGTTAAAACCTTCTAATCCTCTTTCAAAGCCATCCAGGTTGGTGGTCATCCCTGCCTCCTGGGGGAGGGAGTTCCACAGGTTAACCGTAAGCTTTCGTGTGACTGCCCCGAATCTCCCAGCACAGGCACCTACTTCATCTTGTAGGTCTTGGCCCCGATGGCCAACGCCAGCAGCTGGTGGCCCAGGCAGATCCCAAAGACGGGCTTCGGGGTGGGCAGCTCCAGGACGTGGCGCAGGTTGGCGACCGTCACTTGGCAGAGCTGGGGGTCTCCGGGGCCGTTGCTGACAAACAGACCGTCGAACTCTGGGAGGAGAATCCAGAAATGGGGCAAGCTGGGACCCTTCACCAAGCAAGGATAGACCCCCAAGGCCTCCCCTCCCCGGGTCAGTCCAGGGCCCAGGAAGGCTTCTGCCGCGCCCCGGCTGCCCCGCTCACCTGCGCTGTCCAGGGGGTGGTCCCAGGGCACCACTCTCACAGCTGCGCCACGGCTGCAGAGGCACCGGATCTGGTTGTACTTCAAGCCACAATCGACGGCCGTGATCCTGATGGATCCTCCGGGGTTGAAGAGGCGGGGTGCCTAGTCAGCCAGGGAGAGGCAGGGAGGAAGAGGGACGCTGATGGCCAGCAAGGGAGTGGCCCGGAGGGGGCAGGGGGCGCTCAGGTGCCAGGCTGGCCCAGGAAGCACCCCCCCCAACCCCCAGGATGCTCACCCATGAGGGCTCTGTGCTCCTGGCCACCCTCTGCTTAAGAACATAAGGAAAGCCTGCTGGATCAGGGCAAAGAAATCGAACCCAGAACCCTGTCCTCACAGTGGCTGACCAAGTGCCTCTCTTGCAAAACCCACAAGCAGGATTCAAGCCCCCAAGAGCCCTCTCTCCTCCTGTGGTTTCCAGGAAATGGCATTCAGAAGCGTGGCTGCCCCCTGCCAGGAGGAAGGCAGCAAGAAATCGCACGGCGTCCGTGAAGTTAACAAGGTCTGCTCAGGAAGTCAGGCCTAGCGAGCACAGCAACTCTTTCCTGGCAGATCTTGCCCCTACGAGGCTGATATTTGCCTAAGTCTCCTCCTCTCCCAGGTTCTTCCCAAGCAATCTGAGACTTTGTTGGCGTGCCGGTCTCTGCCCCTCCCTCTTCATGCCTCTTCTGGTTCTGGGAGGGGAGCTTGTCACCAGAGGAGGGGGAGACCCCTGTGACTCATCTCTGCCTCTTGGTCTCCCTCCTCTCCTCCTCCACCTTCTGCCTCCGATTCTGGACTGCTCTCTTGCACAAACTCTCCCTGCTCACTAAGCCCTGTTGCCTCTTCAGCTGCTGACACTTCCTCTCCCCAGGCTTCTCCCTCGGACCACCCACCTCCGTCCCACCCCCACTCTCTGGGCTCTGTGCCTTCTTCCCTTGGGGGGGTTCCCCAGCTGCTTCCTCCCCCCCATTCTTCTACGTCCAAGCAGTCCATGAAACCTCCAACCACGGAGGCTGGAGCACAGCCTGCTCTCCTGCTAAGCCCCCAATGCCACGGGGACACATCCAGGCCCAGAAGCAACCTCTGCCAGGCACCAAAGCGGGTCCCCTCATGGGCAGCCAAGCCCTGCAGCAAAACCACAGGCGTCGTCCCCACACTTAGATGCCCGCCAACCCAACTGGGCAGGCGGCCAGAGGACACAGGAGGGGGGCTGGGGCTCCAATGCCAACCTGGGACCCGCAAGCAGGGGAATCTCCTTCTCGTCAGATTGCAGGCGGGCATTTTGCCCTCACCTTTGGACTGGATAGGTGTGCTTTGCAGGCCAGACTCGCCCCCCTGCCCCCCGTCAGACATGCCACCTCCAGGTCCGACCGCCCGAGCTCCCCGCTTGCCCCACCTACTTGGAGGGAGACCTCCTTCACCAAGTGTCTCTTGTTGGGGTCCTCAAAGGGCAGGTGGTTGTTAGGGAGACCATCGGGCACCAGCCTGCCCAGCAAGCTGCCCTTTTCTCGGATCCTCTTGGTCAGCGCGCGAGTGTCCACTCCTGCAAGCGCAAAGGGCCAGTGAGGGCCAGGAGACAGGCTCATCTGCATGTGCGTCCCTCGCAGCCCCCGCCGGACTTAGCGGGAGAACCGAGGCCCGCCCCACAAACACGCCCCACATAGCGGCCACGTTCGTCCCCCAAGTGGCAGCGAACATCTCGTCACACTTCTGCTTCCAGGGGTTTCTGACCGGGCGGCAGCTGTGGGGGCAAATTCTCCCCACCCCGTGGCAGAACACAGAATCATAGAATGGCAGGGTGAGAAGATTCCACCTGAACATTAGGAAGAACTTCCTGACAGTAAGAGCTGTTCGGCAGTGGAATTTGCTCCCAAGGAGTGTGGGGGAGTCTCCTTCTTTGGAGGTCTTTAAGGAGAGGCTTGACAGGCATATGTCAGGAATGCTTTGATGGTGTTTCCCGCTTGGCAGGGGGTTGGACTGGATGGCCCTTGTGGTCTCTTCCAACTCTAGGATTCAATGATTCTATGAGAAGGGACCCCAGGGGTCATCAAGTCCAGCCCCTGCAGGGCCAGTAATCACAACTAAAGCGCTCCTGGCGGATCAGGTCTGCCTAAAAACCTCTAAGAAAGGAGAGTCTGCCATCGGACAAGGGAGCCTCTGACGCTGCCAAACAGACAATTATTCCTAGTGTTGAGCCAGAATCTTCTTTCTTGCCATTTCAATCGGTTGGTTTTGGCCCCACCGAGTGGAGCATCAGAAAACAAGCTTGCCCCGTTCTCCACGGAGGGAATCCACAATGGACTGTACGTTTTGGAATGAGAGGCCCCCGTCTGCTCCCTCCCAGAATCCCAAATGTGAGGGAAACACATGAGTATTTGTCACAAGGACTCCTGGGGGGTGTCTATAACCCCCCCCTCCCCATTTCTGCATTTTCCACCTACAGGACTCTATAATGGAGGCCACATCTTGCACATGGGAAACTGAGGCCAAGAGCACAGCCTGGGCAGGACCAACCCCTGCGGGTGCAGCAGAAAGAGGGCACCAACAGGCTCAGCCCTCTGCCCCCCTCCTGCTGCCCCCCCCAGGGCCTTCCCGCCGGGCCCTCGGCTTACCTTCCAGGCCAGGAATCCCCTTTTCCTGCAGCCAGCGGTCAAGCGAGGTTGTGGCGCTCCAGTGGCTGGGGTTTCGGGAACACTCGCCGACGATGAGGGCTGATACGTGGATGGAGCTGGACTCAAACCACTAGGAGGAGGAAGAAGAAGGGGAGAGGGGATCAGGGCCAGCATCCCACCACCGCAGTCTTCAATAATGTAAGCAGTGCCGGCTGGATCCGTCCAGGTGGGGCCCATCTAGTCCAGCACCCAGATGTCCTTAGTGGGAAACCAGAAAGCAGGATCGGAGCACAAGAGCAGCTCTCCCACAGTTTTCGGATGTGGGGCTGCCTCCAACTGTGGAGACTGAGCATCGTCATCTTGGCTGGCAGCCCTGGAGAGCCCACCATGAATTTGTCTCATCCTCTTTCAAAGCCATCTAGCTTGCCGGCCACCATTGCCTCCTGTGGGAGGGAGTTCCACAGTTTAACTACATCATCGTCATCATCATTATTATTATTAGAATTTATATACATGCCCCATACCTGGGGGTCTCGTGGTGGATCACAGAATAAAACCACAAAAGACATAATCAAAATAAAAACAACAACCAACCTAATAACCCCCCCCCCCAGAAAAGAGCCACATTTTAAAAGGGCATAGGATGCCAATCAGATCACCCAAAGGCCTGGTTAAAAAGGAAGATTTTTGCCTGGCACCTGAAGGCGCCAGGCGAACTTCCCCGGGGAGAGCATTCTACAGATGAGGAGCCAATGCAGAGAAGACCCCGTTCTCGTGTTGCCGCCCTCCAGACCTCTCGAGAAGGAGGCACACAAAGGAGGGCCTCAGAAGGTGATCTCGGGGTCCGGGTCGGTTCATATGGGAACAGGCGGTCCTTGAAACATGGCGCTCCTGAGCCATTTAAGGCTTTATAGGTCAAAACCGGCACTTTGAATTGGGCCCGGAAACTAATCGGTAGCCAGTGCAGTCAGAGCAGGGTCGGTGTGAGATGCTCAAAGCGACTTGCTGGCCGCTGAATTCTGCACCAGCTGGAGTTTCCAAACCGTCTTCAGAGGCAGCCCTGTGTGTAACGCATTGCAGGAATCTAACGTGGAGGTTGCCAGAGTATAGACAACAGAGTCCAGACAGGGGCTTAAGAGCTGAGCCACGAGTTGAAGCTGATGGAAGGCACTCCCGGGCCACATGCATGTTGGGGATCCCTCCTCCCCCACTTGATGCAGGAGGGGGGCTGTGAGAGAGTGGGGTGCGCCCCACAGAGAGGCCCAACTGGGACCCACGTCGTTCTATTTGCAGAAGCAGGGAATTAGGAATTACCATTTCAGTCCTGCAAGATTGTTCCTTAGCTCCCTGTATGAACCCCGGTGATCCGATCAAGGTTTTTTTCAAACAAATTTAATTTACGACTTCTCTAAATACAGGCACAGGCTGGATTCCAAAGGACTAGCGCTTGACCTTTCCGACAGCCACAAGAACCCTCAACGACCAGCTTATTCTCAGGACTGGATGTGGCTCGTATGTCCTTTATAACGGCCTTTGCTGAGAAGCCAGCCGCTCATCCCTATAGATGACAAGCTATGGGAAACAGAACCTGGAGGGCATCTCTGACTGCTTACTCACCCGGCTGAGCCCGTACGGACCCTCCTCTTCCGGCGGGACCCCATAATTTCCGACAAGGGGGTAGGTCAGCACCAAGATCTGCGATTTGTAGGAGGGGTCCGTCAGCGCTTCGAGGTAGCCCACCATGCCTGTCTGGAAGACTGCAGAGAGGAGGCCTGGTCAGCCCCGCAAGGCCCTGGGCAAGGGGCCAGCCCCCCCCCCGCCCCAGGAGCAAGCGCTGTGCCCTCCCGCATCCTGCCCTGACCCGTGTGGGGTTGCCGGCCACACCCCCAGGCACCTGGCCAAAGCCACTTCAAGGGGCTGGCGGGCGATCAGAGGGAATCGAGCTGCGCCATCGGCACCCCCCCCTTGCAGGCCTGACCCTCCAGGGGGTCTCAGAGAAAGCCGAGATGCAGCGCCCCTGGACCCAGACCTCCCTGCCCCCCTCCCCACATTCTCTGGGGCTGCACTTCTCTCGGTCCTGCCTGCCCATCCTGCCGCCACCCCATCCCTTCTCAGGTGACGGGTAATTAGAAGTGCGCCAGAAGACGCTCAGGTATCAGGTGCCGCTGCCCCTGCAGGAGGGAAGGGGGGAACCGCAGCACCCCAGGGCCCACTTCTGGGGAGCCCCCCCCAGGGCTAATTGAGAGGGCACCCGAGGAGGAGGGCTGCCTGGCCTGCCCCTCAGCCTCAAAGGGGGCGTCACATGCAGACCGTGATCCATTTGTTGGCATTGAGTAAGTCTCATGACTTGTTCTAGGTTGATCAGGCCCAGATCACAGAATTGCAGAGCTGGAAGGGGTCCTCAGGGGTCACCTAGCCCAGTGGTCCTCAACCTTGGGCCTCTAGATGTTTTTTGGCCTACAACTCCCATGATCCCTAGCTAGCAGGCCCAGTGGTCAGGGATGATGGGAATTGTAGTCTCAAAACATCTGGAGGCCCAAGGTTGAGGACCACTGGGCTAGCCCACTGTTTCCCAAACTTGGGTCTCTGGCTGCTTTTGGACTACAATTCCCATCATCCTTGACCACTAGTCTTGCTAGCTAGGGATGATGGGCGTTGTAGTCCAACAACAGCTGGAGACCCAAGGTTGGGGAACACTGATCTTTATTCTAGCCCATTGCAGAGCTCTGTCTCAGCTCTGAGCTGCACATCAGTCTCACTGTTTTTTGGGGGGGGGGGTGTCTCATTTTGTTTCCATGCCCTGTCATTTTACTCTTACTGGAATTAGCCAGAGGTCTCTGTGGGGCCCCGAGAGTCTTGCCCCCCCCCTTTTATCCCGGATTCTTTCTGCAACACAAAGCAAAGCTGCAGAAGCCTGCTGAGCACCGGGTCCCGGACCTAGAGAGGGACCCCCGATCGCCCCCCCCCCGAGGAAAGAGAAGCCCCCCCCCCGCCCACGTGGAAGCAGCAGGCTCTGGGGGGCGGGGCAGCCGCGGACCCAGATGGTGGCGGAGGGGGAAAGGGGGAGGGGCCGCCTTTGTCGCTCCCCCGCACCAGCCCCCCCCACCTGATCCCCCCCCCACTCACCCACTTCCCCGGCGGCGGCGACCTTGGCGGCTCCGAAGGGGCGCCCGCGCACCACCGTCCCATCTTCCAGCACCAGGCTGCCCATCGCGGCGCCGGGCACGTGGGCGCGCCCGCCGGCTGGACGGAGAGGCGGCGGCGGCGGCGGCGGCGAGCAGGGAGCAGGAGCGAGCGGGCGAGGAGGCGGCGGCGCGCGGAGCGGGGAAGGAGGGCAGGATCGCCGCCGGCGGGAGGCGGGAGGCGTCGGGGCCGGCCTGGCGCGGAGCGGAGAGGAGCGGAGCGGGCAGACAAGGCGGAGAAGAGGCGGAGCCGCAGCCGGAGAGGAAATGACCCGCCGAGGGGGCGGGAGCCAAGCGGAGCCGCGGGCGCTTTGCTGGGGGTCGCCTGCTCTCCTCCCAGGAGGAGGGGGGGAGGCCTCGATCCCTGCCCCACCCCCAGGATCTACAGCTGGGGGGTCTCCACGCCCCCCCCCAGCCCATCGGCTCTTCCTGCATTGCTTTCAATGGAGGGATCATGCAGCCTTTGCAACGTTGTCCATTGTGAAGTTTGCAGAGGAGGGCGACCCGCTGCCACGCCGGACAGAAGGCCGGCCCCTCTCGGCTTGCTGCCCCCTGTGCCCAGCCAGGCAAGCCTCAGAAATGCCATTTTGTGCAAGCAAAATTTCAAATGCACCCAGCTTTTTGGGGGGAGGAGGCAGCGAAAGGTTGCTGGCCCGCAGGAAGCCGGCAGTCCGTGCAAGGGAGCCGGCAGCTGGGCAGGGCTAGGGGGAGTCGGAATGCAACATCCTGGAGGGCGCCAGGTTGGCAGAGGCTGCTCGGACATCGCCCCAGACCCCGGGGCACGGGCGGGGAGCAGCAAATGCCTGGCGCCGCTGCACAGCCGCAGAGAACTCTGGCCATGCCCCGGTGCCCGTTGCCCCAGGCGCCTCTGGCAGCACGTGGCTCTCCTAGGCGTGTCTTTTCCGGGGAGTCCAGCAGGGGGCGATGCTCTGCCTCTGCAAGGTGCGCAGGTGCGGCTTAGGTAGGAGCAGTGCATTGTGGGAGCACGAAGCGGGGGGGGGGAGATTGAGGCTCATCCTGGGCAAATCTTCGGGCGCGGCAGCCAGCAGGGGGCGCTTTCCAGGAGGGGCAGCGCATGCGTAGAAGAGCCAGACAGGCTTGGCGCTACCTTTATATGTGGGGCACCCGAGGAGTGTGAACCTGGCAAGGAAAAGCCGATGATCCCCGCCCTGGCAGAGGCAGCCACCTTGAGCGTTTGACACTCAGCGGTTCCTGCATGGCGGGGGTTGGTCTAGATGACCCTCGGGTCCCATCCAACCCTACTGTTAGGGAATTTTATGGGGGGGCACCCAAACGAGGCTTCATTTGGGAATCAAGATTGGCACAAATGCCCTCAAGGGGACCCCGGTGTCTGATCCTACAACACCACTCTAGTATCGCACCGACACGAACCCCTCAAGATCAAGCCCTGTGTAATAAAGGCTCCCTTTCCTACCCTTTCTCTGTTGCCTGAGACTCTATGAAACCATATTTCTTTATGAATGAATACCGTGTATCTGTATTTCTAAATGAAACCCCCTTTTGCGACCCTGGCCAAGGGCTCTCAGGGATGCAGGGAACAGCCATAATCCTTTAAGCGAGAGGTCATGTAGCCAGGGTGGTGCTCCTCTGCATATCCATAATCCATTCAGGTACCATCTCCTGCCATTTCCGACCCTAGGCAATACACACACCTGGACCCATTGTTTTTCCCCGCCAGGTACTCAAGGATCCCCTCCCAGATACTTACTGGTACTTGCTTAACAATGTCCTGGGACATCGTGCATTGTTACCTGTGAGGGACGAGGGATACAGGGAAGTCCCTCCCATCTTAAGTTCCAGCCCATCCCCAAGCGCGGGAGAGAGTAAGGAGAGCTCTGCCTCCAGCGGAGAGTCAGGAAGTGGTGTCCGAGGCTCAGGCAAGGTTGTGGAGCCCAGGCCGCAGGTGGGACAGGAAGTAGGACGCACAGGGGGGAGGCCAATTCCCCCAACTCCCGAATTGCGACGCAAACGTAGGGGGAAGAGGTTGGGTCTGCCAAAGCTGTGGTGCTGGAAGAAAACGCGCCAATCGCCATTCGGGAGTTCAGACACCTCACCTTAAGGATGCATTTTTACTGCTCTGAACACTGTAAATAATCAGCACTTAATAAAAACCTTAAAAGACCATGCTGGAGTCGTTACTCTAGAGTAGCCATACCAGGCCCTCTGACAGCAACTCCCGAATCTTTTTTTGGCTACTTTGGAGTGCAGCGATGAGCGCTCAAGAGGCTGAGCATTGGAGGCTGGAGGCCGAAGCAGCGAAGCAGGAGCTGCAGAACCTCACAGCGCACGCACAGCAGCAATTGCATGCCGCTCAGGAGGAAGCGCGAGGGGCGCAGGAGGAGCTGAACAAGCTGGTGGACCAGGTGAGGACAAAAGAGGAGACTGAGAAACAGCTAAGGGTGATGGTTTTGGACCTACAGAAGAAGTTGGAAGAGGAGAAAGCCGCTAGAGGTGGGGGGGTGCCCCAGCCGCAGCTAGTCCAAGTGAGAAGGGGACAGAGCCTAGTCACCAAGTTTAGCGGCGACCCTAGGGAATACCTAGGATTCGAGACAGAAATAAATTATGCGCTGGAATTGCATGCAGCAGAATTCCCAGATGACGCGCACAGAGTCTCCTTTATCATAGAGCATTTGACGGGGGCCGCCCGAGAATGGGTAAGACCGCTCATCGCGCAAAAAAATCCTTGCATGAAGAACGCAAAATTATTTCTAGAAGCTTTAAAAATAATGTACGCTAGTGACAGTGAAATGGAGGCCACTAAAGAGGAGCTTCATAACTTAACACAAGGAAAATCGACAGTTAGGGACTACTGGGCGAGATTCACCATGCTGGTGCACAAACTGGGGTGGGATCTGCAAAGTGAGCCAGTGAAATCAGCCTTCTACATGGGTTTGCACGCAGACGTTAAGGATGAGCTGGCAAGAGGTCCCAAACCGCGAACTATGGATGAGTTAAGCAAAGCGGCGCTAGCGGTGGGGGTGAGACAGGAATCCAGATGGAATGACAAACAAGCGACGCGCGCAGCAAAACCTTGGTTCCCACGCTCCCAGGACAGACCACATCACCAAACCCCACCCCAGGGCCCGCCCCCACACCCGCCCAGGCCAAGCCCAGAGCCGGAACCGATGGAGATCGGAGGAGCGCGCGCGCGGGCTTTTCAAACCCCGGCGGCGCCAAGACGCAAGGAGGGAAGAGGCGGGAATTGCTTTCTCTGCAACTCCCCCCGGCATCGCGTCAGAGACTGCCCTCATCGCAGAGAGTGGCAAGGAAAGGCGGGAACGGTTGTACCTTCCCCAGCTGACGCAGCACCACAGCAGGGAAACGAGACAGCCTGGCTGCAGGAGACAAGGGGGAGCGGCCAGGCACAGTCAGCAGACAACAGCCCCCGCCCGCCCACCCGCACAGAGAGGAGCACAGCCAGCCCACCCCTCCCAGAGCAGGAGTGGTTCTAGAAGTCACGCTCACGCTCCCAAATGGCTATCCCCTGACAGTCCTCGCCTTAATTGACAGTGGTGCCTCAGCCAACTTCTTCTCGAGAAACTTTGCGGAAGAGCACCAGATCCAACTTCTGCAGCTGGATTTTCCCCTGCACGTGGCCACCATTGACGGCAGAGAGCTGCTGGGAGGGGCCATCACGCATCAAACCCCCCCCATGAGAATGACGGTGGGAAGGCACTCAGAGACACTGGCTTTCAACGTCACAACCATCTCAGACCCCCCCATCGTTTTGGGCATGAGCTGGCTGACGCGCCACGACCCCTCCATAAGTTGGCACCAGAGATGCATCACTTTTGGATCGGACTTTTGTCTGGAACATTGCATGCAGCACCAACCAGGGGAGGGGCCTCCGATAGCCACGGTGGCCACCATGCACGTCAAGGGGGGTGAGGCAATACCCAAGCCGTACTGGGACCTGCAGGAGGTCTTCAGCGAAGCGGAGTCCGACCACCTACCCCCACACAGGCCTTTTGACTGCCAGATCAACCTGGTGCCAGGGGCAACTATACCCCCAGCCAAGCTGTACGCCATGTCAGATCAGGAACTGGAGGATCTGCGCGCTTTCATCGACAAGAACCTCAAGCGGGGGTTCATCAGAGAAAGCAAGGCAGCAGGGGGCAGCCCGGTCTTCTGGGTGGACAAGAAAGACACGCAACAGCGCCGTCTGGTGGTGGATTTTAGACGGCTGAATTCGGTGACAGAGCCAATGGCTTTCCCCATGCCCAGAGTGGATGATCTCCTGACAGCGGCACGCAGGGGCAAGATCTTCACCAAGCTCGACCTAAGAGGGGCGTACAACTTGATTAGGATCCGGGAGGGTGATGAATGGAAAACCACGATGTTCACGCCTCTGGGCTCTTTTGAATATCTGGTGATGCCCTTCGGGTTGCAAGGGGGCTCAGCATGCTTCCAGGCCTTCATGCAAAACGTCCTGGGGTCCCTCCTCTTCAAGAACTGCTTGGTCTTTCTGGATGACATCCTTATCTACTCCAATGACCCAGTGCAGCATGTGAAGGATGTCAGGGAGGTGTTGCAGCGCCTGAAGGACAACCACCTGTATGTGAAGCTGGAGAAGTGCAAGTTTCACACCAAAGAAGTGGACTTCCTAGGCTACAAGCTGTCAGACAAGGGGCTGGCGATGGACAAGGACAAGGTGCAGGCCATCCTGGACTGGCACAGCCTCAGGACGCGCAAAGATGCCCAACGCCTACTAGGCTTCGCGAACTTCTACAGGAAGTTCATCAAGAACTTCTCTCGCGTCACGGCTCCTATCACCGACTGCCTGAGAGGCAAGCAGAAGTTCCGGTGGACACCAGAGGCGCAAGCAGCGTTCGAAAGCCTCAAGAGGGTATTCGCTTCAGACCAGCACCTGTTCCACGTGGTGCAGGATGCGCCCCTACGCCTGGAGACAGATGCTTCGGACAAGGCTCTGGGAGCGATTCTGTTGCAACTGGACGCCAACAGAGAGTGGAGACCCTGTGCCTTCTTCTCCAGGAAGCTGACCCAGCCGGAACGCAACTACACAGTGTTTGACAGGGAACTTCTCGCGATCCACGCTGCGTTCCAGCACTGGCGACACTTCCTGGTGGGCGCCAAGCACCCCATCCAGGTGTGCACAGACCACAAGAACCTGGAGTTCTGGAGAACTGCCAGGGTGCTCAACCAGCGGCAGATACGGTGGGCAGAGTTCTTCTCGAACTTCAACTTCTCCATCCACTACATCCCGGGGGAGCAGAACGTCAGGGCGGATGCCCTCTCCCGCAAGCCAGAGTACATGGAGGAGGAGTTGCCACCGGCACCCAGGCATATTTTCCCCCCATCAGCATGGTCCTGCGGAGCAACAGTGGTGAGCGAGGCAGAACTCACAGCACTGACAGCAGCTGATGAATTTGCCACCCGCATCTTCAGAGAACTGAGAGGGGGGGGGAGCAGGCCAAAGACTTTGAGGAAAGGAGGGGTTTGCTTTTTTACAAGGGAGCCCTGTACCTGCCAACCAAACAGCTGAGAGGTAAGGCCCTCAAGCAGATGCACGACAACCCAACGGCGGGTCATTTTGGAAGGGACAAAACCACTCACCTAGTCATGAGACACTTCTGGTGGCCAGGGGTGCGGGAGGATGTTCGGGATTATGTAAGGGGATGTGACACCTGCCAGCGAGCAAAGGTGGTCAGAGCGCCACCAGCTGGTTTGCTGGAGCCCTTAGCCACACCGCACAGGCCGTGGGAAGTAGTGTCCATGGACTTCATCACAGACCTGCCGTCGTCCAGGGGCAAGACCGCAGTGTTGGTGGTGGTGGACCTCATGTCCAAAATGTGCCATTTTATACCGTGTGCCAGGGCGGTCTCGGCAGAAGAGACGGCCAAACTGTTTGTTGACCACGTATTCAGACTGCATGGATTGCCTTTAAGGGTTATTTCGGATCGTGGCCGCCAATTTGTTTCCAGGTTCTGGCGGCGGCTCATGAACCTCCTGCAGGTGGAGGTCAGCTTGTCGACGGCTAGGCACCCGCAAACCAATGGACAGGCGGAGCGGGTCAACGCCATTCTGCAGCAGTACCTGAGATGTTACGTCAGCCAGAGGCAAACGGACTGGGTGGATCGCCTGCCACTGGCAGAATTTGCCTACAACAATGCGGTGCACGTCTCCACAGGGGTGTCGCCCTTTAAGGCCAACTACGGGCGCGACCTCAGATCTTTCCCGGAGAGGGAGGGGGAGGAGGAGGAAGAGGGCCCACAGGCAGAGGATTGGGCAGAGGACCTGGAGACGGTGCACCAGCAGCTCAGAGAACACTTGGAGAGGGCCAAGGAAGCGTACAAGAAGGGGGCAGATCGCCACAGGCGACCGGGAGAGGTCATCAGGGTGGGGGACAAGGTTTGGTTATCCTCGGAAGGTCTTCCCACCAGGGGGCGATGCAAGAAGTTAGCACCCAGGAGGCTGGGCCCCTTCACGGTCACGCAACAGGTCAACCCGGTAGCCTTCAGGCTAGCACTGCCGGAGGACATGAGAGTGCACCCAGTGTTTCATAGATCGCTGCTGTCGCCGTACAGGGAAAGTACCAGGTTCAGGGACAGCGATCAGCCTCCAGAGGGAGGGGGGGAGACGGGAGACGCCCGACAGCTCAATGAGGCAACTGAGATTTTAGACTCAAGGAGAGGGGTGAGAGGACTGGAGTACCTGATAGCATGGGAGGACACTCCGCCGTCCCACAATGAGTGGATACCGGCCACAGAAGTACCTGAGGAATTTTTAGTGGAAGAGTTCCACGCCCTGTTCCCCCACAGGCCCAAGCCCTGGCACATGGAAAGGGAGGGAGAGGGGGAGGGGCAGGAGGAAGGGATAGCAGGCAGCAGCTCTCCATGGAGATGGGAAGCGGAATTTGAGGACACGGAAGAAGAGGTGTGGGTTTCACCGAGGTCAACGACGTCAGAGGCAGGAGAGGACTGGCAGAACATTTTTACTCCCACCAGCTCTGACGCCACTGACTTCTTGGGATTCCCGTCTTCTCAGGGGGAAGGAGAAAGATCGCAGGATTGGGGGGAAATTTTTACACCCACAGGCTCGGATGCCACAGACTTCTTGGGGTTTCACTCGTCCCCAGCAAGCGGAGAGCCACTAGGAAGGGGGGGAGAGGAGCCTGGGAGGGGGATGGATGTGAGGGACGAGGGATACAGGGAAGTCCCTCCCATCTTAAGTTCCAGCCCATCCCCAAGCGCGGGAGAGAGTAAGGAGAGCTCTGCCTCCAGCGGAGAGTCAGGAAGTGGTGTCCGAGGCTCAGGCAAGGTTGTGGAGCCCAGGCCGCAGGTGGGACAGGAAGTAGGACGCACAGGGGGGAGGCCAATTCCCCCAACTCCCGAATTGCGACGCAAACGTAGGGGGAAGAGGTTGGGTCTGCCAAAGCTGTGGTGCTGGAAGAAAACGCGCCAATCGCCATTCGGGAGTTCAGACACCTCACCTTAAGGATGCATTTTTACTGCTCTGAACACTGTAAATAATCAGCACTTAATAAAAACCTTAAAAGACCATGCTGGAGTCGTTACTCTAGAGTAGCCATACCAGGCCCTCTGACATTACCTTATGCTAATCCTGTTTACCTCCTGTTTACCTGTATGCTAATGCCCCTTGCCCCTTCCCCTTTTCTGACTTTTACCCTGTCACAAGTGATGTATGTATGATGCTTTCGATGTGCATTATGGGATGGTGGTGGGAACTTTTAAAAGTTCTTGCAGCCCTGTTCACGGTGTTCAGTCTGGCATTGAACCTGCTGCGCAGTAATAAACCTTGCTGTTTGCTCCGGATCGTGGCTGGACTCCTTCCTTTTATACTCCGCAACGACCACAGGCCCTTGCCTGATGAGCTGGGTGGCTGAGCATTCTCGCACCCAAATTTTTGCCCTAACACTACAAATCTATGGTGTGTATGGAGAATGTCCAAGCATTGAACCGGAGACTGTGAAACTGAAACTCACAAGTATTTTCACAGCAAGAATTTTGTGTTGTTCGCCAAAGGCTCCTGAGGCTGTTTCAAGAGGAAACACTTGAGGAAATTAAACGGTAAGAAAAGCCTTCTGGATCAGACCAATGGCTCATCCAGGGCTCTCACATGGGCCAAATTTCAAATCACTCCCTGGGTGTAAAGCTGACACCAGCAGAAGAGCTACTTTGCTTCTGGGTCCCAGATGCGAATTATGCTCCTTGCCTCGGGCTGCTGCATCCAGCCTAACAGATCTTGCCTGCTGCCACCATCAGTGCAGAAGTTTTTGCACAACTCCAATCTTAGGGCCACACACACCACCTGGGAGGCTGCTCTAGCATCAAGCGGGGAGCAGGTGCCCCTTGCTTGTACGTGATTCGTGGCACCCTCCAAAACTCTTTGGCAAGCTGAAGGGAGCAGCAAAGATGAAGAGTGAGTCCCCTGCAATGCAAGAGTCCCAGGAAGGACCTACTCAGTCCCAGAAGGAAAATTAGCCATATTTCTTTATGAATGAATACCGTGTATCTGTATTTCTAAATGAAACCCCCTTTTTGCGACCCTGGCCAAGGGCTCTCAGGGATGCAGGGAACAGCCATAATCCTTTAAGCGAGAGGTCAGGTAGCCAGGGTGGTGCTCCTCTGCATATCCATAATCCATTCAGGTACCATCTCCTGCCATTCCCAACCCTCCGAAGCCAGAGGCAATACTCACACCTGGACCCATTGTTTTTCCCCGCCAGGTACTCAAGGATCCCCTCCCAGATACTTACTGGTACTTGCTTATCAATGTCCTGGGACATCGTGCATTGTTACCTTATGCTAATCCTGTTTACCTCCTGTTTACCTGTATGCTAATGCCCCTTGCACCTTCCCCTTTTCTGACGTTTTACCCTGTCACAAGTGATGTATGTATGATGCTTTCGATGTGCATTATGGGATGGTGGTGGGAACTTTTAAAAGTTCTTGCAGCCCTGTTCACGGTGTTCAGTCTGGCATTGAACCTGCTGCGCAGTAATAAACCTTGCTGTTTGCTCCGGATCGTGGCTGGACTCCTTCCTTTTATACTCCGCAACGACCACAGGCCCTTGCCTGATGAGCTGGATGGCTGAGGATTCTCGCACCCAGAATTTTGCCCTAACACTTAATTTCAGCAATTGTGGCTGGGGATGTCAACACGGGTGCCCTGGCTCCAGCTTGACTCTTACTGGGGGGCAACGGACAAACCCCATCCATGAGGCCTTTTGGGGGTTTGGGGGGGGCAGCAGCTGCAGCGAGGCTTCTGTGATAATCCCAAAATATCAAAGCGGCCTTGGCAGAGAAGGGGGGAGCCCAGGGACACCCAGAGGTGCTGCGGGCGCCTCCTCTTCTGGGACTCTCTGGCCAGCAGCCCCCAGGCAGAGAGAGCAATGCCACAGCCCCTGAGCCCTGGGGGGTTTCGGTTCCGCCACAAGGACCATTCCTCTCCGTGTTCCAGTTCCAGACTTTATTACAAACTTGTGGCACAAGCCAAAGGGTTTCTGTCCAGCCGCAGGCCAGGAGGAGCAGAGGGAAGAGAGGCCTCTAGGAGACCTTCGCCTTCCGCCTCTGGGTGACCCACAGAAGGAGGGAGAGGGCAATGGTGACGGCTCCCAAGGTCCCAAAGAACAGCAGGTAGGGAAAGGTGCCCTGGAAAAGAAAGGTCAGTTAGGAAAACTGCTCTCCTCTTGGGTCAGCCCCCCAAAGCCCCGAGCCAGAGTCTGCCGGGTGCCTCTGGGGAAGGAAGGCTGGGAGGGCGAAGCAGCTTTGACTCTTGGCTGCTGCCTTCTTGCAGAATAACGAGAATCATCAATTTGTTGAGTTGGAAGGGTCCCTGAGGGTCATCCAGTGCAACCCCCTACAATGCAGGAATCTTTTTGCCCATCGTGGGGCTCGAACCTGCGGCCCTGAGCCGCCAACACAGCTGCAGGGCTGGGGCAAGGCTCCCGCAGTTGGGCCGGGGGCGGGGGGGCGGGGAGGCAGCAGCGGCCCTACATTCCTGGCCTCCACTGTCTCCCAGCCCTCGGGCTTTCCTGGGGCACAAAAAAAGATGCTCTGCTCCAGTTCAGTATCACAACACCCCCCCCCGACACCTTCTTTGCACCCCTGCTCTCAAACACAAAGCCCCCCCCCCGCCCTCTGAAGCCAGCCCACCTGGCGCAGGCACTTGTAGCCGTAGTGTGGGCTGATGCAGAGGCACTGGGGCAAGCCGGGCCCATCCGGGACACACGAGGAGTCCTTTGGGCACAGGTGGCCTGTAGGAGGAAGAGGACAAAGGAGGGTGAATAATAGAATCCTAGAGTTGGAAGAGACCACAAGGGCCATCCAGTCCAACCCCCTGCCAAGCAGGAAACACCATCAAAGCATTCTTGACAGATGGCTGTCAAGCTGTCAAGCCTCTGCTTAAAGACCTCCAAAGAAGGAGACTCCACCACACTCCTTGGCAGCAAATCCCACTGCCAAACAGCTCTTACTGTCAGGAAGTTCTTTCTAATGTTTAGGTGGAATCTTCTTTCTTGTAGTTTGAATCCATTGCTCCGTGTCCGCTTCTCTGGAGCAGCAGAAAACAACCTTTCTCCCTCCTCCATATGACATCCTTTCATATATTTGAACATGGCTATCATATCACCCCTTAACCTTCTCTTCTCCAGGCTAAACATACCCAGCTCCCTAAGCCGTTCCTCATAAGGCATCGTTTCCAGGCCTTTGACCATTTTGGTTGCCCTCCTCTGGACACGTTCCAGCTTGTCAGTATCTTTCTTGACTTTCCCCCGATCCTGCACTTCCCAGGCCTCCCTTCACAGCAGGTGAAGAATCTTTCAGCAGTGTCTGCGGGATCAGGCCAGTGGCCCGACTAGTGCAGCATCTCATTCTACAAATATCCCAAAGAACCTTGGAATCCAGATAGACTGCCTCTGGACCTGGAGGTTCTAGAAGAACACAAGAAAAGCCTGCTGGATCAGGCTAGTGGCAAATCTAGTCTAGCGCCCTGTTCTTACAGTGGCCGACCACTTGCCTGTTATGGGAAACTTGCAAGCAGGATTTGATCAGACTACCAGGGCCAGGCCATGATGTCTCGGTGGCGGGGGCAATGAGACCACCCCCAGGGAGCTCCCCAGGTCCTTGCAGGCCTCCCCTCTGTTTCAGCGAGGTCTGAGCAGAACGTCCCACACGAGGCCACAGGGTCTTGTGCAGGAGAACCTCCTGGCAGACGGTGCTCCGTGAGCCACGGGCATCTGCCCTCCCCTCCTGCAGCCCTTGGCACTAACGCAAGAGAGCTTCAGCAGCGGTCCTTTCTAGGGCTGTGCCTCGAACGAGACACATGGTTGCCGTGAGCAAGTGGGCCAGGGGGCACCAGGGATTCTGGGATGCCCCTGGACTCTGAACTGTGTTGCTGCCCTCCCCTGAGCTGGCCTGAGCTGAAGACCGGACAGACACAGCACCATGCCCAGATCCCAGGGTGGGTCCCTCTCGGCCCACAGGGCAATTTTGGAACCCCTGGATGGTTCAGAACCCCACCCCACCCCACCCCACCTCCTGTTCCTGCACCTCAGGCCACATCTCTAAGAATGCACAATCATGTACAGTGGAACCTCGGTTTACGAACACAAATGGTTCCAGAAGTCTGTTCATAAACCGAAGTGTTCGTAAACCGAAGTGAACTTTCCCATTGAAAGTAATGGGAAGTTGATTAATCCGTTCTAGACGAGGAAAAACACCCCCTAGAACGGATTAACCGCTTTGCTCCGATGCCTTTGCGGAGGCCGGGGACCGCTTTCGCACAGCCCAGTCGCGGAAACGCTCCCCGGCCTCCGCAAAGGCATCGGAGCGAAGCCCAGCCTCCCCGAAGGTATCCGACGCTCCGATGCCTTTGGGGAGGCCGGGCCTTCGCTGCGGGCCTCCAGGAGGCATCGGAGCGAAGGCCTGGCCTCCCCGAAGGCATCGGACGCTCAGTAGACCTCCGGCACCTCGGTTTACTAACTTCCGGGTTAGGATAGTTCGTAAACCGAAAGTTCGTAAACCGAGGTGTTCGTAAACCGAGGTACCACTGTACAGTGGTTCCTCGCTTAACGAATGCCCTGCTTAACGAAATTTCCGCTTAACAAAATGACAAAAAGACAAATGCGTCTTACGAAAAATTCGTCTAGCGAATCACGGTTTCCCATAGGAATGCATTGAAATTCAATTAATGCGTTCCTGTGGGCAAAAAAAAATTTCAATGCATTCCTATGGGATTCGCTAGACGAATTTTTCGCTATAAGAAAAGACCCGTGGAACGAATTAATTTCGTCTAGCGAGGCACCACTGTATTGTCAACCACGAAGAAGGGAGAGGAGAGACCTGGCAAGGAAGACCCAGTACCAGCAGCACTCAAAGGCACATTGTGTGGCCTTCACGCTCTCCCGGTGCAAAAGGGGTGTTGGAGGAGGAGGGTGTCCCTTGGGTCCACCTCTGTGCTCAGCAAGGCTCCAGTTCCTACACACAGCGCCATCCTGCAGCTCTTTCACTGCAGCGGATAGAGGAAGTACTTTAATGGCTTCCCAAAGCGATGCCTCCTGGGCCCTCCAGCTGCCCTGACACCCCCATTCCACACGAGGTTGCTCCTCCAGCACCCACACAGGCCAGCCCCCGCCCAGCCCCTCCATACCGAGCCCCCCTGAGCTGTTGCAGGGGTTCCTCTGGCCATGGCAGACCCGGCTCCTCCCTCGGAGGGTGACGTTCTCCCAGCCTTCGTTGCCTCCAGGGCAGTCCAGCGTCGGGGGCAGAACTCTGCGGATCAAGGGGGGGATTTTGAATCTCACCAAGTCCAGAACTGGTTTTTGCCCAACTGTCCCAACAGCAGGACCCAGGGGCCGTATCCCAGGGGCCTGCCCTGCAGCCAGGGGCCACGGGAGCCACAAAAAGCTTCCCGGCCACCACTCAGCTGCTATCTCCCGGGAGGCAGCAGCACCTTGTGATGCCATCGCCCTCGGCCACGGTTGACCCAGCCCAGGAGCAGCAAAAGCCCCCCGCCCAGCTCTCCCCCCCCACTCACAGAGTCTGCAGCTGGGTGAAGCCCCGGAAGGCGTCTTCAGGGAGAGGCTCCAAGGGGTTGTCAGTCAGGTCGCTGCATTGAGAAGGAGGAAGCAGAGTCAGGCCCTGCGCTCCGGCACAGAAACCCAGGAAAGGGCCTGATGCAGAGTCAGGCCCACTGGCAGCGGCTCTCCGGGGCAATGGTTCTCGTACTTTTTTTCTCTGGCCCACGGAATAAACATTTGCTTTGGCTGCACCAACTTTTAAATTCTTAAGAAATACATTGGGAAACGACAAGATTAGCTGCGGGCGGAGCTAGTCAGAGCTTGGAGTGCAGCGACTGAGGAAGGAGCAGAAGGGCTGCTGCCTCTTGGATTTGGGTGACTGTCCAGGCTTGTGTGGGTGTTTGTTTCTGGCTGTGACCTTGTTTGTTTCTGGCTGTGACCTTTCACCTAGAAGTGTGAGTCAGGAAGTTCAGGTGATTAGCTGTGGGCGGAGCTAGTCAGAGCTTGGAGTGCAGCGACTGAGGAAGGAGCAGAAGGGCTGCTGCCTCTTGGATTTGGGTGACTGTTCAGGCTTGTGTGGGTGTTTGTTTCTGGCTGTGACCTTGTTTGTTTCTGGCTGTGACCTTTCACCTAGAAGTGTGAGTCAGGAAGTTCAGGTGATTAGCTGTGGGCGGAGCTAGTCAGAGCTTGGAGTGCAGCGACTGAGGAAGGAGCAGAAGGTGAGCTGAGCTTGGGAGACACTCTGTAGGTTTTGTGGCTTTGTCTTTTGGGGCTGTGTGTGAGTAAGTTTGTGTGCTTATCTGTTTTCTTACTTGTTTGTGTGCTTGTGCTGGTTTTCTAGGGCTGCTGCCTCTTGGATTTGGGTGACTGTTCAGGCTTGTGTGGGTGTTTGTTTCTGGCTGTGACCTTGTTTGTTTCTGGCTGTGACCTTTCACCTAGAAGTGTGAGTCAGGAAGTTCAGGTGATTAGCTGCGGGCGGAGCTAGTCAGAGCTTGGAGTGCAGCGACTGAGGAAGGAGCAGAAGGGCTGCTGCCTCTTGGATTTGGGTGACTGTTCAGGCTTGTGTGGGTGTTTGTTTCTGGCTGTGACCTTGTTTGTTTCTGGCTGTGACCTTTCACCTAGAAGTGTGAGTCAGGAAGTTCAGGTGATTAGCTGTGGGCGGAGCTAGTCAGAGCTTGGAGTGCAGCGACTGAGGAAGGAGCAGAAGGGCTGCTGCCTCTTGGATTTGGGTGACTGTTCAGGCATGTGTGGGTGTTTGTTTCTGGCTGTGACCTTGTTTGTTTCTGGCTGTGACCTTTCACCTAGAAGTGTGAGTCAGGAAGTTCAGGTGATTAGCTGCGGGCGGAGCTAGTCAGAGCTTGGAGTGCAGCGACTGAGGAAGGAGCAGAAGGGCTGCTGCCTCTTGGATTTGGGTGACTGTTCAGGCTTGTGTGGGTGTTTGTTTCTGGCTGTGACCTTGTTTGTTTCTGGCTGTGACCTTTCACCTAGAAGTGTGAGTCAGGAAGTTCAGGTGATTAGCTGTGGGCGGAGCTAGTCAGAGCTTGGAGTGCAGCGACTGAGGAAGGAGCAGAAGGTGAGCTGAGCTTGGGAGACACTCTGTAGGTTTTGTGGCTTTGTCTTTTGGGGCTGTGTGTGAGTAAGTTTGTGTGCTTATCTGTTTTCTTACTTGTTTGTGTGCTTGTGCTGGTTTTCTAGGGCTGCTGCCTCTTGGATTTGGGTGACTGTTCAGGCTTGTGTGGGTGTTTGTTTCTGGCTGTGACCTTGTTTGTTTCTGGCTGTGACCTTTCACCTAGAAGTGTGAGTCAGGAAGTTCAGGTGATTAGCTGCGGGCGGAGCTAGTCAGAGCTTGGAGTGCAGCGACTGAGGAAGGAGCAGAAGGGCTGCTGCCTCTTGGATTTGGGTGACTGTTCAGGCTTGTGTGGGTGTTTGTTTCTGGCTGTGACCTTGTTTGTTTCTGGCTGTGACCTTTCACCTAGAAGTGTGAGTCAGGAAGTTCAGGTGATTAGCTGTGGGCGGAGCTAGTCAGAGCTTGGAGTGCAGCGACTGAGGAAGGAGCAGAAGGTGAGCTGAGCTTGGGAGACACTCTGTAGGTTTTGTGGCTTTGTCTTTTGGGGCTGTGTGTGAGTAAGTTTGTGTGCTTATCTGTTTTCTTACTTGTTTGTGTGCTTGTGCTGGTTTTCTAGGGCTGCTGCCTCTTGGATTTGGGTGACTGTTCAGGCTTGTGTGGGTGTTTGTTTCTGGCTGTGACCTTGTTTGTTTCTGGCTGTGACCTTTCACCTAGAAGTGTGAGTCAGGAAGTTCAGGTGATTAGCTGCGGGCGGAGCTAGTCAGAGCTTGGAGTGCAGCGACTGAGGAAGGAGCAGAAGGGCTGCTGCCTCTTGGATTTGGGTGACTGTTCAGGCTTGTGTGGGTGTTTGTTTCTGGCTGTGACCTTGTTTGTTTCTGGCTGTGACCTTTCACCTAGAAGTGTGAGTCAGGAAGTTCAGGTGATTAGCTGTGGGCGGAGCTAGTCAGAGCTTGGAGTGCAGCGACTGAGGAAGGAGCAGAAGGTGAGCTGAGCTTGGGAGACACTCTGTAGGTTTTGTGGCTTTGTCTTTTGGGGCTGTGTGTGAGTAAGTTTGTGTGCTTATCTGTTTTCTTACTTGTTTGTGTGCTTGTGCTGGTTTTCTAGGGCTGCTGCCTCTTGGATTTGGGTGACTGTTCAGGCTTGTGTGGGTGTTTGTTTCTGGCTGTGACCTTGTTTGTTTCTGGCTGTGACCTTTCACCTAGAAGTGTGAGTCAGGAAGTTCAGGTGATTAGCTGCGGGCGGAGCTAGTCAGAGCTTGGAGTGCAGCGGCGCGCGCCTAGCGGCGCGCGCATTTTGACCCATCTTTTTGATCTAGGGCAGCAAGTCTTACACGTTTGTTAGGGGGGACCTAGGCCTCTTCCTCTTTCCCCCTTGACTTCAAGGTTTTCAAGATGGAGGTGGAGGGAACAACCGTTGTCACCTGCAATTCCTGTGCAATGTTTGTTTTCTTGCCAAAGGATGTGGGTAGCTACACGTGCAACAATTGCAAGTTGGTTGCCCTACTAGAAAACAAGGTTGCCCTTCTGGAAGAGAAGGTGCAGCAGCTTCAGGGGCGTGTATCTACGCTCCAGAGAATTAAGGAGCTGGAGCTTTTCTTGGATGCAGCAGAGCACACTGTCTGCACCAAGGAGGAGACAGGGGATCTCCCTGAGGAGGAGGTCAGTTCCCCAACACAGCAGCCAGATGTATGGAGGAACGTGACTCATAGAAGTAGAAGGCCCAGGGATCGCTCTGAGTGCTTAGAATTACACAACCGTTTTGAAGTGCTCATGGAAGACGAGGAACAGACTCCACCTGAGGATCTCTCCCTCATCACAGTTGATGAGGAATATGAAGACGAGCAGCAAAGTCAGTCCTCCGGGAATATGCAGGTAACCTTGGAAGGGACAGCACATGGAAGAATCCCAACCAAGCCTATGAAGAGGCGTGTAGTGGTGATTGGGGATTCCCTACTGAGGGGTACAGAAGCAGTGATCTGTGGGCCTGACAAGATGTCTCGAGAGGTGTGCTGTCTACCTGGGGCCAAGATCAAAGATGTAACAGAACGGCTGCAAGGAATCATAAAACCCACCGACAAATACCCCTTCCTTTTGGTGCATGTGGGAACCAATGACACTGCAAGCCATAGCTTACAGAAGATCAAAAATGATTATGAGGCTCTGGGCAGGAAGTTGAAGCAATTAGATGCACAAATTGTCATCTCTTCTGTCCTCCCAGTTGAACGACATGGCCCAGGGAGAGAGGGAAAAATAGGGGAAGTGAACAACTGGCTTCGCAAATGGTGCAAACAGGAACGGTTTGGATTCCTAGATCACGGTCTGCAGTTTCTTGAAGATGGACTTCTGGCAAGTGATGGACTGCACCTCACAAAAGTTGGGAGGAATGTTTTTGCCACAAAACTCAAAAACCTCATCAGGAGGGCTTTAAACTGACTTATGTGGGGGAGGGAGACAGTTGTCCTGAAGGTAGGAGTCTATCAAATGCTGAAGATGATCATCCAAATGTCAAGGACCAAATGGAGCAAGCAGCATGCAGACCTAGTGGTGGGACGAAAATATCCTTAAATAAGAGACATGGGGGAATGATCAACGGTCTTCAATGTCTGTATACTAATGCACAGAGCATGGGAAATAAACAAGATGAACTTGAGCTCTTGGTACAGCAAACTAAATATGACATAATAGGCATCACTGAAACCTGGTGGGATGAGTCTCATGACTGGAATGTAGTAATAGAGGGATACAATCTATTTAAGAGAAATAGACCAAACAGGAAAGGAGGAGGAGTAGCTTTATATGTTAGGGATATGTATACCTGTGAAGAGATCCAGGATTTAAAACTTCAAAGCCAAATTGAGAGTATCTGGGTCAAAATTAAGGGAGAGAAAAACAACAGTGATCTCATTGTGGGAGTTTACTATAGATCCCCAAGCCAAACTGAGGACACAGATGATGCCTTCCTGGAACAGATGGCCAAGCATTCCAAAGGAAGTGAGATAGTAGTAATGGGGGATTTCAACTATCCTGATATTTGTTGGATGTCAAACTCAGCCAAGAGCATAAGGTCGAACAGATTCCTCACTGGCCTTGCAGACAACTTCATTGTCCAGAAAGTGGGAGAAGCAACAAGAGGATCAGCCATTTTAGATCTGGTCCTAACCAATAGTGATGACTTGGTTAGTGGGGTAGAAGTGGCAGGATCATTAGGTGGGAGTGACCATGCTCTTCTGGAGTTTATTATCCAGCGGAAAGGAGCAACCAAGCATACTAAGGTCCAAATTCTAGACTTTAAGAAAGCCGACTTCAGAAAACTTAGGGAAACGCTGGGTGAAATCCCATGGACAGTAATACTAAAAGGGAAGGGAGTTCATGATGGTTGGGAGTTTGTTAAAAGGGAGATATTAAAAGCACAACTTCAGGCAATACCAATGAGACGGAAACATGGAAGGTGCCTAAAGAAGCCAGGCTGGCTATCTAAAGAACTTTTGACTGAGTTAAGATTTAAAAGGGATATGTACAAAAAATGGAAAAGGGGGGAAATCTCCAGAGAGGAATTCAAACATATAGCCAGCACGTGTAGAGACAAAGTCAGAAAAGCTAAAGCACAGAATGAACTCAGGCTCGCTAGAGAGGTTAAAAGCAACAAAAAGGGCTTTTATGGGTATGTCCGTAGCAAAAGGAAAAACAAGGAAACAGTGGGGTCACTCAGAGGAGAAGATGGTGAAATGCAAACAGGGGACAGAGAAAGGGCAGAACTCCTCAATGCCTTCTTTGCCTCAGTCTTCTCCAAGAAAGAAAACAACGCCCAACCTGAAGAATATGGAGCAGATGATTCAGCAGGGGAAACACAGCCCAGAATAAGTAAGGAGGTAGTACAAGAATACTTGGCTAGTTTAGATGTATTCAAGTCTCCAGGGCCAGATGAACTACATCCAAGAGTATTAAAAGAACTGGCAGAGGTGATTTCAGAACCACTGGCATTAATCTTTGAAAATTCCTGGAGAACAGGCGAAGTTCCAGCAGACTGGAGGAGGGCAAATGTTGTCCCTATTTTCAAAAAGGGGAAAAGAGAGGACCCAAACAATTACCGCCCAGTCAGCCTGACATCAATACCAGGAAAGATTCTAGAGCAGATCATTAAGCAAACAGTCTGTGTGCACCTAGAAAGAAACTCTGTGATCACTAAAAGTCAGCACGGGTTCCTGAAAAATAAGTCATGTCAGACTAATCTGATCTCATTTTTTGACAGAATTACAAGCCTGGTAGATGAAGGGAACGCTGTGGATGTAGCCTATCTTGATTTCAGCAAGGCCTTTGACAAGGTGCCCCATGATATTCTTGTAAAGAAGGTGGTAAAATGTGGGCTAGACAATGCTACCATTCAGTGGATTTGTAACTGGCTTACTGACCGAACCCAAAGGGTGCTCATCAATGGCTCCTCCTCATCCTGGAGAGTAGTGACTAGTGGGGTGCCACAGGGTTCTGTCTTGGGCCCAGTCTTGTTCAACATCTTTATCAATGACTTGGATGATGGGCTTGAGGGCATCCTGAGCAAGTTTGCAGATGACACCAAATTGGGAGGGGTGGCTAACACCCCAGAGGACAGGATCACACTTCAGAATGACCTTAACAGATTAGACAACTGGGCCAAAGCAAACAAGATGAATTTTAACAAGGAGAAATGTAAAGTACTACACTTGGGCAAAAAAAATGAAAGGCACAAATACAGGATGGGAGACACCTGGCTTGAGAGCAGTACATGTGAAAAGGATCTAGGAGTCTTGGTAGACCACAAACTTGACATGAGTCAGCAGTGTGATGCAGCAGCTAAAAAAGCCAATGCAATTCTGGGCTGCATCAATAGGAGTATAGCATCTAGATCAAGGGAAGTAATAGTACCACTGTATTCTGCTCTGGTCAGACCTCACCTGGAGTACTGTGTCCAGTTCTGGGCACCACAGTTCAAGAAGGATACTGATAAGCTGGAACGTGTCCAGAAGAGGGCAACCAAAATGGTCAAAGGCCTGGAAACGATGCCTTATGAGGAACGGCTTAGGGAGCTGGGTATGTTTAGCCTGGAGAAGAGAAGGTTAAGGGGTGATATGATAACCATGTTCAAATATATAAAAGGATGTCATATAGAGGAGGGAGAAAGGTTGTTTTCTGCTGCTCCAGAGAAGCGGACACGGAGCAATGGATTCAAACTTCAAGAAAGAAGATTCCACCTAAACATTAGGAAGAACTTCATGACAGTAAGAGCTGTTCGGCAGTGGAATTTGCTGCCAAGGAGTGTGGTGGAGTCTCCTTCTTTGGAGGTCTTTAAGCAGAGGCTTGACAGCCATCTGTCAGGAATGCTTTGATGGTGTTTCCTGCTTGGCAGGGGGTTGGACTGGATGGCCCTTGTGGTCTCTTCCAACTCTATGATTCTATGATTCTATGATTCTATGATAAGAGAGAGCCACGGCTCCAGGGTTTGGGGCAGGAAAGCTTTGACCAGCCCTACTTGCATCTGCACTCCCCGGAGGTTGACCCTGAGGCCTTCCTTCTGCAGGCAAGGCACCTGCTCTGCCACAGGGCTGGGGCCCCTTTGCCTCCTGCCAAGGTCTGCTAACCATTTTTGGTGTGGCACAGCACACGGGCGTCATTGCCCCCTCCGGGACTGGGCTACCCAAACCTAAGGGCAAGTGGATCATGTTGAGGCCTTACTTCTAGCCTGAAGTGGAGCCCGGCTGAAGAACCCAGAAGAGGGAGCTTGGATACAAACCTCAGGCACCCTTCCTCATTCTTCCCTGTACAATGGGGCACCAAGACTGTGACTCAACCCTATTCCAGGCCAGTCCAATCCCAAGCAAAGCCCAGAACTCTCTCACTCCATCTCCCTCTGAGAAGGCGGGGGGGACGGACGGACGGGACAGGCGACTTCAGGTTAGGACCCACCAGCTGAATTCATCCCACCAATGCAGCCTGAACCAAGAGAGCTCGGGATGACAGAGAGTTCCACCGTGAGAACAGGAAGCAGGGCGGGATGGGCCCCTTTGGCCTGATCCAGCAGCCAGGCTCCTCTAAGGTTCTTATGGACTCACATGACCAAAGCAGTGCTGGCCTCCTGGAAGCTGGAACACAGCTGCTGCAGCGAGCAGTTCCCCAGATCCAGCCTAGAGGACAAGGAGAGAGAAGCGGTGTCATATGGAGGAGGGAGAAAGGTTGTTTTCTGCTGCTCCAGAGAAGCGGACACGGAGCAATGGATTCAAACTTCAAGAAAGAAGATTCCACCTCAACATTAGGAAGAACTTCCTGACAGTAAGAGCTGTTCGGCAGTGGAATTTGCTGCCAAGGAGTGTGGTGGAGTCTCCTTCTTTGGAGGTCTTTAAGCAGAGGCTTTGGAGGTCTTTAAGCAGAGGGAATTAAGATTGCCGGAAGAAATATCAACAACCTCAGATATGCAGATGACACAACCTTGATGGCAGAAAGTGAGGAGGAATTAAAGAACCTTTTAATGAGGGTGAAAGAGGAGAGCGCAAAATATGGTCTGAAGCTCAACATCAAAAAAACCAAGATCATGGCCACTGGTCCCATCACCTCCTGGCAAATAGAAGGGGAAGAAATGGAGGCAGTGAGAGATTTTACTTTCTTGGGCTCCTTGATCACTGCAGATGGTGACAGCAGTCACGAAATTAAAAGACGCCTGCTTCTTGGGAGAAAAGCAATGACAAACCTAGACAGCATCTTAAAAAGCAGAGACATCACCTTGCCGACAAAGGTCCGTATAGTTAAAGCTATGGTTTTCCCAGTAGTGATGTGTGGAAGTGAGAGCTGGACCATAAAGAAGGCTGATCGCCGAAGAATTGATGCTTTTGAATTATGGTGCTGGAGGAGACTCTTGAGAGTCCCATGGACTGTAAGAAGATCAAACCTATCCATTCTGAAGGAAATCAGCCCTGAGTGCTCCCTGGAAGGACAGATCGTGAAGCTGAGGCTCCAATACTTTGGCCACCTCATGAGAAGAGAAGACTCCCTGGAAAAGACCCTGATGTTGGGAAAGATGGAGGGCACAAGGAGAAGGGGACGACAGAGGACAAGATGGTTGGACAGTGTTCTCGAAGCTACGAACATGAGTTTGACCAAACTACGGGAGGCAGTGCAAGACAGGAGTGCCTGGCGTGCTATGGTCCATGGGGTCACGAAGAGTCGGACACGACTAAACGACGACGAAGCAGAGGCTTGACAGGCATATGTCAAGAATGCTTTGATGGTGTTTCCTGCTTGGCAGGGGGTTGGACTGGATGGCCCTTGTGGTCTCTTCCAACTCTACGATTCTAAGCAACAGCAGCAGTTAGCAGGAGTCCCCAGTCCCTGCCCTCCAGCAGTTTTGGAGGGGGCATTCTTTAATGTTGGGGGTGGAGGGTTAGTTTCTCACAGCAGCAATCATATGGGGCTCACCCTAAACCTCAGCTGCAGAGCCTCACACTTCCATTGGGCCTTTGGAACAGCCGCCAACTAGGCAGCATCAGGTCACAGTCTGTTCCAGGCCTCCAAGCATAGAATTGTAGAGTTGGAAGGGACCCCGAGGGTCATCCAGTCCAACCAACTGCAATGCAGGGGCCCTCCAGATGTTCATCAGCCCCAGCATGATGCAGCCACGTTGGCAGGGGCTGATGGGGGTTCTAGTCCCACAAATCTGGACCGTATCAGCAGTGCCGGATTACCAAATAGCCAGAGTAGACAGCGGTCTATGGGCCCCATGACAACAGATCAAAATAATATTGATTTCATCCTGAAATAATTTTTAATTTGGAAGAGAAACTCCCATTCAGAAGCCTACATCAGGCATGTCCAACAGGTAGATAGTGATCTACTGGTAGATCACTGGACGTCTGCGGTAGATCCCTGGTAGATCATTGGCTCCCCCCAAAGAAGCTGAACAACTGTGGCTCCCCTTAAAAAAGCTCAACATTTTACCTCCTCCTTGAAAAAACTCAACAACTTTGACCTGAACCCCCCCCCCCAAATGGGCCTTTCTCCTTCCTAAAAAAAAAGCTCAACAATTTTGACCGGAACCCCCAAAAAAGGGGGTAGATCACTGCCAGTTTTTAACTCTGTGAGTAGATCGCAGTCTCTTGGGAGTTGGCCACCCCTGGCCTACATCATTGCAAGAAGCCTCCCGAGATTTTGACTGCCTTAGGGCCCCCACAGGATTAATCCGGCCAGGGATGGATGCAGGTTGGGGGCCACCTGAGAGCATCATTCTGCGGAACATCCAAGTCCAAATGGTGATGTGGGATGAACATTTTCCTCCCCCCACCCCAGACAAGATAGCCAATTGTCAAGCAAGGGATGATGGGAGTTGTAGTCCAGCAACATCTGAGAAGCACATCACCTGCTACGCTTGCCACTGAATGACAATGCATTCACATCGGGCGACTGGAGCAGCTATCCTGTTGCCAGAATCTAAGGTCAGAGTGACAGGTAACATTTTTCAGGTGACTATCCCTCGAGAGCACACATGACAGGCAGTGGTGCTGCGAGTGTGACTTGGGAGACCAGAGTTCAAATCCCCACCTAGCCGCGAAGCTCAATGGATGAACCTTGGACCTGTCTCTCAGCCTAACCCTACCTCACAGGGTTGTTGTGAGAATAAAATGGGGAGGGGAGAACCATGCAGACCGCCTTGAGCTCCTTGGAGGAAAAGTTGGGATAAAAGAAGAAGAGGAGGAGGAGGAGTTTGGATTTGATATCCCGCTTTATCACTACCCTAAGGGGTCTCAAAGCGGCTAACATTCTCCTTTCCCTTCCTCTCCCACAACAAACACTCTGTGAGGTGAGTGGGGCTGAGAGACTTCAGAGAAGTGTGACCAGTCCAAGGTCACCCAGCAGCTGCATGTGGACGAGCGGAGACTCTGTTATAAGAATTTTGAGGTCATAAAATAATTGTTCATAAAACATGTACATGAATGTACAGGCACATGTCTGAAGCAGCACAGGAAGACAGGCCTGACTGACACCATTTTGACTCTCTCTGACCAGGTGTTCCTCTGCAAGGAAGAAGGGGGGTGGGGGGGAACCTTCTCATTGTGTCAGGAATTAAAGTGATAATCCCTGGCATCCTGATACCTGAGTGCCAGACAAAAGGGTGTGATTAACTTGGCTGGGAAACAGGGAAATGTAATTACAGGTAGGTAGCCGTGTTGGTCTGAGTCGAAGCAAAATAAAAAAAATTCCTTCAGTAGCACCTTAAAGACCAACTAAGTTTATATTTTGGTATGAGCTTTCGTGTGCATGCACACTTCTTCAGGGAAATGTAAATATCTCTCTTTTTTGTTGATTAGGTTTTGGGGGCAGGGGGCAGGGTCCAGGATGCTCAGATTACTGCCACCAGACCTCCCCTTTCATGATGTACCTATGATGAATCTAGGGAGGGGGGTCTTGGGCTACACCCCTTCTGTGACGTATGGGTGATGCTTCTGGGGGGTGGGTGGGACACCTTTGTTTGGGGTTCCTTCCTTGTTCTCCTGCGTGAGGGGAAGGACCCTGTTGCAACAGCGAAAATAAAGGCTTTGCTTCCCAAACTTCTCTGGTTGGCCTCTGTTATATTCTCCAACCGATGGAGAACCCAATAAGGGAATAAGGGCAGATTTTTGCCTACATCATCAACTCGAACCAGGTTCCCCAGATTACACAGCATAAAAGCACAAGATACATAGGATCATAGATCCCAGAAAAATAGAGTTGGAAGGGACTCCCAGAGTCATCTAGTCCAAATTCCTGCAAGGTAGGTGTTATAAGAATTTTGAGGTCATATATATATATATATATAATAATAATTGTTCATAAAACATGTACATGAATGTACAGAAACATGTCTGAAGCAGCACAGGAAAACAGGCCTGACTGACACCATTTTGACTCTCTCTGACCAGGTGTTCCTCTGCAAGGAAGAAGTGGGGTGGGGGGAACCTTCTCATTGTCTCAGGAATTAAAGTGATAACCCTGGCATCCTGATACCTGAGTGCCAGACAAAAGGGTGTGATTAACTTGGCTGGGAAACAGGGAAATGTAAATATCTCTTTTTTGTTGATTAGGTTTTGGGGGCAGGGTCCAGGATGCTCAGATTACTGCCACCAGACCTCCCCTTTCATGATGTACCTATGATGAATCTAGGGAGAGGGGTCTTGGGCTACACCCCTTCTGTGACATATGGATGATGCTTCTGGGGGGTGGGCTGAAACCAATTTCAAATTTCTTTTTAAGGGCAAGACACCTTTGTTTGGGGTTCCTTCCTTGTTCTCCTGCGTGAGAGGAAGGACCCTGTTGCAACAGCGAAATAAAAGTGCCTTGCTTCGTACGTCCTGGTTTGGTCTGTTATTTGGTGGGCAGGAGACGCTTAAATTCGTCTGTTTGCCTGGATCCTTGGGCTCTCCCTGGGTCAGGATCCATTTCTCTGGGTTCATAGGAACCAGCTTAAATTTTACATCAGTAGGAATCTCAAGTAAAGCATCCAGGACCCGTGGCCATCCGATATAAAATAACACATTAACAGAAAACAACGCCCCTCCCGGCATGGTGACATCCGTGTTGATGACAGAGGTCAGCGTCTTCATCCCTCCCTCCCTTAAAAGCTGAATAATGTCCGGGAAGCTGAATAATGTCCTTTTCCTTTGGCTGCAGCCCCCAGGCCGCTCCCTCCCGGGCCGGACTCACCCCACGACGGCGGAGGCCTCGCTCCCCGGCGCCCCTCCCGAGCAGCAGCAGCGGCCCCGTAGGCGGGCGCCCGGCCGGGAGGCGCATTGGGCGGCCACCGCGGAGCCGTTCCGCACGGTCCCCGGGCAGCAGCCGCCGCTGCACACCTCCGGCAGCCCCGCTCCGGCGGCCAGGCAGAAGCCAAGGAAGGGCAGGACGATCAGAGGACCCGGGAAGCGGCCGCTGGGCGCAGCCATGTTGCGGCACGTGACCCCGCCCCGGGAGGGATCACGTGAAGGACAGAGGCCCCGCCCCTAGATCACGCCGAAGGCATATGCGCAGCCTCCCTTGGCCTGGGTAAGGAACGTGCGAAGGGGCGGCTCTGTGCTGGCTTAACATCGGGGCAGGAGGAGAGTCGCGCTGCTGGATCGGGGCAGCCCAGGCCAGCCTCGTGTTCTCACGGGGGCCAAAAGTCCCTAAGAAACTCGGAATGCAGATAGACTGCCTCTGCACCTGGAAGCTCCACTAGGGCATAAGAAAAGAGCCTTCAGCTGGATCAGGCCAAAGGGGGACCATCTTAGTCCAGCGTCCTGCTCTCTGTTTCCTGCAAGCAAGATCCGAGCACAAGAGCAACTCCTCCCGCCCCCGGGGGTTCTAGCAGTTCAGGAGCATTGGTCTCTCTGACTGTGGAGGCAGAGAGTGGCTGGGGAAACCCAGCCAGATGGGCGGGGTAAAATAATAAATTATTATTATTATTATTATTATTAAGCAGAGCCATCCTGGTTAGCAGCCACTGACAGCCCTCTCCACCTTCACGATCCTCATTTAAAGTCATCCAGGTGGGTGGCCCTCGCTGCCTCTTGTGAGAGGGAGTTCCACAGTTTAACTGCGCTGCCTCAAGAAGGCTTTGCTTTCATCCCTCGCCCCTCATCCCACTCTGGATTCTGCCCCACAGATTTTTTTGCCCCCCATGTGCATCCCTCCTTCTTCCCTCCGAAGCGCCTCTTGCAACCTGGCAGGGGTGGCGGGTCTTGTGCTGGCTAAACATACCCAGCTCCCTAAGCCGTTCCTCATAAGGCATTGTTTCCAGGCCTTTGACCATTTTGGTTGCCCTCTTCTGGACACGTTCCAGCTTGTCAGTATCCTTCCTGAACTGTGGTGCCCAGAACTGGACACAGTACTCCAGGTGAGGTCTGACCAGAGCAGAATACAGTGGTACTATTACTTCCCTTGATCTAGATGCTATACTCCTATTGATGCAGCCCAGAATTGCATTGGCTTTTTTAGCTGCTGCATCACACTGCTGACTCATGTCAAGTCTGTGGTCTACCAAGACTCCTAGATCCTTTTCACATGTACTGCTCTCAAGCCAGGTGTCTCCCATCCTGTATTTTTTTGCCCAAGTGTAGTACTTTACATTTCTCCTTGTTAGAATTCATCTTGTTTGCTTTGGCCCAGTTGTCTAATCTGTTAAGGTCATTTTGAAGTGTGATCCTGTCCTCTGGGGTATTAGCCACCCTTCCCCGTTTGGTGTCATTGCAAACTTGCTCAGGATGCCCTCAAGCCCATCATCCAAGTCATTGATAAAGATGTTGAATAAGACTGGGCCCAAGACAGAACCCTGTGGCACCCCACTAGTCACTACTCTCCAGGATGAGGAGGAGCCATTGATGAGCACCCTTTGGGTTCGGTCAGTAAGCCAGCTACAAATCCACTGAATTGTAGCATTGTCTAGCCCACATTTTACCAGCTTCTTTACAAGAATATCATGGGGCACCTTGTCAAAGGCCTTGCTGAAATCAAGATAGGCTACATCCACAGCGTTCCCTTCATCTACCAGGCTTGTAATTCTGTCAAAAAAATGAGATCAGATTAGTCTGACATGACTTATTTTTCAGAATCCCATGCTGACTTTTAGTGATCACAGAGTTTCTTTCTAGGTGCTCACAGACCGTTTGCTTAATGATCTGCTGTAGAATCTTTCCTGGTATTGATGTCAGGCTGACTGGGCGGTAATTGTTTGGGTCCTCTCTTTTCCCCTTTTTGAATGGGGATGAGATACTGAGGTTCCGCCTATGGGGGGCGTGTCACCACCTGCCACTTCTTCATGGCTCTCCTCTCCAGCAGGCATCTCTATCACTATAACCCTTCATAGTACTAGTTACAGGTAGGTAGCCATGTTGGTCTGACACAGTCAAAATAAAAATAAAAAATCCTTCCAGTAGCACCTTAGAGACCAACCAAGTTTGCCATAGGTATGAGCTTTCGTCTGCAAGCAAAGATCACCAGTGTTGAAGCAATGATTCATAGAATCATAGAATCATAGAGTTAGAAGAGACCACAAGGGCCATCCAGTCCAATACCATCAAAGTATTCTTGACATATGCCTGTCAAGCCTCTGCTTAAAGACCTCTAGAGAAGGAGACTCCACCACACTCCTTGGCAGCAAATTCCACTGCCGAACAGCTCTTACTGTCAGGAAGTTCTTCCTAATGTTTAGGTGGAATCTTCTTTCTTGAAGTTTGAATCCATTGCTCCGTGCCCGCTTCTTCTTCAACATCAACTTTGTTGGGCTGGTCATGTTGTTCAGGTGCCTGTGTTGTAAACAAAATCTGCCTTTATTCCATTATGGGGTATACAAGAGACCTTATAGAGTCCTTTGTAGGTTCTCCATCGGTACGCGAAAATAACAGAGGCCAACCAGAGAATTTTGAGAAGCAAAACAGCTAGTAAGCCTGATGTTTATTGAACTGTTGCAACAGGGTGCTCCCCTCACAGGAAGGAGAGAGGACCTAGAACAAAGGTGTGGCTGCCCTTATATAGACATTTTAAATTGCCCACCCTGGAGTCCAAGACCACCCCCAGAAACCTCATACATAGATCACAGAAGGAGTGTAGCCCAAGACTACCCCCCAGATACATCATACCTACATCACAGAAAAGGTGGTTTCCCCCCTGAGTTTCCCTCTTGGCTGCTCCCCCTCCCAGCTTCTCCTTCATTTCTTCTTCCTTCTCTTCCTGTCCCATCCCCGCCCCCACTGTTTGGGGACAGCTGGATCACACACCCCATGGCCAGGCAGGCCCTGGAGGAGCCCATGGAGGAGATGGTGTTTTTCTGAAAAAGGCGAGAACGCCATGTTGTTTCTTCGGAGGCCCCAGCTGCACCCAGAGATGCCATGGCTCCCCTGTGGCCTCGTCGGTCCCATGCTCTCGGGGTCTCTCTTGCCTGAAGGAGGGTGGCACCTTTGGGTGCCGGCAGCGCTCACAGGGCGTCCTCAGCTGCCTTCCTGCCATGATGGCTTGGCCTCTGCAGGGCATCCTCTCTTCTCACCATGTTGTCCTAACGGAGGCCTCTCCATTGGGAGATGCCAGGCAAGCGGCCTTAAGGGATCTGTCATGTGACAAAGGCACATGGGAGCAGGGACAGCAAGGCAGGCTGTAACGGCCAAATCCCAAAAGCCAAAGTTTAACTGTCAACTGCCATTCTAGGCTTGAGTCTCCTTCCAGTTCTGTGTAACTTAACAGTCATGAACATCTTTGCCTGTATGTTGTATGTTTGTATGTTTAGCCTGGAGAAGGGAAGGTTAAGGGGTGATATGATAGCCATGTTCAAATATATGAAAGGATGTCATATAGAGGAGGGAGAAAGGTTGTTTTCTGCTGCTCCAGAGAAGCGGACACGGAGCAATGGATTCAAACTACAACAAAGAAGATTCCACCTAAACATTAGGAAGAACTTCCTGACAGTAAGAGCTGTTCGGCAGTGGAATTTGCTACCAAGGAGTGTGGTGGAGTCTCCTTCTTTGGAGGTCTTTAAGCAGAGGCTTGACAGCCATATGTCAAGAATGCTTTGATGGTGTTTCCTGCTTGGCAGGGGGTTGGACTGGATGGCCCTTGGGGTCTCTTCCAACTCTATGATTCTATGCCTCTGTGTTTCTGTAACTGAGTCTATGTTTCTGAAACTATATTTTTGGAAGAGCAATGATTTAATAAAGCTTTCCTTATTTCAACAAAGAACTCTGCTGAAATAAATACCGCTGCGCTTCAGGTTATGGGCCGCAGAGTTTATGGATGGCGAATTGCTAAAGCTGGAGGACCAGGGTGCTGTCGGTGAGTGAGGACCTCGAAGGGACTGTGGTGTCTAGTGGTGAGGCCGCGTACCGAAGAAACAGACCCGGTGCAGCAAAGAGCAGAAGCCACGTCAGCTCAGCAACCTGCGCAGTTTATTAATCTCGGCAACACTGCCCAGATGGAACGCCTAAATGATGAAAACTATTTGACTTGGGCTCTCAAGCTTGAATTAGTTTTGAAACGTGATAAACTTTGGCACTGTGTGGAAACCCGGTTTGGGGGCACTACCCTCTGATAAAGATCGCGAAGAAGATGATAGAGCCAGAGCGCAAATTTTATTGGCTCTAGAGCAGTGGTTCCCAACAGGTGGTCCGGGGACCCCCAGGGGTCCGCGAGCTATGCCAGAGGGGTCCTCAAGATCCTATTAGAATAAAAAATATATTAAATATATTTTGTATGATAACAGATTTTTTGTTTTGGCCGCTTCCTGCATGAGCAGAGTCTAGCGCAAAACTAGAATTAGATAGAGGCAGTAGTTCTGCTGTATGCCGCAAGGACTACAAGAAACTTGGAGAAAAGGCAATGAAAAAGATCCTTCCATTTGCAACCACATATCGGTGTGAGCAAGCATTTTCTTCCATGTGTTTCATGAAAAACAAATATAGGAATCGGCTCGACATGCGGTCGGATTTCAGAGTGAAAGTTTCAAGTTTGGAACCTAATATTTCAGAAATAATGGACTCAAAGGACAGATTTAACTCATCTCATTAAGAACTGAAAATTAAAACTAACTGTATACTGATGGAGTACTCTGTTGTAACTGTAAAAAAAAACGTATAAATATAAAATATAAAAAGACTCTTAATTTGGCTCTCACTTTTTAATTTTAGGATTAGGAATTAATGGGGGTCCTTGTCACAATAGCGGATCAATGAGGGGTCCTCAAGAAAATTTTGTTGGGAACCCCTGCTCTAGAGGAAGCACAGGTTCTACACATTGCAGATTTAGACTCAGCCAAGCAATATTGGGATCGTTTACATCAGATCTACCTGTCTGACAGTGCTGGTTCAATAATTGGACTAACTAGGAGACTGTACAGAACTGTGCTACCTGAAGGTGGATGTTTAACCACCTTGGTGCATGCACACCCAAGTTTGCCATAGGTATGAGCTTTCGTGGGCACGCACAGGTGCTACTGGAAGGATTTTTTATTTTTATTATAACCCTTCACTTTCCCAAACTCTCGCCTTTGTCATTCCTCCTCGTGGACTGAAGAAGGGTGAATGTGTGGCAGGATCCCGGGGGGGGGGGGGGAGAGTAACAGCAAATCCTCCGTGCAGCGAAGAGTTAAACTGCGGAACTCGCTGCCGCGGGAAGCAGTGATAACCACCAACCTGGGTGGCTTTAAAAGAGGACGGGACAAATTCATGGAGGAGGCGAGGACTATCGATGGCTAACAACCCCTGAGGGCTTTGCTCTGGCCCCACAGTCAAAAGCAGGAGGGGAGAGCGCTGCTCTTGCGCTCAGATCCTGCTCATGGGATTCCCTTGGGGGGGCCAATGTGGGCATAGGGTCCTGGGCTAGACGGTTCCCCTAGATCCAGCCGCTGCAGGGCTTAGAATCATCGAATCATAGAGTTGGAAGAGACCACAAGGGCCATCCAGTCCAACCCCCTGCCAAGCAGGAAACAGCATCAAAGCATTCCTGGCAGATGCCTGTCAAGCCTCTGCTTAAAGACCTCCAAAGAAGGAGACTCCACCACACTCCTTGGTAGCAAATTCCACTGTCGAACAGCTCTTGCTGTCAGGAAGTTCTTCCTAATGTTTAGGTGGAATCTTCTTTCTTGTAGTTTGAATCCATTGCTCCGTGTCCGCTTCTCTGGAGCGGCAGAAAACAACCTTTCTCCCTCCTCTATATGACATCCTTTTATATATTTGAACATGGCTATCATATCACCCTTTAACCTTCTCTTCTCCAGGCTAAACATACCCAGCTCCCTAAGCCGTTCCTCATAAGGCATTGTTTCCAGGCCTTTGACCATTTTGGTTGCCCTCCTCTGGACACGTTCCAGCTTGTCAGTTTCCTTCTTGAACTGTGGTGCCCAGAACTGGACACAGTACTCCAGGTGAGGTCTGACCAGAGCAGAATACAGTGGTACTATTACTTCCCTTGATCTAGATGTTATACTCCTATTGAGAGAGTCCTGAATGGAGCCTCCAGGGCCAGAGCCAGTCTACCTTAGAATGGCAGAGCACAAGGTGGGGGAAGGCGCTCTCTTCCTGGGTACCACCGTGAGCGCAGGATCCTCCTGGGCTGGACGGGTCCCCTTCGGCGCGATGCAGCAGCAGCAGCTGCAGGGCTGAGGAGTCCTGGCTGCATGGAGCCTCCATGGACAGAGCCAGTCTACCTTAGAGCGGCGGCGGCGGCGGCGGCAGCTGCACGAGGTTTGGGGCCAGGACGGCGGGCCACTCGCGCGCCCTTCCGCCGCTCTCCGGGGCCGCGAGGGGCTCCCTCTTCCCCGGCGTCATCCTCCAGCGCCGGGCGGAGGCGGCGCCTGTCCTTGGCAATGTCAGCTCCGCCGCGCGGCGCCGTGCAGCGCGCACTCCGGCCGCGGCGGCGAGGAGGAGGAGGAGGAGGGACCCGGCGGCTCCTCGCACGTGGGCGGCCCGAGCAAAGGTCGCTGTCGGCGGGCTGGCCGGGCGGAGAGCTCGCCAGGCGACCCAGGAAGCGCGATCCCCGGCGGACGCCCGGCTAGTAAGTAGGTGCGCGCTGGCCCCGCACGTGGGGACCGGACCGGCGGCGGGACACACGCGTGTTCTCTCTCCCCGCTGCCCCTCTCGGCACTCCCACCCCGGGCGGATCCTCTTCGCCTGGAGCAGGCGGGGTTCAGCAGGTACAGCAGCCGGGGAGGCTAGGGGGGGGGTCCGCTAGGGACGCCGCTCGGTCGCCAAACCGACGAGATCCTCCCTCCCATTGAACAGATCTCCTGTCTAAAGGGAAGCGGGGCCCCAACACAACAGCCCTGCGGGGTAGGCTCGCCTGGGAGTTTCACAGCGGGCTCTCGGGCTGCCGGCCCTGCAAGAAGGGAGCCCCCCCCCCCAAACGGCCACCCGTTGGTATCTAGGCGCAATCTGGGGGGGGGGGTCAGGGAACTGTAGAACTGGAAGGGACCCCAAGGGGCATCGGGGGGGGGCAGGAATCCCACCCTTGCTTAGAACCATTCTGGCTTGGCTTCATTCCCCTTCAGATGGGGGGGGGGGAGGCAGGGCCGGATTTACCTATAAGCTAAACAAGCTCTAGCTTAGGGCCCCACTCTCTTGTGCCCCCCCCCAATCGCTAATAATATACTTCTTAGTTGTATTTCAATTCAACAATTACTTTGATAAAATACGTATTTTGTGATGTGTAAATGGCTTTGGAGACCTCTTAGGTCCGTCAATTACCATATATAGCATATAGTTACAGGTAGGTAGCCGTGTTGGTCTGAGTGGAAGCAAAATAAAAAAATTCCTTCAGTAGCACCTTAAAGACCAACTAAGTTTATATTTTGGTATGAGCTTTCGTGTGCATGCACACTTCTGTGCATGCACACGAATGCTCATACCAAAATAAAAACTTAGTTGGTCTTTAAGGTGCTACTGAAGGAATTTATTCATATAGCATATATTCAACACAAAAAATACAGCTACAAATTGTTGTTGACAAAGGATAGCTAGACATATCAAGGCCCCCCCCCCCCCCGGTTACTTTCAGGAGCTGAGGGCCTCATCAAACCTAAATCCAGCCCGGGGTGGAGGTGGAAAGAGTCGGGGGGGGTGGGGGTGGGAGTGCATCTCTAGCCGCTGGATGCGTGACCCGATCCTCGAGCTGTAGAATTGGGCAGGGACCCCCAGGGGTCATCTAGTCCAGCCCCCCTGCAAGGCAGGAATCACAGGAATCAATGGCCCCCTGCGAGTGAGGCTGTAGTTGGTTTCCACTGAGCAGGGGGGTGGGCTGGATATCCTCTGGGTGCCCTTGCCGCTTTAACATTCTTTATTTGCGACAGCCGAGCTCTGGGTGACTCATTGGAGCCGGGAGAGCCTTCTGGAAGAAGCCAGCCTGTTCCTAGCGGACCCCCCAGTGGGCAGGAGGAGGGGGGGCTGGCTTGGCTGCCAGTGCAGAGCCCCCTTGGGTGAGGGGCATGTAGCAGCTCATCCCCCAGGGAGAATCTCTTTCTGGTTGGAGCTCTGCAAGTTGCCAAGGGGATCGGGGCCACCGTCCTGGGCTATGGAAAATCCCCACTCTGCCGCATTGCTCCCGGTGAGGTCATGAGTCTCCCTCTCCCCCCACCCCACCCCCCAATTTGGATGGTGGTGGCTCTGAGGCTCCAACGCAGTTCCTCGGATGCTGTCCTTGGGTGAAGGTCAGGAAAAATGGAGAGGGGGCCCACAGATGGCAGGGGGCAGCCTGGGGAGCCCACTTTTCCTCCCCCCAGACCCCCCACCCCTCTGGCTTATCTCTGGCGTGCCAGTCATGTCTCTGGGGAGAAGCAGTTCTTCAGCTCTGGGAAATCAGCTGAATGGGGGGGTGGACCAATTTTCCCTGGTGGGTGGACGTCTGGGAGTGAGGGCAGGGAATACCGTTTGGGCATGTGAAAGACAGGGGAGTCCTGAGGCAAGGGGGCAGCTGGCCACACAGACCACCCCTCCTTATTCCTGCCCCCCCCTGTCAGCTGTGGAGACCCTTGAACTCCGAGGGCCTTGAGCAGCTTGGCACAGCTGTAGAGAGGAGGGGGTGCCTGGGTTGCGCTTGCAGCCCCCCCCCCCCCCGTTGGAGCATTTGTGTGGGGACAGGATGCTGGTCAGGGGGGGGGGGACTTTGGCCTGATCCAGCTGCAGCCAGACGCTTCTTTGCTTCTTATGCTGCAAGGCCTCAAATGCCGATCCGCTTGCAAACGAAATAGGAAGCAGGCTTGGCGGCAGCAGCCCCCCCCCATCCCGCTAGTTTCCTTCTGCACTTTAGAGAAAGTTCCCTCCTGGATCCTTGCAACCCACCTCGCTTCTCCTGGGCCCCTATCCTGACCCTCAGACCGGCAGTTCGGCTTTTCTCCCGCTAGGATCGGACAAGCCCTAGCAAGCCACGGTGGGCCGTAATCCCAGGAACTATGCATTCGGCATTCCTGGTTCTGTGGATCAGGGCCCTCCCTGCTGTGTTGTGCAGCAGCTTCTCCCCCACCCTCCATAAGTCATTTTCCTCCATGCCAACCTCTCCTTTGAACTTGCAGCCTGGAGGCCCACTGACTCCTCAAAGTTTGCCAGTTGTAGAGGTTAATCTCCCTCCCTCCTGTTCAGATGCTTAATCTCTCCTCTCGCTTGGCTGCTGTTTCCCAAGCGATGTGGCTGATGATTAAGGAGCGCTTCTCAAGACCTGAGCTTGCTTGATGGAAGCAAAGCCAAGCACTTTGCAAGAGAACACGGCCCCTGCTGCTTGCCTTGTTAAACTGAGCTGCTAGATCTTGCAATGCCCCCGGTGCCTCGGTTTACCCGGAATTTGTTTCTTTGCTAGCCGACTCAGCCGAATGTCTCCTTTCTCACTCTTTCTCTTCACGTGAATCTTTTTAATTGTAAAACCACAGGCTTGGCGTTGCCGTGTGGTGCAGCTCTTTGCCTTCTTAAAATTCTTTACAAATATTGGTCATGCCTAGATGAGAACGATGCCTTATGAGGAACGGCTTAGGGAGCTGGGTATGTTTAGCCTGGAGAAGAGAAGGTTAAGGGGTGATATGATAGCCATGTTCAAATATATGAAAGGATGTCATATGGAGGAGGGAGAAAGGTTGTTTTCTGCTGCTCCAGAGAAGCGGACACGGAGCAATGGATTCAAACTACAAGAAAGAAGATTCCACCTAAACATTAGGAAGAACTTCCTGACAGTAAGAGCTGTTCGACAGTGGAATTTGCTGCCAAGGAGTGTGGTGGAGTCTCCTTCTCTGGAGGTCTTTAAGCAGAGGCTTGACAGGCATATGTCAAGAATGCTTTGATGGTGTTTCCTGCTTGGCAGGGGGTTGGACTGGATGGCCCTTGTGGTCTCTTCCAACTCTAGGATTCTATGATTCAAATTGGGAGAATAACAAAGGCTTCAACGTGAGTCTGGTTGAAATGCGAGTCTTTCTTCTTCTTTTTTGCTCTGTCCCGGGGAAGGCTTCCAAGCCACACAGAGGAGCCTGGCTTCCATTCTTGGGGGGTTCGGGGTTCCAAAGAGGGCAGCCTGGCAGTGCCCCCCTCCTCTCCATGCTGACCCTCATTCCAACCAGGCTGCCCTTGCAGGTCCAGTTTGGGGGGCCTGAGCTCAGATTCCCAGCAGTGAATCCTACATGTGGGACCCCCACAAATGATCCTTTCCCCCTCCCCACAAGGGGCCTGTGCTGCTCTCCCCACCCCATTGGACTGAGGTCTGTGGGGCTCCCTCTCCCCATTTCTGCTCAGGCTACCAGGAGCTATTTGAGGCTGCAATTTCACAACTGGCTCCATCCTTCTGAGTCCCAACATTCTGGGATCTCAGCCGGGCAAGACCGCCTTCCTCCTCTTGGCTTTTTTTGGGGGGGGGCTTCACTTTGTGGACTCTCCGTAGGAGGTTTGCAAACAGAGGCTGGGGGCCATCAGTCAGGGATTCTTGAACTGCAGTTTCTGCATTGCAAGAGGTTGGACTGGATGAGCTCTGAGGGTCCCTGCCTTCCGACTCCGCAGTGTTATGATTCTATGAACTCTTCCCAGGACCCCCTCAACAGGGACACCCCCTTTCTCCTTAAATGGCCTTCTTCCCCCCCCCCCTAACCTGGGCATAGATCAGGCATCCCCAAACTTCGACCCTCCAGATGTTTTGGACTACAATTCCCATCATCCCTGACCACTGGTCCTGTTAGCTAGGGATCATGGGAGTTGTAGGCCAAAACATCTGGAGGGCCGCAGTTTGGGGATGCCTGGCATAGATGGTTCCCTTCCACAGTCTCTGCTGGGAGGCCTAGCGGCCCTCTCTGCAAACTGAGAGCAAGCAGGGCTGGATCAGGCCCGTTTTCTGTCCCATGCCTTTTCAGAGTTCTGGATGGCCCTTGTGGTCTCTTCCAACTCTATGATTCTAAGATCTCTTGGCTGCTCAACTCTCTCTCCATGTGGAGGAGAGGACAATCTGCGCAGCTGACACCAACCCTCAGGAAGTGTTTTGCCTTGAAATGTGAGCAGAACAAAAGAGAAGCCTGCTGGATCAGGCCAAGGGTCCATCTAGGCCAACATCCTGTTCTCACAGTCACCAAACAGGTGCCCATTTGGGGAAACCCACAAGCAGGATTCCAACACAGGAGAAAGAACTTCCTGACAGTAAGAGCTGTTCGGCAGTGGAATGTGCTACCAAGGAGTGTGGTGGAGTCTCCTTCTTTGGAGGTCTTTTAAGCAGAGGCTTGACAGGCATATGTCAAGAATGCTTTGATGGTGTTTCCTGCTTGGCAGGGGGTTGGACTGGATAGCCCTTGTGGTCTCTTCCAACTCTATGATTCTATGAGCCCTCTTCCCCTCCTGCGGTTCCCAGCAACTGGGATTCAGAAGCATCGCTGCCTCTGACTATGGAGACAGAGCAGACCCATCTTGGCTAATAATAATAATAATAATAATAATAATAATAATAATAATAATAATTTCTTTATACCCCACCCACCTGGCTGGGTTTCCCAAGCCACTCTGAGTGGCTGCCAACACAATATAAAAACATGATAACAGATCAAACATTACAAACATCCCTAAACAGGGCTGCCTTCAGATGTCTTCTAAAAGTCAGGTAGTTGTTTATTTCCTTGACATCTGATGGGAGGGCATTCCACAGGGCGGGCGCCACCACCGAGAAGGCCCTCTGCCTGGTTCCCTGTAACTTTGCTTCTCGCAGGGAGGGAACTGCCAGAAGACCCTCGGCGCTGGATCTCAGTGTCCGGGCAGAACGATGGGGGTGGAGACGCTCCTTCAGGGATACTGGGCTATCAACAGCCCTCGCCTCCTCCCTGAATTTGTCCAACCCTCTTTGAAAGCCATTGAAGTTGGTGGGCACCTGTGGGAGGGAGTTCCACTGCCTAACTATGGGCTGTGAGAATGAAGCCTTTCCTTTACCCGTCTACAAGTTCTGGTGTTACGAGAGAGGAATCATAGAATCCTAGAGTTGGAAGAGACCACAAGGGCCATCCAGTCCAACCCCCTGCCAAGCAGGAAACACCATCAAAGCATTCTTGACATATGCCTGTCAAGCCTCTGCTTAAAGACCTCCAGAGAAGGAGACTCCACCACACTCCTTGGCAGCAAATTCCACTGCCGAACAGCTCTTACTGTCAGGAAGTTCTTCCTAATGTTTAGGTGGAATCTTCTTTCTTGTAGTTTGAATCCATTGCTCCGTGTCCGCTTCTCTGGAGCAGCAGAAAACAATATTTCTCCCTCCTCCATATGACATCCTTTTATATATTTGAACATGGCTATCATATCACCCCTTAACCTTCTCTTCTCCAAGCTAAACATACCCAGCTCCCTAAGCCGTTCCTCATAAGGCATCGTTTCCAGGCCTTTGAAGAGCTTTTCTCCACCCCCTCCCTCCAGGCCAGGCACCATGTTCTAAATGTCCAACGCATCTGCTCCTCCTTGCCTCTTCTCTCAACTCGTAACCCCAAATGCTGCTTCTCCTGGGCTGGGCAGTTGGCGCGAGCCAATGCTTCTCCTGGCGGCACCCCCCACTGCGCCCTCGGCACTCGGAGGCTGCTCTTGGGCGGCAGAGGCTGTGTGCTTTGGCCCCGGCTGCTGCCCCTGGGGCGCTTCTCCGAGTCCTCCCTGCCCCCTTGCTGGGAAGATTGGCAGCCAGCGCTTCCCTCCCTTGGGGTCCTGCCAGAATACTTTGCTCCCTCCCTCTCTGCCTCGCAGTCCTTGAGACGGAGAGATTAGCAGCGGCGGCCGAGCGAAGGTCTGCTGCCTCCCAGAGCTGGGGTGTCTGGAGGGGGTGCCGGCTGGGTCACGCGGTGCTGGGTCCTTGGGCTCATTCCTCCTTCCCTCCCTCTCTCTTTCAGATCGCCCCGTCTGGGTCATGGCAGCTGCAGCGGATCCCTGGCAGCGAGGCCACCGCTCGGCGTGCTGGTGATGAGCTGGCGCCCGCTTTTGGCAAGTGGTTGGAGCTGAGTTTCAGCGCAGGGGTCCCTCCCGTGATGGCCGAGGGACAGTAAAAGCCCCTCGCCCTCCCAGAAGCTCCTGAGAGCCGGCGCCTTCTGGGACAGCCATGGCTGCGGCGTTGACGTTTGGAGTGGCCGACTACACCATTTTCATCCTGCTCCTGGTCGTCTCGGCTGGCATCGGCTTCTACTACGCCTTCAGTGGCGGGAAGCAGAGCACCACGCAGGAGTTTCAGCTGGCCAACCGCAGCATGGGCTTCTTCCCCGTGGCTCTCTCCCTCCTGGCCACCTTCCAGTCGGCCGTGGCCATCCTGGGCGTCCCCGCCGAGATCTACCGGAACGGCACAGAGTATTGGTTCCTGGGGTGCTCCTATTTCCTGGGGCTCCTCATCCCGGCTCACGTCTTCATCCCCGTCTTCTACCGCCTGCGCCTGACCAGCACGTACGAGGTGAGTGGGTATCTTCAGGGTCTCCTGGGAAATGGCCTGGCCTGGAGATGGGATCAGAATTGGACCCACGGCCCTCTTCCCTCGGTGTCTGTCTCCCGCTGCAGCCGGTCCACCGAGGCACAAAGTGTAGTGCTCTTTTGGTGTGGTGGCATCGACACTGTGGAACTCCCTGCCTCTTGAAAATCAGGCTTCCTTGCACTCTTTTTGGCACCCGCTAAAAACATTCTTGTACAGTATATATATAAATTTATTTATTTGGTTTTTCAACTTAAAATTTTACAAAGATGTATCAAACATAGATGATAAAAAGAAGATTCCAAGGAATCTCCTGGACTTCCCTCCTCCCCTTTGTGGGTCCTATTATTTATTATTTCCTTCTGCGTCTTTTATGATAGTCCAAATCTTTTACATCTCCATTGTATTCAGAATCCCCCCTTAAACTACAAGTGATATTCCAATCCTACTAACAAAATATTCTCACTTAGACAAGCCTGTTCAGACGTCTGGAAAGTTGGTCTGTTTTTATTTTGTTGCCATTTAAACTTTTTGAAAGTCTTTCATTGTTGGTGTTATTAATTCTTCTTGCTAGCACTTTTATCGCATTATCTTCTTGGCAAAACCGCCTTGAGATGTTTTCTTGGTGGGCGCTGCCAAGTCGAGTCCTGCGAGGAGGCCGCTTGGCTTAGAGCCCCACTGAGAAGCCGGCAATTGGGGGTCTCTGGCCATCCCTGGGGTCCTCCTCTCAAGTGGTACCTGCAGCTGGGGATGTGGCAGGTGAGGGGGGGGGTCAGGAATGCTGCCCCAGGAGAGCAGGGGGGGCTGTCCAGGGGTCCTTGGGCACCCTCTTACTTGGCTCCTGCCCTCCCACCAACAGGGCAAAGGCTGCGCCTGGAAGCCAAGCCATATTGTCTCTCTGCCATACTGACACCCCCCCCCCAATTCTCTTTGTCGCCCCCACCCAGTACCTGGAGCTGCGTTTCAACAAGGTTGTGAGGGTCTGTGGAACAGCCACCTTCATCTTCCAGATGGTGAGTAGAGAAAACCCCCCTGGTCTCTGGGGAAAGGAGTCCTCTCCTTTTGAAGCTCCCAAACCTCCTGCTTAAAGCCCTCCCTCCCTATCCTCCCTCCCTGTCCTTCCTTCCTTCTTTCCTTCCTTTTTTCCTTCCCTCCATCTTTTCCCTCCCTCCCTCCCTTCTGTCTTTTCCTTCCTTCCTTCCTTCCTTCCTTCCTTCCTTCCTTCCTTCCTTCCTTCCTTCCTTCCTTCCTTCCTTCCTTCCTTCCTTCCTTCTTTCCTCCCTCCCTCCCTCCCTCCCTCCTTTCCTGTCCTTCCTTCCTTCTTTCCTTCCTTCATTTTTCCTTCCCTCCATCTTTTCCCTCCCTCCCTCCCTCCTGTCTTTTCCTTCCTTCCTTCCTTCCTTCCTTCCTTCCTTCCTTCCTTCCTTCCTTCCTTCCTTCCTTCCTTCCTCCCTCCCTCCCTCCCTCCCTCCCTCCCTCCCTCCCTCCCTCCCTCCCTCCCTCCCTCCTTTCCTGTCCTTCCTTCCTTCCTTCCTTCCTTCCTTCCTTCCTTCCTTCCTTCCTTCCTTCCTTCCTTCCTTCCTTCCTTCCTTCCTTTTTTCCTTCCCTCCATCTTTTCCCTCCCTCCCTTCTGTCTTTTCCTCCCTCCCTCCTTTCCTGTCCTTCCTTCCTTCCATTTTTCCTTCCCTCCATCTTTTCCCTCCCTCCCTCCCTCCTTTCCTGTCCTTCCTTCCTTCCTTCCTTCCATTTTCCTTCCCTCCATCTTTTCCCTCCCTCCCTCCCTCCCTCCCTCCCTCCTTTCCTGTCCTTCCTTCTTTCCTTCCTTCCATTTTTCCTTCCCTCCATCTTTCCCCTCCCTCCCTCCCTTCTGTCTTTTCCTCCCTCCCTCCCTCCCTCCTTCCCTGTCCTTCCTTCCTTCCTTCTTCCCTCCCTCCCTCCCTCCTGACTTCCGCTTCCTTCTTTTCCCACCCCCCCCACGGTCTCCCCCGTCCTTCCCTCTTGTTCTTCCTGCCTCAGCCATGGAGCTCAGTGGGTGGCACACGCAGAGCAAGTCCTTCTCTCTCAGCCTCGCCTCCCTCACAGGACTGTTGTTGGGCAGGTGGGGAAGGGAGGGAGACCCAGAGACCCTGCAAGGGGTCATGATTCTCCTCTGGCGTCGGCTGCCCCCCATCCTCCAACCTCAGGGCATCTCACAACACAAAAAGGCCCCGTGGGGTCCAGTTCACAATGGGGCTGCCTTTCTCCCCACAGGTGGTGTACATGGGGGTCGTCCTCTACACCCCAGCGCTGGCTCTCAATGCAGGTGAGGAAGAGGCCCTGATCCCAGGGGGGCAAGGCTTTTTTGCGCTGCAGGCAGCTGGAGCATTTGGGGTGGTCTGGGGGCAGGGAAAGTGGGTGGTCTGGACCCAGCCCCCCCCCACTTGGCTGGCGCAGGGTGGTGGGTGGGACCCAGGCATCCGGGGAAGGGTCTCGAGGGGCAGGCAATCTGCCACTGGGCCCCTCCCTGAGGTCTCTTTCTTGCTTGCAGTGACCAGCTTTGACCTCTGGGCCTCTGTGCTGACCATTGGGCTGGTCTGCACCCTCTACACCTCCCTGGTGAGTAGGGACCCCGCAAGGGGCAAGGGGGCAGCTTGAGCCCACTAGAGATTCTCTCCCCCCCCCCCCCGCACGCACGCACACTTCTGGGCTGCAGGAGGTTGTGGGCTCCACAGGGCCCCCCAAGAGGGCAAATTCTTAACCACTATTATTAGCAGTTTGCACTCCCTACTAAGGAAGAGAATGACGCGAGAAAATCCACAACAGCGACAATTAATTCCGTGCTTATTCAAAATCCCATTTAAACAACAGAATGGATGGACTTGATCCGGGGAACCCTGATAGTCAGGGACCCTTCAGTGCTCCCCTTTGCCTCTTAGAGCCCCCCCACAAAATCCCATTGCCCACCCACACACCCCAGGGACCAGGACCACCCACTGTGGAAACCGTGGGCCGGGCCCAGCAGTGCGATCACCCCAAATGTTGCCCCCCCTTAACCGCCCCCTCCTTCCCTTTGCAGGGCGGCCTGAAAGCCGTGATCTGGACGGACGTTTTCCAGACCTTTGTCATGTTTGCTGGCCAGGTGGCCGTGATCGTGGTGGGCACCGTCAAAGTGGGCGGCATGGGGCGCGTCTGGCAGCTGGCGGATGAGAAAGGCATGGTGTCGGGCATCGAGTAAGTCGGGTGGGGCGGATGGGGGGGGCTGGTCCTTCCGTGTGCTGCCCTGCCATTGCCTTTGGGTGCCCCGCAGGATGGGCCCAGCAGAACCCGGGCCCCGGAGCCCATGGCCTTAGGGCCACAGGTGCAGATCCTTCCCTTTGCACTACACCTCTGCACAAGGAAAGCGCATGGGGAAAGGATCCGGGGGGACCCCAAGCCGAACACGAGCCAAGAGGGAGATGCAGCAGCAAAAAAGGCCAGTGCTATTCCAGGCTGCATCTACAGAAGTCGAGTGTCCGGATCAGGAGAAATCAAAGTCCCGCTCTATTCTGGAATACTGTGTCCAGTTCTGGGCAACCTAATTTAGGAAGGATGATGACAAGCTGGAAGGTGGGCAGAGGAGGGGCGACCAAGATGGTCAAGGGTCTGGAAACCAAGCCGTATGAGGAGCGGTTGAAGGAGCTGGGGATGTTTAGCCCGGAAAATAGGAGGCTGAGAGGAGAGAGGAGAGCCATCTTCAAATATCTCAAGGGCTGTCACATGGAAGAGGGGGCAGGACTCGAACCCATGGCTTCAAGTTACAAGAAGGGAGATTCTGACTAACATCAGGAATAACTCGCTGGGGGAATGGGCTCCCTTGAAAAGAGGAGGTTTTAAACAGAGGTTGGATGGCCCACAGTTAGGGGTTCTTGAGCTGCAATTCCTGCATTGTGTGTGTGTATGGGGGTTGGTCTAGATGACCCTTGGGGTTCCCTTCCAACTCTACCATTCTCTGCTTCCCTTTCCTCCCCAGCCTGAACCCCGACCCTTTCGAGCGGCACACCTTCTGGACGCTGGCCTTTGGGGGCGTCTTCATGATGCTGTCTCTCTACGGGGTCAACCAGTCTCAGGTCCAGCGATACCTCAGCTCTCGCACGGAGCGGCAGGCTGTGCTGTGAGTGGGGGCGTCGTGGGGGGGCCGGCGGGGTGTTTGGGAGACGTGGGGCTGAGTGCCCCAAGGTGCTCCAGTCGCCACAAACCTTGACCCCGTCTGGAAGCAGGAACAGGGGGAGCTGGGAGGAGGCTTTGGGGTCAGCCTAAGGATGTCCTGCGAGAGAGAGCTATGGGGGGGCTACTAGGTGGCTGACCTCTTTCCCTCTGGAGCATCTGCCTGGCCGCTGTGAGAAGAGGACGCTGGGCCAGATGTGCCTCCTTTGGCCTGATCCAAACTACAAGAAAGAAGATTCCACCTAAACATTAGAAAGAACTTCCTGACAGTAAGAGCTGTTCGGCAGTGGGATTTGCTACCAAGGAGTGTGGTGGAGTCTCCTTCTTTGGAGGTCTTTAAGCAGAGGCTTGACAGGCATATGTCAAGAATGCTTTGATGGTGTTTCCTGCTTGGCAGGGGGTTGGACTGGATGGCCCTTGTGGTCTCTTCCAACTCTAGGATTCTATGATTCTATGATTCTATGATTCTATGATCCAGCAGCCTCCTCGGGGCCCTGATGGAACCTCCAGCTCCAGAGGCAGTCTACCTGGATTCCAAGTTCTTAGGGGCCTTTTGGCCCCTGTGAGAACAGGAGGCTGGACTGGATGGGCCTGATCCGGCGGCCAGACTCTCCCGACCTCTGTCTCCTCCTCCCTCCAGGTCTTGCTACGCCGTCTTCCCCTGCCAGCAGCTGGCCCTCTGCCTCAGTTGCCTCACTGGCCTGGTGATGTTTGCTTACTACCAGGAGCATGAGCAGAGTCCGGAGCAGAGCGGCGCCTCCCCGGATCAGGTGGGCCAGGCGCTTGCTTCTGCCGGGAGAAAGACCCCCCCCCCTCCTCAAAATCCCAGAGAGGCATTGCTGCTGCCAGTCAGTGTAGGCCAGGGGTCCCCAAACTAAGGCCCGGGGGCCAGATGTGGCCCAATCGCCTTCTAAATCCGGCCCCCGGAAGGTCCAGGAATCAGCATGTTTTTACATGAGTAGAATGTGTCCTTTTATTTAAAATGCGTCTCTGGGTTATTTTGTGGGCATAGGAATTCGTTCATATTTTTTTCCAAAATATAGTCCGGCCCCCCGCAAGGTCTGAGGGACAGTGGACCGGCCCCCTGCTGAAAAAGTTTGCTGACCCCTGGTGTAGGCAATACTGTTGCACAAAAAATGGGAGTGGGCTTTTGCAGACCAGCTCCCCATCAAGGGACCCGGAACCCCCTAAGAAGAATGGGCGGAGACTCTGTCCCAGGAGCCGCCCCAGATGATCTTTGCGGGCCGGCTCCTGTTTGGGGGGGGGCAACTGCGCTCCCTGACTTGCCCCCTGATTTGCATCTCCTCCCCCACTTTTTATTTTATTTTTTTATTGAGATTTTCCAACAAAATTTACCATAATCAATACTAAAAACAAAACAAAACGAACGCAAATGGCATTTTCCATTTCTATTCCCGCCCGCCCCCCACAGCTCCCCCCAACTTCTCTTTCTGGTTTATCACTTACTCATTTCTTCTGCATGTCATTTTCTATACCTTGATATATTGAAATTGAAATCGTACTTTACTGACATATTCTTAACGTTTTACCCTCATATTCATATTTTCTATTTATTAATCAAATCCTGCAAGTGAGTTCAATTCAGTACATTGGGAACCTTTTATGATGTATATACAGAAACAATCTTTCTTAAAGTCATAGGTGGGTTGCCGTGCTGGTCTGAGTCGAAGCAAAATAAAAAAAATTCCTTCAGTTGCACCTTAAAGACCAACTAAGTTTTTATTTTGGTATGAGCTTTCGTGTGCATGCACAAACAGGCCAAACCCTACGCCAAAGGCTAAATGGACATAAATCTGACATCAGGAACCACAAGACAGAGAAACCAGTAGGAGGACACTTCAATCTCCCAGGACATTCTATACAAGATCTCAAAGCAGCTGTTTTATTACAGAAAATTTCCAGAAACAGACTGGAAAGAGAAGTTTCTGAATTGGAACTCATTACCAAGCTTAAAACCATGGAGCCACCTGGGATGAACAAAGACATAGGATTCTTATCTCATTATGCATGATCTAGCTTTCTTTAGCGCCTCAGCCCTTGCTTTCCCCCCCACAGGACCAATTGCAGTCATCAGCAGTCGTTAACAGCCATCAACAGGTTTACCACTCCCATCAGCCCATCACCCATTCCCATCACCCCCACCCTCTGAATATACATAAGGGTCTGGTGGATTCTGTTTCAGTGTATCTGATGAAGTGTGCATGCACATGAAAGCTCATACCAAAATAAAAACTTAGTTGGCCTTTAAGGTGCTACTGAAGGAATTTTTTAATTTTTCTTAAAGTCCTTATCTTGAAGTCTCTCAATCCGCTTCGCCGCCATTTCCACGTATTCCGTCAACTTTTTTCTTTGCCATTGTTCTTTCGTTGGTATTTCGTCGCTTTCCCATCTTGCAGCTAATAAAATCCTGGCTGCTGTTGTCGCTTCCCTAAAGAGATTCTTCTGGTCTTTTGGTCAATCTTGCAGATGGTCCTCTTCTTCGTGATGGATATCCTGCAGGGAGTGCCTGGCCTCCCCGGCCTCTTTGTGGCTTGCCTCTTCAGCGGCTCCCTCAGGTGAGCTCAGCAGGCAGGCAGGCTTCCTTCATTGGGGATCATGAGGACTAGAACCCTTTGTTACTCCCATGGAAGGACCAGAGCACAGGGCTTGGCACGCAGGCTCTGCCAGGTTCGGTCCCTGCCAGCAGCATGTCCAGGGAGGGCTGGGGGGGGGGGAAGACCCAGGAGGGCTGCTGCCGCCGGCCAGTGTCGACAGTACAAAGCCTTTGTTCCTGCTTAGATCTTCCTTCGGAAACAGGAGGACTAGAGCCTCGTGCTTATTTCCCCTCTCCTGGGAGGGCTGGGAGAAAGAGCCAGCCCTGAGCTAGAGGGGCTTTTTCTGCCCAAGGGCCTTTTTCTGCCCCCTTCCCTTCGGCTGACTCCCCCCCCCCCCACCGCTGTGCCCCCGTCTCGTCTCTCGGCAGCACCATCTCCTCCGCCTTCAACTCCTTGGCCACCGTGACCATGGAGGACCTGATCCGCCCTTACGTGGGCCGCATCCCCGAAGGACGGGCCACACTCTACTCCAAGTTGCTAGGTGAGCTGCCCCGGGGGGGAGCCGGAGGAGGGGGTTGGGGGGCAGGTAGTGTCCCAGTGCCCCCACCTCCAAGGCTCCAGCCCCACAGCCCAGGGGGGGGCCTCCCTCTCCTCTCCCTCTCTGGGGACCTGACTGGACTCCCTTCTCTCCCCAGCTCTGGGCTACGGACTCCTCTGCCTGGGCATGGCTTACGTCTCCTCCATGATGGGTTCGGTGCTGCAGGTAAGGGGTCGGTGGAGCAGGCAGCCTGGGAGGGAGGAGATAGGTTTGGAGGCGGTGCACATTTATTTTTTTAAATAATAATTGGGGGTTGGTCTGGATGACCTTTGGGGGACCCTCCCAACTCTATGGTTCTATGATTCTCTCCCCCCTTAGGCTGCCCTCAGCATCTTTGGCATGGTGGGGGGCCCTCTGCTGGGAGTCTTCTCCCTGGGCATGTTCTTTCCTTGTGCCAATTCCGTGGTGAGTAATGCTGTTTATTTGGGGGGGGCGGTGTTAGGAGCTGTTGTGCCCTCACCCCTCTTTCTCTGGGGGCAGGAGCCTTCCCTTCCTCTTCCCATGCTTCAAAGGGGGCAGCCAGCAATAGCTGGTGGGTTTTTTGTGTGGGGGTGAGGATCCCTTGAAGACGCAATGGGATATTGGCTCCTCCCAAGGCAAGATGGAGAGCGGCGACGGCCGGGAATAGACATACGGTAACATTTTGCAAGGACGGGAAGAAGCGCCCCGTGCAGAATAGTCGTCTCGCACAGGAGGAATAAGGATATAGTTTGAATGCTTCACCTATCTATATATATAAAAATGTAAAAATCTTGAAATTGTTGGCCGCTATGTTCTCCGTAACCGCTTGACCGATCGTCCTGAAATTTTGACACAACGATCCAGGCCACTCCCCGGGGGTCGCTGGGGACAAGAAAACCTCAAATCACACACCTGGGCAGGTGTAGACCTGGATTTCCACCAAGTCAAACAGCACCCTCAAGTGGAATTCCTCCCACAGTACACCCCCTCCCTCAGACAGAAGTGCATGCTGGGAAATAAAACCCAGAACATAACAGTTCCTTCTCCAAGGGTGGGGGCCAAGGTATGGAGATACAGGGGGGAGGGGCCAACACTCCCCAGGGACAACAGAGGAAAGGGTATCCTACCGAAACACAGGGATGAGCCAGGGTGGATTCAGGAGGGGCAGGATACGTCATGGATCGGGACGGGGGGGGGGCACAGGAAAGAACCACAGCAATGCGTGGCTGGGTCAGCTAGTAGATTTATAAATCATTGAATGTGTCTAGACGAATGGATGTCCTTAATATTGCAGTTGTTGTATCAGGAATTGTTCTTTTGAATGGAATGGAATTGAGATGAACAAGATTTTGGGACTTGGAAACAGAGGAACATCATCAAACCATCAATTTTAGCACGCAGACACAGAGGGGGCCACCTAAATGATATAATTTGGCATCTGAATGATTGGGATTAGTAATTGTGTTATAATTTGGCACCCTTATAATGAGGCTACCCTTGGATTATTGTAATTGAAAACTAATAAAAATTATTGTCACAAAACACCCCCTCTCTTCCTCCACCTCCTCCTCCTCTCGCTGCTCTTCCTCAGGGGGCCATCTCTGGCTTGGCTGCCGGGCTGGCCATGGCGTTTTGGGTGGGCATCGGGAGCTGGGTGACCAAACAGGCGTCTGTGCCCCCCACGACTGGCATCCCCCAACTGGACGCAAACCTCACAACGGCCGTCATGACAACGCTGCAGACCATAACGACGACCCCAGAGAGGTAATGGGGAACGGGGGGACCCCAGGAGGCAGTGGGGGGGCTGTGTGTGTGTTTAGGGAGAGCTTACTATTCTTTATAGCATTCGTATCCCACCGTTTTTCTCCAAGGGGCATCCATGCTTCTCCCCGCTCCTCATTTCATCCCCACAACGACCCTGCAAGGTAGGGCAGGTAGAGAGCCGGCAGGGCAGGAGCCTTGTGGCTGAGGGGGGGGTCTAACCCCCACCCCGGGATGAAGCGTCTAGGGTTGGGCTCCTCTTCCCAGGTGGCCTTTCCCATGTTTGCTTAACCTGAATGTTGCTGGAAAGAGAGGTTTGGTTGCCCTGAGCGACTGGACCGTGGGTCACAAGGGATTCTGGGGTGCCTCTCTGGACTCTCTCCGCCCCACGGACCACTTGGGGGTCCTGTGCTGCGAACGGGATCTGAACACCCAAAGCCCAGGTCCCAGCATGGGTCGTCCGTCTCTGGCTTCGAGGCAATTTGTGGCTATTTTGCTGGGGTTGGGGTTGGGGGGATGCCTCCTCCACCTACACCATCCTCCTCCTTTTCCTCGCTTACCTCCAAGCTCTCATCCTGCCATTTCCTTCCTGAACTTAGAATTGGAAGGGACCCCCGAGGCACATCTAGCCCAACCCCCTGCAATGCACGGTTCAAGCATCCCTGGCAGGCAGCCCTCCAAGGAAGGAGAGAACCACCGCCTTCCGAGGGAGTCGGTTCCACTGCCAAACGCCTCTTGCGCTCTGCCTTCCCAGTCTTGAGTCATAGAATCCTAGAGTTGGAAGAGACCACAAGGGCCATCCAGTCCAACCCCCTGCCAAGCAGGAAACACCATCAAAGCATTCTTGACATATGCCTGTCAAGCCTCTGCTTAAAGACCTCCAAAGAAGGAGACTCTACCACACTTCTTGGCAGCAAATTCCACTGCCAAACAGCTCTTACTGTCAGAAAGTTCTTCCTAATGTTTAGGTGGAATCTTCTTGTAGTTTGAATCCATTGCTCCGTGTCCGCTTCTCTGGAGCAGCAGAAAACAACCTTTCTCCCTCCTCTATATGACATCCTTTTATATATTTGAACATGGCTATCATATCACCCCTTAACCTTCTCTTCTCCAGGCTAAACATACCCAGCTCCCTAAGCCGTTCCTCATAAGGCATCGTTTCCAGGCCTTTGACCATTTTGGTTGCCCTCTTCTGGACACGCTCCAGCTTGTCAGGCTCTCCTCTCTTGCCACGTGAAGCCATTGGTTCGGATCCTTCCCTCCGGAGCGGCAGAAGACAAGCTCTGCCTTCCATGTCCAGGCAGGCTCATCAATGGGCGAGGCAGCTTCTGGGGCAAGCCCCTCGCTCTCAACCTCCTCCGTTCCCAATATGGGGGTGCAGTACTTGCCAACCCTACAGGGTTGTTGTAAGGACAGCTCTGCTGGATCTGGCCCAGCGGTTGGCTTCGCCAGCGCCCCACTGGGAGACCCACAGGATCCCCTGCGGCTGGTGTCTGGAGCTGCTGGTGGTATAAAAGCATTTTCCCAGTCTCCACTGCCCCCTTGGGACTGGGGGGGGGGGGGCGGCTGCGTCCAGGGGCCAGCATCTCTTTCTTTCTTCCTTGGATAGATTTTATTAAAGTTTGAAAGGAGATTTATGAAGGTTAATTTCCAATATCCAAAGATTAAAGATACTAATATAAATAAAAACTCAAACCAGAAGAAGGGTGGAGGGAGAGAAGAAAAGAAAAAAGGAGAACTTTCTACGCTTTGTATATCAGCTATAGATAGAAAATGACAGTATTGAAAACACTCCCTCCAAGATAAACACCCAACAATTCTACTTTCTACAAACCAGTATTTTCTTCAGCCCTCAGACCCCAGATATTGTAAGGTCATGTTCTTTTTCACACAAAAAGTCTGTAAAGTCAATATTGACAGTCAACTATTTTCCTCTCATTCAACATGTCAACTTTCCCATCTAAATCCAATAATTTTAGCACCCATTCTTCCACTGTGGGTCTCAATGATGATCAACGTCTTGCTACTGTGATCATGTATTGAAATAATGTTCCATAGTCCTTTTCTAATAATATATCCATTCTTTCTAGCAGGGAAAGTTCTGGTTCCAATTGAAGGTTAATCCTTAAAATCATCCGCATTAATGTCTGCATTTGTAACCAATATTTCTTAGCTTTTTTACAAGTCTACCAAGCAGAATAAAGTTTCGCTTCATATTTTTCACACATGCCAGCATCTCTTTGGGGGGCTATGCATTATTATTATTATTATTACTATTAATAATATTATTTACCACACTTAAGAAGCACCTCGAAGCCGTTTCACATTGCAATAGAAAGCACACGTAAAGGCAATTGCATCTATAACACAGTTTCAGTTTAAATCTCAATAACTCTTGGGATAAGAAATCTCCCCTTGGAAGGCGTGCTGAAAGAGGAAGAGGTGGCGAAAAGACAGGAGAATCCTAGGATTGTAGGGTTGGGAGGGACCCCAAGGGTCATCCAGTCCAACTCCCTGCACTGCAGGAATCAAGACAGTGCCCGTCTGATGCGAACTCAATCTTTTGGTGGGGCAGCACCTGCCCTGTGGAACTCCCTGCCTCTTGATATCAAGCAGGTGCCTCAACTGTCCTCTTTCCGGCGCCTGCTACAAATGTTTCTGCCTTTTGCTGCAGGCTGACGGGGCTGCGCAAGTTCTACAACCTGTCGTACCTGTGGTACAGCGCACACAACTCGACCACCGTCATCGTCGTGGGACTGCTGGTCAGTTACCTCACAGGTAGGTTGGGAGTACGGGTGGCACTCGATTTCGCGGGCCCCCCCACGAAGCTGAATGTTGGAAGATTCAGGACGGAGGAAATTTGAAAGGGCCTCTTGCAGCTTCTCGTTAACCTACGGAACTCCCTCCCTCAGGAGGCAATGATGGATGCCAAGTTGGATGGTTTTAAAACGGGATCAGACACATTCATTGGGGGGGGGGGAGAGGGCTATTGATGGCTCCCAGCCAGGATGGCTCTGCCCTGCCTCCAAAGTCAGAGGCAGCGATGCTTGTGAATATCTTGTGAATATCAGTTGCTGGAAACCACAGTGATGCTCTTGGGCTCGGATCCTGCTTCCGGGTTGGCCACTGTGAGAACAGGAGGCTGGAGCAGATGGGCCACGGGCCCTTCAGAGGTTCTTACGACTAGAGGACCAGAGCTGGCCCAAGTCAGAAGATGCTAAGGCAGGCATCCCCTAACTGCAGCCCTCCAGATGTTTTGGCCTACAACTCCCATGATCCCTAGCTAACAGGACCAGTGGTCGGGGAAGATGGGAATTGTAGTCCAAAACATCTGGAGGACCAAAGTTTGGGGATGCCTGTGCTAAGGGGGCAGGTGCTGGGGTCTCTGTGTGTATTCTGCGCCCAGCGAGCCAGAGTGCGAGGCCTTGGGGGTCTCTGCCCCCCCTGCCATTGCAGACTAGTGGCCTTCAGCAGAAGGGGGGTGGAATCCTTATTTCATTCCTCTTAGAAGCCACCACCAGCATTTTATAGTGGGGGGTGGGGGTGGGGAGGTTGTTTCAAGCCTCACTAATAAATGTATAAAAGAAGCCTGGAGTCGGGGGCATGGAAAGGCGGGTCCCGGTGGGGCCCTTCCGACCAGCACCCTTTGTGAGCCTTCCTTGGCATTCTGACTGGCACCTGGGTTCATGCCTGGGAGGCCGAGCAGGGCTGCCTCTCCTGGCCCCATCAGGAGAGAGTGTGACGCTGCCTTCTTGCCCACCCCCCAGGCCCCATGCGGGGGGAGGACGTGGACCCCCGGACCATCTTCCCTGTGCTGCCCCGCCTGTTCTGCTGCTTGCCGGCGAGGTACCGAGAGAGGCTGCGCTTCGGGGTCTGCTACCCCCAAGAGGTGAGGTCTTCTGCGTGCGCCTTGAGTGTGTGTGTGTGGGGGGGGAGAGCTCTGGAAGGGGGGAGGCTGGGGAAGGCGACCTCCCATGTGCTTTGGAGCCCTGAGGAAGCGCACCGAGGGGGGTTGGAGCAAGAAAGAGGGATTGCGAGGAGCTCCAGAAAGACCCCTCCAAACTGAGAAAGGGGTAGTAAAGCAGGTGTGAGTTCTATATAAGCTAAGGTTATGGAAACCCTCAGGAAGTGGAATAGAAGGTTGTGTCCAATTTCGAATGCAATTGGTCAAGCGGTTTCAGAGAAAAGTGGACTTTAACAAACATTTTTTATTAGATTTCATGACAAAATCTCAGGGCAGTTCACAAGGTGAGGGATACCTAGCTTACTAGCAGCACATGTGAAAAGGATCTGGGGGTCTTAGTGGACCACAAGCTGAACATGAGTCAGCCATGTGATGCAGCAGCAAAAATGGCTAATGCTATCCTAGGCTGCATCAGCAGAAGTCTAGTGTCCAGATCAGGCACCCCCAAACTTCGGCCCTCCAGATGTTTTGGACTACAATTCCCATCTTCCCTGACCACTGGTCCTGTTAGCTAGGGATCATGGGAGTTGTAGGCCAAAACATCTGGAGGGCCGCAGTTTGGGGATGCCTGGTCCAGATGAAGGGAAGGAATAGTCCCACTCGATTCGGCCTTGGTCAGGCCACACCTGGAATACTGTGTCCAGTTCTGGGCACCACAACTTAGGAAGGGTGATGACAAGCTAGAAGGTGTGCAGAGGAGGGCAACCAAGACGATCAGGGGTCTGGAAACCAAGCCTGATGAGGAACGGTTGAAGGAGTTGGGTATGTTTAGCCTGGAAAAGAGGAGACTGAGAGGAGATAGGAGAGCCATCTTCAAATATCTCAAGGGCTGTCACATGGAAGAGAGAGCAAACTTGTTTTCTCCTGCTCTGGGGGGCAGGACTCGAACCCATGGCTTCAAGTGACAAGAAGGGAGATTCTGACTCAACATCAGGAAAAGCTTTCTGACAGTAAGAGCTGGGACTCCGTTTCCTTGGAGGTTTTGAAGCAGAGGTTAGATGGCCATCTGTCAGGGGTGCTTTAGCTGAGATTCCCGCGTTGCAGGGGGCTGGACTAGATGATCCTTGGGGGTCCCTTCAAACTTCAAAATTCTATTGTTCTAAGCATGCAGATTGTTCTGCTGGTGCAGAAAAACCGCATCCCTGAAGTTTGACTTGTGCCATCTCTCTCTCTCTCTCTGCCCAGGACGGAAACCGCCAAGAGCCGGTCCCCCTTTCTGTGGGAAAGAACACCAATGGGCTACTGAATGGGCCACCGGAGGGCCTGCCCCTTGGGGGGCACAGTGAAGGAGGGGAGCCCCCCGGGGAGGGGGTTGCCCAGCCAGGTGGAGGCCACATCCTGCGGGAGACAGCCCTCTGACCTGGGCGGTGTGAGCAGGCGGGGGGCGGTTGGCACTGTTCCGAGAGAGGACACCCCCGGGGGGGGGGAGGGGGTCCCAGACCCTCCTTGGGGCCCCTGTGGGCCGCTCTGCACTGGATCCTGGATGAGCCCCTGCTGTTGCAGCACTGGGGGGGGGCAAGCTGGACCCCACGCCCGGGTGATGGAGGCGCCCTTTCCGGGGTCCTTTCCGGGGTCCCTCCTGCCACTCCTTCTCTTGCCATATTGTGAATGTGCCAATCTCTTAAGTGTGGGTGGGGGGGCTCTTCCCCCCCTAACTCAAGCCCTATTGGGGCGAGGCAGGCGTGCCTGTGTCCTCCTGCCACCCCAACGCCCTCGGAGCCCCCCAGCCCACCCAACTGAGGCCTCACCAAAGAAGCCCCCCTTGACCTTCAATGGGGTGGGGGGCTACCCTCTCATTCCACTCCCCCCCCCCAGTTTGCTGCAGAGCTTCTTCAGCAAGAAGCAGCCCTTCGGGGGGGGGGGAGCAGGCTTAACCCTGTTCCAAAGTCCTGCCCACCAGTGGGGGGGGGGAGCACAGACATTCCTCCATCTCAGCGGCAGCCCCTCCATCCACTCGTGGGCCTTGTCATCCCCCCCTCGTTTTCTCTTTTCTGTACCCCATGTTGCCCTTCTCTGAGAAGTACTGTTTTCCCGGTTCCTTGCCTTTCTGACGATGCTCAGCGAGGATTTTGGCTGCTGTTAATAAAAAAACGGTTCTTGTTGCTGCTGTCTGCTTTGTGGGTGGAAGCTGGGCGTTGGGGGAGCCAGGTTCAAATCCTGCCTTGCTGGGCTGCTCTTGGAAGACGATCTGGGGCATTGCTCAAGGGGTGCCGCTGTGTATGTGGGGCGGAACGTATGTCCGCTGGAACGTATTTATTACATTTATAACCCACCTTTGCTCCCAAGGAGCTCAACGTAGAGCACACCGTTCTTCCCCCTCTCCTTCTAATCCCCACAGCAACCCTGTGAGGTAGGCCAGGCTGAGAAAAAGACAGAGACTGGCCCCCAAGGACCGACCGCCAGTGAGCTTCATGGCCAAGTGGTGATTTGAACCCTTTCCTCTCATTTTCCAGTCCAACACTAACCGCTACTCCATACTGCCTCGTGCAAACAACAGTCAGAGATGCAGGGGGAGGGGGGAGCCTGGAAATTGCAGGCTGGTTAGTCCCAGGAAAACAAGAGGCAGTGGTGGCCACCACCTTGGGAAGAAGATTAGATAAATAGATGGAGGAGGAGAAGGCGGCTCTGGGTGGAAACTCGCCAGGAAGGCTCTGCTCTGCCTCCACAGTGGGAAGAGCATTGCTCTTCTGCTCGAATCCTGCTTGCCCGCCTCCCACAGCCACCTGGTTGGCCTCTGCGAGAACAGGATTCCTGCATTGCAGAGGGTTGGACTAGATGACCCGTAGGGTCCCCTTTGGCCGGAACCAGCAGCCAGGCCCTTCTGTGGCAGGCGACAAGAGGCATGAAGGCAGCTGCTGCTGTGACCAGTAGGAGAGACAACTTCAAATATCTCATGGGTTGTCAGATGGAAGATGGAACAAGCTTGTTTTCTTCTGCTGTAGCGGGTAGGACTCGAACCCATGGCTTCAAGTTACAAGAAGGGAGATTCTGACGGTACTTTCCGATGGTAAGAGCTGTTCAACAGTGGAACAGACTCCCTTGGGAGGTGGTGGACTCTCCTTCCTTGGAGGTTTTTAAGCGGATTGAATGGCCATCTGATCTAGTTTAGATTGCTGCAGTGCAGGGGGTTGGACTAGATGACCCTTGGGGTCTCTTCAGCTCTATGATTCTTTCAAACTATGGAACTTCCTCCCAGATGCCCATTTTGGGAAACCCACAAGCAAGATTTGAACACGAGAGCCCTCTCCTCTCCTGCTGCCTCTGACCGTGGAGACAGAGCAGAGCCCTCAGGAGTCCCCTCTTCCTCCCTGAATTTGCCCAATCCGCTTTTAAAGGCATCCAAGCTGGTGGCCATCGCTGCCTCCAGTGGCAGTGAGTTCCATAGGTGAACTGCATGAAGAAGTCCTAGCAGCTCTGGAGGCCTCGCCTTGGTGCCCCACATGCTCCTCTGCCCCCTAAGCCACTCTTCCTGGCTCCTGCTCCGGGCCCTTAAGCCGTGGGGAGGGAGGGAGGGGGGTGGCCCAGCTGCTGGGCGGCGGAGCCAACTTTTCCTAGGAACGTAAACGACAATTCGCCCCTAAAAATAGCTCTTGTCTGGGAGCAGCTGGAGTTTTGCAGGGCTGGGGTGACCCCTCTTTCCACGGACCTTTGAGGGTCCTGCCTGCACCTGGAGGAGGAGGAGAAAAGCTCGTTAGCTCGCTCGTTAGGGCAGGCTTTGGTCCGGGGCCAGGGTGGATTTATGAGCTCGGCCTTGGCCCCAACCCCTTTCCCAGAGAAATACGGACAGGGCTGCCTTCCCTCTCCCCCCCATCGCCCAGCAAGCTAGCCCCACAGGCAGCCCCTGCCAAATGTGGGTTTTTCTTCCCCCACCCCATGCCTCCCCTGGGGTTCTTCCAGAAGAAAAGATGGCTCAAGGCTCCCCAGACCCCCTCCTCAAGGACCCAGAGGATCCACCCCAATCTTCTTGCAGCCGTAGAAATGCGCTCTGCATATGCTCAGAGCCACACTGCGCAAAGAATGCCGTTTTGTTAATAGCTGCCACCGATTTTGGGAGCTGGCAAAATCCAATGCAATAAAAGCATGATGCTACGTGCAAGATTTAAACACTAGGTCAGTGGTTCCCTAAGTAGGTGGTGGGGTTACCTGGGGGGGGGCGCTGAGAGGTAGGGGGCAGGGAGGTGTCGGAGGGGGAGATTAGGGTCAGCTGCTATCACCAGATCAAATTCAACTGGTTTGAATTGGAATCTGAATGAACTGCAAACGATTGTGACTGGTTTGGATTTGGTGGAGTTTGCTTCCTTATAGCGAGTCATGCAAACCGCCATTCTGAATAGGGTTTTCTGTAGGGTAGGGAGGGAGCACTGGGGATCCACTGAGGGAACCTAGGGGGCAGGCCCCTGAAAAAGTTTGGAACCCACTGCACAAGATGGAAGACTCAAAAGAACAGCTGTCCAAAGCTGCGGCAAGTTTAAAAGGTCTGGGGAGATAAAATGGTTCTGTCCGTGCCAAACCCCCCCAAAATTCAGGAAGGCCTTTCTGGGGGAGGGTCTTTGGCAAGGAAAGGCCCGTCCTCTGGGCTCCAGGCCAGAAAGGGGCTCTGGCTCTGATGATCCCACAGGAAGAGGCAGCCCAGCCCAGCCCAGCCTTCTGGTCCCAAACCCTGAAGGGCTTTAGCAGTCAAAACCAGCCCTTAGAATTAGCCCTGGAAACATACAGCGGGGTGGGGAGCCAGTGCCGGTGGCATAGCAGGGACCCATAAGCTCAGCGCTAAAGCACCTGCCCTACATGTAGGGGGGGGACTAGAGGACCTTTAGAGTCCCTTCCACCTCTAGCATTCCAGCAGGCAGCAAGTGGGAGCCCCACGTGAAGGCGAGCTGCTTCTATAGAACAGTTATAAAAGATGTTTATGAACAAATTCCTGCAATGAAGGGGGTTGGACTAGATGACCCCAGGTGCCCTTCCAACTCTAGGATTCTATGAAATGTTGGAAGTGGTCTTGCAGCAGGTCGCCTCCCTCTGACCCACCTAAGACCTCCTGCATTAGATGATGCCTTATGAGGAACGGCTTAGGGAGCTGGGCATGTTTAATCTGGAGAAGAGAAGGTTAAGGGGTGATGTGATAGCCATGTTCAAATATATAAAAGGATGTCATGTAGAGGAGGGAGAAAGATTGTTTTCTGCTGCTCCAGAGAAGCGGACACGGAGCAATGGATTCAAACTACAAGAAAGAAGATTCCACCTAAACATTAGGAAGAACGTCCTGACAGTAAGAGCTGTTCAACAGTGGAATTTGCTGCCAAGGAGTGTGGTGGAGTCTCCTTCTTTGGAGGTCTTTAAGCAGAGGATTGACAGGCATATGTCAAGAATGCTTTGATGGTGTTTCCAGCTCGGCAGGGGGTTGGACTGGATGGCCCTTGTGGTCTCTTCCAACTCTACGATTCTATGATTCTTCTATGATTCTATGATATGGACTCCAGTCAACCCTACAAACAGCTTTTAAGGGGACCAGAGACCTGGTCTTTGACTGCCATAGGCTGACCAGGCTCCTGTAACCCACTCTCTGAATAGAGCAGCCTGTGACTCGGCTGTCCCTCCAAAAGAGGGCAGAGGAGGGTTTGGGGGGCATCCAGGCTTTCCCACAAGGCAGAAAGCACCCCATGGCACCATCATCCCTGGGAGAATCATAGAACTGTAAAGTTGGAGGGATCCCCAAGGGTCATCTAGATCAACCCTCTGCAGTGCAGGAATCTCAGCTAGAGAATCCTCTCCCTTCCGAGGGAGTACGGTCCACCGTCAATCTTGCTTCACAGAGAGAAGTCCTGCCCGGGTCATGGCTGTGCCCCCCTGGCATCAGGACCCATCTGACCCTCCCCACCGGGGGCAGGCGAGGATGCGAGTGCTGCTTCTGCGGAAGGGCGACCTCCAGGCCAGGAACCCATGTAGAGGGTGCAGCGCATGGGCCACTTCTGCAAGACAGGAAGGGGAGACGGGGGGGGTGAGGGGGGAGAACGAGCGAGAGGAGCCTTGCCGCTCTGGTGCAAGAGGGCGGCTCTGTCGGGCCCCTCCTGCCTCTGATCTGGGCCAGCCGATCATATCTGTTTCAAAATCAGTGCCTGAGTTTTGAGTTTTCCTCTTCCCTCCCTGTTGCTTTTACCTTGCATGCCGTGAGGTTTTATTTTTTTTGTTGGGGGGGGGGAGTGTTAGCCTGCTGGTAGGGCTTGTCTCATTTCAAATGTATATAGGCCACTCTGGAAGCCATTTGGGCAGAAGAGCAGAGTACAAAGGCCAAAAATGAAGCAAAGAAACAAACTTGGGGGAGGAAGGGGCTGAGCCAAGCATGTCCCTGCAGGGGAGGGGGTGATGGCTCCTCCTCCAGGCCCAGGGACTACCACTACCACCCCTCCAGGGCTTGTTCAGAGGGTGCAGCCAGGGCTTCAAATATATGTTCAAATATATGAAAGGATGTCATATGGAGGAGGGAGAAAGGTTGTTTTCTGCTGCTCCAGAGAAGCGGACACGGAGCAATGGATTCAAACAAAAAGAAAGAAGATTAAACCTAAACATTTGGAAGAACTTCCTGACAGTAAGAGCTGTTCAGCAGTGGAATTTGCTACCAAGGAGTGTGGTGGAGTCTCCTTCTTTGGAGGTCTTTAAGCAGAGGCTTGACAGGCATATGTCAAGAATGCTTTGATGGTGTTTCCTGCTTGGCAGGGGGTTGGACTGGATGGCCCTTGCGGTCTCTTCCAACTCTATGATTCTATGATTCCCCAGGACTCTGGGACTCTGGCTGCTGAATAGATATTCCGGCCCGCCTGCCCGCCTCGCAGGGCTCCTTGTGAGGAAGCCACCAGCTCTTCAACATGTGACTTGGCCTTGCCAGTTCCCTGGTAGATGCTGCCAAAGCAAGGTTCCCCCCCCCCACTGCCAGTTTGCAACTGCCAATGCCAGACCCCAAGAGGTGGAGCCCAGCCCTCCCCCCCTTACCTTCAGTGGGTGCAAAAAGGCTGCTGGGGGCACCCTGGGTGTGAGGGACCCCTCCTGCTGGAGGGTCTGGCTCAGGTGGGTGATGTAGCTGGTGGCCAGCAGGAGGATGTCCAGCTTGGAGAGTTTGGTGCCAGGGGGCACAGCGGGCAGCGCCACCTGCAGGGCGAGGAAAGCCTGGTGGAGGGTCTGCATGCGACTTCGCTCCTGGGCAGCAAGGGGGGCCCTCCTGTGGCCCTGAGGACGAGGGGAGGCAGCGGCTTCAGCCCGACAGGATGCTACCAATGGCCCCCTGCCTGTCCGCTTGCGCCATGCCCAATCCACGCATTCCTCTGGCCCCAGAGCAAGGACATCACATGACCCCCCCAAAAAGCCCCCCCCCCGCTCTGCAGAACTGGGGGCTTGGCTGCAGGTGCCCTTGTGCTCCTTTTATGCCCCTTTGTCCCAGCTGTTTAGTTGCGATTCCTGCACTGCAGCGGGGTGGACTAGATGAACCTTGGGAGCCCCTTCCAACCCTACGACTCTAAGCTCCCGACATTTCCAGCCGCATAAGAGCCAGTGTGCCATTGTAGTTAAGAATGTCCGAATGGGGCCTGGCGGAGACCAGGGTTCAAATCCCCACTCGGCCATGAAGCTGACGGGGTGCGGCCGTGGGTCAGTCAGTTGCTTGCTCTCGGCCTGACCTCCCTCGCAGGGTTGCTGTGACTGAGGATGAAATGGGGAGGGGCGGAAGCATGTACGCCCCCTGGAGCGCCTTGGAGGGTCGTAGCTCAGCGCCAGAGCCTCTGCTTTCCATGCAAAAGGTCCCAGGTTCAACCTCCAAGTGGGCTGGGAGAGACTCCCAGCCTGTAACCCTAGAGAGCAGTTGCTGCCGGTCAGAGTAGGCAAAACTGAGCCAGGTGGAAGACAGGCAGCTTCCTATGGTCCCTATGCTCTCTGGTGGGATAGAAGTGCAATAAATAAATGCACGCTTTGTAAGGGTTGGGCCTCAGCGCCATCTCTCAAGCTGCAACCCCCCCAGGCTCCTCTGCCATAGGAGCAGGGAATCTGCCGGGCCAGCAGTCGGGGCGGCCAGCATGTCCAGCAATCGAGAAAGGAGTTGTCGCCCCCCTGGTCTCTGGTATGATCCACCGCACGTCCGCCCGGCTGCCAGCCTTGTTCTGCAAGCCCTCCCTCCTTGGACCAGCAGCTCCAGGTGTGGCATGTTGCTTAAGAAGAGAGGAACACGAGGCGAGCCCTCCTGGATCAGGCCCAGGCGGGGAGCCCCTCTACCCCAGTGGCCAATACCCCAAGGAACAACCTCGGAGTCTGGATAGACTGCCTCTGGAACCGGAGGTTCTATCAGACCACCTAGCTGCTGGCCAATGGGGATTCCACCCAGTCCAGTGGCCAACCAGATGCCCATCGTGGGAAACCCCCAAGCAGGATGCGAGCACGAGAGCAATCCTCTCCCCTGCTGCGGTTTCCAGCCCCTGGCATTCAGAAGCATCGCTGCTTCCAGCTCTGGACGCAGAACAGAGCCGTTGACTGCCCTCTCCTCCACCAAGCGCCCCCTGGCTGCTCCCCTCCTTACCCTCCTTGCAGCTGCGACTGGCATTTCGTCACCAGGCAGCCGGGGGGCTCCTTTGGCTCTGCTGCCCCTTCTCTGGCTCCTGCTCAGCCCCACTGGTCCCCTCCTTCTGTGGCCTGAGGAGGAGGAGGAGGCCGGCTGGGACTCCCTCTGGCTGCCTCTGCTACTCCCATGGCACAGGAGGCAGGCAGCTTGGGGGGCACAGGGGCCAAGCGTCTTCTCCCCGATCCCCGCCACGGGCTCTGGCTCAGCCATGCCTCCTGCTGCTGCTGGCCCTGATCCTCCTCCTCCTCTGGGGCCAGATGTGCTTTGCCGCTGCAAGGCAGATTCCAAGTGCCCCATCCCAGCTGGGAGGATCCGGCCCCAGCCCAGCTTCCTGCTAGGACAGCTCAGCCAGCTCCACCCACAGGGGCTCAGAGAACTCAGGCCCACTGCCTCTGTGCCAGCCCTGAGCATGGCAGGGGCACCTGCGGCCCTCCAGGTGGGGCTGGCCATAGAATCATAGAAATGTGGAGTTGGGAGAGACCCGCGAAGGTCATCTAGCCCAACCCCCTGCAACGCTGGGCCTTGCTTTGGGGCAGGCAGGCAGGCAGTGGCTCGGCAACACACAGCAGGGTACATAAGAAGATATTGCTGGGTCAGGCCAGTGGCCCATCTAGTCCAGCATCCTGTTCTCACCGTGGACAACCACAGATGCCCATTGTGGGAAGCCTGCAATCAGGATTCGAACACAAGAATCATAGAATCATAGAGCTGGAAGAGACCACAAGGGCCATCCAGTCCAACCCCCTGCCAAGCAGGAAACACCATCAAAGCATTCTTGACATATGACTGTCAAGCCTCTGCTTAAAGACCTCCAAAGAAGGAGACTCCACCACACTCCTTGGTAGCAAATTCCACTGCCGAACAGCTCTTACTGTCAGGAAGTTCTTCCTAATGTTGAGGTGGAATCTTCTTTCTTGAAGTTTGAATCCATTGCTCCGTGTCCGCTTCTCTGGAGCAGCAGAAAACAACCTTTCTCCCTCCTCTATATGACATCCTTTTATCTATTTGAACATGGCTATCATATCACCCCTGAACCTTCTCTTCTCCAGGCTAAACATACCCAGCTCCCTAAGCCGTTCCTCATAAGGCATCGTTTCCAGGCCTTTGACCATTTTGGTTGCCCTCTTCTGGACACGTTCCAGCTTGTCAGTATCCTTCTTGAACTGTGGTGCCCAGAACTGGACACAGTACTCCAGGTGAGGTCTGACCAGAGCAACTCTCCCCTCCTGCCGTTTCCAGCAACTGGGATCCAGAAGCACGGCTGCCTCTGACTGTGGTTGAAGAGTGGAGCCTACCTGAATCTGTCCCCCACTGCCAGCCTGCTGGGGAGCTCTCCCTCCCAGGGACCCCCCCTGGCTTGCTATACTTAGGGGGCAGGATGGGACAGGCTGCTCCTTTCAGCTCTATCCTTATGCAGATGTGCTTGCGAGTCAACAGCCCTGAACACAGCAGGGCTGGCTTGCAAGTAAATCTCCGCAGGATTGCACCCTTGGCCTTCCTTCTCCTCCGGTGCATGGGTCTATTCAGCACTGAAGACAAGCCTGCCTCGTGGGCTCAGAAGGCACTTTGGGATTATATTTCATTTCTTTTCACTGAGAGATTGCAAGGAGGCAACAAAGGTAAATGGTGCTTAAGAGGTTTACAACCAATTCTGTCAGCTCCCAGACTTGCTTTGTCTCCTGTCTGGCCCATCTTCTTCACACAGCGCACGCAGTGAGTGTTCAACTGTGGAACTCCCTCCTGCAGGAAGCAGTGATGGCCACCGACCTTTCAAAGAGGATTGGACAAATCCATGCAGGCGGAGCTTTCGATGGCTGCTAGTCAGGATGGCCAACCTCTGCCTCCACCGCCGAGGAAGCAATGCTTCTGGATCCCAGTTCCTGGAGACAGCAGGACAACAGGAGAATGGGGCTCATGTTCAAATCCTGCTTGCTGGTTTCCCAGAATAGACACCTGGTTGTCGGACACTGTGAGGACAGGATGCTAGACGAGATGGCCTGATCCTTGGGCCTGATCCAGCCGGCTCGCTTTCTGTTCTTCGGGAACCTCCAGGTCCAGAGGCAGTCTATCTCGATTCCTAGGTTCTTTGGGTCTTTGCCGGACCCGATGGGCCCCTTCTCCTCTTCAGTCTCTGCTCCCCAGGAGCTTCCGATCGAAAACTGGCGGTGCAGCTGTGCTCCCCGCAGGGAGGGAAGAGAGGGGCGAGCGAGGCAGGAGCGCCGCTGCCGCTGCATCAGCTTCGCTCTTGGCCAGAGAGCTGGGACCCAGGAGAAGCAGCAGCAGCCCCCGGCCACGCACAGCTGCAATAATTTTAAAAATGCATATAAGGATCGCGTGCCCCTCTTTCTGTTCAGGGCACCGGCTCATAGCTGCCAAGTTTTCCCTTTTCTCGCGAGGAAGCCTATTCAGCATAAGGGAAAATCCCTTAAAAAAGGGATAACTTGGCAGCTATGCACCGGCTCTCTTGCAGGCGCAGCATCTCGAAAGCCCCAATGAAGCAGCAGACCCGGAGGCCGCTGTCTCTTTAAGATCTCCGGGCTTCCGCCCTTCCCAAAGATGGCGCGCGACGCGACGGAGGGACGCGGCTGACGCGTGACGCCTCTCGCGCCGGCCGGCCGAGCTTGGCGCTGACGTGGGCCGGGAGTCCGCGCATGCCCAGTCCGGACCTGAGCGCCGCCGCCGCCGCCGCCGCCGCCGCCGCGACCGAGAGGGGCTGCGGAGGAAGAAGACGAGCGCGGAGGGGGAGGCGCGGGCATGAGCTGACCTTTGACCCGGCCCCGCCATGGCCCCCCGGCGGCCCCCGGAGCTCTACCGGGCGCCCTTCCCGCTCTACGCCCTGCGCGTGCACCGCGAGGCCGGCCTGGCGCTGATCGCGGGCGGCGGCGGAGCGGCCAAGACGGGCATCAAGAACGGCCTGGTGAGGCGCCGGGAGACCCACCCCTTGGCACCCTTGGGTGCCCCCTTGGCACGGGGGGAGGGGGCGAGGGGAGGAGGGCCCCGGGGAGGGAGGAAGGCGCGAAGGAGCAATGGCTGACCTGCCCCCTCCCCTCCCCTCTCCCCCCCCCAGCATTTCCTGCAGCTGGACTGGCGAGGAGGGGAGCTGTGCGCCTCGCTGCTCCATGCCCACGACACGGAGACCCGCGCCACCATGACCATGGCGCTGGCCGGGGACCTCATCGCGGCCGGGCAGGACGCATCCTGCCACATCCTCAGCTTCCGCCTGCAGAAGCCCAGCGGGAAGAAAGCGGAGGCGGGCGCTGAAGGGGCTCCCGACAAAGCAGGTGGGGTCCCGGGAGAAGAGAGGGGCAGAGGGCGATCCTAGAATGGGAGAGTTGGAAGGGATCTCCAAGGGACATCTAGTCCAGTGTTTCCCAACCTTGTGCCTCCAGCTGTTTTCGGACTACAATTCCCATCATTCCTGACCACTGGCCTTGCTAGCTAGGGATGATGGGAGTTGTAGTCCCAAAACATCTGGAGGCACAAGGTTACCCCCTCAAGAAGTCATGAGGCAGCAGTGTGATGCAGCAGCTCAAAAAGCCAATGCAATTCTGGGCTGCATCAATAGGAGTATAGCATCTAGATCTAGGGAAGTAATAGTACCACTGTATTCTGCTCTGGTCAGACCTCACCTGGAGTACTGTGTCCAGTTCTGGGCACCACAGTTCAAGAAGGATACTGACAAGCTGGAACGTGTCCAGAAGAGGGCAACCAAAATGGTCAAAGGCCTGGAAACGATGCCTTATGAGGAACGGCTTAGGGAGCTGGGTATGTTTAGCCTGGAGAAGAGAAGGTTAAGGGGTGATATGATAGCCATGTTCAAATATATGAAAGGATGTCATATAGAGGAGGGAGAAAGGTTGTTTTCTGCTGCTCCAGAGAAGCAGACACGGAGCAATGGATTCAAACTACAAGAAAGAAGATTCCACCTAAACATTAGGAATAACTTCCTGACAGTAAGAGCTGTTCGGTAGTGGAATTTGCTACCAAGGAGTGTGGTGGAGTCTCCTTCTTTGGAGGTCTTTAAGCAGAGGCTTGACAGGCATATGTCAAGAATGCTTTGATGGTGTTTCCTGCTCGGCTGGGGGTTGGACTGGATGGCCCTTGTGGTCTCTTCCAACTCTATGATTCTATGATTCTAAGAATCCCTGAGGGAGGGCCCTTTGGTCTCTGTTTAGAAACCTCCAAGGAAGCAGAGTCGATTCCAAGGGAGTCCATTCTTACCGTCAGAAAGTTCTTTCTAAGATTTCATCGGAATCTCCTTTCTTGGTTTGGCATCCTCCATTGCATTCTTGCTCCATCTTCCATGAGGGAAGGGGCTTGGTGGGCAGCGAGTGGGCAGAGTTGCCCACAGCCCCTCGATCTCTTCCGTTGCGCCCCCAGGTGCTGGCGACAAGGGCCCCCGGAGGCGCAAGGCCCCCACCCCCAGCGGGCCGGGCAGCAACAGCGGCGTGCGCAGTGAGACGAGCGAGGTGGCCGTGGAAACTCTGCACTGCGTCCAGACGGACACCAGCCCAGACGCCCTGCAGAAGGCCGTCTGCTTCAACCACGACCACACTCTCCTGGCCACGGGGGGCGTGGACGGCTTCTTGCGCATCTGGGAGGTAAGGGGAGGGAGCCTGAAGCTGCGATGGTGGCGAGGGGAAGAGGGGGTGCTCTGGTGCCAGGGGGTAGGGGGTCAGAGGTGCCAAATCTTTCCTTTTGTCTGCAGTTTCCCAGCATGAAGAAATCCCTGGAGTTCCAGGCCCACAATGGGGAGATTGAGGACATAGCGCTGAGCCCAGACAACAAGGTGAGGGGGTGCTGGTCTGGTCCCTGGGGGTCTGTTAGGGGACACCACAGGAGCCCCCGAGACCCCAGTCCTGGTGGTCCTTGGAAGAGTCACTCGCTTGCAAAGGGAAGAGGCACCTTCGCTGTCTGGCTTCAGAGACCAGGACTTTGTTGAGGTGCCCTTGGGGTGTCCATGGGGTTGTTCCTCTTGTGGCTGTGCAGAGGTGTCTCCAGCATATTACTTCCTGGAGCAAGGGAGGGGGGCTCCAGAGGACCCCCCCCCCCAAAAAAAGGCAAGTTGAGCAATGGATTTAACAAATTCATGGGGGAAAGGGCTGTTCATGGCTCCTGGCTGTGCTGTGCACCGCACACACACACACACACACCCGTCACAGCCAGCGATGCTTCTGAATGCTAGTTGCTGGAAACCGCAGGAGGGTAGAGAGCTCTTGCGCTCTGATCCTGCTTGCTGGGTTCTGATCAGCCTCTATGAGAGCAGGATGCAGGACCAAATCTAGCAGCCAGGCCCTTCATATGTCAAGGAAATGAAGCGTGCTTTTTATTTTGTTTGGGGAGGGCTTTGTATATCCTTGTCTCTCCTCGTCTCTCAGCCCAGGGGCTCAAAGCAAACGGCACCTTTTTAAAAGTGGGGCAGGCAATGGGTCTGTGCTGCACAGCCCAGCCCAGCCCAGGGAGCAAAAAGAATGCAGGGTTCTGAGCCCATGTGGTCTCTTCCCCCCCCCATGCCTTTTCCAGCCCTTCCTTGAGGCCATTTGGCTTCTTGCAAAATGCTCCCCCTGGGGCAGCGTACCGTGACTGCGGGCCAAAGTCCCTGCTGGTGGAAATGAAGCTCTCAGTTCCAGTCCATACCTTAACCCTAACCCTAACCCTAACCCGGGAGGGCCTCACTCCCCTGAGCAAAGGCCGGTGGGCTTCTGGACGAGGGCTGGGGGTGTTTCTGGGGTCCCTCACCCTCCCTCTTGCTCCTCCGCAGGTGGTGACGGTGGGCCGGGACTTCCAGTGCTGCGTCTGGCAGCGGGACCAGATGGTGACGGGGCTGCACTGGAACGAGAACCTCCCGGGCATCCCGGAAAAGGCCTACCGCTACCAGGCCTGCAGGTAACGGCCTGTGCTGGGCAGGTGGGGCCCCTGGGTGTGGGCTGTCCGTCCCCTGACGACGACGCCTCCCCTTTCTGGCGCAGGTTCGGGACCGTGGAGGACCAGGCTCAGGCGCTGCGGCTGTACACGGTGCAGATCCCCTACAAGCGGGAACGGCGGCCGCCCCCCTGCTACATCACCAAGTGGGACGGGCACAGCTTCCTGCCTCTGCTCACCAGGCCCTGCGGCAACGAGGTCATCTCCTGCCTCTCCGTCAGGTAGGGCAAGGCCTCTCTGGCTTTCCTCCTTCCAGAAGTGCGGGGCTGGGCTGGGGAACCTGGCGTAGATGGGCTCCAAATCCTCTCGTCCCTGACCATTGGCCTTGCTGGCTCTTGGGGGTTGGAATCTGATGGCGTCGGGAGATGTGCCGGTCCCCTCGGCCTTGCTGGAGCAAGACTGATACTGAAGCTACTAAGGGTCCTTTAAGTTGCACCCAGGCAGGACAGAGATAGTCAATAATGACACTGGGGTTGAATTCAGAGAAAGAATTTAATTCTTATTAATAAGAGACTCAAGGTGATCAGCTCACGACAAGAGTAGAGAAACAAAAATTGCAAAGCTTCTTATACACTTCTTTGGGCTCCTTTTCCCCTCCCTGTAAATGTGCGCATGCAAGGGGGTCACAAGTCCATATATGGATCTTCCTGTGTCCGGTCCTGTGCGTAAACACATGCTGGCTTAACAAAGCCTTTAGCCTTCAGTTTACACATCAAGCTAGCAACTTCCAGCAGCCTTGAGTAAGATTACGCGTCAGGCATAGCAGCTGATAAGCCCTTCTGTGTTCCAGACAGGGCCAGCTCATCCGGCCTTGATAGCTTAGCATTCTGCCTGGCTTCCCCTTTGGCACACAGAGGCATAGAGGCAAAGAGGAAAGCATTTTAGGGGGAAAAGCATCCCAGGAATATGGGGCTAAGCCACACAGTCAGAATTATACAATGCAGGCTATATGATCAGATTTATAACTCAATAACACAATTGGCAATTCTCTTCCTACACCCACTGCCTACAAACCACACCTTTCTCCTTTAATCCCAGGTGGATGCCGTTGTCGAGATTCCCGCCTTGCAGGGGGTTGGACTAGATGACTCTCAGGGTCCCTTCCAGCTCTACAATTCCATGAGAGGCCCACTGGAAATACTCAGGGAGGGAGGCTGCCTTTCTTAGGAATCCTACAATCGTAGACCTGTAGGATTGGAAGGGCCCCCAAGGGCCATCTAGTCCAACCCCCTGCAAGGCAGGAACCACAGCTAAAGGGTACCCGGCGGCTGGTCACCCGACCTCTGCATAAACACCTCCAATGAGGGGTTCCTCGTGTGCTCTGGGGGTGAGATGTGTCTGACCTTGAAAGGGCTCTCCGTATATATTCTAAAGAGCTTTGGACATACTTGCCGATTGCTGTGAGGCAAACAGAAGCACAACCCAAGAAGCCGTTGCACAAACTAGCCTAGCAGGCCTGGTGTCAGAGCCCTTGCGACACTGCAATCAGCCACAACCCACATTTGCTGTACTGTGTTTCTCCCATTTTAAGACGTGCCTATAAAATAAGCCAGGGCACAATTTTCTAGAGGCAAAAAAATATAAGACATACCCCGAAAATAAGCCACACCCATGAGCTGCGCGGGGCGAGACCGCCAAGCGCTGCAGCCAGCCAAGCACGACGGCCGCGGCAGGAGGAGGAGGCAGCCTGCCGGGTCGGTGCCCAGCAGCGCTACGCGGAGCGCCCCAAGCCTCCTGCCCTGTTGCTGCTGCTGGCTCCAGGAGGCTTGGGGAGCTCTGCGTGGCGCTGCTGCGCGCCGACCCGGCAGGCTGCCTCCAGGAGCCAGCAGCAGCGAGTCCGAGGATCTCGCTGGCTTCCTCCGTCCCCTTGATTTCTGGGTTGAAGAGTTGGTTTGGAGAGGCGGACGGCAGAGTGAGTGAGTGAATGTGTGTGTGTGTGAGAGAGAGAGAGAGAGAGAGAAAGAGAGGAGGAGGAGAAAACAAGCCCTCCCTTGCTGGTCAGGGGGTGGGAGAAAGGTCCCAGATTCTCAAGGTTCCCCCTCCTCCCTCTCCGATTTTAATGGGTGTTTGGCTGCGGCGGCGGCATCCCCAGTCTGCCGATGTGAACAAGAGGGGAAGAGCGAGAGCTGTGGAATGCCATCCTGCAATGTTGAAATTGCCATTGTAATTTCCGCTCCCTGCTCTGTTGCCTCGCTCGCTTTCTCACCTCCGCGAACCTCCCCCCGCCCCGTCCTTCTTTCTTCCTCCCCCTCCCCTTTTCAGCGATCCTCTTTTCCTCCCTGCCCCCCCCCCCACACCTGCACTCCGATGTCTGATTAAACGAGAAGGAAGTTTGGGAGTGGAGGCTGCGAAGCTCTCCCTTTCAAAGGCAGCCTGCAATGACGAATTGTTGAAATTGCCTTTGCAGGCTGCCTCTTAAAGGGCACACTTCCTTCTCATTTAATCAGACACCGGAGCCCGGGTGAGCGAGGCAACGGAGCAGGGAGGGGACGTTTGTTCAAGCCACAGCGTCCCCTGGTAAAAGGCTGAGATTTCTTCACCAGCCCTGTTTACCTGCTACAGCCTTTCGCCTTCTTCCCCCAGTCTTCCCCCCAGTGTATTTTAAGACACCCCTTGAAAATAAGCCATATGCGGTATTTTCTTGAGTAAAATAAATATAAGACGTGTCTTAAAATAGGAGAAACACGGTAGGTTAAAGGGAGTTTATTTTATCTGCCTCCGGATCACACAAAGAGCCCCTGTCTGAAAACGCCAGAACAATTCGCCTTGCGCGATCTTCTCCCCATCGAGGTCCAGCTTCTGTTTTTGCCAAAGATGGGGTGCCAAACCTCCTGCTCTCCTGTTTTGCGATGGGGGAAAGGGAGTGTTTTATGCCGCCTTTACATTTTCTGTGCAACGGAAGCGATATTAAAAGGATATTAATCTATGTTTTGGGGTGGGGGTCCCCCGCAAACCTGCGTGCCTGGTTCTGAAGCTGACGGCTGTCTGTCTGTCTGTCTGTCTGTCTGTCTGTCTGTCTGTCTGTCTGTCTGTCCTTGCAGTGACACAGGCACATTCCTGGGGCTGGGGACCGTCACGGGCTCCGTGGCCATCGTCGTGGCCTTCTCCTTGCAGGTAGGCGCTTCCCGCTCCTCCTCAGGTGGCTCCTGGTCTCCTGGTGGGCAGCCTGACACTGGTGGCCCAAGGGCAAGAGAGAGCCAGCAAAGGCCCTGGGCAGGTCCTGTGGCTGGACCACAGAGAGGGGTGGGGCTGAGCCTGAGGACAGGCACGCTGCAGGCATGGCCAGCTTCTTCCCTCCAAGGGGTGGGGGCCTAAATGGCACCGGGGAACAAGTGCTGATCCTGAGAGCCCCGCCGCTGTTCCACACACACACACCAGTCCCCCTCTGGAAGACCTTCACGCAATGCATTGTTAAACTGGGGAACTCCCTGCCACAGGAGACTGCGAGGGCCACAAAACTAGATGGCTTTAAAAGAGGATGAGACAAATTCATGGAGGAGGAGAGGGCTATCAGTGGTTATACTGTGGTTTTACAGTTGTTGGAAACTGCCCAGAGTGGCTGGGGCAACCTAGATAGGTGGCATATAAATAAATTATTATTATTATTATTATTATTATTATTATTGCCAAAATTGCTGCGCTCTGCCTTCCCAGCTGGTTCAGTGCTTCTGAATCCCAGTTTCTGGAAACTTCAGGAGGGGAGAAGGGAGCTCTCGCACTCAGATCCTCTTGTATGCATTTCCCCCTGGGGAATATGGTTGGTGACAGTGAGAACAGGATGTGGGACGTGACGGGCCCTCGGCCTGACCCAGCCGGCTCTTCTCTCCCCCCAGAGGCTGTACTACGTGCGAGAGGCGCACGGCATCGTGGTCACGGCCTTGGCCTTCCTGCCGGACACCCCTGACATGCTCCAGGACAACGAGGCGGCCCTGCTCAGTGTGGCCGTGGATAGCCGCTGCCGCCTGCACCGGATCCCTTGCCGACGTAGGTCGGGGGGTGGGGAGGCAGCGGTGGGGACCCTGCTCTGCCAGCAGTGGAGCTTGGGGGGCCGTTGGAGGTGGGTGGGGGCCTCTCCCCTGCTTTGCTCTCAGTCGTCTCCCCTCTCTCCTTGCAGGGAGCTTCCCCGTGTGGCTGCTGCTGCTCTTATGCGCTGGACTCATTGTGGCCTCGGTCCTGCTGCTCCAGTTCGCCTTCCCCGGCTTCCTCTAGGCCTCAGCTCTGCCCTTCCTGTGCAGAGGGGGGGGGCACTGACCCCTTCCTCATCCCACAGACTGCAGAAGGCCCCGGGGTCCGGGGCGAAGGCTGCCCCCCTCAGAGCCTGTGGACAGGTGTGCTTGGCTGAGCCGGGTGTTCCCTGAGCCAGGGGGGGGAAAGAACCCCCCGCAGATGAAGTCTTGGGGTGGGGCATGAACTCTCAACCCCTCCCCCCGTGCTGGTGACTACGGGGTGGGGCAGCCCGACTCCTCCGTTTTGGACTGCCACGTTGAAACATTCCAGCCTCGGCTGCGTTGGGCAAGCGAGGCCCCTCCCAGCCCCACAACAGCCCCACAACAAGTTCCCATTAAAGAAGATGATGATGCTCTCCTCCCTACCTGCTTGGTCTGTCCCCTCCTGGCTGGGGTGGGGCTGGAGGACCCAACGGGTGCGCGAGGGGCTGGACTTGGAGCAGGGGAGATGGCCGGCCATGGGGGACTCCTTCCCTGCTCTGATAAACGGCTGCAGCCTAGCAGCCCCCACCTGGCCTTGTGCCCATGGATGTCCAGGCATGGGTGTCAGGGCACTAGGCAGAGAGGAGCAGAGGGGGCTTGTGTCTTTTGGGGGTCCATGTGCCATCAAGCTGCGGAAACGGTGATCAGAGCTCAGATTCTTGCCTTGCAGCGGCTTGGACTTAGATGACCCTTGGGTTCCCTTCCACAACTTGAGAGATGACCCAGCTAAGCCACTAAAAATTCCCCAAGCTGTAAGCAGACCTCCTTCCTCTTGCTCAACTCCAGCCGTTTCCTCGGTATCTGTTTTCCCTCTGTGTAACTCTAAACCCCTCTCTTCCTGCGGCGAAGACGATCCTTTGCTCCGCCATGTGCAAAGGCTGTCAGGAATCTCTCTGCAGCTTCCCAGGGAGGCTCACATTTCGGCAGATCAGCTGTGAGGATCCTGCCTGGTGACGCCATTGGCTCCCCGTTGCCGTGTCCTGAAATGACGCCCGCCCTTTATTTCCCCAGCAGTGAACTTGTCTTACGAACGGCCTTTGCATGCCGCCTGACGACCTCTGCCCTCAATGAGGTGCAAGCAAGTCTTACCTGGTTCAGCGGCAGCAGCCCAGGTGTGCTCTGAGCTGGCTGCCCATCCCCCCTTGAGGGAGTGGGCGAATCGGAGGCGGGAGGGCGACAAGGCCCAGAGCAGGTGTGGCCTGAGTTGTTGTGGCAAGGACAATGAATGGTCTTCAGAGGGCCGGTCCCCACACGAGCCCACACCTGCTGCCCCAACATGCAGCCTGGCTCTGAGTGGCATTGAGAGATTTTTGTGGGGTAGGTGGGCGTAGAATGTGCACATTTGTGTGTGTGTGTATTTTACAGGAAATCGACCCAACTCATTCAAAGATCTGAGCGCTTTCTCTCCTTTCACCAGTTCGGCCTCCTGTGGTCACTGTTGGCTGAAAGTGGCTCTCGGGGTTTTTTTGTTCATTATTTTTTATTGATTATTGATTAAATTTGTTAGTCACTTAGGGCAACCCAAAGCGACTTGCGACCATTTTAGACTGGTGTCCTTTGCCAGCTGTTCTGACCCTCTATAGTTCTTTCACTGGCAGTAGCTCTCCAGGGCTTCTGATGGGGAGTCTTTTCCCCCGGCCCTCCCTGGAGACGCTGCCAAAGGGGATTGAACCCGAGACCTTCTGCAAGCACAGCAGCTTGCCCCTGAGCAGAGAAAGAGGGGAAATGGCTCGTCACTGTGGTAGAAGCAGTTTCTTGTGCGAGAGAATTGCAGCTTCCTTTGGGCCCAGAACGGAAGCAGCCTCACGGCAAGGTACTGGAAAAACCATCTTGTATTCTGCTTGGTTCTGGTCCCAGCGGTGCTGCTGGCTGGAAGCCCCTCCTGAAGGACAGAGGCCAGGACCTTGGAGGGGCTGCTGGTCTTCCTGGCCTCTGGTCTACCCCCTTGGAAGGAGGGAGAGCTACAAGCTCAGGCCCTCCACCTGTGGGGCTCACGGGGCCTGTGCTGGGGGCCGCAGGAGCCCTCCTCCTCCCTGGTTTTGCTTAGGAGGTTCCCACCTGGGTGCTTGGCCCCTGTTCGTAACACTGCTGTGGCGGCTCCTCCTGCTCGGCTGCCACGGCTGCCGCCAGCTCTTCCTGATGCTCAAAGACGGCAGCCGCAAACTGGGCAAAGACGCGGTCCATGTAGCTCTGGTGGCGCGGCAGGAGCCCCTCCAGGAAGCCAATGTGCCCCCCTCGTGCCGTCACCAGCAGCGCCAGGGTGGAGACACGCTGAGCTTCCTTCACGGGGATGGCTGCAAGGAAAGCGGCTGGGGGTCAGTCGAGAGCAGGAGCCCCGGGGGGGGGGAGGGCGCCCACCTCCCACCCCGCCTGGGGGAAGGCCAGGGGACTCACCGTGAAGTGGGGAGAAAGGGTCGTCGGAGGCGTTGAGGCACAGCACCGGGACGCGGAAGCTGTGCACCTTCTGGCAGGGGCTGGCGGCCTGGTAGTATTCCTCGCAGGAGCTGTAGCCAAAGGCCACGGCCGTGTAGCGCTCGTCAAACTCCCGGATGCTGCGCGCCTGGGAAGAGAGAGAGCACAAGCGCCAAAGCGTTAGCTGCGATTCCCGTGTCGCGGGGGGTTGGACTGGATGACCCTTGGGGGTCCCTTCCAACTCTACCAGGGAGGGGGGGCAGTACCTTCAGCACGTGGTCCACATCAATTCGCTCAGCAATGACCTTCCTGTGCCTGAAAATAGGGTCGAGGTGTGAGCAGGGAATGGAAAAGGGGGCAGCTCGGGGCGGGGAGGGGGTGGTTCTGGGAAGGAAGAGCCAAAGGGCAGGGGGTCTTGGGGCCCCTCCCTCCCTCCCAGACCTGCCTCTGCTCCCTCCCCACAAGAGCCAACGCACCGCTGGATGAGCTTGCGCAGGTTGGCGGTCAGGTGCTGGTTGAAGAGCACCTGGTTGAGGGGCTTCTCGAGGGAGTGGGTGGTCTCGAAGGAGTCCCAGCTGACGGAGCACGTCATGGCGGCCACCAGTCCGGCTTCAGGGCCCTTGCGCCCCAGGTAGTTCAGCACCAGGATCCTGAGAGCAGGAAGAGGGGTGCTTGAAATGGATGGACCCCTGTCCTGCCCCTCTGCCCTCCCAAAGCCCCTCTCTCTTGCAGGCTGCCACTGTGATTGGCCAGCAGCTGTCTGGGAAGTGTGGAACTCCCTCCCCCAAGAGGCCGTGCTGGCCACCAACTGGGGTGGCTTGAAAAGAGAAGAGAAGGTTAAGGGGTGATATGATAGCCATGTTCAAATATATAAAAGGATGTCATATGGAGGAGGGAGAAAGGTTGTTTTCTGCTGCTCCAGAGAAGCGGACACGGAGCAATGGATTCAAACGTCAAGAAAGAAGATTCCACCTAAACATTAGGAAGAACTTCCTGACAGTAAGAGCTGTTCGGCAGTGGAATTTGCTACCAAGGAGTGTGGTGGAGTGTGGTATTTGATAGTATTAAAAAACAATTTAAGAAATATATCTGCCATGTTCAAATATATATAGCCATGTTCAAATATATCAAAGGATGTCATATAGAGGAGGGAGAAAGGTTGTTTTCTGCTGCTCCAGAGAAGCGGACACAGAGCAATGGATTCAAACTTCAAGAAAGAAGATTCCACCTCAACATTAGGAAGAACTTCCTGACAGTATGAGCTGTTCGGCAGTGGAATTTGCTACCAAGGAGTGTGGTGGAGTCTCCTCCTTTGGAGGTCTTTAAGCAGAGGCTTGACAGGCATATGTCAGGAATGCTTTGATGGTGTTTCCTGCTCGGCAGGGGGTTGGACTGGATGGCCCTTGTGGTCTCTTCCAACTCTATGATTCTATGAAAAGGGGAGGAGACCAATTCATGGAGGGGGAGAGGGCTGCAGATGGCTACTAAGCACAATGGCTATGCTCTGCCTCAACAACTTCTGGATTCATAGAATCTCAGAGCTGGAAGGGACCCAAGGGTCATCTAGTCCAGCCCCCTGCAATGCAGGAATTCCAGTCTTGCGCTTGAATCCTGCCCATTAGGGCCACACTGGGGGAACAGGATGCTGGACTAGAGGAGCGACTGGCCTGATCCTGCAGGCTGTTCTTGCACTTCCGTGCACTGAACTGCGAATGGCTTCTTGCACCCTCCTCTCTTGGGCAAAAACCCGGGCAGCTTCAGGCTGCTCAGAATATTTCTTCCAGTAAAAACAGCTGCAGGCCAAAGCCTTGCCCCTCCCCCCTCCCAAGGGAGCTGCTCCAGTAAAAGCTCATCCACCCTCATTCCGGAGCGTCACCCTTGAGCCACTTCTGGTTTGCACTTCTGGCTCCTGGTTTCAAATTTTCCGCACTAGCAGGAGAATGCGGGCAAGTTCTGGAGGAGCAGGCCTGCCAGTCCAGAGGGGCAAACGGGGCGGAAATGAACACCGGCAGCTGCCACAGGCCACTTCCGGAGTCACACCGGACCATTCCTCGGATTCCTAGCGGTCCTGGGGGGTCCCTTTCTCAAGCAGACTGGCTCTGGCAGCCCCGAGTTGGACTGAACCCATTTGCTCAAGGTTATCCGCTGAGCCTCTGGAAGCGCTGCCCCAGGGCTTCCCTGCGTCCCAGCTGGCCAATGTGCTCTTGCTAGTAAGGGAAACCTTTCTCTAGATGCTGCTGGGAGCAAACTCCTGAGTCATACGAGGAAGGCTGACTCACCAGCTCCCGTAAACACCAGGGCCGGGCAAGCTGGGCTCGGCCTTCCCTTTCACCCAGATGATCAACCGCAGCAGAATCCCGGTTGTGTGCGCGCAAAAGCCTCTCTCCCCCATTTCAGTTCCTCCCCCCCCCCCGCCAAGGCTTGATTCAGGGACCCAGGAGCTCCAGGTCTGTGGGTCCCTCTGGCGGCACATGGGGAGCGAGGGGCGCCTTTCCTCCTTCCAAAGGGTTTCCCCCAGGACACCCTCGCTCCTAACAGGCTGAAGGGCAGGGGCAGGGCCAGGAGGAGCCTCTGGGAAGGAGGCCCACTGGCTGCGCAAAGTTCACAGAAGCAGCAGGAGGTTACATGTGCCGGAGAATCCACTCGCAGAGGACTTAGGCGCTGTTTCTGTGCCCTTTGCCCTTTGCACTGCCATCCTGGAAATTTGTTTTTTATGAGCAGAGTCATGGCAAAACGACACAGAGGTCATTCTCCAGCTCGTGTCAGAGAATCATAGAATCCTAGAGTTGGAAGAGACCACAAGGGCCATCCAGTCCAACCCCCTGCCGAGCAGGAAACACCACCAAAGCATTCTTGACATATGCCTGTCAAGCCTCTGCTTAAAGACCTCCAAAGAAGGAGACTCCACCACACTCCTTGGCAGCAAATTCCACTGCCGAACAGCTCTTACTGTCAGGATGTTCTTCCTAATGTTGAGGTGGAATCTTCTTTCTTGTAGCTTCAATCCATTGCTCCGTGTCCACTTCCCTGGAGCAGCAGAAAACAATCTTTCTCCCTCCTCCATGTGGGGGTGCACATGTGGGTGGGCCCTTGTGGGTGGGCCCTGGAGTGAGCCCCTGCTGGGGCGAGGCTGGCAAGAGAACAGCAGGATCCGAACAAAGGGGGCCCTTGGAGTCCAGCCCCCTGCTCTCACAGTGGGCACCCGGATGCCCAGAAGCAAGCGGGAGCTGAGCGCACAGCCGCAACAGCCCCCTGTCTCCTTCCTGAAGTGCCCAGCAGCCAGGATTCAGAGGGCACCTTGGCATTGCCTGGGGGGGGGGAGAAGGAAACCCGGCCTCAGGCAGGAGGGGGGATTCCAGGAGGGGCGGGAGGCCCAGGCGTCTTTCGGGCAGGTCCCTCCTGGCTCAGCTCAGCGATGCCTCCGAATCCCGGTTGCTGGAAACCGCAGGAGAGGAGAGTTACTCTTGTGCTCGAATCCCACTTTTGGGTTTTGTTCTCTGTGAGGACAGGATCCTGGGCTAGAAGTCTAGGCCACGGGCCTGATCCTGCAGTCCCTCCCGGTGCTCTTTCCTTCCTACGAGCGAGAGGCCCAAGCTGGGGGGCAACAGGACTCCCCATACTGGGGCAACGGAGCCAGTTCTCTGTAGTGCAACTTCCATTTCCCACCCACCTCAACTCTTGCCCCGCCTGAGCCTCACCCGCCCAGCGAAACGCCCACCGCCATCAGGGGGGCTCGGGGGAAGCGGCTCTTGATGTGCCCCACCACCAGCTCCAGGTCTTCGGTGTTGTTGGCACAGAAAGCCCTGTGCGTCTGCGGAGGAGGAAGAAGGAGAGGGGAGATTGTGGGTGAGGCTTGCCTCTTCTGCGGAGACAGGGAGTCGGGAGGCCCATCCTGCCTTCGCCTTGCGGTCCCAGAGCACCCTCCCCTTCCCTCCTCCTCCACCAGCCAGCCCCCAAGGGTGCGCTGCCCCCAGCTATGGCCACACTCACCAGCAGCTCCTCTCCTTTGCAGCCTCGGTTGTTGAACACAACAGCCCTGCGAGGGAGACGGGAAGAGAAGGGTAATTGTGGCTGCAAGTCACAACCGTTGCTGGGAAACAGCAGTGGGGGGGGGGCAGAGGGCCAAGACCCTCCTGCTGTGGTGCTCCTGTGGGTCCCGGGGGGGGTGTCCCCTGGTTGGCTGTGGGAACTTGATGCTGGACCTAATGGGCCCCCTGTGACCAGACCCAGGGCCGGGCTCTTCTCAGTTTTTTATGATTGCTAAATGGAACCTCCATAGAGAGAATCAGAATGGGAAAGGCAGTGGTGCATAATGGTTAGAGTGTTGGACTAGGACCTAGGGGAGCAGGGTTCAAATTCCCCCTAGGCCATAAAACTCACCTCTAAGCCTACCCTACCTCACAGGGTTGTTGTGTGCCACCTTGAGCTCCTTGGAGAGAAAGGTGGGGTGTAAATGCCATGAGTAATAGCACCCCGGGGTGCCCTTTCGCACCTGTAGCCCTGTCGCTGTACGCCCAGGACCATGTGCAGAATGTAGGTCTCCTGGCTGTTGCCCGTCAGTCCTGGCAGGAACAGGACAATGGGGCAGCTCTCTGGGTCAGGGTGCTGCCCGCTCTCTCCATCGCCATTGGCCCAATCCAGCATCAGCTGACCTCCGTCTGCGGTCCTCAGCACTTCACTGGATGGGAAAGGACAAGGAGGAGGCGGGTGGGTGAGCTGGGCTCCGTGGCATCACAGCGCCATGCCCACCATTTCCACAAGCAGACTGGTACTGCCCCCCACCCTCGGGCCTGGTTCCCCCCCCCTCGTCGGGCTGACCTGTGGTAGGAGACGGGCGGGCTGGACTTGAGGAAGACGCGGACGATGGTCTGGAGCCGTCCTTCGAAGCACCACGGCGTAGGGTAAAAGGTCTCATTCACAATGGGGCAATATTTCTCCAGGAAGGAGCGGAAGGGCTGGCAAGCCACCAGCAGCGGGGGCTGCAGAGGGAGGAAGAGGAAGGTCACAAAGACGTCCTCAAGCTCAGGAGGCCACAGCGCTACCCCAGAGCTCTCCTTCCTTGGAGCTCGATATTCCTGCATTGCGGGGGTTGGACTAGATGACTCCTAGGGGTCCCTTCTAACCCAAAGTGGGCTGCCAAAGGGCTGGCATTTGTTGTGCCCCTGGGCAGTGCCCTCTCCTGGTTCCACAGGGAGACTTTGCTCGCCCTTTCCTGTGAAAACACCTCTTACTCCCCAAGAGTCCTTCCTAATCTTCACTTTGCATCTCCTCCCTTGTCTCTGGAATCCATTCGTTTGGGTCTTACTCTCCAGAGCAGGAGGAAACATGATCCACATGACAGCCCTTGAGATATTGGAAGATGGCTACCATATCAGTGGCGGATTTGGGGAGCTCCAATTTCAGGGGAAGAAGGGGAAGAAATGGAAGCAGTGAGAGATTTTACTTTCTTGGGCTCCTTGATCACTGCAGGTGGTGACAGCAGTCACGAAATTAAAAGACGCCTGCTTCTTGGGAGGAAAGCAATGACAAACCTAGACAGCATCTTAAAAAGCAGAGACATCACCTTGCCGACAAAGGTCCGTATAGTTAAAGCTCTGGTTTTCCCAGTAGTGATGTATGGAAGTGAGAGCTGGACCATAAAGAAGGCTGATCGCCGAAGAATTGATGCTTTTGAAGTATGGTGCTGGAGGAGACTCTTGAGAGTCCCATGGACTGCAAGAAGATCAAACCTATCCATTCTTAAGGAAATCAGCCCCGAGTGCTCCCTGGAAGGACAGATCCTGAAGCTGAGGCTCCAATACTTTGGCCACCTCATGAGAAGAGAAGAATCATTGGAAAAGACCTTGATGTTGGGAAAGATGGAGGGCACTAGGAGATGGAGGGCACTAGGAGAAGGGGACGACGGAGGACGAGATGGTTGGACAGTGTTCTCGAAGCTACGAACATGAGTTTGACCAAACTGTGGGAGGCAGTGCAAGACAGGAGTGCCTGGTGTGCTATGGTCCATGGGGTCACGAAGAGTCGGACACGACTAAACAACAACAACAACAATTTCAGGGGTACCATGTGTGCAATACCAATATTCGAGCCAGCTGCGCTTCCCTAAATCTGCCTTTGATCATATTGCCTCTCAGTCTCTCTTTTCCAGCCCAACTTCCTCCACCGTTCCTCATAAGGCTGTTTTCCAGACCCTTCATTGTCTTCCGCCCACCTTCCAGCTTGTCAATACTGAAACTGGGCTGCCCAGAACCTCAGAAGGTGTTCTCTGCCAGGGAGAGCCAAAACCAGGCGTGGCCCCTGGCCTGGGAGGAATCCAGTTTCTGTCCCTGATGATTGTTGTGGCAGATCATACCTCATGAATACTTCCGAACCTGTTTTTCCAAAGCGGGGGTTTGCCTCACGTGCGTCAGCCTCACATGCCAGCCGGAGGTGGGCAGACAGGCAGGCAGGCAGGCAGGCAGCCCACCCCACCGTCTGTGGCAAATGCTAGGCTTGGCCCCAAGACCCCCAAGGGCAGGAGTGAGGCACGTGCAGCCTCTGGAAGCAAGACCCCCCCACCCACCCCGTGGCCCTCCCGGTGTGTCTCTTGCCTCCATCTCGGAACCTGGCCAAGGGTTACGCCGGGCTGTCGTCGGGGGAGCTGGGCTCGTGGGGGTGGGACGGAGAAGGGTCCCCCCCAGCCTACTCCCTCGGCCGAAAGAGGGGTGCCAACTTAGGATGCCCGGGGTGCCCTCTCCTCCTCCTCCCTCCCTCTCCCCCTTGCAAAGAGGCTCAGCCTCGCCCGCCCCGTCGAGGCTGCCCGTCCGGAGCAGCGCCCGCCCGCGCCCCATCCATGCTGACCTTCGGGACGCGCGCCCAGTAATAGGCCAGCAAGCCGGTGCTGAAGCCCAGCAGCAGCGAGAGTCCCAGCATCTCTTCCGTTCCGGCGGCGGCGTCGGGCCGGGCAGGTGCTGCTGCGGCAAACAAGGCACCCACGAAAGTGGCCCGGGACGGGAAGGCGCACGCGCAGGCGCACACGCCGCCCGGCCTCACCGGGGCGGCCATCTTTGGGACGGGCAAGAGGCCCCGCCCCGCCCCCCCCGCGGCCATCTTTGGGGCGGGCGAGGCTCCATTCCGTGCCGTCCAGCCTGAAAGAGCCCGAAGAGAGGGAGGCTCCTTAGCCCAGTTTCTTAAGGAAGAGCTGGCCGGAGTCGGACAAGGGTCCCCCTCTGGGAGCTCTGCCCATGCTCAGAGGCACTCTTCTTTCTTTCCCTCCCTCCCTCCCAGGCTGAGCAGTGGAGAGAAGGGAGGAAAGAGGAGTGCCTCTGAGCATGGCGGAGTGCCTTCCTCCTCCTTACCTCTTCTCGGCCGGGGCTCTGCCTGCCTGCACAACCGGCGAGGCAGGACTTTGTGGGTAGCTCAGTCGGTACAGCGTGAGACTCTCAGTCTCAAAGTCGTGGGTTCGAGCCCCAAGTCCGGCAAAAGATTCCTGCATTGCAGGGGGTTGGGCTGGATGACCCTCGCGATCCCTTCCCACTCTACGATTCTCTTCTTCTCTGACTTAGAGTCCTGATGCCACCCAGTGGGCAGGTACTGGCTCGGGGGGGGGGTTGCCAAGCTTACTTTCAGTTGATGGATCAAGTCTATCTTCAAATGCTGGGTGTGGCGATGGGTTCCCCTAGAGCCCCCCCCCCCAGTAGCTAATATATTTATGGGTCAATTTGAAAAATCCCACATTTTGCATAAGAACCCTTTTGTCTCATCTTTGTTACTCTATTTTAGATATAGTGATGATTTATTTTTTTCTTTTTAGTAATGGAAAGGAGTTCATTCAGTTTTCAGGATGGCTCAATTCTTTGCATCCTCCTTTGACTTTCTCAGATCATCATAGTTCCGTCTCCTGTAATCAACTTTTTATACTTCAGCATCGTTCGAACATTATACCACTTACCTTCCTATTTGATTTTCGACAATTGACTTTTTGAGTTGTGACCAGCAGAGACTTTCCTAGACTATTGAATCCTGCTTTATTTTTTATGTATTGAAGAGTATCTTCTATGAGTTGTGGTTACAGGTAGGTAGCCGTGTTGGTCTGGATCGAAGTAAAATAAAAAAAATTCCTTCAGTAGCACCTTAAAGACCAACTAAGTTTTTATTTTGGTATGAGCTTTCGTGTGCATGCACACTTCTTCAGATACAGTGAAATGGAAGTTTCCAGGCACTTATGTAGAGAAGGGGTGGGGAGGGGTGGGGAGGGGGAGGGGGGAATCACTGCCAACAGTGCCCTTCAGCTCTCTATATTGGACAAACAGGCCAAACCCTACGCCAAAGGATAAATGGACATAAATCTGACATCAGAAACCAGAAGACAGAAAAACCAGTAGGAGAACACTTCAATCTCCCAGGACATTCTATACAAGATCTCAAAGTAGCTGTCTTACTACAAAAGAATTTCAGAAATAGACTGGAAAGGGAAGTTGCTGAATTGCAACTTATCACCAAGCTCAAAACCATGGAGGGACCTGGTTTGAACAGAGATATCGGATTCTTATCTCTTTATACATGATAAGCGATCTTCAGCCATCTCAACCCTTGCTTTTTCATGCAAAACCATTTGCAGTCGTTTTCGGTCATCAACAGCTAATCAGTCAGTCAATCACCCACTTCCACCACCCTTCTGAGTGATCCCCCCTCCCCTCCCCATCCCCACCCCTCCCCACCCCTTCTCTACATAAGTGCCTGGGGACTTCTATTTCACTGTATCTGAAGAAGTGTGCATGCACACGAAAGCTCATACCAAAATAAAAACTTAGTTGGTCTTTAAGGTGCTACTGAAGGAATTCTATGAGTTGTTTATATTGTATACTATCATTTGCTGCCCTATTGACATTATAAAGAGTTCTTTTAGAATTGACTGCATTCCCATGTATGGTCGCGTGTTGCTCTATGTTTGAATCTCATTTGAATTGCAACACAGGGGTCTCTTTTTTGTATTTTCTAAGCACCAGTCCAGTCAATTGAACGGGGAAACCAATGAGCACTATACCCCAGAATTCTGGGATATCTGGGGGACAACAGCAACGGAAGCCATGGCAGCCTGCCCTGTGGCAGCTTCTTCTATCCTGTTGGAAACCAGACCGTCCTCGCCATTATTAATAGACCTGCAACCGCCTATTTCGCTTCTTCACACAAAGATTTATGCTCCAGAAATCTCCAGAATAACATGCCAGATCTTGGGCTCCTTGATCACTGCAGATGGTGACAGCAGTCACGAAATTAAAAGACGCCTGCTTCTTGGGAGAAAAGCAATGACAAACCTAGACAGCATCTTAAAAAGCAGAGACATCACCTTGCCGACAAAGGTCCGTATAGTTAAAGCTATGGTTTTCCCAGTAGTGATGTATGGAAGTGAGAGCTGGACCATAAAGAAGGCTGAACGCCGAATAATGGATGCTTTTGAATTATGGTGCTGGAGGAGACTCTTGAGAGTCCCATGGACTGCAAGAAGATCAAACCTATCCATTCTTAAGGAAATCAGCCCTGAGTGCTCCCTGGAAGGACAGATCGTGAAGCTGAGGCTCCAATACTTTGGCCACCTCATGAGAAGAGAAGAATCCTTGGAAAAGACCCTGATGTTGGGAAAGATGGAGGGCACAAGGAGAAGGGGACGTCAGAGGACAAGATGGTTGGACAGTGTTCTCGAAGCTACGAACATGAGTTTGACCAAACTGCAGGAGGCAGTGCAAGACAGGAGTGCCTGGCGTGCTCTGGTCCATGGGCTCACGAAGAGTCGGACACGACTAAACGACTAAACCACAACAACATTAATTATGAGTTATATAGCTTACACGGAACTTCCAAAGACTAGACTGAGGGTTTCTTTACATTTATTGGTGTCAGAGGTGCAAGTGTTGTAGATCGTATTTGGTGTTCACCCGGTCTTGCTGAGAAGGTGTACTGTTTTAATGTGTTTAACAGAGTCTGTCTGGGGAAGAGGGAGCCTTGGAGGGTCTGCAATATCCAGCCCAAGCATGCTTGAGCTTCAGGTCCTCTCATTTCAGAATCGAAACCTCAGCTGTGGGGCAGGTTCCACTCTTGGGGGGTCAGGGGGCAGTTGCCTCTCAGCCCAGCCCAGCTGGCTGACTGATCACAGAGAGGCCATGAGCCAAGCAGGGGGGGCTACAGCAGACATTTGTGATGCAAGTGTAACCTCGGGAGATAACAGGGCCCTGTGCCTGGGGTCCACTCAGAGCAGCTGCCTCCCCCCAACAACATGATGCTGCTGGTGCTGCTGGTCCTTTTGTTGCTGTTTGCTGTCAAAATATTATGGGTAAGCAAGCCGCAGCCTTCTAGCATTGTAAGAATCATAGAATCCTAGAGTTGGAAGAGACCACAAGGGCCATCCAGTCCAACCCCCTGCCGAGCAAGAAACACCATCAAAGCATTCCTGACATATGCCTGTCAAGCCTCTGCTTACAAGACCTCCAAAGAAGGAGACTCCACCACACTCCTTGGCAGCAAATTCCACTGCCGAACAGCTCATACTGTCAGGAAGTTCTTCCTAATGTTTAGGTGGAATCTTCTTTCTTGCAGTTTGAATCCATTGCTCCGTGTCCGCTTCTCTGGAGCAGCAGAAAACAACCTTTCCCCCTCCTCTATAGGGAGGGATAGAATTCAAGTTCCAAGAAAGGAGATTCCGATGAAACATTTGGGAAAACTTTCTGACGGCAAGAGCGGTCTCCCTCAGGAGGTGGTGGCCTCCTTTCCTTGGTGGTTTTTAAGCAGAGCTTGGATGGCCATCTGTCATGGATGCTTTAGCTGAGATTCCTGCATTGCAGGGGGTCAGAATAGATGACCCGTGGGTCTCTTCCAACTCCAAGATTCTATGATTCTAACTCTGCTTTCCCCATGCCGTGCATAATTTTAAAAACTATTCTGCCACCTCTTATGTGCCTTTTCTTTAAAAAGTCCCAAATGCTAAAACCTTTCTTCATAGATAATATGACTAAAGCAACAGTTGAATTTTCCTGGCTAAACATGTTTCGCTCCCTCGGGAGGTGGTGGACCAGGGGCGCCAACTTTCGGGAGCTGTGGGTGCCTGAGGTCTCTCGAGGTCTTGGAATCTGAGTTTCGGTACCACCGGAGGTCAGGTTCCAAGGTGGGGGGGGGATGATGTCATGACCTGGGGCCCACGTTGGCTCCTCTGTGGTAGACTCTCCTTCCTTGGAGAGCTTGGACAGCCATCTGCCATGGATGCTGTAGTGAAATAGAGGACTCTGGGAATAACCAGAAACTGGGGTTCATCGTAGAGTGCATTCTGGAACTGAGAAAGTGCGGCATTTTGGGACCTGGGCTATGCCGACCTTTTTCTGTAATGTGTTCTGGTCTTCTTTAAGAGCCTTGGTTACAGGTAGGTAGCCGTGTTGGTCTGGGTTGAAGTAAAATAAAAAAATTCCTTCAGTAGCACCTTAAAGACCAACTAAGTTTTTATTTTGGTATGAGCTTTCGTGTGCATGCACACTTCTTCAGATACAGTGAAATGGGAAATAAAAAAATTCCTTCAGTAGCACCTTAAAGACCAACTAAGTTTTTATTTTGGTATGAGCTTTCGTGTGCATGCACACTTCTTCAGATACAGTGAAATGGGAAATAAAAAAATTCCTTCAGTAGCACCTTAAAGACCAACTAAGTTTATATTTTGGTATGAGCTTTCGTGTGCATGCACACTTCTTCAGATACAGTGAAATGGGAAATAAAAAATTCCTTCAGTAGCACCTTAAAGACCAACTAAGTTTTTATTTTGGTATGAGCTTTCGTGTGCATGCACACTTCGTCAGATACAGTGAAATGGGAGTCCTTGTGTGAGGTGCCTTTCCCTGCTCATTGCCTTCTGTGTGAGATGGCAAGAAAGAGGGGGGTAACTTTCAATTATGGGTTGATTGCAGGATAAGGCTTAGCTGTGAAAGGGCGTCTAACCTTTGCCAGCTACTTGGGGAGGTGTCCGGGAATAGGAGAAGGGAGTGCCTTAGTTAATTCTTTGATATGGGTAAATCATATACATCTGGCTTTTGTCCTGTCAAGCTATAAGACGGCTGTCTATCAACCGGCTATTGGCTAGTCCCTAATTAAACAAGTATGTTAACTGGTTAATTCAAACTTTCCCTCCTGGGTCTGAGAAGGATGAAAGTCCCGTTCTTTGTCATGGAGATTGCTCTTAGCCCTGCTCTAAGCAGAGGCTTTTAGTCACTTCTTGGAGGAACTTGCCTAAGACTCTTGCCTGATTCCTACCTTCGGGAGAGGAGCCAAGGTGTTATTAATTTCTGTTCTGTTTGTCTGTACTTTCTTGAGTTTAGTCAGTATATTTTACAATGTTTTTAATTTGTTTACCTGTAACCTGTAATTGGGAACTATGTAATTTTGATATGATATGTGGTTTTCTTTAAAATAAACCTGAAAAAGATTATTTCTAGTCTGTGGATTTTTGGGGAACTTCCATGAGGCAAAGCGAAGTCTAAAGTGCTCCAGACTGCTCGCTCCTACTGTTTTGGAATTTAGTTGTGCTCACGGAAAGTGAACAAAGGTTGTGCAGCTGGAAAAGCAGAGGGGCTTATCCCTTTTCCCCTCTGGGCTGGCAGCGGTTATTTGCAAAGGGTGGTGGCAGCATTTCTATCAATTGGCTTGTTTTGGGGAGATAGGGTTGGGGGAAAGCCCTCCCCTGGCTAGTGAAACCTTGCTACAGATGCTTTTAGCTGAGATTCCTGCCTCGCAGGGGGTTGGACTAGAGGACCCTTGGGTGTCCCTTCTAACTATCTTGGGCCCAGTCTTGTTCAACATCTTTATCAATGACTTGGATGATGGGCTTGAGGGCATCCTGAGCAAGTTTGCAGATGACACCAAATTGGGAGGGGTGGCTAACACCCCAGAGGACAGGATCACACTTCAGAATGACCTTAACAGATTAGACAACTGGGCCAAAGCAAACAAGATGAATTTTAACAAGGAGAAATGTAAAGTACTACACTTGGGCAAAAAAAATGAAAGGCACAAATACAGGATGGGGGACACCTGGCTTGAGAGCAGTACATGTGAAAAGGATCTAGGAGTCTTGGTAGACCACAAACTTGACATGAGTCAGCAGTGTGATGCAGCAGCTAAAAAAGCCAATGCAATTCTGGGCTGCATCAATAGGAGTATAGCATCTAGATCAAGGGAAGTAATAGTACCACTGTATTCTGCTCTGGTCAGACCTCACCTGGAGTACTGTGTCCAGTTCTGGGCACCACAGTTCAAGAAGGATACTGATAAGCTGGAACGTGTCCAGAAGAGGGCAACCAAAATGGTCAAAGGCCTGGAAACGATGCCTTATGAGGAACGGCTTAGGGAGCTGGGTATGTTTAGCCTGGAGAAGAGAAGGTTAAGGGGTTATATGATAGCCATGTTCAAATATATAAAAGGATGTCATATAGAGGAGGGAGAAAGGTTGTTTTCTGCTGCTCCAGAGAAGCGGACACGGAGCAACGGATTCAAACTACAAGAAAGAAAATTCCACCTAAACATTAGGAAGAACTTCCTGACAGTAAGAGCTGTTCGGCAGTGGAATTTGCTGCCAAGGAGTGTGGTGGAGTCTCCTTCTTTGGAGGTCTTTAAGCAGAGGCTTGACAGCCATCTGTCAGGAATGCTTTGATAGTGTTTCCTGCTTGGCAGGGGGTTGGACTGGATGGCCCTTGTGGTCTCTTCCAACTCTATGATTCCATGATTCTAACTCTACAATTCTATGAAAGCAGCCCTCTCCTGGCTTGTGATTCCTAGCTGCCAGTGGCTTTCAGATGCAGATCACCTCTGACAGCGGAGGCAGAGGGACAGATGCCTCTCTGCACTCTTTTTGTACGGACATTTCTCCTGCCTGGACAAAATGACCCCCCTCCCGTCTCTCCCTCTGTGCTGTTCTGATGCTTTCAGAGGAAGCAGTGAGGGCCAATTTAAAGAAGGGGATTGGACAAGTTCACGGAGGAGGAGAAGGCTATGGCTGGCTCCCAGCCACAATGGCTCCGCTCTGCCTCCACATTCAGAGGCAGGAAGGCTTGTGAATTCAAGTTGCTGGGATCCACAGGAGGCAAGGGTGCTCTTGGGCTCAGATCCTGCTAACGGGTTTCCCATAGAGCAGGCACGTCCAACAGGTAGATCGTGATCTACCAGTAGATCACTGGACATCTATGGTAGATCACTGGCTCCCCCCAAAGAAGCTGAATAACTTGGGCTCCCCTAAAAAAACTCAACATTTTGGCCCTTCACCCCTTCACCCAAAGCGGGCCTTCCCTCTTCCCTAAAAGAAGCGCAACAAGTTTGACCTGAACCCCACATAACAGGGCTTTCCTTCCTAATAAAAAAACTTTGACCTGAACACCCAAGAAACGGGCTTCCCTCTTCCCTAAAAAAAGCTTGACGACTTTGACCTGAACCACCCAAAAGGGGGTAGATCACTGCCATTCTTTAACTCTGTGAGTAGATCGCAGTTTCTTGGGAGTTGGCCACCCCTGCCATAGAGGGATTTGGCTGGCCCCTGTGAGAGCAGAATCCTGGGCACGATGATCCAGCAGGCGCTTCTTCCGTTCTTAAGGAAAAAAACTGGGGTGGGGGGGACGGACGGACTTGAAACACATCAAGACTAACAGGGCCAGCACCTGCCCTGCACCCACTAAACCAAGTCGCTGTCCTCGGGGTGTAAGGGAGGATGTTGAAATAAGATTCAGCCGTCTGCCTGGGAGGAGGAAACTCCTTGCCCTTTGCTTCAGGCGGCAGAAAGCCTTGAACAGGCCCTGCAGACTATGAAAGGGATTCAGACCCATTCACCTCCCCGCCCCGCCTCTTGCTGTCGCTCTGTTGCCTTCAGCTCTGTTCTTCTTGCCTTGCTGTTCTCCGACAGGTTCCTCCTTGTATGGCGCAGAAGCAGACCCAGCACCCAGCAGCATGGAGGTGAGTCTTGATTCCTGCAGTGCAGGGGGTTGGACTAGATGACCCTGGGGGGTCCCCTTTCAACTCTACAATTCTGTGATTCCATGAAAAATCAGATGGGAAGCATCATCTGTCCCCGTTCCCCAAAGGTCATAGAATTGTAGACACTGAGAGTCATCTAGACAGACCACTGGCCTGATCCAGAAGACTCTTATAATGTCCTTATGCTGCCACGACTTCTCTGCTTTTTCTTAGGTCATGCGAGACCCTGTGCTTGTATCGCACTCTGCACACCTTGGACAAGAACATCCAGTATCTCACCTGGCAAATGAAACACATCAGCAGCACGTAAGTCACTCCTAGAAACCGCCATGCGCTTGCTGTCTGAGGGGCTTGCAGACCCGAGGTTCCTTGGCACAGCGCAGCCTTCGCGCGCGCGCGCACACACACACACACACACACACACACACACACACACGGATGCCCTCCAGATTATTATTATTTTTACATTTGTATGCTGCTCTTCATGCATAGATCTCAGGGCAGTTCATGGCAGAAAAGCAAAAGGTGAAAACACAAACAAGAACAAGCTGCATCAATAGGAGTATAGCATCTAGATCAAGGGAAGTAATAGTACCACTGTATTCTGCTCTGGTCAGACCTCACCTGGAGTACTGTGTCCAGTTCTGGGCATCGCAGTTCAAGAAGGACACTGACAAGCTGGAACATGTCCAGAGGAGGGCAACCAAAATGGTCAAAGGCCTGGAAACGATGCCTTATGAGGAACGGCTTAGGGAGCTGGGTATGTTTAGCCTGGAGAAGAGAAGGTTAAGGGGTGATATGATAGCCATGTTCAAATATATTAAAGGATGCCATATAGAGGAGGGAGAAAGATTGTTTTCTGCTGCTCCAGAGAAGCGGACACGGAGCAATGGATTCAAACTAAAAGAAAGAAGATTCCACCTAAACATTAGGAAGAACTTCCTGACAGTAAGAGCTGTTCGGCAGTGGAACTTGCTGCCAAGGAGTGTGGTGGAGTCTCCTTCTTTGGAGGTCTTTAAGCAGAGGCATGACAGCCATCTGTCAATAATGCTTTGGTGGTGTTTCCTGCTTGGCAGGGGGTTGGACTGGATGGCCCTCGTGGTCTCTTCCAACTACGATTCTATGATTCTATTCATTTATTGGATTAGAACTCCCATGGTCCCTGACCACGGCCCATGCTGGCTGGCAGGAGTGCCAGCTTGGCCCGTGACTTGTGGGTGCCTGGGGCCATGGGTGCCAGGCAGTGTGCCCTAGCACTGAAATTTGTGGGTGCCCAGCCCCTTCATAGTCAGGGCCCCAGGGTGTTGCCACCTATGTCTTCTGGGGCTGACAAGAGTTGGCGTCCGACAATGAGAGTTGCTTGACAATGGAAGAGACTCCCTTGGGAGCTGGAGGTTCTTAAGCAGAGGTTGGACGGCCAGCTGTCCTGCATTGCAGGGGGTTGGACTAGATGACTCTTAGGGTCTCTTCCAATTCTACAATTCCTTGCATTAGCACTATTCTACAACAACAGTTATTATTATTTTATTTATACCCTGCCCATCTATTCCGGGCGGCTCCCAACAGAATATTAAATCATGATAAAACACCAATCATTCGAAAACTTCCCTATACAGGGCTGCCTTCAGATGTCCTCTAAAAGTCGGATACAGTAGTTGTTTCTTTCCGTGACATCTGGTGGGATGTCTGTTCCACAGGGTGGGCGCCACCACCGAGAAGGCCCTGTGTGCCTGGTTCCCTCAAGACTGGAATGGACCTTTATTCTCCATAATGATAAAACTCCTAGGTGGATAAAACTTTTCTTTTCTAATAAAAATAAAAATAAAATAAATAATAATAATAATAATAATAATAATAATAATAATAATAATAATAATTTATTATTTATACCCCGCCCATCTGGCCGGGTTCCCCCAGCCACTCTGGGCGGCTTCCAAAAAAACAGAAATTCTAAAATACAGAAATCCATCAAACATTAAAAGCTTCCCTAAACAGGGCTGCCTTGAGATGCCTTCTAAAGGTCTGGTAATTGTTCTCTTTGATCTCTGGTGGGAGGGCATTCCACAGGGTGGGCGCCACTACCGAGAAGGCCCTCTGCCTGGTTCCCTGTAACTTGGCTTCTCGTAGCGAGGGAACCGCCAGAAGGCCCTCGGAGCTGGACCTCAGTGTCCGGGCAGAACGATGGGGCTTTAAAGGTCAACACCAACACTTTGAATTGTGCTCGGAAACGTACTGGGTGCTGCCCAGGACTCTCTCCTGCTGTGAGTGCCCACAGGCCCTGTCCCTGCCTCCTTCCACCTGGTCTAGGGCGGGGCCTGGAAGGCCTCATAAAGGACTGCTGCCGCCGCTCTGCTGCTGGTGCTGCCCAGGGGAACTTGAAACAGCACAGAGTTCTTTTTAAAATGCTTTTTAAAGAATTTTTTATGTTTTTATCTTCTTTGGGGTGGTAGGTGGGAGGGATTTTTAGTTGGGTGTGGGAATGTGTTAAATTTTAGTGTATTTGTAATTTTTATTGTTTTTGGTTTTATTGTTTTATTGTGTTTGGGGTGGTAGGTGGGAGGGATTTTTAGTTGGGTGTGGGAATCTGTTAAATTTTGGTGTATTGTAATTTTTATTGTTTTTGGTTTTATTGTTTTATTGTGTTTTTTTGTGTTTTCCTTTTGTTCCGTTCTTGCTGTTTTTTACAGAGGTTTTATTTTGTTTTTAAGGGGAGGGGTCAGGGCTGCCCGGGAGGGGGTCCCAGCAAGCAAAATGGCTGGGGCAGATTCCACAGGGGTGTGTGCACTGGAACAACCGATCTCAGTGGTCACGGGTAGGAGGAGGAGTTACGCTAAGACCAGACCATGTCATTACCGAGGAGGCAGACTTAGTCGTTGTCTGAGGACTATCCCTGCCTCCAGGTCTGGTCCTGACCGGACGGATATTGGAATAGGCAAGGGATACCCACATGACCTGAAGGTGCTGCTGTGCAATGCCAGGTCGATGATGAATAAGACCACCGCCATTCACGACCTGATTGTGGATGGAGGATTTGACCTGGCATGTGTGACGGAGACCTGGTTGGAGGAAGCCGATGGGCCCGTTCTTGGCGCTGCTTGCCCACCAGGTTTCTCTTATGCACAGCAACCCAGGCCATCTGGGCGGGGAGGGGGGGTTGCAGTGATTTTTAGGAAGTCATTAGTTTGCACCAGGCGTCCTATTGGGAAGACCCAGTTCTCTGAGTGCATGTTCTGGAAGTTGGGCAATAGAGGCAGTACAGGATTCCTTTTGGTGTACCGACCTCCCCGCTGCACCAAGGATTCCCTGCCCGAGCTGCTTCAGGTCGTGTCGGATGTGCTCCTGGAGACACCTAGCTTGGTTGTCTTAGGGGATTTTAACATCCATGCCGACACGACCTTACAAGGAGCCGCTCGGGACTTCGTGGAAAGCATGGCCACCATGGGGCTGTCCCTGAATAAGTCTGGCCCAACTCATAGCCGCGGACATGCCTTGGACTTGGTGTTTACCTCTATGGATGTTGGTGATCTGACATTAAGTAAAAGTGAAACAAAAGAAGTGCCATGGTCAGATCACTTTCTGGTGCAACTGGACTTCTCTGCAACCCTTCCCCTCTGCAGGGAGGTGGGACCAATTCGGATGGTCCGCCCCCGCTACTTAATGGATCCAATTGGCTTCCAAAGAGTGGTAGGGGATGATTTATTATTCATACCCCGCCCATCTGGCTGGGTTTCCCCAGCCACTCTGGGCAGCTTCCAACAGAACATTAAAATGCAATAATCTATTAAACATTAAAAGCTTCCCTAAACTACCACACATGACTCATTGTTGTTGCACTGAGCGGATCAATTTTCCAGGGGTTCCAGGCACAGGGCCTATGTTTCCTTCTGGAAATGAGGCACATTAAAACTCCATATTCACACATTTATTCACACACATATATGGTTTATTCACACATATATACAAGCTGAGGCTACGAACATGAGTTTGACCAAACTGCGGGAGGCAGTGCAAGACAGGAGTGCCTGGCGTGCTATGGTCCATGGGGTCACGAAGAGTCGGACACGACTAAACGACTAAACAACAACAACAACAACATCATATCACCCCTTAACCTTCTCTTCTCCAGGCTAAACATACCCAGCTCCCTAAGCTGTTCCTCATAAGGCATCGTTTCCTTATATGTTGTTTAGTCGTGTCCGACTCTTCGTGACCCCATGGACCAGAGCACGCCAGGCACTCCTGTCTTGCACTGCCTCCCGCAGTTTGGTCAAACTCATGTTTGTAGCTTCGAGAACACTGTCCAACCATCTCATCCTCTGTTGTCCCCTTCTCCTAGTGCCCCCCATCTTTCCCAACATCAGGGTCTTTTCCAAGGATTCTTCTCTTCTCATGAGATGGCCAAAGTATTGGAGCCTCAGCTTCACGATCTGTCCTTCCAGGGAGCACTCAGGGCTGATTTCCTTAAGAATGGATAGGTTTGATCTTCTTGCAGTCCATGGGACTCTCAAGAGTCTCCTCCAGCACCATAATTCAAAAGCATCAATTCTTCGGCGATCAGCCTTCTTGATGGTCCAGCTCTCACTTCCATACATCACTACTGGGAAAACCATAGCTTTAACTATACGGACCTTTGTCGGCAAGGTGATGTCTCTGCTTTTTAAGATGCTGTCTAGGTTTGTCATTGCTTTTCTCCCAAGAAGCAGGCGTCTTTTAATTTCGTGACTGCTGTCACCATCTGCAGTGATCAAGGAGCCCAAGAAAGTAAAATCTCTCACTGCCTCCATTTCTTCCCCTTCTATTTGCCAGGAGGTGATGGGACCAGTGGCCATGATCTTGGTTTTTTTGATGTTGAGCTTCAGACCATATTTTGCGCTCTCCTCTTTCACCCTCATTAAAAGGTTCTTTAATTCCTCCTCGCTTTCTGCCATCAAGGTTGTGTCATCTGCATATCTGAGGTTGTTGATATTTCTTCCGGCAATCTTAATTCCGGCTAGGGATTCATCTAGTCCAGCCTTTTGCATGATGAATTCTGTGTATAAGTTAAATAAGCAGGGAGACAATATACAGCCTTGTCGTACTCCTTTCCCAATTTAGAACCAGGATTGAAGACAGGGTTTGCAAGCAAAAAGACAATGGGAAGGCTTTCCCCACCTGCCTCCCTTCCTGCAGGGGAATATTGGAGGTCCTTGGGAGAGTCAAAATGGCTTCAGGATTGCTCTCCCATACTATTTCAGACACATGGTTCATCTAATTAGATAGGTGTGCATTTATGAGTATTTATTCTATATTTGAGACCTTCACATTCTTATAACATTCTGTTGCCGGTGACAAACAAGACAAAAGTGAAAGAAGGCCTGTTCTGACCTCCTTCCTTTTTAAAAATAATAATATATTTATTAGATTTTTTCAAACGAACAAAACTAACACACCAAAATAGCAAAGGGAAAAAAAGAAAAAAAGAAAAGAAAAGAAAATTACAAAAAAACAATACAATAACAAGAAAAAATAAACAATCATTATATAAACTCATTTCATAACACAATTTCGACTTCCCCGTCCCCCCCATCCCGGGCCTTTATGGTATCCCAATTTACGCAGCTTTCAAATTATAATCATATTACACATAATCATTATACCTTTGCATTTCATTACAATTCATTTGTATTATTCACTTATTATTATTATTTGATCAAATCTCGCTTCCAATATACATCTCTTTCTATTTAAAACCATATTCTGATATTTCATTATTCCATCTTTCATAATTTACCAACTCTCTATTAACTCCCTTTGGCCTATAATTTTTCTTTAAAAATATTCTATCCTATTCATCTAAAACTTATTTCTAACCCATTACAATTCCCACTACCCCCCTCTATCCCCTGGTTAGCAATTCCCTAATTAACAATCCCTCATACAGTCCAATTTCAAACCATGTAATCCATCCCATTCAAAATGCCTCTTCACTGTTCTGACCTCCTTGCTTTGCCTTTCTGCCTCTCCCACCCGACCCCCTCCAGGATCTCGCGGACTCCGTCCAATGTCTCCATGGCGTCCGTCACCTCCATCCAGAGCTGGGGCCATTCCTCAGGAGGAGGAGGAGGAGGAGATGTAGAAGAGGAAGAGGAAGAGGTGGAAGCTGACACCACCTGCTACAGCTGGTCAGCCGTGCCCCCCTCCCTGGCTCCTGCCTCCCAGCACAAAGCAGCAGCAGCAACAGCAGCTCATCTCCCCAAACCCCCCAGGGTGGTCTCCCACCAGCCCCACCACCAACCGCACCACCAGCCCCACCCCTGCCCCAAGCAGGACTCCAGCCTGTGCCAGAAGCGGCTGCAGGGGCAACGGGGGAGCCCCAGGCCTTGCTCGGACTCCACCGCCAGGCGCATCAGCACACCCCCTCCTTGGCACCCCGCGAGCAAACCCCCCAGCGGCCCACCCCACCCACCGAAACCACCCAACAGGATCAGCTTCCTGGACTACAAGTCCCAGGAGCTGCTCAACTGGCATGTCCACACCAAGCAGCGCCACCCCAGGAAGGAAGAAGATGCGGTGCTGGCAACGCTCTCCCACCGGGACCCCAGCCCCAAAGGCAGGGCCTGTTTGGTCAGCGTCGAAGCTCCCAAGGGCGGGGTCCCTCCATGGGCCGCCAGCCCGCAGCTAACCACAGGTCAGAGGTTGCGCAGCCGCACGCCCCCTCGGCCCCACCTGGCAGGCCGCCAGAGCCCACCCAAGACCCTCCATGTGCGCAGCCCGTGCCCCAGGCCCCCCCCACCGCCCCGGGAGGAGCTGCTCACTCATCCCATCCTCAAGACTGTGAGTCACAGCAGCCTCCGGGGCCTGGCCACGGCCGAGTTGGGCAGCGAGGCCACCAAAGAGGACCTGGAGACCCTCCTTGCCCTCCTTGGCCCTGGCAAAAGCCCCCGGGGCCTGGCCACGGCCGAGCTGGGCAGCAAGGCCACCAAAGAAAGCCTGGAGACCCTCCTTGGCCTCCTTGACCCTGGCAAAAGCCCCCAGGGCCTGGCCACAGCTGAGCTGGGCAGCGAGGCCACCAAGGAGGGCCTGGAGACTCTCCTTGGCCTCTTTGGCCCTGGCAAAAGCCCCCTGGCCAAGGAGCTGAGCAGACCCGGCACCCCCAAGGAAAAGGAGAGGGATGGTGGGGGCAGTCAGAGGCCCCACAGCAACCCCAAGGAGGCCAGAGTTGCCAGACCAAAGGGCAGACCCGCTAGCCCAAAAGCCAGACCCGCTAGCCCAAAAGCCAGACCCGCTAGCCCAAAGGCCAAGCCCCTGGAGATCGAGATCAGCGCCACCGTGGACCGCAAGGTGCGACGCCTGAGCTGGGCCGACGCCACTGCGCCCGAAGCCCCGAGGCAGCTGGCCATCTGCGATGCGATGAGCACCACCCGCCCACCAGTCCTGGACCCGTTATTCATGTGCCAGGCGCAGCTGGAGATGCCCTGCTTGGCCCTGGGCCCAGCCAAGCTGCAGCAGGAGGTGTGCCAGCCCGCTGTGCTGCCCAGCAAGACCCCGTGCCTGGCCCACACGCTGGTGGAGTCGCTGGACCAGGACCAAGCCATGCAGGACCTGCACCGGGCCCTGGCCAAGGGGCTGGAGAAGGGGCGCGGCCGGCCATGCGTGGAGTACCCCGTCTGCCTGCTGTGCGCCCGCTGCACCCCCTACTGCCCCCACCCACCCACGCGGTACAGCCCTTCCCTCGTGGTCTACCCCCGGCTGAGCGTGCGGGAAGGGGAGGTCCACATGGGCCTGGGCTTCTTGCTGAAGATCAAGCGCTCCGAGGCCAACGATTGGGGGCTGGGGTGCAAGCCGGACACCTCCCGGACACGCCCGGGCAAAGAGGGGCTGCCCTCCAAGTTAGACAGGAGCAAGAGCAAGCGGCGGAAGACCAAGGCAGCCGCCCCCCAGCCTCGGGACCCAGAGAAGGTGGTCCGCCTGCCCAGGCAGGACTCGGCAGAGAGGCTGGACCTGAGGCCTAAAAGCCACGGCAGGAGGGTCCCAAAACCCACCCCACAACCAAAAATAAAGCCCGAGCCGGAACTCCGAATGCCGGCCCCTAGCACGAGGCTTGCCGTGCCCCCCCAAAAGCGCCCCAACATCCTAAAGCGGCTGCTTCTCTGCATCAAGAACATGTGGGCAAAGGTGCGAGGCAAACCCAGCAAGCCCCCCAAGAGGCAGGGCTCCCCGCCTTCCCTCCCCAAGTCCCCCGAGATGTCGTCGTCCCCTCCGTCCCCTCCATCCCCTCCATCCTCTCCCGATGACTCCCAGCCCCCAAACCACGAGGGGATCTTGCTCCGCAGGCGGGACTCTCTGCTCACCAATCTCGATGCCATGGAGCCCAGCCCCAGGCAAAGTTCCCGGAGGGGGTCCCTGCAGCTCGGCACACCCAAGGTGCCACGGAGCCCACAAAAGTCTGGGGCGCGGAAGAAATTGCCCAGGCAACCCTCCCCGGTGCAATTCAGGAAGGCCGCATCCAAGCAGAAATCCCGCAGGAGCAGCGCACCCTAAGGGCCTCGCCAAAGACGCTCGGCCCGCTTGCCTTGGCCAGAGGGCTGGGGAATGGAATAAATGTCCTTAAGCATATGCACCCAGTATTGGAAAGTGTTTGAAAGCCTGATTTGGGCTCATTTATTTCATGACACGTCTCACCCATCCTGTCTACAGAGGATCTCAAGATACTGACATTGTTCTTCCAATGCACCTGTTTTATTCTCACAGCAACCTTGTGAACTGGATTTAATGGTGGGAGGGAGCCTTGCTGGGTCCATTGGGGGCAGGATCACCTACGGCGGGGATTTGTAACTAACAGATCGTGCCTTCTAAAGGGAATTCATGGTTACGCAGGAGTTTTTTAAGCAGAGGTTGGGGGCATAGCTGCCAAGTTATCCCTTTTTTAAAGGGATTTTCCCTTGTGCTGAATAGGCTTCCTCGCGAGAAAAGGGAAAACTTGGCAGCTATGGTTGGGGGGGGGCGCCTCGTGGCAGGAATTCATCTTGCATGACAGGGGGTTGGACTAGATGACCCCTGGGGGTCTCTACAGTTCTACGATCCTAAGTTCCCATAAAATCTCCTGTACGGAGTCTTTCCATCTTGGAGAACAACTAGATATCTCTCTATGCCTGCATGTCTGGTGCCGTTGCACCCCCTCCCTCGGAGAGCGCCACGTCGGAGCCGGCTGCAGTGCCGCCCAGACTGGCTGCGAGGCCCAATGGTCGGAGCGCCTGGCAGGCAGCTCCCGAGGGAGGGCGCAAGGGGGGCGCAGGCATGGGAGCTCCCGCCCGCCACCCCCGCCACGTCAGTCGCCCGTGGGTCCCTCCCTCGGTCTGCCTGTCATCTCCACCCCGTCAGCCCCACGATCCCCGCGTGGAGCGAAAGATCCCTCGGGCTGCGCGTGGCTCGGGCTGGGGCTGGGCAGCAGCCGGGCGGGCGGTGGCATCTCCTGGGAAGCTCGTTGCCCCTCCCTCCCCCCCCGGCCCATAGCTGTCAAGTTTCCCCTTTTCTCGCGAGGAAGCCTATTCAGCATAAGGGAATTTCCCTTTAGAAAAGGGAGAACTGGACAGCTATGCCCCGACCCCAGGTCCTCCCTTCCGACGTGCAAGGTGATCTTCCCCCCCTCCTGCATTGGTACAGTCCATTCTGCCGCCGCCGCCGCCGTGCTCGCGCACCCTCCCATCTTGGGGCGTCCCCGGGCTGGGGAGGCGCGTGCCTGCCTGCGCGTGAACGAAACGGGTCTGGCTGTCCGCTGTCGGAATCCGTGTTCTGGGTTGTCCCCCGGCTTCCCTGCCTGCCCGTGGAGACGCGTCCGTCCCCGTGGCCCTTGCCACCTTCGGCAGTTTCGTTGGCAAAGCCCCGGCCGGTGCCCACCGAACAGACGAAGCGGGCAGCCCTCCGCCGCGTTGGCAGCAGCAGGGCATGAGCGGACGGCGGGCAACTCCTCCTGAACGGTGCCAGGATGAAGGAAATGCTTCTGGCCACGCTGCTGCTGCTCGCTGTGCCAGCCAGCTGGGCGCCGCCGCCAAAGGATGGCACTAACAGGTACCAGGTGGGGAACTGGGGGTGGGGAAGGGGAGAGGGTCCTCGGTGCCCCCTCCAACCTCACCTTCTCCTTGTGCCCTTTAGGTCTGAGCCCCTCCCCCATGCCAAGGAGCCACCCGTCCTGAATCCCCTTGACCCAGGGCAAGAGGCTGCCAGGTGAGTTCCTTCCTTGCCCATCACACACCTTGCCCTCTGGGGAGGACGCATTTGGGGGGAGACTGGCAGAGAGGTAGGCAAGGCCTTTCTGCCCCAGTCAAATCCCCACTCCATTGTTACCCTCAAAGGGTCCCCCCCCCAGGCTTGAAGCTGAGGAACACCCCCCCCCCCGGAGAACCATAGAAATATGGAATTGTAGAATTGGAAGGGACCCCAAGGGTCTTCTAGTCCACCCCTCGCAATACAAGTGGGTAGCTCAGTCCTTGTTCCTCTCCAAGCAGAGAATGGGCCCCTCCCCCCTCTACTTCTGTCCCCCCCCAGCAGTCAGTTTTCAGTTGGGCCTGGTGCTCATTCAAGCCCCCAAACCTATTTCAAAGCCAGGCATATAGTAAGGCAGCTTCTGAACATATACAGGTAGTTCATAGTAAGAGGGCCTCTGAGCATGTGCAGAATACACACCCTCCCCGGCCTTCCCAATGAGGAGCTGCAGGTGTCCCTCCCCACCCCTTCAAGGCATAGTTTCCCCATCAGGCATGCATGGGGACCCTGAGCAAACAGGAGCTGCCCTAAATTCTTTGTCTGCAAATGCCTCAGTCTGCCGTTCCCTAGAATGGGCAGCTCTTCTCTCCTTCCTGACCGTTGCACCCATTGCCCAGGCCCAGAGGCTCCCTGCTGCCCCCTGCTGCCCTGCCCTTGCCAAGCCCCACAACCCTCCGCTGCCCCTGCTTCGCTGACCTGTGGCTTGGCCTGGCTTAGGTTGATACAGGACTACCTGAAGAACGTTGGGCAAGAGGATGGCAAGCCCAGCGCCATGAGCAGGAAGCAGGGTAAGTTGCAGGGGGTCTCGGGGTCATGATGGCGTTAGATGGCACCTCTGGGCCTGGAAGGGCGGGGAGCGTGGGCTGGGGGCGAGGGTAGAAGGCTGGCCCTGCGCACCCCGGAGGCTGGGGGGTGAGTGGGCTTTCTTCCAAGAGGGGCCACGGGGAATCCCCTGGGGCAGGTGAGCTTGTCCTGCTCTTTATTTGTGTCGGGAACAGATGCTTTGGGGAAGAAATGGGTAAAAATGAACAAATTCTGCTGGGGGGAGCTGAGCAAACCTTAGAACACGCACAGGTGTGTGTAGCAAAAAGTGGGGGGGGACAGCTGGATCAACAGCTGATTTTGACAAGAGGAAAAAAGAAGAATCAGAGAACTGTAGAGTTGGAAGACACCCCGAGGGGTCATCTAGTCCAACCCCCTGCAATGGAGGAGTTGCAGCTCAAGGCCCCCCCCCCAACAGATGGCAATCGAACCTCTGCTTGAAAACTTCTGACCAAGGAGAGTCAAAGAGCTCTTGCAGCCAGAAAGTTCTTCCTAAGGTTTAGTCGGAATCTCCTTTCCTGTAATTCGAATTCGGGTGCCGCCCTCTGGAGCAGGATGTAAACAGAGCAAGGGGAGAGGAAGCGGAGAGCCTCTCTGTGTATCGCAGGAGAGGGGAAGTCAAACAGGGAAACTTGGGTCTAATGGGAAATAGGTGCTTTGGGTCTTGAAGAGAGATGGGGGGGGGGCTGCTCAGTTTGCTCAGGGAGAGGGGGGGGAGAAGCCTCTCTCTGAGCCAAACCAGCAACTTCCAGGCCCCTTTTGAAGTTAAGCCACTCAATAAACAGAAAAAGACCTTCAGGTAACAATGTGTCAATTTAAAAAAACAAAACCCTTTTTTAAGGAAGGGAGAAAAGGACCTAGGAGTCTTGGTAGACCACAAACTTGACATGAGTCAACAGTGTGATGCAGCAGCTAAAAAAGCCAATGCAATTCTGGGCTGCATCAATAGGAGTCTAGCATCTAGATCAAGGGAAGTAATAGTACCACTGTATTCTGCTCTGGTCAGACCTCACCTGGAGTACTGTGTCCAGTTCTGGGCACCACAGTTCAAGAAGGATACTGACAAGCTGGAACGTGTCCAGAAGAGGGCAACCAAAATGGTCAAAGGCCTGGAAACGATGCCTTATGAGGAACGGCTTAGGGAGCTGGGTATGTTTAGCCTGGAGAAGAGAAGGTGAAGGGGTGATATGATAGCCAGGTTCAAATATATTAAAGGATGTCATATAGAGGAGGGAGAAAGGTTGTCTTCTGCTGCTCCAGAGAAGCGGACACGGAGCAATGGATTCAAGCTACAAGAAAGAAGATTCCACCTAAACATTAGGAAGAACTTCCTGACAGTAAGAGCTGTTCGGCAGTGGAATTTGCTGCCAAGGAGTGTGGTGGAGTCTCCTTCTTTGGAGGACTTTAAGCAGAGGCTTGAGAGGCATATGTCAGGAATGCTTTGATGGTGTTTCCTGCTTGGCAGGGGGTTGGACTGGATGGCCCTTGTGGTCTCTTCCAACTCTATGATTCTATATTCTAAGCCATGACAAGGATGCTGGGAAAGGGGCCTCCTTGCTCCAGAGACGTGGCCCCCTCAGATGTCTGTGTGTCCTCCCCCCCCCCCGCCAGCATCTTCCCACCGAAGCACAGCCTGTGATTATGCAGAGCCTAAAATAAGCCCCTGGCTGCCCACACAGCCCAGCCTGCCTCCGGGGCTCCTCTGCTCTCCTTTTCCCAAGGGAGGGGAAGGAAGGGAGAATTTCCTTATGAGGAAAAGGATCTAGGAGTCTTGGTAGACCACAAACTTGACATGAGTCAACAGTGTGATGCAGCAGCTCAAAAAGCCAATGCAATTCTGGGCTGCATCAATAGGAGTATAGCATCTAGATCAAGGGAAGTAATAGTACCACTGTATTCTGCTCTGGTCAGACCTCACCTGGAGTACTGTGTCCAGTTCTGGGCACCACAGTTCAAGAAGGATACTGACAAGCTGGAACGTGTCCAGAAGAGGGCAACCAAAATGGTCAAAGGCCTGGAAACGGTGCCTTATGAGGAATGGCTTAGGGAGCTGGGTATGTTTAGCCTGGAGAAGAGAAGGTTAAGGGGTGATCTGATAGCCATGTTCAAATATATAAAAGGATGTCATATAGAGGAGGGAGAAAGGTTGTTTTCTGCTGCTCCAGAGAAGCGGACACGGAGCAACGGATTCAAGCTACAAGAAAGAAGATTCCACCTAAACATTAGGAAGAACTTCCTGACAGTAAGAGCTGTTCGGCAGTGGAATTTGCTGCCAAGGAGTGTGGTGGAGTCTCCTTCTTTGGAGGTCTTTAAGCAGAGGCTTGACAGCCATATGACAGGAATGCTTTGATGGTGTTTCCTGCTTGGCAGGGGGTTGGACTGGATGACCCTTGTGGTCTCTTCCAACTCTATGAATCTATGATTCTATGACGCACAGAGAAGGGCAGCCAAGATGGTCAAGGGCCTAGAAACCCAGCCGTATGAGGAATGGTTGACACAGGCGGGGTGTTGAGCCTGGAAAATAGGAGACTCAGGGGAGATCGGAGAGCCATCTTCAAATATCTCATGGAAGATGGAGCAAGCTTCTTTTTTGGGTGAGAACCCAAAGGGATGGATTGAAATGCAAGAAGGATGGGCAGACCAAGTGGATGGATTATGCCAAAATGACTAAAATAAACGAAAGACTCAGAAATCAGGAAGATCAAAATTTTAATAAGGAATGGGGGAAATTTATAACTTCTCTTAAAAACCCTGGCAAACAGTTAAAATGGTTAGTAGGGTTGGAATATCCCTTGTAGTTTAATGGGGAATTTTGGATACAATGGAGAGGTAAAATATTTGGATTATTATAAAAGATGCAGGTGGAAATGATTAACAGTAGGAGCCACAAAGGGGAGGAGGGAAGTCCAGGAGATTCCTTGGAACCTTGTTTTTATGTTGTATGTTGAATATGTGACTGTGAAATTTTAATCTGAAAAACCAAATAAATTAAAAATTAAAAAAGAAAAGAAAAAAATGCCAGAAAGGAGATTCCCAGTGAAGCAGCTGCAACATCTGCCCAGCAACTCTGGTCTGAGTGCTGGGGACATCCTGGGAAATAGGGGTCGTGTTGTGTTGGGGAGGGCTCTGTGGGTCAGGAAGGAGAGGTGAGAGGGTGGGTGGGAGTCCCAGGCCCCACGGTCCCCCCACTGACTCTTGCTCCGGGCAGGATTTGGGCTCCTGTGCCCTCTGGCTCAGCCTCCCAATATCTCACCACACCCCCCACGTCCCCCCTCTGGTGTTTCAGCTCTGTTGCTCCTCTTCGCCCTCCACGACTACGACGAGAGTGGACGGCTGGACGGGCTGGAGTTCATGAGGCTGCTGAGCGAGATGCCCTCCCAGAGAGACAGGGGGCGCTCTGAGCCGGACTCGGTAGGTGCTGTTTTCACTCCTTGGCCTTTCGTGTGCCAGGCAGAGGGGGGCATCTCTCCCCAGGCTGCAGGGTGTGTTTACCTGAGTGTTTCGCTGCCTCCGTCTGCCTGCGATTTCAAAGCCCGTCCGCTTAGAATCATAGAATGACAGCGTTGGAAGGGGACCCCTCGAGTCATCCAGTCCAACCCCCTGCGATGCAGGCATCTCAGCTAAAGCATCCGTGGCAGGTGGCCACCCCACCTCTGCTTCCAGACCTCCAAGGAAGGAGGCTCTCCAGCCCTCCATTTCTGCGTACACTGGACAAGCGGAAAAGTGTTTGGAGTCGACGGTCAGAGTCGGCTGTGTTGGAGACCACAGAGGGGAAGAGTTCCTCTTGCGCTCAAATCCTGCTTACTGGTTTCCCCTTGGGGGATCTGGTCGGCCACTGGGAGGACATGGTGCTAGACTAGATGGACCATTGGCCAGATCCAGCTGCCTTCTCCTCCCCCCTCCCCTCCATGAATTTGTCTAACCCTCTTTCATATGGAGGAGGGAGAAATATTGTTTTCTGCTGCTCCAGAGAAGCAGACACGGAGCAATGGATTCAAACTTCAAGAAAGAAGATTCCACCTAAACATTAGGAAGAATTTCCTGACAGTAAGAGCTGTTCGGCAGTGGAATTTGCTACCAAGGAGTGTGGTGGAGTCTCCTTCTTTGGAGGTTTTTAAGCAGAGGCTTGACAGCCACATGTCAAGAATGCTTTGATGGTGTTTCCTGCTTGGCAGGGGGATGGACTAGATGGCCCTTGGGGTCTCTTCCAACTCTATGATTCTATGATTCTAAAGCCATCCCAGTTGGTGGCTATCGTGGCTCCTTGCAGCAGCGAGTTCCAAAGTTTAATTATACGCTGCATGAAAAAGTCCCTTTTTAAACCTGTCCTGACTCTTCCAACTTTCATTTTAGTTTTATTCTCCTTGAGGTGGGATTTTATTTTTTTCAATCAAGGGGTGTGTAAATGTTATGAAATAAATGGAAATGCCCCCCCTTGACCCCCTGCAGGTCGTACTGATGGTGGACAACATCCTGGCGACTCAGGACCTGAACCACGATGGGTTGCTGGAGCCCTCAGAGCTGCTTCAGGGGCCCTGGCACAGCCAGACCCCCACCCTCCTCGCTGCCCCCCATGGAGAAGAGGGCAGCGTACTGCGGGCAGACCCTGAACCTGACGGACAAGACGACGGCCACCTGGATCCTCTTGGCCAACAAGGCACTGCTGAGTCCCTGGCTGCGTCAGAGGAGGCTCAGGATCAGGGCGTGATGGAGGCCCCCTCGCTGAGCCCCCCGGCACAAAATCAGGAGGGGGCACCGGGACAAGGAGAAGCCGCTGATGTACCTCAGCCTCAGGAGACTGGGGAGCCTCTCGTGTCAGGAGACTGAAAGACACACACACACACACCCCGAGCAGAAGGGGGACCAGCGGAGGAGGACTGAAAAGCTGAGGCTGCGCAGGGTGGCAAAGCTGACCCATCCCATAAAACCATAGTTGGAAGGGGCACCGAGGGTCAACCTCCACAGCAATGCAAGACTCCTTGGCAGGTGGCCGTCCAACTTCTGCTTAAAAATCTCCAAGGAAGGAGAGTCCATCGCCTTCGGAGGGAGTCTGTTCCACTGTTGAGCAGTTTTTATTGTTTTTGTCAGAAATACATTTATTGCCATTTGAATCCATGGGTTCGAGTCCTACCCTCCAGAGCAGGAGAAAGCAAGCTTGTTCTCTCTCCCATTTGACAGCCCTTCAGATATTTGAAGATAGCTCTCGCATCTCCTCTCAGTCTCCTCTTTTCCAGGTTAAACATAACCCAGTTCCATCAACCGTTCCTCATATGGCTTGGTTTTCAGACCCTTGATCATCTTGGTCGCCCTCCTCTGCACACCTTCCAGCTTGCCAGCCTTCTTTTTAATTTGTGGTGCCCAGAACAGGTATGGCCTGACCAAGGCAGAATGTGGTTTAGTCATTTAGTCGTGTCCGATTCTTCGTGACCCCATGGACCAGAGCATGCCAGGCACCTTCTTCCACTGCCTCCCGCAGTTTGGTCAGACTCATGTTCGTAGCTTCAAGAACACTGTCCAAGGCAGAATAGAGTGGGACTATTCCTTCTCTTGGATGTGGGTGGCGCTGTGGGTTAAACCACAGAGCCAAGGGCTTGCCAATCAGGAGGTGCGGTTCGAATCCCCGCGACGGGGTGAGCTCCTGTTGCTCGGTTCCAGCTCCTGCCCACCTAGCAGTTTGAAAGCACATCAAAGTGCAAGTAGATAAATAGGGACCGCTACAGCGGGAAGGTAAATGGCGTTTCCATGTGCTGCTCTGGTTTGCCAGAAGCAGCTTAGTCATGCTGGCCACATGACCCGGAAGCTGTCTGCGGACAAACGCTGGCTCCCTCGGCCTATAGAGCGAGATGAGCGCCGCAACCCCACAATTGACTCATGATGAGCGCACAATTGACTCATGACACACGTACTTTTCTCATGTTCTACTTGTAAGCCAGGTGTCCCCCATCCTATATTTGTACATCTGGTTCTTGCTGCCTAAGAGCAGAACCTGACTTTTGTTCCTGTTGTGATTCATCTTATAATTTTGAGCCCGGTTCTCCAATCTGTTAAGGTCATTTTGAATTGGGATTCTGTCTTCTCTGGCCCCCTTGCTATGCATTGCCCCACAAGATCAAATGACCCACCAGCAGTGGACCTTGTGTCTCCTCCCTCAGCTCTCTCGACTTATGCAATCTCTTCTGCAGCCCGGCAGGACAGAGCTCCCTCCCTCCCCCTTTGCTGTGGGTCAGAAGAGAGAGCCCCACCATACCTGCCAAGTCCGGGTCGTAAAGATCCGGGATCGGCAGCGCGCGCATGACCGGACGTTGCGCGACGCAACTTCCGGTGGCGCTTCGCCCTTCTATGGGCACCAGAAAATGGCAGCGCCAGCGCTGGAAGTCACTTCCGCGCATGACCGGAAACACGTAAAGCAACTTCCGCCGCTGCCATTTTCTGACGCCCATAGAAGGGCAAAGTGCCACCAGAAGTCGCGTCACGCAACTTCCGGTCATGCGCGGAAGCGACTTCCGGCGGCGGCATTTTCTGGTGCCCATAGAAGGGCAAGCGGCACCAGAAAAATGGCCGGGTAACAATTGCATTCTCCTCCACAGTCATAGCTGCCAAGTATCCCGATTTAAGGGACAATACCGGGATTTTCCGCTAAACGGGAGACCGCCGGGAAACGGTAAGAAAAAAGGGGTTTTCCCGGTGGATACGGGATACTTGGCAGCTATGAGCCCCACTCGCTGCTCCATCCTTGCTGCCTTGGGCTCCCTCTTCTGCGTCCCCCACAGCCTGTACTTCTCCCTCCAGTGGGATACTGTGATTGGAGTGTCAGATTACGACCCGGGTTCAAATCCCCACTCGGCCACGAAGCCCACTGGCTGACTGGCCCTGCCTCTTCGCCTCATCTACTTTACAGGGATTAGTTGAGGGGGAGAACCATGCGTGCCACCCAGAGCTCAGAATATAAATGCAAGAGATAAATAGAATATGTGGGGCAGGCCAGCCCTTTCCATCCTGCCCCCTCACCCTAGCCCACACAGGTGGGGCTTCCACACAGAGGCCACTGGTCCAAGCGTTTTATTGATCTGCCTTTGCAAAGAGGCAACGTGGGCAAGTCTCTCCCTCTCTCCAGATGCAGGCCCAACCAGGGCGGTATGGGCAGAGCCGAGAACCTGCTTTGGCTGCCCAGCCCTTTGGGACCTTTCACAGAAGCAGCACAGTTGTTCCTCACTGAGTGCCGAAGAACAGGCTCGGGGGGCTTGTGTGATTTTGGTCCATGGTGTGGTGAAGGTCCCCAGACAGGTGGGCAGACACGGCTTGCGGCGTTCAGCTCACACGATCCCATCGTAGCCATGCACCCCGCACTTCCGGCCGGCCACCTGACACCCGTAGGTGATTGCTTCGGCCAGGGGCCTCCCTGGAGGGGGTAGAGAGAGAGGGGGGGCAGTTTAGCTCTGAGGCAGAGAGGAGCCTTGGGGTTCAGGCACCAAGAACTCTCCCCCCCCCCGCCAAGACCCCTCTCCCCATGCTCCAGGGCTACTCTTTATCAGGGGCGGGCAGAATTCAGGGCTTGTTTTTCTGCTCAGAAGCCAAAGATCCACCGAGTCTGAAATTGTGGCCGGAGGCGGTAGGGGGAAGAGCACAGAATGAAGGGCATGCTCTGCTCTATCCATGCTCAACCTCCCCAGGAACTTGGGCTACCAGAAGTGAACTCACAGTCCAAGAATCCTAGAATGAGAGAGTTGAAAGGGGTCCCCAGTCTGCTGCAATGCCGGAACCATGGCTAAAGAAATTTTGCCTGGCAGCCTCCCCTCCTCTCTTGAAAAACCACCCGCGAAGGAGAGGGCACCACCTTCGGACGTCTCCACCCCCCCTGTCAAATGGCTCCAACCAGCAGAAAGTTCTTCCAAAGGTTTAGCTGGAATCTCCTTCCCGTCGTTTGAATCCATTGGTTTAGTTCTCACCTTCGGGAGCCACATGAAACCAGCTGGCTCCATGGGGCAGCCCTTCAGAGAGCTGAAGATGGCTCTCCTATCTCCTCTCAGCCTCCTCTTATCCAGGCTAAACATCCCTAGCTCTTTCAACCACTCCTCATAAGGCAGGGGTCTCCAAACTAAGGCCCGTGGGCCGGATGCGGCCCAATCGCCTCCTAAATGCGGCCCGTGGACAGTCCGGGAATCAGCATGTTTTTACATGAGTAGAATGTGTCCTTTTATTTAAAACGCATCTCTGGGTTATTTGTAGGGCATAGGAATTCATTCATATTTCCCCCCAAAATATAGTCCGGCCCCCCACAAGGTCCGAGGGACAGCGGCCTGGCCCCCTGCTGAAAAAGTTTGCTGACCCCTGTCATAAGGCTTGGTTTCCAGACCCTTCTTCGTCTTGTTCGCCCTCCTCTGCCCACCTTCCAGCTTGCCAACATCCTCCTTAAATTCTGGCACCCAGAACTGGGCACAGGACTCTGACCCAGGCAGAATAGGGGGGCTATCACTGGTGCCTGGGCGTTCCACAGGGCGGGCGCCACCACCGAGAAGGCCCTCTGCCTGGTGCCCTGTAACTTGGCTTCTCGCAACGAGGGAACCACCAGAAGGCCCTCGGAGCTGGACCTCAGTGTCCGGGCAGAACGATGGGGGTGGAGTTAAAACTTACAGAAAGTCCGAAGCCCACGGTGATCTACTGCAGACCCCTAGAGATCCCTCAGTAGATCCCATGTCTGAGGAGCAGATCAAAAAGGGGAGATAGGGACAAGCAGGCGGCGGGGAGGGGAGGAGGAGAGAAGCCCCCCACGACTCACCCCTGCTGAGGGCCAGGATCACGGCTGCGTTGAAGGTGTCCCCAGCTCCCAAGGTGTCCACGATCACCTCGGGGGAGAAGGCGTCCGAGTGCACCAGGATCCCGTCCGGTCCCATCGCGTCAGCCCCCTCCTCAGCCCAGGCACAGACCAAGGTGGCTCTGGGAAGGGGGGGGAGGAAGAGGGGGGAGGGGAGAGGAGGAGGAAGGAGCCTTTAGCCTTGGGACAGAGACCCCGCAGGTGTCTGGATGGGAAGGAAGGCCCAGGGGACGGCCAACACGGTCGGAAGACAGAAAATGGGGCCACCCCGAAACACCCTCCCCACCTCAAAAAGCCCTTGTTCTTTCTCACAAGGGAGCTGGGCTCAACGGGGCCTGTTTGGTTCAACCCAGGGAGGGGGAACCTTTTGGAGGGGTCCTCCACGTCCCAGCAGCCAGGGTCATTTTAGCAAGTAGAATTGCTTAATAATAATAATAATAATAATAATAATAATAATAATAATAATATCCACCCTTCACCCTAAAGTTCCAGGGCAGGTTGCAGCATTGAAAAACATATTAAGCAACTACGTAAAGCAACTTACAACCACTTTAAACAAGGTGTCAGAAGCTGCTTTGTAATTAATTTTTTTAAAAAATATAACTCATTTTTAATGTCTGCTCTTACGGATATTTTAAATGAACATTTGAAGATCATCTTTTTGCAAACCGTTTGGGAGCCTTCAAGGTTTTGGGCAAACGGCGTACTGTAGATACATTTTGTTAAATAAAAACATTCTGTAAAGAAATTAGGACGGGAAGGCAGCGGCTAAGGAGCAGTTCTGGAGCGTCGCGTAGAACTGCAGAGTTGGGAGGGGCCATGAGGGTCATCTAGTCCAACCCCCTGCAAGGCAGGAATCCTTTTGGCCCAACCTGGGGTTCGACCCCACGACCCTGAGATGAAGAGGCTCATGCTCCACCGCCTCAACTGCCAAGGAGGTTTCATGTGGTTTCTGCCACAGGAGAGGAAGCCCCCTCCCCTAAGTCCTTTGTAGCCCCCTTGGCATTTTCCGCAGAGCACCAAAGGGCCAGTGGCCAACTACGCATTAAATCTAGTTAGGGTAGTTGGCACGAGTGCCCCTCACATGCCAGAGAGTGGGCAGGGGGGCACCCCAGAGGCAATCCAGCCTGCCCCCTTCTCCTTGGGTGGTCTCCACCTACCCCGGCTTCAGGTGTCTGCGGAACCCCTTGACAGCTTCAGCGGCTGAGGAGAAGCCCCACGCCTTGGCCACGTCCTTGCTGACAAAGACCTGGAGTGGGGGGAGAGAAGCCAGAGTCACTTTCTCTTGGTCACAGAGAAAGCGGGCGAAGCTTTTCCTTCCTCTCTCGTAACACTAGAATTCCCAGATGCCCAATGAAGACGAATGTTGGAAGATGCAAGGCAGATAAAGAAAGGAGTCGTCCCTGCAGCACAGTGTTAGACTGTGGAACTCCCTCCCACAAGGGGCAGCGATGGCCACCTACCCGGATGGCTTTAAAAGAGGATTGGCTAAACTTTTGGAGGAGAACAGGGCGGTCCATGGCCACTAGCCAGGATGCCTCTGCTCAGAGGCGGCGATGCTTCTGAATGCCAGGGGCTGGAAACCGCAGCAGGGGAGAGGGTCGCTCTCGTGCTCGGATCCTGCTTGGGGGTTTCCCGTAATGGGCATCTGGTTGGTCACTGTGAGAACAGGATGCTGGACTAGGTGGGATCCCCACTGACCAGCAGCTAGAACCTCCAGTTCCAGTGGCAGTCTATCTAGAATCCTGAGTTCTTTGGGGTATTTGGCCACTGTGAGCAGAACAGGATGCTGGGCTCGATGGGCCCCCTTTGGCCTGGTAGAGCTCATTTTATGTTCTGAGGTCAGTCCTCCACCTGCTGCTCAGCCCAGGCAGTGCTTCACAAGCAGAACTTAGACTCATAGAATGGTAGAGTTGGAAGGGACCCCCAATGGTCATCCAGTCCAACCCCCGACCATGCAGGAACCACAACGAAAGCACCCCCCCTGCCAGGTGTCCACCCATCTTAAAAATCTCCAAGGGAGTCCGTTCCATGTGAGGAGGACGTCCCGAGTATGGAGGGAGAAGCCTGCCCCACGGTACCACCAGGCGAGGAAGGCTGCCTGGTCCAGCCTGTGCCTCTTCCGCAGGCAAAGGCCTCTTCCGTGTGAGAGTCGGAAGCAGCAGCTGCTGTGCTCAGAGGAGGCTGCTGGGCAAAGGATCAGGCCAACGTTGGGCAGCCCCAGGGAGGGGCAGCCAAGCCCTGGCCCTGAATGGGGGCTCCTGGTCCGAAGTCAGGGGGCTGCTTCTGCCTCATCATCCTGGCTCCTCCCTCAGACAGAGGCCTTCCTACCACGTCTCCGTAGCCAAAGAGCTGGTACAGCTCTGGCCGCGTCTTCTCCACCTCCATGGATGTGGTCACTCGGTCGGACGGCGGGCAGGTCCTGTTATGCGCCTCCACCCGTTGGATCATCTTCACCTGCTCAGAGGCATTCCTGCCCTGGGGGTGGGAGAAGGTGGGTCTCAGAGGGAGGCAGGGGCTCACCCTGGCATCCCAAGGAGATTCTGTGGCCAGGACAGCTGCACCCACAGCCAGAAGGTGACCACGGCAAGGCGCATTCATGCTCTGCTGAGCTCTAGATTACTGCAATGCACTCCATGAAAACTGCCTGGAAATGCCCCCCCCCCGGGGGTGGGTGGGCACCAGGTGGCTAATGGCCAAGAGCTGGCATCCTCAAGGGCAGTGACTTTAAGGCAGTGGCTCCCAAACTTTTCTGGGCCCCTGCCCCCTTAGTTCTATAAAGTCACCAGCGACCCCTATAAAAAGAATTAGTCAGCGTGCACACACCACTTCCGAGGAGAAAAACCCAATAAAATTCAAAAAGGGAACGATTGCACCTTTATTCAAAATCCAATTAAAAACTATTTAGCTTAATTAACCCGACAAAACTGATAAACTTGATCCAGTGGTGCCAGCTTTTCGGAGTCTGATAGGTCACGGATAGCTCCAGCGCCCTGGAGCCCCTCCTTGCCTCTTGGTAATCCCACTACTCTAAGATCAGGTAACAACAGACTTGACCCAGGTGGCACTGTGGGTTAAACCACAGAGCCTAGGTCAGGGGTCAGCAAACTTTTTCAGCAGGGGGCCGGTCCACTGTCCCTCAGACATTGCGGGGGGCCAGACTATATTTTGAAAAAAAAATATGAACGAATTCCTATGCCCCACAAATAACCCAGAGATGCATTTTAAATAAAAGGACACATTCTACTCATGTAAAAACATGCTGATTCCCGGACCGTCCGCGGGCCGGATTTAGAAGGTGATTGGGCCGCATCCGGCCCCTGGGCCTTAGTTTGGGGACCCCTGGCCTAGGGTTTGCTGATCAGAAGGTTGGCAGTTCGAATCCCTGCAACGGAGTGAGCTCCCGTTGCTCGGTCCCAGCTCCTGCCCACCTAGCAGTTCGAAAGCACATCAAAGTGCAAGTAGATAAATAGGTACTGCTCCAGGGGGAAGGTAAACGGCGTTTCTGTGCACTGCTCTAGTTCGCCAAAAGCAACTTTGTCATGCTGGCCACATGACCCAGAAGCTGTCTGCAGACAAACGCCGGCTCCCTCGGCCGATAGAGCGAGATGAGCGCTGCAACCCCAGAGTCGGACACGACTGGACCTGATGGTCAGGGGCCCCTTTACCTTTACCTTTTATCCCTGAATCAAGGCCCTGCAAATGCAACAGAGAGCCAACTGCCTTGTTTTCAAAACCATTGCATGCATTTACCGGCTCACAGGAAGTCTTGTTCCCAAGAGCGGTTTCTGTGTGCGAATGGCCAGTGTTGAGAACTTACCGATGGCCACCTATACTTTTCCGTGCTCATTTCCTGCTGATGGCAGCAACGCCTCGTGGCACCTGCACCCCTGCAACTCAGGAAGACCCTCCCTCCCTCTTTCTCCCCCCCCAATCTCCCCAGCAAGGGGTTCCCTCACTCACCTCCCAGTGGATCCACTTGTATTGAGACAGGTTGACCTGCTCAAAGTCGGCAGCCGTCACTTCTGGCAGGTTGCTGGTTGGGGTGGGGAGGAGAAGGAGGAAGGCGGGAGGGTGGGTGGGATGGAGGGGGGTACAAAGGTCTATGAGATGCAAGGCCTTGACAGCCTCCTCTCCCACCTGAGATTATTCATTTGAAGAACTTGAAGACCCCGATCTAGTCATGGATTAAAAAGCACAAAGCAGGGTGTTGTTTTTTTTAAAAAAGTATCTGACCCAGGACTTCCCGAAAGTCTTGGTCTCCCACTGTAGCCCAAGCCAGGCCAAACTGGCGGGGTCCGGGCAGCCAGACATCCTCCCCCTACTAGGGGACACCCAGGTGCCCCGCAAAATATGTATGGAGGGGGCATTGAGGCAATAGTCAGCCCCTCCTCTCTGACCCCAGGGTCCTATCAGGAAGCTCACTGCCTCAAAAGCACGGAGGGTCCATCTGTGTCTCGGATGCGAGGCTGATGATCTTGCAAAGAGCTCTCTCCACTTTGATCCCTTTCTATGTCCAGTGGTGCCTTGGTTCCCAAATGCCGAAAACCTGGAAGTAAGCGTTCCAGCTTTCGAATGTTTTTCGGAAGCCGAATGTCCGATGCAGCTGTTGGCTATTGTTTCCGGGGCGCCTGCACCAATCGGAAGCTGCGCCTTGGTTTTCAAACATTTCGGAAGTCAAACAGACTTCCAGAACGGATTAAGTTTAGCACTTTTGTTTTTGCTATTTATTTTGCATTTTTGTTTTTGAGGTTTTTCCGAATAATTTGTTTTTGTGACTGTGTGGGTCCCAGTTCAGCTACTGATTGATTAATTGATTGATTGATTGATTGTGTGACTGCGGAAATGGATGAAAGCAAGCAATGACTATCATCAGTACAGGCAAGAGAAAAAATAATTTTAATTTTTATCATCTACAATACTATCTTATTTATTTTATGGTACAGTATATTGGTTATTGCTTTCATTTATGGATCAATGGTCTTGTTAGTAAAATTCATGTTAAATTGCTGTTTTAGGGGTTGTTTTCCAAAGTCTGGAACGGATGAATCCGTTTTGCATTGCCTTCTATGGGAAAGCACGCTTTGCTTTTGGAACGGACTTCTGGAATAGATTAAGTTTGAGAACCAAGGGACCACTGGACCACTGTAGGCTGGGAACCATCCAAGGTGCTGGTTCCGATCTGCACAGCCCCAAAGAGCTGGACTCCAGATTATGTGGCCACCAAGACCACAAAACACTGGTCCTGAAAGACCTATATTGGCTCCCAGTACGTTTCCAAGCACAATTCAAAGTGTTGGTGCTGACCTTTAAAGCCCTAAACGGCCTTGGTCCAGTATACCTGAAGGAGCGTCTCCTCCCCCATCATTCTGCCCGGACACTGAGGTCCAGTGCCGAGGGCCTTCTGGCGGTTCCCTCGCTACGAGAAGCTAAGTTACAGGGAACCAGGCAGAGGGCCTTCTCGGTAGTGGCACCCACCCTGTGGAATGCCCTCCCACCAGAGGTCAAAGAAAACAACAATTACCATACGTTTAGAAGGCATCTTAAGGCAGCCCTGTTTAGGGAAGCTTTTAATGTTTGATGGATTTCTGTATTTTAATGTTTTGTTGGAAGCCGCCCAGAGTGGCTGGGGGAACCCGGCCAGATGGGCGGGGTATAAATAATATATTATTATTATTATTATTATTATTATTATTATTCAAGGGCTGCCTCTTGAGCCTGCAGTTCCTGTATTGCAGGGGCTGAACTAAACGGCCCTTCGAACATGACAGTTCTACGATTGTGGCCTAAACCCTCACATCTGGACAACCAGAAGAAGCATTATCATAAGAACGTAATAAAAGCCTGCAGGATCAGGCCAGTGGTCCATCTAGTCCGGGATCCTGTTCTGACAGTGGCTGACCAGATGCTTGCAGGAAACCGGCAAGCAGGATCCGAGCACAGGAGCAACACTTTGCCCGCCTACGGTTCCCAGCATCTGGTCTTCAGAGACGTCCCTGCTTTCTCCATAGTTCTAGTTACAGGGAGGCAGCCATGTTGGTCTGACATAGTCGAAACAAAATAGAAAAATTCCTTCCAGTAGCAGCTTAGAGACCAACTAAGTTTGTCATTGGTATGAGCTTTCGTGTGCATGTATCTGAAGAAGTGTGCATGCACACGAAAGCTCATACCAATGACAAACTTAGTTGGTCTCTAAGGTGCTACTGGAAGGAATTTTTTAAAATTTTGTTTTGCCTCCTCCTCGAATTTGACGGATCCTCTTTCAAAGCCATGCAGGTTGACCGCTCTGCATTGCTCAGATCACCCAAGCTCAAAAGGACTGGGGAAGTTTCACAAAAGGGCAACCCAGCAGATCCAGGGGTTGGAGAAATGGGAACAGCACCTGGGGCTCTTCAGCTTAGAGGAGAGGTGACCAAGGAGGGCTATGGGGACGCCCCAGAGGTTTACCAAAGAGCAGAGAGGAGATGGGAGGGAGAGAGAGATTCTTCTTCCTCTCTTGTAGAGGCAGCGATGGCCACCAACTTCAAAAGGGGAGCAGACCAACAACGTGAAGGTCAATAGCTACAAGTGACTGCAGATTCTTAGAATTGTCCAGTTGGAAGGGACCCCCAGGGGCCATCTAGTCCAACCCCCTGCAATGCAGGAATCACAGCTCAAGAATCCCCCGACAGATGACTGCCCAAGCACCTTGGGAGGGAGTCTGTCCCACTGTCATACGACTTACCATCAGAAAATTCTTCCTGCCACAAGATCCCAGAAGGAAAGGACAGTGTCCCCCCACCCCGGCAGCCCTCCCTCCCAGTAGGCTTCCTGTTGGGGCATCCGGAAGGTCTCTGTAGGAGGACTTTCCTTGGGCCTGATCCGGCTGCAGCGGCCAGACGCTTCCCACATTCTAAACTCTGCTTAGAATCATAGAGTTGGAAGAGACCACAAGGGCCATCCAGTCCAACCCCCTGCCAAGCAGGAAACACCATCAAAGCATTCTTGACATATGCCTGTCAAGCCTCTGCTTAAAGACCTCCAAAGAAGGAGACTCCACCACACTCCTTGGCAGCAAATTCCACTGTCGAACAGCTCTTACTGTCAGGAAGTTCTTCCTAATGTTTAGGTGGAATCTTCTTTCTTGAAGTTTGCTTCATGAGTCTCTTGCACTGTCAGTGGAGAGGCACCTACTGCAAAGGGTTAACCCTTGGCTCTAAGCCCCCTTCGGGGACTGACCTCTACCCGCAAAGAGGAACTTTCTCAATGATTAACTGCCAGAACAGGAGCAGTGGATCCTGCCCTCTGAGCAAAGGCCGGCCAGATCTAGGGAGGGGGTGTCACGGGGCCCTCTCTCTCACCCATGACCCTTCTCTGGCCCTCTTCTCTCCCCAACACAGCCACCTCCCTGCCTCCTCCCAACACCAGATCCTGCTTTCTGCAGCTCCATGAGACCAGGCAATGACCAGGAAGGCAGATCAGGAACGGATTGTGGGGGGTGATTGGCTGCTGCGTCTGGGCTGAATTATCAGGTGAATCTGCAGAGAATTAGCAATGAGGGATTCCTGGATTGGCATGCATGGCTGTGCTTTCTCCTCTTCTCCCACTGGGTGGCGCCACTCAGGGAATGCCTGGGGGGGGGCATTCCAACTCCCGTTCAGGCTTCTCAAGCAAACCACTACCCCCTGAACCGGGCCGTAAGCCAGAGGGTGCAGACAAGCCTCAGTCCGCTTGGCCACAGGTACGGGTCAAGGGATCGGAAATTGAACTCCTGAAGTTATATTTATGATCACTTTGATGTGTATTTGGGGGGGGGGACAGGGGAGGGTTTTAGACAATTTTATTTACTTTTCCTATCTCAACTTGTTTCTTAACTGGTTCATTTTTTAAAGTAGTTTCAAGATAAAGTCTGTGAGAGGGAACCTGGAGGTCTTGGCAGCTCAGCCGCCAACTTCCTCTTGAGACCTCTCGGCCTCGGTGCTTCCGGTCTGTAAAATGGGAAGAGAGCATTTGAGCAAGGGCAGCTCGCCTTTGGGAACTGTGCAGCAAGCAGAAATTCAGCCACTGCGGCTTTGCACCCGAGCAGATCAGCGTGCAAAACGGAGCTTCTTTTGCTTGTGGTGTAGCTGTTAAAAGTTCAAGGGAAAAGCTTCCTAGGGGGAAAAGTGGAGGGAAGTTAAGCGTACTACTATTAATGATCAATGATAAAATCATAATGCACTTTGCACGTTAATAGCCCTAGATTAATGATTAATATTAGGAATAAGAAGAAGGGGGAGGGGGCAGAAAGAGAGCAGGTGATATTGAGGCTCCCCTTGGCTCTCACGCACCTTGCCTAGATCTCTTGACAATTTATTTCTCATTTACTATATTTTTCCATCTATAAGACGCCCCCATGTATAAGACGCCCCCTATTTTGGGGGACTCAGATTTAAGAAAATTGGGTGTGTGTGTGTATCCGTATATAAGATGCCCCCTAATTTTTGACATTATTTTTAAGGGGGGGAAACCTAGTCTCAAACACGGAAAAAGACAGCATTTTACACGCTGCTGGACTGTAAAAACGGCAGCCTCAAAGCAGTTTGCAAAACTTAGCACCTTATCAAATCTTATTGAATTGATAAAAGGCTTGGGACGGTTTCTAGAGAAAGCTGGGTCAATGCCCCCCCCCCACGGGATGAGTGACAGGGTTATTGTTTTGCTTATGTTATTTCGATCTTGTATCTTTATGCCCCGAACCGCCCTGAGGACTTCGGGCAAAGGGTGCGATTCAAATTTCATAAATATTAATCTGCAATCCTAAATCAAGGGAGCCCTCTGGCGCCACCCAGTGGCAGGGTGGGGAGTTGGTGGGGTGGGGGCAGCAGCTGCCCTGCCCGCCCGGCCTTACGTGTCATAGAGGGTGACCGTCCGAGAGCCGTTGCGGCAGTTGAGGAGGCAGCAGGCGCAGGGCATGTCCCCCCGGCTGTGCCTCACCAGGTGGGAGACATCCACGTTGCGGCGGCGGAAGTCGGAGAGGATGAATCTTGGGGGCAGCGGAGGGGAGAGAAAGAGGAGGTTAGAAGCTGTGGCCCAGGCTGGGGGGGCCCCTCACCCTAAGCACCTTGCAGCGTGCAGGATGGTCCGGGTGCCCGTCGTGGAGTTGCTGATCACCGTGGAGGTGGGCAGGGCGCACGCCGGGCGCGGCACCATGTGGGCGAGGTCCACCTCGTAGCGCTGGAAATCCTCACGGACGAAGCTGGGTGGGCAGAGAAGAGGAGCCCACTTAGGGGGGGGAGGGCGAGAGAGGCTGGAGCCCCCAAGGGCTTGGTAACAGGAGTTGGTGCCTAGACTCGCAGGGTCAGCCACTTTTCCAGCAGGGGGCCAGTCCACTGTCCCTCAGACCTTGTGGGGGCCCGGACTATATATTTTTTTTGGGGGGGGGATGAACGAATTCCTATGCCCCACAAATAACCCAGAGATGCATTTTAAATAAAAGGACACATTCTGCTCATGTAAAAACACGCTGATTCCCGGACCATCCAGAGTCCGGATTGAGAAGGCGATTGGGCCGGATCCGGCCCCCGGGCCTTAGTTTGCCTACCCATGGCCTAGAGAGTGCTACGAGCTGCATGTGCTGTTGGCCCATGATAGAGGGCCCCGGATCCACCCTGAGCCCCGAGTGCGAAATCTGCTCAGGTCCAGCTTCCTGCCTGGAGAAGCAGAAGTGTCTCACAGAGAAGGTGGGACTTGGGTGAGGATTCCTGTAGGTACATGGGGCAAAGCCTTTGTCTTGTTCGTGACTGGAGCAGGAGCTGCACTCCCGCATAAAAATCAGGGTCCAAGCAGGCAGTGATTGAGGGATTTCTCAATATCTGCAAGACCCAAATACTTACGGTACATTCAGCTTCTCAATGCAAGAGGCATCCGAGCTCATGATTCTTGGGTGATGTTCCACCCCTGGAAAGCAGCTGCCCCTTGCTCTTTAACCCAGCTGTGTGGTGACTAAAGGAACTCTCTACATGCTCAGAAGGACCAGGGAAGGTGTGGGGGGCCTTTATCTTTCACATACCCAGAGCAGAGTCCCAGCCCCAGGACTCTTAACGGATCCTTTCTTAAATAACACTGCCCTGCCACATCTCATAGAATCACAAAACTGTAGAGCTGGAAGGGACCCAAGGGGACACCTTGTCCAACCCCCTGTAACAGGATGAGGCCTCCTTCTCCCAGGCTTATTCTCTTCCCACTTTGCAGACTGGAGTCCTACCATTCAAACTGGTTCTCAGAGCTGAATTCAGCCGACTAACTTATTAGGGCAATCCAGCCACTGTCTGGAAGAAAACTGCAGGCCACTGGAGCCCTCTTGGGGTTTGTGCCTCTCCCTCACCCGCCCAGCAAAGCACCAGGATCTGACCCTGTTCCTCAAAAACCAGCAATGGATGGTGGGGTCAGAAATCAGCAATGGGGTTTTTTCCTGGCATGTTTTGATTGGAGAAACTTTCTGTCCCCCTGAATCTACAGAGATCTGATTCCAGCGTGTACATCTGACATACATTTCGTAAACAAAACTCACAAGTATGTAGTGTTAACTTCACATACTGTAAAAAAAAATCTCAGTGCTATATAAATATCTTTAAAGTATTTCTAATTGTCGAAAGTAGTTGAAATCGAAGGGGGTTTGGATGACCGTTGGGGGCCCCTTCCACCTCTACAATTCTTTGATTCTATGAAATGAGATTTGAGGCCAGGCGAGTGAAGGAAACAACCAAGGAAGCAGACAGAAGCTCAGCCTGCCTTTTACTTGCGAGTAGCCCTAATAAAATACAATTCGACTTACTTCCAAATAAATGTGCAGGGGGATAAACTATGCCGTTGGAACAAATTTTATTGTAGATAAAGCTTTTGTGGGCAAAAGTCCATTCTGCCTGATGCAGGAAGAGTTTATCCTCAATTGACTCCCAGGTGTAGAAAAAAAATGGCAAGCTGTGAGGTCTGATTTGCATACATCAGGGATGTCCAACAGGTAGATCACAATCTACTGGCAGATTGCGGGGTATCTGTGGTAGATCGTGGGACTCTCCCCCCCCCCCAAAAAAAGCTCTAGAATTTTGACTTCCCAAGAAAAGTTCAACAACTTTGGTAGATCACTGCCAGTTTGTTTTTTTTATAGTGGGAGTAGATCTCAGTCTCTTGAAAGCTGCACATGCCTGGCATCCGTGAATGGAGTTGCCACATTTGACCTCAGGTAAGCAGAGTGGCCATTTACACAGAAGGAGTTGGGGCTAATGCAATCAGACTTTCCTTGCCAAGCGGATCGGGCCTCTCTTCTCCCACCACAGGCCCTAATGCAATGGCAGGGTGATTCTGCTACCCCTGGAAAGGGGCCCCTGGGCTCATCCTATTTACGCCACCTTTCTCTTCCAAGGACCTCAAGGTGGTCCCCACCGTTCTCTCCCCCCCCCATCTCCTCCTCATTACCAGTGCTTTTTTCTGGGGGGGATCCTAAACATTTTGTGAATCGAAGTTCGGCCTCATTGAGGGGCAGTAGGAGGGGAGTAGGAAAAGGAGAGTACCCCTAAACATTTTTTTACTGTCATTCAAAAAAGCACTGCTCATAACAACCCTGTGAGGTAGCTTAAGCTGGCTCCAGGTCAACCCGTGAGCTTTGTTCAGGGAGGCTTTTAATGTTTAATAGATTATTGTGTTTTATTTTTCTGTTGGAAGCCGCCCAGAGTGGCTGGGGAAACCCAGCCAGATGGGCAGGGTATAAATAAATTATTATTATTATTATTATTATTATTATTATTATTATTATTATTATTGTGTCTGAGTGGGGATTTGAACCCTGCTCTCCCAGGTCACAGTCTGATCCTCTCACCACTACTCCACACTTGTCAGTCCTAGACATTGATACACAATTGTCACAGGCAGCCTTTATTGAATTCCATTGCCATTTGACTCAGCAACTTATCTTCCTGCCCCCCCTACTGTCATGGATGCTGAAATTCCTGCATTGCAGGGGGTTGGACTAGATGACCCTTGGGGTCCCGTCCAGCTCTACAGCTCTATGATTCTTTGACTCTGCCCCTCTGCCCCAACCAACACCTGCCAACTGCTGAGCCTTAAATGGCTTCGCTTACTCATTAAAGCCTTTAATCTCCCACAAGACTTGGCTATTCATTTGTCATGCTACTACTTAATGTTAGAAGACAATGTATTACTAAAAGTAGGGAAAGGGCCTGGAAAAAATAGAGGAGTGGAAATTCCCCAACCCTCCCCCCCCTTCCCATGAGGCTGGGACCAGCACCCAAGTCCCTCCACCCGTGCCCACGCCAGAGCCTCGTGCCAGGCAGGCTTCCACCCTGGGGCCCCTGACTTCCCTGCAGGAGGATGGAGCTGAAAGGGACCCCACGGGTCATCTAGTCCAGCCCCAATCCAAAGGACACACACCTGGCTGCCTCCTTTGGCAGGGTGCTGGGCAAAGGGCCGGTGGCCTCACCCCCCCCTCACCTGAAGGAGACCCACAAGGCTCGCCCCCTCCCACCGCCCCTTCCCAGCGGGCGGGGGGCACTTACTCTGCGGCGTGGCCGGGCGCCAGGGAGCCCATGAAGGCGCAGGGGGCGCCCAGCAGGGCCAGGACGGTGCAGGTGTTGGAAGCGTTGCCCCCGCGCTGCCATCGCTGCGACAGGCACCTGCGAGCCAGGGAGGGAGGGAGGGAAGAAAAAAGCAAGGAAGGTTGTCAGTCCCGGGGCATAGCTGCCAAGTTTTCCCTTTTCTCGCGAGGAAGCCTATTCAGCATAAGGGAAAATCCCTTTAAAAAAGGGAGAACTTGGCTGCTATGTCCCGGGGGCGCCAGCTGCCCGCGACCCCTGCTGCATAGATGACCCTGGGGGGGGGAGCCAATCCAGCAGCTCAGCGCGGACAGGGAAGCCGCCTGCCCCTGGCACCCGGCGCGTCTCCAGTTCCGGGGTGCCAAGGCAGAGCCAGCCGCCCGCCCGCCCGGAGCTCCTGCCTGCGGGATCCTGGCTGGCCAGATCCGCCGCCCACCCGCAGGGAGCCTGCCAAGGGCGAGGGCGCAGGCGTGCCAGCTTGGCCCCCGGGCCGTGGGTGCCATGCAGCGTGCAGTGCCCTGGCACTAAAAGTTGTGGGTGCCCGACCCCTTCGTGGGGCATTTCGTGGGAGCTGAGCTGGCACCTCTGCCAGGGGGGTACCTGGTGTCCGAGTCCTCGGCCGGGTACCGCTCCACGACGCTGATGATGTCGAGGCACACCAGCCCCACGCACAGCACCCGCTTCTCGCCCATGGGCGCCGCTGCTGCTGCTGCTGCCAGCCCGGGCCCGGCCCGCTTCTCCCAGGCTCCGCGCGCCCGGCTCCGCTCTCCCAGCGCACTCGGCGGCCATTGGCTGGCCCGACCGAGCCCCGCCCGGCTCCCGGGGCTCATGCAAATCGCCGCCTCTCTATTGGCCGGCCGGGGCAACGCCCCATCTCTCGCCAGCCCCGCCCCGGGATGCAGGGCAGCCAATCAAGAGAAAGGGGGAGCAAAGGAGGGCGTTCCTGTGGGCTGGAGCCCTCGCTCTCGCAAATTCCCCCAAACCAATTACTGTTTGGGGTCTGAGTCGAAGCAAAATAAAAAATTCCTTCAGTAGCACCTTAAAGACCAACTAAGCTTTTATTTTGGTATGAGCTTTCGTGTGCATGCACACTTCTTCAGATACACTTGAAACAGAAGTCACCAGACCCTTATGTATATTCGGAGGGTGGGGGTGGGGGTGATGGGCTGATAGGAGTGGTAAACCTGTTGATGACTGTTAACGACTGTTAATGACTGCAATTGGTCTTGCGGGGGGGGGGGTAGCAAGGGCTGAGGTGCTAAGGAAAGCTTGATCATGTATAATGAGAGAAGAATCCTATTTACAGGTAGGTAGCCGTGTTGGTCTGAGTCGAAGCAAAATAGGAAAAAAAATCCTTCAGTAGCACCTTAAAGACCAACTAAGTTTTTATTTTGGTATGAGCTTTTGTGTGCATGCACACTTCGTCAGATACACTGAAACAGAAATGACCAGACCCTTACACACACACACCCCTCTGAATATACATAAGGGTCTGGTTACTTCTGTTTCAGTGTATCTGAAGAAGTGTGCATGCACACAAAAGCTCATACCAAAATAAAAACTTAGTTGGTCTTTAAGGTGCTACTGAAGGAATTTTTATTTTATTTTACCTCATGGGATACCTGCCGAAATCTTCAAAGTGGGCGGAATTGAACTTACACAACAACTTCACAAGCTCATTGAAAAAAATCTGGGAGAGAGAAGAGATCCCAGCAGACTTTCGGGATGCCAAAATTATCCATCTCTTTTAAAAAGGTGACAGAATGGATTGTGGAAACTATCCAGGCATCTCTCTATTAGCTGGGGCTGGCAAAATTCTTGCAAGGATCTTACATCACAATGGCTCTCAAAAGTGAACCATTCGCAGTGGGATCAGGTGTTAAACAGGGTTGTCTTACTGTCCCAACTCTTATTCATTGTTTTCATTGCCAGGATCCTACACTTTGTCCTGGAGTAGAAATCATATATCGAACAGATGGAAAGCTCTTCAATCTGAACAGGCTGAAAGCAAAGAGTAAGGTTACCGTAACTTCCGTCATAGGGGACCCAGGTGGTGCTGTGGTTAAACCACTGAGCCTAGGGCTTGCCGATCAGAAGGTCGGCGGTTCGAATCCCTGTGACGGGGTGAGCTCCCGTTGCTTGGTCCCAGCTCCTGCCAACCTAGCAGTTCGAAAGCATGTCAAAATGCAAGTAGATAAATAGGAACCGCTACAGCGGGAAGGTAAACGGCGTTTCCATGTGCTGCTCTGGTTTGCCAGAAGCGGCTTTGTCATGCTGGCCACATGACCTGGAAGCTGTATGCCGGCTCCCTCGGCCAATAATGCGAGATGAGCGCGCAACCCCAGAGTCGGTCACGACTGGACCTAATGGTCAGGGCTCCCTTTACCTTTACCTTTAACTTCCGTCATAGAGCTTCAGTATGCTGATGACAACGTAGTGTGCGCACACTCAAGAGGATGACCTCCGAACCATGCTAAATATCTTTGCAGAAGCTTACGAAAAGCTTGGCCTATCACTCAACATCCAAAAAACCAAAGTGGTGCACCAACAAGTACAAAATAACCCCCCTGCAGCGCCACAAATCCAATTCAGTGGTGTAACGTTGGAAAATGTTGATCACTTCTAGATTGGGAAACATGGCCCACTTATAAACGCCATCTCCAATTCCTCAAAAGATTCCATCAATTGTGTCTCCGAAAATTTTTACACATCACTTGGGAAGGCAGACGAACTAATACCAGTGTACTGGAAGAAACAAAGATCACCAGTGTTGAAGCAATGATTCTTCAACAGCAACTACTCTACTCCAAACTTAAAAATGGAAAGCATAATACTGGTGGTCAAGAAAAGAGGTTTAAAGATTGTCTTAAGGCAATTTTTTTAAAAAATGCAGTATAAACACCAATAATTGGGAAACACTGGCCTGCGAGCGCTCCAGTTGGAGAACAGCCTTTATCAAAGGTGTCCTGGGCTTTGAAGACACTCAAACTCAGGACAAAAGATTCACTGTTAAGACTGTGTTCATGGAAGACAATCGTACTTGGCTGCAAGGGATCGCCAAAGGAAACACAAAACTGGATTTCCTGCTGCAGCGGATCTTCTGCAAATGCGATGGCCAGAAACTGATCTCTCTGCTGCTTCTCTTTCCTACCATACCTAGGGGGAGCTCTCGACTTTCCCGCATCTCGGCACAGAGGTTTTTGCATGACCCAAGGGGACCTTGTTCCTATCCAAAGGGCGCAGGGAAGGCTCTCTCTCCCTGGCCAGCCTGTTGCACGGCCAGCAGCTCAGGCCAGTCACGAGCCAACTGCCTGCCTCTGGTCTCTCTCTCTCTCTCTCTCTGCTGGATCTCTCAGCGGCTTTTGACACCATCGACCATAACATCCTTCTGGACCGTTTAGAGGGGTTGGGAGCTGGGGGCACTGTTATACAGTGGTTCCGCTCCTTCCTCCTGGGCCGTTTTCAGAAAGTGGTGGTGGGGGATGAGTGTTTGGACCCCTGAGCTCTCACTTGTGGGGTGCCTCAGGGTTCTGTCCTCTCCCCCATGCAGCCGCTGGGAGAGATCTTCAGGGGGTTTGGGCTGGGTGTTCATCAGTATGCGGATGATACCCAGCTCTACCTCTCTTTTAAATCAGAACCAGTGAAGGCGGTAAAGGTCCTGTGTGAATGTCTGGAGGTGGTTGGAGGATGGATGGTGGCTAACAGATTGAGATTGAATCCTGACAAGACAGAAGTACTGTTTGTGGGGGACAGGAGGCGGGCGGGTGTGGAGGACTCTCTGGTCCTGAATGGGGTAACTGTGCCCCTGAAAGACCAGGTGCGCAGCCTGGGAGTCATTTTGGACTCACAGCTGTCCATGGAGGTGCAGGTCAATTCTGTGTCCAGGGCAGCTGTCTATCAGCTCCATCTGGTACGCAGGCTGAGTCCCTACCTGCCTGCAGACTGTCTCGCCAGAGTGGTACATGCTCTAGTTATCTCCCGCTTGGACTACTGCAATGCGCTCTACGTTGGGCTACCCTTGAAGGTGACTCGGAAACTATAACTAATCCAGAATGCGGCAGCTAGACTGGTGACTGGGAGTGGCCACCAAGACCACATAACACCGGTCTTGAAAGATCTACATTGGCTCCCAGTACGTTTCCGAGCACAATTCAGAGTTTGTGGCCTCGATCCAGTATACCTGAAGGAGCGTCTCCACCTCCATCATTCTGCCTGGACACTGAGGTCCAGCACCGAGGGCCATCTGGCGGTTCCCTCGTTGCGAGAAGCCAAGTTGCAGGGAACTAGGCAGAGGGCCTTCTCGGTGGTGGCGCCTACCCTGTGGAACGCCCTCCCAACAGATGTCAAAAAGGAAAACAACTACCAGACTTTTAGAAGACATCTGAAGGCAGCCCTGTTCAGGGAGGCTTTTAATGTTTAATAGATTATTGTGTTTTATTTTTCTGTTGGAAGCCGCCCAGAGTGGCTGGGGAAACCCAGCCAGATGGGCGGGGTATAAATAATAAATTATTATTATTATTATCTCTCTCTTGAGGCGGAGAAAAAACAAGAGAAGAGAGCTATGCATTAAAAGGTGCAACTCCTGTAGAGTTGGAAGGGTCATCCAAGGGTCATCTAGCCCAACCCGCTGCAGCACAGGAATAATGATGCAAAATATTTATTTATACTGAACAGTAGTTCAGTGCACCCTATGGAAGGCCTCCCTTGCACTGGGTCCAGGAGCTGCGGTCAGTGTAGAAAGCTGCAGCAGGATCGCTGGCAGGAGTGAGAGCTAGTCAGCACGCAGCACCTATGCTCAGAGATCTGCACTGGCTCCCTGTTTGCAACTGAGTCAAGTTCAAGGTCGGAATATAAAGCCCTTGGGGATATAAAGTCCAGTATATAAAGTCTTACTCCCTCAAGTGCTTTGAGCCACAGAGCTGGCACTGGGAACAGGTACAACATAAGACAGGGGTCCTCAAACTTTTTAAACAGGGGGCCGGTTCACTGTCCCTCAAACACTGTCGGGGGCCAGACTCTAGTTGTTGTTTTTTTAAAAAAATATGCGTATTCATGTGGAAGTTGCTCCCCTATTTTTTACTCAAGAGTAAACCCGTTGACATGAGTGGCCATGCCTAACCCGGGTCCATTCATTCCAGCGGGCCTGCCCTCTGCGTAAAAGTTAAGTTGACATCACATCCCACCCGAGCGCAACAACTCCTCTTTAAGTGCACACCGTGCAACAGTCACAACAATATTGTGGCAAGGTCTCAGTGTGCGGACGTCATCGCCGGCTCCATGCAAGCGCCACACCAATCTTTGTGCAACGATCATCCCCTCTGCTTTGCACGCTCCTCTTCGTTGTCGACCCCAAACATAAGATCCGCTTTGCACTTGTAATAAATTGATCTTCCGATGGGGCAGCAACTGAACTTTGGAACTCCCTTCCTGTTGACCTCAGGCGGGCGCCTTCATTGTTTCAACACGAGTAATTCCGTTGTTCGCGCAAGGGGACAATGAAAATAAAGATATCTTATCTATCTTACCTGCTAAAAACTTTTTTGTTTAGAAAAGTCTATCCAGGCATGTAGAGGCTACGTATAGAAGCAGCTCAGACTGGCTGGGGCAACTCCGTCAGAGGGGCAGAGTACAGATATTATTATTATTATTATTATTATTATTATTATTATTATTATTATTGCACGTGTTTTATCTTCTTGGTAGTGGCGCTGACCCTGTGGAACGCCTTCCCATCAGATGAGTAATACAGTGGTACCTTGAGTTACAAATGTCTCAGGTTACAAACTCCACTAACCTGGAAGAATTCCTTTCGAGTTGAGAACTTTGCCCCAGGATGAGAACGGAAATCATGTGCCGGCGGCACAGCGGCAGCAAGAGGCCCCATCAGCAAAAGGGCGCCTTAGGTTAAGAATGGTTTCAGGTTCAGAACAGACCTCCAGAACGAATGAAATCCGTAACTCGAGGTACCACTGCATAACATTTAGGAAACATCTGAAGGCAGCCCTGTGTAGGGAAGCTTTTTAAGGTTCAACGCTTTACTGTGTGTTTATATATGCTGGAAGTTGACCAGAGTGGTAACCCAGTCAGATGGGCAGGGGACAAATAATAATAATAATAATAATAATAATAATAATAATAATAATAATAGATAATAATAATATTTTGAATGGTTTTAAACACCTCTTTATAGCTGTTTTTATCAAGAGTGCTAATGTTTTATGCTTTTGTGGTATAGAAATTAAAATAAAATAAAAATAAATAAGGAATAGGTGCTGTTTTTTTGGGTCTTCTGGCTCCATCAAATTGCGCTTGAGGGCAAAAAGGAGCTTAGCTCTGCTCCCTGCAACTAGCTATTATTATTATTATTTATTTGTTCAACTTGTTCAAACAACTAGCTATGCGGACAGACCCTGGCAATAAAAAGGGATTTGTTAACGTACAGGAATGAGATTCCATTTCTTGGAATCGGCAACTCGGAAAGGGTCAGGGCTGAGGCTAAATGCAAAGACTTTATGATGCTCAAGAGGTCTCAGTGGAGAAGGAGAGCGGGGCTGCCTACTTGACTCCCTGGCACCAGAAATTATGGCAAGGAGCAATTGCTGGAAAATTGACCTGCAAGATCTGCTCCTCCAAGAGAGCGGCGGCTAATTTAGATTTCTGCTCTGTGCGGCACGGCTGCATAACTTACAGAAATGAAAAGGATGGCGATCGACACCTTTTAAAACTTCCTTCCACTGTGGAAGAAAAGCTCCTGTTCTGCATCTTCTTGTCTGTGGACACGGTGACTGTGTCAGCCTCTAGGCACCCACTTGCTCCTCTCTGTTTTGTTTTAATGTTCATTTTTGTATAGAGTTTTTTAAAAGGTAAAGGGACCCCTGACCGTTAGGTCCAGTCGCGGACAACTCAGGGGTTGCGGCACTCATCTCGCTTTAGTGGCTGAGGGAGCCAGCGTTTGTCTGCAGACAGCTTCCAGGCATAGCTGCCAAGTTTTCCCTTTTCTCATGAGGAAACCTATCCAGCATAATGGAATTTCCCTTAAAAAAGGGAGAACTTGGCAGCTATGCTTCCAGGTCATGTGGCCAGCATGACTAAACCACTTCTGGCGAACCAGAGCAGCACACGGAAACACCGTTTCCCTTCCCGCCGGAGCGGTACCTATTTATCTACTTGCACTTTGACGTGCTTTTGAACTGCTAGGTGGGCAGGAGCTGGGACCGAGCAACGGGAGCTCACCCCATTGCGGGGATTCGAACCGCCGACCTTCTGATCGGCAAGCCCTAGGCTCTGTGGTTTAGACCACATCGCCATCCGCATCCACAATAAAAATGTAGGCATGCCTCTTCTCTCCCCCCGCCCCCAGCATGCCAGAGCTGCCTCCCACGATGCCCAAGATCCGAGGGGGAAAAGCAAGCCCCATGGAAATGAATCTGATCTGCAGGAGAGCCTAAAGACCAGAGTTTAGTTCAGGTTGGAAAGCTCACCAGACATTGCTGTGTGCCGCCTCTACCGATCTGCGTGTGCTGAAGGACAGCCAGGCCCATTGTGTGGGCGCCCATGTGATGCCCATAGGCATCTCGGTCGGCCATAGGCATCTCTGTGCCTGATCTAAAAAAAGCAGGTGCCTCGCTCCCTTTGAGGAAGGGAGCATGGAAGCAGATTATCCTAAATTGGAAGGGTCCTGTAGTCCAAGCCACTCATGCTGAGCCCTCTGGGTGTCTTGTGGCAACCCTGGTGAAGCTCACAGAGCGATTTCCCCAAGAAGAAAGAGGAGGGAGGTTGGAAAAGGAACGGTTGCCTGAGAGATGAGTGCTCCCTTTGAGGATTTCTAGGAAGCGGTCGTGGCACCCATCCCTTTCCCTGTGCTTTCTCCGTGCTGAAATGAGTAACGGAAGCAATTTGGGCTTTTGAATGTCAGAACCTTAGAAAACAGACATGGAGGCAGATGAAGTCATTTAACAACACAATACAGAAGAACGGCATGCATAATATATGGTGGTGGTGGTGAGAATATTGTTGCTGGCACATGGGCGTAGGCAGGGGGCAGGAGGGGGCAGTTGCCCCCCCCCAGAAGCAGGGCCGCTGGTGGCCAGCCTGCCCCGCTGCCCACCGCCACCCGGTGCCATCTCCCTTCTCCCTGGCTGGCTGTGGGGCGGGTGGAGGGAAAGCCAGCTTCCCTCCACCCGCCCCGGCGATCGCGGAGGGCGAGGAGGGGGTCGGAGCAGCCCGATTTCGGGCTGATCCTGGTGCCCCCTCGCCCCTGAACGACCATGGCTTCCCTTGCCCCACTGTGGCCCCTCCCCCCGTGCCTTGGCCCCACCCCTTGCTCCTTGGCCCCCCCCCCAATTTTGATCCTGCCAACGTCCATGTGCTGGCATCTGTCTGTCCTGGGAGAAAAGGGAGAAATGGCAGCACCCAAGGGGCCTCCCTGGGGTGCAAGCCTGGGCTGTGTGTCTGGAGGTCCTGGGCTGCCCAGACGGCAAGACACCCCCCCCCTCCCCGTCCTCGCTGATGTGGTCCAAAGGAAAGCAGAGTGATATATTTGGCACCAGTTTGGCTGCAGGAGTTGCCAGAAGGAGGCGGAACAGGCCCCATCCAACCGCCTTAGGGACTCCACCCCTGATTTGTGTAGGGTTCACTCCGGAGCCTTTTCTTCTTCTGGAGACGTCCTGCAAGGCAGTGGGGCAAATGAGAATACTTTGTATTACAAAAAATGCTCGTAACTGAAAGAGTAGCCAGCACCTTTTTAGGATGCTATTTGTTTATATTTGACACTTGACTACAGTATATTATGTGTGTTTTTTAGGCTGTCCGCCCTTTTTATTTGTTTGTTTAGTTATTTTATATCCGCCTCTGCCCAAGCCTCAGACTTACAACAGGCGAGCAAATAAGAAATACGTAAAAACCATCATGAAATCCGACCTTAACAGCCAGGAGCAATTCCCTGAAGAGCAATTGCAAACAGCAGCAGCTGCAGCAGCAACCAGGCCTCCCTTCCTGCTGGAAAAGATGTGACTTAAGTACGTAGCAGAGAGATTTGGGCCAGACGCACATTTGAGGAGCCACCACAGAAAAGACCCTTCCCCAAGCCTATAAAACACATTGGTAGATTCAGGACAGGTTAAAGGGAAGGACATTTTCATGCAGTGCATGGTAAACCTAGGGAACTCCTTGCCACAGGAGGCAGGGATGGCCAAAGGATTGGACCAATTTGAGGAGGGGGAGGAGGAGGGCAAGGGATGGCTCCTAGCCAGAATGGCCATGCTCTGCCCTTCATGGTCAGAGAGGCAGTCCTGCTTCTGAATCCCAGTTGCTGGAAACCGCAGGAGGGGAGAGTTGCTCTTGCGTTCGAATCCTGCTTGCAGGTTTCCCAAAATGGGCGTTTGGTTGTCCACGGTGAGAGCAGAATGCTGGACTGGAAACGATGCCTTATGAGGAACGGCTTAGGGAGCTGGGTATGTTTAGCCTGGAGAAGAGAAGGTTAAGGGGTGATATGATAGCCATGTTCAAATATATAAAAGGATGTCATACAGAGGAGGGAGAAAGGTTGTTTTCTGCTGCTCCAGAGAAGCGGACACGGAGCAATGGATTCAAACTACAAGAAAGAAGATCCCACCTAAACATTAGGAAGAACTTCCTGACAGTAAGAGCTGTTCGGCAGTGGAATTTGCTGCCAAGGAGTGTGGTGGAGTCTCCTTCTTTGGAGGTCTTTAAGCAGAGGCTTGACAGGCATATGTCAGGAATGCTTTGATGGTGTTTCCTGCTCGGCAGGGGGTTGGACTGGATGGCCCTTGTGGTCTCTTCCAACTCTATGAGTCTATGACTGGACAGAGCAGGTTCGTCTCTGGAGCACAGGGCGGGCTGGACAAGGACAGGGGAGCTGTGGGGCAGGACCCCCGCCTTGCCGCAGTCAGAAGGGCGCTGAGACCCCTTCCCCCTTCCACCCCCTCTGGGCTTAGCCATGGCAATCCCTTCCTGCTTTTGCCATTTGTGGGGTGCCCCGCTGTGCCCATGGCACCCGCCCCCCTTTCCTTGCTGCCAGTGGGGAGCCGAGGAGGCAGCTCTTCCTGGGAAGGAGGGAGGGAGGGGAGGCAACTCCTGGGTTAATGCCTAACTTGCAGGCAAGGTGTGGCTGGCCAGGAGCTCAGGGACACTTGGAAGATTCGAGGGCTGACATGGAACCCCACCAGGTTTGCTCAGGGCAGGGAATGGGGCTGGGGGGGGGCTGGAGGAGATGGGAGGAAGAGGAAGGGGTGGGGGCGCACGGGGGAGAGAGGGGACCCCAGTTCCACCCCAGGGCAGACCCACGTCCTCCAGTGCCAGAGGCAGGAGACTGGGGGTAACTAGGCGGGGAGGGGAGGCCTCCTGTTGCCCTTGCATCCCGTTTCTCGACTTCCCAAGAGGCATTTCGTGGGCTGGGAGGCTGGACTAGAGAGGGGCCCCTATGGGCCTGATCCAGCCGCTGCTGCAGGGCTCTTAAGAGGCTCGTCACGTGGCTCAGGCTTTGGAACTGGGATTCCCAGAAGTGGCTGGTGGTCTCTTGGGTGGGGGGGCAGGTGTCCCCTCCTCAATGTGTCCAGGGGTCTTGGGGTCTCCCCTGTGTGTCTTTACAGCTGTGTGTTTCTGAGACATTCTCCTCGCATGTGCTCCTTAGATGTGCAGGAGAGCTCTTATGGGGGGGGGGGATGCCCCCACATCTTGGTTTTTTCAGGGGGTGGGAGTCTCAGCCAAGGCTACAGAAGGCAAGCAGCTGGGAGCCTGGGGAGAGGGGCAGGGGGGCAGAGGGCATCTCCCTCTCTCTCTCATTTTTTTAAAAAATTATTTTCCATTTAATTATATACATTCACACCATCATTATCCACTTTACTGCCCTAGTTCTTCAGAGCCTATCAACTTCCTTCCCTCCTCCCACCTCATGGCTTTCAAAATTAACTTCATATCATTGCATTTTGTACGTTTTTCAATTCTAATTGCATTCATTAAAAAATAAAGGTAGGAAGGTGGAAATTTTCTCCTTCAGTGCTAGTGATGTTAATTGCTTGCAATAATCTTTCAAATATCGTCTACATTCACTCCAGTCCTTTTGGAATACTTGATCATGCTGGTTTTTCAGATTTTTCCCGTCAGCTTCGCCACTTCCGCATAGTCATAGAATCATAGAATCCTAGAGTTGGAAGAGACCACAAGGGCCATCCCGTCCAACCCCCTGCCAAGCAGGAAACACCATCAAAGCATTCTTGACATATGCCTGTCAAGCCTCTGCTTAAAGACCTCCCAAGAAGGAGACTCCACCACACTCCTTGGTAGCAAATTCCACTGCCGAACAGCTCTTACTGTCAGGAAGTTCTTCCTAATGTTGAGGTGGAATCTTCTTTCTTGTAGCTTGAATCCATTGCTCCGTGTCCGCTTCTCTGGAGCAGCAGAAAACAACCTTTCTCCCTCCTCTATATGACATCCTTTCATATATTTGAACATGGCTATCATATCACCCCTTAACCTTCTCTTCTCCAGGCTAAACATACCCAGCTCCCTAAGCCGTTCCTCATAAGGCATTGTTTCCAGGCCTTTGACCATTTTGGTTGCCCTCTTCTGGACACGTTCCAGCTTGTCAGTATCCTTCTTGAACTGTGGTGCCCAGAACTGGACACAGTACTCCAGGTGAGGTCTGACCAGAGCAGAATACAGTGGCACTATTACTTCCCTTGATCTAGATGCTATACTCCTATTGATGCAGCCCAGAATTGCATTGGCTTTTTTAGCTGCTGCATCACACTGCTGACTCTTGCCAAGTTTGTGGTCTACCAAGACTCCTAGATCCTTTTCACATGTACTGCTCTCAAGCCAGGTGTCACCAATCCTGTCACTCTTCACCTGCCCCTCTTCTTTCGTTGATACTTCTTGTTACTATTTTTGGGCTAAAATCATTCTTGCCGCAGTTGTTGCACACATAAACAGTCTTCTATCTTCCCTTGGTATCTCTTCACCCACTATCGCCAGTAAAAAGGCTTCTGGTTTTTTAACAAAAGTATTTTTAAACATTTTCTTTAACTCATTATATACCGTTTCCCAGAAAGCCTTGAGGGGCGAGGGGCATTTCAGTCTCCTCCCGTGCTCTCAGTGGGCAGCTTCCAGCCCCATGCCCAGCTGGGCACCCTCAAAACCAAGCTCCGGCCATCCTGAATTTGGTCAAGCTCTCAGTAAGAGGTGACATGTTAGAAGTCTCTAAAATTGCACAAGGCGTGGACAGAGGACACCAAACTTACAGACATCCAATAAGCTGAAGATGGAGGAAAGATGAAATAAATGGCTTCTTTAATACGAATCTTGGTCAAAATTGTGGAATGAAACTTTAAAATATACCGGTAGCGCTTGTATGGCCTTAAAAGAATGTAATAAAAATGATGTACAGTATAGGTGGTACTTAACACCGGTGAGATTGGCCAAAATGTATAGGATGAGGAACAAACTATGCTGGAAGTGTGGAGAGAAAGATTGAGATTTTTATCATATGTGGTGGGAATGTGATAAATAAAAGTATTTCGGGAATTGGTCTACAATGAACTAAAAAAGATGTTTAGATATACCTTCCCCAAAAAACCTGAGGATCTTTTGCTGGGTTTGATGGGAGAGGAAATTGCAAAGATGGACCAATGACTATTTATGTACGCCACAACAGTGGCAAGAACTTTATTAGCCCAAAGATGGAAATTGCAGGAATTACCAACGATTGAGGAGTGGCAGACAAAGATGATGTGGTCTATACAGAATTGGCCAAACTGACAGGCAGGATCCGGAACCAAGATGACCAAAAGTTTCAAAGAGATTGGAGTAAATTTATTGGGTATACGAATAATTATTGTAAAAATGTGAAGACACGAGCGGGATTGATGTAAATTCTGCAACGAAAAGACTGTGAATCTCAAAACTTTACAGACCATTGAGACAGATAAGGATATAAAGGTCTGAAGTAGAGGATATAAAGTGCGACGCAAAGATTTGAATATTAAAAACCGGTTGAAGGGATGGAGGGAAGTCACGAGTTCAGTAGAGCAAAGAATTTATTACCGCAAGAGAGGAGAGGGCTGCTCTCGCACTCAGGTCCTGCTCGTGGCTTTCCCATAATAGGCACCGTTGGTCCCTGTGAGAACAGGATGCGGGACTAGATGGGACAGTGGCCTGATCCAGCAGGCTCTCCTCATGTTCTTGTGGAGGAGGAGGTCCAGACCCTCCCAGTGTCCCAGTTTTCCAGGGACAGTTCCAGAATGAGAGAAGCCGCCCCAGTTTCTGATTTGATCCCGGAATGTCTTGGTTTTTTTTCCCTTTTTTCCTCCTCCCCCACAGAGAACAATTAAAAGTGGTGGCTGGGTGTGTAGGTGGGTAAACGGAGTCCTGTTTCTCCCGAAAATAGCATCCCTGCACCAGATGAAGGAAGCGCTCAGGCTCATTCTCACAGTTTCCAGTCGTCTTAGTATTATTCGTTCACCCCACCTTTCCCCCTGGCAGCCTCAAGGCAGCTCACCACGACATTTTTATTTCATTCCATTTATCTGTGGAAGGTGTTGTGCACAATTACCCTTTACAACAATCCTGCGAGGGAGGCAGAGAGGCAACAGGGGTCTGTGTGTATATGATGTCCATTTGTGCGGGAGATTAAAAGGCAGAAGATGCTTCTTGGGGTGGAATGGATGTCCCTGTTTTCACTGGAGAAAGGTTGGAGGGCATGGAGATGCCCCCCTCACCACGTGGCAGGTGCCCACTCCTGGCTTGGCCCTCTGGAAGGACCCCTTGCCCAGAGGCGGAGACCTGAGCAGAGCTTGGAGGGCTCCTTTGAGGGCATCCAGTTGGCCCCAAGGGGCGTTTCATCTGCCTGCCCAGCCAGGGCCAGATCAGTTTCTGGCAGGAGGCGCTGGGACATAGTCCCCCCCCCCCGTAAAGCCCCTTCCAGATTCCTGGTTGTCCCACGGCTCTCGTGCTCCTGACATGCTCAGAGGCACCCTCTTCTCATTCACTACCTCGTAGGCAGCTGCCTTCAACCAAGTCAAGCCTATTGGTCCACGTAGCTCAGTCTTGTCCACATTGACCGGCAGCAGCAACAGCTCTCCGGGGTTCCAGGTAGGAGGCGGTTCCCGGCCCTGCGACCTGGCAACCTTCTGGATGCCAAGCAGGTGCTCTGCGCCTGAGCGACTGGTGGCCCTTCCTTTGGGCTGGTTTGCAGCAGGAGAGAGAGGGGTCATTTTCTGTCTTGGAATAAACCCTGGAGGAGCTTGCCAGGGTGAGACCATGAGTCGTGGCTCCCTCTCTGTGGCCCTGGCACATCAGCCTGGCATCTACCCCTTGCCTCAGGGTTGCCTCTTGGGGGGGGGAGGAGAAGAGAGGATTTGCTGGGTCTCCTGAGTCCCCACTGCCCTGCCTTTCTCTCTGTGGTGGTGGGTGTTTTAGGACAAGTTGGGGGGTTGGACTAGATGACCCCTGGGATCCCTTCCTTCTCCACAATGCTCTGATTCTGCTATATGACTGAATGGGCACAGTGTTTGGCTCTGCTAGACGCCCCCTCCTCTCCCCTCCCCACTCCTATTCCATCAGCGATGGAGTTTGCCCCACCTGCCCCCGCCCCGGTCCAGGACGGATGCCCCCCTCCCCCAGCTCACCCCACTTTGCTTTGCCATTCTCCCCCCCCCACCCCCTGCATTGCTGATGGCTTCTCTGGGGAGAATCCGGCGCTTGAATGAAAGGCGCTGGAATTGGGCTGGTTGCCCTGGCAACAGGTTGGCATCATGTTTGGCGGAGGAGCTCAGAGGGCAGGGAGCTAGCGGCGGCGGCGGCAGCGGCAGCCATGCCCAAGCGAGGATGTTGGCACGCCCCTCTGCCCCCCTCCCCCCTCCCACAGAAACTGGGGTGACTCATTCGCCCACCAGCCCCTCACTCGGCAGCTGGAGCGGCGGCAGAGCGGAGGCACGCGGGCGCTGGGCAGCGCTTGAGAGCTGGGCTACAGGTGCCAGCTTGGGGAGGGTGGCACGGAGTGTGGGGCAGGGGGGCTCAGGACTGTGGGGGGGGGCTCTCTGGGTCCTGGCGGGACGGAGAGAGCCTGGGTGTTGCTGCTGGAGACTCCCGTTCCCCACCCCTGGCTGGGTGCCCCAGAGATCCCTGGGGAGATAAGCTTCCCTGGCATCAACGGTGCCGCTGCCCCCCCACCCCTGGCTGGCATCAATGGCAGCAGGGGGAGTTACTGGGGGGCATCTTTCTTCACCCTCCCCAACACTCTTCTGCTTTCTGACAGCCTCGAAGAAAACTGAGTTGACGCCTCTTTAAATCCGCCCCCCCCCCTCGAAAAAGGAGATGGATCTCCGCCTGAGGGATCTACGCTTGCAAGAGGAGAAGGAATTCCTGGAGAGCGTGGCACTGCCCCAGGCAGGTAAGGAGACCCTGGGACACAGGGTTGGGGGGGGGTTGTGTGCCCAGAAAAGCCCTTTGCCCTGCGGGGGTCAGAGGAGAGGGGGACCCAGAAAGAGGTGGGGGCGCCCCCCCTTTCTGCCTCTTTCTGTCTCTGGAGTTCCACTGGAAGAGCAACAGGTTGCAGAAGAATCTCGCCCTCCGCACAGAGTTGCGGAAGATCATTCTCGGATTCTGAGACATCCAGGTCGGCAGGCAAAAATCTCGGACGGCACCTTTGCGCCTTCCCATTCATCGCAACGGGACATGATCTGGCAGGAAGTTCTCCTGCACAAGCACAGTATCGAGGACCCCTGTTCATCTCAATGGGGCTTGTGCAGGAGGGCTCGTCCCGGGGGAGATGGGGAAATGTCACAGGATCTCGGGGTTTGGGAGTTGGGACCCTTCAAGCGCCATTTCACCCCTTGCAATTCAGGAATGGCAGCTCAAGAATCCCTGACTGTGACAGGTGTCCAATGTCTGCTTAAAGATCTGCAATGGATCACAGAACCGTAGAACTGATCAGTTGGAAGGGACCTCCAAGGCTCATCCAGACCAACTCCCTGCAATGCAGGAATCTGTTCCTGATGGGCAACTGGCCAAGGAAGGAGGGTCCCCCACCTTACAAAGGAGCCCCTTCTGCTGCCAAGCGGCTCTTCCTAAAGAAAGAAGATTCCACCTAAACATTAGGAAGAACCTCCTGACAGTAAGAGCTGTTCGGCAGTGGAATTTGCTGCCAAGGAGTGTGGTGGAGTCTCCTTCTTTGGAGGTCTTTAAGCAGAGGCTTGACAGGCATATGTCAAGAATGCTTTGATGGTGTTTCCTGCTTGGCAGGGGGTTGGACTGGATGGCCCTTGTGGTCTCTTCCAACTCTATGATTCTAAAGTTCTTCCTGTGGGTCAGCTCTGTCCGCCACCCAGCCTGCCGCCTAGGAGGGGGTGCCCCACGTAATCTCCCCACCCCTTGCCTTGCAGTAAAAGCAGCGACTGTCTTGAATGCCTCTGGCTCCTTTGTCTGGATTTCTAGGCTGCCTCCGCGTTGGGGCAGAGACCTTTTTTGTCCTCTCTCCTTGGGGCTGCCCCCTCTGGCCTGATCTGCCAGACTCTTCTGATGTTGTGTGGGGCATTCAGTTCAACAGGTGCCTCGCCCACAGCTCTTCCTGCCCCATAGGTCTTTAAGGCATAAGAGCCCCTACTGAGGCTGCCCAAATGCCCCCCCCCATCTTCAGAAGCAGAACTCCCCTCAACGGCACACCATGGAGAGGTTGGGGGGCGGGCACAGAAACCAAGCCTTATGAGGAGCGGTTGAAGGAGCCTGGGAAAGAGGAGACTGAGAGAAGATAGGAGAGCCCATCTTCAAATATCTCAAGGGCTGTCAAATAGAAGAGGCAACAATCTTGTTTTCTGCTGCTCTGGAGGGTAGGACTCGAACCCATGGCTTCAAGTTGCAAGAAAGGAGATTCCGACTTAAACATCAGGAAGAACTTTCTGACAGTAAGAGCTGTTTGGCAATGGAACGGACTCCCTCGGGAGATGGTGGCCTCTCCTTCCTTGGAGGGCCATCTGTCAGGGATGCTTTAGCTGAGATTCCTGCATTGCAGGGGGTTGGACTAGATGATCCTTGGGGGTCTCTTCCAACTCTACAATTCTATGATTTCAGAAGCACGGGGAGCCGCCTTACACTGAGTCAGATCTTCAGTCTGTTCAGCTCCATGTTGTCAACAGTGACAACAGGCTTTCGGACTCAGGCCCCTCCCAACCCTACAGGCGATGTCATGGGGCTGGGACCTTGCAAGACGGGGGGGGGGTGCCACACTAAAGCCAGGGTGGCCCTTCCAGCAGCTTCTTTCAAGAATGGTGCCCACCCACCCCTGTTTTATCCCTACACAACATCCCTGTGAGGTAGGCTTCGGCTGAGAGATTGGGACCAGCCCAAGTTCACCGTGTGATTTTTGTGGCTGTCCGTTGCCGGCTCTGAAATTGGGCTCTCAGAGTGTGGGATGGGTATCGGAAGGAGATGGGCTCTCCTCCGTTGGAGGTTGAGAGCTCAGATGGTCAAGAATTCCTGCACTGCAGGGGGTTGGACTAGATGACCCCTGGGGTTTCCTTCCCCCTCGATGGTTCCCTGTATAAGCATGGCAATGCAGTGTGTGTGTGTGACCACTATGGGAATAAGCCATGTCCAGTTATAAAACAGGAGGGAGATGGAAAGGACCTTGGAGCCCCTCTGGGGGAACAAAGGAGAGATCTGGAATGGGGGTGTTTTTCTTGGGGGAGGGAGAGCACAGTAGGGCTTATTTCTGCTTCCTCTTTCTTTCTTTTGCTTTGCACAGACTTTTATTATTATTGTTAAATTTATTTATTTAATATTTCAACTTAATTTCTTACAGAGATCTATCAAACGTAAATAATAAAAACAAGATTCCAAGGAATCTCCTGGACTTCCACCCTCCCCTCCGTGGGTCCTATTACTAATCAGTTCCTGCCACATCTTTTATGATAATCCAAACCCTCTACCTCTTCCATTATGTCCAGAATCAACCTTAAACTACAAGTGATATTAACTGGTTTACAATGGTCTTTAAGATAGGTTACAAATTTTATACTGTCATTTCTTTCTTCCTCTTTGGCGGCAGCTGAGGACTCCGAGGAGGCCAGGGACCCCACCACGGGCGAGAGCGCTCTGGACCACTCCCCGGTGGAAGACTCCCGGAGGGGCAGCCGAGGCCACGGAATCGTCCCCGAGCCCCTGGACTCCGATGGCGACTGGCAGCTGCCCTGCATTCCCAAGTCCCTCCGGTAAGTGGGTGGCCTGGCCTGGCCAGGTGGGGCTGCTCTGCTCAGGCAGGTGGCGGCCGAGCTGGAGATGAGAAGGACATGAAAATCGGCACATGGATGAGGCCAAAGGAGCCCAGCATCCTGTTCTCACCGTGGGCCAACCAGAAATCCGCAAGCAGGTCCAAGCACATTTTCCAGAAACTGGGATTCAGAAGCATGGAGGCAAAGCTGAGCCGTTGTGGCTCATAGCCACCCCCAGATCCTCTTCCTGTTTGTGATTCTGGGACGGTGGGTGCTGGGTGCTGGGGGTGGAGGCAGCCGCCGCTACCAACTCCCTCCTCTTCCCTCCCCAGGGACACTGGCCTGATCCTGGACGCGGTCAAGCGCAGCGAATTCCTCCGGTGCCTGGGGGACGGGAAGAGCCAACCGCTGGTGGAGAGCTTTATCCCCGAGCAGCACCAGCCGGGGGGCACCGTGGTGGCCGAGGGAGATGATGGGCACACCATGTACATCGTGGCTGGTGAGCAGGCAACAAAGGGCCCCCCACTCTAGAGCCCAGCTCCTTCCTTGACCTGGAAGACCCCAGCCCCAAAGAAGGGCTTATCAGCAGGCAGCTCCACCCCACCCGGGCTCCTGCGTTGGGGTGGCCCCTCCACGCACACACACCTAATGGTTGGCTGCAGCTCCTCGCACCCAGGGCCAAAGAGGGATTTTCTGCCTGCCTAAAACCACTGAATTTTAGAGATCGGAAGCACTCCAAAGGGAGAGGGGCTCAATTTGCTTTTCTAAAGGGTGGGACCCTTGGGAATCGCCTTCATTAGACACCGTTCGGTGGAAAAGTTCCTCTTTAACCAGCTTTTTGCTGATGGACATCTGATGCCCTTTTAAAATACGTTGTGGGGGATTCTTTTTTTTTTTTGGTATGTTTTTGTTCTTATTTTTATTCTGTATTTTGTGGTTTTTATATTGCAATTTTATCTTGTGAACCACCCAGGGATTTATGGGAATAGGGCCGTATACACATTTAATTAACAATAACACCAGCAGCAATTCCTGGCTCTGCTGGGAAACCAGAGCGGCTACACTGCTCCTCTTCCAAGGCAGGACCACGTGCCGTAAGAAACGAGGAGAGAGGGTCCCTGAGCTGCTGCAGAGTGCTTTCCCTTAAGCCCCTGACTTGCCCCAGAGACTCCTGGGAACTGTAGTTTGTTTAGGGGGCTGAGGTGGGGTGCCCACCTGCCAGGGATTCTTGAGTTGTGATTCCTGCATTGCAGCGGGGTAGGGCTGGATGGCCCTTGGGGGTCCCTACAATTCTGAGATTCTTTCCCACCCTTTGCCTAGCCCCCCCCAGACATTTCCCAACCACCTGCCACTTCTACTTCTACAAGTGCTGAGATTCCAAAGTTGCGAGAGCAGGAGTGTTGTGTGTACATGTGTGAACCCGCCCTTATTCTCCCGTTGCAGACGGGGAGCTGAGTGTGACGCAGAAAGGGCGCCAACTCCGCCGCCTGCTCCCGGGGGACGTCTTCGGGGAGCTGGCTGTGCTGTACAACTGCCGCCGCACAGCCACCGTCACGGGTAAGGCAGTGCGCATGCGTGTGTGTTGGGGGTGTGTGTTGTCCCTGGGACCCTCTTTGCCCCCTTCTGCCCCTGACACCAGCTTAGAGTGGATCAGGCCATCCTGCCCTTTCCCACCCACATGTCCCACTGCAATTTCCCTGGGCACCTGGGAGGATTTTCTGAAACCTGCTCTGCTCTCCAGATGGCGGAAGGTGCATAAGAGCGAGAGAAGAGCTGGCTGGATCAGGCCAACTACCCATCTTGCTGTTAAGCCTCCTTGAGTCCGTGTCAGGGGGAAAGGTGGCATGAAACCGGCAAGCAGAATCCGCTCCTCTTGTGCCTTTCAGCAACTGGGATTCGACTCAGGAGGCAGAGCATAGCCATTATGATGTGTTTAATAATAATAATAATAATAATAATAATAATAATAATAATAATAATAATAATAATTTATTATTTATACCCCGCCCATCTGGCCGGGTTCCCCCAGCCACTCTGGGCGGCTTCCAACAAAATATTAAAATACAGAAATCCATCAGACATTAAAAGCTTCCCTGAACAAGGCTGCCTTGAGATGCCTTCTAAAATTCTGGTAGCTGTTTTACTCTTTGACATGTGATGGGAGGGCGTTCCACAGGGCGGGTGCCACTACCGAGAAGGCCCTCTGCCTGGTTCCCTGTAACTTGGCTTCTCGTAGCGAGGGAACCACCAGAGGACCCTCGGCACTGGACCTCAGTGTCCGGGCAGAACGATGGGGGTGGAGACGCTCCTTCAGGTATACCGGACCGAGGCCGTTTAGGGCTTTAAAGGTCAACACCAACACTTTGAATTGTGCTTGGAAACATACTGGGAGCCAATGTAGGTCTTTCAGGACCGGTGTTATGTGGTCTCGGCGGCCGCTCCCAAACACCAGTCTAGCTGCCGCATTCTGGGTTAGTTGTAGTTTCCGAGTCACCTTCAAAGGTAGCCCCACGTAGAGCGCATTGCAGTAGTCCAAGCGAGAGATAACTAGAGCATGTACCACTCTGGCGAGACAGTCTGCAGGCAGGTAGGGACTCAGCCTGCGTACCAGATGGAGCTGATAGACAGCTGCCCTGGACACAGAATTGACCTGCGCCTCCATGGACAGCTGTGAGTCCAAAATGACTCCCAGGCTGCACACCTGGTCCTTCAGGGGCACAGTTACCCCATTCAGGACCAGGGAGTCCTCCACACCTGCCCGCCTCCTGTCCCCCACAAACAGTACTTCTGTCTTGTCAGGATTCAATCTCAATCTGCTAGCCGCCATCCATCCTCCAACCGCCTCCAAGCACTCACACAGGACCTTCACTGCCTTCACTGGTTCTGATTTGAAAGAGAGGTAGAGCTGGGTATCATCCGCATACTGATGAACACCCAGCCCAAACCCCCTGATGATCTCTCCCAGGGGCTGCATGTAGATGTTAAAAAGCATGGGGGAGAGGACAGAACCCTGAGGCACCCCACAAGTGAGAGCCCAGGGGTCTGAACACTCATCCCCCACCACCACTTTCTGAAGACGGCCCAGGAGGAAGGAGCGGAACCACTGTATGACAGTGCCCCCAGCTCCCAAACCCTGTTTTGTGTTTTTATATTGTGATGTTATGTTGTGAAGCACCCTGAGACCCGCCTGGGTCTAGGGCAGTATACAAATTTAATACAGAATCATAGTAGCATGGGCCGCCCTCTCCTCCTCCATGAATTTGCCCAGTCCTCTCTCAAAGCCGCCATCCAAGTTGGAGTCCATGGCTGCCCCCTGCGGGAGGGAGTTCCGCAGTTTAACTCTGCGCTGCATGAAGAAGCCGTTCCTTTTGTCGGGTCCCCCAGGGAGAGCAGGGGGTGCGTGTGCCGAGGGCATCGTCCGTAGCTGCAGCTGCTCTTCCCTGAAAAGGTTTAATTAAGAGAATAATAACCAGAATAATAACCCGAACACGGCACGTCACCCCGGCTCCTGCGGCGCCGTAAAAATGAACAAATATTCATTTGGCAGAAGCTTTTGTGCCCCAGATACCACTCAAGTTTTTTAATACACTACAAAAGGAGGAGTGTGGGCTTTTATGTAATAACTTGACGGTAGCAGCTACTCATAACACTGAGCAGCTGGGGAAACTGTTTCCACTTATCTAAAATAATTAGGCTGAGAGCCGGAAGGGAATCAAGGGTTGGGTAAGACTTGACCCACTTAGCAAGCCCCCACCCCACCCCCCACATTAGCAATGGGGCTGCCCCAAGTGGGTCTCTGCCCTGGGCAGCCATCCCTGCCCACAAGGGTTGGCTTTCTCTTGCCTGTTTGGGGCCCAGGAGGCGGGGAAATGCCTCCGTGGGTCCTGCCTTTGCCAGCCAAGCCGGCTGGGGCATCCTTGTCCTGTTGCCATGGCGATGATACAATGGCACCCTCTACCTATTGTACAGAGGCTGCTTCAGCCTCCCTTGTTTCTCCCCGTCCCTCCTGTCTCCAGAAGATTGCTGGCTGGGGGGGGGGGGGAGTATAAGAAACAAGGTGTGTATGGAGGGCCCCCCCCTCCCTGCTTTTTAAGTTCCAGCCCTTGGCTTTAGTTCCGGAACGAGGACTTTCTGGTGCCGTGCTTATCGTCTATCTGAAGCGTGGCAGGCTTTTTGCCATGCAGTGTGCTGCCAGCCGAGATGCAACGGTGGGTTTTTGGAGAAAGTTAATGGCAAGAGAGCTGCCCACGCGGCGCCTTGGAAATTGCCGTTCCCTTCCGCAACCCCCTCGTGCGCATTGACGACACTGGCATGTGACAGTTGCGCTTTGTGAGTGGGGAAGAGGCGAGGGATTGTAAAGCAGGGAGCATTCTTGCGCAGGGGAGGCCCTGGCAGGTATCAGGGCGAGGGATGCGGGCAGCCCCCTTGGCTCACTGGCGTGTGGGTCATGGGGGGCGTCTCTGGAAGGCAGCCGTGCTTCCGAATCCCAGTTTCTGGAGTTGCTCTTGTGTTCGAATCCTGCTTGCAGGCTTCCCTTTGTGGCATCTGGTCGGCCACAGTGAGAACAGGATGATGGACTAGAGCAGTGTTTCTCAACCTTTTTTGGGCCACGGCACACTTGTTCCGTCAAAAAAATCACGCGGCACACCACCATTAAAAGACGGGGCAAATCCTGGGGGTTGGGAATGGGTGGGGGACTGAGGAATAGGGAGGATGAGGTTGGTGTACTTGCTGAGAGAGCCCTCGAACACCGCCTCCGTTGTCCTGCCTGCCGCCAGCCCCCCCCGCTCCCTACTGGGCTGGCCGCGGCTGAGCTGGGGCTGCTGCTGCTGCCGCCACCGCCGCCTCCCTCCGGCCTCCCCGCTGGTGTAGCCGCCGCCGCTGCTCCTTGACGGCCCGAGAGCCCTCCCCGGCTGGCGGAGGAGGACGGCGAGGAGCCCGCCGAGGTGGGGCGGCTGCTGCTGCGGCTGCTGCTGCTGTTACTGCCACCGCTGGACGGGGCTGCTGCTGCTCCAGAGTCCCCGCCGCCCTGCGCCGCTGCCTTCTCCATTGAGCGCGCGGGGAGAGCGCGAGGAGGCAGCCTCGGCCATGAAGCGCTGCCTCGCTCAGGGAGCGAGCGCGAGGAGATGGCGGAGGAACACCCTTCGCGCACTCGCGCCCTCCAGACTGACCCGGCCGGCTTCCTTTCCGGCGGGTCAGCGCTGCCTATTGGCGGCCGCAAATCGCCCTTCTTGTTGCCTCACGTTGCGGCACAGCAGCCACCGTCTCGCGGCACAGTAGTGTGCCGCGGAACAGTGGTTGAGAAACGCTGGACTAGATGGGGCCCCCCTTTGCCCTGATCCAACAGGGCCCTTCTGAGGATCTTATGGAACCTCCAGCTCCAGAGGCAGTCTACCAAGATTCCTAGAACAGGATGCTGGACTCACTGGCCTGAACCAGCAGGTTCTTCTTAAGCCATTCAGCCGGACATTTTCTTCAGGGGCCAGCTGGCCTCTTCTTGCTTTCCGAACAGGGCCAGTGCAGAGTTGCCTGGCAGGGAGGGGCTTAGATGTCTTGGGAGGGGGGGGTCGGGGTCGCCTGTCTCCTCAATGCAACCCCAATCCTGCTTTTCTCCCCCCAGCACTCACCCTGGTGGAGCTATGGGCCATCGACCGGCAGACGTACCGCACTATCATCACCGAGAATGCCAAGCGGCAGAGGGCAGAGGTGCTGGCCGGCCTGCGGAGGTGAGGGTGGCCAGGGAGACCCCCTCAAGCAGCTGGACACTCCCCACCACTTGACTGTTCCAAGCAGGAATCTGGTGCTCCCTTCTCTGGGCAAACCTGTTGTGAAACCTCCCTCCTTCTCTCTCCCTCTCTCTCAAACACAATCACACACCTCCTTCTTCCGCATCATGGGATGGATTCCCTTTCGGGCTTGAGAAGAGAGGGCACCTCTGAGCATGTGGCGAGTGCATTTCCACACCCCAGTTGGGCAACCCCACTTGGTGCTGGAGCTCGCAGGCTGCCTTTGGCCTGGCGGATTCTTTTGTTGTAATAATAATAATAATAATAATAATAATAATAATATATTTATTTATACCCCGCCCATCTGGCCGGGTTCCCCCAGCCACTCTGGGCGGCTTCCAACAAAATACTAAAATACAGATATCCATCAGACATTAAAAGCTTCCCTAAACAGGGCTGCCTTGAGATGCCTTCTAAAGGTCTGGTAGTTGTTGTTCTCTTTGACCTCTGGTGGGAGGGCATTCCACAGGGTGGGTGCCACTACCGAGAAGGCCCTCTGCCTGGTTCCCTGTAACTTGGCTTCTCACAACGAGGGAACCGCCAGAAGGCCATCGGTACTGGACCTCAGTGTCCAGGATGAATGATGGGGGTGGAGACGCTCCTTCAGGTATACAGGACCGAGGCCGTTTAGGGCTTTAAAGGTCAGCACCAACACTTTGAATTGTGCTTGGAAACGTACTGGGAGCCAATGTAGATCTTTCAAGACCGGTGTTACGTGTTCTCGGCGGCTGCTCCCAGTCACCAATCTAGCTGCCACATTCTGGGTTAGTTGTAGTTTCCGGGTCACCTTCAAAGGTAGCCCCACGTAGAGCGCATTGCAGTAGTCCAAGCGAGAGATAACTAGAGCATGCACTACTCTGGCTAGACAGTCCGCGGGCAGGTAGGGTCTCAGCCTGCGTACCAGATGGAGCTGATAAACTGTGATTCCTGCGTCTTAGCGGGTTGGACTAGATGACCCCTGAGGGCCCCTTCTGACTCTGTGATTCTGGGCTAGCTGGGGGCGTTTCTGTTTTCTCTTTCAGGGTGAAGCCTCTCCAAGGCCTGTCAGATGCTGCCCTGTCCCAGCTGCTGGACTCTGCTGAGGAGGTAACAAGGGCCGGTCCTCCTCTTGGGGAGCAGGAGCCACTTGCTTCAGGGGGCAGGCAGAGGAGAGGGGGTGATCTGGGCTGGGTAGCCAGGTACCCCCTCTCTCTCTCCTCTGCTACTGGGCTGGCATGGGAGGGCAGTGCCCTGCTCTGCAGCTTGCCAAAGGTGTGATCTCCAGTACCAAGACGGGTGTGCAATGAGCACACAGACTCCACTTCTCTCCCCCTCCCTCTGTGTATGCCTATTTCTTCGTTTCATAAAAGAAATAAGGGGGTGAGACCTCAGAATGGTTTACAAAAATCTAGAAAAATCTACCACAATACTTTAAAATGCAAAAAGTTCAAACACTAAAACAAGAAAATTCACAGCAACACAAGAATGGGGCCTTTTCTGCAGTGGCTCCCCAATTGTTGAATAATCTCCCAGGGAGGTTTACGTGGCACTTTCATTATACACCTTTAGGCACCAGGCAAAACTATTCCTCATCAACCAGGCCTTGGGCTGATTGACATCCTATATCCTTTTTAAAGTGTGTGTGGGGGGGAGTTCTTGCTTTGTTTTGTTTTTGTTCTTTATTTTGAACGTCTGGGTGGGTTTGTCTAAACAAGAATGTCAGGTGCCAAAAAGAGTACAGTGAAGGTGTCCGTTTAGCGTCAAGGGGCAAGGAGTTCCGCAGGGTAGGTGCTGACACACTGAATGATCAGGTTCTCACAAAGGTGGAATGGGTATTCCGTGGCAACTCCAATGCCGCCGATTGAAGCGGCCAAGTGGGGCTCACATGTGGGGTGAGGCGACCTTGTGGGTAAACTGGTGCCAAGTTTCTCTGTCCCCTCCAGCGCACCTTCGCCCAGGATGAAAGGATCATCCAGGAAGGAGATGAGGGACGGACCTTTTTCTTCATTCTCAGTGGACAGGTGGGTCCCAGTTCATCCTTGCCGCCCCCCGCTCTACCCCAGAGTTTTTTGAAGGGGGAATGCCCAGTGTCCGTCCCCCCCCCAACTTCACTGACAGCCTTCCATGTGTGTGGGGCTGAGAGTGTGCCTCTCAAGAGCCCCAGAACCCCCCCCCCGCCCTTTGCCCCAGCTGGGCTCTGCATGTGTGCTTTGGCAGGGCCGAGAGTCTCTCTGCATTGCAGGGGGCTGGACTGGATGACCCTGAGGGGGTCCCCTATGACACTATAAAGAGCAGCAGGGTAGCCAGGCCTTCTGCAGTGACCTCCAGGGAAGTCCCTGGCCAGCCACATCCATGCCAGGGCCACCTGACGGGTGGGGAGAGGACTGCCCCCCTCCCTGGCCATGGGGCAGCAGGGAGCTGGGGAGGCCAGCCACGCACCCCCCTAGTCTGCTTCATGCCCTCCCTGGGATCCACAGGTGGAGGTGACAAGGAGCGTGGAGGGGAAAGAGGAGCACATCCGAGTCCTGAAGGCCGGGGACCATTTTGGGGAGCTGTCCCTCATCCGGTAAGCCATTGGTTTACAAGCTCCCCAGGCGAAGGGTGCCTCTGGGGCTGGCCAGGGGGTGCTTCCCAGGCCCCTGGGGGGCAGTGTGAGGAGGCAGCTCAGAGACCAGGGGGGGCCGTGGCGGCTGCCCAGAGGACTGGGTATGTTTAGCCTGGAGAAGAGAAGGTTAAGGGGTGATATGGTAGCCATGTTCGAATATATGAAAGGATGTCATATAGAGGAGGGAGAAAGGTTGTTTTCTGCTGCTCCAGAGAAGCGGACACGGAGCAATGGATTCAAACTTCAAGAAAGAAGATTCCACCTAAACATTAGGAAGAACTTCCTGACAGTAAGAGCTGTTCGGCAGTGGGATTTGCTGCCAAGGAGTGTGGTGGAGTCTCCTTCTTTGGAGGTCTTTAAGCGGAGGCTTGACAGGCAGATGTCAGGAATGCTTTGATGGTGTTTCCTGCTTGGCAGGGGGTTGGACTGGATGGCCCTTGTGGTCTCTTCCAACTCTATGATTCTATGACTCCCAAGGGGAGGGAACCCCCCACAAGGGAGGGTGTCTGAGAAAGGGTGAGAGGCTGCCGACTCTGCAGGCAAGGGGGGACGCAACTGGGCTCTTTAGCCCCCCAGGGGTGCTGCAGAAAGAACGTAGTTGGTCAAGGGAGCCGTGGACCCAAAAAGGTTGAAAACCTTTGTGGTATGTGGTCAAGCAGGGGGGTTGGTGGCCCTCTCTTTTGGAGAGGACCCACCTTCCTGGCAAGCAGTTGTCAATAAAACCACAGGTCCCCCCTCAAAAATATCCCTGGGGTAGACTTAATTCTTCTGTCTTTTTCTCTCCCTGCCTTCTCTGCTTCTTCTCCTTGTTTGCAGCAACATCCGCCGGACAGCCAGCTGCCGGGCCCAGGAGGAGGTCACCTGCATTGCCATTGCCAAGGAGTAAGCCAGGATCCCATCCAGCCTGTCTGTGGGGAGGAGGGGCGTCATCCGCACATTTCAGGAGAGTCCCCCGTCCATGTCCACCCCAGCTTCTTCTGAACCCCCAAATTCAGCTATGGCAGTGATTCCCAAAGTGGGTGGTGCCACCCCCTGGGGATTCCCTAGGGGGTGCTAAGAGGGAAGGAGGCACCGGGGGGGGCACAGGAGGTTTAAATGAGTAGCAGGCTTTGCAAAACTGGTATCACGGAATTGAGTTCATCCATTTTGTTGAGTTAAACTAAGTACTTTTAATTGGGGTTTCGATAAACGCGCAATTAATTGTTACTGAATTCTACTTAGTGGGCCGTGCAGGCTGCTGTTCTTCTGAAGAATGCTTTTGAATAGGATGGGGGCAGGGCCGGTGTGCCCATTTAGGCGGACTAGGCCATTGCCTAGGGCGCGAAAATGGAGGGGGCGCTGCTGAGCCTGCCCCGCAAAAACCCCGCGCCACCGCCGCCCTCCCAAGGCGTGCGCTCGCGCTCCTCCCGCCTATGGAGGGGATGCCGAGAGCTCCCCAGCTGCGGCGGGCGCAGCGAGTGAGCGGCGGCGGTAGTGGCGGCAAGCGCCCATAGCCGAAGCCTTCAGCTATGGGCGCTGCCGCCGCCGCCCGCCCACCCACTCGCCAAGGAGCCCCCAGCGTCCCCTCCACAGGCCACGGAGGGGACGCTGTGAGCTCCCCAGCGGCTGCAGCGAGCAAGCGGCGGCAGCGCCCGCAGCTGAAGCCTTCAGCTATGGGTGCTGCTGCTGCCGCTGCTGCTCAGGAGCTCAAAGCTTCCCCTCCACAGGCGGGAGGGCGCCGAGCTCCCCCCTTGGCCCGCGCTCCTCCCGCCATTGGAGGGGACACAGGGGCATCAGCGGTGTGCGTGCGTCCGGGGGGCGCCAGAAGGTGTTTTTGTCTAGGGCGCAAAAAGCCCTAGCACCGCTCCTGGGTGGGGGGCACAGGGGATGAGCTTATGGAGCCAAGGGGACGGGGGCTTGAAAACCTTTGGGAGCCACTGAGCTTATAGCAGTTCCCCAAATTGGCGCAACTCTCAGCTATTTGCATGGATGGGGGTTTGAAAGGTCAAAGGTCTCTGAACTCCCAAATCAGCGTTTGCCCTCAACCCTGAATGTCAGTCAGTCAGGAGCTGAGATCCAGCGCCACCTTGGGCCTTCCTGGGGGCAGGTCTGCACCTGAGTCCAGGTGGGGCTCCAAGCGAGATCTCAAACTCTGACATCTCCTCTCTCTCCTGCCTTTCCCCAAAGGGACTTTCAGGAACTGAGCCCAATGTGCAGCCAAGAGACGTAAGTATTTGTCTCCCCTTTAGAGGGGCTTCCATGGCAGGATACTTGAGGGAGGGGTTGCATTCCTGTGCTCCTTCCTCTCTTCGTATCAAGACCTTCCACCCCCCCCCCAAATCTGGGGTTCCCTGGCCCTGGGTGTCTTTGGGGTTCAGCAAGACTTTGCAGGAGGAGATTCTGGCCCCAGTTTCTTTCTTTCTTTCTTTCTTTCTTTCTTTCTTTCTTTCTTTCTTTCTTTCTTTCTTTCTTTCTTTCTTTCTTTCTTTCTTTCTTTCTTTCTTTTTCTTTATATGCTGAAAATCATGCTCAAAGTGCAAATAAGGATCACAACCAAACCATGTAAGAAGCCATTTCATAATAACACAGCAAAACAACACAATGGCAAATGCAATAGCATACAAAGAAGCATGTTTCAATACTAGAAATATACGAAGATTACATAAGCAACATCCAGCATTCAGTAGGCAAACTAACAAGGGGGCTTGAGAGAGGGAAACCCGGCTGCCAGGATGTGGCTCACAGGCCCTCTCCTTCTGCACGCTCTTGGGTCTTGCCTGCATGCTATTCGATCTCCCCCAAAAACATATTTTATTGTTTTCACTTATTTATGCAAGAAGCAACAATCAATATTCAGCGATCCCACCCACTCCCAGCAGAAGCACCAAATGTCTGTTTAATTGCGTTTAATTTCCAAATCGTTGTGGTTTTCAAACAAAGGCCTCGTTCCACAAGTTGCCATGTGTCCTCGGAGGCCCATCGCTGTTGCGGAATCTAATACAACTCTGTCAGGTGGATGGGAATGTGGCTTTGGCTGTTGAACTCTCTCAGGTGGTGGAGACTAAGTCCCAGGGTTGGGAGGTCGGCATTTAGGGTCTTCCGATACCTTGCAAGGGGGTGGTTGGGGCCTCTGACCCCTTTCCAGTTGCCCCGTCCTTCAGGCAGCAACTGGGATGGGGGTTCCTCCTGCCCTGTGGAATTGCCAAAGGCGCGGGGGGTGGGGTTGGGGGGCTCTGCCTGCGGGTTCCATCAGGGTCCTTCCTCTTCCTCGCTTAAACCTGGGGTTCACCCGGGGCCCCAATCCAGGATTCTGTCATCCCCCTTGAGCTTTGGTGGCATCCCAGAGCAATTCATTCATATCCCAGTTTCTTCTCCGAGGAACTCCAAGGTGCCCTTTCCTCATTTTATCCCCACAACGACCCTGTGAGGTAGGTTAGGCTGAGAGAGGCAAGTCAAGTCACCCCCAGTGGGCTTCATGGGGATTTGAACCCTGGTTTCTCCCAGGTTCTAGTCTGGCGCTCTAACCACTACACCACGCTGTCAAGATGAATGGGCTCTCCGTCCCTTTGGCTGAGTTGGTAGAGTTGGCTTCAAGTCTCCGTCTGAGAAGTGTTTAAGTGACCCTCAGTCGGTAGAGCAGGAGACTCTGAATCTTAGGGTCGTGGGTTCGAGCCCCACCTTGGGCAAAAGATTCCTGCATTGCAGGGGGCTGGACTAGATGACCCCCCAAGGTCCCTCCCAACTGGGCAATCCTATGATTCTGTGACCTGATTTCTGCACTTTGCCTGTGTACTCTGGGGCAGAGGGGGCTCTTTGGAGCCCTAGAGGATGAGGAAGAGAGTCACCAATTGTTAGGAAGGGTGGTTTGGAATGGGGGGGCTCCCTTGGGCCTGGGGGTATTTGCGGGTGCATGTTTGGGAAGAGCTGGGAGGGATGGGAAGGGACCTTTCCTTTTGCCGATTTCACCTTTTCTTCCCCCTCCCCACAGGGAAATGGCAGCGCAGGAGGCTCCCCCCTTCTCTGAGCCCAGACGGTCAGTGCTAAAACTCCTGCGGTTTGGGTGGGGGCATCAGGGCTGGTGGGGGCCTCTGTTGGGGTTCCCTGTGGTGGCCCAGGGAGCCCATTTGTGGAGAAGGAAAGAAGTGGGTGTGTGTGTTCCCACATTTTGGACTAGATGGGTCCCTTGGACCCCTTCCAACTCTACCAGGGAGCGGTGGTTGTGGCAGCCGCCAAACCCTTTGCCCTCTGTCCAGGCGGGGAGTGCCAGGGGAGCCTTCCCCCTGCCTGGCCACTTTCTCTCTCTGTTCCTGAGCCCAGGCAGGTGCTTCGCCTTGCCTGGCTAGTGGCTAGTCCTCTGGGGCTGCCTATTTTGGGGAGACCTCCTCCACAGCAAGGTGGGATCCCTTGCTAGAGACCCAGGGAAGCGGCAGCCAAGCTTGGCATCTCCGGGCAGGGTAGGGCTGGGCAGAGAGACACCCCGCCTTGAAGCCCTGGAGTGGTGTTGCTGCCAGCCAGTGTCAGCACTATTGAGCTAGTGGGACCTGCCTCTGCAGAGCTTTCCCTGCTCCTGTGTCTCTTCTGTTTCTGGGGTGCCACTGCAGGGCTGGCGGAAGACTTGGGGAGGGGCTTGGCAAGGGGCCAGCGATGGGCCCACAAGCAGGGCCACTGGCAACTTCCCCTCCCAGGGGCAGACGCAGAGCCTAAAGAAGGCAGCTGCTCCAGCTGGCCATGGTGGCAACGAGAGCGAGGGACTCCGAAGAGGGACCTGAATCTTCACCCCGGGGAGGGAAAGCCTCCAGCAAGATTTCATGGCTGCTGGGCACCCAGTCTCTCTCTCTCTCTCCCCAGGGGGTCCTTCCTGGAGGGTGCTCAGAACCCCCTGCAACTCCAGGACCTGCTACCTGTTTTCTACGAAGACGGGGATCAGCGAGGGAAGCCAGTCGTCTTGGGAACTGGGGGCTTTGGCACCGTGGAGCTGGTAAGGTCTGGGCGAGGAATGTGGGTAAAAGAGTATTTTGAAATGATCAATAATGAATTGAAAGAAATGTTTAAAAGTAGACCACAAACTTGACATGAGTCAGCAGTGTGATGCAGCAGCTAAAAAAGCCAATGCAATTCTGGGCTGCATCAATAGGAGTATAGCATCTAGATCTAGGGAAGTAATAGTACCACTGTATTCTGCTCTGGTCAGACCTCACCTGGAGTCCTGTGTCCAGTTCTGGGCACCACAGTTCAAGAAGGATACTGACAAGCTGGAACGTGTCCAGAAGAGGGCAACCAAAATGGTCAAAGGCCTGGAAACGATGCCTTATGAGGAACGGCTTAGGGAGCTGGGTATGTTTAGCCTGGAGAAGAGAAGGTTAAGGGGTGATATGATAGCCATGTTCAAATATATAAAAGGATGTCATATAGAGGAGGGAGAAAGGTTGTTTTCTGCTGCTCCAGAGAAGCGGACACAGAGCAATGGATTCAAACTACAAGAAAGAAGATTCCACCTCAACGTTAGGAAGAACTTCCTGACAGTAAGAGCTGTTCGACAGTGGAATTTGCTGCCAAGGAGTGTGGTGGAGTCTCCTTCTTTGGAGGTCTTTAAGCAGAGGCTTGACAGGCATATGTCAAGAATGCTTTGATGGTGTTTCCTGCTTGGCAGGGGGTTGGACTGGATGGCCCTTGTGGTCTCTTCCAACTCTATGATTCTATACTTCCCCCCTCCCCCCCCAAACTGAGTCTTTTCTGTTGGGGATAATTCAGACCGAAATTCCCAGGTGTCAAAAAAGGTTATTTATGTATGCTTTTTCTGCGGCCCGTGTTTTGTTAGCCCAAAAATGAGAATGAGCGAGGTCCCAACCAAAGAAGAATGGCAACTTAAACTGATGGACTATGCGCAGCTTGCAGACTTAATATATATAATAAGGGAACAAGAAGAACATACGTTTAGAGAAGATTGGAAAACCTTTATTGAATGTATAGGAAATAATGGTGTACAGCTGAAAAGGTTGGCAGCATTAAGATAAATTCAACAGCGAAAATAAGTTTTGATGGATGCAATGCAGTAATGGAATAGTGAATGGTATAGTTTTTTGTAAAATATGCAGAGATTTATGATATGTAAAGTGAACCATTGAAAGAGAAGAAGGGTGATATCTTAAGGGTGTAAAAGTGCATATTCTAAATTGTAAAACAGAAAATTTAATAAGAATTACCAGTACTGTATATACAAAGGGCTGGGGGAGGAACGGACTCCCTTGGAGGGCTTCAAGCAGAGGTTGGGTGGCCATCTGGCCCGGGGTTCTCTAGCTGTGACTCCTGCTTATTCGACTGGATGACGGATCCTTACACCTTTACCTTGTCATCAAATACCCACCCTGGGCAATGCCACCTCCAGTGCCCTGCTGGGGTCTGGCTGTGCCACCCAGAGGGTGGGGACAAGAGAAGGAACCTAAGAAGGACTTGATGGATCCGCCCAGTGGCCCATCCAGTCCAGCATCCTGTTCTCCCAGGGGCCGACCAGATGCCTGTCAGCAGGCCCTGGGTGCAAGAGCAGCTCTGCCCTCCTGGGATTCAGAAACATCGCTGCCTCTGACTGTGGAGGCAGAGCAGAGCCCCCCTGGCTACTGGCCATCAATAATCCTCTCTTCCTCTCTGAAATTTCCAATCCTCTTCCAAAGCCATCCATGTTGCTGGTCATCCCTGCCTCCTGCAGCAGGGAGTTCCCTAGTGAATCATAGAATCCTAGAGTTGGAAGAGACCACAAGGGCCATCCAGTCCAACCCCCTGCCAAGCAGGAAACACCACCAAAGCATTCTTGACATATGCCTGTCAAGCCTCTGCTTAAAGACCTCCAAAGAAGGAGACTCCACCACACTCCTTGGCAGCAAATTCCACTGTCGAACAGCTCTTACTGTCAGGAAGAAGGACTTCCTTTTGTCTATCCTGAATCTTCCAACAAGGCTCATCGAATCTTAGCACTGTAAAGCTGGCAGGGACCCCAAGGGTCATCTAGTCCAATGCAGGAATCCTTTGCCCTACGTGGGGCTTGAACCCGCGGCCCTGCTCCACCGACAGAGCTATCTTGGCCTGCGCTGTGCCAGCGGCTCCCCACTTCTCCCCTCTCCTCCCTGCCTACCTCGCAGGTCCGTTGTGTGGAGGAGGGCCAGGAGCGCTTCTTTGCCCTCAAGCGCCTGCGGAAGGACCACGTGGTGCAGAAGCGGCAGCAGGAGCACGTCCTGATGGAGAAGAAGGTCCTCCGGCAGAGCCACTGCCCCTTCATCGTCAGGTGCTGGCTCCGTCCTCTTCCCACTCCCCGTCTCCAGCTTGGGGCAAGGGGTGGGCTGGGGCCCAGAGTCCACAGAGGTGGACATCAGAGGCTGCGTCAAGCCAGAGGTGGCCCCACCAGAGCCCAGCACCCTGTTCTTGCAGCGGCCAAATACTCCTAAGGACTTCGGAATCCAGGTAGACTGTCCCTGGAGCTGGAGGTTCCACAGGAACATAGGAAGGGCCTGGCTGCTGGAGGAGGTCCTTCTTGTTCCCTGTGGGACGCCCTCCCATCAAATGACATCAAGGAGATGAATAACTATATGATTTTCAGGAGGCAGCCCTGTCTAGCGAAGCTTTTACCGTTGGGTCTTTTATTGTGTTTTATATCTGCCGGTTTCTGGGGTCCCCTCCCTCCCCACTGCCCCTTCTCACCCCCTGCCCTCTCTCCCCTGCAGGCTCTTTGCCACCTTCCGGGACAGCCGCCACGTCTATCTGCTGCTGGAGTTCTGCCAGGGGGGCGAGTTGTGGGCCAAGCTGCGCGAGGCGTAAGTGGGGGTAGAGGGAGGGGCGGGGATGTGGGGCAGGCTGTGCCAACAGGCGGGTGGGGGCTGTGAACTGGAAAGGGGGGCTGGTTGGGACAGATCATAGACTGGAACCATAGAATGGCAGAGTGGGCGGGAACCTCTGGGGCCCTGGGCAGTAGCTCCACCTCCTGGCCACTGGAAGCTCCGCCCCAGGGGAGAAGGCCACGCCCACTCAAGCCCAAGGCCAAGCTGTCCCCATGAGCAGGAGGGGCCCTGGGGGTGCATTAGAGGGCTGGATTTAACCCTGGGAGTTTCTTGCTGGAGGAAAGGAAAGCCTCTTCACAGGGAGTCTTGGTGGCCCCAGTAATGGAGCGAACGGTTATTAACCTCTCCTGGTTATGCCTGATCCTAAGAACCGACCTTTCACCATTGGAGAGCCTTTGCATTGCAGGGGGTTGGAGTAGATGACCTTTGGGTACCTCTACAATTCTACGAGACTCTGAGTCCCTCCAGTTCAGTATCTGCAACAGCTTCCTTCAGAGAGCCTTTCCCAGCCCTGCCTGCAGCTGCTGGAGAATGAGCCGCAGGCAGACCTATTCACCTGAAGGCAAAGCAAGATTCTAGTCCTCCTTGTTCTGAATTAAAGGGTTGATTTAAGCAGGAACGAGAAAGCTGCTTTACTCCAAGTCCACCAAACTCCGTATTGCCTACACTGACTGGCAGCAATGGCCTTCCTGGGACCCCAGCCCTGCCCAGAGCCTCTGGGCTTGGAGCCTGAGGCCATCTGCATGCCAAGCAGCTGTCCTGCCTCTGAGCATGGCTACGTCTCCTCTCGCCCCTCCAGCCGCTGCTTCTCGGAGCCGGTGGCCGTCTTCTGCTCTGCCTGCGTGGTCGAGGCCCTGGACTACCTGCATGCCCAGGGGGTCGTGTATCGTGACCTGAAGCCAGAGAATTTGATGCTGGACGCCAAGGGCTACGTCAAGCTGGTAACGCAGAGGGGGGGGGGCGAGGGCGGCACAGAGGGGTTTCTGGAAAGGTGGGCAGGGGCAGCTATCCCACCTCAGAACAAGCCCCCCCCCGACCTCTGAGGGTGGAGGGATGGACCGTTGGCGATGGCAAAGGGGAGCACACTCTGCATGTGCTCAGAGGTGCTTTTCGCCAGTCAAACGTTCCATGTGAAAATAATGGCCCTGGTCCTGACAAGAAATGCCCTCTAGATCAGTGACTCCCAAACTTTTTCAGGCCCCCCACCCACTTGGCTCCAGTGCCCCCTCCCCTATAAAAAGCGTTACATATGCTTTAGTTGAGATTCCTGTATTGCAAGGGGCTGCGCTAGATGAACCTTGGGGGTCCCTTTCAACTCTATGATTCAGAATAGTGGGTTTGCGTGAGCCATCAAGGAAAATAAGAGCACAGCGAAATTCAAAACGGTCACAAGGAATCCCACCTTTATTCAAAAATCCAATTAAAACCATTTCCTTTAACTGATTATCTTGATCCAGTGGTACCAGCTTTCCCAATGTCTGATAGTCATTTACACCTGTGGCAGCCTGCCCCCTAACCCCCTTTTAGCTCCCCACAGGTAACCCCACCACCCTCCATGGGGCAGAGCGCCCCCTTGGGAAGTGCTGCATTTATGCCTGCAGGGAGAAAGGGCAGCGACAGAGAGGCTCAACTCGCTTGGAAATGGGAACATTAGCCACAGCTCATGGTCGCTGTGTCCTCCTTACCTGTGGGAACCCATGAGGTCAAATGTAGCAAATCTGACCTCACAGCTTACCATTCCCCCCCTACACCTGTGCGTGGACACACCTGTCGGTTGAGGATAAACCCTTCCTGCGTCTGGCTGAGTGGGCAGCTTCAGTTCCAGTAAAATTGGTTTTGACATTACTCACTGTGTTCCCTGTAACGGTGCTTCCCTCGGCACATTTATTTGGAAAGAAGTAATAATAATAATACCAGGGACCCAGGTGGCGCTGTGGTTAAACCACTGAGCCTAGGGCTTGCTGATCAGAAGGTTGGCGGTTCGAATCCCTGTGACGGGGTGAGCTCCCGTTGCTTGGTCCCAGCTCCTGCCAACCTAGCAGTTCGAAAGCACGTCAAAATGCAAGTAGATAAATAGGAACCGCTACAGCGGGAAGGTAAACGGCGTTTCCGTGTGCTAATAATAATAATAATAATTTATTATTTATACCCCGCCCATCTAGCCGGGTTCCCCCAGCCACTCTGGGCGGCTGGTTTGCCAGAAGCGGCTTTGTCATGCTGGCCACATGACCTGGAAGCTATACGCCGGCTCCCTCGGCCAATAATGCGAGATGAGCGCGCAACCCCAGAGTCGGTCACGACTGGACCTAATGGTCAGGGGTCCCTTTACCTTTACCTTTAATAATAATAATAATAATAATTAATAATAATAATAATAATAATAATAATAATAATAATAATAATAATAATAATTTTTTACTTATACCCCGCCCATCTGGCCGGGTCTCCCCAGCCACTCTGGGTGGCTTCCAACAGAAAAATACAACACAATAATCTATTAAACATTAAAAGCCTCCCTGAACAGGGCTGCCTTCAGATGTCTTCTAAAAGTCTGGTAGTTGTTTTCCTTTTTGACATCTGTTGGGAGGGCGTTCCACAGGGCAGGCGCCACCACCGAGAAGGCCCAACCCTATTCAAGAAAGAGGTCCGGGCAGCGACGGGGGGGGGTGTCAGCATCATTCTCTCTCTCTCTCTTCTTTATTGGTTTCCCACTGGGGCCCCTCCTCATCGGCCCCTGAGAGAAAGGATCATGGGCATGATCCTATCAGGACAACTACTGTGATAGCAGAACCTCCAAACCCAGGTGCAGTCTACCGCTGAATACCAAACAGTGGGGGACACAACAGGAGAGTGCTTGTGGGTTTCCCATTGGGGCATTTGAACAGGATGCTGGACTCATGGGCCTGATCCAGCCGGTTTCTTCTTAACCCCCAGCGGCTTGTTTCTCCGTAGGTAGACTTTGGCTTTGCCAAGGCGCTGAGGCGGGGGGAGAAGACCTACTCCTTCTGTGGGACCCCCGAGTACCTGGCTCCCGAGATCCTCCGCCACGAAGGGCACGACTTTGCCGTGGACTTTTGGACCCTGGGGGTGCTCATCTTTGAGATGCTTGTCGGACGGTGAGTCACCCACAAGATTATGGGGGGCCCCCCCTTGTGCTGGGTTCTCTTCACTTCCAGCAGCAGCTGTGGGGTTGGTTGGTGGGGAGAAAACACAGGTGCAGAGGCGGGGAGGACAAAGCAATGGGTGCACCCTAAAGTTTGGGGGGTGCCAGAAACGGCCAGCTGGAGCCCAGCAGGGGGAAGGGGCTGCAGTGCTGCAAGAGCCAATCCAATTCTGGGCTGCATCAATAGGAGTATAGCGTCTAGATCAAGGGAAGTAATAGTACCACTGTATTCTGCTCTGGTCAGACCTCACCTGGAGTACTGTGCCCAGTTCTGGGCACCACAGTTCAAGAAGGATACTGACAAGCTGGAACGTGTCCAGAGGAGGGCAACCAGAATGGTCAAAGGCCTGGAAACGATGCCTTATGAGGAACGGCTTAGGGAGCTGGGTATGTTTAGCCTGGAGAAGAGACGGTTAAAGGGTGATATGATAGCCATGTTCAAATATATAAAAGGATGTCATATGGAGGAGGGAGAAAGGTTGTTTTCTGCTACTCCAGAGAAGCGGACACGGAGCAATGGATTCAAGCTACAAGAAAGAAGATTCCACCTAAACATTAGGAAGAACTTCCTGACAGTAAGAGCTGTTCGGCAGTGGAATTTGCTACCAAGGAGTGTGGTGGAGTCTCCTTCTTTGGAGGTCTTTAAGCGGAGGCTTGACAGGCGCATGTCAAGAATGCTTTGATGGTGTTTCCTGCTTGGCAGGGGGTTGGACTGGATGGCCCTTGTGGTCTCTTCCAACTCTATGATTCTATGAAGAGGGCACCCCAGATTGCATCAAGGAAGGCCATAGCGCCCTCTCGCTCAGCTCCTTCTAGTTTAGTGCAGAGGGATATCTTGTGATTTAGGGGAGGGATGGGAGCCAGTTGCAAGGAAGGGGGGTCTTTGGTGGTCAGGGAGTGGCTTTGGGGACACAGAGGTGCTCAGCATCACCTTCTGGCTTTTTTGTGGATCAACATATTCAGGGCTGACCCCCCCCCCAATGGGGCAGGCTGAGGCAGCCACTGCATGTCGGGAACCCCAAGAGGCAGCAAACCGAAGGGCAGCCCCACTGCGGAAATGGCTCCTGGCGAGATACTGCAGAAGCCTCGCTCCATCTTGTGCACTCCGCAAGATCTTGCCGAAATCTCACAAGATCTCCTTGAAATCTTGTGAGATCTCGCTAGAACCCACCCGCCTCAGTTTCGACCAAAGCAGTGAAATGGGCCAGGCCAAGCCTGTACTTACACGGATAGGTAGCCTAAAGGTAAAGGGACCCCTGACCATTAGGTCCAGTCGTGACTGACTCTGGGGTTGCGGCGCTCATCTCGCTCTATAGGCTGAGGGAGCTGGCGTTTGTCTGCAAACAGCTTCCGGGTCATGTGGCCAGCATGACAAAGCCGCTTCTGACGAACCAGAGCAGCACACGGAAACGCTGTTTACCTTCCCGCCGGAGTGGTACCTATTTATCTACTTGCACTTTGACGTGCTTTCGAACTGCTAGGTTGGCAGGAGCTGGGACTGAGCAACAGGAGCTCACCCCATCGGAGGGATTTGAACCGCTGACCTTCTGATCCGCAAGTCCTAGGCTCTGTGGTTTAGACCACAGTGCCACCCACAGCCCTAGGTTGCCTAGATAGGAAGAAATGTGAAAACGGGGAGTGAAGGGATCTCATTTGGAGAATCTCCTTATGAGAACTGTATTAACGATGAGCTGAGAAAGTTTGTGCAGGACAAACTCTTGGCCTTGAGCAAGAGAGAGAGAGAGAGAGGTGACTTAATTTCTCTGCATGTGTGAAGCGTAGAGAAGGTGAGAGAATGCCTGCCTCACTGTAACTCGTAGACCCCTGGACAGGGGTGGAGAAAGGGGGTACGGTGGGGGCGGTCCACCCCGGTGTCCCCACTGAAGGGGGTGACAGAATGCTGGGTGGCACTCACTGTGGGGCTTGCAGCGCACCCGAGCCACGCCTCTCTCCTGGGAGAGACGCGGTGGTTTTTGCGCCCGCAGGCTCCACACTCCCCAAATGGTCTGCCCGCTGCCTCCCCCTCAGCTGTAGGGCAGCTGAGAGGGAGGGGGCAGGCAGACTCCTTGGAGCATCGTGCCCCGGCTCGCCCCACCCTGCTTTTCTCCGCCGCTGCCCCTGGATTCTGCTTTTTTTTTAAGACAATTTATTAAATTTTCCAATTAAACACATTTAAACAAAAACTTCAAACACAACACAACAACACATAAACATAATAAACACAAAAAATTTTCTTAACATCTAATCAATTATTACAATTTTCTTTGCTATGCCGAGCTTTGACTTCCCTCCTTCCCCCCATTCGGTTTTCTTGTCCACTCCTATCTCGCAGTTCCTTTACTCCTTCTACTTAAAGTCAATTCGTAGGATTTATTTCAGTCCTGCAAGTGTCTTTAAGCTTCTACAATTCCTCTCCATATAGTCCACAAATTTACTCCAGTCTTTTTGGAACCTTGCCTCTCCCTGGTTTCGGATCCTGCTAGTCAGTCTTGCTAATTCCGCATAGTCCATCATTTTCGTCTGCCACTCTTCAATCGTCGGTAACTCCTGGGTTTTCCATTTTGGGGCTAACAAAGTCCTAGCCGCAGTTGTCACATACATAAATAATACTTGATCTCCTTTCTCTATCTCTTGTCCTATAAGTCCTAATAAAAAAGCTTCCGGTTTTTTTGGGAAAGGTGTATTTAAAAATCTTTTTCAGTTCGTTATATATCATTTCCCAAAATCTTTTGATTTTAGAGGTTCCCATAGGCCGCTGCTACTCTGCCCAAGTAAAAGCCCCCTTAGACTTTGCGATGGTGCAGTTGATAGAAGAAAATTCATGACAGCTTCCCCTGTCTCCCCAACCCCAAGGCCCCCCTTCCACAGCGCTGAGCCTCAGAAGATCTACAGCAAGATCATGGACGGCGTCTTCTCCTTCCCGGTGTTTGTGAGCGAGTCGGCCTGCTCCCTCGTGGCCAAGCTGTGCAGGTGTGTCTCCTTTGGGGGGTCTCAGGCTCCCCTCTTATCACATGGAAAGTGCATGCGTCATGTGCAAAGGAATGTGGCTGAACCTCCTCTTCTCTCCCCTCCCCCGACCTTTCCTGACTCTGGTCTTTATGGCAGGCGCCGGCCAGGGCAGCGCCTGGGCAACACCAGCAGCGGCATCCGTGGCATCCGGAAGCACAGGTGAGTCCACAGGGCAGAAGCTGCAGTGCCTGTCTCTGCCAGCAGGAGGCGCAGGAGAGGCCAAGGGTTTCTCTTCCCTCCTTTTACAGGTAGGTAGCCGTGTTGGTCTGAGTCGAAGCAAAATAAAAAAATTCCTTCAGTAGCACCTTAAAGACCAACTAAGTTTATATTTTGGTATGAGCTTTCGTGTGCATGCGCACTTCTTCAGATATCTGAAGAAGTGTGCATGCACACGAAAGCTCATACCAAAATATAAACTTAGTTGGTCTTTAAGGTGCTACTGAAGGAATTTCTTCCCTCCTTTGGCCTTCCTGCACCTGGTGCCTTCCAGCTGCTTTGAACTACAACTCCCACCAGCCCCAGGGCGAGGGGAAGGGACATAGGAAGCTGCCTTATACTGAGTCAGACCATATTGTGGTTATTGATATCGCACATTTGGGAGCCGTAGGATGAATCCAAACTGACTGTTCTTGAAATAAAAATTGTCCGGGTAAAAAATATGGTTCAAAAGCTTTGCTAACAGAACCCGCAGCAAAACAAACTTAAATCAATAATGTTTCATCTGGATGGTTGCATACTATCGGGTGCTGATCCTAGCACAGATAGAACATCTTAGAAATATGACATGTCTTCCTCCAGAGCTGAAATCAAAGCTCTCCAAACCCTCTCCAAACCCAGTTTGCATTAGCTGGAGGCTGGGTCCCTAAACAGAGATGATGACCCTTAGCACAGCCTTTCTTCTTCCTGGCTGCTTTCAGAACAGAGACTAACAGTCCAGGGCCGTCTTAAGCATATCCGGCGCCGTGGTGCAAAGATCCCTCCAGCGCCCGCCCCCCCCCCCGTTTCCCAAAGTTGTAAATCTGCTATAAAAATGCTCATTTTTTTGTGTCTTTAAAAAATATATCTGTCTAGCAAATTTGTTGGTCAGTGAGGGAGGCTGTAGCCGAAGCCGCTGAAGTTGAGGCGCCGCTTGCAGCGCTTCAACTCCGCCGGCGGCAAGCGGGGGCGCTTCATCTGCTGCGGCTGCGGCTGCGGCAGGGGCTTCGGCGCAGCGACAACAGGCGCTTTTGACGCCGCTGGGGGAGGACTGGTGCTGCGGGCTGAGTTGCTGCTGCTGCGCGCTCTGTGAAGCCGCCACTGCAGCTGCCGCCACGAAGAAGTAGGCGGGCTGCAGGAAAGGTGCGGGAGGCGGCGACTGGCTGGCAATGCTGTCCATCTTGGCGGGGCTGGCGCTGGCCATTGGGCAGCCGCAGGGACGAGGAAAGGCGCACGGCTTTTGCTGGCCTGAGGCGCGGGAAGGAGAATTTGGTTTCTTCACACCCTGCCCCCCAACCCCGCGCTCTCGCTCACTTGTGTCGCCTCCTATCGCTGCCTCTTCACACACACATGCTCTCTCTCTCTCTCTCTCTGCACCTTGTGCCTTCCACACTCCCTGGCTTTGCAATGTGTGGCCGCGAGTCGGGGAAGTGCTGCCCGTCTTTTCATGACTGGCGTTGGTGTTGGTGTGTCTCAAGAAGAACTGCTTGAAACGGGACGCGCGCCCAAAGTGCCTCCGGCTCCACACTCGCCTTTGAACGACTCGCTGCTTCGCTCCTCGGCCAATCGGCGCAAAGGGAGAGGGCGCGCAGGGCAACACGGGACTCCCCCCCCCTTTTCGTTCATTATTTCCTGCCAGGAATCGGATTTACGTTTTTGACTGTGTGATACGGCGATGCAAGGATCAAAATGAAACAGACCACTAACATAAGAGCAGTCCGTTCCCATTTTGTAGAAAGGACGCCATAGGGCTTAGTGACTGGTTGTGCCCCACCAGCACCCCCAAGAGGCCGGCGCCCTGGCGCAATGCGCCACTAGGCCCTGTGGGAAAGACGCCTCTGACTAACACACCCCAAATGGAGACTTGTAACTGAATGCCTCTTGTGACCTAAGTTAAACACCTCCTGAGAGCTAGCCGAGATGCATTCTCGCCGGATGATTAACTTGTTAGGCACTCTGAGAGGTTTAGTTCAGCTCTATCGAACTTTCCATACCATGCTAAACTTTTAGCAGTAGAGTGATACTTTGGTTCTCAAACTTAATCCATTCCGGGAGTCTATTCGACTCCCGAAACCGTTCGAAAACCCAAGGCACAGCTTCCGATTGGCTGCAGGAACTTCCTGCACTCAATCGGAAGCCGCGTCAGACGTTCGGCTTCCGAAAAAGGTTTGCAAACTGGAACAAATGGGCATTCGGGAGCCAATTTGTTCGGGAGCGAAGCCGTTCAACTACCAAGGTACCATCGTACACATACAGAGTTGTTTTTTCCATTTCAATGAGCAATTAAGCAACTATTGGTCCAGTTTGGACCATGTGTTGGGTGAAGAGGGATTTTCCTTGATCTGTCCTGAATCTTCCAACCCGCTGACCCATGCCTTGCCTTCTTGCCCACAGGTGGTTCAGCTCCCTCTCCTGGAAAAAGCTGGCGCTGCGTCAGATCGAGGCCCCCACCACCGTTCTGCTCAAGCAGGTATCGGGTGGAGGTGGGGGGCTCTTTGGGGGCAGCAAGGACTCCCCTCCAGCTGCCGTCTACCCTCACAATTGCCTACTTTTCCCCCTCCTCCTCCAGGGCTCCCCCTACATCAACTTCAAGCGCTTCTCTGTCTCCCGGCAGCAGCCCGAAGAGGAGTTCTCTGGCTGGGATGAAGACTTCTAAGCTCCTGGAACCACAGAGGGAGGGGGGGAGGGCAGGAAGACCCTTCCTTTGACCCCACAGACTGGAAGTGCAGCTGAGAGGGAGTCCCAGGAGCCTCTCTCTCCCCTCGAAATGCTTTTCAGCAGGGGCCCCCCAGCCTGGATGTCCTCAGCCCCCTGCCCCCCAGTGCTTGGCAAAGGCTCTCGTGTGCCCCTTCCTCTCCCCCCACAACTGCCTTCTCTGGGAGCTGATGGCTGCAGTGGGCTGAGTCACTGTGAAAGGGGGAGACCCTCCGATCTGCCTTGTCTCGTCCTGCTCAATGTGGAAAATAAAATTAGTTCAGGGAACAGTCTGGCCCCCGCTTCTACGATTTGGGCATGCGGGCGGGGGGGGGGGCAACTGCTGGTTCGCCTTCTGTCTCCCCCAGCTCTCCAGGTGCGACGACATTTGGAATACACTGTGTGCTGTTCTGGTCAGCTCACCTCAAACGGGAGATTGTAGAGTTGGAATCATAGAATCGTAGAGTTGGAAGAGACCACAAGGGCCATCCAGTCCAACCCCCTGCCGAGCAGGAAGCACCACCAAAGCATTCTTGACATATGCCTGTCAAGCCTCTGCTTAAAGACCTCCAAAGAAGGAGACTCCACCACACTCCTTGGCAGCAAATCCCACTGCCTCACAGCTCTTACTGTCAGGAAGTTCTTCCTAATGTTTAGGTGGAATTTTCTTTCTTGTAGCTTGAATCCATTGCTCTGTGTCCGCTTCTCTGGAGCAGCAGAAAACAACCTTTCTCCCTCCTCTATATGACATCCTTTTATATATTTGAAAATGGCTATCATATCACCCCTTAACCTTCTCTTCTCCAGGAAAAGGTTCAAAATAACCAAGGAGATAGAGCAACTCCCCTTTGAAGAAAAGCTGCAGAGTTTATGACTTTTTGGTTTAGAGCAGGGGTCAGCAAACTTTTTCAGCAGGGGGCCGGTCCACTGCCCCTCAGACCTTGTAGGGGGCCAGACTATATTTTGAAAAAAATATGAACGAATTCCTATGCCCCACAAATAACCCAGAGATGCATTTTAAATAAAAGGACACATTCTACTCATGTAAAAACACCAGGCGGGCCCCACAAATAACCCAGAGATGCATTTTAAATAAATGGACACATTCTACTCATGTAAAAACATGCTGATTCCTGGACTCTCCGCGGGCCGGATTTAGAAGGCGATTGGGCCACATCCGGCCCCCGGGCCTTAGTTTGGGGACCCCTGGTTTAGAGAAAAGGCCAGGAAGAGGCGACTTGATATAAAATTAGGCCTGGCCTGGAGAAAGTGGCTGCAGAAATGTTTTTCTTTCACTCTCATAATGCTGGAACTCATGGCTATCCAGTGAAGTTGAAGGTTGGGAGACTCAGGAGAGATAAAAGGAAGCCATTCACCACACAGCACAGAGTTAAACTGGGGAACTCCCTGCCACAGGAGGCAGTGCTGGTCACCAGCTTGGAAAGCCTTCAAAGTAGATTGGGCAAACTCATGGAAGAAGAGGGGGCTATCGATGGCTACTAGCCAGGAGGGCTCTGCTCTGCCCTCCACAGTCAGAGGCAGGAAGGCTTGTGAATTTCCAAGACTCTCTGGGAAGCAGAGGAGGAGAAAGAGTTTTTGTGTTTGTTTTTTTTTTTTTAACATACTTTTTATTAATTTTACAAAATACAAAAAAACAAAAAAACGGTACATACTTAAACCCCTTTTCCACCTCCTTCCTACCCACCCACATGGGTCCTCCCCTGCCACAGAAGTATCCCATGTTTGTGAACAGTCAGAAATGGTCCATTTTATGCTTGGATTTCTGTCCTCCTCCCCCTCCCCTGACCCCAAAGCCCCCCCCTGCCACCAGGGAGCTCCAGCAAACCAGGGCAGTACGCAGGAGGACATCCATCCAACCATCTATTGTTATACCAAAAAAAGAGAAAAATATAAATAGGAAAAAAAGGGGAAAAAGAAAGGGCGAAGAAAAAAAAGAAAAAGAAAAAAACAATACAAAACAGAAAAATTTTTCTTGCATTCATAGTTGAAAAACCATATTTTATGGGCTTCCCCTCCCCCCCTTCCCCGGTTTTCATCCCTTTTTTATCATCTGCAACAGTTTCTTACTTTATAAAAATACACCTTTGTATCTTATACAACTTATAAATCAATTGTTAACATTTTCATCTAATATTCAAATCACTGAAAATTCAAACTCCCATTTTCTCTTCCCGTGCCTAATTAATTTTTTTTTCTCCCTCTATAAGCCTCCATATTTTCACATTTTCCAAAACATTCACTTTTAAAACTATAACTATTCTCAATTTAACCTTACATCCCCGATTACCGGCTCCACCCCCCCCAATCCAGCAAATTCCAAAATCAGCAGACCAGTTATAAACCTGTTAATCCATCCTTATAATCACAACATCACTTTCCCTTCACCCCACCCCCTGTTTACAGTCTCTTGCCATCCAGGTCACCATACAGGACCCCTGAATTTCTTCTCTTCTCTGCATATTTTTTCCTTCTTCCCTGTGGGCGTTCTGGAGTTCCAATAATACCAGTCGTGCCCCCCTCAAAGGCAGGGCCCTCCATCCAACTTTTTGTAGAGTAGAGTCATCATTTTTTTCATGGTGTGTTTCATTTTGTGTTGAATCATCACAGTCCTCATCTTCATCTTTTCCTTCCCCATCATTGTCATTCTCACATTGCTCTTTCTCAGTGTCAAAAGCTTCATCTCCTAGAAAATCATATTCCGCCATCACCTCCTGAAATTTCTGCTGTAACTCCTGTCGTCGTGTCTCCTCTTGACATAACTCTATTCTTGTTTCCCACATTAAGGTCAAAACAGACCGCTGGAACTCAGGGGAACACTTTTTTGTTGACATATTTCAGTCCTGCCAAGGTCAAAACTTATCACGTGGGGTGGAATATGATCACAGTTTATTTTCTCGACTCCATTTTAACAAGCTGGCTGCATTCTTCAAGTCTTGTTAACAATAAAGTTCGAACTCACATTTCACAAGCACTTAAGCCAAAAAAGAAATTCCACAAAGTCCAGAAATACAAAGTGAAGTAAAAATTGACTTATAAATCCTGATCAACTCACTGGATTGCCTGGGCTGCCGGCTCCCGAGGGAAAGAAAGGTTTTTCTTAGGCTTTACCTCATTGCTGCAGGGCAGTCATAAACCACAGTCTCTCTCCCCTTTTCACCCTGCATCAAAGGGGATATTCTCTTTGATGCCTTTGAGGGATCCTTTTGAATTACAAATCTTCTGTTTATGGCTTCGGGTTTCTATTTACTGTCTCTTTGTTGCCGTGGGGGGGGGTGGCTTCCTCTTTTCTCCCCTCTCTCCCAGACCAAATTGTTTTATAATCCAAATCGTGAGGTTACTTACAGTCTTTTCCAATCGTTTTATTTTCGGAAGAATCCAGCGCTCTCCGCCTTCGGCTTGAAGCTTCTCCCTGCTAGAATAACGTTGCCGCTCAAAATGGCCCCCGCGACTTCTACCCTCCTCGCTCCGGAGCTCTTATTAGAGCTAACCGAAGAGTTGGGGAGTCCGGATTGGGTCTGTGCCGAGCAAATTGCCCTCGGGACGCCCTTCCCGAGGTTCTAAGGGGCGCAGCGTTGCTCTCGCTGCCCTCCCCACTCCTAGCAGAGACGGGCCGTCTCGGAGACGAGACGAAACCCCGCCGATCGACGCTGGCGCTGAACCCGGAAGCCAAGAGTTTTTGTGTTCGAATCCTGCTTGCTGGTTTCCCATAAAGGACACCCGGCTGGCACTGTGAGAAGGGGATGCCAGTGGGCCGCTGGCCTGATCCAGCTAATGGCTCTTCTTATGTTCTTACGTTCACCCAAGGCAGGATCGTGGAGCCTTCCAGCTGTTGCTGACTCCAACTCCCAGCAGTCTCTGCAGCCAGCTAGGCAGCCAGTTAGGCATACCAAGGGAAGATGGGCGTTGGAGTCCAGCAAGACCACAGGAGGCACCAGCAGCCCCCCCCCCATGTCTCTCTCCCCAACCCGACAATCCCAGATTTACAGAAACTGTCCCGGTTTCTGGTTTGATCCCAGATTGTCCCATTTTTTTCCTTTGGACGTCCCTATTTTCATGGCAGAAATGTTGGAGGGTGTGGAATAAGATGTTCCCAGGGCTTTTTTCCCAGCCGGAGCTCGCAGGAACTCTGTTGTGGCAACTCCCTCTAAGAGAATGAGGGGTTCATGGTGGGTTCCGGCACCTCTTTTGCTAGAGAAAGAGCATCAGGTCCCCCCAACCTAGACTCTGCTGTGGCTTCAGGTTCCATCTGGTCATAAAGGTAAAGGTAAAGGGACCCCTGAGCATTAGGTCCAGTCGTGACCGACTCTGGGGTTGCGCGCTCATCTCGCATTATTGGCCGAGGGAGCCGGCGTATAGCTTCCAGGTCATGTGGCCAGCATGACAAAGCCGCTTCTGGCAAACCAGAGCAGCACATGGAAACGCTGTTTACCTTCCCGCTGTAGCGGTACCTATTTATCTACTTGTATTTTGACGTGCTTTCGAACTGCTAGGTTGGCAGGAGCTGGGACGGAGCAACGGGAGCTCACCCCGTCACAGGGATTCGAACCGCCGACCTTCTGATCAGCAAGCCCTAGGCTCAGTGGTTTAACCACAGCGCCACCTGGGTCCCCTACCAAGGCACCCTAAGGTAAAGGTAAAGGGACCCCTGACCATTAGGTCCAGTCGTGACCGACTCTGGGGTTGCGCGCTCATCTCACATTATTGGCCGAGGGAGCCGGCGTATAGCTTCCAGGTCATGTGGCCAGCATGACAAAGCCACTTCTGGCAAACCAGAGCAGCACACGGAAACACAGTTTACCTTCCTGCTGGAGCGGTCCCTGTTTATCTACCGGTACTTGCACTTTGACGTGCTTTCGAACTGCTAGGTTGGCAGGAGCTGGGACCGAGCAACGGGAGCTCACCCTATCACAGGGATTCGAACCGCTGAGCTTCTGATCAGCAAGCCCTAGGCTCAGTGGTTTAACCCACAGCGCCACCTGTGTCCCGCCCATCTGGTCATAAGCAGGGCTTTTTTTCTATTTAAAATGTTTAGGGATACTCTCATTTTGACTCAAGAAAACCACCATTTTATAGTTCAAACCGGAAAAATAAATACAGTAAATGGACAAAAGTACAAAGATGCACAAAATGTTTAGGGGTATGCATACCCCTGCCCCCCCCCCCCTGGAAAAAGCACTGGTCATAAGAGAACATTTCCTTTTCTTTGGAAGCCACCCAGGGTGGCTGGGGAAACCTAGCCAGATGGGCAGGGTACAAATATTATATTATATATTATTATTATTATTATTATTATTATTATTATTATTATTATTCTCAGGAGTAAGTAGCTCTGATCCTCTTACGAGGACCATTTAAAGAATATAAATAAATAACATAACTTATGCTCCACAGAACGGGGGGGGCTGTTAGTCTAGTTCAGGGGGGGCCAACTCCCAGGAGACTGTGATCTATTCACAGTTAAAAACTGGCAGTGATCTACTCCCTTTTGGGGGGGTTCAGGCAGGTCAAAGTTGAGCTTTTTTAGGAAGGAGGGAGGCCCATTTGGGGGGGCTTCAGGTGAAAGTTGTTGAGTTTTTTCAGGGAGGAGGTAAAATGTTGAGCTTTTTAAAGGGGAGCCAAAGTTGTTCAGCTTCTTTGGATGGAACCAATGATCTATCAGTGATCTACCGCAGACGTTCAGTGATCTACCGGTAGATCATGATCTACCTGTCGGACATGCCTGGTCTAGTTCTTCCTTTTTCTTTTTAATGGGGCCTCTGTCCTCCTCTTGCCCTGTCACCTAAAGAAAGACAGATGAAGACAGACAGTGGTGGTTTTGAAACGCGCCTTCTGAAAGGGCTCCATCCCGGTTAGCGAGCAAGTGCCCCACATTTAACCCTCCAGGACAGGCGGCGATGGGGGGGGGGGGTCGAAGAAGACGCATTGCGTGACATGATCCAGGGCGCAAGAATCCGCCTCCGTGACAAGACGGCCACTCCTGCCTCCGTTCCGGCTGCTTGGAGAACCACGGCTGCAAACACAGCTTTTGTGTTTGAAACACCCCCCAAAAAAAACCCAGAAGAAGAGCTTTTGCGGAGCTGAAATTGCCTCGGGGAACAAAGAATGCATGATGTTCCGCCTGCTCTGAAAGAGAGACGACAAGCGCTTCAGTGCCTCTGAAAAGATTTCCAAGCTTAGTCACTCCTGGTTTCCACGGAAAACTGTGATTCGTGTCGGGGGGAGGGGGCTGGGGGGGCTCATGACGCCTGACAGGGAAGCCTGGCAACCCCCAAAGTTCCTCCCCCTAGAACTGGGTTTCCAGCTACCGGTGTACGGACCTTCGTCCCGTCCCGTCCCGTCCCTCCATCTCTGCCGCCCCCTCTGCCTCTTGCGGACGCAGGACCGGACCTGCATCAAGAGAGAGTGTTTTTTTTGGGGGGGTCTTTGTCCTCCTGGGCAGCAAGGCTTTCTCTTCCCCTGCGCCCCCTTCCGTGGTCGGTCCCGGGGACGGCCTGACAGCCACGCGGGCGCAAGATGCCAAGTTTTTTTGGGGGGGGGAGAAGGGAGATCAAAGGGGGCTGGTACCCTCAGGGTCAAAGGGCAGAGGGAAAAAGTTGGGTTGGGGCAGGCAAGGCCCCTGAGGGCTTTGAGGGTTATGGATGTGGGGCTGTGAATAGGGGAGAGAGGGGCATGTTTTTTGAATCAGAATGGTAACAGTGGAAGGGACCCCCCAAGGTCATTCAGCCCAACCCCCTGCAATGCAGGTACCACAGCTAATGAATCCCTGACATGCCCCCCCAACCTCTATAAAAAGGTCCAATGAAAGGGAGTCAAAGGACCACGTGGTTTTCTAAAGGGAGAGTCAGCAGCTCTCTGAAGCTAAGCAGGTCTGAGTCTGGTCAGTGCCTGGATTGGAGACCCCCAGCAAGCCCCCAACCCCTGTCTCAGCCCCCCTGGGTTCCACCCCCCGAAAGAAGCCAGGATGTGAAGGTAGGAAAGAAATAAGGATCCTTTGCATCAGGCCAAGGTTGTGATGGCATTTAAATGAAGAGAAGGTTAAGGGGTGATATGATAGCCATGTTCAAATATATGAAAGGATGTCATATAGAGGAGGGAGAAAGGTTGTTTTCTGCTGCTCCAGAGAAGCGGACACGGAGCAATGGATTCAAACTTCAAGAAAGAAGATTCCACCTAAACATTAGGAAGAACTTCCTGACAGTAAGAGCTGTTCAGCAGTGGAATTTGCTACCAAGGAGTGTGGTGGAGTCTTCTTCTTTGGAGGTCTTTAAGCAGAGGCTTGACAGGCATATGTCAAGAATGCTTTGATGGTGTTTCCTGCTTGGCAGGGGGTTGGACTGGATGGCCCTTGTGGTCTCTTCCAACTCTACGATTCTATGATTCTAAATGCCCTGGAGTCAGGCGGAGGGAGGTGTTGCCTTGTTTGCCAGTGGAAAGAGCAAAAGGGCAAGAGGGGGGTAGTTGGTGACACAACAGTTTAAAATTAACTGCTTTAAGTTGGGCATAAAGTTCCCAAACGCTGATTCTCAATCCTCAATCCATGGCCAGAAGACTGGAGTGGAAGGCCACCTTCAGATCTATATTCACCAAGTGGTTGGTGTCGGACATCATCAGATGGTCCTGGGCAGTGTTTGAAATTCGCCAGGTGCATTTTGCACCTGCATATCTGCCACTTGAGACCCAGTGAAGATGCCCAGGCGCCAGGATGATGCCTGGCATCTCCACCACCTGGAGGGGCATCCCTGGGGATCCTGGGTTCTTGACTGTTTTCACACATTTCAGACTTGCCCACCTCTCCTCCCTGCTGAGAAGCTGTTATTGTGAACCCCCCCCCCAATGCCTCATTCAGTAAAGACCTCTGCCCGCCTGCAGCCAAAATACCTGAGACCTAAGCCCAGAGAGCGGCATTTGTGAATACCCCGCTCCTGCTCTAGTTGAAATTCTAACTGTGGGCTCCTGGGGGCAGAGACCTGGGATGGATCTACACACAGGGAAAAAAATGCGTTAAATAAGTCATAAATTAGGGTTTGTTTTTTGTTGTCATGATCTGTGTAAAATGGTGTAGAAAAGTTTTCTGCTCTACAGCGCCGTCTGGTGTCACAGTGTTATAACGCACGTAGAGCGTTTTTTCTTTACTAGTGTAGCAGAGTCCCGGGTTTCGACTCGTGTTGCTCTGTAAAACACCACGTGGCACGGATGGTTCCAGATGGAGGACGGTGGCAGCGGTGGCTGAGGGAGGTGGTGCCCTTTTGAGGTGCAAGGGAGACACACACAACCCCCCCCCCCGGTCCTTGGAAGCCTCAGTGCCAGTTGCTGCAGGAGGGGCTGCAGTGAGCAGCCTCAGGGCAGGGCAGGGCTGCTCATCTCAAGGCCCAACGCAGAACTGCAAAGCCTCCTTGTTATTTTTGCTCTTGGGTGTGTAGTTTATGCAATCTTGTTATCTTTCTGGTACGGAAATGCCTTTTTTCATATGTTGTTACATTTGGCAGTGTGTTGTTTTGCTATGTTGTTATGAAACAGATGTTTGCATCGTTTGGCTTTGAAACGCACTCCTGCTTTCTTTGTCGTAGCTGATTTAAGTGTGACATTTTGTGTGTGGAAAAACAGCATAGAAATAAAAACAGTGAATGAATGAATGAATGGTCCCCGGATGACAGAGAAAAGCACAGGGCCGTGGTTGGTGGTTGTTGTTTTTTTATAAAAAAAAAAAGTTGTGTTTCTTTATTCAATAATTATATTGATAGCTGAGTTGGGCCTTTACACAGCATATACATGAAGGGTGACCCACACAGGAGACGGGGCTGGAGGGAGGCCCCTTCCTCCTAATCTTCTTCTTCCTCCTCCTCCTCCTCTGCCCACCACCCCCTCCTCCTCCCTCCCCCCAGTCTTGCAAAGGGGCCTCTCCTCCTTGTCTCACGTAAATGGCGGTGTTGGCTCCTTGCGGTGGGGCTCCCGTGTCTGGCCCATCCATGGCAAGCATGGCATAGCATTGGCATCTGAGCAGCTCTGCAGTGGACGTGGCGAGAAGAGGCAGCCCCAGCGGTGGCAAAGCTGTGACAGAGAGCCAAGGGGGCAAGCCGGCTGGTGGTGGAGGGCAGTGGCACGAGGAGGGAGGGGGAGGGAGGGAGGGGGTCCTTTCTCTGGGGTACGACAGACACAGATAAATAACAAAAGGGACCTTTTCATTCCCACTGGGCCACGGATCCAGCTGGTATTGAAGTGGCACTTTCTGATGGCCTGAGCAGTGGCACACACACACACACCCCGCCAGGCCTGGGGAGATGAGTGGGCAGAGGGCAGAATGCTGCCTTCAGGACCCACTCGCTCCTCCCCACAGCCTGCAGCGCCTTGGGAAGAGAGAGAGTCTTTGCAAGCTTTGTGCTGCCCCGTGGCTGGCAGGGAGGCCAAGGGGCAGAGGGTGCCAACAAGAGGAGAGCCTGGCGGCTGCAAAGAACACTCTCCCTGCAGTGCTGGCCCAATTCCTGGGTGGCCCAGAGGTGGGGGGAGGGGAGGCTTGGCTGGGGCTGCAAGAGGGCAGGGTGGAGGGATCCTCAGCTCTCCCTTCCCAGACTGGACGGAGGCGCCGCTTCAGCAAGCCCCCTTTGCCAGCCCAGAAGCCAACTAGACCCCCAAGTCCTCCTCGTAGAGCAGGGCCGCACTGAAGACAGTCAGTGGCTCATCCGAGGAGCGGGCCAGACGGCCAGAGACCAGGTCCACACAGAGAGTTTCTCCAGCCTCCATGGGGACGACGAGGGTGAAGACGGCCAGGGCTCCCGTGCTGGGCTGGCTCTCAGCCACCGGCTTGTTCTCCAGGCCTTCGGGCTGGTAGCCAGCCGAGTCGCTGCGGGCGATGGCCTGGTTGGAGCGGGAGAGGACCGCCTCGATCTTCTCCCCCCGGTGGCCGGTCAGGATGGCGCTGACCAGGTAGCGGCCAGGAAACGGAGCGGTGAAGATTCCTGCGGGGAGGAGAGACCAGTTACAGGTGCCTGGCCTGGGTCCTCCCTCCTGCCTTGCACCCCACCCAAAGCACCCTCCCCTGCTTTGGGAGCCCCCTGAGAACATCAGAACATTAGAAAAGCCCACTGGATCAGGCCAGTGGCCCATCAAGTCCAGCATCGTCCTCTCAGAGTGTCCAACCAGATTCCAGTTTCTGTTTGGATCCCGGAATATCTCGTTTGTCAGCAGGGTCACGCCAGAGCACCTCCTGGGAGTGGGAATGTGGAGGATAGTAAGAGAGGATATATTGATTAAATATGATCCTTCCTCACTCACGCTAGGGAGCTAGTAGCAGAACACATTTCCTTGTTCATTGCAGGAAACTAGTTGATGGATTCGTGAGAATCATTTGAGTTCAGCAATTCAGTCTGGCTTGTCCAGATTGGATTGTTCCTGGCAAATCCCCTTTAGTTCCCTCTTAAAAACAATAATGACATAACAGTATTCTTTTAAAAGTAACGATAAGGTTTACTTACGTTCAGTTCACAGTATAGTCCTGAAGGCAGGCTTTAGATTGTAGTTAGTTACAGAGAAAAGTGCGGCTTCATCCTCTTGTGAGCCCATGTGCTGCTGGCTGAGAGCCAGCAGACAGCAAAAGGCATCAAGATGGGATAAGGCGGGAAAGGGAAGATAGCTTTGTGACCAGCCCTTCTGTAGGGTCTGCCAAGGTCACGCCCATCTACCTGGTCACATGCAGGGGGAGGGAGCTCCAGACCAGGTGTGACAGGAAGTCCTCCTGGTTGCAGCAACAATCCCCTGTGTGTCCACTCTGGGCAAACAGGAAATGCTGTATTTGACTGCTTCAGTGATGTTCCATCCCACACTGGGATCACCTGGGTGACTGTCAAAAGGACGTGGTGAAGTGCCTCGGGTTACAGGCGCTTCAGGTTACAGACTCTGCTAACCCAGAAATAGTACCTCGGGTTAAGAAATTTGCTTCCGGATGAGAGCAGAAATAGGGCGGCGGCGGCGGCAGTGCAGCAGCAGGGGGAGTCCCATTAGCCAAAGTGGTACCTCAGGTTAAGAACAGTTTCAGGTTCAGAACGGACCTCCAGAACGAATTAAGTTCTTAATCCGAGGTCCCACTGTATTTGTAACTAAGCCTGCCTTCAGGGATCCACCTGTGGACTGGTGTACATAAACTTCTTTTTATTGACTTTGAGTAAGATTGTGGCGTCTTTATTATTTCAAGAGGGATTCAAGGGAACTTACCAGGAACGTACAATTCAGTCTGAGACAGACTGAATTGTATAATAGTGAGAAGCTCACATGAGCCTGCAGCCAGCTCTATCTGCTGTGCTTGTAAAAGGGGAATGTAAACTCTGCTAAGTAAAGGAACTTGCTAGCGCAAGTTAGGAAGGATATTAATAAGGAATATATCCTCTCCCGCCACCCTGAGCATTCCCACACACCTGTCTTTCTGAGGCTCTCCCACCCCAAGCCCCTTCTTCTCCTTCCCTCATTTCTCAGCCCCTCACTGACCAGATTTCGGGTCGTAGGAGTCCCCGTCGTTCAGCAGCACCCGGTCGAAGGCTATGGTCCCCGTCTCCACGTGGCGGGCGGTCAGTGCTGCAGTGAAGGAGACCTTGGGCGTCGATCCAGGTGGCCCAGGCAGGCCTGCAAGTGGACAGGGAGAAGGGGGCGGGGGGGGGGGGACAGAAAAACTTTCAGGGACTTCTCCCTTTCTCCCTGCATTGACCACCCACAATAACTGGCTCTCAAGAACTGGCTGGCTTCTGTGCTGGCAACTCACTCTGTATGTTCCTGCTTCCCACATAACACCTGTTCTGCATTTGTACGAATTCAGTCTCTTAGTGGGGCACCACCTGCACTTCGGAACTCCCTGCCTCTTGACATCAGGTTGGCGCCTTCACGCGACTCTTTTTGGCGCCTGCTAAAAACATCCTTGCTTAGACAAGCCTGCCCAGATGTTTAGAAAGTTGACGCAATCCTGTTTTTAGTCTGTTTTTATTTTAACTTTCCAGATGTCTTAAATGACTGCCATTAATATTCCTTAGGATAATTTTATTGCTTTGTCTTTTTTGTAAACCTATTTGATGTGATTTTTAAAAAAACAATCAAGCAATTTATAATTTTATGAAATAAATAACTAAATAAACCCGGACACTTCCACCCAGGCCTGTCCAGCTGTCCAGCTGCTCCTCATAGCAGGGACCTGGGGACTCAGCCACATTAGTCAAAAAACAGCATTTTGAATGTGTTATAAACCTGCAACACCAAGATGGTGCTGGAGAGCAAAAAAAAAAATCTAAGCGTTCTTCCATAGTGTTTTTCCTTTTCTTTTAATAGAATCATAGAGTTGGAAGAGACCACAAGGGCCATCCAGTCCAACCCCCTGCCGAGCAGGAAACACCATCAAAGCATTCTTGACATATGCCTGTCAAGCCTCTGCTTAAAGACCTCCAAAGAAGGAGACTCCACCACACTCTTTGGGAGCAAATTCCACTGCCGAACAGCTCTTACTGTCAGGAAGTTCTTCCTAATGTTTAGGTGGAATCTTCTTTCTTGAAGTTTGAATCCATTGCTCCATGTCTGCTTCTCTGGAGCAGCAGAAAACAATCTTTCTCCCTTTTTGTTTTAATGATTTAAATTCTGACTTATTTAGAGTGTGTTTTTTCTGTCTGTGTAGATCCACCCAAGGGCCTTTTCGCAAGCTCTTTGGGAGGGCAATGGTGTTGCACAGCCCAGCTTCATCCCCTGATCTCTCCAGAGGGCAAAGACCCCCGTTCGCCTCCCTGGGGAGCTATTGCTGGGTAGTCCTGAGCTCCCTTTAAGGAGCTGCCTGGAGTCCCAAGGCTCACCCCCCCCACACACACACAGACACTGCCTGGAATCTAGCTTCCCCACAGAGGAGGGAACAGGGTATGTGGAAGCAGGATTAGATGACTGGCCGTGCTGGCCGCTGGAGATGCTGGAACCCAGTGGCACTGGGAGGACACCAGTTCCTCCCCCCCCCCCCGCTGGAGTGGACAGGAACACCCCTGCCCCCCCCCAGCCCTCGCAGCTGTGCGCGGTCATTACCTTGTTCTCCGGGGAGACCTGCAAGAGACAAGGGAAGACGGGTGAGAGGTGGGAGGGGTCATCCCCATCCCACTTGTTAATTAATTAATTGCTATTAGTGTTATTCTATTTATTCAGATCCCGCCTTTGAACCCGGGCCAGGATTCAAGGCGGCTTGCACAAATTAAGACACAGTTAAGAGATGCAAAGCTATCAAACATATCATGGGTCATTGTTTAAAAGTAATCAAACCCTAACAGAATGAAAACAAATCTCTTAAGATACAGATAATATTGTCCTGAATATAAGCCACACCCAAATATAAGCTGCACCTTTAAAATTGGAGGGGAGTAGGAAAAAAAGAAAAAGCCCTTGAATATAAGCTGCTCCCTTCCTTGCTCCTGGTAAGGTTGCAAATATAAGCCACACTTTTAAACTTTTCATGGTTGGAATTTGGGGGGGGGGGGTTGAGGCTTATATTTAGGGAAATATGGTAAAAACAGTCTGGCACTATTACAAGCCCTTTCCTTTAGAAATAAAATAAAATAGTCAGTTCCCAAATGCCTGTTGGAATAAGGGAGTCTTTAGCTGCCGGTGGAAAGACAGCAAGGAGGGAGCCAGTCTAACTTCTCAAGGCAGGGAGTTCCTAAGATGCCTAGGAGCCACCACCAAGAAGGCCCTCTCCTGCGTCTGCAACAAGCAGGACTGGAGGTATTAATGAATGACCAACTCCCTCGAGACAAGACTGGGTGCTCTCCAGAAGGGAGACAGGGGGGGGGGGTCGTGTGTGGTCAGCCAGGCAGGTGTGCACACCTGAGGTGGTGGAAAAGGCCTCTTGTGGAGGGGTGGCTGTGGGGTTGGCAGCTGCCACTCACACAGCTCACAGTCTCAAATGGGGCAGGGAAGGGGATCCCCTCCCAGTGCACCACCCCCTCTGTCCAGGAGAGGGCGCCACCCACTGCAGCACATGGAGGGTTAATTGTTCTGGGGAGACTCTTGTGACCTTCCAAAGGCCCCGATCCCCTGGTGCTCCCAGGGCAAGGAAAGGGGGTTGTTGGGGCACAATAGGCTCCGGGAAGCCAAGCAACCCCCAAATTGTAGAGTTGGAAGGGATTCCCAAAGGTCATCTAGTCCAACCCCCTTCCGAGGTAGGCACAGAACCATAGGACAGTAGAGTTGGAAGGAGCCCAGAGGGTCATCTTGGTGCTCCACTGTCAGACATCAGGATACAAAAACTCAGCCTGGCCAGCTGCTCACCTGGAGGCCCCACAGGGCCGGTCCTTCCGTCCTTGCCAGGGGGCCCAACTGGGCCTATGGCCCCCTGCTTCCCCATGGGGCCCTCCGGTCCAGGGGGCCCTGGAGGTCCTGTGGATGGAGAAGAACATTAGATGTCTAGGCAGAGACAGAGGCAAGAGGCCCCACCTGCTGTGGGATGTGAAACACAAGAGCAGTCAAATGGACATAGAAGGGGATGTCTAGACCAGCCAGTTTTCCTCTGCATGTGACTAGAGGTGGGCGTGGCCTCACCTGTGCAGGTAACACAAAAGCATTGGGCTGGCCGCCATCTCTCTCTCTCTGACTTCGTTTGCCAAAGAAGCAACATCTGCTTAGCCAGAAATGCTCTCTTGAGAGAGGTCAAAGGAGCTATCTCCTTATGGGATAGTTTCCAGGTGTATGTTCCTTATTCTAAGCTAAGTCTGCCTTCTGGGATCCTGTTGTGAACAGAATGTGAGGGAGCAAACTCTTTTTATACTTTTATAGAAGACTGTGTCATAGAATCATAGAATCATAGAGTTGGAAGAGACCACAAGGGCCATCCAGTCCAACCCCCTGCCAAGCAGGAAACACCATCAAAGCATTCTTGACATATGCCTGTCAAGCCTCTGCTTAAAGACCTCCAAAGAAGGAGACTCCACCACACTCCTTGGTAGCAAATTCCACTGCCAAACAGCTCTTACTGTCAGGAAGTTCTTCCTAATGTTTAGGTGGAATCTTCTTTCTTGTAGTTTGAATCCATTGCTCCGTGTCCGCTTCTCTGGAGCAGCAGAAAACAACCTTTCTCCCTCCTCCATATGACATCCTTTGATATATTTGAACATGGCTATCATATCACCCCTTAACCTTCTCTTCTCCAGGCTAAACATACCCAGCTCCCTTATCTTGCCTTATCTTTTGCGTGTCTTATCTTTTATGAGGGACTAAAGGGGGAAATACCAGGACAATATTATTATAGAGGCTTTAGCGAGCCTGAGCAACGCATACGCTGTGTGACTTTAAAAGGGGAATGTTACTCTGCTAAATTGTGAAATTTGTTAACACAAGTTGGAATAGGAAATAATCCAATAATATATTCTCTCCATCCCTGAACATTCCCATACCTGCCCCCCCACCCGGTCTGCCCCAGAGTCTGTACCTGTGAGGTCTTGCAGGGTGAGGCCATGCAGCTGCCCCTGCAAGGTCTGGAGAGAGCCGTTGAGGGTGCTGAGCCGGCGGTGGATGGTGCCCAGCTGGCTGCCGTGGATCTTGTCCAGGAGGGCTCCGTGGGTCTGCAGAGTCCCGTTCACGTCCCGCAGGCAGCCCCACAGGGCCGAGACGTGCTTGTCCAGCCCCTCCTTGATCTTGCGCAGGCTCCCGGAGACCGTGTCCAGCCTCTCGCACGCCCCCTCCAGCTTGGCCAGCCTCTCCGCCAGCCCCCCGGAAGCCCGCCGGCAGTCGGAGGCCTCCACGCGTAGGGCGCCCCCAAAGCGCTCCACCTCGCGGCCCAGCACCTGGAAGCGCTCGTCGCTCTCGCTGACGTGCTCCGTCACCTCCTGCTGCACCCGGTTGATCTCGGCGATGATGTGGTCCTTGGTGGTGCCCAGTTCGTGGATGTCGGTCTGGTGCTTCTCCACGGTGGCCTGCAGCCCAGCCAGCGTCTCGTTCAGGGAGCTGAAGCCCAGGATGACCTCCGACAGCTTGCCCTGCAAGGACTGCAGGTGGACGCTGGAGCTGCCCCCGATCACGCTGAAGCCGTCCAGCGGCCGGGAGGCGTCCCCTGCTTCCTTGCCGCCGCCGCTGCCCAGGTTAGGGCGCTGGCCGGGAGGCTGGCAGGCAGCCTGGCAGACCTCCACCTCGGACCGCAGCTGGCCCACCTCCTCGCGCAGCTCAGCGCACTCCTGTCCGCAGGAGAGCTGCTCTAGCCCCCGGAACTCCTTCTCCAGCTCCTCCAGACGCTGCCGGGTACGGTTGGCCTGCAGCACCAGCTCAGGGGGCCCGGCACTGACGGAGACCACCACGCGGTTCTCCAGCTCGCCAACCTCCCCTGCCAGCCTGCTGAGGGCGTCGCTGTGGGAGCCCACCAGACCCTGCAGGCTGCGCAGCTTCCCCGAGATGTCCAGCTGGTGGAGGTTGCTGCCCAGAATGCGCAGCTGTCCCTCGGTGTCGAGCAGCCTCCTCTCCAGGTCGCTCAGGATGGTGCTGATCTGAGAGTCCTGGTTGCCCGCAGGGGCACAGACCTGCGTGCAGGCATGGGCCGTGCTGTGCACCCGCTCCAGGGCCCCCTGCTGCTGCAGGCTGCTGTCCTTCAGGGCGCCCACGTCCCTCGACAGGTTGGCCAGCGCCCGCCCCACGTGGCTCTGGAAGTCGTTCAGGCGGGAGAAGGCCGAGTCCAGCTGGCCCTCGGCACGGCGCAGCCGCTCGTCCGCCCCTTCCAGCATGACCTGCAGGTCCCCAAAGTGCTCCTCCAGGCTGCGCTGCGTGGTGTTGACGCGGCTCTCCACCTCCGTCATGCGCCGATCCACGCTCCACGGAGGGGGCGGGGGTGTCCTCCGCCCAGCCAGGTGCTCACTGAGGCCGGAGAGGGCCTCCGTCACCCCGTCGAGGCGCCGCTCCAGGCCGCTCACCCTGCTCTCCGCCCGGGCGCAGCAATCCTCGGGTGGCTGGGAGCCCAGGCGGCTCACGTGTTGCCGGACGGCGTCCACGGCATCCCGGTTCCGCTGGTCCACGGAGGCCACCAACTTCTCCAGAGCCCGCATGCGGTCCTGGTCCTCCTCCCGCTGCTGCCGCAGCTCGTGGACACCTGTCACGCAGGAGGAGCAGGTTTCGTGGATGGTCCGCTCCACCTCCCGCAGGACCTCGCCGTGGACGTCTGTCCCGCCTCCCTGCGCCGCCACCCCCTGCCCGTTCTCGTGGTTGGAGATGCGGTTGTCTAGGCGCTGCAGGTGGCGCTGGATCTCGTTGAGGGTCTCCTTCATTTCCGGGTGGGCGGCTGCGTCCGCCGGCTGCTTGCCATTCAAGGAGGACTCCACAGCCCTGCGGACGTCCTCGGCCAGCTTGGTATTGCTGGTCTCCATGGTGGACTGCAGGTCCTGCAGCTGTTTGCTCAGGCGCTGGACTTTTTCTTCCAGCTGTTTGACCTTCTCGGAGTCCCTGTGCCCTGGGAGAGGAGAGGAGAGAGAGAGAAGAGAAGAGAACCACATCAGGACACCTCCACTCTGTCCAGGTCTGTCATCTGGCAAAGCAGCTGCTCCACACAGCAGGGAATCAGACCCTCTAGTCTATGCAAGGGAACTAAGCTAAGCAATGGATTCAAACTTCAAGAAAGAAGATTCCACCTCAACATTAGGAAGAACTTCCTGACAGTAAGAGCTGTTCGGCAGTGGAATTTGCTACCGAGAAGTGTGGTGGAGTCTCCTTCTTTGGAGGTCTTTAAGCAGAGGCTTGACAGGCATATGTCAAGAATGCTTTGATGGTGTTTCCTGCTTGGCAGGGGGTTGGACTGGATGGCCCTTGTGGTCTCTTCCAACTCTAGGATTCTAGGATTCTAAGCTGCACTATGCTGATCCTGAGCTGCTGGTGAGCTCCCATCTAAGGTCTTGCAAAGACGCTTTGAGAATGTGCAGGAATGGAAACGCCTGGATCAGGAGAATAGAGACAAAATTGGACTCAGCTCCACGGACCGAATTTACTCCATGCCTCTTTCAAAGCTAACCTCCAAGGCTGAGGTTATGAGCTTAAATCACCCAAGAGTTGGCCAGCCTCACATAACCAACATGCTTAAGTCTAATTAAGGCATGAAGGTGTTTAATACCATAGAGCAAGGTGTCCTGTCAGGCTTAGCTAGTTCCATTTCCCTTATGGCTAATCAAACCTATTGTTCTGACAGTCTGCTTGCGAAGAGGTTTGAGTTGGTTGCTCCAGCTTAGACCGCATGGCTCTCACAAGCCACTCTTCAGTTCCGATGCCAATAATTTAGGAACTTTCACCACTTTCTAACAGCTAATTTTTCCTGCCTGTGCAACTTGTCTGAAGCACAGGAACCTGACCATTTTTAACTTAACAAGTGTGTGGTCTTTTTCCTTTGCTGGAGGGAGAGGGGAACTTTGGAACTTGCATTAAAGGGCATATTTTAAAGGTCTAAGAGATGGGCTTCTCTCACCAAAGAGTACTTGCCCCAAACTTAAAGCTCTGCATCAGGAATTCTCTCTCATTCATCTATCTATCGATCGATCTATCTATCTATCTATCTATCTATCTATCTATCTATCTATCTATCTATCTCTATCTATCTATCTATCTATCTATCTATCTATCTATCTATCTATCATCTATCATCTATCTATCTATCTATCTATCTATCTATCTATACACACACACACACACACACACACACACACACACACACACACACACACTAGTAGGTAGCTGTGTTGGTCTGACATAGATACAAGATCTCAAAGTAGCTGTCTTATTACAAAATAATTTCAGAAATAGACTGGAAAGAGAAGTTGGTGAATTGCAACTTATTACCAAACTTAAAACCATGGAGAGACCTGGTCTGAATATACATGATAAAGCTATTTTTAGCCATCTCACCCCTTGCTTTTTCCTGTAAGACCAATTGCAGTCATTAACAGTCGTCAACAGGTTTACCACACCTATCAGCCAATCACCCATTCTCACCACCCTTCTGAATAATACCCCTCCCCATCTTCTCACTGTATATAAGGGTCTGAAGACTTCTGTTTCCAGTGTATCTGAAGAAGTGTGCATGCACACGAAAGCTCATACCAATGACAAACTTAGTTGGTCTCTAAGGTGCTCCTGGAAGGCTTTTTTTAAAAAAAAAATTTTGTGTGTGTGTGTGTGTGTGTGTGTGTGTGTGTGTGTATCTCGTGCCACCAGGTTTGGCATTGTGACATTGGTGACTTGGCCTGCAGAGGTGGGGGAGATGTGTGGGTCCAGCCCCCCGCCTCGGCCTCCTGGGTTGAGGTGGCAGAGCATCTTCCCCCCTGGATCCTCCCCGGGGTACCTTCTCCGCCCAGACCGCTGAGCGTGTTGCTGAAGCCGGAGAGGTTGGGACGGACAGGCTGAGTACGTGGGCGGGGGGTGGTGGGTGGCATCCCGCCTTCGGCACAGTCGTCACCCGAGTAGCCGGGGCAGCAGCGCCACTCCATGTCCGAGACAGTCTTGTAGGCCACCTTGTAGCGAGGGCGAACGAAGCTTCGGTACCTGCTGGTTGGGAGAAAGAAAAGCACCTGATAACCAGGACTGGGACTGGGACTGGGGGGGAGGGGTGCCCTGAGTTCCAGCCACATGCCCAGGCCAAGGAGCAAGTGTTTCAGAGAGCTGACAGTTAGGGATTCTTCAGGGGGTTGGAGTGGGTGACTCTTGGGGTCCCTTCCAACTCTACAATTATAGAAATCATTGGAGGTTTTAAAGCAGAGATTGAGTGGCCACCTGCCACAGATGCTTTAATGGTGGTTCCTGCATTGCAGGGGGTTGGGCTCCATGACCTTTGGAGGTCCCTTCCGTTGGATGTAACATCACAGAAAGCAGTCAAGGACAACATTTCCTGTTTGCCCAGAGAGGACACACGGGGGATGTTGCTCCAGCCAGAAGGACTTCCTGTCACACCTGGTCTGGAGCATCCTCCCCCTGCGTGTGACCAGGTAGATGGGCGTGACCCTGGCAGACCCCATAAAAGGGCTGGTCTTGATGCCGCTCTCTTGATGCTCTTTTGCTGTCTGCTGGCTCTCCGCCAGCAGCGCATGGGCTCAATCCCCATATGGGATAAACTCACACTCTCTTCTGTAACTACAAGCTAGAGCCTGCCTTCAGGATCATACTGTGAACTGGGTGCAAGTAAACGTCTTGTTACTTTGAAGAGAAGACTGTTGTGTCCTTATTCTTTTTAAGAGGGAATAAAAGGGGAATTTACCAGGATCAATTCAGTCTGGACAAGCCAGACTGGGTTGCTTAACTCAATGAGATTCTAACAAATCTACCAACTAGCTTCCTGCCATATACAGGGGAACATACTCTGCTACCAGCTCACTAGCATGAGTGAGGAAGGATAATATTCAATCAATAGATCCTCTCCTACTATCCACAACATTCCCACATCTTCCAGTTCTACAGTTCTATTACTCCAGGCATGTCCAAAGTCCGTTTCGGGGGCCTAATCTGGCCCGTTGGTTGATTTAATCCAGCCCCCGTGGCAGTATATGTCCTGGGGTGAAATCCTAAAAAACAACTTCAATCCTAAAAAAAGCTCAACAACAACTTACAACTTTGGTCAGCCCTCACGCATGTTCACTTCATTAAATCTGGCCCTCTTTGAAAAAAGTCTGGGCACCCCTGCTTTTGGTCTGGTCTAGTGGGCCTCCATCTGTCTTGAGAGACAATGGAGTATACCTCTGGGGGTGAAGTAAAATCACTGCATTGGAAGCACTGAAGGGACCTCCCTGGGATGCAAGCCTGGGCATTGTGTGGAGGTCCTGGGCTGCCCAGACAACAAGACCCCCCTCTTGGCCTCACTGATGGGGTCCAAAGGAAAGCAGAGCGAGACGCTGGGCACCCGCTTGGCGTACAAGACAACATCCAACTGTCTCAGGGACTCCAACCTGGATCATAGAATCATAGAATCATAGAGTTGGAAGAGACCACAAGGGCCATCCAGTCCAACCCCCTGCCAAGCAGGAAACACCATCAAAGCATTCCTGACAGATGGCTGTCAAGCCTCTGCTTAAAGACCTCCAAAGAAGGAGACTCCACCACACTCCTTGGCAGCAAATTCCACTGTCGAACAGCTCTTACTGTAAGGAAGTTCTTTCTAATGTTTAGGTGGAATCTTCTTTCTTGTAGCTTGAATCCATTGCTCCGTGTCCGCTTCTCTGGAGCAGCAGAAAACAACCTTTCTCCCTCCTCTATATGACAACCTTTTATATATTTGAACATGGCTATCATATCACCCCTCAACCTTCTCTTCTCCAGGCTAAACATACCCAGCTCCCTAAGCCGTTCCTCATAAGGCATCGTTTCCAGGCCTTTGACCATTTTGGTTGCCCTCTTCTGGACACGTTCCAGCTTGTCAGTATCCTTCTTGAACTGTGGTGCCCAGAACTGGACACAGTACTCCAGGTGAGGTCTGACCAGAGCAGAATACAGTGGTACTATTACTTCCCTTGATCTAGATGCTATACTCCTATTGATGCAGCCCAGAATTGCATTGGCTTTTTTAGCTGCTGCATCACACTGCTGACTCATGTCAAGTTTGTGGTCTACCAAGACTTCTAGGTCCTTTTCACATGTACTGCTCTCAAGCCAGGTGTCACCCATCCTGTATTCGTGCCTTTCATTTTTTTTTTGCCCAAGTGTAGTACTTTACATTTCTCCTTGTTAAAATTCATCTTTTTTGCTTTGGCCCAGATGTCTAATTTCTGTAGAGTTTCACTCCTGATCCTTTTCTCCTCCCAAAGAGGTTTAGGAACAGAGCTTTCCTTCCCAGTCGCCCTGCCAGTTCAAGAGGAAGAGTCTCTGTAGAGCTGGTCCCATTGAGAAGGTTACTGGAGGGGCCGGACACTTGGCCCTCCGAATCAGCACAGCAGAGGAGAAGGCCAGAGACTCCCTCTGCAGGCACTGGCTGGCAGACCCACCTGCCTCTCTTGGGCAGCTGAAGGAGCACATCCTCTTGCAGTCCTGAAGATGCCCACCAGGGGGCAGGCAACCCCCTCCCCACAGGCCTGGGCCATCTGGCTCCCGCTGGGCAGCCTCTTCCCTTGATGGGCTGGGCACGTGCCAGGCAGCAGCCACAGGCATCCGCCACTACTCCACCCCATCTGCCCACGGAGGCCGTGACCCCGCAGTGCCCCACCCAGGCAGCCAGCAGCAGCAACGCACCACCAGCCCTCGGTGCCCCCCCTCCGATTCTGCTTCCTCTGGGAAGGGGCTGCCCCCCCACACTCACGTGATGACGCGGGGGCACTGGAGCTGCCCCCAGGCGCACGGCTGGTAATCTGGCTTGACGTAGGTGTCCACGCCGTCCTCCACGACGCAGCTCACGCTGCGAGAGACCACGTAAGCACACCAGTTCCTGCAGCAGAGAGAGAGAGAGAAAGAGACTGGTTGCAGAAAGCACTAGGTTAGACCCCCTTGCCCCACATGGCTTCCAGTCCAGCTCACAGCAGCAGACCCAGAGCAAGCCCCACCCCAGACCTCCGCATTCCAGGAAGGCCTCTGTTGCAGGATGAAAAGGAGCCAGGGCACCAGAAGCTGCAGGGTTGGTGCCAAGGCTTCGCCCTCCAAGAGGTTCTCTGCATGCATGCAGAGTGTGTTCTGCTCTCAAACCCCACCCTGCCCACAGAGAGCAGAAAAACGGAAGAACAGAAGTGTCACTCTGGTGGATCAGGCCCATGGCCCACCTAGCTCAGCATCCTCTTCTCGCAGTGGCCAACCAGGTGCCCCCCGGAACACACGCAAGCAGGATCTGAGCACAAAAGTGTCACTTTTCCCCTCCTGCGGTTTCCAGGCATTCAGAATCATCTGGAGGCAAAGCATAGTTGTGATGCTGACAACCCCACAAACATGTCTCTTTTAAAGCCATCCAGGTCAGTGGCCCTCCCTGCCTCCTGTGGGAGGGAGTTCCACAGGTTAACCCGTTTACTCCAACCCACTTGGGATGGTAGAACTGAGCTGCTCCTGGAGGCTTGGAGGCAGGGCAAAGAACCACAAGCTCTTTTTTCGGAAATCAAATTCCAGTGGCTCAGGCCAGGAGGGAAGGGAGGTCAGCCAAAGGCTGGCGCCTTGGTGGTGTGCTCTCCTGGACTAGGAAACACCTCAGCAGAGCCACATCCTGGCCATGAAAACCCACGTCTGGTCCCTCCCTGTTCCCATGCTTAGCTAGTCTCCACACCCACCAACATTGGCATTCAGGGCTTCAGATGTGCCACCAAGCTTAGAACACCGTCGAATAATAGAATTGCAGAGTTGGAAGGGACCCCCAAGGGCCACCTCTAGTCCACCCACCGCAATGCAGGAATTGCAGCTAAGGAATCCCGGACACCCAAACTTCCAAAGCCCTCAAGTAAAAAGGTACGCTTAAGTGCAGTCAAAGGTGACTATGGGGTTGCAGCGCTCAGAAAGCTTTCCTGATCATGTGGCCAGCAGGACTAAACCGCTTCTGGCGCAACAGGATACTGTGATGGAAACCAGAGTGCACGGAAATGCCATTTACCTTCCCGCCAGAGCGGTACCTATTTATCTACTTGCACTGGTGTGCTTTCGAACTGCTAGGTTGGCAGAAGCTGGGACAGAGTGACGGGAGCTCAGTCATGGGGATTCGAACCGCCAACCTTCTGATCGGCAAGCCCGGCAAGCTCTGTGGTTTAAACTACAGCCTTAAGCAGGATGCAAGCATATAGCAACAGCAGCTCCCATGACCCTCAGCAACTAGTATTCAGACACCAGTGGAGAGATGCCTTGGAGCTGATGTGGTCCAGGACAGCCTGTTGCCCCTCCCCCCCCCACTGTTTTCACCCAAGTCCTCTCTATGGGCCAGAGGAGGTGGGCTAGTCCTGCCTTCCTTTCCTTCAACAAATCCCAACTCTAAACCCCTCTCCCCCCCCCCCCCCGTTCTTTTGCATCTGAATGGCCAAGAGCTGATTGCTGTGGCTTGCTTTTTTTTCCAAATGGGCAAGAGACAATTGGGTGGGAAGGTCTGAGAAGGCTTTTTCTCTCAACCTACATTTGCCATCTTCTGTTGCTTCAACACTAATTATGCAATTATAGAATTGTAGAGTTGGAAGAGACCCCAAGGGACATTTGGCCCGACCCACCCACCCCGCATTGGACAAGGACATCAGAACAGTTTCATTAGGTGGCTCTTAATTCCGACCACACAGTGACTTAAACTTTAGAAGTTGGCACTGTGGGTTAAACCACAGAGTCTAGGGCTTGCTGATCAGAAGGTCGGCGGTTCGAATCCCTGCGACAGGGTGAGCTCCCGTCTCGGTCCCAGCTCCTGCCAACCTAGCAGTTCGAAAGCACGTCAAAGTGCAAGTAGATAAATAGGTACCGCTACAGTGGGAAGGTAAACGGCGTTTCCGTGCGCTGCTCTGGTTCACCAGAAGCGGCTTTGTCATGCTGGCCACATGACCTGGAAGCTATACGCCAGCTCCCTCGGCCTATAGAGCGAGATGAGCACCGCAACCCCAGAGTCGGACACGACTGGACCTGATGGTCAGGGGCCCCTTTACCTTTACCTTAGTTGCTGCTAGGATGAAAATAAGCGACAGTTTTTTAGAGAGCTGATGGGAGCATGGAAGAAGGGTGGTGTCTCACGGCACAGGACTCTCTTCCCAACATTGCCTGTGGCCAAAGAGTTCCAGGAGGTTCTGGTCTTAATTCCAAAACTTGCAAAGTCTATTTGACCACATGCAACAGGCTCATTCTAAAGAAGATGGACCAAATGCACAACAACAAGCCTCTTGGATGCCTCTTTCAACTTGCTAAACTCAAGCCAGACATGAAGGCTTCGGAACCGACCAGCTGATTCATGGCAAAAAATGACTTCTTGGTCCTGAACTCTGGATCAAGCCCTCCCTGTCTAAATTAAATAATTAGAAAGAGAAAGGGTTTTTTCCTCCCTCTTTCCTAATGCTAGAACTCATAGATGTTCAATGAAGCTGAAGGTTGGAAGATTCAGGACAGGCCAAATAAAGTCCTCCTTCATGCAGTACAGAGTTAAACAGTGGAACTCCCTCCCACAGGAAGCAGAGGTGGCTTGGATGGCTTTAAAAGAGGATGAGACAAATTCATGGAGGAGGAGGAGAGGACTATTAAGGGATATCAGCCACAGTCAAAAGCAGCAATGCTTCTGAATCCCAGTTGCTGGAAACCACAAGAGGGGAGAATGCCTCTCTTGTGCTCCAATCCTGCTTACAGGTTTCCTATGGCTACAGGCATCTGGCTGGCCACTGTGAGAACAGGACGCTGGGCTAGGTGGACCATTGGCCTGATGAGGTGCCGCAAGATGAGAAGGGTACTGAGCGGAGGGGAGGAGGGGCAAGGATGGGGCAGAGGCATCAGAGGGGAAGTTCTCCAGAGAGCAGGCCCCAAAGGATTGTGCTCAATGAGACAGCCTGGGACGTTGCTTAGAAGGGTTTGTCCCACGGGAGCAAGGAAGGCGTCTCCAACCAGCTCCAGTTTCTGGGAGATGATCAGGCTCTTGAGAAACAGAGGATGTGGTGTGGCTTCAGCTGGGAATCTCCCTTTGCTTCTCTCCAAGAGATGGTGGTGGCTTTTGTCTGGCATTGCTCCATGGTCAGCCCCTCCCTCCCTCCATGCACAACTGCAGTCAGTGGGGGGGGGGCTGGTCCATAGGGGGAATGGGGCGCTTCCCCACCTGCCCCCCCGCCAGCTCCTGCCTGCTCTTTCTTTCTGCACTTATATAGATCATCTTTTTTTCTCTCCAAGGAGCTTCGAGATCCTTAGTTCTCCCTCTTCTCATTTAATCCCCACAACAACCCTGTGAGGAAGGCGAGGCTGAGAGAGGGAGGGGCTGGCCCACAAGGTCCAGTGAGCTCCGTGGCTGAGTGAGGACTCAAACCCTTCCCTTGTCTTCCCCCAGGTCCTGGTCTCAGACGCTCTGCACCACAATGGTTCTCACAAGCCACCCAGTGGGTGGCCCTGGCCCCTCAGCTTCCTCCTCCGCCTCATTTTGGCCCGCCTAAAAATCAGCATGGATGAAGAGCATGGGGTCAAAGCTAGGATGAGTTTGGCCCCGCCTCTCATTGGTCCAGGCTCCGCCCACCATTGGCCTCTCCACCTCTCCCCCCCCCCCCAGTCCCAATGGGCACCAGGCACCACTCGGTCACGGCTGGGTGCTGGCAGAATTGGGGCTGTTGTGTCCAGGAGTCCTTTCCTGCCTGCCTTGGTCTCCCTTGTCCAGGGACCTTTGATCAAGGAGGGTGACCTGCTTGGGATGGGCGGGGGGCGGGGGAAGAGGCCAGAGGAATTGCCTCCAGCCCTTCCTAGCTGACCCTGATCTGAGCCAACATTCAAGCTTCCAATCCCTGCAGCTGGTTAATATTTGCTGGTTTCACCTCCTCACCTTCCCGGCTGCTCTCTCACAGGAAGTCCCGTTTCCAGCATTTTTGACTGGGTGAGCCAGGCCTCGCTCGGCCCCTGAAGGCTTTCCGTGTGGAATAATCACAGGAGGCGCCTCTGAGGGTGTGCAGAGTGCGTTTCCTGCACCGCAGCCACAACGGGAGGGGTTTCATTTCGCGGGTGGGGCAGCCCCTCGCAAGCCTCAACCCAGCCTGCCTGTGTCTCTGACTCTCTTTCTCCATTGGGAGGGGGGGTCTGCCAGGCGCCCCCGGAGGTATCGCCCTCATCCTCTGGGGATTTCTGGAGGACGGTTCAAGCCCCTCGGCTCTGCCAAATCTTTGGGATCTGAAACAGTGTTCGACTTCCGTCTAGCTACGGTAGCTGCTATTTTGGTTACAGGTCGTGTTGGTCTGACGCAGTCAAAATAAAAATAAAAAATCCTTCCAGTAGCACCTTAGAGACCAACTAAGTTTGTCATAGGTATGATCTTTCGTGTGCATGCATACTTCTTCAGATACTATGCTATTTTGGTGTCAAGGCTGCGCACAACCTCCTAACATTGTTGGACTCGCTTCATTCCTTTTCAACAATTTATACTGCTTAGCTGAAATTGTCTCAAAGCAGAGGGCAAGAAATGCAACATCAAAAAAGTAAAACTATAAAGGCAGGCTTCAATTAAAATGCCTGCTGGATTTATTTGTTTTTTAGACGTCCTCAATAGGTGGCAGAAGTTCAACAGGGAGAGTTTGACCTCAACAGGAATACAATTCCCGGTGAACACAAACCCTGCACCGGAGCCATGGCAGGGGGTGGGGGTGGGACAGAACTAGCAGTGACTCCCCTGGAGATCTCAGCGATCTGACAGGGGAGCAAGGGATCGGGTGGTCCTCCTGGTCCTATTCCTGGTTGGTTTTACCTGTTGCGGCAGCGGTACTTGGAGGGTCTGAAGAGCTGCCTCGCATCCCGTTGCGAATCAATAATCTCGGGAGCCCCAAAACCTGCCCACGAGGAGGGGCCTGGCTAGGAGGAATCTGGGAAAGACCCTCCCTTCCCTGCACCTGGGTTGGTCTGGGAATCTCCCGGAGTACTAAGAAAGACCGAGGGGGGTGTGAAGGAGGTGCCTACAGAGAGGAGCCCCTCTTTTGCCCCCTCCCTTGTTGCTTTTCCTATCTCCCCTAAGGCGATGCTGCTGCTGCTCCGGCTGTTGGGGCTGCAGCCTCAGACTTGCAACGTGCCCCACGTGCCCCCCCCCAGACTGGCTTTCCCGACAACCCCCCTTCTCCCAAGCCTGGCACCCACCCAAACCTTCGCTTCGCTTCGCCTCTCCCACAGGGAGTCTCACACACCCCTCCCCCCCCGGCCAAGCGCCCCGAGGCCCGCCGTCCCCTGCCCGGACTCCGAACGAAGCAGCCACGTCCCAAGTCCCCATGGACACGCCCCGCCCGGCCCAGCACCCTCAGCCCATCCCCCACCACCCGGCGGGAGGGCCAGGGAGGAGCCCGGCCGGGGGCTCTTCCCCTTCCCCCCCCATCTCTTCATGGCCTGTTGGCACCAGCCCGCCCCATAGAGCCCCCCCCCATCCCCTTGGCAGCACAAGGCCTTCCAGAGCCCCTGGCTGGAGCTAGGGGGGGGGGCGCCCCGCTTCCCTTCCCTTCTCTTCTCCACTTCAGTAGGATGTTGGTGGGAGGCAGAGCGGGAAAGAAGCCCCTCGCTCGCCCGCCCTGCTCTGTCTTCCCGCCCCCCGAGCTGGTCTGGGACTTCCAGCCCCTTGCGCCCCTGGCTCGCCCTCTTGGCGGCTCAGGGGAGAGCGCCTGCTTGGCATGCAGAAGAACCCCGGGAATTCCTAGGCGAGCGCGGCTGCCAGCCAGTGCAGGCAACGCGGGTCTAGATGCGCCCCTGGCCTGCTTCTCTCTCCCTCTGCGCGCCGGCTTACCTGTGGCGACTGGCCACGCGCGCCCCTCCGTTGGCTGCCTGCCCGGCGCTTTGGACCTGCGCGGCGAACGGCAGGCCGGCGCCCGTGTAGAGGCTGTAGCGGGGCGGGTAGTTCATGGCCCCCGCCGGCCCGGCCAGCAGGCCCCACCAGAGGCAGAGCCAGAGCCACGCGGCGGCCCCGGGGCCGGTCATCACGGCGCCTGGTGCTTGGGGGTCCCAGGGAGGGAGCGGTCAGCTGCGCATGGCGGGGGCCCCCGACGGCAGTCCGGCCGGGACTCCTTCCTGGCTGCTGCGCTCGCTCTGGGCTCCGCCTGGACGCGCAATGACAGCTTCGCGAACTTCGCCAGGCGAGCAGGCTGGCTCACTCACTCCCCCCGACTTCCTGCCTGGCCGGCCTGGGCCCCCGCGCCCCGCTGCCCCCGCCCGCCCGCCCCATCGTGGGCTTCCCCGCTCGCTCTCTCGGCCCGGGCTGGCCTTGGCTAGCCCCCCAGCTAGCCCCCCCTAGCCTCGCCAGCCAGCGCCCGGCCACCACCAGGAGGGGAGTTTCGGCCGCTCCTTCGGGCCGCCCCCTCCGCTCCGCTCCCTCCTCGCTGCGGCTGCCGACATCTGCTTCTCGTTACTGTCGGGGACGGGAATAGGAGGGGGTGGGGAGGAGGAGGCGCGGGGAGGGGACGGGAGCGGGCCCGCAGCCAGCCCGCACGGCCCCCGGGAGGACGCGCGGCGCGGCTACCGAGAGATGTGCCTGCGACGGGGCGGCTGGTCACGGACCCACCACGCCGCGGGGGCCCCGTCGGGGGCTGCCCCGCCACTGCACCGGGTGGATTCCTGGCCCCCGTCCCACCCCAGTCGTCCCACGTCACTAGCCAGGAGAGTTGCCAGGCAGCAATCCGTCTGGACGGTCCCAAGGGGTGTATGTCACGTTTGAGACAGGGAAGCCTTTGTTTTTTAGACGGGGGAGACACCGCTCCCGCTCCCCCGCCTGGTTCCTGCCCGCCAAGATCGCTTCTGGGATCTCTTTCATCCACATCGATCCCTCGGGGCCAAGACCCCGGCCCTGAAATAACCTCCGTCCGTCCCACGCCTGTCCAGCCAGGCACTCCCGCGACGCCAGCCCCGACAGGCGCGAAGTCCACGAGGCCACCGGAGGCAGAGAAAGGCAGAGGTCGTTCCACGGGGGACCTCGGAGGCCCGCGGGAGAAGCTGCACATGACCCGGCTCAGCCTGCCAGGAGGCTCAGCAACCAACCAACCACCACCACCCCCATTCCCCAGAAAGACCAGTCTTCTGCCTGTGAGGTTAGGTAGCCCTCTGGAGCTACAAGTCCCAGTGCCCTTAGAGAACTACAGTTCCCTGGGTTCTTGCAGCGGGGAGGAAGCCATGTCCTTTAGAAGTATGCCATGTATACAGCCAGTCTCAAATTGAGTGATAAGAACTGTCTGGTATTCAGAGGTAGACTGCCCCTGGGCATGGAGGTTCTGCAATCGATATGGAGAGCCAATGAACCAAAGAAGGACCAGCATCTTGCCCACCCAATGCCTTGGGGGAGCTGGCAAGCAGGACCCGGGCCTCTCCCTGCCCTCTCCAGCAGCTCTCCAGTTGTTGTTGTTGTTGTTGTTGTTGTTGTACTGCCCTATACCCAGAGCTCTCAGGAAACCCTGAGCACAGAAGTCAAGGGGTCACAATGAGCAGAGTGGAGCAGTGTGTGCTCTTCTGTTGGGGCATCCCTGCCACTTAGTCAACTCTTGAGGCCCCTTCCAAGTCTACCATTCTAGGATGCTTGGCTACTCCTTGGCCGCTGGCCTGCCTTGCTGCAAAAGCCATCAGTTGGGGGGGGGGAGAGCAGGGAAAGGCACTTCCTCTGGCCTCTGGACCTGTGGGGGGGGGAGGCAGGGAAGGGAGAAGAGAATGTGCAGGCCGGAGGCAGGCAAGCCACCCACCACTTGCTCTGCTCTTCCAGCTGGAATTTGCCAGTGGACACAACTTCAATGTTTGACTTTTATTGTGGGGCGATGTGATGTTTGGCCTCCAGGGAGGAAGCAGGAGTGTGTGTGTGTGTGTGTGTGTGTGTGTGTGTGTGTGTGTGTGTTGCACGCCCTACTTGGGCTGTTATTGCGCAGGGAGCAGGGCTTCAATCTCTGGCGGGGCTTGCCATAAAATACCTCTGCCCCTCCTAATAGCTTTAGAGACAGGCCCCTTAGCTACTGTTTGCAGAAGAGCAGGGGGGATGATCAGAAGTGAGGAGGGGCTCAGGTGGGGCGGGGGTTGTGGGCCCCATTTCCTGCTCCCCACCCCCATAATTTGGTCATTGTGCATGAGTTTTTTTGGGTGAGGGGCTAAAGTGATCTCCCAAATGAACCCCCCCCCCTTATCAAACCACCCCAAGTCTTCCTGGGAGCGCAGGCTTGCCCTTCTCTTGGACAAAGGACTTCCCATCAGCCAGCAGGAGGTTCAGTGGGTGCAGCTGTTCCCTCAATGCGGGGCTGACCCTTCCATTAGGCAAAGTGAGGCAGTTGCTTCAGGCACCAGCTCCTAAGGGGTGGCAGCAGTCTCCCCCTCATCCTTCTCTTGGAGGCAACAGGTGGGGTGGAGGAAGTTGCCCCATTGGCAGAGTTGATTCAGCTGCCAGCCTGGTTGAATTCTATGCAGGGGTGCCATCTTGTCCTTTGCCTCAGGTAGCACAATGTATTGGGCAGGCCCTGTCTGCATCAATGCGCTTCCATACTGGGGGAGTGTGTGTGTGTGTGTGTGAGTGTGTGCACCTTTTACATTTCTGCCCTAATAACTGTGCAAGACATTTACCGCCCAGTCAGCCTGACATCAATACCAGGAAAGATCCTAGAGCAGATCATTAAGCAAACCGTCTGTGAGCACCTAGACAGAAACACTGTGATCACTAAAAGTCAGCATGGGTTTCTGGAAAATAAGTCATGGCAGACTAATCCGATCTCATTTTTTGACAGAATTACAAACCTGGTAGATGAAGGGAACGCTGTGGATGTAGCCTATCTTGATTTCAGCAAGGCCTTTGACAAGGTGCCCCATGATATTCTTGTAAAGAAGCTGGTAAAATGTGGGCTAGACAATGCTACCATTCAGTGGATTTGTAACTGGCTTACTGACCGAACCCAAAGGGTGCTCATCAATGGCTCCTCCTCATCCTGGAGAGTAGTGACTAGTGGGGTGCCACAGGGTTCTGTCTTGGGCCCAGTCTTATTCAACATCTTTATTGTATGATTCTATGATTCTAAGAACTTGCAATGCTGTCAAAAGTGGCCATCCCAGGATTGCTCCCTGATCTCAGGTGACTAACAGAGAAAGAGCGAGAGAGACGGAGAAATATACTCTTTGCATGCTCAAGTGCATCCTTTTAGTTTGGAGCACTGAAAACAGCAGCACGCAGGAATCCAAGTCTGCTTCCTAGTGCTGTGAAGCAGGGTTAGCCCTGAGCTCAGAGGACCCAGCAAGCAGAGACACCCCCCCAAAAAAAACCCCACTCCTCCTTCACTACAGCCAAGAGCAGAGCTGTGTTGGGTGGGGGCCCCTCTCTCCTCCACCAGTGTCCCCTTTAAGACCCCTCGGTCGCATGTGTCTCCAACTCATGATGCTGTCTTCCATGCCCCTGTCCCCCCCTCCAAAGTTCAGAAGGGAAGGTGGGTCTATGGGGGGGGAGGCGAGGAGGGCAGAGTGGCTTTGCAGTGTGTGGGGGGGTCTTGAAAAAAGTGCAGCTGCCCCCCCAGAGCTGTAGCTAGGTGATCTTGCGCTCCTGGCAGAACCGTCCATAAAATCGAGGAATCATAGAATCATAGAGTTGGAAGAGACCACAAGGGCCATCCAGTCCAACCCCCTGCCGAGCAGGAAACACCATCAAAGCATTCTTGACATATGGCTGTCAAGCCTCTGCTTAAAGACCTCCAAAGAAGGAGACTCCACCACACTCCTTGGTAGAAAATTCCACTGCCGAACAGCTCTTACTGTCAGGAAGTTCTTCCTAATGTTTAGGTGGAAGCTTCTTTCTTGAAGTTTGAATCCATTGCTCCATGTCCGCTTCTCTGGAGCAGCAGAAAACAACCTTTCTCCCTCCTCTATATGACATCCTTTCATATATTTGAACATGGCTATCATATCACCCCTTAACCTTCCTTTCTCCAGGCTAAACATACCCAGCTCCCTAAGCCGTTCCTCATAAGGCATCGTTTCCGGGCCTTTCCAGGAAAACAGGGCCCCCACATGGCTCCCAAATATCTTATAAAGCCGCTCTATTTAAAACCTTTTCTTATGAGGTCAATAATCAATATTTTTATTTACAGTATAGGCATATTTATGGACCTATTTTTAAGCCACTTTTGCGGGGGGGGGCATCTGCGCCCCTGGCGGGGTCCTTCTTCAGCACCCCCTAGCTAGGGCCCTGCTGCCCCCTTCCTCTGTGACCTGACTTGGACAACTAAGGTTCTGCCCCACAGGTGTCACGTGACTCTCACCCCAAGATCACCCACGACCACCAGCAGGGAGGAGAACCTTGTGTGGGGCTGATCGCTTCCTGTGGAACAAAGGAGGCATTGTGTGTCTTGCCCCAAGACAAACCCCGCATCTGCCTTCTGGGATTGACAGCAACCCAGAGCGACCCCCCCATGGACTGCCAGGTGGTTGGGGCTGAGCAGGTCAACGCCAGTGATACCCCCCCCTCCTCACCAGGGTGCCAGCTCTCCCCCTGCATCATCTCGTTCCTGCTAGGGATGCCCCCCCATCCCACCCGACACTTTGCCTCAAATAGCTGATGGGGTGTGGAGAAGACCCCTCCTCAATATGGTTCTATTGGGAAGCAGGGAGGACCCAGAGAGGCTCCTTGGTTGGTTGGTTTTTTATGTTAATGTAACAAAAGATGAGTAGCAACAGCTCCACATTTTCACATCCCATTCTTGGTTACAGATCATCTTTTTTGTTATACATATTCAGATTTTCTTCTCAGTAACCCTTAAGAGAGACAGCCTCTGCTTTCTCGTTTGGTCTTTAAAAAGGGGGCAATCTGACAATTAGTTGCATGGTGCAGCTGCATCCATTGCGACTGCCTCACCATTGAGAAAAGGATATTTTCCAATAATTGTCGAGCGTTCCCGAGATCCACAGGCAGGATGCTTTCAACCAGCTCCATGTAAGTTGAAGGCCTGCATAACCAGTTGCTCCACATCGTAAGAGGCTAGTTAGTCCCTGTATGGCTTCTTGGACTGCCCTTTCTCTGCTCCCGCATCTTTCATGCTGTAGAGTGGATCCACAAGCCTGTTGTGAACAAGCATCAAACCTTGGAAGTACTTCACCGTTTTTACTTTGAGTTCCAGCGTGGCGTCTTCGTCGCATACAAAGACAGTGTGGGGATGTTGTTGAAAGGCGGACACCGTCCACATGTGACTCACTCCTTCCTCAATGGCCTTGTACAAAGCCAGGGCCTTATGGGCTCCTGTGATCAGGATCACCACCTCTCTGGCATCCATGACTGTGCCCACTCCAACAGTGAGGGCCATTGTGGGCACTTGGGAGAGGTCTCCACCAAAGAATCTGGAATTAGCCAATACCGTGTCCATAGCTAAGGTCTTCACTCGCGTTCTGGACACCAGGCTTGAGCCCGGCTCATTGAAGGCAATGTGACCATCGGGGCCGATACCTCCGAGGAAGAGTTCGATTCCTCCAGCCTCTTTGATTTTCTCTTCAAAAGCCGCACACTCTGCTTCTAGGTTTGCTGCCTTTCCATCCAGAATGTGTGTGTTTTCGGAGGAGATGTCGATATGCTTGAAGAAGTTGTTCCACATGAAGGAGTGGTAGCTTTCGGGGTGATCCTTCGGAAGACCCACATACTCATTCATATTGAAAGTTTTCACATATTTGAAAGAAAGATCTCCATTCTTGCAATATTCTATCAGTTTATCATAGCATCCTAATGGAGTACTTCCAGAGGGAAGTCCGAGGGTGAAATATTTGCTTGGACCAGGATTAAACTGGACTATCCGATTCCTAATGTACTTTGCTACCCATTCACTGGCCTGAGCATGGTCCTCTAGAATGACGAGTCTCATGCTCACCGTTCTGCTACAGCCCCGACTTCTCCAGTCTACTCCTGGCCTGCCTCCTCCTTGAGCCTAGACAGAGAGAGACTCCTTGGTGACATCACTTGAGCCACGGCTCACAGTGGAAGTGATGATGTCACAGAGCAAAGAAGAATGATGTCACTGAATAGATATCCAGCCAGCATTGGGAGGGTTCTGCCTGTGGTTCTGTGCAGAAGGCCATGGAGACTTTCCTCACAACAGTTTGTTGTTAGTTTATAAAACTTTGTTGTTGTTTAGTTGTTTAGTCATGACCAGCGCACGCCAGGCACTCCTGTCTTGCACTGCCTCCAGCAGTTTGGTCAAACTCATGTTCGTAGCTTCGAGAACACTGTCCAACCATCTTGTCTTCTGACGTCCCCTTCTCCTAGTGTCCTCCATCTTTCCCAACATCAGGGTCTTTTCCAGGGAGTCTTCTCTTCTCATGAGGTGGCCAAAGTATTGGAGCCTCAGCTTCAGGATCTGTCCTTCCAGTGAGCACTCAGGGTTGATTTCCTTAAGAATGGAGAGGTTTGATCTTCTTGCAGTCCATGGGACTCTCAAGAGTCTCCTCCAGCACCATAATTCAAAAGCATCCATTCTTTGGCGATCAGCCTTCTTTATGGTCCAGCTCTCACTTCCATACATCACTACTGGGAAAACCATAGCTTTAACTATACGGACCTTTGTCGGCAAGGTGATGTCTCTGCTTTTTAAGATGCTGTCTAGGTTTGTCATTGCTTTTCTCCCAAGAAGCAGGCGTCTTTTAATTAAAACTATATACCCCTATTTACAGGTAGGTAGCCGTGTTGGTCTGAGTCGAAGCAAAATAAAAAAATTCCTTCAGTAGCACCTTAAAGACCAACTAAGTTTTTATTTTGGTATGAGCTTTCGTGTGCATGCACACTTGTATCTGAAGAAGTGTGCATGCACACGAATGCTCATACCAAAATAAAAACTTAGTTGGTCTTTAAGGTGCTACTGAAGGAATTTTTTTATTTTGTATATACCCCTATATCATAGAAATACTGTATGTCACAGTGGTTTACAACTTTATAAAACCATAAAATCATATAGTAAAATAATAAAAACTTGCCTTTTTAAACTATTTGCTTGCTGGTCATCCAGTACTTAAATGAATAAAAACAGAGCAGTTTTAAATATATAAATAGAGCAGCAAAGTGTGTTGCCTTTTCCCTTTCCCCCCTCCCTCTGTGTCTCTCCACTTTCAACCTTGTGGTCCAAGCTGCCAAATCTAAAGGGAGCCCTAGTCCTCCCTCCATTATGATAGCATGGGAGGGATGAGGAGGGGGGGGATTAAGGAAGGCCATGCCCTGAGCCTGGGGCTTATTACTGTACAGCCCCCTGAGCTCCTGGGGTCACTTGGCCTGTCTGCATGGAGACTGCACTTACTGCCGCATAATCCCTGGGGTGTGGCTGATTGACAGGAGGGGGATCAGATCCTGGATCAGCATAACATGGGTGGATCTGGGTGGAGCGCCTGAGTCAACAACAAAGCAAAGCTTGCCCTCCGCAAACAGGCAAGCAGCCGGGCCGGGGGGGGGGGGGAGAGCAGAGACAAGGTGGGAGTTGGTTTGCGCCAACCATTTCTATAACATTTTAGTTTCCCACCATGAGGTTGCAAAATTGATACAGGGAAGTCAGTTGAAATGGACCATGGCATCTTAAAAGCTTCCTTAAAGTGCCTGCTGCAATAATAGTACAGTGGAACCTCGGTTTACGAACACCTCGGTTTACGAATTTTCAGTTTACGAACGCCGCGGACCCATCTGGAACGGATTAAATTACTTTCCATTACTTTCAATGGGAAAGTTCGCTTCAGTTTATGAACGCTTCAGTTTATGAACAGACTTCCGGAACCAATTACACCCATGCTTCGGGTTAAGTACGCTTCAGGTTGAGTATCCGCGGACCCGTCTGGAACGGATTAATCCACTTTCCATTACTTTCAATGGGAAAATTCGCTTCACTTTATGAACGCTTCAGTTTATGAACAGACTTCCGGAACCAATTGTGTTCATAAACCGAGGTACCACTGTAATGTAAAAACTCTCCAGCAAGTACTAGAGGTGTTCGGCAGGGAGAGGCCCCTCTGAGCTCAGTCAGGAGGGAATTCCGCATAATCAGGCCCACAAAACGCCTACTAAATATTGTGGGGAGAGACCCTGGATAGCAATGGCAGGGGAGTCGACAACATCGTCCCTCCTTCCTCCTACCTAAAGAGCAGAGAGGGCAGCCTGGTGCTTTCCATATAGAATCGTAGAATCATGGAGTTGGAAGGGATCCCCAAGGGTCATCTAGTCCAACCCCCTGCCATGCAGGAATCTCAGCTGAAGCATGATAGATGGTCATCCCGCCTCTGTTTAACAAGCTCCAAGGAAGGAGAGTCCACCACCGCTCCTGGGAGTCTGATCCACTGCAGAACAGCTTTTTCGGTCAGGAATTTCTTTCTGGTGTTTAGTCGAAATCTCCTTTCTCGTAATTTGAAACCGTTGGTTCAAGTCCTTCCCTCCAGAGCAGGAGAAAACAAGATTGTTTTCTCTTCTATGTGACAGCCTTTGAGATATTTGGCTCTCACATATCCTCTCAGTCTCCTCTTTTCCAGGCTAAATATACCCAGCTCCTTCAACCGCATCTCACAGGGCTTAGTTTCCAGACCCTTGTTCATCTTGGTTGCCCTCCTCTGCACACCTTCCAGCTTGTCAACATTAAATTTTGGTGTCCAGAACTGGACACAGGACTCTAGGTGGGGGGTCTGACCAAGGCAGAAGAGAAAGGGGCTATGACTTCTGGTCTATGGGGTCACGAAGAGTCGGACACAACAAAACAACTAAACAATAGCAACATGACTTCCCTTGATCTGGACACTAGACTTCTGTTGTGTGGGATGTGATCCATGAGAGGCAGGCAAGTGCAACATTTGTTGTAACGCTAGAGAAGACATGCGAGGGAATGTTTGGTCCAGCCAGTTGAAACTTCCTGTTCCTCCTGGCTGGAGCATCCTTGCTTTTGCATGTGATAGAAAGTGGGAGTGACCTAACCTGTCCAGGTAACAAAAGGATGAGTCAAGCACCACACACACCCCTTCTCTTTTTTGAATTCCTTCTTCATTTTTGAATTCATTTTGAATTTTTGAATTCCAGCTTCATTTGACTCCTTTGCTAGCTCTCAGCTGACAGAAGCACTGGGATTATTCCCCCATATGGGGTGGATCCACATGTACATATTTGTAACTAAGTCTGCCTTCAGGAATCCAGCTGTGAACTGATGTAAGTAAACTTCTTTTATTGACTTTGAATAAGATTGTGGAAAGTCCTTATTCTTTTAAGAGGAATTCAAGGCAACTTACCGGGAATGTATAATTCAATCTGAAACAGACTGAATTGTATAATACTGTAGCGAGGAGCTCACACGAGTCTGCAACCAGCTATCTGTGCTGCAAGTAAAAAGGGGAATGTAACTATGCTAAGTAAAGGAACTTGCTAGTGCAAGTTAGGAAGGATGTTAATAAAGAATATATCCTCTCCTGCCACCCTGAACATTCCCACATTTTGGAGAATCCATCCCATTCCGATGTCATGTGTTTCACTGTCGAGCTGCTCTTGCAGACGAAGATCTTTGCCTGGTGTTTAATCAGAATCTCATTTCTTGTCATTTAAATCCCTTGGTTCGAGTCCTACCCTCTGGAGCAGCAGCAGCAGAAAACAAGCTGGCTCCACCTTAGCTGTCTGGTGATGGTTCAGACTAAAACTTCCAACAGGCTGGAAGCCTCTCTTCTGCTAAAGCATCATCACTTGTGATTCCTGAAGTGCAGGGGGTTGGACTAGATGACCCTCAGGGATCCCTTCCAACTCTACATTTATATGATCGCAAAAGGTGGGGAACCCATATTCGCCAAGCCTTATAGCAGGCCCATCTGGTCTGACATTTCCTTCTCTGAGGGTCGGGGTGGGGGTCTTCCCCGTCACCTGGGTACTTGCCCGGCCCCCTGAACACACACACCAGGCCCCTCTAGCCTCCCCAAACACCCCACCCCACCCCCTCTTAGCCACAAGCTTCCTCCTGAAGCCGGGAGCCTGGCTGATGCCTTCGCTTCTCGCCTTCCTCTCGCCTGCCTCGCTTGCAGTCTGCGTTGTGTCTCCCGCCTCCTGCCAGAAGCAGCCCTAGGGAGGGAGCGGGGGGGGGGACACACACACAGGGGTGGGGGGTCCCAAACAGGCCATCCGAGTCCCACACTGGATGTAGGGGGGGAGGCGCTGGAAGAGGTTTCTGAGTGTTAGTGGTGGTGGTGGGGCATCGCAAGGCGGCCCTGACACGGGAGGGGGTATTTCTCCCGACGCCCCCCGCCCCCCCCCCATCTTTTTGAGCTTCTGGAGCCAAAGAAAACCTCCGCGCTGCGTTTTGGCCGGGGAAGCGGCTCCGGTTACACCCGCCAGGATGCTGTTGGTGTCTCCCCTCCCCTCCCGGCCCCCGACTTTTCTAAGGCAAACAAACCGGGGAGGGGGCTCCCCCCTCCCCCTCCCCCTCCCCCCACCCAGCACGCGCTGGCAGGTAGATCATCATCTCCCCCGACAGAAATAGGACCCTGCCCTCCCCCCTCCGGCTATTTTTAGCTGCCTCTAAATAACTTGTTTTGAGCCTGGAAATGGAGGCAGCCCTGCCCACCCCTCCCCAGAGACTAGGAATTGGGGTGCGTGCCATTTCCACCCACGTGGAGAGTGGAGACTGCTGAATGTGTGTGTGTTGGGGGGGGGTCCTCTTTGCACGCGCCCTCATCCCGAAAGCAGCCACCCCGGGGACGTTTAGGAAGCTGCTCATCGAAGGACACACTCTCTTTTTGGGGCTGGGGCGCCGAGGGCAACTGTACCCCCCTCTCTAAATACCCCTCTCTCCAGCTGCTCCTGCCTTTTCCCTCCCTCCCAGCCCTGCAGCACCTCCTAGTGGCGGCAGGAGGAAGCGCGGGTGCCTCACAGCGGCTGCCGGACCGGGATGCCTGCGCCTGCCTGCCTGGGTCCGACACCCCAGGCAGAGCGCGGGGGGGGGGAGCTCCCCTCTTCTCTGAGGGGTCTGGGAGGCTTAGGACGGAGGCGCTGCCTGTCCGGCTCCCCGGCTCCCTCCTTCACCCCAGGATTTCCTCGCAAGCGGAGGCTTCTGGTCCTCGCCCCCCAGCCCAGCCCAGCCCCTCCCCGACTGGCTCCCATTAGCTCTGGCGGCTCCTTCCCAGTCGAGGCTCTTTTGCCTTTTATGGGAAAAGCATCTGGAAGGCGGTTGTTGGGGGGGGGAGAGGGGGCGGCCACTCCCCACCACAATTCAGCCCAATGGCACTTTCCTGGCCGAAACCCAGAGGGGCCTGGACGGGGGGGGGGCTCTGCTGGGAGAGGTAGAGCATCCCTCGCCCCCGCCCCCCCGCGCCCTGGAGACAGGAGAGCCCGCCATCCGCGGGGACCGGACAGGGGCTCTTCCCCACCCCTTCAGGCTCAGGGGCCGGCCTGGGACCCAAAAGGAGCTGATTTTGTAGCGGACGTGTGTCTGGGGTGCGGAGGACTTCAGCCCAGGCGAAAGGACCTCCCCTGAGTCCCTTTCAGTGGTGATAGAATCATAGAATCATTGAGTTGGAAGAGACCACAAGGGCCATCCAGTCCAACGCCCTGCCAAGCAGGAAACACTATCAAAGCATTCTTGACATATGGCTGTCAAGCCTCTGCTTAAAGACCTAGAATCATAGAATCATAGAGTTGGAAGAGACCACAAGGGCCATCCAGTCCAACCCCCTGCCAAGCAGGAAACACCATCAAAGCATTCCTGACATATGGCTGTCAAGCCTCTGCTTAAAGACCTCCAGAGAAGGAGACTCCACCACACTCCTTGGCAGCAAATTCCACTGCCAAACAGCTCTTACTGTCAGGAAGTTCTTCCTAATGTTTAGGTGGAATCTTCTTTCTTGAAGTTTGAATCCATTGCTCCGTGTCCGCTTCTCTGGAGCAGCAGAAAACAATCTTTCTCCCTCCTCCATATGACATCCTTTCATATATTTGAACATGGCTATCATATCACCCCTTAACCTTCTCTTCTCCAGGCTAAACATACCCAGCTCCCTAAGCCGTTCCTCATAAGGCATCGTTTCCAGGCCTTTGACCATTCAAAGTCATGGGGCCGGGCGGGCAGCGTCCATATTCTCCTGACAGGAGGCTCAAGTACCGATACCAGACTGAGCCAAATCTGCAAGGACCTTGGCCTGCAATGAGGCTGAGCCTGCTTCTGTGTCCCTTAAGGAGTAGGCAGGAAGGCGGGAGAAAAGGTGAAGGACGTGTGGAGTATTTGAGGGCTTGCTGGTTTGTTCAAAGAACGTTTAAAGAAAGCACCCATCTCTCCTGGATGCGCTAGCTGAGATTCCTGCATTGCAGGGGGTTGGACTAGATGACTCTGGGGGTCCCTTCCAACTCTATGATTCTATGAGGGGTTTGGCCGGCAATGCTGTTTTCCTGGGTTTCCCCCCTGCAAAGCAAGTTTATATTGTGGTTTCTGATTACCTAGGCTGTGATAGCTCTACCATCTCTATAAAAGCTGCTAAGTTCTGTATGTGAGCAGAACACCCAATGGATGAGCTCAGAAGGAAGTCTGTCCAATGGCGTCTTCTCCAACGCAATTGACAGACTTTTACCCTAATCGCAACGTGAAGGCCTGACTCTGAAGGGCTGCCTGCCTTAACTAGAATCATAGAATCATAGAGTTGGAAGAGACCACAAGGGCCATCCAGTCCAACCCCCTGCCAAGCAGGAAACACCATCAAAGCATTCTTGACATATGGCTGTCAAGCCTCTGCTTAAAGACCTCCAAAGAAGGAGACTCCACCACACTCCTTGGTAGCAAATTCCACTGCCGAACAGCTCTTACTGTCAGGAAGTTCTTCCTAATGTTTAGGTGGAATCTTCTTTCTTGAAGTTTGAATCCAACTATTCCTTTAATTATAAAAGTATTTATAAAAGTATCTCTAGCACCACATCAAGGCAGTGTACACTCTAAAACAGGGGTCTCCAAACTAAGGCCCGGGGGCCAGAAGCGGCCCAATCGCCTTCTAAATCCGGCCCACGGACAGTCTGGGAATCAGCATGTTTTTACATGAGTAGAATGTGTCCTTTTATTGAAAATGCATCTCTGGGTTATTTGTGGGGCCTGCCTGGTGTTTTTACATGAGTAGAATTGTCCTTTTATTTAAAATGCATCTCTGGGTTATTTGTGGGGCATAGGAATTGCTTCATATTTTCCCCCAAAATATAGTCCGGCCCCCCACAAGGTCTGAGGGACAGTGGACCGGCCCCCTGCTGAAAAAGTTTGCTGACCGCTGCTCTAAAACATCATTTAAAAATTAATAAATCAGTAAACAAATCCTTCAAATCAGCATTCTGGTGGCAGGTGAATCAAAAGTTAACCAGCTGCCCAGGCTGTTCAGATAAATGTTCCTGCTTTTCAAAGTCTACTTCAGAAGTCCTTCTTCTGAGGATGGGGCGCAAGGAGCGTCTTGTCCCACGCAGAGAGATCTGCAAGGCCCCAACTTTATTCTCCTTTGGTTCCCACTCAGGAAGCCTCCGAGTGCCTGCTTTGCAGTTTGGCTGCCCCAGCTCTCTTCCCTTGCAATGTCTGCTGTTCTCTTTAGTTGCTGTTTCTTGCTCTCTGGTTTTACAGTTCCTGGTCATTTTATTATTGTAATGCGTCTTGATTTATTTGTTTGTTTGTTTTACTTTGTGAGCTACTCTGAGGACTTTGAAGTAAACAGTATTTTAAATAATCAAACCATCTGCTTATTTATATTTTAAGCATTTATAGGCTGCCTTCCTGGACAAAAGTCCCCTTGGGGAGACGTGAAGCAAAAAGCATCAGGAACTGGGCATCAGGGCAGCATTTGTGCCAGGTTCAAAGGCACCTGCCATGCTCAGGCCTGGGTTCTGGCACACCTGCAGCCGGGGAGCATGCCACAAGTGTGGGGGCAGCCTGTGGGGACACCTCAGCTCTGTAGGTGTCTCAGTTGGCGGGGGACAGTTCTGCCATCCTCTCCTTGGTGCAGGAATTTAGGGGGTGCTCATCAAATCTGCAGGTGACACCAAACTGGGAGGGACAGCTGATGCCACAGAACCAGAATTCAAAATGACCTTAACAGATTGGAGAACTGGGCCCAAGCTAACAGAATGAATTTCAGTAAGGACAAACCCAGTAAGCTGGGTTGGGGAGAGGGAACTGGGTGAGTCTCCCGTCTTCCTCTGGATTGTTGTTTTGGGGTTTTCAATGGCCTCTCTGCCCACCCTGCCACTCTTCCAAGCGGAGTTCTCCCCCCCCCCCCGCTGGCTCCCCCCTCCCTGCCCACCTCCCAGGGAAGGAAGCAAAGGGGAAAGGGCAGCAGCAGGCAGCAGGGAGCCAGCCTGCCCCACAGCACAGATGCAGGCAGGGTGTTTGCCCAGGTGCTTCCTCGCCAGTAGTGACACTGGACAGGCTGCCCGGATGCCTCCCTCCCTCCCTCCCTCCCTCCCTCCCTCTGCCAGGGCAGGGACACAGAGCCAGCAGAAGCACAGAGCAGGTGCCCTCTGGAATATCAGCCTGCACCATCAACACCCACAGCATCCCCAACTCCGAGAGAGGAAAGGGGGAAGCCCTGAAACAGAGTCAGGCCAAAGATAGCCCATCAAATCCTGCCTCCTGTTTTGGTAGAAGCCTTCCCTGGGAGCCCATCAACTTAAAATAGCAGTTGGTTTTTAGTTGTTGCAGCATCACACTGTCGACTTGTGTTATGCTTGCAGTCTACTAAGACCCCTAGATTAAGGTTACCAGACGTCCCCAGATTTACAAATCGGTCCCCATGCAAAATCCATTGAAGTTGAAAAGTGTCCCAGGATCCATTGAAAAAAAAATCTGGTAACCTTACCCTAGATCAGGCACCCCCAAACTGCGGCCCTCCAGATGTTTTGGCCTACAACTCCCATGATCCCTAGCTAACAGGACCAGTGGTTGGGGAAGATGGGAATTGTAGTCCAAAACATCTGGAGGGCCAAAGTTTGGGGATGCCTGCCCTAGATCCTTTTTTCACTTGTACTGCTGGCAAGCCAGGTGTCCCCCATCTTATATTTGTGCACAGTCTTAAGTGCAGAACATTGCATTTGTCCTTCCTGAAATTCATGCTGTTAGCTTGGGCCCAGTTCTCCAATCTGTTAAGGTCATTTTGAATTCTGGTTCTGTCTTCTGTGACATCAGCTGTCCCTCCCAGTTTGGTGTCACCTGCAGATTTGATGAGCACCCCCTCAATTCCTTCATCCAAGTCATTTATAAGGACATAGAACAACGACAGGTCCAGGACAGGACCCTGCGGCACCCCATTTGTCACTTTTCCCAGGATTACGAGGAACCATTAACGAGCACCCTTTGCCTGTTTTCCCTCTTGCTTTTGACATAGCCAAAGAAATATTTTATTATTATTTTTAATCAGTGCTTTTTCAGGAGGTACTCAAGGGTACGTAGTACTGGCAACTCTTTATTTTTTTGGTTAAAAAGTGTGACACTCTGTAACGACTTCATGATGAATATCGGCACCTATTTTTCTAGGGGGTGGGGGGGACACTGTTTTTAACCTCTCTTGCAAGCCTGAGCTCATTCTGAGCTTTAGCCAGCCTGACCTTCCCCTTGCAACTCTTGGCTACTCCTGTATCCTCCTCCTCCTTTGTGATTTCCCCTTATGCAGCAGCCACACCGGTTTCCTTAGATGCTTCCCAGGCTAGAAGCCTCATCTGCTAGGAGCTGCCTTTGGACACCAGCAGGGAGATTTGGCAGCCTGCCGCGTTCAGCTGTTCGCTCCTTTGCGCACGGAGTGTTGAAGAATTCAGAAAGAGCCACCTGTTTACATACAGATCTTCTTGGAAACGCTTTCCCCCCCAAACGCGGCTTTTCTGTCCGCTTAAATTTTGCTTTATTCTTTTTTTTCTTTAAATTCTCTTGCGAGCATGTTCCAGATGCCTTGCCAACACATCCCTTAATAAGAGAGCTTTTAAATGTAAACTTCAAGTTGCAAAAGGGAGAAGGGCGCCTGGTGGCTCCTTATCTGCCGCATCTTCGAGGTGTAACCTGATTCTCGCAGCACCTGGGAGGGCCATCTTGGAGCGGAGCCTGAACTCCCGGGGCTGCAAGCCCAGCCTGGTTTTTCTAAGCTTCTGCTCTTCGTTTTCCCTCCTCCTCTGCTCTGTGCAACATCCTGCTTGGCAGACGAGCCCCTGGACAACTCCGAAGCTTCCCACACTTTTCGTGACATGCTGGCAGCTCCCAGCTGCGCATTTTTGCAAGCCAGCCGTTGCTGTTCCAGCCAGGCTGCGAGCTGCGGTTTCGGATCCAGCAGCCGCCTGCACCCAGTTCCCTGCCGCTGATCCAGCCAGGGCCTGCTCGGTGCAGTGGTTTGTAGGTCAGACCAGGACTTGGGAGACCAGGGTTTGAATTTCCACTCACCGGGTGACTGTGGGCCAGTCGCAGCTTCTCTGCCTAACCTACCCCCCTCCCCCTTTAAAGCACAAGGTTCCACCAAAAGAATTCTGGGCCACGTAGTTTGTTAAGGGCTGATGGAAATTGCAGCTTTGCGAGGGGTCAACTACAGCGCCCAGAATTCCATCTGGACCTCGCCATTTCCGAGGGGCGAATCCTGGCTACCACAAGCAGGATTCCAGTGCAAGAGCCCTCTCCTCTCCTGCGGTTTCCAGTGCCTGGGATTCAGAAGCATTGCTGCCCTCATTAGCCCTCTCCTCCTCCTCCGTGAATTTGTCTCACCCTCTTTTGAAGCCATCCCAGTTGGTGGCCATCACTGCCTCCTGTGGGAGGGAGTTCCACAGTTTAACTCTGCGCTACGTAAAGGGCTTTCTTTCATTTTATAAACTTCTCTTGCGAAGAGTCCCTAACGCTGCCATCTTTCTTCCTAGGGGAGTCTCTCCATCCCTCCATCCCTGTCCTCCACACTGCTGGATGCCAGTAGCTGGGAATCCCAAGTGGGGAGGGGAGGCGCTGCTGCTGCGCTCTGTTTGCCTCTGGCTGGTCTCTGAGAACAGGATGCTGGAGTTGATGGGGCCCCCTCTGGCCTGGTCCAGCAAACTCTTCTCCCTCTCGCAGCCCCTTCCTCCTGCCTCTTGTCCTCCAGGGTCCCTGGAGCTGGCTGAACCCACTCCTGGAAAGGTGCAACTATTATCTCTACAGCTACTAACCCAGAAGCAAAAAATAATTGTAGGGGTGGGCAGGCAGGGGGGCTGAAGGGGGTGGGGAGGCCACAGCAGCAGCAAAGGCCGGCAGTAGACTGTGGGGACTGGAGTCTGGTCCTGCTGTTCCTCCCCCTTTTCCCTCCCCCCCACCAACAGTTCTCCAGCAGGACAGCCCCCCTCACTCCTTTCCCAGACCCCCTTCTCCCCCCCTTCTTCCCAATCCATCTTTGCTGATCTCTCCCAGCTGCTGCTGGAGGAAGGAGAAAGTGACAGGAACCTCCTGGAAGGGGAAAGAGGACTGGATGAGCAGAGTTGAGTCAGCAGAAGCACAGGGAATGCAGGGGGGGCTGGGAAAGGAAGAGGAGGGGGCTTCCCCCGCTGCTTGTGCTCTGCAGGGTCCCAGAAAGAGAATCGCAGAGTTGGAACCCCCAAGGGTCATCTAGTCCAACCCTCTGCAATGCAAGAATCTCCACTAAAGCATCCATGACAGGCGGCCATCCAACTTCTGCTTGAAAACCTCCAAGGAAGGAGAGTCCACCACCTCCCATGGGGGTCCATTCCACAGTCGAACGGCTCTTGCCGTCAGAATGCTCTTCCTGATGTTTGGTCAGAATCTCCCTTCTTGAAACTTGAAGCCATGGGTTCCAGTCCTACCGTCCAGAGCAGGAGAAAAGAAGCTTCTTCCCTCTTCCATGTGACAGCCCTTGAGAGATTTGAAGATGGCTCTCATATCTCCGCTCAGTCCCTTGTTTCCCAGGCTGAACACCCCCAGCTCCTTCAACCATTCTTAATAAGGTTTGGTTTCCAGATCCTTGATCATCTTGGTCTCTGTTACGGAAAAAAATCTAGGTGTGAGGCTACTCAGCCACCTAGCTGGTCAGGCAAGGGCCTGCGGTTCACTGCGGACGTAAAGGAAGGAGTCCAGCCACCACCCGGAGCAAAACAGCAAAGTTTATTACTGCGCAGCAGGTTCAAGCCAAGACTGAACCCTGAGAACAGGGTTACAAGAACTTTTAAAACTTCCCACCTGAATCCCATAATGCATTTCAAAAGCGTCATTCCTACATCACTGTTACATAGCTAAACGTCAGAAAAGGGGAGGTGCATACAATATTAACATACTGGTAAACAAGATTAACATAAGGGTAAAGGGCAAAGGTAAATGTGTGATAAGTACCGGGAGGAACTTCTTGAGTATCCACAGAAAAAGAACAATAAGGTCCTGGCTTTGTATCATCTGCCACCTGGGTGGGTCTGATTATGGGATTAAAGGTAAAGGCGCCCCTGACCCTCAGGTCCAGTCGTGTCCGACTCTGGGGTTGCGGCGCTCATCTCGCTTTATAGGCCGAGGGAGCCGGCGTTTGTCCGCAGACAGCTTCCGGGTCATGTGGCCAGCATGACAAAGGTGCTTCTGGTGAACCAGAGCAGCGCACGGAAACGCCGTTTACCTTACCACTGGAGCGGTCCCTATTTATCTGCTTGCACTTTGATGTACTAGGTGGGCAGGAGCTGGGACCGAGCAACGGGAGCTCACCCCATTGCAGGGATTCGAACCGCCGATGGGATTAGGCTTGGCCAAAAATCAGCTCAGCAAAGTGCCTATGGGCACTTCCTGGAGTCCCTTTTCAAGGGCAAAATAGTGTTGGAATGGGGAAAACTGGAGTTGGTTTTATTCCCTGAGCTGTCGAAAGGATACATTTTATGCATAATATTTATAATAAAGATGTGCCCCGCCCCCCGCCCCGTGATTTCCATAACAGTCTCCCTCCTCTGCACACCTTCCAGCTTGTCCATATCCTCCTTAACCTGGGATGCCCAGAACCAGACACAGGGCTGCAGGTGGGCAGAACAGTGTGGGACTGTAACTTCCCTTGATCTGCACACCAGATTTGGTCACATCTTGGTCACATGTTCAGCCTGGTCTGGCCAGACAAGGGGCTCCTCCTCCATCCAGGCCTCTCCTGGTTCTTCTTATCCCACAGGAGCTAGCACGGGGGGGGGGGGTGTATTCTCTAGGGGTCTCTGTCCCTAGAAACTGAGACCCATGCCTTTCCTTTTGGGGTTGCATCCTTGGGTTCTCCTGTCCCAGGGATCGTTCTACCAGCATCTTTGCTCTGTCCGCTTCACTAAGTTGCCTGAGAGAAGGTTTGTGCTCAGGATTCCTCCGAGAACCAATCATTTCCCCAGAAGGGCCAAAGACACTGACCACTGAAAACAAAACCACTGGATGCGACCCGAACACAAAGGTTGCATCATCAATGCTTACCAGTTGCTTTTGAACTCCCACTGGGTTTGCTTGGGCCAGAAGTTCTGAAAACCTCCAGGGAAAGAAGAGCCGATTCCACGAAAACCCTTTTCTCTGGAATTGTCATCATTTGTTCCCTCTCTCTCTCTCTCACACACAACCTCCCAGCAGAGAATCCAGATGGCATTGCCAAATCATAGAACTGTAGAGTTGGAAGGGACCCCAGGGCTCATCTAGTCTATCCCTTGTCGTGCTGGAATTGCAGCAAATTCTTGCTGCCCTTAATCTCCCAATATTCAGTTTCCTTAGATGTCCATGAGTTCTAGAGTAACGAGGGGGGAAACTCGAAAAGCACACGAAAGCTCATACCAATGACAAACTTAGTTGGTCTTGAAAGTGCTACTGGAAGGAATTTTTTTATTTTGTTTCGAGGGGAAAAACAACACCTCTCTCCACTTCCTACCTGCCATGTGTAATGTCTATAACATCGCCTCTTACGGAGAGCAAGACAAAATTGAGGATACCAAGTTGGTGGCCATTCCTGCCTCCTGTGGGAGGGAGTTCCATAGTTTAACTATGCACTGAGCTTTCTTTCATGTGTCCTAGAATCATAGAATCGTAGAGTTGGAAGAGACCACAAGGGCCATCCAGTCCAACCCCCTGCCAAGCAGGAAACACCATCAAAGCATTCTTGACATATGCCTGTCAAGCCTCTGCTTAAAGACCTCCAAAGAAGGAGACTCCACCACACTCCTTGGTAGCAAATTCCACTGTCGAACAGCTCTTACTGTCAGGAAGTTCTTTCCTCTCCTCCCACTGCCTTGTCGCTGGGCTCTTCCCTTGCCTGCCCACTTTCTCCATCTCCCCACTTGGCTCCTGCTCTTCTTCCTTTCCCTGGGATGAGGGCCTCCCCCAGCACACCAGGCCTGCCGTTTCCCTCCCAGGCGCTGAAGTGCTCCCAGGCCTTTGCTGCCACTGCCGCAGCCGACTTCCATCGCCAGATAAAAGGCCTGCAAACATTCTATGACATCAAACACAGCCAATCTGGGACGGAGCCTCCACCAAATCCCCCCCCCCACATGTGCTCTTGCTCTGCAGGCCGCTCTCTTCCCAAAGGCCGCTTTGTCCCCACTTTAGGCTGTAGCAAAGCACACCAGGAGGGTTTCCGCTCTGGAGTCTCAGGACCTGGAAGAGAGGAGCCTGGTGCCTTGAGCCGCCTTCCTGCTGTCACATCAGATTTGACGGGGAGGTCAAGGAGAAGTTCCTGAGCTGTGGAGATTTCCTGCCAGCCAGTCGGATGCAGCTGACGTGGTCAAAATTGGGGGCTGCCCTGCATCTATTTAATCATAGAATCGTAGAGTTGGAAGAGACCACAAGGGCCATCCAGTCCAACCCCCTGCCAAGCAGGAAACACCATCAAAGCATTCTTGACATATGCCTGTCAAGCCTCTGCTTAAAGACCTCCAAAGAAGGAGACTCCACCACACTCCTTGGTAGCAAATTCCACTGTCAAACAGCTCTTACTGTCAGGAAGTTCTTCCTAATGTTTAGGTGGAATCTTCTTTCTTGTAGTTTGAATCCATTGCTCCGTGTCCGCTTCTCTGGAGCAGCAGAAAACAATCTCCCTCCCTCCTCTATATGACATGCTTTTATATATTTGAGCATGGCTATCATATCACCCCTTAACCTTCTCTTCTCCAGGCTAAACATACCCAGCTCCCTAAGCCGTTCCTCATAAGGCATCGTTTCCAGGCCTTTGACCATTTTGGTTGCCCTCTTCTGGACACGTTCCAGCTTGTCAGTATCCTTCTTGAACTGTGGTGTCCAGAACTGGACACAGTACTCCAGGTGAGGTCTGACCAGAGCAGAATACATGGTACAGTACTATTACTTCCCTTGATCTAGATGCTATACTCCTATTGATGCAGCCCAGAATTGCATTGGCTTTTTTAGCTGCTGCATCACACTGCTGACTCATGTCAAGTTTGTGGTCTACCAAGACTTCTAGGTCCTTTTCACATGTACTGCTCTCAAGCCAGGTGTCACCCATCCTGTATTTGTGCCTTTCATTTTTTTTGCCCAAGTGTAGTACCTTACATTTCTCCTTGTTAAAATTCATCTTGTTTGCTTTGGCCCAGTTGTCTAATCTGTTAAGGTCATTTTGAAGTGTGATCCTGTCCTCTGGGGTATTAGCCAGGGGGTATTTATTCAGAGTTGATATGCTGCTTTTGTTGCTTTAAGTGGTTTAAATCTCTAAGTGGTTTCCAGCACATCAGAAACCTTCCTAGATAAAGATCAGCAAGGATAGGCCTTCTCTGGCAGTGAGGGAGGGGGTGGGTGGGAGTCCCTGGGACCAGGCAGGCCCAGCAGATAACAGCAATGAGTGCTAGTCGGGGTCTGGTACAACTCAGAGCCATGGCTTGGTGCTGTGAAGGAGGGACCTGAATCCAGCCCAAGGACCAGATCCAGAACTCTCCCATCCCTCTGGGCAAGTTAGACTTGAATCAGTCAGATCTCGAATTCCAGATACAGCTGCAAAGGAGCCGTTCTGGAGCTTCTTCAATTATTGCATTTACGGTACATCCCCACCTCCTTTCTCCAAGGAACTCAAGGTCACCTGTTCCGTTCTGCCCCTCCTCATTTAAGCTCCACAACAACCTTGTGAGGTAGGTTAGGTTAGACTGAGAGGCTGGCCCCCAAGTCACCGGCGAGCTTCCTGGCCCAGTGGGGATTTGAACCCTGGTCTCTCCCAGTTAGTCCTGGTCACTAACTGCTGCACCACACTGCCTCTCTGGTCCAGCTTCCACCCAAGCCAGGACTGGCTGCAAAGGTGCAGCCCAACACCAGAGAAAGGCGGGTTTCAAAATGACTCAAAGCGACTTGGCAGACGCCCATCCCATCCTCCCCATTGGTAGAAAGCCTTATAATGTTCAGGACCCCAGGATCTCAAGGTCTGTGTCTCCTCAGACTGTCCCCCCCCCCCGAGTTGGAAGAGACCACTAGGGCCATCCAGTCCAACCCCCTGCCAAGCAGAAAACACCATTAAAGCATTCTTGACATATGCCTGTCAAGCCTCTGCTTAAAGACCTCCAAAGAAGGAGACTCCACCACACTCCTTGGTAGCAAATTCCACTGCCGAACAGCTCTTACTGTCAGGAAGTTCTTCCTAATGTTTAGGTGGAATCTTTCTTTCTTGTAGTTTGAATCCATTGCTGTGGGATGCTCTTCCCCCTCAGTGCTTTCAGGCAAAGACATTCTTATTCTCTCTTTGATGAGATTTGATCTTCTGCTTGGGGCTTTTAGGGAAACATTTTCCTGTATCAGGGCGGAGAACGAAGAGGACTTTTACTATTCCATATGATGTGACTGTTTTGACTCCTTTGTTGCCCTTTTAATTTGCTTCAAGCCAACACACTTATTTCTGTAAAAAGTGATGGATGGAAGAATGAAATAATCAAAGGGTGCTTGAGACAGGATGGAGCTAGGCCCCCATTTAGGGGTCCAGACTCAATTAAGGGCCAAAGCAGTTAAGCTTTTTGTTATGTAAATAACAACTGCTAAGGAGCCAGAGCAGGATCAGAACTGTAGGAGTTTTGAGAGGAGGAGGGAGCCAAGTCTGTCCCTGAGCAGAGCCTCTTCCTCCCTGGGAGAGGAGCAGTGGGGGGGGGGGGAGCCCTGTGCAAAGACCTTTTTTAGCACGTTGCTGACATCTGCAGGGCAACCGTGCAAAGGAAGCCAAGCCGAAGTGAAGGCTATGGAGAAGAACACTTACAAAGTTAAAAAATTCCTTCAGTAGCACCTTAAAGACCAACTAAGTTTTTATTTTGGTATGAGCTTTCGTGTGCACGCACACTTCTTCAGATACTCTGAAACAGAAGTAACCAGACCCTTATGTATATTCAGAGGGTGGGGGTGTAAGGCTGGTCTTTAAGGTGCTACTGAAGGAATTTTTTAATTTTGTTTCGACTCAGACCAACACGGCTACCTACCTGTACTTACAAAGTTGTCGTTATAGAATCACAGAGTTGGAAGAGACCACAAGGGCCATCCAGTCCAACCCCCTGCCAAGCAGGAAACACCATCAAAGCATTCCTGACATATGCCTGTCAAGCCTCTGCTTAAAGACCTCCAAAGAAGGAGACTCCACCACACTCCTTGGCAGCAAATCCCACTGCCAAACAGCTCTTACTGTCAGGAAGTTCTTCCTAATGTTTAGGTGGAATCTTCTTTCTTGTAGTTGGAATCCATTGCTCCGTGTCCGCTTCTCTGGAGCAGCAGAAAACAACCTTTCTCCCTACTTTATGAGACATCCTTTGATATATCTGAACATGGCTATCATATCACCCCTTAACCTTCTCTTCTCCAGGCTAAACATACCCAGCTCCCTAAGCCGTTCCTCATAAGGCATCATTTCCAGGCCTTTGACCATTTTGGTTGCCCTCCTCTGGACACGTTCCAGCTTGTCAGTATCCTTCTTGAACTGTGGTGCCCAGAACTGGACACAGTACTCCAGGTGAGGTCTGACCAGAGCAGAATACAGTGGTACTATTACTTCCCTTGATTTAGATCAGGCACCCCCAAACTGCGGCCCTCCAGATGTTTTGGCCTACAACTCCCATGATCCCTAGCTAACAGGACCAGTGGTCAGGGAAGATGGAAATTGTAGTCCAAAACATCTGGAGGGCCTAAGTTTGGGGGTGCCTGATCTAGATCAGTGTTTCCCAACCTTGTGCCTCCAGCTGTTTTCGGACTACAATTCCCATAATTCCTGACCACTGGTCTTGCTAGCTAGGGATGATGGGAGTTGTAGTCCCAAAACATCTGGAGGCACAAGGTTGGGAAACACTGATCTAGATGCTATACTCCTATTGATGCAGCCCAGAATTGCATTGGCTTTTTAAGCTGCTGCATCACACTGACTCATGTCAAGGTTGTCATTTGACTCATGTCATTAGAGTCATTGATAACAGAATCATAGAACTGTTGACTTGGAAGGAACCACAAGGGTCATCTAGTCCAACCCCTGCAATGCAGGAATATTTTGCCCAATGTGGGACTCGAACCCACATTCCTGAGATGAAGAATAAGCACATGAAAACTTACAACTCCATGGACAGGACGGGTCTCAGGCTGGGTGCCCGAAGAGGCTGAGCTGCCTGTAGGGTTGGCGGCCACTGGCTGGACCTAGCAAGCTTTGGGGGGAAGTGGCATCTCCAGTGTGACCAGGCAGGTAATGGGGTGGCTTTGGGCTGCTTCCCCACTGAGTCCACTGCCTCAGAGGAGCCTGCATTGTGCAACTACAGCCAAAGGTTGCAGCCCTGGCTTAGCAACCTGGAGAAAACGCAAGTGAGAGGCGACAGGATGGAGGGAGACCCCATGGGGCTCCTCTCCTCACCCCCCCCCCCGGGACACCCACACGCGTCTTAGGCAAAAAATGCCCTTGCTGGTCCTGGAATAACAGACTTGTAAAGTTGGAAGGGATCCCAAGGGCCATCTAGTCCACCCCTCGCAATGCAGGCATCCCAGCCTCCGAAGGGGAGGGAGGTGCCCTAGGGTCGAGTCGGTGGGGATCCTCTGATGTGGGATTCGGAAGCTCCTGCCTGCCAAACCTCAAGGCAGGCGGGGGGTGGGGCACCCCAAGGTCCAGTAGGGAGAGAAGGAGAACGAGGCGAGGGAGGAGCGGCAGCCCTGCGTGCAGAAGGCCGTTGCCCGGCCGCAGCCATTCCTTGCAAGAGGCGCTGCCTTGGGCTCTCCTCCTTCGAGCGCTTCTCCTTCCAAGCCCCGCGCTCTTCTCCTGCCAGGGCAGCGCCTTGCACGGGGCGCCGCCGCTGCACGCCTGACTCGCGGACTGAGCGTAACGTGTGAATCTGCGGAGCGGGCTTCCCGTGCAGGAAGGCGATGGGCTGCTGAGAGAGGGCGGGCTGGAGCGCGCCTGAAGGGGGACTCGGGGCCGAGAAGGGCGCGCGGCGGGGAGCCCCGTTCCCTTCCCTCGCCTCCTCCTCCTCCCGTGGCCGCCAGGGGGCGCCCCAGAGCCGAGCCGAGCCTCCTTCGCCGAGCGGCGGGGAAACGAAGAGCGCGGCCAGGCTCTGCCCGCAGGGAGAGGAGGAGAGAGAGGTGGAGCACAGAGTAGCCGAGGGCCAGAGCGGAGGGGAGGGCGAGCGCATGGGACGTTTTGGGACTACAACTCCCATCATCCCTCTGCTAACAGGCCCAGTGGTCAAGGATGATGGGAATCGTAGTCCCAAGTCATCTGGAGCCAGGCGAGGGGCAGAGCGTCGCCGGAAGTCCGGCCCGTTTCCCACAAGGCGCCGCGGCTGGAGCTGGGAAGACGTGTCTCCGCGATCGCCGGGCCCAGCGCGAGGGATCGAGGGAGGAATCGGGATCCGCCAGGTGAGGAGACGCGGCCTCAGCCCCCCCCCCGCCGGCCCGCTTCCCTCCCCTCCCGGCCTGACCCTCTCCCTCTCTTCCCCCCCCCGCCCGCCTAGGATGGTGACGGACGTGCAGCTGGCCATCTTCGCCAACATGCTGGGCGTCTCGCTCTTCCTGCTGGTCGTCCTCTACCACTACGTGGCCGTCAACAACCCCAAGAAGCAGGAGTGACGACGCCCCGCGAGGGGAGGGCAGCGGGCGGAGGAGCAGCAGCAGCAGCGCCAGGACAGGTACCGTTGGGGGGGAGGCGGAGGGGGCGGGGGAGGCCTCGTCGGAAAAGGTCCCCCCCCCGGCTCACCTCTCCCCGTTTCTCTGTCCCACCCCCAGAAGAAGCCGCCGCCGCCAAGCAGGAAGCCATGGCTGGAGCGACGCCCCCCACCCGACGCCCCCCCTGACGCTCTTCTTCCGGGTCCGCGCGGCCCCTGCAGATGCTGGCAATGACGCCCGCCGCTGGGTTTTGTTTTTTTTTCCATTTTGTCAAACGAAATTTATTAATAGAAACGTGTTCACAAGACCAATCTCATGTCAAAAAATAGCTTCCGAGCCAGTAACCAACTATGTACACAGCTGCTGCAGAAAGGGCCTGGTGGGTGGGGGGCGAGGCTGGCGGAGCGGGGCCAGCTGGTCTGCAGGGCAGAGGAGATGGATCCCCGGGGAGCAGAGCTAGGCCCTGGGCGGTGCCTTGTGCAGCTGGCCGCCGCCAGGAGAGAGCGGCGAGGGGCCCTGGTAGGCGGGGAGGCGGCTGAGGGCCAGGACCATCGGCTGCCGCGTCCCAAAGAGCAGCTTGGGCTTGAAGGGGCAGGGGCGGGGCGGAGGGCTGGGGGGAGGCCGGGGCGAGCGCTCGCCGGACGCCAGCGAGGAGGGTGCCTTGGGTGGTCTCTGGCACACCATGGGGGAAAGCGTCGTCGTCATCGTCGTGTCGCCGGCGTGCTGTGGGGCGGCTGCGGAGGCGCTGGAACGGGTTGGCCGCAGCTGCTCCGGCCCCCCTGGCGGATCAGGCCTCTGTGCAGAAAGACAGGATCTTGTGGTAGGTGAGCTGCGGGGAATCTGCTTGCCCCGGGATGTGCTGCAACAGAGAGATCTAGCTCAGGGGGGGAGGCGAGCGGTGTCACCGTTGGGGCGAGGCTGCCCCCCGAGCTGCTTCAAGGGGGAGGGTGGCCGCTGCCTATGCTGCGGTGGGTGTGCTTCGGCGGCTTCTTCTTCCTCTTCGGCCTACAGGGCGGGGGCTCTAGGGGAGGGCAGCGGCTGCAGGGGAGCCATACCTCGTCCAGCAAGGCGTTGGGAGGGTTGCACAGAAAAAGCGGCTCTTTCCTCTGACTCGTGACTGTCAGCTCGGGCACTTCCAGCGGAAACTCTGCAAGGAGAGCAGGCGATCAGCGGCAGGAACAAATCCACGATGGGAAAAGGCAGAAACATGGGAGGGAGGCTTCGCAGGAGGTTAGTCTAACAGGAATTAGCTGTTCGATAGGCAAAAAGGGCTGCTTGGGGGGGGGGTGCTGTCATGGTGGCACTCCTGAATCAGGGGCGGCTTAGACTAGATGATGCTGGATATCACTTGGTTTATCACAGGCATCCCCAAACTTCGGCCCTCCAGATGTTTTGGACTACAATTCCCATCTTCCCCAAGCACTGGTCCTGTTAGCTAGGGATCATGGGAGTTGTAGGCCAAAACATCTGGAGGGCCGCAGGTTGGAGATGCCTGGTTTATCATACATACACACACACACACACACACACACACCTACCTCTGTATCACAGAAATATACTGCAGCAATTTACAACAATGTAAAACAAAACCATACAGTAACACCATAGAAACTTTAGAGCAAGTTAAAAGCCTCATCAGCTCTGGGAACTTGCAACCCCATTCTAAGGAGGGACATGTTAGAGCAGGAATAGGCAAACTTGGACCTCCAGATGTTTTGGGACTACAACTCCCATCATCCCTAGTTAACAGGACCAGTGGTCAGGGATGATGGGAATTATAGTCCCAAAACATCTGGAGCAGGGGGGCAGTCCACTGTCCCTCAGACCTTGTGGGGGGCCAGACTATATTTAAAACAAAATAAAAAATGAATAAATTCCTATGCCCCACAAATAACCCAGAGATGCATTTTAAATAAAAGGACACATTCTACTCATGAAAAAACATGCTGATTCCCGGACCGTTCGTGGGCTGGATTTAGGAGGCGATTGGGCCGCATCCGGCCCATGGGCCTTAGGTTGCCTACCCATGATCTGGAAGGCCGAGTTTGCCTTTGCCAGAGTTAGAGGCTTACAGAATAATGGATGATGTGGGGAAAGTGCCCCCCCCCCCCCGCCGCCGCCGCCAGACTCCTAATACTAGAACCTTTGAATGTGGAATGCCATGAATCTACTGCAGGAGAGCAGGTTGAGAGAGAAACAAATAGGAAAGGCTTCCCCACAGGATGTAATTAAAACTATTAACATTAAAACTATTAACTTCACTTCTACAAAATGTGATGTTCACCAATATTGCAGGTGGCTTTAAAAGGAGACTACTAGATAAATTATTTCATTTATGGGTTCCTTCTCTACAAGGCATCCCAAAGCGGTTTACTATGCAGTAAAAGCAAACAGAACAATTGTGTGTGTGTGTGTGTACAGCTAAAACACTTTCATATATTAAAAAAAGCTTACACAGAGAATAATAGTTTAAAGCAATGCATATATAAATCCATTCAGTTCTGAAACAGATACCAGCTGGGGTAAAACCCTCCACTTGAAAGGCTTGTGTTAGAAAAGGAAGAAAATGTGCCTCATGCTGCTACTGAAGGCCCAATTCTGACACCACGGATTGGACCTCCTGGTGCAATAGTATCTCTGCTGGTGTCCCCTCCTGTAGAAGACAGTGACTGGTTGGGTGTGTAGGGATTCATGGAGGACAAGGAAACCAACCTCGCATACAAGGTGCTTTGCAGGGAGAAGGACGTGCTCTGTAACTTGGAGGCTTCCCCCAGGCCTCTGGTTGCCACTGTGAGAACGGGATGCTGGGCCAGCAGCAGGCTTGTCTTATGCTGCTGTCTGAGCCAGGAAATGAGGGAGCTGAAGCCTCCTAAGGTGCCATCTCTGGAAGTCCAGCAGGCCTGGGCATAGGGAATCTCCTTCCCCGCCCCCCGCCCCCCCGCCGCCGCCCCCGGCACTTTAGCAGATGAACCTACCTGGCAGGGAACTCTGAGCTGGCAGCTGTGAGGGGGTGTATTTCCACACCTTGAGGGAGGAGTCGTCACTGCAGCCATTCAGGCTGAGCAGATGCTGGGGCTGTCCAGCCGGTCTCCTGCGGATGGGGATCCGGCTCGGCCGAGGCATCACGATTTCCAGCCTGTGGGAAGAGCACAAGACTAGGAGTGGGCTCAGCAGCCAAGCCACTCAGGCAAGAGAATTTGGAAATGCTGAGCAGCAGCCCCAAAGGTCTGCCTCGGTTCCTGGGGAGGGATAAACTTCCAGGCGGCCGAGACAGGCTCTGTTCTCCTGATCTCATGCCTGTTCCACCTCAAGCACACTCTGCCTCCCCCCCCCCCGGTGCTTTCACTGTTTGCTGTCTTGCAGCCAGTACCTGGGTGTCTCTGAGAGCTGCTCGCTGTTCAGCCGCCTTGAAATATTCTGTCCAAAGAAAGAGAAGTCAGAGGCTGCCTGGCTTGCTTGAGCTGCCATGAGCAGTGGAGCAGAGGGAAGTAAACCAAGGCCCATGCCGCCTGTTGCTTTCTGGTTGCCAGAGAGAAAGAGGACTGCTGCCCATAACCTCTGGCTCAGGGTGCAAGCTAGGAGCAGAGTCCAGCCCCCCCCCCCCGGCTGTTTAACCACTGCCCTTTACCTGCAGCAAGGCCAGGCCACAAGGCGGAGGCGGTTTCAGCTCCTCACTGGGGTGTTCTGCCTCCTGCAGTCCGTCGCAGCCAGGGCCTGCGTGACCAACAAGAGGGGCAGGGAGGGAGATGAACATCCTTGGAGGCAACAAGAGGTGTCCCTGGTTACAAGGACTGGCTGGCAAAGGGTTGTGCTGCCCTACAGCAGAAGGAGAGAGGCCACTAGCCAGTCCATGGTAGCCCTCCTTGGCCGGAGGGACCAGTTTGCACTGTCCTCCGATTGCCCAGCCTCCAAGTGGCAGCAACAGGGAGGGGGGGTGATCCCCTGAGAACATATCATGAGGCTCTAGGACTGGTTGTACCCTCAACCAATGGAGAACTCCCCTTGTTATAGGTCAGCACATCTTCAGAGTAATCAGCCAAGCCAAAAGCAAAAGTGCTCAGGCCGAATGCCAAGCTCCAGAGAGGCAGCAATGCTTCTGGGTGCCACTTGCTGGAAGCCACGGGAGGGGAGAGGGCTCTTGTGCTCAAACCCCGCTCAGGGCAAGTTGGCCACTGTGAGAATAGGATGCTGGACTAGATGGGCCACTGGCCTGATCCAGCAGGCTGTTCTTAGGAGAGCCTGCCACCTCCCTTTCTCCACCTGGAACAATTCCAGGCGTCAGCGGAGAAAGTGGGTCAAACAGCCGGCTTGCTTGCCTACCTGCCCCCCCCCCCGCCCCCCCATGCAGGGGCAGGAACTGCTGCTGGCTCCCCACTGCTATCTTCTGCTGGCTTTTCCTGAGCAGCTCCCACCCCCAATGCCAAAACTGCGCCGTGAGCCTCCATCTCTGCTCCTTTGCCCCAGCCTGAGAAAAGGCTCTCCCACCGAGAATCAGTTTGCAAGGGAATAAGAAACACTGGTCTGTATGGCTAATCTGGGGCCCTCCAGAGGATGCTGGTCTGCAGTTCCCATCATGCCAGGCTGGGAATCTGAGACTATTTGGAGGGTCACACGTGCTGCCTCTTCTAAAACCGTTGAGTCTGAAGTTTTACATTATCTGACTGCACTGCTGGTCACCCCTTTTAAATGATATAAAAAAAGAAAGGCTTGAGTTTTACACTCTTAACACGGAATACAGTTGCAAGGCTGGGCTTTCTCAGTCACTTGGTTCAGGCGTCATGTTCCACCCCTTTCAGCCTCTGGGGAAGGCTGCTCACAACACCATGTTCCTGGGAGGGAGCCCTGGGCAGCAGTGCAAAGTTCTGGCCAGAATCCTTAATAGGGTCCCAGGCAGAAGCAGCTTCAACCATCTCTTACTTACTGCCAAACCATGTCATATTTAAAGGGTTACAACTGGAAAGAGACACGGAAGAAATTATACATTTTAATACTTTGAAAGCAGCACGAGACCCAGAGGAGGTGAAACGCAGGGTGCGCACTTGACAAGAAATGACTAAGAACGTGATGCTGCCCCTCGGGTGGGGACCCTCTGCTCAAATCTGCTTCCCAGGAAGACCCTGCAGATCCTGGTCTTGCCCCCTGGAGCAACAGAGAAGAGGCATCATCTTTGCAAGGCTCTTTGAAGGCAGCTCTCCTGCCTGCCTTTCCTTCTCTTCCCCAGGCAGGGTAAACAAGCTAAGGAGAGAAGGGGCACCAAGGGTTAAGCTCTGCTCCTGCCGGGCCGCCCAAGCAGGACGCAGCTGAGTCGGGCTGTGCTGGGAAAGAGAGCAGGAACTGGGAGGCAGTCCCCGGTGTAGCAAGAATTCGCTTCTACACCTTTGAAACTCTTGAGATCAGAAAGATACACCGTGGGTCTCTAATTCCTTTATCACCACCTCCCGACTGACTGGGGACTTTTGGTAAGAGAAAGGAAGGCGAGAGGTTCCCTGCTTCTGCTGCTTCCCCCTCTCCCCTGACTCAGGCCAAGTTGCCAGCTGTCATGCAGCTCCCATTGGTGGCACCTGAGAGTTTGACTGACACGCCAGCCAGCCTCTGCCCTGGGCTTGCTCCAGCAGCCAACCGGCTCACACTTGTGTTGCCAAGGCGGCCTTTAGTCAAGCTGGGTGGGGGGTGGGGAGCAGGTTGAAGGAAGGACTACGCACCGGTCATGTTGAGGGGGGCAGGGAGGGGGCAGGAGCTGAGGCCGGTCGGCAGCTGGAGGTGAGAGGCCGTCCTGGTGGGAGAAGAGAGAGGTGGGGGCGCCTGGATGTTGCTCACTGCTGCTCGCAGCAAGGACTGGTGCTGGTGACGGCGCTTCTCCTGGACACGCGACTCTGAGCAGGGAGAAAGGACAAGGCAAAACCTAGTTCTGCGAGGGGGTGGCCCCATCATGCACCTCTCCTCCACAGGGCCTGAACACATTTTGCCCAGAAGAAGCCGGGGGTGGGGTTGGGGAAATCCATTCTCTTGTCTCCAACAAAGGCCAATTCTTGAGAGCGCGGCTGTTCCGTTCACTTGGGGAGGGGGGCAGATCTGTGCCACCTATCTGCTGCCCCAAGGGAGCCCACCTGCACAGTGGCATCCAATTCCGGAGGGCTGTCGGGCACCACCTACCACCCAGAGCGGGGCGCAGCAGCGGGGAGAGGCAACGGCTTGGCTGGGGCGATGTGGCCTTTGGAGGGCCACTGACCTCAGCCCAGGGAGAAGCCCATCTTGTGGGGGGAGGCAGGGAACAGCAGCCCCCTCTCCTCCTAATACACTCCAAAACCGGAAGCTTTCCGTGGGGTGGGGTGGGGTCACAAATCCCACAATCCTTTCATGCATTCAGCGACTGCATTTTATCTCTCTCTCTATCCAGGCTCTTTCAGTGCCCTCATCCTTCCTTCAGGAGCAAGAGGAGGAGGAGGAAAGAGAGAGAGGCATCTCTGCATCAGTGCTAGGGCTGCTGAAGCCACACTCAGCTGCCTGCCTGTGCTTTGCCCAGGTCCTTCCTCCTTTCTCAGCACACCATTCTCTTCTTCTTGCCGGATGGTGCTCTTATCAGCCCAACCAACCCCCGGCTGAACTCTTTGGCTGTGGGAGGGAGGAGGCAGGGAGGCAGGTACTCCATGGGAAAAGCCGGCTGGGTCACCTTGGGGGCAGCCGAGCTGGTGATGGAGGATGGTTGGCCCTTGGCAGGGAGAGGCTCAGGATCTCATCTTTGCCTCAATCCATATCTGCCTCACAGGGCTAGAAAGGATCCCAAAGGCCAGGGGTGGCCCAGCATGTTTTGGTGGGCAAGATGCTCAACACCACTGCCCCCCTGCAGATCCGCCCCCCGCTGCCCCTGCCATTGCACCCACAATGCTGCTGGCAGCTGCACCCTCACCTGCCGTGGCACCTGCAGTGCCACAATGCAGCGGCAAGGACGCAGCAGTAGCCTAGCCGGGAGGGCAAGGGGGTGTTTGTGCAGGTGGAGCTGCAGGCGAGGCTGGCAGTGGCGCAATGGCAGGGAGCCCAAGGCAAACGGCTTCGCCTCATGCAGGAAGCGTGGGAGAGGAACGTGGCCCACTGCCACATGGTGGCTGGCAAGAGGACACCCCCCCCCTCCCTAGCAGGCGCCCTGCTGCTGGAGAGCTCCCTCCTTCCCTGCAGGACCAGCTCACCTGCCGCTTCCTCAGGAGTGGCGCCACCAGCAGCAGCAGCAGCAGCAGCACAGGCCTCTGCCCAGCGCTCTACATAAGACCCCCACAGGTCCCCTGAAGCCTGGGGTTCCCCTCGGTTCAGAGAGCAGGGCGGGGGGCTCGGGTTGGCTGGGGGCCAGCTCTCACAGGATGACTGGCATCTATTGTGGAACACTTTTATTTCACGAGAAAGAGGGAGGGAGAGAGACAGAAAGAAAGAAAGAAAGAAAGAAAGAGAAAAGGCGAGGTTCTTGCAAGGCTGTCACTTCTGCCAGCGCAGCCACTCCCAGATCCTCCGGATTGCGCCCAGCACGGATCCTCCGCAGAGCTTACCTCGCACGAGCGCCAGCACCCTCGAGGCACCTTTCTGAGGCCCCTGGCCCATGCCCAGGGGGCCGTCAGGGTGGGGGCAGCTGAAGGTGAAGCTGGGCGAGGTCTTGACCTGCGGGGACGCCGCCTGCTGGCTGCTGCTCCCGTTGATGAAGCTGCGGCCCCGACAGAGGGAGTTCTCGGAGTTGGAGGCAGAGACCCCGCTGGGAGGGAAGGCCAAAGGGAGGGCGTCACCGCAGGGGCAGAAACCCAGCGCGCCCGCCCTGCGAGGTGGCCCAGGAAGAGGCAGCCTCTGACGCACCAGGTTTCGTTTCTCAACGTGTCTGAATAGGGGCACGGGTGAGGTTCCCCTCCCCAGGCCCCCATCGTTTACTCTGTCTTGCAACATGACATCATCCCTCCTCAAGACCTACCCTTTAACCCAGCCTCTCAGTCCCTCTATCCTGCTAGAAAGAAGTACGTGGGCAATGGGCACAAATGCACATTCTCTCCCTCCCCCCTCCGATATTTAAATCCACACAGTTGCATATTGCCAGCCGTCACTGTGGTTGGGGGCATTTATCCCACGCTGATTCCAAAAGGGTAACATTGACCCCAAAAGGGTAACTTTGACCCCTGCTGAAGCCAACCACGGCTAGGGAAAAGGAAACTTCTTTCTGGAAAATCTGACTGGGATCCACTGCTATGCTTCAGACCAAGCCTGCCCCCTCCATACTAAGACATGCCCATCCCATTTGGAAACGGCTGTTTCAAGCCTTACAACCGGTCCTCAGGCCTGAAGGTGACTGAGTGGGCCACCCAAAAATGAGATTTATCAGTAATTCCTGTACTGCAGGGGGTTGGACTAGATGGCCCTTGGGATCCCCTCCTACTCTACAATCCTATGATTCTACAGTCGTACCTCGGTTTACGACTACCTCGGGTTGCGAACAATTCGGGTTACGAACTGCGCAAACCCGGAAGTATTTTCGCCCCCGCGCGTGCGCAGAAGTGGCGTGCGCGGTTTGCGCACGCGCAAAGCGCGAAAATCGCAAAAAATAGCGCTTTGCACATGCGCAAAATGGCGGTTCGGGTCGCGTTCGGGTTACGAGCTTTTCGGGTTACGAACTGCGACCCGGAACGGATCGTGTTCGTAACCCGAGGTATTACTGTGCAATAATCCTCTGGGGAGAGGGATTGGCAAAAGGTCGGCCCTGGTTCTTCTCCTGAGCCTTCGATGGGACCAGGAGGAAGAGGTTTTGCTGGCAGCAGCAGGAGCAGAAGAGCAACGGGCCCCAGGGGCTTGTGGGACATAAGCCAAGGTCCTGCATCCTGACTAGAGCAGGAAGGCCTGTTGGGAGGGACCCTGGGAGCCCTGGCATCACCCCACCAGCCTCTCCCCAGCCTCCATACTTGGTCCCCTTGGGAGGAGTCTTGGCCCCTTTCCTCCGGGAGCAGCCGGTCACGCCCCTCATGCTGCGCACATGCTTCATCATCCAGGCACGAAGGTTGCTAAGGCAGCTGTGTTCGGAAAGGACGATCCGGGGCCAGGGGTTGCATTCGGCCATGTCCAGCGCTGCGATGGCCAACGCCCTTCCCACCTGGGCACAGAGAGACACCAGGAAGCCCTGAGCCCTGTGACACTCCAGGCAAATTCACGGCTCTCGCAGTCAACACAGCTAAGAGAGGAAGACTCGCTGCTGCTGCTGCTGCAGTGGCCAAGGCAGCCTCCTTTTGCCTGGCCAAAACCACTCAAGGAGGCCCCTTCTGGCTCAGGGGCAAATCCCTGGAATTATGCACCCACTGACACCCGCGCAAAGCTCATCTAATAAAGGGGGGGGGGAGGCTGATACCTGCTCAAAGAGCTCCACTGTGTATTTGGAGGGGAATGCTGGCAGAGGAGGGGGGGTTGCCCGCCCGTTATCGTGACAAGCGGCTGGAACTGTGTTGACGGATCGTCCTGTGTTGTAATTGCACTCCAGCGTGTAGCTAGAAGGAACAGAGGGGGTGATAGGTTGCCTCCTGCAAACGTCTCTACGTGTGTCACAAAAACACACACTTTGACACTTTAAAAGACAGCAATTCAATTCTTGTGAATGTTATCAATAAAACGTGTTCCTGTGCACACCCAGCTCCACTGACATGCTCACCACAGGCTCCCCCCCCTTTTTTTAAAAAACTGATCCCACACCCAGAAGCAGCTTGGTAGGATAAAAGACGCTTCCACCTGGCAGTGTTTAGGAACCAATAATAATAATAATAATAATAATAATAATAATAATAATAATAAATCATTTATACCCCGCCCATCTGGTTGGGTTTCCCCCGCCACTCTGGGCAGCTTCCAACAGAAAAATAAAATACAATCTATTAAACATTAAAAGCCTCCCTAAACAGGGCTGCCTTCAGATGTCTTCTAAAAATCTGGTTGTTGTTTTTGACATCTGATGGGAGGGCAGTCCACAGGACGGGCACCACTACCGAGAAGGCCCTCTGCCTGGTTCCCTGTAACTTGGCTTCTCGCAACAAGGGAACCGCCAGAAGGCCCTCGGCGCTGGACCTCAGTGTCTGGGCAGAATGATGGAGGTGGAGACGCTCCTTCAGGTATACAGGACCGAGGCCATTTAGGGCTTTAAAGGTCAGCACCAACACTTTGAATTGTGCTTGGAAACGTACTGGGAGCCAATGTAGATCTCTCAGGACCGGTCTTATGTGGTCTCGGCGGCCGCTCCCAAACACCAGTCTAGCTGCCGCATTCTGGGTTAGTTGCAGTTTCCGGGTCACCTTCAAAGGTAGCCCCATGTAGAGCGCATTGCAGTAATCCAAGCGGGAGATAACCAGAGCATGCACCACTCTGGCGAGACAGTCTGCGGGCAGGGAGGGTCTCATCCTGCGTACCAGATGGGGCTGATAGACCGCTGCCCTGGACACAGAATTGACCTGTGCCTCCATGGACAACTTTGAGTCCAAAATGACTGGTCCTTCAGGGGCACAGTTACCCCATTCAGGACCAGGGAGTCCTCCACACCTGCCCGCCTCCTGTCCCCCACAAACAGTACTTCTGTCTTGTCAGGATTGAACCTCAATCTGTTAGCCGCCATCCATCCTCCAACCGCCTCCAAGCACTCACACAGGACCTTCACTGCCTTCACTGGTTCTGATTTGAAAGAGAGGTAGAGCTGGGTATCATCCGCATACTGATGAACACCCAGCCCAAACCCCCTGATGATCTCTCCCAGCGGCTGCATGTAGATGTTGAAAAGCATGGGGGAGAGGACAGAACCCTGAGGCACCCCACAAGTGAGAGCCCAGGGGTCTGAACACTCATCCCCCACCACCAAGTATCCAGCCTTAACGGTGGAGAGGAAGAGGGCTAACTTTTGTCCAAGGAGGAGGAGAAAGAGGAGGAGGAGCCCTGCTGCCCCCAGGCCAGAAAGACGGATCGGAATAGAACCACCCTAACCAACACACAGCATCTTAAAAAGCAGAGACATCACCTTGCCAACAAAGGTCCGTCTAGTTAAAGCTATGGTTTTCCCAGTAGTGATGTATGGAAGTGAGAGCTGGACCATGAAGAAGGCTGATCGCCAAAGAATGGATGCTTTTGAATTATGGTGCTGGAGGAGACTCTTGAGAGTCCCATGGACTGCAAGAAGATCAAACCTATCCATTCTGAAGGAAATCAGCCCTGAGTGCTCACTGGAAGGACAGATCGTGAAGCTGAGGCTCCAATACTTTGGCCACCTCATGAGAAGAGAAGAATCCTTGGAAAAGGCCCTGATGTTGGGGAAGATTGAGGGCACTAGGAGAAGGGGACGGCAGAGGACAAGATGGTTGGACAGTGTTCTCGAAGCTACGAACATGAGTTTGACCAAACTGCGGGAGGCAGTGCAAGACAGGAGTGCCTGGCGTGCTCTGGTCCATGGGGTCACGAAGAGTCAGATACGACTAAACGGCTAAACAACAACAACAAACCAACACACGCTACCTCTGCCCAAACGCGGACTCTGATCCACAATGAAATGGGCCTCATCCATCACTCCTGCCCTCAGCCAGCACTGCCACTATGGATACATACCTACTTTGGCCACCCAACTCTCCCCGGCTGCCTATTCTGCCAGGTTCCTCTAAGCGGCTCTAAAAGGAGGTGGGGACTGGTGCTCCCGGCCGTATTTATTCCATGGTCCAAATCAGCTCTGAGCTGATCTAGAAGGGGTCTCTCTTTACGGAGGCAGAATCTTTCATGTTCTGAAGCTGTTTGAAGGTGGGTGCAGAGCAGAAGGCATAAGTGGCTGGTCTGTCGGTGAGGCTGTGTCCTCTGCTCACCTGTGAATGATGCCCAAGGCCTTGTAGATGGCCACGCGCCCGCTGCCCTCCTTCGACTGCCCATCCCGCTTGTCCTTGGCGTACATGTTCTTCTCGGAGAAGTTGCAGCCCGAGAAATCAAAGTGAGCCGAGTTCATGGCGATGAGCTTGGGGAAGAGCATGTTTTCAACCTGCAAGATCAACCAGGGAGGTTGGGGCTGCCGTTTCTCCCCTACGCTCAGGCATAGCGAGCTGAGCTCACCCCATGAAACTGACACCAGCAGAGTCCACAGTGCGACTCAGCAGCCACCCCCAGCGGACAGCTGCCCCTCTCCAGCCCAGCTCAACCTCCTGCCACAGGGCCAACAGAATAGCTGGCTGGGCATGCGCAGAAGGGAGCATGCACAATGCAGCTGATGGAGTTGGAATCCCAGGCAGCAAATGATAGAGGCCAGGAGGGGCAAAGGCTGAGGCTCAGCAGACCAAACACCCAAGAAGAGGAGGAAGTCTCCAATGGCCCTCCCAGATTGTGCCTAGTCATCAGAGAAAAAAGCACAACAGCAGTAGCTGCTGCTCTTTCAGAGGCACTAGAGCAGGCACCCCCAAACTGCGGCCCTCCAGATGTTTTGGCCTACAACTCCCATGATCCCTAGCTAACAGGACCAGTGCTTGGGGAAGATGGGAATTGTAGTCCAAAACGTCTGGAGGGCCGAAGTTTGGGGATGCCTGCACTAGAGCCTTGGCTGGACTAGGAAGGGGGATCTTCAAACACCTCAAGCCTGGGACTGTGCGTCCCTCCCCCCATTCCCTTCTTGCGCACTGTTGACTCACGGACCTCCGGCTGATCTCCTCTTCCTCCTCACCTGGTGAGCCTCTTCGAAGATGTTGTTCCCGTACATGAAGCAGCCTCTCTTGGAGGCGTGCCCGTGCAGGTCGACGTAGTAGGCCAGGCCACTCTGCTGCGGTGGGATGGCTTCTGGGGCGGGAGGAGAGCGGACCTCGGCTTCCTCCTCACAGAGCGCGGGAGGCAGATCTTCCGAGAGGATCCAGACATCCTGGTCTTTGCTCCCTGGTGCCTCTGAGGCCTCATGGTCCTGAGGCGAGGGGACGCCAGCATCCCTGGGACAGTTGCGAAGGTTGTTGGCCTTCTCCAGCTCAGAGAGGGGGGCCTCCTCGCCGGGAGGGCCGTTGCGGGTGGAGCGCTGGTTGGCAGCCTTGGTGCCGAGGGGAGGGACGCAGGCCCGCCAGTCGGGCAAGCCCGGCTGAACGCGGTTGTGGACGTGGTGATAGAGCATGACGGCCTTGGCCCCGTAGACGGCCGGGTGCAGGTCAACGTCAGGGTTCAGATACTGGCGGTTGAGGTTCACACCACGAGAATCTGTCCTGTGGGGAAGAGAAGCAGCCAGAGGGGTCAGCCACGCTGGGCAAAGACGCCTTTCTCCTGGGTACTGGGTGCAGTCGCTGGGGTGTCTCAGGCAGGAAGAGAGAAGCACCAGCCGCCACCTCTGGGCCAAAGCTCCCTTGAGATGGGTTGGGGGGTGGGAGAGGACCCCCCCCCAACCAAAGAATGTCTCTCTCCAGGCCAACTGAACTGGCCAGTTGCCTTCGCCCAGCCTTCACCTAGCATAAGTCTGCAGCGACAGAGGTTTTGTAGAGGGATCTGTCCCACCAGCCTGGGACTTGAGTTGGGGCTGGCCACCCCTCTGTGTTTATGCTGGCTTTGCCCTCCAGAAACCAAGCCCCTGCTTGGCAAGGGACTCACCGGTAATGGCCCCGCACCACTCCGTCCGGGTTCAGCATGGGGATGAGCTTGAAGACAAACATGCGACGCAGCATCTGGGCCCGAGGGTCCTCTTCACGGAGGATGAACTCCAGGAACCCGTTGAAGACGAAGCTGGAGGGTGTCTCTCCCGGGTGCACCCTGCTGCTTAGGAAGAACACCTGCTGGGACATTGGGGGCAGAGAGAGAGAGAGAGAGAGAGAGAGAGAGAGAGAGAGAGAGAGAGAGAGAGAGAGAGGATGATCTGCTCCTTTCCCAAACTGGACTCTTGCTCCTCTCAAAGCTACCACAACAGGCCTCCTGCCCACCCATCCGCTTGTGTGGTCATTTATTCCCACACCACTTTGGAACTAGTTATCCCCATGCATCAGTTAGAAGGAGCTCACTCCCGCCTGCAGCCTCACCCAAAGGAAAGGGGGAGACTGACAGATCTGAACTTGGGAGAGGCAGCTTGAAAAGGGGGTTTCTATGCTCTGTTTAAGAAGAGCAGAGCTGGGGATGGCACAGGTCAGGAGGATGGCAGGAGAAGGAAGCACATGTGGGTGGCCAGGAAGACAGAGAGAAAACAGGGAAGGAACAAAGACCTAGGAGACAAAGACGCTGAGGCACGATGAGCCAACGCAGAGCAGGAAGGAGGCAGAAATCAGAAAGGGCGGGTGGGTAAAACTGGGGGCAGCGGTTGCAGAGAAAAGCATAGACGTCGAGGAAGATGCTCAAGAGGCAAACCAGGAAGGAGGGTGTTGAGGTGCCTGTCTGAGGCAATGTGGGCCAAAAGGGCTTCTGCTTGTGTCCACAGCTATCCAGAAACAAGGGCAGGCCGCGCTGCCCAAGCCTCATGCTCCCCACATGGGCAGCAGCAATGGCAGGGCATCCTGCCCAAGTGGGGCGGCAGCAGCCAACTCACTCTCTTCCCCGTGAAGGTGTGGGGCCGGGGGGTGTGCTTGTCCGGGAAGAGCTTCTCCAGGCGGGCCTCCCTCTCCTCCCGCAGGCCGTGGAAGGAGCTGATGGTGAGCAGGTCCACCCGCAGCTTGTCCAGGGAGTAGCACAGCAGCTCCCGGTGGTAGTAGATGGAGTCCAGGGAGCTGCAGGTAGAGAAGAGAGCAGCCTGCTTTTCTCCCAGCCAGCAATGCCCCGCAAGGCCAGAAGGAAGATTCTCTTTTAAAGTCTCTTTCCCCCCCCCCGAAAGTTTCTTCCCCAGATTCCCCTTCGCCTGCCCAGCATGCAAGGAAGCCTCTTCTTTCCCCACCCATGATCGGATTCCCACTCCAAGATCCCAAGGATCTTTGTTGCCCGACCCTCCCTTGTGCTCATTCCCGCAGCCCTGTTGCGAGAGAGGTGGCCAGAGGGGCTTTCTGTCCTCTCCTCCTCCCTCCCCCTGCAAAGCCAGGCTCTTGTCCAGAGGGACCTCAAGGCAGAAGGCAGCCTGACTTTGCGCCCGGGGCCCCGCTCCTCCGTCAGTGGGGCCACCTGGACCTTGCGAGGGAACCAAAGCAAGCACTTACGGTGTCCCCCGAAGCGGGGCCTCCTTCCTCCCCTTTGCACGTCCTCCTTTAGGGCATTTCCTCGCTCTGTGGGCGGTGGGTCGCTGCTTCCCCTCAGCCTTCCTAGAGTCTGCACCTGCCTTCCGACTAACTGTGCTACAATGTTGGACATGAGTTTAGATGGGCAAGGGAGGGTCTTCCCGCCTTCTCCTGACCATCCCACCCCCACCCCCTTCCCTGGTTTGGAAGCAGACCAGCCGTGTCCCTCACACCACCCAGCAATGGCTGTTCCATTCATGCCCTGCATGCAGGCTGCCAAGGAGGCTCTGGCTAGCCATTTCTGGACTGGAGAGGCCCTTTCCCTGGAGGGCTATTCTTCTGCCCGCAAGTGCTGCCATCGCAGGAGGTGGCAACAGAGGCCAAAGGAAAGCAGCTGTCCGATAAGAGACCTGCCCAGCCTCAGCCCAGGAGGGCTCCTGCAGGCTCCACTTTCGTGGAAAGCATTCAGAGCCCCCCTCTCTCATTAAAGAGAGCATCCTGAACAACATAGAACAACTAAACTAGGCTTCCCCAAACTGCGGCCCTCCAGATGTTTTGGCCTACAACTCCCATGAGCCCTAGCTAACAGGACCAGTGGTCAGGGATGATGGGAACTGTAGTCCAAAACATCTGGAGGGCCGAAGTTTGGGGGTGCCTGATAAGCACATACAACAAAACACATCTTCAAACAACAGCCACCTGGGGGAAAGGCAACACAGCAGAAACCAGCAAAAATAAGGCGGCATTTGTGCAAAAGCCGCTCTGCCCCCTGAGCGCTTTCAGGAGCAGGGGGGGGGGCAGGAAGCTAGGAAGGAAAGGGCCAAAGGGAGCTCCTGGGGACGGCGGGAAAGGAACCAAATGTTCCAGGCAGTGCCAGAGTCCGCACCAAAAGGGAGACAGACAGAAAGTCCCCGCTAGGATCTTTGACATGACACAGAACCCTGGGAGAGACCCACAGTCCAACCGAGGACCTGGGAAAGTCCCCAAGCAGCCACTGGCTCCCGGTGGAGTACAGGATCAGGTTTAAGGTGCTGGTTTTGACCTTTAAAGCCCTATGCGGCTTGGGACCCTCGTACCTACGGGACCGCCTCTCCTGGTATGCCCCGTGGAGGACCTTAAGGTCCACAAACAACAATATTCTGGAGATCCCGAGCCATAAGGTGGCTAGATTGGCCTCTACTAGGGCCAGGGCATTTTCAGTATTGGCCCCAACTTGATGGAACGCTCTTTCCCAGGAGACCAGGGCCCTGCGGGATTTGTCATCTTTCCACAGGGCCTGCAAGACAGAGCTGTTCCGCCTGGCCTTTGGGTTGGACTTAGTCTGACCCCTGCGTTTTTCCTCCCTCATGGCTTGAATTTGACTACTCAAAATGAGGCTGCATTTTAAATTTTAATACTGTGTTTTAATCTGTATTTTAATTAATTGCTTTTTATGTTTCATTGTAATTTTATTGGTGTGAGCCGCCCTGAGCCTGGCTCTGACTGGGGAGGGCGGGGTATAAATAAAAAATTATTATTATTATTATTATTATTATAATTATTATTATTATTTTATTTTATTATTAAAGTGCCCTGTCTCATGGCGCCCCAATAACCTCCCTGGCAACACCCCAAACTCTTCCCCACCTAAGGAGTTTTGGCCCAGCCAACTTCACAGGAGCCGACTGGAGTGACCAAGCGGGAGGGGGTTGGGGGGCAGAGAGGAGGATGGCAGCCATGGGTCAGAGGCCAGGCTCACCTGCTAGCAGGGAGGTGCCGGCACTCTGCAAAGTGGGCATCCAGCTGTGCCAACATTTCCTGGCACTCTGTGTATGAGAAGGGGTAGCAGAAGGCAAAGAAGGTGGTGGCACCTCGGCAGTCCAGGAAGCGGTGCACGAAAGAGAGGACAAACTGGGTCTCCACCATCTGTACGGGGAAAAGGAAGAGGTAATGAAGTTGGTGATGACCTTTAAAGCCCTAAACGACCTCGATCCTGTATACCTGAAGGAGCATCTCCACCCCCATTGTTCAGCCCAGACACTGAGGTCCAGCACCAAGGGCCTTCTGGCGGTTCCCTCACTGCGAGAAGCTACAGGGAACCAGGCAGAGGGCCTTTTCGGTAGTGGCGCCCGCCTTGTAGAACACCCTCCCATCGGAGGTCAAGGAGATAAACAACTACCTGACATTTAGAAGAAGAAGAGGAGGAAGAGTTTGGATTTGATATCCCGCTTTATCACTACCCGAAGGAGTCTCAAAGCGGCTAACATTCTCCTTTCCCCTCCCCCCCCCACAACAGACACCCTGTGAGGTGGGTGGGGCTGAGAGACTTCAAAGAAGTGTGACTAGCCCAAGGTCACCCAGCAGCTGCATGTGGAGAAGCAGAGACGCGAACCCGGTTCCCCAGATTACGAGTCTACCGCTCTTAACCACTAAACCACACTGGCTCTCAGAATACACCTAAAGGCAGCCCTGTTTAGGGAAGTTTTTAATCTGTGATATTTTAATGTATTTTGATCTTTGTTGGAAGCCGCCCAGAGTGGTGGGGGAAACCCAGCCAGATGGGCGGGGTATAAATAATAAATAATAATAATAATCCTTGTGGCTGGAGCATGACAGACATCCATCAACACACACAGCCTGCTGTGGTTCAGGGCCAGGCTGAAGAGTCTATTCTCTCTGCCACGACCTGAATCAGATACCTGGCAATGGACACCATGTTCACAGCCCACCTGCCGGGTCCCCTGACCTTCAGCACTCTGCCCTACACTTTTGTGGCAGGGTCATAACACAAGCCTGTTGTGGGGAGAGGGTCATTTCGCTGCTCAGAGCCCGTTCAAGGGGCCAGGGCAAGAGGAGGCAGAGATTGGAATGATCCTGGCTAACATCCAGGACTCTTGCTAGGAGGACGGTGTATGCCAGGGCTGCATACAGACTCTGGAGTCTAGCTCATCTTTCTGGGCAGCTCACGTGCTTTTTCCCACAGAAATAAACACAAGCACATCTATGTGACTGAGCAGAACAGCCTGAAATCAAACCTAGCAGGCAATTGACTCTTGGCAAGGGGGAAGCAGGCAAGGAAATGACTTTCTGGTCCTTTGGAAGGACGGTGGAAGGAGACTTCAGGCAGGGGAGCCAAAATGTTAGAACTCCACTGACTGGAGCCTGGAAACCGCCTTGCTCCCCTCCTTCTCCAGCCATCTGCAGCCCAAAGCTGGTCTTGCCTCACAGAGGTTCACGTCCCCACAAGAGAAAGCCAAGCCCTTCCCTGTGACGCACTGCTTTCAGAGGCCGTGCCCACACCAGTCCAACGTCCTTCCCCAAGGGTCATGCCCAAGAGATACCTCGAAGGCGGGCCGCTCACGGATGCGCTCCCAACGAGGCCGGACGGGCACCGTCTTGACCAAGGGGGCCATCCCCTGCGAGTACAGCTTGGTCTGCTTGTTCATGTTCACAATGTGGATCTTGATCAGCTTGCCTGGGGCTCCGCCCCTCACGCTAAAGTAAAACCAGGATCTGGGGAGTGAAGGCGACCAGGAGTAGTCAGGGAAGGCTCTGGCAGGGGTCCTGACCCCCCCCCCCACATCAGCCCAAGGTCCTCTCCACCTCTGACCTGAGAGGCCAGGTGGACATGGAATCCAGGTGTCTCATTTGCTGTGCAACCTCCCAACACTCCATCCCGGGTGCCCTTTTGCAAAGCCTGGCCCAGGGGACAAGCTGCCATGCCTCACACAGGAAGGAGCCAGCCACAAGGCCTTTGCTGGTGTAAAGACCTGGGTGAGAAAGACGTTACCTGACAGCCCCATGCCTGGTGCCTAGCAAGACCTCCTTTACCTGTTTGCATTCTCGTATTCTGTGTCTCCGCAATCCGGCTTGGTCCACACATTGAACTCGTAGTCAGCAATAGGGAGGGAGGTGCCAAACACCATTGAGGTGGCCGAGGTGCTGCTGCCGCCGCTGCCGCCATTCCCGGGCCCGTCCCCATCCCCATCCAGGTGCTCCACCTTCTCCACATGAGCCAAGTTCCCCGAGTCAAACTTGGAGCTGAACAAGAGGCCACCACAGCGCACCTCCATCGTAACCTCGCCGGCAGCAGAGTGGGCTCATTCTCCTCTTTGCAACAGGTGGTTCTGAGGATTTCCTACAGGGCAGAAGGGAAGAGCTGTATTTTGTACACACAATTCCTCACTTCTTTGATCCAGCTTCCTTATCCTGCTAGTGGAAGAAGGCTGCCAGGAGAGGAAGCCCACAGTCTCAAGGGAAAAACCCCACGAGTCTATTTCTGGCCTTGCCAATCACGAAATCCATCTTCTCTTCTCTTTCCTTCTCCCACCACCCTGAGATGTTTTTTCTGGCACACTCCAAGTACTGCAAAAGCAAAAGACAATTCCCTTGAAGGCCTTCCTAGGCACAACAAGGGAGGTGTTGAATTTCCCCCCAAAAGGATTTGTTGCAGCTGCACTGGGGGGTGGGGGAGAGAAACCACTACACACTCCAGAATACAAAAGCATAAACGTATACCCTTGGTCATTTACCTGCTGTGGGGAGCAGGCTTACCAAAGCAACCTCTTTGTCCAGCAGCACCTAGATACAGGACATCACCCAGGGAAACAAGTCCGACTCTTTGATGTTGGGGGCTATTTGAGCGGCTGGGCACCCTCCATCACCCTCTTTCCCCTCTCCCTCCCCACTGGTCTCTAGGAGTGGGCCAGAATGAAAATGGCATGTCAATAGAAAGACTTCTTGCAAGAGGCCCATTGTGCCATCATCACCAGCATCACCATTAGAGCCACCTGCTCCTCTTACATTCTGGCCCGCTCCAGCATTGACAGAGAGCATCAGGCTCAGCTTAGGAAGGAAATCAGGTCCTCCAAAGGGCACCCTGCCTGCCAACAGGAAGACAAGGCGGCTGCCCAGCCAGAAGGCTCAGCTGGTGTTTCCGAGGAGGAGACCCTGGAATGGCACAGGTCTGGCTGCTTGGCCGGCAGCACCCCAGGCATGAGGTGTTCTCTCTCAACCCAGAGTTATGAGTGAGCAGTGAGGTAGGAAAGTTTGTGGATGGCACACACCTTTTCAAGGTGGTAAAAACCAAAGCAGGCTGCAGAGCTCCAGAAGGATCTTTCGACACCGGCTAGGTGGGCCGCAAAACAGCAAATCCAGCTCAATGCAAGGAACTATGAAACTGAGGGGGTTGGACTAGATCAGGCATCCCTAGCTAACAGGACCAGTGGTCATGGATGATGGGAATTGTAGTCCCAAAACATCTGGAGGGCCGAGTTTGGGGGTGCCTGGACTAGATAATTATCAGGGTCCTTTGCAACTCTACAATCTATGATTCTATGATGCACCTCAGGGCAAAACCCCTTGACTGCATATATACTGAAAGTGCCAGAATTTGCAGCAGCTAATCAGGGAACAGGCTTAAGTTGCCCTGGGACAACAAAATGAAAACATCAGCCTGGTTTGCAGCAACCGTGAAAAAAGGATAATCAGGATTCCTATAGGAGGAGGCTGGAAACAAACCTGCCAGTATCACAAGGCCCATAGCTGCCAAGTTTTCCCTTTTCTCGGGAGGAAGCCTATTCAGCATAAGGGAAAATCCCTTAAAAAAAGGGATAACCTGGCAGCTATGACAAGGCCACGGTGCCTGCCAAAAGGACACAGTGAACACGATGCACTGTTCGGGTCGCTGTGCCTTTTAAGCAGAACATTGCGGGGCTGGAAAAGTTTCAGAAAAGGGCAACGGAAATGGATCGGCGGGATGAAGAAACTCTCCCGCGAGGAAAGGCTGCGCCGCTTGGAGCTTTTATTGCTGCCCCCCCCCGCCCCCTGTGGGTGGAGGATGAGCAGAGCCGGCAAAAGGGGCGTGGAACTAGGCGGGGGGGAGGAAGGGGCTCCCTCTCCCCTTGACATCATAACTGCCCCCCCCAACGAGGCTGGGGGAAGGCGGCGGGGAGCTTTCTCTGGGCGGGCGAGCGGGCAGGCGGCAGGTCCTGGGAAGCCCAGTCGAAAGCGGAGCCTCCCTGCCCAGGGGCAGTCTACCTGTCTTCCTCCCCCCCCCGAGGGAGCGACGTCACGGAGGGGGCCTGGCGCCTTCACGGGGTGGGAGTGGGGGGGCACCGTAGGTCGGGCGAGCTGGAGGGCCTCATCCAGAGGTGGGCTGGGGTCTGCTGCCTCCTCCTCCTCCTCCCACGGGGGGGAGAGCGAAGGGGCGGGGCCACCGAGCCAGAAACTCCCCGTCACGACCCTCATTTGCATGCGGCCCTGGCCCGCCCCGCTGCTTCCCTCCAACCCACCTGCCTCAGCCTCTGCCTCTGCCTCCACCGCCGCCGCCGCCGCCAGGGGCCCCGGGCCAGGCCAGCCCTTTCCCTCGCCCCGCTGCCCAGGCAACAAAAAGGCCGCCGCGGATTGGCCGCAGCTCGCGCCCACCATCACCCCGGCGCGCCATTGGCCCGCCCGCCCTCTCCATAGCAACGCGACGCGCCATTGGCTGGCCGCGCCGCCTTCCGGGGAGCTGCTTGGTCGCCATGGGAACCGCGCGGTGGGAGGTGCCGTCGTTGGAGCGGGGAGACTGCCCGCGTTCTGGGACACGTGACAGTGCGGGGAGGGCGGGGCTAAGGGGCCTGCCGAGGGTATAAAGCGCTGGGGAAGCACGTGGTGTCTCAGTCCAGCCCGGGAGGAGCCGCGGCCTCAGGAAAGGTTGCTTCAGGCTGCCAATTGAATGTCTTCAGTGTGCATGCACACGAAAGCTCATACCAAAATAAAAACTTAGTTGGTCTTTAAGGTGCTACTGAAGGATTTTTTAAATTCCATTAGCAGTTTGTCAGTGGAGAGATTTACAGGCAAACGGATCATACTTGAGGTATAAATCTTGGCTTTTACATTTGCTCTGGAGAGAAGAATGAGCACGGGATCAAACTCTGAAGGCCATTTTCTACAACGGGAGACTGAGAAGCTCTATTGTGGGTTGGGTCTGCAAAAGGCTTCCTCTAGCTATTTTAGAGACGGTTATAATTTACAGTATCACAGAGGTTTCTGTGTCTGCTGGTTGAATTTTACGTCTGGGATGTACCAACAAAATGGCATGTTCTAATTTTTTCAACCATTAAAATTTTAAGCAATCAAGGAAGTTCTGAATGCCAAGAATATTTATTTTTTCCTTCTGTTTTCCAAACAAGTGTGTTGCCTTTGAACGGAACATAATTTTTCTATGTCACATTTCCTCTGTAGAAAAGAAATGTGGTTTGATAAAACATAAAGCTGTGAGGATCTTAAGGGGAAGACTTAATTGTTGATAAAGACCAGTAGCACAATACGGGTGAAGGAATGCCAGAACAAGGATGAAACATGGAAGGTGCCTAAAGAAGCCAGGGTGGCTATCTAAAGAACTTTTGAGTTAAGATTTAAAAGGGATATGTACAAAAAATGGAAAAAGGGGGAAACCACCAGAGAGGAATTCAACAAATAGCCAGCCCGTGTAGAGACAAAGTCAGAAAAGCTAAAGCACAGAATGAACTCAGGCTTGCTAGAGAGGTTAAAAGCAACAAAAAGGGCTTTTATGGGTATGTCCGTAGCAAAAGGAAGAACAAGGAAATCATAGAATCATAGAGTTGGAAGAGACCACAAGGGCCATCCAGTCCAACCCCCTGCTGAGCAGGAAACACCAGCAAAGCATTCTTGACATATGCCTGTCAAGCCTCTGCTTAACGACTTCCAAAGAAGGAGACTCCACCACACTCCACCTAAGCCATTCCTCATAAGGCATTGTTTCCAGGCCTTTGACCATTTTGGTTGCCCTCTTCTGGACACATTCCAGCTTGTCAGTATCCTTCATGAAGTATCCAGATGAAGGGAACGCTGTGGATATAGCCCTTTATTTCAGCAAGGCCTTTGACAAGGTGCCTCATGATATTCTAGTAAAGAAGCTGGTAAAATGCGGGCTACACAGTGCTACCATTCAGTGGATTTGTAACTGGCTGACTGACCGAACCCAAAGGGTGCTCATCAATGACTAGTGGGGTGCCACAGGGTTCTGTCTTGGGCCCAGTCTTATACAACATCTTTATCAATGACTTGGATGATGGGCTTGAGGGCATCCTGAGCAAGTTTGCAGATGACACCAAATTGGGAGGGTTGGCTAATACCCCAGAGGACAGGATCACACTTCAACTGGGCCAAAGCAAACAAGATGAATTTTAACAGGGAGAAATGTAAAGTACTACACTTGGGGGGGGGGAATGAAAGGCACAAATACAGGATGGGAGACATCTGGCTTGAGAGCAGTACATGTGAAAAGGATCTAGGAGTTCTGGTATACCACAAACTTGACATGAGTCAACAGTGTGATGCAGCAGCTAAAAAAGCCAATGCAATTCTGGGCTGCATCAATAGGAGTATAGCATCTAGAGATCAAGGGAAGTAATCGTACCATTGTATTCAGCTCTGGTCAGACCTCACCTGGAGTACTGTGTCCAGTTCTGGGCACCACAGTTCAAGGATACTGACAAGCTGGAACGTGTCCAGAGGAGGGCAACCAAAATGGTCAAAGGCCTGGAAACGATGCCTTATGAGGAATGGCTTGGGGAGCTGGGTATGTTTCGCCTGGAGAAGAGAAGGTTAAGGGGTGATATGATAGTCATGTTCAAATATATAAAAGGATGTCATATAGAGGAGGGTGAAAGGTTGTTTTCTGCTGCTCCAGAGAAGCGGACACGGAGCAATGGATTCAAACTACAAGAAAGAATATTCCACCTAAACATTAGGAAGAACTTCCTGACAGTAAGAGCTGTTCGGCAGTGGAATTTGCTACCAAGGAGTGTGGTGGAGTCTCCTTCTTTGGAGGTCTTTAAGCAGAGGCTTGACAGGCATGTCAAGGATGCTTTGATGGTGTTTCCTGCTTGGCAGGGGGTTGGACTGGATGACCCTTGTGGTCCCATCCAACTCTATGATTCTATGGAATGCTAAAGAGTGGGAGGCAACAGATGGTGAAATAGAGAAGCCTTTCACACAGGTGTTTAGAGGAATGAAACAGTCAAATGATGGAGCTGTGATGTCGGAGGAGTGGAATGAAGCCATGGATGGAGAGATAAGACCACCTGAGCTGGCAGAGATAAGAGAGAAAGGGCTCTGTACATCTTGGAGAGAATTTAGAGGAAAAGCCTATCAAACAAACATCTGCTCCCCTTCTCTTGCTTCTGCATCATCAGCTTCCTTTGGACCAGCATTGGATAGATGAGAGGGAGGCAGCTTGTTTTCAGGCTGCATGGATTATGGTTTTCTTCCTGCTTCTCTATAGACTCAATTCCACAGGGACATGAAACAGAGAACTCCCACCCCCCCCCACCAGTCATTAGACTGGATCTCCCATCGCCCCAACCACTGGCCATGCTGCTCAGTCATTTTTCCTCCCAATGCTAGGCTTTGCCCTAAAAAGCAACTTATAAATATGTGTAATAATAATTGGGGCCAACCCCAGCAAAAGAGGTCTCACAGCAAAGAGAAATCATCAAGGCACAGCATGTAACCAAAGATATTTCCTTTATTGCACATGACAAAAGCCCCACACCATTGTCATGGCAGGGTCCCGTCACCTTTGGAAGTCTGGCTGCACCAAGGAGAGAAATGTAATTGGGGCAAAGCAGCCAGATCCGTACCCTCCCAAATAAGGGCTCATCCTTATGCCTGGCTGGGAGAGAGGAGGGCAACTCAAGGTGTTCAGGGCATGCTGGGAACAGGGTCACAACACAGACTTCAAGGCCACACATAGGCCCTGGGAAGAGACCAAGGAGTGGGCATTACAGAAGGTGAAAGACAGACCCCCCCAACTAGGCTAGTTTTCCTTCGAGCCAGGAGGCGGCACAGTTGTTCTTTATGGAACTTGCAAGAGGACCTACCAGCCTAGCTGACCAGCCCTCTCTACCCTCCTCTCTGGGCCCTGCAGTCATGAGTGCTCCCTGCTGCATAATATGAGCTCTCTCCCCTCCTGGGTCCACAATAAGGCAAAGGCAGCTCTTTGGGGGAAGGCAAAGACTCACAATCACCTGAGAGAAGGAGGCAGCTTAACAGCTCGGGGAAATGCCCCCAGAGCCTCTGCTCAGGCCACAGGGCGATGGGTGGGAGGCTGGCAAGGCAGGGTCCCAGGCAGGCACCAGCCCTTGAGATTGGCTTGAGCTGCCAGGGGCAGTTGAAGGAGCTGCAGAGAAAAGGCTGAGGGCAGCGGCAGCAGCAGGTGCTCCATGCACAGAGGGATAGGGAAGGGGGCCACTGCCCCAGCAACCTATTTATTGGGGGTAACAGCACTGAATGTAGGATACAGAAAGGGCTCGTCCCCCAACGGGCAGAGGGGCCGCTTCCTGGGTGTGCACCGCTGCCTCCCGCCTGGTTCAGCCCATCAAACGGACAGCAGACGACTGGCTTTTTCAGCAAGGCTGGAGTGGAGACAAAGAATGACCACACGGTGGGTGGGGAGCTGGGAGGCTCCTGGCCTGCTGGGCAGACCTGGGCTTCAGCGGCAAGTCAAAGGTGGAGGCTGCCCCTCACTTTGTGGTCTGCAGGCGGAACAGTGAGTTGGCACATCCTGCTGCCAGCAGCAACGGGAGAGCGGGGACCCAAAGCTCACGCCCAGCTCCTGAGCCCTGGGCCTCGACTAGTGCCCAGAGACCATGGCCAGGGCCCAGTCTCTGATGGCCACGGTGGTGTCTTGCAGGTACGTCCAAGAGGCATGGCTGAGGCTGGTCATGTGTTTCCGCAAGCACTCCCAGGACCCTTCGCCACTAGAGGAGAGAGCAGAAGGTGAGCATGCATGCTCTAGGCCTCCTGGGTTACTTTGGGACATGCCTCCCCCCCCAAAGGAACCTGAAGTAGGTTCCCCCTCCCCATTCTGTGTTCTTCTATTCCTACTTCTCTTCTGCGGTCAAACAGCCCCTGCTGTCTGCTTTGTGTGGCACCAAGGATTCTGTGCGCAGACCATACTCACTTGCAGGAATCCACCCAGAGTTTCCAGGCCCCCTCCAGGGACCCAGCAAGATAGTCCACAGCAGGCAGGAAGTAGTTCCGCATGAGGAAGAGCAGCAGCTCCTTGAGGTATTCCGCCCCGTGCAGCAGGGAATCTGGAACCCGGGTCTGGAGCTGGCAGGGAAGACGAGGTGGCTCAGCCAGGCTCAAGTGCCAATCCTGCCCTTGCTAGGCAGAGAATCTGTGGCTGGCCAGACACACCCGAGAAACTGGAACACTCCTAGCTAGAGGGTGGGCAGGGCCCAGATCCTCGATTACTGACAGGCCACAGTTCCTTTTGATTCATATGCCAAAGAGAACAGGGTGGCCATCAGCCGATGGGGAACCCTAAGCACAGGTCCAGATCCCCTTAAGGAACTTACAGGAAAATAGGACCCAGGGCTGGGGTGGGGAAGAGAAAGGCAGGCAGGGAGCAACATTTGGCTCCTCTGCAAAGGGCCAATTCCCCGGAAGCTCAGGTCAAGGGCCTTCGGCTGCCACTGCCGCCGCCTCCTCACGGCTTCTGCCCGTTCTTGCTGCACATTGGAGTGGCGGATACCTGTGCCGCTGTATTTCCTCAGCGGCACTGCCCACATGCACAGAACCGGGGCCTGTTGACCCAGGTGAATGGGCCAGTGCAGAGGGTACCTGGCAGTGAACTGGCTTTCCCACCCTCCAGCTTGGCCGATAAATGGTTGATGGCCTAGAGGGGTTAAAACCAGACCAAAACAAAGACATCGCTTGACAGTTCACAGCCCGGCTGCCTGGCACATTCTCTGCACAGAACTCCGCCTTGCCTGGTCTGCCGCTGACCCCCTTAAGAGTGGGGGCATCTAGTCAAGCTTCCCTTTTGGGAAGTCCACCGTCAGGGCCTGCATCTCACCGCCACCTTCAACAGCCCCTCTCTGCTGATGCCCGCCTCTCTCCTTTGACACCCCAACACATCTCACCTTCCCTGCCTCCAGCGAGCAAGCAGGGGCCCAGCCCCACCCTTACCCATTCGATGAACCTGGGGAGGTTGTCACTGAGCCAGGTGAGCTGAGCAGAGCACTTCCCAGAGATGTAGGCGGCTGCTTCCTTTGTCTTTGCCCACACCAGCTCCAGGTTGGGTCCCAGCACGGTGGCCACACGAGAGTAGTAGAGAGGCATGTTTGCTTCCAGCCAGCTGTAAGGAACAAGGGGCGGCAGCCGGGTGAGACCTTGGCAACCGGCTCCCTCCCAAGGGCCGCCCAGAGGGAGAGCGCTCGTCTGCGTTGGTCCCCCTTGAAGGGAGGGGGCCTCCCAGGGGGCCTCCCCGCTGACAGAGCCAACGCGAGCCACTGACCTGTACCCTTCCGCAGAGAAGTGGGAAACTCTGCTCCAGGCTTGCTGGGATGCGGAGAGGATGCCGGAAGAGCGGAGCACCTGAGCCGAGGCAGAAGCTGGAAAACACAACAGATCAGTCCAGTTCTCCCTTTTTAAAAGGGGAAATTCCCCTATGCTGACTAGGCTTCCTCGCGAGAAAAGGGAGAACTTGACAGCTATGCAACAGATGCTCCCCTGAGTGGGCTGCTGACGCAGCGGGGGCATGTGCCTCCCTTTCCTCCAGGGGCAGGGCCTCACCTTCAAAGGAGCCGTGAGTCCTGATGTCATGCATTAGGAACCCCGCAGTGAATACCAAGGCGACCAGCAGCAGCCGAGCCCAAGGAAGGCCACTGGCTTTCATCTTCAGCAGCAGGTTCTGAAGGGGAAACGCAGAGAGAGGAAACAGGTAGCAGAATCTCTAGGATGCAGATGGCTAGCCCACCTGGTCCCCGACCCACCCACCCCCAAGGATGGAGATTATTCTGGATCCTTTGCTGTCGCTGGATGGCCTCAGTGATCCAGAGTGCCTTCCATCGGTGGCCCAGCTGCGCCCCCATCCGGACAGGGACAACCTAACTTCTGTTGTCTATGCCCTGGCAACCTCCACGTTAGATTACTGCAATGCGTTATACGTAGGGCTGCCTCTGAAGACAGTTCGGAGCCTTCAGCTAGTGCAGAATTGGACAGCCTGGTTGCTCACCGGGGCAAGACGGTTGGAGCATATTGCACCAATCCTGGTCCAACTGCACTGGCTGTCAATTCAAAGTGCTGGTTTTGACGTATAAAGTCTTAAATGGCTCAGGACAGCAATACCTCATTGCCCATTCCTGGGGAACTACAAATGTGCAGGAGTGGGGAAAGGGTTAATAGGCTGACCAATTAGAAGCTGGAGGCGGAGCTTAGGGGTTTTAAAATCCCAGCCTAGAGGCAGTGGAAGCCACTTTAGAGTTGGGAGTTTAGAGTTGGCAGATGGGAAGGGTGGTTGGTACGTAGTTGGTGGTGGTTGGTGTGTGGGACTTGGTGGTGGTGAGGCAGAGTGGTGAGAGTGAAATTACGACAGAGTTGAGATCGAAAGTAACGTGTAACAGTGTAACTAATACCTGAAGCTTGTTGGTATTTAAAATAAACACTTGTTTCTTTTTACAGGTAGGTAGCCGTGTTGGTCTGAGTCGAAGCAAAATAAGAAAATTCCTTCAGTAGCACCTTAAAGACCAACTAAGTTTATATTTTGGTATGAGCTTTCGTGTGCATGCACACTTCTTCAGATACGGCATCTGAAGAAGTGTGCATGCACACGAAAGCTCATACCAAAATATAAACTTAGTTGGTCTTTAAGGTGCTACTGAAGGAATTTTCTTATTTTACTTGTTTCTTTGTTTAACTTAAAATCATGACTGTGACTCAGTGATTTACCAGGGAGATCCTGGTTGGTGGCAGCGGAACAGTGGGGGCACAGGGTCAACAGTCTGTGAAACGACTGGGGGCCCTGTGTGATCGCCAATCGACTCTCTCCATATGAACCGGACCCTGAGATCATCCTGTGAGGCCCTTCTTTGGGTAATTTCTTCAAGGAAGGTCCAGAGGGCAGCAACACAAGAAAGGGCCTTTTCTGCAGTGGCTTCCCATTTGTGGAATGCTCCCCCCAGGGATGTTCAGCTGGTGCCTTCATTATACACCAGGAAAAACATTCCTTTCTAACCAGGCCTTTGGCTGACTAACACCCGACACCCTTTGAAATGTGTTGTGGGAGGGGGGATTTGGGGTTTGTTTTTGTTCCTGTTTTTATTGTGTATTTTGTGTCTTTACACTATAATTTTATGTGTGAACTGCTCTGAGATCTACAGATGAAGGGAGGTATACAAATTGAATAAATAATAATACCTTGCATGCAGCTCTGCAAGCAGCAACATCCTGTTCGCTGTTTGGTCCTTTCATGGTCAGTTCCTCGTTTGTGACTTTGAACGAATGAACTGTTTCCTGTAAAGATTTCCGCACCTGGAAGAGAGACGGCCCATGAACACTCTCACAAAGCCACAAGGCCACATTGGGGTGGTTGCAACCCTACAGAAGCAGCAGGAATGGGGCTGGGGGGTGCTGAAGGGCCAGGCAGCCAGATGCTCCGCTGCCCTCCCCACTCCCCTCACCCATCAAGGGTCTTGCCTCTCTGCACCCCACCCTTGAGCCCAGGGTGGATAAAAAGCAATGATTTTTTTTAAAAAAGCATATATTTTTAAATTTAAATCGGATTTTTAAAATAAAATGCTTTTGGAGGAAAAAACTTTTTAAAGATAGTTTTCTATTTAAGTTACATTTTAATCCAAAGGTTATACATCAGGAAATAAGGATTTGTTTTAAGTTTTTCGTGTGTGCTAAATAAGTTTTTTTTATTTTTTAAATTGTTTAACCACATCAGTTAACAAACATGGATACATATGCTATAATGTTATTGTTTTAGTTAAGTAAATTGTTTAAATTGTTATTAAGGAAATGTTTATTTTCCTCCTTCCAATAAAGCACAGCAGAAAAGTTGTCTAAATATAAACAGTTAACTTATTAAACCTCACAATAATTTTGTAATTATCTGTCTATGTATTTCTAATAGTATAACCAAATCAGTAATTTTAGATAGAATTTTAAAAACTACTCTGAAAAGTTATTATTCCAAAAATGAAACCTTCATCTGGTTGTAAATATTAAGATTACACCAGCAAGAAAAAAATATGATTTAAATCAAGTCTTACTGACTAGTGATTTAAATCGTGGTTCGAATGGATTTAAAGCACACCCACCCTGCTTGAGCCCCCCTCAAGCCAGATGGGCACCTCCACCCAGGCCCTGCTCTGAACCAGATGCTCCAAACTATGGAGAATGTGAGCAGCAGCATCCCTTTTCAGAGTTTAAACTCATCCTGTCCATGCAGCTCCTGGGGGACAGCAAACCTCAGAAGCAAGCAGAGCTAGCAGGAAGCACAAGCTGTGATGAGCTGGCACGACTGAACCTTAGCCATGGAGCAGCCTTTGGGGATGGACTGCTACCTAGCCCTGGCCTGCTCTGGTCTGGGTCAGACAGGCAGGCCATTAATTCACCCGTACAAACTACTGCTTCAAGCAAGAGGCAGTCCAAAGAGCAGGAGCCACAAACCTTTTTGGAAGTGCTGTCCCAGGTCTGCAGAAAGTGATTCAGGAGCAGGCTGGGGAAACAAAGCAAAGACATCAGCCGGAGGGTCTCTGCAGAGCCTAACCTGTTGCATGCACCTTCCCAAAGAGACAGCCCCCTGCTCTCCCTGCGAAACAGGGAAGGCTCCTCCACTCCCAGGCTCTGGGACTTTGCGTCGTTTGAGCAACCACGAGGGCTTGAAGCACAGCCTTTTCCAAAAAGTTCAAGTGGACGTTCCACCACCACGATTGTAGGCAGGATTGGTATCCTGCAGGCTTCCAAACCGTCCAGCAGGGCACGCGGTGGGGAAGCGGGCCTGCCAAGTCTCACCTTGACTGTGGGAGGTGTTTGATGTACAGCTGCCTCCAGACATTGAAGCTGAGGGGATCCAGGCGGAGGCCCTCGGCCAGGCAGTTGAGCAGCTGCACAGGACGAAAGCAGAATTGGTCCCAGGAGTCTAGCGGCCAAACAGCAGCAGCAGCAGCAGCCACAGGACTGAAGACTTCAAGATAGCATGACATCTATGACATTCCTGGTGCCCCCCCTTATCATAGCTGCCAAGTTTTCCCTTTTCTCGCGAGGAAGCCTATTCAGCATAAGGGAAAATCCCTTTAAAAAAGGGATAACTTGGCAGCTATGCCCCTTATTGATCCCAGGTGGGGCCTCCCCTCTTTCTGGAACTGCCTTCATGCCACCTTTTGGGTGAGCTCTCCTTCCTATTCTGGCTCTCAGTACTGCATTAGGAGGCCCAAAGAGATTCTTACCCATCTAATGGTTCCAGACAGAGAGAAAGGAGACGTTAGTTCAAAGCAGTGGGGTTGGGTGCCACAGTGTGTGTGTGTGTGTGTGTGTGTCTATCTGAAAGCATCATTTGGAGAGGGAAAGAGCCACTCATCAGCCAGAGTCAGCAATGCACCTGCCTTGAACTGCCCTAGGCATGAATTCAATGATACTGTGGCCCTGCTAAAAGCAGCTGCAGTCAACCGCATGGATGAATTATATTTGCAAAAATTGGCACCTAAACAATAGCCATGGTTCCGAAGCTAAAACAGGTTTTCCTTGTTTTTAGATCCTTAATAGGGCATTTAATTCCTCCAGAAGAGATTGGAAATTCAAGGTTGCCACATTAGTTGCAAACAGAACTAGTTTGCTTGCATTCTAGTCTCTCGGGGGCTGAGGGAGGGTCCTGCACCTTTGCAGTCTACCCGGATTCCGACCCACACTCCCTCCTTCCATCCCGTTCTTTTGCAAGGGGGAGAGAAAGGGAAATGGAAGAGAGACGAGCCAGGAAAGACCTGGGGCTGAGCCTCCCAAGGAGGGTCCAGCAGACATCCCCTTCTATTTCATAGAGAGGGAGAGAGACATGCCCAGTTTATCAGAAGAACTGCACTGGAGGAAATTGAGACACAAAATAGATCCTCTGACTCAACAAACCGGGGGCACCTTTTGATCCAGAGGTTTTAAACTGCTCAGTCTAGCTCAGTTGTTGTCTAAAGGTGGCAGCCCCACTAGATGCTCGAGGAAGCCCCCCCCCTTCTGCCCCCCTCCTCACCTCTTTCTGCATATCAAGGGGGCAGCTGGGCAGGGCTCTGGAGAGGAAGGAAGGGAAGTAGGTGTGCAGGGTGGTCTCAGGCTTAGCCCCAAAGGCCAGGACTTTCAGGCGGGGATACAACTGGCGCAGCTGCTCCTGCAGGCTGGGGAGAAAGAATGCTTGCTGCATATGAACTGCTGTATTTTTTACATGTGCACACATAGTTTTGCCTGGATTTTATATAAATGGTTGTATCTGTTTATACTGTCCTAAACTATACAGGGAATACATTTGCATCCTCTGGAAGACATGCACAGCTTGCACAGTTACTGTTGGGGGCCTGAGTCCAACATTTTATTTTAAATTTGGCTTGAAACAGTTCAGTAACCTGTTGTGTAAACTAGAAGTGTCGATTTGAAAGCTATTAAAATATCAGAATTGAACTCTGACCATAACACCAGTTGAATTCTATGCTAACAGCAGGGTTTTTAAAATGCTGCCTAAACTACCAAGGTGAGGAAAGGAAACTTGCTCAGATGTGAGGCAGCCTGCAGAAAGGCTTTTCTGTATCTCCCTGTTATTTACCTCATTTATTAATTGCTTCCTAGGAGACATCTCAAAGCAATTTCAAGTAAAAATAAATAAATAAATAAATGCCCAGGAAGGAAGGAAGGAGATGCCCTTCTGCTGGGGGAGGGGGCCTAGTCACTCCAAAGTAGGCCCGACACCCCCCTCAGTCTCCCCAGTAATGGGACGGGGCTCTAACTCTTCCAAGACATGCACTGTGTGCCAGTCTCCCTTTAGGTGCCATACCTGGGGGATAGAGAGTTGTTGGGCATGAAGGCAAAGTCCATGAGAGGGAAGAAGTCCTTGGGTCCTATCATACCAAAGCCTTTGGTCAAGTTGGGATGCATCCTGCCAAGGAAAAAGCAATGCCTGTCAGCTGGGGAAAGCCACTCCCACTTCATTACAAACTCCACCTCCGCTCCCCATGCTGGAACAAGGGCCTCTACAGGCCTACCTCGAAGGGCTATACTGCAGGAAAACCAAACCTGCCCTGGTTGTGCCCACCATCCCTGGCTGACCCCAGGCTGCTCCTTCCAGAGGTGTGCAAACATGAGAACCCAGGGCATGCAACACAGCTGCCTTTTTGGATTCAGCTTCAGTTTATTGGCCCACACCCAACCCATCTGAACCTCCAAGCACTGGTCTGACTCCTTAACTGCCTCTCCTGATTCTGATGGAACCGAGAGATAGAGCTGAGTGTTATCTGCATATTGAGGACACTTTGCTCCAAATCTCCTGACGACAGCTCCCAGAGGCTTCAGAGAGATGTCGAATAGCATGGGGGACAACTTGGAACCCTGCTGAGTAAACAAACAAACAAACACACAAGGACATTGCAACTCACATCAGCAGCCGATCCAGGTAGGCAATGGCATACGGGGAGAGAGATTTGATTCCCAGAACAGGGAACATAATGCCGAGCCACACTGTGGAGAAAAGAGTTGGAAGAGCAACAGCATTACATTTCTGCCCTTGCCTTCGTTCTAGGATAGTGCTCAGGGCAGCACACAAGGGGCCGCTGAGCTTCAGAAAGGCAGCTGCTCCATGTGCCTTCAGGCCATGCAACATGCGCTTGAGCCACACCGCCAGAGGGCCTAGAGCAGGGTGAGAAAAGGGCATCACCGTTCAGCGGGCTGGAGCAGCTCCTTCTAGCTCCTGATCAGCCCTTTTCCCCCATATCGTTTTTATTAAATCTCCCAAAAATATTGAAAAGTGTTTATCGTCATATACACTTTTTCAAACAAAAAACGAAGTTGCTGCCGTCCTCACCTTTAAGTCCTTCTTTAAGATCAGTAAGTCCAGCTTGACCCAAGGCCCACATGATGGTGAGACATTTGGCCGGACGGGTTTGATGGGAGCTCAGCAGCTCAAGATACTGAAGTGGGAAAGGGAAAGACTGCAGGATTAAAGCGCAACTCTCGGCACAGAGCCCAGTGGGAAAGGGTGCCAAAGCGGCAATGCTCCTTTGCAAGCAGCTGGAGCCCCCTAGCACAGAACATCAGCTCCTGACTTCTCTGGGATGTGAGATGTGAGGGACTGAAGCTGGGACTCCCAGCACAGGGAAAGGGGGGTTGGGGGGGGAGGGAGGGCCCCTGTTTCATGTGCATGCAGGGCCAAAGTATGCTTTCCTATTCCGCAGGTGATAGCCTTCACTTTTACTACCTGTCTCAGTAAAATTATACCAGGGACTTTGGGAAACATTGGTACCTTGGAGAGGGACAGAGGGCTGCCTCTCCAGGTTGGACGGGGCAACTGCAGCTACCCACCTTACACAAGTCCATGGTGGCAACTTTAGGCCTGTCCATCAGCATGGCCTGAATGCAAATCCTGTAGCCATGCAGGGAGTCCCCTGAAAGACAAGGATGGTGAGGAAGACTGTGAGGGCCCTTCAGGCAGGGCGTTTCAGCCTGGGGCCCAGAGCCCTTGGGCGCCGCAGGCCCCATCACACACTGGGCTCCTGGCAAATCTATGCGGCTGCTGTGGGATCAGAGGAACATGCGTGTCCCCCTGGTGTCCCGCTTTACTCAATACAATACAGAGTGGCAGAAGCAACAGCTTTAGAGCCAACAGTCCTTGCTGTGGCCCCCAATCCTCTTCCAAGAAATGGCCCAATCCCCTCTTGAAGTCCCCCATAAGAACACAGCCAGCACCATGCTTGTTCACTAATGCAGCCAAACCTTTGTTCCTTCACTGGTCCCCCCCCCTTGTCCTCCCTTTCCCCTTGCTCTGACTTTAATTTGCTGCCTCTCTCACCCAACCTCTGGCTGCTCTCGCTGGCCCACGGAACTGCAGGGCTGGGACCCCACAAGTCATCTTGTCCAACCCCCTACAATGTAGGTATCGCAGCTGGAACCTCTTTCCCCCTTGGGGTCCCCTCAGGTCTCCACCCCACACGCCCCTGCCCTGCCGCTCCCCATCTTTTAATAGGTAAAGGGGCCCCTGACCATCAGGTCCAGTCGTGTCCGACTCTGGGGTTGCGACGCTCATCTCGCTCTATAGGCCAAGGGAGCCGGCGTTTGTCCGCAGACAGCTTCCGGGTCATGTGGCCAGCGTGACAAAGCTGCTTCTGGGGAACCAGAGCAGCGCACGGAAACTCCGTTTACCTTCCCGCCGGAGCGGTCCCTATTTATCTACTTGCACTAAGTCACAGCTTCACCAGAGGCTTTTCACCTCCTTGCTGCACCCTTTAGGATAACAGCATTAAGTATTAGGTGGGTGTGAAATCGGGTTTGTTCACAACCTCAGTGGGCAGCCCTGGTCACTTTTAGCGCCACTCCCAGCACATAAACTGCCTTGAGCTACATGCAGCACCCACCAGGGCCCTGCGTACAAGTGCAGTACTACCTCTAGTTGCGGACACAATCCGTTCCGGGGTGCCGTTCGCACCCCGAAAAGTCCGCAACTAGAGCGGTGCCTCTGCACAAAGAACGTTTATGTTCATGCGTGAAGCGTGCAGAAGAACACTTCTGCGCATGCGGCAAAACCTGGAAGTATACACTTCCGGGTTTGCCGCATTCGCAACCCGAAAAGCTGCAATGTGAAGCCAACGCAACAAGAGGTATGACCGTACTTTGGCTCAACTGCTCTCTGTCCTCAAGGGAGCATATGTGGCAGAACCTTTGACCCAACGGCTGGTTTACTGGGCTGCACTTCACACTCACCAGGAGTCTTGTCCAGCTCTTGCAACATTGTGTAAATACAGTGGTCAAAGAAAAGCTCCAGGACACCCGCCGATTTCGACAGCAAGGACTTGATGGTGCTCCTCAGCTCTTTGTTCACAAGGCAGTAGGGATAGTCTGCAGCCAAAAGTAAGGGGGCAGCGTGAAGGAAGGGCTAGTGTTCGTTAGCCCTCACTGCTGCAACAACTTTCCCATGGGTAAAGCACAGGTGGGAAGCCACATCCCTAAACAGCAGAGCGGTCCAAAACTGCAGCTTCAGCAGACTCTCGGGGAGCCCCAGTTCAGAATTCTACCTTGGCAACACAAGGATAATGTGGAGAGAAATGTGCAGAGGTGACTGGCCTGCCCTGCGAAAACCAAACAAGGCCCAGCTGCTTCTTCACCAGCGCAATGCCAGAAGCGAAGGTGGGAGGCAATGCTGAAGCCAACCTGCCAGAGCTCTAAAGCTGACCACAATTCAAATATTGATGAGTCTGCCAAGGGCTCCTGGGTTTTGGAGCAGAGATGCATTCTGATCAGGAGGACGAGTATAAGAAAAGGAAATAAGCAACCACCAAAGTCTGCCAGACCCCAGCCCAGGATGCTGCCCAACTGCCAAAGCCAGCCTCTTCTCATTAACTCCCAACACCCACGTCCCTGTGGAGTCGGAAAGAGCATCTGGATCTTGTGGCCTCTGCCCTGCTGCCAAACGTCACTGGGAAACGCTGAAGACAAAGGCAGCATTGTGAAGCCACACCGGGAGCATTCGGCACCCGACACCCTTCCCAAGCCGAAGCAGCAGTCTCTGCCCATAACACCCTTGCTTGGGTTCCAGCTCCTTGGCATACTGGCAGGAAAGAGAGGAGCTGCTTCTCACCCTCCCTTGGGTCAGAAAAGGTCCAGAAAGGCATTTCGGGCAGAAACTGATCATGCCGTGGTTATGAGACTTGCTTCTCTAAGCACAAGCTCAGAGGGAATGGCTGGGAGGAGACCTCGCCTCTCTCTGCCCAGGCCAAACCAGGCAGCCAAGCCCACATTCCTCTGTGTGACAGAGTGCAGGAGACATCATCAGCAACCCTGAGAATTTTATCTTCTTTTAAAAGGAGTAAGAAAGAAACCACCAGTGTCTTTTCAGGTATATGAAGAATTGAGACTCTGGTTTAGAATTCCAGGGGTTACAACCCATACAACCCTCTCCTTGGCTCAGAAAACTCTGCCGCTGGTGTCGCAGCTGCACAAAAATGTCAGGTATTACTTGTGTTTCTGCAGTCCTCCAAAAACAGAGAACAACTTTCCAAATTCTGAAGAACAAGATTCCTAGCAAAAGCATACAAATCAACGCAGCATTCAAATGGCGGCAATTTCCCGCCCAATTTACAAGCTTGAAGTTTTTTTAACTGCAGAATTCAAAATCTTGCTGAAAGGAGCTCACTCACGTTTCTCTTGTGATCACTGATCTAGAAAGTCTGAATGTTGTGCAAGCAGCTGCCAAGGCCCCAAATCAAGCCCCCAGCAGGACAGGTGCTCTGAGTGTTCAAGCGAGCAAGATGGCCTCTCTCTCTCTCTCTCTCAACTGATAGAAAGGCCCTTTCCAAGGCAAGACTTACCGTGAGGGTGCTGGCTGAGGGTGGGGTCGCTCTTTGGGGCTTGCAGCTTGTAGTTCAGATACCCAGCCAGGTCTTTGACCCACACAGACGGATTCTCTGGGAACATGCTCAAGCTTTTGTCCAGCTCCTTCTGGAGTTCTGACAAATCCAGCTGGGGGTGGGGAAGAGTTAGCTGAGCTGCTGCAAAGGGACGATCTGCCACTCCCCACTTTCGCAGGGCACATTTGGGCTGTTTCTGGAACCGCCCTCTAAGTGAACCTATTCCACAAACGGAAGTGGCTGCCCCTCAGCCAAGGAGTCCCACCTTAACTCCACTGGCCCCCAAGGGAAAGAGGAAACTGTCTTATCCTGTCTGTCCATCTGGCCCAGGACTACCCACCCTCTTTGGCAGACGCTCTCCAGGGTCTTGGGCAGAGAAAGATGTTTGACATCACAGAGCACCTGATCATTTCGCCTGAGGTGTCAGGGATTAAACTTTCAGCATGCAGGAGACCCATGGTTCCTTCATGGGTCAGTCAAATGACTGGACCCTGCCTCTCCTTTAGAGGTCACGACTGATCAGCCAAAGGCTCTTTCTCCAGCATCCCATCCATGCGCCAAGTGGAGAGCCTATTAAATGTTCAGAAGGACTCTGTCAGCTGCTTGCCCCCTCCCCCCAGGCAAGGGGGGAGAGGGAGGCAGTGAGTCCCTAGAGCACAGCTTCCTTCCTTCCTTCCTTCTTTCCTTCCTTCCAAATTCTAGGAAATTTCACCTTCCAAACTCTAGGAAAAGACACAGAAAGGAGGCAACACATTTCCAGCTCATATATTAAGGAATGAGAAAATGAACCTATGCTGCCAATTCTTGTAAGAGACCGATATGAAATAAGCAGCACAAAGACGGCACACAAAAGCTACCACACTATTTCACGTTCTAAATCTAATGTTAATGATCCAAAAACAGAGAGAAAATGCACAAAAACTGTTACAGAAGCCACAAACAGGCAATGCATACAAATTTTGTCCAAAAGGAAATGTCAGTCTTTAGAATTCCTTAAGCCAGGCTCCTGAAGATATCAACGAAGGTAAAGTTGATCAAACGATGTGTCAACAGTATTGCACACAAGAGTTAGACAGGGTGCCGGCGTTTGTCACCTGTTTCGCTCATGAAGAGTTTCGGGCTTCTTCAGTAAATTCTCTCTCAGGGTTTTGATATATTTGTACACATACAAATTCACATGTTACATCTCGTCTTGGCTTAAGATACAACGTTAAATTTCTTTCTTCAGAAAATTCTCCCTTAAAGTTTTAGTATATATACATTCAACCTCATATGACAAGTTCTTTCTTGGCTTAAGCATATTGTTGATATCTACAGGAGCCTGGCTTAAGGAATTCTAAAGACTGAAATTTCCTTTTGGACAAAATTTGTATGTGTTGCCTGTTTGTGGCTTCTGTAACAGTTTTTGTACATTTTTCTCTCTATTTTTGGATCATTAACATTAGATTTAGAATGTGGAATAGTGTGGTAGCATTTTGTGTGCCGTCTTTGTGCTGCTTATTTCATATCGGTCTCATATATTAAGGAAGGCAAAGTTTAGGACGCCCTCCTCCAAAATAAAAAAATACAGGAGTTGCCTTTTTACCGTGTTTCTCATATTATAAGTCATGTCTTATATTAATTTTTTCTTCAAAAAAACACGACATGGCTTATTTTTGAGGGATGTCTTATTTTTTAATAAAGTGCACGCGGGCGCTGTTTGCCGGGCTTGTCAAGCCCAGCAAACAGCGCCCGCCGATCTTCGGTGACAGGCGGGGGTGGGCGGAGAGCGGAGAACGATCTCCGCTTCCCCCCACCCCCGCCTGTCACACAGCACAGGTCGGCGGGCGCTGTTTGCCGGGCTTGTCAAGCCCAGCTAGGAGCGCCCGCCGATCTTCGGTGACAGGCGGGGATGGGGGGAGAGCGGAGAACGATCTCCGCTTCTCCCCCACCCCCGCCTGTCACACAGCACAGGTCGGCGGGCGCTGTTTGCCGGGCTTGTCAAGCCCAGCTAGGAGCGACCGCCGATCTTCGGTGACAGGCGGGGATGGGGGAAGAGCGGAGAACGATCTCCACTTCCCCCCCCACCCCCGCCTGTCACACAGCACAGGGCCGAAGATCGGCGGGCGCTGTTTGCCGGGCTTGTCAAGCCCAGCAAACAGCGCCCGCCGATCTTTGGTGACAGGCGGGGGTGGGGGGAGAGCGGAGCACGATCTCCGCTTCCCCCCCACCCCCGCCTGTCACACAGGACAGGTCCGAAGATCGGCGGGCGCTGTTTGCCGGGCTTGTCAAGCCCAGCAAGGAGCGCCCGCCGATCTTTGGTGACAGGCGGGGGTGGGGGGAGAGCGGAGAACGATCTCCGCTTCCCCCCCACCCCCGCCTGTCACACAGGACAGGTCCGAAGATCGGCGGGCGCTGTTTGCCGGGCTTGTCAAGCCCAGCAAGGAGCGCCCGCCGATCTTTGGTGACAGGCGGGGGTGGGGGGAGAGCGGAGAACGATCTCCGCTTCCCCCCCCACCCCCGCCTGTCACACAGGACAGGTCCGAAGATCGGCGGGCGCTGTTTGCCGGGCTTGTCAAGCCCAGCAAACAGCGCCCGCCGATCTTCGGTGACAGGCGGGGGTGGGCGGAGAGCGGAGAACGATCTCCGCTTCCCCCCCACCCCCGCCTGTCACACAGCACAGGTTGGCGGGCGCTGTTTGCCGGACTTGTCAAGCCCAGCTAGGAGCGCCCGCCGATCTTCGGTGACAGGCGGGGGTGGGCGGAGAGCGGAGAACGATCTCCGCTTCTCCCCCACCCCCGCCTGTCACACAGCACAGGTCGGCGGGCGCTGTTTGCCGGGCTTGTCAAGCCCAGCTAGGAGCGCCCGCCGATCTTCGGTGACAGGCGGGGATGGGGGGAGAGCGGAGCACGATCTCCGCTTCTCCCCCACCCCCGCCTGCCACACAGGACAGGTCCGAAGATCGGCGGGCGCTGTTTGCCGGGCTTGTCAAGCCCAGCTAGGAGCGCCCGCCGATCTTCGGTGACAGGCGGGGATGGGGGGAGAGCGGAGAACGATCTCCGCTTCTCCCCCACCCCCGCCTGTCACACAGCACAGGTCGGCGGGCGCTGTTTGCCGGGCTTGTCAAGCCCAGCTAGGAGCGACCGCCGATCTTCGGTGACAGGCGGGGATGGGGGAAGAGCGGAGAACGATCTCCGCTTCCCCCCCCACCCCCGCCTGTCACACAGCACAGGGCCGAAGATCGGCGGGCGCTGTTTGCCGGGCTTGTCAAGCCCAGCAAACAGCGCCCGCCGATCTTTGGTGACAGGCGGGGGTGGGGGGAGAGCGGAGCACGATCTCCGCTTCCCCCCCACCCCCGCCTGTCACACAGGACAGGTCCGAAGATCGGCGGGCGCTGTTTGCCGGGCTTGTCAAGCCCAGCAAGGAGCGCCCGCCGATCTTTGGTGACAGGCGGGGGTGGGGGGAGAGCGGAGAACGATCTCCGCTTCCCCCCCACCCCCGCCTGTCACACAGGACAGGTCCGAAGATCGGCGGGCGCTGTTTGCCGGGCTTGTCAAGCCCAGCAAGGAGCGCCCGCCGATCTTTGGTGACAGGCGGGGGTGGGGGGAGAGCGGAGAACGATCTCCGCTTCCCCCCCCCACCCCCGCCTGTCACACAGGACAGGTCCGAAGATCGGCGGGCGCTGTTTGCCGGGCTTGTCAAGCCCAGCAAACAGCGCCCGCCGATCTTCGGTGACAGGCGGGGGTGGGCGGAGAGCGGAGAACGATCTCCGCTTCCCCCCCACCCCCGCCTGTCACACAGCACAGGTCGGCGGGCGCTGTTTGCCGGGCTTGTCAAGCCCAGCTAGGAGTGCCCGCCGATCTTCGGTGACAGGCGGGGATGGGGGGAGAGCGGAGAACGATCTCCGCTTCTCCCCCACCCCCGCCTGTCACACAGCACAGGTTGGCGGGCGCTGTTTGCCGGACTTGTCAAGCCCAGCTAGGAGCGCCCGCCGATCTTCGGTGACAGGCGGGGGTGGGCGGAGAGCGGAGAACGATCTCGGCTTCTCCCCCACCCCGCCTGTCACACAGCACAGGTCGGCGGGCGCTGTTTGCCGGGCTTGTCAAGCCCAGCTAGGAGCGCCCGCCGATCTTCGGTGACAGGCGGGGATGGGGGGAGAGCGGAGCACGATCTCCGCTTCTCCCCCACCCCCGCCTGCCACACAGGACAGGTCCGAAGATCGGCGGGCGCTGTTTGCCGGGCTTGTCAAGCCCAGCAAGGAGCGCCCGCCGATCTTTGGTGACAGGAGGGGGTGGGGGGAGAGCGGAGAACGATCTCCGCTTCCCCCCCACCCCCGCCTGTCACACAGGACAGGTCCGAAGATCGGCGGGCGCTGTTTGCCGGGCTTGTCAAGCCCAGCAAACAGCGCCCGCCGATCTTTGGTGACAGGCGGGGGTGGGGGGAGAGCGGAGAACGATCTCCGCTTCCCCACCCCCACCCCCGCCTGTCACACAGGACAGGTCCGAAGATCGGCGGGCGCTGTTTGCCGGGCTTGTCAAGCCCAGCAAACAGCGCCCGCCGATCTTTGGTGACAGGCGGGGGTGGGGGGAGAGCGGAGAACGATCTCCGCTTCCCCACCCCCACCCCCGCCTGTCACACAGGACAGGTCCGAAGATCGGCGGGCGCTGTTTGCCGGGCTTGTCAAGCCCAGCAAACAGCGCCCGCCGATCTTTGGTGACAGGCGGGGGTGGGGGGAGAGCGGAGAACGATCTCCGCTTCCCCCCCACCCCCGCCTGTCACACAGGACAGGTCCGAAGATCGGCGGGCGCTGTTTGCCGGGCTTGTCAAGCCCAGCAAACAGCGCCCGCCGATCTTTGGTGACAGGCGGGGGTGGGGGGAGAGCGGAGAACGATCTCCGCTTCCCCCCCGCCTGTCACACAGGACAGGTCCGAAGATCGGCGGGCGCTGTTTGCCGGGCTTGTCAAGCCCAGCAAACAGCGCCCGCCGATCTTTGGTGACAGGCGGGGGTGGGGGGAGAGCGGAGAACGATCTCCGCTTCCCCCCCCACCCCCGCCTGTCACACAGGACAGGTCCGAAGATCGGCGGGCGCTGTTTGCCGGGCTTGTCAAGCCCAGCAAGCAGCGCCCGCCGATCTTTGGTGACAGGCGGGGGTGGGGGGAGAGCGGAGAACGATCTCCGCTTCCCCCCCCACCCCCGCCTGTCACACAGGACAGGTCCGAAGATCGGCGGGCGCTGTTTGCCGGGCTTGTCAAGCCCAGCAAGGAGCGCCCGCCGATCTTCGGCTCTGTCCCCCGATGCGCGACGGCTCGGGGAAGCAGGCAGGGAGCTCCTGCTGGGTCCCGCGCCTTCGCCTCTCGCTCGGTCAGGGCTACACGACATGGCTTATTTTCGGGGTATGTCTTATTTTTCACCAACCCTTAGAAATCCTGTCATGGCTTATTTTTTGGGGATGCCTTAAAATATGAGAAACACGGTAGACTACAGTGGAACCTCGGTTTACGAACGCGATCCGTTCCATGGAGGCGTTCGTAAACGGAGGCATTTGCTCCCCGAAGGCACGCTTTTGCGTGTGCACGAAGCGCCGATAGAGCAGTTCTGCGCACGCTGCGCAGATTGCGTCTGCACATCCGACGCCGCGGAACCCGGATGTAAACACTTCCGGGTCTGCAGCGTTCGTAAACGGGACTGTTTGTAAACCGAGGTACCACTGTATTACTCTTTATTTTGAAGCTAAAGGCTGTGCATTAGAGAGACACCAGCATCAATGCAAAGGCTGGCAAAAGGCACAGACCTTTCATGGAAACGGTTCAAAGAACAGTCCTAGATACATGGGATGGGGAGGAGACTTTTATGCACGTATTGACAACTTGTGGTCTCTTCTAAAGTTCCTTTCTCTAGCTAGGTGAAATATTCACCTCAGGGGGCAAACCCACGGGCAGTACTGTATAGCAATTCTGGATACTTTTAGCTGACACAAATCAAGAAGCCCTGGCACAGGACAGCCCCGCTGGCCCGGCTGGATGGAGCGGAGAGCTCCGAGGCGGAGGAGGACGGGAGCATCTCCGCCTGCCTCGCCCTAGTCCAGGCATAGGCAAACTCGGCCCTCCAGCTGTTTTGGGACTACAAGTCCCATCATCCCTGACCACTGGTCCTGCTAGATAGGGATGATGGGAGTTGTAGTCCCAAAACATTTGGAGGGCCGAGTTTGCCTATGGCTGCCCTGGGCAGACCTCGCCTTGGGCAGAGAAGAGGTTCAGGAAGGGGGCTGGGTGCCCATCGCCCACCCGGTGCAGCTTGTCCTGGCCCCCCCCCCCGGGTCCCCCGGGGCTTCTCCGCAGCTGTCATCCCGGGCAGGCAGGCAGGCAGGCAGCAGCGCCCGCAGATCCCCCCGTTCCCGCGAGCCACTCACCGCCTTGAGCGCGTCCTCCAGGCTGCGGAAGCGGCCCTGCTTGGGCGCCGGGTCCCCGCCGGCCGGAGCCTTCTTAGCGCTCTTGCCGCCGCCGCCCGGGGCCTTCCTGGACGGCGGAGGAGGCGGAACCTCATCCTTGCTCTGCTGCTGCCGCCGCCGCCCAGCCGCCGCTGCCGCCTTCTCCAGGACCAGGAGGGTCTCCGGCGCGGTCGAGGGAGCTGCGGGCCCAGAGCAGAGAAAGCCGTCACAGGCCGAACGCGCAGCCGCCCCGCCCCGCCCCCCGCCCCGGGGTAGACTGCCGCGGGCCAGGGAGGCTCGACGACTACTCACCGGCCGCCGCGGCCCCCAGCGCCTTCCGCCCCGAAGGGCCCCCTCTGCCGCCGCCGCCGCCTCCCGCGGCGCCCCTCCGGCCGGGCTTCCCCACCACCTCCCAGCGCCCCAGCGCCGCCGCCGCCGCCGCCATCCCGCCCAACCACCTCAGCCGCCTCACACCGAGCGGCCCGCGGGAGCAGCGGCCGGCGCGCAGGCGCGAGGAGGAGGGGCCGCGCGGCTCCCCGAGGCGCCGATTGGCCGCGGAGGCGCCCGCCTCGCGCCCGCACGCTCTGCCACGTCCCCTGCCGAGCCCGCCTCCTGCGCCCACGTGACACCGCAGGCCTAGTGGCCCGGCCGCGGGGTTCTGCCCTTCGCCGCTAGGGGCGCTCTGCCCGCGTCTCTTTTCCGTTTCCTTGCCTCCGTGTCGCAGCTTTTCTCCCCGCCAGGGGGCGCCCTGCTTCTCCTCCTCTCCATCGGATCTCCGCAGCAACCCTGCGAGGTAGGCTAAGGCTGAGACACCGTGAACGCCGGGCCAAGTGAGTTTCCTTTATTAGCAGCAGGTATTCCGAGCGATAAAAGGAGGATATTCTTATATGCCACTACAGCAGCAATAATAACAACAGCAATAGCAACAATCATAATTTATTATTTATACCCCGCCCATCTGACAAGAATGCTCATTGCTAGAAAATGGAAGTGGAAAAAGGAGGAATGGCAAGTAAAGTTCTTTGAATACTGTACATTGAGCTGGCTAAAAGGACAGGAACAATTAGGAATAGAACAAGCCAAAAGTTCACTAAGGAATGGGAGTGTTATAAAAATTACCTAGAAAAACATTGTTCTCAAATAAAACCTTTATTATGCTTTTAACCTTTAAGCATCTTAAAAAGCAGAGACATCACCTTGCCGACAAAGGTCCGTATAGTTAAAGCTATGGTTTTCCCAGTAGTGATGTATGGAAGTGAAAGCTGGACCATAAAGAAGGCTGATCGCCGAAGAATTGATGCTTTTGAATTATGGTGCTGGAGGAGACTCTTGAGAGTCCCATGGACTGCAACAAGATCAAAGCTATTCATCCTTAAGAAAATCAGCCCTGAGTGCTCACTGGAAGGACAGATCGTGAAGCTGAGGCTCCAATACTTTGGCCACCTCATGAGAAGAGAAGACTCCCTGGGAAAGATCCTGATGTTGGGAAAGATGGAGGGCACAAGGAGAAGGGGATGACAGAGGACGAGATGGTTGGACAGTGTTCTCGAAGCTATGAACACGAGTCTGACCAAACTGCGGGAGGCGGTGGAAGACAGGAGTGCCTGGCATGCTCTGATCCATGGGGTCACGAAGAGTCGGACACGACTAAACGACTAAACAACAACATGCTTTGTTTAAATTTTGCAAAAGGCAAAACAGTTATTCTAACCAAACAAGTTAATACTGTTAGCAAGAAATGGAAAACAATTAAAGAAGGCAGTTAAAGGAAGGAAAAATGACTCAAATTGAGGTGGTAGACGGCAGTCAAATCAAAAGATTAGAATTTTAAAGGTTTGATAATTAAACACATTAAGTGTGGGGTAATGGGTGGTTGGAAAGATATTTAGTGGCTATGTAATTTTGTTTTCTCTTATGTATTCGTTTATTCTTAGACTTAGTCTGATTAATGGATGGAAAATCTATATGGATGTATACATACAAAACTTAATAAAAAAGAAATGGAAAAGAGGTGAGTTTCCTCAGGATTTGAACCTGGGTCTCGACCAGGCCCTGGTGCTGCACCACTGAGAGCTCTGGGCCCCTTGGTCACTTTCTCCCCCTCGGACTCTCTTCCTGTCAAGAAAGGCAGTTCCGTGGATGAAGGAATCGAGACCCTCCTCAAATGTGCAGATGACTCAAAACTGATGCCACAGAAGACAGAATCAGAATTCAAAATGATCTTAACAGAATGGAGAACTGGACCCAAAGGAAAAAAATGATTTTAAACAGGGACAAATGTCACGTTCTGCACTTAGGCAGGAAGAGCCAGATGCACAAATATAGTTTGGGGGGACACCAGGCTTACTAGTAGTACAGGTGAAAAGGATAGAGGGGTCTTGGTGAACCGCAAGCTGGATATGAGTCCAGAGTGTGATGCAGCAGCACAAAAAACCCTAATGCTATTCTAAGCTGCATCCACCGAAGTCTAGTGTCCAGATCAAGGGACGGAATAGTCCCACTCTATTCTGCCTTGGTCAGGCCACTGGAGTCTTGTGTCCATCTCTGGGCACCACAATTTAAGGAAGAGGTTGGCAATTTGGAAGGTGGGCAGAGGAGGGTGACCAAGATGATCAAGGGTCTGGAAACCAAGCCGTATGAGGAACGGTTGATGGAGCTGGGTTATGGAGAGGAGATGCCAGAGCCATCTTCAAATATGTCCAAAGGCTGTCACATGGAAGAGGGAACAAGCTTGTTTTCTCCTGCTCTGGAGGGTAGGACTCAAAGCAAGAGATTCCAGTGTCAAGGAAGATCCCAGCTAAACACCAGGAAGAATTTTCTGGCAGTAAGAGGTGTGTGACATTGCAATGGACTTCCTCGGGAGGTGGTGTGCTTTCCTTCCTTGGAGGTTTCAAAGCAGAGGTTGGATGGCAGGGGGCTGGACTAGATGACCCTCGGGATCCCTTCCAACTCTTCAATTCTTTGATTCTATTCATTCATTCCATTCCTTCGCAATCTCCTTATCCTCCTTTAACACCAAACGCCTCCCTAGATGGTCTCCTGCTACAAAGGTGTGGCTTCCAGCATCTAGTACCGGTATTCAGAATGATTGTTGCCTTTGACGGTAGAGGTGGAACAGTTCTCACCACCCACCTTGATTCCACCCCTTTGGGGATTTATAGCTTGTTGGACTCCAGCCTGCCCCTTCCCTGTCCTTCCTTGTCTCAAGAGATAACCATTTCCCTCTGGTTTACGGAAGGGTCACACCTGAAGGTGGCCTGGGAGAGGCCCCTGCCAGCCAGTGAAGGCAATATTGATGACGTGTAGGTGAGCCCAAGTCAGCTTTCCGTGTCCGCTCCATTTCACCAGGTATCCCTTGTGACCTCTGCCTCTCTTGGCCAGGCATCCCCAAACTTCGGCCCTCCAGATGTTTTGGACTACAATTCCCATCATCCCTGACCACTGGTCCTGTTAGCTAGGGATCATGGGAGTTGTAGGCCAAAACATCTGGAGGGCCACAGTTCTTGGCTCTCATTTAAAACCAAGCTCTCTACCCAGCCCCACAGGCTTCTGGCCTTAGCTCCAGCCAGCCTTTCCCTGAAGGGTGATCTAGCTCTCTTCATCTTGTGCTGATCTAGTGATTTGTGGTGTATTTTGTAGAGGTTTTTATGAATTTTATTGATTTTATGCTGTGCTATACTTTCTTAGTGTTCTGTTATGGGAAAAAACCAAATGGCCAAAGTATATCGAGAAGAGAAGCGGACACGGAGCAATGGATTCAAACTTCAAGAAAGAAGATTCCACCTAAACATTCCACCTAAACATTAGGAAGAACTTCCTGACAGTAAGAGCTGTTTGACAGTGGAATTTGCTACCAAGGAGTGTGGTGGAGTCTCCTTCTTTGGAGGTCTTTAAGCAGAGGCTTGACAGGCATATGTCAAGAATGCTTTGATGGTGTTTCCTGCTTGGCAGGGGGTTGGACTGGATGGCCCTTGTGGTCTCTTCCAACTCTAGGATTCTATGATCGTGAGAGAGCTAGCTGTGCACCGAGGAAGTCGGCCAAGCCAGTAGAAGCAGAGAAATGCTTTGTAAGCATTGGAGGCCATTAGCTACGTTGTGTTGCTGGCACCGCAATGCTAATGAACACCATTTAATTGATCTGACGGGCATCCGGATTGATTGGCCGTCCCAGGCAACTGAACCGGGGTACCAATAGTCATTTTGGTATTTTCCCTAACAGTTGGCGGTATAGTTGTTTTCTTTTGCAAAATACATTAAATATCTGTTCCGTGGAAGGACCCCTCCCCCCGATCCCATTTCTACATCTGGACCATGCCTGATCCACTTGATCACCGTCCCAACTCACACAGCAGTGGCAGAACCTGAGCAACAGGCTGGACACCTCACGGAGCTGAGGGTGGGCCAACAGCCTTGGTGAGCCAGAGTTAATTCTTCTGCCTGTTGTACCCATTGCAATGTGTTGTGCTAGGTGCTATATGGTTTTTAATTGTATTTTTGCAGACAGACCACAGACCACCCAGACGAGGCTCTTGGACCACTGCTTTGGGAGCTTCTAAGAAGCAAGTCAGGTGGGAAAGGACCAGGAAGGAGGAAGAGACCCTCTCTGTGATCTGCTTGAAAACCTGCATGGAACTCAAGCCAAGAATACCAAGAGGGGTGTGCATTGACACAAACGGCAAGTGTGTGTTGATTCTTAAAGTACCAGGGTAGCACAGCTGGTCTTCCCCTTGAAAGCCCCCCCCCTGCCCAGTGCTTCTAGTCCAGTGTTTCTCAACCAGTGTGCCACCAAATGTTTTGGGACTACAACTCCCATCATCCCTAGCTAGCAAGACCAGTGGTCAGGAATGATGGGAGTTGTAGTCCCAAAACATCTGGAGGCACACTGGTTGAGAAACACTGTTCTAGTTTACTCTAACATAGAGACAGTCATCCCACTTCTCTAACTTGGTGCTTGTAAAAGGCTAAGGTTGTAATTCAGTTTGAGACCCAAAGAAGAGTCCTTTTGAATTCCTGTAATCCAGTTTGGTGTACTTTTTGCCTACAAGAACTTCTTGCACCTCGGTGAACCGCCCTGCCTCCAAGTTGGGTCAGCCGTTTTATCTCCAAGCCACATAGAAAATGGGTGGGGTGGGGTGGGGGGAGGGAGGGAGGTGGCCTTCATGGTTCCTGTGCGCAGAAGCCCCTGCTCTGGGACCTGAAGCAGGGCCAGCCTTTGCGGAGCTGTGGCCAGATGCCACATGGCACGGAGTGGCTTCCCCAAAGGCTGCCCCCACCCACTGAAGTTGGGAGAAGCACTCTTGGAGCTCTTGGGTGAAAAGGATAAGGAATGGTCATTGAGATGCCTGGATCGAACATTGGGGAAACTCAGCTAGCAGTGAGAAGAAGAAGTGGACGCCCCTCGGGATTATCACTTACAACTGACAGGCGGAGAGTTGGAAGTCACTTTTATTCATCTCTCTCTCTTGCTTTATTCTGCTATTGTTCTTATTCCTTTGCTCTTACCGTGTTTCCCCTTTTTTAATACGTAGTCCGTATAGTTAAAGCTATGGTTTTCCCAGTAGTGATGTACGGAAGTGAGAGCTGGACCATAAAGAATGCTGATCGCCGAAGAATTGATGCTTTTGAATTATGGTGCTGGAGGAGACTCTTGAGAGTCCCATGGACTGCAAGAAGATCAAACCGCTCCATTCTTAAGGAAATCAGCCCTGAGTGCTCCCTGGAAGGACAGATCGTGAAGCTGAGGCTCCAATACTTTGGCCACCTCATGAGAAGAGAAGAATCCTTGGAAAAGACCCTGATGTTGGGAAAGATGGAGGGCACAAGGAGAAGGGGACGACAGAGGACGAGATGGTTGGACAGTGTTCTCGAAGCTACGAACATGAGTTTGACCAAACTGCGGGAGGCAGTGGAAGACAGGAGTGCCTGGCGTGCTATGGTCCATGGGGTCACGAAGAGTCGGACACGACTAAACGACTAAACAACAACAACAATACGTAGTCATAAAGTAAGCCATGGCAGGGTTTTTATGCATTCGCGAAATATAAGACATTCCCCGAAAATAAGATGTACCTTCTTGCTTTCCTTTAGAGCAGGGGTCCCCAAACTAAGGCCCGGGGGCCAGATGTGGCCCAATCACCTTCTAAATCCGGCCCGCGGATGGTCCGGGAATCAGCATGTTTTTAGATGAGTAGAATGTGTCCCTTTATTTAAAATGCATCTCTGGGTTATTTGTGGGGCATAGAAATTCGTTCATATTTTTTTTCAAAATATAGTCCGGCCCCCCACAAGGTCTGAGGGACAGTGGACCGGCCCCCTGCTGAAAAAGTTTGCTGACCCCTGCTTTAGAGCCTCGAGAGGCTTGAAACCAGGTGGGAGGGGGTGCATGAATTGAGCACGTCGCCAGGCGAGCCGCGCTGGGAGCCTCCCCACTCTTCCCAGAACTTTTTTCCACTCGGGCAGAGCGCCCGGACGGGGAAACCCCTCTGCGTCGGGAACCCTGCTGGCCCCTTCCGCGCCGCCGGAATGTTGTGGGGCCGCATGGCCCGAAGCAGAGCAGCGGCGGGTGACAAGCGGCGGCAGAAGCTGCGCCGCCGAAACGTTCTGGGGCCGCATGACCCAAGGCAGAGCGGCGGTGGGAGGCAGCGGGAAGTAAAGGGCAGAGCCGGGCAAAAGAGCTCGACACTTGCGTGTTGGTTTGCCCTGGTTCCCACAGACCCCTTCCCGTCAGGAAAATGGCAGCAGCAACCGTGGCAGTGATGGTGTTAACGGCGCCAGGAGGAGGAGGCGGGTGCTGCTCCGCTCGCCGCCTGGCTCAGCTCATTGCTGCGGGCGGCTTGTATGAGTGGGTTTCTCGTGTCTGGGTCGGCGCGCCTGAAAGGGAAGGAGGGGAGCCAAGGAGGGAGAAAGCAGGGCGGGAGAAAAGCCTTTCCTCTTTGCTAAGCCCCGCCGTCTCCGCCAGAACTCGGGCAGCGGGGGAAGCGGAGCGCTCGCGGGAGGCGAGTCGTCTGGGGTGTGTGAACGCGACGCTGCGGCGGAGCGGAGCGCTGTTTTATCGGTGCTGTTGGGTGTTGGCGGGGGGGTTCCAGGTCTCCCTGAGTTCTGCTCGCAGCCCCTCCCTGGTCTCTCTCCGGTGAAAGGAAGAATGGGTGGGGGTGAGCTAACGTACGTGTCATGTCTCCTCCTCATCCTGGAGAGTAGTGACTAGTGGGGTGCCGCAGGGTTCTGTCTTGGGCCCAGTCTTGTTCAACATCTTTATCAATGACTTGGATGATGGGCTTGAGGGCATCCTGAGCAAGTTTGCAGATGACACCAAATTGGGAGGGGTGGCTAACACCCCAGAGGACAGGATCACACTTCAGAATGACCTTAACAGATTAGGCAACTGGGCCAAAGCAAACAAGATGAATTTTAACAAGGAGAAATGTAAGGTACTACACTTGGGCAGAAAAAATGAAAGGCACAAATACAGGATGGGTGACACCTGGCTTGAGAGCAGTACATGTGAAAAGGATCTAGGAGTCTTGGTAGACCACGAACTTGACATGAGTCAGCAGTGTGATGCAGCAGCTAAAAAAGCCAATGCAATTCTGGGCTGCATCAATAGGAGTATAGCATCTAGATCAAGGGAAGTAATAGTACCACTGTATCCCACTCTGGTCAGACCTCACCTGGAGTACTGTGTCCAGTTCTGGGCACCACAGTTCAAGAAGAATACTGACAAGCTGGAACATGTCCAGAAGAGGGCAACCAAAATGGTCAAAGGCCTGGAAACGATGCCTTATGATGAACGGCTTAGGGAGCTGGGTATGTTTAGCCTGGAGAAGAGAAGGTTAAGGGGTGATATGATAACCATGTTCAAATATATCAAAGGATGTCATATAGAGGAGGGAGAAAGGTTGTTTTCTGCTGCTCCAGAGAAGCGGACACGGAGCAACGGATTCAAACTACAAGAAAGAAAATTCCACCTAAACATTAGGAAGAACTTCCTGACAGTAAGAGCTGTTTGGCAGTGGAATTTGCTACCAAGGAGTGTGGTGGAGTCTCCTTCTCTGGAGGTCTTTAAGCAGAGGCTTGACAGGCATATGTCAGGAATGCTTTGATGGTGTTTCCTGCTTGGCAGGGGGTTGGACTGGATGGCCCTTGTGGTCCCTTCCAACTCTACGATTCTATGATTCTATGATTCTATGATTCTATGGTGGCGGGTGTACGTGTGAATCGCTTTGCTGAAGAGCACAAGGCGGAACAGAGACCAAGGAAGAGCAGGTCTCTCTCTCTCTCTCTCCCCCCCCCCCGGCACTCCGCCCTTTGGGTCTTTAGGTTTAGCTCTGCACAGATAAATAATAAGGGTAAGTGCTGACCCAGGCAAGAGGGGAAATCGCTGCGTCTCTTTCCTCTCTGCTGGTGCCGGATAAAGCGCCCAAGACCTCGTGTTGTTGCCATTGTTTGGCTTTGGGTTGGAGGTACTTACAGTAGTAAAAAAAAAAAAAAGACACCCCCCCGAAAATAAGCCATAGGTTTATTTTCTTGAGTAAAATAAATATAAGATGGTGTCTTAAAATGTGGGAAACACGGTATCTATCACTTTCATTTTCCATTTCTTCCTGTTATTTTATTACTTCTTTTTAATGCTATCAATGTATTTTGGTAAGAATTGCATACAGGTGGAGATGATGGAAAGCTGGTGAAAGACCCCGTATGAGAGGCAGGGAAGGGGAGATTTCCGGGGGGGGGGGAGGCTGGGGGAAGAAAGGGCTGCTCCCAGGTGAGAGCTGGGAGGGCAGCCGCTCCCCTGTATGGGATAAAAGTTAGGATATATCAGTGAGAGACCTTATATTCCTCTAACTTCTTTTCTTCTTTCTCTTTTTTTTACTATTTTCTGTTTGGAAATGTTTTGTTTGTTTCATTGTGTTGTGAAAAGCCTTAATGAATCTTGGGATCTATAAAAAAAGCAAAGACCATGAAAGGGATTAGCCCCACGCTCTGTGGACGAGCCCTTGGGGGTGGGGGGCCTGCAGGACTCCATGGCGGCACAGAGGCAGCAGACAAGTTCTCGAACCACACAACTTTTATTTTAAATAAAACGCAACACAGATGCAGGCTTTGCACACCGGTGTCTGTGATCAAACAGGCAATGCAAAACGAGGAACAGGCCAAGGCAGAGTTTGTGTGGCAATCTTGTCAAAACAGCAAGAACTAAAAACTTTGGTGGGCCACGACTGGGGGGAGCGGGCAAAGGCCCGAGGGCCCTCCCAATGGTGGACGTCCCAAGGGCAAGAGGTGGAACTCAAACCAGGGAGATGTTTATGAGAAACAGATGGTTCTGGGGAGGGGGGGAGCTCCCGTCCACCCTTCTCTTCCCAACTGCAAGGCTGCCATAGTCCCCGGGTCAACCCCCCTGAAGCTCCCGGCAGAGGAAGGCTGCTATCTATGACGTTCTCCTGCCCTCAACCCCCTTGATATGTCAGTCAGAGCAACTGGGAAAGCCACATTCTCAGCAGCCTCATTAAAGTAACCCCAATAAATAAATATTCCAAGTCCAAGCCCTCCTCCCATCCCCCAAATTAGCAAGCCTCCAGTGCTGGGCTTGGCCCCCCCCAGCTCGCACACCCCCAAACTCCCCTGAGCCGGGAGGGGGTGCCAGAGCTTGGCTCCGCACAAACACAACAGGCAAAGTGCAAGTGAAATCCAGTACGGAAAAATATACAAAGAATTTGTCTCTCAATATAATACAAGGGATCGGGAGCGCTCACACCCAAGACAACTGGAGAAAGAATAAAATTATTCAATAAATAAGGAAGGTGGGGTGGGGTGGGGGCGGGGCAGGGCGGGGCCAGAGCCCGAGGCACTGGACCGACCCAGCCTCCTGCCCCACCGCAGGCCTATTTACAGCGCTGGTCTCCTCTCTCTAGTGACGTTTGTTTACCAGGCAGGCGTGGGCTTCCTACGGGATCTGCGGAACGCACAGAAAGCACCGCGGCCTCTCGGGTCGGTAGAAACCTGTTATAATGTATGACTGTGCAGGACGAGGCTGTACAATGCAAAACCGTAAATGTCCATGGCCTGTGAGGAGTGTGGGGCGGTCGGTCGGTCATGGTGGGGCAGCGAGCAAGCGCACAAGGGCGGGTGCCCAGCTAGTATTCATCCTGGTCCTCCGGGTGCTGCTCGTCCAGCTCTTCGTCCTCTGGGGGGGCAAAGCCTTCCTGCAAGGACCGACAGGGAGAAGGAGTGAGACCCATGCCTGCCCCCCCCGCTAGGCTCCCAGGCCAGGGCTGCTCCCAGGGCTGCATCTGCCACCCCCAGCTGGCACTGACCTCCGTGGCATACAGGATGCCGATGATGCCTGAGATGACGGGGCTGTTCTCGCTCTCGTGCTCCTGGCATATCAGCTCAATGTCCCGCAGTTTGCTGAAGTAGAAGTCGCGCTCCTTCTCCAGGCCGTCCACCGTCAGCTTCAGATCCACCAACTGCGCCCACCCCGGGGAGAGAACGGGCAAGGTGAGCCAGGGCGGGGCAAGGGGGCGCCAACCCCAGCAGCCCCTCCTGCCGCAGCTGAGCACCAGGCCAAGGGCAGGGCCTGCGCAGACCTTGCAGGGAGCGGCCAGGGGGGGGTGCCCTTTGCTCTGGGGAAGCACCGAAGGGAAGAGAAAGGGCTGCTCTTTTCCCCCAGACTCACACAGCTGGGGTTCAAAAAGTTCACACTTAATAATAATAATAATAATAATACTAATAATAACAACAACACCCCGCCCATCTGACTGGGTTTCATCAGCCACTCTGGGCGGCTTACACTGTAACTAAAAACATCAAACATCAAACGTTAAAGGTAAAGGGACCCCTGACCATTAGGTCCAGTCGTGACCGACTCTGGGGTTGCGCGCTCATCTCGCATTATTGGCCGAGGGAGCCGGCGTATAGCTTCCAGGTCATGTGGCCAGCATGACAAAGCCGCTTCTGGCAAACCAGAGCAGCACATGGAAACGCCATTTACCTTCCCGCCGGAGCGGTACCTATTTATCTACTTGCATTTTGACGTGCTTTCGAACTGCTAGGTTGGCAGGGACTGAGCAACGGGAGCTCACCCCGTCACAGGGATTCGAACCGCCGACCTTCTGATCAGCAAGCCCTAGGCTCAGTGGTTTAGCCCACAGCGCCACCTGGGTCCCTTTAGGTAAAGGTAAAGGGACCCCTGACCTCCCAATACAAAAGAACCTCCCAATACAAAAGTTGTGTAATTCTTTATCTCCTTGACATCTGAAGGGAGGGCGTTCCACAGGGAGGGTGCCACTGCCGAGAAGGCCCTCTGCCTTTTGACCCACAGGCTCGGCCTCAGCTAAGGGGGTGTCAACCCAGGTTGTGGGCTTCTCAGAAGCAGCGTCTGGTTGGCCAAAGTGAGAAGAGGATGCTGAACTAAATGGGGCCCCTTTGGCCTGACCCAGCAGCCTCTACTTTAGGTTCTTCTCTCCCCCCAATTTGTGTGTGTTTTAAAAAAAAACACTCATTCTCCTTCTGATCACCAAACTCATGGTAGGTAGGTAGGTAAATAAAAATACTGTAAAATAATGATAATGGTGATGTTTTATTATTTATATCCTGCCCATCTGGCTGGGTTGCCCCAGCCCCTCTGGGCAACTTCCAACACATAAAAACATAATAAAATATCAAACCTTGAAAAACTGCCCGATACAGGGCTGCCTTCATGTCTAGTTATTTATCTCGATATGTGATGGGAGGGCATTCCTGCCAAGAAGACCCTCTGCCTGGTTCTTTCAGCCTCCCCTCCCCACCTCTCTTTGGGCCAGTGAACCCTGAGGGATCCTGGCTCACTTGCCAGAGACATCTTTGCTCCCCCAGCATCTATCTGATGCTCCTACGGCCAGAGCCCCCAATTCTCCACTCTCTCCCTGCCTTAAAGCAGCACTCGGGAGGCGGCTTGCTTTGGCTTGCCCCTGGGCCCCAAGAGCCCCTGGGCCAAACGGAGAGGGCGGCTGCTGCTTGGCCCCTTCCGCAGCCGCTGGAAGGAAGAGGCAGGCGCTGCTGAGACCACCTGGGTGAGTCCAGCTCAGGACAACAGCCGTGGGGCTGCTTCAGGGCATCACAGGCCTGACCCACGTGGCTGGACGTTTCCTTGACCTGCTCTAAAGTGGGGTGACTGGGGGATATTCCTTGACCTGGTTGGGATGGACAGTAACAGGGCCTCCCCCTTCCCCCTTCTGCCCCATACCTGCTGGTTAAGCTCCAGGATCTGGGCATCTGCTTCACTGCCCCCGTTCCGGGCCAAGGGAGGGTTTTTCCGTACAATATTGCTGGGGGCAACGTTCAGCCTGGCCGGATTCTGCAAGTTCTTGGGGCCTGTGGGGGAGGTTCGTTGTGGGACTGTGCAAAGAAGAGAGAGAGAGAGAGAAAGAGAAATGGAAGTTACTCCAGAGGCTCCCAGCAACCAGCCCCGTCTGCTTCTGCCAGGGCGTGTGCCTAAGCGAGGCCTGAAAGAGGACTGTGTGCAGCTGGAGCCCCAGAGGTGGATTGGACGGGGGGGAGAGAAGGAAGGAAGGAAGGAAGGAAGGAAGGAAGGAAGGGAGGGAGGGAGGGAGGGAGGGAGGGAGGGAGGGAGGGAGGGAGGGAGGGAGGGATTGCCACTTAGGGTGCAGAGTGTGGGTGGAGGGACTGGCTGAAAGCCAGATTCCATGGGTGCTCTGCCCCACTGCAGAAAGAGACAACTTGGCCTCAGGGGGCCTGGCTCTGGGTCCCCCTTACTCCTGCCTCCCTGGGAGTCAAGGGCGAAGAATTCTCCCCCCCCCCCGCCCCCAGAGCAGAGAGGCTTTTCCTCCCGCCATGCCCACCATCACAGGGCAGCAGCATCAAGCTACGCACATGCAAGGAAGGGAGCCGTGCCCGCATCCAGCCGTCCCAGAGGGTGTTGCTGCCACCGCAGAGCAAAGCAAGCGAGCCTCGCTAGGGAGAGCCATGCAGGGCGGCCCTGGGGACCCCTTCCTCTTTCTGGACTCAATGTGGGAGCTTGCCCTGTTCGGCTGGGGCCTGCAATTCACCCTCTGGGGAACCAGTTGTACCTTTTTGGGGGGGGGGCTTCTGTCCCCTTCAAGCGGAAGCTCCAGCAGGAAGGAAGCTGGTTGCTGCAGCCAAGGTCAGGCCAACCCTCTGCCACCCTCTGGGCTCCATGGCCTGCTCACCCAGTTTCTGTGTATGTGTGTGTTCCATATTGTGACTACGGTATCCCCTCCCTGGCTCAGGGAGGGTGGCTGGGGAGCAGGGGGACCTCTTTTGTTACCCCTCACCAGGGTCCCTTTGTCCGGAAAAGGCCAGGGGGAGACCAGGCCCTGGATAGGGGGGCATCTCCACTAACAGACCGCTTCTCTGCTGCTCCGGAGAAGCAGACACGGAGCAATGGATTCAAACTACAAGAAAGAAGCTTCCACCTAAACATTAGGAAGAACTTCCTGACACAGGTAGGTAGCCGTGTTGGTCTGAGTCGAAGCAAAATAAAAAAATTCCTTCAGTAGCACCTTAAAGACCAACTAAGTTTATATTTTGGTATGAGCTTTCGTGTGCATGCACACTGAAGAAGTGTGCATGCACACGAAAGCTCATACCAAAATATAAACTTAGTTGGTCTTTAAGGTGCTACTGAAGGAATTTTTTTATTTAACTTCCTGACAGTAAGAGCTGTTCGGCAGTGGAATTTGCTACCAAGGAGTGTGGTGGAGTCTCCTTCTTTGGAGGTCTTTAAGCAGAGGCTTGACAGCCATATGTCAAGAATGCTTTGATGGTGTTTCCTGCTTGGCAGGGGGTTGGACTGGGTGGCCCTTGTGGTCTCTTCCAACTCGATGATTCTATGATTCTATGAAAGGTGGAGAGGAAGCGGGCTCTGGGTGCTGCCACCCAGGTTCCAATCCCCCCCTCAAAAGCTGTGGGGTTCCCTGAGCAGCCTTGGGCACACGACCCTCTTCCAGCCTCCCTGGAAGCAGGGAAGGGAAACAAGGGACGGGCAAGGACTGAGGAGCCCCCAGACCCAGCCAGCTCTGAGCCTACGAGGGCAGGGCATCCAGTGCCGGAGCCCAGGGCATCGTGTGGCTTTGCAGCAGCCACCACCCTCAACCTGCCTCCTCTGTAAAATGGGCATGCGTGGCTCACTCCCAAGGGAGAAGAGGAAGGGCAGAAAGAGCAGCCTGGGCACCACAACCCTCACTCCCCAAGGCAAAGGCGGCTCTGAACTTCTTCCAAGAGCAGCAGCCAGATTCCACAGGCAGGCCTGAGCCTGTGTCAGGCAGGTTCCAGCATGCAATGCAGCCAGGCCCCATTCGCTTAAGCATAGCGGCAAGCTGAGAGGGGTCGTTTCTTCGGGAGGAGGCAGGCTGAGCCCTGCTGGCACGACCAACCAACAGGGCAACATGGCCCCCGGGGGCTAATGCAGTGTTAGGCTGCGCTAACAGAAGAGGAGAGCCCAGGAAGAAGCAATGCCACTTTTTTGTGGTGCTGTGTCCAGTTCCGGAGGCCAACTTTTAAGAACGGCGTTGGCAAATTGCAGCATGTCTGTGGAAGGGTGGCCAAGAGGGCTGAGAGGTCTGGAGACCCAGTCTTATGAGAAATGGTTGCAACTCACTCTCTTTATAAGTCAGTGCACACTGGTTATCTTCATATCGTGGACTTTTACGAGCAGAAAACCCCTTTGCCAGAACAGTGCCTGGTGGCTACATTTCACAGGCCTGGAGTGGTGACAAGTTTCTCAATCACCCTCTTTTCTAAGGTGAGGGAGGGGCCACCTGGAATCTGAGTTGGTTGGATCTGGAATGCTCCCCCTCCTTTCAGACCCGCCTCTGGTTCAATCCTGGCCAGGGCTGGGGATGGGCTCCCTGCCTGGAATTCCTCCCAGCACAGACCAGTGGGTCTAACTCGGGAGAAGGTGGCTTCCTGGGTGCCTAGGCTGCACAACAGGATCCTGCCTCCCACGCCAAGGGAGGGGGGGCTCTCCTCCCGCCCTCCCGCCAGTGCCCCAGGAGTTGCCAAGCTGGATGCCAGGGTGCCAAGGTCATGCTGGAGGCCGGATCCTGGGGTGCCCGCTGGCTCTAGCGACATTACCTGCAGTGCCAATGGGTTTCTTGAGTTTGTTGAAGATCTGATCACCTGGGTTTGGAGAAGGCGCCACCTCCTGGCCTTGCCTCGCCAGGAGCGGGTTGTACTCCTTCCCATCGTAGTTGGCGTCAAAGAACTTCTTAAACCACTGAATGAACTCAAAGTTGTCCTGGAACTTCCCCTTCACCAACCTCTCCACTGAGATGATCTGCAACAAGTCCAGAAGAGAGGGAAGGAGATCATTAAGAGGTACCTGGTCACTCTTAACGACAACCAACATCGTTGGTCAAACCCAGGGTCTTTATTTATACGGAAGAAATGCATGGCAAGTGTGCCCAGCCTCGAAAGGCAGCCAGGGCTGCCGGCTGGAGCCAAAGGCTTCCCAAAGGTCTCTGCCTCTTTGTGCTGACTCCAGCCCGGACAAGCTCCCTCCCACGCCGCCTGCCTTCCAGGGACCCACCTTGTCCACGCCCATTTTCTTGAAGGCAGCCTGCAGCACCTTGAAGTTGTGGATAAACTCGTGCTCCAGCTTGGCCTGAAACTTGACCTTCCTTAGGTGGATGGAGCCCGGGAACAGCATGTCCATGAACTGGCAATAGGCCGCCCCTGCCAAGGGAAAGGGCACAGAAATGGGCTTCCACGCAGTCTCACACCTCCAGCTCCCTTCTTCCCCCTACGCCCCAGCCAACGGACGGTTCAAGGCTACTCCCACTGCCCCCCCCACCGCCCAGTACCTGAGCACAGCTGCTCGATCTTGGTGTAGTTGAGCTGCAGGGAGTCATTGACCCACGCCAGCATGTCATGGCGACTCAGGTTCTCGCTCGTCACAGAAGTGGAATATACATTGACGGCCATGCCCCAACTGCAGGGAGAAGGGAGGGAGGGAGCTTACGGGAGGAAAGCGGTTCCAAGCCCTGCCCCAAAGGCGAGGCCTCGGCTGCCCAGGACTGAGCCCAAGACCATGAAGCTCTACAGCAAGGGCAGCAAACCCGGTTGGCCTGGCATCTCCGCCCCCTGCAGAAACCAAAGGGGAAAGGTGGCCAGGCCCCACCTCCACCCGTCACCTGATGTCATAATGATGTCAGGTGATTGCAGAGATGGGCGGGCGGTGGATTCACCCATGAGAGGGAGGAGAGGGACCAAGCGGGACTGAACTCTCTCCCTGGCCCACACCTGATGCCACAAGCAATGTCAGGTGTGGTTTGGGGAAAGTGCCACTGAAGGGGAAGGCTTGGTGGGCCAGATCTGGCCCAGAGGCAGGAGGTCCCCCCTCCCCGCTTTGCAGAACAAATCACATTGGGGGTTTCAGACAAGCTTGACTAAAGCCCATGCCAAGGTGAAACGGACAAGGCTCCCTTCCGTCCCACTCAAACAGCCCCATCCTTGCACCAGAGAAAATGGGGTGGAGCAGCAGAAAAAGAAACTAATTCAGGAGCATCACCATAGCAGCTGCACCCCACAGCTCCCAGACAGGTAGGGTGGAGGGGCATTGCCAGAGACTCCCTGGGCCTCCACCTGCACGCAGCCCCTCCCCCTCTCCTCCAGGTGGCTGAGTCTGCACTTCACCCAGGCAAAGGCCAAAGGCTTCCCCTGATCAGGACACCCACCCACCCCGGGCTGAGTCAGACTTCAGCTTTCCCCAGCGGCATCTGTTCAAAGGGGCAGGGAGAAGAGGCCCAAAACTTTGCAGCACTTGAGCACAAAGGCACAAGAGGAGGATGGAAGCCTGCAAAGGCAGCAGGCGTTGCCCCAGAGCAAGGCCAGACGCACCCCTGGCCCTTCCAGGGGGAGAGAGAGTCCTCTCTGCCTTTTGCAAAGGAGGCTGCTTCTGCAGGGCAGCCCATGGGAGACGCACTTGCAGGCCCCTGCCAGGCCCCGTTCTGCTCCTCTGCCTGCAGGCACCCACTGCACCACCAGGGGGCATCACACTGGCTAGTGCATGGGGATAGGGGTGGGCGCAAGTGAGGGGGTCACTGGACAAAGCCCTCCTTTCACCTGGACAGATGTCTGGGCCAGCGCCAGCACCAGCCCCACTGGCCACCTGGTTCAAGGAGGGCTGCCCTAGGAAGGGGGCTGGCAAACTGCCAGGCATGTCATAAAGCCCCACCTCCCTCTGCCTCCTCAGCCAATCAGGAGGCAGGTCTGACACCATCTCTAGGCACACAGGGGAATCACAGGGAGAAAGTACTGTAGGCCTCCCCTCATCCCCTCTGGAACAGCAAGCGGAGAGAGCACAGGCAGAGCAGGCAGGAGAAAGAGATGGAGCCCCACTCCTTCCCCCTCCAAGCCAGGGCTTCTGCCCCCAGGAGGAAGGAAGACTGATGCAAGAGGTGGGGGCACTGGCACTGCTCAGGACCACCTCCCTCTGCCATGGACCTTCTGGCTCAGAGCACTGCTTGGGTCTGACGCCAACCCTCCATGCCCCAAGGAAAGCCGCTCTGCCGCCTGAAGCTGCAAGGAGAGCAAGCAGAAGCAAATAAGCCAAACGACCCGACCCCCCCCCCACTGGCACCCCCAGGGCACCATCCCCAGAGAAGTCCCACTGGGCTGGAGAGAAAGAGGTGGCTCCCTCTGGACAGAGAGGGCAATAAGGGGAGGGAAAGGGCATGGCCAGCATGAACGTGGTGCTTGGCCAGAGGAATTCTGCTGACCTCAGCCTTTGCAAAGCACAGCAGGAAGGGGCTCCCTCACAACCTCCCCCCCCCCAAGTTTCATTTAACAGCTGATAAGCCGCTTAAGGGCTGCTGGCTCCTCCCCTCCTAATCCCGCCCAAGAAAGCAGGCTTGGCATGGCGGAAGAAAGGCTGGCTTGATTCATGGGACTCCACCCCCTTTGCTCCTTTAATTCTGGGTCCTGATCCACAAATTCCACCCCGGAGTCAGAGGCTGTTAATGGAGCTACAGGGCAGGCAGGCAGGTGCCCACTAGCTTGGTAAGCAAGAACACGGGCTTGACCGGTTGAGATGCTGCGCACGCCGCAAAGTCGGGTCACGTTCCAAGATACATGGCAGAGCCAGATTTCCCAGGGAAGCAGCCCTGCTTGGGCTCCCTTGCATCGTCCGACGCCTTCTCCCAAGCTTTTTATGTCTTAAAAGCTGCCCAGGTAAATTGGCTTATCTCTTGACCTCTCTGCAGGGCTGCTAAATCTGGGCACCAGGCCTTTGTGTGTGGCGAGCCTCTGCTCTGACCAAGAGGGCACTACGGAAATCAGAGGGAATGCGGAGAAAAACACCTTCCTTTCGAGTGCAGGTATTTGAAGAAATAAGGGCCCTAGAAGGAACCACCTTGGCTGAGAAGATCCCTCCCTCCCTTGCCTGAAGCTTTGTTCTACATTTTATTCTATTACACAGTGCCAGTCCTAACTGGGGGAGGGAGTAAAAGCAGCGTTCGGAACTCCCATTGTTCTAGGCGTGTTTTGCGACAGGGAATTTCATTAATGCGAGCAGTTTCTGAGCCCTGGGCACAGGACTGCGCCTAAGATTTCAGATCAAAACTGCCACTGCTTCCAGCCACTTTCTGAAGACTGGAAAAGGGACCCTCATAAGAATATTAGGGGGTTGGGCAGGGAAGTATGGCTTGGTTTTTTTGCAGTCTTCAGATGAGGACTAGACCAGGGGTCAGCAAACTTTTTTGGCAGGGGGCCGGTCCACTGTCCCTCAGACCTTGTGGGGGGCCAGACTATATTTTGGGGGGGAAAATGAATTCCTATGCCCCACAAATAACCCAGAGATGCATTTTAAATAAAAGGACACATTCTACTCATCGAAAAACACCAGGCAGGCCCCACAAATAACCCAGAGAGGCATTTTAAATAAAAGGACACATTCTACTCATGTAAAAACTTGCTAATTCCTGGACCGTCCGCGGGTCGGATTTAGAAGGTGATTGGGCTGCATCCGGCCCCCGGGCCTTAGTTTAGGGATTCCTGGACTAGACCATGTGAAAAATGAACATAAGATTTTAGCTGCAGTTCCTTCATTTTCAGCTTTGTGTTCTTGCTATAAAAAAGCACACTTTTGTGGCGCCCATAACCGAGGTTTAAGGTGTCCTTTAGATCCTAGCTTTCTTGTCTCTGTTTCTAAACCTGGATAAAAGTGTTATACAGAACAGACTCCCCAACCTCTTCCCTATTCAAAACCCTCATTCTCTAAGTCCTAGGCAAAAATGGAAAGCAGCTCCCCCCCCCAAAAAAAAACAAAAGCAGGCAGAGTGACCCACGCAAGGCAGGCTGAAGGGGCTGCGTCACCTGCAACTGCCACAACGATGGGCTCTTCCTGTCATCAGGGAAAGGACCTATGAAAACCTCCTGCAGGTTTTGTGACCTACCCACCACAAACCCTTTGCCCACCCAGGAATACCAGTGCCCCCCATCCCAGGACTGTCCGCTCTAGGCTGATTCCAGAGGCCCCAGCATCAGCAGAGCAGGAGACACTTAATCTCATGGTTGCGGGTTTGAGCCCCACCTTGGGCAAAAGACTCAAGCATTGCAGGGGGTTGGACTAGATGGCCCTCATGGTCCCTTCCAACTCAACAGTTCCATGATTCTGTGATTCTATGACTTTGCAACAGAAGCCTCAGGCTCATCTTGCTGCTGGCTCTTGAAAGCCCGCCCCTCTGCACCCACCAAAGTCAGGAACTGGGGGGCAGCTTGGCTCCACAGATCAGATTAAGGGGCTAAATCTGCTTTCACTTTTGCCGACAAGAGATTGAGTGCTTAATGCGCGGCCAACAATGAAAGTCAGGATTAGGAGAGCGGGGGGGGGGGGATCTGTCAGGAACCTCCTGCAGCCACCCCACTGCTTTGTGTTTGGCTGCCCCAAGGAGCACAGTCTCCCCAATGTTTTGGGGTGGAGCGATCCTGGCCTCCTTTCCATAACTGCCTCCCCCTCTTCCCACGGTGCAGTCTCTGCTCCAGCTGAGCCATTTTCTTCGGATCCTGGAACATGCTGCCTCGCGGCCACAGGGTGGGCAGACAAACTAGGCCACCAGCCAATCAGCTCCCTCGGGCATCTGCAAGGGATGCCGGCATACATATGGCGGGACTTTGGGTGCCATTTGCCAGATGGGAGGGCTCCTCACCCACCCGTCGCCCAGAGGGAGGATTAGAAAAGCAGATTGCGATGCAGGGCAAGGCAAGGCAGGGAGAACCTCTGCCCCCCCCCCTGGACCACTTCTGAGTGGGGCCAGGAGAATGGCCCTTGCTTGCCCAAGAAGCTTCTAGCAGGGCCAGCAAGAGGCAGGATCCGCCTCACGCCTCATGACCAAGTGATGTGGGGACACAAGCACTCGTGCTCTGCAGCACACATGCACACACCAGGCCCCTCCCAAAACAGGGAAGCCCATAGGCCCAACGGCCTATGACTCGAATAAGTGAGCCAAGCCGCAGGCTCCCAGCGAAGCATTTAACACAGGGGTCCCCAGACTTACCGGCGTTTGTGCCGGTTCCCACCACGCCGATTGCGCGGTGGGCCGGAGGACGGGGGAGCGCGCGCCCGTGCGCATGCGCACGGGCGCTTACTGGCGCGGCGGCGCACTTCCAGGGTGCAAAAAGCGCCGAAAATCCATTGTGCGCATGCGTATGGGCCTCCCCCGACCCGGAAGTGCACCAGAAATGACCTCTTCCGGGTCGGGAGAGGCCCATACGCATGCGCAGAAAGGATTTTCAGCGCTTTTTTCCCGACCCGGAAGAGCGCTGCTGCGCTGCGCGCCGTAAGAGCGGGCGGTGGCAGGGGTCGTTGCGGGCCGGATTGGCAGGCCAATTGGGCCGCATCCGGCCCCCGGGCCGTAGTCTGGGGACCCATGATTTAACACATCAGCCTGGATCACTAAGCTGTTTGGCCTGGTGGCAGGAATTCCCTTGCCTGAGGGCGGGAATTAGGATGCAGTAGACAATCCTCCAGTGGGGAAGCCCGCCAAAGGAAATCTCCCAAGGCACCTCATGACCCTCTTTGGTCCCTGGCCCCCCTGAAAGATGTGAAGGGCTGGGTGAGAAGAAGCAGACCCCCCCAAAAAAACAAGAGATCTGGAGCATTTGCAAGAGCAGGACTGTGTCTGGGGGAAACTGGACACACAAAGCCCCAATCAGATGACACCAGGGCGGGCCAAAGACTGATCCAGAGCTGGGAAGACCCTTGTCTGGATCTCTGTGATAAAGAGCATCTCCCTCTCTCACACCCACCAGTGAAAAACCACAGGAGGAAAGGGGAACAGAGCTGGATAAGCTCAGCTGGTTAGAACATGGTGCTGATAAGGCCAAGGCAGCAAGCTGGGACTGGGGTCCCGAGGAGAGGGTGTTGGGGAAGGTGCTCTCTGGGTTCAAGGGCCGAGCACTTGCTCTGCACACAAAAGAGTCTAGGATGGCTCCTCAACAGCAGCTCCAGGTCCACAGAGTCCAGTGCTTTGTCCCCAACAGCAGCCAGGGTAATGGAGCCAAAAGGCAGAATCTAGCCATTTTCCAACAAAGTCCCGGGCAGCCACAACCTGAAGCTCACAACCCAAGAGGGGGCCCTCCCCACCAAGCTCCTTCCTGGTGCCTCTGGCCCAAGCAGCCTCTGCACTATGGCACCAGTGTGACCTTTCCTGGGAAAATGCAGATCAGAGACAGACCAAGAAGTAGGAGCCACAGGGGGAGGGAGGAAGAGGATTGCCACATGAATAGTTGGGCCTGGCGCATCTGCCACAACATCCACCCAGACCGGGTCTTTCTTCACAGCTGCTGGTGGGTCTGAAGTCTGGATGCAGGCACCCCCACCCACAGGGTGGATTTGATTTAAATCAAACTGATTTAAATCACGATTTAAATCACGATTTAAATCACTAGTCAGTAAGGCTTGATTTAAATCATAGTTGATTTAAATCATAAAGACTAATTCTTGCTGGTATAACTTTATTATGCAAGTAGATGAAGATTTTTAGAATAACAACTTTTCATATTAGTTTTTTTATCCCCAGTTTAATAGGTTAATCATTCATATTTGGACAACTTTACTGTTGTACTTAGGAAGGAGAAAAATAATCATTACCTTAATAATAACAATTTAAATAGATTTATTCAACTGAAACAATAACATTTCAGCAAATGTTATTTGCTTAAACAAACATCCATGTTTGTTAACTAATTTGGCTAAACAAAAACAAAATATATATATTTTAAGAAACTTAGACTATCAGCCCAGCCTACACATGAAAAACTTAAATACTGTCCAAACAATCAGAAAAATATTGTTTCTATTCTATTCACTGAACTTCTTGAAACTTAGCACTGAAGGGGTTGCTTCTGTATTCATAGGTTTGTAGAACAATAGGATTAAGGTCTTTTTCTCAACTCTGTTCATGTTATAACATTTTTGCTGTGAAGAAGAGGCATGTGATCTCTGTTGAGTCAAATTCAGTTTTGAGAACTGCAAAAGTAAACCAAGCACCTGTGATAATATCTTGTAGGCAGAGAAACTGCCCAATAATCTTACAAAAACCTCTGGAAGAGGTGAATGGATTAATGGAATTTATTTACCCCATAAATTAAACATATACAACCTTATACTACATAATTAAAAAAACTAATCTTTATTTCATGATGGAATAACCTTTGGATGGTAATATTCTTTCCTCAAAAAGCATTTTATTTAAAAAAATCCAATTTAAATCAAAAAAATCGATTTAAATCAAAAAAATCCGATTTAAATCAAAAAAATCCGATTTTTTTGATTTTTTAAAAAAAATCATTGATTTTTATCCACCCTGCCCACCCACGAGGGAAAGGGACTGCAAGTTCCAGCCACGCTTGTGGGGCAGGGAGACGGGAATAATACCGAGCCTTGCACAAGCTTCTAGTTTCCCTGCAATCCAGAAAGTCTCGTGTTTTGCCCACGGATTGCACCATGGATTGCTGGCCTAATGGATCATTAACTTGCTCGCTCATAGTCCCTGTCTCCTGCTGCGTCGGACTGGAGAGAGAGCAACCAAGTTGCACACAGGGAAAAGGGCTTGTTATTCATCTCCTTGTGGAACGCCACCACTTCAGAAGATGCTCAGATCAAGGAGGCATCAGGTGTACGACACAGGAATGAGTGATTTAAGTAGGGCACCAGTCAGGGGGGGGGGCAGCAGCGGAGGAGATTCCAGGGCAAGGGAAGAAAGCGGGGGGGGGGGGGCGCTGCTCAACCAGGCAAGCATGGCTGCAGCAGCAGCAGCACAAATTGCTCCCCAAGGGCCATGTCCCAGCCTGCAACCTGCTTATTCCCAGAGAACTCAAAGTATGCAACAAGCAGTTCACTATTTTAGTCCCACAGCCTGGTCAACAGTTGCTGCTCGGGTCAGCTGTGGCAATGGTTTATTGCATACATACAACATCACTGGAGGAGACTCTTGAGAGTCCCATGGACTGCAAGATCAAACCTATCCATTCTGAAGGAAATCAGCCCTGAGTGCTCACTGGAAGGACAGATCGTGAAGCTGAGGCTCCAATACTTTGGCCACCTCATGAGAAGAGAAGACTCCTTGGAAAAGACCCTGATGTTGGGAAAGATGGAGGGCACTAGGAGAAGGGGACGACAGAGGACGAGATGGTTGGACAGTGTTCTCGAAGCTACGAACATGAGTTTGACCAAACTGCGGGAGGCAGTGCAAGACAGGAGTGCCTGGCGTGCTATGGTCCATGGGGTCACGAAGAGTCGGACACGACTAAACGACTAAACAACAACAACATCACCAACAGCTATGGAATCAGAAAGATGCAAGCTGACTCTAGACTTAGGCAGAACCAACCAAATGCACGCACACACCAATGTGGGACACAACCCACCAGATAGCTCTCCTGTGAATGATGTCTTGATCATTAACTATATCAAAAACAGCACCATACTCCTCTTCCTCAGCCCAATGTACTCTTCCTGCTGGGCTTGCAAAGGAGAACTTCTCAGAGAATTTGCTCAGTCAATCTGGCCTGCGCCTCTCGCTCTGCAGCCCCTTGGCAGCACCCAAAATCCACCACCTAACTGTGCCTCATCACCTTAGAAATACAGTATACCGAAGGGCATTCTGAATCCACCAAACAGCAATGCTTTCTTGAACCTATCAGCAGTTCTAAGAGGTTGTGTTGCTTTTTAATGCCCCTGAACTGGCTCCCTCCTGGCTACTAGTGCACAGAGGCCCAACTGTGTGCTCGGTTTCGCCTGGGGCCAATATAATAATAATAATAATAATAATAATAATAATAATAATAATATCCTGCCCATCTGGCTGGGTTTCCACTGGTGCAAAAGTTATATTCTGTTTCAAATCAATGTGTTTCTACAGTTGCAACAACAGAAATACACTTTCATTTAGAGATTACCTCAATTACAAAGGGATTTTTTTTGATTTAAATCCATGATTTAGTGCTGTCCTTTTTTCACCTGGTGATTTAAACTATAGAAATTAGCCCGCCCAGCCGTGCCGCTGAGGGATGCTTCACCCAGGGTGGGGGGCGTGTAAAGAACTGCAGGCAGGGGCTGGTGCTTGTTTGTACTGAGCAGCTGCAGCCTGGATCCCATCCTTGCATTTGCTAGGGTTGGAACTCTGCCTGCAATATTCACAGCTGGTGGCTGGTGTTATGCCCGGTCTCTCTGCCACTAGCCCATGAGAGGCAAATGTCCGCACAGTTGCAATACCCATTTTTACTCAGTGAGATCAGAAAAGAAGATTTCCAAGTGAAATGGAGCAGAAGCAGGAAGCCTTTCTTTGAGGAAAAGCAGACGCTCCTGGATGACTGTCAAGTGAATGTTACCAGGGTCGCTTGCACTGATCCTGCCCAGGACAGAGAGGAAGGACTGTGCTGTCCCAAAACCACAGCTAGGGGCTTCTTCACTGCAAAATAGAAAAATTCCTTCAGTAGCACCTTAAAGACCAACTAAGTTTTTATTTTGGTATGAGCTTTCGTGTGCATGCACACTTCCTCAGATACACTGGTGTATTGCTACTGAAGGAATTTTTTTATTAATATTAATATTTATTTTATTAATATTTATAAATACGGTGAGCGTAAAGATACTTAAAACTTTAAGATAAGCTGCCACAGAGAACTGGCCCTGGGTCGCTCGGGGAACCGGGTTTAGAGACTTTCAAACGAACTAGTTTGGCTTCAGATACACACGAAATGCACAAGAAAGCTCATACCAAAATATAAACTTAGTTGGTCTTTAAGGTGCTACTGAAGGAATTTTTCTATTTTGCTTCGACTCAGACCAACACGGCTACCTACCTGTAACTAGAACTATGGAACAGTGTTTCTCAACCAGTGTGCCTCCAGATGTTTTGGGACTACAACTCCCATCATTCCTGACCACTGGTCTTGCTAGCTAGAGCTAGCTAGACCATTGGTCTTGCCCTAGAGGAGCAGCCTCCGGGGTCCCTGCTTGCCTTTGCTCCTGTGGCTGTGCCTGCTTACATGGAAGCACTTACCTGGTGGGAACCAAATGGGTCCCACCTGCAAGGCCCAGCAGGCGATGACACCCCTGCCTGGCCTGCCAGGGAGAGAGGCATTCCAGGCACCTTCCTTGCTGTTGCCCCAGGTTCCTCCTCCTCCTCCTCCCTCTCGCTTCTCCTGAACTCACAAAGGCACCTCCAGAAGCAGGTCTAAATAAGGCACCTAAATCCCAGCAAAGTTTAGACAGCCACCAAATCTCATTTTAAGATGGGATTAGAGCCCCAAAAGGTCCTGGCGAGGGGAACGCAGGTCAGGTGAGTGGCAGCCCTGCTAGGACACAGCCATCGCCCACAGCCCTCGCCAGCCCCCTCCCTCAACCTGCAAGCCGAACTCTGGCTTCACAGGCAGCCTAGGAGGGCACAGAAGCCAGATGAAGGCAAGCTGTGCCAGGGCACATAGAGGCAACTGGGACAGAGCAGGGATGGAGAAAGGACTGGCGCCATGGGCAAGTGCTGGAAACTTTTTGCCATGAGGAAAGACAGGCAGCTCGGCTTGTCAAGCATGTTGAGGCCCAAGATGCTCCTAGACTCCTTGGGTTCCTTTCGCTTCAAGAGCCCAGCACGGCTGCTTTCGCGCCGGAAGATTTTGCTTAGCCATGCTCCCGGCTTAGGGAGCGCTGGCTCTGGGAGACGGCCTAATCTCCCTGTTGAATCCCATCCCAACCTGCGCAGCAGCATTGCACCCGCCTGCTGCCAACTCAGCAGAGTGGGAGCTCGCAAAGGCACAGCGGCTCCCTCTGGGTGCCCCCCCCCCTCAGCCGAGGCCTCCCAGCTAGAAAGTTCCAGGCTCACACGCCCCACCCTCCGGAATTCTTTCTGGCCAGTCATCCCATTGTGTGCCTAGTCCTGCTTATTTGAGCCCCAAGGCAGAAGCATTCAGAGGGGGGCTTTAGGGAGCCATCTGCATGCAAAGAGCAAATGTGTTCTAACAGGAGAAACCAAGCAGAAGTAGGCAGCGTGCCAAGCGCCAAGCGTCCGGGACAGACCCGGCTCCAGGACTGGGCAGGAACAGAAGTAAGGGGAAATGGGGCACAATGGCTCTGGGTCTCAGAGAGGGGCCTCGCTGCCACCGCCACAAGTTTTTCTCAGCAGCCTCCTGGCTTGGGTGGTCCAAAGAGACGGCCTTCCAGTTCCAGCCTCTTTCCGACTGCCTTCAATGGACCAGCAGAAGAGGCTGTCATTGGGCCCAGGGAGGCAACCTCTGCGGATCCCCCAAACCCTGTGCAGAACAGCCAGGATCAAATAAGAAGCCCTGCTCTGAAGCAGCCAACTAGCCGCTTGCTCAGTGCTATGGTAATATCACCTCTGTGCATAAGGAGGCAGGCAGAGCCCCAACCCTATTGGAAACTGCTATTAGTTTAAGAGAGGAACCAGGCAACGGAACTTGCCCTTCTCTTCTTCAAATCGATTTAAATCACAATTTAAATCACTAGGCAGTAAGACTTGATTTAAATCATTTTTTTAACAGAAAGACTTAACTCTTGCCGGTATAATCTTAATATTTACAACCAGGTGAAATTTTCAATTTTGGAATAATAAATTTTCAGAGTAGTTTTTACAATTCTATCTGAAATTACTGATTTGGTTATATATTAGAAATACATAGACTGATAATTATGAAATTATTGTGAGGTTTAATAAGTTAACTGTTTATATTTGGACAACTTTTCTGCTGTACTTTATTGGAAGGAGAAAAACAATCATTTCCTTACTAACCATTTATTTACTAAAATAATAACATTATAGCATATGTATCTATGTTTGTTAACTGATGCGGTTAAACAATAAAAAAAACTTAGACTGAGTTTTAGCACACATGAAAAACTTAAAACAAATCCTTATTTCCTGATGAATAGTCTTTGGACTATAGTGTAACTTAAACAGAAAACTATCTTTAGAAAGATTTTATTTTAAAAATCCAATTTCAATTTAAAAAATCTGATTCTATTTTTTTATTTAAAAAAATCATTGATTTTTATCCACCCTGCACATTGTTGCACTCATACAAGGCAATGCACCTTGTCCTGACCTCCTCAAAGGTCCCTGGAGGTGTTGGGCTTCGCTTGGACACAGCTCTCCCACTAGCTGGAATCTGAAACCCCTGAGCCTCCTCCCAGAGACCCACAAACTGCTCATGCGAGGGGCTCCGAGAACACCGCAAGCTGCCCTTTGACCAGGTCAAACCATTGATCATCTTGTTAATTTGTTATGTTTTTTAAATGTTATATAAAATCTAATAAAAAATACTTTAAAAAAAAACCATTGGTCATCTAGAACAAGACTGCTCATCCTGACCAGCAGCGTCTCTCCAAGGAACATTCCCAATCCTGCCTGGAGATACCAAGGGTTGAACTGGGCATTTCTGCATGCAAAGCAGATGCTCTCCCACTGTTCAACAAGCTGGCCTTTGTTGGGGAGGTCGCAAGCTCCTTTGCTCATCCACAGAGGGAAGAAGTCTTGTGCATCAAGCCAGAGAATTCCTATCCCCCCCCATCCTGAAGATTCACTGTGGATTAAATGCAAATACACTAACAGAAACGCTGCGTTAAGTAGCCCCCCCCCCTGGATCTCAGTTGGTGAAAGTGGGGCCAGAGAAACAGAATTTAGCCAGCTCCCAGAAGGTGTTCAGGGTCTGGTTTGGGTGGGTCTGCAGGAGCCAGGGATGAGCCAGCTGCAGCGCCAGCCCTTACTCCCTGCACTGCCAAGGGTGATAACAGGAAATTTATTTATTTGGATTACTCGTTCAATCTGCCTTCTACCTTTCTGCCAAATGGTGCTTACAGCAGGAGTGCAATGGGACAGAAAGGGTGTGGTGGTCTTTGGAGGAGGCTGGGATCCCGATTTGCCAGCCAGCGCCAGCTCTTGGAAACCATTCTCCCAAAACCTGAGGAAGGCCGTGCAGATGCCGGCCTTCCCAGAAGCTGTGATGTGCAGAAGACGCAGCCAGAGAAAGTGGGCCTCTCTGAACCCATGGCTCAGCTCTAGCCGTAGACACAGGCATTCACTCCAGACACAGGCAAGGAGGCACTAGACTAGAGCCAACCAAGAGAAATATTTCACATCCCTCGGCAGAGCATCACATTTCTAAGCCCCAGGGATTTCCCCCCAGAGCTTCACTCGGATACTGCAAAGGCAAACTAAGGAACAGAAACCGGATCGCAGGCTGAACCCGACCCAGAACAGCAACCCAGGCAGGGAAGCACAAGCGCAAAACAAGCCCCCCTCCTGAGAGCTCAGATGGGGGGGGGTCCCCTGCATGTATGGAAAACTGGAAGAGTCTTGAACAAAAGTCCCTTCTGTCAACACAGGCTCCAGAATTATGGGGGAAATACTCTCTATTCACTTTCTCCATGCCATGCATAATCTGACAGACCTCTATTACCGGTATGTCCTGCCCCCCCCCCAGTCTACTGCACCCGCCTCCCCCCCTCAACTAAAAATCCCCAAGGACTGCAACCTCTTCTCATAGGGGATTTGATCCAGCCCCCTGAACAGTTTGATAGCCCTTTCCTGCACCTTTACCAGCTCTACAATACCTTTTTCAAAGTGTCGCAGCCAGAACAAGGGACAACATTTCAAGAGTGGTCGCCCTCTTTGATTCATAGACTCAAAAGAGTTGGAAGGAATCCCGGGGATCACCTAGCCCCACCCCCTGCAATGCAGGGATAGGCAGCAACTGCCCCTTGTATAGAGAAAGTTCCACCTCATTCTAGAGGCAACTGGGAGCAGTGTTTGAAACTCCCATTGTCTAGGCGTGTTTTGCAACAGGGAATTTCATGAGCACGAGCTGTTTCTGAGCTCTGGCCGCAGTACTGCACCTAAGATTTCAGATTAAAACTGCAGAGTGGAAGGAAAGAAGGACCTTTTTCTGCCTGCCCACTTCCAGCTCTGAAAACCGGAGAAGAGACCCTCTTAAGAATATTAGGGGAAGGACTAGACCATGTGAAAAATGAACATAAGATTTTAGCTGCAGTTCCTTCATTTTCAGCTTTGCATTCTTGTTATAAAAAAGCAGGCCTAGACATTCGACTGTTGTGCCCATAACCTCGGCTTAGGGGCCCTTTAGCTCCTAGCTTCCCTATCTCAGTTTCTAACACTGACTGGGAACTCCGCAGCCTGGCCTCTCTCCTGGCTCTTGGTGAGAGAAGTCCCCAAACTCTGCAGAAACGCCATCCTGCGCCATCCCCTCCTTGCCAATGGCATCCCATCTGGAGCATTCACATGAATGCCTCTCTCCACCAGCCTTTGTGTCAATACCCTTCAGAGGAAGCCTATGGCCAGGGAGCATTTTGTTATGCCGATGTAGTAAAGCCCAATGTCACGAGATCGTGCCGAGGAAGCCACACGCTCACGGGGTCGCCGCTGCATCTCAGGGATTTCAGAAGGATGTGTGCTGGACTCCACTCAAGGGGTGGGTTGCCCTAACCAAAGACTTCACTAACAGCGGAGCGATCAGGAAGGCAGACAACTACCGGTATGTCTGCTGCTTCACGACTCCAGAGAACTCTTGTTTTGGAGCTGCTGAAAGCCCCCCCCCCCCCGGACTGCTGGGAATTCGTGAAAGTAAAAACACCACTCCCACCCACAAGTCAGAAAGCTTGCAGTGGAGGCGGGGAGGGCAATCCAATCCAGATTCCCTTCCCATACTCTGCCCAAATGCCCCCCCCCCCCGATCCATCAGACAGGGCTGTAGGGAAGGGGCACACAAAGACCAAATAGGGGACTATATAAATAACTATCGCTGGAGTAACCATGGAGAGCAGGAATTCCACCCAAGCCAGGCAGCTGTCTTTGGGGCCTCTGAGCAAGACCGCAGAACTCCAAGGTAAGCAACAACTGTGGGCATTTCTCAGCTGGCATCCATCCTCCCTTCAAGGAGCCCAAGTGCCACCCGTCCTCCCAACACCCACAGACTTTGGCACCTGCATTTCTCTGCCACCCAAAGCCCCATGTGGAAGCACGGCTGGAGATCAGCACCAGAGAGGTGGACTGTATGGCCCAGGGGAACGGAGAGGAAGAGCCTGCTCAAATGCAGTCTGGAGCGATGGTGCCTGCCACAAACACAGGGAAAGCAAACAAGAGGAGGGGCGGGCAGGCCCAGTTGGCAAGCAAGTGGCAAGCCCTTTCCAAATGAAGCAGAATTAAACAAGGCCGCTGCAGCAGGCAGGCGTCTCCACTACAAGGCAAAACAGTCCCTGCTCTTGCCAAAGCGCCATTAGCAGCCCCACTCGCCACCCTTTCACTTTCTATAATCCCGGCAATTAGCAAGGGACCCTACCTGGGCGATAATCCGTGGGAAGACAGCCAGAAATATGTGCAGGCAAGCCCAGCAGACTTCCAGGAGCAGAAGCCAGCTGTGGCAGTTGTGTATAGGAGGGCCCTGAGCAGGAAGGTTCCCTTTACACGAGTGGAGGTGGGGGTCAGCTTTCCCTCAGCACCAGGACAGGCCCACCCCACCCCCTGCAGCTCAGACTCCCTCTCCTCAACCCAGGCCTCATCCTTTTGGCTTTTCTGAGCCTGCAGCTCTTTCTCCAGACCCTTTGCAGCTGCCTGTCCCAAATGAAGTTCCATACACACAGACCCACCACAACCCCACCTGCCAAGGCTCCTGACGCAGCCTGAACTGGGGAAATCCTCAGATCACCATGGCTGGCGTGGCTCCCAGGCAAGAGAAACCAGGAGGTCTTCCCTGCAATATCCAGATATACCATTTAGCAGCACTTTTGGTGATAACTAGTTGGGGCCAGCTTCAAATTTCAAGGGTGGCTGGGCAAGGGGTTGTTGCAGGGCCCTTGCAGCTGTGGCGTGACAAGCCAGCCTGTGCTGACACAGCTCCAGCCAAATTAACAGAGGGCCTGACCCACTTATCCAAGCAACACCTCTGCCCCAGGCCTGGGCACAGTGAGCAGCAGTGACACAGCATGCCAAGGCGGCAGCGGCAGCTCACCCACCACCAGCTCCCCTCTCAGCTCACTCACTTAACCAGAGCCTTCTACCTCCCAGACCGGGGGGGGGGGGTTGTCTCTGCCCACCCCCTTCAGATATGCTGAGTTATTTCAAGTATTTAAAAGCATTTTTGAATGAAGAGAGGGATATGAGGACCAGAGGCAAGGATCTGCAGGAGCAGCTGTCTGGGAAGCTTATGGAATTTCTTTCCTTGGAAATTTCCAAGGCATCCATCAGCAGCTGTTTGTCAGATCTGCAAAAATCCCAGGCTGCCCAGAAATCTGGAGTTTTGCTTCAGAAATCTGTGCAAGGAGGGAGACCACAAATCTCACACTCCCCCCCCCCCTGAAGGAGGCTGGAGTCAAGAGCAGCAGCCAGGCTGCCCCTTTGGGTTCCTGTCTCCTCCCTCCAGCTCCTCCTGCATTCCCTTGGAATCTTATCTCTCGGCCAATCCCCTCCAGAAGCCCCTGCTCTCCCGACTCTCTCCTTTCTCTCAAGATGTTGGCAAGGTCAGTGTGAATGCGGAACATGCTTTTTTTGGCATCTGTAGCAACAGCCCCCCGTCCTGCACACGTCATCTCAATGTCCTCGTTACCTGCTATTAGGCTACACTGGGCTAAGTCAAGAGGAATGGGCAACACACATTATCCACCGGAAGAGCAGCTGGTCATCCCCGCGCATTCCCAGCCACCCAGAATGATGCGCCTGCTGAGTGAAGCCTGCATCAGTAGAGAGGCAGCCAGACTCCTCGAGAGAGAGAAACACCGTCTCAGAGCGCACAAACAGCAGGTATTCTGTCTGACAGGTTCATAAATATGAGCACCATCCTGGCACAAAAGCGATGAAGGTGAGGTTTGGGGCTGGCTGTGCCGAACACTCAGAGCATCTTTCCAGCAAGGGAACGGTTTCCTCCAAGACCTAGGGGAGCAGATGAGGCTCCCTTTCTCTCATGGGAACACAAGAAGAGGCAGCTGGAAGAGGCCAACGGGGCCCATCCTGGCCAGCAGCCTCTTCTCACAGCAGCAGACCACTTTGGAAGCACAATGGAAGCAGTTGCCTGCACCAAGTCAAGGGACAGCCGGAAATCAGGAAAGCTAAGGAAGGCGCCTCCACAAAGAGAGCTCTCACATCACTCCAAACACAGCTTTTCAGCAACTGCCTGTTCACACATTCAGCTGGGGCAGCCCACACTTCTCAGACACAGAGCGCCACAGAAACCATTCCAGTTTGGTCCCCTCCAACACTCCTTCATCCCTAAACCCACGGCAGCTGGGTTTAGACGGGGGGGGGGTTGCTGGACAGTATCTGAAGGGCCCCCAGGGCTGGGGGGTGGGGTGTGCACAGACTCCACCGGCTCCTTGTGGAAGGAAGCACCCGGATCATGGCACAAGAGGAAAAGATGCAGAAAGAAGGGCAAGGACGAGCTGCCAACGCTTGAGAAGAGAACGCCAACAGCACAACTGCTGACTGGCAAGGCAGCCAGACGGGAGGGAAGAGCAGTGGGGTCAGGAGGGGATGGAGCATTTTCTGGCTGGCCCAGCAAAGGGCCACCCCAAAGGGCTTCAGTAGCCGAGCACAGCCATGCCTTGCCCTGCCCTCTGCCGCAGGGGCAGAGCATGCAAAGGAGGCATGCTGGGCCCCAAGGCAGGGCTCATTCATAAGCAGCAGCAGCAGCAGTCTGATCCGAGGAGTCTCACCAGCTGAAAAAAGGACACAGCAACGCTGCCAGGCTGCCCAGTGCCTTGCCGGCCACCGCAAAGGGGCAAGCAGGAGGCAATGCCCACAAGCGGCTCAGAGCTAAAATGGTCCTCCAACCACACCCTCTCCAGCTATGTCAGGGATGTCCCACAGAGTGTGCGGAGGCCTCTCCGCTGGCATCCCATTGGTCAACGAATCAGCAGGGATGGGCAAGGATGTTTTGCAGAGAGCAAACCAACCTCGAACCGCCCTGACCATGGGGACCAGGATCTGCCCCCTTACTTCAGCACAGGCTGACGGGATCACCGGGAATATTCTGGTATGCCCCAGTCCCGGGATGAAAAGTGTCCCATAAAAAGCTTGCAGCTCCTTCTTTTGCACTTTGCTAACTCTTTAAGAGCGGTTACAGGTAGGTAGCCGTGTTGGTCTGGATCGAAGTAAAATAAAAAAATTCCTTCAGTAGCACCTTAAAGACCAACTAAGTTTTTATTTTGGTATGAGCTTTCGTGTGCATGCACACTTCTTCAGATACAGTGAAATGGAAGTTTCCAGGCACTTATGTAGAGAAGGGGTGGGGAGGGGTGGGGATGGGGAGGGGGGATCACTCAGAAGGGTGGTGGAAATGGGTGATTGACTGACTGATAGCTGTTGATGACCGCAAACGACTGCAAATGGTTTTGCATGAAAAAGCAAGGGTTGAGATGGCTGAAGATCGCTTATCATGTATAATGAGATAAGAACCCGATATCTCTGTTCAAACCAGGTCCCTCCATGGTTTTGAGCTTGGTGATAAGTTGCAATTCAGCAACTTCTCTTTCCAGTCTATTTCTGAAATTCTTTTGTAGTAAGACAGCTACTTTGAGATCTTGTATAGAATGTCCTGGGAGATTGAAGTGTTCTCCTACTGGTTTTTCTGTCTTCTGGTTCCTGATGTCAGATTTATGTCCATTTATCCTTTGGCGTAGGGTTTGGCCTGTTTGTCCAATATAGAGAGCTGAAGGGCACTGTTGGCATTTGATGGCATACACAATGTTAGAGGATGAGCAATTAAATAGTCCTGAGATGGTATGTTGGATGTTGTTGGGGCCAGTAATGGTGTTGTCTGGTGAGCGTTTCGACAAGTGCCCACCATCATTTTCTGCCCTAAGAGAGAGCAGGATGGGGGCAGGGGGTGCGTGTGGAGCTGGCTTGTGTTAAGAGTGGAATCCGTGGAGGCCGAGAGCTGGAGTGGGAATCCGGACGGGAGAGAGCGGAACCTGCTTTATGGATCGAATCCTGCTCGCTGGTTTCCCCACCAGCAACTCTTGGGCCACCGCCAGCCCTCGATGCTGGGCTGGAGGCGTCTAGGCCGGGTCCAGCCGGGCCCTCCTTGTGCTCTGCGTGGCCAGAGCGGCCTCTGGACCTTCTCCCCGCAGGAACACCGTCACGCGTGGAGGGGAGGGGAGGGGGCTTCCACCCGGGCGGTGGGGCTGTCTGGAGCCCAGCAGCTCCATCGGGGCGCAGCAAGGACCCCTCCTTCATCCCTGCGGGGAGACTCTGGCGGAGGAGGGAAAGGGGGGCTCCTTCTCCCTCCCTCCCCCCCCGTCCAGGCAGGAGCCATTTTGCGGCAGCGGCGGCACGCGCGCTCACACGTGTCCCCAGACCCGGAGGGAAGGACACCGGCGCCACCGGCGCAGCGCCCCCCCCCCCGTGCAAGCCCCTCCCCTCTCAGGAGGCCCACGAGGGGGAGGGGCGAGGATACGGGGGGTCCCCATTCCTGACCCCCCGATGGGACCCCCTCCTGCTCCCGGGATGGGGCGCCGAGGGCAGCAAAGACCCCCCGCCCTCCACGAGGCAGGGACAGAGCGGGGTCCCTACGCGGCGGGGGGTCACCCCAGACGCCCCCTCCCCCCCGTCGGACTGCCGAGTCACGGTGGCCCGCGGCGCGAAGGCAGGGGCACCTGGCGGGCCAGGCCCCTCCCGGACCCCCCTCCGGAAGAACAGTCCCCCCCCCGAGCCACGCCGCCCCCCGCTCTCCCCCCCGGGGCCGACGGGGTGGGGGGTCCCCGGCGCCTCGCTGCCGTCATCCTTCCCGCCCCCCCCTCCGCGCCCCTCGCCCCCGACTCACGGCGGTGCCGGCGCGGCAACGGCGGCTGGCTGGCTCCGTCCTCCGCCTCCGCCGCCTCCTCCTCCTCACGGACCGGGCCGGCTCTGCTGGGGGGCCGGGAGGAGTGTCCCGCGCATGCGCCGCCCCCGAGCAGGGGCCGGCCGACGGCGCTCGCGACCGTGGCTCCGCCCTCCGCGCTGCCATGGCAACCGAAGACGGAGGGCGGGGCGAGAGAGAGACAGAGAAGAGCGCGCGGCTTCTCCCGCCTCTTCCCCGGGAAGCCGCGGCCTCGCAAGCCCCGCCCACACGCTCCTCTGCGCACGCGCGAGAGCATCCCTGGGTATCCACGGGCGAAAGCAGCTGAGTGTCTCCCGTCTCTCTGGGGAGCAGCCTTGGCCCCATCGCCTCTGCAAGCAAGGCCCCTCCCTCGGAGGAAGAGTCTCCCCGAGCATGTGCAGAGGCCCATAGCCCTCGCCTCTGCGGGAGAACCAATCTTCGGCAAGGATGAGGCAAGCCTGAAGAGGTGGCAGGATTAGGCTCGAGGATACCCACCCGGCCCGGCAGGGCCTCCTCCGGCAGTGACCGGCCAGGTGCCCTGAAGGGGAGAAGCCCCAAGCAGCAGAAAGCGGAGCCATCCTCTGACATAGTTAAACTGTGGAACTCATGCCCACAGGATCTTGGGCGCTGGTTTCCAAAAGGCAATTCTTCTCTCGGTTGCCTCGCACAAGAGGCTGGTTACACGTCCACAGCATTCCCCCACAAGCCCTTAGGAGGGAGGGAGCTGAGTGTCCGTAAGTGCCTGTGGAGGCCAATTCTGGATCCACACGTCCTTCCGCAGTGGGGACATAGGTTTCTGGGCAGGAGTTGATCACGGTGTGGATTTGCCAAGCATGCCTTCCTCTTGGCATGTTCCTCCCTTGCATCCTGAGATCGAGTTTCTTCAAAGCCCATGACACCTTTGGTCAAGGCTGTTCTCCAACTGGAGCGCTGGCAGGCCAGTGTTTCCTACTTGTCAGTGTATATACTGTACTACATTTTTTAAAAATTGCCTTGAGACAGTCTTTCAACCTCTTTTGTTGACCACCAGCATTATGCTTTCCATTTTTAAGTTCAGAATAGAGTAGCTGCTTTAGAAGACGATCATCAGGCATCCGCACAACGTGACCAGTCCAACGAAGTGGATGTTGAAGAATCCTTGCTTCAACACTGGTGATCTTTGCTTCTTCCAGTACACTGATATTAGTTCACCTGTCTTCCCAAGTGATGTGTAATTTTTTTCAGAGACATCGTTGATGGAATCTTTTGAGGAGTTGGAGATGGCGTTTATAAGTGGTCCGTGTTTCACAAACATATAGTAAGGTTGGTAGTACAATAGCTTTGTAAACAGGGATTTGGGTTTCCCTGTGAATGTCCCAGTCCTCAAACACTCTGCACTTCAATCAGGAGAAAGCCGCACTCACAGAGCTCAGGTGATGCTGGATTTTGGCATCTATGTCCAGGTAGGTGAAGTGATCGACATTTCCCAATGTTACACCATTGAGTTGGATTTGTGGCACTGCAGAGGGGTTGTTGAGCAACACGCCAAGCTTTTCGCAAAGCTTCTGCAAAGATATTTAGGAGCGTTTGGAGGTCTTTCTCTGAGTGTGCACACACTATGTTGTCATCAGTATCTATGACGGACGTTATGGCAACCTTACTCTTTGCTTTCAGCCTGCTCAGGTTAAAGAGCTTTCCATCTGTTCGATATATGATTTCTACTCCGGTGGGGAGTTTCCCTTTGACAAAGTGTAGGATCATGGCAACGAAAATAATGAATAGAGTTGGGATGATAACATAACCCTTTTAAATACCTGATCCCACTGTGAATGGTTCACTTTGAAAGCCATTGTTGCTGTCATATTATCATGGAGGAGCCAAAGGATGTTCACAAATTTATCTGGGCAGCCGATTTTCAGAAGGACAATCTACAGGGCATTACGATTTACAATGTTGAAGGCCTTAGTCAGGTCAATAAACGCCATATACAGGGACTGGTTTTGCTCTCTGCATTTTTCTTGAAGCTGTCGAGCGGTGAAAATCATGTCCACCAACCTCCTAGAAGGTCTAAAACCATTTTGGGGACCTCAGATATGGTTAGGAGATGGTTTGCTAAGATCCTTGCAAGAATTTTGCCAGCTGCAGCTAATAGAGAGATGCCTTGATAGTTTCCGCAATCAGTTCTGTCACCTTTATTAAAGAGATTGATAATTTTGGCATTCATAAAGTCTGCTGGGATCTCTAGCATCATAGAATCATAGAGTTGGAAGAGACCACAAGGGCCATCCAGTCCAACCCCCTGCCGAGCAGGAAACACCATCAAAGCATTCTTGACATATGCCTGTCAAGCCTCTGCTTAAAGACCTCCAAAGGAGGAGACTCCACCACACTCCTTGGCAGCAAATTCCACTGCCGAACAGCTCTTACTGTCAGGAAGTTCTTTCTATTGTTTAGGTGGAATCTTCTTTCTTGTAGTTTGAATCCATTGCTCCGTGTCCGCTTCTCTGGAGCAGCAGAAAACAACCTTTCTCCTGTATATGACATCCTTTTATATATTTGAACATGGCTATCATATCACCCCTTAACCTTCTCTTCTCCAGGCTAAACATACCCAGCCATAGCTGCCAAGTTTTCCCTTTTCTCGCGAGGAAGCCTATTCAGCATAAGGGAAAATCCCTTAAAAAAGGGGATAACTTGGCAGCTATGTACCCAGCTCCCTAAGCCATTCCTCATAAGGCATCGTTTCCAGGCCTTTGACCATTTTGGTTGCCCTCTTCTGGACACGTTCCAGCTTGTCAGTATCCTTCTTGAACTGTGGTGCCCAGAACTGAACACAGTACTCCAGGTGAGGTCTGACCAGAGCAGAATACAGTGGTACAATTACTTCCCTAGATCTAGATGCTATACTCCTATTGATGCAGCCCAGAATTGCATTGGCTTTTTTAGCTGCTGCATCACACTGTTGACTCATGTCAAGTTTGTGGTCTACCAAGACTCCTAGATCCTTTTCACATGTACTGCTCTCAAGCCAGGTGTCTCCCATCCTGTATTTGTGCCTTTCATTTTTTCTGCCCAAGTGTAGTACTTTACATTTCTCCTTGTTAAAATTCATCTTGTTTGCTTTAACTCTACTCTCTCCCAGATTTTTTCGATGAGCTTGTGAAGTTGTTGTGTAAGTTCAATTCTGCCCACTTTGAAGATTTCAGCAGGTATCCCATCAGGTTCACTGGCTTTGTTGTTTTTCACTTGGTTAATAGCTGTACACAACTCTCCCAGATTTGGAGATACATACTGCAAGCTCGTCTCTAACTTGTTTTTGCGGAATTTGTGAGAGGACCTCAGCAGCTACGAGGGAGTTGCGGTTAAGGAGATGTTGGTAATGTTCTTCCCAGCGCAGTGCAATAGCTTCTTTATCTTTTTTAGAAGTCTGATACCATCTGCTGAGCGTAGGGGGCATATGCCATGATTTATTGGCCCATTTATTGGCCCAAGGATCTCTTGAGCTTTTTTTTACCCACCAGGTGTTCATTAGTTCCCTGGTTCTTTGAACCTCAGCCTTAGCGTTGACACGTTTTTTCTTAGTGACGCAGTTTCTGTCTCTTTGCCAGATCTGAAAGGCCTTCCTTTTCTTGTCAATAATGTGTTCAATCTCACTGTCATTCTCATCAAACCAGTCCTGGTGTTTCTTGGTTTGGTATCCAATAGTTCGTTCACAGGCTGCAATAATGGATGTTTTTAGCTTGGTCCAGTGTTCCTCGATGTTATCAGGGAATTCTGAAAGCAGATGGTCCTTAAGAGTCGTTTGGAAGCAATCCCACTTAATGGGGTCTTGAAGGCCTTGAGTGTTCATTTTGCGCCTTGGTTTCCTTCCTTGAAGCCTGCGTTGAGGTATAATCTTGATAGCCATCGTGGAGCGTATTAGGCGGTGATCTGTCCAGCAGTCGTCGGCACTCGTCATAGCTCTGGTTAGGAGCATATCACGGTGACCTTCAGCTCGGACAATTACATTGTCTAAGTCTAGAGGTGCCAGAGGTTCGACCAAGGGTGCCTCCAAGATGCTTTTCATGTATTTTCTTTTGTCGAAAGTGTGTGTTGGTGATAATAAGGTTGTGCGCTGCACATATTGTCAAAAGTAAGATTCCGTTCTGGGTGTCTCCTGGGCTGAGCGTGAAGCCGGAGGGGTGTCCCCACTAAGAGGCCCAGCTAGGCCGGCCTCTGGCCTTGGTCCACATTGGCAGCCTGGGATCTGTTGGCTGCCTCTGCAGTTCAGGGAGGAGGACAGCAGCCACCAAGACCCACAAGGAGAGCCAGCAGCCCCACTGCCTCCCTTGGACCAGATGGCCCTCGGATCCCCACCACCACCACCACTCTAAAATTCTAGGATTCTAAGCAGGTCCAGGCTGCCTGTTTCTGGCTTGATCTTTGGGATTTGTGCTACATTCGTCCTGCAAGGAAAGGCAGACGAGCTAAGCGCTAACCTTGCCTCTTCCACCCCAGCCTCCAAAACCTGACCCCCCCAAGGGCCTTTAGGGGTGCCAGCAAAGCAGCAGGACATGAGCCAAGAGGGGAGGGTGCTGGCATGTGCAAGAGGCACCTGGCATGCCCAGGGCAGCTGGTTGCGGGGCAGAAGGGCTGCATGTGGCTTCTCAGCTGGAGGAGGCCTGAGCATGTTGCGTGCCTGCTCTTAAAAAGCCTTTCCCTCAAAGCACGTCAACTAAAAGGAGCAAGTCAGAAGCGGTAGAAATCCATCTCAACCTTCAAGGTCAAGGTGTGGATTGCAAAGACCTTGTACAAGCCAGAGCAGGCCAGGCAGGAAGGGGAGAGTTCAAGCTCCAGGGCATAAAAGACGGCAATAAACAAAAACCAAGGCTGTCCAGATCAGTCAGCGGATGAGGGATTAGAAATATGTTAGCACACCCAATTAGCTGTGCAAGACAGGATGGAAGGGATGAGGGCAAGGTAACTTGTGACTAAGGGTAGCAGCGTGGAGGGTGTGTGTTTTTATCTTGTGAACCACACAGATCTTTTGATGAAGGGGGGGTAAAAAGGTAAAGGGACCCCTGACCATTAGGTCCAGTCATGACCGACTCTGGGGTTGCGCGCTCATCTCGCATTATTGGCCGAGGGAGCCGGCGTTTAGCTTCCAGGTCATGTGGCCAGCATGACAAAGCCGCTTCTGGCATATAAATCAAATAAAGTAAAAATTAAAAGGAAGGAAGGAAGTAGTATTGGCAGATTTCTGAATTTGCTAAACCACAGAGCTCCCTCCCACGGAAGGCAGCCACCAACCTAGATGGCTTTAAAATAGGGTGAGACGAATTCATGGAGGAAGAGAGGGCTATCAATGGCTCCTAGCCAGGATGGCTCTCCTCGGCCTCCACAGTCAGAGGAAGCAAGGCTTCTGAATACTAGAAAACCCAGGAGGGGAGATGACTCTTGTGTTTGAATCCTGCTTGGCCGCTGTGAGAACAGGATCCTGGGCCCCCTTTGGCCCGATCCAGCAGGGCTACTTTTATCTTCTTATGCATGTCCCAGGCTGAGCAGCAGAGCCGGCCATGGGCATTTGGCCACCCCAAGCTGACTCTTGGAGAGTCACACTCCAGCTGTAGCGCAGAGGGCTCCTCGGAAGCCTCTGCCCCATTGCAAGGGGTCCAGGAACACAAGCAGAGGCCTGCAGCAGCTGGATTTAGGCCAAAGGGGTCCCATTGTGTCCAGCATCTTGTTCTCACAGCAGCCGACCCAATGGGAAGCCCACAGGGAGGGCCTGAGGGCACAGGCAAGCCGCTCACCCCACTTTGGATTCCCAGCAGCCTCCTTCACGCTGCAAGGGAGAGCACGAGCAACATGGCCAGCAGCCCTCCAGGGCCTTTGGGTCCCACATTAATTTGTCTGCATGTTTAAAGGCATCCTAGTTGGTGCCCATCACAGCCACCCATCCCGTATTTTATGTGCTGCATGAAGAAGAGGTGAAATGATGAAGAGAGCGGGAGAAGCCCTTTCCTTGTCCTGAATTCAGCGTCACCCGGGAGGACTTGTGGGAGGCTGCCGACATCACATCCAGCCCCCCTTTTGCTCCCCGCTTGGCTTAATGTCCTGCCAGATGAAGGGTTCTGGAGAGCTCAGAAACCGGTCCTTCATTCCGTGACTTTTGGGTGCTTTGTGAATTCTGCGCTCCCCGGCCCTTTTCCCGGAGGGGATCCGAGGGGAGGTTTTGCAAGGGAGGGAGGCTGTGGCCTGAACATTGGTGCTGGGGGGGGGGGGAAATCCCAGATGGCTGCGCATTCTCCAACCACTGAAGCTGACTCATAGAATCATAGAATCGTAGAGTTGGAAGAGACCGCAGGGGCCATCCAGTCCAACCCCCTGCCAAGCAGGAAACACCATCAAAGCATTCTTGACATATGCCCGTCAAGCCTCTGCTTAAAGACCTCCAAAGAAGGGGACTCCACCACACTCCTTGGCAGCAAATCCCACTGCCGAACAGCTCTTACTGTCAGGAAGTTCTTTCTAATGTTTAGGTGGAATCTTCTTTCCCTCCACAGGGATCTGCTTGGATATCCTTGTGCTGGATTCAAGTCAATGCTGCCTCCCTCTGGGCAGAACTGGGGCTCAGAGCAAGAAGCCTGAGGTAGCCACGCCTGACCCCTTGGTAGTCCAGCAGATATCCCACCGGGGAAGTCACCCAGCCCAGTCCTGCCTCTTTGACCTGTGGCTGCCCCGCCCCACAGGCACTGCTGGGCAGGGGCAAGAGGTGGCAAGGGGGGGGTCAAAGGCAGAGGCGGGGGTGTGCTGCCTTCTCCTCCAGCTCTCATTGCCAAGCAAGTCTGCAAAGTGGACAATGGAAACCCCTGACAAACACCCCCCACAAAAAAAACTAATAGAAACATGCAATGGAATGCTAAACATGCAATGGAATGCTAAACATGCAATGGAATGCTAAACATGGAATGGAATGCTAGTACTGGTAGTAGTAGTAGTAATTATTGTTGTTATTCCCCTGGGTTGCTGCAGCCCCTCTTTCCCCCTAAAAATGACTCACCGGCATTAACAATTTAGTTTATACCCTGCACTTCCTCCGGAGGGGAGGGGGGCATTTGGAGAGAAGTGGTGGTGGTGGGAGAGAGAGGGGGGACTACTGAAACCCCTCAGCTGATAGAGCAACGTGGGTTTGGGCCCCACATTGGGCAGGGGTTGGGCTAGATGACCCTCAGGGCTCCTTCCAACTCTACAATTCTATGATCCGCCCCCCAGTTCCCTGCTTTAGATCAGGGGGACCCCAAACTAAGGCCCGGGGGCCGGATGCGGCCCAATCGCCTTCTAAATCCGGCCCACGGACGGTTTGGGAATCAGCGTGTTTTTACGTGATTAGACTGTGTCCTTTTATTTAAAATGCATCTCTGGGTTATTTGTGGGGCATAGGAATTTGTTCATATATTTTTTTTCTCAAAATATAGTCCGGCCCCCCACAAGGTCTGAGGGACAGTGGACTGGCCCCCTGCTGAAAAAGTTTGCTGACCCCTGCTTTAGATCATCCCCTTCCCAAGAGGGCTTCCCTGGAGGTTTGGCCTTGGGGGGGGGCTGCCAGGATGCCCAAGGCTGGGCACCATCACTCCAGGGCCTCCCACAGAGAGTGAGAGAGAGGCTGCTTCCTCTCCAGAAGAAGCCCTCTGGCCTCTTCCCCAGGAGGTGAGCTCAGCCCCCCCACCATGATGAATCTCACCCCCCCCCCCTCGCCAGCTGGCTGCCCACAACTTACCTTGAGGGTAAGTCTCCTTCCACAGCCATCGCAATGTGGCAACCCCAACTGGGAGCTTGGCTACTTTCTGAAGAGGAGGGAGGACCATGGGGTTGCCAAGCAACCAGGGAACCCCATTGCCCAGCCTGGAGTGTGGCGGTTGCTAGGCGACATGGGGATAGGGGATGCTTTCCAATCCCAGCTGCAGACAGGGAGCTGCTTCCTTGCAGAGTCAGGCCCCTGGGCAATCTCGCTCCAAGAATGGACTAACAACATCAAGATGGATGAAGAGGAGATTAAAGAAGAATGAAGTGGCATGAGGAAGTAATGGACATATGTTTGCAACAAAAGCGGGAAACCTGATTTTTTTAATAAAAAGAAAAGAAAAGAAATTGTATTAAATTTAAATAATTTGGGCTGATTTGTAATCATTTGGAAAACCAACAAAAATAATGTATATTAAAAGAAAGGAGATTCTTTAGGAAGAACCTTCTGAAGGCAAGAGCTGTTCAACAATGGGAGGGACTCCCTCAGAATGTGCTGGCCTGGCGGCTCAACCTTGAGCATGACAAGCACAGTGTTGAGGCCATTGCTAAGCCTGGATGGTTGAAGCTTCAGCCAGCAATAGGGAATCGGTGTGCTGCAGCTTAGAGCATGCCCCATATATCAGTTCATAGTTGGCATTACATACTGATGCTTATTATGGAATATTTGCAAACAGTATGATCTTATTGTCTACCTCCTCTTGGGAAGTAAACAAACAAACAAAAGTAACCCTGCTCTTAACTCCCTTGATTTCTGGCCACACGTGACTTGATTTGCAACCGAAATGGCATTGAAATCTGTGCAGGCCTCTCGCTCAGGACGCATTAAGAGGCTGGTTGGAGGTCTGTCCTAGACGTATTCGTGCCATTTTCACCAAAGCAAATAAGCTGAACATAAAAAGGCTTATAGGGGGGGGGGATGTTGATGAGAACAGGTCTGCTTTGTTTGTCCTGAAACAACAGATGCCTCTATATTGGAGCTTTTCATGCTGCTGAGGCATTTGTTTTTCCATATTGAGTTGGAAGCAGAATGAGAACCAGTTGCGCACAGCACTGGGCATAGCAGAATAGAAGCCAGCCATGCCCCCCCCCCAAGTGACTGAACTTTTAAAAGACGTTGCACACGATGTTCGGGGTTCCTCTCTTCTTCCTGTTTTTGGATGTAGGCACCCTGTTGCAACAGACTAAATACTTGCTGCCTTGCTTTTGTTTAACCCAGGGGTAGTCTTCACTCCTCCCTTTTATTCTGATCAAATAACAAGTCCCCCAAGGAAGGATGCACCACAAAGACGAACCCAGATTCTTATAACATTATTGGCAACCACAAAGGGACGTTTGGTCCGCCTGTTTGGGGGGAGCTGGAGACCCGGACAATCTGGCACGCAGCATTTTCAGCCTCTTTGGCTTCCCCTTGACGGAGGGAACCCTCGTGTCCCAAAGTGGAGCCCAACCAGGGAAAGAAACAGTCTGGCTGGAGTAAATATCCCAGGATCATCTTTTGACAAGGGCGAGTACTGAGGGAAAGTGCACTGTTGTCGTGGGGGCAGTGACTCTTTTGAGGCCTGGCAACCAAAAATCTCTCCTTCCTACTGCCTTTACCTTGTCCCAGCCACGCCAGTCCCATTCATGAAACACCCATGAGATAGAAAAAGGGTCCTGCCCGCTGTTGTTTTCGCAATTAAAAGCAAGGGAAGTCAACTGAGGGGGCATTTGAAAGCAAGGAAGCTCCCATTTTCCTTTTTCATATTCTCTGTCATGTCTATGGACCCAGCTGCACCTGGTACCATTCATGAAATGGGCATCCGATAGCAAGGGGGTCATTTCCGTAGCAGTTGTGAAGGGGGGTTGCCAGGAAAACCTGCACATAAAGGGACCAGAGAAGCAGGGACCCGAGTGAAAGGCCACCAGTCAACTTAGGAGGGAGGTCCCCAAAACATGGGCACCACAGAGCCCAAGTTAGAGAATGGGGGGGTGTCTTAAGGGGCAGGATCTGATCAGAAAATGGGTGCAAACGCTTCAAAACAGACCAGGAAGCTTCTCGCAGGTAAGAAGGCTCTTAAGGGGGTTGGACTGGATGGCCCTTGTGGTCTCTTCCAACTCTATGATTCTATGATTCTAAGTTTTCTCTGCCTTGCCAGCCGATGAGGTAAACTCCCTCCAGTTCGTTCTAACAAACGGGATCAAACTGAGGGGATCCAAGAGTAAAACTGAGAACCAGTGTAAGGAACTTGGGTGACTTGTACTTTGTTTGCAGTACGATGGTTACCTGAAGGATCTTTTAACTTGAGTAGGCTGACCACCTTGTAGGGGATCCTCGAAGATCAGAGACAGGCAACTAGGGGCTTCCGGTTCCAGTCTGCCTTAATGGAGACCGCTCCCATGACAATGGGAGATTGTTGGCGAAGAAAAAAACAAGTATAATTGAGGGTAATTATCCTTGCAAGTTCCCCCCGGGGACAGGGGGGAACAGGCTTCACTCACAGATCGTCTCGGTACCCAGCTCTCACTCTGGCATGGATTGTGGGGGGCAGGGAGGCACTGAGAGCAAAAGCCCTTCGCCTGCCAAAATCTCTTCAAATGAAAGAGCAAAGAAGCCCCCCATCAAATGCCACTAGTAGTGGATCAACTTGGAACCTTCCAAGGGACCCTGGCAGGGGAGGAAGTGTCACAGGGCAAAGCAGGCAGGAATCCCAAGCCTCAGCCCCTTCGGGGGGGGGGCAGGAGGAAATGCACTTCTGTGCCCCCCCCCACGAGGCTGCCCTTTGCTGCCAACTGGTGCATGTAGCTGCACATTTCATTTTCACCCACATCCCATTTAGCACGGCAGATTTAAAGCAGATGCAATCGCTACATGTGGATCGTTGGTGCCTGATGGACTGAGCCATCCTTGAGCGAGCGCTTGTGAAGGCCCCCCCCCATCTCAATGCTCCCCACCCCACCCTGGAAGCACAGACGCAGGAGCCTCGTCCCATGAGAACACTCTTTAATGAGGAAACAGAAACGCACAGGGCAGCAGGCGCTATCACAGCCATTACAAGACTATCCCAACGGAGGGGCGGGCGGGGGGCTGGTTGCACTCAGGAGGCCGGGACTCCTCCTCCTCCTCCTCCTCCTCCTCCGTGGTCCTGGGGCAAAGGAGTCCTCTGTCGTGCCCCCCACCAGCCTCGCACACCTACGGGGACCAACTAGTGGGGGGGGGGAGAAGGTGCACAAGTAACGGTTCACACGTCACACTACTCCAGAGGGAGACCAGGTGGGTGGGCGGGTGGGCAGAGGGGTGGTGGAGGGGGGCTCTGTGGCCCCAACAGTCAGCCAGGGCAAGGGGGAGGGGGCTAGCACCATCGTGTTAAAAGAGGGATGGGGGAATGGGGGGGGGTTGAGTATGCTGGCGCCTCTCAAGACATCCCATACCTCAACGGGGTGCCTTCCCACCCCCGGCACCTCTCAGGTTAAACGGGTGCTCTCCACTATGGGCTGAGACCCTGACTGGCTCCCCCCCCCAAGCTCTTCACAGTGGGTCACAGAGGACAATGCCCCCAGCCCCTCTTCCTCTGCAAAGTGGCAAGGAGAGGCCTCAAGGCTTTGGGGAGCAGCCAGCCTCCTCCTCCTCCTGGCTCTCTGGTCCCCTCACCCCCTCACTACCCAATCTCCATGGAGGGGGGGCACTCCCTACCCAAAGATCAGAAAGGGATTCCTGCCTCCCATCGGTCTTCAAAAGGTGCAGATGCAAAAGCTCCATATCCTATGCTGGAATGTGGGGAGAGAGGAGGGAGGGGCTTACGGTGCCCCTTCCCCCAGTCCCCTTGCTCTAACCACTGCGCTGCACTCTCTAGGGGGAGCCCAGGGGTCCTGGCCCTCCTCTTGCGCCCTTGGCTCAGGGCCCTCTCTGGCAATTCTTGCCTGGTGGGCTCACGGAAAGACGGGGTGGGTGGGAGTTCTCCCATTTTAGCCCTCCCCCCTTGCAAGAGAAGGCACTGAGGAGCTCAGTGGGGCATATGGGGGGCAGGCAGCAGAGAACCCCCCCATCCACCTCATGGCATCATCATCCCCCCCCCCAGGGAAGAGAGCAAAAGAGGGGGGTCCCACTACTGCTAAGCAATGTTGGGATGAACCTCACTGCACAGCCAATGCTGCTTGGAAAGGGGGGGGCTCCACCCTAGAGACCTGCCCAGTCCCCCCCCACCTGCCTCCCCCTTTCTATCCTACTGCTAGTCACACAAAGCACCTTTTATTTCAGGATTACTCTTTTTTTTTTCCACGTGATGCACAAACAAGTCAAAATGTCACTTATCCAAAAAACCCAACGTGCAAAACAGAAAGGAACTGGGGCCCAGGTGGGCCCCCCTTGGCCCTGCCCCCTCCCTAAGACGGCCCCCACCCCCACCACCCGTGGCACTTGGGGGAGCTGCCCCCCTCCACTAGGAAGAAAGAGACAGAAGCAGCCCAGCATTGCCTCCCACCCCCCCACCCCCCTGTGCATCAGCCTGTGTTTCCACGCAGCCTGGAGTGAGGGGGGGTGCCTCTGGCCTCGGGACCCCTCGGCAGCCTCCTTCTGGGGAGGGGTCTTGGTGGGGGGTCATCACGACATCCGGTGTGAAGTGCTGGTCTTCGGTGGCAGCTCTGGTGAAAGGTGTGTCTGCCTCGAGCCCGCAGGGCGTGGGGGGAGCAGCCGGGCGAGTGGAGGGGGGCGGCGACGGCGTCCTTAGTTGGGGGACAAGTCGGGGGAGCAGCTACCAAATGCCGCTAGACCTGCCTCCGGGGGGAGCGAGAATCCGGGCCGAAGCTCGCTTTGGAACATGGTCATCGATCTGAGAACCTGGAGACAGAGAAGGACGAGGTGGTCAGAAGCAGACCGGCAACGGGGGGGGGCACATCCTGTCCCATCCAGGCCAAAAGGGGGGAGCCCACAAGGACCAGCCGGGGAGGAGAACAGCTGCAGCGAGGACCCCCGTAAACAGCTCCACCAGTTCTCCCCCAAATTCAGGCGCAACCCCCCACCCCACCCCACTGCCAGGCCTAGAAAAAACTCTTTCCTGCAATTGCAATTGGGGGCAAGCAAAGGTTGAGGAGGGAGCAGGGGCCCCAACTAAAGAGAGCAGAAGGGACTTCGGCCCCTCAATATTTGTGGGGAGGGGCTGAGCACCCCCCATATTGAGGGGTCATTATCCCCTGCCGCCCACCAGGCAAGCACTTCCACACTGGGCAGGAGCGGGGCATGCCATGTGATGCCAGGCCCCCCCTCCATGTGGGGGGCAAGTCAGCACCCCTGGAGGGGAGACAGAAGCAGCAGAGAGGAAGATTCACCTTATGCACCAGGGCCTGCAATCCCCCTTCCCTGCCCCCCCCCCCACTGCTGAGCAATTCAAGGAAGAGGAAGAGACCCTCATAGTGGCTATAATCCCCCGGGGTTGAGCTGGAGGAGGAGTTGCTCCCACGCTTTTCATGGAGGGGGACGACCTACCAGGTCCAATTCAGCAGCAAAGGTAAAGGTAAAGGGACCCCTGACCATTAGGTCCAGTCGTGACCGACTCTGGGGTTGCGCGCTCATCTCGCATTATTGGCCGAGGGAGCCGGCGTACAGCTTCCGGGTCATGTGGCCAGCATGACAAAGCCGCTTCTGGCAAACCAGAGCAGCACATGGAAACGCCGTTTACCTTCCCGCTGTAGCGGTTCCTATTTATCTACAGGTACTTGCATTTTGACGTGCTTTTGAACTGCTAGGTTGGCAGGAGCTGGGACCAAGCAACGGGAGCTCACCCCGTCACAGGGATTCGAACCACCGACCTTCTGATCAGCAAGCCCTAGGCTCAGTGGTTTAACCACAGCACCACCTGGGTCCCCTTAGCAGCAAAAGCACCTCCAAAAATTCCCAAGCAGGACTTTGGAGGCCAGACTGAAGCCTCTCACTTTTGACATCTGGCATTAAGTTTGAGTGCCAGACTTAGCACCCCTTGTTCTGCCAGCCTTGAGTAAGAGGCATGCCCCCCACCCTGCCATCTAAAGGGCCAAGAGGCCAAAAGATACAGGCTGGCAGCCTCCCCCCACTTTGCTCTGGGAAGCAGATTCCCCATTGCCAACCACGGCTTCTGCACATAACAGAGTCCTCTTCACAGAGGTCAATACAAAGAGAATCATCCCCCCCCCCCCGGCCAAAAAAGGAAAAAAAATCACATCACTGGTGCAGCCTGCCTTCTTGCCTACTCATCGCCCCATGAAAGCCCCCCCCCCTAAAATGACTGACCATGCAACCTCCAGCAGAAGAGATGCCACCTAAACCCCTCACACGCTCTGGGGACCCCAGCCCCAGAGCTCAGAGCCCCCAGGCACTCTCAGGTCCAAACCAGATGCAAACAATGGGATTGGAGAGGGGGAGAGAAGTTTAGCTCTCTCTCACGCCCTGCTCTGGGACCAAGAAAGACCTCCTTTTTGGAAGCTGCTATTTGCATATCAACTCCCTTGAAATGGAAATAGAAATTTTGGAGTGGGGTTTTCTTCTCACGACTGTGGCAGAGAATGCCAAAGAGGGAGGAGGTTTTTCCCTGCCAGATATTAGTTTATACTATGAGGCATCTTGTCTCTGTTGACTGAAGGAATGGATGACATTAGAGAATTCACATATTCTAGATCTAGAAGGTCATGATAATATTTCTGGTTAGCATGCTTATTTATGGTATGAAAAAGTGAAAGTTCATAAAGGATTTACAAATCATATAATTAGGGGAAAAGTAGAGTATGCATAAATATAAGAATTTATTAGAGGTAAAAAAAAACACCACTTTGGCTCTCACCGTTGGAAGCCATAGCGATAAAGAAAAAGAATATGATAGAAAGATGGACAACTTAAAGAAATTTATTAAAACGAGGGAGGAGAGTACAAATTAAAAGAATTTAAGGAATTATCAGGAAAATTAACAACATGATACAATATCATCATTTGAATGAAGTATTTAAGAAAGATAAGATACGAGGGTTTGGGGAACAAATATCACAACTGGAGAGACACCTGTTGGAATGTAATGTAAATTTGCTGTCTAAAATATTATTGGAATGGGAGACAAAGGATGAGCAAGTGAAATCCTCAATAATACATTGGGCAATAGATATTGGTCATAATATAGACATGGAAGCACGGGAACAATTGTGGAATATGGATATAAAATTTACAGCATGTTATGGTCTAAGAGAAAATTATATGAAAATGATATGTCGATGGTATCTAATACCGAGCAAGTTGGCAAAAATGTATAAATCTAAATCAAATAAGTGTTGGAAATGTAAAGAGAAAGAAGGTTCTTTTTATCATATGTGGTGGTCTTGTAGTAAGGTTAAAGTTTACTGGGAAATGATATATAATGAAATGAAAAGAATGCTTTAAAAAACCTTTATAAAAAACCCAAAAACTTTTCTTTGGGGAATTACAAGGACAGAACTACCTAAAATGTATAGAAACTTATTCATGTATGTTACTACAGCGGCAAGAATGTTATTTGCCCAAAAATGGAAAAAGCAGAAGTCCCAGCAAAGGAAGAATTGATGCAAAAACTTATGGAATGTGCAGAAATGGCAAAACTTACCAGAAGAATAAGAAATCAAGATAACAAATTTTTATAAAAGAATGGAAATGGTTTATTGAATATTCACGGTTAAATTATAAACAGATAAAAACATCGGCAGGATTATTGTAACAACCTGCAGTTTTATAAGAGTATATATTTAAAGTAGATGAATAAATGAGCAAATTAAGTTAATTTGGATATACAGAAGGTAAAGGTAAAGGGACCCCTGACCATTAGGTCCAGTCGTGACCGACTCTGGGGTTGCGGCGCTCATCTCGCGCTATTGGCCGAGGGAGCCGGCATACAGCTTCCGGGTCATGTGGCCAGTATGACAAAGCCGCTTCTGGTGAACCAGAGCAGCACACGGAAACGCCGTTTACCTTCCCGCCAGAGCGGTACCCATTTATCTACTTGCACTTTGAGGTGCTTTCGAACTGCTTGGTTGACAGGAGCTGGGACCGAGCAACGAGAGCTCATCCCGTTGCGGGGATTCAAACCGCCGACCTTCTGATCGGCAAGCCCAAGAGGCTCAGTGGTTTAACCCACAGCGCCACCCATTAAAAACAAATTTAAGGAGCCGCAGAAAGAGGGAGGGAGGAAGTCAAGTTTTGAAATGTCAAAATGATTGTAAAATTAGTGAAATGTATAAAATCAGTGAAAAGTATAAACTTGAAAAGCATAAATAAATAAATAAATAAATAAATAAATAAATGTGAAAAAAGGACTGTGGCAGAGAATGAAGGAAAGGGACCCCCTGCCCCTCCTCCAACTGAGATTTCAGGCAAGCGGCAGAGCCCTAAGCCCCACATGCCAACCCCTAAGCCCCACATGCCGCCTCCTTGCCTGGCCCTACTGCTCCCTCTCGGCCACGGCTGGCAGTGCTGGCAAGAGGCTTCTCTGCTATGAGCAGCACTGCTTCTGTGTAGCCCTGCAGGTGTGCCTCAAGGGGGGGGGAAGGGGCTGAACGGGGTGCTATCCTGACCCAGCCAAAATACCCAACACTGTGGAACCGACTTCCTGCAAGAGTCGTAGCCTCTCCTTCCTTGGAGGTGTTTAAACAGAGGTTGGCTGGCTACCTGCCCGGGATTCTTGCATTGCAGGGGGCTGGGCTGGAGGACCCTTGGGAGCCCCTTCCAGGACGCTATGCCCACCTCTCCAAGAGAGCGGCCTGGTCGGACTCCGGCCTGCACCCTCCTCTCGGTCTCCCTTCTCTTCATTCCCACCCAATGCAGGTCAATAACCAAGATCACGGGGAGACTTTGGAGGGGGTGGGGAGCAGGCACTGCAGGAATTGGGGGGCGGGGGGCTCTGCTGGGTGGTGGGGCAGGGGAGGTGGGAAGCCAGATCCTAGCCCTCCTGGGGCAGCTGGCTATGCAGGGCAGGGGGTGCAGAACGGGGGGCAAGGCAGGAGGCGGGAGGGGGGCAACCGGGGCAGGGAAGATGCAGCCAGGGGGTGCAAGGAGCATGGCAGGGGGGTTCTCCCGCCTCTGTGCGCCCTCCCCCACAGAAGGCCCCGCGCTCCAGCCCCGCTCTTACCGGATAGGCTGAAGCCGGACTCGTGGAGATCGCGCATGCCCCCGTGTCTCGTGGCCGGCCGGGTGGGCGTGTCTGCCAGGGGTGTCCCAGTCTCTTTTTTCCCAGGGTGCGCAACCACGGCCACGTCCCCCAGGTAGGGGGTGCGGTCCACGCCCCTAAGCTTTAAACTCTGAGCAGAGCAAAACAACAAAAGGCACACGCAAACACAGGTCAACGGAAAAGGCGGCCTCTGGAGACCCCAACGCCAGCGAGGAGCCGCCACCCCAAGGTGGGAAAAGGGGGAGCCTGCCTCTTGGGGGGCTCGGGGTGGGCGGGCGGGTGAAATGCAGGTCGGGGTGGGGGCTTGGGTTGGGAGGGAGCAGTGGGCTCTGGGGGCTGGGAACGGGGGCTCCTCTCATTTCCCCCTGTGCCCCCCTTGACCAGCAAGTACTGGGCCCTTGGTGCCGTGTCTGCCAACCTCCAGTCCACTGCCAGGGACCCCCTCCTGATGCCGCTCTCTGCTACCGCTCCTCGCCCCAGACTGCCACTGGTCAAACTCCAATGCATGCTGGGAGTTCGTGTAAAATCTGGAGAGCCCGGGGGGGGGGCTCCCCAGCCCACTCCAAGGCTCACGGAGAATGCCTCCCCTCCCTTTACAGCAAGGACCACAAGGGGAAGTGCGGCGAAGAAGTGGGTGCTGGTTGCTTGTCTCACCCCCTCTTCAGCCCCCACCCCTTGGGAGCATTCCCTCGGCTCCCCCTGCAGAGCTTGGCTGCCCCCCATCCCAGGAAGGACTAAACGGCCTTCACAGTCCTTGTGCCAACTCTAACATTCCAGGATTCGGGGGGGGGGGAGGACTGGGGTGCCATGGGTGGGCATTCTTGGTGACCTCCCTAAGCCCCCTCCTTTGGGTCTCTTGGTCATTCCTCTGCTCTCCTGCCAGCCTCTCTCTCCCGGGACCAACATCCTCCCCTCCCAGTCAAGCCTCTTAATCCCTAAGTTGCCCCTCTGCTCAAGTGGTAGCCATTTCAGTCCTGTCCCACCCCTCACCCCCCTTCTAGCCAAGTCTCACTAACCAGGCCAGGCCTGGCCAAGCCCCAACACTTCTCCTTGCAGGAAAAAGGTGAGGCATTTCCTTCCTCTTTTGAAAAAGCAAAAAGACAAAACCCCAAACACCTGGATGCCGATTTCTGCACTTGGATGCCCAAATCACAAGCACACCTGGGATGCCCAGTCCTGCTCTCCACCGTCTGTGCCTCCCCCTGCCCCGCTATCCTCCCCCCGCACCCCCCCAACTCCCACACTCCTGCCCTAAAAGGAGGAACTGGGGGGCTCCAGCCTTTCCCCCTGCCCCCCTCTGGGCGTGCCCCTCCTCCTCCTCTTCCTCTGCAGAGCCCCCTCCCCCCACTCATGGTATTCTTCCCTCTGCTGCTAAATGCAGCGGCAAGGCTGCCTTGTAATGCAAGGCACTGCCCTGCCCTCCCTCCCTGCCTCCCTCTCCCCTCTGCCCCGGTTACCTTTTCCCGTTGCACCAGCTTCTTGTAGACGGAGTCTGGGAAGGAGCGGAGGGGGCAGAACTTGCCGGTGCCCTCGGCACACATGAAGACGCCGTTCTCGTAGACTACGCGCCCGCGGCTGATGGTGACCAGGGGCACCCCGTGGCAGCGCATGTTCTCAAAGAGGTTCACATCCCCACCCTGGACCTGGGTGCTGGCCGAGATGGTCCTGGGAGGAGGAGCAGGGAATGGGGAGGTGAGGCAGGGCTTGGGCTGGCAGCTGCTCCCTCTTGGGCCAAGGGTTGGCTGGCTCCCGGCCCCCTCCCTGCTCCTTTAGAAGCCCCACCGGAAAGAGGCTGCAGAGCAGCAGGGCAAAGACTTCTGGAACATTGTCAACATTGTACTGTGGGCATTGATAGATTTTTCTAATTTACCCTTCTCTGTTGTAATTTGGGAAAGGAGGGAGATAGATAAATATGGAAATAATAACATGCGATGTCAAAGTGAGGCAGGATGAGGCCTCCAAGCAAAGAGCAGGAACTTCCTCCCAGGCGTGTCTTTGAAATGGGCCCTTTGCCCAATTCACTCTGCAGGTTTCCCTCCTAGCTTTTCATCTCAGAAACGCATGATGCCCACACCATCTGGGGGAGGGCAGTGACTTCAAAGAGGGAAAACTAGAAAGGGCCCCCAGCGCCATACATGTGGTGACCCCGTGAGCAGCGATGGAGGAGCCCCAGCAAGAGGAATGGAGCAGCAGGCTTGGGGAGAGCCACCTCGCAAGGCTGCAGAAATTGGGGGGGGGGGAGAGCCCTTCTGCTTCTTGCCAGAGGTGGCAGAGGGGGAATGGAACGGGGTATCCCGAGAGACAGCGTGGCTGGCTCCCTGGCACCCTGACCAGGAGGACTCCACGCTGCAATATTTAGCTGCAGCTCAGGGTGTCCCCTTCCCTTGACAGAAGCAGGATGCAGTGGTGCGCTTGCGCCATCTACTGTGTGCTGTGAAAGCAGCAGGATCAGAGCCCAGGGAAATGGACTGCAAACATCCACTGGGCAAGGAGGACAGTAGTTTGCCCCTGCGCAACTGAGGAGGAAGAAGAAGAGACCTTTGCGTAGGCCCCAGAAGCAAATGGGTCTTCTCTGCCAATGCACTAAAGGCATAGCTGCCAAGTTTTCCCTTTTCTCGCGAGGAAGCCTATTCAGCATAAGGGAATTTCCCTTTAAAAAAGGGAAAACTTGGCAGCTATGACTAAAGGGACTTAAGAGAGAGCCCAGGGGTCTGGCGAAATTGGAGCCCTCCTTTTGGCACTGAAACTGGGTGTCTTTCCCTGAGAAGCAGAGACGCCTGCAGGGGTTTCAACAGGCTTGTTTACTGGGAGTTGTAGCTCATTTCTGAACTGTGACGGGAGTTGGGGAAGGCAGCCTTCCCCAACCTGGCGCCCTCCAGCTGTTTTCGACTGCCCCTCCCTTGAGCTCCAGCCAACACGGGTTGCAGCTTCAGAGGAAGGGTAGAGCACATGCCTGGCATGCAGAAGGCCGCAGGCTCAGTCCCCAATGGCAGCATCTCTGAGCAGGGCTGAGAAAAAAGGCTCCTGTCTGAATCCCTGCAGAGCTGCTGTTGCTGTTGCTGCTGCCGGTCAGTGCAGATGACATTGCGCTAGATGGAATGAGGGTCTGACATGGTACAAGGCAGCTTCCTATGTCCCCCCCCCCCCCCGCGCTATGAGGTCGTGGTGCCTCTGTGGCAGAAAGGCAGGCCTGGTTGGGAAGGGAGCAGGGAAGAGGGTGAAGCCTTTCCTCATTACCTATTTAATTGGCATACGAATGGCTTCCCACAAAAACGCCTTGAAGCAATCAAAACCCCCAGCACCAAGAACCACTGAAAATCCGATGCATGCTGGAAACATTCTTGTTTGGACAAATCTACCCAGAAGCTTAGAAAGCTGGTGGAGGTTTTGTTCTGCTTTTAGTCTACTGCTTGTGTTTTTTCTAACCTTCAGGAAGCCTATCAATTTTACAAAATAATATATCAATCCATCAAATAAACTAATGCAGCAAGCATTGGACACACAGCCATGATGCTGGGGAGAATCTTTGTGAGCATCCTTGCCCCCCCCCCCCCGCTTCCCTGGGGAGCCTGGCTTCTGAAGCAGCATCAGGCAAAAGCAACCCCCCCCCTATCAACTCCCCTCTTCTCACAGCCCGTAAGTCCCAGGCCACCACTCCCAACATGGCCCCACTGACACACAGCCCCCTCCCTGTTCCTCATGGCCCCTTTGTGTCCCCCCCACCTACTTGGTGGCCTCTGGGTCCCACACGACCACGTCTGCATCGGCCCCAGGGATGATGCGGCCTTTGCGGGGGTACATGTTGTAGATCTTGGCAGCGTTGGAGCTGGTGATGGCGACAAAGCGGTTCTCGTCCATCTTGCCCCCCACCTGAGGGGAGAGAGAGAGGTCAGAGAACTTGGCAGGAGCTGGGTGGGGGGAGGGAGCTGATGGAAAATACTCTGGGAGAGCCCCCCACCACCACCAGAGGACCACTCCCTGGTCTGGATTGCTGCCTTTGAAATGGCCTTGCCAAGCCCTCTCCACAGGGCTGCCATGGGACTCCCCCCCCTGTTGAAAGGGAACCCGGGTGTGTGTGTGCTGGGATGGATCCAGGAGCACCCCCCCATGTTAGTTTGTATGCCCCCTGGCTACTGGAGGGCAGGCGGTGCTGGTGGCTGGGAAGGAGGTAAGGGGAGCTCTGCCGGGGGGGGGGGCTGCCCTGAGCCCCTTTCTTTCACATGTGGGCAGCCAGCCAGAAGGGTCCCAGGAGGGCTTCCTCCAAGCCCCTCCTGCTAGCCTTTGTCCCTGGGTGGAGCCACAGGGAGTGAGGGCTACATTCTGGGGAGAAGGGGCACTGGAAGCTGACTGGGGGAAAGGGATGGGCAGGGGGTTGGGGGTCAGAAGCAGAAGGGGAGAGGAGGGAGACGGCTCCGACGGGTGGAGAGTCATGAGCTTCCACACCACCGTCTCCTGCCTGGCAGGACCAGGAGAGGACGGAAGTGAGAGAAGCAGAGGCAGGTCACACGCAGGCGCAGTCTTCTCCTGCTTACGGGCAGCTCAGGTGGGGAAGAGACATAAGCGGAGGTCTCTGTTGTGGCAACCCCACATCAGATGCACACCTGAGAGGAGCGGAGAGATGATGTGGGGCTGAAGGACATGCCTTCCCCTATCTTGCAAGCGAAGCCTTCGATAGTGAAGAGTTAATTCCTTGCTTGACGGCCTCTGACACCCCAGGCCCCCTCCCCTCCCCATGGCGGGATGGGGGCATCTTGCGCAAAGGGGTGCCGTGGGGTGTGCCTCCACCTACCACTCCCCGTTCCCAGATGACGGCCATGCGGTCCTGCACTCCGCTGACTCCGTGGGGGATCTTGGTGAAGTCCTCCTTGCCCATGGCCTTCTGCTTGGTGGTGAAGGGTCGGTGGTCGGAGGCCACCACGTTCAGGGTGTCACTGCGGGGAGAGCTGGTCTTAGCCACCCCTCACCAGCTTCCCTTCCCTCCCTCCCTGCCTTCGTTCCGGGACCCCCTTCCTCCTCCTCCTCCTCTCTCTCCATCCCCCAGGGCTGGATCTCCCCCCAGCTCAGGCCCCCTTACTTGGCAAGCAGGCTCATGAGGTAGGTGGAGGTGTTGGTGTCCAGCCGCAAGGGCGGGACAGTGACGTAAGCTGCCGCGTGGGACCAGTCCTGGTGGTAGTAGTGCAAGCCCGTCAGCGCCGTGTGGGCCGTGGTGGTCTCTGCGTACACCACCTTCCCTGCGGGGAAGCAAGGGGAGGGACCTCAGGCCTGGCCGTGGGGCGGGGAGGGAGTGGTTTCCTCAAGAGCCCCACCCACAGCAAGCAGAGGCCCATAGTTCAGCTGTGCACTCGAGGGGATGCCAAAGACACTTTGTGTTTATTTTATTGGGTTTATATACAGTCATACCTCATGTTACGGCCACTTCAGGTTACGTGTTTGTGGGTTGCGGACTGCAGGAAACCCGGAAGTACCGAAACGGGTTACTTCTGGGTTTTGCAGCTCACGCATGCGCAGAAGCACTAAATCGCGCTTCACGCATGCACAGAAGCGCCAAATCGCGCCCGCGCTTGCACAGGCGTGGCACTTCAGGATGCTAACGCTGTGCGTTGCAGAGGTGCCTCCGCCATGGATTACGTCTGCAACCTGAGGTTCCACTGTGCCACCCTTCATCATAAGGTCTCAGGGCGGTTCACAGAATTATAAAATACAGGATAAAAAAACATGAGAAACAAAACAAAACAAAACAGCAAAACAATCTCACAGACACAGTTAAAAGGATGTAGAATATTAATCAGCCCAAGGCCTGGTTAAAAAGTAACATTTTCACCTGGCAACTAAAGATCTGTAAGGAAGGCGCCAGGCGAGCCTCCCTGGGGAGAGCATTCCACAAATGGGGAGCCACCACAGAGAAGGCCCGTTCTCGTGGTGCCACCCTCTGGAGTTATCATGGAGGAGGCACACAAAGAAGGGCCTCAGAGAGTGATCTCAGGGTCTGGAAGGTTAACTGCAGAGTTGGGAGGGACCCCAAGGGCACCCCAAAACAGGCACCCCAGCCAATTGGGGAGAAGAGACCCACTCCTCGCAACGGCTAGCAAGGAGGGGCAGGATGGGTCCAGGGGCTGGGACATGCAAAGGACATGGTTGCCATCTCTCCCTGCAGTTGCCATGTGGGCACATTCTGCCCCGAGGAGACACCTCCTGCTCCGGTTCCAGGGGACGCCACTCACCTTGCATCTTGGCGGTGGCAATGACGTCCCCGGCTGACATGCTGGAGACGTTGACCAGGTAGACGGGGCAGTGAGTCTGCCGAGGGAGGAGGAGCAGAAGGACAAAAAGAAGATGAAAGGCGTCAGGGGGCTTGTGGCAATGAGAGAGACCTGGGGACCAAGGCGTCCAAGGCACCATCCACCTGCTATGGCAAAGGGACCCCCACCCAGCCGTGCAAGAAGACACAGCCTGGGTCCTCTGCATGAGAAAGAGGGGGCGGGTAAGGCTGCTCACCCGGTTAGCGATGGTGATTACCCGATGCGTAGCTTCAGCTTCCAACTGCGATGCAGAGAGAAAGAGAGAGAGATGAGGCAGGCAGCAGCCCGGCCAACAGAACCCCAACGCTTCCCCCTCATCCCAGCAGTGACCAATTGCTCTAGCTCATGGGGTGGGGCACAAACTGGGCAAGAGTCTGCCCCGGTGAAGCCAGTGGGCACGGGTGGGTGAGCTCAGTCCTGGAGCTCAGCAGGGCACAGGTGTCCCCCCCCCCCACTTCTGAGCAGCGCCCCCAAGCTCAGCCAGCTGCCCCCAACCTCGCATGTGCAGCAAAGTCCCTCCTCCACCGCCTTCCTCCTGGCTGGGTGGACGGCAGTCTCTTTCCCCATCTTAAGGCTGCCCCCTCAGGGCCAAGAGACTTGGAAGGGGGCCCCCCTCTCCTGAAAACAACCCACTAGGCAACTTGGCAGCCTCTGCAAGGAGAGACCCTGCAAGTTCCCAAACTGCCTGCTTCTCTCTTGGGCCTTGGAGGGAGCGAGATTCCTAGCAGGCCAGGGGTGTTCATTCATGAGTGGGCCTCCTTCCTTCTTTCCTTCCTTGGTGGGCACCCTTACCTCCTCCGGCCGGCTGATCTCGATCCCTTCCGGGCCAGTGATGCCCAGCTCCAGGGCTTCCCTAGCCCCCTGCAGGGAAAGGCAGAAGAGGGGGTCAGTCTGGGGTGGGGGTGGGTACAGGGCTCACCTTCTTCCTGCCCCCTTGCTGGTCCCTGCCTCTTTCTCCCCTCTCCCAGGGGAGGACAGCCTATGGATCGGCGGATGGGATTTAATTTTCAAACAGCCACCCCCCTTCCACTGCCACCCCCTGGCTGCAGCCCTGCCGCGTCCCCCCCTGCCCCCCCCCCCGAGCAGCTCACCTCGGCCACCAGCTCTCCATTCTCGGCGTGGACGCGGGCGATGGCGCCAATGTCCTTGCAGGCGTGGAAGACCTGGTAGAGCTCGCTGTCCCGCAGCATGTACAAGTCCTTGTAGGTCATGAACATCTGGAAGGAGTTGATGCCCTTCTCCCGCACAAGGGTCTCCATCTCCGCCTTCACCTGAGGCAGAAGGGGCAGGTTGTCATTTGACCAAAGGTCTCGCCTGCCCACCGACACCCTGGCTGCCGTGGAAACGCTGTGAGCCCAACGCAGAGGGCCAAAGCCACAGGCTGGGCCTTGAGATCATCTAATGCGCCCAAATCTACGCCCCTGATGAACATAGGAAGGTGAGCTAGGAATCTCATGGGGAAGTTGGTGAAAATCCTGAACATTTCCAGACCTTCCTATTTACAGGGGCATGTTTGGAAGCAGGTAGTAATGGACATTGATGTACTTACTTACTTACTGCTCTGCTGCTTCACGGAGGCCCCCACCCACCCTCTGGAGCCCCTCCCCTCAAGAGGCTCCCAATCCTCTCCCTGGAGTTCTCCCCACATCACAATGTCTTCTGACTTTGGTTGCTTCCAGCTTTCCTCTGCAGACTGGCTCACTCACTCGAGTCACCTGGAACATGCTGTTCTGTGCCTGGATCTGTGAGGAGCTGGTCCTGCCTTTGAGCAATGGGCTCTTTGGCCCTGCCAGCCCTGCAGGGAGGGACCACAAATGGGAGGGGAAAGCCTCTGGGGAGGGTCCTCTTCCAGGAATCTGCTCATGCCTTGTTCAAGAGGCATGTTTTGTCTCTGTATTCTGTGCAGGCCGTTGGTCTATGTTTGGTAATCTTAATAATAATAATACTTTTATGTTGCCCCCAGCTGCCCCAGCCACTCTGGGCAGCTCCCAACAAAATATTAGAAACAAAATAAAACATCAAACAGGCCTAAAAGTCAAATAGTTCTTAAATTCCTTGACGTCTGATGGGATGGTGCTCCGCAGGGCAGGCGCCACTACAGAAGAGAGAGGCCGCGTCTGGGTGCCCCAAGCTGTGATGAAATGGTCCTGTGCAGGTAAGGCACAGGTGAGGGGGGAGTCTTCTCCCAGTGCCAGAAGCCAGGCAAGGCAGCGCCAAAGACCACCAAAGAGGGGAAGCTGGAGGGGGAGGAAGTGGCCAACCGTGGAGGGAAAGGCAAGGCCATTACAGCTGTCAGGGGGCCAGGAGGAGGAAAGAGCTGAGCCACAAACACCCAAACAAGAGGCTAAGGAGGTCAAGCCTGGGGAACAAGATGGCTGTGAGCAGGGGTCTAATCCAGCAAGAATTACCAGCCGGCAGATGCTCCACGGCCCTTGAAGCAGCTTGAGGCCATGTGACGGCCGGCCAGCATGCTTGAGACCCCTGGCCTTGGCCTTGAGATCCTGCTACGGCCTGGCAGTTGGCCTGGGGAAAATCTCCGCAGGCTGGAGCAGGTGGGGAGGGTGGTAGCTGGATGGCTGCAGAAGCCCTGGCAGGAGGAGGCACTGGAGAGAGAAGGGGCCACCACTCAGTGGCAAAGCCCCAGGCACCCTCCCCAAGAGTGGCCTCTCCCCCCGGGGCTGCAGTGAGGGCAACCAGAAGGGTCAGGCCGATGGAGCACCTCCCAGGGAAGAAAGTTTGCAGCGTTGGGGGCTTTTTAGGTTAAAGGGGAATTAAGAGGCAAAAGGATGGCAATTTATAAAATGATGGAATATACAGAAATGGCGAAACATACCGGAAAAATAAGAAATCAAGGTAACAAACTTTTTTATAAAAGAATAGAAATAGTTTATTGAATATTTAATTGTAAACAGATAAGAACATTGGCAAGCTTCATAAGAGTTATATAAGAGTATATATTTAAAGTAGATGAATAAATGAACAAATTAAGTTAATTTGGGTATGCAGAAGATATTAAAAATAAATTTAAGGAACCGCAGAAAGAGGGGGGAAGGAAGTCCAGTTTTGAAATGTTAAAATGACTGTAAAACTACTGAAATGTATAAATCACAAATAAAAATGAATAAATAAAATTATGCGCGGCACAGAGAAAAAGGGGAAGGAAAAGTTTTTCTCTTCTCCTTTCGCCATAATCTGTGGCATCAAATGAGGTTGAAAGTGGGAAGATTTGGGGCAGATAAAAGGAAGGACTTCTTCATGCAGTGCAAAGTTAATCTATGGAACTCCCTCCCACAGGAGGGCTCTGCCTCCACAGTTGGAGGCAGCAATGTTTCTGAAGACCCGTTGCTAAAAATCACGGGAGGGGAGGGGGCTCTTGGGCTCAGGTCCTGCTTGTGGGTTTCCCATAATGGAAATCTGCTTGGTCACTGTGAGAAGAGGATGCAGAATGCGATGGGCTTTGGACCTGATCCAGCAGGCACTCCTTGTGCTCTTGCAAGACTCCACTTTGGGACCCCTAAAGGCCCACTGCTGCCAGTCAAGGCAAAAGACCTCCTGATCCTGAGTCAGGGAAACCAACAAGCCCCCCCCCCCGTCAGTGCGCCCACTCCCCTCTTACCTTTGGTGCCCACCAGGTGATGCCCATGTGCAGGGCGTAGTCGCAGCACACCTTGGGGTCGGCCAGGCTGCGGCACTTTTCGTAGGCGTCCAGGAGGGAGATGTCCTTGTCCGGAAGCACGTGCCCAATCACCATCGTGGTTCCCCCCACCAGGGCAGCCTGGGCACAGGGGCAAAGGGAAGCTGGTGAGAGTTGCCCCTGTGGGAACCCCAAAAGCGCTTCCAGAGGAGTGAACCACCAACGCCCAACGCAGCCTTTCTGGCGTGGAGGTGCTGGGCCAGGAGCCAGCAGGAAGCATTTCTTGCTAATGCAAAGAGAAGGCCGCGTCCTCAGCTGACACTTGTGGGACATCAGCTAATCCCCAAAGCTGCTTTTTTTTAGGGGGGGGGAGGAGAGGGAGAAGCTGGCTGCCTTGCCTATATTCCCTCAAGGAATGGTTCTGGGTTCCAAGGCCTTCACAATTTCAAGAGAATCCAAGGCTGAGATCTCAGGGGGACGGGGACGGGGTTGGTGAGCAGAAGCAGGAGACCCCTTTCTATTGCCCTGGTTGTGTTCAGCACATGGCACTCAGGACTAAACATGCTTCCTCCCTGGGGTGCCCAAGCTGCCCCAACAGTTCTCCTGGCATGTCAGGAAAATGAAGAGAGAGAGAGAGAGAGACAACAGGCTGGGGGGGGGAGAGTTTGCTCACAGCCTAAATTTAGGTGAAGGGGCTCAGTGCCCAGAAACTACTTTGAACGCCAGGGATTGAACCACGGCAAACATGATGTGAGCATGTGCAGAATGCATTCCTTCACCAGCAAGCCATCAACTCACAGGAACCCTGGTCACAGCAGCCACGGGAGGTGGAGAGCAGGTGGAGAAGATTTGAGGGCCCCCCCCAAGAGCTGCTGGACTCCCCACATCCATCAACTGCAGTCAGGACAGCCAATGGCCAGGGATGGTGGGAGTTGTAGCTAAGCAACACCAGAGGGTCACAGATGTCTCCCTTTCCCCACATTCTCTTCTTGGGGGGGCACAGGTGGAACCCTAGATATACCCACAGGAAGGAAGGAAGGAAGGAAGGAAGGAAGGAAGGAAGGAAGGAAGGAAGGAAGGAAGGAAGGAAGGAAGAAGTGCCTCACAGGATGATGAAGCATTTCTCCAGAGCACTCTTGTAAACATTTGGACACTGTTCATGGCAGAGGAGACCGTGGTGCCGTGACTGGTGCAAGGGACACCCTGAGCAGCTAGATGGGGAGGGAGGAGGCCTTGTGATGTTAAGCACAGCTCATTCAATCTGCCCTCTGCAGAGCTGGTTTCTGTTGGAAACAGGGGGACGTAGCGGTCATGGGCTTGGTTCTGTGCTAGAACAGTTGCACACCTGTCAAAAAAAGGGGAGTGTGTAGATCCACAGCAGGCTCAATGCTCAGAGAAGGCAAGTCTGTGCACAGCCAGAAGGCCATCTCCGAAGAATTCATGCAGAGCAGCCAAGTGGGTGGGTGGTGTTCAGCAAAATTCTACTCAGAGTAGACCCTCTAAACTTAATGCGCACAACTAGGTTAGGTCCATAAATTTCAAAAGGGCTGCTCTGAGTAGAACTTGCCCAAATGCTTTTTTAAAAACATAGTTGTTTCAGCTGTTTTTATACGTATGTAGCTGTTTTCAACATGGCCATTCCATTAGTCCAGGCATGGCCAAACTTGGCTCTCCAGCAGTTTTGGCTCTACAATTCCCATCATCCCTGACCACTGGTCCTGTTAGCTAGGGATGATGGGAGTTGTAGTCCCAAAACAGCTGGAGGGCCAAGTTTGGCCATGCCTGCATTAGCCAGAGGATTTCTCCTTGCATGATGGAACATTCTTCCCATCTCCCCACTGCCTAAATCTGTTCTAGAAGTTCCACCAACCCAAATCAGATCTGGAGGTGGTGCACAGCTGGAGAGGGGAGGAACCCCCTTGCACAAGAACTATCCTTGCGCAAGCAGAAAAACTTAGTTGAACACCAGCCTACATTTTTATTAGATCGTCAATCACTCAGGGTGCCTCACAGGAAGAAATGAAATAAACAAATAATGCTTATCTGGCTGTTATTTCAATCCTGTTCCCTTTACGATAGCTCTGTTTGGAACTTCTTTTTTAAAAGAGCATTAGCAGGTTGCATCTTTTTGAAAGCCACTTTGGGTTTGCTTGGTAAAGAAAAAACAAAGAAACAAAGAAATAAACAAAGAAGAAAGCCTAAAAACAATTCCTATAAAAATATTAGTAATATGAGTTCCAGTTCCACCACCTTCTGGCTTGGTATTTTTTCAAAAGGGAAAAAACTCCTGCTCTTCTGTGCAGTCTGTTGCTTTTGCCTTGTGTCGGCAAAGGAGCTAAGCACTTTCAGCACCAGAGGCCTGGACAGCTCCCACCAGTCCCCAAGATGACCAGCAGGCAGGCGGATGGGCAGAGATACAGCCCAGTCCGGGCAGGTGGGTGGCTGGGCGGCCAGATCCCCACCCCCAGCTGCTGGGCCTTGCAAGCAGGAGAGCCTCCCCCCCCCCAAAGCAACTGGGGCTTTTGACCAAGCTCCTCTTGAGCAAGGCGGAAGAAGCTGACGCTGCTGCCTGGCCCGGGGTGCCATGAGGAGCAGAGCGGGGCCGTGATGCAAGGGAGACCAGCCCCCGCCATGGGGTGACCTGACTCCTTCCCACACCTGTCCTGCAAATGACACCAGCAGCTGCCACCTGCTCAGCCAAGCTACCCCACTGAGAGGCTCCAACAGCTGCCAGGGAGGCTCCTGTCACATGCTCCCCACTGGTCAACATTTATGTTCTTTCCCCCGGTTCCGGTGCACACTTGGGAAGGGAAAGGCCTCATCGCCCCCCCACCCCCCAGAAAAGGAAACATTGAGGGAGGGAGGGAGGGAAGCCGTCTACACACTCCTCTGCCCAGCGCAGACAGAGCTCTGGAATCACATGGTTGGTGCTGACTAGGAATGCCCTGACTCTACTTACAACATTTAGGCCTCACCCAAAGCAGGCCTGCCCCCTTGCCAAAGGGACAGGTCAGAATTGTCCAGGGGGGGGGGGCAGAGGCCAGATCTCACTAAGGACATGGCAAGGCCAGAGTTAGTCCTGACTCAGAGGGAGATTTGGAGTCCACAGGGATGCTGACACCCAAAATATCTGGAGGGCGTCAGGTTGGCAAAGGCTGCCCTTGGAGGCCCGAGAGGGTTGTATCTATTCACTTCTGCCCTGCGCAGAGTCAGCTCAGTTTGCTCTTTGCTGGGCACAGGTGGCATGGAGGGGCATTGCAGCACCCCTGAGCAATAACAGAGGTGCCTGTGGAAATAAAGGCAGGGGGATGCTGGCTGCCAGACGTGTCCACAGCTGGCTTCCCAACTCCTGGGGCAGAGCTTACCGCTCATTTAAAGCAGGCATCCCCAAACTGCGGCCCTCCAGATGTTTTGGCCTACAACTCCCATGATCCCTAGCTAACAGGACCAGTGGTCGGGGAAGATGGGAATTGTAGTCCAAAACATCTGGAGGGCCGGAGTTTGGGGATGCCTGATTTAAGGCATACTCAAAAAACACTGAAAGCATATGAATTCCCTCAAAGAATCCTGGGAACTGTAGTTTGTCAAGGATGCAGGGAACTGTATGCCTGTGGGGGACACTACAGTTCCCAGGATATTGGGGGGGGGTGTCATGTGCTTTAAATGTATGTTGGGTTTGCTTTAAAGGGATGGTGTGGACCTGCCCCATCTCTCATCCATTCTGCGGATCTCAAGTCTCCCCAGAAATTGTCTTCCTCTAAGACAGGCACCCCCAAACTCCGGCCCTCCAGATGTTTTGGACTACCAATTCCCATCTTCCCTGACCACTGTTCCTGTTAGCTAGGCGTCATGGGAGTCGTAGGCCAAAACACCTGGAGGGCCGCAGCTTGGGGATGCCTGCTCTAAGAGAACACACACACAGGTCAACTGTGGGACAAGCCATCATTGCCCAAGACCAGACCACCCGCTGGGCATCCTCCCCACCACACAACCAAGAGAAAGGGAGGGAGACTACCTTGGTGCCATGGTAGAAGTCATCCACGCAGGTGGCGTTCATGAAGGTCTGGTGGAAGTGGGTGCTGGTATCGATGCCCCCCGGGATCACCAGCTTGCCGGTGGCATCGATGACCTTGGCTCCGCCGGGGATCATGAGCTCACGGCCCACCTGCTGGATGATGCCGTTCTCAATGTAGACGTCGGCCTCCAGGGTGCAGTCGTCGTTCACCACCTTCCCCCCCTTGATGAGGATCCGCATCGTGGCAGCGTTGGCGAGCATGGCTCTGGCAAAGGAGGACAGGGCAAAGGAGGTCAGGAGCCGTGGACGCCTGAGCCATGGCTGCTCCCTCCCACCCCCCACTGGCAAGACTCCACAGATCATCCATTGAACAGGATCATGCCATTCCTAGCCCTCTCCTCTCCTTTGAAGGCCATCTAGGTCGGTGGCCATCATTGCTTCCTGTGGGAGGGAGTTCCACAGTTTAACTTATGCCCAGAGGCCGCACTGCCCAGACACCGGAGGGTGAGAGGCACTGCAAATCAGGAAACACGGCACAGGCTGCTCCAGGCCAGCTCCTCAGGCTCAGAGAACACCCAGGGCCATGTTGCCCTCTCTCGTTCTGCCACATTCAGCTGGATATCAGGACCACACGCAAAATGTTTGGTGGACTCCCCCCCTCCCAAGTGTACAACGGCCAGACACATGGGGTCGGATTCACCCAGGTTGTTGCACTGGTTGACGCAAGTTCAATGCTTGGCAGGGGGTTGGACTGGATGGCCCTTGTGGTCTCTTCCAACTCTATAATTCTATGATTCTATGGGTCCTGCTAGTGTAATGTGACCTCCTCTCCCGAAATCTGCTTGGGAGGGCCAGGAGAACCCCCAGAGCTTGAGGTGGGGGGAAGAGAGGTCATTCTGCCTGGTGGAAAGCAGAAGTGCTTTTGCTGACGGGAACAATTGCCTTAGCACTTCATGGAATTCCACCCACCGTCCGGGACGAGGGCATCTCTGCACCTTCTCTGAGAACATGGCTCAGCCTCCGAGGCCTTTCTTGTGGCCCACCTCCCCTGCTGCCAGTCCTACCAGGAGAGAAAGTGAGGCAATAGCCTCTGGCAGCTGCTTTTAAGTGCCCCCAAAAGGCAGCCTATCATTACTTCCTATTATTGCCAGGGAGGAAGGGAGGCACAACGTGGGCACCAAAATAATTGGGCTGCAGACTCTGAGTGCCTTGGCCAGGGGAGGGATGGGGGCAGTAGGTGCTACCCGGCCTCAAGCAGCAAAATGTCTTGGGCCGGCCCAGCATCCGTCCTCTGAGAGAAGTGTGGCTGGTGGGGATGAGGAACATGAGTCCCTGTGGGAATAAAACTGGGACACGGCTTGCAAATGGATCAGCGTTCAAAATTCACCAGGTTCCAGGGGCTTTTTGCCCCCGACTATAATAATAATAATAATAATAATAATAATAATAATAATAATAATTTATTATTTATACCCCACCCATCTGGCCGGGTCTCCCCAGCCACTCTGGGCAGCTTCCAACAAAAGAATAAAACACAATAATCTATTAAACATTAAAAGCCTCCCTGAACAGGGCTGCCTTCAGGACTATCGGCTACTTGCAACCAAGTAAAGATGCCCAGATGCCAGGATGGTGTCTTGATGTCTCCCCCATCTGGAGGTGCCTGCCTGGGGATAATTGGCCCTTGCCTGTTTTCACACACGAGAAACACATCCTGTAGAATTCTATCCATTATATTTGAATTTTAGGAACCAAAACGTTGTATTGAAAAGCACAACTTTCAAGCCTGCTGGCCCCCAAGGGGCAACTAGGCATTCTGCTTTGGTGACTTTAACCCTGCTGTAAGGAGCCATTTGGAGCCTTGCTTATATAGCTGAGCTTCTAACACTGGGAAGGATGGCTCCTAGGCGGGGGACAAGGCTCTCAATGGCTACTTGCCACAACGGCTGTCCTCTCCCTCCACTGTCCCCACTGTCTGAGGCAGCCATTGCCCCTGAACACTAGTTGATGAGAATGATTGAGAGGGGAGGGAATTGCTGCTGCACTCAGGTCCTGCTTACGGCCACTGGGTCAGTCCCTATGGAAAGAGGAGCTGGACTAGGTGGTCCCCCTTTGGCCTGATCCTGCTGCTGCTGCTGCTGGGCTCTTCTGATGGCGCAGAAACCATCTGAGCTGCCATGGAGGCTCAGAGAGAATCTGGTTGTTTGCTGTCAGAAGAGGAGGCTGGACTTGGCTCCTTGACCGCCAGAGCCTCTGACTCCTTCTCGGCTGCTCCTGGCAGCTCTGCCATCCTACCGACAATGTGCCCTTAAGATGCTGCAGCTGCCTGATCCTCTCCCCACCCCCACATGATATCTGCAAACATCCTCCATTCCTCTTTGGCAGCTGGAAGGAAAATATATTAAAAAACACCACCACAGCAAAGGGGGTCTCTGCTCCCCTCCCCTGGAAAAACCCTTCCTTTTGCAGCAATTCAGCAACCTCCTCTGCCTCCCTGGCATCCCGTTGCATCAAAGACGCCCCCTGAACACGGCCTCCCTTGGCGGCAAACCCAGCCCCTCCATCCAGCACCAGAAGCTCCAATTTGCCATGAAATCTGCACAGTCAGACCTGACAGCTGCCGGCTCAGAGGCTTCCAGACAGACCATCAGCTCCTATTGTGTGAGAGAGGCGGGGATCGAAAGAAAGGGGGGGGGAGGTCGGTCTCCGGGAATCAAACAAAACCTGCATTCCCACAAGCTGGAGCTGGACCCAAAACCTGGAGGAGAGGGAGGCATGTTCCCTTTTGATGGCTGCATGGTTGCAAATAGGGGGGTCTACTCTGAAGCTGCAACCGCAGAGGAGCAGAGGCCGGGGTTCTTGGGAGAGCAAGCCTTGCCTGGTGCTTGCAGGAGGCAGAAGCAGACGTCCCCCTCTGGGCTTGTTGCACCAGGGTCCCCCACAGCCTGGAACTGGCAGGCAAGGTCTAGGGCCCAAGGCACAGTCAACTGGGGACCAGGCCGTGGGCTGACATCACCTGCCCCACCAGCCAGCCCTCACATCTGCAGCTGCTCACGCCTTGATCCAAGCCTTGATGGGGAATGAGGAAACCAGCCGGGTCTGTAGGACTGAGACCTCCAGGTGCAGGATCAGAGCAGACCTGAAGCTTGGGGAGGAGGGAGAGTCGCTGTGGCCCATAGATATCCCATCTCACTCATGTAGCTATGCAATGTGGCCTCCTCTCTCTCAGCAGGTGGGAAACAGAAGCCCTGAACATCAGGGCAGGGCATTGGCTGGGCAGTCTTGCCCCCTCTTTAGTTGAGATTCCTGCATTGCAGTGTGTTGGACTAGATCAGGCATCCCCAAACTGCGGCCCTCCAGATGTTTTGGCCTACAACTCCCATGATCCCTAGCTAACAGGACCAGTGATCGGTGAAGATGGGAACTGTAGTCCAAAACATCTGGAGGGACAAAGTTTAGGGATGCCTGGACTAGATGATCCTTGGGGGTCCCTTCCAACTCTTACGCAGTGTGGGGAGAGGACCAGGCAGACCCAGAAAGGAACACTTGGAATGGGGCAGGCACCGCACAAGGCCAGCAGACCTGCCCGCCACAATCTGTATGCAGGATGAGGTGTCTTGAAGAGGTCAGCCAGCATCTGATTTTCAAAGATTTAGGAAGCTCAAAGGCACCCACAGATTATTATCCATGCAGTTGTCAAAGCAGAATTAGAGGCAACTCAGAAGCTAACAGGCCCACGCCTCCCTCCCTTCCTCAGCTAGAGGGATATGAACCGGCAACACCCTCTGCCAATCATCCAGACCAGTGTGGACACAAGCAGGAAAGGGGCCTGCAGAGAAAATAGGTCCAGAAGGGTCCATCAGGAGCATCAAAGCCACAGTCTCCAAATATACATATAATTAACTTTCCCACCCCACTCACTAAGATGAGAGGCCCAACAGCTCACAGAAAGGGCTTGCTGCTTTTATTTATTTAACGAATTGTATAGATCACTTGATGGATGTAAAACCTCCAAGTGCCTTAAAGTGAAAGAACCCTGCGCTGTCCACCCAGGAAGGGCTTACGTGGGCCAGGGCAATTTGGTGCTGCTTCTCCATAGGTCACAGGGTTGCCATACACCCGGAATTCCCCAGATATACCCGGAATACTGCAGTCAGAAGCTGTGTTCTGGCGGGAAAAGGCAAAAATGTCCAGGAAAATCCGGACGTATGGCAGCCCATGTCGGTAGCGTTGTTTTTGCCAATTTCCCTTTAAAAAATAGCTCAAAATCGTTAACAGCTTTTGTGTCTGGATTTCCACTTTTTGAAAAATGGCAACCCTACCATAGGAGGAGACACAGAGAAAACAAGGAAGTGTGGCCCATAGAGCAACTGCAGCCAGCAGCTGTGGACCTGACTGTCCCCCCCCAAAAAAAACCTGAGGCCAGCCCCCTCTCCCCCCTTGTAGCAGCTGAGCATGCAGCAGTGTCAGTCAGCAGGGAGAGAGCAGAGCACCCTCTGCACAGAGGCCATGGAGCTCCAAGTGCAAGAAACACCCCCCAGCTAAGGCGTAAGGCAGCCCTCAGGGAAGGATCCCCCCCTGAAGAGCAGGATGCCCACTTGTTGAGCAGCCTCTCAGACCCAAGGGGCCACCAAATGTACATTCGCCACACCTTCATGGCCAGCCTTCCGTTTGAAGGAAGCTCTGGCAGGCAGCCTAATAAATAATAATAATAATAATAATAATAATAATTTATTTGTACCCCACCCATCTGGCTGAGTCTCCCCAGCCACTCTGGGCAGCTCCCAATCGGACATTAAAACAATACAGCATTAAATATAAAAAAAAATTCCCTAAACAGGGCTGCCTTCAAATGTCTTTTAAAAAGAGGAGAGCTGCTTATTTCCTTGACATCTGTTGGAAGGGCGTTCCACAGGGCGGGTGCCACTACCGAGAAGGCCCTCCGTCTGGTTCCCTGTAACCTCACTTCTCGCAACGAGGGAACCGCCAGAAGGCCCTCGGCCGGGCTGAATGATGGGGGTAAATGATAATAAATAGCAGCAGCAAACAACCTTCACCCCAAGGTTCCAGGGCAGGTGACAACAATTACAACACACTGAGAACAATTTTATGTTTGTTTTTTTAAAAAAGACATTGGAATCAGAAGATTCTCAAGGGCCCACATTCCTGGGAACCAAATGCAAGGTGTTGTGGTGACCCACAGATCCGTAAATGGCTTGGCTGCCTTCTCCTCTTTCTTGCTTGGAACGCCCACAATCCATGTCTTTCCTTTCCTTCCTAACTCCTCAGCCCCCTCCCCCTGCAGACTCCTTCCCCTCCTTGTCAGGAGTTTGCAGGGGGGTCCTTCTAAACACACAAGGCCAAGGCTCAGGGCTCCTTCAACCTCCAGGTGACAGAACACCACCCACCATTTGCTGGGATTGGTAAATGCTGGCCATTGTCCTCCCCAGGAAAGAGAAACAACCGGAGGAGGGGGGAGAGCAAGAGCCCCTCCACACACACACACACAGAAAGAAGCCTTTGTGTCCTGGGAGGGTATAACAGCCACTGGCTTTGTCCCATCCCCATTGTTCAAGCCCCCTCCCCATGACCCACTGCATCCACCCTGCAGGGGACACCCTCTCAAGCCAGCATTTCAAACTCCTGTGCCACTGAGCAGGCTCTTAACATCCAAGCAGCATCTACTGTACAGTATAGGGGCTCCAGGAGGAAAGGACGGAATGGGGAGGAGACTTTGCAAAGTCACGGAGGGGGCTAAGCACAATGCTCAGAGGGCGGGCAAAGCAGACCCAGGCCCACTCCTTCAGGCTGTGCAGCGCTGAGGCTCAAAGCAGCAGAAGAGGGCAGCCCTTTCCATCCGTCCCAAGTCAGCTGCAGCCCCACCATAACCGGCAAGGGCGCGAGTCTAGACACATGGGACAAAGTGGCAGGCCAACATTTTGGGGGCCCTGAATTGTCATGGGGGACCTTTCTGGGCAGTGTTAGAAGCTCAGATATATAAGCTAGGAATGCCTAGTTGCCATTTGGGGGCCAGACGGCTTGAAACTTCTATTTTTTAATACGGCTTTTTAGTTCCTAAAATTCATTCTGATTGTGCAGATAAAATATCACAGACAGGATGTATTGCTAGTGTGTGAAAACAGGCAGATCCAAGGATCCCCAGGCATGCACCAGCGTGGTGTAGTGGTTAAGAGCGGACTCGTAATCTGGTGAACCGGGTTCACTTCCCTGCTCCTCCACCTGCAGCTGCTGGGTGACCTTGGGCTAGTCAGACTTCTCAGCCTCACTCACCTCACAGAGTGTTTGTTGTGGGGGAGGAAGGGAAAGGAGAATGTTAGTCGCTTTGAGACTCCTTCGGGTAGTGATAAAGCGGGATATCAAATCCAAACTCTTCTTCTTCTACCAGGCAGTGGAGACGTCAGGCACAAGAGTGGCGCCTGGGCATCTTCACTTGGTTGCAAGGGACCGGTAGCCAGGTGCAAAATGCACCTGGCAAGTTTCGCTGCTGGGTATGGCTAACCCCTGTTCTGTTCTTCAAGGGGGATGCTCCACAGCCCATCCCCACACCTTTACGGCATCTGTGTTACTGACTCTCAAACTCTGGGATTCTTGAAATATATACAACAAAATACTCACTTTGAGTTGTGCCACCCAAATTGGGTCACCTAGACCCAAAATTTTAAAGTAATCTGGACTAAAGTTCATAGAATCATAGAGTTGGAAGAGACCACAAGGGCCATCCAGTCCAACCCCCTGCCGAGCAGGAAACACCATTAAAGCATTCTTGACATATGCCTGTCAAGCCTCTGCTTAAAGACCTCCAAAGAAGGAGACTCCACCACACTCCTTGGCAGCAAATCCCACTGCCGAACAGCTCTTACTGTCAGGAAGTTCTTCCTAATGTTTAGGTGGAATCTTCTTTCTTGAAGTTTGAATCCATTGCTCCGTGTCCGCTTCTCTGGTTGCTTCTGGGGCCCCTCTGGGATTAGGCTGTCCATGAATTGTAGTGTTCCTGCAGGACATTCCCCCCCCACCTGTTTCTCAAGAAAGCTGCCATCAGCCCCCAACTCCTCCTCAGGACATCAGGACACACAGCAGGGGGAACAGAGGCTCCCCCCCCCTCTGTCTTGCTTCAAAAGGCCACCCAGGACCCAGGGCTGTGCAGCTGCCTACAGCCGCCCAGAGAGAGGAGGGAAAGCAGGATCAGACACAAAGCACCCTGGGGCCACATGCACATGCAGACTCCCCCCCCCCCCGTGGAGAGCCTGGGACCCCCTCCACTTGCCATGACCCTCAACTCTTCCCAAGGCTGCCTGGTGCGCTGCTGCAGCACAGACGAAAGCAGCTCCCTTTTAACAAGGAACGCCGGGGGAAAGCTTAATGAGCAAACAGGGGCTGGTGCAGATGCCAAGCAATGACACATCGCCCCCCCCCCACTCCTTTCTTTGTTTTGAAGTCCTTGCAGGGAGCGCTGACAGCCTGCTGAAGATGAGTGTCATTACAGGGAGAAATCTGAGGATCCGGAGGCAGGCAAGCGCCTTGCATGGCACAGCACAGCACACAACAGCAACAGCAGAAGGACCAGCGGCTTCTTTAGAGATCCACAATTTCCAGCAGCAAGGGTGGAACACTGAGAACCTAAGAGGTGCCTGTCCACCTGCTGGATCAGGCCAAAGCCCACTCCCCCTGCCCCTCACAGTGGCCAACCAGATGCCCCCGAGCAGGACTCAAGTAAAATAAATAAATAAAAATTTATTATTATTATTATTAAGTGCAAGAGCAACACTCTCCCCTCCTGTGGTTTCCAGCAGCTGGCATTCAGAAGCATGACCCCCCCCCCAAAGGGACCCAGACGACCCTGGAACAGAGAGTAGCCCCAAGAGCTGCCTCAGCTCAACTCCTCCCCTCAAATCTTTGCCTCGGCTGCTGAGTCATGGGACTCAGACCATGGCACAGGGAGTTTTCTTTCTAAAAACGCTTCCGCTTTTTTTCTGTTGCTCCCCAAGGTTTTGGGGTAGAGATATGAAGGCCCCTGAAAACACTGGGGAAATGCAACCATGACCCCAATTTTTCTGCTTTTTTTCTTCACGCTTTCCCATTTCAACTTTGGGGAGAGCCTGCCCAGCCACCTGATCAGCCAGTTATGAAAACAGCCGGTCCAGCTTCTTCAGCCACACCTTATGGCTGACACAGTGGCGCAGGAGGAGGAGGAGGCCGCTGATGAGAAAGGAGATGGCTAGTCAATCCCCCACCCCCCACCCCCACCCCGGGCAGGGAGGAGAGGCTATGATGAAGATGCTGAGGGCGGCCTGGATGAGCTCACAGCCGGCGACTCGGAGCTGCGCCTGGACGCTCTGGGCCTCTCCCACTCTGGTTTGCTAGCAAGTCTCTAATTTTGCTTGCCTGGTTGGCAGCAAAATTTCATCAGCTGGGACACCAGAGCGATGCATCTTTCTTTCCAGTTTAGAGTTCCCTCTGGACCACGGACTCCTGGCCCAAAACCAACACGGCCCAATGTACCAGTGACAAATGCGAAGCCCTGCATTTAGGTTCAAAGCCAAGCCAAATGCACAGGAAAGACCTGACCTGGCAGCATTTCGTGTGCGGGGAGGGTCTGAGCGGATCTTAAGCTGGGCTGTTGCCGCCCGTGTGATTCAGCTGCAAAAGAAAAGCTCCTGCAGCTTCTCAAGGAAGGGTCCTTAACAGGAGCACAACGTCCAGATCACAGGAAGCAACAGTCCCTCTCTCTCCTGGACAGGCCTGTGACAATTCTAGGTGCCACATTTTAAGGAAGATCTGGACAAACTGGGAAAATGTGTCCAGAAAAATACAATGAAGACGACAAGCAGCCTGGAACCCAGTCCTGTGTTTTCCTTGGAGGTTGAAAAGCTTAAGGGAAGGCCTGATAAATATCCCACCAAACATCACAACTTCTTCAGTGTCAAAGAGGTTGGATGCGACCCAAGTCAGCTGAAGCACCAAAGGCAAAGGTGGTCCTGCCTTGGAGGAGAAGACGCCAGCCCCTTGCAAGGGGTAATACCCTCCCCCAAGATACTCAAAGAATCCCTCCCCTCCAGGAAAAGATTTGCTTTAGCCGCATCTCCCTGCTGACCCTTCTGGCTAAAGGCCTTTGCAGCAGCAGCAGCAGCCGTCCCTCTCATGCAACAAAGGAAGAGCGTTCAGGGAGCCGAGTATCTGCTCTGCATCACAGGAGCACTTGGAGAGATTCCCTGCCTGAAATCCTTAACAGACTCTGCCGGTCAGTGGGGACAACACTGGGCTAGATGGACCCATGGCTGCTGCCTATGTCTCATCAGGGTCTGTGCCAGCTTAGGGGCCCACAGTACGGCACCCTCAATGGGAAAAGTGACAGCACAGATCCCTCCTGTTGGGAATCTCAAGACCAACCTCCAAGGGGCTGCTCCAGGGGGTGGGGCTCTGGGACGTCCCCCCACCCTCCAGACTGGGCTACAGATAGAAGTGTCTTGGTTGGGAAAGGGAGTGGAATCAGCCCTTCAACACCACCATTCTCACCCCACCTGTGACCCACTTGGCAAGAGTGGGCAGTGACTGAAGTGGAGGCCTCCTGCTTGCTCCATGTCCCCAGTGAGCAAGGGAAACAGCCCCTTTCCCCTTTGGTCACCTGGAACTGTCTTGAAGTCAACCAGGTTTCCTCCAAATTCTCACCAGCCCCAGCAAGCACGGCTATTATGGGAGTTCTTGTCCAAAGTGCCCAGATGTTTAATGTTAAGATGTTTGGTTAGAGATATTAATAAGATGTAATAATTGACATTTCTTGTGGGGGGTGGAGGAAGGGCTGGGGAAAGAAATTTTAGATTTGTTGAGTAGAATGCTATGTTTAGTTAGGTAGTTGGGTGGATAGCCACCTATCTTCCTCCCTATCGACCTGAAGCCTCTGGTGGCAGGGGGGGCTCTGGGGGGGGAGGGAGGGGTGGAAGGAAACCCAATTACAAAATAGACCTCCCTTGGATGGTCGCACCTCATAGGTGCCTCTTGTGGCAGGAGGGGGCTTGTGGGGAGGTGGCACAAAGGAGGGAAATAATGTTGATTTTTAAGAATAAGAATCGGAATTAAGAAAAGAAACCCGCCATAATTATATTAAGGAAGTATGAAAATCAGGAAGAAGGGACCTGAGGAAGTCACAAATACAATGTTTAAGAAATTGATATTCTTAATTGTTTGTCTGTTTGTCTATTATGCTGGAGGATTATATATAAATAGTTGGGGGGGTTCCTTATCCCAATCTCTCCTTTTGTCTCGGGGCCTCCTGGTGGCGGGGGGGGGGGGGTCCAGGAGCTAAGGAGAGGGGGGTGAGGACAAACCCAGCTTCAAAATGGACTACCTTCGACTCTCAACACCTGCAGGATCCACTTGTGGCAGAAGGGGACTTGTGGGGGGAGGGAGGGAAGGTGGATAGAAATGTTCTTTTATGTTTTGTCTTTTTGTGTTATTATATAAAACTAATAAAAATTATTTTTAAAAAAACAAAGTGCCCAGAGGGCACCTGGTGGACAAAGGTCAGCCTGAACATGGAAACCCGTTGAGGGAGACAGGAGCCTCACTTGTCCATCTGAAGGGCAGGCAGAAAATCACCTTTCCCTGGAACCTCTGGAGAGGAAGAGGAGCAGGAGCAGGCCCCCTGCAGCGGGTAACTCTTCTGATTTCATGAGATACTTCTCAGAAGAAAACAATAAAGCTTAACGGAATGATGGCCTGGAGTTTGTATGATCTTATTGTTTCAATAAATTAAAGGCAGCCTTTGACTGAGAGGCTGGATAGACAGGCTCTATGCCCTTCTTCCCACCCACCTTCCCCGCAGTGCTGTGGCACCTTGAAAACCAGCAAATTTACGATGGCATCAGTCCACAAAAGCTGATGCCATAATTAATCTGTTGGTCTTTAGGCTCCCGCAGTGTTATTTGTGGCTTTAATAAAAAGTGGGAATTTGTATTTCCAGTGATTGACTGATCTTTCCCACACAGCATTTTTTGCTACTTCAGATCATGACTTTGAGCTACTACTCGGAGTCCAGAATCCCAAGCCTGGATTTGTTTTGTCAATGAGGCAAAGGCCTTGCCAGAGAAGACCAGGGCATTCAGAGAGGGGCCGCAGTTCAGCGGCTGAACACTTGACACAGAATGTCCTAGGCACAATCCCCAGTTGCTTCCCTGCCCCAAACTCCAGAGAGCTGGGATGCAGTTTCTCAAGGAGAACTGGGCGGTTTGAGCACCAGCAGATCCGTGTGCAGAGATGGTTTGCTTGGACTGGAGGGAAGGGGCCTTTCGGGACCAGAGTCCACACCACCCACGCTTGGTATTCTAGTTGCCACCACCTTGGGGCAAAAGGGAGGGAGGCAAAGCCTCAAAAAGAAGGGCTGTGGAAGCCAAAGAGCCTCCAGCCCCCACCAGTCCCCCTGACCTCCACTCGAGCCAAACATGGAGGACCAACAGTCCATTGGGCAGCTCCTCCAGGCCCAAGCTTCACCCAAGAGCCAAGACGCAACTCCTCGCGGAGAAGGTCTGAGCACACCTGAGACACCTGGCCCTTGGGAAGCTACAGACATCAGAGGCTGAAGTTCAAGCCCCTGGGGTGGGGCGAGAGCCTCCGACTGCCAACACCCTGCCCAGTCAAAGAGCTTCTTCACAGAATCATAGAATTGTAGAGTTGAAGGGATCCCCCAAAGGGTCATCTAGTCCAACCCCCTGAAATGCAGGAATCACAGAATCCCTGAGAGATGGCTATCCTGCCTGTGTGAAGGTTTGGAAGGCTCCACTGTCAGAAAGTTCTTCCTAAGGTTTTCTCAGAATCCCTTTCTTTTCATTTGGATCTATTGCTTTGGGTCATATGCTGTGGAGCAGGAAACAAGCTATGGTGTCACTTGGCACCTTATTTCCTAGTATGGAGGGAAGCCGCAGTCCAAGGGGAATTTGGCCCAAAGAACCACGACAATGAGCCTCTCCCTCTGTGGCTCCAATAGGGATACTGCACAGGAGGCGCCTGGACCAATGACCCATCGGTGCACCTGGAGATCAGTACTGTAGTATCAAAGCCTCAGGAGCATCAACAGGCTCCAAGTGCCCCCCCCCAAGACCCAGTCCCATCCTTGCATCAAGGGAGCAGCTCTCACGCTTAAGGAAAGCTCCAAGGGGAATCAGCCCGCCTTTCCCAGCCTCTCTGGCCAATTCCAACCTGAAAGGCTAAATGCTACGCTCCCGGCCAGAGTTCAGACCTTCCAGTGTAGCACATGCACACACCCTGTGCAGAGGCTCAAGAAAGTGGAAGAAGTCACACACCCTTCTCAACCCCAAGTGCTCACAAGCAATGCACCAGATTGCAACAAAACAGAAATTCTCCAAGATGCCAAGCTTTTCATTTGCTCCCCACACTGATCCAGGGAGATGGCTGATCCAGGTTTTTTCAACCATCCGTATTTCATGATGCTTTGAAAATTGAAGAACTGTAGAGGAATAGAATGATCAAAGGAGCATGTTACACTCCCAAGCAGATAAACAGTCTAAAAATCAACCCCTGGCAGCTCTCTATTTTTATACTGAGAAAAGCAGCAAAAAGAGGATAAACCAAGACCATCCGATGTGCTGCTGATGGTCCCATAAGGCAGTCTTTGCCAACCTGTCAACAAAATCACAGAATTGTGGAGTTGGAAGGGACTCTCAGGGTCATCTAGTCCAACCCCTGCTTTAAAACCTCCAAGGAAGGAGAGCCCACCATCTCCTGAGGGAGTCCATCCCACTGTGGAACAGTCTTCCTGATGTTTAGTCAGAATCTCCTTTCTTGTAACTTGAATCCATTGGTTCAGGTTCTACCCTCCAGAGCAGGAGAAAAAAGCTTGCTCCCTCTTCCATGGGACAGCCTTCTGAGATATTTGAAGACGGCTATCATATCTTCTCTCGGTCTTTTTTTCGGGCTCCTTCAATCGTTCCTCATAAGGCTTGATCTTCTTGGCCACCCTCTTCTCCATACATTCCAGCTTGTCAACAACTATTTCAAATTACAGCACCCAAAACTGGACACAGTATTCCAGGTGTGGCCTGACCAAGGGCAGAAGAGAGTGGGACTACGACTTCCCTTGATCTGGACACTAGACTACTGTGGATGCAGCCTGGAATAGCATTAGCTTTTCCTTTCTTTCTTTTTGCTGAAGGAGCGTCTCTAACCCCATCGTTCAGCCTGGACACTGAAGTCCAGCTCCCAGGACCTTCTTGTGGTTCCCTCACTGCAAGAAGTAACCAGGCAGAAGGACTTTTCGGTAGTCTACTAAGACCCCAAGATCCTTTTCAGGTGTGCCACTAATAAGTTGTGTCCCTCACCAGTGCAGCTGGTTCTTCCTGCCTAAGTGCAGAGAACCTGACATTTGTCCCTGTTTGAATTCATTTTGTTAGTTTGGGCCCAGTTCTCCTACCTGATAAGGTCATTTTGAATTCTGATTCTGCTTTCTGCAGCATTAGCTACCCCTCTCAATTTGGTGTCACCTGCAAATTGGATGAGCACCCCCCCCCCAATTCCTTCATCCAAGTCATTTATAAAGACGTTGAACCACAACGGGCCCAGGACAGAACCCTGCGGCACCCCACTTGCCACATTTCCCAGGATGACGAGGAACCAGATGCTTGGACTCCAACTCCCATCAGCCCCAGGCAAAAGCGAGCAGAAGTTGAGGCCACATCCCGGTTGCAAAGAGGCAGGGCACAGAAGTTTAGGACACTGGCTCATGGCAGCCTCCCCTCTATCATAGAACCAGGCCACTGACCGTCGTGGACAGCCTTTGTCTTAAAGGCTGCAGAATGCCCAGAATTGCTTGTTAGAAGCCAGAAGCAATACTTGGGCAGATTCAAGGTCCCTGGGAGAGGTTGGGCTCTCGAGTCCCAGCAGGAAGCGAATGCTCATTCCATCCCCATCTATCAGGGAGGGCAGCCTCAGAGTCTTGCTCCCCACCATCCCAGCCCATCCTCTTCCTCCTCCTCCTCCTCCTCTCTCTGTTCCTCCCCACTTGTGGCTGCCTGGGAGCAGCCCATCCTCATCTTCCAACTACGGTAGGCTTAGAAACTCAGCTATATAAGCCAGGCACCAAATGGCACTGTAAATCTAGGTTACAGCGGCCACAACAGAGTGTCTATTTGCTAGGGGGTTGGACTAGATGACCCATGGGGTCCATTCCAGTGCTACAATTCTATGACCTCAACTACATTGCTTGACTGCAGCTTGTTCTTACAACAATGCACTTGTCTCAGTATGCAAGAAGGAGAAACACACACACAGTGGAAATGGAAATAACTATGGACTAAGGCAGAGGTTTTTAAACTGCGATTGCCAACCTGATGCCCAGAAATCTCCACTCAGTTGGAACTGGACCCACGTCAGTAGTAGCAAAACGCACCTGGCAAATCTCAAGCACTGCTTCCCATCAGAAAAAGGCTTCTCCACACCCCTCCTGTCTTCAGTCTTTTTGCACTGCTACTGCGGGGGGGGGGGCTCCCTGGCCTGCGTTTATTTTGCAGGGGGCCTTCCACACAGAGCAGCATTGTACTTTCCCCGGAGTGTGGAAGCTGGCGGCCAAACAGCCATTGTTTGCTGGCTGCTCCGGCACCCCTCCCCCAGCACAGGCCAACCTGACTCAAGGTTTTGTTTGCTTCTGACAGGCAGCTACTGTCCGGTCCCATCGCCAAGCAACACGGAGGGAGGGTCAGGACCCCAGGCAGAGCCCGCTTCCCAACCGACCTTCTGACCTTCTTCAGACCCTTGTGATCAGATGGTCCTTTGGCCAGCCCGACAGGAGAGAAAGCTGGGGAGAGGACGGCACTGCCACCTATACCTTGGATGGATTCCAGGCGGCACAGAAAAGTGTTTCCAATTCCCGAGCATCTTTCGCAAGCTTCAAAGCAGGGGTGGGAAACAGACACACTGATTTTTTTTCTGACAAAAGCCACGTGGCATTTAGCATTAGCTGAAAAATTAACTCATAAATTATGTGTTGCCAAAGGCTCAGAGGACCCAGATATGGTGCTGTTGGGTGGGATTTTATCTTATAGCTCAACAAATGCAGACAGCCAGGACTTCACAGCACTCCCTTAAAATTGGCTTTCCTAATGGTCTTCAAGTACTTTACCAACCTAATTTTAAGTCTCTCCCGGATTTTCCGTGCAGCTTTTTGTACTTCTATTATTTCCATTGCATTCATTTGCTTGCTTTACTTCAATCAAATCTCTAATTACTAAGAAATAATAATAATAATAATATACCAGAACAAAAAACAGCAGGATCCGCCTACAGCTTTTTCTTCAATGAAGCAGCCAGAGGTTAAGACAAGGTGTCAGAACTATGAGCCATCTCTCTCCTGCTTTGCAGCCCACTGCTTGCATGCTCCCTATAGGCTCACTCGCACAGGGGGAAACTGAGGAGGGCACCAGGAAGGATACACTGGGGCATCTCCGCCCCCCCCATGCCACACATGGATGCCAGCATAGACTTCACCGCATCCATCCAGTGGACTTGCAAGGAAATAAATCCCACTGAAATTTGTGGTTCCTACTTCTGCAGCTGCCAACATCCTCCATCTCAGGCCAGACAGAAGCTACTTGCAGTTCACGGGAATATAGGCAACGGCTCATAGCCAACAAGGAGATAGGGGAGCAAGAGGCACACATGGACACGCCCCTCTGCCACAGGGGCAGGGTCAACCTTTGCAAGCCTCAGGTGCCTTCTGGATGCAAATCCAACACAAAAAAGCTGTGCCAACCATAAAGTGTGGAAGTCCCCCCCCCCCAGGCAGGAGAGAAGCCTGTGGTCCAGAGAAAGCAAAGCAAAGGAAGAGGGTGCTGCCTTCTGTTGAGACACCAACATCTTCAGAGTAATCAATATCAAACCACCCCCAACACGTAGGCCGTGTCCCGTCCCCCCCCCCAGTGGAGCGGCAGCAAGAATCTGATTGTTCCTCCCCGTTAAAAGAAGGCAGGTATGAAAGAGGCAGCAGTACCAGCTGTGCATACGATTGATCCCCCTTCTGTGGGGTGGGGCGGGGCGGGCAGATTTAGTGTCTGGGTGGGGAGCAGGCGGATGGGGTGAACTGGCGTGACTCCTCCATTGAGTCCATAATCCTTGCTCCGAGGAGATTACCCCTGACTAGACTCTGATGGGGGTGCTGGGTAGGTCCATCGGGGGGCCTGCCAGGGTGGGCGAGGCAACTGGGCCAGCCTTTGAGGCCGCCCTGGGGCAAGGCGGTGGGGCATTTGGGGGAAGCCTCCGAGGGGGGCAGGGGATGCCTCTGCTGCCCACCGCTTCCTGCCCCTCCATCTCGGGGTCAAGGATGCTTTCGGTCCCAGGTGGCCCCCTAGAGGCTGTGACACCCCCAGCCCCATTGGGGGGGGGCGCTGGAAGGGCCCATAGCAGATCTTGCGCCTCCCCGCCCAGGAGTGCCGCCGCCTGCAGGGAGAGAGCCACCAGCAGGACCCCCCCCCCTCACCGTACCTCAGTTTCCCCAGCTGGAAGCCCGGCCGGAGCAGCACAAAGCGCAGCCCTGCGCCAAGTCCCGGCCATTGTCAGCGGCATCGCAGGCGTCCCCCCCCCCGCCCCCCGGGAAAGGGCAGCGCCCATCCCAGACAAAGGCCCGGCCACCGCCGCCCCCCAGAGGAGCACAAAGCCCGGCGCGGCGAGGGGGCCCAGGTGGGCGAGGCCGCTCCCCGACGGGCGGGGTGGGGCTGCAGACAAAGCGGGGCCAGGCGGGGACGGGGACCCCCGGCAGGTGTTGCCGGCTCCTGGGGCTGCCTTCTCCCGCCCCCCCCCCCCCGCTCACCGGCTCTCCTCGGCGTCGCCCTCCCCGTCCGTCGTCGTCGTCGTCGCCCGGCGGCCGCCCTCCGCGCTACCTCTTCCTCACCTGCTTTGCCTCGGAGCGCGCGCGCCAGGCAGGGGCGGGGCCAGCTCGCGCTCGCCCTCCGCCGCCGCCGCCGCCCGGGCCAATCGCCGCGCCGCCGGCGCCACGAGGGGGCGGGTCCCGCGCGCGGGGCGGGACTACGACTCCCGAGAGGCGCAGCGCCGCCCCGTGGGGCGTGGCCGCAGGACCAGGGCGCGGCCTGCTCCATCCTCGCGTTGCCATGGCGACGAGGCCTGCTCGCTCCGGGGACCGAGGCGGGGAGAGGCGGCGGCGGCGGCTTCGCCCTCCCGAGCCCAAGCTGGGTCCAGACAACGGGAACGCCTCGCAGGCCGCTTTGTTTCGTGGTGGACCTCGAGGCCAGGCCGCTGGGATAACAGCCAGGGTGGCTCTGCGCCCCGGGGCGGGCCCGACAGCATCCCGTCCTCACCGTCCCCCAATGCCCCACGCAACCTGCGCCTGCAGATAGATTGCCTCTGGGCCTGGAGGTTCCATTAGGACAGAAGAGGAGCCCAGCTGCTGGATCAGGCCCATTCTCTGCCTAAAGTCCAGCATCCTCGCAGTGGCCAACCAGATGTTTAACTATAAGGGTTTTCTTCTGTCTGTTCTGAGTCTTCCAGCATTCAGCTTCACTGGATGTCTACAGGCTCTGGTGTCATGAAAGAGGGAGGAAAGCTTTCCTTCATCAACTTTTCCCACGCCATGCATAATTTTACAAAGCTCTGTGCCGCTTCTTACATGCCTTTTCTGTAGACTAAAAAGTCCCCAACCCTGCAGCCTTCCTTCGCAAGGGAATCACTATCTCCATTCCCTTGATCATTTCAGTGGCCCTTTTGTGGACTTTGTCCAGCTCTACAATATCCTCTTTGAGGTGAGGCGACCAGAACTGCACACAATATTCCAAATGCAATAGCACCATAGGTGTCTATAATGACATGATACTGGCAGTTTAATTTTCAGTTCTTTTCTGAACGACCCCTAGCCTGGGATTTGCTTTTTCATGACTGACATCCCAGAGCACTTCCAGTCTTCCAGCCCAGACTACTAGAGTCGCCCTTCAGGTTTCCTCAAGACCACCCTGCTGTTCTACTCTCTGGCTTCCTCAAAGAACCTGTGGCAGCAATGCGCCCATGCCCCAAATTAGGGGATTTCTCTGTTCCTTGCGGAGCTTCCATTCCCCACCCCCTGGGTCTCCCCACGCTTTTCTCTGGACCACTAATGGCTGCTTATTTATCATTGAAATTAGATACAATAATAAAGCATTATAATAAAGCATCATTATAAGCACAGCTTCGGCGCTCCGTATTTGGAGCTTTGCGTGCAGAAATGAGCAAGTGGGCGGCACCCCTTGCCTTGAGCGTGGACAACTGAGGTTGGATTCTGCTGGGCTGAAAGCTTCCTTCTGCTTCTGGCATCCTCTTCTGCCACTGGGATTTGCAGAGGAACTTTTGAGAAAACACGTCTCCCTCCGTCCAGGCGCTCTAGCTGGTTGGCAGATACTGTATATCAGTCGCAGCAGCCCTTGTCCGAGAGATGCTGTGATTGACAGCAGAACCAGACCAGAGTCGGGGGGGTGCAGTTCCTCTGGAATGCCACCAGGGGGCCGGGGCCTCTCTCTGATTGGCTCCCCAGTCAGAGGGGGGCGGAGCCAGCACACGGGGAAGGAAAATAAAAGGAGCAGTTTCTGATAAGGGAAAGTGCAAATAATAATCATCATAGTCATTTATACCCCTCCCATCTGGTTGGGCTCCCTCAGCTACTCTGGGCAGCTTCCAGCACATATAAAACCATAGTAAAAGGTCAGCCATGAAAAGCGAAGCTTCCCCAAACAGGGCATTCAAGTGAGAGAGGGCTCCTTTGAGAGGGGGGGGGCAGAAATAGGGACCCAGAGAGGCCTGGACTGAGGGAGAAGTGGCTCTCCTCTCTGGGGAGAATCCGGTCTCTGGCCAGAGGAAGGAGCCTCTCGGCTGCCATAGGAAGAGACAGGCAGATGGATGGACAAAATAAATAAAAAATCCTTCTAGTAGCACCTTAGAGACCAACTAAGTTTGTCATTGGTATGAGCTTTCGTGTGCATGCACACTTCTTCAGATACCAATGCACGCGACCAACACGGCTACCTACCTGTAAGTTTTGTTTCGACTATGGCAGACCAACACGGCTACCTACCTGTAAGTAACTAGACGGATGGATAGACAGGCATAACATGGGCTGGGTCTGAGGCAGGAGAGGGAGAAGCCCTGGGAAGACCGTCTGAACCGGGGTCTCCTTTCCGTCAGGAGGGGAGAGGTATTCCCAAAGGAGAAGGGGATCCCCGAGGTTAGTGATCTTATTTGGGAAAATCTCAGCAGTGGCATTGCTAAGAGAGCCAGGGGAACTAGGTGGGCTGCCTTGTGCCTGTCCTCTGAGTGTGGTGTACTAAATTTACAGGACAAGAGACTATTGGAGAGGAATACATTAATTTAGCATTTTAAAGGGATTTCATGTATTTTAAAAATCCATTCTTTTTCTCTATTGCTGTGAACAGATGACTTGTCTTTCAAAAATACTGCTGTCTTTTAAGAAGTGCTGTTCAAGATGAGCCCTGGGGACTTTCAAGGTCAAGGATGACTTTCTTTACATTCCTATCGTGTCTTTTGACTCATGGGTCTTTTGACTCAGACATGCTGCTACACGGGTCTGACATGTGAAGAAAGAAGCCCAGAGTCCACAGACTATTGGAATCGCCCTGTTCAACACAGCCTGCTCTGCAGTTTGGGCTGCTCTGGCAACACAAGTTTAAACTGTAGAGTTCATCCACATTCCCACCATTGGTGCCTCTGAACTGGTCCAGCACCACTCTGGTTACCTGATGGGAATCTGTAGCTACCAAAGCTGTGGCATCCCTCTTCCATTCATGCCATGAGTCAGGTCCCCTCCCCTCCATCCCTGGATCACAATTTTATTGCCTTTTGGAACCATAGAATCATAGAATCACAGAGTTGGAAGATTCCTTCAGTAGCACCTTAAAGACCAACTAAGTTATTATTTTGGTATGAGCTTTCGTGTGCATGCACACTTCTTCAGATACACTGGAAACAGAAGTGTCAGACCCTTATATATATACAGAGGGTTGTGGGGGGGGTGGGAATGGGTGATGGGCTGATGGGAGTGGTAAACCTGTAGATGGCTGTTAACGGCTGCAGTTAGTCGGGGGGGGGGAAGCAAGGGCTGAGGCGCTAAAGAAAGCTTGATCATGCAAAATGAGATAAGAATCCGATGTCTCTATTCATCCCAGGTGGCTCCATGGTTTTAAGTTTGGTAATGAGTTCCAATTCAGAAACTTCTCTTTCCAGTCTGTTCCTGAAATTTCTCTGTAATAAAACAGCTGCTTTGAGATCTTGTATAGAATGTCCTGGGAGATTGAAGTGTTCTCCTACTGGTTTCTCTGTCTTATGGTTCCTGATGTCAGATTTATGTCCATTTATCCTTTGGCGTAGGGTTTGGCCTGTTTGTCCAATATAGAGAGCTCCCTTGCTTCCACCCCCCCCCCCCCGGACTAATTGCAGCCATCAGCAGCCATTAACAGCCATCCACAGGTTTACCACTCCCACCAGCCCATCACCCATTCCCACCCACCCCCACCACCCTCTGTATATATATAAGGGTCTGACACTTCTGTTTCCCGTGTATCTGAAGAAGTGTGCATGCACACGAAAGCTCATACCAAAATATAAACTTAGTTGGTCTTTAAGGTGCTACTGAAGGAATTTTTCTATTTTGCTTTGACTCAGACCAACACGGCTACCTACCTGTAACTAGAGTTGGAAGAAATGGCAAGGGCCATCAAAGCATTCCTGACAGATGCCTGTCAAGCCTCTGCTTAAAGACCTCCAAAGAAGGAGATTCCACCACACTCAAATGGAATTAAATAAAACAATTTATATGGCTTTTTGGGGTGAATTTCTGTGATTCAGAAAATGGGGTTTCTTTGCCTTATTATGATGCTGGGAGCCTAGGATAGCTTGTCTAATGGACATGGTACAGCGGTGTCAAAAGGTGCCTCTATCTACTTTCTGCTCCCTGGTTTCCTCCCTCACAGAATCATAATTTAATTTTTATGACAGCTTTCATAGCAATGTTGACAGCAGTCTTGAACTATTTTAAGGCAGGCAGGCTAACAATCTGTTGAAATAAATCATAATTTATGCAGCAGGCCACAGAGCTGAGGTGGTTGTCGCAGGTTCTGTGTGCGGTATCACGAGTGCGCAAGGAGGATCACCGGAGCCCCGTGATGCTGCTGAGGAGACAGAGGTGTGCCACAGGAATGCATGAGAAGAGGAAGGTGCAGGGGCCAGTAAGAGGAACAATGACCAGAATTTAAGCTTCAGGAATAAAAAGGAAATAGCATACTATATTGGGGCACTTTTGGGTATCATATTGATTGGGCTGGGCAGCTGGTGCCAGAGATGAGCTTATGGGGCAGGGAAGAGGGTTGGAGAATGCAGCCTCCCAAGAAGAAAAGGGCGAGGCTCAGGAAGGTGTCTCAAAGAGAGCATGGCAGCGCTGAAATGTTAGGTGTCGATTCTGACGCCAGGGCACCACCTCCTGGGTCATAGACCACACTGCAATTCCATTTTAAATAAATGCCTCCAGGATTAACACAGAAATTATGGCTAGAGGGGATGTGGTACGCTGGTTTGACAGCCACGGAGAGGAAGTCCCTACAGAGGGTGGTGAATACAGCACATGAGTTCACTAGATGACGTCGCAGGAGACCGCTGCCTTAGGAGAGCGAGGAAAATTCTCAGGGACGACTCACACCCCGGCCAGCACCTCTTTAATCTCCTACTTTCGGGCAGGAGATACAGAAGTATAGTCAGCCGCACCAACAGGTTAAAGAACAGTTTTTATCCGTGGGCTGTTGGGCTGCTGAATGGAAAAAATAGTGGTGCAATTGACTTCCAACAAGCACAGAGTGCAAACAAGACTGAATGTATATGGGGGTGGCGGCTCATTTAATTTCACTGCACACAGGCGGTGTAGTGACAATAAAGATTTGATGATGATGATGATCTAGTCTCCTAGCCTGTCCTTTTTCCTCCTTCCTTGCCACCCACATGGCACCCAAGTCCCTCACCGTTGTTTGAAGGCCAAGATGTTTTGGGCCTTGCAGTCAGACAAGGTGGCCAGACTGCCCCGCGTTTGGTGACTTAGAGGCAGGTGCAAATGGAGTTCAGGGGTTGGTGTGGTTTACCTACATTAGAGCTTTCTGGACTGGGCATTGCCAGTGTGAGCCCAGCGGCTGAGCTCATGGCATGCTTGCCTTGCCTTGCTGCCGTCTGAGAGTCAGGGAATACTCCATATTCCTTGCCATCCAGGAGAAAGAGGCAGCTCATACACACAAGAGTTGGGAATGTGGGCTCTGCAAATCTTCGTCAACCAGTCAGCGGTGGGCTAGAGAGTCAGTAAGAATAATCTCAGGGATTCAGTTGCTAATATCAATCCTGTTTGTCGTGATGCCTTTCGAAGAAACCATGACTTTTGAGTCCATTTCCCAGTCCCAACACTCCCTCAGTACAAAGCAGCATGCGTGCAAACCAGCCAAGGCCCACACCCGGCCTACCCAGGAGCCTAGCAAGTTTAGCTACTTTTAATCTCTTTAAAGTATTTTAGAATCAAGTGGTGAATACAGTGAGACCGATGGAATGAGCACCATGGAAAAGCCTGAAGCTCGGCATTGGATTACTTGCTCGCTTTCCACAGCAGCTTTTTTTCCCTCCTGGCTGGTACCTTGGACAGCGAATGGCTTGGCTGCTTTTCAGGCCTGGGCGGCCTGTGGAAGGTCCTGCCTGCTGAGCCCCAAGCAGGATTACTCAGGATGCTCCTCTTTCAGCTGCACCGGCAGAGGCTTAAAAGGAAGCTGACCCTCCCTGGGCAGCCTGCCTCAAGGGTCAGCCTCCCAGCCGGAAGAGGGGCCTGGACTGCAAAGGGGATTTGCTCCTTAAGGCACTGGAGAAGAGAAGGTTAAGGGTGATATGATAGCCATGTTCAAATATATGAAAGGATGTCATATGGAGGAGGGAGAAAGATTGTTTTCTGCTGCTCCAGAGAAGTGGACACGGAGCAATGGATTCAAACTACAAGAAAGAAGATTCCACCTCAACATTAGGAAGAACTTCCTGACAGTAAGAGCTGTTTGGCAGTGGAATTTGCTACCAAGGAGTGTGGTGGAGTCTCCTTCTTTGGAGGTCTTTAAGCAGAGGCTTGACAGGCATATGTCAGGAACGCTTTGATGGTGTTTCCTGCTCGGCAGGGGGTTGGACTGGATGGCCCTTGTGGTCTCTTCCAACTCTATGATTCTACAGTATGCTCTCCTCCCTCTTTCTGGGACTACCCAGGCCAACAGCAACAGCATTCAGTCTGACCTCAGGACTCTCAGCTTACAATCATGGAATTGTAGAGCTGGAAAGGACCCCAAGGGTCATCTAGTCCAACCTCCTGCACTGCAGGAATCTCAACTAAAGCATCCAAGACAGATGTCTATCCAACCTCTGCTTAAAAACCTCCAAGGGAGGAGAGTCCGCCACCTCCGAGGGCATCTGTTCCACTGCTGATCAGCTCTTACTGTCAGAAAGTTCTTCTTTCGTGCAACTTGAAACCATGGGTTCGGGTCTGATTCATCTGGTGCAGACTGTGCCCTGCGAAGCTGTCAACCTCCAGTACAAAGGTGTTTGTGTGCCCCGTAGAGACCATAGGTGTTTTAGGTGGTTGTCCCCAATCTATGGAGCTTTCTCCTCTTGAAAACCTGCCCTCCATCCAGCTACCTGTTGCCTTGGGGCTCTGCTTGTGAGCCTCATGATGGGGTGAGGATGCTGGGCTGGATGGGGCCCTCTTTGGTCTCATCTGGCAGGAAACCCAGAATCCTAGAACTGTGTCTTAGATGCTGGCTGGCAAGCCCACTTCTGCAGCAGTTGTTATTGGGTGTCCCACCCCCCTTCACAGTACCTAGAACCCAGTCCGGTGAAAGCAGGGGCCTCCCCTCTTCCTTTTCCCACTCAGGGGCACCAATGCAGAACAGCCCCGCTCCTGAGGCTGTGCCAGCCTCCCCTTGCCCACCCAGTCTTATCTGCCAAGCCCAACCCAATGGCTGTTGAAGAGAGAACTCGTATTCCTCGGTGGCACATTGAATTGTAGTGTGGTGGTTGTGTATAGATTTTTGCTTGTTCTTAGCTGTGTGCTGTCCCCCCCTTTTTAGCAGAAAGTTCAGGGGTCTCCCCTTACGTGCATTTGACTTGCACACAACCGCATATATGCATGGCACCAGGAAACAATAAATTGATTTAAACTGCAGAAAGGGCAGAAACTGCCCAAAATGAGCTGGAAACCTCTCTGCCTAAGGAAGTGAAGGCAAGGCCATTCAGAGGCCGTGCAAATGACCCAGCCTAATCTTTTTCTAATCCCACCTTGTGGTCCCCGAGTGCACCTTGTTGGTGCCTCAGAAGTCCTGGGCTGAGAAGTCTGGTCCCCTGGGGAAGGGCAAGAGGACGAGCGTTTGGGGGTCAGAGCCTGACGTTGGGGTGCCCAAGGTGTGTGAAAGATGCAAGCCGAGAAAGTCCTCATCTCTCAAACATCTTGTTTCCATGCACCTTCCACCTTTTCTAGACAACTTTTTGCTGGGGACTACTGAAAACCACCCAGCTGCTCCTCCCAGGCTGTAAAAGCTGACGGGTGTCCTAGTTTGCAAAGGACAGTCCTCTGCTTGAAGTTCTATGGGGCCCAAATCCTGGGCAGCAGATCAAGGTGTGTGTGTAAAGCTTTCATGAAGCTGCATCTCGCTGCCACCCAACCCTGTTTTTGTGGCTACAAAGCATGACTCTGGCTACCGTCCCTGTAATGTTGGTCGATGTTGCGTAAGCCACCCTGGGAAGATATGGAAGGGCCACCTTCCTCAGTCTTTGCTAGGGGAAACAGAGGCAAGGCCCTGGGGTGCTTACAATGGAGCAGGGGGGCTATTTGCTGTGCGGGGTGGGGGGGGCTGAGCACTGAGGCACCAGGGGAATAAGACCTTCCTTGTTCTCCCAGGACCATTAAACCCTTAAAGTGCTTCTCACATCTTTTATCATATTGACTAATTTCCCAGTTGAGAGGGAGTCCTCTCTGGTTTTCTTTTTTTGGCAAGGGGGGGGCGGGCAGGGGGGAGAGACAGTTGTGTGGCTTATGAGAGATTGTTTTGATTTCTAAGTGACAATCAAATCAAATGGCTTCCAGGTGCCTTTCTAGGGAGCCAAAGAAGCGTTTGAAACATCTTTCTCATCCTTCCTTCTCCCTCCCCACCCCCATGTGTGGTGCAACTCGAACCCGTGCCTTTTGCCCCACGGCACACGCAAACCTGGTGGTCCTTCACAGGACCTCTGACCTTGTCCCAAGAGTGCTAGACTGAGGGGGGGCTGTCTTAAAGTAAAATTAGTAACTAAGCAATCAGTGAAATAAATTTGTAGCTATAATAGATGCGGGTACTGCCTTGCTGCTAAACCCAGATTTAGTGCTTGGACTTGGTACGACATCCAGGCCTGGCAAGACTAGGCCTGAAAAGCAGGCACAAATCTCTCTTTAAAAGACACATTCCCAAACACAACCCGTATTTGAATTATAGTGGTTACTTGGCACTTTGTCTTCTGCTTAAATAGCAAACATTAAGCATGGAATCAGAGTTGGAAGGAACCTCAAGGGCAATGTTAAAACTCTGAGATATATCAATGAGGCGGCAATCAAGTCAGGGTAAGAGTCGCCAAAACGGAATGCCTAGCTGCCATTTAGAGGGGTGGTTGGCTCTAAAATTGTATTTTTCAGTACGACTTTTTGGTTCCTGAAATTCATTCCGATTGTGCAGATAAAATATCACGGTTTGATTTCTACAGGATGTTTTGCTGGTGTGTGAAAACAGGCAAGATCCGAGGATCCCCAGGCAGGCACCTCCAGACGGAGACATCAGGCGCCACCCTGGCACCTGGGCATCTTCTCTTGGTCACAATTGGCCAATAGCCAGGTGCCTGGTGAATTCTGAACGCTGCCCAAGGATCATGCAGGAATCTCAACCATATACAGTGTAACCTTGGTTTACGAATTTTCGGTTTGTGAACGCCGCGGACCCATCTGGAACGGATTAATTCACTTTCCATTACTTTCAATGGGAAAGTTCGCTTCAGTTTATGAACGCTTCAGTTTATGAACAGACTTCCGGAACCAATTCACCCATGCTTCGGGTTAAGTACGCTTCAGGTTGAGTACTCCGCGGACCCGTCTGGAACGGATTAATCCACTTTCCATTACTTTCAATGGGAAAGTTCGCTTCAGTTTATGAATGGTTACTCCACGGACCGTCTGGAACAGATTAATCCACTTTCCATTACTTTCAATGGGAAAGTTCAGTTTATGAACGCTTCAGTTTATGAACAGACTTCCGGAACCAATTGTGTTCATAAACCGAGGTACCACTGTATATGTAACTAAATAACATAGATCTCTGTAGAAACTGGGTGTTCTTTTAATGTCAACTGGGTAAGGGCAAGTTGTCAGAAGTAGATCCTTCTTTTGAAAGGAGTTTTACCAGCTGTAGCGGCCGGTCCCCGTAAAAAAGGAGAGTTGCCTTCTTCTGGGTGTGCAGAAGACAGCCTTCCCGCGGCCAGCAACCGAAGGGAGTGGATTCTCAGGCTCCACAGCCGTGTGAAGCATGTGGCCTGGCGGGTTCCTCCATCCCTTTTTGCGAGATGGACTTCTCTGCCAGGAGAGACCCCAGGGAGGCCTGCCTCTGCCCCGGCCTCCCAGCAAGAGCCACCCTGCCGCTCCCACAAACGCTCGGAGCACGAGGGCGACAAAAAGCACATGACGGCAGACAGGCTCCGGGGCTTTTTCGCTTTTCCTTTTTGCACAAAACAGAACATTTATTCAAGTGTTCTCCAGCACAAGTACATCAGCAAAGGAGCCTTTCCTTCTCCCGTGTCCTGGGCACAAATGAAGAAAAGAAAAAAACGCAAAGGATGGGATGGAGGCGGAACGGACAGACTTTCTAACATCTGCGGCACCATAGACCTTTTAATTATTTTTATAAAACAGCTATGTCACGAGCAATACTTACACAGAGATACAACAGCCTGCCCGGCGGGGGTGGAGAGCTGGGCCTCCCCCCCACCCCCACCCCACTTTCCACCCCTGGCATAGCAGAACCATACTCTGAAATGTACATTATTTATTTGTCAATAAATATAGAAGCAACCCTAAAAAAAAGAGGGGGGGGGGGAAGCGGCAGAAAGGATGGTGCATCCCAAAATCATCCTCGCAAATAAAAGTGAGGGGAGGGTGTTGCTGGGTGCAGGGGGGGGGCAGAGGCGGTCAGCGGCATGGAATGTCAGCGGGAAGGCGGCAGCGACGGCTGGAGAGCAGGGAAGGCGGCCGAGCTCTTCCAGGATCTTGACAAGATTTATTTCTTCAGCATGAATACATGATTTCCCACAAACAGTAAAAGCGTCTCAGCTACTTCAATGCCTAGGCTAAAACACATGAAATCTTTCCTTAAAGGTTTCAAGTACAAAGTTAAAATGCCTTTTTTTCTTTTCTTTTTAATAATAATATATAAGAGTAAAATAATAGAGCTCTTTTAAAACTCCACTACAAGAAAACAAAACAAAAAAAAACAGTCATTGTCCAGACAGCAGACTTAAGTTAACAATAGAGATTTGTGATAAAAGAGGGATTTTTTTTATTTTTTAGCACCTTAGTTGCCCCCATATCCTTCTGTGGTTGAGAAAGGAATTCAGGCAAGTGGGGGGGGGCAGTCCGGTTGCTCTGCTTTTCAGTCTAGGGCTGTGCAACCTGGTGGGAGGGGGGGGGCCTCTTTATCGCAAGAGGAGACCAGAGTCAAGCCACCCCCATCCTCCCGTATTCCTCTTGCCCCCCCGGGGGGGGGAGCAGGTGGATTCTGTAGCAGACAGCAAAACAGATCCAAGACGAATACAGCGGGACGCCGTTTTTTGGGGGGGGAGTTGGGGGGCTGAAAAGACAAAACAGACAGGAGGTTTTCCCGAGAGGCCACTTCCAGTTTGGGGAGGGGGTCTGGAGCGGATGGGGTGGGGGAGTTCCATGAAGCTGGGCTGCTCAGAAAGGGGGGGGCAGCAATTGGGGAATCCAGCTATTAATAGCTGAATTTGGGAATGATGTGGCCAGCCCCCCCCCCCGGCTGACAGTCACTGGAAGGCAGGCTCTGTGGGGAGGGGCTGCTGCCCCCTCCCCACCTTCGATTCTCCGCCAAGATAGCTTCCCCGGTCAGGGGCTGGGAGCGCCTGGGAAGGCCCCCCCCAGGGGACAGGTCATCGGTGGGAAGGGGCCCCAGATGTCCCACATAGCACCAAAGAAGTTAGACTGAAAGAAGCCCAAAGGGGGCCCCCTCCTTCCTTCCCTCCCTCCCTCTCCCACCCCCCTTGTGGCCAATGGGTGGGGGCCGTCGGGGGAGCGTCCAAAGTGTCACCTGCCTGGGGGGGGGGGGCTGGAGAGAGGGAGATGCCTACCTGCCCGGGAGGTGGCTGGGGGAGCGTCCTGCCAGACAGCCCCCTCCAGTGTCTCCCCCCCCCCCCGGCTTCCCCATCGGGTCCTGAGCGAGACCCCAGCACCTTTCACAGTTTGAGGGGAAGGGAGAGGAGGCCCCCCCCTGCCTGCCTGCCCCCCGCTTAGCACCGAGACCAGATAGCACCCCTGCCAGCTGCAAATGCTTCACCCGCTGGGGGAGGAAGTGGGGGGGAGGGGGGAGGGAGGGGGCGGCAGTCTCTCCCGCGGACCTGGGCCCCCCTGCTCCTGAGCTTTGCCTCAGCACCAAGCCGCTCCCTCCAAGAGCACCATGAACGCAGGGAAGACGGCAGGAGAGGGCGGAGGCTGGCCCCTGGGGAGGCAGAGGCGGGGGGCTGCGGGGGACCCATAACCCGGCTCCCCGTTAGCACCAAGGGCTTCGGGCCCTGCTGGGAGCCATCCCCACAAGCGGAAGGGAGAAGCAGCCCCCCAGGCGTCCGGGTGGGGTGGGGTGGGGCAAAGGCCGCTGCTCTCTGCACCCCATTGCCGCAAAGGACTAAAGTGCACACAATTGCCGAGGGGGGCAGAGCCCAGGGACCCTGGGAGGAGCTGCCCCTCAACCCTATATTTGTGGGGTGGGGCCTTGCAAAGGGTGGGTTTGGGGGGGCAGCCAAAGGGGGGGGGACAGGTAGCACAGCCGGAGCCTCTTCAAGCCAAAGCGGAGCCCTGCCCTTCACATCAGCCGCGGGTGGAAGGAGGCAGCCGCGGCAAGGACTCCCCCAAAGGCCCCCTGCGCTTGCGGAGGAATGGGGGAGGGGCGGGCGCCAAAGGACACCCCCTTTATCTACCTCCCTTCCCTCACGGACACCCCGCAGCTGAGCCTGCAGTTCCAGGGCCAGAAATGGAGGAAAGAAAGACCTCGGCCGAGTCGGGAGGTGGCCTCGCCGAGCGCCCGGACTGCCCGCTGGGGAGGACACCCAGAGGCGCGCGCCCCCCCTTGTGGGAAAGCACCAGTTTACGTGGGGGTCACTATTTGGGACACCGCAGAGGGTGGGTCGGCCGTGGCCCCTGGCCTGAGGGAGGGGTGGGGAAGCATTATTGCATGACACCCAGGGCCGAGAGAGGCCCCCGCCCCTGCTAGCCTGCCTGCCCTCCCTTTCTGAGAAGCCCCCCCCCCGGGGGCCAGCACACAGAGCCCCCCTTAAGCTGCCACGGGTGCCCCCTCTCCGTTGACGTAGAAGCACCATTTTGAAAGTCAGTTGTACAGCAGTAACAGTACCTTTTTTTATATATATATAGACATTTCTCTCATGTAACTCTCACATATATATAAACTGTAAACAAGAGGTAAGAGCGGCTGTAGGAGCTGGACTGGTCACGGTCTCCGGCCTGGTAGGCACCCAAATACTGTGGGGAGGGGGGGCAGGGTAGGAGAGGGCAGGGAGGGAGGGGCGGGCAGCTTCCGGGCCTGCGCTCCCACCCTCCACTGCAGGAATGGCGCTGGTAGACGCGAGGAGCCCCCCCCCACGGCACCCCCCTTTGTGCTCCTCGACTGAGCAGGGGCGAAGCTGTCGCCCCAAGGCCCACTCAGCTCTGGGCTCTCCTCCGTTGCGGCTGCCGCGGTGGCTGGCAGGGGGGTGTCACACGCCCGTGGGCGCCCGGACGGCCGGGCTCCACGCCTGCAGCTCAGCCGAGGAGAGGCGGAAACCTAACGGACGAGACGAAGCCGTCCAGAAAGAGCAGGAAATTTAAGGGTCACCAACAGAAAAGGGGGGGCGGTTGGTTGGACTGGGGTGGTTTGAACCAGGGAGAGGGTGGGCAGGTGGAGACCCTCCCATGGGCGGGTGGGGGCCCGTCCTCTCCCTCCCTCCCTCTCGCCCACCAGCCACCACCCCCTCCTCTCTGGTGCCCCTTCTCTTCTGTTCGGGGGGGGGGTTGTGTTTGAGACGCCTCCTCCTCCTCCTCCTCCGCTTTGCCAGTTCCGAGGGCGGGTGTCTCTTTAGACGCAGGCAAAGTACTCCTTCAGGGGGGCAAAGAGGTGGCGGATCACTGGCACACTCCAGGAGCGACCCAGGAGTCTCTGCCTCGCCAGGCGGCTCATGTTGGAGACATCGGTGTAGTGGACCGGAAAGCCAAAGACCCTGCAGGGGCAGAAAGGGGGCAGGCGGGCGGGAGGGGGGGGCAGTCAGCACCCGGAGAGGAGGCCCATATGCAGGGAGCCCCCAGACCCACCCAGCCCACCCCCTTCGCAAGGCAGGCAGGCACCTCCACAAGAGCACCCACCTCTCCATCTCGGTGCACCACAGAATGTCTTCCTTCTCGTTCATGAAGACGGGGAAATGCTGGTCTTTGCCTTGCTTGATGGAGTTGGAGCGAGTGGTGATGGTTCGCACTTTGCTGAACTGGGCAGGAGCACAGAGGGCGGAGGCAAGGTCAGCCCGGGGGGGGGGAGCTGCATGACGTCCACCCTGCCGCCCTCCCTCTCCGCAGTCCCAGCCCAGGAAGCAGGCGCCTGGCCTCTCTCAGATCCCACTTTGCCTGACCCCTCTCTGCCAGGGGTCAGCAAACATTTTCAGCAGGGGGCCGGTCCACTGTCCCTCAGACCTTGTGGGGGGGCGGACTATATTTTTTAAAAAAATATGAACGAATTCCTATGCCCCACAAATAACCCAGAGATGCATTTTACATAAAAGGATGCATTCTACTCATGTAAAAAAAACATGCTGATTCCCAGAGTGTCCGGGGGCCGGATTTAGAAGGCGATTGGGCCGCATCCGGCCCCCGGGCCTTAGTTTGGGAACCCCTGCCCTCTGCCCTGGCTTCCTCAGGGGACTCCTGTTGCCCCAACTCTGACTGGCAAATGCAGGGGGCACTAGAAGCCTCCAGCAGAAGCGCTGGAGAATAAGCCCTTGGTATAAGGAGAAGCTGCTGGATCAGGCCCATGGCCCTTCAAATTCAGCCTCCTGTTCTCACAGGGGCCAAGCAGGTGCTCCAGAGGGAAACCCACAAGTGGGAATCGAACACAAGGGCAACTCTCCCCTCCAGCCGGGATCCAGGGGGCATGGCTGCCTTGGACTGGGGAGACTAGGAGTCTCTCATAGCCCTCTCCTCCTCCTCCATGAACTGGCCTGGTTCTCTTTGAAAGCCATCCAGGTGGGTGGCCTTCGCTGCCTGTGAGGTCCGACCACTTCGTGACTCCCTCCCTCCTTCCTTCCTGAACTAGAGACCCTTTCCCCTCCTGCCCACGCCCCCGGCCCCCCCACTCACCTTGGCTATCCTGCCATGCTCCAGACACTCTTGCAGTTCCAACTTGTCATTCACAGTTGAAGCCAACGGCCTGCAGGGGAAACAAGACAACTGATCAGCCCAGAAGAGGGGGGGTCCCAGGAGCCTCAACGCCCCTCCCTGCAAGACTCCCACCTCCCGGGCCACAGCCTCACACCTTCGCCCCCCCCAGCCCAGCCCCCTCCTCACAGATGTGTGCCAGAGGAGTTGGCAAGCGGGCTCAAGTTTTAACCCATTATTATTATTATTATTATTATTATTATTATTATTATTATTATTTCCTCCTCTCTGTCCCAATGCAGGCAGAGTGAGGGTTCTGGCAGGACCTCACCGCTTCCTCGGCAGTGGCAGGTTTCTGGGTGTTGGCGCCAGACCTCTGACCAACCTGTTCATGCCGGGCAGGTTCCCCCAGAAGTAGCGGGCTCTGTGCGCTGCCGAAACCTCTTTGGCATCGATCATCACCGGGTTGGACTGCAGCCGAGAGAGAAAGGGGGGGGAGGAGGCAGGGTGTCACAAGGTGGGCGGGGCGTTGCAGGGCTGCCATCCACCCCAGGCAGAGCTGCGCTTTGGGGAAGGGGCAAAGCTCAGTGGTACAGCGCCCGCCACTGCTTCCTATGCCCCTATACCAGCCTCGTCCTGCCCACCCGACTGACTCATTGAGCGGAAGGCACCATGCAGTTTAATCTAGAACCGAATGAGGTTGTACCGGACGGTCCTCGGTGCCCCTTCTCGCTCCCTAGATTCCCCTAGATTCCATCCTTTGCTCTCTTTCCAATCGCCCTCCCCTGGAGCAAATCTCCATTTTGCTCGCTGGCAAGAACGTATTTATTACTGCACAGGTTGCAAAATTTGCCTTGGCTGCAAGTAAGTTGAGAGCCAGGCACCAAGACAAGAATCACAAGGGGGAGTGTGAGAAGCGGAGAGCTTCACTTATGCAGTTGCAAGGTTTGTATGTCTGCTTTGGCGCTGTTGTTATTGTTCAGATTTAAATCAATTATTTGTATTCTATGCATTGTGACCGATTGTGGCGGCTTATAGCTTTTAGCAATAAAGATTTCATTCATTCATTCAATGCCCTGAGCATGGGTAGGCAAACTAAGGCCCGGAGGCCAGATTCGGCCCAATCGCCTTCTAAATCCAGCCAGCGGACGCTCCAGGAACCAGCGTGTTTTTACGTGGGTAGAATGTGTCCCTTTATTTAAAATGCATTTCATTTAAAATGGGTTATTTGTGGGGCATAGGAATTCGTTCATTTTTTTTTCCTTTCAAAATATAGTCCGGCCCCCCACAAGGTCTGAGGGACAGTGGACCGGCCCCCTGCTGAAAAAGTTTGCTGACCCCTGGCTGTGTCTGACAACCCCGATTCAATCCTGGAACAGAGCATTCAGCTTCTCGGACGGAAACTCTTAAACCAGCTCATTTCTGACCTGGCTGCCGTGTTCACCCCTGGGGTGCTAACATTCTGGATTCCCACAGAACAGAGAGAGGCGGCCAGATGTTGCCCCCTCCCTCAGATACTGCCACCTCCCCAAAGCCCCAACATTCAGCAGGAACAATCGACAAGGATGACAGGAGGCCAATTGCCTCCAGAGAGACACAGAAGTCACATTGATACCCCGATTTTCCTTCAAGGAGCACCGGGTGGCCTACATGGTTCTGCTCCTCCTCATTTAATCCCAACAACCCTGCGAGGTAGGGGAGGCTGAGAGCCACCTGCTGAGCCTTTCCTGGAAGAGTGGGGGATTTGAACCTGGTGCTCAGCCACTCTAACCGCTAGGCAAGGCTGCTTTTCCAGCTCCGGCATGTGCAAGATGTGCCTGGGATACAGCAGTGGTGCCTTGGGAGATGCTGCCGTTCCTGTTCCGGCTGCTTTGGCTCAGATCCGGCACGTTCCCCCAGGCTGCTCCTCACTCTCCCGCCCAGGGACATTCAGGAGCATTCGGAGGGCGGGCAAGGAGGAAAGAGAGCTGCCTGCCCGCCTGCCCACCCGCCTGCCCACCCTCTCACCTCCAGGAAGCGAGAGATGTCTCTTTTGTCGCTGACGCCCATCGCCACCACGTTCTCAAAGAGCCAGAAAAAGGGCCGCTCGTCTCCCTCCTTGGGCCGGGCCTCGTGCAGCAGCCGGTAGAACTCAAAGAAGAGTCGGCCCGTGCCCTCTGGGGTGGGAGGGGAGGAAGACCGCAATGAACGGGGGTTCAAACCCAAGACCAGCCCCCGAGACACAAACGCTCCCTTGGCAAGCCCTTCTGGCCCCCCTTCTGTGCTCACACTCCAGGCGATAAAGGGTGCGAAGGAATCCCCTTCTCCAGCCCTCTAGGCAAGGGCAGGGCAGGGCAGGGCAAAGACCCCTGGGCAGGTAGGTCCAGTCAAAGGCGACTCTGGGGTTGCGGCGCTCATCTCGCTTTCAGGCCAAGGCAGCTGGCGTTTGTCCACAGACAGCTTTTCCGGGTCACGCGGCCAGCAGGACTAAACCATTTCTGCCGCGACAGGACACTGTGACGCAAGCCAGAGCGCATGGAAATGCCATTTACCTTCCCGCCGCAGCGGTACCTATTTGTCTACTTGCACTTTGTCGGGCCTTCGGACTGCTAGGTGGGCAGGAGCTGGGACAGAGCAACGGGAGCTCACCCCTTCGTGGGGATTTGAACCTGCGACCTTCCAATCGGCAAGCCCAAGAGGCTCAGGGGTTTAGACCACAGCGCCACCCACGTCCCTAGGCAAAGGAAGACCCTAACCCTGGGGGTCACAGCTAGCAGTGACACAGGTGATTTAAATGGCTTTGAGGTAGTTGGGAATGTTTAGCCTGGAGAAGAGGGGACGGAGAGGCGATCGGAGAGCCACCTTCAAAGATGTCAAGGGCCGTCAAATGGAAGAGTGAACAAGCTTATTTTCTCCTCTGGAGGATCGGATTTGACCCAATGGCTTCAAGTAACAAGAAAGGAGATTCCAACTAAAGGAGAGCCTTGGGAGGTGGTGGCCTCTCCTTCCTTGGAGGTGTCTAAGCAGAGGTTGGGTGGCCACCTGTCAGGGGTGCTCTAGCTGAGATTCCCGCATTGCAGGGGGTTGGACTAGATCAGGCCTTCCCAAACTTGGGTCTCCAGCTGTTTTGGGACCACAACTCCCAGCAACCCTAGCGAACGGGACCAACGGTCAGGGAGGATGGGAACTGTAGTCCCAAAACAGCCGGAGACACAAGTTTGGGAAAGCCTGGACCAGATGACCCCCACCCAACAATTCTATGACCGCGTGAGCCCCAGCAGGGACCGGGAGGGGGGGGGGCACCTACCGTAAAGGCCTTTCCTGGCGGGGTTGACGATGGAGAGGTCGTTGCAGGGGCTGCCTCCAATCACTAGGTCGAAGGGCCCCCACTCCTGTATCTGCAGTGCGGAAGGAGGCGGGAGCGTCAGAGGCGGGAGGGGCGCCCCCTGGGGCTGGGGTCCTGGGCCAGCCTCAGCGACACAGAGGGAGGGGAAGCCGCCCTCCCCCCCTCCCCAGAGTTCCACGTACGTGTTTCTGGGTGACATTGCGGACGTCCCCAACATACATGATCTTGCCCTGGTGTCGCACCATCCCAACCGTGATGGAGTCCTCGCACACCTCCGAGGCGATGTAGCGCTCCACCTGGATGCCCAGGTCCTTCAGCACCAGGAGACCTGGAGGTGGGGGGGGGAAGAGTCACAGCTGTGCAAAGGGGGGGGGCCTGCACCCCAGCACGGCCCTCGCTTCTGGGAGAGGGGCGGGGCTCACCTGTGGCAATGCCGTCAAAGAGCGAGAGCACCCGGATGGGCTTCCTCTTCTCGGCGGGGACCGGCGGGTAAAGCTTTGGTGGGTCCTGCAAAGATGCAGAGAGACAGGACGTTGGGGCGAGCAAGAGAGGAAGGCAGGGGACTCCAGGTTTTTTTGGGGGGGGGGGTGTAGTAGAAATTACAGTACAGCAGGCCTGCAACTCAGGCGGGGGGGTTGTATGCTGGAGATTTGTGTGTCCGGGCAAATTTGTGCAAAGACCCCTGGAATTCCCCCAGCGGAGGGAAGGTTGTGCGAGGCTTCTGGGAGATCTCATGGGGCCAGCAGAGATCTTGCAGGCCAACCAATGCCTCTACAAAGCTCCATGCTTCTTTTGGACATCGGGATATATCCATATACAGTGGTACCTTGGTTCTCAAACGCCTTGGTACTTAGAACCCAAATATTGCAAACCCGGAAGCAAGTGTTCCGCTTTGCAAACTTTTTTCGGGAGTCGAACGTGCTCCGTTTTGAGCGTTAAGCTGAGATCTGTCTGTTTTTACTATTTATTATGGCTCTTTTTTGTTTTGTTTTTGTGACTGTGTGGAACTCATTCCAGCTACTGATTGATCGATTGATTGTGTGACTGCAGTACATTGTTGATTGCTTTCATTTTATGGATCCATGGTCTCGTTAGATAGTAAAATTCAAGTTAAATAATAATAATAATAATAATAATAATAATAATAATAATAATTTATTTATACCCCACCCATCTGTCTGGGTTTCCCCAGCCACTCTGGGCGGCTTCCAACAGAAAAATAAAACACAGTGATCTATTAAACATTAAACGCCTCCCTAAACAGGGCTGCCTTCAGATGTCTTCTAAAAGTCTGGTAGTTGTTTTCCTTTTTGACATCTGTTGGGAGGGCGTTCCACAGGTTAGGCGCCACCACCGAGAAGGCCCTCTGCCTGGTTCCCTGTAACTTGTCTTCTCGCAGCGAGGGAACCGTCAGAAGGCCCTCGGTGCTGGACCTCAGTGTCCGGGCAGAACGATGGAGGTGGAGACGCTCCTTCAGGTATACTGGACCGAGGCCATTTGCTGTTTTAGGGGTTGTTTTTAAAAGTCTGGCATGGATTAATCAATTTTGCACTACTTCCTATGGGAAAGGGCGCTTTGGTTTTGGAATGGACTTCCGGAACGGATTAAGTTTGAGAACCAAGGTACCACTGTATTGCCATGTTTAGCTGGTGATATATTGCAAGGCTGAAAACCAAATCTTGCCCAGCCCAAATTCAGGATGTGTCAGCAATATCTGTGCAGGCGAATGTCAGCCTTGCGTGAGCCTGATGGAGGGGGGAGGCCCCCTCTTCTCCTCTCCCTCCTGTCCGTTCCCAGAGAATGCGACTGGATTTCTACGCATGTATAAAGCGAAGGCCCCGGAATGCCATTCTGCAAGCATTTCATTGCCCTGAGACCTCCGGGTATCGGGCGGTATATAAATTCAATGAATAAATAATAATAAAAGCCCGTTCAATTTATAGGCCTGGAGCTTCCCTTGCGTGGCTTCCCTGCCGGCCGCTGCTGTGCTAAATTGCCTTGAGCATCACAACGGAATGAATCCACTCTTGCGCTCAGGTGCAGGGCCTCTGGCCGGGCAAGACAAGCGGCTCCCCAGAGGCCATGGCAGGGCGCAAGGGCCTCCTGAACCATCCTGGCAACAGGGCACCCCAAGACCCGCCTTATCCCGCCCCCCCGCACTTACAAACTCTTGGTCGTGGTTGTTGGCGAAAAACATCTGGAGGCGCGAGGGCCAGTCATCCCGCCGCCGGAGCAGGCCGTAGATGCCCTTGTGCCCACACATGTAGCAGTTCCAGGGGTCTTCCTTGATCGCTGCCTGGGCAGCGCCAGGGCCCACCAGCAAGTCCACGCACTCCACACAAAAGCACCTGCGGGCAGAGTCCAGCCGTCAGCGCTCCGGCCCAGCAGGCACGGGACGAGGGAGGGATTCCTGACTCTGGCAGTCTGCCCCCCACCCCAGAAGCTCTGGTTCGCTCCATTTCCTGTGGGATCACCCTGGCACTGACGGGCAGGGGTCCCTCCCAGGCCTAGCTCGACCCAGACCCAACTGCTGCGTGAATCTTTCCTTATCCCTAGCTTGAATGTTAGAAGATTCGGGACGGATAAGAGAAAGCCCTTCTTTGGCAGCGCCTAGTTAAACTGTGGAACTCCCTCCCACATGAGCTTGGGTGGATTTCAAAGAGGATGGGACAAATTCATGGAGGAGGAGGAGGAGGAGGAGGAGGCTATCGATGGCTCCTAGCCAGGACGGCTCTGCTCTGCTTCCATATAGTCAGAGTGAATAATGTTTCTGAATCCCAGTTGCTGGAAACTGCAGGAGGGGAGGCTTGCTCTTGGGCTCGGATCCTACTTGTGGGCTTCCCTGTGGGGTGTCTGCTTGGGCCATGGGGCTGGTCCAGCAAGATTTCCTTGCAGTCTGGTTCCCTGCCTGCTTCTGCGTGAAGCAGGGCTTCCCCTTGGCAGCCGTCTCCCACGCATGGGTCCAAGGGAAAGCAGACCCAGCTCCCTCCTCCCGGCAGGCTCCTTCCTCAACAAGCAGGAAGAGGGACACAAATATATAATAATAATAATAATAATAATAATAATAATAATAATAATAATAATAATAATAATAATACAGTACTACCTCGGGTTACGAACGCAATCCGTTCCGGGTCGCAATTCGTAACCCGAAAAGGTCGCAAACCGAGCGCGCGCTTCTGCGCATGCGCAGGACGCGCGCCGAAAACACTTCCGGGTTTGCGGAGTTCGTAACCCGAACTGTTCGCAACCCGAGCGGTTCGTAAACCGAGGTACGACTGTAATAATAATAATAATAATAATAATAATAATAATAATAATAATAATAATAATAATAATTTATTTATACCCCGCCCATCTGGCTGGATTCCCCCAGCCACTCTGGGCAGCTTTCAACAGAGCATTAAAAACAGAATAAAACATCAAACATTAAAAACTTCCTTAAACAGGGCTGCCTTTAGATGTCTTCTAAAAGTCAGAGAGTGGTTTATTTCCTTGACATTCCTTGATGGGAGGGCGTTCCACTGGGCAGGTGCCACTACCAAGAAGGCCCTCTGCCCGGTTCCCTGTAACCTCACTTCTTGCAGCGAGGGAACCGCCAGGTGTGGAACCCTCCCTCTTAGCCCCCCCCCCATCCTTTGGCTCACCTGCAGCAGTTGTTGTTGCCACACATGAGGACTTCGCGGCCCCCACAACAGATGGTGCAATAGGACTGGTAGCCGTCATCGTCATACTGGTAAGCGCATTCCAAAAAGCAGTTCTGGTTGTGGGGTGGGGGGGACAAGGAGAGAGGAGTGAGGGGGGCCTTCTTGGCGCTGACTAGTCAGCTGCGATTGCTGCCTCGCAGGGGGTTGAGCTAGATGGCCCTCAGGGTCCCACTGAACTCGACAATTCTACGGCTCCATGCCAAAGCCCTTTGCAACACACTTAGCGGGAAAGGCGCTGGCTGCCCTCTTACAGGTGGGGCACAGGCAGAGAACAGAAGCCTCCCTCTCCCCTATGGGCTCCTGCCACCCTCACCCGCCCCCCCCCCCAGCAACCCACTCGCTGCCTCCTCCCTGCAGGCGATGACAAGATCTCCATTATTGGCATTCTGGCACCTCGACGCCTACCTTGCAGTTTTGGCACATGCCTCCGTTGAAGAGGGGGTGCTCCAGGGTGACGTTGAGGCTCCCGCAGGAGATGCAGATATCTGGGGCGGGGGGACAGGGGCAAGGGGAGAAGGGTTAGGGCGGGCGAGGGAAGGGAGAAAGGAGCTGCCCCCTGGCCTCCCCCCCACCTTGCAAGTACTAACCCCCACCCCACCCGTGTGCCTATCTGCAATGTTCCCCCTCTTCCAAAGGCACACCCAACAACCTTTGGACCGGACCCCGAACATTACGGCCCCTCCTGCTGGACCGGACGGAGCTGGCAGCTGCAAGGGGGGGGGCACAAAAGACCCTCCGCACTGAGTGACTGCCACTTACGAGGCGGGGGGGGGGAGGACGCACGGACCCTCCTCGACCCCCTGCCAGGACCCTGTGGCTTCTGGAGCCAGGGGGAAGGTAGCATCTCTTGAAGGGAAGCGCTGAAAGCGGACATGGAAAATTGACCCCCCCCCCAAAAAATGCATGCACCCCGAGGCAGCAAGGGCACAGGCTCAGGCTCACCTTCAATGTTCCTGCACTTCTGCCGGACATCGAAAACAAGACGCTCTGTGGATGCAAAAGGGGGGGGGGAGAGCGGTGAGCAGTGGGCAGATCCTGGCAAAGCAGGAGGCTGGCCTCCATTTCCGTTATTTAGAAAAATATTTATATACCGCTGCTTCCTGGAAATCTATAGCAGCGGTTTGCAACCACAGGAAAGCGCAAAGCCATACATAAAAAAGTTGTATTTATCTTGTTTTTCAAAATATTCATTACACCGCTGTATCATAGAAATCTATCACAGCGGTTTACACCAATATCAAACCATAAAGACATACAGGAAAAGACTTAAAAATTAAAAAGTTTTTATGAAGATGGGATACAGTGGTGCCTCGCTAGACGAAATTAATTCGTTCCGCGGGTCTTTTCTTATAGCGAAAAATTAGTCTAGCGAATCCCATAGGAATGCATTGAATTTTTTTTGAATTTTTTTTTTTGCCCATAGGAACGCATTAATTGAATTTCAATGCATTCCTATGGGAAACCGTGATTCGCTAGACGAATTTTTCGTAAAACGCATTCTTCTAGCGAGGCAAGCTCCGCTCGAAAAATCCTTTCGTTAAGCGGAAATTTCGTTAAGCAGGGCATTCGTTAAGCGAGGCACCACTGTATTGGCAGGCTGGAAGATGATCAGGGATTGGGAAGCTGAGTCTTATGAGGAGTGGTTGAAGGAGTCGGGGATGTTGAGCCTGGAAAAGAGGAGAGTGATAGGAGATAGGAGAGCCATCTACAAATATCGCTGTCACCTAGAAAAGGAAACAATCTTGTTGTCTCCTGATTTAGAGGGTAGGACTCAAACCCATGGCTTCAAGTTGCAAGATAGGAGATTTCGACTAGGCATACGGGAAAACTTTCTGACAGTGAGCTCTGTTGGACAGTGGAACGGTCTCCCTCGGGAAGTGGTGGGACTCTCCTTCCTTGGAGGTTGTTAAGCAGAGCTTGAATGGCTGTCTGTTCTGGGTGTCTGAGCTGAGATTCCAGCCTTGCAGGGGGTTGGACTGGATGACCCCTGGGGTCCCTTCCAACTCTACAGTTTTATTTCAGGGTCCCGGGCTGCCCAAAGGAACAGCCGGCAGGGTCTCTCAACCCCACTGCCCCCCAGCACAGTGCTGGCCTCTTTGGGACAAGGACTCCATGCCAGAGATGCCAGGAGGGGCGGAAGAGGAGGCCAAGGGGCGGGGGGGGGCAGGAAGGTAGCCCAGGGGCTTCACCAGGGCGCAGGTGACAAAGCATAGAGGCAAGAAGGGCCCCCCCCCACATGCCCTGCATCCCAGAAGGGGGGAGACAGGGATGGAGCCAAGCCCAGCGCTGGCTGCACAGGGAGAGAGGACACACTTCTGGGGGAAAGCCCTGCTCTAACCACTGCTCCACGCAGCCTCCTAGAACACCTCAACACCCTAGTTCTGTGCGGGTCTTTCTCTGCACAGGAGGAAACGGGGGCAGCTACTCCAGCAAGGAGAGGAGGAGGGGACACCCCCAGATGGAGTGGGGTACAGAGGACCAGGACCACAGGTCTGGCCGGCTTCTGCCCTACGGTGCCTCCCCACTGCTCCTGCCCCCCAGAAGCAGCTGGGCCATTAAAGTGGTTCATGCGGCACAGGCTTCAACTTTGGAACTCCCTGCCACAGGAGGCAGCCAAGCGAGACGGCTTTGAAAGGCAAATGAACGGAGGAGGAGGAGAGCGCCACTCTTGTGTTCGGATCCTGCTTGCAGGCTCCCCACAGGCCTCCAGGAGAGCTGCGTTGGCGAGAGCGAGGCGCTGGCAAGTCCAAGGTTGCAGGTTCAATCCCCAAATGGGGAGAGCCGCCTCTTCCTGCATTGCAGGGGGGATGACCAGGTGACCCCCTTGGGCCTGACCCAACAGATCCTTCTGATGGTCCTGCATCAGAGAAAGCGGGGAGCCTCTCAGACAAGCAGCCCCCCCCCCCGGGTCCCCGGCTGACCTCTGGTGCGCTCGTCAATGATCTCCTTGATCTTGGGCTTCTCCGCTGTGCTTTTCCTTGGTTTTTTGGCGGGGGGAGGAGGGGCGTAGGCAGCGGCTTCCGGCTCCACCCACATCTCTGTGTAAACTTCTTTGTAGGGGTTGCGCTCCTCTGCAAGGGAAGAACGGGGATCGGCGGGGCGTTACATGCAGGCGAGGGGGGCAAGTCCCGAGTGCGAATCTCGATCCCTTGGGTGAGAATCTCCTCTCCTTGCTCTCACCAGGCTTCGGGGACAGGAACCCCCAGGGTCTGCCTGCCCGCCTGCCCCAGAGACCCCCCCCCAGCCCCCAATCTCCCCAGTCCCTGCCCCACTTCCTCACCTTCTGGCGGCTCCAGGCCCTTGGGGCCAGAGGGCTGGAAGCCCCCCAAGGCCCACTCAATCATCTGCTTGTTCTGGATCTCCACCACTTTGGACGTGTCGGTCTCATCGTTCTCCGGGCAGGAGGGGAAGATCTTGCCTGACCGGCTACTGGCCACCTGCGGGGGCAGAAGGGACAGTTCTCCTAGTGGGTAGAGCACCTGCGTGCATGCAGAAGGGCCCACACGCCAAACCCCCGATGCGGCACCCTACCTGAAGGAAACATATATAATCCTACTTTGACCTATTACCTGAACGCTTTTCTATCCTGATATGCTTATAAGTTGGGATTCTGTGTAACCATTTATGCCTTAAGACTGTGCCTTGTAAGAAATCATATTACAATGTGCTCTTGCGGCTTAGAGCTGAATTAGCAGAACAACACATCTAGCTAAACAGATGGCCCAAAGAGGAAGTCCGTAATGTCAGATAGTTCCAGGGTGTTGGGTGAAACAGGGTGTCTGCAGTTGAGCCTGGGGGCCTGAAATATATCTGGGATCAGGAGATTGAGGGACGCGGGTGGCGCTGTGGGTTAAAGCAGAGGGTTGGCGGTTCGAATCCCTGCAACGGGGTGAGCTCCCGTTGCTCGGTCCCAGCTCCTGCCAAGCTAGCAGTTTGAAAGCACCTCAAAGTGCAAGTAGATAAATAGTAGGGTGCATAATTGTTCCATATAATTTTTTCAAAACCGTTGGTTTTTCATGTAAATTATCAACATGTTTTATCTTAAATAAATACTGAAGAAAACAATAGTATGCAACTATTATTGCTCTACACAAAACCTAAAATTTATGTTTATTAGTTCACAATTTAACATACTGAGAATTAAAAGAGTCAGATTCCTATGTTTTTAGCACTCGTAGTGAGGCAAAATTTCAATCTGTAGGAGCAGGGTCTAAATATTAACCGATTTGTCCCAAATTTGAAATTTGACTATGTTTATACCATACGCCTGAGATAAGATCAAGGGAGGAAACATTTCCGAAGTTTTTTTTTAAAAGACCCAGCCTAATAAATAGGTACCGCTCCGGCAGGAAGGTAAACAGCATTTCCGTGTGCTGCTCTGGTTCGCCAGAACCGGCTTAGTCATGCTGGCCACATGACCCGGAAGCTGTATGCCGGCTCCCTCGGCCAGTAAAGAGAGATGAGCGCCGCAACCCCAGAGTCGGTCACGACTGGACCTAATGGTCAGGGGTCCCTTTACCTTTAAAGCTAAATTAAAGGCCTACTGGGGTAACTGGGGGAAAGTTAAAAGTGCACCAAAGGTTGGTACAAGAAAGCAGAAGTGAATCCCCACACGAGGACACAGGTAGAAGGAGGGATTCTGAGGCTGTCCGATGCTCATTGTCTTGATGCTTAATGCAATACAGTGGAACCTCGGTTTACAACTACCTCTGTTTACGAACGCCTCCGTTTACGAACGTCGCGGACCCGGAAGTGCTTACATCCGGGTTCCGCGGAGTCGGATGCGCAGATTGCTTCTGTGCAGCTCGCGCATGCGCAGAGGCGATCTGCGCAGCGCGTGCGTGGAAGCACTCTATCAGCGCTTCGCGCATGCGCAAAAGCGTGCCTTCCGGGAGCGGATGCCTCCGTTTATGAACGCCTCCATGGAGCGGATTGCGTTCGTAAACCAAGGTTCCACTGTATATGAATATGTAATATCTGATAAACCTATAAAACCCCTGGACACCCATTGACTTTCTGAGGTTACTCACTGAACCTTTATTGCTCAGCAATAAACCTTACTCTCAATTTCTCCACAATTGCGTTTGTGATGTTTGAGAACCAACTGAACTAAGGTTCCCAGGTTCCACGCTACGCCGACAGCAGCATCTCCCTGCCTGGAATCTTGGAGAGCGGCTGCTGCCAGTCAGAGCGGACAATACGGAGCTCGGTGGGCTCAACGGTCAACGCAGGCTGTTTCCTACGCTTCTGTGGCAGCTGCTTCAGGGTGGGGGTTTGGCTGGCAAAGATGCCCCCACTGGACCCTCTGTTGCGCCCCCCCAACCTCTGCAGGGGAGCCTGGGCTTTCTCCAACCGACTTGTGGGTGCATGTGAATCTGCCCCCCGGCCTGGCTGCTGTGGACCCTGCGGGGAGCAGTTTCCCCCCCCCCCCACTGGTTTAGCCTCTGTTTGCCTTGCCTCCACATGCGGCCTCAAGGGGGTGGAACTAGGAGACCCTTCCGACCTCAATATGTTGTTTTTCCCAAGGAAACCCCTTTTCTTGCTCTGTGCTTCTGGCAGAGATGGATGTGGGGCAGCTGGTCTGTGGGGGGCGCTTGTCCTTTTAGAGGCTTCCTACCTCCCTGCAAATAGGGACCAGGAATGCTGGCCAGGTGGGAGATGTGAACAGGGGGTGGGTGGGTGGGAGACAGAGTCAGGCCTTACCTGCAGCACCTCATAGATGGCTTTGCGGTACATGGGCTGCTTGCTGTACGTGGCCTGGTGGAAGGCGTTGGAAAAGGAGCTGAGCGGAAGCAGCTTCTCCACACAGACCTGCCAGAAAGAGAAGACGGGGGGAGGCATGGGTGAAGATGCAGAGCACTCCCCACAAATCCCACAGGCGGTCCAGGCGGCTGGGGAGGCCGCCTTCTTCACCCCCTTTTGGAAAATACGTTAGAATGAGGGCGGGGTGGAGTTTGTTAGGGTTAGAAAGCAAAGTGGAGCTGCGGAACTCCCTGCCACAGGAGGCAGAGACGGCCCCCAACTCGGATGGCTTCCAAAGAGGACTGGACAAGTTCATGGAGAGGGGAGAGGACCCTCGATGGCTCTGAGGCAGGATGCAGGCAGCCAGGCTCTGAATTCTAGAATTGCAGGAGGGGAGACGGGGGCTCTTGTGTTTGGGCCCCTCTTGCGGGTTTGCCTTTGGGGCACCTGCTTGTCCCCTGTGGGAAGAGGACGCTGAAGCAAATGGGCCCCTGGCCTGATCCTGCAGCCTCTTCTTTCATGCAGAGGACCCTGCCGGCCTCCAGGGGCTCAGGCCAGAGCAAGCAGGAGCTTCCTCGCCCCCGGCTGCCCGCTTGGCTCCCTCCCCCCCCCAAGCCCGCCTGCATCCCCCTTGGCCACTCACCACAGAAAACTTCCCGTCGCCAAACCACATCACCCAGCGCGTTCCCTCGGCGGCTCGGCTCCTGCCCGTCATCCACCAGGACACGATGCGTCCCGGCCACCAGGAGAAGCCCCGCAGTTTCCCCCAGACCAGCTCCCCGATCCCAAAACCCCGGCCGTCCTGCCGTGGGGAGGAAAAAGAAGAGACCAAGGTTTTTTGACAGATTGGCAAAAATCAATCAATCAATTCGTAATAAATGTTGGAGATGTAGTAGAAAGATTGGCACACTATACCACATGTGGTGGACCTGCCCAGTGATTAAAATTTTGGGGGGAAATTATTCATGAGGAGATTAAAAAATTGATAAAAAACATCATTCACCAAAAGGGCAGAGACGTATTAGGTCTTTTGTACAATGATATCCCTAGTGACAAAGTTAATATTTTCATGTACGCAACAACAGCAGCGAGAATATCAATAGCAAGGACCTGGTAAGGAAACAACATTCCAACAAAGGGGGAATGGCTATGTGAATATGTAGAATTAGCAAAATTGACGGATTTAATTCAGCAAAAACCAAAGGCCGGGATCCAGAAACAATGGAAATGTTTAAACGAATATCTAGGAAAACTAGGTCTGGGAACAAAAACTTGGTTGTGCTTAGATTCACCCTGTAGGAAACAATAGGAAAGGGAAAATATAAGTTAGCGTATGAGAAAAATCAAAGTAGGATGACAACAAACGACAGATTATTACTGTATGGAATAAACGAGTGCTGTGTGGGAAAGCGGTGGAAGTCTCTTATGAATTAATGCTCTACTTTGCTATGTATATTTTCTTTACTCTTCTTTTTTTCGTTTCTTTTCGTTTCTTTCTTATTTCATCTTTTCTTCTCACCTTAAACATTTGTAATTCGTTGTGGTGTTTGTAGTGAATCTTGTTTGTATATTTTTTATTATTATTTGTCAATTGCCAATAAAGGAAAAATTTTAAACGAAAAGAAAAGAAGAGAAGAGACCCAGAGGCCGTCAGGCTAAGGACGTCCAGCTCAGTTGCAGATGTGTGTGTTTTAATGGACAGAAGAAAGCAAAGATCAACAGCTGCAAGGATGCCGCTTGCCCAGAGTTGGAAAGAGGAGAAGGTCTCTCTCCCGCCACCACCAGAGAGGAAAGGCAGACCAAGTGGCTGGGCTAGGCAGGCAGAGATGGCGAAAATGATGCTGAAAATCAGAAACCAGGAGTATCAAAACTTCAACAAAGAAAGGGGGGGGATTTATACTATACTTGAAAGACCACTGTAAACATCTGGACTCTTTAGCAGGTCTTAAATAACTCTAGTAATGTTGCTTAGGCTTTGGATACAATGGAGAACCGGAAAATTGAAGAGTGACTTAGAATACACAGCTGAAAAGGTAAAAAGGGAAGAGGAAAGTCTAGAGATTTGGGAGAATCTTGTGTAATTTTTTCTATTTATGATTTTGAATGTCAACAAATCTGTAAAATCAAATAAAAACTATTTTTAAAAAGAAGCAAAAAAAGCAAAATTGTGAGTCATTGGGGGGAGGATGAGTATATTATTTTATAGGTTCTAAATGCCTCGCTGGGGATTTGTTCATCACCTAACAGGACTTGTGATGAACTTGCCACGTTTAGCTTATTTTTAAGTGGCTGGTTTGCAAATCCTTGTCTATAGCAGGCACCCCCAAACTGCGGCCCTCCAGATGTTTTGGCCTACAACTCCCATGATCCCTAGCTAACAGGACCAGTGGTCGGGGAAGATGGGAATTGTAGTCCAAAACATCTGGAGGGCCGAAATTTGGGGGTGCCTGGTCTATAGCTTCTGCTGTCCTTGTTCTGCTTTTGTCGCTTATCGTTCCCCAAGCCGCTCTGGGATTCGTTGGAAGGGAAAGTGGGGCAGAAATTGAGACGATCCCTCAACCCCCCAGCAGAGGCTGCCCGGGGGTCTCGAAGTGGGGCTTCCTGTGACATGGGGGAACTCAGGCAATGAGGGGGCAAAGGAGCCTGGAAGTGCTGCGGAGAGAGGACCGCCCCCCCTATGCCAGAAGGCCTTCTCAAGCTCCTAGTCCTCACTTCCACCCTCTCCACCCTCCCTTCTGGCTCCCTCCAACCAGCCCCTTCCCATCTTCCGTTAGCCAGCATGCTCTCTTCCCCCACTCCGTGCCTCCCGTCTTGCATTGCTGGGGGCTGGACTAGATGTCCCTGTGGGGCCCTCCCGACTCCACGATTCTGATCCTACGCTGCTCCCAGGATCTTTGCCTCCCCTTCCCTGGGGATTAAGGCTCCGTGCCCTCCACTCTCCTGTGGCTAAGAGCAAGCCCTCCTATCTCTCAGCCCGTTCGTTCCCCCCTGCCCCCTCTTCTACCCAATGCAAGTGGAGGGGGGCACCCCATAGGCAGCATGGGGGTCAGCAGCGGTGGCCGGCCACACCAGCTTCTCCCCTTGCAGAGGTGTCCTTGCCCACAGCCTCTGCCCTGCACAGCTCAGGCCAGCCCTGTCTGGGGGGCAGCGTTCAGTGTGGGGAGAGGAGAGGCCAGCCAGGGATGTGGCAACTTGCCAGGGGGAAAGACCCCCGCCCCCTGTGGACTGACAGAAGGCCACTCTCACCTCGTATTCCGGCTCATCGTCGGCTGACTTGGACATCCCTTTGTCCACGGCCTCGGGCCCCACGGGCTCTGGGGTGGTGGCCACCGTGGGCGAGGCGGGGTCCGTGGGCTGCTGCGAGGCTGGGGGGCTGGCCTCCTCCTCCTTCTGGGGCTCGCTGGGGGGCATCTCCTCCACTGCGTTCATCCCGGCAATGACCTTGGCCTTCTTCTCAGCCTGCGGAGGACGGCAGACAAGGTTGGGGCAGCAGACGAGGGAAGGGGCTTCTCTTCCCCCTCCTTCCGTGGTGCCCACCCTGGCGCCAGCTCAGAAGGGGGGGGGGTGCTCCTTCTGAGGCGCAGAGAGACATTTCGCCAGGAAGGATGCTCCCCCGGAAGCAGCTGGCACACTGGGCAGGCCATTTCAGGGGGCAAAACTAAGTTTTTGCACATTTCTTCAGTGAGAAAAAGTATGGCTTGGGGTGCTAGAAATTCAAATCTGCTATTATTTTTGCAACTGGACCGCACCTGGCTTGGCAAGTCTACGTTTGATGAAGAAGCACATGAACTGCTATCGGAAAACCAAATCATTGAACTGCAAGGCCTGGCAATAATTTTTAACGATTTCTATGCAACCTTATACAGTGGTGCCTCGCTTAACGAATGCCCTGCTTAACGAAATTTCCGCTTAACGAAATGATTTTTCGAGAGGAGGTTGCCTCGCTAGACGAATGCGTTTTACGAAAAATTCGTCTAGCGAATCGCGGTTTCCCACAGGAATCCATTGAAATTCAATTAATGTGTTCCTATGGGCAAAAAAAAATTAAAAAAAAAATTCAATGCATTTCTATGGGATTCGCTAGACAAATTTTTTCGTTATAAGAAAAGACCCGTGGAACGAATTAAATTCGTCTAGCGAGGCACCACTGTACACATTTTACTTACCAAGCAATACTATATTATATTAATTGGACCCAAATATTTTTTGAATTCCCATGCTTCAACTTTTTAGCACGCCTCATTTTGAGAATTTGAGAGTTACAAAATTCAGCAGGACCTTGTGGGGTGGGGAGGGGCCTTTCAGCTGGGGGGGGGGCTCACTCCGTAAATGCGGCAGCGTCAAGGCGGTGGGGGGGGGGGTCCCCTGGCCTGTCTTGGGGCACGGAAGGGGCCTGGTTGAGACCACCAGACGCAGCCGCCCACTCCAGGCGAAAGGTCGGCTGCTTGGGGGTCTCCTCCTGCCCCACACGCTCTGCCAGCCACACTGAGCTCGCCAGTTCCAATCCGCAGGCGGCCAGAGAGCTCAGTGCCAAACGGTCTCAGTGTAACGGAAACGGCCAGAAGCTTTTGGTCAGGGCAGGACAGAAATCCGCTCTGGAGGTTTCTCTGACCTGGGCAGCTTTTCTAACCCGCAAAGTCGTTTCCTCATTTCTCTGTTTCCCATCACAACCACCCTGCAGGGCGGGCCGCTCAGGAATCCACTGGACAGGAAAGGCGAAACAGAGAGCTGACTTGCCCGAGATCCTGCAGGGAATCCCGCGTGAGGGAGGCGGGATCCAAACCACCGTCTCCCAAGCCGGTGCAAGTATATCCCCACATTCTGGTCTCAAACCACAACTGGGGAAGACCAATTTTTAAGAGCGAAAAGGAGTGTTTGAGGATTTCTGACAAAATATTTTAAGCAAGTGTCCTCACATTGCAGGTTTTCGGCCTCAAGCAATGGCTCTCTCCAACTATGAAGGAACAGGCCTATGGGGGTAAAATAAATGGGGGGGTGGATCTCTCTTTGCAGTCCCCATAAGAAAGCAGAACCCGCCATTGCCTCTCTGGAAGGACCAGGGGCTCTAGAGGAGGCCGGTCACTTGGCAGCCAAAGGGGAGGGCCTGAGTTCGAGACACAGACTGTTGATGCGTGTCTGAGATTTGGGGGCTCAGGTGGCGGCAAGCGTGTGTGGCGACGGCTGCCAAGCACCTCAAGGACAGCACAAAGCAAGCCCCCCCAGGATGCCCTCACCTAAGGCAACGAGAACCGCTCATTCCAGTCCCGCCAATCTGCTTCTGACTACAGAACTGAGATGGACGGAAGCACAGATTCCCAGATTTCGCCTTTGCCCGTAAGAGCCCAAAACACTCCAGGAAGGAGACAGAAGACGGAATCGCCAAAGGCACGGGGGGGGGGGGGGCGCCGGCTGCTTCTCACACCCCGAAGCTGACTAGCATCGCAGACCAGCATCTACACCAAGTCACCACGAGAGGAAAGACCCTCCCCAAACTGGGACAGGCAAGTTGCCCACCTGATGCCACATTCGGCCTTCCACCCCAAAGCACTTGGGCAGAGTGAAGATAAGAGTGTCCCGGTGGAAACCTCCGTTGGCCCCAAGGAGCTGGCGTCGGAGAACCTGCGGGCGAATCATGGCCCCAAGCAGACGGGAGCTGTGCTCCTAAACATCTGCAGGGCAGCAAGTTGGCAAAGGCTGGCCTGGATCAGAGCCCTGGCCCCAGCACAGGGACTCAGCGCCATTGGCATGGCCCCGACTTCCACCTAAGTCTGGATCAAGATGGAAGGAGCCCAGAAGTGGAACCACAGGCCCTCCCATCTCTCCCATTTTTTATTTCTTCCCATTTGTAGCTTCTTATTATTTTATTGCTTGGCGTTATGTCTTTATATTGCTGGAAACCACCAGGCTGTGTTTTTATGATGCTGTGGTATTTATACATAAGTAATAAATAAACATCTCCCCACGAGGTCCTTGCCGCCCCTCCCTCCCTCCCCGTGGGATCTTTCCCCGACCTCCTTGCCTGGATCTCGCTCTGCACAAATCCACCTGCTCAAGAATTCCCCGGAAACGAAAGGTGTTCTTTGAATTTGGGGGGTGGGGGGAGAGAACTCAGGCTCTCACACAACCCTTGCCCACCCCAGGCAATTGGCCAACACCCAAGACTCCCCCTCTCTTGAAGAACAACAAGCAAGACACCTTTCCACCCCTTTCCAACAACTTGGGGGCATTTTCGACGCAGTTTGTTTCTGCGCACGCTGAGAGCAACCGGACCGGAGGAGCGGAGCCCACCCCAAATCTGTAGTTGCTGGAGGAAGGATCTGGCCCAAGAGCCATGCCAAGAAAAGGGCAGCGAGGAAGGTGCAGAAATCTGAAGAACAGCATCCAAGCGAGATCTGCCGAGATGCAAGGGCCCTGGATGAGAGTCTGCATCCAGTCGCCAACACAGCCCCCCCCCTCTTTGCATGTGCCCAAAGGCAGGTGCAAGGAGGGGGCTCTCTCTCTCTCTGGGGCTGCCCCAGATTCCTCAGGCCCCCCCACCTCCTGGAAACGCTCCCGGAGGAAGCCTCACGAGGAGGACCGAGGGCGGAGGAGCACATGCAGTCAAAGGATGGAAGTCGGGAGAGAGAAAAGGAAGGCCTTAGAATCATAGAGTTGGAAGAGACCACAAGGGCCATCCAGTCCAACCCCCTGCCGAGCAGGAAACACCATCAAAGCATTCTTGACATATGCCTGTCAAGCCTCTGCTTAAAGACCTCCAAAGAAGGAGACGCCACCACACTCCTTGGTAGCAAAGTCCACTGCCGAACAGCTCTTACTGTCAGGAAGTTCTTCCTAATGTTTAGGTGGAATCTTCTTTCCTGTAGTTTGAATCCATTGCTTCGTGTCCGCTTCTCTGGAGCAGCAGAAAACAATCTTTCTCCCTCCTCTATATGACATCCTTTCATATATTTGAACATGGCTATCATATCACCCCTTAACCTTCTCTTCTCTTCAAGCTGCAGAACCTGCTCCCACATGGGGCAGGCATGGGTGGCCGACTTGGATAGCTTTAGAAAAGGCCGGATTCATGGAAGAAGCCCCCCAGGGTGTGGGGTGTAACATAAGCAGTCAAATACAACATTTCCCATTTGCCTAGAGTGGACACAGACCGGGGGGGGGGGGAGTTGGTCCAGCAGCTGAACTTCCTGTTACACCTGGTCTGAAGCATCCTTCCTTTGCAGGTGACCAGGTAGGTGGGCGTGACCCTGGCAGACCCCACAAAAGGTCCAGTCACGCAGCCCCCTTCCTCTCTTTCGATGCCGTTTCTTCTCTTGGGACTGCACTGCTGGCTCTCAGCCAGAAGCAGGTGGGATCTGTTTCCATATGGGATGAACTCAAACCCTCTTCTGTAACTCTTAAGGCAGGCATCCCCAAACTGCGGCCCTCCAGATGTTTTGGCCTACAACTCCCATGATCCCTAGCTAACAACCAGTGGTCGGGGAAGATGGGAATTGTAGTCCAAAACATCTGGGGGGGCAAAGTTTGGGGATGCCTGCTCTAAGTGAAAGCCTGCCTTCCGGGATCCAGCTGTGAACTGAATGTGAGTATACTTCTTATTACTTTTAAAAGGCGGCTGTTGTGTCTTTATTCTTTTAGGAGGGAATCAAAGGGGTCTTAACAGAACTTAAGAGAGTCCAATGAAACTGCAACTACCGTAGCTTCCTGCTGTGAGGGGAATGTCCTTTGCCATGGGTAGGCAAACTAAGGCCCAGGGGCCAGATCCGGCCCAATCGCCTTCTCAATCAGCTTGTTTTTACACGAGTAGAATGTGTCCTTTTATTTAAAGTGCATCTCTGAAAAAGTCTGCTGGCCCCTGTACTCTGCTGTAGGAATAACCCAACCAGCCTGAGTTAGGAGGGATAATATTTAATCAATATATCCTCTCCTGCTACCCACAACATTCCCACAGAGGGCTCCTAGCCTCCTCTCCCAGGGAAGGAGAGATTGGGGGTGGGGGGAGCCTGGGGGAGGGAGGAGAGGCATTGTTCAATCACCGAGCTCCCTTCCCAGGGAATTAAAGAATGGTGGGGTTGGGGGCACCCCGGGTCATCTAGTCCAACCCCCTGCAATGCAGGAGAAGAGACCAGGGAGATCCGCGTTGGGGGGGGCACTTGATACCAGGCCCTTCCCTGGGCGCCCTTTTCCGGTGGCTCCCTCCCCTGGTCTTTGTGTTCAGACTCTGCCAGCCAAACATTTCGACGCTGCTCTGGGCATTGCAGCCGGTCTGACCTGACCCTCCTCCTCCTGCCGCTGATGTTGCAGTTTTATACTCCCATCGATTGATGGCTGACCTATTGCATTTTAATACGTTGCTCTTCACTCTGGGGGGCTCACAAAACTTAATAAAGCCTCGTAGAATTAATTGTCGTTGCTATCGGTCAAGCAGCCTTGAGAGCTATTGGCATAATGGAAGTGTGAATCCCCTCCTGTTTTTTTTTGGGGGGGGGGGTTAACTGGGATGTTTTTGTTTTTATTATGTCTCTTGTGCTTTTATGTTGTCAACCACCCTGAGACCTGTGCGTATAGGGCGCTATACAAATAATAATAATAATAATAATAATTAGTAATAATAATTATTATTAATTATTATTATTTCAGGAATAAGGGATGGGGTCCCCTGCAGGAAAAAAGGCTCTTTTCTCAGACAGGGCTCCCCGCGGCCCCCACCCAAACCTTCCTCTCGCCCCTGTCTACCTCCAATCTAAACAGCGCCCCCCACTGGCAGCCCACAAACTTCCCCCAGTAAACTTTTTAAAATAGTATTTTTAAATTAGATTCTCAAATTTTAAAAATGCTCTCCTGTCGGCAGACGTCCCACCCATCTTTCTACAGTGCTCTTTTATTCCCTTATAAAGCTATGTTGCTTACATTTTATCCATTAAACACGCCGATTCTAAATGGCCAAACTACAAATTCTCCTCCGTTGCTCTACTACATCAAACCCAACAAACGTGACATTTTTTTTCAAATATTCCGCAAAATTTCAAGAATTCCCTCCCCCCCCCATCCTCTAATTCTCAGTCTTGCTGCTGCTGCCGAACTCTCTCTTGATGGCGCAGGGGCTGCACCCTGAACAGCATGTGGCAACACCCGGGAGGGGGGGGCGCTTGGTCCTGTGGCCCCAAAGCCTTCATTTCCTCTTCCTCTCCCCTTGCAGTTTGTGTTTTTTTTGAGATGGTAAGTCAGCGGAAAGCGACAGTCTTCATTTGACTGCCTGTCAGGCTCTCAGGGAACCTTTTTGAGCTGAAAATTGGGGGCGGAAAGCCTGCAACTAAAACTGGCTGGGGATGGGAGGAGAGAGACCTGCTCAAGGGGAGAGCAGGCTTCCAGAAATGTTCCCATGAGAAACCGGGATCCCAAATCGTTGGGGAGGGGATTCTTGACTGCCCCACATCTCCAGATCAAGATGGGTCGCCCCCACCACCACCACCAGGGCACACTCCGTGACCAAACACAATTCAGTAGACAGGGAAGGGTTACTGGAGGGGGGGCACTCACAGATTTCCCCTCCTGTTCAAATGGGGCATCCAACCCTTGGGGGAATTCTGAAGTTGCCCCACTAGATTTCAGGCAGGTACCTGGGAAGCCTCCCTATCAAAGAATCAGAGAGCTGCAGTGTTGGACGGGACCCCTGGGGGTCATCTAATCTGGCCCCCTGCAAAAGAGGGCAACGAAAATGGTCAAAGGCCTGGAAACGATGCCTTATGAGGAATGGCTTAGGGAGCTGGGTATGTTTAGCCTGGAGAAGAGAAGGTTAAGGGGTGATATGATAGCCATGTTCAAATATATAAAAGGATGTCATATAGAGGAGGGAGAAAGGTTGTTATCTGCTGCTACAGAGAAGCGGACATGGAGCAATGGATTCAAACTACAAGAAAGAAGATTCCACCTAAACATTAGGAAGAACTTCCTGACAGTAAGAGCTGTTCGGCAGTGGAATTTGCTACCAAGGAGTGTGGTGGAGTCTCCTTCTTTGGAGGTCTTTAAGCAGAGGCTTGGCAGGCATCTGTCAGGAATGCTTTGATGGTGTTTCCTGCTTGGCAGGGGGTTGGACTGGATGGCCCTTGTGGTCTCTTCCAACTCTACGATTCTATGATTCTATGAATGCCAGAATCCGAGCTAGAGAACTTGTCCCACAGCTCCTTTCCGTAGATACGCTCCTTAACATGCGCTGGCACCCGTGTGTCTCAGGGGGGGCCTTTGGGGGTCAAGAGACGGTTGCAGCACCTGCAAAGCCTTGCCACGGCAGAGGCATGGCCTGGCACTTCTGCCAGGGGCCTCACAGGCCACCATCACGACTGCTGCCACCCTCCGTCACCGCCACAAAGCCTTGCGGGGTGCCGTTACTACCGCCACCGCCATGAGGCCTTGCAAGTCGCCACTGCTTCTTCCGCCAGCGCCAGGCCTTGCTGCCGCTGCTGCCGACACAGATCGCGGTCATGGCAAGCGGTTTCTGCCACTGCAGCTTCTGCCGCCTGGCGGCCTCAGATTATTTGTATTCCCTACTTTGGACTGTCCTGAATCCCACCATTGGGCAGCCCAGCCCAAGACCTAAAGTCCTGTTGGGGTGCATTTTGGCTTGCCTGCTGGTGAAACCGACTGTGTGGCGATTGATAACATCGTCGTTTATCCGTTTTAGACCCTTCAGTAGTAGCAGTTGCCAGACACTGTCCTGTTCGCCTCTGTATAGCTCCATCCTTATTTCAGACATTGCGCCAGATTGCAAGATTTAGCCGCTGATAACATTGCAATTAGGGACCCAGGTGGCGCTGTGGTTAAACCACTGAGCCTAGGGCTTGCTGACCAGAAGGTCGGCGGTTCGAATCCCTGTGACGGGGTGAGCTCCCGTTGCTCGGTCCCAGCTCCTGCCAACCTAGCAGTTCGAAAGCACGTCAAAGTGCAAGTAGATAAATAGGTACTGCTACAGCGGGAAGGTAAACGGCGTTCCATGTGCTGCTCTGGTTTGCCAGAAGCGGCTTTGTCATGCTGGCCACATGACCTGGAAGCTGTACGCCGGCTCCCTCGGCCAATAATGCGAGATGAGCGCGCAACCCCAGAGTCGGTCACGACTGGACCTAATGGTCAGGGGTCCCTTTACCTTTAACATTGCAATGCTTAGCTGGTGATATACAGTGGTACCTCTACTTACGAATGTTTCTACTTACGAATGGAGCTCCATCCGCCATCTTGGATGCGGTTTAGATAGGATTTTTTCTACTTACGAATTTTTAGATAGGGTTGCTTCGACTTACGAATTTTTTCTCCCAATGCATTCCTATGGGATTCGACTTACAATTTTTTTCGACTTACAAATGTGTGTTCGGAATGCATTAAATTCATAAGTAGAGGCACCACTGTATTGCAATATTGAAAAGCAGTCATCGCCCAGCCCTTACACACATTGTGATTAGCGATATATTGCCGGCTCAAATATTTCAAAACTATTATTACGATGTGAACTTCAAAGCAGTTTTGGACGATATATTCATATATCGCCCAGCGCTTTATGGGCCAAAGCAAAAGTTGTGTCTTTTCCTACTGCTCTGCCCTGACAAACAGCTGAGTCACGCGGTAGCGCAGTAGCAAAAGATGCGCCAGAATCACCTCCAGACCCCCGAATCACCAGGCGGCATAATTTTTTTAAAAATAAATCTGCTGCTGCCATGCTGCTGGGGGAATCAGGTGTTTGGCAGGATAGGTGTCCTCATCCCAGAAATGGTCTCTGCTTGCCAAGGACCCAGAACACCCTTGGCCAGGGGGACTCAACCGGGGAGGGGGGAGTGTGATGCTCAGAGCACAACCAATGGTCTTTCTGGGCATCAGGACGGAGCCCGTCTCCACCTAGGGGTCGTGGGGATTTGCCTGTGGATGGCTCGCCCCCCCCATGTCAGTAGCCCCTCGGACGTTTTAAGCCAGGCCACCGACTCGTGGCATCACCAGCGGTCTTCCTAGCTCTTGCTCACGAGGTCCCTCGCCCACCTTGCCCTGGCTGACCCACAGGAAGGCGACATGGGCTCTGTGTGGCATGGGGGGTGGGCTCCGAGTTCTGGGATTTGCCTGCCCTTCTCCCCTGCAAGCAAACAGACTTGCAGGCTGGACTTATTGCTTCCTTCCAAAGGCTCCGCATCTCTTCCTAAAAGCACAGAGACCAAGCTAAGACCCAGAGCCCCACTGTGCCCCACCCAACTAGCCAAGAGGTCCAGGATGGGAGGGGGAGCGAAGGGAAAAAAACAACCACAACTCTGCTTTCCAGGGAAACTGCCCAGAGAGTGAAGCTCTCATGAGAAGATCTCTGCAGGATCAGGCCAGTGGCCCATCCAATCAGCTTTCTGCTCAAATACAGTGGTACCTCGGGTTACAGACGCTTCAGGTTACAGACTCCGCTAACCCAGAAATAGTACCTCAGGTTAAGAACTTTGCTTCTGGATGAGAACATAAATTGTGCTCTGGCGGTGCGGCAGCCCCATTAAGTAAAGTGGTGCTTCAGGTTAAGAACAGTTTCAGGTTAAGAACGGACCTCTGGAACGAATTAAGTTCTTAACCAAAGGTACTACTGTAGTACTGCTCAGTAAGTGTTTAACGGTTGTTGTATTTGTTTAAAAGCGTCTCCACCCCCATCGTTCAGCCCGGACACTGAGGTCCATCGCCGAGGGCCTTCTGGCGGTTCCCTCGCTGCGAGAAGCCAAGTTACAGGGAACCAGGCAGAGGGCCTTCTCGGTAGTGGCACCCACCCTGTGGAACGCCCTCCGATCAGATGTCAAGGACATAAACAACTATCTGACTTTTTGAAGACATCTGAAGGCAGCCCTGTTTAGGGATGTTTTTAATGTTTAATAGACTGTTGTATTTTAATATTTTGTTGGAAGCCGTCCAGAGTGGCTGGGGAAACCCAGCCAGATAGGCAGGGTATAAATATATATTAATAATTATTATTATTAAAATTGGTTTTTTTAATAGAAAAGATACCCCAATAGGACACCTGCATCTCTTCCCTCCTGCCATTTCCAGCAACCAGAATTCAGAAGCATCCTTGCCTCTAAGGCAGAGCAAAGCCATCCTAGCAAATTTCCACCCGAGACCTCCTCTTCCTCCTCCTCTTCCATGAATTTCTCCAATCCTCTTTTGAAGCCATCCAGGTTGGGGGCCACCACAACTCGAGCCTCCTAGGGCAGTGTTTCTCAACCAGTGTGCCTCCAGATGTTTTGGGACTACAACTCCCATCATTCCTGACCACTGGTCTTGCTAGCTAGGGATGATGGGAGTTGTAGTCCCAAAACATCTGGAGGCACACTGGTTGAGAAACACTGTCCTAGGGAAAGCTGGTGAATCAGAGTACGGGCCGGGGGGGGGGGGAGGACCTGGAAGCCAAAGGAGCCCCGCCTCCAGCATTTCCCGGAAAGAAATGGTGAACTCTCTATGATCAAAATTAAAAAATTCCTTCAGTAGCACCTTAAAGACCAACTAAGTGTATCTGAAGAAGTGTGCATGCACACAAAAGCTCATACCAAATTAAAAACTTAGTTGGTCTTTAAGGTGCTACTGAAGGAATTTTTTTATTTTGCTTCGACTCACACCAACACGGCTACCTACCTGCAACTAACTCTCTATGATCAGTGTTGCAAGCAAAAGGGTGCCGTTTATTCATTGCAATGTGGAATTTATCCTGCATCTGCATCTCTCCCTATCTTTATCGTGTCTTGATTTATTTATACATGACAGGTAGGTAGCCGTGTTGATGTAGTCGAAACAAAATAAAAGAATGAAAAAAATTCCTTCCAGTAGCACCTTAGAGACCAACTAAGTTTGTCATTGGTATGAGCTTTCGTGTGCATGTGTATCTGAAGAAGTGCGCATGCACACGAAATTTCATACCAATGACAAACTTAGTTGGTCTCTAAGATGCTACTGAAAGGAATTTTTTTCTTTTATTTCATTTATACGTTTAGCAACAAAACGTGCCGTTTAACAAACGTCCGTGTCCCTCTGTGAGCTGCTTCAGGCTCAGAGGGGAAATGGCATTGGATAAACTAAACTTTAAAAAGCGTTCAGGAGCCTCTGGGGGGCCGGAGTTGCAACACAGATGGGGGGCAAGGAAAGGGGGCTTAAGGAGGGAGAAGAGGAAGCCCCCCCCCCCAGCCGGACGGATTCCGAGCTGGCTTCTACCGTGATGTTTGGTAAACTCTTGGAAAGCAAAACCCAGCTGGGAGGAACAAAATGGCTTTCTAAGTTCAACAGAATGGGAGTCTGAACCAGAGGAAGAGGAGGAGGAGGAGGAGAGGGCAACCTTCCTGGACAAATTCCTCCTGGCGCTGAAGATTTAAAGAGGCAGAATGGGGAAAGTGGCTCTGGATTCGAATTCTGATCCAGACTTTGCCAAGTTCTGCTCACTTTTCTCTCCTAGGCATCAGCTGTACAGAATTCAGCTTCTCCCCCCCCCCCCTACAAGGGGCAGATCTCTGAGCCAGCAGCATGCTGCCCCCAGCCCCTTCTTCCTTTCGGGGGGCTGTTGAGAGAGGGGTGCTTTGTTCTCTCCCCCCTACAATCTTCGAGGTCTCTCTATGTTCAGGCCTACTCAACCTACCCGCCTGCGCCTTCCACCTCCGCCTGCAGCCCCCCCCAGCTTCCTTCCTCTTCTACACCCCCCCCCCAAAAAAACTTCTGCTTCGGGACAAACATCTTGGAGGCAGGAGGATGCTCAGAGGTTGCTTGCCTGGGAAACGGGGGGGGGGTCCACTCCTCCTCCCCCCCACCCCCAGCAGGGACCAGGCCAGGCACTGGATTTTTTTGGGGTGGGGTGGGGGGGAGCACTGTCTGGAGAAGTGCCGGGGCAGACAGGGGCAAAAGGGAGGGCTGACAGCTGCAGTGGGGAAGGGTCTATCCTGTGCCCCCCACCCTTAATGGGGGTCCCGAGGGAGTTTGGTGGGCAGCCCCCCGCATGGCCCCCTCCCCAGCTCCCCAAAACTTCTGCTGAGAGCACAGGGAGTGGGAGGGGGCGAGAGATGATCCCCCCTCGTCGCCCCCAAAGAAGAGCAAAACTTTTCACGCGAGAGCCTCCCCCCCACCCCGCTGTCCCGCCAAGCAGCCTCTCGGGCGAATTGGGGACTCGGGGGGGGGGGCAGGATCCACCTTGGCAGAACGACAAGTTCCTCTCCCCCCCGCCCCCTCCCTTCTCTTTGCAAATCGATCCCGGGGGGGCTCCCTCGCCGCCGCCTTGTGCACACACAGACACCCCCCCCAAAAAAGCCCCCGCGCGTAGTGGAGGAGGGGGAAAACAAACAACCCCCCGCGCGCGTGCACTCCGTGCAAATTTGCTTTGGGGATCTGGGGGTGCAAAGCGGCCGAGCCCCCCCCCCCCGGGACTCCCCGGCGCCCCTCCGTACCTGCCCGCATGTCCCGCCGCTGCAGCATCCGCGGTGCCGCCGAGGGGGCGGGGGAGGGAGGGAGGGAGGGAGGGAGGGCAGGCGGGGGAGGGGCGCGCGGAGGAGGGGAGGGGGCGCGGGGGAGGGGAGGGGGCCGCGCCGCCAATGTTCTTTGTCTGGGAAACTCCGGGACACGTGACGCAGGGCGCCGCTCCTGGTTGGCCGCCAGCGATGGAAACGGGGGGGGGGAAGAGAGAGAGAGAGAGAGAGAGAGAGAAAGGTGCGGGGGGGGGCAGTTATCGGGGAGAGGAGAGCGGGTTTGCAAGGCTGGTCTGGCGGGGGGGGCGCGCCTCTGCAATTGCCCCCCTCCCCACGACTGCAGAGAACAGATTGGGGGGTTTTTGCAAACAGACCTCCGAGGTTTTTGTTTTTTGCTGCGGGGGGGGGGTCTCGCCAGACGAGCAGAGCCGCCAAGCATCGCTTTCCCGCTTCCCGATCCGGATTCCGGCCTGGGCACGTTCACACGCCCGACTCCGGATCGCGCGGGGCTTCTTAAAACCTCGGGGGGGGGGGCGGGAATCGTCTGCTCCTCCTGAAAATGCAACGAGGCGCTATCCCCCCCCCCCCGCAAAAGGAAAAGCGCGCACGTACAGGACCAACGCGGTGTCTCCAGCGTCACCCGGAGATTGGAGCCGCCCCCGAACCTATTGGCGCGCAGAGAGCGGGGCGCAGGGGCAGCGAGCGATCCTGGCTTATTGCGCGCACCATTTGCGCGGGGTTTAAATGAGAAATAAATGGGGGTGTCTCTATTTTTTGCAGCCGCGGCACTAGAACCCCCAGACCCCCAGAAAGGGGCATCAGAAAGGCGTCCCGAAACCCCGTCGGCGGCCTTGCGAATCTGCGCTGCTTGGCCATCTCCCGATCCGACCCTTCCGGGGACTTTGGGGAAACCACAAACCTTAACTTTATTCCTCGGAAGCTGCCCTGGAACACGTGTTGGGAACGGCGCACTGCACCCCACTATCAAAGATGCCGCTCGGAACACGCGTCAACTCGCGGGCAGGAGCCCAAGCCTGGAGCCCCCCCCCACTCCCTTCCCTGCAAGCGAATTCAGTGCCTGGGAGGGGCCGAATCGCAGTTTTCAGGGGCAACAGAAGCAACAGAACCGGCCGGCCCAGAGGGAGGGGCTCCCACGGCAGGCCGGTTGGGAAGGATGCGCGGAGTCCCAAGACGGAACCACAACTCTACAGGCATCATGAACATGCACAGGGGCCCCTCTTCCCTCGCATTTAATGGCACTCGAAATCAGACCCAGTTGATTTCACTGACAAAGTGCCCGGGGTTGGACTAGATGACCCTTGGAACCCCTGCCAACCCTACAATTCTGTGATCGTCGGGGCTCTCTCTAGATCAGGCCCATGGAATGGGAAGGCCCTGCCCACTGGTGGCAGCCCATCCCAAAAAGTCAACATGCTGTTCTCACCACCCTGGACCCCTCCCTGCACCCTGGACCCCTCCCTGTCTGTACAGCCCCCCCCCTCCTGGCTGTACCCACATTGCAGCATTTGATGGCCTCTCACTACCCACCTCCTGCTGCTCCATCTCTTTTAATTATTTTGAAGTGTCTCAAAAAACTTAAGTGGTGTACAACCAAATATAGACTCTATTATTACTATTATTATTATTAACACCAACACCAACATCATGTACAAAGGATGCAATCGAAAACAGAACGTGGAGAACGGGCAGCTACGGGATACATTATTAAAAACAACCCAAGGTTAAAAGTGGGACTATCTGCAAAATTGACAAATTCTCCAAATGAATCACACTCAGCAGACCCACCGGAATTCAGTTTGCCATGCCCATTGACCAATGGGTTGACTGAGCAGGACGTAGCTGGACTCAGTCCGTGAGTATCAAGGAAAGGCGTAAGAAAAGGGGGGAGCACCCATAGAACCCAGACCGGAGAGGTTTGCCCACCTGACCCTAAAATGCAACTGGCCCACTCATAGCACAACCAAAAACCATGTCAACAAGAAGGAAAGTGAATCTGGGGGCCAGTTTACAAAGCCTCCCCCCCCAACAGACACATTCAAGGCAAATTCAGCAGCTCTGAAACGCCACCCAGGAACGGGACCAGGAAATGGCTCCTAAACATCGCCATATCTTAGCCTGAGATTCCCTTGGCAACCCAACCTGCTCCCTCCCGCCAGATGTTTCGGACCATAACGCAGCTGTGGTGTCTAAGTTGTCACAGAATCTGGAGGGCACCAGGTTAGGAGAGGCGCTGCTGGATGGCAGGACCCCAAGAGCCAGACAGGGTTTGGCCACGGAAGTGACCCCACTGAAAAAGAGGCGGGGGGGGGGGCAGCCAAGGCTACTGAGCAAGGCGGGCAAAAGGAGCAGGGAGCGAGCGCAATCTGCACATTGATTCCCAATGCAGCTGACTAGGAACATAAGAGGCAGCTGGATCAGGCCCAAAGAAGCCTGTCTGTCTGGTCCAGTGCCCTGTCCCCACAGGGGTCAGACAGTGGGAAAGCGGCAAGCAGGACCTGAGCCCCAGATCGCCCTCCCCTCCGTGGGTTTGGCCGGTCACCCGAAGTCTGGTGGCTCAAGCCCACCCAGGGACAGCTGCGGGAAGGATTCCTGCCCTGCAGGGGGTTGGACTGGATGACCCTCCCAACTTACAATTCTGTAGCCCCCCCCCCTGCAGGAATCTCTCCCCTTGCGCCCAGGCACCTTTGCCCTCTGGAAAACCTCTGTTACCTGGTCTGAAGGTGGCAAGTGGCGGCAAGCAAGATGCAGCCCCAGAATAATCCGCCCCCTCACCATGCGTCTTTGTCCCCAGGGTGCTCTCCCCCCCCCCCCGCAACACCCCACAAAGGGAGTCTGCAAAGCTCTCTCTCTCTCATTGCTTCTCCCTTCAGGGCAGAGTTTGTTGCAGCTTGCCCACCTCATTCCATGGGGAGAGGGGGAGAGCCAAGAGGATCCCGTTCCCCGGGGGGGGGGGGAGCAGGGACAGTGCAGTGGGGAGGGGCTAAACACTTGCTTGGCATGCAGAACGACCCAGGTCCTGTCCCCAAGGGCTTACTCAGCACTTCGAATAGTGGATAGTTTTAGCATACTCAAGAATCCAAAGTTTTGTGCCTTTTGAAGGAAGGGATAGTTCTACCTTTACCATTCCAGTGCCTTCTGTGCCCCCCCCCCATATCATGGGGCAGGAGACTTGCTGCAGGGCAAGACCCCCCCAAATCCCCTGACCCTCCAGAGACGTCACTGGCCGTTCGTTCCTCAAGCCCAGAGAGACCAACACAGAATGCTAACCTGCCTCCCACTTGCGACTCCCAAGGAATTCCTGCTCCATCCATGCCCTCGGTCATTTTACAAACATCCAGCAACATGCAAGAGCCGCTTCACGGGCAGGAGAAACAGCCCATGCCGTGACTTCTCCTGTCCTCTGCCACTTCAGAAGGAGCTGCTGTGGGTTCAAATGCTCCTCCGTCTCATATCTCCCTGCACACTGAAATCTAGCAAGTCAGGGGGAGGCCGCTTTAGCCACACACATGCCAGCTCTCTACATGCCAGGAAGTTTCGCGTGGGTGAGTAGCAAAGCACCTGTGGCCTGCAGACCAAAGCAGAGTGACGCCCCCCCCCAGTCCCCAATACAGACCTTCCTGACCTCTGTACATTAACTCCTTGCTATCCCTGCCACTGTCCAATCTGGGCTGCTCTTGGTTGAACAGAGCCTCCTTTTAATGCAGAGGGCACAAACTGGGCAGCCTTTGCCATGTGTGCCCTCCTCCCAAGCTGCCTGAAGGAAAGCCCACACACAATGGCGGGGGGGGGGAGGGGGAGATCAGAAGGGCCATACATCCCAGTGGTCAGAGCACCTGCAGGCCCCGGAAGACTCTCCAGGGGAAAGGGACGGGGAAAGGGACTGCCGGCCAGACAGAAGAGAGACCTGGCCAAGGAGCAATTAGCTGCAATTTAGCTGCAATTCCTGCATGGCAGGGGGCCAGACTAGATGGCCTTGAGTGTCCCTTCCAACTCTGCCATTCTGTGAATCTCTCGCTGGCCTGCTGGCCTGTCTTTTTCGCCACCAGCAGAGGAGTAACCATGCAGGAGTGTGCCTGTCGCCCCCCTGCATGCTCCTCCTTTCTCCCCCCCCCTGGCTGCTCCCTGCCCTCCCTCGCCCCTAGAGCCCGGCCTCTGATGCTAGGTGAGGCTAAGGAAGCCTGGGGACCCTTCTCCAACTGCGGGGTCCCCTCCTCCGCCCCTTGGGCATCCCTGCCTGAGCCACACAGCCCCCTCCCCATTTTATCTGGAGGTGGGAGGGGGCTGCCTCTCTGGCTCCTTCTTCCTGCCGCCATGCCAGCAGTGAGGGCTGCCAGGCTATAAATAGACCAGGGCCGAGCAGGGGGGGGGGGAAACCTGTTGCTAGGGAGACCCAGCGGTGGAGCAGCGCCAAAGAGCAGGGACACGGAGATTCGGGGAGGGAGGAGGAGGGCAGGGCAGTGGCTGTGCGCGAGTGCATGCCTGTGGGCACGGGTGGGGGGGCACTGTGGGTGCTCTGCTGCAGGCCTGCCACGGGGAGGGGGGTCTCCGGTTCCGCCATTTTGCTGCAGTGTGCGGGCGCAGGCTCCCCTCGCAAGCCCACCCCTCGGATCCTTTCCAGAGGCGAAGCAAGCAGAACAGAGGAGAGGGGTGCTTGCAGCTGAGGGCCCCCCCATTTTGCACAGCACTTCAGGAAGGGGGGGGCAGGAAGGGCCGCAGAGCAGGGGCTTGCATGCAGAAGGTTCCAGGTGCAGAGCGCAGCCAGGGCTGGGAGGGACCTGACCTCATTTTCCTGGAGAGCGGCTGCCGGCCAGTGCTGGCCAGGCTGAGCTCAGGCTCGGTGGAAAGAGGAGGGGCCCCGTCTGTGTGGCACAGCTGCCCTGCCGGCCGCTGACTTCAAGAGGAAGGGCTGCCTCTGCCCAGCCTGGCCTGGCCTTTGCCTGCAGTGTCCGGGGGGGGGGGGAGAGAGAAGCTGCCCCACCCACCCCAAGGTGCCGCCTGAACTCCCAGCACCCAGGAGCCCGCATTGCCAATGCTCAAGGCAACAGCTGTTCCCAGCTGGAGCGGGCAGGAGTTCTCAGCTTGGCCCACCTGAAAGGGAGGAAGGCTAGAATTGTAGAGTTGGAAGGGACACCCCAGGGTCATCTAGCCCAACCCCCATTGCCAGCTAAAGAATCCCGGCCAGACAGCCACCCAGTAGTCTTCATTTAAGGGCCTCCTGTGGAGGTAAAACCCCAGGAGAAGATGGCAGCTCTATTCTGTTGGGGCAGGAGAGCGCCCCCAGCAACCTAAGAAGCCGGGCCCCTCCCTGATGGCACTGCACCGCCTTTTGCCCCTGCGCTGCACGAGACCCCTTTTGCTTGGGGGGGGGGTGTCCATGCCGTTGCCCCCCTTTCCATGAAAGACTTTAAGCGTGAGATACCAGCCCCCCCCCCCAGCCCAACGCCCTTCTTGGCCCCATTTACACTCACTCCCTCCACTCAGGCCTTCAGAGTTTGTTCTTTTAAAAGCAGAGTCCCTTGGGGGGGGGCATCATCTGCTGCCTCAAACTCTGCTTCACCCCCCTTTGCCCATCCAAAACTAGCCTGCCCCAGGACCGGATTAAGACCGGGGCACTGGAAAGATTTGAGAGCCCCCTAGAAGGATGATATTGCCGAGATCCTGCGTTGTGGGGTTTGGACTAGACTCTCCGGGCTCCTTCCAATCCTAGGATTCTATAGATCAATATTAAACCACATCTCCTTAATCTCTATTAGAGATTTTGTTATTTTATTATTATTGTGTATATATGTATGTGATTGTTTTCATTAATTCTGGGAGCCTTTTTTTGTGTGGAATCTGGGTTCGGCTGCCAAAGCAAATCTCTGGGGTGCCCCTTTGAAGCAAGATGTTTCTCCAGCCCTGGCTTGCCCTCAACAGGTGCCCCCCCCCCCCGCAGAGTATCCCAAAGAGGCTCCCCCTACAGAGCTACGCAGCACCCTAACCCCCCACCCTCCCCTCGCACCGGCCCTGGCTGACCTCTGGCCCTCCCTGGGCCTCCCCCTCTCCCTGCACCCAGCGGCGTCACAGGCAGCTGTGGTTCCTGCCATGCAGAGGGTTGGTCTAGATGACCCTGGGATCCCTTCAAACTCTACTATGATTCTATGAACAGGAGCCAAGGTCCTGGTCAGCAGCAGCAGACCTTCTTCTGCTTGCACCACCTGCCCCCCGGGCCAGGAAGGGTGCCGGGTGCGAGTCACCAACCAGCCCAACTTGAAAACCCACGGGATGACAGAAGGGGTAGGAAACACCAGTGTCAAAAATCTCATGTGTGTAGCGACACACACACACCACTCTCATTGCAGGAATACAGCCTATTCGTCTAGGGAGTTTGGCAGCCAACCATTCAACTGTTTTATTTTCTTTCTTAAAAGTCCATATGCTCTCTCTCTCGCTTTCAGCTCATCCACCCAGCCAGGCTGTTCCAACATATTTGGAAGGGGGAGAAACTCTGCGAAGAAGCCAGGCTGAGGATGAGGCAGGAAGGAAGCCTTGCATTGGAAAACAGGGTGAAGGGGGGGGGGAGGTCACCTTCTTCCATTCAAACTGGCAGCAGCAGGCCTCAGCGCTCTTTCAAGGATCCTGAGCCCCACACAGCTTTTGATTTCCAGCTACACGACAGGCTGCCTTATACTTGGAGGACGGGTCCACCGAGTTGAGATTCCTGCGTTGCAGGGGGTTGGGCTAGATGACCCTCGGGGTCCCACCCAACTCTACAATTCCAGGATTTTAGGATTTAGTACTGTCCCCACTGACTGGGCAGAGGGTTCCAAGCAAGAAAACACTCCACCTGCAGATGCGACCACTGGGGACCGAATCAGGGTGCCAGGCAGATGCTCTGCCCACTAGGCCTCCTCTCAGTGCCCTCTCAGCTCCTGGCTGAAGAAATGAGTCGGGTCATCTTGCATTCCTTTCAGACCCCCATTTCCTACTCCCCAGGACAGGGACAAGTCCCCCCGCAATGGAAAGGCAACCGCTGGGTCCAATCCAGCCACTCACAGATTCAACAAATCATCATAATAAATTTTACAAAGCACCCCAACCCCGAGAGGGTGGCTTGCCCGGCGGGTGGGGTGGGGTGGGTGGGTGCCTACAATCAGGGCACCCCGTGGGCAATGGTGACATAGCTCTGGGGCAAAAGAGGATCTGGGTTTGCAAGGAGGGGAGGGTGGAGATGGGGGGGGGTTAGGGGCCAGCAGCGAAAGGGTGAGGGGGTTTAGAGGCCAGCCCCCACCCTGCACCCATCTTTCCAAAAGGAGCAGCAAAGTGGGTGCCTGCTCGTGAGGAGGAAGGAGCCCTCCCTGGCAGCGGGCAGACGCAGGGGGAAGGCGTGGGCACATCCACAGCCCCCCCGCCGGCAACCCACAAGCCCCAGCACGGGGTCCACATGAGACAAGCCGCCGCCCCCCTCCCCGCAAAACCCCAAAGGTGCGCCACGAACCTTGTCGAGCTGAGCTGCCGCTGGGTTATCATTCTGTGGGAGAAAGGTAAAGGAGAGGAGGGAGTTAGCACACACAGAGCCACGCAAGAGGACGCTGTCTGCCGCCTGCCCCACAGGCAGGCACAGGGGGCCACACAGGGGGGAGGGGGTGCAGCTCAGCAGGAGCCAGTTCACCTAAGGCAGGAGGAAAGCCCAGAGCCCCTAGCCCTTTTGCCCCAGGCCAGCCTCAGATCACCTGCAGGAGCACCGCGGGTTGTTCCCCGAGTTGGCGAGGCTCCTTCCACAACAGCGAGAAGCCAAGCCTTTAGTCCTGCGGAACTCCCTGCCACCGCAGATGCAGCAAGCGCCTTCTGCGCCGGCTTTTACACACCTGCTGGAAACTTTTTGGTTCCCTCTGACTTACGCAGGGAATTAAGAGCACCATCCTTGCCCAATGGCTACTTGACGTCTGTTTCTAACTTTCCGTGGCTGTATATTATTATTGCTATGAACCATAATAAATGTGAGGGGGAGGGGAGGGAGGGGACTGGTAAACAAATGTTCAGTATTGGAGCACCTTCTGCCCCAGTCCCCTCCTTGTTCAGGACGTCCTACGCTGCGCCTGTCTCGGGGATGCCTCTCTCCAACCCATAATGCTTTGCAGGCAGACCAGGGTACCAGGGCACAGCAAAGCATGCTGGGAAGGAGGAGGCCACTAGGGCAGACCCCTCCTTTGAGTCACAGAGATGCTGTAAAAACATAGTGATAAAAGCCACCTCTCTAACTCCCTAATTCAGGCATCCCCAAACTGCGGCCCTCCAGATGTTTTGGCCTACAACTCCCATGATCCCTAGCTAAGAGGACCAGTGGTCAGGGATGATGGGAATTGTAGTCCAAAACATCTGGAGGGCTGAAGTTTGGGGGTGCCTGCCCTAATTATTATTATTTGAACGAAGAGTGTGGGACTCGTAATGTTGTGGGTCCCTTCCAATGCTATGATTCTAGGAATGCCTGGAAGTTACACAAACAGAAGTGGCCACAATGATCCTAAACCTGGAAGGAAAATAGGGTGCGGGATTCCCAGTGCAGCCCATCATCGCATGTGCCCTGTGCCCCCTGCAAACACCGCCAGGGTCCTTCCTGGTCTCTGCACAGTTCAAAGCACCTGCAGAATATACCTTTGCGCCACCAGCGATGCATTTCTGCAAGCACGCAGTCTCGCATCTTATGAACCCGTGCCCACGATGGACGTGCGCCCTCCCTGAATGCCAGACCATTTGATGGGCTGCATGTGCGCACAGCCAGCCAGCCAGAGGCACCCAGGAGTCATGGGGCAAGGGAAGGCAACCCCACAGGGGCTCTGTTCATGGCAGAACATGTGGGAGGCTGTGGAGAGGCAGAAGACGGAGGAGTGATGCCAACGAGGGGGACCAAGAGGGATGGGTGGTCCGGGTACAAGTTCCCAAGCACATTGCTAAACGGTGGAACTCGCTGCCACTGGAGGCCATGACGGATCAGCAAAAACCGCCCAGATCTCTCAGGCCCAAGATTTCCATAGCAGATTGAGTGCAGGTTTTTTTTGGGGGGGGGGGAATTGTGAGACACTTCAATGCCTGGCTGAGCACTGGGATCTCCTAAGCGGCTGCCTCGGAAACCAGACGGGTGAAGGAGGGGGGAAATATTAGGTAAGGAAATGAAGTAAATAAGTAGATAACCACACATTAAGAAAAAAGTTATGTGCCAAGCAACACCGAATCCTGCAAGCTATGTAAAAGTATGCAAACTTACATATGATTGCTTATTTTGCAGACTTATCTACACTTTCAAGCCACTCTTGACTCTCTTCAGGACTAGAAAGTTGCCTCTTTAAACAGCGGAAGATGAGCTAGCCAGGATGCCAGGTTCCTCTCCCCCCCCCCCGCATCCAGCTCCCCCCCCCCGCAGGCACGCGGCCAGCCACCCTCTTGCCTTAGGCACACAGCCTTGCCTGACACAGAGAAGGTAGAGGAAGAGCCGAGACCCTCAAATTCTCCCAACCGGCTCTCCAGTCACTCCCTGGGGCTACGAAAGACCCTCAATTGTGAGAAGGCGGCAGAAAAGGGATTTGGGGAGCCAGGAGATATTGGCCTGCGCTGGTCATTACTCCTTGGAATGAGAACACAAGGGAAAGGGGGCAGGGGTGTGTGTGCCAGAAAAGTGAAGACCCCCCCCTCCCCACATTTCCCATGTGCTCCCAAGCAGCAAAGCAACATTGCAGGGGGTTAGACTAGAGGACCTTTGGGGTCCCTTCCAACTCTAGAATCCTGTGCAATGGGACAGAGATGGGAGACATTCTGCAGCCCATTCTGGGCTAGTAGAGGAAGGGGAGTGTTAGAGAGACCCGCCAATGCCCCTAGGGCAGCCTAGGCTGGCACTCTTGACCCCCCCCCCCCCGGATCTACTGCACACACGGGACCCCCCTCTCACGGGACCCCCCCCCACCAAGCACCCAGCAGCACTGCCACCCCAGGACAGCCGCCCCTGCTCTGCTTGACAGCCACCCTTTCCCGCTGCCACCCTAAAGCAGCCGCTCCGACCACTACTCACTCCTGCCTTGCATGGCCTCCAATGCACCACCGCCTTGACCCGGGCCAGGACCGAGAGGCAGAGCCGCCAAGGCCCCAACCTTCTCTCGGGGAGGCGCATCGTGGCTTCTCTCCCCCTCCCCCAAACACAACTGGATCATAGAATCGTAGAGTCAGAAAGGGTTCCCTAGGGTCATCTAGTCCAACCCCCTGAAATGCATGCGGTTGGACCAGATGACCCTCGGAGCCCCGTCCACCCCTACAGTTATGAGAACTGTCATTTGGGGGTGGAACAAAAATGGATCCCTAGAAGTCCGCTGTGCAGGGAAGAGGGATGGTCTGCTCTGGCAAAGTCTTCCTCTCCCATCTCTGGGGCAGAAAGCGCGGCTATAGGGAAGAGCCGTAGTTCAGTGGTAGAAAACAGCTGTCCTGCAACCAGGTCAGTCCCCACTGGCAGCATCTCCAGGCAGGGCTGGGAGGGACTCCTGGAGAGCTGCTGCCAGTCAGTGCAGACAATACTGATCAAGATGGACCAATGACATGAATGAGGCAGCTTCCTTGCAGACAGGACCCCCACATTCTCTACGAAGAGGGGCTGACAGAATAAGCCATCACCTGGAAAACATAACCCTCCCCACCCAATAGCACCTCTTCAGCGCGGAGACTGGTGCCTTTCTCGGAAAACCCCATAAACAGCAGCCCAGAGCCCATATTGAGACCCCTGAGAAATATTGGGAGTGGGGGGGGGGACTTGGTCCACCTTATTTGTGACCAATCCTGCACTTGTGCCTCGGCATTGGGAGGCAGAAGCAGCAGGAATCCTGCTGGAGGAGCCAAGGGGGAGCCCCAGGGAGAGCTGAGGACCCGTGGGGAGGGGGTTTGCAGAAGGGGACCCCTCCCAGGGCGCCCCCACCCTGGGACCCGGGGGCGTCCAGGCTCACCTCTCGCTTCCAGCGCGCCAGCCACTCGTCCCGCTTCCTCTTGCTGATGTAGTAGGGGTCCCCCGCCTGGAAGGTCAGGCGCGGCATCGGCCGGGGGCGAAGGCTCGACTCGCAGCCCAGGCCGCCTCCTCGCAGGCGGCCGCGAGATCCCTGCATGGGGGAGATGAGAGTCAGGAGGGATCACCGGATCGGGCCAGATTCCCATCTCAGCCGATGCTCCAAAGCAGGAGCCGAGTGCAAGACCTGCTCTGCCCTCCTGCCATTTCCAAAAAGTGGCCTTCAGAAAAGCATTGCTTTTATTTTGGGGGTACAAGGCCGTTTTCATTCCGTTTCCTTAATAATAATAATAATAATAATAATTTATTTATTTATACCCTGCCCATCTGGCTGGGTTTCCCCAGCCACTCCGGGCGGCTTCCAACAGAAATATTAAAATACAATAATTTATTAAACATTAAAAGCTTCCCTAAACAGGGCTGCCTTCAGATGTCTTCTAAAAGTCGGGTAGTTGTTTTTCTCTTTGACATCTGGTGGGAGGACGTTCCACAGGACGGGTTTCACATGGTTCAGTGCCGAGATATATCTCTGTTTACACTGGACCCCAATACTCGAACAATTACATTAAAACTAAAAATCAAACAACAAGACTCAGACAAACGTTTCTGAACACATTCAAAAAGTTGTGTTGAAACGTATATTACAAAAAGTATTAACAATTATTAATGATGATAAAAATTATGTATAGTAAAGTGCATTGCTTAGACTGAATTTTGAATTTATAGGGCTCTATTGGAAGGGGGGGGTAAAAATATGTCCTTCGTGAACCGTTTCCCCCCCAGCCAGTCAAGATCAGAGCTGCAGCTTTAAGAAAGGGAGCCTGAGCCTGCTGTTTTCCTCTGCCCTCCTCATCCTGTTTTTCCTTGTGTGTCACATCTTTCATACTGGGACTGTTTTATTCCTGGTCTTTCTATGAGCTGTTTTTGGCTAAAGAGTATATGCTCTACATCAGGAGTGGGGGGGGGGAGTTGGGCAGCCCCCACAGTCCCCACCCACTGGCTCTGATGGGAGCTTTAATCCAAGAGTCCCTGGGAGAGCAAAGCAGGACCCCCACTCCCACTCTAAGCAAGCAATGCTCCAGCCTGTGGGCCCTGGAAGCTGCTTCCTTCCCCCCCCCCCAAAAAAAGAGCCCTTCCGTGCGGAAAATACTTGCCTCCATTTTCAGGGAGTTGTAGTGGTTTTCCTCCTTCTCTTCTTTGCCTGGAAACAGAGAGAGAACAGATTGAGCGCCAGGATCCCAGAAGGGCCGGGGGAGAAGTCTGGGCCATGCAAGTCCTTTGGTGGGGGGAGTCAAAGCCCCCCCCCCCCCCGCTCTGGCAAGTGCCCACACGCAAAGGAGGGCGTTGTGCCTGCGCTGGGTCTGATAGCGCTGCCCCTCGTGGCCTGGGCCCTCCTCTCTCGCTTTTCATATTTAAATTGTTACTGGATTTAAAAACTTAACACAAAATCCAGTTTATACACTTCTCTTAACAATTTGACTTCCCATCCTAACATTCGCGATGGTCCCCCCCCCCAAAAAAACAATTTCCTGCTGCCTTGTATTCAATACTTATTCTAAGATACATTTCTTTATTTTCTTCTTCCTCTCCTTTCATTGTTTAGACTTCAAGACCTGCTCACGGTTTCATTTGGCTAGAGCACTTTTTAAAATAGTCCGATAGGAGTTTCCATTCTTCCATCTACTTTCCTTCATTCTGGTCCCTTATTTTTGCCGCCGATCTCGCCATTCATCTCAAAATCCACCCCTCGCCTCCTTTCCATTTCTGTGCCCACAGATCAGAGGCTGTTTTAGTCGCCTACAGAAACAATTTGGGCACCACTCTCATGCCCACCTAACCTTCCCCCAAGCCTAACTGTGCTGCCAAGGGGCTGATGGGAGTTGTAGTCCAAAACACCAGGTTGGGGAAGAGGGAGTGGTGCCCGAGCACCCACAAAACTGCCCACGAAGGGCCCAGGCAGCCACAAATTTCAGTGCCAGGGTCATGCACACTGCATGGCACCCACAGCTCCAGGCATCCACGGTCACGGGGCCAAGCTGGCACTCCTGGGAAGAGGGATAAGCGGCCAGGCTCATTCTGCTTGGCAAAGGCAGCTCCTTGAAGGTTCTGCCTGCTTTCTTGTGCCCTGGGTGGGTGTGCCCTCTTAACAATATCACTTTACATCTTATATGCCTATCGACCGCTTCAATGTGCAGAACTGCCATTGCATAATACCCGTTCCGCATTTGCAAGAAAGCAACATTTTAGTGTGGCAGCAGCTATCCTTTGGAACTCCCTGCCTGTTGAGATCTTCCTGGCACCCGCTAAAGACATTCTTGTTTAGACAAGCCTACCCAGGTGTTTAAAACTGGCATCAAAACTTTCCAATCTGCTTTCGGTTTATTACTGATTTTATCTTCTGAATGTTTAAAGAGTTGTTTTTACTGGTAATTTTTGCATTCACTTTGAGGGTTGTATTTTTACAATCAAGGGGTGTATGAATCTTACAAAATGAATAAGTCAATTGCCCTTTGAACGGCCTCTCTAAATTGCTCCCATGTCAGTTTTTGTTCCTTGGGGGTGTGGGGGGGGCATGATGCTGTAAAAAATGAAAATAGCAATCAAAGCCTTGCAGGAACAGAAACTGACAGTGGAACAATTCAAAGAGGTGATTCAAGGGGCGGAGCAGCACTCTCTCAGCACAAGTAATAATGGTAATAATATCATAGAATTGTTGTAGAAGGGACCCTGAGAGTCATCTAGTCCACCCCCCCCTGCAATGCAGAAATACAAATAATTTTCCTATTTGCACCCTGCCCATCTGACTGGGTTGCCCCAGCCTCTCTGCGCACAGAGCCTGCACACAGCCTGAATTCTGACATTTTGTGGGGGTGGCAAAAAATATTCCTCTCTCTTTCTCCCCTAGAGAAGTTCCCTCTCCTTCCACCCACTGGTCAATTCTCCCCTGAGCGGAGCAGGGTTTTTTATTTTGATCTTCTATGAAATGCATGCACACCCCACAAGCCATTGCTTTCAGGGCTGCTTACAAAAACTAAAAATAAAAAATCCTTCCAGTAGCACCTTACAGACCAACCAAGTTTGTCATAGGTATGAGCTTTCGTGTGCATGCACACTTCTTCAGATATTCTTCAGGTATCTGAAGAAGTGTGCATGCACACGAAAGCTCATACCTATGACAAACTTGGTTGGTCTGTAAGGTGCTACTGGAAGGATTTTTTATTTTTAGTTTGACTGCGTCAGACCAACACGGCTACCTACCTGTAACTACAAAAACTAAACCTCTCAAAACATCATCATCATCATCATCATCATCATCATCATCATCATGGAGTCTCCTTCTTTGGAGGTCTTTAAGCAGAGGCTTGACAGGCATATGTCAAGAATGCTTTGATGGTGTTTCCTGCTTGGCAGGGGGTTGGACTGGATGGCCCTTATGGTCTCTTCCAACTCTATGATTCTATGATCATCATTATTTAAATACAGCAGCACAGGAAGATGTGGAGCAGCAGACAAGGGAAACCAGGAATTAAAATCAAATGTATTTGACATTTTTGAAAAACAAAGTGCGTGGGGAGAAAGGTCCTTAGCAAGGCGAGTTTCCCTGGACAGAGAGGGGCCACGACCGAAAGGGACCTTTCCCTCTCTCTCTCTCTCTCTTGTCTCTTCAGCTGCCCCCCACCTGGGCAAGGCCTGGGCACGGGTGGCAGTGAAGCAGCCCTTCCAGGCTTCCTCCCTTGCCCCTGCTTCATCTACACCCAAGCCAGGCAGGCCTTCCCAGGGGATCCCTAGCTCTTTGGGTGGACCTCGGATTGGCAGTGGGTGGTTGAAGTCACTCCCAGTGCAACATCCTAATGGGAGGTGGGGAGGGCAGTGGCCCCACTGATCAGGAATAACAGCCATCTGATCAACTGCGGAACTCCCTGCCACAGGAGGAAGCGAGGGGCCCCAACCTGGATATTGGAAAGGGAAACAAATACCTACTAGGGAAGAATGGCTATGTCAATTATGTGACTATTTGGAGTTATCTAAATTAACGGACATAGTAAGACATAAAAAAAATGGTGAAAAAAGGAATGGGAATGTCTGAATGAATATTTTAAAAGACAAGGTTCAAAGGTGAATATCTGGCTGAGTTTGGAACGGCTTCGTGAAGAGAAAAGGGAATGAACAGAGATTTTTACAATATATAAGGTTAGATTTGATCAGATAAAGAAATGCAGTTAGAAGAGATGAAATTGAAGAGAGGTGCTGTGTGGTTGGTGGAAGTCTTCATTTTTGTTTATTGTGAATACGTAAGATGAATATGATGCTGAAAAGAAGATCTTTGAGGGTGTTTTTCCCCTTTCATTCCCCCCCCTATTTCCTTTTTTTCTTTTCTGTTTATATCTTACTTTTATTTTCTTTCTTTTTTCCAATTTATATTTAGGGATTAATGTTTTGATTTGAATGCTGTTTTTAGAAGTGTTGTAAAATAAAATTTATTATTAATAAATTTTTTTAAAAAGAACAACCCTGGATGGCATTAAGGGAGGATGGGGCAAAGGGGGAGAAGGCAACCTCAGGGCTCCTAGCCAGGGTGGAACCGCTCTGCCATCGGAAGCAGTAAATGTTTCTGAAACCAATATTCCAGGGTGCGGTGGGGGGGGGGGATGCTCAGGTCCTGCTTGCAGTTTTCCCAGAGGCAGCCAGTTGGGCAGGATGGGCCCCCTTTGGCCCCGATCAAGCAGGCTCTCCTTATGTCCTTATGGTAGCCAGAACAATGAAATAAATGAATTAAAAAATAAAAGGTTTAAAATAACCTTTGTTAAGAAACCAGAAGCTTTTCTATTAGGAATTACAGGTACCAAAAGGAGCAGAAAATAATAATAATAATAATAATAATAATAATAATAATAATAATAATAATATATTATTTATACCCCAGCCACTCTGGGCGGCTTATCAATGCCACAGCTACGCGTGGCAGGGCCAGCTAGTTAAACATTAAAAACTTCCCTAAAAGACTCTTTATGTCTGGAACAACAGCCGCCTGGATGTTATTAGCCAAAAGCTGGAAAGAAGACAAAGTCCCGACCAGAGAATAATGGCAAACTCAGCTGATGGACTAGGCAGAGATGGCAAAGCTGACTGGAAAACTCAGAAACCAAGAGGATAAAAACTTTATAAAAGAATGGGGGAAACTCTTAAGTTACCTAGGAGACCACTGAAAGCAGATTGAAACAGGAGCAGGATTTTGATTCACTTGTAGCGTAAAGAATATTATGGCAAATGTGGCTTGATATGAGAATTGGAGTATAGATGAATATGCAGTTGCAGATTCTTAAAATAAGACCCCATGGAGGGAATGGGGGGGGGGAGTCTCAAGATTCAGAGAATCTCTTTATACAGATATGTTTTTACTAATTTGTGTTTATTTGTATTTTGTATTTGTAAGACCTGGAGAGAGCTGGACCATAAAGAATGCTGATCGCCGAAGAATTGATGCTTTTGAATTATGGTGCTGGAGGAGACTCTTGAGAGTCCCATGGACTGCAAGAAGATCAAACCTATCCATTCTGAAGGAAATCAGCCCTGAGTGCTCCCTGGAAGGACAGATCCTGAAGCTGAGACTCCAGTACTTTGGCCACCTCACGAGAAGAGAAGACTCCCTGGGAAATACCCTGATGTTGGGAAAGATGGAGGGCACTAGGAGAAGGGGACGACAGAGGACAAGATGGTTGGACAGTGTTCTCGAAGCTACCAACATGAGTTTGACCAAACTGCGGGAGGCAGTGCAAGACAGGGGTGCCTGGCATGCTATGGTCCATGGGGTCACAAAGAGTCGGACACGACTAAACGGCTAAACAACAACAACAAATTTGTAAGACCAATAAAAACGATTTACAAAGAAGAAGAAGAAGAAGAAGAAGAAGAAGAAGAAGAAGAAGAAGAAGAAGAAGAAGAAGAAGAAGAAGAAGAAGAAGAAGAAGAAGAAGGGCGACTGCCCCCAACTGCACCCCATTTTCAGATTACCCAGCAAGCAGGAGGGGGGGCAGGAAACTCACCTCTCTCTACCTGCCAAGGGTGCCCCTTCCTCAAAGCAGGTGGGGAGAAGCCCCAGAGAAAAGGAGGGGGAAGGAAGAATGAGGAGAGCCCCCCCCCGGGAAGCCATGGGGAGGGGGTGTCTGACGCCTGCATGGGACATGATATGCCAAACAGAAACTGAAGGGGGGGCAGAGGGAGGGAACCACTCTCCTGTCAAGAGGTGGCTCAGCCACTGCATTCTCCCCCCCCCCCGAGAGCCGCCAGCTTCCTGTGTCGTCTTTCTCGCAGGTAACAGAGGCCACAGCTTAGCTTAAAAATAGCACCCAGCCTGAAATTTGGGTGTGGGCTGGGGGCAGCGGAAGACAGCACCTCTGCAAGGCTTCAGAGAGGGAGGCGGTGGCCCGGTGTGTGTGTGTCTGTGTGTGTGTGTGTGTCAGGAAGGACAAACGCAGAGGCTGCCTGAACGTGCCGTGTGGGAACATGTGGGGGTGGAGAGACGGCAGCAGCGGTGAGAACGCAAGATCATAAAAACCGCCCCGGTGGATCGGGAAAACAGACCAGCTAGCCTAGCATCCTGTTCTCCCAGCGGCAGCATGCCCCCCAAGGACCTCGGAATCCAGATAGACTGCCCTGGGCCTGGAGGCTCCATTAGGAGCTGCTGAATCATGCCAGACTTCCCGTTCTCACCCCAGATGCCCCAACAAAGGGAAACCTGCAAGCAGGATCCGAGCACAAGAACAAAACTCCCCCCCCCGCGGTTTCCAGGAACTAGGATTCACAAGCGTTGCTGCCTCGACAGCCCTCTCCTCCTCCCTCCTCCCTTCATTTTTCCAAACCTCTTTTAAATCCCTACATGTTGGTGGCCTTCACAGCCTCTTGTGGGAGGGAGTTTCACCGTCTAACCATGCGCTGTGTGAATAAGGACTTTCTTTTATCCATCCCCAATGCGCAAACGTGTGGCATTCTGCCCACAGTGCGCAGGAGGAAATTCAGGGTGGCTGCTGCCCCCCCCCCAGCTCCTTGACACTTCTGCACAGAAGTTCTCCTGCAAGAGGGTGGCTCGGCTCATGCTAGTGGATTGGGCCCCACTTGCTGGAGAAAAAGCCTCTCCTGGACTCGCCACTCACAGCCTCCCAACCCTCATGGGGTTGACTAGCTGGGGAAGCAACTCATAGAATCATAGCCTGAGCTACCTGGAGAAGAGAAGCCTGGAGAAGAGAAGGTTAAGGGGTGATATGATAGCCATGTTCAAATATATAAAAGGATGTCATATAGAGGAGGGAGAAAGGTTGTTTTCTGCTGCTCCAGAGAAGCGGACACAGAGCAATGGATTCAAACTACAAGAAAGAAGATTCCACCTAAACATTAGGAAGAACTTCCTGACAGTAAGAGCTGTTCGGCAGTGGAATTTGCTGCCAAGGAGTGTGGTGGAGTCTCCTTCTTTGGAGGTCTTTAAGCAGAGGCTTGACAGCCATATGTCAAGAATGCTTTGATGGTGTTTCCTGCTTGGCAGGGGGTTGGACTGGATGACCCTTGTGGTCTCTTCCAACTCTATGATTCTATGATTCTACCCCACAGGGCTGTTGTGAGGATGAAACGGATAACTATTTGTGCCGGCCTTGACCTCCTTGGGGGAAAAGGTGCGGTATAAATGAAAGAAATAAATGAGGGCAAACCCACCTCTTTTTTTTTTGCACCAGGAAGGCAACAATCAGAGCCCAAAGCTATGGGGGGGGGCGAGGCGGCACTCACCCAAGTCAGCCAATGTGGGCGGCCGAGTAAATGGGCTGGGCAAAACTTTTTTCATAGGATTTTAGGGCCCTTCACTCCTGGCTTCCCCACATCTAAGCTGTTCACCCTCTTTGCGGCTCATTAAAATTTGGGCTTTATGATACCTACGGGTCTTATCCGTTGTGCAACACACACTATTCCTTTCCCCCTTTTGGGTCCCTCTACGGATCTGGGAAATGTTGGCATTTTGCCGCCCCGTGAATAGCCCCCTCCTCCTTGACGGGGGAAGCTGCCTCCCTGTTCCCAGCCAGTATCTTCTGGACCTGGGATGCCCAGGCTGGACGCTCTGTAGGGTGGGGAGGGGGCAAAAAGCCTCTCCGCTCCTCCCTCCCCAAATATCAGCAACAACTCCGGGGTTGTGGCGGCCGGCCGCCTCCTTCCCTGGGTCCCTGGATTCCAGAATTTCCATCTGGCCAAGCCTTGGCCTCCCAAGGAACAATCCTGGCACAGCGGCAGAGGAAGGACAAGACCCCTCCCCTCGCAGGCTCCTCGCCAGCAGGAAACCTAAGCTCCCTGGGAATGTGGAATTCTCCTCTGCCATTCTCCTCCTCCTCCTCCTCTGCCGCCCTGGAAAAAGACGCCCCCCCACTCCGGATTTCTGGGGCAGGAGGAATTCCTCAGGCAGGAGCCGCGTAGACCCTCCTGGGAAGGATCCTGCTGCCTCCTGTCCAAAAGGCCTCACGTCACTGTTCTGCTGCCCTTCCTCAGGACACAACTTTGGGCACCTTGAAAGGCTGCCAGGCGAGGGAGATGGGCAGAATTCACCCATAGGGCACAAGCCCCACACTGAGATGGTCAGGGGGCTCCCCTGCATTTCAGGGACCTTCCTTATTATTATTATTATTATTATTATTATTATTATTATTATTATTATTATTATCAAGCAACCCATCTGGCAGGTTGCTCCAGCCACTCTGGACAGCTTCCAACAAATTATAAAGCCACAGTAAAACCTTGCACATGGAAAACTTCCCCACTCTCCAGCCTGTGCTTGCACAAGAGAACACCCCGCTGGGTTGCACCAATACATACAGGGGGGGGAGGAGGGGGGGCAGGGAGCTGGGCCCTCCAGAAAATTTTCAATGAAAAGGCTGGGCCTCTCAAAGTTCCATGGCAGCCGGGCATGCAGGCCGTGGGGTGGGCGGGCTCGCATCATGCACGCAAGCCGCAGGGTGTCCGTGCGACATGTCCGCAAGTGACGCCAGCATGCCGTGGGGCGTGGGCGCATGGCACAAGCCCATCGCATGTGCGGCCCCGCGCCTCCTCAATCGGGAGGGTAAGGCGCATGGACGCATGGAAACATCAGAAGAGACTGGCTCCTGGATCAGGCCAATGCATGGCCATCTTGTTTCTTTCCCTCTCTCATTTCACTCCCTCCAACACCTTGGGCTGCCTTTCTCTCCTTTGTGCCCTCTCTCACTCTCTCTCTCACACACAAAATTGTCAACACCTCTGAAGGCAGCTCTTCTGGCTGGCAACCCAAACCACAGCCCCACTTGGCTGCTGGCTTTGTGGGCTTCTGAGCCCGTCCCTGCCCTGGCAGCTGCTCTCCCTCACCCAAGCCAAAGGGCAGGGGCACCCAGCAAGCAGGCTGGCCCTGGCACCTGCAGGCCGCAACATGGAGCCTATGGACGTGGGCAGTCTAGCGGACTGCACAGAGAGCTTTTTGGGGGTGCTGGAAGATGGTAGAGACACTTGTGGGGAGTCCATTCTCTTTACTCATCAGCCTGCAGGTCCCACCTTTTTCTCCAGGGAGCTCAAGATCATTGGTTCTTTCTCTTCTCGCTGAATCCTCACAACAACCCTGTGAGGTAGGTCAGGCAGAGAGGCAGGGGCTGGCCCAAGGCCACACCCAGCGAGCTTCATGAAGGCCGAGTGGAGATTCGAACCCTGGTGTCTCCCAGGTCCTAGTCAGACACGCTAACCACTACACCACACTGCCTCTGTGCCATAGCCCTTCCCATTGCGGGAGTCCAGAAGGAAGAGCACCAGCTCACCAGCCTCCCAGGGGACCCTTAGTCCGCCACCCACATCGCTGGCATAACCAGGCACACATCGTACAATCATAGAATTGTAGAGTTGGAAGGGACCCTGAGGGACATCTAGTCCAACCCCCTGCAAGGCAGGAATAAAGGAGGCAGAGTGAGGCAGGCACTTGGCTCCCCCTCAAACACCTCCCACACCTGTGGTTGTGCAGGTAGAAACCCAACTGGGGCACATCAAAGTGTGGCCAGAGATGCTCTCTGACGCTCACCTGATCCCTAGGACATCCTTTGACCAGCTCTCCCCCTGGTGATGCTGCGCCAGGTGTGGCAGCAAGAGAAATTGCGGTGTGGGCCTCACCCAGCCACTCTGTGCCCACTGCAAGGGAGGCAAACCAGGCTGGCCAGATCTGTAAGGCCCCACAGAGACCGCAGCTTCGATCTCTAAAATAACTTTTGCCAACCTTGCGCCCTCCAGATCTTTTGGTCTGTAGCTTTCGCCACATGGCCAGGCTGGCAGGGGCCAACAGGGCACCAGGTTGGTGAAGGCAGAGCTACCTGAACTCCCAAGTCAGAACTCCTGCAATGCAGGGGGTTGGGCTAGATGACCCTTGGGGTCCCCTTCCAATTCTATGATTCTAGGTCACCCTCCTTGGTCTGAGCAGCTGAGAAGAAAAGCGGGCACAGCCTTCAAGGGACCCCCAAAGGGGCAGCAGAGCAAACCCGGCTTCCGCATACGAGAAAGAGATGCACACTCCAGTGAATCGAATGCCATCTGCAGCATCAGGCCTGCCCCTCTCGGGCGCCTCACCATTATAAGGTGATTTCTTAAAGCACATGCATGTTCATTCTGTGCCTTACCGTAAAGGATGCTGGGGGAGGGGGGGTTATCATTGCAAAACTGCACCAGGATCTGAGGGATATTGGAGACGTCACTGGTGCTAGCCAATCAGCCCTGCCCACAGACGGATTTGTTTGCAAGGCTGCAGCCCTGTTTCCTTTGAGAAGAAATGTGATGTTTGGACTGAATGTGGAAAGGGGGCTTCCCGGCTGGCCCTGAGAACTGTGAGGTTCCTTAAAGCTAAGTGACCCCTTGGCTGAGCCTCATTCCCACCCCCCCGGAGCCTGACCTCCCCACCACACTGACCAGTCACCCTCTGCCCCAACCCAAGACCCTTCTTCCTATGTCCCCAGCTCACCTTCGCTGGCCGGCGGGTCGGGGCTGTCCTTTGGGGTGCAGCGGCCGTTCTCCAAGGCCCGTCCCCCCACCTCCCCATCCGGGAGGCTGCCGGCCTCGTCCTCGCTGGGCTGCCGGCCCTTCAGGTCCGCGGTGGCGCTGCCGCTGCTGTTCTCGGGGCTGCCCATCCCGACATCTCCGTTGGGCACTTGCTCCACGGGGCTGGTGTTGTGGGCAGGCGGGGGGCACTTGGGTGCTGAGGCTGTGTCTTTGGGGGCTTCCGCGCTCTCCACCTGGAAGGAAAAAAGGCAAGACAAAAGCAGGGAGAGGGCGTGAGACTCTTTGCACCCTCCGGGTCGAAGGAGGGGTCTTGGGGCAGGGAGGGGCACTATCCAAGATGCTCCAGGAAGCCACAAGCGAAGGAATGACCCTTGATTGACAGCTGGGAGGGAGGGAGGGAGGGAAGGAAGGAGGGGGAGCCAGGGAGCAGAGAAGTAGCAAGTCGCTGGAGGTGAGAATTCTCAAAGCAGACACATTTCCTTTATATATTAAAAAATGCACTTCAGGTTTATTATGTTTTCATACACACAAATACACACACACATATTTTTTTGGCTAACTTTTCTGTTTTACAATTTAAAATACTCATTTAAACGTTCTTAAAATTTGACTTCCCTTCTTCTCTTTCCATGGTTCATTTTGCATATCATAAATCCCCGCATATTTTACCAAAACTACACCATTCAATATTCCATTATTGCATCCATCAAAACTTATTTGCACTGTTGAATTTATCTTAACGCTGCCAACGTTTTCAGGTGTGCCCCCCCATATATTCAATAAACGTTTTCCAACCTTCTCTAAACGTTTGTGACATTTTCTGCCTAACCCTAAAACAAATGCAGCCAAGAGATTTCCGGGAGAGACAACGGCTATTCGGCAGAGCCATCCCTGTGCATGGGGGAAATAGGGGCATTTGCAGGGGTCTGTAATAGAATCAGAGAATTATAGGGTAGACCCCCCCCCCCAGGACCATCGCGTCCAATCCCCTACAAGGTAGGAACTGCAACTAAAGATTTCCCAACAGGTAAAAAAACTCACATGAAGGTGAGCCGGGCACCTTCCGAGGTGGCTGAGGCCGCTGGTCAAAGATGTTTGGGGAGCATTTCTACACACAGACACAAAACCACCTGCAAAACCACAAGCACCTGGCGGGAAGAGGATGCTCGACGAGATGTCCTTAACCCACCCCACTCCCCAGTGTGGTGTGTCCGTCAGAGGGTGGGCCAGGGCCTGGAAGGTAAAGGTAAAGGTAAAGGGTCCAGTCGTGGCCGACTCTGGGGTTGCGCGCTCATCTCGCATTATTGGCCGAGGGAGCCGGCGTATAGCTTCCAGGTCATGTGGCCAGCATGACAAAGCTGCTTCTGGCAAACCAGAGCAGCACATGGAAACGCCATTTACCTTCCCGCTGTAGCGGTTCCTATTTATCTACTTGCATTTTGACGTGCTTTCGAAGTGCTAGGTTGGCAGGAGCTGGGACCAAGCAACGGGAGCTCACCCCATCACAGGGATTCGAACCGCCGACCTTCTGATCAGCAAGCCCTAGGCTCAGTGGTTTAACCCACAGCACCACCTGGGAGAGCAGGGTTCAAATCTCGACTCCACCAGGAAGCTCACTGGATGATCTGGGGCCAGTCCCCGTTTCTCATCCGCCCAACTACCTCACAGGGCTGTTGTGAGAATAGAATGGAGAGGGAGAGGAGAACTCTGCGGGTTTGGTGCAGAATCCCACAGCCCACAGCTCTTGAGGAGTCCTCTCCTGGTGGTGATGTTACGAAGAGCACGCTTGCCTTGCACAAAGAAGTTATGCCGCTTGCTTGTCCTGAACCTACTTCTTTAAATCAGGTTTTTGGCTGAAGCAGAATTCAGGTGAGAAGAATCTCCCTCCTCTTGGCTGCTGATTTGTCTCTGAATCTCTTTCCTGCCCCCTTTTCTCCCTCTCCCCACAAACTGCTGGACAGCCCCCAGTTTGCACTGCACCCCCTTGAAGATTTACAGGCTTTGCCTCACTGGCGGAGGAAGAAATAAATGTGGTTCCATTGGAAGTGCAGAGATGCTGAAGGGGAGCAGAGAAAAGGACAGGGCAACCCTTCGGCTGCCCCACAGCCCCCCCCCCAAACTAGCACCCAAGTGAGACAGGAAAGGAATATGTTAACAGGCAATGTTCTTGGAAGGCCCTTTGGTACCTTTTCATCCTCGGCCATTTGCCTCCTGCTCTTAAATTTGCGTCCCTTTGATTCCAAGCTGGTTGACCTTACGAGGCAATAAGCCATTTGGTGTGGCCAAAGCCTCTGCCCCCCCCCAGCGCCAAATGGGCTTCTGCACAGGGGCAAAGGATGCTCCAAAGGGCCTTTCCAGGAGGGACCCAAAGACTAGCAAGGCTGCCCCCACTCATAGCCAGACATCTGAAGCCTCTTTCAGAACATACTGTAAAGGGAAGTCTGCTGGATCAGGCCAGGGGCGGCCCACCTGGTCCAGCATCCTGTTCTCGCAGGGGTTAACCAGATGCCCATTTGGGGAAACCCACAAGCAGGATTCAAGCACAAGGGCATAACTCTGCTCTCCTGTGGCTTCCAGAAACTGGGTTTTTGATCATGCAGCAGAACATTGCCATTGCGGCTTTTTGGGAAGAATCCTGTGACTGTCCTGTGCTCCTCAGGCAGACACATGACTCTGGGTACCAGGTTGGTTTTTTTATTCCAGGTACCAGTTTTTCTCTCCCCCCCCCCCGGTGATTCTAGCCAATCAGGGGCCACACCATGAAGGCAACCCCCTCCATGGAGTCAGGTAGCCAATCTGAGTGGGCCCCAAGGCAACATCACTGCAGGCAAACAAAAGAGGGAGAAGATGGGATGCCTGTTGCCAAGGCAACAAGGTCGGCAGCTCCCCGCTTCCTGTAGCTGCACTGGAGGCTCCATTGGCCACCAGGAAGGAAAGGCAAGGACCACAAGCATCACCCCCATCCTCCTCAGCCTGGTTGCCTTGGCAACAGAGGGAGGCATTCCCTCCTCCCCTGTGAGCATCCTGCCTCCCCTTCCTTCCCAGGCAAAAGGCAAGGTGGGTGGGGCCGGATCCTGCCCTCTGCATTTGGCTGAAAGTGGTTGTTTGAGGGAACAGGGCACCCCAAAAGTGGGGTTGCCTGGCAACCGCAACTCAAGATTGTCATTGCATTCACAGAGCATTACACACACACACAAACACACACACACAAACACACACACACGATTCTCCCACAAGTGGGGGGTCAGGTTAATCCAGAGGTACAAAACAGCAGCCTCTCTCTCTTTCCTCCCACTCTCCTAGGGTGTCATGAGGCAAGCAGTAGGTGAGTATCACAGCAGACTTTTTTTATTGGGGGGCAGCATCAACAGCGGTGCCCCCTCAGAGCCTTGTCCGCAATCTTGCTCACTGGACGAGCCCCCCATCTAAGACACAGCCAGATCCAGCCACAACAGAAAAGACTTCCCAGCAGAACTGGGGGGGCACTGACATTTGCTATAGCAATAGACCCAGTTACCAGCCCTCGCAACGGGAACGTTGCCACCTCTGTGAGGCACCTGCCAACAATCTACTATTGAGGGCGATGGACTTTCCATCATCGGAAGTTTTTAAAGACTGTCATCTGTCAGGGATGTTTCACTAGAGATTCCTGCATGGCAGGGGTTGGACTAGATGACCCTCAGGGACCCTTCCAATTCTATGATTCTAGGAGCAGCCCATCTTATGGCCCAGCAAACCAAATGCTGGCTTTCGATGAGTTGGCTGTCACAACTATCCAAGAACCAAGACTAATCTAAATTGTATTTTAATCTGCATTTTAATCAATTGTTTTTTCTTTCTTTTATGTTTTATTGTAATTTTATTGATGTCAGCTGCCCTGAACCCGGTTCTCACTGGGGAGGGCGGGGTAAATAAATCTATTATTATTATTATTATTATTATTATTATTATTACTACTACTACTACTACTACTAAGACAGGCCCTTCACCCAAATGCCAACCACAGAATCAACTGGGCACATGCAGCCCAGGGAGTAAAGGACTGAGCTGAGAACCCCAAACCCCACAATCAGCCAGGGCCATCCAGTCCACAAGGGCCATCCAGTCCAACCCCCTGCCAAGCAGGAAACACCATCAAAGCATTATTGACATATGCCTGTCAAGCCTCTGCTTAAAGACCTCCAGAGAAGGAGACTCCACCACACTCCTTGGTAGCAAATTCCACTGCCGAACAGCTCTTACTGTCAGGAAGAGCCTGCGCAATACAGATAACACTGGCCTACCTTGCAAAGCTGTCGTAAGGATCAGAGAGAAAGCCATTCAGAAATGACAAATTTTAAAAATGGCAACTCTTCGAATCCGACCGCCAGGAATAATGCAGCGAAGGAGGTGTGAGAAGCATCTGCTTGGAGCAGATGGGCACGAAAGACATTGCCCCGCCCCACGGAGCCCCCCACTCGCTTTCCTGCACGTGGCGCAGAGGGAGGGACTGGGCCAGGGGGCAGCCACACGACGCAGCAGCTGGGGAAAAGGGCTTCCTCCTGCTTCCTGGAAGCCTCCAGCACCTTGGCCCACGTCTTCCTCCTCCTCGCAAGGACTGGCTCTCCCAAAATAGCACCCTCGACCCACCCACACATGCGAAGTGGGGCCGGCCCAACTCTCTTCCGCAAGGGACACCTGGGGAGGGGCAGAGCAGGGAGAAATCCAAGCGGACCCAAGGGACCCACAAGGGGCAAGCCCACAACTCTCTCCCATATTGTGATGGTGAATAGTCCTAACCCTCCACAGTTGTAAATCACGTCCTTGTGGCCCACAACTCTTCCTTCCTTCCTTCCTTCCTTCCTTCCTTCCTTCCTTCCTTCCTTCCTTCCTTCCTTCCCCTTTCTGCTCTGCTATTGTGGTTAATGGCTACTACCGGTACTCAAGTATCCATCTCTTCCTTTCTAAGTGGCTGCCACAAAAATCCTGTGGCTATGAGTTCCACAGGACCTCCTTTGGCCGAAATGATTCCAGCTGCCTGATAATTCATAAGGGGTTTCTGGGTTCTTGTGGGGGGTTTAGTCCCTGGGAGAGACCAGGGTCCAGAGGCACTCTGGGAAGCTCTCGGTCTGTGACCTTGGTCCAGCCGCTGCTTCAAGGCCTACCTCACAGGCAGGTTGTTGCATGGAGAGAAAACGAGGGAGGGCTTGGGCTCCTTGGGCTCCTTGGCATTTATAAAGGCTGTAAAATAAAATCCCGCACGCACAAAGCCACAAGCACACGCCCCAACCTCGGGCTGCGTCTGGCTGTTTTATACAAGAATGTGGGGCAGGGCAGGCCAACTCCAGAGAGGGGGCTGAGCGTGCACGCCCCACACTTGGCCTCCCCCCCCCGCATCATCCGCATGAGAGAGCACTGGCCCTTTAACTCCACAAGGATTTTGGGGACCCAGCCAAGCAGCTGCAAGCATTCTGTTGCTGGGCCCCCACTTTGGCGGCAGCGAGACAGCGCCTGGCCGCCATCCAACAGCCCTCCAAGCAACCTGGCCGGCCGGCCTGCCTGCCTGCCCGCCCCAGGCAGACCCCTCTCGCCCTGCCTGGCCTGATCCAATTTCAGGAAGCCAGGCACCAGCGCTGGGGGAAGAGCCCTTCCCAGGCGTGTGGCCGGGGGCCAACTCTGCTCCTCGCTTGCCCTGGCAGCAGACACAGCCAAGAATCAGGTTGCAGCTCCACAAGGCAAGGGGGCAGAGATGATGGGGGGGGCAAGGAAGGAGCCCCACAGCCAGGAGGAAGAAGGGGCGTTCCCATGCACCCCCCTCAACAGTGCTCAGCTGGATCAGGGGCTCCCAGAACCAGAAGACCCCCCCGCCCGATGGAGATCACTACGAGGGGCAGGACGAGGGGTTGGGCCTAGGCCTCCCCACCCCCAATAAAGGTCTAGGATGTTTGCCAGGAGCCAAAGGAGTTCTCCCATAGGCAGCACAAGAAAAAGAGAACCAGGGAACTGCAGAGCTGGAAGGGACCCCCAAGGGTCATCCAGTCCAACCCCCCGAGAGGCAGGAATCTCAGCTGGAGCATCCAACACAGGTGGCCACCCAACCTCTGCTTAGGAACCTCCAAGGAAGGAGAGGCCACCACCTCCCCAGGGAGATTGTTCCACTGTCCAAAGGCTCCTCCTGTTTGACAGCCTCTTTCCGTCCGCTAGGAAAGAATCGACCCTTATGCTGGTATCGAGGGAGGATTGGAATACAGAACTAGAGATCTCAGTTCCGACCACACGGTGGGAAACCGTTTTAACTGCTATAACAAGGGTGTCTCTGGACCTTAAATTGAGGCTTATACAACAAAAAAAATAGTATTTAGAATATACTGGAGCCTATTAAGTTTGTTTTAGATGCAATAGGGATGTTGTTGTTGTTGTTTAGTCGTTTAGTCGTGTCCGACTCTTCGTGACCCCATGGACCATAGCAATAGGGATAATGCTTCTCTAAAACATATGTTTTTTCATTGTCCTATATTGAAAGGTTTTTGGCAGAAGGTAACTGAAACTATATCGAGAGTCCCATGGACTGCAAGAAGAATAAACCGATCCATTCTGAAGGAAATCAGCCCTGAGTGCTCACTGGAAGGACAGATCGTGAAGCTGAGGCAAACCTAGACAGCATCTTAAAAAGCAGAGACATCACCTTGCCGACAAAGGTCCGTATAGTTAAAGCTATGGTTTTCCCAGTAGTGATGTATGGAAGTGAGAGCTGGACCATCAAGAAGGCTGATCGCCGAAGAATTGGTGCTTTTGAATTATGGTGCTGGAGGAGACTCTTGAGAGTCCCATGGACTGCTAGAAGATCAAACCTATCCATTCTTAAGGAAATCAGCCCTGAGTGCTCACTGGAAGGACAGATCCTGAAGCTGAGGCTCCAGTACTTTGGCCACCTCATGAGAAGAGAAGAATCCTTGGAAAAGACCCTGATGTTGGGAAAGATTGAGGGCACTAGGAGAAGGGGACGACAGAGGACGAGATGGTTGGACAGTGTTCTCGAAGCTACGAACATGAGTTTGACCAAACTGTGGGAGGCAGTGCAAGACAGGAGTGCCTGGCGTGCTATGGTCACGACTAAACGACTAAACAACAACTGAAACTATCAACAGAACTGTATGGAACAACCTTACATTTACAGAGCAAAACATCCTCTTGAATTATATGGCCAACACATGAAACCTTACAAAAGGACAATAGGAGTGGACACTGTGTGCCTTTATCACAGCAAAAAGACGGATACTGATGAATTGGAAAAATAAAAATGCAGCTCCCGTCTCTGACTGGGTTGAAGATACAAACTCCCAAAATAGGAACAACTTGCAAATAAACGCAGGTTTGCCATGGACAAATTCAATGATATTTGGAATCCATTCTTACAAATACTATAATAGGTTAAGATCTGGTGAAGTATCATAGAATCATAGAATCGTAGAGTTGGAAGAGACCACAAGGGCCATCCAGTCCAACCCCTTGCCAAGCAGGAAACACCATCAAAGCATTCTTGACATATGCCTGTCAAGCCTCTGCTTAAAGACCTCCAAAGAAGGAGACTCCACCACACTCCTTGGTAGCAAATTCCACTGCCGAACAGCTCTTACTGTCAGGAAGTTCTTCCTAATGTTTAGGTGGAATCTTCTTTCTTGTAGTTTGAATCCATTGCTCCGTGTCCGCTTCTCTGGAGCAGCGGAAAACAATCTTTCTCCCTCCTCCATATGACATCCTTTTATATATTTGAACATGGCTATCATATCACCCCTGAACCTTCTCTTCTCCAGGCTAAACATACCCAGCTCCCTAAGCCGTTCCTCATAAGGCATCGTTTCCAGGCCTTTGACCATTTTGGTTGCCCTCCTCTGGACACGTTCCAGCTTGTCAGTATCCTTCTTGAACTGTGGTGCCCAGAACTGGACACAGTACTCCAGGTGAGGTCTGACCAGAGCAGAATACAGTGGTACTATTACTTCCCTTGATCTAGATGCTATACTCCTATTGATGCAGCCCAGAGTACAATAACAACTCTGTAAATCATACAGTTTTGAGTTTTTCTCCCTCCCCACTTTATTTTCTCTTCTACACGGGTTCGGCTTCTCTTTCTTTTTCCCTCTTTTATTTATTCTCACCCTGTTTAGTGTACATATAATTATGTACTTCTTGAATTTTTCAATAAAGATGTTAAAAATAAAATAAAATAAATAAAATGTTTGTTTAAACAGGGGGGAAACTCCATCCTTAGCACACCCATCATTTCCCCATTTAGCCAGGTACATTATTTAAAAACCAGTTCACACGTTTCCAAAGCCGTTCCAACAAGTGAACAAAAGCAAATGATTAAAAAACCATGTTTGGTGGGGAGCCTGCCGGCCGCACATACAGAGATTAAAACGCAAACATGGTTTCAAATACTGTACACACACACACACACACACACACACACACACACACAAAATCAATATGAGAAACAATGAACAGCAGGCGACAACACAAGCTATCAAGAACCGCAATGAAACCGAGAAGGAGCAGCCAGCGTCAAGCCCATTTCAGTTAAAAGCACATGCAAAGCAAACACTGGTTTGATGCAGGACATATAAAGCTGGATAGATTTGGCCCCAGGGAAAACTCTGCTGCAGACAGATGAGACACCGAGAAGTACAGCGTTCGAAGGCCCCCCCCCAAAGTCACCTAGTCCAGCCCTCTGCAAGGCAGGAACCGCAACTGACGAATCCCCCTCCCATCTGGCAAAAGAAATTCCTGCACAGAAGAAACCCCCAGGGCCATTTCCACAGCCAGGGGAGCCAGCACTGAGAAGGCTCCGTCCTCGGGAGACGCCAGCCTAACTTCCAAAAGAGATCTCAGCACTTGGACTTCTTTGTGGGGGAGAAGGGGGTCTTCAAGCCATTCCTCTTACAAAGGGAGTCCCCCTGGGGAGACTGTGCGGGTCAAAAGGGGCGCTGCTAACCTTGCCCAACGAGGAAACCATCGGGCAACAGTGGAATCCCGTGTGCCTGGCGGTGTCTACGGGGAAAGCGTCTCGCAGACGGCGCCTCTCCTGAACTCCAGCTTACGAGGCCAAGAATGTGAAGCTCCTTCCCTAGAAGCAGCCGAGGCGTCCAAAACCGCGCCTTCCACATCACCTGGAGGAGCGGATTCACTGGAGCATTTGTGCGCTTTGCCAGAGGTGACGGGCATGTCTGCGCATGCCCACGCTTCCAGAGAGGCCTGTCGCCGGGAGGGGTGTGCTTTGCAACAGGAGAGGGCAGGGCAGGAAAGCACATGTGGATCTGCGGCTCTCAAGAATGCGGGACTTTCTCAAACTGGTGTTTCCTTCCTTCCATGGTCTGGTCTCTGCACCATAGAATCATAGAGTTGGAAGAGACCACAAGGGCCATCCAGTCCAACCCAGGAAACACCATCAAAGCATTCTTGACATATGCCTGTCAAGCCTCTGCTTAAAGACCTCCAAAGAAGGAGACTCCACCACACTCCTTGGTAGCAAATTCCACTGCCGAACAGCTCTTACTGTTAGGAAGTTCTTCCTAATGTTTAGGTGGAATTTTCTTTCTTGAAGTTTGAATCCATTGCTCCGTGTCCGCTTCTCTGGAGCAGCAGAAAACAACCTTTCTCCCTCCTCCATATGACATCCTTTCATATATTTGAGCATGGCTATCATATCACCCCTTAACCTTCTCTTCTCCAGGCTAAACATACCCAGCTCCCTAAGCCGTTCCTCATAAGGCATCGTTTCCAGGCCTTTGACCATTCTGGTTGCCCTCTTCTGAGCACGTTCCAGCTTGTCAGTATCCTTCTTGAACTGTGGTGCCCAGAACTGGACACAGTACTCCAGGTGAGGTCTGACCAGAGCAGAATACAGTGGTACTATTACTTCCCTAGATCTAGATGCTATACTCCTATTGATGCAGCCCAGAATTGCATTGGCTTTTTTAGCTGCCCTGATTCTCCGCTGCTCTCAGAACCGGGAGATGAAATTCCAGGCACCCAGCTCCCCTGCTGTGTAACTCGGCCAATGCCACCTCCCGGTCCCGTGCCCAGCAAACACTGGCAGGATCCTTCCCCAAGAGGAGGCACACAAAACCTGCTCCACAGAGGCTTCTGCCTTCTGCCAGCCCCGGGCACCATGCCTAGGCTGGCATTTATGGGAACCCGCAAGCGCAAGAGGTCCGTCTGTGCCCGTCTCTCACCCCGTCATCCTCGCCCCCCAACGGCTCCTGGGACCCCCCACTCACCACTGGCTGCCTGCGCTTCCTTCCGGGACGGCCTGCTTTCCTGGCGGGGATCCCTGCGTCTGGCCTCTCCGCCTTGCTGCGGTTCTCATCAGGGTCCTCTTCACCCTGCTGGAGAGAAGGAGGGAGAGAGGGGGGGGGTCACCACAGGTAGGAGCGGAGATTCCAAAAGACCAGAAGAAATGGTTCATGTATGCTGCAATGGCTGACCGGATACTACAGTATTAGCCCAAAGATGCAAAAAGGAAGGCGTCCCGACCAGAGAAGACCAAGTTAATGAACTAGGCGGAAATGGCAAAACCGGGATCGGAGTGAAGTAGCAGTGGAAGAAGATTGGAAGAAATTTAAAATTTATTTAAAGAATAAACGGATAATAGATTAGAATTAGTGGAAGTGAGGGAGGTAAAATAGAGGTTGTAGATAATACAATGGTGTGAAGTAAGTATTGATAGAAGTTAAGGACAATTTAATTAAGAAGTAAGATCTAGATAGAATATAAAAGGATAAGATATAAAAGATTAAAGAATTAAGGTATAGTTAAAGTAATCATTAGAATCTATATAAGATTACCTATATAAGATAATTAGAATCTATATAAGATTTAGAGTTTACTACGGAGGATATGTAAAGAATCGCAGGAGGTGGAATGAGGAAGTCAATAGATTGGAAATAAGGGTTATAGTTAGAATTTTTGTTTTTGCATTTTTTCTTTCTTTGTATTCTTGTTTTTTCTTTTTAATGTTTTGTAATTTTCCTAGTGTGTTTTGTATTTTTGTATGTTTTGCTGTTTGAGAAAATCTTTAATAAATACATTTTTTTAAAAAAGAAATGGCAAAACTAACTGGAAAGCTCAGAAATGAAGATGACAAGAATTTTTTTAAAAGAACGGGAAATGTTCAAATGATGTATCTGCAAAAGAATTGCAAAAAGGTTAATACATTGGCAGGATTTTAAGAATACTTGTAATTTTTAGAGATAGTATAGGAAATTTGAGGTAAAAAATAATTTGCAATGGAAATGATAGGCAGATGAAAAGAAAATTTAAGGAATTGGGGGGATCACAGGATTCGGAGAATCCAATTTTATGGATTTGATATTGTTTTTGTGTATATTTTTCTTTGTTTGCTGTTGCTGTTGTATTTGTTATTGTTTGTTTTTATTTTTGTTACTTTTGAAAAAACTGAATAATTTTTTTAAAAAAAAGAGAGATTAGCCCTCAGGGGCACAAACACACACACTTATCCTGCCACACCAGGTGTTTTTTTTGGAGAGGGGAGAGAAAGTTAAGAGGTAACATTCTAAATATTGAAATTGCACTATTCACAAGATCAAAGGGGGGGAGACATTCAACTGGCACCAACTAGAAAGATCAACAAAGGGCATGTTTTTCATGGAATCACAGAATTGTAGCGTTTGAAGGGACCACCAAGGATCATCTAGTCCAGCTCATGTCAATGAAGGAATTTGAATCAAATCCTATTTTTCTCAGCCCTTGCTAGTGCACTGCTTTACAGCCACACCTCGAGTTAGGTTCATGTTGTGTCTTTTCGGCTTGTGAATGCGGCAAACCCGGAAGTGTTCTGCACATGTGCAGAAGCGCTGTATCGTGCTCTGCGCTTGTGCAGAAGCGCCGCTCTAGTTGCGGACTTTTCAGGGTCTAGTTGCGGACTTTTCAGACTGGACTGTCTCGCCAGAGTGGTGCATGCTCTAGTTATCTCCCGTTTGGACTACTGTAATGCGCTCTACGTGGGGCTTCCTTTGAAGCTGACCCGGAAACTACAACTAACCCAGAATGCAGCAGCTAGACTGGTGACCTGGAGCAGCCGCCGAGACCACATAACACTGGTCCTGAAAGACCTACATTGGCTCCCACTACGTTTCCGAGCACAGTTCAAAGTGTTGGTGTTGACATTTAAAGTCCTAAACGGCCTCGGATCAGTATACCTGAAGGAGCGTCTCCACCCCCATCGTTCTGCCCGGACACTGAGATTCTGTGTCCAGGGCTGTTTACCAGCTCCATCTGGTACGCAGGTGAGACCCTACCTGCCCGCAGACTGTCTTGCCAGAGTGGTCTCGCTTGGACTACTGCAATGCGCTCTACGTGGGGGTACCTTTGAAGGTAACCTGGAACTACAACTAATCCAGAATGCGGCAGCTAGACTGGTGACTGGGAGTGGCCCCCAAGACCACATAACACCGGTCTTGAAAGACCGACATTGGCTCCAGTACGCTTCCGAGCACAGTTCAAAGTGTTGGTGCTGACCTTGAAAGCCCTAAACGGCCTTGGCCCAGTAGATGTGAAGGAGCGTCTCCATGTTCAGCCCGGACACTGAGGTCCAGCTCCAAGGGCCTTCTGGTGGTTCCCTCATTGCGAGAAGCAAAGTTACAGGGAACCAGGCAGAGAGCCTCCTTGGTGGTGGCGCCCGCCCTATGGAACACCCTCCCATCAGATGTCAAAGGCATAAACAACTATCTGACGTTCAGAAGCCATCTGAAGGCAGCCCTGTTTAGGGAAGCTTTTAATAGCTGGTGAATTATTGTATTTTAATGGAAGCCGCCCAGAGTGGCTGGGGAAACACAGACAGATGGGTGGGGTACGAATAAAATATTATTATTATTATTATTATTATTATTATTATTATTATTATTATTATTATTGCCACCTGGAAGGCGTTAAAAGATGATGGGGCAAATTCATGGAGGAGGGAAAGGCTCTGGGTGGCTCGGCTCGGCCTCCCCAGTCAGAGGCAGCCGGGCTTTGGACCCCCAGTTGTTGGAGGCCACAGGAGGAGAGAGGATCCTGCTTGCAAGCTGGTGCCAAACATCTTGCTCTGCTTTCCTTTGGACCCCCCACCAGTGAGGCCAAGAGGGAGGGTCTTGTCGCCTGGGCAGCCCAGGACCTCCAGACATGCTTCCCAGGCCTGTGGTGCTAATGCAGCAGTTTGACTTCACCCCCAAAGGCATACAGTGGTACCTCGGTTTGCAAATGCAATCCGTTCCGCAGAGGCGTTCGCTCGCCGAAGGCACGCTTTGAGCGTGCGCGAAGCGCCGATAGAGCACAACTATGCAGATCGCATCTGCGCATCCGACGCCGCGGAACCTGGATGTAAACACTTCTGGCTCTGCGGCGTTTGTAAACGGAGGTTTTCGTAAACGGAGGTTCCACTGGACTCCATTCTCTCTCGAGACAGGCAGGTGCCCTAGAAGATGGACAGGAAGAGAAGACGCTTCCTTGGGGGACAAGACGCAGCCTGAAGGCCTTTGAATCCGACACCCAGACGAGCCAAGCAGGTGGGTTGTTATGTGACCCCAGGGCAAAGTCAGGAAGCACCTCTTCCCCTGTGCAGCGAGGCTCCTCCCTCCGGCCGGCTCGGATCAGGTCCGCCCCGCTATAAATCAAGCTGCTCCACCTGTGCCTCAGGTGCAGCAAGCCACCTGGCTGCCTGCAAAGCCCCCGGGGGCCCCTTCCAACTCGCCCCAGCGTCCCCGCCTCCCTCCTGCTGCTCCTGCCAAACAACTCCAGGGGAAACTCCCTTGTTCAGGGGGGGGCAGGGGAACAGCCTCACCCCCCCCCCGAGGGCAGGATTCTCCTGCAGAAACACGGCTGGGCAGCAGGCAGCAAGTGATGGAAACAGCCTACGGGAGCCGAGGGTGCTGGAACGCCTCTGGGGCAGCTAGGCCAACACTGAAGACTTAAGGATGGCCAGGATACTGGAGGGACGCTCCCTCCTTCCCCTTTTCCCAGAGGCCCTGCCACAGGGACCCCCACCAGCCAAAGCTGAGCTTGGCAACGTCTTGTTCCCAGTGCTCTGGCTTGGAGATTTCCCCTTCATAGCCTCTCTGGCTTGTTGGGGGGGGTAGGTTGCCCCTCCTGACCGTACCTGCCTCCCCGTGGGACTTGGCATGTCAATAATATAAGTGCAGCCCTGCCGGATCAGGCCTGGGGCCCATCTAGTCCAGGATCCTATTTTCACAGGTGCTTCAATTGGAAATTTTCAAGCGGGACTTTAACACAAGAGCCATTTCCAGCAACTGGGATTCAGACGCATCGCTGCCTCTGACTGGGGAGGCAGAGTGGAGCCATCCTGGTTCGTAGCCATCAATATCCCTCTCTTCCCCCTCCCTGAACTTGCCTGATCCTCTTTCAAAGCCACCCTTCCACGCTGTTGCCCATCTCTGCCTCCTGCTGAAGCTCCCAAATTATTTGAATTCCTTAACTTCTTCAGCTCATAGATATGCCTTTATAAAGGCAAGATTCAACACCTTCCCATCGAACGTGCTGAGAAATAGATTTTCCAATGGACAGATATCGCTCTTATGTGATTGTAATTGTGGGGCCACCGGAATCGTTGCATCACATAATCCTCGATTGTGCTCTTCACTCATCGGCCAGGAGAAAGTTTCTTGCTCCATATCTAAAGGGAATCGCCGATGATTCGAATGAAGCCAAACTGAGATATCTACTAAATGATGAAGACCCCTTAAGATCACTCACGGTTGCCAGATTCCTGATCAGCGTCCTATCCCTAAAGAAGAAAAATGGACTCCTGTGCGGCTCGGATAACCCTTTTAAACCATGATTTATGTTTTAGGATGTAATTAGGTGATATCAACATTGATGTCTTTTATTAATTTATGAGCAGAGGGCGATGTTTATGTTGCAAATTTACTGTATTGTATGTTGTTGGTTTTTTGTTTTTGTTTTGTTTGTTTTTTGTAGTTTTTGGCTGTTTTAAATTTGGAGGTTTAAGTACATATATGTTGGTATGGGAAATTGTTGTGTGATGGGCCAATGGCCGTAAGAAAGATCAATCAATCAATCTGCCTCCTGCTGCAGGGAGTTCCCTAGTTTGGCTGGGTTTTGACTGTGTTGCTGGAAACCACAGAGGCGAAGGAAGGGGCTCTTGTGTTCAAGTCCTGCTTGCTTCCATCCTGGCTAGGAGTCGAGCAGAGCTTTATTTACTGCAAACTTATTTCTGGAACTTTTTGTTTCTCATAGTTCATCCTTGCAAGTCACGTTGACCAGGTTTTCGCCGAGAAAGCAGGGCAAAGAAACAAAAAAAATTCAGGTGCCTCTGTTCCTTGCACCACTTGAACTTTTAAATCGGAAGTTGATTTATTTCCTGTCTTCCCCATGTGACATTGTGCGGCAGAAGGGGGAAGCGTCTTTGAAGACCACGCCGAAATTTCCACTGGTTCAACGCGCTGCAGGTCAATGAGAGGCGGACAGGTTCCTTTTGGAAGATGGGCTTTCAGTTTTGACGCAACCCCCGCCTATTCCAAGCTCTGGTGCTGAGCTCCATGCCAGCCTTCCTCAAAATGATGCCCCCCCCCCACGTTTTGGATTCCAGTGCCAGCTGAGGAAGGCATTAAAACATCAGAAGAGCCTGCTGGATGAGGCCACGGCCCATCTAGTCCTGCCTCCTGTTCTCACACAGGCCAAATACCTGTAAGAACCAAGGAATCTAGATAGACTGCCTCTGAGCTTGGAGGCTCCATAACATGAGGAAAGCCTGCTGGATCAGGCCAGTGGCCCATCTAGTCCAGCATCCTGTTCTCACAGTGGCCAGCCAAATGCCCCTTATTTTATTTTCATAAAATTTGCATACTTCATACTACTTTGCATACTACGGATCTTCATCCGTAGATCTCAAGGCAATTCACGGCATAAAAATCATGGGAACCTTCAGGCCAGACCTGGGCAAAAGAGAATCACTCCTCTCTCCTGTGGTTTCCAGAAGGATTGCCATCCTGTCTGGGAACCATCAATATCCCTCTCTTCTTCCATCAATTGGTCTCATCCTCTTTTCAAGCCCTCGAGGTCCTGCGGGAGGGAGTTCCACAGTTCCAACGATGCGCTGCGGGGAAAAGTTCTCTCTTTCCTCTGTCCTGAATCTTCCAATGGATGCGCACAAGTTCTGCTGTGCTCAGAGAGGGAGAATGTGGGGGGGCACACGCACTGGCGCACGCATGCAGTGGAAACACAAAACCCCGTTTCAGGTATCACCTAGGAAAGGCGCCCGAGAGACTGTGGTGGAGAACAGGGGAGGGAGGACCAGGCCAAAACCTGCAGGGAGCCCTCTGCACGAGCCCTGGAGCCTCCCTCGCAGCTTGATGCCCGGCCTTAGCGGGCTCCTGCGCCAGGGTGACAGAGAACAGCGCAAGCGGCAGACCTGCAGGATGGGTGCCAGTCCCTGGATGGTCCTCAGCAGCAGCAGCAGCACCTGAAGGCTGCCCCTTTAGGGCTTTCCAGGTGTGGGGGCTGCAAGAGAGCCTGAAGCCGTGAACCGAGCCGTAGGGAAAACCCCACGGACACGGACTCAGAGAGCCTCCCTCACCCGGGGAGCAGAGCCACCCTGAGTCAGTCCCGGCACAAGCCAGGCTCTGCCAGCTGGCTCCCAGCCCTCCGGTGCAAAAACAGGTCTCTTTCTCTCGCTCCGGTTTCCTTGATCCTGGAACTCCTCACCTGTATCCCCCCCCCCACATACATGACAGCTTTCCCTCTCTCGGTTCTCCTCTCCAAATGCTTTCCTATTCCAAACTGGCACCTACACATGCCACATAAGACCCCCCTTCTGCACTTGTAAGAACACAGATCTTCCTGTGTGGCAGCATCTCCACTTTGGAACTCCCCGCCTCTTGATATCAGGCAGGAGGCCTTGGCCACCCTCTGCTTGGCACCTGCTGAAAGCATCCGTGTTGAGACAAGCCTGTCCAGACATTCAGGAAGAGGATGAGCATTTTCATCTGTTTCAAGTCCATTGTTATTTTAATTTCGCTCGGGGAAAGGTTTCTTGATAATGTTAATGCTTTCTGTGAACCACTTTGAGGTTTTTGGGTCTTTCCCCCCCCTTTTTTAACCAATCAGTAGTATATAAATTGTATGAAATAAAACATAGTATTTTTAGTTGCCAGTTTCAAAGATTGTACAGTAACTGCTTTTTTGATACAGGTAGGTAGCCGTGTTGGTCTGAGTCGAAGCAAAATTAAAAAAAAATCTTCAGTAGCACCTTAAAGACCAACTAAGTTTTTATTTTGGTATGAGCTTTCGTATTTTGGTATGAGCTTTTACCAAGATAAAAACTTAGTTGGTCTTTAAGGTGCTACTGAAGGGATTTTTTAAAAAAAATGTTTAATCTTTATTAAGTTTAAAATCAATATAAAACAAAACAATTCTCTAAAATAAAAGCAAAATCAATACATACATAGATAATCATACAAATTCAAACAAAGCTTACTCCATCTTCTCAAATATATCGTCAACTTGTCTTATATATCTTCCATTCTGTCTTCACATCTTCTTTTGTAATTCGACTTCCCCTTCTCTTCTATCCTGACTATAAAATTGTTTATCCTCCTACTGCTTACATTAGCTTTCCTCCTTGGAATACTACAAAATATTGGTTCTTTTAAGTATACTCCAAATTTTCCCCAATTATCAATAAATTTTTTATTGGAACCGCCCCTAATTGAATTCGTCAATCTCGCTAAATCAATATAACCGATTAATTTCTCTTGCCAATCTCTAATAGTGGGTACTTCCTTACTTTTCCATAATTTTGCAATTAAAATTCTCGCCGCCGCTACCGAGTATAAAAATATCTTTTCATCTTTTTTTGCCACTTCCTCTTCAACCATTCCTAATAGGAAAGATTCTGGAGTCTTCTTTATGTTGTATTTAAATATTTTCTTTAACTCTTCTAACACTCCATTCCAGAAAGGTTTAATTTTTGGGCACTGCCACCAGATATGTAGGAACGTACCTACTTCTCTGAAGGGATTTTTTTATTTTGCTTTTTTGATGTGTTGTTAATTATAGCATATGGTTTCTGCTGTACTTAACAATGTTTGCAAGGCGCTTTGGGATTCGTGTGAATGGAAGTGTCAGATAAATACAATGCGTCCATCAGTCTTCCCCCTCCCTGGGCCTTTCTGAGAACTCAAGCCAAGGCTGCTTCTAACATCCACAGGCTACCAGCCCCCTGACCCAGGCATTTGCCCACCTCTCATGAGAGATCCTCTCTCTTGCCCTGCAACCTGCCCCAGGGGCTCCCTCGGAGGACTCTGGCGCTGCAGAGGGTTGGACTAGATGAGACCTGGGGGTCTCTTCCAACTCTGAGGTCACCCACACACTTTTGGCTCGGCATTACAGTGGTACCTCGGTTTTCGAACAGCTTAGTTCATGAACAACTTGGAACCCAAACGCTGCAAAACCGGAAGTAGGTGTTCCGGTTTTCGAACTTTTTGTCGGAAGCCAAGCGTGCTCCGTTTTGAGTCCTCCTGTGTTTCCTGTTGCGCTGCTAATTTGCGCGGGGGGGGGGGGGGGAATTGTAATTCAGGTCTTCAGTTTCCGATTGCAGGTGATATTTGGAGCTTGTATTTGGTGCTTTTGTTTTTGCTATTTCTTTTGCGTTTTTTGTTTTGAGGCTTTTTCAGTTAATTTGTTTTTGTGACTGTGTGGGTCCCAGTTCAGCTACTGATTAATTGATTGATTGATTGTGTGACTGCGGAAATGGATAAAAGCCCCCCATCCAAACAATGACTATCATCAGTGCAGGTAAGAAAAAAAATTAGTTTTAATTTTTATCATCTACAATGCTGATTTATTTATTTGATAGTACAGTACATTGTTTATTTCTTTCATTTTAGGGATCAATGGTCTTATTAGATGGTAAAATTCATGTTAAATGGCTGTTTTAGGGGTTGCTTTTAGAAGCCTGGAATGGATTGATCTGTTTTGCATTCCTTTCTATGGGAAAGTGTGCCTTGGTTTTGGAACGCTTTGGTTTTTGGATCGGATTATGTTTGAGAAGCAAGACAAAGCCCTCTCTCTTCCTCCGCCTCCGCCACCCTCCAAGCCCAGGCTACTCCTTTACCCCACAGACAGCAATGCTGCCTGTCTCATTATCATAGAATCAAAGGAGCGAAAAGGCACACCCAAGGGTCATCTAGTCCAACCCCCCCAATGCAAGAATATTTCTGCTCGAACCTGTGACCATGAGATCCATAGACTGAGCTCTCCCGCAGGCTGCTACAGGCCCTGATGCCACCCTTCCCAAGCATAGCACGTACCCCCCCCCCTGATGCAGGGGATGGGGAACGCCAACCCCCCCGCACCCCCAGCCCCCACTTACCTTGTGAGCGTCGGCTGAATCCCGGTCAGCAGAGGGGCTTCTGGTGTCCACACCCCCATTGGACGGCATGGCGAGCGAAGCAGCAGGGGGAGGCAGGGGGGGCGGCAGGAGGAGGGTCCCCTTCAGGGGCTCAAGGGACAAAAGGCTTTGACGGGAACGGAAGAGCTGGCACGCAGAGGGGGCCCCTTTGCTGACGGATCCGTCCTAGTTTCCCTGCCACCTGCAAGGGCGAGACGAGAGGAGGCGGTGAGAGGGTGAGGCCCAGACCCACGGCAACAGGTGCTCACACACTGGGGCAAGGAGAGCCCCTCGCAGGCCCCCCGTGGGGGCAATCATTAACAGGCCACAGCCTTGACTCTGGCTAAGCTGGGGGGCCCAGTGCCCATCCCGCTTCCAATGTCCCCACCCAGCCCAGAGACCCCCACCCTCAGCACCCGTTGGTAGGGCAAGAGCGATGGGGTGGGGTGGGGTGGGGAAAACAGGCCTTGCCGCTGCAGAAAGTGCAATGGCGGCGGGGGGGGGGGGAGAGACTTCTAGGGCGGGGGGGGGGGGCATTCCATCTGCTGCTTCAAGGAGATTAGTCCTGAGTCTGGGACCCAAATCAACAGATTCAAACTACAAGGAAAAGGAGATTCAAACATCAGGAAGAACTTTCTGACAGTAAGAGCTGTTTGGCAATGGAACGGTCTCCCTCGGGAGATGGCGGGCTCTCCTTCCTTGGAGTTTGGAGGGCCATCTGTCAGAGATGCTTCAGCCGAGATTCCTGCATTGCAGGGGGTTGGACTAGATGACCCTTGGGGGTCCCTTCCAACTATGAGTCTATTAATCAGGAAGGAGCCAAATGCAACAGAGACCTCCAACGCAACCAGGGGAAGGACTCCGGAAATGGGTCCTCCCCCCCTCATCCCCGCCCCACACACAACGGTTGTGGTCTGCCCTCTGCCTGGGAATGCCAAAGGGCCGCAGGATGCAGCCCCTCTAGTGCCCAGCCCCCTGCCATAAAGGAACTTAACGCACAGCAAGGGACCCCAGACACAAGGGAAAGACGGAGAGGGAATCAGCCCTTCCCAGGCAGAAGGAACAAGATCTGACCCACACCTGACCCACAGCGGCACTCAATGCCCCCTGCAAGTGGGCAGGGATTGCCGATAAAGAATCTGAGCAGCCTCCCTTGGCCTGCCTCTTTCCCACTCCCAATTCACAGGCCAGCCCCGGCCAGCCCCCCAAGAAGGCTCAGGGCACCCAGCCCGCCCTGCTGCTCAGCTCTCAGTGTGGGGCTGATCTGGCTATGGGGAGCAGTGGCTCCGGAGAAGTTCCACTGCAGCATCTTTTGGGGGGGGGTTATAATATTTTATTTTATTTTATTTCAACCTTAACAGTTACATTTTGCTACTTAGTTCAACCTTAACAGTTACACTTTGCTACATTTTGCTAAAGAAGCTTTCTTTAGCGCCTCAGCCCTTGCTTTTCCCCCGCAGGACCAATTGCAGTCATCAGCAGTCGTTAACAGCCATCTACAGGTTTACCACTCCCATCAGCCCATCACCCATTCCCACCCACCCCCACCACCCTCTGTATATATATATATAGGGTCTGACACTTCTGTTTCTAGTGTATCTGAAGAAGTGTGCATGCACACGAAAGCTCATACCAAAATAAAAACTTAGTTGGTCTTTAAGGTGCTACTGAAGGAATTTTTTTTATTTTGCTACTCGTCAGTTATCACAAATTCCACAGTGCTAATGACTTTCTGCTCACCCACCCACAATGTTTGTAATCAACATTTCAGACAACTGCATTTTGTAATTCCACCAAATCCATTTTCATACTCTTTAACAGGTTTATTAATATTATTAATTAATATTAATATGTTCTGTTGTCCCCCCCCCCCCGCTGTGGAAAGTAACTTCATAAACAGACTAGAATCGTTTCCAGCGCTCCTTGAAGGATTCTAAATGTGTGTCTCTTATCAGGGCAGTCGGTTTTGCCATCTCTGCTTATTCCACACTACAGGACCTTCCGAAACATCGCCCTGCCCCCTTGGTCCCATAAACTCCTCCCCCTGCGCCCCCATACCCCATAAGAAGCATTATTCAGAACCGCAGACCCACCGAGGAAGACAAAAACCCATTGCAAACAGCAGCCATTTATTGCACGTCTATTCAAAATCTATGAATACACTCCCCCCAAAATGACGATCTTTTCAAAGCCCAATACACACTTATCCCTCCAGTGACCCCCTGCCATCCCCTCACCTCTTAGAACCCCCCCCCCCTAATCCCAGCATCCACTTTGGAAACCACTGGTCTAAAGGAAGCGCCCAAGAAAAAGGAAGAGGAGGCCCCCAAGGGACCCCCTCCTTTCCAAATCAGATGCAAAGAGGACCCCCCCACCCCGCTGCACCCCCCCCACAAGGAAACACAGCTTCTCTGGGAAAGAGCAACAGATATGGGGTTCCGTTTCCTTCAGCTCTCAAAGAGGAAGCCCCCTGCCAAAGAAGGAGCCATCAGAACTGCCCCATGGCCTGCCTGTGCCAAGCCCACCCCCCAACCCTCCTCATGGGAAAGGGTCCCAGCACAGGGCTAGGGCACCTAGACAGACTAATGGTCGTGACTCTGGATAAATCAGATTCCTGGGTGCTGAAAGCCTCCCCCCCCCACACTCAACAGCCCCCTCCCAAACAGGTTTGGGTCTGAGCATCTCACCTCCCCGCGGCCCCAGGATGTGGTCTCCTGCCTCTGCAAGGACCTTCGTCTTCGCACAGCCTCCAGGGCAAGGACCCCCTTTCTTGGCACTGCAACTCTGCCAAGCAGCTCAGCCTCAAGGAGTTGCATTGGGGGGGGGCACACACGAGGAAAAGGAGCCTTTTTGCACGACTCCCTCCCACGCAGAAGGCAGAGCTGCCAATCAGCCGGGTCTGCGAGGGAAGGAGGGGCGGGCGAGGATGGAGAGCACAAAGAGGGGCTCCCCATCTCAGGAGGGCCTTGGCCAGGTGCTTGAAAGCTCCCCCCACCTGGCCACATGGCAGCCCTACTAAGAGAGAGGGGGTCCCCCATCAAGGTGGCCCGCCCTCTGCCCTCCGCCCACCCCACACCCCTTGGCACAGCCCTTCTAAGCTCATGTGGTGAGAGGACTCAGCCTCCCCCAACTGGGCACAGGAATGCCAAAGCCAGAGGCAAACTTGGGCAAGGCTCAAATGCCAGGGAGAGCCTCTAGTCAGGCCCAGACTGTGGGGGGGGGCGGGGGGGCTACATGGCCTTTCCACAACTGAGTTAAGCCAGGCATTGATGGCACCCTGAGTTCAACAGGTGCAGTCAGTGGTCCAGCAGTTACGGAGTCTCGGGGGACAACAAAACCAGCCCCAATTTCAGGCCCTCCAACACACAAGTCCAGAAAACAGACCTGCTTCCCAAGGCTTAAAGCAGGATCACGCTCTCAAACCTGAGAATCAGAGTGGGAAGGGACCCCGAGGGTCATCTAGCCCAGCCCCCTGCAAGGCAGGAATCTCAGCTAAAGCATCCCTGGCAGGCGGCCATCCGACCTCTCTTTAAAACTCCTCCACCACCTCCCGAGGAAGACGGTTCCGCTGCCCAACAGCTCCCAATGGCACAAGGTTCTTCCGGAGGTTGAGTAGGAATCCACCTTTCTCGTCTCTTGAAGCCACTGGTTCGAGTCCGACCCTCCAGAGCAGGACCTAGACCAATGGATTGAAGTGACAAGAAAGGAGATTCCGACTCAGGAAGAACTTTGTGACAGCAGAAGGTTCGTACACATACAGACAAGTGCCAGGCGAAATGGCCTCCTGGGAAGTCGGGGCCACCAAAAGAGGTCTCTCATTCATTCATTCATTCATTCATTCATTGCTTGTTTCTTTGTTGCATTTATATCCCACTTTTCATGGTGCGCATACTTCTCCCCATTTTGACCTTACAACAACCCTGCAAAGTAGGCTAGTCTGAAAGGCAGTGAGTGACCCAGAGATCACCCAGTGAGCTTCATGGGAAAGCGGGTCTCGCCCAAGTCCTAGTCCAGCACTCTAACCACTACCCCACCCCACCCCACCACACAGGTGTCAACACTTTAGGCACCCCAGTGACTTCAGACTTTCAAGATTACCCTCCCCCCCTGCCCTGCCAACGGATGAACTTATTTTAGTATTTCGTACACCTCCTCCTGTTTTGCTTCCAGGGCTGTTTACATTTTAATAAAACAAAAACGCAAACCAGAATTATATTTAAAAAACCATAGCAGCCGCCAAAGTCACTTATGCCTTAAATAGCCCAAGCAGAGTAAAAATGTCTTTCTTTGCCTGCTGCCAGAAAAAACAGCCTGGCTGGTGCCTGCAGGATCCCACCAGCGAAAGGCTCCTGCCGAGAGGACCCTCCAGCCCCACCTTGCAGGGCAGGGGCACCCAAAGGGCAGATTGGAGGCAGAGCCTTGGTCTAGGGGCAGGCCCATGTGGGCAAGAGAGGGAAGTTGCCACTAGGCCTGCTGTCCTCAGGGCAGATCTCCCGCTTTTCTGTTCAGACCGCAAGCTGCGATTTGCTGCATTGCAAAGACTTGGAGCGGACGGCCCCTGGGATTCCTTCCCGCTCTGCAATTCTAGGAGATCCTGCCCAAATTGCGTGCAAGACAAGAAAACGCATCCAAAGTAAAATGTGTTCTGTCTGAAGTGTATTGAGTGTATCTGAAGAAGTGTGCATGCACACGAAAGCTCATACCAAAATAAAAACTTAGTTGGTCTTTAAGGTGCTACTGAAGGAATTTTTAAATTTTGTGTTCTGTCTTGTCACCGTTTCCAACCTCCTGCAAACATGTGCAGAGCAGCAGCCCAGGGAAGCTCTTGAACCCAGAGCAAGGACCAGGGCAAGGAGAAGAGGGAAGGTGTCAGATGAAGGGAAAGTGCAGGCGAAGAAGAGCAGAGTCTTCCTCCTCCGGCAAAGAGGTTGGGGCTGCCTTCAAGGAGGCCAGAGCACACTTCGCAGGAAGGCTTCGCAGGGAGACAAACGCACACACACACATTACGTAATATTATATTATATTATGTCGTGTGCACAGGACAGAAACAGTAAACAGTGGGGTCCAAAGACCAAGAGGAGCCAGAGGAGCCCCCCCTGCCACAGCCATTCATCCAAAGAAGAACGCAAGAGGCGGCTGCTGGAGGAGACCAAAGGGAGCTCACAAATACCCTTAAGAACCGAGGAATCGAGATAGACTGCCTCTGGACCTGGAGGTTCTATAAAAACATAAGACAAGACTGCTGGGTCCAGCCAAGGGCCCCTCTGGCTCAGGGTCCTGTTCTTGCAGGGGCCGGCCAGATGCATGAATGAAGAGGGCAACCAAAATGGTCAAAGGCCTGGAAACGATGCCTTATGAGGAACGGCTTAGGGAGCTGGGTATGTTTAGCCTGGAGAAGAGAAGGTTAAGGGGTGATATGATAGCCATGTTCAAATATATAAAAGGATGTCATATAGAGGAGGGAGAAAGGTTGTTTTCTGCTGCTCCAGAGAAGCGGACACGGAGCAATGGATTCAAACTACAAGAAAGAAGATTCCACCTCAACATTAGGAAGAACTTCCTGACAGTAAGAGCTGTTCGGCAGTGGAATTTGCTGCCAAGGAGTGTGGTGGAGTCTCCTTCTTTGGAGGTCTTTAAGCAGAGGCTTGACAGGCATATGTCAAGAATGCTTTGATGGTGTTTCCTGCTCGGCAGGGGGTTGGACTGGATGACCCTTGTGGTCTCTTCCAACTCTACGATTCTATAATTCATATTCTGGAAAACCCGGAAGCAGGATCCGAGCGCAAGAGTCCTCTCCCCTGCCGAGGTTTCCAGCAACTGGCATTCAGAAGGAGTGGAGGCAAAGCAGAACCGCCCACTCCAGAGAGGTGTGCCAAACCAAGGGCTCGTGGGCTAACGAGAGCTCACAAATGGGACGGCGGCGAGCGCATGCCAGGAGGTGCCTTTAAGGACACCGGAGGACAAGAGAAGCCACAGCAGCTCAGCTCAGCCCCCTTCAGGCTGCGATTTCGGGGAGGCCAGACGCACAGGGGGCCCCTGAAATCAGCCACGCCCAACCAAGCGCCCTTCAGATAAAAAGAAGCGCTCCTTCACGCAGTTAGACTTTGGAACTCCTTCCCACAGGAGGCAACAACAGCTGCCAACCCAGGACTAGGCCAATTCACAGAGGAGATGGGCATGGGTGGCACTGCTCTGCCTCCATGGTCAGAGACAACAACGCTTCTGGGTACCAACTGCAAGGGGGGAGGTTGCAGCTGGGGCTGAAGAATCCTTCCACCGCCCCTCACAGGCATCATCAGGACAGAGCCCTGGGCTGCTGCTGCCAACACGCCACCCCCAAGGAGCTCACTCTAGCCACTAGCCCTCCCTGCCTGCGGATGGCGCTTCCCCACAATGGCTGACTTTGGGCTTAAAAAATTCAGCGGAACCCAGGGTTAGAAATTAGCCAGGCATGTTTTGGTACCAGCACAGACAGGTCCAATGATGACTATCTGGAGATCTCTGGGCTCCGCCTGAGCCCCTTCCATTTCCACGGTGTGTTTTCCTCCTCCTTGCATCCTGGGACAAGGGAATTGCTGTAAGAGCAGCCCAGCGATGTCGCTGAGAGCATAGAATCGTGGCTTTGGAAGGGGTCCCTTGAGTCATCTAGTCCAGCCCCCTGGCGAACAGACATTCTGTTGTGGTTACCGTAACCTGGATTTAAGGTGCCACTTGGCACCTAGTTTACACACCTGAGTTTCTAACGCTGCACCCTGTGCAAATCCTCTCCTGCTCCCCCCCCCCAGCCTCCCCTTGGTCATCCTTGTTGCAGTGCCCTCTTGGCTTGGCGCCCAGTGCGGTGGGCAAACCAGTCGTGTTCCCCTAAATCCGCCTCTGCCTCCCCACCGAGCCAAGAGGAGTGACTTGCCCAAGGCCAGTGAGGGAGAGGGAAGGAATCAGCGCTACCCACAGGGGACAGGCAGGCGGAATGGCCCTGCCATCACTCCCGACAGACAGCCGTCAATCCATAGCCCGGAGCAATAAGAACCTGGGCTGCCTCCAGGACGGTGGAGAAACACCCGTCCCTTCGGGGAGAGGAGCCTCCCTGGCCATCCTGCTCTCCTCTCCTGTGCAGCAGGGGGCAAATGCAGCAAGAGTGACAGTGTGGCCTAGCAGTTAGAGTGTCGGACAAGGCTCAGCCACGAAACGCACTGGGTGTCCTGGGGGCCAGGCAGCGCCTCTCAGCCTAACCTACCTCACAGGGTTGTTGGGAGGAAGGGAAAGGGTGGGGGGAAAGAACCCCCTGGGTCACCTTGAGCTCCCTAGAGGAAGAAAGGTGGGGTACAGAGACAAATAAATAAGCGCCCCCCCCAAAGCACAATCCTGCCTGCCAGGAATATCCAGACACAGAGGGCCAGCAGAGCCCACGTCTCCCAAGCGCTTGGTAAGACCTGCGCCCAGGAAGCCCCACGGGAGAACCCCAGGCAGACGCCCCAGAAAGCCCCCCAGATCTCCACAGGGGGCAAGGCTCCCATTGTGCCCCAGTCCAGGGTTCTGACTTTCAGCACATAGGCAGTAGGCTATGCATGGACTGGGGAGGGGCAGTAGCTGGGACTTCGGGACTCCAGGGGGGGGGGCTGCACACACCCAGCTGCCACTGCAGAAGCCGCTCTGCCCCACGGCTGGGGAGCGACACCCACCCACGGCCCCACCAGGGAAGCTGAAGCGGATCAAGGGGCCCAGCCCAGGCGCCTCCTTCATCCAACTCGGATTGGAAGCGGGGATTTCTAATCCGGTTCCAACCAGCTCTGTCCTCTCGCAAGCGGTCTCCGAGGCAGGCGGCAAGGAGCTTGGAAGAGGCCAGGGTTCAAATCCCAACTCAGGCTTGAAGCTCGCAGGGTCACACCACTGCTCTGCCTATCCTACCTTATAGGGTTGTTGTGGGGATTAAATGCAGGGCACTGGGGGCTCCTTGGAGGAAAAGGTGGGGCAGATGCAACGAATAGCAGCAATAATGAGAAGGCCTCCTCTGCATTTAGGGACTCTGGGGCAGCCGTGTTGCAAATTCAAGGAAGTAACAGGCTGAAAAAGCAAGAGCAAGGGAAACGCCGGCATCCCTGCCCTGCCTGAGACGGGGCTCCAATATGGTGTGGTCCAGTGGTTAGAGCAACGCACAAAGACCTGAGAGGCCAGGGTTTGAATCCCCGCTTAGCCATGATGCTCTCACCGGGTGACCTTGAAGGCCGGCCACTGCCTCTCACGGCCCAGCCGACTTCCCAGCGTTCATAGAATGGTTCGATTGGGGAGGGACCCCGAGGGTCATCTAGTCCAACCCGGCGCAATGCAGAAATTTAAATGAAGAGGGGAAGGAGAACCACGTCCGTGGGAGAAAAAGGAGGGCTGTAAATGCAAGTAAATAAATTAGGGCCATGATGGGTTTTAGATGATGCTCTGCGTCAGGCCTTAGCAGCCGCCGAGGAATATAGCAAACTGCCGGATGGATGTTCAAAACTCAGCACTCTGGGCCACCTGCACTGACTGGCAGCAGTGATTCTCTGGGGTTTCCAGTGGGGAATCTCAGACCCCCCCCCAAGTGTCCCTATTTTCCAGGGACATCCCTAATTTAGAAAGGCCGTACCGGTTTCTGAAGGATCCTGGAATGCCCTGCTTTTAGGACGTCCCTATTTTCACTGGAGAAGTGTTGGAGGGTATGGACTTATCCGACCCCCGAGCCATCTGAAGGCAATCCTGTATACAGTGGGGGTTTTTAATGCTTAATGTTTTATTATGTTTTTTTATATATGTTGGAAGCTGCCCAGAGTGGCTGGGGCAACCCAGGAAGATGTGTGGGGTATAAATAGTAAAATCATCATTACTGAATGGGACATCCCTATTTTCATCGGAGAAGTGTTGGAGGGTATGGAATCTATGCCAGCCCCCTAAGTGGAAAAACCACTTCTCAGGCCACATTTGCTGCAGCAAGAGACTCTGCTTACAATCTACTAGACGGTGGCAGGGCAGGGCAGCTGCCTTGCAAGCAGGTTCAATCCTGAGCATTTCCAGGCAGGTGTAGGAGAGACTCCAGGCTGAAACCTGGAGAGAGCTTCTGCCGGTCAGTGCAGACAATACTGAGCTAGATCCGGCTTTCTGGTGCAGAGGGGAAGGAGCCCAGGACAGTGAGCAGACAGACCACCAGCTCCTGGTCAGCCTGAGAAGATTGGGCCACCTCTGCCGTTGAGATCCTGGATAGGGTGCAGCATTTTAAGACGGTGAGCCACCCATGGGTGCCTTGGCAGGAAGGCGGCATGCAAGTCCAATATAAACACACACAGAGAAACAAATGCATTTTACGCCATTAAGAAAAACCCCACAGGTTCCCAACATGCTCCAGGCCACATTCAGCCAACTAGTCCTGCCACCAGAAGGGACACGCAAGGACTTCCACTAGCCCCATGGGGATTCCACCCCCCCAAAAAAAAAAACTGATTGGGGGGAACCCCCAGAACAGCATGCAGGGGGAAGGAAGGGGGGGATCTTTCTGAAAAACAGGCCCTGATGGAACAAGTGAACACAGCGCCTCCTCATTGAATTCCTCCCTTAATATAGATGGTTATATAGATGAGAAGAGAAGAATCCTTGGAAAAGACCCTGATGTTGGGAAAGATGGAGGGCACAAGGAGAAGGGGACGACAGAGGACGAGATGGTTGGACAGTGTTCTCGAAGCTACGAACATGAGTTTGACCAAACTGCGGGAGGCAGTGCAAGACAGGAGTGCCTGGCGTGCTATGGTCCATGGGGTCAAGAAGAGTCGGACACGACTAAACGACTAAACAACAACAACAACAACAATATAGATGGTTTGAATTAGTCGCTACACTCCTAAAGAAAGACTGGCCAGAAAAATGCCACCTTCTTGCTAGAGTCTGTGGCCTCGACAGGTGAGAAGCACACACTGATCTCGACAAGCAAGCAGGACCCCCATAAAAGACGTTTGCCCCCCCCTAAATCTGTTGTGGTAATGGGACCGGGGGGGGGCAAGTTGTGCACCCTCTTTTCACATCCAATAGCAACCTTTGGCACCCCCAGGTCCAGGTGGAGAGCAAAGAGCATCGGAAGCAGGTCAGGATGCCTCCAGCGCCCTCAGGCGACCTCCCTGCCTGCCCTCAGCAGCCCCAGACCTCTCCCCCCCCATGCTATCTCAGCCGGGGATTCCCAAGACTGCCCAAGACAGGCCTTCTGCTGCTCTGGATTACAAGGCAGAGAATTACAAGGCAGCCGCCTCCTTCGCAGGTGGAGGGGTCAGGAGGCCCCTGCCGGAGGTCGCAACCTGTCTGCCCTCCCGGCCACAGAGGCTCCCAAAGGCACTTCCCCCCCCCCAGCATCCTTGGACAGCGGCTGACAAGAGCTGGAGGCCCCAGGCGTGCGGCGCAGGCAGGGCAGCCCTGGAGAACTCTGCACGCTCCCAGGAAACGCCTGCCCTCCCCTGGAGCAAAAGAGGAGATTGGCTATCAAAATAATAATTGACTGTAAACGCTAGGAGGGTGGAATTGGGGGGGGGGGAGAGAGAGAGGTGGTTCCCACCCTCCAAAGGAAGTTTGCGAGGCAGGAGTGGAAAAAAAAAGATGGGATCCTGCCAACTTTCTAAAGGCAAACATTCCTTTGTGCGCCTCTTGTCCCCCCCCCCTCCCCATTTCTCATGACAATCAAAGTTTGGCTCCCTCCAAGGAGAAATTTATAAGAGATTATCCAAACCTAGAGACAGCCTTAGCCGGAATCTAATCCTGCTACTATCCCAAGGGCGGGGGGTGGGGGTGGGAGGCCTGGAAAGCTGCCCCCTCCCCTGCAAGTTACCCCAGGCAAGCCGCCTTGTGTCCATTAGCCCCTCAAATGTTTTTAGACATCTAATTGGAAGGAGAAAGAGCCCCTGCCAGTATGTTTCCAGCTGACTCAGCAGGGGAGGGGTTAGGGAGAGCGGTGCCCCCCCCAATCTCCAGCTCACAAAAGGTCGCCCCTCTCCCCTTATTGTCAAGACCTTTTCAAAGCCGCTGGGCTGAAGAATTGGCTTTGGGGTTGAGAAGGAGAGAGGGAGAGAGAGAGAGAGAGAGCTCCCCTCCCTCCAGCGACAGAGGAGGGGGGACGTGCCAAGGAAGGTGGGCAGGCAGGTAGGCTGGCACGGGGGGGGGGGCGTCCAGGGTGCGCCAATGCCCTGCCCACCTGGCCTCATTCAATGCCCACCTTCCTCGGCTCCCGCCAACTCCTAGCTGCCCATTCCCCAAGCCCCACGGAAAAGCCCAGCCTGGCACAGGGAGGGGCACCCAGATCTCTCCCCACCCTCTCACCCAAAAAGGAATACTGGCCCATCACAGGGTGCTGCTTGGGGGGTCACCAAAAAGTTTGGCAAGCCTTTAAATAAAGGCGCCAAAAGGTGGATAAGGAGACTGTTCTCCTTGTGAGGCGGCGGGGGGGGGGGGGCATCCCTGATCCTGATCCTGGCAGCAGGAACCTCCCCCAGGGGGATTCTGGAGGTTGGCAGGGTGCAGAGATGTGTCACAGGGTGGGGTGGGGTGAAGGTGGGGGCATCTGGGTGACCCTGGCAGGGGCTGCCCTTGACCTGCCTCTCGCCACACGGCACCCAGCTGGGGGTCTCTCTTGCACTTCCTCCCCCCCCCCCGCCAAGCCTGCAGGGAGTATTGGAACCCCCCCCCCCGCAACTGCAGGGCTCTGCCCATCCCCCCCCCCGCCAACCATACTTCAGTGGGTGAGGCTGGTGCGGGGCAACAGCAGCACGCAAAGCCCCCCCCCCTCCAAAAGAGCAGGAGGGAGGGAGGGAGGGAGGGAGGGAGGGAGGCGGAGCTGGGAGGCTGGCACCGTGCCAGGCGGGCGAAGCCATCCCCGCACGCAACGGAGGGGGACACACAGAAAGGGGGGACCCGCGGGGGGGGCTATTGCACGGAGCGTGGGGTGGGGGAGAATCCAGACCGGGGGGGGGGGTTTCCCTGTAGCGGATATGCCTTGCTAGGGAGGGGTAGGGAGCTTAGCAGCAGCAGCCCCCCCCCCCGGTTCGCCCTTCACCAGCCGCAGTGCAAAGCCTTCAAGGACACAGCTGCGCCCGCGCGCCCCCCCCCCCCAACTCCGGGCAGAGAAGGGTGACAGGCAGCGCTCCCCCCCCCCCAGCGACAGACACGGGCGGGGGGGGGGGACGACGGCAGCGATGTGCCTGGGAAAGAGGCGCCCGCTTGCCATGCATCATTTCCGCCCCCCCCCCGCCAAAACGAGGTGGGAGAAGAGGAAGGGGGAAATGCACCAGCCTCCCTTCTCCCCCCCCCCTCCCCGCCGGGCCAAGCTACAGGTGTGCGGGGGGGAGGGCGAGAGTTAGGTGCCCCCCCGCCGCCGCCCCTCCTAGGCAGAAACCCCCCGGGGCGCCCCCAGATCCCCCTCGTCGCCTCTCCTGCCCCCCCTGCCCTGGAAGGAAAGAGGGGCGCGCCCCCCCCCCGAGGGTCATGCCAGGCTGCCATGTTTGCTTGGCAGGAGAATGTCAAACCCGGGAAGCGGAGGCGATCGTGGGGAACCCCCGTGTCTCCCCATGCGTCGCTCGGGGTGGGGGCGCCCATCTTTGCAAACCTCCCCCCCCCAATAGAGCTGGGCAGAGCCGCGCGGGTCAGACACGTCTGCAGAAATGGGCAAAAATTAATAAATAATCTCAGCGACCCCCCCCCCTCTTCCTCCCGCTCGCCCGGGCACACCGCACGGCGCACGCGCGCACACGAACACAGGCGAGGAGGGGGGGCGCCTCGCCGCACTCTGCCTCCTTCCCCCCCCCCCGCGCCAAGATACCTTCCTGTCCCTCCGCCTCCCTTCTAGATACGTGAAGTTCAAGTTCAACCCAATGGGCAGAATCGGGGGAGGGGGTGGTGGGTGGAAAAGAGGGGGGGCACACACCGCGCTGCCTTGCCATTCCCCGTGCCAGGAGGAACCCCCTTGAACTTGAAGTGGGGGTGGGGGGAGAGGTGGAGGCGCTGCCAACCCCAGCAAGTGGGGGGGGGGGGAGCTCCAATTTCCGTGCAATGCAACCCAATGCAACAAGCGCCCGTCGGGGGGAGGGAGAGTTGCTGCTGCTGCTGCTGCAATTTTGGCACCTTGCAAAATGCAAGCCAAGAAAGGCGGCGGCGGGGGGGGGGGGCGCTGCCCGTTTCTCTGCTGCAGCCTCGCATGTCAAAAGCAGCACCCCCCTCCCGGAAAGGGGCATCGAGGACTCCCCCCCCCCCGTGCGCACCCCATGCAAACTGTCAGCTGCTGCTCCCCACCTTAGGAGGGGGGATCCCCTCCCCCTTTTTTTACCTTGAACCCCGGCGCTGGTGTTGCAGCTGCTGCTTCCTTCCCGGGAGGGGGGATCCTCCGCCGCCGCCGCCTCCTTCCGCGCTGCCGCTCGCCTTGCCCTGCCCGGGGAGGAGGCCTCGCCCGCCGCCGCCGCCGCCGCCGCCGCCACTGCAGCAACGAAGCCGCTCGGCTCGGCTCGGGCGCGATCGGCGCGCAGTGGCCGCCACTCGCCCACAGGGGGAGCCAGAGAGAGAGAAAGAGAGAGAGAGACAGCGCCGCGCCGCCCGCGCCCGACGGGTCCTAGCGCCCCGCCTGTTCCCCCGGCCGCACAAATGCCGTCGGGTCCCGCCAGGCCCCGCTTCAGCCCGGGCGCGGGCCGGGTAGGGGGATTGGCCGCCGGGTCTCTCAGCTGCCCTAGGCAGCTCGGAAGGCGCCGCGAAAATCGCTGCCTCCGCCGGGCCGCGCGGTGTTGGGCCACTTGCGGTCTCTGCACGTGTTCAGAGGAACTCTTGTTCAGGAAGAACTTTCTGACAGCTAAGGGCTGCTCGACAGGGGAACGGTCTCCCTCGGCAGGTGGTGGGCTCTGCTTCCTTGGGGGTTTCCAAGGAAGAGTTTGGCTGGCCATCTGTCCCGGGTGCTTTGGCTGAAATTCCTGCATGGCAGGGGGTTGGACTAGATGACCCTCGGGGGTCCCTTCCAACACTGCAATTCTACAGTTCTTTGAGAGGGACCCTTTCATACCAGAAATCCCATGTCAGATTCACTCATAATTGCACAGAAATAGTCCAATTTGAGAAGTGCTTTCAGTTCTGTCTCACATCTGGAATTGTGGGGGATGGGACACACCTCTCTTTTTACAGATTAAGCACTACTGAGACCAGCCCTGTCTCTGAGAAATGCCCCCTTGGTATCACGATCAGCCTGGAAATTCTATTACTTAAAGCTTTGTGACAAAATCTAGCTTTTATTATTTACGAAGATCACCTGTGTCTCTTTACATCACCCTGTAGCATTGAGTTCCATCGGTCAATACAGGTCTGGGGAATCTTACCTTCCAGATGATGTTGGGGTGGATGGCAGTTGTAGGTCAGCAACTTGTGGAGGGCCAGAGCCGGTATCCCGCTCCTGAGTTGATTATTCATCTTGCTTTCCAGAGCTGAAGTTGAGTCAGGAACAATCCCATTTAAGCAAATCCTCATTGCAGCAAAGCCATGGAACCTTTTCCCCAGAGAGAGAGAAGTAGGGAGCAGTCCTCAATAATGCATCCTGAGGAGGGCATCCTGAGCAAGTTTGCAGACGACACCAACTTGGGAGCGGTGGCTAATACCCCAGAGGACAGGATCACACTTCAAAATGACCTTAACAGATTAGACAACTGGGCCAAAGCAAACAAAATGAATTATAACAGGGAGAAATGTAAGGTACTACACTTGGGCAGAAAAAAATGAAAGGCACAAATACAGGATGGGTGACACCTGGCTTGAGAGCAGTACATGTGAAAAGGATCTAGGAGTCTTGGTAGACCACAGACTTGACATGAGTCAGCAGTGTGATGCAGCAGCTAAAAAAGCCAATGCAATTCTGGGCTGCATCAATAGGAGTATAGCATCTAGATCTAGGGAAGTAATAGTACCACTGTATTCTGCTCTGGTCAGACCTCACCTGGAGTACTGTGTCCAGTTCTGGGCACCACAGTTCAAGAAGGATACTGACAAGCTGGAACGTGTCCAGAGGAGGGCAACCAAAATGGTCAAAGGCCTGGAAACAATGCCTTATGAGGAACGGCTTAGGGAGCTGGGTATGTTTAGCCTAGAGAAGAGAAGGTTAAGGGGTGATATGATAGCCATGTTCAAATATATGAAAGGATGTCATATGGAGGAGGGAGAAATATTGTTTTCTGCTGCTCCAGAGAAGCGGACACGGAGCAATGGATTCAAACTTCAAGAAAGAAGATTCCACCTCAACATTAGGAAGAACTTCCTGACAGTAAGAGCTGTTTGGCAGTGGAATTTGCTGCCAAGGAGTGTGGTGGAGTCTCCTTCTTTGGAGGTCTTTAAGCAGAGGCTTGACCTGGCTTCAGAGCAGTACATGTGAAAAGGACCTAGGAGTCTTGGTAGACCACAGACTTGACATGAGTCAGCAGTGTGATGCTGCAGCTAAAAAAGCCAATGCAATTCTGGGCTGCATCAATAGGAGTATAGCATCTAGAGATCAAGGGAAGTAATAGTACCACTGTATTCTGCTCTGGTCAGACCTCACCTGGAGTACTGTGTCCAGTTCTGGGCACCACAGTTCAAGAAGGATACTGACAAGCTGGAACGTGTCCAGAAGAGGGCAACTAAAATGGTCAAAGGCCTGGAAACGATGCCTTATGAGGAACGGCTTAGGGAGCTGGGTATGTTTAGCCTGGAGAAGAGAAGGTTAAGGGGTGATATGATAGCCATGTTCAAATATATGAAAGGATGTCATATAGAGGAGGGAGAAAGGTTGTTTTCTGCTGCTCCAGAGAAGCGGACACGGAGCAATGGATTCAAACTTCAAGAAAGAAGATTCCACCTAAACATTAGGAAGAACTTCCTGACAGTAAGAGCTGTTCGGCAGTGGAATTTGCTACCAAGGAGTGTGGTGGAGTCTCCTTCTTTGGAGGTCTTTAAGCAGAGGCTTGACAGCCATATGTCAAGAATGCTTTGATGGTGTTTCCTGCTTGGCAGGGGGTTGGACTGGATGGCCCTTGTGGTCTCTTCCAACTCTATGATTCTATGAACTTCCTGACAGTGAAACCGTCTCTCTCTGGAGGTGGTGAACTCTCCTTCCTGGGAGGCTTTTAAGCAGAGGTTGGACGGCCCTCTGTCTGGGATCCTTTATCTGTGATTCCGGCATTGCAGGGGGCTGGACCAACCCTGCCATTCTATGGTTCTATGGGATTTAAACAGCCACAGTTTCATGCGTGTGTGTGTGTGTGTGGAGGGGTGCATGTGCAGAAGCCGCTGTCAATGCCGGCCGTGGGTGCTTTTGTGGGGAGCTGTGGGGGCGGCCTCCACCAATCCCAAAAGGCCTCCATCCTCCTCCTCCTCCACTCTGGTTCAGTGCGAAGCTGAATCCTCTTGGCAAGTCACTCAGGGGTCCTTCACACCTGACAAAATCCCTGTGCAGAGGAATTAATGAGCTGCCCACAGGCAGATCCAAGAGTGACTGTTGATGCTTATTCATTCCTGCACAAGAGAGGCTTTTCTGCTGGGATGTTATTGAGTCTCAGTGGCCCAAATGTGGAGCTGAAAATGGGTGGAGACACCGCCAGATGTTGTGCTACTCTCAGCTGCATCCACAGAAGTCTGGTGTCCAGATCAAGGGAAGTCCTAGCCCCACTCAATTCTGCTGTAGTCAGACCTCACTTGGAATTGTTGTTGAGTCGTTTAGTCGTGTCCGACTCTTCGTGACCCCATGGACCATAGCACGCCAGGCACTCCTGTCTTCCCCTGCCTCCCACAGTTTGGTCAAACTCATGTTCGTAGCTTCGAGAACACTGTCCAACCATCTCGTCCTCTGTCGTCCCCTTCTCCTTGTGTCCTCCATCTTTCCCAACATCAAGGTCTTTTCCAGGGAGTCAGGTAGGTAGCCGTGTTGGTCTGGGTTGAAGTAAAATAAAAAAAATTATTTGTGCCTGGGGACATAAGTGCCTGGGGACTTCTATTTCACTGTATCTGAAGAAGTGTGCATGCACACGAAAGCTCATACCAAAATAAAAACTTAGTTGGTCTTTAAGGTGCTACTGAAGGAATTTTTTTATTTTCCAGGGAGTCTTCTCTTCTCATGAGGTGGCCAAAGTATTGGAGCCTCGGCTTCACGATCTGTCCTTCCAGTGAGCACTCAGGGCTGATTTCCTTAAGAATGGATAGGTTTGATCTTCTTGCAGTCCATGGGACTCTCAAGAGTCTCCTCCAGCACCATAATTCAAAAGCATCAATTCTTCTTTATGGTCCAGCTCTCACTTCCATACATCACTACTGGGAAAACCATAGCTTTAACTATACGGACCTTTGTCGGCAAGGTGATGTCTCTGCTTTTTAAGATGCTGTCTAGGTTTGTCATTGCTTTTCTCCCAAGAAGCAGGCGTCTTTTAATTTCGTGACTGCTGTCACTTGGAATACTGTGTCCTATTCTGGGCACCACTGTCTAAGAAGGATGTTGACAAGCTGGAAGGTGTGCAGAGAAGGGCAACCAAGAGGATGATAAAATTAATAATAATAATAATAATAATAATAATAATAATAATAATACCCGGCCAATCTGGCCAGGCCTCCCCAGCCACTCAGGGCAGCTCCCAACAGAATTAAAAACACAATAAAACATCAGTCATTAAAAACTTCCCCAAACAGGGCTGCCTTCAGATGTCTCCTAAAAGTCAGATAGTTGTTTATTTCCTTGACATCCACAGGGCAGGCACCACTACCAAGAAGGCCCTCTGCCTGGTGATGTATGGAAATGAGAGCTGGACCATAAAGAAGGCTGATCGCCAAAGAATGGATGCTTTTGAATTATGGTGCTGGAGGAGACTCTTGAGAGTCCCATGGACTGCAAGAAGATTAGTTGTTTAGACTAAATGACTAAACAACAACAACAACATGGAGAAAGAGAGCTTACAGCGGATGTGGTTCCAAAGAGGTTTTATGGTAGCAGGGGATGAGTGCTGCGCATGGATGAGCTCTCTTGGAAACAGCTGAGAGCTTGCAAAGCTGGGACAGGCTCCCTAGGAAGCAAACTCAGGAATTAGGTTCAGGAATTAATCCCACTCTCTCCACCCACCTTGCCCCCACCCCTCTGCAGAAGATCGGAGTCCCACATGCCAGGCAGTCTCTCTCCCCCACTTTCCCCAGCTGCATCTCCAGAAAGAGACTCATCCTCAACCCGCCTTTAGTGCAAAGCTTCTGTGACAAGTGCCAATTTGCAGGGCTTGCAACGCCTTCCTAGGACCTCCATCGGGACAATGTGAATTTTTTATTTCACCAAGAAGGTGGATGCCGAATTAGAAGAAGGTGACACACGGCCGGTCCCTGAGTCAGCCACTTCTGAAGCAGCTGGAAGGTACGTTAGGCACCAAATCCTCGTCTCAGGGGGGAAAGGATTGTATCGATCGCATTGCTCTCCTTCTATCCGCCAACAAGCTCAAAGTGGTAAACATGGTTCTCCTCTTCCTCAGTTAATCCTCAAGTTAGGCCCAAGGTCACCCAGAATCCTTCATATCCAAGGGGGAGGATTTAAACCCCGGCCTCCCAGGTCCTGGTCCACAGCTCTAACCACTACATCACACTGCCCCTGATGAGATGAGAAAAGGCCCTCTACCTGGCAGTCTGCTTTCCAGAGTGGCCCCCTGGTCTTGTCCCGCTTCTCTTCCCTCACAACATCACCAAGAAAGTGCCCTGCAAGGTCAGGCTCCAGCACTTGCTCTCCGGGCCTCGGTCACTGGTAGTGGATTTACAAAAACCACAGAATCGGAGACTGCGAAGGCTCATCTGGTCCAACCCCTTCCTAATGGGATCTCCTTCCTTGTCATGGGACTCTATTGGTTTGCTTTCTTCCCTCCGGAGCAAGAGGAAACAAGCTTGTTCCCTCTTCCATGGGGCAGCCCTTGAGATATTGGAAGATGGCTCTCCTCTCAGTCTCTTCTTTTCCAGGCTAAACATACCCAACTCATACCTTCCAACATTTCTCTGATGAAACTAAGGATTTCCCGTGCTATTTTTTTTCTAGAGGTGCCAGAATTCACCACGAGTTCTCTTTGAATGGCAATGGCGCCCACCTGAGAGGTGCTGGTGGAACTGAGCTCCAGTGAGTTCTGGTTGGGGGAAAAAAGCCCTGGGGACGCCCTATTCCATACCCTCCAACATTTCTCGGATGAAAATAGAGACACCCCAAGGAAAATCCGAGACATAATGGGATCACATCAGAAACTCGGACGGCTTCTTTAAGTCCAGGACTGTTCCTGGGAAATAGGGACACTTGGAGGGTCTGCCAGCTCCCTCATAAGGCTCGATCCCCAGACCTTTGGACGGCTTGCAAAGCACTTACCAACATAGGCAGGGCTTCTAGGAGTCTGGCAGCAGCCCAAACGGCAGGACAGATCCACAGCTGGTGCCATTTTGTGGTTTGCCCTCAGGTACCAAAATGCCTAGGGCTGGCCCTAGTTGGAAAGGACTCCAAGAGTCAGCTAGCCCAACTCCCTGCAACACAGGCATGGCCACTCATTGTTATCTTCAGCAACTACCGGTGGAAGGCTCAAGAGGGCGGAGAAGGCCTTAAATACTCAGGCCTTCTAAGCCACAGCTGCTGGGAATGAAGGAGCATCAGGGATAGTTTACTCACAAGTAGACCTCCATCTACAGGATTGGTGACACCTGGCTTGAGAGCAGTACATGTGAAAAGGATCTAGGAGTCTTGGTAGACCACGAACTTGACATGAGTCAGCAGTGTGATGCAGCAGCTAAAAAAGCTAATGCAATTCTGGGCTGCATCAATAGGAGTATAGCATCTAGATCAAGGGAAGTAATAGTACCACTGTATTCTGCTCTGGTCAGACGTCACCTGGAGTACTGTGTCCAGTTCTGGGCACCACAGTTCAAGAAGGATACTGACAAGCTGGAACGTGTCCAAAGGAGGGCAACCAAAATGGTCAAAGGCCTGGAAACGATGCCTTATGAGGAACGGCTTAGGGAGCTGGGTATGTTTAGCCTGGAGAAGAGAAGGTTAAGGGGTGATATGATAGCCATGTTCAAATATATAAAATATGCCATATAGAGGAGGGAGAAAGGTTGTTTTCTGCTGCTCCAGAGAAGCGGAGACGGAGCAATGGATCCAAACTACAAGAAAGAAGATTCCACCTCAACATTAGGAAGAACTTCCTGACAGTAAGAGCTGTTTGGCAGTGGAATTTGCTGCCAAGAAGTGTGGTGGAGTCTCCTTCTTTGGAGGTCGTTAAGCAGAGGCTTGACAGGCATATGTCAAGAATGCTTTGATGGTGTTTCCTGCTTGGCAGGGGGTTGGACTGGATGGCCCTTGTGGTCTCTTCCAACTCTAGGATTCTATGATCTCTAGATCCTTGGATGCCGGAGCAGTGGCTCTCTCCAGGACTGTGGGGCAGTTCCACTGTCTCTGACCTGCCCAGAGCCCCACCCAGTGGTGGAAGTTCATTTGGGGGGCCTTGAAACCGGAACTGCCATGGGGGCCCTTTGCAGCCAGAAATAAGGTCTGGGGGTTGTTCCATGACAGGTCAAAACCAAATTAACTGCTGCTTCTCAGATTTTCTTAAAATTTCTGTGCTGGATTTTCTCCCATGTCCAAGTCACTGGTGTGAATTCAAATCTCCTATGCCTTAAAGTTTTCAAGTTGTGTGACTCAACTTGGGTCTAGTAGACCCAAAAAATTTAAGCACTGTGGACTAGAGTCTGCCGTCCTGAGAAAACCCTGAAATTCAGATTTGATTTGATTCTCTTCTTTGATAGGTTTACAAAAAGAAAAACACACACCAATAAATGCATTTAGAAAGGGACAAGATTTGAGGCATTTCCTCCCCAAAAAACAACCAACCAAGACTCCTTGTGCTCCTCTTTGCTCCCCCTTTCTTCCTGCTCTGGGCAGCCCTGTGCCCCCCCTCTGTTCTCCAGCAGCTGCTAGGAGCTGCCCAAGGGAGGAGGCCGGCAGCGGCCAGGAAGAGGCCATGGGATGCTCCCTTGTTCTGGAGGAGGAAGCCAGGGTGGCTTTCGTATTCCAGGAGCATCCCTGGGAAACCAGGGCACTTTGAGGGTATGCAGTCAACGCAGGAGCTACAGCTAGTCCCAAGAACAGGTTCTGCCAACTGCATCTCCAGATTCCCGTCCAGGAGCCATGGGAAAGTCCAAGCTTGGTTGATGGAGAGGAAGTCTGTTACGGAATCATAGGGGGACCCTGAGGGGCATCTAGTCCAACCCCCTGCAATGCAGGAATCTTTTGCCTCACCCCATGGGGCTCCAACCCACAGCCCTGAGGTTTTAGAGTCTCAGGCTCTGCCAGCTGATCTGCTGCTGCTGCTGCTGCTCTCTCTCTCTCTCTCTCTCTCTCTCTCATTCTCTGGTCCTCTGACCTCTGAGGATGGTGGAGGGCAGAGTGAGAACACTGTTAAAGTCATGGGAGAGCACTTCCTTTGCAGGCAGGCAGAAGGTCCCAGGTTCCAGAGGGCTGGGAGAGAGTCCCTCTCGAGGAATCCTGGAGAGCCACTGCTGCCAGTCAGTGTAGACGATACACTGGTGGAGGGATGGACTAACTAACTAACTCGGTATTGTTGTAAATTTTAATGTTATATCTATATATATATAAAATAATTGTTCATAAAGTTGCACATGAATGTACAGGCACATGTCTGAAGCAGCACAGGAAGACAAGCCTGACTGACACATTTCCACATGACTATCAACTTGGGAGCCATAATCCTGTAAGCCGGAGGCTCTGCCAACTGGACATTTCCCCATCAATGGTGCCGACTACTAGCCATCTCTTTCACAATGGAAGACTCCTTCTATACGGTAGGAAACTATTAATTTCTCTTTGTGTTTAGGAATTCACACCTGGGAGGGGTGAGAGGAGGACTAGGAGAGGTGTCAAAGGTGCTCAGATTTCTACCTTGAACCCTCCCTTAAGTGCCTGGGGACTCCTATTTCACTGTATCTGAAGAAGTGTGCATGCACACGAAAGCTGATACCAAAATAAAAACTTAGTTGGTCTTTAAGGTGCTACTGAAGGAATTTTTTTATTTTACTTTGACCCAGACCAACACGGCTACCTACCTGTAACCCTCCCTTTTTGTGAGGTATTGATTACGTAGCTGTGATGTAGGAATGATGTATTTTGGGGGTGTTTCTTGGTGATGGGAAAGCTGATAAAAGTGGAGGTTCTCTTTTGTTTGGGGTTCCTTCCTTGTTCTCCTGCATGAGGGGAAGGACCCTGTTGCAACAGCAAAAATAAAAGGCTTTGCTTCTCAAAATTCTCTGGTTGGCCTCTGTTATATTCTCCGACCGATGGAGAACCCCATAAGGGCAGATTTTTGCTTATTTCAGATGAAGCCTCTTCCACTTTGTCCACTGGGCTGGTGGTGCGTCAGAGGCAGCTGGGCCACCACAGAGTGCACTCCTCCTTTTCATAGAATCCTAGAAGGGACCCCAGGGGTCATCTAGTCCAACCCCCTGCAGCACAGCCAATCCTCCTCCCAAGCCAAGGTGATGGCATGTAGAGGCACCCAAAACTATTGGCAGGAAATCCCACATGTGCCTCTCCCGCCCCTGCTTCTCCCTGGCAGTAAAAAAAACCCCCACAACAATAAATTAAGCAGCGCACACTTTGCTGCCTGAGAGTGTTGCCTAATGGTAGGAGCAACCCCGAGAAGCAGGCAAGAAAGGACTATCTGGGGCAGCCGGAGCCGGTTGCCACGAGGCCGTTCCTCAGTGCTTGGTGGAGCCCATTTGGAGATCCCACGGCTGACAGGAGCAGACTTGCTGCACCAAGTGAGCTTCCACCTGACTTTCCGCAGGCCTCCCTGGGGGCTGCCTGCCTGTCTCCGCTCCGCATCGCTGGCTCCCTCGCATTTGGGTGACTAATTTGGGTGACTAACGATGAGCCCCTTTGTGTCATCATTAATCATTTGCTAACTAAATAGCCCACAGATTATTTGCTGACACAGACCCCAGCTTAGTCATGGGAGAGGCTGATAATATCGCCTGCAAGCAAGCAAGCAAGTGCCCAGAGGCCCAGCCACCCACCACCCACGTCCTGCCTCCCCAGGGCTTTGCAGGTGGAGGGGAGGGTGGCAGGACCGTGGGTGCCGTGAAGGGGCTCAGAAGGCCATTCACAGCCGGGGGGGGGGGGGAATTGTTTTCTCTTTTCATTTTAACTATTTGCTTGTCTTTTTACCTTGCATTTTGTCCTGTGAACTGGCCTGAAATCTTGTGATGGAGGCCAGTACCAAAATATAATACAGAATCATGATGATGATAATAATAATTCTGGTCACAGCTGAGAGCAAGATGGCCAAGGAAGATACTGTAAGACAGGCATCCCCAAACTTCGGCTCTCCAGATGTTTTGGACTACAATTCCCATCTTCCCCGACCACTGGTCCTGTTAGCTAGGGATCATGGGAGTTATAGGCCAAAACATCTGGAGGGCCGCAGTTTGGGGATGCCTGCCGTAAGAGGAGTCTTCTGGGTCAGGCTAGTGGCCTGTCTGGACCATCTGTTATGGGTGCTTTAGCAGAGATTCCTGCATTGCAGGGGGGGGGGGGGTTGGTTGGACCGAATGACCCCCAGCCAGGGTCCCTTCCAACTCTACAATTCTCTGATTCTAGGGTTTAGATTTGACTGGGCAGAGGGAGAGAGAAGTGGCTTCTCCCAGCCCAGTTGGGCTCCTCCTGTGACACTGGGGTGGGTGTGTTGTCCCCCTTGCGCAGATGCTGGGGGGGGGCAAGGGCACATCAGGCAATGATGAAAGTGGTGATTGCGTTGCTCTTGGCTGAAAGGCCAGTCTGAAAAGGGTTCAGAAGCTGGCCCTGATCCTTCCTCCAGTCTGTTCTGTGTCATTGCACAGAGCCAGGCAGATTGGCACAGGATTGGCATGGGGCAGGTGACCTCCCAGAGCAGAGAGGAAAGTCCCCTGGGCCACAACCCCCTTGAGTGACTTGGAGCCTTGCTTTAGAGCCCAGGCCCCAACAAATCTCATAGCCACCCTCTCTCCTGTCTCATGCCCTTCTATCCTGTTTGAACTCAGAGCTACTCCCGTCCTGGAGATATTTCTGTCAGTCTCCTGTTCTCTGGCCAGTCAGCACTCTGCCCCGCTCAGCCAATCCCTATCCAAAAGTCTTGCTGGGTCCTGGAGGCCCCTCCCACCGGAAAAACCACGTGATAAAGTGGTCTTTTACTAGAGTCTCTCCTTAGCTCTAGTTTTGCTGGTTTGCCTCCCTCCATCCTGTTGCCATGAGGGCAATCCAGTTGGGCTCTAACAGCCCGGTAGATCTATCAGAATCGTGCATCTATTCTGAGCATGCTCAGAGCAGTTTCCTTAAAGGCCCCACCTATGCAGAGCTCAGCACCTTTCAGAGGCACCATCTTCTTCAACCAAAATGGTCAAAGGCCTGGAAACGATGCCTTATGAGGAATGGCTTAGGGAGCTGGGTATGTTTAGCCTGGAGAAGAGAAGGTTAAGGGGTGATATGATAGCCATGTTCAAATGTATGAAAGGATGTCATATAGAGGAGGGAGAAAGGTTGTTTTCTGCTGCTCCAGAGAAGCGGACACGGAGCAACGGATTCAAACTTCAAGAAAGAAGATTCCACCTAAACATTAGGAAGAACTTCCTGACAGTAAGAGCTGTTCGGCAGTGGAATTTGCTACCAAGGAGTGTGGTGGAGTCTCCTTCTTTGGAGGTCTTTAAGCAGAGGCTTGACAGGCATATGTCAAGAATGCTTTGATGGTGTTTCCTGCTTGGCAGGGGGTTGGACTGGATGGCCCTTGTGGTCTCTTCCAGCTCTATGATTCTATGATTCTATGATTCTTAAGCACTTTGGGGAGGCCCGGCGTCCTGCTGTTGCACACGCAATCTTGTGTGGGATTATTATGTCACTCCATGCCCAGCCTCAATGATTGGGGGGGGGGACCAGAGTATTTGGCCCCCTGGAGTCAGCACCTATTGGCACCTTCTGATAGCCAGGTGGGCAGCAGGGTGCTTGCTCCTTTGAGCCTCGTGTTTGTTCTGTGATCTTGCGAGGGGGGGAGGGGGAGGGAGGGGCCGCCACATAGAGCACATGAGTTGAATGCAGCAGCTTTGATGAGGTTCCCAGGAATGCAGAGGGCTCCCCAGAAACTTGGCAGAGCAGATTGAAAGCATTTGGGGTGGGGGGTGGGGGCTCAGCTCTGGAACAAAGGAAGAAAGACCATTATGCAGTTATTTCAATCTAGCCAATTCTCAGGAGAAACTGAAGGCAGATAGAAAATGAAGCTGCACGCAATATTTAAATACATTGCACTTCCCATTCCTAACCCCAGACAGAAAGTTAATGTAAAAAGAGCTGGAGGAAAATAATCTACAGCTGTCAAACGAGTCTTAAGTTAGGGAAGTATTTTGTCAAAAACCTTAGACTCCTTCCTTCCTTCCTTCCTTCCTTCCTTCCTTCCTTCCTTCCTTCCTTCCTTCCTTCCTTCCTTCCTTCCTTCCTTCCTTCCTTCCCAGGTACCTGACTGGAGGGGGAGCACCACAACAGGAAAATCCCAGGGCCATGTCACTTGCCAGCTCTCTGCATGGAGTTCAAGGGTCCATCCAATATAAAGGCCAGTTATTGAAGCCTCTGGGGAGGGTCATCTCCAGGAAGGAGCTCTTACTGCAGGCATCCCCAAACTGCGGCCCTCCAGATGTTTTGGCCTACAACTCCCATGATCCCTAGCTAACAGGACCAGTGGTCGGGGAAGATGGGAATTGTAGTCCAAAACATCTGGAGGGCCAAAGTTTGGGGATGCCTGGCTTACTGGTTCCCAGGAGGACCTGAGACATTGAGGGGCTTTGATGTTGAACATGAGTCAACCACGTGATGCAGCAGCAAAAGTGCCAATGCAATTCTCGGCTGCCTCAACAGAAGTCTAGCATCCAGTCAAGGGAAGTCACGGGACAGTGGTACCTTGGTTCTCAAACGGCTTGGTATTCAAAGAACTTGGAACCCAAACACTGCAAACCCGGAAGTAAGTGTTTCAGTTTGCAAACATTTTTCGGAAGCTGAACATGCTCCGTTTTGAGTGCCACACTTCCGTTTTGAGTGTTATGCTGAGGTCTGTCTGTTTTTGCTATTTATTTTGTGTTTTCGTTTTCACGGCTCTATTTGTTTTGTGACTGTGTGGAACCCAGTACAGTACATTGTTTATTGCTTTCATTTTATGAATCAATGGTCTTCTTAGATTAGTAAAATTCAGGTTAAATTGCCGTTTTAGGGGTTGTTTTTAGAAATAATATTTATTTATTTTTCAATCAAACAACAATATTATATACATTTTTCATATAACAAGTAAGAAGGAAAAGTAAAAGAAAAAAAAAGAAACCAAGGTATATGTAAGCTTGACATGAAAATATAAGCTCAAGATGAAAGTTATTCATTCAAGTTGAAAGTTATTCATTTTAAAAGTCTGGAACGGATTAATCCATTTTGCATTCCGGTACTTTCTATGGGAAAGCACGCCTTGGTTTTGGAACAGACTTCCGGAACAGATTAAGTTCGAGAACCAATGTGCCATTGGACTGCTCTATTCTGCCTTGGTCAGACCTCGCCTGGAGTCCCGTGTCAGTTCTGAAACTAAGCTTGGTGAGGAACAGTTGAGAGAGGGCCTGTGCTTTCCAGGCCTGTCCTCTTTTTTTCACCCAGGAGCTTTACAGCACAGACCTGTGTCCGGAAAGTGTGGATCAGCCATGCCTGGAGTTCGAGGTGTTTAGCCTGGAGGATAAGAGACTGAGAGGAGATACGATGGCCAACTTCAACTATCTGAAGGGCCGTCCCATGGAAGAGGGAGCCAGCTCCAGAGGGCAGGACCTTTGGGTTCCCTCCCAGCTTTTCAAGTCTATGACTTGAACTGAGCTTGGAAATGATATGCTGCTCTGGTCAGACCTCACCTGGAGTACTGTGTCCAGTTCTGGGCACCACAGTTCAAGAAGGATACTGACAAGCTGGAACGTGTCCAGAAGAGGGCAACCAAAATGGTCAAAGGCCTGGAAACGATGCCTTATGAGGAACGGCTTAGGGAGCTGGGTATGTTTAGCCTGGAGAAGAGAAGGTTAAGGGGTGATATGATAGCCATGTTCAAATATATAAAAGGATGTCATATAGAGGAGGGAGAAAGGTTGTTTTCTGCTGCTCCAGAGAAGCGGACACGGAGCAATGGATTCAAACTACAAGAAAGAAGATTCCACCTAAACATTAGGAAGAACTTCCTGACAGTGAGAGCTGTTTGACAGTGGAATTTGCTGCCAAGGAGTGTGGTGGAGTCTCCTTCTTTGGAGGTCTTTAAGCAGAGGCTTGACAGCCATATGTCAAGAATGCTTTGATGGTGTTTCCTGCTTGGCAGGGGGTTGGACTGGATGGCCCTTGTGGTCTCTTCCAATTCTATGATTCTATGAATGGATATCATATGGTAAGATCACCCAGGTCTGGTCAGCTGTACCCCAGCAACCTTTATTCACAGGGGAGTTTCTTGCTCCCTTTTGCCCTTTTCTGAACTTTTCCCAACTCTGCAATATCCTTCCTGAGGCGAGGCAACCAGAACCGTACTCGGTATACTAAATTTGGTCACGTTACAAATTTGCATAACAAGATTAAAATTTCTCTTGGGCAGTCTCAACAAGAAGAAGTAATAACAATTTGAGACTTTGAATAACCACAGACCAAAAACAGATTAAAACTCGCATCCACTTACTAAACGCCTGGGTAGCCTAAACAGGAATGTTTTTAGCAGGTGCCGTTTTTAGCACTCTTTGCCGTTTCTGAACACTTTTCAAGGGCAGCCCCACAGAGAGGGGCTATGATAGTTTAATCTGGGAGCCCCTGGGGTACGCATAACAGAAGGGTCATCTCGAACCAGGTGAAGCCAGAAAAAGATGCCACCTGTTCATCTGGATCAAGGATCCCCCTGAGAGATCTGAACCCAATCTTTCGGCAGTGAGTGCATCCTCAGCTAAGACAGGCTGCTCACCCACCTGGAGAGATCAAATAGCTCCAGGGCAGACACAGAGTGCATTGCTCTCCGCTCGCTGTCCATCAGGTTATTGTTGTTGCTTCTTAACAGAGAGCCTGCACTAGTTTTATTTTTAAGAAAAGTCACTTTGGGTGGGATTGGGGTGGCAGAGAGAAGCCGTGGCTGGTGGGGGGCAGGGAGCCTCTCCAAGCAGCTTTTCTTACCCAAAAATAAAGGCGTGGGAGACTCGGTGACACATGCTGGCACATAATGCATGGTTAGCCTTTAAGAAACTGCCTTTAAGTGCCCACACAGGGGGAGGAAGGGGTCCAGATCAAAGGATGACATTTGTGGGCAGCTGTGCCATCATCAGCCCCTCTTTCCGGGAGGCGTGAAGACTGAGCCTTTTGCTGCCACGGGGCTCGGAGCAAAGCAGACACTGTTTTTTGGAGCAGGAGAAACTGAGGCAGCCTCCTTGGCTCAAAACACTGGGACCTGCGGACATTCAATGAAGATTCGAGAGAGATGAATGAAAGTCCTTCGCCCCTGTTAGGGCACAATTCTGGGTGTGAGAATGCTCAGCCACCCAGCTCATCAGGCAAGGGCCTGTGGTCGTTGCGGAGTATAAAAGGAAGGAGTCCAGCCACGATCCGGAGCAAACAGCAAGGTTTATTACTGCACAGCAGGTTCAATGCCAGACTGAACACCGTGAACAGGGCTGCAAGAACTTTTAAAAGTTCCCACCACCATCCCATAATGCACATCGAAAGCATCATACATACATCACTTGTGACAGGGTAAAACGTCAGAAAAGGGGGAGGTGCAAGGGGCATTAGCATACAGGTAAACAGGAGGTAAACAGGATTAACATAGATGTTCCAGGACATTGTTAAGCAAGTTCCAGTAAGTATCTGGGAGGGGATCATTGAGTACCTGGCGGGGGGGGGGGGGACAATGGGTCCAGGTGTGAGTATTGCCTCTGGCTTCAGAGGGTTGGGAATGGCAGGAGATGGTACCTGAATGGATTATGGATATGCAGAGGAGCACCACCCTGGCTACCTGACCTCTTGCTTAAGGGATTATGGCTGTTCCCTGCATCCCTGAGAGCCCTTGGACAGAGTCACAAAAGGGGGTTTCATTTAGAAATAAAGATACACGGTATTCATTCATAAAGAAATATGGTTACATAGAGTCTCAGGCAACAGAGAAAGGGTAGGAAAGGGAGCCTTTATTACACAGGGCTTGATCTTGAGGGGTCCGTGTTGGTGCGATACTAGAGTGGTGTTGTAGGATCAGACGGGGTCCCCTTGAGGGCATATGTGCCAATCTTGATTCCCAAATGAAGCCTCGTTTGGGTGTCCCCCCCCCCTATAAAATTCCCTAACAGTCACGAATGCAGTTAAGCTGTGGAACTCTCTCCCACAGGAGGCAGGGATGGCCACCAACCTGGATAGCTTTAAAAGGCAAATTCGTGGAGAAGAAGGCAATCAATGTCAGAGGCAGCCATGCTTCTGAATCTGAAACCGGTTGCTGGAACCGCAGGAGGGTAGTGGAAGCTTTTCAGAGCAGCATTCTTGCATTTCTTTGAGCCAAATGGGAGCAGGGCCTTTTACCTCTCCTGCAAAAACCGTCTTGGACTTGGGAAGAGAGAGGGGCCTGGGAGCCAAGTGGCCCTTCTGCGAGCTCTGCATGTATTATCTCAGCTCTGAAGCCTTTCAGGAGGCCGGGCGCTTCCCCCCCCCCCTCTGTCCAAGCCCAGCCCCGCTTTGCTGTGATGACTTCCCAGAGGCCCTGTGTTTGCCCGACAGTTTAGCCCCATAACCCGGAGGGAGGCTGCATTCCTCCACCATCAATCATTAATGGGCTGCGCCAGGAGGGAGGGTCCCCCGGTGGGAAAGGGAGGCGGGCAGGGTCACCCGCACAGCCTGAAACTGAAGGGAGAATTCATTTTATGGTGATGGATGGGAGCCTAGGGAGCAGACGCCGCAAGGCCTGGCCCTGAATGGGGCGGACAAGGAGGAGGCTCATTAGCGCTGACCTGGGTCCCAGAGGGCACTGGGGGGGGGCTGTCATGCTCCGCATGGCATGGCAGGGGCGAAGGGGCAGTCAGGCGGTGCTCTGGGTGTCCAACCAATTACTGGGCATGGAGGGGAAGCCAGCATGGGACTCCCTCTAAGCCAGGAGAGTTGGCAGCAGCCCTTGATGCCCTATTGGGGGTGCCCAGACACCCCTTTCCCCCCTCCCTTATTAGAGCACAGGGTCTCGCCCTGGACATGAGATTCTGCAAGTGGTCATGGTGACATTTTTGGAGTGGGAATTGGGCCCACTAGCTGGGATGGGGGGGGGGATGAGGGCAGGATGTTCTGCTGGTGCCACCTGTTAGCTGGCTGTTGCCACAGAGCAAGGCAAAGGGATGGGCGAGGGGAGGAGAGCCAGTCCTGGATGCCCAGGGTTTGGGGAGGGGAGAGAACATACAGTGGTATCTCGGGTTACGGACTTAATTCGTTCTGGAGGTCCATTCTTAACCTGAAACCGTTCTTAACCTGAGGTACCAATTTAGCTAATGGGGCCTCCTGCTGCTGCCGTGGCACACAATTTCCGTTCTCATCCTGGGGCAAAGTTCTCAACCCGAGGTAACTACTTCTGGGTTAGCAGAGTTTGTAACCCGAAGTGTTGTAACCTGAAGTGCTGTAACCTGAGGTACCACTGTACTGGGAGGGAGCCCAGAGTCACCAAGAAGTCACTCAGGGTCTTTCTTGCCGCTGAGAAAATACCGTAGATCAGGGGTCAGCAAACTTTTTCAGCAGGGGGCCGGTCCACTGTCCCTCAGACCTTGTGGGGGGCCGGACTATATTTTGAAAAAAATAATGAACGGATTTCTATGCCCCACAAATAACCCAGTGGTGTATTTTAAATAAAAGGACACATTTTACTCATGTAAAAACACCAGGCAGGCCCCACAAATAACCCAGAGATGCATTTTAAATAAAAGGAGACATTCTACTCATGTAAAAACTTGCTGATTCCTGGATCATCCGCGGGCCGGATTTAGAAGGTGATTGGGCCGCATCCGGCCCCCAGGCCTTAGTTTGGGGACTCCTGCTGTAGATGGATCCTAGCCCAGAGATGGAAAGAAGAAGACCGACCAGAGAAGAGCGTCAGACCAACTGATGGAATCTGCCCAAATGGCAAGACTGATGGGAAAGATCAGAAACCGGGAAGATCAAGTATTTCTAAAGGGCTGGAATAATTTTTTAATATATTTGAGAGAAACACCGTAAACAGTTGAAATCATTGGCAGGAATACAAGGACACTTAAAGTAACATGATCTTTGGAAACCATGATTATATAATAGATAGATTACATTCAAAGATACAGGAACAAAATATAGAAATAGAAGCCATAGAGGGAAGGAAGGAGATCTCAAGGTTCGAAAGAACCGCTTTTTATTTTTGGAAATGTTATGTTTGTTGTGTAACTTTTATGTAAAACCAATACAATTTTTAAAAAAGAAAGAAAGAAAGAAAGAAAAGAGATGGATGAGCTCACCTCCTCTGTACACCTGAAGGCAGGCTGCTGCTCTCATGGAAGGAAGGTCAACAGGTGAATAGGAGATGTATGAATCTAATCTGTGGCGTAAAAACAAGCTCAGTAGACAGAGAGGAGCACCCTCTTCCGACAGAGCAGGTGAAGGAAAGCAAGGAGGGAGCATCTTCTGGGAAAGAGGACTCGGAGGAGGCCACAGATTCTTCCTCCCTTGAAGTACCCAGCACAGGGACCAGAGAGAGAGAAAACTCCTGTTGGTACCACCATAAGGGGGGTGGGAGTAAAAGGGGCAGGGAGGCTGGGAGGTCAGGGGTTCACAATGCACAGGGGTGGGGAGGAAGAGGAGGGGTGGGCAGGCTGAGGAGGCAGGAGATGCCACCCGGCAGGGGGCAGAGCCCACCATCACCCACCAAGCACTAGGGACACTCTTCATCCTCAGTGCTGGGGGGGGGGGCATCAGCAGAGCCCCAGCTTCAAGACACAGGGAGCCAGGGTTCAGCCCCAGCCCCTAGGAAAGGTCACCACCTCTGTTGGGGGCAGCTCTTGACTGTGACCTCTGGTGTCAAAAGGCATTAGGCAATTGTTTTCCCCCCTCTGTGGGTAGGGGGGGGCCTTCACCTACTTTCCATTACCAATTCCCACATTGCAGGGGGTCGGACTAGAGCGCCCTGGGAGGGGGCAGCCTCTTCCAGCAATTCATCTCTGGTTTTATTACCTTGGAAGGTGGGGGACTTTCCTTCCGTTACCCTACCAAGGGGGTCTCCCTTGGTGGTTTTTAAGGGGAGGTTGCAGGGGCACCTGTCAGGGTTCCTTGAGCTGTGGCTCCAGCATTGCAAGGGGTCAGACTAGATGGGCCTTGGGGGTCCCTTCTAGGAGAAATGGGGAGAGGAGAAATGGGGAGAGGCCCACACCAGTGGGATCAGCGCTTACTATGCACCTGGACAGCTTGGCCCGGGTGGGTTTTCTGTTGGCATTGCAAACAATGGGTCCAGTCAGTGACCCATTGAAAGCAGAATGCAGGCAGAGGAGGTCCTGCACCCCCCTTCCAACTGGGCTCCTGCCAGACCAGCAGCGGAGGCACATTGGCAGTGTGGCAAGTTTGCCCCTTGAAGAGAGGACCCAGGTGTGCCAGGCCTCTGCCCTCCTGCTCCGCCTGCCTCCTCTGACATGCCCCCCTCCCGCTCCCCTTTGCCATTGATTGCGGTGCCCTCCCTCCGAAGGGTTAAATGATCCAGCGAGGGGAAGGATGCCCCTTCCCTCCCTGCTTCCTGCAAGACAGGGAAGAGTCCCCAGGGGACCATGTGGGGGTCATTAAGCTCCCTTTGGGGAAGAGGCCATCTGCTGGGGTCTTCAATAGGGGCTCATCCCAGCTCCTTTGGGTTGGGGGTAATTGGGTTTAAGCACCAAACTAATGAGGTGTGAAAACATTTGCACACACAGAATAAACAGGGGGGGGGGTGAAGAAGCCCCTCAAGGAGGGGTAAGGGAGGGGGAGGGAGGGAAGGAGCAGGCACTCATGGGAGGAGGAGCCTAAGAAGAGCCTGCAGGATCAGGCCAGTGGCCCATCTAGTCCAGCCTCCTGTTCAAACACTCCAATACAATACAAGCAGCACGCAAGGGCACAAGTTTCAATCAAGTATTATTAGTACAAAAAGAAAACAATAAGAGAACCATGTACAAGTGCTGACCATAGCTGCCAAGTTTTCCCTTTTCTCGCGAGGAAGCCTATTCAGCATAATGGAAAATCCCTTTAAAAAAGGGATAACTTGGCAGCTATGGCACTGCTGACACAGAAACCAAAACCAAACGTCAAGCAGATAGCATATATTGTATTGGACTTTTGTAGAAATTGGCAGCATTAGCCCATTATTTCAGTGTTTCCTGTTCAAACACTGGCTGTGAGAAGCCAGCAAGCAGGATTCGAACACAAGAGCCCTCTCCCCTCCTGCACTTTCCAGCAACTGGGATTCAGAAGCATGGCTGCCTCTGACCGTGGAGGCAGAGCAGAGCCATCGAGAGGCATCTCTCCTTTTTCATGAATTGGCCTCATTCTCTTTAAACATACCTAAGTTGGTGGCCCTCGCTGCCTCCTGTGGGAGGGAGTTCCACAGGCGATGTGCTGCATGAAGGATTTGCATTTCTCTGTCCCGAATCTTCCATCGTTCAGCTTCATGGGATGCCCACAAGTTCCTCTTCTTGGGAAGAGGAGGGGCCGGCACAAGGGGCACCCACCTCGAGGCCCCACTCAGGCCCCCTGGCCCAGCTCTGCCGCCCAGTTTCTCCACCTCGGCCCAGTCAGGCTCAGCTGGGGGTGGTGGTGTTCCTCCACAAGCTGGAACATTTAGGGAGACTTCAGGGGGACTCCTGCATTGCCACCTAACCTCATTCACCCCACTTTCCTGAGCCAGATTCCGCACCCCTTTTCCTGATTCACACAACCAATTTGAAAAGGTGGCCTGAAGGGGAGGGGAGGCGGCAAACACAGATTAGTGCCCACCCTAGTTTTCTGACTGCAGGTAGGTAGCCGTGTTGGTCTGGGTCGAAGTAAAATAAAAAATAAAAAAGTAAAATAAAAAAATTAAAAGTAAAAAAGTAAAATAAAAAAATTCCTTCAGTAGCACCTTAAAGACCAACTAAGTTTTTGTTTTGGTATGAGCTTTCTGAAGAAGTGTGCATGCACACGAAAGCTCATACCAAAACAAAAACTTAGTTGGTCTTTAAGGTGCTACTGAAGGAATTTTTTTATTTTTCTGACTGCAGATTGTTTTAACCAAGTGCAATGCTGTGTTTTTATATTGTTATAACAAGTCCTGGGACCTCATGGCAAGAGGCAGGTAAGGAATCTAATAATAAATAAGATGGAATAAATCAGGCTGGTGAAAGTGGAGAATTTGACACCTGCAGGAGGGCAGGAGGTGGTCTTAGGAGACCATTTTGGGAAAAGGCTGTAGCTCACCGGAAGAGCGTTTGCCTTGCATGCAGGGGGTCCCAGGTTCAAATCCTGCTGGCCTCTCCAGGTAGGGCTGGGAGAGACTTCTGCCTGGAACCCCAAAGAGCCACTGCTGCTGCCAGCCAGTGCAGGCAAAACTGAGCCAGATGGACCAAGGGTCTGACTCAGGAGAGGGCAGATTCCTAATTCTCACCTATGCCCTTGCTCTTATTCTGCACACCTGGAAGGATCCAGGCAGGGGAAGGTGGCTCAGGTGCAAGAGACGCTGGGAGGCAGTGGCTGCCCTTGTTTCCCCTCACACAGCATCTGCAGGGGGGTTGGCTAGATGACCCTTGAGGTGCCTTTCAACTCTACAGTTCAATGATGATGATGATAATTTTTAAGCAACTAATGGGAGCTCTCTGCTTCTGCATGGTCTGCCTCTGCTGAGACTGCCAGGGCATCAGTCGCTAGCAGACACAAAGTGCCAGGAAGGGGGGCTGCAGAGTCAATTTTGGCACCACAAATCCTTGGGCACCCTGGCTTAGTTGTGGGGCAAAGGCCTTCGTGCCCCAGCCCAGGCGGGGCTGGCACCACACGGAGCTGCCCCCTCTGACCTTTGACCCGGGAGGCACCGCTGCCAAATCCGCTCAGATTAGCGGCACGTTGCCCTTTGACCTCCCCATTTGCTGGCCTGCTGTTCCTGGCCCCAACAGGCCAGGGGGAGCGCCAGGCCGTTGCCTGCTTCTCGGGGCTGCTAATGACAGCTAATAGCTCCACTGTGCTGGACTCTGCCAGCAGCATAGCTGCCCCAGCGATCCTACGGAGCTGGGAGCCGTATCACCAGGCCACCTGGGCCTGCAGCACGAAGCCCTTGGGCTCCCTGTGGTTGCAGTTACAGCTGTCTCCAAAAGGCAAAAGCTGGGCAGGATAGAGCTGGAAGGGACCCCAGTGGTCATCTAGTCCAACCCCCCCTACAATGCAGGAATCCCAACTAAAGCATCCGGGACAGAGGAAGCCTCAAAGCAGCCCTTCCTGGGTATTTGTAACCAGCAGCCCAAGCAGGGGGGGAGAACTCCTCTCCCAAAAGGGGTCCACCGGGGATGGCTGCTTCAGACATGACGGGGATCAACAGCCTCCACTCGCTGACCCATCACGGCCCTCCTGGGCCGTGTTCAGAAAGTGGTGGTGGGGGATGAGTGTTCAGACCCCTGGGCTCTCACTTGTGGGGTGCCTCAGGGTTCTGTCCTCTCCCCCATGCTTTTTAACATCTATATGCAGCCGCTGGGAGAGATCATCAGGGGGTTTGGGCTGGGTGTCCATCAGTATGCTGATGATACCCAGCTCTACCTCTCTTTTAAATCAGAACCAGTGAAGGCGGTGAAGGTCCTGTGTGAGTGCTTGGAGGCGGTTGGAGGATGGATGGCGGCTAACAGATTGAGATTGAATCCTGACAAGACAGAAGTACTGTTTGTGGGGGACAGGAGGCGGGCGGGTGTGGAGGACTCCCTGGTCCTGAATGGGGTAACTGTGCCCCTGAAAGACCAGGTGCGCAGCCTGGGAGTCATCTTAGACGCACAGCTGTCCATGGAGGCACACGTCAACTCTGTGTCCAAGACAGCTGTTTATCAGCTCCATCTGGTACGCAGGCTGAGTCCCTACCTGCCCACTGACTGTCTCTCCAGAGTGGTGCATGCTCTAGTTATCTCTCGCTTGGACTACTGCAATGCGCTCTACGTGGGGCTACCTTTGAAGGTGACCCGGAAACTACAACTAATCCAGAATGCGGCAGCTAGACTGGTGACTGGGAGCGGCCGCCGAGACCACATAACACCGGTCTTGAAAGACCTACATTGGCTCCCAGTACGTTTCCGAGCACAATTCAAAGTGTTGGTGTTGACCTTTAAAGCCCTAAACGGCCTCGGTCCGGTATACCTGAAGGAGCGTCTCCACCCCCATCGTTCTGCCCGGACACTGAGGTCCAGCTCCGAGGGCCTTCTGGCGGTTCCCTCACTACGAGAAGCCAAGTTACAGGGAACCAGGCAGAGGGCCTTCTCGGTAGTGGCACCCACCCTGTGGAATGCCCTCCCACTAGAGGTCAAAGAGAACAACAATTACCAGACCTTTAGAAGGCATCTCAAGGCAGCCCTGTTTAGGGAAGCTTTTAATGTTTGATGTATTTCTGTATTTTAATGTTTGATGGATCTCTGTATTTTAGAATTTCTGTTTTGTTGGAAGCCGCCCAGAGTGGCTGGGGGAACCCGGCCAGATGGGCGGGGTATAAATAATAAATTATTATTATTATTATCATCCTTTCAGAGGCAGCAGGGATGTCCGGTGGCCCAACGGCAGGGCCCTACCAGATCCTAGCAGCCTGCTGGAGTCTTGGTTAGTACCTTCATTATACACCTTTAGGTAAAGGTAAAGGGACCCCTGACCATTAGGTCCAGTTGTGACCGACTCTGGGGTTGCACGCTCATCTCGCATTATTGGCCGAGGGAGCCGGCGTACAGCTTCCGGGTCATGTGGCCAGCATGGCAAAGCCGCTTCTGGCAAACCAGAGCAGCACATGGAAACGCCGTTTACCTTCCCGCCAGAGCGGTACCTATTTATCTACTTGCACTTTGACATGCTTTCGAACTGCTAGGTTGGCAGGAGCTGGGACCAAGCAACGGGAGCTCACCCCGTCACAGGGATTCGAACCGCCGACCTTCTGATCAGCAAGCCCTAGGCTCAGTGGTTTAACCGCAGCGCCACCTGGGTCCCTTATACACCTTTAGGCACCAGGAAAAAAACATTCCTCTTCAACCAGCCCTTTGACTTGATGGCCTTTAAAATGTGTTGGAGGGCTATTGTCTTATTATTATTATGTTATGCATTTTGTGTTTTCATGTTGCAAACTGCCCTGTGATCTTTCGATGAAGGTGTTGTATAAATTGTTGTGGATGTTGATGTTGTTGTTGTTGATGATGATGATGATGATGATAATAATAATAATAATAATAATAATAATAATAATAATGTTATGAGTTTGGCTATGTGTATGCCAGCCCCCTCTAATCCCTGGATCCAGCAAGTGTTAAAAGCTAATCAAGCCTTCTAATTCCTGGGATAGCCAAACAGGCTTCCTGGTAAGGTGATGGGGGATTAAGGGACTCTGGTGTGAGATGCCAAATGGGTGGGGCCCCCTCCCTCAACAGACAAACCAGAGCTGAGAGCAGAGAGTAGCAGTAAGGTGAGCTAGAGGGACAACACAAGCTGGAGAGAGCGTCAGAGCAACATTCTGTTGGAAGGCAAGGCTGCGGTTATGGGAGAAAGAAGACCCTTTTGGGGTGTCGATGCTGTGAAGCCCTCCACCATAGACGTGTAAATAAGCCATATATTATAAAGACCCTGCCGTCTCCGCTGTGCCTCATTTTCAAAGAAAACATGAATCCTGGGCAAGTCACTGGAATCCTGGAATCCTGCATCGCTCACAGATTTTTTTGGGGGGGCAACAACAATAATAGCAAGCAAGTAGTGAGCAAGTTTCTGAGTCCACCAGAGCTTTTCATCAGGTGGGGGGTGTAGAGTTGAAGGGTGCGGGGAACCGGCCTTAATGTCTGCATTGGTCAAACCCTCGCTGTTGCAGCCTCTGCCTGGGCATGGGTCTCAGCGTGAAGAGGGCCAGCACTGTCAGGATTTGCCACTACACCGCAGGCCCCCAGAGCCCCGCATGGCAAACCTGAGCGTCCTTGCGAGTCCCGAGATAAGCATTTGGGCATGCCAGGCCTTGGGAGCGAAGGGCTGCAGCTCAGCAGCAGAGCACCCACCTTGAAGCAGAATGTCCCGGGTTCAGCCCACAACGGCATCTCTGGGTCGGCCTGGGAGACACCCAACTCCTGGGGAGTGTGGACAATGCTGAGCTATACTGGTCTGACTGGGTATAAGGTAAAGGGACCCCTGACCATTAAGTCCAGTCATGACCGACTCTGGGGTTGTGGCGCTCATCTCGCGCTATTGGCTGAGGGAGCCAGCGTACAGCTTCCAGGTCATGTGGCCAGCATGACAAAGCCACTTCTGGCTAACCAGAGCAGCGCACGGAAACGCCGTTTACCTTCCCGCCGGAGCAGTACCTATTTATCTACTTGCACTTTGACGTGCTTTCAAACTGCTAGGTTGGCAGGAGCTGGGACCGAGCAACGGGAGCTCATCCTGTTGTGGGGATTCGAACCGCCGACCTTCTGATTGTCAAGCCCTAGGCTCTGTGGTTTAACCCACAGCGCCACCTGAATTCCTGGGTATAAAGTACATACCTATAAAATTACTCTCATGGGGGGGGGGGAAGAGGTCCCTACATTCTCCCCGCCTTGCCCCAGACACACCGGGACTGGATGGCAACTTGTAGCAGGAAGGGCAGGCCAGCCCCCTCTCCTCCTTTGTTCTCCTCCCAGCCCAGACGGGGCTCTAGAATTAATACCCCCCACCCCCATTTGTCCATCTCCAGAGGTAGCCTGACCCCTTCACCTTCCCTGCTCCCCGCTGACCCCAGTGCCCCAGGAGGAGCCCAGGCCTCCCTTGCCCCTCCGTGTCGGCCGCCAGCCTCATTAGGTGCCAACACACACAGGCTCAATGACACCGCGGGGGACCTTTGTGGCGTCCCCTCATTATCCGGCCAGGACAAACAGGGCTCTGAGCCTTGGCTTTTCCGGGGGTCTGGAGAGGAGCTGCCTGGAGCCAGGAAGGGGGAGAGCAGGAGAGGCAAGGAGGGACTGCAAGCAGCGCAAAGTGCAGCAGGGAGCCAGTGCCTGCCCACCTGCCGAGGCCTCTTCCTGAGCGGAAGCAGCCAAGGAAGGGGCAGGCAAAGGGGGCTTTGTGCCCCTGGGGCTTCGCTCAGATCACCTGCCTGGTCCCACCAGAAATTCAGGGCACACACCAAGTGAGATGGACGGGACTGGTTTTATTAAATATTTGGCAGATGAGAGAACGTGGCTTCCAGTTTACAGCTTGCAATTAGACGTGTCCCCAACATGTACAGAATCTCCCAGGTATTTCAACCTTTTTTTTCTTTTTCTTTTTTGTAAAACGAAAACACTCATGCCCAGGATTCACATTCATACATTCAAGTGTGTGCTCCCACGCACACACAGGCAGACACAGGGACATGAGAAGCGGGGAAGTGGTTGTAAACTGGAATTCTTACAAGGGTCCTCACACTGGCCTTCAACTAGCACCCAGCCAGATTCGGGGGTGCTCCACAGCGGGCAAGGAAGTGTCCGTTGCAGTCCTAGTGATCGCTTGAGATCTAGCCTGGGCTGGAAAACACAGACCCCACATGGCCTCTCCAATGTGCTCACACCTGAGGTCCTGCCAGGAAGCAGGTGCCAGGACTCCGGGCTCTGGGAGGGCACAGATCCCCCCCATGCCGCTGCCCAGCCCAGCCCTCCCTCACAGCCTGGCTAACTCAGGGGAGCCCATCCTGCTACCCCAGCGGCATGGCACGAGCTCCGGCTACCCAGTGTGGCAAGCAGCACCTGAGATCAGGCACATGCCCGCCCTAAGCGTCAGGGGCCTGCCCCCCCCCCTGATCACTGTCTGCTTATCATGGCCCCCACTTGGCATCCAGCTGATTCACCTCCGCTTCCCACCTGGGAGGAAACTCCATCTCCTCTGGCCTCCCTCCTTCTGCCTCTCCTGTAGCTCCACAGAAACACCCAGCCACATTCTCCCCTCCAACATCGTCACCATGTCCCAGGCCCTCGTGGTGGCCAACCTGATGCCCACAAGCAGGACCAGAGCACAGCGGCTGTCCTCTCCCCACCTGTGATTTCCAGCAACTAATATCCAGAGGCCGTTGCAAAATGAGACCGTTCCTTTTCACTAGCCAGATATCTGCAGAGCACAGGCCTGGGGGTTGGCTAGCAGCCCCTCTCAACCACCCCAGCCCCAGAGCCCTGGCACAGTCGCTGCCCTCTAAAGCTCCCGCTGCCTCGACTTCCTTTACGGTCACCTTCCCCACACCTGTTTGCACTTGGCTAAGCTCCCCAGGCCTCAACTCACCGTGACAAAAGCCCCTGGGCGAAGGGCACACTGCCACCAGGGGCTTGGGGCTGGCACAGGTGCCAAGTCTGCCTGCCAAGGCCTTCTCCGCCTTGCTGCTGGGTGACTTTGAAAATGCAGAAGGCATCTGCAAGGCGGTGCCTTTCTCCCCCAGGAGCCCACCCAAGCCCACCATCACCAGGGGCTTGGGAGGGGGCTGGCAATTTGCCACCCCTGCTTCGTAAAAAAATATCCAGGATGTAACTTTGCACATGGATGCTTGTTCTGAGGGAAGGTCAGATTCAGGGGCAACAGATGCCATTTGAGACAGAGTCCAACTGCAGTTCTGGGGGGACGTGATGTGGGAAGATATGAACAGGCAGCTGACCCTCCCCCCCCCCACAAAAAAGCAGCTCTGTTGTTGATTCCCAGAAGCAAGAGAATTGGGAGAGCTTCTGACCCAGCTGGAATGAAAGCACAACCAGCCCCTCCTTCCCTTTGCCCACTTTGCACCTTCCCTGGGATAGCTCAGGGCCGTGGGTTCGAGCCTCATGACGGGCATTACAGGGGGTTGGGCTCTGCAATTTCCCCTGTTGCTTCCAGGAGCTGCAGGCCCAGCTCTGTGGCCCCAGAGGTGCTCCTGCAGAGGTTAAGGAAAAACTAGTTGCTGTTGGTGTGAGAAATGGAATGCAAGGAGCAGGAGGACGGGGGTCATAATGGCCAGCTGGCCTGGCCGCCAACACCATAAACCAATCTTGCCCCCCCGGCTGGAGCCCACCAGCCACAGCCTTCTGGGACCCCACTTTGAGCCACAGTAAGGCATGGAGGCCTTTGCACTGCAGCTGTGAGGCCTGCAGCCCCGGATGGCGGAGGCAGCCACCCCACAGGGACAGCGGGAGCCCTTGGGGAGCGGCTGCAAAGGAGGCCCCGGCCGACGGGACGGCAGCAAGCGAAGTGTGCCTTGGAAAGAGGGTTCGTGTCCAAGCCCCACTTTAAGACCACAAGGAGAGCCTGCTGGACCAAAGGGATCCGACCAGCATCTTGCTCTCACAGTGGCCAACCAGATACCCACAAACTCGCAAGCAGGATTCGAGCAGAAGAACCCTCTCCCCTCCTGTGGGACCCAGGAACTGGTAATTGGAAGCATTATTCATTGGCTACAGGGAGCAATCGACAGCCTTTTAAACTGTGTGTGTGTGTGTGTGCATTGCTTTCGCTTGCTACTATGGTACATGTTTTTGAGTTTTTATATTGTACACCGCCCTCCTTTGTTCTTATTAATAACAATCTTGGGGTGGTGGGGGGACGTCCCGCAGGCTGGGACAAATCCCTCTCTTTTAGCCCAAGCTGGAACCCCAGCAGCCAGAGGCTGTTTTCCCTGAACTGCAAGAGCAGAAGCTTTGCACCTGGAGAAGAGGCAGAAACCAGGGGAGCCTCCGAGGTCCAGGCAGAGCGGGAGGCGGTGTTGGGCCCCCCCAGCAAGCCTGACAACGGAGCTCTGGCAGAGCTCCAGCTCCTCTGACAAGCAGAAGATGGTTCCGGGAGCTTCATGGCCTCTCTTCAGCAGACCCTGCAGGCAGAAGAGCTCGGCCCCCCTTCTCCTACCCAGCCCCCTTTTCTCACCATGCTGCACAACCGAAGGGGGATTTCCACAACCGGAAGCAGCCCTGGCTGTCACAGGGGAAGTGAGAGATGCAGAGACTGTGCAGGCGCCCCCGGAAAGCCCTGGCTCAGCCCCACACAGAGCATCTGCAAGGCTGAGACCAGCCGAGCTTTCAAAATGGCAGGTGGCCGTGGGGCTGGCCAACAACCCCCCTTGCCCATGGCTGCTGGGGAGGAAGAGAGGGTCTGTGGCCCCATCGCCACCAACTGCCCCTCCATCTCCTGCCACTCTCAGGAAGACTAAGAGCAGGCTCTGGTGTGCTGAAGCATCTGCCAGACCACTTGGGAGGCTAAAATGCGCAGGGTTTGCAAGGCATTTGGGGGGGGGCATAGAAGGTCACTTTCCACACAGGCTGGCAGCAAGCCAGAAGAGGAAATCCCAGGAGAGTTGAGGGACAGGGACTTGGTCACCACCCTGGGCATCACTGACCGGTGTCTTGGAGTGGGTAATGGGGGGCCGAGGAGGGGGCTCCTCCTGGGGCCAGTCCAAAGGTAGGAGTGGGCCCTCAACAGGGGGAGGATTGTGACAATGCTTTGGAAGGCTATTGCAGGGGCACAATTGGGCTGAAAGAGGGAAGATGGCAGGCCAAGGGATGGGGGGGCAGGTGGGTTTCCTTCACTGTCTTTTGCCTCTGATTGGCTGCTGAGCGAGATGGAGGGTGTCTGGTCTGAGCCAAGCAAGGCATTCCCTGTGTTTGGCAACGGGTCAGAATCACTCGGGAGAAAGCTCTGCTCCGAATCCCCTCCTTTCTGACTGCTGATTCTTCTACATTCACGCAGCTCTTCCTCCCCCCCCCCCACCTCACCGGCCGGAGTCCAACACCAAAGGACAGCCAGGAGCCCTTTCGGCCAGGGATGCTTTAGCTGTATTTCCTGCATTGCAGGGGGTTGCACTAAATGCTATTTGGAGGTCCCTCCCAACTCGACAGCTCTGTGATTCTCGCCTTGAGCAAAGTCCCCCAGCCCCAACAGGTTATCAACACTCCTTTCCTTGCTTGACAGCCCATTCACAATATTTTGGTTGGACTACATCGCCAGCAAACATGGCTGTTTTCTCTCTCTCTCTCTGGAACATGGAGAGACATGTGGGCACCCCCTTCCTCACCCCCAGAGAGCCAGGGCAGCTGGGCAGCTCACTCTGTGCCAACTGGGCTCCAGGGATTATTGCTCTGCCTTCATTCGTTGCCCCTCCTCCCCGCCCATTTACACCTTTAGCCCATTCACTAAGAGCCACTTTCCAAACCCCAAACAAAGCCAGCAGGTAGAGAGACTGGCTTCTGGTGCCAAGTACCCAAGTAGGCCAGGGTCTTCTTTGTTCAAAGACCAGCTGCTTTTTATGAGTCCTGGATGGCAGGGGGTGGACTAGATGCCCTTTTGGGGACCTTCCAATGCTACGAGTCAACTGAGTGAGTTGCGCTGCTGCTGCTGCTGCCTCACCACCTGAAGCTTCCCCACAGGGTGGCTGGGCTTCCCTCTGCCCCACTCCTCTTGTCACTGGAGCCGGCACAAGACATTCGGGGACTCTGGGGGGAAGAGCCAAAGGGCAGCCCATCCTCCAGGATGCTCCCTGTGCAACCACTGTTGAAGTAAGTGGGGGCTATGCTTTGTATGGGGGAGGGGGGCGCCCAGATGGGCTGTGCCCTGCAGGCCAGAATTGCCCGCCTCCCAGTGAGCCATCCATCCCACTTGCCTCCCAGCCTGTCCTGCGTGAGCTGCACCTGCAAACGGCCCAGGGAACCCAAGATTCATGGGAAAGGCCAGAGGGGCTTCCGCAACAGAGCATTCCGCAACAGAGCATTCCGCAACAGAGCATTCCACCCACATTTTGCCCAAGGAAACTTGACCACATGGAATAAGAAGTCTGCTTTTTCCCCCAAGAGGGGTTGGAGAGCACGGGTGTGTGTGTGGTGGTGGCCCATGGGTGGTGAAGTGACCACTCTGCCAGGGAGGGAAGAGGATGCTTCGCAGGAGACATGGCCGGTCTCTGCCTGGAAGCGGCTCTCGACAACGTCTTCTCGTCCAAACTTGAGATGAGGTGCTGCCCAATTAAGCACTGGGGGGGGGGACACGGATGGAAACAGGACATGCAAACCAAAGGAGATGCCCCCTCCCTCCCCACCCCCCAGGAAGGCTGCCACACGGTCCGTCGGAAAGAGGCGGCAGTGGAGGCGGCTTCCCTGCGAGCTGCGGTCCTCACGACTTGACAATGGCAGATGTGTCGGTCGGCTGGAGCAACGCCTCGTCGGAAGGATGTGGAAACGTCTTGAGAAGAGGAGCTCGCGCCTCTTTACCTGCGCCAAAGACACAGAGCAGCCAGTGAGGAGCCTGGCTCTCCTGCCTGCAGCAGGATCCCACCCAGTACCCCTCCAAAGCCCCCCACCCCCACCCCGCAATGAGCCCTGGGAATTGGAGGGGCTTGTGGTTGGTTTGAGAGCGCAGAGGATTTTCTCAGGCTTGCCTGTTCATGTCGCTTCCGACAGTCCCTGAGGTTCCTTGGCGGAGACCCAAGAGCCGTCAAAGCTGGTTTCAAGCCAGGGGACATTTGCACTGTGGGGAGGGCAGGTTCGTGTCCTTCGAAACCTACGCACACCTGAGATCCCTTCCAGAGCAGAGCCACAGACGGCGGCCCTTTCAGCTCCAGGTGGGAAAGGAAAGGTGTGAGAAGCCCTTTTTGATGGGAGGGCTGGAACTGACTGTTATTGAGAGTTAAGAGCTAAGGTGGCCCTTGGGGTCCCTTCCGACGCTACGCTTCCATGATCTGAAGCTGGGAGCCTCTCCTTCTGTTAAGTGCCAGGAAAAGGGAGGGAGGGGCTCCCAATACCGAGGGGTGCCCCACATCAAGCGACGAACTCATCACCAATGGCTTGGACACCACCTGCACTCAGTTGGGGGAAGCTGCCCTACGCATTGGGCAGCCACAAAGGGTCTCTGCTTGGCCCCACAGACAGCCAGGGTCAAAATGCAGCCCTGGAGGAAGCCCCACGGCTACAGCTGTCAGGCTCAGAGCACCGTGGCTGGGCTGAGGGCATAAGGGATGTTCAGAAGTCCCCGAGACCCGAAAGCCCGTCCTGTATGGGACCCTGCCTCCTGGGGGGAGGCCTGTGTGGCTGGCTGGCAGGCAGACAGGCAGTCTTGCAATCTGCCTTTTGTCCCTCTGTCAACACAACTGGGCCCACACTTTACCTGGGAAAGAAAAGAGCGTCTGCTCACCTGAATGGCTGGCCAGGGCGGAGTCTTCCGCTTAACCTGCGAGACAAGACAAAGGACCGGCTGAGAAAGCCAGGAACAAACTGCGATTGTGGCAGCAGCCGCAAAACCCCACCCAGGCAAGGTTTGATGTATTTATCTTGAAAGTTCTCTACCATGCCTTTGAAGAAAGCACCTGCAGTGGTTTATGTCCAAAAGCATTTTTAAAGAACTGTGAATAATAATAACCACAACAAGAGTCATTTTATTATTTATACCCTGGCCATCTGGCTGGGTAGCCCCAGCCACTCTGGGAGGCTTCCAACACATGTGAAAACATAATAAAACATCACACGTTAAAAACTCCCCGGTACGGGGCTTTCTTCAGGTGTCTTCTAAAAGTTGTCTAGTTAATTTATGCTCACTGGAAGGACAGATCGTGAAGCTGAGGCTCCAATACTTTGGCCACCTCATGAGAAGAGAAGACTCCCTGGAAAAGACCCTGATGTTGGGAAAGATTGAGGGCACAAGGAGAAGGGGACGACAGAGGACGAGGTGGTTGGACAGTGTTCTCGAAGCTACCAACATGAGTTTGACCAAACTGCGGGAGGCAGTGGAAGACAGGAGTGCCTGGCGTGCTATGCTATGGTCCATGGGGTCACAAAGAATCGGACACGACTAAACGACTAAACAACAACAAGTTAATATATCTCCTTCACATCTGATGGGAAGACAACCAGTTAGGCAAACTAAGGACAATATGATTGCATCTGACGCCCACTTAACTCTGACGCCCATTTAATATCAGCCATAGGCGGCTGGAGGCAGGCTGGCTGGAATTCCACAAGCTGGATGCAAGCAAGGCAGGGAAGTTCCATGCTCTGTCTATGCTGGGGCTGCTGGGGGCGCAAAAAGAGACTTGAACCGGCGGGAGCAGAGGGCACAAGCTTTTGTGTGCATGGGGAACCCTTGGAATCAACCCCTCCCTGCTGTAGGATGCAACTGTACTGCAGTTGGGAAGAACTGGGTGGGCAGCCCCCTCCCTCCACCAGGGACCCCCGCAAAGACCTGGTGGAAGAAAGAGCACCCAAGGGCAGGAGATGGTGCTCTGAAGTGTCTGCTTCTGCATCCCACCCGGGGGGGGGCACTAACACAAACCTTGCTCTGCACCACCATCTAAGGGGTGGGTGCTCAGAGGGCACAGTGGGCTTGTTGCAGCTGCCACACATTGGAAACATAAGAAGGCCCTTCATCCTTCCCCCATGGCTTTTGAAGAGCTGCGCTTGGGCATTCTGCACCAATGGAGACTTTTCCCTGCTCCACATGGAGGGAAGCACCCATTGTGCAAAGGTGCCCACCGCCAGGCCAGGGGATTTCCCCTCCCCTCCCCTCCTGATCTTACCTCGGTCCTTCCCGTTCTGAATCTTATCTTCTTCCTCCTCCTCACCGCCTTCCTCACCTTTTAAAACAAAACAAAGAACCAGCAGTGAGGGTTTGGGCCAAAGGGAGGGTCTCCAGGGAGGGGTCCACAGATCAGGCTGCCAGGGTCGTGGGCAAGAGTGACTCTGCTGCCCCTTCCAGGGGACCGGGGTGGGGTGGGGAGTCCTTCTTATGGGGCAGACTCCTTGCTCCCAAGTCATTGGGTCACAAGATGATAAGAACTGGAGCTCAGATGCCAAGCAAGGGCATCAAAACATTTTCCCAGGAGGAAAGATGAGAGAGGACGGGCGGTGGGCAACTCTGGCAGGAGATCCAGGCATCCACAGCGCTTCTTCCCCCTCCCCAGGGCTGCTCAGGGTGGTGAGCATCAAAGAAGCGCGCTTGCAAAAGAGGAAATGCCCACATTAAACAGGCCAGGTCCCCCTATAAAAGACATGCAGCGTCTCTGCCACTCTGAGTCCTTCAAGAGCCAGCGAGGGAGTGCGGTGTTGTGTGTGTTCCCTCAGACACCCAGGAAGCAGACTGGGGGATGGTGGCAAAAGGAAGAGGAAACTGTCCCAGTAGGTGAAAAGGAGCAACAACTCTGGGACCAGGGTGGGGGAAGTGGAATCTGCATGCCTGGACCCCCAAGGAATCATAGAATCATAGAGTTGGAAGAGACCACAAGGGTCATCCAGTCCAACCCCCTGCCAAGCAGGAAACACCATCAAAGCATTCTTGACATATGCCTGTCAAGCCTCTGCTTAAAGACCTCCAAACAAGGAGATTCCACCACACTCCTTGGCAGCAAATTCCACTGCCGAACAGCTCTTACTGTCAGGAAGTTCTTCCTAATGTTGAGGTGGAATCTTCTTTCTTGTAGTTTGAATCCATTGCTCCGTGTCCGCTTCTCTGGAGCAGCTGAAAACAACCTTTCTCCCTCCTCTATATGACATTATATATTTGAACATGGCCATCATATCACCCCTTAACCTTCTCTTCTCCAGGCTAAACATACCCAGCTCCCTAAGCCGTTCCTCATAAGGCATCGTTTCCAGGCCTTTGACCATTTTGGTTGCCCTCTTCTGGACACGTTCCAGCTTGTCAGTATCCTTCTTGAACTGTGCTGCCCAGAACTGGACACAGTACTCCAGGTGAGGTCTGACCAGAGCAGAATACAGTGGTACCATTACTTCCCTTGATCTAGATGCTGTACTCCTATTGATGCAGCCCAGAATTGCATTGGCTTTTTTAGCTGCTGCAGGAAAAGGAAAACAGGGGGCTGGGGGGGAGTGCTGGGGAAGATCCACTTTCCCCTGAACCCCCCAGCTGTGCTTGGCAGCCCAGAAGCTCCCCCACCAACAGGCCTTCCATTGGGGATCTGCATCAAAGACCCCACAGGCAAGATGGCAGGCAGCCTCGCTTCCGGAGGGAGGGGGGGAGGACACAGCCGGGGCTCCCACCTGCTTCCTTGTTGGAATCAAGGCGACCCGGCCCACCCTGCGCTCATTCCCACCAGGGCACAACGCCTCTTCCCGGGGGTTGGGAAGCAGCAGCCCAAGGCCACTGGGCCGCCCTGCCTGCCTGGGCACAGAAGCCACACTCCGACCAGACGATTTCTGGCAGAGGCTGCTGCGCACAGACTCCCGACTCCAGCTGTTTCCGTGGATTTACGCAAATGAAATCCTTTCAGACACTTTCCAGGGTCCCCTCGCCTGCATCTTATCAAAGTGGGAGCCTGCAGTTTGTTTCATCTGTCATCTCCCTGTGCAGCTCAAGAGCTCGGTGCAACAGCCGCTGGCAAAACAAACCCTGCTTTGTTGCTGAATGTTATTGCCCAAGCGGCTGCCTTTTCCCAGAGCGAGGAAGGAAGGGAAGGAAGGAGGCAGCCTTGCTAAGCCCCCGCCCTGACGGGAAGCCACAGGGCTCCTTCTTGCCAGAGCCACACCGGCAGCCTCTGGCTCAGCCCGAAGGCACCAAGTGGCCCAGTGGAGACTGCTCCAGCAAAGCGCTTGGGAGCAGAGGACGAGGCAGAGGCCAGCCGGCTCATCACTGGCCCAGAGGCCACCTTTGCCACAGGCCTGGGCGTTTTCCTCACATAGGAAGGCCTCCTTCCAGGCCTAGAGAGGCCACAGGGAAGGCTTGCAGCCCTTCCCCCTTTTAAGCTGTGCTCCAGAAGGACCAGGAGGGCTCAGGCTGCTCTCTGGGAATGCAAGGAATGGAAGAGAACTTTGGAAGGTGGTGGACTCTCCTTCCTTGGAGGTTTCTGAGCAGAGGTTGGGCAATTCTTTCGCTGAGATTCTAGCATTGCAGGGGGTTGGACTAGATGACCCTCAGGGTCCCTTCCAACTCTACAGCTCTGTGCTTCTATGAACCTGAACTGGGAGGGCCTCCGCAGACCAGTGGCGGAGCTTCAGGCTCTGGCACCGAGGGGGGGGGAGAGAGCAGGCAGGGTGGTGTGCCTAGTGTGGGCGGGGGGGGCAGCCACAATGGCACCCCACTGCCGGGGGTGGGGCGCTCCCCCCGCACTGCTCTTCCTTCCCCAGTGCCGCAGACATCCAACCTCCCCGCTAAAGCTCATTGGGTAGATAAGACACTCTTGGATGTACGACCAGAAGAGACTCAATCCACCTGAACTTATCCAGCCCAAGGCCCTTCCAACCTGCTAAGAAGAGTATCCTCAGCACATCCAGGGAACTTGCTTCTCCATTCTGACGTCAGAGGATTCCTCCCTCCTAAGTCCAGCAAAGTCTTGGCAGCCGCATTCTACACAAGGAGGCCTGCACAATCACGAGCTGGTTGGGGATGGACCTTTTCCCTGCCAGTCCTTGTGAGCAGATGAAACTCCCAGCACAGCCTGACCTGGGCTCCCTCTTCCCTTGCCTCCCCCATCTTTAGTGAGGGCCACAAAAAGGCTTCACCTGCCCTTAGGGACATTGTCAAGTAGTCAGAGCCACCCAGCTGGCGATTCAATTCTGTGGTTTAGTTAGTTTAGCTCCACAATCCTCAGCTGGATGGCATCGCTCACTGGAGGAGAAGGTAGGTAGGTAGGTAGGTCAAAGAAGCAGCAGGCATGAAAATTGGAAATTAAACAAAGGGTCTGCTGGTTTGTCTTTAAGGTTTCCAGACTCAAAAGAGAGCAGGGCAATTGAAGGCACAGAAGTCCTGTCCACTATTGAGCCTGGCAACCCTATGGCAGCTGGAGAATGCGGGGCTTGTTCCAGTGGAACTGAAGAGGGACACCAGGGGGTCATGCAGTCCACCCCCAGTTCCCAAACAGGGCATTCCAAACTGGAAGCGTCACTATGCAACCTTGCTCTTGAGAAAGATGCAGCTCTTCCTGTGTGTTGCCCCCACTTGAGCCAAGTGGTTCTGGTCAACAAAGCCTTGGGGCAGATTGCTCTGATGACCCCCTCACCTCAGGCACCTCAACCAGAGGATGTTGTCCGATCCTGCTGGCTTGGCCCCTTTCCCCTGCCCCCCCCACTCTCCCACTTACCCGAATGAAGCTCCTTCACCAACGATGACATTGTGTTCGTGATCGAATCGGCTGCTACCAGCAAATCATTACGGAGGTTTCGCCGGGTCCCTGGGGAAGAAATGGAGGGGGTAAGGAATGCAAAGAGCCACGCTTTCCAAGACATGCAGGGACACTGGTGCCCCTCTGCGTTGCCCGTGATGTGGAGTCTGAGAGTCTGACCCGAAAACGCCCCCTACCCCGAGAGACGCTTGTCCTTTTGATGCGACGGCCAGCTTCCCAATAAAACCTTGAGGGGAACAGTCTGCACCCAGAAAGTGCCAGAGGCTCCCCTGGAAGGGACCACCCCTGGTGCCGGGGGGGGGGGGGCTATCTCTAGCCGTTGCTATTCAGGCTCTGGATTTATTTATATCCCATCTTTTCCTCCACGGAGCTCAAGGGGGCAGATATGGTTCTCATCTTCCTCATAGAATCCCCACACAACAGCCCAGTGGGGCAGCTTAGGCTGAGAGGCAGTGACCAGCCCAAGGCCACATCAGGGAGCTTTGCGGCCAAGTGGGGATTCGAACCCTGGTCTCCCCCAGTTCTGGAGTCCTGCCACTCTAACCAGACACCACACTGGCTGTCTTTGTGATGCTCAATGGGGGGTGGGGATAGCTTGAGGGGGAGGCACGGGAGAAGCCCCTTTAGGATGCAAGGACCAGCAATGCTTCTCAGACTCAAGATCTTACACATTTGTTTTAAAAACACATTAGGTTCCCGGGAAGGAAAGGCCTGGGAAGTTGTTGTTTCCTTAAAACTTTTGATTTCCAATTGAAAGGAGTTACATAATGCAATTACTGACAGAAGGTAGCGTGTTTAACACATTCCCCCCTTTTATGTGTAGGTAGGCATATATGTAAGGTTCCTTGACAACTCACCCAAAATTCCTCTTAACCCCAAGTGGGGTTTGATATTGCAAAGGGGCTGTCTAGGTTCTATTTTTCTGCCTGTGCATTTGGCAGGTGAGCACCTAACACCCAAATTTGCAGAGGATTGGGATTCAAGATGACCTTAACCGATGGGTGAACTGGGCCCAAACTCATGAAATGAATTTGTCTGCGCACTATACGCAAAGACACAAAACTGCACCTGTGCCACGGGGTTCTCAAAACACTCACCTTGTGCAAACGCTTCCTGGACGTCTCCTCCAACGCCCGCCAGGGAATCTTGGGGCCCGTGAGTTGGGGTGGAGCCGGCGGAGGTGGACCGGACGGGCATGGGCATGGAGCGCCCTGTCCCGTGGCCGGGGGAGGTTGGAGGAGACCCTGCGGCCTGAGCCTGAAACAAGAGATAGAGCCCCTGGGAGTCCATTCTCTCCTCCTGAACAGCTCTTCCAAAAGCAGAAGGCGGGCGCCAACCGCAGGAACGTCAAACTCTTAGCTTGCTTAGGCAAAGGGACATGCAAGGGGTGTTTGAGCTGAGATTCCTGCATTGCAGGGGGTTGGACAAGAGAGCCCTTGGAGTCCCTTCCAACTCTACAATTCTATGAATCTAAATCAAATTGCCCCCCCCCCCACCACATTCCCTGGTGGCATCAAACCAACTTGTCTGCAAAACGTGTTCCTAGTTTAAAGCTTATAGTATTTCCTGTCCCTCAAGTTTTATGCTGGATCATGATTTTTATCATGAACCGAAATGCCCCCTACCCTGACGTCTGAGAGACTTCAGAGAAGTGTGCCTAGCCCAAGGTCACCCAAGGTTTGAAGAAGTGTGCATGCACACGAAAGCTCATACCAATGACAAACTTAGTTGGTCTCTAAGGTGCTGCTGGAAGAATTTTTTTAAAATTTTGTTTCGACTATGTCAGACCAACACGGCTACCAACCTGTAACATGATTTTTAAGCATTTTATGGTTGGGGCTCCTGTTTTTATTCCCGCTCTAAGGCCACCAGGTAACCTTTAGTTGTGGAGCAGCCCAAATAATACATAAAAGCAAATAACAAAAATAGCGCAAGCTGAGTTCTTGTTGAGCAAAATACCAAGTTGAGCATTTTAAGGAATGAAGTGATGAGTCTCCCCGCAGGAGACGGATCTTGGTCCCCAAAGCCCTGCCTGAAATTCAGCGCATTTGCAGTGGGCATTCAGTGATACGAAGACAGGGCCCCCAGGGCATCCCTGGGGAGATGTGGGTGCTGAGCTGGTGGCCCACATGGAACAGATGCCAGAGAAGGAAATCTTGGGCTGGAGCGAAAAAGCACAGGATGGGAGGCTCTGAAAGCCACAGGCCTGGTGCCCTTCGGATGATCTGCAGAAAAGGGCAGCTCAGGAAATTAGGCCTGGCAAGAAGGAAGCAAACAGAGGAAAGTGCTCTCTCTCTCATATAATGCTGGAACTCATGGACACCCAAGGAAGGTGGATGTTGGGAGACTGAGGGCAGGTGGAACTCCTTCCCACAAGAGGCAGGGATGGCCCCCAACTTGGGTGGCTCTGAAGAAGAAGAAGAGGAGGAGGAGTTTGGATTTGATATCCCGCTTTATCACACCCCGAAGGAGTCTCAAAGCGGCTAACATTCTCCTTTCCCTTCCTCCCCCACAACAAACACTCTGTGAGGTGAGTGAGGCTGAGAAGTGTGACTAGCCCAAGGTCACCCAGCAGCTGCATGTGGAGGAGCGAGGAAGCGAACCCAGTTCACCAGATTACGAGTCCACCGCTCTTAACCACTACACCACACTGGCTTCTGAAAGAGGAAGAGACAAATTCATGGAGGAGGAGGAGGGGGCTCTCAACCCACATGAGGGGGAAAGGCTGCTCTGACGCTCCGGTTCTGGCTTACAGGCTTCCCAGAGAGCAGGATGCTGGCTCTTTTTATGTTCTGAAGACTGCAGCCCATTCAGCCCTGGCCAAGGCTTGACCAAAACATCCCGAAGGCACAAGATTGGAGAAGGCATGAGGTCCAGGGGGAAGTTTGGGGCCCAGGTGCTTCAATAAACTGGCCGGCCCTGTTGTTTCCACGCTGGTCCCATAAGGGACGCAAAAGAGAAACAATCTGGGCAGGATGGCACCATTGCCACGAAGGTGCAGAAACAACGGAACCAGACTGTGGAGACTGAATAATCCAAAAGGCGGCACAGCAGCCTGACTGCCTCTCTCCTCCTAGAAGAAGCCCTAGAGACCGAAGGGGCTCAGGCAGCCCAGCCCTCTTAGGGCCCCTTCCAACGCTAGGATTCTAGGGTTCTATAAAGTTGTGGGGCTTTCCTGTGCTCCTGCCACCCTTTGGACCCTGATCCAAGTCTCCTAGCACCCCCATTGCCTCCATCTCTACTACATTTACACCCCATGTCCCATTCAAAGAGCTCCAGTTTGTGCTCTTCCCCACAACCATAGAATCATAGAGTTGGAAGAGACCCCAAGGGCCATCCAGTCCAACCCCCTGCCAAGCAGGAAACACCATCAAAGCATTCCTGACATATGCCTGTCAAGCCTCTGCTTAAAGACCTCCAAAGAAGGAGACTCCACCACACTCCTTGGTAGCAAATTCCACTGCCGAACAGCTCTTACTGTCAGGAAGTTCTTCCTAATGTTTAGGTGGAATCTTCTTTCTTGTAGTTTGAATCCGTTGCTCCGTGTCCGCTTCTCTGGAGCAGCAGAAAACAACCTTTCACCCTCCTCCATATGACATCCTTTCATATATTTGAACATGGCTATCATGTCACCCCTTAACCTTCTCTTCTCCAGGCTAAACATACCCAGCTCCCTAAGTCGTTCCTCATAAGGCATCGTTTCCAGGCCTTTGACCATTTTGGTTGCCCTCTTCTGGACACGTTCCAGCTTGTCAGTATCCTTCTTGAACTGTGGTGCCCAGAACTGGACACAGTACTCCAGGTGAGGTCTGACCAGAGCCTTTGAGGTTCGTCCAGAGGGGCCATCCGGTGGGGTTCACGGCCAAGTGGGAGGGTGGGGATTCAAACCCAGGTCTCCCAGGTCCTGGTCTCAAACTCGATCCACTGCACCACGCTGGCGCCAGCCAGGCGCCCCCAGAAGCCAGAGGGGAGCGGCCCCTTTCCATCTCGGTGCTGTGTCTAATTTGACATGTGACGGTAGCACTTTGACTACTGTGTGTCCCTCTCTATGTGTTGAGCTGCACACCGTGTCACACAGACGGCCGGAAGGGCTCATGGCTGTGGAGGCCTCAATGCTCGTTGTGACTAATGCCATAATTACCCCATTAACATTTTACAGGCCCGACACATCCTCTCTCCTTCAGCTTGCGCTGTAGCTTCATCTGGTCTTTATCCTCTTTTAAATTCTTTTCTTAAAGAAACAGCCCCCCTACCTTTGAACCACATTTGCTACTATGGAAACTGTGTCGTCACCGGAGCGGAAGGGGGCTGGCAATGCCCACAAAAGTAAGTACAGGAGGGCAGAGTTGGTTTCGACAGAGCTTTGCTCGAGGGATGGCAGAAGGTCTCTCTGGGTTTTGCAGCAGCTCCTCCTATGGCACTGCCTCTCCTAAGACCCAAAGGGAGATCTTTGGGTCTCCTTTCACCCACCCTAAACTGGCCTCTGATAATATAATAAAAATAAAAATAATAGTTACAGGTAGGTAGCCGTGTTGGTCTGACATAGTCGAAACAAAATTAAAAAATTCCTTCCAGCAGCACCTTAAAGACCAACTAAGTTTTTTATTTTGGTATGAGCTTTCGTGTGCATGCACACTAGGTCTCCCCAGCCACTCTGGGCAGCTTCCAGCAAAGATTAAAATACAATAAAATGTCACAAATTAAAAACTTCCCTAAACAGGGCTGCCTTCAGATGTCTTCTAAAAGTCTGGTAGTTGTTTTCCTCTTTGACATCTGTTGGGAGGGCGTTCCACAGGGCGGGCGCCACCACCGAGAAGGCCCTCTGCCTAGTTCCCTGCAACTTGGCTTCTCGCAACGAGGGAACTGCCAGAAGGCCCTCGGTGCTGGACCTCAGTGTCCGGGCAGAACAATGGGGGTGGAGACGCTCCTTCAGGTATACTGGGCCGAGGCCCAAACTCTGAGAAGAGTTTGCTCAGGATTTAGGGATCAACCAGATCCTGCTCCATCACAAGCCACATGCCAGCACGGGCAGCACTTCAGGGCAGGGAATCCACAGCCAGACATATCAAGAGGCCCAACCAGGAGTTGATGGTGGAGTTTCCCTGCAGCTGCCATCTTCAAAGGATGGGGTCTCCTGCAGTCCCTTGTTTGCAGCTTGCCAGCCTGCACTGATGAGTGTCTCCCAGCGACAGACGGATGAAGAAGGGCTGCTTAGCCCATAGGAGAGCCCTGGACTCCCTTCTGCCCCTGCGTTGCCTGGCAGTTCAGAGGAGCAACTGAGTCTCTTGGCTGGGGCTGGCGGGAGTTCTTGGGGAAGGCTGCCTCTGGCCACTGCAGGGGCCCTCGCTCGTTCCAGCCATCAGCTTTGTGTCTTTGTGTTCCCTATTTAGCATATCCTCAGCTATCATATCGGGACCCAGGTGGCGCTGTGGTTAAACCACTGAGCCTAGGGCTTGCTGATCAGAAGGTTGGCGTTTCGAATCCCTGTGACGGGGTGAGCTCCCGTTGCTTGGTCCCAGCTCCTGCCCACCTAGCAGTTCGAAAGCACGTCAAAATGCAAGTAGATAAATAGGAACCGCTACAGCGGGAAGGTAAACGGCGTTTCCATGTGCTGCTCTGGTTCACCAGAAACGGCTATGTCATGCTGGCCACATAACCTGGAAGCTATATGCCGGCTCCCTCGGCCAATAATGCGAGATGAGCGCGCAACCCCAGAGTCGGTCACGACTGGACCTAATGGTCAGGGGTCCCTTTACCCTTTACCTTTTACAGCTATCATATCACCCCTTAACCTTCTCTTCTCCAGGCTAAACATACCCAGCTCCCTAAGCCGTTCCTCATCAGGCATCGTTTCCAGGCCTTGGACCATTTTGGTTGCCCTCCTCTGGACACGTTCCAGCTTGTCACTATCCTTCTTGAACTGTGATTCCTCCTGGGTTGCACAGCCTTCCTGCCCAGAGGGGCAGAGGTGCCTGCTGCAAGGGTCTAATCCCCTGGTGTGCTGCCCCATGTGGCTCTGGGCGACCAAGGAAGGAACGGTCCAAAGCTCTTAGCCTTGCCCACTTTGGCAGATATTCTGCTCCGGGGCCTCTGGGACGCTGGGCTTTCCCAGTATTGGGATGCTGGGGCTGAATCAGGACGACTGCTGTCTTGTGCCCCAAGGAGGAAAAACAGAGGGGGGGGGAGGTTGTTGTTGCAGCAGCAGCAGCAGCAGCAAGATTTAGACTGCAGGATGAAACTCTAAGCCTGTCTGCTTTGCTTCCCTCATCACCATTTCCTACAAGCATGTCTGTAAATACACAGAAATGCATTTAAGATTTCACTGACAGCAGAGAAAGACCCCCGCAAATATGGATCCTGGCACGAAGGTGAGTTCCCACCTCCTGTTGTTGCACCCCTTTTCCAACATGCACCCTGATGCAGATATTGGGGAAAAGATGCTGACGGACTAGAGGACAACGTTCCTTGATGGCAGAGACCTTCCTCTTTGCCACCAAGAGCAGCGGGGACTTATCTGGAAACTCTCCTCCAGGGAAAGGTGTGGGCAGCAGCAGCCCTGCGGATCCCGCAACAAAACGCAGCCTGCGGTTGTTACGGAAAAGCACTCCCCAAAGGTTCCAGCCCCAGATGGGGAAAGGAGGAAGAAAAACAACAACAACACAAAGCCTCCTTGTGGGATTACCCTCGCAAGATGCAGAAACACAAGGCAGAAAAAGCTCATTTTCCTTTTCTGCCAACAAAGGTCTGCTGTGGGTTTTTCACCCACACACCTCCTGAGATTCAAGGTTCGCAACGAAGAGGGTCTGTGCTTGGCTTAGACAGATTTAAATGCCACTTGTATCCCCAGGGGGGGGGGGGATCTTCAACAGCAAAGCAGCAGCAGAGGAACCCTGGAGAGTCAGGAATGGGTGGGTGGGACTCAGCACCAGAGCACAGACCCAGGAAAAGGCCCAAGGTGCAGTTGAAAGGTTCTTGAAGGACGAGGCAGCCAAGCCACAGCCAGGTGAACCCCCTTCCAGCTCTCCAGGCAAGCAGACAAAGAAACTGACCAGAAGGATGCAGCCGCTTAGAGGGAACTCCAGGAATGAGGGCAGGGTGGGGCCTGAAATCCCAGCCCAATACACAGCCCCCACCCCTGAGAGGCAGAGACCTGGGACACAACTCCACGTGGGACCCACAAGCCAGATACGGAGGCATTCGGAGTGAAACTGGATTTTACATGGAAGCTGCACAGAATGGGGCCCCTTCTCTGCTCCCGAGCCGAGGAGCAAGGGGTGTCTCCACACATCGGCACACGGGCACATCGCCCACCCCCTGCTCCCGCTCCACCCCTGCTGTGCCCCCAGACCCACGCTGGCCCTGCAGTCACAGGTGTGGTCCCCCATGTGGGGAATCACTGGACTGCCAGGAGAGGAACAGCGCATGCAGAGTGGGGCTCAATTAAACTTTCTTCCAAGCGTTTCTTGGAGTCGTGTCACGCGCAGCAAAATAGCGGGACACACAACAGCATAGCTCAGCCCCCGCAAAGCTCCACCCCGACACCCTGAGGTGGCTGGCAGGATCTGCTTTGTGGCACTGCTACTCTGCCACTTAGCCCAAAAGGCTCCCAGGCAAGCTTACAGAAACCAGTGCAGCACAACTGCATGCTGTGCAGAGGTTCACTTCTAAGGGTTCTGCAAATACAGGAAAATCACACCTTGGTGGGTGAGAGGGAGACAGGGAGAATCCCCTGCACTCCCAGAGGCTGTGCGCTAAGCAGGCCTTGCCCACTTTAGGTGCTCGGTAACCCCAAGTAGACCTGGTGCAAAAGAGAGATTTTAAGCTCTCCAATTTGCTTGGATTTAATTTGAACAGTTTCAGCCGGCTTGCCTTCATCTGCATATGGTTGAAATCATGCATATTAGGTATGCATAAGATGTGATTGTATTGTGATTGTATTGTATGGAGGAGGGAGAAAGATTGTTTTCTGCTGCTCCAGAGAAGCGGACACGGAGCAATGGATTCAAACTTCAAGAAAGAAGATTCCACCTAAACATTAGGAAGAACTTCCTGACAGTAAGAGCTGTTTGGCAGTGGAATTTGCTACCAAGGAGTGCGGTGGAGTCTCCTTCTTTGGAGGTCTTTAAGCAGAGGCTTGACAGGCATATGTCAAGAATGCTTTGATGGTGTTTCCTGCTTGGCAGGGGGTTGGACTGGATGGCCCTTGTGGTCTCTTCCAACTCTATGATTCTATGTATTTTTATTTTTTAGAAAAGGAGGCTTAGGGGACCATGCAGAAGAGAGACCTGTCAAAAATCTACCAGCCATCATTCTCAAAGTCTCCAAAGGGACATGTGGGCAAGCAGGGGATGAGGGATATGCCCCCCCCCCCGTCCCACCCTGCTTGGGGATTGGGATATCTACCTGGCCACCGTGTGGAGCCCTGCAGACATTTAGAAATGCTGCCTGATGAAGGAGGCGATGGAAACCTTCCGCAAACCAAGAGAGGCATCTCAGAAATGGGAGGGCAGGGGTGCCATGCGTCTGCCCATGAAGTACAACAGCTGGGATGAAGCTCCACAGACTCCTAGCGCAGAGAGAAGCTTCATTTCAGCAGGGATTCCCAGCAGGCAGCAGAAGCCGGGCAAAGAGGGGACCAACTGGGCACCCGGAGTCTGCTGCCACCAGCAGGAGATCCCCATCCCTGCATGAGTGGCCCAAGGTAGCAGGGAGAGGTCCAGGGGGCCCTCTCTCATTTCAGAATGGGGGGCTCCGTTTTGGAGAGACGAGCCTGCCTGCAAAAAAGATCCTGCAGAGTCGGTGCCAGCGGGTGACCTCAGCTCCTGACAGCAGGCCAAATAAACTCGACTCCTTTGCCATCAGATGGGAGCTGGAAAAGAAATTCCATTACTGAATCGCACTTCCCCCCCAACGCCAGAGGAAAAGCCGGTCCAGCTGGAGAATTCCTTGTGGGGGGCAGAGTGCGTCTGCACATAGATTTCTAATCAGCTGGCCTTTTTTGGGGGGGACGGACAGGGATTCCAATTTCAGAGAGCCCTCTTCTGTTTACCGACATGGGGCACGATCCACGGGGAATTTCCCTGAGGCGGATGGGAGTTGCATCGCCGTATTCCCTCTTTCGTTTCATCGGGATCTGTGTGCGATTGCGGCTTCCTTGCAGTTTGTGCCCCAAGATGGGCTTCCCCCAGACAGGGCTGATGGGGCTCGGAGTGCCAAACACCCGGAGGCTCCAAGCAGGAGGAGGCTGGCCTGCTTTCTGGGTCTTGCGCCTTGCTATCCTTTCACGGTGCTCCAAATCACTTGTCCTGGGCGGCAGCTGCAGTTTGCCCCCTCTGGGTAGGGAGAGTTCTAAGCTGTGTTCCAAGCCCCAGAGAAGCAAGGGCAAGGGAGGTCCAGCAGAGATCTTCCAACGGGCATCTCCAGACAGGGGGCACTTCCACGCCAAATCGTCTTCTCCCCCCCCCCCGCTTATACGGTCAGTCTGAATGCTGAGAGGCCTTGGAGACAACAGCCGCTCCCAGTCCTGTCCCCTGGTCATTGCGTTTCCACAGGAAATCATAGAATCCTAGAGTTGGAAGAGACCACAAGGGCCATCCAGTCCAACCCCCTGCCAAGCAGGAAACACCATCAAAGCATTCCTGACATATGCCTGTCAAGCCTCTGCTTAAAGACCTCCAAAGAAGGAGACTCCACCACACTCCTTGGCAGCAAATTCCACTGCCGAACAGCTCTTACTGTCAGGAAGTTCTTCCTAATGTTGAGGTGGAATCTTCTTTCTTGAAGTTTGAATCCATTGCTCCGTGTCCGCTTCTCTGGAGCAGCAGAAAACAACCTTTCTCCCTCCTCTATATGACATCCTTTTATATATTTGAACATGGCTATCATGTCACCCCTTAACCTTCTCTTCTCCAGGCTAAACATACCCAGCTCCCTAAGCCATACCTCATAAGGCACCGTTTCCAGGCCTTTGACCATTTTTGTTGCCCTCTTCTGGACACGTTCCAGCTTGTCAGTATCCTTCTTGAACTGTGGTGCCCAGAACTGGACACAGTACTCCAGGTGAGGTCTGACCAGAGCAGAATACAGTGGTACTATTACTTCCCTTGATCTAGATGCTATACTCCTATTGATGCAGCCCAGAATTGCATTGGCTTTTTTAGCTGCTGCATCACACTGCTGACTCATGTCAAGTCTGTGGTCTACCAAGACTCCTAGGTCCTTTTCACAATGAGCAGGACCCCAAAGTCCAGGCGTGTGAAGAGCGACTACGGCAGAGGCGATGCGATAGACATTTAGAAAATAAGGCACGGCACAGAGAAAGCGGGCAGCGAAAAGCCTTTCCCCAACACCCCCCTTGCTTGTAACACCAGGACTTGTGGACGTCTAGCGGGAGCTGAATGCTGGAGTATTCAGGGCAGGGAAGTGAAAGTCCTTCTTCATGGATGTCTAGTTAAGCTGAGTTCAACTTAAGATGGCTGCCAAAGAGGATTAGACCAATTCATGGAGGAGAGGGCTTCTGAATATCAGTTCCTGGAAATGGCAGGAGGGGAGAGATGCACCTGTGCTCGGATCCTGCTGGCTGGTGTCCCATAATGGGCATCTGGTTGGCCCCTGTGAGAACAGGATGCCGGACTAGATGGGCCGCAGGGCCGGATCCAGCTGCTCTTCTTCTTATGTCCTCTTCTTGTGTGCTCAGCTACAAATTTACTTGTTTCTTTTAGTCAACTTATGTCTCTGGGGACCCCTCAGGTGGTTTAACATGAAATCAAGAATGAGGATTAAAACACAACCAATAAGAAAACTTAGAAGCTCTGGAGTCGTTGCCACCTGTGCTGGGATCAGGACCAGGCAGGGCAGGGAGGGGTTTGCTTCTGAGGGGGGGGGGCAATTCAGAATTTGGCTTGAGGTGAAGTCCGACCCGCCAGGCTCTTTTAAATCAGCAAGAGAGGCAGGTCGTCTTCTACCCAATTCTGGCATGGCTGCGGAAGAGGACAGTGGCAGGCTGATAATCCTGGGGCTTGGATGGCTACAAAAATAAAACCAGCTCGCACTGTAACGCTGCAGGCTTCTCCTGAGCCAGGATCCGTGGAAGTCCTGCTATGCAGAGGCCGGCTGCACAGGGCAAGGAAGTCGGGTCCCTGAGAGCCAAAGGCCTCCGCGGATGGGCTGGCTGCGTCCCTTCGCATTCCAAGTCATTTAGGAACAGAAAACACACTCGGAAATCCAACTAAAAATAAAGCTGGCTGGCCGAGATGCTTCATTTTCTGCCGAAGAGGCATGACCGGAGCTTGAGTGCTCGTTTCCTGTAAGGAAGTCCTACAGAAATCCATGATTGCTGTGCAAGAGCATCTCCTTGAAGGCGGGTGCCAGGATAAACGCTGGGCTCGGCTGCACGGGACCCCTGGAAGATGCGGGGGTTCGACTGGAAGAGGACTTGGAGATCAGTCCCCCCTACACACTTTCCCGTCCAAGAGGGTCACTCATGTGCTGCTTCTGGCCCCACCTGGCTGTGCACCTGGGGTTCAGTCAGGCCTGGTTCTTAACAGGCAACGCGAAGGGGGCAGGAAGGGTGTTAGCGAGAAGTGTAGACCCATAGCTTTAGCGGAGATTCCTGAATTGCAAGGGGTTGGACTAGACCAGTGTTTCCCAACCAGTGTGCCTCCAGATGTTTTGGGACTACAACTCCCATCATCCCTAGCTAGCAAGACCAGTGGTCAGGAATGATGGGAGTTGTAGTCCCAAAACATCTGGAGGCACACTGGTTGGGAAACACTGGACTAGACGACCCGTGGGATCTACAATTCTACCCCTTTACCATCCAGGAGGCCAGACATGGAGTCATGGCGCCACATCTTTGCTTGACCTCGCCTAGCACTGCCTCCTCTCGGCAGCAGATTCTCTCTCCAGTTTCCCAGCTGAGGTGGTGCTCAGGCCTGCTACCCACCAGAGCCCCCTTTCAGTTGGAGATGCTGGGAACCCTCTGGAAGCAAAGTTTGCACTCCAGCCCCGGCTTACGCCCATGGGTGATATTCAACTCCCGCCTCCTGCCAGCGCAAGGATCACCGTTAGCACAAAAGGCTTCCCTCCTTTCCCCCCTTCCCAAGTGGGCTAGTGGAAGCCGAAGAACAGATTCAGGGGGTGTGCGGGAGGGCGTGGGGGGCAGAGGAAGAAAAAGCTCTGTTGCACGGCCAGAAATCCTTGAGCTACTTGACACCAGGCTGAAGGCAACTTATTTGAACAAATTCATGGAGGAACAGGGCTGCCAATCTCCACCAGCCAGGGTGGCTCTGCTCTGCTCTGCCCTCTGCAGTGGGAGACAGCAGGGCTTCTGAAGGCCCCTTGCTGGAAACCAGAGGAGGGGAGAGGGCTCTCGGCTTCGTATCCTCTTGTGGGCTCCCCATCCGCAGGTGGTTGGCCATTGCTGGGCCAGATGGGCCACTGGCCTGGTCCCCCAGGGCTCTCCTGATGTCCAGCCTTCCACCTCGAGGAGTGCTTCGGATGAGCAGTCCACGCCAGGCAGGCAGCGGGCAGCTCCTATCCTTGGCCCCCGTCAGCTGCGGTTCCTGCCTCTGAAAGGGCCCTGAAAGAATGCTTTGATGGTGTTTCCTGCTTGGCAGGAGGTTGGACTGGATGGCCCTTGTGGTCTCTTCCAACTCTATGATTCTATGATTCTATGCTCCTGGTCGCCCCTTTCTGTGTGTTGCAGCAAAACTTCCTAGAAACAATCCCTCTTCCTCCAGCAGCCTAATAACCTTTCTTCTCCCCGAAGCGTTAATAACCCTTTCCCTGCTAAAACTCCGAAACTGGCCCTGTTATCATGGCAACGGAATGAAAGAGGCTCTTCATCCCATCCCTACGTTCGCCGCTGTCTCCTGAGCAAATGGAAGGCAGCCAGGTGAGCAGATGGCTGGGGAGGACAATTCCCTGCTTTCTGCCGCTGCATGCTTAAACAAAACAAACGCCATCGCCCTCTCGGCTGCTGCCTTTTGCGGGGGTTGCGCAGAAACGCCTTGGCGGCGGCAGAGGAAAAGGTGCTTGTGTGTGCAGCCAGGAGAGGGGCCCACAGCGTGTGCTCCTGGCACCCGGACAGCAATGTACAGTAGAGGCGGGGGGGGAGGAAGGGAGGGAAGGAGGCAGGCAGACGTGCCCTGTCCATTTCGCATGTTCTATTTTGGGCCTCCGCTGGCACCGGCAGCTCCCCCCAAAAGCACAGCTGTCTAATCAAACACATGGTGGGGGGGGGGGGGAAAGCAGGCAGGATCAACGGGATTACGAGGCAGAAGATTGCGTTTAATTGCTCAGAATTGCGTAATTAAATTAAAGCGCGTCGGCACGCACGCTCATCCGTCCGGGGCCTTCGCAGCAGCTGTGGTGCTCGGGGGGAGCCTGTGTGGTGTGGGGGCTGCTGCTGCTGCCGCCGCCGCTGTGGCGGCAGGACTAGGGAGCCAGAAATAGCTAAGATGGCGGAGCACGTCAAGGACAGAGCGGCAGGGCTTGCACGCACACGCCCGAGAGAGGATCCCGGCAGAAATGCGAAGCAGCTCATTTGGCTTTTTTTGGAAAAAGGGGCCTGCAGACCCCCTACTCAGCCCTCGCTCCTTCCCCTTGGCTGCACGCAACGGTTCCAGGCCAGAGTAAACGCAGGCAGAGGCTCCTCCCTTGCAAAGCGGGAGTGGGGCTCCATGGCAGGGAGAAGCCAAACTCCATCGCAGCCCTAATGATTAACTTGTGTGAAGCGGGAAGTGCCGACTGCCCAGGAACAGAGAGGGGGTCCTCGGAGGCAAGGAGCCTCCACTGTCCTTTGCCCTCCGGCAGGGCTGCCTGGACAGGGCATGGAGCGCCCGTCCCACCAGGGTGAAGGGGCCAAAGGCAGCCCATGATGTCCAGCCCTGGCTCCGCGGAGGCACAGGCCAGACCCCGTCTGGAGAGCGCCACGTTCAGAGAGAGCGAGCGACCCACAGAAAGAGGCTTGAAACTGCCCCAGAGGAGTCCAGTCAGTGAGCCAGGGCAGACAAGCAGGGCAAGCCAAGCTCACCTGAGTTAAAAGCACAAACACAAACACGGTTCCTGACCTACAACCCAGTGCCTGAGCTCCAGCTTCTCAAGGGAAGCTTCAGCTTCGCCAGGACGACATCTGTGGGCAAGCAAAGGCCCTGGCCCTGTGCCCGGTGGTCTCTGAGGAAGTGTGGGGAAGCTCGTGGGATGGCAAACGTCTTCCCAAAGTTCACGGAGGAAGCTATGTGCAGGAGCCTGAGACAAGGCAGAAATCTTTGGGTACAGGAGGATCAGAGTAAAAAACCAGCCACATGGTCAGCAGAAGCACTTCAGAGAAACGGCGCCCCCCGAGTGAGAGCCCTGAGGGCACCTGGGCTCCCTCTGGCTCAGAACTATGGTGGACAAGGCAGGCTCCGAAGCACCACACCCCTTGCGCACAGGACTGACCATCACTACACACCTGATGTGTTAGGAAGCGCCCAATGCCACTGTGGTCAAACTGGGAGCCGCAAGACTGGCCTCCTGTGCCTCTAGGGAGGGGGAGGAGGAAAGGGCACATCTGGGCAGAACCACCCCCCAGCCACTTCTCATATCTCTCCATTCAGAGAACTGTCCTTTTCTTCCCTGTTCCCCAACCAATTCCTGATCCACAAGAGGACCTCCTTTCTTATTCCATTACTTGGGAGTCTTAGGCGCAGTGTATTCTGAAAAGGATTTTGAAAACCTATGTGCCTTATGTCCACTGGATCACCTCTATATGCTTGCTGATGCTCTCAAATAACTCAAATAGAGAGAAGACTTGCTGGAGCAGAAGCCATGCTGGCTCTGCTTCAACAAGGCTTGTTCTTCAGCAAACATCACCTCCTCCTCTACCTCTGCAGCAACGTTTGGCCTTTGTGGCAGGGATCGAGGCCACTGGATACCCCGTTAAAGCACCTCCAAGGCTAAGCCCACCCCTCTACCCAGAGGCTCCAGCCCCATTCCGCAGCTTGGCTGCAGACCCTTATTTCTCAGATACTAGGCAGCTGTGCCAAACCCAACATCACAAAGCCCCGTTTGTTCAGATTTCTCTTCTTTCCTCTTTCCTCTTGGTGGGACTAGGAATCCCAAAGACCCCTTGGATTCCTCACACAGAGAAGCCACGGGGCGTTGCCTTCAGGTAAGACTCCCACCGCAGTGGTCATGTGACGCCTCCTTGCTTCCCACCCAGGCTCTTCTCCCAAGAGAGAGGCCTTTCTCGGCACCAATGCTGAGGGCTTCTCCTTCGCTTCGTTCGCAATGCCCACAGAGCTTCCCAGGAAGGTCTCCTACAGTTCTAGGCACCACAGTTCAAGAAGGATACTGACAAGCTGGAACGTGTCCAGAGGAGGGCAACCAAAATGGTCAAAGGCCTGGAAACAATGCCTTATGAGGAACGGCTTAGGGAGCTGGGTATGTTTAGCCTGGAGAAGAGAAGGTGAAGGGGTGATATGATAGCCATGTTCAAATATATAAAAGGATGTCATATAGAGGAGGGAGAAAGGTTGTTTTCTGCTGCTCCAGAGAAGCGGACACGGAGCAACGGATTCAAACTTCAAGAAAGAAGATTCCACCTAAACATTAGGAAGAACTTCCTGACAGTAAGAGCTGTTCGGCAGTGGAATTTGCTACCAAGGAGTGTGGTGGAGTCTCCTTCTTTGGAGGTCTTTAAGCAGAGGCTTGACAGCCATTTGTGTCAGGAATGCTTTGATGGTGTTTCCTGCTCGGCAGGGGGTTGGACTGGATGGCCCTTGTGGTCTCTTCCAACTCTACGATTCTATGATTCTAGTTCTGGAGCCAGGATGGAGGCTCAGCAGAGCTTCATGGCTCCCAGGCTAAAAGCATCCTGGGCTCCAGTCCCTGCTTATTCCTAAGGTTTTTCAAGAAGCGGCACCAGTGGGGAAGTCGGGGGCATCTGGTGAGATAAAGGGAACAGCCACAAACCCTGCTAAATGGAGAGGTGGGGAAAGGCTCTGCCGAGAAACGGGGGACTCATGGCCTGGAGGACGAGGGGTGCTAATTCCCAGGATCAATGGCTCTTTATGTGGCCGCAGCAACTTTCCCGTGGACTTGGTTCCCTGAATGAGTTTGGTGAACACCCCGACTCCAGGCCTGTGACGGAGAGCTGATCCAAACCAGGTTTCTCTGGACGTGGCAAATTGCAGTCTGCTCAGGATGCATGGCGTACTTCTACACAATGATGTCATGGAAAAATGGAACAGTGGGAGCAGATCCTCTTTCCCAAATCTAGTTTGGAAAAATAAGCCCACCTTCAGTTCTATGGGAAGCCTCTCCTCCCACAGCTAGACCAGGGGACACCACCCCCACCCACCCACCCACCCCCAAGCCAGGCTGCCATGGGAACTCCTTGGGGCTTAGCTCGCTTCCTGGGCTCTCCCCGGGAGACAGAAATGGGAGTTTCAAAAGTCTGCCGGCAGCTCGCTTGAAAGGGGCAACCCATTCTTCCACATTCTGGAGTGAAACATGTCAATATTTAACTCTGAAGCTTTTTATGAGACCCAGGTGCCGAGGGCGTGCAAGCTGCATTCTCTCAACCCTGGGGGCTGTTTGTGATGATAAGCAGGAGAGACAATTCACGTTGCTGACTGCTTGATAGTAGCCAGGCAGCACGGCCACCTTCCAGGGGGTTGTTGCAAAGGTCGGTAGCCAGCAGTCACATGGGCAAGAGCCTCGTTGCAATCGGAAGAATGACAAAAGTTTGCGATGCCTGCAGATGGACAGGGGGTTGTTCCCACCAGAATCGCAGTGAAGTGCAAGTGGTTTGGGGAAGAACTTCCTGACAGTAAGAGCTGTTCGGCAGTGGAATTTGCTGCCAAGGAGTGTGGTGGAGTCTCCTTCTTTGGAGGTCTTTAAGCAGAGGCTTGACGGGCATATGTCAAGAATGCTTTGACGGTGTTTCCTGCTTGGCAGGGGGTTGGACTGGATGGCCCTTGTGGTCTCTTCCAACTCTACGATTCTATGATTCTAAGTGGCTTTGCAGGGGGCCTGGGAAGGTCTCTCCCCTGGGCTCCTTCCACGCCAAGTCAGACACACCAAAATGGCCACTTTCCGCTTGCTCAACAGGTGTTGTCAGGGGCTGGCAAGACGTTGACGAGTGTGGACTGGAGTTGGGAGAGGGGGGCAGTGGTTTGTGGCCAGGAGGCAAGAGGCAGAGGCAGGGGGAGCTCCGGAGCTGGAGGGTGGAGCACAGGAGGGGTCGGAAGAAGAGGAGGAAGAGGCAAGTGAAGGGCCAGGGGCTTCCTCACCCTCACCTGCATCCCGTCTCCCAGAACCAGGAGGGGACTGAAGTGGGAAGAGCAGAGGAAGTTTCCACACAGGCGCAGTCTCTGGCTGTATGTGCGCAGCCCGTCAGGGGAAGGTACATGAACTGGTGGAGGGGAGAGGGGTCCCCAGTTGTGGCAACGGCTCCACAGACAGCTGCCTAGATGCTACATTGATGTCCATCAGGATATGGTGCTGTGGAAGCAGCTGCGTTATCCTTCACAATAAATGCAGGCAACTGCCAATTTAGGAGCACCCAAACAACATGAGATCGCGTACATGCACACGGCGCTGAACCCAGAAGTAGCCCCTAAAATATCATTAAGGTGTCATGAAAAGGGGAAGCACTTGACAGATGTGAAGGCTCACCAGAAACGATGATAGATTAGAACTGTGAAGTCATTGGGAGACTCTGCGCATTTGAAGCCTGACGGAGGTGGGAGGTCACCCTGGCTTCAACAGGGCAGGAAAGTGTTCATTCTTGGCTTCCAGGCACCTCTTTCTGCCACTTATGGAGATTTTTGCAACAGACGTAGAAAATGTGCTTCTCCTTCCCCAAACCCAGTCTTTGGGGGACCTGCACATCACTGCAGATGTGCAAATCCCCAAGGGAAGCCCCAGCAGGCCGGAGCCGGAGGTTTGGGGCATCCATCCGCTCGCTTCCCTCCTCCTGCTGCTGCTGCACCAGCACCAAAGGCTGCTTGCTTAAGAAAGAAGGATGGCTCCCTCTGGAGGAGATTCAGAGTTAATTGCCGGGCAGGAATAAGGGGTGCGAGGATTGAAGGACATCTCCTGAGGTGGGGAGGGACTGTCTCCTGCAGACTGTCAGTATTTTGCTGGAGAGCTTCAGCTGCACCCTGGAAGTTTAGGTGGATTAGAGCACTTTGGTGCAACAAGTATACTTTTTTAAAAAAATAAATAAGTATTTTTTGCGGTTAAGAAAGTGATGGGGAAATGCACAAATGGTTGGTTGGCACCCATCCGCACCAATAAGTGTCAGATAAGCAAGTGACAGAGAAGGTAAAAAAAAAAAGGGTAAAGGTAAAGGACCCCTAGACGGTTAAGTCCAGGCAAAGGCGACTATGGGGTTGCGGCGCTCATCTCGCTTCAGGCCGAGGGAGCTGGCATTTGTCCGCAGACAGCTTTCTGGGTCATGTGGGCAGCATGACTAAACCGCCTCTGGTGCAACGGGACAATGTGATGGAAGCCAGAGTGCATGGAAACGCCGTTTACCTCCCCACCACAACGGTACCTATGTATCTGCTAGGTTGGCAGGAGCTGGGACAGAGCAAGGGGAGCTCCCCCCGTCGTTCTGGGGATCCAAACTGCCGACCTTCCAATCTGCAAGCCCAAGAGGCTCCGTGGTTTAGACCACAGCGCCACCAGGGATCCTTTGCCTATTTATCTACTCGCACTGGTGTGCTTTCGAGCTGCTCGGTTGGCAGGAGCTGGGACAGAGCAAAGTCTCCACCCACACAAGCAGAGCAGGACAGGCGCTCCTTGTCAGGCAACTTCCACACAAAACCAATCGGAATATTGCATCACCTCTGGACCTCTGCACAAGCCCTGCGTCAGCAAATCAAGACAGATGCTCAACAAGGAGGTCTCTTGGAGGAGCTCCGCACCCCACCCCCCAAAGAAACAGCTTGTCAAGGCGGCAGGATGCAGGGCCAGGCAGGGCTGTCTGTCTGCTTCCATGCATGACTCATGCGCATGGCCAGGAAGGAGAATGCAAGGATTTCCCAAAGACAGGAGGCCACTGGGTGCCTTAGGGCAGAGAAAGCAACCAGAGCAGGCATCCCCCAACTGGGGCCCTCCAGATGTTTTGGCCTACAACTCCCATGATCCCTAGCTAACAGGACCAGTGGTCGGGGAAGATGGGAATTGTAGTCCAAAACATCTGGAGGGCCGAAGTTCGGGGATGCCTGAACCAGAGCAGCCTGGGAGGAGGGTCTCTACATTTCCATGTCTTCTCAACCATGCACATTTCATTAAACACACGCACGCACAGATCAAACCGGGACTGGCTTATTAGTCTTACGTTTTTGGGAAAGAAAGACATTGAGAAATTAAGCCGGTGTGCCAAGGGTTAATAAGCCCACACTCTGCGGGAGACAGAACCACCCTCATCCTGCACTGGGCACCACTTGCCTCCTGGGCACCCAAACCCCACCCGGATGAGAAAGTGCCGCACGGAGTCATTTCATGCAGGACCAAAGGGAAGAAAAGATCCGTGGGGTATCAACTTACTGCCTGCTTTTGCTCCTCTTCCTATAAAGGTTGGCAGTAAGCAAACGTGTGAGAGAAAGAGAGAGGAGAGTTAATCATTATCAGGAGGGGGGGGGGAGGACAGACACAGGCAGGGACCCCCAAGAGGAACCCCCATGCCTGCTGACACTCAAGGACACCAAGGGAGGAGGAGGAGGAGGAAGACACAGGGAAGGGACGCAGGAGGGCAGGAGCCGCTGCCTTGCACTGTCTGAGACCATCACGGCTGCCTCTGGCTTCCCTCCGTCCCTCCCAGGGATGCTACAGGCTGAGTCTAGGCGCCCCTGGTCCAGCGAGAGAGAGGGAAGGGCAGTGAGTGAGGTCTGGGCTCTGCATGCAGGAAACCTGGGTGGCAAAGAAGACACGTGAGGAACGGCTGAAGGATCGGGGAACACTCAGAGGACTGAGCAGGGGGCAGGACGGGGGATACTTCACATAATGTCAAACAAACAATTCCTGCTTTGTTGTTGTTGTTTAGTCGTTCAGTCGTGTCCGACTCTTCGTGACCCCATGGACCATAGCACGCCAGGCACTCCTGTCTTGCACTGCCTCCCGCAATTTGGTCAAACTCATGTTCGTAGCTTCGAGAACACTGTCCAACCATCTTGTCCTCTGTCGTCCCCTTCTCCTAGTGCCCTCCTAGTGCCCCCCTGCTTTGTTAGATAGGCACAAGACAGAGGAGATGAAGCTCCGCGTATTCCTGTGGCTTGCTAGAGAGAACTCTGTGCCCTGGCAGCAAGGAGAGGGCAGAGCTGGGTATATTCTCTTACCTGCCTGGGGGGGCACGCCGCCTTTCACCTCTTCCCTCTCTGCCAGCGATGTGAGAACACCTGCTCACCTGAGCTCCATGCTCAGACTTAAACTAGATTTACAGTATGGCCTTGTAACTGAATTACTATTTTAGGCTTGCCTGAACAAAGCTGCTGTATCGGTTCCTCTTCGACAAGGATTCTGAGTGAGTCAATGTTATTTTTACCTTTTACAAGACTGCGTGGTTATTGTTTTAAGGGGGAGAAAAGGGGAAAATACCAGGAAAACCCAGGCTGCCTTAAAGCAACCCGGAATACTGACATGAAAAGGCTAAACCTAGTCTATCAAAGCTTCCCTGTTAAGCTGCAAAGGGATGCAGCACTCTGCTGAACTCACAAACATGAGGAAGGAAGGAAGGAAGGAAGGATAATCTCTCATAAATATACCCTCTCCTGGCACCCTATTCACATCCCAACACAGCAGAGCACCCTTCAAGCCCCCCCCCCCAAGGCTGTCATCGCACAGGAGGAGGGAAAAGACTCTCTCTCCTCCTCCTCCTGCTGGGCCTAATGGGCTGGACATCAACATCCGGGTCGGGGGACGGACGGACGGACAACTTCCTAAGGATAAGCAGTAATGGAACTAGTTGGGGGCAGGGGTGGGGCTGGGGGCTGGGATCCCCCCTGCGAGAGGTCCTCAGGCAGAACCTGAGGATAGAAGATGCTTCTAGCACCCTAGGGGGTTGGACTAGAGGACCTCTAAAGAGCCACACCACCTGGAAGAGGCTGCAGGCAAATTCCTTCTCTGCAGGAAGGGACAAAAGACAATGAGGGAGAAGAGGGCAGCCCCTCTCGGGGGCTCCGTTGGCCAAGTCTGAAGGGGCTTCTGAATGCTAGAGCAGGCTGGATCTCGCACACAGCCCTCTGGAGGTGGTTCCTCCCAGGACAAGGGCCAGGGCTGTAGCTTATGGTCAGGCAGAGCACCCGCTTTGAGCGCTGGAAGGCCTGGCTCCAACCCTGATCAGGGCTGCCAGTTGAAAAGGACAGAAACGGCTTCTCACAGGTTTAATGCACAAACTGCCCAGTAGCTGCAAATGGGGCAGGGGCTGAGGAGGAGAAGCTGAGCGCCGACGGGCCTTACCTTGAGCAGCTTCATAAGCCCTTCCAGTTGCACCATCAGCTCCCGCCGGCTCTCCTGAAGGGCGGACATTCGCTGCTCCAGCTCATCCTTCCTTTGCCTGTTTGGGTTGAAGGAGGAGAAGCGGCCAGTTTGCCAGAAGGGCAGTTCCACTGGTATTCACAGCCCCTATCCTTCCCAATCTTCGTGGGCAGAATACTTATGCAGCTGCCTGCCTTGCAGGGCAGTTGTGAGGGTGAAGAAAAGACATCAAGCCCTCTGCCTTGGGTAAAGGTGGCACAGAATCAGAGATGGGCACTGCCAACCACCAGCAGAAGAAGAACATAAGACAGCCCTCTCTTCCTCTTCCTCCTCCTCCTCCTCCTCCTCCTCCTCCTCCTCCTCCTCCTCCTCCATCATCTCCATGAATTCATCTAATCCTCTTTTCAAGCCACCCAGGTTGGCAGCCACCCCTGTCTCCTGTGGGAGGGAGTTCCACAGCTGAACTGCTTGCTGCATGAATAAGTACTCTTGTGCAAGCAACCTCCCTCCTGGGGTCCCGTCCCCCCCACCCACATTCTTACCGCAATAGCCGCAGTTCCGCCAGCAACGTCGGATTCTGCTGGGCTTTCTCTGGTGTCGGCTGAGAGGCCTGTTCGTGCTCCAGCCGCAGCCGCTGAATTTCTTGCAGAATCTCTCTGTGCAAGTAAAATAAAGAAACCAGCATTAGCCCTCTTGCTTTACAAACTCCCAGAGAAGGCCAAACAGGGTTCAACATGTCAGTGGGAGTCGGCGAACTCTGCCTACAGGCCCTGGCTGGGCTGCAATCTGATTGCATAGCAGGATTCTGCAGAACAATACCCACCCACCCACACCAGTCCTTTTTGGGTGGGTTTGTATCATCAGGTAGAAATACATCCTAGAAAAAAGTATGCTATAGGAGACCTACCTGTGGCATGTTTAGATTTGAGCAGGTGTGGACCCAAGGCCAGTGGGGAGGCAGAATGGGCTGCCCTCAGCTTTCACAGAATTGTAGAGTTGGAAGAGGTCCCAGGGGACAATCAGCCCAATCCCTGTCTTCTTCCAGAGTCTGGCATAGAGGGGACCTTGTCCAGACTGTTCTCCCATCTCTCTCTCTCTCTCCCTTTGCCATGCCAGGATATTCATATTTTGCATGCCCCTTTAAAACGCCAAGCCTTCATTTTTCTCCACCCCAGCATTCTTATGCAAAAATAAAAAATAAAACCTTTCACTGAACTGACGGAGTGTAGGGATTGCAAAACCCACCAGCTGCATTGTGGGGTGTGTCCCCCCCATCTTTGTGGGGTTGTCCCCTTGTCAAAGCATCCCACCCGCAGACCTCCCACCGGGAGGCAGCAGCAATGGAAAGGGTGGGAGGCGAAAGATCTCTTGCTCGGGAACTGCCACCCAAGTCCCCTTACCTGTTCTTGTTCTCCAGCTCTGCTATCAGCTGCCGCTGCTGCTTGTTGGCATCGAAGTTGAACCCCAGGTCGGTGGGTGGGCGTGGCTGTCAAGAGACCCCAAAGACACACGCGGCTCAACGAGGACCCAGCACTGAAACGCACGCAAGCAGCCCCCTCCCCATCACCAACAGCGCTGGGGAGATGGTGGGCGGAAATCACATCAGGTTGTCATAGAAGGGACCCCGAGCGCAATCTAGTCCAACCCCCTGCAATGCAGGAATCTGTTTAGGGAAATTTTTTAATGTTTGAGGTTTTATTCTGTTTTTTAGTGTTCTGCTGGGAGCTGCCCAGAGTGGCTGGGGAAACCCAGCCTGATGGGGAGAGTATAAATAATAAAATTATTATTTGCCCAACGTGGGGCTCGAACCCATAACCCTGGGATAAAGAGTCTCATGCTCTACCAACTGAGCTACGTGCCTTGCCCCCAGGGGCAGACCCTCCATAAGAAACATCAGAGCCTTCTGGATCAGGCCAATGGAGCCTGTAGTCCAGCATTCTGCCCTCTCTGCGGCTAACCAGATGGCAGCTAGACTAGTGACTGGGAGTGGCCGCCAGGACCACATAACACCGGTCCTGAGAGATCTACCCTGGCTCCCAGTACGTTTCCGAGCACAATTCAAAGTGTTGGTGCTGGCCTTTAAAGCCCTAAACGGCCTCGGTCCTGTATACCCGAAGGAGCGTCTCCACCCCCATCATTCTGCCCGGACACTGAGCTCCAGCGCCGAGGGCCTTCTGGAGGTTCCCTCATTGCGAGAAGTGAGTTACAGGGAACTAGACAGAGGGCCTTCTTGGTAGTGGCACCCGTCCTGTGGAGCCCCTCCCAGCAGATGTCAAGGCAATAAGTAACTATTTTACTTTTAGAAGACAACTGAAGGCGGCCCTGTTTAGGGAAGTTTTTAATGTTTAATGCTGTATACTGTTTTAATATTCGGTTGGAAGCCGCCCAGAGTGGCTGGGGAAACCCAGCCAGATGGGCGGGGTATAAATAATAAATTATTATTATTATTATTATTATTATTATTATTATTATTATTACTGATCCAGCTGGCTCTTCTCAGGTTCTTGCAGGAGTTGCTACTAAGGAGATGGCTTTTTCGGTGGTGGCACCCTAGTTACGAAATCCCCCCCCCCGAGAGGCTCACCTGGTACCTGTGTTGTGGTCCTTCCAGTTTCAACCTTTTTAGAAACTTCACCAGGCTTTTCACTTTTAAAAACGTGCTTCGGTGCTTTGTGGACAGGGGGTGCTACTGTTGTCCGCTGCTCTGATTTAATTTTGATGCTGTTTTAACCTTTTTGTGTTCTGCATTTTGATATTTTATGGTGTGGCTTTTTGTTTTGTGTTCTAATAGAAAAGTTGTACACCGCCCAGAGAACCTATTCTTAATGGGAAGCATGAAAAACGCTGCAAAGCGTAAGCAAGCAAGCATACAAGATTTCCTTTGCTCCAATATGCTGACTCTCTGGGAGGAAGCCCCCCCCCCCCCCGGGGACACTGAGCCTGCATGGCTCCAGCCTGGCATCCAACTAATTATGAGACTCCCAATCTGCCCGGGGGGAAGGGGAGGGGGGCTGAGCGCCACGCCTGTGGTGCAATGTGAGGAAACTGACCGGAGGGACACACACGCACTCAGTAGCGCAAAATGCTCCTCCTTAATTGTTGCGGCATCTTTAGAAAGGAGCCGAGCGCTGCCAGCTCACCTGCCCAGGGAAGCAGCAGCTGAGCATACCGTACCACAGCCATCGGAGAAAACGTTAGCGGGGGGAGAGGGGGCCAGACTGGCTGCTTACCACGTTTCCAGCTTCCGCAGCTAGCCTGGCAGCGTAGCGGGCGATGAGTCGGTGCTCCTCGTCCAGCCTGCTGGGACTGTCCAGGACGCTGCTGGGGCCGGGGAGAAGAAAGGCAACAAGCATGAGCGCCAGTCAGTCAGGCAAGGCAGCCAGCAGTTGCCCAACACCAGGCAGGAGTCAGAGCCCGGCCACCTTACCTCCTGCCACACCAGCGTCAAAAGTGGGAAAAGGCTACCGGCTAGTTCCCAGGCCCAAGTCAACGTTCTGGTTTGGACCTATAAAGCCTTATGTGGCTCAGAACCCCAAAAGCTCCAGGGCTGCCTTTTCCCATGTGAACCAAGCCGGACCCTGCGGTCGTCACCTGAGGCCCTTCTTCATGGAGGTCCAGAGTGTGGCAAATGAGGGCAGGCCTTTTGGGTGGTGGCCCCGCCCTGGCAGCAGGTGGAAGGTCTGGGGCCTTTGGGGCCTCTTTTTAGCGAGGCGGGATCTGGAAGAATCTCCAATGGGTTATTAAACTTTTACTGCTTGTGTTTGTCTTAACTGGTTTTAAGGTAGGTTTGTTTTGCAAGGGCAAGCTTGCAAGCGCTTTGCAAATCTGAAGCGCTACAAAGATGACAAAATGGCCCAAGCAAACTGGGGAACAGGGAGCTGGCTGGAGTCTGCAAAAGGCCTCAGGATTGGAATATACGGCCGGTACCAACTTGAAAGAGGAATTGGACAATGGGACGCTAAGTTTCAGAATAAGAAACGGGATGCAGGGATTGGGCTGAGAGCTCAGGCTGGAAATCTGAAGGGGCTTCAGCTGTGGAAACCTAAAACTGAAGGGACACAGCACCAACCAGCAGAGTGGCTGAGTCATTTGGGACGGTTTCCTGTGCATAAAAATAAAAAGGAAGGAAACGTGCCCTTTTTAAAATGACGTGACAACCAAATGTCCTGCCGAGCAGAAGTGAACCCAATGGAAGATCCATCTTAAACACAATTGGATCCCGATTTTGTGTTTAGGGTGAAGATGCCCTGGGAGGTGGCACCCCCCTAATTCCTCTGGGAAAGACGCCCCCTGGCTGTTGTGCTGTGTGTGAGAATGTGTGGGGTGAGCAAGTGATTGTGTGTATTCCATTTCCGTTGGGCTTTCCTTTGTGAAAAAGCTGCTCGCTAGGTCAGGGGTGGTGTGCATTTCTGCACACAACAGTGAGCACACATTTTGCAAACCAGAGCCTCATGCACCCGTGTGTGTGTGTGTGTGTGTGTGTGTGTGTGTGTGTGTGGGCTCCTGGGGCACCAACTTCGAAGCAAATGAAAGGAGGTTGTTTCTGAAACTCAGGAGAATGAAACAGCCTTGCTGCTGCTGTTTAACTAAATTTTGCTTCTTCTTCTGTGTTCTTACCTTGTGCAAAGTCTGGGAAGCCAGGCTCTATGTCTAATTTAATTTGTGGATATTGCTAATCTGAGATTTATTATTTATTATGATTTTGTATTTTTCATATTATTAATATTCCAAATGTGTGGATGAGTTTTATGTTTGTATTTTTTAATCAGATTTTCAATAAAGTTTATTTTAAAAATTTTTTAAAAAAAAAACAAAAAAAAACCATCATGGCTCCCTCCAGCCCCCCCCCCCAAAAAACAAGGCTGCTTCCTCATTTTGAAACCATGCAACAAGGTGAAATAGTCATTATCGTAGAGGAAACCCCTCACCAAATTTAGGCAGGTGAAATGAGAGCCCTGTAATAAACATGTTTGAACCATGGGCTACAGATGGTTCAGTATCTCTGGACCCTCGATAAGCATTTAGAAGCTGTCCAAAATTTTCATTTAGTTGCTTACAAAGAATGCGGTTTTAAAAACTAACCCTCTTTGGGCCATGTGCTCAGATCCAATGCATGCACGGTGCGCGCACCCTTTGGGGCACTGAGTGCTGCAGCCTCATGGCCCATCTCCATGTGCAAATTTCAGTTTATGTCGTAGTCCAGCGGGCTACTCAGGGCTTTGGGCAAAGCTGCCCATGGCCTCCCCCCGCCCTCCCCCCTCTCCTAAGACTGACCGTGCACCACTCTGGAGCTGGCTCACATAGGCTGCGATCAGGGCATGCTCATCCCTAAGCCGGTCGGAGGGGGCCGGGCTGTAGTGCAACCTGGGGGGTGGGGAAAGCAAAGGAGGCAAAAAACAACACCGCAGAAATGAAAAGATGAGGGCATTCGGGGAAATGCAAATGATGGCAAGCAACAATTAAAATAAGGAAACTTAAAAACATTCAAAACATGGAAGGGAATGTGCAGGAACCTCATTGGAAAGAGTGTGGAATCACTGTGGCAAGGAGAAAGAGTTGGATTTTCCCATATTTCTTGCCCCACCCCAAAGCTGCCCTCGTCATCTGGAACCTGCTGCCCGACAGGCAAAGAGCGACCGCGTTTCTGCAAAATGAGACTCTTGCGCAAGGAGGGAGGAGGAGGAGGCGAGCACTTGAGAAGCCCCAAAATGCAAACACTGCCCCAGGTGTGCCTAAGCAGGAGCTTTCCCCACTTTGGCGCAAATGGTGCCATAATTAGGAGAGACCCAGGATCAGCCCCCACCTGCATTCTGCTTCCAGCTCACTTGGGCCAGACTCCGTGCACAAGTGGAGAGGCCTTTGCTTCTCTGCCACAAGGCAGAGGAAAGAAGATTTACTTGCTTCCACCTCTCCCAGCTCCGGCACAGACATTCCCCTTACCACTTTTCAGCTCTCAAGCAGCATCTCCTCACTCCCTTCCTTCCCCTGTTCTTGTTGTTTAGTCGTTTAGTCTTGTCCGACTCTTCGTGACCCCACGGACCAGAGCACGCCAGGCACTCCTGTCTTCCACTGCCTCCCGCAGTTTGGTCAAACTCATGTTTGTAGCTTCGAGAACACTGTCCAACCATCTCGTCCTCTGTCGTCCCCTTCTCCTAGTGCCCTCCATCTTTCCCAACATCAGGGTCTTTTCCAGGGAGTCTTCTCTTCTCATGAGGTGGCCAAAGTATTGGAGCCTCAGCTTCATGAGCTGCCCTTCCAGTGAGCACTCAGGGCTGGTTTCCTTCAGAATGGATAGGTTTGATCTTCTTGCAGTCCATGGGACTCTCAAGAGTCTCCTTGCATTGACGTCCTTCTTTACGCAGTGCACAGCCCACAGGAGGCCACCAACTTAGATGGCTTTAGAATGAGATTCGGCAATTTCATGGAGGAGGGGGGGGCTCTTGAGGGCTCTGGCTCCTGAGGGCTCCTAGCCAGGATGGCTTGGCTCTGCTCTGCCTCCATGGTCAGAGGCAGCCATGCTTCTGAATCCCAGTTGCTGGCAGCCACAGGAGGGGAGAGAGGGCTCTTGGGCTCGGATCCTGCTTGCAGGCTACCCATTGTCTCATCTGGTCATCCAAAGGATGCTGGACTAGCTGGGGCACTGGCCTGATCCAGCATGCTCTTCTTCTGTCTGCTCTAAGCTGGTGCCCCACAGATGTCGCTGGAGGACAGTTTCCATCAGCCCCAGACGGAATGGCCAACGGTCAGGGATGATGGGAGTTGTAGTTCCAGCTATTCCTGCTCTAGACACAGCTTCCTCTCCCCCCGGTACACAAAGATTGTTCTCCCATTTGGAGTGGCCTCCCTTTCCCCAATTACTTTTATGGCATGGGACTATTTACAAGGCTCACCTCTGACCCCGCATCATGCTTTAAAGGCATTACACCTCCGAGCTGACCTCAATCGCCGCTTGCAGTGTTTTATGGCTTTGCCATAAAGCTGGGCTTAGCGGCAGTGAAAAGTCATAAACAAGGAGGCCCCCCCTCCCCATAAGAGTCACGGGGGACCTTCCAGAAGGCAATGGCCCATCTTGAGCAAGACAAAAGAGGAAGAGGAGGGGGGGGTCCCCTGGAGGGAGCCATGGTGCTGCTGAGCTGGGTGAATGTTTGCCGAGGGGGCATCTTTGTCTTCCCCACCCAGACGCCAAACTTTGATGCCTTTTCAGCAACAGAGGGAGAACTTTTCACTTGTCCAGGGCGCCTCTTTTTTTTTTAGTAAAGGGCTGGGTTTTAACTTAGGGGTTGTGTGCTGACCCTGATTTATTATTATTATTATTATTATTATTATTATTATTATTATTATTAAAATTTGTATGCCACGCTCCATCCATAAATCTCAGGGCGGTTCACAGCATAAAAATACAAGGTAAAAATACAAAATAGATAATAAAAGCAAGAACAAAAACAATGCAAGCCAATGACTCTCCCTCCTCTGCACACCCCCCATTGAACTCCAGGGGGGCAGAGGCACAAGGGGCACCAGCTCCCAAAAGCCAGTGCAATTCAAGCAAAGAGGCTTGAATTAAAGGTTCAGAAAGGGAAAAGCAAGATGACCAAGCGAGATGAAGCATCTGCCCCAGGAGGAAAAGTTACAACTTTGCGAGCCCTTGGGGAGAGAGAAAAGGTGAGTAAGGGGTGGGTGGGTGTGCATGGCAGAGGTAAATAAAATTGTGAATGGCACTGAGAAAATGGAAAGAGTAGCAGGCATCTCCGGACTGCGGATCTCCAGGTGTTTTGGCCTACAAGTCCCATGATCCCTAGCTAACAGGACCAGTGGTTGGGGAGGATGGGAATTGTAGTCCAAAACATCTGGAGGGCCGAAGTTTGGGGATGTCTGGAGTAAACTGTTTCTCCCTCTTTCATAAGACTAGAACTCGTGGGTCAGATTGTAAGAAAGGCAGTTCAAAGGCTTTTTCAGCATCTAAAGAAACCCAAGTCCATCTGTTTATCACCACACTTTTCAAAATATTCAGTAACACTGTTCCTCACATTATCCCTCAGTTGCCTTGTGGGTAGAAATCCTGTCTGATCTTCATGTGTTACATTTCTCAAGACTGCTTTAAGTCTCCTTGCCCAAATGGTTTCTCCCTCTCTCGTAAGACCAGAACTCCTAAGAAAAGCAGGAGTTCAGGGATGCTTGAGGCTCAGCTACTGGCTTTCTGGTGCCGGAGTACAAAAGGCCACGACCTGTGTTTTCACCACCCACTAGAAATTTGTATCTCTGTTTTTTACGTCTGATTTATTTTTGTGGTGTGGGCTTATAGCCGAATAAAGATTTCTTTATCTATCACCCCCCACTCCGGGGCGTAACCAGGGCTTGTAACACTCGCCGTGACATCACTTTATGGGCAAAGCAAACACAAAGCGAGCTGCTGGATGCGTTGTGGTCTGGCTAGACTCCCGTTTACGAGGCCGTGGGCTCCAGCTCCACCCCAACTCAGGTTGCGTCTGTAGAAGGAGGCTCTGCTTTGCTCACAAGGCGGCATATCTCAAGCAGGCCTAGATCAAAAGAGAAAGCTGCTCTCCGGACAGAAGCATGTGGGCATTGGAGTTTCAAGGCTTCTAATAAAATGTGCAATTCGGCAAAGGCAAGGAGAATCCAGACCCTCTTGTCTGGAAACGTCAGAAAAGCAGCCTGTGATATGTAAAAGAGGATGGCTGTGGGAGAGAGGAAGAATGAGAAGAAACTTGCTCTACCAACATGTTCCTCCACCTGAATCCTGAAAGAGACAGCAGGAAATACCCCAGAGGACAGGATCACACTTCAAAATGACCTTAACAGATTAGACAACTGGGCCAAAGCAAACAAGATGAATTTTAACAGGGAGAAATGTAAAGTACTGCACTTGGGCAAAAAAAAATTGAAAGGCACAAATACAGGATGGGTGACACCTGGCTTGAGAGCAGTACATGTGAAAAGGATCTAGGAGTTTTGGTTGACCACAGACTTGACATGAGTCAGCAGTGTGATGCAGCAGCTAAAAAAGCCAATGCAATTCTGGGCTGCATCAATAGGAGTATAGCATCTAGATCAAGGGAAGTAATAGTACTACTGTATTCTGCTCTGGTCAGACCTCACCTGGAGTACTGTGTCCAGTTCTGGGCACCACAGTTCAAGGAGGATACTGACAAGCTGGAACGTGTCCAGAAGAGGGCAACCAAAATGGTCAAGGGCCTGGAAATGATGCCTTATGAGGAACGGCTTAGGGAGCTGGGTATGTTTAGCCTGGAGAAGAGAAGGTTAAGGGGTGATATGATAGCCATGTTCAAATATATGAAAGGATGTCATATGGAGGAGGGAGAAAGATTGTTTTCTGCTGCTCCAGAGAAGCGGACACGGAGCAATGGATTCAAACTTCAAGAAAGAAGATTCCACCTAAACATTAGGAAGAACTTCCTGACAGTAAGAGCTGTTCGGCAGTGGAATTTGCTACCAAGGAGTGTGGTGGAGTCTCCTTCTTTGGAGGTCTTTAAGTAGAGGCTTGACAGGCATATGTCAAGAATGCGTTGATGGTGTTTCCTGCTTGGCAGGGGGTTGGACTGGATGGCCCTTGGGGTCTCATCCAACTATGATTCTATGAAGCCTACATGAAACAGAGATCTCGGATGCTGCTTGTGTGCGCTTCTTACAGAACATTCTCGTTCCCTCAACCCTGGAGGTGAAAACTGCAAAACTGACGTGAGAATATGGCACAGGCAGGCCAAGTTGGTGGAGGACTGCTGAAGGCATAGCTGCTTGGCAAAGGCTGCTCTGGCAAGAGGCGGCTCTGCAGGGACAGGCGCCTCTCGCTTCCTCTGACCCCGACTGGGTGGCTTTAAAAGAGGATGGGACAGATTCATGGAGGGCAATGGTTCCTCATGGCTACTAGCCATAATGGCTATGCTTGGCAGTGATGCTTCTGAACAGCAGTTGCTGGAAACCAGAGGAGAGGAGAGCAGCCAGGCTTTCCTGGTGTTCTTAAGCCACGTGCCAGCCCTCTGAGAGTGCCAAACTCTTTGGTGCCTTAGCTTAGGGCCAGTTCTGGCTTGGTCCTGCCAGTGTTGTGCCCTCCCAGATGTTACCCAATTGCAGCTGCTCCTGCACCTTCTCTTCCCAACTCTGCTGCCTCCTCCCAGGCAGGGATGAGAAGCTGGAGCGGTGGAAGATGGAGATGTTACTCTCAGAGCCAGAGCTTTCCTGGAGCTCAAGATACTGCCCACTCAAGAACATTGCCTGCTTTCCCTCTTTCTTTTCCTTTCCACTGTGCCCGTAAGAAGGGTCCAAAGCCAGCTCAAACCCAGTGGGAGAATGGTCCCTGGTTCGTCTAATGTGGCTCCCTGGCCCAGGTAACAGACAAGCCCCCCTCCTCCCGGTCAGAATCATCCTGCTACGTTAAACTCACTTAAGGGACAAAATCAAAACAGACGAAGCCTTTACACGCAGGAGACAAAAAGGAAACAAAGCCATACTGATGATTAAAAAACAAGCGAAAGGAACTTAAAAGCAAGACTCAAATTCATCTTTGCCTAAGAAAGGAGGGAAGCTCTTCAGGGAGTCAATGGGAAATGCCAAATCAGATCTCTCCCGCTTTGGTTTTATCCTCCTCAGTTGCCTCCTGACATTTGGGAAATGAACCTGTTTCAGGTTCTGCACAGCAAGTCATGGGGGTGGGGGGAGGAATTCAGACCTAAAGGGTGGTGGGTCAGGGAACCCCAGTGCCTCCTCCAGGTGGAGAGAAAATGGATCAAATGCACTGTGGTGGTGGTGGTGGGGACCTCAAGCAGGAGAGACCCCACCAGCAATCACACCTGGTTCTAGCAATATCCAGGACACTCAGACCAGGAGCCGCCCTCTTTGCTCCTTCATCAGCCACCTTCTCTCTGCAGGTGGAAGGCAGGTGCCCTGGAGCGCCCACCGAGGAGGCCCCCATCTCCCCCCCCCTCACAAATAAGAGTGCACATCCCTACCTTTTCGTTGGAGTCGGGGCTCCGGAGGACATGTGGGTCACCATGGCATCATTCATGTTCGCAAGGGGCCGGGAAGGGCTGAAACAGAAAGGTTTCATGGTGGGTTATGGCCGAGGACCAAGAGATGGTGCAGGGCTGGAAGAAAACCAACCACGGACTCTTGCGGGGCAGCAGCTGGTTGGAGACGCTGCCCCCCCACTTCCTTTTTTGGGGTATAATTTTTTATTAGATTTTTCAAACATTTCACAATGATCCTCATATCAAATAACTGCATTGTTTCATAAATTGACTTCCCACTCCAACCTCCGCAGTGTTCGTAATCAAATCTTTTCTACTGCATTATGTCTTCATCTGTTAGAAAAAGTTTCTCTATTTACCAACATTTTACCACTTTGCTTCCTCCGCTTCTGCCTCGAATCCTGCCTGCGATTCAATTGAATATAATATTTTTAAAAGTAGTCCATTCTTCCTCAATTACAAAACCCTTCACAATGTTATAAACTTCTATCATGTTGCCTCTGACTCCCCTTTTCTCTAAACTAAGAAGTCCCAGGCGCTGCAACCTTTCCTCCCAGGGGAGTCGCTCTCTCCCCTGGATCATCTCGGTGGCCCTTTTCTGAACCTTTTCCAACTCTACAATCTCCTTTCAGAGGTGAGCTGACCCAATTGAACACAGCACTCTAAGTGTGGCTGCATCGTAGACTGGTATAACGGCACGGTGATGTTGGCAGTCCAATTTTCAATTCCTTTCCTAATAATGATCCTTTGTATGGCGTTCGCCTTTTCCACAGATGCCGCACACTGGGGCGACATCTTCATCGATCTATCTGCTACGACCGCCTTTCATTTCAGTAGCTTGGAGGCAGCTCACAAACAAATAAAAGCCAACTGTGAAATGAGGAGAATGCAAGAGAGTGCCTTCTACCTTGCTATAATTTGTGTGCAAACTGTCCCTGGCATTGCCAGTTATTCAAGTGCTCAACAAACACATATCTCAAGTTCTGCCCTGCATTTTACCAGCTGCACATTATTGGCTCCCCAGCTGCACAATTCTTTTTCAGATTCCATATTTTTTGTCCAGCTGCATACTACCAACAAACAAACAACAACAAAATCCTTGCCGTCAGCAAACCAAGCCTCTCTCTGCTTTCTCTATTAGGCAAATCAGAAACTTCCTCCTTACAGGTAGGTAGCCGTGTTGGTCTGCCGTAGTTGAAGGTAAAGGTAAAGGGGCCCCTGACCATCAGGTCCAGTCGTGTCCGACTCTGGGGTTGCGGCGCTCATCTCGCTCTATAGGCCGAGGGAGCCGGCGTTTGTCCGCAGACAGCTTCCGGGTCATGTGGCCAGCATGACAAAGCCGCTTCTGGCGAATCAGAGCAGCTCATGGAAACGCCGTTTACCTTCCCGCCGGAGCGGTCCCTATTTATCTACTTGCACTTTGGTGTGCTTTTGAACTGCTAGGTGGGCAGGAGCTGGGACCGAGCAATGGGAGCTCACCCCGTTGCAGGGATTCAAACCGCCAACCTTCTGATCACCAAGCCCTAGACTCTGTGGTTTAACCCACAGTGCCACCTGGGTCCCTGCCGTAGTTGAAACAAAACCAAAAAATTCCTTCCAGTAGCACCTTAGAGACCAACTAAGTTTGCCATAGGTATGAGCTTTTGTGTGCATGCACACTTCTTCAGATACACTGAAACAGAAGTCTCTAGACCCTTCTATATAGTGAGAGGGTGGGGAGGGGTATTACTCAGAAGAGGGGGGGAAGGGGTGATTGGCTGATAGGTGTGGTAAACCTGTGGACGACTGTTAACGACTGCAATTGGTCTTACAGGGAACAGCAAGGGGTGAGATGACTAAAAATAACTTTATCAGATATAATGAGATAAAAATCCGATATCTCTGTTCAAACCAGGTCCCTCCATGGTTTTGAGCTTGGTGATAAGTTGCAATTCAGCAACTTCTCTTTCCAGTCTATTTCTGAAATTCTTTTGTAGTAAGACAGCTACTTTGAGGTCTTGTATAGAATGTCCTGGGAGATTGAAGTGTTCTCCTACTGGTTTTTCTGTCTTCTGGTTCCTGATGTCAGATTTATGTCCATTTATCCTTTGGCGTAGTAGGGTTTGGCCTGTTTGTCCAATATAGAGAGCTGAAGGGCACCGTTGGCATTTGATGGCAATGCTTTTGTCCTCTGCTGCCTCCAATTTCCAATCTGTAGCAAAATAATGCTGCTGTGGTGTAGGGAAGGGTGTGTGTGTGTGTGGGGGGGAATTATTTCCATGCTCCGGTTGGTATGGGGTCCTATAAAAATTAAAACATAGTCAAAACACCATAGGGGGCTGTGTCACACACTTATCACTAAGCCCCTGCCTCTGCCCCATGGAAGGGTACAAAGACTCTTTCCTTGGACTTTTTAAAGCAGAGGTTGGATGGCCATCTGTCATGGATGCTTTAGCTGAGATTCCTGCACTACAAGAGTCTCCTCCTCCCATGGACTGCTAGAAGATCAAACCTATCCATTCTTAAGGAAATCAGCCCTGAGTGCTCCCTGGAAGGACAGATCGTGAAGCTGAGGCTCCAATACTTTGGCCACCTCATGAGAAGAGAAGACTCCCTGGAAAAGACTCTGATGTTGGGAAAAATGGAGGGCACTAGGAGAAGGGGATGACAGAGGACGAGATGGTTGGACAGTGTTCTCGAAGCTACGAACATGAGTTTGACCAAACTGCAGGAGGCAGTGGAAGACAGGAGTGCCTGGCGTGCTCTGGTCCATGGGGTCACGAAGAGTCGGACACGACTAAACAACAACAACCTGCACTACAAGGGGTTGGACTAAATGACCCTTGGGGTCCCTTCCAACACTACAGTTCTATGATTCGATGAGTGGGCGACTAGCTGCTTGGCTGAGCTGAACAGCAGGACCCCTCAGCCAGCAGCAGCCTTGAGAAGAGAACAGAAGAGCAGCCCAGCCTCTGAGCAACAGCTTCATTTGTCCGTCCAGATTATCAAGCCTACTGCAAGTTACAGGTATGATCAAGCTTTCTTTAGTGCCTCAGCCTTTGCTTCCCCCCCCCCAGGACTAATTGCAGTCGTTAACAGCCATATACAGGTTTACCACTCCCATCCGCCCATCACCCATTCCCACCCACCCCCACCACCCTCTGTATATATATAAGGGTCTGACACTTCTGTTTCAAGTGTATCTGACGAAGTGTGCATGCACACAAAAGCTCATACCAAAATAAAAACTTAGTTGGTCTTTAAGGTGCTACTGAAGGAATCTTTTTATTAAGCCTACTGCAAGTTTGCCCTGGCATGGCAGTGGAGGTGCCCACACGCAGAAGCCAGGGTTGGATGGCACTGCTGCCAAGAGGTGGGAAATGGGTGCCTGATATTTCTATCACACACAAAAATGAAGAGGAGGAGAGAGAGAGATTAGAGAAAAGGAAGTCCATGGAACATTGCACTCAGGGCAGTTTTTAGTAACCAGGATGCAGCAAATTTCGGTGGGGAGGGGAGAGAAACCCAGTTTCTTCAGCTCCTCTTGCCCAGCTCAGTGGTAGAAGCACTCCTCTTGACCTCATTTTTGTTTCAAAGGATGAGAGGAGGCGAAAAAGCACTTTTGCGTTTCCAAAGACCACTTCCTTTTGCTCTTTGCAGAGACGTCAGAGAGACCCAGAGACTCCACAGGACAAAACTTGGCTCTGCTCGCTGGGACAGTATAGCACCAGGCAAGAAGATGGCAATGTTCAAAATATATAAAAGGATGTCATATGGAGGAGGGAGAAAGGTTGTTTTCTGCTGCTCCAGAGAAGCGGACACGGAGCAATGGATTCAAACTGCAAGAAAGAAGATTCCACCTAAACATTGGGAACAACTTCCTGACAGTAAGAGCTGTTCGACAGTGGAATTTGCTACCAAGGAGTGTGGTGGAGTCTCCTTCTTTGGAGGTCTTTAAGCAGAGGCTTGACAGCCATATGTCAAGAATGCTTTGATGGTGTTTCCTGCTTGGCAGGGGGTTGGACTGGATGGCCCTTGTGGTCTCTTCCAACTCTAGGATTCTATGATTCTAAGACAGCAGAGGCTTTCTGCGCCTGCCGTTGCCACGGTCTCAAAGCACGCGGCGGCATTTCCCTCCTGAATTAGTCGGGGCGTGAATTATACAGAAAGCTCTGGCGGCAGAGGCAAAACTGAGCATGCTGTTCCAGGGAGGGGAGGCGGGAAGAGATCAAATGTGGGTGCACTCACAAACAGGAGCAGAACAGGCAGATGCAGGCTAATGCAACCCTTGGCGGCAGGACCGGGAGAGTGCCCAGTGCCAGGAAGCAACAATTCAGCTCTCTGTTCCGCACTCAGGATGGCACCAAGGCACTCAGGGTGAACAGCCGGCTTCGTTCTCCATCAGAGCAGGTCACGTGGCTTCCTGCTGAAACTCTCTACTTTCTGATACCGCAAATAGTCCTTGCCCCATGGCGCAAGAGCGCCCCTCCAGGTGGCAACAGGAGCAGTGGGTTCGTGTCATGATCCCAGAGAAGCAGCCCTGGACAGGGTGGTCAGATCTGGATGAGGGCTGGGAGGAGCTTGAGGAGCTGCTGGTTGGTGGCCCTGCAGAGGAACCCAGCAGGTTATGGCAGGCTGTATGTGGGCCTTGTGAAATGTTAATAATAATAATAATAATAATAATAATAATAATAATAATAATAATAATAATTTATACCCCGCCCATCTGGCTGGGTTTGCCCAGCCACTCTGGGCGGCTCCCAACAGAATATTAAAAACACAATAAAACATCAAACATTAAAAGCTACCCTAAACAGGGCTGCCTTCAGATGTCTTCTACAAGTTTTTTTTATTCTACAAGTTTTTTTTATTCTACAAGTCAGTTACTGTAGTTGTTTATTTCCTTGACATCTGATGGGAGGCATTCCACAGGGCGGGTGCCACCACCGAGAAGGCCCTCTGCCTGGTTTCCTGTAACTTGGCTTCTCACAGGGAGGGAACTGTCAGAAGGCCCTCGGAGCTGGACCTCAGTGTCTGGCCTGGATGATGTGGGTGGAGACGCTCCTTCGGGTATACTGGGCCGAGGCTGTTTAGGGCTTTCAAGGTCAGCGCCAACACTTTGAATTGTGCTCGGAAACATACTGGGAGCCAGTGTAGGTCTTTCAAGACCGGTGTTATATGGTCCCAGTCACCAGTCTGGTTGATGCATTCTGGATTAGTTGCAGTTTCCAGGTCACCTTCAAAGGTAGCCCCACGTAGAGCGCATTGCAGTAGTCCAAGCGGGAGATAACCAGAGCATGCACCACTCTGGCGAGACAGTCCGCAGGCAGGTAGGGTCTCAGCCTGCGTACCAGATGGAGCTGATAGACAGCTGCCCTGGACACAGAATTGAGCTGCGCCTCCATGGACAGCTGTGAGTTCAAAATGATTCCCAAGCTGCACACCTGCCTTGCAGGGGCTGGACTAGATGACCCTTGGGGGTTCCCTTCCAGCTCTGTGAAGGGGTCACAGTGGGCAAGAACTAGCTATGGGCCCCCCTCCCTTGCCACCAGAGCCCACCCCTCCATCAGTCTCCACTGCCAAGTCCCCACCCAGTCGCGAGGCCTCAGGCACCCAGGCTGGATTCAACCCTGCACTGTTGCCTAGGAGATGGAGATGCTTACGTGAACAGGTAACTCAGCCCCCCACCCCTGAAGGAGTTCCCGTCTGCTTGCCCCATTCAAATAAACATCCTACTTGCTGCGCTGAAGTTGCCCACACCCCTTTGAAAGGGGAGCCCGGGGGGAGCGTGTCCCTTGTCCGGCCATTGTCTTAGCACCTGTTGTGCCATCCAACGCTTGCCTGCCTCACTTGCAGAATCACAGAACTGCAGAGTCAGAAGGGAGCCCTGGGGTCACCTAGTCAATGGCTGCCCTGCCCATCGCTATGGGGCACAGAAACAGGCAGTGGTTCAGCAGAGCCCCCAGACAGAGCACCAAAACCAGGGGTTATATATCTGTGTAATGCACAAACATGTACACCCCACAGAGAGCCAAAGGGTAACTTCTAGGGTTGCCAGACTCAAGAGAGGACAGGACTTCTGTGCCTTTAATTGCCCTGCTCTCTTTTGAGTCTTAAGAGAAGACTCAATTTAATTTTAATTTCCCAGCAAAGGGTCTGCTGGTTTCTCTTTAATGTTTAATGATGGAAATTAAACATCTTGGAAATTAAACATCTTTAATGTTTAATTTCCAAGCAAAGGGTCTGCTGGTTTCTCTTTAAGGTTTCCAGACTCAAAAGAGAGCAGGGCAATTAAAGGCACAGAAGTCCTGTCCTCTATTGAGTCTGGCAACCCTAGTAACTTCACTTACGAGACTCTTTCCAGGAAACAAGAGCGACCTCATTTCAAGAAACAACTTTAAACAGGATTACATTCTGTTTTATATTAATTGCAGCTGCCTTTATTAATGTTTTTATATTTCTGAGGAGTGTGCATTATGTCTTTCAAACGGCAACCTTTTAAAATGATTTTTTTGTGTGCACAGGCTCGAAGGGGCAATTGTGCCCTGAATCAGGTAACAAATATATAAAACTTGGGTCCAATTTGGAAACCACCTTGGTGCCCTGGACTCCCCAGGTGTCATAGTGGCTATTTCCCCAGATTCATTCCTTTCCCAAAACTTCTGTTAGCACAGCTGAAGGGGAGGGGGAAGAGAGAGAGACATGGCTGTGGATCCCACCCCCCATAATATAAAGGAGAGAGAAAGCTGATGCCCCTTATGCAAGCAATGTGCCAGGATGAGAGCACAGATTCTCCCTCCACCCCATGGCCTGCTGCCACTCAGCCTGGGAAGAGGCTCTCCATCCATCTTTAGGGAACAGAGCAAAAGCTGTGACATAGGTCAGCCTCCCTTTTTGATGGAACTCACCAGACTAGCTATATTTCATCGGAAAAGGGTGGCTGGGAGACTTTGGCTTCCAATTTAAAAAAAGAGCAGAAATCCAATCTGAAAAGGGAGCATCAAAAAGGTGAGCATTAAACGGCAAATGCTAATCTAGATTAATTAGAACAATGCCGCTCAAAACACTGTGTTCTTGGTCTAAAACTTATCAGTCAGCTTTATAAAATGCTCACATTGTGGCCGGGGGGGGGGGGTGTAGAGGAGAAGAGCTTTCATGCATGCTAGGGTCTGGTACAGAAAAAGGCATCAGGAACCACAGGGGAGTGTTGAGATGTAATCGCTAGAGCAATTCTTCAGAGATCAATGGGAAACATTGAGATAAATCTAGCCACCCTCAGGCTCCAGGAGTTCTTTTTGTCGGCCCCTGAACTTGCAGGACCTCCGTTTCAGATGTTACTCCTGCCGCCCTGCACCCCAACCCTTCCTGCTCAAGAGGCCACTTCACAAAGGACCTCTGCTCTCAAAGCGTCTCAAGGAGGTCTTGAGAACGACAGCAGCCCCGGAAGCAGCTGCCCCTTGCCCTACGGTGGAATCATAGAATCGTAGAGTTGGAAGAGACCACAAGGGCCATCCAGTCCAACCCCCTGCCAAGCAGGAAACACCATCAAAGCATTCTTGAAGAGCCTCCTTCGAAGGGACCAGGGAAGGGAGCTCCAGAAACCAGCTCACTCTTCCTGCCGCCTCGTCCTTTGCACCCCTCCCCACCCCCATAACAAAGAACCACAAAGAACTGCGGGAAAAAGGTGGCTTTTTTTTCATCCAGGGGGTTCTGATAAGTTCACTCGGCCACGGGAAAGGGCTCCCTGCAGCCCCCCGACAAGTACATGCAAAAGCCCTAAAGCAGCGAGAGAGAGAAAGAGAAGCAAAGACAGCAAACCTTCCCTGCTGGAGAGCAAGTGCCTCTGCCTTCCTTTGCCAAAGAGGCATCCAAAGAGGCGGCAGCCGTGGCCCAGCCCTCCTCCTCCTCCTCCGTGGTCTCTAAGGAAACAGACGTGTCACGTGAGGATCTCCTGCCTGCCAACCACTGGCTCTCTCTCTCTCTCTTGGGGAAGAGCAGGTACCCCCCAGGAAGGCCTCCCGGGGAGGCAGGTGTACACTCACCTACACCTCCAGCTGCTCAAGGTGAGAGAGGCACCAGGACCTCCCCCCTCGCTGGCTCCAGCCAGAGGCAGCATCTATTTTAAGCCGTCGCCTTGGCAGACTCCATCCTCCCTGCATTTATTTCCCCTTTCAAGCGGCTCAGCAGCCTGGACAGCTCCCTTCTCCCTCTGAAGAATTCATAAAGCGCACGGTTACGCTCCTACTGAGCTGCCACTGGGTTCTGGATTTTTTATTTTTATTTTTTTTGCTGACTCCCATCCCCGTCACAACCCGGAACCTTCGTCAGGCAACACAGGAGTTCCCCCTTTCTGAAAAAGGGCACAGCAGATAAGTGCAATGCCAGCAAAAACCCGCTTCGTTTTCAAAAAGCCAGATTTCCTTGACAGCAGAGAAGCTTCTCGAAAGAAACACACCCTTGGGGCCTAGAGGAGGAGGAGAGCAGAAAGAAGGAAGGAAGGAAGGGGAAGGAAGCAGGGAGAGAGAGCCAGCAGGCTGGAGAGAGGACAGTCACATGCAAAGACAGCATCCCCTGGGGAGACACGCTCACCCCAATTTGGAAAAGCAAATTCAAAACACAAGCTGGTCCTGCAGGAATTGTGACTGGGCTGGTCCTAGGATGGAGAGGCCTAAGCGAGAGCAAACTTTTTCAGCAGGGGGCCAGTCCACTGTCCCTCAGACCTTGTGGGGGGCCGGACTATATTTTGGAAAAAAATACGAACAAATTCCAATGCTCCACAAATAACCCAGAGATGCATTTGAAATAAAAGCACACATTCTACTCATGTAAAAACACCAGGCAGGCCCCACAAATAACCCAGAGATGCATTTTAAATAAAAGGACACATTCCACTCATGTAAAAACACACTGATTCCCGGACCGTCCGCGGGCCGGATTTAGAAGGTGATTGGGCCGCATCTGGCCCCCAGGCCTTAGTTTGGGAACCCCTGGCCTAGACTTCCTTGTGTACAGAGCCCAGCTTCAGGCTTGTCAGCTCCATCGATGAACAAAAAAGGGCCCCCCAATCTCACATCCCAGAGCTAAGGAAGCCCCTGTTTGCAGGCACAAAAGCCAGGCAGAGTCCATAAGCCGTTTGGCAGCTGCAGTTGCGGCAGGTTGGAGAAGGCTTTCCCAATGTATCACAGACAGACAGGGACTTGGAAAGGGCCACCCATGGGCCATCTAGACCAGCCTCCTGCAATGCAGGAATCTTTCACCCAACTTGGGACTCGAACCCACGACTCTGAGATTCAGAGTCTCATGCTCTACCGACTGAGCTATCCTTCAGGGCTGCATTACAGGATAACTCTGAAATGAAGTGGGCAATTTCACGAAGGGGAGGCTCTGCATGGGTTCTGTACCAACCATGACAGCTTTGTTGTTGTTTAGTCGTTTAGTCGTGTCTGACTCTTCATGACCCCATGGACCAGAGCACTCCAGGCACTCCTGTCTTCCACTGCCTCCCACAGTTTGGTCAGACTCATGTTCGTAGCTTCGAGAACACTGTCCAACCATCTCGTCCTCTGTCGTCCCCTTCTCCTTGCGCCCTCCATCTTTCCCAACATCAATGTCTTTTCCAAGGATTCTTCTCTTCTCATGAGGTGGCCAAAGTATTGGAGCCTCAGCTTCACGATCTGTCCTTCCAGGGAGCACTCAGGGCTGATTTCCTTCAGAATTGATAGGTTTGATCTTCTTGCAGTCCATGGGACTCTCAAGAGTCTCCTCCAGCACCATAGAGACTCTTGAGAGTCTCTATAAAGTTACAGTTGCATATAAACAGCAATACAGTGGTACCTCTACTTACGAATCTAATGCGTTCCGAACGCACATTCGTAAGTTGAAAAAAAAAGTAAGTCGAATCCCATAGGAATGCATTGGGAGAAAAAATTTGTAAATCGTAAGAAGACTCCCTGGAAAAGACCCTGATGTTGGGAAAGATGGAGGGCACTAGGAGAAGGGAACGACAGAGGATGAGATGGTTGGACAGTGTTCTCCAGACAGTGGAAGGCAGGACAGCCTGGCAGGCTCTGGTCCAGGAGGTCACAAAGAGTCGGACACAACTAAAGGACTAAACAACAACAACTTTATTGGCTCACAGTGGCTCTATATTAGAACAGAAATTTTATTTTCAAGCCACCGGATAAGTTTGAAAGTGAGATTGTGAGAGGAGATTATTATTATTATTATTATTATTATTCTTACAGATTTCCATAAACACAGCCATCCTAAGTAATAACCACCTTTAGCTTTATCCTGAAAGATGTCCTGCGTTTGGTCTCTTTCACTGGCTGTGTGTGGGTGGGAATTTATCTGCTGCCTTTGGTGTCTTACGGACAGAAAGGTGGGGTGGAAAGAATCCATAATTCCGCAGCCATCTTGGCTCCTGGCGTGTTCCCCCTGTGTCCCCGTGGAGGCAGGCAAGGCAGGGATCAGCTCTACAGACTCCCGTGCCTGATTCTCCGCCGGCACTCCTTGCTGGCTTCTCTCTGCCCACTTCCTGCCTCCCCTCCGTGCTGTGGAAGGAGATGCCATTTTGTTTCCTGGCTGGCGAGGCAGAGAGGAGGAGATCTTACCTGCAGCCACCCGTCAAGGCTTGATTTGCTTTACGATCATTACACAAGTCCATTTGGGGCCTAATACACATCAGCCAGAACAAGAAGCTGCATCAGAAGGAAAACATTTGTGTGCTAATTGCTTTCCCAAATTATCACTACAAAGAGCGCCCTGTGCTCAGGAGTCCTCACAATTCAGAGCGTTGCTTTAATGTCAAAATTGCTCGCTCCTTTTAATTTTCTTTTCCTCCCAGAATTAATGCTTGAAGCTTTATGGTAAATAGCAATCCAGGGGAAGAAATTACACGGTACAATTTGAGTAGTGATTTTAATTGCAAAACAATTTTCTTTCTTCTGAAATGCATCCGTGGCCGCCCACTGAAAACACCCCTCTCACCTGGGGCAGCCCCAAACGGTCTGTTGTTGCACTGAGACTGAAGAGATTTATATAGACTTTTCCTGGGAGCAAGGCGCATTAAACTCAGGGAGTTTCACAGTGGTCCTTGGTCCAGAGGCATTGCATCTGTTCTACCAAATAAGCAGAAATGAACAGGTGGCCAGGAGAGCTTGATCACAGTTGTCCCTGCATTGGTAACCTCAGGCTTGGATTACTGTAATGTGCTCTATGTGGGGCTCCCCTTGAGGCTGCAGCCGGGGCAAAAGGCTTGCTTTGTTGCCAAAGTTGTTCCCACCACTCTAAATATATTGGTTGTCCGAGATCCTGTGACCATTTTATCATCGTTTCTTTGACTGCTTCGTCCATAAGCTCCCAATCTAATAACAAATTATATGTTTTTGATAATAACTTTTTACTATTTTGTATCACCAAATTATTAAATTTAGATTCCTCCTCTGAAAAATCCTCTCTTTTGATCTGCCTTGAAAACACTTGTCTTATCCCATATAATTCATAGAATCATCGAATCATAGAGTTGGAAGAGACCACAAGGGCCATCCAGTCCAACCCCCTGCCAAGCAGGAAACACCATCAAAGCATTCCTGACATATGGCCATCAAGCCTCTGCTTAAAGACCTCCAAAGAAGGAGACTCCACCACACTCCTTGGTAGCAAATTCCACTGTCGAACAGCTCTTACTGTCAGGAAGTAATTATCTCCCAAAATGTATATACCGCTTAATTGGAAAAGAAAAGGAACCCTCAAACTGGTTCATGCCCAGTAGGTCACTGTGGTCTGCAGGAGAGCTTCTCTCGCAATTTCCAAGGATATCAGAAGCTCCTCTGCAGTAACTCAGCTGCCCCTCTTCTGGGGAACAGCGTTTTTATTGAGATACGACAAGCGCACACTGCCTGCACTTTCAAAAACCAGTTGAAGGCGCCTGTGTTCCGGAATAGGTTTCTGCCATGGGGGCCTGCTTTGCATTGCTTTCAAAATACATCGGCTTTTGTTTCCTGTTTTTGTTTTCTTATTGCATTTTGTACATGTGTGGCAGGCGATAAATAAACAAGCCAGCTAAACCTGCCCAACAGGCGGAGGTGCAGCAAAGAGCAACCCCACCGTTCCAAATCCGCCCTTCCAAATTTTCAAAAGTGAAACGACTTAGGGGAAAGGCAGAGATTAAAGCTGCCACGTGGCCTCGCTGGCACAGATTCATCTCTTCCATTAGCAAATCAGAATTACCAGGAAAGACCAAATCTAATTTCTGTTCATTTGCTAACTTCTACATCCTAATGTTTAGGTTAAAGCTGCAGCTTCTTTGTATATAAACAAAACCTCTAATTCGATGCTCAGTTTACGCAAAACTGCTCATTTATAAAGCATGCAGGTTGCTTGAATACAAGGGCTGAGCTTTTGCAGCATTTTGGTAGGAGTTCTGTGTTGCCAGGGATACATGGGCAGGGGCCAAATGTATCATTGGGGGGGGGGCAGGGAGGCAGGGGACGGACGGACCAGACGGGCACCAGGGAGCGAGCAAGAGATTGCTTATGTTTGCTACAGGAACTCCACCTACCCGCCGCCCCTGCCAATATGGGAAGGTGGTATAATAATAATAATAATCATTTATACCCTGCCCATCTGGCTGGTAAAGGGACTCTGGCCGTGTGCTTTAAAACAGACCTAGGAAACAACCGAAGCCAAGGAGGTTGCTCTTGATACAGGCATGCCAAGCCAAGACACCCCGGGGAATAAGTGTCAAGCTAGAAATTCTGCAGGAAACAAACACTCTTTCTCCTCTTCTCTTAGGATCCCACCCTGAAAACCATGGAGGGATTAACTGGGTTTTAGAAAGGTCTGTTCCAACAAGCAGGCACCTTTGGGGGGCTGCCTAAATTAAATCACTCTACCCCCCCTGCCAACACTCTTCCAATCCAATGCCTGACCTCTCCGCCTGTTCCAGGCTTCCTGGAAAACTGCTCAGAGGAAGTCCCTGAGACCTGGGCAAAAGGCTGCCTCTTCCGTACTCCTTCCCACCTTGAAGGCAAGCAGCAAGAGGGTGGGGAGAGCCTCAGGGAGGCGGCAGAGACAGAGAATGCAAGATGCCGTCACCAGCTTATCTGTAGGCACCCTTCCATGGCACACTGTGTCCAACATCAGAAGAGAACAAGGCGTAGTGAAATCCAATGAACACATCCTGCCTCTTCTGACTATCCACCCTGGGACTGTTGCCGTCCGCACAGGTGCCAGGCTGCCCCCAAGACATCATGCGCATGTCATGCGATGTCAGACACCTCGCAAGACAGCACAGGCTGGCGCAGCCTTCTGCTAGCTGCGGTGAGGCCCGGTGGGGGAATGGGAGAAAAAACTAGGAGAGTAAGGGGATAGTAGCAACCCCCTCCCCAATATTTGGAGATGAAATTATCTGCCTATAATTGGGTCCTGAGGTTGCGACCTCTTTCCTGAGCGTTCGCCCTGATTAATTCGCAGAATGTTTGCAGGGAAATCATACCATGTTGGCTGCTTATTCAGCATCCATTCCCATCTGTTTGCAGAGAATTTGCAGAACGTCATACCACACAAGCGCGAGAGAGCCGTCCCCTCAACCAAACCCAGCCTGAGAAAACCAAGGTCACCCGCGACTTCTCTTCCAGGCCACCATTGTCCCTGCAGACCTTTTCCGATTTAACACCTGTGATGCCACTTTCTGGATTAAATCTGGTGAGCGCACAAGTTCAATAACATTCAACGACACCATGTCCCTGGCCATCGGACCAGAGCAGGATGATAGATTCCTGCATTGCAAGGGGTTGGACTAGATGAACTTCGGGGTCATAGAATCATAGAGTTGGAAGAGACCACAAGGGCCATCCAGTCCAACCCCCTGCCAAGCAGGAAACACCATCTAAGCATTCCTGACAGATGCCTGTCAAGCCTCTGCTTAAAGACCTCCAAAGAAGGAGACTCCACCACACTCCTTGGCAGCAAATTCCACTGTTGAACAGCTCTTACTGTCAGGAAGTTCTTCCTAATGTTGAGGTGGAATCTTCTTTCTTGTAGCTTGAATCCATTGCTCCGTGTCCGCTTCTCTGGACACGGAGCAATGGATTCAAGCTACAAGAAAGATGTCCCTTCTGACTCTACAATTCTAGGATTCCTGCCAGGTTCTGTTCACCCAGTAACTGCTAAAAAAGTGACTAACCGGACGCTGGTGTTATCTGCCCACATGAAGAAGCTCACATGCTGCTTCAAGGATGCCAGCAAGGCCAAACAGAGAACCAGCCATTGGAACACACACACACACACCCCTGCCACAGTTCTGCCTCTAGAGACAAGACAGCCTCCTCCAAACTGCCCCCCTACAGGCACTCTGGAGCACAACTGCCATCAGCCTGGCCATCCTACGACTGTTCCAGAGGGTGGCACACAGGGGAAGGCTGCAGTCAGTTGCGAAGCTATAGAAGGAAGTCTCGGAGCTGAGCATCTTTCCATCCGCAGCACAATGGCGAGGACCGGACAGCGAGAATCTGCTCCAAGAGGACCAGCAAAATGACTCTCAAGGCTCCTCGTACAGATAGCCTTTTCGGGTAGAGAGCTTTCCTTGGCCGCCTTTCCAGAACCCAGGCGCCCCGTGTACGAAGGGCGGCAAAGCGAGAGGAGACATTGGCGCAGAACGGAAGAGATACTCACCCTGTGTGGGCCAGGTCAAGGGGCTTCTCTGGCTGCTCCGGGTACACGGGGTGAGGAGGCTCTCGACTGGGTACACAACCAAGAGATTTACTAATGGCATGGCTCAGCTTCTTGGCAGGCGATTTCTGGTTTTTTTTTAGAGAGAGAATTAAACACAGAAATGGGAATTAGCACAGCAAAGCAATCAGTGCAGCAACTGTGCAGAGCTGCAAGAGGAGCTGTGGTCCAGCCTCCCACACGCAGGGCTCTCCAGGCGCAAGCCCCAGGCAGCTGCCCAACAATGCCTAGTGTCCAAAGGGGGCCTGGAGCCAGGCTCTCTCCCACCCTGCCCATCACCCCAACCCCAACCCAATTGCACTGGCTGCCAAATAGCTTCTGGGCCCAACTCAAAGGGCCGGTTTTTTGACCTATAAAGCCTTAAATGTCTCAGAACCCCAACACCTCAAGGACCATCTCTCCCCATGTGAACCAACCCAGACCCTGTGATTGTCATCTGAGGCCCTTCTTCATGGTCTTCTGGAGCCATCATTATATGTCTTTAGGCTCCAGGTGAAAACATTCCTCTTCAGTCAGCCCTTTGGCTGCAGGGGACGGACATGTTTTTGTTTTGTTACTATGCTATGCATTTTGTGCTTTTATGCTGCAAACAACTCTGCAATCTTTGGATGAAGGGCAGTATACAAATTTAATAAATCACCACTGCTGGGTTAATATTATGCATGGTGCAAGAGTCCATAGGTTTGTTGCAACTGCCTTTTCTCCAGGGCATCAAGGCCTTGTAGGGACAAGATGCCAGCTTGCTTTTCACCCATAGAATCATGGAACTGTAGAGTTGGAAGGGACCCCAAGGGCCATCTAGTCTTACCCCCTGCAATGAGCAGCAGAGTGTGCCAGAATCTAAGGGGGGGGGGTCCCTCCATTTCGTATCAAAGAAACCAGTGTCTTCTTGTCACTGGTTTTTCTAACCACAGTCAGAGAAGCCCACAAGTTCTTCCCTGCCATGGAAGAAGGGAAGTAATAGCACCACTGTATTCTGCTCTGGTCAGACCTCACCTGGAGTACTGTGTCCAGTTCTGGGCACCACAGTTCAAGAAGGATACTGACAAGCTGGAACGTGTCCAGAGGAGGGCAACCAAAATGGTCAAAGGCCTGGAAACGATGCCTTATGAGGAACGGCTTAGGGAGCTGGGTATGTTTAGCCCGGAGAAGAGAAGGTGAAGGGGTGATATGATAGCCAGGTTCAAATATATTAAAGGATGTCATATAGAGGAGGGAGAAAGGTTGTCTTCTGCTGCTCCAGAGAAGCGGACACGGAGCAATGGATTCAAACTACAAGAAAGAAGATTCCACCTAAACATTAGGAAGAACTTCCTGACAGTAAGAGCTGTTCGGCAGTGGGATTTGCTACCAAGAAGTGTGGTGGAGTCTCCTTCTTTGGAGGCCTTTAAGCAGAGGCTTGGCAGGCATATGTCAAGAATGCTTTGATGGTGTTTCCTGCTTGGCAGGGGGTTGGACTGGATGGCCCTTGTGGTCTCTTCCAACTCTATGATTCTATTATTCTATGATTGCAGACACCAGCTTGTGGTTTCACTGCACGAGAGGCCCTTACGCAATCTCTACTGCGATTTTCCTAACCTTGTGGTTGGAAAGATGAGCAGGGCCTGCAGGTGTGACCTTGTCCCAAGGTGCTCCTTCCCGTTGCCATACTCAAAGGTTTTAAGAGGATGTGTCCTTGACAAGGACTAGATGGATGGAAGGGAGGGAGGGAGGGAGGGAGCTGGAGCCAAGTGCTGAGGGAAGGCAGAAGCCCTAAAAGCGCTAAAAAGATCCCTTCATTTTCCATATGAGAAGCAACAATCAATTGAGACAACCTCCCCAGATCCATGGGAACATCTGGAGAGAACTATTGGATTAGAGCTAAAGAAAAAGAATTTTTAAACAATACAGATTACATAACCAATTACAATTCCCCCCCTTTCCCCTTCCTATCCATCCCTCTCTCACCCTCTAAGGACTTCCCTCAGCTCCCCTTGCTGATTTGTTTGTACATATCATTACCCTATCTATCGTATATTCTACTAATAAATTGTGGATGTATTATTTCCTTCAACATATCTGTCATTTCCCCATTTACATCAATTTTATTAATGAAGTTCCTTTGTTCACTTTTTTTCAATTCCCATGCTAGCAGTTTTCCCGATTTGTTGGCATGCTCAAAATATTTCTGCTTCACTCTCTTTATTTTCCAACTTATTTCTTCATTCGCTATCATGGAGTATTGGGTTTGCAATATTTTAATTGCCTGCTTTACTGACTCTTTATTAGCTTTTTTTTACAGTTCTTTCTCCTTTTCTGTAATTTCATCTAAAATTTCTTTTTCCCTTTTTAATATAAAGTGGTTCTAAGTAGTGGTTCACACATTAAGGCTGTTGGCATCAGGCCCTCTAAGAAGGAGGAATTTGCAGACTCCTGGACCCAGCCAGGAACCTTCTCTTTCTTAGAGGCAATAAGGCTAGAGAGGTGAAGGTCCATCGGATGTGGTGGGCTGGGCTGGGCCTAGCACCTTGTCTGTAACGCCAAGAGGGAAGCCTCAGCCCCAGAAAAGAGCTCCCTCTTTGCCACCCACAGGAGTTCTAACTGGGGCTTGGTGGGACTCTGCAAGGGTCTTCCTTCACCTTGTTCCAGCTGCCGCCTCTTTTGCTTCACTGCCCTCAGCAGAGGTGCCCACCAGGGAGCTGGAAAGGGCATCAGGACATCCCGACTGCTGTGAACTGAACAGGTCATCTCCACATCCCACAGAGGGAGCACAGCTTCAACAGAAGCACCAGGCACACCAGGAGGAAAATTCCCCAGAGGTCCAGCTCCGAGGGCCTTTTGGCGGTTCCCTCGTTGCGTGAAGCCAAGTTGCAGGGAACCAGGCAGAGGGCCTTCTCGGTGGTGGCACCTGTCCTGTGGAACGCCCTCCCAACAGATGTCAAAGAAAAAAACAGCTACCAGATTTTTAGAAGACATCTGAAGGCAGCCCTGTTTAGGGAGGCTTTTAATGTTTAATAGATTATTTTATTTCATTTTTCTGTTGGAAGCCGCCCAGAGTGGCTGGGGAAACCCAGCCAGATGGGCGGGGTATAAATAATAAATTATTATTATATTATTATTATTTCCGGAATCCATCCGCCTCCAGGAGGGGAATGTTTAATAACAGGTGCCCCCTCCGGCACTCCTCCAGAGGGAAATGGCAGCTGAAGGTCTTCACCACAACAGGAAAGGATCCAACCATGACAATGGGATAGATGTTAATTCCACCCCTTTCATATTCACCATCTTGCTCGTGACAGACTTGTGGTGATCGTGGCAGCCACAAAGTCCCTGGACTGGGTAGCATCGGCACAGGAGCTGAGATCCAACCGCAACCATTACCCCCAGGGATCCCTCAACACCAGCTCAGGCAGGGAGACTTGTTTGCCTGCTATGGTCGTCTTCTCTGGCAATTCCTCGTAGCTGAGGAAGATTGTCTTCTATGAACACGGTCTTAACAGTGAGTCCGTAAGTGCCTGTGGAGGCCAATTCTGGATCCACACATCCTTCCACAGTGGGGAAATAGGTTTCCGGGCAGGAGTTGATCATGGTGAGGGTTTGCCAAACGTGTCGTCCTTTTAGCTCGTTTCTCCTTTGTATCCTGAGTTTGAGCATCTTTAAAGTCTGTGACATCTTTGGTAAAGGCTGTTCTCCAATCGGAGCGCTTCCAGGCCAGTGTTTCCCAGTTATCAGTGCTTATGCTACATTTTTTAAAGAGTACTTTTGAGAGCATCTTTAAACCTCTTTTGTTGTCCACCGGTTATTTCGCTTTCCATTCTTAAGTTGGGAATAGAGTACAGTGGTACTTCGACTTACGAAGGCGATCCGTTCCGCGGCGCTCTTCGTACGTCGAAACCTCCGGTTGCCGAAGCGTCCATTTTTGCGCATGCACGAAGCACGATTTTGTGCGACTGCGCGCGGGACAAAAAGACTTCCGGGTTTGCTGACTTCGTAAGTCGAAACCTTCGCAAGTCGAGCCATTCGGATGTCGAGGTACCACTGTAGTTGCTTTGGAAGAGCATCTGAGCAACACGACCAGTCCAACGAAGTTGATGTTGAAGAATCCTTGCCTGCTATGTTAGGGCATGAGCAGAGTGTGCTTGTGAACACACACAAAATGTTCTGAAATGTAGGGCGGCAAATGCTCAGTGGGAAAGTGGGCGGGGCAGAGCAAAGCCATTCACAAGAAGTCCCTCTGGTGGTTTGCCCTCCCTTCAGGAGACATGGCACCTCTAAGCCCTTCAAGGCAAGAGGGAGGTAAGAACCACATACTGACTTAAGAGAAAGGGAGAGGGGCAGCTGGGACTGGGGGAACCAACAAGGGACCAGGAAAACGGGTGCCAAAAACGCACAGGCACCCACCCACCCACCCCTCTCCCAGTCACTGGGACCAACCAGAAGAGACCTCTGGGTAACCAACAGCTCTGTGTAATTCCTCAAGCTTCTATACCCAGAGAACCTGGTCAAGAAAATACACATATGTTATTTTGACGCATTGATTTCTCTTTCCAAAGGCGAAAGTCAAGCGTTCATTTTCCCACATGGATTTCTTAGGTGCCACTGACCTCGCTAGAAAAAGCTCTTTGGAGACAATGGCAGCTCAGCACGTGCTGAGGATCTGGGGCAAAGCAACACTTCTTGAGGGCTCCAATAACATGCTAACCTGCACGGCTGGCGTTATTCTGTGAAAGAATCTGTGCTTCTGCCAGCAAAAGCAGTTTTGATTTTTTCAAAAAGCAAGGTTTTGAGAGGATAATCTTACTAGCTATGTGTGCTGGATGTTCTTGCCGCTTGCTCAGCCAGGAGGTTTCTGGAGCAGAGCAAGTTGAAGTCAGCTAATGGGACTGTTTCATTTCTTCTTTAGCCTTCCTTTCCTTTCTTTGATGCTCAGTAATTTAAATGTTGCATTTGCCGTAGGTTTTAAGGCTTTGTTATTCTTTGTTTTATTATTATATGATCACGCTCTTATGATTCTGCACTCTTAGCAGGATAAAGTGTGTCATTTCATGTTCAGGTTGAAAGAACTACTGAAAGCTTCAGCGCTAAAACTGCACTTCCTAGCGTATGTCTACTTTTTGGTTTTTTTAAATAAATAATGGCATGGTGTCCAAAATGTTGCAAATCTTATTTGGATTCTCTCAGTTTTACATGACCTAATACCTTCTAAATTATAGTCTTAAAAGACCATGGGGAACTGCCAATATGTACTTTCAGCTGGCGAACAAAGATGGGCTTTTCTTTTAGCACATATGACTATAGAATCGTAAAATTGGAAGGGACCCCAAGGGTCATCTAGTCCAACCCTCTGCAGCAGTGCAGGGATCTACGTTTCAAAAGCAGTTCACCACACTTTAGCAGGGCAGGGCTGATGGTGGAGGCAGGAGTGTCTGCTGTTTTTCTTACAAGGTGATTGCTGTATGTGATATAATAATAATAATAATAATAATAATAATAATAATAATAATAATAATATATTATTCATACCCTGCCCATTTGGCTGGGTTTCCCCAGCCACTCTGGGCGGCTTCCAACAAAAGATTAAAAAGACATTATGGGTTTTTAGTGTTGTGGCTCCTGCCCTCTGGAATTCCTTCCCCCTTGAATGCTGGGCAGACACCGCCTGCTACCTCATCTGCACCTCCTGAAGCTCTTCCTCTTCCTCTTCCAGCAAGCCTTTTGAGCCGAGATACTTCCCAGGCTGCATCTTTACTGGGACTGCTGTCAAGAGGCATTGAGCAGGAGTTTGGGGGCAAATGTCACCCATCCTCTGACCATAACCAGCTCTCTTTCGCCACATCAGAGTCAGGGCGGGCTCAGCATACTCTGCCATGTTTCCTGGGTGCATTTTGGAACAGAGGAGGGCTAATAAACAGCTTGCACCTGTAAAGACAGAGGCCCTGTGGGTGGGTGGTTCTGGGGGACTTGCCAGCTGCTTGCTTGTCCTGAACGGGCAGGGAGCCCCGGCATGCAGCATGTGCATGGGGGGGGGGCTCTCTCCCACCACCCAGCCTATTGGCAAGAACTGCTGCTTATGTGCATATTCATATATGTAAGGTACTACACTTGGGCAAAAAAAATGAAAGGCACAAATACAGGATGGGAGACACCTGGCTTGAGAGCAGTACATGTGAAAAGGATCTAGGAGTCTTGGTAGACCACAAACTTGAAATGAGTCAACAGTGTGATGCAGCAGCTAAAAAGGCCCATGCAATTCTGGGCTGCATCAATAGGAGTATAGCATCTAGATCAAGGGAAGTAATAGTACCACTGTCTTCTGCTCTGGTCAGACCTCACCTGGAGTACTGTGTCCAGTTCTGGGCACCACAGTTCAAGAAGGATACTGACAAACTGGAACGTGTCCAGAGGAGGGCAACCAAAATGGTCAAAGGCCTGGAAACGATGCCTTATGAGGAACGGCTTAGGGAGCTGGGTATGTTTAGCCTGGAGAAGAAAAGGTTAAGGGGTGATATGATAGCCATGTTCAAATATATGAAAGGATGTCATATGGAGGAGGGAGAAAGGTTGTCTTCTGCTGCTCCAGAGAAGCGGACACGGAGCAATGGATTCAAACTTCAAGAAAGAAGATTCCACCTCAACATTAGGAAGAACTTCCTGACAGTAAGAGCTGTTCGGCAGTGGAATTTGCTGCCAAGGAGTGTGGTGGAATCTCCTCCTTTGGAGGTCTTTAAGGAGAGGCTTGACAGCCATCTGTTCAGGAATGCTTTGTTGGTGTTTCCTGCTTGGCAGGGGGTTGGACTGGATGGCCCTTGTGGTCTCTTCCAACTCTATGACTCTATGATTCTATGACACTTCACGGAGCTGCTACGTAGGTAAAATGGAGGAAAAGCAAGACATAAGTATATAATGTCATGCATGTAAAGAAATACTTTAAAAATGAAGATCTTTATTCCATTCTGCACCTGCATTGGAATTGCTTTTAAGATGTTTTACCATTTGCGTGTTTGCTGCCCTGGGCTCCCTTAGGGAGGAAGAGCAGGATATAAATTGGGGGGTGGGGGGGAATGGTTAGCAATAGATTATTTAGAGGCAGATGATAATGACAGGGCTGACTTCAACTAAGTCACTTTATGAGCCTAGAACATTTTTGGGGGGGGGGGTGTAGTTGTATGCTATATTCTAAAGCTCATTTAATAAACTCTGGTAAAATAAATAAAGAAGAGGCCTGTGACCCATGAAAAGTACTTTTGCCTGTTTGTGTTCTGTGCATGCAGCGGCTTCAGGCTGTAGCCAAGGTTAAAAAATAAGCTGTGTAGGGAAGGTGGGGAGAGAATGGAGGAGGTCACTAAACACATCCCGGCCGCTTTGCTTTCTGCCTTAACAAGTGAAAAATTCCACCCCAAGGTGAAGACCAGGGTTTCTGGCAGGAGAACATGAGCAGATGCTGCCCTCTGCTGGAGAAACTTCAAATCACCCTAAAAAATTTAGGAACACCATTTCCAAGAGTGCAATACAGTGAGGGAAATGCTTTATATGAATCCAGAATAGACTCCTTGAAATTAGGAAAGAATTGCTAGCCCAAAACACTTATTCTCAATTTTAAAAGGCACCTAGTTTCAGAAACAGAGCCTCTGTCTGTATAGCAAGCAAATATAACCCTGGCTGCAGCAGTGCGGCCGAGGTCTTTGTTATGGAGCACCAGAAGTGCTTTTACACCAAAGACCATTCAGGCCCATTCTCTCCCCAACCCTGCCTGCTGCGTTTCCTATTTTGCTGTTTCTTCCAAAGACTGTTAGGATCGTCCTACACGAGTGGTAGAGACACATCCCCAACTGGCATGTTCTCTCCCTCCTGGTCGGTCGTTCGGGAGCTTCAAAAGCTTTATCCAGCCCAAACATCACAGCAACTGATTACCAAGAAGCATCGGCACACTTCTTCACCCTGCAGAGTATTTGCAGTTTGTGTAACAGAACTCAGTAGCACAGCATTTTGGCTAATCTGCTTTATTTACATATAATACACTCAGATCATTCTGACTTAGCTCCTTCCTCTTTCTCATCAGACAGCAAAGAGAGAAAACAAAGGACAATAGTCTCACTTCACGGAACACAGTAACACAAAACATCCTGTCTCCATCACTTCCCACTCTGTGGAATGAAAACAATCCTGTGATAGACAACAATCCCATGGCTGTAAACACGGAGCAAGAATCCTAACAAAGACAAGCCAAACAATCCTGTTCTCAACAGGGCCGGCTCTAGGTAGACCCCCGGTGGCGTGGTGTGCCAGGGCGCTTGGCCGGTAGGCAGGGCACCGCGCAGCAAAGCCGCGCGGAAACCATACTACGCCCTGCGAGGGCGGGGGCACCGGAACGATCTCTGCCCCTCAGCACCAGGGCGTGCGACCTGCTCGAGACTGCCCTGGTTCTCAAGATGCTTCCCCTTCCCATCTCTCTCTGTCTCTCTCTCTTTGGGATTCAAGATCTTACCCTCCTCGACCCACGAGAAACTGCATGACTTGCTGGGTTCCTGCAAGAGGCACCTGAGTGGCTAACAGGCTCTGAGCTGATATAGAGAACATGGGTGTTCACTGCTGGGCTCCCAGGTTATCCGGCCAAACAAAGGAGAGCTTTGACGACAACAGAATGTTCTGCAGTTGACGCAGGCAAGATTAGTGGTGTCCAAAACAGACCACACAGATGTCCTTTGAAGAGGACCTGTGGGCATTCCACACCGGTCCCTGTAGGGCTGACAGGCTACTGGCCTTCCCATGATGTGCCGTTCTATAGAGAACCCGCAGCCCCAGACACACCCATGGCAGAAAAGCAATGCACCTGGAGCCACAGGAGGCCCCTGGGGGAGGCTTACCCAAGAGGAGTGCTCCTTCATCTGATGCTGGTTGCTGTGAGGGCCGCTTGCGTGGCCGCGCCAAAAGCAGTTCTGGCAGAGCTGGTAGTTGTGGCACTGCTGGCATCGGTAGCGGAAGCCCATCATGCTCTCACAGCGGCAGTAAGAACACTCCACCGGATGGAAGACTGGGAGGGGAAAGAGGAGGAGGAGGAGGAGGAGTCAGAAGCGTCTCCGGAGCAGCAGGAGGCTTCGTCCTGAATGAGGCACACCCCACACGCCCCTCTGCAAAAGGACAAACTCCGAGAATTCCCCACACGTCAAACAGGCGTGCGCTAATTGGGGCGCATGGCTGCCTGCCAGCTTAGTAAACAGGCACCGACATCCTTACCCTCGTCTCAGACACCAAAGAAAATATTAGGACCCGCCCAGGCAGGCCTACACTAGGGGGCTGAAGGCACCTTGGCCCCCTCAATGTTGGTTTTAAGAGGCTCAGCGCCGCTCCATGTTGAGGTAGCCCTGCATGCGCCATGCATTCTGTGGCGCAAGTACAGGGACCGGCTACTCCAGAGTGCTCAGCCTTCTCCATCATGCACACACGCTGTGCACCGGGGCCCCTCAATCTTGGGGGCAGCTTGGCCCTGCTGGACCCACCCTATTCTTCCCATTTCAAAATGTTTTTTTAACTAATTGTATTATTGTATTATTGCCTGGAAACTTCCATTTCACTGTATCTGAAGAAGTGTGCATGCACACGAAAGCTCATACCAAAATAAAAACTTAGTTGGTCTTTAAGGTGCTACTGAAGGAATTTTTTTATTTTACTTCGATCCAGACCAACACGGCTACCTACCTGTAACCTGTATTATTGTAATTTTACAACAACATGGGACCTTTGGGTGAAGACTGGGTAAGAAATGCAATAGCAGCAGCAGCGCCTAGAAAATCTTTTCCCCAGGACCTCTCTAGATGGTTCTTGATTTGCTATCTAAAATCCCCTCCTGACTCTCCATTACACCAAGAAACAGACATCGGCCTGGGGCTGAGCAGAGACGGCAAAGCTATAAACATGCAGTAACTTGGAAGAAAGTTGGGACACACAGCAATTTGTGTAGATGTGTGGCAGGTATGAAAAGCCTGCTGGATCAGGCCAGTGTCCAGTGCTGGATTTACGTATAAGCTAAACAAGCTATAGCTTAGGGCCCCACTCCCTTGGGGTCCCCCAAAAAAATTTAAAGGAAAAAAACCTGGATATACATTTCCAAAATAAAAGATAAATAACAAATAAAATAAAACCTACATACAGCAACAGGGTTTTGTGTTGTGTAGGCTCCTATTTTGTTATGTGCAAATGACTTTAGATACCTATTAGGCCCATAAATGACCATATAGCATATATTCAACACACAAAAACAGCGACAATTTGTTGTTGACAAAGGACAGCTGGACATATAAAGGGCCCCATTCCCTTTAGGAGCTGAGGGCCTCATCCAGCCTAAATCTGGCCCTGCCAGTGTCCCATCTAGTCTAGTGGCCAACCAGATGGCTAGGGGAAGCCTGAGGCACACTGAGAGGCAGTGCGGTATAGTGGTTAGCGTTGGACTAGGACCTGGGAGACCTGGGTTGTGCACCAAAGAGGCCTTTGGTCTGGCCCTGCGGGGCTCCTTTTAGGCTCTGATGTGGGGGGGGGGCACCTGATGACCTATATTAGGGGAGCCTCAAGAAATTGAGCTCTCCGGCACAGAAGACACGCTTGCCCTAGTGAGCCCCCCAGGCTGCAATGCTCCTCAGCAGAAGGAAAGTCCTGCAAAGACGGATCCAGAGAGACCCTTACCATTTTCAACGTGGGCAAGTCTGTGCAGGAGAGGTAGCCACACAAGGCACTGGGGCGGTGGGTCAGCCATTAACGTGTCTAAAAACATGTTTAGCATGACCTTTTTCTGTGGAGAGAGGTCAAAGTGAGAGAAAAGCCAACTGCGGTCTGTTTCAGAAAAGAGCAGCGAAGATTCATCCTCCACGAAAAGAGTGTTTGGGCCAAACACACAGCAGCACCGCCAGAATTCAGGCTGCCTTAAAAGCTGGCTGATTTCAACTGTGCAGTTAAGCACATGCTCAAATCTCTCTCATTATTTAGTATTTTATTTAGAATATTTATCTCCTGACTTTATAGACCCCAGACTCTCTCATAAAACAGCTTACGGAGGATTCTCACAAAACCATTTCCAGAGTGGTAGCTGCATTATTCCGTTGCAGAATGACAAGAAAATGTCCTGTGTCATCCTAAAGACTACAATGTGTATATTGGTCTTCAAGCTCCCATGAGACTTTGCAATCTTTAGCAGAAGAACAACAGTCATGTGTAGCAGCATGACCTTGTGGTCTCTTCCAACTCTATGATTCTAGGAACAGAAGTAACACAGGGCTGGAGCCAGACCTAGGCTTCAATCCTGACTCCACGTACCCATGAGTAAACTTGGGCCACTCTGGACTCCATTGGAGGAGGTGTGGGATATTAGATCGATCAATAGATCGATGGGTCTTCTAAGTAGGTGTGGTTAGACTAGCAGCCTTAGGCTGTCAAGACTTCTGTCCCATTTAATTCACTGGGGCTTAAATGCAACTAACTTTAGCAGAACCCAGAAGACGCCCCTTTGTCTTCAACTGGGCACTTTCCTCTCTGGAGCCTCATATGAGGCTTCTCCAGGCTGAGCCACCCATTCCCACCAGGATCAGTTGGAAGGAACAGGCGATGCAGCTGGTGGGCTTGAGCGTTTGTGGCAACCTCCTCCCCACACCTTGGACATGCACCCCAGGAAGGAAGGAAACTGCCTGTGATTCGTTTGCACCACACAAGCCGTCCCCTCCTCCTGAGGGAGAGCCCCCTTCGCATCCTGAGGGAGAGCATCTCTTCTGTGGACAACTCACAGCTCCCCTCTATGGGAAGAGCTTGGTCTCAGTTCTAGGTTTCAGTTGCAATGCCACAAGATGCCTTTCAGTTGCAATGGCACAAGATACCTGAAGGAGCGTCTCCACCTCCATCATTCTGCCCGGACACTGAGGTCCAGCACCGAGGGCCTTCTGGCGGTTCCCTCGTTGCGAGAAGCCAAGTTGCAGGGAACTAGGCAGAGGGCCTTCTCGGTGGTGGCGCCTGCCCTGTGGAACGCCCTCCCAACAGATGTCAAAAAGGAAAACAACTACCAGACTTTTAGAAGACATCTGAAGGCAGCCCTGTTCAGGGAGGCTTTTAATGTTTAATAGATTATTGTGTTTTATTCTTCTGTTGGAAGCCGCCCAGAGTGGCTGGGGAGACCCAGCCAGATGGGCGGGGTATAAATAAATAAATAAATAATAATCATCATCATCTTGTTCTTCCAGGCTCCTGCCTTGGGTTCCCTGTCTCTTTGGAAGGAGTGCTCCCTGCATCTCAGATAAAGAGCAGCATGAAGAGTCTCCAAGTTCTTTCACCTTCTCCTTGCAGTAGTGGTTTTAGCTTGAAATGGGTGCAGGGTGCAGAGTACTGGAACGGCTCCCTCAAGGTCAATGCCCCTTCAGATCTCCAGTTAAAAGCCACCATCTGCCTGGAATCTCCCTCTCCCTGCCAAGGTTTACCATTATCTCCCATGGATCACTCCCTTTCAGGAGAAACCGAGCGCCTTCTCACAGAGCTGACCTGCTCCGGTTACCCCCAGCTGTAGACCAAATGCGGGTGCGTAATTTTTATTCTTTTCCTAAGTGTCTTACACACACACATACTTCGTGCTCCATGTTGATTTAATCAGGGAGCTTAAACTGAGCCAGATCCCAGAACCAGGCAGAGTTCTAAGGGGAGCTGCCACTGTCCTGCCTCTTCCAATGGACTCCAGCTTCGAGGCTCCTTTGGAAGAAGAAGCAGCAGCAGCAGCACAGAAAGCCTTTAGCACAGGATCTCCTCCAAACCTTCCCGTTTCAAAAACTTTACCTGCTGGGAGAAACACGTCCGCACAGAGTTTTCCGTGTACCCAAAGGAAGGCCCTTCAAACACAGCTGTGGGAAGTTTCAGAACCTCTCTCAGAAACTGGTCAAACTTTGAAAATATCATCAGGCCGTTGGAATCCGACATTTGAGAGAAGATATCTAAAAAAACGCAAATCAAATTTGGATTAACTGTAAACGCTGCCCTTGTGGAAAGGATACAACAATTACATCTACTTTTAAATTATTTCGGGGGGTGGGGGCAATGTTTGCACCACACGACTTTAAATAGGCTGTCAGTGGCTCCTGGTCAAGAACAGTCAGAGACAGGCATGCTTCTGAATACCAGTTGCTGGAAACCATAGTGGGGAAAGTGCTCTTGTGCTCAAGTCTTGCTTGTGGGGTTTCCACAGGCATCTGGCTGGCCACTGGGAGAAAGAGGAGGCTGGACTAGAGGGGCCATTGGTCTCATCCAGCAGACTCTTCTTATGTTCTTCGTAGACACCTTTCTATCACATCCCCCAAAGCAAGTGACTTTTTGTCTTCTGTACGCTGAGAATTCCCCTCTAACATGACAGGACAATTTCTTCTTGGAGGAGGGGAATAACGGTGGACACCTTTAGCAAGATTTCTAAACTTCTTTTTAAAAAGGGACTTGCATTCTTAATCCTTTGCTGCACTCTGTCAAGTACTCCTGGAGGAGTGGCAGAAGGGAATTAACCGTGAATCGTAAAAGGTTTAAAGCAAGCCAGCCTAACACAGCAGTACATGAGTAGGGAATGGAAGAACTATTCACCCGTATCTAGAATGAAGTTAAGAGGAAATCAGAACACCAAATAGTCCTGAGAGTACAGCGCACAAAGCTTTGAGAAAAGGAGCTCCACATGCGGAAGGATCAAGGCGACAATGGTGAAGCATCTTAGCTCTGATGGTGGTGGAGGGGAGGAGAATCATAGAATCATAGAGTTGGAAGAGACTATAAGAGAGCGAGGAAAGTTGGTCAGGGCAAAGAGAAGCCAGGATGTCTGCTGGTTAAGCAGACAAATTGGGGGGGGGGTGACATAGTGGAAATCAAGAGCACACTCAGCCAGAGCAGAAAACAACCATCCTTTTGACCAATACTTCAGATGGACAGCCCATGGCCCCCATCTGATCCTGACAGCCTTGTCCCGTGGCCGCCTCTGATCTCAAGAAGCACCGAAACAGAAGCTTCGGCTTGGAGGGGCAGTGGGAGCTCACAGTGTGCCAGAAAAGCCCAAGGAGGGGTTCAAGGAGAGGCATCTGGCCTGTCAGGCAGTGCGAGGAAGCAGATCTTGAGTGTTGCTGAAGGGCAGCTGAGTCAGTCTAATGTGAAATTTTTTTCAATGCTAGGAAAAGAGGAGAGGGAAGATCAGCTTGATTTTGAACCCCAGGCATCAAACCTTTTCAGGCTTACCCTGTCTGGGAATTTTATTCTTGGAGAGAAAATTAGCACCACAGTATTTTATTTTATTTTAATTTATTTTAAAGTGGGGTGGGGTGGGGGGGTCAGAGAGCCCAGGATAAAGAATGATGCCTGCAGTACCTATTGGATCTCCTAGTCCACAGCCAGGAAGAATCATAGAATCATAGAGTTGGAAGAGACCCCAAGGGCCATCCAGTCCAACCCCCTGCCAAGCAGGAAACACCATCAAAGCATTCTTGACATATGGCCGTCAAGCCTCTGCTTAAAGACCTCCAAAGAAGGAGACTCCACCACACTCCTTGGTAGCAAATTCCACTGCCAAACAGCTCTTACTATAAAGAAGTTATTTATACACACCCAAGGACAGAATGGTGCTAGGAACCAAGTCAAGCACTGCTCTCCAGCAGGTATGCCGCAAACGGAGCAGGCAGAGTCAGTTATTTGCAAAAGGACATTCAGGGATTGGGAGGAGAAAGCAGAGCCAAGTGCCTGGGGGAAGGAGGCTTAGGAGGGCGTCCAATGGAAGACGACGACGACGAGAGAAACTCTGGTGGGCTGGAACTGGGGAAAGTGAAGGGCTGAGGCGGCCAAGGCAGCAGAAGAGAGGCCTGCCCAGAGCGGGAGAACAGCTGGCTCCCACTCACCAGGGAAACCCCCAAAAGTGTTCCCAGGCAGCACCAGGCCTTCCTGAAGCCAGATCCAGCAGGCAAGACCAAGAGGAGAAATGGCAGGCACTCTCCCTTGCCCCACATTGCTACTCTCAGCTGAGCCTCAAGTCTTCAGAAAAAAGTTTTTCTCGTTCTCACATAACTCCAGTGATACTTGTGGACAAGGGCCTGATCCAGCAACTTGATTCAGTGGAATCTTCCTGCGTTCTTGTTACGGAACAGGGAAGAGCAGAAGAACACAAAACAAAGGATAGCTTCTGCAGCTGATGGGGGGGGGCATTTTTTTCTTATTTTAAGGACAGGATTATGCAGTATCCTTCTGCCTACCCCGAATTATCTCCTTAAAATACTCACATCTCAACTTGTCCAGAATCTTTCCACCGCACATGGTTGCCAACATGGCTTTTATGGAAAACACCGTCAACTTTCCGTGGCCCTCACTGTAAAAAAAACAAACTGCAGTTCAATCAATCAATCAATCATTTTATTTTTATGCTGCCATTCCAAAGCTAAAACCATCCTCAAGGCAGCTTGCAACCCAGACGATGCATGCTGTGGCAGGAGCAAGTCTATGATCCATTCATGCACAGCCACAACTTATTCAGCAGGCCAACACAAGAGCACCATTCAGAAAGTGTCCAAGAAGGAAAACTGCCCCACGTTTTCCTGGCTGGTCATGGGGTGGAACATCTTATGCAATGCGGGGGGGGGGGGGGAATGAGAGAGAGAGAGAGAGAGAGAGAGAGAGAGAGAGAGAGAGAGAGAGAGAGAGAGAGAGAGAGAGAGGCTTCCGTTAGCTGCGCCCAACAGAGGTTAGCGGAATAATGAGATGTGCTGAGTTGTTTTTGCCTGCACCCATGCTGTCAAACGGGATTCTATTGCCATAAAGGAAAGGGACATGCTTTTTAAACACTCCCAGCAGAACGAAGAAGCACAAAGGTCCTCAGTCGATTGACACGCCATTACCCTAAGAGGATGACAGCATGCTTGCAACCTGAGCAAGACAAGAGGCCTTCTCGTAAGAGAAGCCTCTTCTGCCCTGACTGGGCTACTTTGTACGCACAGGAAGGCTATAAAGGAAAAAGGACTCCGAAGGATGCTATCAGCCCCTAAGGCTCAAAATAATAAGTAAACAGATCCCATGATACGTCATTGTACTTCCATCGCGACACAACTTGGAGCTCCTCTGGTCTACAAAGTCTTCTGCCTCCCAACGGCAACTATAGAGGAGGAAGAGGGGCAGTTTCTACCTGAGAGGGCAGCGGCAGAAAGGCAGAGAGCTCCCAGTCGAAACACCAGCAGAGTCTTCCCTGCCAGTAAAACCCAGTTTTCCGTCTCTCTTGCCCAAGAGCGCACACTGTTCCAATACGCGCAGCAGAAAAACTTCAACAGCTGCCAGCCAGGGGAAATGAAGCAAAGCCTATCTTGGGGAGTTTTGGGCTCTCCTGCTCTTGGCTGGGATTCGAGGCTTACACATTGCTCCACAACAGCCTAAAACGGGGGATATGGAGGTTGATTACTGGAGATTCACAAGTGAAACTGGTGCTTCACCTTCATGTTCAGCCCTAAGGAAAGAGGCCAAAGGGACTAGGGAGGGGTGGGGCTGGTACCCACAATTGGGTACAACATGCTCTCCCCTGCAGTAGCACAGAACACGTAACTTGAGTGTGCAACTCCATGGGGAAATGTTAGCTTGAGCAGCCATTCCCATGCCCCCAGCAGCTTGTGTAAAGGCAGCTTTGTTTGCGAGGAAGGCTCCCTTAAGCCTCATGGAATTGGACTGCGTCTTTTTAAAAATGTCGCTTTTGAATCCACATATTCAGATGGAAAAAAATCCCATCAACCCTCTGTAACCTTTCAACTGGTCAGATTTCTTGACGTGCAGAATCCGAAACTGAGCAACACGATTTGAAATGTGTGCGTGCTGCAGAGTGACTCGAGTGTGAAAATGGCACTGGCCTTTTTCAGCTGCAGGGTCACATCCTCGCCCCCTGCTCACTTTGCAGCAGGAATGTTCGCTCCATTTTTAATTGCTGACTGTAAGAGAGAGGGCTTGCAGAGAGCAGCCCACTCTGCTTACTTCCACCAGATGGGAGAGCAGCAGCAAGTCTGGGAGTTTAAATCAGGAACAGGAAGGGTTAAGACGGGTCCAGGGCTCTGCAGAGTCCTGGTGGCTCAGCTCCAGGTTGGTAGCAGGGAAGCAGGGGAGGAGCTAGCTTCAGCAGGGGCTGGGAAGGAGGTAGACCGGCACCTCAGGAGCCTGGTTTGGGACCACGGAGGACCCATAGAGCAAGGAGGAGGGGCGTTTGGATGCCCAGTCTTAAAAGGGGGGTCAGAGCCCACGAGACGCCATTGTGGGCTTCTGCCCCATGCAGAGCAGATATGATTTGAGACATCTCACCACTGTATATAGCATGCACAATAAAACTATGAAAATCCAGAGGATGTGTGGAGTGCTTACTCGGGAGTAGCCAACACCCATCTGTGACAGCTGACAGAGCAGAGGACTAGAGCACGTGAGCTCACAAATCTGTCTTGATCTGCAGCCTGAAGGAACACTGAGACACCACAGGGGGATAAACCACCTTGCTCAAACAAGGGCTCTGAGGATGAAACACGGGTGTGATTCTCTGTCAAGGGCCGAAGCCTGCTCTGGCCCAGGGGTGCCCAAGGCCTCAGGCTCTGCCCCAGCCCACACAGTGGCTGCCTGGAAGCAACGCAGCCTGTTGGAGAGAGAATCCCCTGACCTGTCATATGCTGCTATCATGAAGTTGAGGAGAAGGCTGATGGATTGTTCCACGCTGATCTGGTGAGTAGAAGGAAGGCGTTTGTTCAGCTGGTAGTAGATGGAGGAAATGATGGTTTCTAATCGAGACACATTGATCTCCGTGTTGTGATCCAATGTGTTAAGGCCATTATCTCGGAAGGCTTCAATCATATTCCAGATATCCACAAGGTGAACTGGAAGGGAAAGGGAAAGACAAGTTTCACTCCTCATTGATGCAAGTTCACTTGCATTTTTATGAAGCATCCCTTCCATAAAACCCGGAACGTTTCCAGACATTTCCTTCTACAGGCACAGCTCATGTGGCTGGCTGGCTGGCTGGACGGCTATCCTATCTGTTAGGGATTCCTTAGTTGCAGTTTGTGCATTGCAGGGGGTTGGACTAGATGACCCCTTGGGTCCCTTCAACTCTTATGATTCTTTGTGCGTATTGCTAACTCTTCAGCCAACAGAGTCAAGCTGCTCTCTGCCAGCTTTCTCCAGGGGTTCTGCCAGAGCTGTCAAATAACAGCTGAGGTCCCACAATTGTCTGGCCATTTCTCTTCACAGTCTTAACTTGGTGCTGCAAGACTGAAATTCAGTTCACCTGGCCAATCTCTGTGGCTGACTGTCCAGGGTTGGGTGTAGGCTTGTGCTTGCCTTATCAGTCCCCAAGTGAAATGCCTGAAGGAAGAGGGGAAAGCCTGGCTGAGGAAAGAGGGGTGGGGGGGAGAAACTGCACCCCCTCCTTGACCCCAGCATTGAGGCAAGGTGAGTGTGACCACGTCCATATGTATATTCTGGCAGACTGAGGATGCATTGCATCAACTTTGGGGGATGCATTTTGGCTAGGAAACAGGATAGAAATACAATCAGGTGAGCGGCAGCCCTCCCCTCTTGGCCACACTAAACAAGGCCAGAGGTTGCAAATACAGCATCTTGTCTGGATTCAATAACTGGGTGTTGCTGCCTGCCTGCCTCCCCCAAACACATTTCCCTTGCTTGTTAAACCTAAAGCTAAGCCACAATTGCTTGTTTTCCCATTACCAGATGTCCCCATAGTGCTGTTTCCACAGATACAGCAGCCCCTGGTGGCAAAACACAAAGAGAGGCCCCTTGAGAACAGCCAGCCTTTCCTTATTCTAACAGAGAAGGGTGTAGAGGGTGGGGGGCTCTGTCACTCCACTGAACTCTGGTGACTGGAGAGAGAAGTGAGACAATCTCTAATGATCCACATGGAAGAGGACAGGGTTTTTCAGCTCCACTGGATCAAGGCCCCAACCCTTTATTTTTTACCCCAAATACGGCCATGCCACATGATCATAGAATCATAGAGTTGGAAGAGACCACAAGGGTCATCCAGTCCAACCCCCTGCCAAGCAGGAAACACCATCAAAGCATTCTTGACATATGCCTGTCAAGCCTCTGCTTAAAGACCTCCAAAGAAGAAGACTCCACCACACTCCTTGGTAGCAAATTCCACTGCCGAACAGCTCTTACTGTCAGGAAGTTCTTCCTAATGTTTAGGTGGAATCTTCTTTCTTGTAGTTTGAATCCATTGCTCCGTGTCCTCTTCTCTGGAGCAGCAGAAAACAACCTTTTCTCCCTCCTCTATATGACATCCTTTCATATATTTGAACATGGCTATCATATCACCCCTTAACCTTCTCTTCTCCAGGCTAAACATACCCAGCTCCCTAAGCCGTTCCTCATAAGGCATCGTTTCCAGGCCTTTGACCATTTTGGTTGCCCTCTTCTGGACACGTTCCAGCTTGTCAGTATCCTTCTTGAACTGTGGTGCCCAGAACTGGACACAGTACTCCAGGTGAGGTCTGACCAGAGCAGAATAGAGTGGTACTATTACTTCCCTAGATCTAGATGCTATACTCCTATTGATGCAGCCCAGAATTGCATTGGCTTTTTTAGCTGCTGCATCACACTGCTGACTCATGTCAAGTCTGTGGTCTACCAAGACTCCTAGATCCTTTTCACATGTACTGCTCTCAAGCCAGGTGTCACCCATCCTGTATTTGTGCTTTTCATTTTTTTTGCCCAAGTGTAGTACCTTACATTTCTCCTTGTTAAAATTCATCTTGTTTGCTTTGGCCCAGTTGTCTAATCTGTTAAGGTTGAGTGCCTTATGAGGAACGGCTTAGGGAGCTGGGTATGTTTAGCCTGGAGAAGAGAAGGTTAAGGGGTGATATGATAGCCATGTTCAAATATATGAAAGGATGTCATATGGAGGAAGGAGAAGGATTGTTTTCTGTTGCTCCAGAGAAGCGGACACGGAACAATGGATTAAAACTTCAAGAAAGAAGTCATCTTGCCATGACCCTTGCATTCTCTACGACGCGATTCCCTGCTTCTTTTTTATCGCTTAGGTGACTTCCAGAAGACACGTTGATTGAGCACTCATCCTGATTTGGTTACACGGCATCCTCTGCCTATTGAGCCAGTTGTTCTGATTCTTCTATGCTGAGCGATAGTTATTCTGCACTTTCTGGGAGGAGCAGGGGTTTGTTGCTCAGGCAGCCCAAACCCCCTTTAATTGTGTCACCTGGATTTCCCAGGGTGCCACTCCATCTCTCCCACAAAATACTGGCTGTCTGGAAGCGGCCTCCTCATTCTTCTCTGTGCCAAGTGACCCTGCCCAACAGACTCTTCCTGTGACATTTCCAAACTAACAAGAACATGCTCAGTGCCAGAGAGTCCAATTACACACAGAGAGCTTCCTCCCACCAGGCTGTTTCCTCCTCTCAACATCATTTCTAAGTCACACGGCCTTCTCCCTGCCTCTTGCACACACCCCTCTTTTGCACATTGCCCTGTAGTTTATGCGCAGCTACAACACTTTCCTGCCGCCTGGGCACTGCCCTTCACTCGGTCATTCAAGTTTTCTGTGGGTGATCTTCAAGCGTGTACTTCAAAGCACCGAAGGGTCCCTGGCCAGAAGAAAGCAAATCATGGGATCTTCCAGATAAAATTTAGTCTTTATGTGCCTCATGTGGATCAACAGGAACACACCAGCACATGACAACAAGGACATTGTGCAAAGGAGGTGGAGGCACAGAAAGCTTTTCCCAACTTGGCATTACCACTTTTAATTTTCTCTCTCTTTCCCCATACAATGCAAGGTTTGGGTTGATTTGCTGAGTCAGTGCAATACAAAGGCGTAAATCTTGACCTGAGCATTTATCTAAGGTGTTTCTACAGACAGTGGAACTTTTCACTTACGATTACATCTTTTTTGCACAAATCTCAGTTTGCAGGCAGTCCGATAGGTTGACAATCTGATGACGTCGAAGTTCTGAGCCCCTGTGAATTAGAAGCAAGAGAGTTCTTGTCTTATAGTGGGAAGAGGCCTTGGATCACACCCCACCACATAAACCATTTCCCAACTGCACTTTTGGCCTAGTTTTCAAGACAGCTGGTAATTCTGTGTCAAAACTATTAATTTCCTTCACTTCCTTTCTGAATCGTTTCCTGTGAAATAACTTAAAATGGCACAACAGTGAAAACACCAATAAAGCATATATAACACTACGTCATGTCCTATGTCAATCACCCACCCCCAGCCCCAATATTCCTCCAATCAGTGGATCACCATCTGTGGCGTTTTTGTTGGACTCCAAAAAGGTCTTGCCAAGTGTGCATTCTGGAGTTCTTGCCTGCTAAACATTACAGTATAACAATTCATACACTAAAAAATAAATAAAATGTTTTCCCAGGAACATTTAACTAACCTGTTTCTGTAATTGTCTTGAGGATGTTGATTAAATGATGCTTTTGTTCCCCTAATAAAGTTAATGCTTTACAAATAATCTATCAATATTTGAGCACTCAAATGTTCAACCCTTCTTGGAATCCTGTCCTTTAAGGCCCCACGACATCTTGGCAAACATCCTCAGAGCCTTGCCCCCCCCCTCCTCATTTTTGCAGCTGCCCTTGGCAATGCCAGCAGCCTCCCCCTAGATGGCATGTCCCCAAATATCTCAATGAAAATGGTCAAGGATGGAAACTGAGGCTCAAGCATGGAACAGGGAGCTGGATCCCCAAAAGCTGAGAGCTAAGGTAGACCCTCGTCCCCAGAATTCAACCGATGCTTCTTTAGGGTGTCATGGGATGTGAGATGATATGACCACTAGATGTTTAGTGAAAAAGTATTATTAAAATAATAAAAAACCCATGTTATTAAATATTCTGTTTTACCATTTCAAATAAACATTTTACAAACTTTAAAATATCCAGTGACTAACTTCTCTTTCCATGGTTCATTTAAACATGCTTTTAAAAGACTGCAGAACGTTATTTTTGTGAAGCTGTAAGCTAAAGCAGAGCTCTACTTACTCATTTCCACAAACAGCTGCCTCTTCTCTGCCATCGTTCTCCTCCTCTTTCCGCTCTCCTCAATCATCCTAAAGACACAAAGTGAGAGGTTCAGCCCCATGGACTTCTCTAGCTAAGCCAGCCTGTAGGGGGTTTGTGAAGTTTCCATATTAATCTGATCTAGAAAGTCACACAGGAAACAGTGAATAGAAACCACTAGGCAAAGCGAACTACGCAAATTACTTTGGTAGTTTGAGAGCTGGGGTGTATGCAGAGCGGGGGGGGGGGATGCTGCTTGTACAAGTGTTGGGGGGGTGGGAAAGAAGAGGGCAACTTTATTTTGCAAAATAGGCTGACATGAGTGAGATGGTTGCTTTTGCTTTAGGAAATAAAAACGACGCTAAAAAATTCTGCCACCTCCATTTTGCAAACAGCACCGACTTAGAAACAGGCAGCTCTCCACTGTGGCTCCTTCTCCAGCCTTGTGTCTGAGTAATACTGATGTTAGCCCTCCACGTCAGCCACCAGGAAAGCTACTGGGACGACAGCATTTTTGCAGTTATTTGCAAGATCTACATTGAAAGTGCCGGTGGTTTCAATGGGAGCAGGTGTGCAGCTCCTCTCGCACTGCCTTGGAGGAGCAGAACCTTTTCTTTCCAAACAACTTTATGGCATAAAACCCAGGAGTTGAATTCCTATTTTCATGGAAAGAATGTTTTTGCAAAACAAAACAAAAAAAATCTATGTACCGTGTTTCTCATATTATAAGTCATGTCTTATAATCTTTTTTCTCAAGAAAATAAGCCTATGGCTTATTTTCGGGGGGTGTCTTATTATTTTTTTAAAAAAATTACAGTATGGTACCTCCCCTGTCCGGCGCCCGGAACTGGCTGCTGCTGCGCTGCTGGGCGCGTTGTCGGCACTTCAGCAGGGCACGCTGCTGGGTCCCGCCGGGTCGGGGCTTCACGCGGCGCGCGCTGAGGCTCTTGCCGGATCCCGGCTCGGAGCAGCGCGCGCTGCGGCTCTTGCTGCGTCCCGCCGCCGGGTTGGGGCTTGGAGCAGCGCCAGCGCCAAGCGCCAACCCAGCGGCGGGACCGGCGGGACCTGCAGCGCGCACGACAGGAAGAGGAGGGACCAGCGAGTGGCAGCCGCGGCGGCCAATGAAGGCTCGGCCGGGTGTTTTTTGTCGTTGTAGCTGCGTCCCGCTGCGTCCCTCCTCTTCCTGTCGCGGCTCGGCGCCCGGAACTGGCTGCTGCTGCTGCGCGCGTTGTCGGCGCTTCAGCAGGGCACGCTGCTGGGTCCCGCCGGGTCGGAGCTCCACGCGGCGCGCGCTGAGGCTCTTGCCGGGTCTCGCCGCCGGGTCGGGGCTTGGAGCAGCACGCACTGCGGCTCTTGCCAGTCCCGCCGCCGGGTCAGCGCTTGGCGCGGTGCATGCTGCTGGACATTTTGGAGGGGCAGCAGCAGCCGGTTCCGGGCGCTGACAGGCATCTTCCTCTTCCATGGCGCCATCCAGACCTGCTCCCACCACTACGGCTTATTTTTGGGGTATGTCTTATATTTCTTCAACTCAGGAAAATCCTGCCATGGCTTATTTTGTAGGGATGACTTAAAATATGAGAAACACGGTACCTATGGCCTGCTTGCCCTCTCCCACTGATTTCACCGCTCAGTCAGTTCTCTGAAAGACGACTATTCGCAGGACCAGTGGAGCCGTGCGATGCTCCTTAGATATGGCAAAGAAGAACGAGCCTTGCCTTTTCTGTCCTGTTGCCTTTCACAGAAGTCCTGGTATTCTAAACAATAGGAGCACTAGCTTAAATGTGTTCTAACATATGCCAAGAGTTTTTGGAATGCTTTATTTAAAAAGATAGTGCAAATTCTTTCCTTGTTATTTTTCTGATGTAAGAAATCAGATGGGAAAAAGTGAGGTGCACGTCAAAATGGAAATGTAAGGTCGAAGTAGTAGTACAGGAAGGGGCTGACAGAAGCGTGCCCTATGACTTCTACCTCGGAAAGCAGGATTAGCTGAAATAATTCAAAAAGTTTAAAAGTCACATGCCTGGGTAGCCTTATTGATGATCCCAGGGAGGCATCATAGTTTACTGGGGCAGGGGTGCCACACCAAGGAGCCGCTCTCTTGGCCAATACTACAGGACCTATTTTAACAGGTTTCGCTCTTCTTGGAGCTCATCAGCTGTAGGTAACGGCCTATTTTGCAATACTTTCTCAACGGGGATGTGATGATCGGATGGTCAGGAACACGGAGCACCATTTGGCTCCAAGCCCACCTTCCAAGGACACAATGTATTACAACATGCATTATTTTTGAAATTTGAGGTAGCTGTTGTCCAACATTTGATGTGCAAAAATTAAAAAAAAATCAGCTGGCCAGATTCCTGGCCAGGAGTAGGCGGAAACAGCTGCCTGGCTACATATGTCACTGGTTTTTCCCTGAGACTCTTAGTGGCAGGTATGAGCTCCTTTTGAGTAAGAACTCAGGGACCAGGTCATCAGCCTCTAACACAGCTTTAGCATGTGATATAAGATAGCAATGTAAGCATCATTAAATTCAACAGGAATTCCTCTCTCTCTATCTCTCTCTCTATACAGTATACCGTATCTGCAGTCTTTCTTTCTTTCTTTCTTTCTTTCTTTCTTTCTTTCTTTCTTTCTTTCTTTCTTTCTTTTAGTTGCCCTTACTAGCCCAAAATCCTCAGTTATTTGAATGCAATCTACAATACTAGGCAATTACAATTCTAGATACACTTAAACACTTTTTTTGCTTTAGATTCCTTGGCCTTCTACAGCAGGCATCCCCAAACTGCGGCCCTCCAGAGTTTCGGCCTACAACTCCCATGATCCCTAGCTAAGAGGACCAGTGGTCAGGGATGATGGGAATTGTAGTCCAAAACATCTGGAGGGACGAAGTTTGGGGATGCCTGTTCTACAGCATGTGAAATAAACTTCATTGGGAGCATATATCCCCACTATTATAATTTTCTCCCCACCCCATGATTTTTAATTTTAAGTATCACTATTCTTCCATTCAGGTCTTTTTGTTCTCCTAAGTCAGGGCGAAAGAAATTCTTTTGGCCAATAGGCCAAATCTTAATCTCTTCAACCTCTTAGTGATATCAGGAGATACTTAGCACTTGGAGGCCTCAGTGGTCAGGATTTCAAAGGGCAGGTTTGAAGGAGATCCATGGAGGTTGTTGGAAAGCCCTGTGCTGTGCTTTGAAGACCCAACAACCAAGCCTGCAAAGCGTAGCACTGGGAGGGAAAGGAGGCTTCCATTCAATGGAAACTGTGTCCCCTTCCTTGAGCAAGGCATGCTCCTACCACCAACAAACGGGGCTGGGGGGGGGCTGGGGGGGGATCATGCCTTGCTCCAGAAAAGAAACAATCAGGAGCTCACTTGAAGCTCTTGATTTCCCTTTGAAGCCCAGCCCTTACATTTGATGTCAGGTCTACTGTCAAGTGTAGGGCAGGCAGGTGTGGCTTCCTGGAGATGACTTGGTGAGCCAAATGGGGAGACCTGGCCTGCAGGCATGAGGTTCTCCTCCGCTGGTCCTAAGGCCATGCAGGGTGGGGTAACCAGAAGGACAAAAACAGAGCCTGAGATGGTAGTCTTTTCATGGATGTATTGTCCAATGTGATAGGAGTCCAAAAGAGCATTGTGCAGAGTTCAAAACTTTAATAAGACTTTGCCATCTCCTCTTCCTCACTGCAGTCACTTGTGTCCTTGGCAAAAGCCCCTCCCAAGGATTAGGAGGATCTCCAGGAAAGGTGTGGGACATGGCCTGGAGGCTGCAGATGAACACTGAAGGAGAGAGATGCCTCTGGCTCAAAAGGAAGCATATTCTACTCACACAAGCACCTTTCGAATCCATGCCAATGTTGAGCTCAGGAATATCCAGATTCCTGACACAGGTAGGTAGCCGTGTTGGTCTGACGTAGTCGAAACAAAATTCCTTCCAGTAGTAGCACCTTAGAGACCAACTAAGTTTGTCATTGGTATGAGCTCATACCAATGACAAACTTAGTTGGTCTCTAAGGTGCTATTGGAAGAAAAAAAAATTTTTTATTTTTTTATTTTGTTCGGATTCCTGATAGTCCTTGATGCACTGATCTGTCAGGCTGGATGCAGCCCTCAGGTTCCCCCCACCACACAAGAGAGGAAAGTGTCCATGCATTTATACCCTGACTTTCAACATTTACAGGGCAATTTACAGATGGATGTATTTTTGCCCACTGTAGTAAACTTCCTTTGCTGGTATTGGAAATGAAAGATAATTAATGAGTACATTTGTAATTGTTGTTTGAATAAAAGTGAGGCACTTACACTTTTTAATTCCATATATGTATACAGTGGTACCTCGCAAGACAAAATTAATTCATTCTGCGAGTTGTTTCGTATAGCGAAAATTTCGTCTTGCAAAGCATGGTTTACCATTTACCCGGTCTACCCATTTAATTAATGCGTTCCTATTTGTCTTGTGAAGCGCGGCCATAGGAAACTTCGTCTTGCGAGACGCCTCGCGCAACGCAAAATGAATGGCTTAGTTGCCGAACAAATCAGCTCCTGAACGTTACAAACCCAGAAGTAAGTGTTGCGGTTTGTGAACATTTTTCTGAAGCCGGATGTCCGGTGAGGTTTCCGCTTGAGTACAGGAAGCTCCTGCAGCCAATCGGAAGCTGTGCCTTGGTTTTTGAATGGTTTTGGGAGTCGAACAGACTCCAGGAACAGATTATGGTAAGTTCGAGAACCAAGGTAGCACTGTACTATGCTGGACATTTAGCACTAAACTTGCACTCAGCATGTAACTATGGCTCCTGTTCATCTTATCTAGGACAAAGCAGAAGGGAGCAAATAATAATAATAATATTTATACCCCGCCCTTCTGGCTGGGTTTCCCCACAGAGCTCACTTTTTGTGCACGATTTTGAGCCTGTTGTGTAGGCTGTGGAATCTTAATTACACCTTCTGAGCTTACAGAACATTTAGCTATGTCACGACCAAACTCTTCAAGAGATAAATTCTACAGTGTAACCCCTGCTCCGAGTACACAACTGCCATCTATTCTCCTACACAACCTGTAGGATGTGAGCAGCACATTAGCTGACACCACTACGACTCAGTTTTTCAAAAATACTATGGTATAATTTTCTTCCCACAAGGGCAAACCTCTCCTAGTCCAATTACAATTCACAGTGGACGGAACGTGAGATTCTACTTTTAGGTTACATTTGCGTATGCTGTTGCTCTGGAGACCTTCCTTGAAAAAGCTTGCGAACAAAAGGTAGAGCAACAGGGACTCTGCCCCTGCTTGCTCCACTAGGCAAGCCAGCCACTCCCCCTTGCCAACTCCCCACCCTTTACAACTCACCCCAATCCTCACTGTCTCCCCACAACTCTTGCCACCCCCCATTCTGCCCATCCCCCACGCTGAAGGAAGAAGGTGGCCACATGAATGGCATACATTCTTACGTACCCATCTTTGTTTTTCATTTTTATCAAATCTGCATACCACCCTTCATCCCAGGATCATGAGGCAATTAACAGCATAAAAATGCAGAATGAGAATACAACATATACAGTATAATAAAACAAGAGCAAAAACAAACTAATAAGACTTGTGCCACCTTTTCATATACAGAGCTGGGGCAAGGCATCCTAACTTCACTGCTTTTCACTTCTTTTCAGGCAATGGCACTGTTTCAGTCCTGCATCAAGTGTGCCATAGAGCTGCACGGGAATAGATCATGGCTTATTCTTTCAGCACAACAGAATTCACATGGGCAGCTGCTAACTCTTCCAGAGATAGCAAAGTCTGAACCAAAGGCATCAACGTGGGTATGTTTAGCAAGAGGGATTCTCTCATTATGGAACTGAGATCTCAAATAAGGCCACCCAATCCTCTAATCCAGGGTATCCAACATGGCAACCACCAGATGCTTTGGACTACAACTCCCAGCATCCCTGACCACTGGCCATGCAGAGTGGGACTAACAGGGACTGAAGTCCAACATATCTGGAAAGTGGCTCTGCTAGCTCCAATGGATCTTCTTGACAATGGAGAGTTACCGGTACTTGTCCTAGCTGGGTTCAAGAGTCTCCAATATCGCTATCCTAAACTTGTCCCTCTCAAGCCAAAGAGGCATTTCAGTCACTTTGGTCCATGGCATGAACTTCTATGGCCATTAGACTGCAAAATAACACCTGAGTGGGATGATATTCTCTACCTGAGGCCATGCATTCTGCTGAAGTAACTCCAAAAAGAAGATGCAGGAAATCCAACAGTTACAAGTTCCCCACCCCCAAATCTGTTATTACGCCAAAGACTTCACTCTCTCCTGGGTAAGAGACTAGTCCAGCAATTCCTCATACAGCTTGATGAAGATTTACTGTATTCACGTGAATCTACTGCGCACCCAATTTTCAAAACCTTGAAACCAATAAAGTATTTGCTGGTGAAACCTAATGCATACCCTAATTTTGGTGATGTAATTTGGCCAAAAAAGGTGACTTTCGAGTAAATACGGTACAACAAAAAGCTGATCAAGTCACAGCTGCCTTTTGGAGCACAACACTTCCTTTTCCTAAGAGCAATATTCATTTCAGTCTGGCAAGTTTTGCCCACAGCAATCATTTGACTTAGTCTGTGTAGCCTTTCCTTGCAGTTTGCAAAAAAAAAAAAAAAAAAGGCTTTTGATTCCCCTAAACGGCAGGCCATAACAACTTAAGGAAAGCAACTAGGTGGTTTTAATGCAGGAGGGATCAAGGCAGAAGACAGCAGAATCAAGGCAAGGAGCGACTGCGGAATAAGTCGCAGGTAGAGTGAAACTGCAGGATCAATGACATGGCATGCATGTTCTGCTGGCGGAAAGCATGGGCTGCTATCGAGAAGTAGGACGGTGGAGAGCACAGATCCACTTAAACCAAGTTTGTTGGGAAGGACTAGGGAACAACCCCAAAGCACAAGTCAACAAGAGGGAAAGGGTCACATTTTCTAAAAAATACAGTGGGGGGGGAGTATTTGTTCCCCTGCTAAATTCGCCCGTTTGCCCTCTGACAAAGAAATGACCAGTCCATAATTTTAATGGTAGGTTTATTGTAGCTGTGAGAGACAGAATAACAACAGGAAAACCGCCAGAAGACAAAAGTCAGAGATTGATGTGCATTATAATGAATGAAATAAGTATTTGATCCCTTTGCAAAAGATGACTTACTGGTAGTACTTGGTGGCAAAACCCTTGTTGGCAATTACAGAGGTCAGATGTTTTTTGTAAGTTGCCACCAGGTTTGCACACATCTCAGGAGGTATTTTGTCCCACTCCTCTTTGCAAATCCTCCCCAAGTCAGTAAGATTTTGAGGCTGATGTGTAGCTACTTGAACCTTCAGCTCCCTCCACAGATTTTCAATGGGATTAAGACAGGCATCCCCAAACTTCGGCCCTCCAGATGTTTTGGGCTACAATTCCCATCTTCCCCGACCACTGGTCTTGTTAGCTAGGGATCATGGGAGTTGTAGGCCAAAACATCTGGAGGGCCGCAGTTTGGGGAAGCCTGGATTAAGGTCTGAAGACTGGCTAGGCCACTCCAGGACCTTAATGTGCTTCTTCTTGAGCCACTCCTCTGTTGCCTTAGCCGTGTGTTTTGGGTCATTGTCATGCTGACCCATCCTCGACTCATTTTCAATGCCCTGGCTGAGGGAAAGAGGTGCTCACCTAAGATTTGATGATACATGGTCCAATCCATCGTCCCTTTGATGCGGTGAAGGTGTCCTGTCCCCTTAGCAGAAAAACACCCCCAAAGCATAATATGTCCCCCTCCGTGTTTGACTGTGGGGATGGTGTTCTTGGGGCCATAGGCAGCATTCCTCCTCCTCCAAACACAGCGAGTTGAGTTGATGCCAAAGAGCTCGATTTTGGTCTCATCTGACCACAACACTTTCATCCAGTTCTCCTCTGGGTCATTCAGATGTGCATTGGCAAACTGCAGACGGGCCTGTACATGTGCTGTCTTGAGCAAGGGGACTTTGCGGGTGCTGCAAGATCTCAGTCCTTCAAGGCGTAGTGTGTTACCAACTGTTTTCATGGCGACTATGGTCCCAGCTGCCCTGAGATCATTGACATGTTCCCTCCATGTAGTTCTGGGCTGCTTCATCACCGTTCTCCTGATCATTGCAACTCCACGAGATGAGATCTTGCATGGAGCCCCAGACCGAGGGAGGTTGACAGTTATTTTGTGTTTCTTCCATTTGTGAATTATTGCACCAACTGTTGTCACCTTCTCACCAAGCTGCTTAGCAATAGTCTTGTAGCCCAGTCCAGCCTTGTGCAGGTCTATAATCTTGTCCCTGACATCCTTGGACAGCTCTTTGGTCTTGGTCATGGTGGCTACTTTGGAATCTGCTGGATTGATTGCTTTTCTCGACAGGTGTCTTTTGTACAGGTACTGTACAGAGCTGAGATTACAGGTAAGACCCTCTCCCTTACAGCAGGTGCTTCTAATCTCAGCTTGTTACATACAGTGAAGATACCAGGCAGCCTGATATCTGGCTGGTTGATAGGGGGATTGTCACAGGGGCGGTAGCGGCTACTCTAGAGTAACGACTCCTCACAACGTTGCCTTTTCATGCTTTTATTGTGTGAAAGCTATTTACAGTGCAGAGTCAGTCTTATGTACATGTTGTCAGTCTGGATCAGAACCTCCGAATGGACATTCCCGCGTTTTCCTCTAACAAAGTAGCCTGGGAACATTGAATCTCCGCCCCCGTCGCTTTTTGCGCAATTCCGGGGTTGGCGGGAGCGGTCTTCTGGTTGCACTTTCCCTGCTTCCCATTTCCTCTCCCGAGCGGAGCAGTGTCTCTGCTACCCTACCTGAGCCATGCCCTCTACTTCCTGATTCCCCGCTGGAGACATCCCCCTCCCCGCTCCCACTGCCGCTGGGAGAAGAGCTTGTGCTTAAGATGGGAGGAGGCTGTCTGTAGCTGCTCTCCCTCACAGGGATCAAATACTTATTTCACTCATTATAATGCACATCAATCTCTGACTTTTGTCTTCTGGGTTTCTGGGGGTTTCCCTGTTGTTATTCTGTCTCTCACAACTACAATAAACCTACCATTAAAATTATGGACTGGTCATTTCTTCATCAGAGGGCAAACGGGCAAATTTAGCAGGGCATCAAATACTCCCCCCCTCACTGTAATTGATCTGAATTGCCTCCAGCTCTGAAACTTATTACAATGCAATACTGGAAATGACTTTTTAAAATTTAAGTGGGGAGGTGAAGAAGAAGAGATCACGTGTTGCAGTTCAAGCCTGGTCAAAGGCAAACTTTTAAATAAGCTGCCTGGAAGCTTTTTCTGGTTTTGCAGGCACCGTGCAAAATATGCTCCGTGCAGCACAGCTGCTGCTTCCACAACAGCACTTGACAAACTGCACCTGCCTTCTTCTCATGCAAGACTGTGTCGCCATTGCATTTCCAGCAACAGCTTCTCTCCTCCTCCTCCTCTCCCCCCTTCAGTAAAAGAAAACCCCCACGTAGCAATGCAGGCAGTTGCTGTTTATGAATAACATCGAACTGTATGCTGAGAGAACATTAGCTCTGAAAGGAAAACTCTGTTTATCTCACCCCAGTTCTGCAGTAGAACAGATGGAGGCAGCCGCAAACAGAAAGCGCCAAATCCTCTGGGCACACACCTCCCCGCCCCCGCCCCCCAATTCCTGGACCCATGGAAAAAAGCAGCACGAACCAGAAGACCTGGCTGCTTGTTTTCAACTTGTGTGTGAATTCTACTAACCCATAACTCTCCACGCACCTTTACCTAGCACAGAACCACTTTCCTCCCTCCCTCTGCCCAGCCTTTGCATCAAGACACTCAAGCCTGCAAGGGCAGCGAGGATGATGAGAAGGAGCAAGGGAGGCCCCTGAGCTCTACAGAGCTCCATCTCCCTGAAAAAGAGCCTGTCAGAAGGGCCCTTGAGGAGCAGCCCTGGCATCTGGTATCATTCAGATGTTTTAGACTGTGGTTATTGGGTTGTTTTGGTCTTGTGAGCCATTTTGAGTGCTTCTCTCTGGTTTTAACACAGAAAATAAGTTTTACAGATAAAATTAATTAAAAAAAACTCCTTCTCCACCTTGTCTCCTTTGCTTTCCAAATATCAGAAGGCTCAGGAAGTGTGCAGTGTTCATCAACAGAACCTCACATACGGTCTCTCCACCCAACCCATTCTTCCTCAAGTGATTTTCAACAGTGACCATCCCACCTGGTCAGCATCTCGTCTGATCAAAAGGGGCTCTTTTTATGGGTGGTCTGGAGAGTGGTCTCAGAAGGGCAACCTGTTTGAGGCTTGGGAGAGTAGTTAGCCACAATGTGTGGCTAGCATAGAGTGAGAATCTGGCCACCATCCTGACGCACCCAACTGCAGAGGCCAGCTGCCCACCATATCTTCAGCTTCTGGCGATTGGAAGAACGTAAGTGGCGAGTTCCTATTCCATTTTCTGTACGTTGTTTTATATACGTATGGAATCTATATTAAACCTACTCTAACCTTTATAATCTAGCATTTCACAGCAGTTTGCTCACAACTTCCGATCACTACTGCTTCCATATTCTTTTCCTTCTCAAGTGTGTTCTTTGGGAGACAGAACCAGCAATACAAGGCGGCTAGAAAAAACTGCCTTAGTACCAAGACACCAATCTCTGAGACTGGCTCCTAAGAAGTTCAAGATGTTTTTCCAGCCTGAGCAGCTTGATGCAGGGCCTTAAATGTGATCAAAGATTGCCTCAACATCACACAAGAGCTTAAACTTTCCCCCTATGAGTTGCCATTAAGCTAATTCTAGGAGGCACACAGCCTTAGGATGACGTACCCTTAACCTTTCAGCATGATGAAACGCACTATTCATTCCCACGCTTTCACAATCCATGCCAGTGTATAGCCAAGACAATGCTTCCCATTGCACTTGAGTATGGCTTTGCCAAATACATTTCAAACATCTAAATGTCAGTCCTTTGCCCTTCCTGAAGCCATCCTCCCAAGTTGTATATGTGAAAGCTTCAAGCAGTTCTTCAGACCCTAAAGAGTGATCCCTCTTACATTAAAACATCAAATAAAACAACCCAGAATAAAATATTACACAAAAAGGCAAATATAAACAACATAACAGAAAACTAAAATATACAGTGGTACCAACTGTTCGTGAAAATAAGGGAGGACAAAATAAAAGATGGAAACAACAGAACTGGACTAAGGAAAAGCTTTAGACTTTAAAGCAAAAACATGTGTATGCAATTAAAATACAATTACAAGGGCTGCCATGCCATCCTATGAACACTGTCTTAAAACATTAATAAATAACAACAACAATAATCAGGATGGAACAGATGCTATTGTTTCTACATGGTCAATTGAACTTGCTCTCTTGAAAAAGCCTATTTATTATTTAGCAGAAAGGCCAAGCACTTGAGTCCACGTGACATTTGGGCTTCCTCTTCCCTGGCGATGTGGGATTTTCAGGGGGGGAAATAACTGGAGAATTTCTCTGTGCCAATTAGGGTAATTTTTGGGTGCCCCGAGCATAATCTGGTTTAACATGTTTCTTTTACTTTGAAACCACCGCACTTGCCAAATACCATTGCTCCTAATGAACTAATTAAATGAAAAGTTTTCCACAGAAAACAAAGCAAAGGAAAAGAAATTCCTTCCACATCCCTGCTGCCTATGGTAATAAACCATTTGCACAAAGCAGCAAGGTCAATTTATACCATTTGCAGTACTGGAAATCCATATCTGGGAAGAGTTACACAATCTGACCAGATCATCTTCGAATGCTCAGGATAGCCATTCATGCGAAATCAGCTCCCTTCACAGAAACCCACTTAAACGCATATTCTAGGCTCAGATTCAGCAACGTCTCATCCTCTATCAATCAAGACAACCAGCTCAGGAATAGGATGGAAGTTCATGTGCCTTGTCTTAAGCGGCATCTGGAGAAGGGCTGTGGGAACTAACTCAAGCAGTAGCTGGGAGGGAGGAATTGAAGGTGTCTGAAGCTTGATCAGCACATGGATGGGGTGTAAGGCAGCGTGGGCTTGCTGGAGGGGGAAGGGACCCCTCTCTGCTGCAGGTTGCTTTACTGACTCCTGCACATAGTTAACTAGCTATTATCAATGGCCCCTTAGGTCACAACGCTGAAGCATCAGCGGAAACTACAACAGGAAGAGTCCAGATGCCAACAGTGAGATTTGACTTGTAGGAGCCTCACCTCCTCTTGGCTCTCTGGACTCCCACAAATCACAAGTCTTGCATACCTCAGCTGCCTCCCAGTTCCCACAGCCCGCAGCCATCATGGCCTCAGTTCAAGGGTGAAGGGAATGGAGCCCCACAACATCTGGAGACCCTAGTGTGCCAGGAAGATGGAGGAATTTCCCCCCTTTTCTCCCTCCAATATTCCACTGTTAAGATTCTTGCTATTCAGGAAACTGCCTCTTTCCCTCTCTTACCTTATACAGGTGACCCTTGACCCTGGTGTTTCTTCAGAGCCCCCCTGCCTCCCCTCAAGTTTTGTTGCCCACCTACCTTTTTCAAAGGAAGGTCCTCTGCTCTACTGCCTAGTCTGCAACTTTTTCTCAGCCCTCTTGCTTCTGGCCTCCCTGTAGTCCCTTAGGCTTTAAGGCACCACAGACATATAAGGGTTGACAGGATCTCAAAGGTCATCCAACCCAAACTCCCTCTAATTCAGGAAATTCACAAATGCAGCATCACAATCAGTGTTCAAAATTAGCTGCCGGCCACTTGCGACCAAGTGAAGATGCCTGGGTGCCAGGATAGCACCTGACATCCCCACCATCTGGAGGTGCATGTCTGGGGGTCCTTGGATCTTGACACACACTAGTACCTCACACACTAATACTTCATCCTGTAGTATTCTATTCATTATACTTCATCTGCACAATAAGAATGTTTCTGTGCAGCCTAAGCAGGAGCAGTGGACGATGTTATAGCTAATTATTGTAGCTTGTCTTCACTTATCCCACCCCACTGCCCTGCTCACAGCTGTGAAGAATATTCTTACGCTATGAATGGTCTGTGTTACCATCAAGAAAAAGAGGTAGGAATAGGCCAGTAAATATGAGGACTGTCCCTGGACCAAGTCAATTTTCTTCTTTAAGTTCTCAGGTGTTAACCTAGCTCATGGTTGTCATCTGAACTAGCCATGTGTTTAGCTGGCAATCAATCACAGTCAGTCCAAGAAAAAGAAGACTTTGGAGCCATTTTACCCCAAAATGGCAACGAGACATTCCATTTTGGCAACTGCAACCTTCGTTTAAGAGTCTGTCTCAACAGTGCACATCCACTCCAGGGTTGCATCCATCCAGGGTTGCTTTTCAGTGAAAAGAGGAGCCCCGGGGCTCCATTTCATCCATCTCCATGCAAGGTACCCTTTGTCCCCTGATGCAGTGCCTTTCCCCAAAGGCAGCAGAAGCTAGCCAGCCAGCCAGCTAGGCACAGTGCTGTCCCTCAGCAACTGGTGCTGATTCACCCAGGTAAAGAACCCTGGAATTCAGCCCGGGCTCAATGCTGTACTACCGGTTCGCGGGGCTTCAACTGGGCCTTGAACTCTGCAGCCCAGCCTGCAGTGCCTGCCAGGAGAAACCCTCAAAACCAGGCAAAGCTGCTGCTAAGTTACAGGGAGGACGACCATCTGCAGGAGGCAAGCTCTTCCATGGCTTGGAGACCTTGCTGGCCCACAAGGCTTTCCTGCCACTCATGTGGAGTCACAGATAATGCCCGATCTTCCATTTCCTAGTCACCTGCACACCCCCCCCCCACTTAGACGAAAGATGCAACTATTGGGGGCGGAGAGGGGGGCGGGGATCTGCCTGGCTTGGGTACCATAGGAAGGACCAGCGACAACCCGAGAGCCTCGTGGCCCCTTAAAGCAGGCATAGGAAAACTGGGCCCGCCAGATGTTTTGGGACTACAACTCCCACCATCCCTGACCCCTGATCCTGTTAGCTAGGGATGATGGGAGTTGTAGTCCCCAAACATTTGGAGGGCCGAGATTGCTTATGCCTGCCTTGAAGACTAAGAAACGTATCGTGGCGCCCAGAAGACCCGCTCAGCGCCCTCCCCCCGGCTGCTGCCCACCTCTCCCTCTCCTCCGAGAAGCCGGGCAGCCGCTCGGGCCTGCCGCTCCCGGCCCTCGCAGGAAAGACCTGCTGCGATCCGCAGTGGAGGCGCCCAAGGGGGTGGGGGATGGGGAGGGGAACCCTCCCGAGGTGGGGGGGGGGGGAGAAGAAAAGGATTCCCTTGGGCCGACCCCCAACCGAAGGAGGCGCCCTGCCTCGCGGGGCTGTTGTCGGGGCGGTGAGAAGCGCAGGCTAGGAGCAGAGGCGCCCAGGGAAAGTCGTCCCAGGCCAGTTCCCGCCACAGCGTGACCAAGGAGGGCGCCGAGGGGACCGCGACCCCTCCCCCCATTTCCCGCGGGGGTCTCGCGGGGCCTGCGCCGCCCGCCCGTTTCCTGAGGGAGCGAAGAGGCTCCTCGCCGCCCGCGACCACTTACTTCTCCGCCGCGCTCGTCTCCCCGCGGTGGCGGCTCCTCCTCCTCCTGCTGCCGCTCCCGCTCGCCGGGCTCCTCGCTCGGCTTCCCCTCAGGCAGCGGCTCCGAGAGGCTCGCGCCCGAGGCACGACGCGGCGGCCCCCCTCCAACCCGCGCTCGGCACCCGGCGCCCGCCTCCTGGCAGCGGGCCGACCAATCCGGGCGGAGGCCACGGAGAGGGCGGGGAGAGCCGTCCCCGCCGCCCAACCCGCGAGGCGTCCTCGGCCGCCCGCCGCCGAGGGCGTCACCAATGGGGAGGCGAGCACCCGGCCGGGGAGCCACGCCCTCCCCCGGCGCCGGCCACGGCAGGCGGGAGCCAATCCGAAGGCGTGAGGGGAGGGCCGAAGGGCTGCGCTCCCTCCTCCTCCTCCCCACCTCACAGCCGCACAACCTCCCAAGGGCGAGCGGGGGCGCATGCGCGCGCAGCTGCCTAGCCACCGCTTCACGCGCTGCCTTTTTCAGGATCCCCTTCCTGCGCAGGCGCAGCTGGCGCCCGGACCCCGTTGCCGTGGTGACGGGAAGCGACTGCATCCCCGTCCCAGTCCGCCCTGGGCTCACTCTCGGCTGCTGCAGAGCGCATGCGCAAAAGTCTGTGCCGCAGGACCGAAGGCCCCTCCACACCACGTGACGAGCTCCCTGCATGCAGAAAGCTAGCACGTCAGGGAAAAGGGGCCCATCCAAGAATTCTGGGAAGTGTAGTTCATCGCTTAAGCAGGGCTTCCATGCCCAGCATTCTTTTAAAAACTACTGCCACAGCTGGATGGAGCACAGCCTGAGCTGCTCATTCCGAGGGAACAGAGTATCTCCTTTAATTCCCAGCTTGCAGACCGCCCCGAGGTGTATGGGGCTGGAAATTCATTCCAGTAGCACCTTAGAGACCAACTAAGTTTGTTATCTTCAGATTGGTATCTGAAGAAGTGTGCATGCACACAAAAACTCATACCAATAACAAACTTAGTTGGTCTCTAAGGTGCTACTGGAAGGATTTTTTTTTATTTTGTTCCCATTATACTTGCCGTTGAAACGATCGTAATTTAATTCATGGTATTTAATTTCTACTTCCCCTTTTCTCCAGGGAGCTCGGGGTGGTGTGCCTGGTTTGCCCCCTCATTTAATCCCCACAACAACCCTGTGGGGTAGGTTCTCGCGTGGCCTGAGGCTCTAGCCACTGGCAAGCAAGTGCTTCTGATTACATTAAGCATCAGCTTTTTGTACTTTAAAGTACTGCAGGGCTCAATGAACCATTTCTTGAAGGACACTCCAGAGTATAGACTCCCAGCAACCGGTGTGTGTGTGTGTGTGAGAGAGAGAGATGCTCTTGTTTAACTTGTCTGAAATTTCCCCCTGGGGTAGGGGCAGCCCACTTCCTTCCAATGCCTAATATTGCCTTTATCAGAGGAAAACTGATTCTATTGCCTACCTGAAGAGCTGCAGGAGCCCAGAGGTGTTCTGCTGACAGAGATTCTTCCAGGAATGCGGGGATGCCTTGGACTCTCAGCTTTCTAGGTCATGCAGAAGTACCTATGCTGAAGAATGCTGATGTTGCCCCTGGTCTTACATGAAAAAATGATGATTGGGGTGTAGGGAGATTAACCCAAGACGGGAGAGAGGCTGCAAGGGGAAGTGGAGCTGAAAGGAACACAGCAATAAAGTTTCGTTGCAATATTTCAACATCATCTTCCAACGATACGTTGGACTCCGGCTACTCTCGTCCTGTATAAATTTTGCCATTTCCTCTTTGTAACTTTATGAAGAGCGGAGAGAATACATTTTGTATCTTGAAGGCATGCATTCTTAGAATCATAGAATCATAGAGTTGGAAGAGACCACAAGGGTCATCCAGTCCAACCCCCTGCCAAGCAGGAAACACCATCAAAGCATTCTTGACATATGCCTGTCAAGCCTCTGCTTAAAGACCTCCAAAGAAGGAGACTCCACCACACTCCTTGGTAGCAAATTCCACTGCCAAACAGCTTACTGTCAGGAAGTTCTTCCTAATGTTTAGGTGGAATCTTCTTTCTTGTAGTTTGAATCCATTGCTCCGTGTCCGCTTCTCTGGAGCAGCAGAAAACAACCTTTCTCCCTCCTCTATATGACATCCTTTGATATATTTGAACATGGCTATCATATCACCCCTTAACCTTCTCTTCTCCAGGCTAAACATACCCAGCTCCCTAAGCCGTTCCTCATAAGGCATCATTTCCAGGCCTTTGACCATTTTGGTTGCCCTCTTCTGGACACGTTCCAGCTTGTCAGTATCCTTCTTGAACTGTGGTGCCCAGAACTGGACACAGTACTCCAGGTGAGGTCTGACCAGAGCAGAATACAGTGGTACTATTACTTCCCTAGATCTAGATGCTATACTCCTATTGATGCAGCCCAGAATTGCATTGGCTTTTTGAGCTGCTGCATCACACTGCTGACTCATGTAAAGTTTGTGGTCTACCAAGACTCCTAGATCCTTTTCACATGTACTGCTCTCAAGCCAGGTGTCACCCATCCTGCATTTGTGCCTTTCATTTTTTTTGCCCAAGTATAGTACTTTACATTTCTCCCTGTTAAAATTCATCTTGTTTGCTTTGGCCCAGTTCTCTAATCTGTTAAGGTCATTCTGAAGTGTGATCCTGTCCTCTGGGGTATTAGCCACCACTCCCAATTTGGTGTCGTCTGCAAACTTGCTCAGGATGCCCTCAAGCCCATCATCCAAGTCATTGATAAAGATGTTGAATAAGACTAGGCCCAAGACAGAACCCCGTGGCACCCCACTTCTTCTTGGGAAGTTCTGACGTTTTAAAAACCTAATGAAGTATTAAAGCGAAGTGCTGGTTGAGAGTCTTTGCCTTGGTGGGGTGAGCAGAGATCAGGAAGAAGGATGCTCTTCTGAAAGTGATAGCTGAAGAGGAGGATAGGCAACCTTTTGGCTTCAGGCCTACTTGCTGTGGCCACATTTAATGCCTTCACAAATGACAAATCGGAGAAGGGAGGGGTGTGCCAAAAAACCAAGCAGGAGGAAGGAAAAGAGACGGGTGAAGACCAACTTTCAAAGCATGCCCTGAGGAAGTGCCACGAAGGAGGACAGGGTGCTGATCCATTGCCGGAGCTTAATGAGAGTGGGCGAAAGAGAATCCGCTTGGGAGCTCCAGCCAGGGTCAACAGGGTGAGAAGGCAGCAGACCAAGGCGGTAGCAGCCGCCGTCTGCAGGAATCCCTCGGGGCAATTTGGCCCATCAGAGCTGGGCAAGGACCACCAGCATGCAGGGAGATGCTCTCAGGCACACAGCTGGCCCTTGCCTTCGCCCCCTTCGGGCTGCACTTGGCTTGATGAGGCCGGTGGGAGTGTCACCAAGGTCAACAGGCCTAGTATGGTGGCCCCAGACAGACGTTTGAGAGCACGGCTGGCATTCCTGGCATTAGCTTTCTTCATTCATTAAGAGATATGCCTGCTTATACTGTACATTGTTTCTTCCAAGAATTAGCAAATTACAGTGGTACCTCGGTTTATGAACACAATTGGTTCCGGAAGTCTGTTCATAAAGCGTTCATAAACTGAAGCAAACTTTCCCATTGAAATAAAAAATTTTTCCTTCAGTAGCACCTTAAAGACCAACTAAGTTTATATTTTGGTATGAGCTTTCGTGTGCATGCACACTGGTATCTGACAAAGTGTGCATGCACATGAAAGCTCATACCAAAATATAAACTTAGTTGGTCTTTAAGGTGCTACTGAAGGAATTTTTTTTTTATTTTGCTTCGACTCAGACCAACACGGCTACCTACCTGTAACTTTCCCATTGAAAGTAATGGAAAGTGGATTAATCTGTTCCAGATGGTCCCCAGAGTACTTAAACTGAAGCATTCATAAACTGAAGTGAACTTTACCATTGAAAGTAATGGAAAGTGAATTAATCCGTTCCAGATGGGTCCGCGGCGTTCGTAAACCGAAAATTTGTAAACCGAGGCGTTCGTAAACCGAGGTTCCACTGTATTCTCCTTGCTTCCCTAGCCTAATCCCTTCCTTCCCCTTTCCTGCTCCTGCCTTGAGCCCCAATAATTAGTACCATGCCTTTTCAAAACTCTTATCACACAGGCTAAAAGATTTATACAGTATAGCTTTTTCCAAAATGGATTTAAAGAATATTTATATACTGCTTTTCATTTTAAAACAATTGGAGCGGTTACAAGCTCTCTGCAGACTGCAAGCTTACAATGAGAGCGGTCGAGATCAGGAGGGTCTGCCGCAACATGGCAAAAGGGGAAAGAGGTGGGGGGGGGGTTATGTCCTTTGTAGGCTGGGAGGTGAGGAGGGCTGGGAACTGCAGAAGCAGAAGAGGGTCAAAGGGGGCTGACGTGGGAACAGGGAGAAGACTACAGCGTAGAGAAGAGGCGGAGGCGGCCAAGGAAATAAAGTCCAAAAGGGATGAAATGTGGACCACAGAAAAGAGAGGAGAAATATCAAACTGGGAAGCAGGAAAAAGCAAGACCAGCAGCAGGTCTGCAAATGGATAAAAGAAATGAAGATGAGAATTTAGCAAAAAGGAAAAAGATGTGCATGGCAGGACCAAATAAGACCAGGGTGTGTGCTTGTGGAATTATTAGGTTGCAGCAGGAGAAAGAGCTGAAAGAAGTTTCAAAATAATAATGGCAGAATTTCACTGTGTCGTGAACAAAAAGGAGATGAGACAAAGTGGAATCAAAAATAACCACAAGAGACAATGGCAGCCAAAGGGAAAGAAGGAAACAACTGATAATGAGGCCAGGCCACAAGTTCTGCGTTCGAGAGATTTTGTCCAAAGATGAAACGGTAATTTATTAATAGCTGAAGGAGGGTACAGAGAGGAAACATGAAGCTGAATGTCGGCAGCATGATAAGGAAGGAGGGAACGACTGAAGTTAAAAGAGGGGAGGATAACGGTGACCTGAGGAAAGAAACAAGGCTGAGCCCTCGAACCCAGCTCTTTTCCTAATTTTTCCTAATTTCACGGTTACTTTTAACTGATTTTATGTTCTGCAACCTCACTATACACCACTCAGGAAAGTGTTAAGTGGCACATAAATGGTTGAAGTAAATAATTTGCAGGTGTCCTTTTTTTTGGGGGGGGGAAAGAGTAGAAATCCAGAGGGGGCATCTTCATGTGTGCCCCGCTGGTTTTACTAGGGTTGCCGTATCTTGAAGAGCAAATAGGAGAGCCGCCAGAGCTGGGGAAAGAGGCACACAGGCAGGGGCGTAGCCAGGATCAAAACTAGGGGGGGGCAAGCCATGGTCGTTCAGGGGCGGGGCCAAGGCACAGAAGGGGAGGGGCCACAAAGTGGGCGGGGCTAAAGGGCCAACGGGCCTGATGACATTGTGGCGGTGGCAGCAGCGGCCACCTTGTGCTTCTGGGGCTGGTAGCGTTGGCGGCTACCCTGCTTGGCTGGAGAGGACGGGAGGGTCGGGCAGGCGAGAGGGGGTGGCAGGGCAGGCGAGGGTGAGGCAAGACACGGCCGCAGCCACGACGACTCCGAGGCGTTGCTGCATATCAGCATAATATTTCAACCATGGTTCAAGCCCCACCTTAGGAAAAAATCCTGCATTGCAGGGGGTTGGACTAGATGACCCTTGTGGTCCCTTCCGACTACAATTCTATGATTCTATTGATATATTACCATAGCATATGCATCATTCTGCTTTCTTGAATTGTCCTACTCCTAGACATAGCATCCAACTCCTAGAGGCCTAGGTGCCCCCCCCAATTACTGGTAAATACCGTATTTGAAAGAGTCACCCCCCCATGTTGATGGGCTTTCTATGTGGGGCTTATCTGCCCCCCCGTATTTTATTAAGGATGGAAGAGGGAGGGAAGGAAGGAAGAAATAGAGAGAGAGATAACTCATATTTGTGGGTGTCTCTGGATGACGCTGTGATGCTGGAACTCTGCAGCAAGAGGACAGGAGGGTCGGGCAGGCGAGAGGGGGTGGCAGGGCGGGCGAGGGCGGGGCAAGGCATGGCCGCAGCCACGACGGCTCCGAGGCGTTGCTGCATATCAGCATAATATTTCAACCATGGTTCAAGCCCCACCTTAGGAAAAAATCCTGCATTGCAGCGGGTTGGACTAGATGACCCTTGTGGTCCCTTCCGACTACAATTCTACGATTCTATTGATATATTACCATACCATATGCATCGTTCTGCTTTCTTGAATTGCCCTACTCCTAGGCATAGCAGCCAACTCCTAGAGGCCTAGGTGCCCCTCTCCCCCCCCCAATTACTGGTAAATACCGTATTTGAAAGAGTCATCCCCCCATGTTGATGGGCTTTCTATGTGGGGCTTATCTGCCCCCCCGTATTTTATTAAAGATGGAAGAGGGAGGGAAGGAAGGAAGAAATAGAGAGAGGGATAACTCATATTTGTGGGTGCCTCTGGGTGACGCTGGGATGCTGGAACTCTGCATGTACAGGAGCCTTGTAAGCAGCTTTCGCTCTGCTTGATTTACAGCAGGCACGTCCAACAGGTAGATTGTGATCTACCAGTAGATCACTGGATGTCTGTGGTAGATCACTGGTAGGTCACTGGCACCCCTAAAAAAAGCTCACCCAAAATTTTCCTCCTCCCTCAAAAAAGTTGAACTATGACCTGAAGCCCTAAACAAAAATGGACCTCCCTCCCTCCTAAAAGAAGCTCAACAAGTTTGACCTAAACCCCAAAAAACAGGGCTTCCCTTCCTTTAAAAAAACTCAACAGCTTTGACCTGAACCCCCCAAAAGGGGGTAGATCACCCCCAGTTTTAAACTCTGAGTAGATCAGAGTCTCTTGGGAGGTGGCCACCCCTGATTTACAGTATACAGATGCAGGAGGAGGGGCAGACTGGAACACCAATGCTTTTTATAAACATCACTGTGTCTGTCAAAGCTACAGCCCCCCCTTTCTTATTCACTTCTTTTTAGCCTTGCAGAGCCACCTTAGTCAAATTGAATCCTCTGAGTCTGCACCCTCATTAAATCGCCAATAGAACTCTTAATGCTCCTGAATGCTCATTAACAGCTCCCACTTAAGAACAATAGGGTGAAATGGTCAGCTATCGAATCTTGCCTGGGGATATATGCTCCATTGTCTTAACTGCTTAACTACTGGTAGCCACTTTGCTTTATTTATTTGATGTGTTTTTGTTACTGCTGTGTGTCACCCCCCCCCAGCAAGCGGAGACTTAGCTGCTCTTGCTAAAGCAAAGCCCTTTCCACTTCAGTTTTTGGAGGGGAAAAGTGCTGGTTATGGTCTGTAAAATACATTAATTTTTTTGCTTCTAGGGGGGGCAGCTGCCCCCTCCTGCCCCCCCTGCCTACGCCCATGCACACAGGGCCTCTGCACCCACACTTAGGCTGGCAGCGGCCACAGTGTGCAGAGCCGCTGCTGCTCCCAAGCAAAAAAAACCCCAGACATTTCCTTTAAAATGTAAAAATCCACCCAGATGGGCATGTTGTCTCCCCAAAAGAGGACATGTCTGGGTTTTACACTTTTAATACTAGAGCTTTTACACTTGTACTGTTCTCTCTCAAAGTGTGAATTGCTGCCACGATTTAAGTTTTCAGCCTTTTTAATTTGTCGTTTGGCCGGTAGTATTGAGGTTCAGAACGTGGTCCTCACCAGATCCCTGCCCTGCTCTTTATTACTCCAGAGCTGCTGCTGGGATTTCCTTTCCAGCAAGGCGCCTTCAAGACAGAAGCCCAGAAATATCTTGGCAAAGGGCTCCTGCAGGAATTCCAGCCAAGCCTCCGCCCTGACAATGCAATTTCAAAATGCAACAAAGGGGAACATTCAGCCCAGGGGGTGTTCCAAAAGGCCACCCACCCCACAACACACAATGTGTGCATTTTAATACTTCTGCTCTGTGCAATTCTAAATTTTACTGCGTCAACGCCATGTAAAACTTGGTTCCATCTAAGTGGGGTGGAGAAACACAGCGTTGGCTGCAAGGCGTGTATTTACCCCCAGATGTGCTTGGCACATTTCCAACCAATACATTCAGGTTCCTGAGCCCAAGTGGCTCCTTCCCCATAGAAATTAAAAGGAACAGGGAGTTTTGAAAGAAACAGAGCCCCACCAAGGCCTTTGCCCTCCCCCCAGTTCAGTGGGGTTTGCACAAAGGGCAATCCTTGGTGGATTGTGTCCCATGGGCCAGATCCGTTTGCCTCGCTGAACACGATCCGGCCCTCAATAAGTTTCCGTGTGTATATATACACACACACAATTTGTACTTCGGAGGCAGATGGATGGCCATTTGCGACACAAGGCAGCCGTTGTAATTTGAAGCTGCCCTACATTGCTTGTGTGGTGAAGAGGTTTTTTGGAGCACTGTCAGGCCTGGGAAGAAATTGTTCTTTCAGGACATCTTCCAGGCAGTGGCATGGATGAGACCGTGCTCTCCGAATGTATCAAAATGTGCTCCAAGACCACCTTCACAACAAGAACTTTGATTTGGGTCACAGGAAAGATGAAGGTGGGTGGGTCTCCATGTCCCAAGCATGAACCACTGCCTCTGTGCAATACCAGCAGTTTTTGCCTGACACTCCTTTGGAGCCTTCCTTGATTGCAAGGGTTGGAGAGCGAGCAAAGACCCCAAGGACACTGGAGACTGTCTTTCCTGGAAGCAGTCCCTGTGCCGGCAGACGGAGAGGCCTTGGAATTGGGAGAGCTGGGTGGAAGTCCAGGTGATTGGGAAGCCACCGTATTTTAGCTCAGGAAAGCTGTCTGAAGCACCTCCCAAGCCACTGTCCATCACCGCTCTTAAGTTAAATCTCCAAATGGGCTCCATCGCGCTCCACTTTAACTTCAGGCTTCTAGTCGTTATGACACCACCACCCGCAACATGTTCTCTACTTCTTTGGCTCTAGAGCAGCGCTTCCCAAACTTGGGTCTCCAGCTGTTGTTGGACTACAACACCCATCAGGACCTAGCTAGCAGGACCAAGGTCAAGGATTATGGGAGTTGTAGTCCAACCACGGCCAGAGACCAAAGATTGGGAAACCCGGCTCTCGAGCCTTAGCCTTGTTGTGGCCAGCTGCCTCCTCTGTCGACGCCAGCAAACCCGTCTGCTTTTTCAAAACCTGCTGCCCCATTCAAACCTCTCTCCAATGCCTTACCGAGAACTTGATCACTAGATTCTGCCCCACTGTTCACCCCTCCATGTAGAGAGCCTCTAGAATCACACTGTGTGTGGTGCAAACTGCTGCTGCTGAGATGATGGCCTCGACACAGGAATTCCCAACTCTGGTGGGCCTTTGGGAACGCCACTCTTCCTCCGATTATCCTCCCCCACAGGGTTGCTGTGAACTTCAAGGATGCTCTAAACACCCACCACCTACCGCCCCAAGAATGAAAGGAGAAATGGGGAAAGAGAACCCAAAGCAAAGCAGAGGGGGGGCAGGCTCCCCGCTTCTTCCTCCTCAGGATTCACCCTTCGCTTTCCAGAAGTCGGAGGCAACCATCAAACCAGTTCCAAGATTTTAATATCCATTTGTTTACAATAAAATGTAAAATAAAAGAATATATGAAGTACATACAGCATATTTACATACCTATATTTATTTCAAATACTTAAAACTCTTAAGTAAAATATTCTTTTCTTTCTATATTATTTGTGAAAAAATATGACTTTTTTAAATGGTGTCAACCTGACGTCTCTATACATATTCTCAGTTCCAATTTTAAGTCTCTTTTTAAAAGGCAACAGCAGATGAAAGTTTTGCACTCCCTCAGGTATCTCAACGCGTCTCCTGCTCTATGGGAAGCGAAAGGCCTTCTGATGAGCCGTGTTGCATTTCTCTCTGACCACCCTCTTTATTGCAATCAACACAAGCACTTTCAGTTCCTCTGGGGGAGGATTTTGAGGGGGGGGGAGAGATGTCCAAAACCGGGCACACACAAATACCTTGCGTATCTGCTTCACAAGTCCTTTGCCATTCTCTTTCCATAATACGGAGGTACTAAAATATATATTACTTAAAATATATTAATTATACTCTCTTAATTCGATTTTCAGTCATATCAAATATATTGCATTGGGGCAGAAAACGAAAAGGAAGGATAAGAGAGGGAGCTCCCTGCCGTGGCCCCAGTGGCCCTGTGAGCTTGCAAGCCCTGCAGCAGGAGGAGGAGGAGGAGGAGGAGGAGGAGGAGGAGGAGGAGGAGGAGGAGGAGGAGGAGGAAGCCCAGGCTGGGCTCTGCTCCCCAGCCCTCCTGGCAGGGGACACAGTTTCTCCCCGTCTCCCACCTGCAGCTTCCGAAGTGGTCTCCAAGAGCAATTCTGAGGAAGGGCAGAGGTGGGGCCAGGTTGCAACCCACCTCTGCTGCCAGCTGGATCCCCCCGCTAGCCCCACAACTCAGATCTGCGCTCCACTTCCATGCAAAACACCTGAAGCCAGGACATGGCAACTGACTGGGCCCCGAGTGAGAACGCTGCCGAGGCATAATATGGTGGGGAAACACGTGGGCGGCTGGCCCAGTGGGGCTTGATTCAGCTCAAGCCAGTCTCCTATGCTAACACAAGTATTCTTGCCTTTGAGAAAAGAGAGAGGAAGCTTTCCTTCCGAAGAACCCTGAACTCTGCTTCAGATGCAAAACCCTGCATGTGTGGGGCCCGTGGAGGGAGGGGGTGTGTGAAGAGACAACGCATGGCAGGCAGCTTCCCATCTCATGGGTCTCTGGTTGGGGACTGTGAGAAGAGAGTGCTAAGCTGGGTGGGCCCCCAAGGGGACTCGAGTCCTCTTTCCACAATATCACAATATCCAGAGCTACCAAACCCTGCAGGGAAGCCGGGCCCGCACCTGTCTGCTTGACGCTCCTCCTGCTGCTTATGGCTGCTGGTGCACAAGACCCACAACTGCTGGGTTCATGAGTGCGCACACAGCGCCATAAGGAAAGAGGGCAGCCAGCCAGAACTGTGTGCCAACCTCTACCACCAATGAGAAGAATGGCATGCCAGGGGGCTGGCTGGCTGCCACACTGGAAAGCCCAGTTCAGCCATGGGAGGGGCCTGGCCAGAGCCACACTTTTCTGGCGTGGGGCAAGACGCTCGATGAACATGAGAGTTCAACTCAATCAGATTGATCTTAAGCAATTTGAAACATTTCTCTTTTAAGAAAAAAAGAAAAAAAAGAAAACCACACAACGCAACGTATTTACATGATTCCTGAAGTGCAAACACTTGTCCCAAGAGCTCCTGCCGTCCGTCCGTCTGTCCAAGGTGCTTCCAATGCTCTGGAGGAAACAGAGCTGATGGCTGGAAGGGTGGGGGTGCAGGGGAAAGGGCTCCCACAGTTCGGCAGCGTGCCCCTCCTGCTCCCCAAACAGGACGCCACCCCCCAGCAGCCCGTCTGCAGCTGCTACCGCACCACCAGGCAGGAGACGCAGAGTTTGGAGGGGCCGATGCAGTCGTCGTGGCAGAAGGCCCCGCACCCCTTGCACACGATCATGGCTTTCAAGCGGCAGTAGCACTTGGAGGGCAGGTCCAAGCCGCCGTCCTCCGAGAAGGCCTGGCCCGGGAGAGGGGGCCCGCGGCCCGTGGCCCCCTGCTGCCCAGCGGGGATGGTCGTCACCGTCACCGAGAAGGAGACCACGTCCCCCATGGGCCCGGGGTCCGAGAGCCCCGTCAAGAGGGCCTCCTGGCGCAGGTCAGGAGACGCAGAGACATTGATGGTGCCGCTGTAGCCTGAGCCGAGGAGCTGTGCCCCGACGGGACCCCCGAAGAGGCGGGGGGGCTGCGAGGGGGAGAGCAGCAGCGGGGGCCGGGGCGGGAGGGGCTCCGGCTGAGCGACCGAGGGAGGCAGCTCCAGGCTGCAGGCCTTCCTCTCCCCCCTCACCGCCTGAGCCACTTGCTCCTGGGCTGCCCGCAGGAAATCCCTCGCCAGGGCACTCCTGGCAAACTCTTGGCCTGCAGAGAGCGTGCGGGTGGTTGCTTCTGCCGAATTGCCTTCGGCCAGCTCCCCCTTCTTGGTGCTCCATCTGGGGGTGCTCGCCTGCTCTGCCCCCCCTCCTGCCCCCTTGTGAGGCAGGGGCTCCTCCTCCATCGCAACAAACGCCTCTTCGTCCTCCGCGTCGTCCGTCTCTCGTCCGTCTTCCCCGCCGCTGCTGCCACCGCCACTTACGGCAGCCGCCTCTCCTCCCTTGAACTCCATTCTGGGCCCCTCGGGGCACAGGCGGCTCTCCGGGGGCACGGCCAAGCTCCTCCGGAGGTTCTCAGGGCAGCGCCCATAGGTGGAAATGTTCAGGAGATAATGTCCAGACATGGCAGGCTTGGACGTCCTCCTCCCGGCGAATCCCAGGACAAAACTCTGGCTGGGGGAGCTGTTGCTCTCCACAGAGAAGTCTGCAGGGAAGGGGGGGAGCTGAGGAGGGGGCGAGGAAGGGGCGGCAGCACCAGGGGGAAGGTGGCCCTGCCTGGGTGCTGCCTGGATCAGGGCCTGGAGCTGGAGGTGGTGTTCCTGGGCTTCCTGGCTGGAGAAGGGGGCGGCACTGACGCCCCACAAGTCCCGCCCTGGGAAGGAGGAGCAGGGAGTGGGGCCGTGGAGGGGCGGCAGCAGCAGCTGGCTGCCCTGGCTGGAGTCTGGCTTCCCGCTCAGCTGCGAGGCGGCTGGGGGAGGTGGCTGCCTCTCGCCAGCTTCCCCCTGCGGAGGAGCTGTGGGCTCTCTGCCTTCCTTTGCGGGGAGAGGGAGGGTCTTCACCTCCCCGGCCCGGGTCAGGGGCTTGGGGAGGATCTGCTCCATGGGCACCGATTTCCCTTGCAGCAGCTGGGCCACCAGGGGGTTGTTGGCTGGGATGCTGGAGCTGGCCTTGAGGAGGGGGGCGGCAACGGTGCTTCCGCTCGAGGGGCCAGGGGGGGCTTTAAGGCTGTAGGCGACAGCAGGGGAAACGCCGCAGGAGGGAATGGATGTCGCAGCCGGCGGTGGCAGTGGGCCGGCCGGAGAGGCGGGGGAAGCGGGCGCCCGGAAGAGCCCAGGGGGTGCCTGAGCTGAAGAAAGGGATTCCCCCCCTGGAACTGTGACACTGGCAGCCGGAGCTGCTTCAGCCCCACTTTCTCTGGAGACTGCGGGAGAGGCTTTCCCAGGCCCACCCACCATCCCTGCAGGGACCCCTCGACCGGCAGAGGTGGCCAAGTGTGAGTGGCTGGCGAAGCCTATCTCGGCCTGGGCGGCTGGCGGGGTCTCCGCCCCCCTGGGGCCCGCTCCTGGGGGGTGCCCAGGGGGAGCCGGCTGTAGCTGTGCTCTTGCAGCACCGCCAGAGGGCGCTGGCTGGGGCGCGGCGGGGGGTGCTGCTGGGGGGCAGGCGGAGGCGGCTCCTGGAGCAGGGGCCCTCCGTGGACCTCCCCCGCCTCCAGGGCCTGCCAGGTCCAGCGCAGCTCCATGAGGCCTCCCTGGTGCGACGCTGCTCGGCTCCTCTCCTCTCCCCCCGCCGGGGCCGGGGCCGGGGATGGCCCCCACAAAGGACGCAGAAGGAGCAGTGCCGGAGGCGGCCGCGGCCGCGGCTGCTGCTGCCCGCTGGGCCCTGGCCATCCTGGCGCGGGCTTTGATATCCGCCAGAGTCCTGGCCCCTGTCCTCCTGGGACTGGTGATGGCGACTGGAAAGCCGGGCCTGGGAGAGACCTGGCTGGTAGGAAATGGCGAGGGAGAACCCTGGATCCTGGAGACGGGAATCTGGAAGAGAGAAGGAAAGCAGGTGAGCTGGCAGGAGGGGAGGGGAGGGGAGGGGGACCCCTGGCAATGGGGCACCTCTGAGCTGGCCAGTCCCCATGCCAAGAAAGGATTTGTTTCCCCAGAAGTGAGAGCATCGCTGTCAACAAGCTCCATCAGGCAAAATCCCACAGGAGACTTCAAACTCCAGCTCATGGGCCGATCGTGGGCTGCTCAACATCCGCATTTGGCCACTTTTTTGGGCAACTCCCCCCTCCCCCCCCATCTGATATCCACAAGAAAGGGCAGGCCTTGGTCACAGCATCCAACAACCAACTGATAAGGGAGGGCAGCCCTGCTTGTTCTGGGTGTGCAAGAGATCGCCCTGAAGAAAGCTCTCGCACACCAAACCTGCTCAGCTTTGCAGCAGAGAGCCAGGCACTACTCGGGGGGGGGGGGTCCTGCAGCAAAGCAGCTGCTGAAAGAAGGGGGGAAATGCTTGTTCATAGCAGCAGCTCGCTATCTAGGATTAGATGATCCTCAGGGTTCCTTCCAATTCTATGGCTTCTATGTGCTTTGAAGTCCCAACTTTGGGACGTCAAAGGACCAAAAAAAAAAAAACCCTGTCAGGTGAATGACAGGTGGATGTCCCACCCACCTGCCCACTTGGGGACATGAGGCAGATCCTTATAAAGACCTGGCCCTAAAGCCAAAAAGGTTTCCCTACCACTGGGTTACACTGTCATGATGGGTAGCAGGTCCCTCCCCCTCTGGGGTGCCTGGTACAAAAGTCTGCTGGCCCCCTGAAGCCAGTGCTGGCAACCAGGCGGGTTCCACACTCTCCGTGGCCTCACAAGTCTTTCTTAAATGGATTTGCCAAAGGTTAAGCTTGGGGTGACATGCAAGCAGACCCTGCAGCCAACTTCCCAAGAGGTGAGACGTGCCCAGCCTGCGGCCGCCCCCCACCCCTCACGGTGCCTCCACCCCCCCTGTTGTGAGGGATGCTTGTTGGTTTCCTGCATTTGCATCCTGGGAGCTCAAGATGGCGTGCAGTTCTCTCAGGCAGACGCAGGGCACCCCTCCATCCCCCCCAAGAGCCCCTTGCCCCCAGACATAACCAACGTGAGGCAGAGAGCTCTCTTACCCGGAGTGGGGGGACCTTCGGCACAGGAGCGATGGGAAAGGGCTGCGGCGGAGGGCTCTGAAAGGGCGGCCTGGGGGGGCACTTCTCCTCAACGTGGGCCCGCTTCTCCGGTGTAGACAAGGCCGCCTCCTCAGGGGGCCCGGGCTTCCTCTTGAGAGTCTGCGCTCCAGTGTCCATCTGCTCCACGCTGGCAGGGAGGGCATCCTTGGCAGGCGTGGCCCGAGACTCTCCTTCCGGGCCGGTGCTGGTGGCGGCGGAAGTGGCAGCCGTGGCGGAGCTGGTGGGGATCTTTGGTTGGCTTGCGCTTCCCTTCCCAGGAAGGGACTCTGGGCAGGCCGGGTGGGGCCTCTTGGCTTCTCCTGCCTCCTCTTCTTGCCCTGCCAGAGCCTCTTCCTCCAGCCCCCTGGAAGGCCTGCGGGGAGCCTGGCTGATGGGCTTGGAAGGGGTGCTGCTGGAGGAGGAGGAGGAGGACGATGACGCCGTCACAAGCTCCTCCGGTGGCATGGAAGCCTGGGGCTGCTGCTTCTCCTCCTCCTCCTCCGCCGTCTCTTTGCTGGCTGCTACTGGCAGCGGTGGCGCCGCCGGGGCATCCTGTGCCTTTGGAGTTGCCGCAGGAGCAGCCTCGTCTTTGCAAGGCGTGGATTTGGGCAGCTGCGTGGCTGGGCTCTCGGCCTGCGGCTGGTCCTGAGCAGCAGGTGGGGCACTGGAGGTCAGCTGCACCGACTCTTCGAGACTCAGCCCGGAGCTGGAAGGAGAGGCAGGGAGAGAAAGAAAGGAGAGACACCAGTGAGACGCCCTGGGGGGCTCCCTCTCCACAGCACCATGGAGCAGAGGTCAGCTCCCCCTTGCACTCAAAACCACACAGCCCCAGAGGCGCCCAGTTTTGGGAGGCAAACATAAGGTGGCTAGCTGGCTGGGAGGAGGAGGACAAGGAACAACCTGAATCCCAGTTACTCTGACCGAGCGATGGGGGAGTAGAATCTCACACCACCACCGGCATTTGGAAGAGCGATACATTGCCCAGGCCTGGTAGCCAGCCAGCTGCCCATGACAGGAGAGGCCTGGCCTGGCCTGCCCCACGCTTGACCAGAAGCGTCAAAGGAGAAACTCCTGGCTTCTGGGCTGATAAAGAGGATGGACTGTGCTGAGCTGCCGAAAACGACCGGGAAAATCAGAGATCGAGAGGACAATCAATTTAATAAAGAATGGGGGATTTTTTAAAGTTACCTGAAAGAACACTGTAAACAACTGAAAACATTGGCAGGATTTAAAAAAAACACTTGCAATGAAGGGAGAACTATGATAAAAAATTGAGATTTAAGAAAATAGGGAAAATATGATACAATGCAGTTTGAAAATAATATCTGGGGAAACCATGGGGGGTGGGGTGGAGGGAAGTTCGAGGATTCTGAGAATCCTATTTGTAAAATGATTACGACTTATGTATGATGACAAATGTTAAAAGTGTAAGTAAATAAATAAATAAATATAAATAAATGGGCACTGTTTTCAGAAGAAAAAAAGAGAAAAGCTTCTTGCTTCTCTCTCTCTCTCTCTTTCTGCTGCCCTTTCAGACATTGGGATGGAGGGAGAGGAAGATGCTTTCCTCCTGAGTGCTGGGCACAGCATGCTGTCTCTCTCTCTCTCTCTCTCTCTCTCTCTCTCTCTCTCTCTCTCTCTCTCTCACACACACACACACACACACACACACACAGAGATGAGAGAGAGAGAGAGAGAGAGAGAGAGAGAGAATCCTGTTATGTGATGGTGTGCTTGGAAGCCTAGAACCCCTGAAGAGCTAAGCATGAGCTCTCCTCCCCCATCGTTCTGCCCGGACACTGAGGTCCAGCGCCGAGGGCCTTCTGGCGGTTCCTTCGCTATGAGAAGCCAAGTTACAGGGAACCAGGCAGAGGGCCTTCTCGGTAGTGGCACCCGCCCTGTGGAATGCCCTCCCACCAGAGGTCAAAGAGAACAACTACCTGACCTTTAGAAGGCATCTCAAGGCAGCCTTGTTCAGGGAAGCTTTTAATGTCTGATGGATTTCTGTATTTTAATATTTTGTTGGAAGCCGCCCAGAGTGGCTGGGGGAACCTGGCCAGATGGACGGGGTATAAATAATAAATTATTATTATTATTATTATTATTATTATTATTATTATTATGGAAGAGGGAGCGCAGCGCAGGGCTATTGCCCTCCTCACCTCTGGCCGTAGTAGCTCTCAAAGAAGTGCTCCTTCCACAACTCCACTTTCTTCTCTTTCTCCAGCTCCTGGCGAAGCCTCAGCTGGATCTCCGGAGTGAATTCTCCTGCCGCACACGCAACGCAAGGGGAGGAAGGGGTCAGGAGGGGAGAGGCAGTCCCGTCCCCCCCAGCACCTGCAGAAGGAGCCCCACTCCACTCCCCTGCCCAGCCAAAGCAAACCCAGCAGCTGCTGAGCCAAGCGCAGGAGCTCAGGGGTCCGAAGCAGCCGTCTCCAAAGCAGCCACTGCAACCTCTCTGCACCCCAAAATGCTTCCCCTTGGCGGTGAGGGGCTGCTGTCCTGATTCACTTGCGGCTCAGTGGCCTCACCTTCCGATAGCCGCTCCTTCCATCCTTGGGCAGCGGAGGTGAAGAACTCGTTGTTGAGGGCAGAGCTGCTGAGCTTCAGCAAGCCATCCAGTCCAACCTGAGGAAGAGAGAAGGAAGAATAATAATGGGGTGCAAAGGACCCGACGCCACCTCTGCCAGGTCTCCCAGCAGAGAATTAGAATCAGCCTCAGGATTTGGCAGGGTGCCAGCGTGCGAGGAGACTATGCTAAAACCATAAAAGGGGACTAGAAAGAGGATTCCGCCTAAACATTAGGAAGAACTTCCTGACAGTAAGAGTTGTTCGACAGTGGAATTTGCTACCAAGGAGTGTGGTGGAGTCTCCTTCTTTGGAGGTCTTTAAGCAGAGGCTTGACAGCCATATGTCAGGAATGCTTTGATGGTGTTTCCTGCTTGGCAGGGGGTTGGACTGGATGGCCCTTGTGGGCTCTTCCAACTCTATGATTCTATGATTCTATTACTATAATATAAATTCATATGGAGTTAGATATGATTTGATTACAATTTGCTTGCTGGAAGGGACTTAGTGACTTGGAAAAAAGAAGAAGATTTTATGGAATAAGATCTGGACAACGGGAAAGAATTGCAGCGTAAAAAGAGGGCCAGAGGCCTTCTGAGTCTGGAGCATGGGAAGTCGATACATTTGTATAATTCGGCAGAAGATTTGGGAAAATGTTTAATTGATATTTTTATAATTTGTATAATTGGAAGATGGATTGGGTATTTAAATGGGAAAATCTAATTACAATGTTTATTTAAAAAAAGAATTAGCCTCAGGATTAGAGAGCAGGGAGTCTGGGTCTGGGAAGCTCCAGGCACACTTCTTCCCTGCCTGTCCACAAATTCCCCTGCAGCCCCCTCCCCCCTGCTTGGGACCTGCTCATTTAGGAAGAGACTTTAGGAATGCCACATAAATGCAGAGGTGCTTTTCCTGAAGGGAAGAAGGGAGCACTGTGTTTTTCAGGCAGAATTGGAAGGTTAGAACTAAGAAATTCAGCCCATGCCCTGCCCTGGGTGGCAGGCGCCGCTCTCTCTAAAGGTCCTTGGAAAACACCAGGGGAAGTGGACCTGTAAAAGGGTAAGAGAGTACAGTGGACCCTCAGGATACGGATTTAATTCATTCCGGGGGTCCATGCACACCCCGAAAAATCTGTAACCAGAGGCACCGCTTCTGCACATGGCGCGATAGAGCGCTTCTGCGCATGTGGCAAAATTATTTCTGGGTTTGCCGCTTTCACAACCCGAAGATTACGTAGCCAGAGAGGTACGTAACTCGAGGGTCCACTGTATTGGGAAATAAACCAGAATAAATTTCAAAAAATATTTTAAAGTACTTTTTTAAAAAAACCCAAAACAAACCAGAGTCCTTTTTGTTGGGGATCTTTCAAAAAAGGTTATTTATGTATGCCACTACTGCGGCCCATGTTTTGTTAGCCCAAAAATGGAGAATGAGCGAGGTCCCAACTAAAGAAGAATGGCAACTTAAGTTGACGGAATATGCACAGCTTGCACACTTAACATATAGAATAAGAAGAACATATATTTAGAGAAGATTGGAAAATGTTTATTGAATATATGGGGGGGAAATTGTGTGCACCTGAAAATGTTGGCAGCACTAAGATAAATTCAACAGTGTAAGTAAGTTTTTATGGATGTAATAATGGAATACTGAATGGTTTAGTTTTTGTAAAATATGCAAGGATTTATGATACGCAAAATGAACCATGGAAAGAGAAGAAGGGATCTCATTGGTATTTTAAGGATGTTTAAATGAGCATTCTAAATTGTAAAACAGAAAATTTAGTAAAACATATATATACAACCCACACACCGTATTTTTTCGTCTATAAGACGCCCCCATGGATAAGACACCCCCTGTTTTGGAGGACTCAGATTTAAGAAAGATGGGGGGAATCTGTGTACGGTATAAGACGCTCCCTAATTTTTGACATTCTTTTTTTGGGGGTGGGAACCTAGTCTTATACATGGAAAAATACGAGACACACACACACACACACACACGAGAATGAAAAACACCGGGGGGAGGGGCACATAGCACCAGACAGGCAGGTCAGCATGTGGAAATACCGGCGTCTTTAATTCTCCTTTCCAAAAATATCAGTGCTGCAGCAGCAGGAGCTGCAGGGGGTGGGGTCTGGGTCCTTTTGGGGTTCCCGTTTTTCTGCACGCAGCTCTGAATGAGCAGAGAAGCCGCAGAACAGCTCAACTCCGGCTGATGTCCCAGAACACGAGCTGCAGCTTGTGCAAACCAACCGGCTGTTTGCTCAGCTTGGAGCTGCTTCTGCTGATGTTCCAAGGAAACAGAACAAGGTTCGGGACCACAAGTCTGTCCCGGGTAACTCAACCACTTGAGCCAAGCAGACCACGCACCCTGCCCAATGCCCTGCTGCCCTCCTGCCCCACCACCAAAGCTCCACAGGGATGCCATCCGTTGGGGATGCTTGCAGGGGGGCTGGACTAGATGGGCACTGGGGGACCCTCCCAACTCGTAGGAGTCCACAAGACCTACCTGCCTGTCCACCTCGGGGAGCAGCAGCAGCAGTCTCTGCTGACAGTCGGCCGGCAGCACGGAGAAGGTGTGCTTATTGATCAGGGCCCTCAGGTTGGTGTTCACCAGGATGGAGTCGGGAGTCTCCACGTCAATTTCGGCACATTTCGTCCTCTTCAGCTGCCCTGGGCAAAGAGGCACAGAGGGCCCTGGTCATCTGCGAGGAAGGGGAAAGCCTGCCCCACAGCACAGGGGGGGGGGCAGAGCAGCACCACAAAACCTGGGCTTGGAGGACCCCACCCCCCCCAAGGCTCCGTGTCCTCCGGCAGGACCTCTTCCACCTCCCTAAGGCAATGCCAGGCTGTCACCACCAGGAGGTAGGAGGGTTCTCTCCTCTTCCTTGCCCTACACTCAGGAGCTAACCTGGGTCTGTTCTCCACCTTCAGTGGAGCGGACTCTGCACCTTCAGAGCACGTGAAATACCCTTAGGAGCCTGCCCAGCACAAAAATGGAATGACTGTGGTATCTGCCCCTGCGCCTCTGAGAATGTGGGGTGTGCTCCAGAGGGGGACAGGCAGAAGATATTTGGTGGGGAGACACACTGGTCAACCTGCTTCCCCCCCCCCCAGACCTCCCGCTCATCAATAATAATAATAATAATTTATTATTTATACCCCGCCCATCTGGCCGGGTTCCCCCAGCCACTCTGGGCGGCTTCCAAAAAAACAGAAATTCTAAAATACAGAAATCCATCAAACATTAAAAGCTTCCCTAAACAGGGCTGCCTTGAGATGCCTTCTAAAGGTCTGGTAATTGTTCTCTTTGACCTCTAGTGGGAGGGCATTCCACAGGGTGGGTGCCACTACCGAGAAGGCCCTCTGCCTGGTTCCCTGTAACTTGGCTTCTCGTAATGAGGGAACCGCCAGAAGGCCCTCGGAGCTGGACCTCAGTGTCCGGGCAGAACGATGGGGGTGGAGACGCTCCTTCAGGTATATCAAGCCTTTGTTCTCAAATCTAGGAGCCCCCTGATGCCCCCCTCCCCACAACCTCATCACTGGCCTCTGGCAAGGCAAGGCCTTTTTTTGAAAAAAAGAAAGGAAGCAGCAACAGTGGCCTGTTGTCTTACTTGCATGAAGCCTCTCCGATCTCTGGAAGGGCTTCTTCCCCAGAACTGGCAAGGAAGGCTCTGTTTTAACGGAGGGAGACGAGCTGGACGTGGAGTTCTGAGAGCTGCTCGAGTGTCCATCAGATTGCTTTCCTTCCCAAGCTGCAAGGGGGAAGGGAAAAGGCATCAGAAGTAAGCCACACCTTGGCGAGACCTGTCAGGAGTGAAACTGGACCGTATTGGAATCAGGCTTACTAGAAAAGTTGACCAACAGACTGAAACTGACCCAAGGACTAAGAGGATGCCTCCAACCCGGTGTGGCTCCCCTTGATCCCATACGCAGCCCAACAAGGCAACAAGAAGAAACCACCGAGAGCACCCTTGACCCAACAACCCCCCTCCCTCACAGATGCAGGCACTACAGACAATCAATCATGCCCTCCCACTACCAGGGAAATCTAATTAGTGAATAGAAAGAGAAACTACCCAGTTGATGCTGACACAAAACCCCACGTGGACATTATAGAAAAGAATGTACGTTTCACCACAGCACCCCTCCTCTCTTCTCCCCCAACCTTATACTGAATGCAACATTAATGTCTCATATCATTTGTAACTTGATCTGTAGAAAAGTCTTTACAACCTAAAAAAAAGGACAATGCACGTACTTTCGTAAACCAATAAAATATTTGATAAAAACTGTTGTTGTGGTTTTTAAAAAAGAGAGAATTAAGATCAGGATCAAGTGATCTTAGTTTCAGTTTTCAAACTGTCAACCTTCTCCAATCCAGGTTTCGCAAACTGATCCAAAATCAACTACAAAAAGCATTGCAAACTGGCCTTAACTATTAAAATACCTTAACCAACACCACACCTTCCTAATTCCTGAAAGCCTCCTGTCTCTGCGGGGCATCCGCCTGAACTCTCCTAATGGGGGCCTAATCCTGAGTGATACAGCAAAGAAGCAGGACCAGCGGCAGATACAGCAGACTGAACGCAACCCCAGGTTGCCCACCTTGGGGAAGGTGGAGCTGGAGATCTAGCCATGGGCTACACAGCCAAACTTACTTATTTAACAAAATCTATATACTGCTTGATTGCAGTAAAACCTCTAAGCAGTTTACACACACAACCCCCACCCCCTGAGCTAACAACTTCCCTGCATGGCCTCGCTCCAGTATACCTGAAGGAGCATCTCCTCCCCCATCGTTCTGCCTTGACACTGAGATCCAGCGCCGAGGGCCTTCTGACGGTTCCCTCGCTACGAGAAGCCAAGTTACAGGGAAGCAGGCAGAGGGCCTTCTCGGTAGTGGCACCCACCCTGTGGAATGCCCTCCCACCAGAGGTCAAAGAAAACAACAATTACCAGACCTTTAGAAGGCATCTCAAGGCAGCCCTGTTTAGGGAAGCTTTTAATGTTTGCTGGATTTCTGTATTTTAATATTTTGTTGGAAGCCGCCCAGAGTGGCTGGGGGAACCCGGCCAGATGGGTGGGGTATAAATAATAAATTATTATTATTATTATTATTATTATTATTATTATTATTATTATTATTATTATTATGGATATCCCAGTGGGAACCATCCCAAAAGGGGTTTCTCCTGGGGAGCAAAAAGAGCCCCTGCTGGGCAGCAGCCGGGAAGTGACAGGCTCCAGCCGCTGGCATCTGCAGGGAATGACCCTTTTGTGTGTGACCAAGGCGGAACAGGCTGACCCGGCACATAACCCCCATGCAAACAGGGAATGGCCTGGGCAGCTAAAAAGAGCATTTCAATCGGAGGGGCTTGGAATGACCTTTCTCTGCCGAGGGCCACTTCTGGCCAACAGCTCTGACAGCAGTAAGAAACAACAACGGACTGCTGGGTGCCGCTTCAGGCCGGCCGTTGTGCCTGTAAGAGGCAAGGGGGCAAGCGAGGCGTTGGGGGTCTCATACCAGGCTTGGCAGGGACGGAGGGGCTGGCGGCCTTGGTGTGTTGCTGGAGGTGGTGGTGGTTGGAGGAGACGGGCTGCTGCACGCTGGCCCCTCGGCATTGCTGCTGCTTCCGCTGCTTCTGCTTCAGAGCCTACGAAGAGAGGGAGGAGACAGAGAGAAAGAAAGAGGAGGCAACAGGGCCTTCTTAGCTGTGGCACACCGATGTGGGAACACCCTCCCCAATGAAGCCTGACTGGCCCCATCTCTAAGTTCATTCCAGCATTGCACCCAGGCTTTCCATGGAGGCCTCTGGGGGAGCCTGAAGAGGCTGTGGTTTGTCTGCTGTTTTGCTGGGGGGGGGGTGCCCCCCAATTCTCTAACAACTGTTTTACATTAACGTAGCCATTATGACTGGCAGCCCTCCTTCATGAATTTGGCTAATCCACTGTCAAAATCACCCAGGCTGGGGCTCATCACTGCCTCCCATGGGATCGAGTCCCATAGTTTAACTATGCTTGATCTGCAGAAGGTAAAGGGACCCCTGACCATTAGGTCCAGTCGTGACCGACTCTGGGGTTGCGTGCTCATCTCGCATTATTGGCCGAGGGAGCCGGCGTATAGCTTCCAGGTCATGTGGCCAGCATGACAAAGCCGCTTCTGGCAAACCAGAGCAGCACATGGAAACGCCGTTTACCTTCCTGCTGCAGCGGTTCCTATTTATCTACTTGCATTTTTACATGCTTTCGAACTGCTAGGTTGGCAGGAGCTGGGACCAAGCAACGGGAGCTCACCCCGTCACAGGGATTCGAACCGCCGACCTTCTGATCAGCAAGCCCTAGGCTCAGTGGTTTAACCCACAGAGCCACCTGGGTCTGCAGAAGTACTTCCACTTATCTGCCCTTAGTCTTCTGACACTCAGCTTCTCTGGGTGTCCATGACTTCTAGCGTTATGAGAGACAGAGAAAAACTTTTCTCTCTCTACTCGCCCCATACCAAAGGGCTTTGGCTCCCTGACTCAGAGCAAGCACAAGGAGCCGCAGAGGGAATGCCCGCCAGGCTTTTGGGCCTGCGTGCCCCTGAAACGCAGAACCCTGCCCCTCGCTTCTCCACTCACCTGCTTGAGCGCCTTTTTGCTGAGCTTCTGAGATGAGGAGATGACTTTACCTGGTGGAATGGAAGGAGATGGGCAGCCTGGCTGGGGAGAGGCCACTTGCAGGAGCCTGGCTGACGCTAGAGAAAGGAAGAGAAAAACAGTGCAGGGAAGTTAAGCCAGCATCCCAGGCCAGGTACAAGGCACCCAGTGTTAGAAACTGAGATAGGAAAGCTAGGAGCTAAAGGGCACCGAGTGTCTGGGCCTGCTTTTCCATAACAAGAATACAAAGCTGAAAAGGAATGAACTGCAGCTAAAATCTTATGTTCACTTTTCACATGGTCTAGTCCTCATCTGAAGACTGCAAAAAACAAAGCCACATTTCCCCTGCCCACCCTCCTTAATATTCTTATGAGGGTCCCTTCTCCAGTGGGGAGGCAGAAAAGGCTCCTCCATTTCTTCCAGCAGGGGCAGTTTGAATCTTAAATCTTAGGCGCAGCACTATGCCCAGAGCTCAGAAACGGCTCGCATTAATAAAATTCCCTGTTGAAAATGCGCCTAGAACAATGGGAGTCTCGAACGCTGAAGTTACCTTCTGCAAAAGGCGAGGAAAAGGCCCTCTGCTCTGCCCACCCCACAGGTACATGGCCAATAATAGGCCCCACCCTGCCCCAGAGAATCACAAGAATTATTGCCATCTTTTTATATGACCCTTTCCCGAAATGGATCACAGGATAGCAAGTGAACAGTAGGTGTAGCTATTCATGAAACCATCAAAATAGGTTGTGTCTCCAATGTAGTGCTAAGTCACTTGGCGGTCCACTCGTTCCACTGGGGAAATGTTTTCTGAGAGCAGAACACTCCCCTGCGCAAGAGAACGCACAAGCAGGTTGCGAGTTCACTTTGCGGCATGATGGAACGTGTGACCTGCTGCGTGGCAAGTTTCTGCTAGCGCAGCCGTTGGGCTGGACTCCTCTGCTGCGCAACATCGCAAATCATCTGTCCACTAGCACAAGAGCCTAAGGTCAGGAAATAAATAGCATAAGAGTAAGAATAACATCTACAGAAGACCATACCTAAAAAAGTATAAAATTCCTGTAATCTAAATGGAGAATTTCCCTGTAATGTAAACGAACAGAGCTGGACCTTAACAACACAGACAGGTGGATATTTACTGAGAAGTTATTATTATTACTTATTGAATTTATATACCGCCCTATACCCGGAGGTCTCATGTTGTGCCCCCCAGAGTTTCTCCCAGGTAATCTCATGTGCCGAATTTCAGCATAAAGAACAGGGATGGCCAAGGCGCTGCCCTCCCAAGGCTTTCGACTCCCAACTCTCACCGGCCCCAGCCAGCAAGGCCAAGGGTCAAGGATGATGGGAGACACAGTTCCGCAACCCCTGGAGGATGTAAGGCTGCCTAACTCTGGCGCAGAGCATGTGATACATGTGCTTTGCCTCACGTGTACCAGAGCAAAGAGCAACAGTGGTGGCCGAGAGCGGTGAGAGCTCAGAGGATTTGGTGGAAGCGCTTGCCCTTTGCCCCACAAGATCATGCCCCCGCCCGTCTTCCTGGAGCCCACTGTGCCCCCAGCAGACAGAGCTGGGCTTGGACCTGGCAGGGCGGCCTTCAGACCACATCCTTGTCCCAACAGGCTCCCCTTCCGCACACTTTTGGCAAGGATGAGCACAAGAGAGGCTGCCGAAGACTTTCTAAACGGAGAGTGCTTCTGTTTCTGTATGTTTGCATTAGCGGTTCATACTTTGCTGGAGCCCTGCTGATGCCATAGGATAGAAGAAAGCTGTCTTAACCTGTGGCACACATGGCAACCGCCGTGATGATAAATTCCCCAATGGGGAACAAAGGCAGCAACAACCCTTGTGACCAATTTGTAAACCACTGCTGGGAAGCTGAGCTTTGAGCTGACCGTTTTCAGTTATGAATTCAAGCTGGTGTGTTGTCAGAGGTCTCCTAAGCTAAAATGCCCACCCTTTGCTTGGAAAATTCCCCAGTGGCTGAAATAAATTGACACGCCCATCAATGGCTGAAGTTTTTGTTTGTTTGTTTTAGGAAAATAACCTATCACTCATTCTGCTGCTTATATTTATCTGGAGCATCTGTACCCATTTTTCAACGCCCAAAGACCCCAAAGTGGCTTACAAAAACCGGAAAAAAGAAGACAGCTTCTGCCTGCAGGCTTACCTGCCTAAAACAGGTAACACCATAGGAAGAGGAGATAAGGAAGAGGAAAAAAGCAAACTCAGGGACTAATTCAGTAGCACCTTAAGAGACCAACTAAGTTTGTCACTGGTATGAGCTTTTGTGTGCATGCACACTTCAATAGTGGGTTTAAAAACGTACCTATGAGTCGGAAATGGTCTTTTCAGGAGTCCTGTTGTTTTAAACAAGCTCATCTGGGAAAGTCAGACTCTGAAGCCAATGGGACCCCCCCCCCAATGACTCAATATAATAAAAAATAGACACTGCACAGTTGCATCTGGGTGACAGAAGGCCTAAGGAACTTATTCATCAAACCTATCTTCCCAAAATCTTTGCTGAGCAAGATTTGGAGATGTAAACATGAACCAGAAGCATCCTGGAAGAACAACTTTGTGAAGAGGCAGCTGGCTTAAAGGGTTGGTGCTGACATTAGGGGGGGGGCTGTCAACAAAGCCACGAGTGATGCCTGTCACAGTAAGTGACAGAATTGGTTTAGCAGAGGAAAATATTATTTGGGAAGATATGTTTCAGTTTCTCTGACTGCTCACAGGCAGCTTGACCGGCTTCATTTGGAGTGTCTGGCAGCGAGGATCCCAGGGGGTCTGCCAGCTCCCATACCCATACAGGCTCCCACCAGCAACATGCCGGGGGAATCTAGCGGGGATGTGTTTTTGCACTGCACTCCTGGCACTACAAAGTCTGGGATAAACACAGGAAAGCATTAAAGGCAGCACTCTCTCTTCTCTGCAATGAGGAGAGCCAGTGTGGTTTAGTGGTTAAGAGCGGTAGACTCGTAATCTGGTGAACCGGGTTCGCTTCCCCGCTCCTCCACATGCAGCTGCTGGGTGACCTGGGGCTAGTTACACTTCTTTGAAGTCTCTCAGCCTCACTCACCTCACAGAGTGTTTGTTGTGGGGGAGGAGGGGAAAGGAGAATGTTAGCCGCTTTGAGATTCCTTCGGGTAGTGATAAAGCGGGATATCAAATCCAAACTCTTCTTCTTCTTTGTAATGTCAAGTGGAGTACAGTGGACACTCAGGCTGCGAACGTGATCCGTGTGGGAGGCATGTTCACAACCCACAGCGTTCGCAACCCGCAGCGCCACGTCTGCGCACGCGCGGGTTGCAATTTAGTGTTTCAGCGCATGCGCGAGTGCCAAAACCCGGAAGTAACCCGTTCCGGTACTTCTGGGTTCGGCGCGGTGAGCAACCTGGAAATGCGTAACCTGAAGCGCCTGTAGCCCGAGGTATGACTGTACTTTTGAATAGTTCTGCCAAACCTCATTATTAGATTCCTTAAATATATTTATTCTATCTGTCTAAGTGCAATTACATTCAACAACATGGTTTTTAATTTTATCACAACCCTCTGGTCTTTAATATATGATGAAAATTCAGAAAGGTGAATATATATGTGTGCTGTAAAGGTAAAGGTAAAGGTAAAGGGACCCTGATCATTAGGTCCAGTCATGACCGACTCTGGGGTTGCGGCGCTCATCTCGCTTTATTGGCAGAGGCAGCCGGCGTACAGCTTCCGGGTCATGTGGCCAGCATGACTAAGCTGCTTCTGGTGATCCAGTGCAGCGCACGGAAACGCTGTTTACCTACGGTATTTATCTACTTGCACTTTGACGTGCTTTCGAACGGCTAGGTTGGCTCACCCCGTCGCAGGGATTCGAACTGCCAACCTTCTGATCGGCAAGCCCTAGGCTCCGTGGTTTAACTCACGGTGCCACCCACGCTGTAATATTCTGTTAATATATCGGCGAGATATGCTTGCCCAGGAAGACGCCAAAGAGAGACGCTTAAGGGGGCCAGCGTCTGGGGCTGAATGACCCATGCTTGACGTGCCCACTCTGATCCTCTGTGAAGTCCGGCCACAAGAGCAGAGTTGCCCAAGCCAAGGCTGGGTGCCCTTTCAAGAAGTCCAGTCTTCTTCCATGTAAGACATTTGCTATTAATTTTGTATCATACTGCTGCATGTTTATTATGTTTCCCCTATGAAAGAAGGCCTTTATTGCTAAGACCTTTATTCTCATTGGCCTTTGCCCACCATTAATAGTAGCTTATAGTATAATTTGCCCTTGCTCAGAAGCCCAGGCAATTATTATTATTATTATTATTATTATTATTATTATTATTTGAATTTATATACCGCCCTATACTCAGAGGTCTCAGGGCGGTTCACAGAAAAGATCAACATAAAAACCACAATATATATAATCAGAATAAAAACAACAACCCAATAACACCCCCCAAAAAAGAGCCAAATTTTAAAAGGGCATAGGATGTCAATCAACAAAAGACCATAGAATGTCAATCAGATCAACAAAAGACCTGGTTCAAAAAGAAAAGAAACGTTCTTGCCTGGCACCTGAAGGTGTATAATGAAGGCGCCAGGCGAACTTCCCTGGGGAGAGCATTCCACAGATGGGGAGCCATTGCAGAGAAGACCCTGCTCTCGTGTTGCCACCCTCTGGACCTCTCAAGGAGGAGGCACACCAAGAAGGGCCTCAGAAGGCCCAATGCCTCAACTCCATGTTAGACTGCAGCCAGCCACTCCGTACAGTACAGCTTCCATAATTTTCATTCCACGACTAACTCTGAACAGGTTTTCAGGCTTGGACACCACAATCCTCCAACTCGCAGCTAAAGGGATTCTCAATTCTCATAAACTTTATTCTCCTATGGGGTCCTAACCCTACAAAGCCTGCTGGTGACTCAGAGCCATTCCGGCTGCAGCGTTTTGCAAGCCCACGGCTGCCGACTCTTGGTGGTTCTGCAGCTGCGGCCACTGAAACAGGACACAGCAGCGCTCAAACCCCCTACAGCCGACAGAGCGAACAGGAAGCGTTTCTGTTGGCGCAACTTATAAAACGCCAACTTGCTTCAGAGTCAAACCCCCGAGTTCCAGAGTTAGGAAAGTCACATTTCCCAAGCAGAATTCATTCTTCATGACACAAGGGTGGCTGGGTGGCTTCCTCAAAGTCAGCCCAACTGCAGGCGCACCTGGGTCCATGCCAGCGATTCACTTCCAGTCGGAAGTGGTGCTGGAGACCACAAGAGTGTTGCTGCTGCTGCCGCACTCCAGGCCTCTTGCGGGGATTCCTAGAGACTTCTGGTTGGCCACTGTGAGAACAGGATGCTGGACCAGACAGGCCCCTAGGTCAGATCCAGCAGGACTCTTCTGACATTATGATGATTCCCTGCCCCACAGAATGCCCCCTATGCTTGGCTGAGTTAGGGTGAAGCTGCACAGAAAGCAGGGCAGTGATAGTCGGCAGCCACGAGTTTTGCTGAGCCTTAAGCCTTGAAGCTGTTCTGCTTGGAGGAAGCAGCACACACAGGGAGGCTCCCTGTCCTTCCTTCCCTCCTCCCTCCCTCCCTGGACAGCCACGTAAGCAGCTGGTCACACGCAGTGGAAGCTGTCACCAGGCTTCCCTGCAAGGCAGGGCCACTCAGCCTTACCTCGCAACGGGATTTCAGAAAGCTTCTCTCGGGACATGGCTGTTGCATACAGAGAAAACAGACGCCTTCTCTTCGTTCTCACAGAAAAAGAGCTCCGGCCAGGGCTGGCTTTCAGCACCCCACACGCCTCATAGGGGCTCCGGATTGGCTGGACCCACAAACGCGAAGCTGGTCTCCGCTTTAAGTGTCAGTCTCATTGCTGTCACAAAGCTTTATTTTTGTACATATAAGGAAGTCGGTTGTTGATATGATCTGAAAGTGCTTCCTGTTTTGTATGTATATGAATAACGATGGTGGAACCACATTATGGCGAACTGCTAAGCTAACCATGGCCAGCCCTTCCTCCCCGCAAGGCACAAAATACACGGCTCAGCTGCTACGTCCTTCCACTCACCCCCCCTGCAAAGAAAACAGGTGTTCTCCTAAGAAGAGCTCGGGGTTCTCTGTCAGCTCACGATACAGCCAGTGTGTTCAGCTGCTGCTATGCAGTGGCGCCAGCCAGGTTGACATGCGAGAGATACAGGGCCTTTTCAGTGGAGGCCCCCACAGTCACCTGCACTTGGCCCCTTCAGTGCAGGACGTTAGGGGAAACCTGTCTTATGGAGACTTCCGTTTATTCACTATCCAAAGCAAGTAGGAACATACACGTGCTCCCACAAGCTGGGTTGCAAGGCGCAAGCCCTGTTCTTCATTAGATTTATCAAGGCAATCTACCACCAAAGGACTGGCACTATGAAACAGCTGTCTCCTGAGCCAATCATCTGCTCTGTTGTGCCTGCCACTCATTTAAGCAGCGGGCAACACCCTCCCTGAACATCAGATCTGCACCAAAGTCCGTTGCAACTCCCAGTGACCTTCCATTTAGTTACAGCACCAGAGTGGGGCTGAGAGGCAGACAAAGGAGCTGGCTGCTTAAAGCACCTTTCACCATCCTCAGCTGTGCAAACGGGAGGGACTCACCTGTTCATTATGTTCTGGGTGTTCTACTGGAACAGGTAAGAACAGACTCTCCCAACCCTTGGCTCAGACACACTTAGGAAAGCCCTGCCTAACACGCCACTCTGACGCAAACCCCCAAGAGCTTCAAGCGCTTTCAGTGTGGTTTACATAGTAAAATAGTCAGTTTTAAAGTCTGGAGGCAGGTGGACCCTTGTTCTCAGCGGACAGGCCTTTCCTGCTAGTTCTGGATATTTCAACACTGTTATAAACTTGCAGGTGAATGCCAAAACACAGCAGCAGCAGCAGCACTGCAAGTGTTCCGAACGCAGCCTCCCTTTCCACTGAAAGTGCCAGTTCCTCCTTTACTCACCTGGCAAGGCCCAAATTCAGAAGCCTGTGTTTCCTCAGCATCGGCTGACGGCACCAAATACCTACAAATAACAAAGAAGAGAAGCTGCTGTTTCCTCCTTTGCTCCAGGAACCTGGGATCCCGTCTGTTTTTGCAGGGAAACACCGAACCCTGGACTCAAGAGTTTGCCTGGCGTGTAAAGGAGGAAAGGAGGAAGACCGGAGGACCACTAAGCAGGAAGACTGGAGCTTCACAGGTGGGGAAACTGCCCAGTTAATGGTGCTAAAGCCTCTACCAAGGATCTCACCAAGATATAAACACCAAACTAAGGACTGGTATGACTGTATAACATACCCTTTGTATATTGCTTGATGAGCACCCAGTGCGTGTGTTTTTTAATATGTGTGTTTTTTAATATGAAGTTGGACACAATTACTTACCAGGGACATCAATCTTCCTCCTTTTCTCTGCGACCCATTTCCTAACTTTGTGCTAACCAGTATGCTTAGATTGTGCTGCTGGAGGTTAGCACACAAACCCACTGATCTAGGTCCTTTAAAAGGTCATAAGATGAAGAGCAGGATACAAGTAAACATTAGGAAGAACTTCCTGACAGTAAGAGCTGTTCGGCAGTGGAATTTGCTCCCAAGGAGTGTGGTGGAGTCTCCTTCTTTGGAGGTCTTTAAGCAGAGGCTTGACAGGCATATGTCAAGAATGCTTTGATGGCGTTTCCTGCTTGGCAGGAATGGATGGCCCTTGTGGTCTCTTCCAACTCTACGATTCTATGTTTTTTTAAATAAAAAAACCAAGTAGCTAAAATTCAAGACAGAGATTAACTAGCAACCAATGTGATCATTCGGTGGACCATTTGCCTGACAGTTGGGAAAGCCCAAGCTGTGACCCCAGAGGCTCTCTCTCCGTGCAGGGTGCCCACCCCCATCCCCTGCTGCCTCTCTGCTAGGAAGGAACAGGGAAGCCTTTCTCCTGCCCAGTTGCTGCCTGTGCAAAGGGATGGCACAGCTTTTGGAACACCAGAAACATATAAAAACAGAAGAAGAGTTTGCAGGATCAGACCACCAGCACAGGTAGTCCAGCATCCTGTTCTCACAGTGGCCAACCAGAACCCCCAAAGGGAAACATGCAGGCGGGAATTGAGTACAAGAGCCAACTCCCCTCCTGGGGTTTCGAGCAACTGGTGTTCAGAACTATTCAGCCTCTGTTCACTGTGGAGGCAGAGCAGAGCCGTCCTGGCTAGTAGCCACCGATAGCCCTCGCCACCTCCATGAGTTGGTCCAATCCTCTTTTAAAGGCATCCAAGTTGGTGGCCATCGCTGCCTCCTGTGGGAAAGAGTTCCACGGCTTTACTATGCACGGTGTGAAGGTTTGCTTTATTTGTCCTCAACTTCCCAGCATTCAGCATCACTGGTCCGAGTTCGAGTCTCATGAGAGAGGGAGGAACACTCTCTACCCGCTTTCTTCATGCCAGGCGTAGTTTCATAAACTTCTATCAATTGCCTCTCCCTCGCCTTTCGTTGAAAAAGTGCCAAATACAAAAATGATTTGCAACTCGGATTAAGCATCACAAACAGATTAAAAACCCAACGGAGAACATACAAAATTAGGAGAGGCCTTCCACCAAGAGGCCACCCAGAGTTAAGAGGATTTTGCAGCACTTCTGCAAAGGAAAACTCCTCCCCAGGGAGGCCCCTCCAGTGCCTGGGGGAATTGGGGCAGCAGAAGCCTTGCTCCTGAAAGTTAACGCTTCTGCCGTGCAGAAGAGCAGAAATGGCTTCTACAAGGGAGGCCACCTCTGAGGTATCCTGGCATCCTGAGCATAGCTGCCAAGTTTTCACTTTTCTCACGAGGAAGCCTATTCAGCATAAGGGAAAATCCCTGTAAAAAAGGGATAACTTGGCAGCTATGATCCTGAGTATTAACAAGGTGCCTGATTTGGAGAAAGAAGCTCCTGGGATCCAGCCCAAGCAGCAGCTGCAGAGCTGGCTAAACAAGCTCTCACCTCCTGGGATGCCATTGCACCAGGATAGCTTGAAAGCTGTCTTCAACACCAACCTCACAGCAAGCTTAAGATAGCAGTGCATCCTGAAGCCTATGGAAGTGGGGATAGGATAAGCAGGGGAAGCTCTCTCAGCAATAAGAGGAAGAGAATGAGGACAGTATGACCTCAGCTGGGAAGAGGGGGCCCTGATCACAACTGCTTTCTGTTCACCCAGAAGCAGCCCCGGGTTCCGCAATTGCCAAGATGGAGCAATCATCTGCTCTCCAAAGCACAAACAGATCAGCGCTGCCTCTGCCTTGCCAGGATTCAGCTTCCTTTTGCTTACCCACTGGCTTCAGATACTGGTTTGCAAGCAAGCTGGCTGCTCCCAGAGGCTTAGTGAGCAAAAGGGCACTGGGCCATCTTGACGAGCCGTTTCATATGGACGAAAAGCAGCATTGCTGAAAACACAGAGCCCATGGAACAGGGTTAGGCCAGTTCTCACGGCCCTGAGCAGGCACCTTTGCAGTCGACCTCCTCTGGATCGTCACCATGCATTACAACGAGGTAGAAACAGACACCTCCAAGAGCTGCAGGTACCTAACCTCTTCCAACTGCTGCTTTTGGCTACAGGAAGTCAGGGCTGCATTTTTATTTTTTACCGCAGCAGCACGTGGTCACGGATTGCCTTGGAGTTGCAAAGCACAGTTTCTCCAAAAAGTGATCCATGTTCTTCATGCACGGTCTCAGTCATCTTTACAACAACTCTGCAAGGTAGACCAGTGCCGTAATCTCTGTATTACATTATTGAGGGGAGATTATTAAATTTATCTCATTATTTAGCCCATTATTGGCTTGCCGAAGCCCCTGCCATTGCTTGAACAAAGCCTGGGCCAGAGACTTGCTGCCTCACATTTCAAGGCCTCAACTGCTATCGATACACCAGCTCAGCACAGATTCATTCTTGTGATCCCAGACGATACTTGACCTTCACAAGCTCCTATCTTTTCTAGCAAACTCAGACAGACAGTCACCAGTTAACCATGAGGATGACGGACTTGATAAGAATCTAATCTCAACAGAATTTCAAAATCCAAGAGGGATGATGACTCAGCTGCAATCTGGCTCTCCCAAGCTTTTCACGTCTCAGTTTGCTCATGTTACATTCCCAACAGGGATTAGCCACATCAGATTTTACAGAAATGATTCACAGTTCAGCATGGAAGACTCTCCACATCTCCTAGAAGTGTGCACTATTCAACTTTCCCCCTGATAACACATCTAGTACAACTCTGAACTGCCCCTCATCAAAGCAGCAAGTACCAGCCAATTCTCATTTGGCAACTTGTTGCATGCCTCCCCCCTTGCTGCGACGGAGCTTCTGCTGCAGCCTTTTGCTGCCTCTCCTACATGGGGAGGTCTTACAACGCTGTTTTTCTGACCTGGGGAGGTCTACCAAGTGTGAGAAGTCCCGTCTCCTACACCAGAGAGCAAGAGATGGGTACTTGCCCTAAGTCACTGAGCGAACTTTCCTGGCTGAATCAGAGTGCTGAACACATGCAGATAGCGCTATATGATTCGCTGCTCACAAATCATTTACTCCACTGCTAAGTGGTGCTCTTCACTAGCAAGAGCGTTTTGCAAATGTTTCTCATGAAGAACAACAATGCAGTCACTCGTCGTGGTGGTCACTGGCTCCTCCAACTCCTTGTCCAGTAAACTGAACATCACCCCACTGCCCCACCAAAGCCTTTCACCTTGCAGCCTGCTCTTTCCGTGTCCAGGATTTCTAGCAGGAGTCGCACTACAATGAGGGCAACCCAGCCGGCCCATGGACTGTGGCACTCCAGGGACATAGCAGGTCTCCCCAGCCCCCATTTATTCACTGAAGGTGGGCAACAAGGTGGCGGTTCCCTCGCTGTGAAAAGCCAAGTTGCAGGGAACCAGGCAGAGGGCCTTCTCGGTGGTGGCGCCCGCCCTGCGGAACACCCTCCCACCAGATGTCAAAGAGAAAAACAACTCCACCAGATGTTAAAGAGAAAAACAACTACCAGACTTTTAGAAGACATCTGAAGGCAGCCCTGTTTAGGGAAGCTTTTAATGTTTAATAGACTATTGTATTTTAATATTTCCGCCCAGAGTGGCTTGGGAAACCCAGCTAGATGGGCGGGGTATAAATAATAAATTATTATTATTATTATTATTACGCCATCAATGGGTTGCGCTGGGATTGAAAGTTCCACTGCCCTGCCTAAGGGTCCGTGCACATCCAGAAATCCGAAGTGCCCCCTGAATCAGAAGCCTTGCAGGCAATTCTGAATTCCAAACAAACAGCAAACAACCTTTTCCACTTCCCCAAGCGCCCCAAAGCTACATTCAACTGAGGGGAGGGGGGGTTGTTGGAATTCCTATCCCAAAGGTGAACTCTAGCGTCTACCCACCTCCAGAAAGATACATTCAAAGCAAGGGAGAGCTTGGCCATTTCCCGACTGTGAGGGACAGGGACAAAAGCTCTCTCTATTCAGGATGATATTCAGATGGCACCCAGTGAGTTTCTTCAGGAATAGCTACCTTTCCTTCGCCACCGGCTTTTCCTTCCTCCTTTGTTGCTGCTCCTGTCGCTGCTGCTGCCGCTGCTGCTGTTGTTCTCTGAGCTGGGGGAGTCTGACTGCACGTCACTGCTCTCTTCCGAGCCTTCGGAGAGTTCCTTCAGCCCATCTGGAACATCCTTCTGCAGACAAAACACAAGCAGGCAGACCTTGGTGCCTTTATCTCTACGCCAGTTCAACAATCACTAAGACTGGGCCATGGGGTTGGGGGGTGGGTGGGCGGGGAGAGAAAGAGAGAACTGAGGACAAGAATATCGCAAGCGCCATCCTCTGGCTCAAAAGTCAGGGGGCAGAATAACCCACCTGGAGGTTCCTCCTGTCCATAGCTGCATTTTAAATTAGTGGCAACTGTGTAAGACTTTTTGCAGGCTGGCTTTGTGTCTCGACTATGGTCCCGAGGGCCAGGGGACTCTCCTCCACTCCACAACAAGGCTCCCTTTTGCCCCAAAGCATTCCCAACCCGCCCAGCCTCCTTCCAAGGAATGGGATTCCACAGCCCACACAGATGAAACCATTCTCCACTTTTTTATGCTCTTTTTAAAAACCTGGCTGTCAGCCCATTATGTGTAGTCCATCCTGTCCAATCTCCTTTTCTCTACCCAGTTCTCATGGCCTGTTTGCACAGCATTTCTCTTCGAGGATCTCCTACGGATTAATTCTTTCCAACCCGAGAGCATAAATATATATATTGCCTTCTTGTGCACCTGAATGCTGCCAACCCTCACCAGCAGCAGCCCTTCCAGGGCCTCGGGCACAGAAGGCAGCTTCTCCCAAGACCCTTCAGATGGACAGGAGAGTGATTCAAGTCTGGAAGGGGCAGCAGGCAAAGGTTGTGCTCTATGACCTCTTGCCAGGGTCCATTCCAGTATCTTGGCACAACTCATCAAGGCCGCATTGCCCTGAGCACCTTTGGGCCCAAGCAACTCATCAAGAAGCCACTTGGACGTTGGGCCATCTCAGGCCCAACAGCTCCTGTGGCTAACAAAGCCAAACTGGGTTTTAAACAAAAAAGAGAAATCTGTTTCCAATTTTCAGGCAGGTCACAACCAGGTTGTTACCGAGTTTGCTCCTGGAATGATTCGCAGCAGAAGTCAAGCCAAGCTGTCCATCACCCCCCCCCCAATGGCACAAACCTCGTCAGAGCAACAGAGGAAAAAAGAGCCCTAGATTCAACCTCTGGCACTGCAGGTGCTTCCCCAAAGCCATGCCATTCTTTTAAGCTTAAAGGGGACACGAGAACAATATATTATAATAATAATTTATTATTTATACCCCTCCCATCTGGCGGGGTATTCTGGTTAATTAGGAAGATCTCAGGTAAAATAAAGCAATCCCGGGCACCTCCTCAGCTGTGTAAGAGGACCTGGAGCAGACTTTTAAAAAGAAGCAGCCCCCCCCCCAAAGAGCCCACCTCAAATCCACCTATACTATACTGAACTGCCCCCATTGGCAGGTATTACAGAGCCCCCCCCTGCCATGCTCTTCCTTGCTCTCTTTCTCCTGCCATTCTCCATGCTGCTGCCCCGTCACAAACCCCCTTAGGCAGCCTCACTAGGTGGGATGGGGGGGGGACTTTCCATGTGTGTTGGCGAAGGTTGCTTAGCCAAGTGAGCCTAGCAAGCTCTTCCATCGCCGCCTTCCTGATCAAAATCTAACTACAGCACTACCCCAATAGGCCCATCCCAGACACGTGTCCACTGAAGGCCCATTTTCATTTAACTGTGACTTTCACTGCAAGCGAAGCAAGTGGCTTTAAGCAGCATAACTGGCGTAAGGACAACAGAGGGGGGAAACCCTGGGCTCAGAAATTCATTTCTGCCAGCCAATACCAGGATTATGATCCAGATGATTAAAGACCACACCAGGAACAAAGATGCAAAATAATAATTATTATTATTATTATTATTATTATTATTGAATTTATATATTACCCTTGATCACAAGCTCTCAGGACGGTTCACGGAATAAAGCACTAATTAAAAACACAAGTAAACAATAAAAACAAAAACAACACAACAGTACCCCCATGCTTAGAGGGACTGTCGTATCCTGACAGTCCATAGGATTCCTAGCAGGAGATTCACTTACCTTCAGGGTGTAAACGCCCATTCTCCCTGGGACCTTGTAGAAAATGCCCTCATCCCCGCGGGAGTTTGTATGCAGCATAGCATTCAGGCATGCAAGAGGAGAAGTACCACTGAAAAGAGAAGTGCAGGGTTAGTCCCCCCCTGGCACACACAAGAAGAATGCTGCCAGACTTCATATTTGCCCAGCCCTGTCAGAGGCCTTGCTCAGCTGCTAATGACTTCAAACGGAAGCCAGTCTCTCCAGGAGCCGAGCCAGGCCAGGCTGACTAGCACGGAGCTCACAAGGCAGTGGTACTCGAGGGGAGCTTGGGAGACAACCAACAGCTGAACGAAGAGGACCCCCAAAGGGAGTCTATTGCAGCTTATACTGCCTGGAGGGCTCACACGCAATGCATTCCTGTCCTGCCCATTTCTTCTTGAGGTCAGGAGGGAGAATAGCGTCCCCAGAGCACGGGGCGGAATTTCCTTTCTCCATCGTTTCCCTTCCAGTCCTAAGAACGTAAGAGGAATCTGCTGGGGTCAGGCCAGTAGGAGCCCATCGAGTTCAGCATCCTGTTCTCAGTGGCCCACTGGATGCCCCAAAGGGAAGAAGCCCACAAGCAGGAGCCAAGGATAAGTGTGCTGGGCTGGGACCGAGGTACAGGGCTTCTGGATCAGCTGCTTTATGTCCACAATCAGTCGGAGAAGAAAGGCTCCAAGGTTCACTTTTAGACGACTGCAAGCGGATTCTAATGCAGTTTATCAAATCTCCATTAAAATAAATCAGCTTCTTTCTGCTGCTGTTTTTATGCGTTTCTTTATATGGTTTTAAAATACTGGCTCTTTCTTTCTTATCGTTTTTAGTAAACAGATAACAGGCAACTAATACAAGCATCCACAATTAAAGGAGATCTGATTCTACGCAATGCTTTAAGCCTTCATTGGACAGAAGTCCATTGGAGACACAAACGCAACGGCAACATTTTATTGTTTAGGATCTGCTAAAGGTTGAGCAGGCACTTAATCAAACAACAAAAACACTGGCTAGAGTGTTGTAGGTTTAAGAATAATTCGACCCCCACAATACAGTTGGGTTGGTTTACATTAGGCCACAATATCGGTGAAAGATTTGCTTTGGTCGACTCATTTTGGCAGCTTAGCTTGTGTCCTTTCCAATCCTTGCACCCGAAACCAAAGAACACAACCCTGTGCATAAACCTTTTGGCAATCACATGCCAGGCAAGTTCGCAACGTTGCTTATTTGGGGGACTGAAGATGCACTCCAGAGATGCCTCCAGTCCTGCGAGTGTGTCCAAAGGGGCTTCCACCTGCATGGGCCTTGCCGTAGTTTACGTAGCTGGCCCCACCGCAGTGGAGAGAGCCCAGGGGTGTAAGGCACTTGCTCTCCGCCACAGATGCATCTTGCGTTTGGCACTAGTGCAGCCCAGCTGGTGGTTCCCATGCAGGCATGCCTGTGGTCCAATGCAGCATTCAGGAGTTTCTGGCGTGAGCCACAAGATGGCTCAGAGAAGCTTGGCATGTTAATCAGAGATGAAATCATCCAGACTGAAGAGCTGCACTAAGCTCCTTTTGCTCAGCAAAGCCACAGCCCAAGCCAAGAGGGCTGCTCAGGTCAAGGAGGACAAAAGGCAGTTCCTTGTGCTAATCAGGAGCGCACCAGCCCTTCCCACACCATTCAGCTGCCGCTGCGCCCCACAAGCTCCAGCTCCAGGCAGGCAGGAAAACAACCCTTTAACCTAAATAGTATTCATTCACACACACACACACACACACACACACACACACACACACCGCTTCTAAGCCTCAGGGCAAAACAAGCTTGCTGCTTAAAGTTAATCAACAGTGATGTTCGCTAGCTGCATTCAATGGCATTTGTACATCAACAGTAGTTCTTACCTTCTGGAATTGATTGAAATCCAAAAAGAGTGGGGGGAGGGGGAGAGAAAAGAAGAAAGAGAGAGAATTCTTTAAATATTTAGCAAAGCAACATTTTCCATCATTTCCAAGCCAGAAAGAACAGAAACCAGAAGCCAGAAGAACAAAACCAGAGTGTAATTAGCTAGGCCAACCTATTTTGACAGAATGACTTGCCCAGATCTTGTACAATATCGTCAAGCTGGGGTAATTACAGCTATTACAAAATATGAAACATCTCTCATAGAAGGTGCAAGTGAGGTTATGTGTGTGAACCTGAGATAAATCTACTACAGATACAGCTTGTTGGAAATGTGGGTTAGCTGCAGCAGGTCACTGACACATTTATTGTTCCTGTCCTTGTATACAAATTAGATTTGACCTAGAAGAGACCTACAGAAGATGGCTGGATAGGCATTACCAATGAAACAAAAACCAATGCTTTTAGAAATTAATAATGTGAATACATAGAGAACTCGTTGGATAATAATCCCAACCCTACCAATAGCTGCTAAAATTACTACTGCTAAGAAATAAATATATTTCAGGTGGCCCAACATAGAGAGAGAGGATAAATAATGTTTGGCAGACAGTGTAGTTAACTTAATTATGTGTTTTTAGATTGAGACACAGCAGGAAGTGAAATTTATAGTGCAGCTGTAACCTTTTACAGAATTTTGCAAGACAAGGTACAATAGGAACCATACAGTGGCACCTCTGGTTGCGCACAGGATCTGTTCCGGAGCGCTGGTCGGATCCCGAGGAATTCGCAACTGGAGTTGCCGCTTCTGCGCATGACAGAACACTTCTGCGCATGTGGTGAAACCCGGAAAAATACTTCCAGGTTTGCCGCATGCGTAATCCACTGTAATTGCTTTGTCATAATTTACAGCTTGTTATAATTTAAAACAGTGGTGTTTCCATTAAACAGATGAGACTTATCCTCTTTCTTTCAACTGCATTCCTGTGTGTGTGTGGTTTTGTAGTGCGTTGTGTCTGATGGGTTTAACTGGCATGTGTGAGTGTCCACACACAAAATGAAATGTACAGAAAATGCTAAGCAGGATAAAGCTGCATGCCTAATGGCAGGCTGAACTGTGGATTGTCCTCAACACCCTGAGAGGAGAAGTGGAAGCATCATGCTTGAATGTGCACTTATTTGGGAGGTGGAGATGTGAAACACTTAATATGACCCCAAAAGGGAACTGTGTTAGCTGAATGGCACTCCGCTCACAATACAACTGGAAAGCGTAGCAGGTCAATGATGGTGCTTAAAACCTCCCAAAGCAGTTGTAACCATGTGACTCAATCAACACTCACCTGATCTCTTTCAATCCTTCTTTCTGGATAACTTGAAGGATTTCTTTATGGCTCATGGGAGTGTTGGGATTTTTTTCTAGGACCTGGCAAGAAACAGATTTAGAGGGAAGGTTAAAAAACAGACCATTTGGTTCTGCCAGCTGATGTCTGCCTACCTGGCCTCCAGCTGTATGCTGGATGATTCGGACCCAATTCTGCCAACGGTTCATTTCCCCGGGCACAAGCTGATGAACAGGAACCAGGCACAAGCCTTGGGCAGAGGGGTGGGGGACTTTCAGGCTTTCTGTTTTTATAGGAATCCCATCTTCACTCTCCCCTTGAAGCTATTGTGGCAGGTAAACTTCTGTTCAGGGTACATGATAGCCACACACACTTAGTACCGCACACCTAACTGATGAGACCAAGATTTAAAAAATGTAGCAGCAGAGGCATCACTTATGAGCTCCAGAATCAGCACAGAAAGCCACTCACCAAAACTCCTTTTACAAGGGGCATTTATCCTCGATACCATCTCAGCATTTAAGACTATATAAGAGCCTGCTTATATGGGACCCAGGTGGCGCTGTGGTTAACCCACTGAGCCTGGGGCTTGCTGATCAGAAGGATGGCGGTTCGAATCCCTGTGGCGGGGTGAGCTCCCGTTGCTCCGTCCCAGCTCCTGCCAACCTAGCAGTTCGAAAGCACATCAAAATGCAAGTAGATAAATAGGAACCGCTACAGCGGGAAGGTAAACGGCGTTTCCATGTGCTGCTCTGGTTTGCCAGAAGCGGCTTTGTCATGCTGGCCACATGACCTGGAAGCTATACGCTGGCTCCCTCGGCCAATAATGCGAGATGAGCGTGCAACCCCAGAGACGGTCACGACTGGACCTAATGGTCAGGGGTCCCTTTACCTTTACCTTTTAAGAGCCTGCTGGAACAGAATGACGGTCCGTCTAGTCCAGGATCCTGGTCGCACAGGGGCTAACCAGATGCCCAAAAATATGACACGAGGGCAGCACCTCTCTCCCCTTGTGCTCCCCAGAAACTGGCACTCAGAAACAGGCTGCCTCTGACAGTGGATGTCAACATGTCCATCAAGGCTCGAAGCCATGAACCCTGCCTTTGCTCCCTCCATGAATTGGTCCAACCCTCCTTTAAAGCCATCCAAGTGGGCGGACACCACGGCCTCTCATGGGAGCAGATTGCAGAGCTTCATTCTGCACTGGGGGGAGAAGTCCCTCCTCTTTGTTGGTCCTGAACCTTCCAACATTAAGCTTCACCTGATGGCTACGAGAGGGAAAAGATTGCAAGGTACTGAATTCCTGATCTCCCTCATGTTGTGAAATGTGGTTATTTTGAAGACCTTGCTACATGATGTATGCCTTATTTTATTATCATAATGCATAACTGCTCTGCTCTCTATTATTGTTTCGGATGCTACTTTTTATGGATCCTTCATTTCTTCTTAATATTTTTTTTATTATTTTTTTAAAAAGAGACAGGGGGAAAATAATGTCTTTATCTATCCACTTTCTCCAGAACATGCATAGTTTTATAATCTCCATTCATGTATCATATTTTCTCTGACTAAAAAGCTTCAAAACTTTTTTTAAAAAAATTATTTTTATTAACATTTTACAAGAAGTTTTAGCATAATCAAAAATTCAAATTACATTTTACATTTTCAGTTACACCCCCACCCCAAACTTCCCATTCTGGTTTATAGCATGTTAATTTCTTCTGCTTTTAATTTTATATGCCTTGTGTACTAAAATTAAAGTTGTACTTTGTCAATCTATTCTTAACATTTTAATGTCATTTTCATATTTCATATTTATATTTGTCCATTGTAAGTGTATTACTCGAATCCTGCAAGTGAGTTCATTTCAATGCATTGTTTCTGTAAATACATCATAAAAGGTTCCCAATCTTTTTTGAAGTCATCGTTGTCCTTTCAGTCCCTCAGTTTGCTTTGCCATTTCAGTGTATTCTATCAACTTTTCTTGCCATTGTTCTTTTGTTGGTATTTCATCGCTTTCCCATCTTTGAGCTAAAAAGCCCTGAAACTTCAACTCAGTGATCAGATGCCAGGGTGGATAAAAATCAATGATTTTTTTAAAAAACACACAACAGATTTTTTAAAAAAATAGAAAATTAAAAAAAAATTAAATTGGATTTTAAAATTTAAATTGGATTTTTAAAATAAAATGCTTTTGGAGAAAAACATCTTTCTAAATATAGTTTTCTATTTAAGTTACATTACAGTCCAAAGGCTATTCATCAGGAAATAAGGATTTGTTTTAAGTTTTTCATGTGTGCTAAAACTCAGTCTAGGTTTTTTTAAAAAAAATCATTTAACCTCATCAGTTAACATGGATACATATGCTATAATGTAATTGTTTTAGTTAAATAAATCGTTTAAATTGTTATTGAGGAAATGATTATTTTTCTCTTTCCGATAAAGTACAGCAGAAAAGTTGTCCAAATATAAACAGTTAACTTATTAAACCTCACAATAATTTCATAATTACCTGTCTCTGTATTTCTTTTTGTTTAAATAATTTTTATTAATTTTCCAATAAAAACAGCCAATTAACATACCCCTAATCATAATCCAATAAAAAACAATGAACTAAAATAAAAAACCAAATTACAGTCCAAATTATTAATTATTAATTTTTCCGGGCTCCCTATCGTCTGGACCTCTTGAAGTAAATCTGCAATATCTTCGTTCCTGCCTTCTTCTTGTTGTTCTCATATTTTCCACATTCAATCTTAACGCTTTAAAGTTCTCCGTCCCTGGCTATGCGACTCTCAATCATGTCAGAAATCATGTATTCTTTCATCCATCGAATACAGCTTTATTTGTAAAGAGGGGTGCAGAAGCAGTGATCTGTGGGCCTGAAAAGACGTCTCAAGAGGTGTGCTGTCTCCCTGGGGCCAAGATCCAAGATGTAACAGAACGGCTTCAAGGAATCATAACACCCACTGACAAATACCCCTTCCTTTTGGTCCATGTGGGAACCAATGACACTGCAAGCCATAGCCTTCAGAAGATCAAAAGTGATTATGAGGCTCTCGGCAGGAAGTTGAAGCAACTAAATTGAAAGGGCAGAACTCCTCAATGCCTTCTTTGCCTCAGTCTTCTCCAAAAAAGAAAACAATGCCCGACCTGAAGAATATGGAGCAGATGATTCAGCAAGGGAAACACAGCCCAGAATAAGTAAGGAGGTAGTACAAGAATACTTGGCTAGTTTAGATGTATTCAAGTCTCCAGGGCCAGATGAACTACATCCAAGAGTATTAAAAGAACTGGCAGAGGTGATTTCAGAACCACTGGCAATAATCTTTGATAATTCCTGGAGAACAGGCGAAGTTCCAGCAGACTGGAGGAGGGCAAATGTTGTCCCTATTTTCAAAAAGGGGGAAAGAGAGGACCCAAACAATTACCGCCCAGTCAGCCTGACATCAATACCAGGAAAGATTCTAGAGCAGATCATTAAGCAAACTGTCTGTGAGCACCTAGAAAGGAACGCTGTGATCACTAAAAGTCAGCATGGGTTTCTGAAAAATAGGTCATGTCAGACTAATCTGATCTCATTTTTTGACAGAATTACAAGCCTGGTAGATGAAGGGAATGCTGTGGATATAGCCTATCTTGATTTCAGCAAGGCCTTTGACAAGGTGCCCCATGATATTCTTGTAAAGAAGCTGGTAAAATGCGGGCTAGACAATGCTACCATTCAGTGGATTTATAACTGGCTGGCTGACCGAACCCAAAGGGTGCTCATCGATGGCTCCTCTTCATCCTGGAGAGTAGTGACTAGTGGGGTGCCACAGGGTTCTGTCTTGGGCCCAGTCTTGTTCAACATCTTTATCAATGACTTGGATGATGGGCTTGAGGGCATCCTGAGCAAGTTTGCAGATGACACCAAATTGGGAGGGGTGGCTAACACCCCAGAGGACAGGATCACACTTCAAAATGACCTTAACAGATTAGACAACTGGGCCAAAGCAAACAAGATGAATTTGAACAGGGAGAAATGTAAAGTACTACACTTGGGCAAAAAAAATGAAAGGCACAAATACAGGATGGGAGACACCTGGCTTGAGAGCAGTACATGTGAAAAGGATCTAGGAGTCCTGGTAGACCACAAACTTGACATGAGTCAACAGTGTGATGCAGCAGCTAAAAAAGCCAATGCAATTCTGGGCTGCATCAATAGGAGTATAGCATCTAGATCAAGGGAAGTAATAGTACCACTGTATTCTGCTCTGGTCAGACGTCACCTGGAGTACTGTGTCCAGTTCTGGGCACCACAGTTCAAGAAGGATACTGACAAGCTGGAACGTGTCCAGAGGAGGGCAACCAAAATGGTCAAAGGCCTGGAAACGATGCCTTATGAGGAACGGCTTAGGGAGCTGGGTATGTTTAGCCTGGAGAAGAGAAGGTTAAGGGGTGATATGATAGCCATGTTCAAATACAAGCATCTCCCACTTCCCTCGAAAAAGGGAGGGACTCTCATTTTTCTGTACTGCATCATATTAACAAGTGCCATCTTGTTTCTTCTTTTATCCTTATCAAGTCTTTCAAGTCTTAGTAAAGCTGCGCAATTGAATACTTAATTATGAATAGAGGTCCATCTGTATTTTATTTTATTTTTTAAAAAAAGGTTTCTTAAGGAGGCTTGGCATCGAAAACCAATTGTAGATATTGAGAAGGAAAAAAAGAACGTACCAATCACCTCCGTAATCCAAACACCATGATGAGAATCTCTTTGAAATCTGAGCTTAAACACCAGGGACTGTGCCATTCTACAGGTTTTTTCTCAGTCTTCTTTGGTCCAGACTATGTCGGCTTATTGTCCAAATCTAATTATTTTATCAAACAGATATTTCTGGCTATGGGAGTGGCTTCGGAGAGTGCCAGCCATGTTGTGCTCTGGGACCCAGTGTCCTGCCGCTTGCACCTTGATGCAAGCTGACAATCTGGGACAATCTGCGGGTCTACGAGACAGTCCTCCCCCACCCTGGGGAGTCTGCCAGGGCTAATTACCTCTATATCAACCCTGAATTACTAGCACGGCTGGGTTCCGATCGTATGGGAGTCAGCCATTTCTCACCGCCGGAAACAGGAAGCCCCCTGTCTATGTATTTCTAATAGTATAACCCAGGCATCCCCAAACTGCGGCCCTCCAGATGTTTTGGCCTACAACTCCCATGATCCCTAGCTGACAGGACCAGTGGTTGGGGAAGATGGGAATTGTAGTCCAAAACATCTGGAGGGCCGAAGTTTGGGGATGCCTGGTATAACCAAATCAGTAATTTTTGATATAACTGTAAAAACTACTCTGAAAATTTATTATTCCAAAAATGAAACCTTCATCTGGTTGTAAATATTAAGATTATACGAGAAGAATGAGTCTTTCTGTACAAAAAATGATCTAAATCAAGTCTTACTGACTAGTGATTTAAATCGATTTGATTTAAATCAAATGCAGCCTGGCAGGTGCCACGTGCAGCAAAGCACTCCTGCTGCCAGCATTGCAGGCAAACACAACGCATGATGCAGAATTGCCTGACTGCGCTCTGCCCCACCCAAGGCAACTGGCTGGCAGCCATGGGAACTAGGCAACACACAGCAAGAGGCCACTTGAACCCGGCTCTCTTCCCTTTGAACACTGAGGTGGCAGCAAGAGACAACATCTTGCTTGAAGCCTGGGAAGCCACAAGGTTTTAATTACCCGTTAATTTGTAATGAAGCAGATCGATTCATTTGTCAGCTGACATAAAATTTACACACAATAATTAAAGCTGAAAAAAGCACAATGCTAGACTCAAAGCAAAAGCGTTTCCCAAAAGCCCAGGAAGTGTGGCTAACATCTAAAATTTGACAACATGGGAAACAGCTGCATTTCCCAGGGAGGGAGGGAGTTCCACAATCAAGGTGCCACCACAGAGAAGTCCCTGTCTCGTCACCAGTCCATAGGCCATACCTGTCCATGGGAACATGAGCAGGGCCTCCCCTGTCTGCCCCAACCCTAAAGGGAGGGAGGGATTGTGGAGACATTTAAGTACTTAGGCCCTAAGCTGTTTAGGGCTTTGTATTCCACCACTAACACCTTGAACTGGGCTCAGTATTATGACATTCAGGGCTGTACCCAACAAAGTCGTCCCATTTGCACAAGGACTTCCGTTTGTCCAACGAAACCTCTGCTCCCTATCTATTTCGGGGAGTTGTGGGGGGCAGAGCACATTTGGAGGGAGTGCATTGGACAGGAGATGGCAGGGAACGTCTACTGCACAAGTCCTTGTGTGAATGGAAAACTCTGCTGGATACAACGATCAGCATCTGCCTGCTCAATAATCTGAATGCAAAATTTATTTATTTATTTATTTATTTAAAAAAAACTCCAAATACAGAATCAACTGCTTAAGCCAGTTGCATTACACAAACTCACTGTGCCTCCTATCCTACCACTTGTTCCAAACAACAGAACAAGGAAGGTTAGGAATCCAGCTGATTCCACACTGGAACACTTTAAGGCCCTGGTCTTCTGATGCCATTTGGAAATGGAATTAAAACAGTGCTTCCACCTAGCAATGAATATAAGATAGCAATGTAGCATGCTGCAATGCTTGTATCCATGGCCAAGGCTCTTGTAGGTTTACTCAGAAGTAGGCTCATTTGCAGGGGGTTGGACTGGATGGCCCTTGTGGTCTCTTCCAACTCTATGATTCTATGATTCTATGACCATGAAATGCAGTTCGAACATTGTACTCTCAGATGTTTTAGTTCATGTTTTAAACTGGTGTGAAGGCTTCACTAAGTTTTTTTTCGTAAGCTGCTTTGAGACATATGGAGAAAACCAGGGCAAAAATTTCTTATTTATGATGATCTTCATCATTCATTTATCATCTTCCACACATGTCTCAAGGTGATGTGCAAAATTAAATAAAAACACATTATCAGATATATTTATAAAAAAAACACAATATAGATACACATGGCAAGGATTCATTTATCCCACTGGGAAAGCTCCCCAGAACAAAAATACCCTCAACAAAAATATATTCAAATGCTGCAGAGCATTTATGTTGCTATATGTAATAGTGTCCATTCAGTAAGGTTTTTCTCTCTCTTTTAAATAACCAATTAGTTGAGTTTGCACCTAATGTAAAGAAACTCAAGCTGCCCCAAACCACACATCACCAGAATCATCATGGGACCCCAAAACAATGACCAAAGCTTACAGACTGCAGCAAGCTAACAGTGGGGGACCTCGGAGTCCCAAATTTCAGTGGCGCTCTGTGCAATGCCAAAAGTCGGCGCCCCCACATCTCTCGTGGTCCATTCTAAATAATAGTTGTGGTGTCCCCTGTGGCACCCCAAGGCTCCACACCCAGTGCACCCAAACCGGCCACACTCCCCAAAATCTGCCTCTGAAACTAAACACCCCCCAAAAATCTTTTGCAATGTTAAAACTGCAAGGATCCTGCTTTCAAAGCAAAGAGAAGCCCAAGCTTTGAAAGAAACGAAGCCAAGTCCTGCAGACATCTAGTATTTGTGAGGGAGTCAAAAAGATAAAGTTGCTTTCCATACAAGACACCACTGATAAGGGAGCAAGAGAGAATGCTCTTGCCAGTCCCTTCTGCACTCACAGCACCACAGGGATTTGCAGCTGGAACATCTCCAGGTGCACGACATTCCAAACAGGTACTGCAAAAGCAGGTGAGGGGCTCAAAGGTTTGTATGTGTTTCTTCAAAGATCTTAAGTGCGCTGCTCAGAGATTATGAATATTAAGTGGCATATGAAATATGAAATTCTAACAAACTTGTTCACCCCCCAGGCAATCTCCTTCACAGCAGGAACTTTGCAATACAGACATGGGAACCCAGTTTCACTTTCCCCATGGATTCCATTTGATCTCTGCTTTTCATTCCTTCTGCTCACTTTACAAGGCCCAACTTTAAACTGCAAGCTTCTTGGGGCAGAGAACTCCTGTGTTCATGTTTGCTCCTGTTGCACAGCAGGGGTGGCGGAATGGATCTGGTCAGTGAACAAAGATCCCCAATTCCATCTCCCCAGCCCAGGTCAACTCAATCACCCGCCCAACTTCAGAGGATGTTGCAGAAGGGGTGTGTGTGCTTCTTCATCTGCAGAAAGGAGAATGCAAGGCCCTTGGCTGCACTAGGAAGATCCTAGGGAAGCCCATCCCGGTGAGGCTCCCTGCCAGCACCCATCAGGGGGCCCAGCTGGCAAAGGAACCATTGGGAGATCACTCTTCCCCTGTAGCTGTGCCCATACCTGCCCCATCCCTGATGTGACTGGTGGTTGTGGCTTGTGGGGAGCGGCCTCACACGCCAAACTGGGAGCTGAGAAGGCCCACCTGGGCGAGATCCCCTTTAAAAGATGACTGTTGTGACCGGCCCTCTTCCGCAGCCCACGTAAGCCACGTGGCAAGCAAGTATTTGAAATGCATGGGAGTCACAGCTGCAGCGTTTCAGATGCAGACTTCGATATAATGAGTAATTGCTGCCCCTCCTTTGTGGACGCCATCGTTTGTATCCATTTTTACGGACGGGTGTTTGTAAAGGAAAAAGGAAGTTAATACAAGCTCTGGCTATGTCAGTGATGATGGATGAGACTTTAAAGAACCTTGCCCCCCCCCTCCTACGGCTGCCAGGTCATAAATTTAATCTAGCTCTAGACTTAACTCTCTCTCCCCCCACCCCCCTTCCATTTCTCCTATCCATCTTCTATGTTTGCAAGATCACTGAATCAGCCCAGAGGAGAGAATGAATCACCACAGCTGTCTCTTTTTATTTGCTCTCTCACATTCGTGACCTGACCATGACCAAGACCCACCCTCCTTAGAGACGCACAGTGACCAAGTGGTCCCAGATCAAACTGGTGGGGGGCACGGGAACGCTCTTTGCAACGCTACCAAGAACAAGGCAACCCAAACTGCCACCGACACAACGAAGGAAAGCTCTGCCCTGCGAGAGAGAAAAACTAGGCAGCAGGAACAGCCTGGCCCACCTGGCCCAGGAGCTGGTAGATCTGTTGGTTAAGGGGTAGGGCAAGTGCTCCCAGGGAGACGCCGTTTCCCAAGAACGTAGCAGATATGAGCCGCAGAGCCTTTTCCCTGATGCAGGATGCAAAGTCAGCACATGTAAGGCCCTCTCTAACCAAGACCATAAACAATTTTTTAAAAAACATGCTCAATGATAGCTTCTCGTCCAACATCTCCCCAAGGAGTCTGCGTATGAATGTTCTAATAAAAGGGAAAGCTTGTGCCTGGTAACTTTGCTTCTTTCAAGACCAAGAGAGGTGGGGCTTCTCGGAAGTACAGTTTGAGCAGATGCCGAAAGGCACTGTGGGGGTTCAGTTGCCTGCCCTATCCCCTTGCACAGCGTTGCTGTGTTTCCACCTCATGACCCACCTCGTAGCCGCAAACGCAAAGGCCTGGATGACTAAGGAAGCACATTCTTTGCATACAATGGCTTCTCAAATTCCAGCTGCGTGGACTCCGCAGAGTGATGGGAAACTGGTGCCAGCAGTCCTGAATGGACAGGACACTGGGCATGGTATCAAAACCACTAGATGCAAAGCAATTTAGGGGAACAGGGCTGGTGCCAAGAAGAGAGTTCAAGGGGGAGGGATGGGTAAGGCAGATGCCAACACACAGATGCCACACATATCTACGTGTCAGCAACTTCCCCACTAAAGGGGTTGAGATCCGAGGCCTACCTGGACCACCAGCACCTTTAATTAACCTTGTTGCAATGCCCAGAATGGAGAATATCCCACTCAGCATGTTATTTTCTCAATTAAAAACAGCGCCCTAGATTGGCCTTGTAAACAAGTAAACAAGGCGGGGGGGATGGACCCAATTGGCTTGCAAAGGGCCAGAGGGCTCTGCCACTTTCTCTCCTCTCACACACAGCCTGCTGTGTTTCTATGCAGGGAGCGGAGAGGGCTCCCCCCCCCCAGATGACAGACCCACTTGTTTCAGCCCATTTTCCCGCCTGCCTCAAATTCTCTGTGCAGCCACCTGCAGGCAATTTTTGGACTCCCTATTGCCGCCACGTTGATGTTGAAATACAAAACTGCCCCAGCGGAACCTGCCTAGCGCGGGCACAGCCCCTCTGGCATGAAGAACAACCAAGGGAGCGTTATTGCGAACGGTCACGGCAAACAAAGAAAGATCCAAAAAACCCGACTTGACCAGCTGGCTTCATCTGCCATGATATCGCTAACTCTTTCTGGGAATTTCCCTTTCTGAATGCTGCAAGGCTCTTAGGAGAAACCTGGAGCCAGGCTGCAGAACTCTGCCCCCAACTGGAAACTGCCCACTCGAAGCAGGAGCCTCATCACACATGGTGGTGCCGCCCACAAGGTTGGCCCACAGCTTGCGGCAGGTAAAAATGGAGCAGACTGTTTCCACCATATTATGCCATGTCTGGAAAAATTGCACTGGCTGCCAATCACCTACTTGGCTAAGATTAAGATATTGGAACTAGTTTACAAAGCCCTCTATCGATTGGGATCGGGATACTTAAAAGATTGTCCCATCCATCTTGCAGGTACCATTTCAACATCAGGAGGTCTGTTCTAGTGAGGTGCCTGAACTGGGCCTTTAGCGCGGTGGCAGCTGCCCTCTGGAATGCCTTCCCCAGTACACATCAGGCAAGCACCATCCAAATGGACTTTTCAGCACCTACTGAAGAATTTCCCTTTTCAACAAGCCTTTGAAGCTGAGATCTTTATCCCAATCTGTGGTTGTGTTAGACCTGAAACTGTTTTACATACAAAATTGTTCTGTTACGCATTGAAGCGTCTGTATTTTGTTTTAGACATTCTGATACTTTTTACCTATGAAATTGTGCAGCTGTTTTTACTGTAAAATAAAAAAATTCCTTCAGTAGCACCTTAAAGACCAACTAAGTTTTTATACCTGTAACCTGTTTTTACTGTGAAATTGCTTTGAGATATTTCATGGGAAAAGACTCCTCGGTAGAAATAAACAAATAATGCCTAGGTAAAGTCAATGAACTCTTTGGTTTCACGCCAAATGGTCAGCAGCTTGTCTCCCTGCCCCACTTAACAACTTGTTTTCTTGTTGTGCCGTATAGGTCTGGAGCTGTTTTGCCAAAATCAGATGCGATCGATTGGATTGTACATGTTATGTTTTTAAATGGCAGGCACAGTGGACAAAAGAAAAATAGTCATTTCCCACAAAGATGCAATGACTTCTGGACTGGAAGTATTTGCATAAGTATCTCTCCAAAGAGCCGTACAGCCTTAACCAAGGGCTGCAGCATCCTGCACCTGCAATCTCCAGGGGTGCTGGTGGGTCTTTCAAAAACCTTCTGTTGATCCTATCACAGCTGCATTGCTTTGCTCTCAGCCTCCTGCAATCCAACCTCTGAGCCAGCCTCATCCTTCAACCTGCCCTGGCACTTGGTTAACTGCTTTCCATTTCTTAAGCACCTGCTCTTCTCTCATCTTTAATTCAGGAAGGCGACTGGAATGTGTCATCCTAGTGATGATGCAGCTCTACCACCAGGATGACAGAAGTCGCCTTCCTGAACACCAAAAACCACAAGGAAGTCGCTCGGACGGATTCACCTCAATGTAACCTGCCAACACACTCACACTCACACTCACACTGCTACCCTTTTAAAAGCCCTGCTTTCAATTCCATGGTTTGGACATTTGGGGAATGTGTTCTTGGGAAAAACTGCACGCCCCACCAAGAGCTCATCATTCTTCTCTAGGGTTATGATTCCTTATGCCCCTCTCATCAAGACAATGGGGGATTCATTCAACAGAACACCTTGCAAGTTACAGGTAGGTAGCCGTGTTGGTCTGAGTCGAAGCAAAATAAAAAAATTCCTTCAGTAGCACCTTAAAGACCAACTAAGTTTATATTTTGGTATGAGCTTTCGTGTGCATGCACACTTCTTCAGATACACTAGAAACAGAAGTGTCAGACCCTATATATATACAGAGGGTGGTGGGGGTGGGTGGGAATGGGAGATGGGCTGATGGGAGTGGTAAACCTGTAGATGGGTGTTAATGGCTGATGATGGCTGCAATTAGTCCTGGGCTGAGGTGCTAAAGAAAGCTTGATCATGCACCTGTAGATGGGTGTTAATGGCTGATGATGGCTGCAAGCAATAAACCCAGATGCCAACTTTGCTGCCACATACACCCGGACAACATCATTACTGGCCCCAACAACATCCAACATACCATCTCAGGACTATTTAATTGCTCATCTTCTAACATTGTGTATGCCATCAAATGCCAACGGTGCCCTTCAGCTCTCTATATTGGACAAACAGGCCAAACCCTACGCCAAAGGATAAATGGACATAAATCTGACATCAGGAACCATAAGACTGAAAAACCAGTAGGAGAACACTTCAATCTCCCAGGACATTCTATACAAGATCTCAAAGCAGCTGTTTTATTACAGAGAAATTTCAGGAACAGACTGGAAAGGGAAGTTGCTGAATTGGAAATCATTACCAAGCTTAAAACCATGGAAGCACCTGGGATGAATAGAGATATCGGATTCTTATCTCATTATGCATGATCAAGCTTTCTTTAGCACCTCAGCCCAGGACTAATTGCAGCCATCATCAGCCATTAACACCCATCTACAGGTTTACCACTCCCATCAGCCCATCTCCCATTCCCACCCACCCCCACCACCCTCTGTATATATATAGGGTCCGTACCTTGCAAGTGTTTCACACACATCTGTTTTCTCCTCTTCCCATCTACCGCCTTCTGTGAGAAGGCGCAGGAGAGCTTTCTTGTCAGTTCTTCAAACTAAACAGACTAAGCAGGAAAGCCATTTAGTCTGTGCAACAGAAACGAATTAAGGGACCCTAGCAACGTGAGGTGCCAGCACACGCCATCCAAGTGAGATGGAGAGCAGCACTCGGGCAAGCAATTTCCTGCTATAAGCCTAGGTGACAGTTGAATTGTCGCAGATTTTCGATACGCCTCTTTACTTTGGAGAGCAGCCTGGACTGGTAGAACCAGGCGTCTTTCTCCACCTGAAGTTAGATACATCACAGAGTGGTAGAACTGTGACCCTCGTGGATTTGATGTGCCAGCTTGAAAAGCAGGTGGGCTTAATCCTCTCTTGCTCTGCTAGAAAAAGGAGACTGAGAGGCGATATGAGAGCCATCTTCAAATATCTCAAGGGCTGTCACATGGAGAAAGCTTTTTTCTCTTGCTCCAGAGAAAAAGATTTCAACTAAACATCAGAAAGAACTTTCCAACAGTAAGAGCTGTTCAACAGTGGACCAGACTCACTTGGAAAGTTGTGGACTCTCCTTTGTTGGCGGTCTTTACAACAAAGGTTGGATGGCCATCTGTCAGGGATTATTGAGCTGGGATTCATGCACTTCAGGGGAATGGACTGACTAGATGACCCTTCGTTTCCCTTCCCACTCTACAACTTTATGATTCAGACCTCACCTGGAGTACTGTATCCAGTTCTGAGCACCACAGTTCAAGAAGGATACTGACAAGCTGGAATGGGTCCAGAAGAGGGCGACCAAAATGGTCAAAGGCCTGGAAACGATGCCTTATGAGGAACGGCTTAGGGAGCTGGGTATGTTTAGCCTGGAGAAGAGAAGGTTAAGGGGTGATATGATAGCCATGTTCAAATATATAAAAGGATGCCATATAGAGGAGGGAGAAAGGTTGTTTTCTGCTGCTCCAGAGAAGCGGACATGGAGCAATGGATTCAAACTTCAAGAAAGAAGATTCCACCTCAACATTAGGAAGAACTTCCTGACAGTAAGAGCTGTTCGGCAGTGGAATTTGCTACCAAGGAGTGTGGTGGAGTCTCCTTCTTTGGAGGTCTTTAAGCAGAGGCTTGACAGCCATCTGTCAAGAATGCTTTGATGGTGTTTCCTGCTTGGCAGGGGGTTGGACTGGATGGCCCTTGTGGTCTCTTCCAACTATGATTCTATGATTCTATGATTCTAAGATCTGGGATTCAGTGGTCAGTCTGTGATGGGCTACGTCAATCTTCCCCAAGTTACTGTTCTCTCTGCTGCCACCCCATTGCCTCTGCCTTGCAGGTGACAGATTAGATTTTGAGACAGGCAATTCCCAACCCCTAGTTCACACACTCTGAACAGAGAATGCTATTTCTATGCTCTGTGCATAAACACCAACAGCACACTAAGTCCTATAAGCAGTAGAATAAGTTATTACTGCTAGCTCTGCTCATAGCAATGCAACAGTAATATTGTTAAGTCTCACACAATACATTGAAAGATATTGAAGCCCAAAGTTGAACCACATAGAGGGGGACACCATTCTAAATTATAAAGTACACTGTTTAAAACTACTCTGTGCAGGCTTGCTGAAAATACGTAGTTGATGAGTCTCTGTAGAGCTTCCTCAGAGTGCGCTGTCAAGACTGCGTCATCTGCAAACAACATCTCGTGGGTAAGAACCTGCCTCACCTTTGTCTTGGCATGGAGAGGTGCCACTCCTTGAATGAAAGTACATACTGTCTTCAGTTGAGCTGAAGGCATATGAGAGCAACAGGGAGAATATGCCAGAGAGTTGGGGCAAGACCACAGCCGGTTCACATCCAACTTTATAGAGAAGGCGCCTTGAAGGTGAGCCATCATACTGGATGGTGCTCTGCACGTTTTCATTGAATGACATGATCATCTTGTGAAGCTCAGGTGGGCATCCGATCTTGTTGAGCAGTATGAAGAGTCCTTGTCGGCTGACAAGGCCAAAGGCCTTTGTTGGCTCTACAAAGGCGATGTACAAGGGGCGCCTCTGCTCTCGGCATTTCTCCTGCAGCAGTGAGAAAATCATGTCAATGGTTGACCTCTGAGCTGTAAAGCTGCATTGTGATTTGGGATAGATTCTGTCAGCAAGTGACTGTAATCTGTTGAGAACGACATGGGCGAAGCCACGAAGGCTTTCCCCATGGCACTCAGCAAGGAGATCCCACAGTAGTTGTGACAATCATTGCAGTTGCCTTTATTCTTGTAGAGCAGGGACGTCCAACTCCCAAGAGACTGCGTTCTACTCCCAGAATAAAAAACTGGCAGTGATTTATCCTTACTCCAAGTTGTTGAGGGAGGCAGGTCGAAGTTGTTGACCTTTTTTTAGGGGGCCAGTCAAAGGTCGCTCACCAAACGGTCACTCAGGAAACAAAAACCCTCACAACGATAACTCCGTCTTCCATTTTTGCAATCGTGCACAAGTGAAGGATAGGGTGAGAGGGCAGGGCCGGATGTTCCTCTTTCCCCGGCAAAGGAAGCAAAGGAAGAAGAGCCCGCGATCGAGCGCTAGTTCCAGGGGATTGACCGGTCGAGTGGTTGGACATCCCTGTTGTAGAGGGTCACAATGCTGGAGTCCCCTATGTCTTTTGGCGTGGATCCTTGTTCCCAGTTCTGCAAGAGGAGGCCATGAAGAAGTGAAGCTCGCTTTCAGCACTTCTGTTGGTATTCCATCATTTCCTGGGTCTTTCCCTCATACCTAAGAGTTGATGGGGTTCTTAAGCTCCTCAAGGGAGGGAGGGGTGTCCAGCTCTTCAAGACAAGCAGAGTCTGGATGCTGACGCCACAATGCCTTCCGTATGCACTTTTGTCAGGAAGATTTTGGGCATCCCATGGCAGGACAGTGTCAAACTAAGATGCGCTCTCCCAAGCCCACATTCTCAGCATGTTTGCTCTTCCATCTCAGCAACGTTTACACTGGCTTGGTCACGTCTGCAGAATGGAAGATGGCAGGATCCCCAAGGACGTGCTCTACAGGGAGCTGGCCTCTGGCACTAGACCCGTTGGCAGACCAAGTCTGCATTTACATAGATGTCTGCAAACGTGATATGAAGGTTGGGAACCCCTTGCAGACGACCCCAGTGGCTGGAGACAGACAGATCGTACATCCACAGCAGTGACCAGAGGAGGAATGACCACTGAGAGCAGTGCAGAGAAAAGATGCAACAGCCTGGTGCATCTGTAGCAGTGAAACTGGACGCCTTCATCTGCTGCAGCTGCAATTAAACATGTCTCTCCCATACTGGTCTTACCAACCACAGTAAGTGCTGCAATTCTCCAATGGTTTGACTTCACCCCCTGAAGGCACATTCTCCCACTGTCTCCTGAGATTGACAGGTGCCAACATACTGTTTACAGCACACACAGAGCCTAATGGATGGAATCAGAGGAGAACGAAGCTGACGGCAAATGGTCTGGAAAGTGACTCCTTCGAGAATGCATCTGGCCTAGAGAAAAGATAATATCTCTTTGAATCCATATTCAGCTTTCTAGTCCCTGGAGTGTTCTCAGAATGTTGTAGGAAAGAACAGCTCTTGAGAACTGATTTTAAACTTGAAAGGCAAAGTCTAGGGTAAACATTAGAAAGATGGTGCCTAAGCTTAGTAGTTGGAATCAGAAAACTTATTTAAGGACAGGTATCCATTGGAGATGTTTTAGATGCAGAATTATCCTTATTCTGTTTCAGATAAGCCAGTAAGAGTAGATGTTGTTGTTGTTTAGTCGTTTAGTCGTGTCCGACTCTTCGTGACCCCATAGACCATAGCACACCAGGCACTCCTGTCTTCCACTGCCTCCCACAGTTTGGTCAAACTCATGTTCGTAGCTTCGAGAACACTGTCCAACCATCTCATCCTCCGTCGTCCCCTTCTCCTAGTGCCCTCCATCTTTCCCAACATCAGGGTCTTTTCCAGGGAGTCTTCTCTTCTCATGAGGTGGCCAAAGTATTGGAGCCTCAGCTTCACGATCTGTCCTTCCAGGGAGCACTCAGGGCTGATTTCCTTCAGAATGGATAGGTTTGATCTTCTTGCAGTCCATGGGACTCTCAAGAGTCTCCTCCAGCACCATAATTCAAAAGCATCAATTCTTTGGCGATCAGCCTTCTTTATGGTCCAATTCTCACTTCCATACATCACTACTGGGAAAACCATAGCTTTAACTATACGGACCTTTGTAGGCAAGGTGATGTCTCTGCTTTTTAAGATGCTGTCTAGGTTTGTCATTGCTTTTCTCCCAAGAAGCAGGCGTCTTTTAATTTCGTGACTGCTGTCACCATCTGCAGTGATCAAGGAGCCCAAGAAAGTAAAATCTCTCTCTGCCTCCATTTCTTCCCCTTCTATTTGCCAGGAGGTGATGGGACCAGTGGCCATGATCTTGGTTTTTTTGATGTTGAGCTTCAGACCATATTTTGCGCTCTCCTCTTTCACCCTCATTAAAAGGTTCTTTAATTCCTCCTCACTTTCTGCCATCAAGGTTGTGTCATCTGCATATCTGAGGTTGTTGATATTTCTTCCGGCATTCCTTCTCCAGGTGGATCACGTTTAGTCAAAACTCTCCACTGTGACCTGTCCATCTTGGGTGGCCCTGCACGGCATAGCTCATAGCTTCTCTGAGTTATTCAAGCCCCTTTGCCACAACAAGGCATTGATCCATGAAGAGTAGATGACCAGCTGCAATTGCCATTCTACCAACATACATGTGCAAACACACACATATGAAATTGGCCTTGCAAATTACACGCCCTAAATTGGCTGTGACAAAGAGAGCACCTGAGAAGGACACTCTGCTAGCATCCTTCCCTCACAACCAGGAACAGGGCTACTACTCTCACTTTTTCCAGTCAATGGAGCTGCGATTTCAACCCAGGTTTTCCAAACCCACTAGTCCTTCCACTTTACATCATAGCTGAAAAGACATGGAAAAAATGATGGTGTATGGCCCCTTTAGCAAGACCATCTTGCCCAACAAATAGGGGAAGGGGTGTCTCACAGAGAGCCTTGCACCTGAAAGGAATTGTGTGAATTTGCTTAATGGCTGCAGTGGATCTCATCTTCCTACTTTTCTAAAGGATTCTGTAATAGCAGCAGCTGTTGTTGACAAGAAGTAAGTGTCGGTTTCACCTGGAAGCAGCGATAAGGGTTGGAAATTTCTTCCAGCGTTCCCCCCCACCCATGGAAATTATACCATTTAGTTAAATGCATTAAAAGCAATGAACTGCAAATATAGTATTAATCAAGCTTGCATGTTTTGAAGTGTTTGCCTTTGTTTACAAAATGCAAATAAAATAGATATGCTAACTTAGATCACTTTCAGGGCACCAGAGAAGTTTCCATAGAAATTTTCTGCTGCCAATTACCCTGGAAAATGGCCACCATTCAAAATTTTCCAGGAATTCCACATCACTGCCTAAAAAAAACAAGAAGGGGAAGCCAGCGGTGGGTAAAGAGGGACAGGTTTGAGGAGGACCTGACCCAGATTACTGCTCCTCTGACTCATCCAATTAGCCAAATGCTGTTCAAGGCTTTAATTAGAATTGGGGTCATGAGGGAAGGAGAAGCAGCCAGGTAATTAGAGATCACGTGTGTCTGCATTCTGCCTGCCGTCTATTTTATTTTATGGAAATACAAACACACAGTCAGTGTTCCATTTAACTCAACTACGGTAGCTAACCTGAAGAAAGCAGAAGGGAGGAGGCAGCAGCAGCAGCAGCAGCAGCCACTGAGTTGCTCAGGAGAGGAAGCAAAGCAACATCAAATTAAGAGCCACCTAGTGACAATCTATGCCTGCAGGAAGATTTAAGGATCTGAACACTGGAACTGTCAACAGACGTGTGAAAAATCAGCTCCAAAGTTAACAGTACCTGTTTCACCCTGGAAACAGCCAGAAAGGAAAGGGGGGGGAATAGAAGAAAAAGAGGGAAGGGGGGAGGAAGCAAACTTGCTTAAGCACACTTGCTCAGATCAGGTGAGTTTAAAATGTATTTCCATTTTTGGCCACCAAGTTCTCCTTTTCTATCCTCAATCAGCAAGTATTATTTATTTCATAAACTCATAGAGGTTGAGGGGGGCTTTGAAGGGCATCTAATCCAACCCCCTGCTCAGTGCAGGAAATTTCTCACCATTCTTCATCATACAAGGTTTGTTGTTTATTGTTTATTGAATTTGTATACTGCCTTTCATCTGAAGATCACAGGGCGGGTCACAACATAAAAATACAATTATGAAAACACCAAATACATTATAAAAGAAAAACAAAACACTCTCCCCTCCCTCAGATATGATACATTGAAAAGGCCATAGAGTGTTAATCAGCCAAATGCCTGGTTGAAGAGAAATGTTTCTGCCTGGCGCCTAAAGATATGTACAGTAATGAAGATTTAGCATAAAATCACTACAACTAACACAAAGGGTTGGATCCAGAGTTGCCCTCCTGAAAGTGGAAGAGGGATTGAGATACAGCAGGGTTTCTCATTTGGGAAAGTCAGGTGATTTCTGCTATTTCCCCCCAGCCCCCCCTCCCATGATGCTCCAGAGAGTTCCCAGCCCCACCCCTTCCCCCTCCTAATTAACCCACATGGCCTAACTTCTCCTATTGGACACACCAAGCATGAAGCTGGCAGAGCTTATGGGGCTGCTAGCTAGGATTTCCCCACTCATTCTATGGGCTACCATCCCACGCAAGCCCCCTATGTCCTTGGGGACACTGCATACCAGGATGGCTGGCTGGGGCAGAGGCAAAGAATAGTCCCCATACCTTTTCTTATGAAGGTTTTTCTGCTGGCAAAAGAAACTCTGCAAATGTTCAGAGGCACGAGGCACACAAACCTAGACCGGGTTGAATTCCCTTCCTGGGAAGGTAAGGCTACCCCTCATTTTGCTCCCTCTTAGATGCAAAGACAAAACATGTTGGCTCACTCAGTCTGCGGGGAGATGGGAGCCGATCTGAGCCTAGCAGTTCCAGTATTGGGCTGTATTGTTTATTTTAGCTTTGCTGGTTTTTTAGATGTTTTATCTTTTGCTGTACACAGACTGATATGTTGTTGCGTTGTGCATGACCTTGGGCTCTTTCTGGAGGAAGGGCAGTATGCAAACATAATAATAAAGACTGAACACATTTTTGCTTTGTTTTGGTTTTTTTAAAAAGGAAGAAAAAGCAGCAACCCCACTAAAGCTGTCTAAAGCAGGCATCCCCAAACTTCGGCCCTCCAGATGTTTTGGACTACAATTCCCATCTTCCCTGACCACTGGTCCTGTTAGCTAGGGATCATGGGAGTTGTAGGCCAAAACATCTGGAGGGCCGCAGTTTGGGGATGCCTGGTCTAAAGTGTCCAGGAGTGAGGACTGTCAATGAGGCCATCATGTTTGCCTCATGAAGGTGGTTCTACATGACCTGACATGGTATTCTCAGAGGTTTTAGCAGGGGAGGGAGAGAGCCTCAGTCCCAGCCTGGCACTCTATGCCACACACCACAATATCCCACATGAAAAAATGCAACACATGGCAGATTCCCCCAGAGTGTCATGATACTGTGTCATGATAAAGTGTCATGATACTGTCAATGTCAGGTGGATGTGAGCTTAAAGCTCTGTCTGCACAGAACCATTTCGGGGTTTCATTTCAAGGAAGGCATCACACCAACCTACTGCAACATTCCAGAACCCAAGCATATTGTCAGTACCGTATATGCCACAGAAAGACTAGAGAAAAAGATTTGCTCTTTTTAAATCTGAAAATGCACACACATAAATATGATGATAATGATGATGATGGTGAAGTAGTCAGAGTTCAACAAAAGAGGAATCCTAGAAGTCATCAGATGCAACATTTGAGATGGAGGTCTGTCTTCTAGCCAAAACTCATTTCCAGCAAAGGAGAAAGAACAGGCAACTGGGTTCAGCCGCTGTCAGGGAACAGAAGCTTAAATGCCACTTTTCTCCACCCACAGTAAACTTTTTAAGACTGCCTCCGCTGACAATGCATATCAATCTAAAAAGCCAAGCTAACCCTGGAGGGGTGTCGTGCAGTGCTGTTTAACCAACATGGTGGATAGCGCAATCTACAAAACTATGGCAAAACTTGTCAAGCAGCCGAGGGGGCAGCCTGGCAACACATCACCACATAAAGCATCAGCAGCAACAACAACCATACACAAAAGCCAGTTTCGTTTGATATTATTGTATTTACATACAACCCTTTCCTCCTGAAGGAGCACAGGGCACTGTACAGTGTAAGGAAAACAAACAATTTACACACAATAATTAAAGCTGAAAAAAGCACAATGCTAGACTCAAAGCAAAAGCATCTCCCAAAAGCCCAGGCAAGCAAGTGTGGCCAACATCTAAAATTTGACAACATGGGAAACAGCTGCATTTCCCAGGGAGGGAGGGAGTTCCATAATCAAGGTGCCACCACAGAGAAGTCCCTGTCTCAAGTCACCAGTCCATAGGCCATACCTGTCCATGGGAACATGAGCAGGGCCTCCCCTGTCTGCCCCAACCCTAAAGGGAAGGAGGGATTGTGGAGGCACCCCTTTAAGTACTTGGGCCCTAAGCTGTTTAGGGTTTTGTATTCCACCACTCACACCTTGAACTGCGCTCAGTATTGTGACATTCAGGGCTGTATCCAACAAAGTCGTCCCATTTACGCAAGGACATCTGCTAGTCCCATGAAACCTCCGCTTCCTATCTGTTTCAGAGTTATGGGGGCAGAACACATTTGGAGGGAGTGCACAGGGCAGGGAACGTCTACTGCACAAGTCTTTGTGTGAATGGAAGGACTTCGCTGGATACAATCCTCAGCATCTGCCTGCTCTTGTCACCTTTAAAAATAATCCGCATGCACATAAAAACATTTTTTTACACCCTAAGCACAGCATCAACAGCTTAATCAGTTACATCACAATAACTCTTTTTGCATCCCTTCCTACCACTTCTTCCTAACAACAGCACAAGGAAGGTGAGACTGGGAGTTGTTGCTTTCACACTGGAACCTTTTAAGGGCGTGGTTCTCTGATGTCTATTCCCATGACTGAAGCTCCTGCATTCAGGTAGGTAGCCGTGTTGGTCTGACGCAGTCGAAATAAATAAAAAAATTAAAAATTGTCCAGTAAGCTTTCGTGTGCATGGACACTTCTTCAGACAGAAGCTCCTGCAGGTTTACTCAGAAACAAGTTCCATTAGAAACCAGGCAGGCGACATCTCTGCTGAGTCTCAGATTTCAGATTAAAATGGTTTTATTTCAGGAAGCCTTTGCACCATACATGCAGTTCAATTTTATTTTATTTTTAATTTCCAAAATTTTAATACATACAAATTTTATTTACCTTCATCTATCTGTCTAAACTTCCCTCTTCCTCCATGGTTTCCATGTGCAGTTCCAATGTTATACTATATTTTATCTATATTTTAAACATTTTACAGTATATTGTATGTTTTTACATGTGGGCAACCCAGCCAGATGGGTGGGGTATAGAAATAATAAAATTATTATTATGCTGTTAAAAGTGTAAGCCGCTTTGAGAGATATTTTTAAAATGTATGCCCTCCTTTTCACTATATGTAATAATAATAATAAAAGGCTTTGCCCCTCATAAGACCCAAGTAACAGGCCTACCAGATGAAACCGATGGCCTGTTTAGTCCAGCATTCTATTCTGACTCTGCTGTCAGTGGCCAACCAGATGAGAAGCCCTCTCCTGCTGTGATTCTGTGACTGAGATGCCTTTGATTCTGGAGGTAGGATAGAACCATCTTGACTAATAGCCATGAATTTGTCCAAGACCCTTTTTAAGCCTTTAACATTGGTGGTCACTACCAACACACCTTGTATTAGTGACTCTCATTGTTTAATTACACTCGGAGTGAAGCCGTGCTTCCTTTTGTCCATCCTGAATCATTGCATGACCAGGGTTCTAGCACTTTGAGAGATAAGAACTACTCTCAATCCACATCATGTATCATTTTACACACCTCTATCACGTTCTCCTTTACTTTTCTATATATATGAAAGTCACAGGAACAGTTTTATTATGTGGGTTGTGATTTTCTGCAGATGATTCAATTGACAACAAACAGTACATACCAACAACTTAATGAACCAATTTCCCTTTCCGTTTTCTACTACCGTACTAATGCCACTGAATTCTACAATGACTCAGGTGCACAAGCAGACCTCCAGAACTATTAAAACACCCATAATGAACCTCCTGGGAACAGAGGTTTGTCAATTCCAGGAACTAATTTGCACTGCGACGCACCCTGGCCCACCCAGGAGACAGAAACATCCTGCATGTTGCCTGGACCTGATTTTTCTAAAACTGAACTTGTGTTTTTGTTTACTCAGATGAAGGTGCTGGAAAAGATGGGCATTTCACTGACAGACAAAGAGTCTGTGCCCACTCAACATTTTTAGTTACCGCTAATTAGTTCTTTCTTTTGGTTACCCTGAATTTTAAAAACTGATGACATTAAGAGCAGTCCTGCCCAGAAACAGCTTGAGTTATTTTGGTGCCTGCTGGAGAACTTTCTTGTTAACTGGTACCTGAAAGCTGTTATTAAGTCTTTGCTTGCATCTAGCTAAATACTGTTCCAAACACAGCAGGGATTAATGCAAGTTAGTCTGCGAGCTCACTCCTCAGTGAGTGTTGGAGTCTTCAACTCCAGACAGGATGGGGCTCTTAGAAGCTTAAGAGACTGTAGTCATCATGTATGTTTACCATAAGCAGAGCTTTCCGGAGTAGCAAATAGCTTTTGGTTGAACAGGCTGTTCCACCATTAAGACTGAAGTTCTAGGAAGAGGAAAGAAGAGGCAAACTACAGTTCTGACAGCTTGGATAAAACATAGAAATCTTTTTCTATTTAGTCAAGACAAACAGTCCATCTAACTCAGTACTGACTGACAGCAATTCTCTGTGGTTCCAGGCAGGCAGGAGCATTTCCCAGCCCAGCTAGGAAATGCCAAGCATTTAAGTCTGGGACCTTTTCCATGCTAAGCATGTGCTTTATCACTGAGACGAGGAGAAAGAGGCCTACACATGTGGGCTTGGCCTTTAAGAGCATCTCACAAGGGACTGCTGTTTTGAAATGGGGGTCACATTGCATCTCATGGCACCCCATCACCAAGAGTGGGAACACAGAATTACATGTCACCCACAGTTAACTACAACCTCCTTTTCACATGATTCATGGGAACAGATACCCAATAGGGTGCAAGACTCAGAGCAAAAATTGGGATAGCCTGCAAAGATGAGAGCTGTAAAAACAGACAGTAAAAAAGGTAAAGGGACCCCTGACCGTTAGGTCCAGTCGCGGACGACTTCGGGTTGCAGCGCTCATCTCGCTTTACTGGCTGAGGGAGCCGGCATACAGCTTCCAGGTCATGTGGCCAGCATGACTAAGCCGCTTCTGGTGAAACCAGAGCAGCACATGAAAACGCCATTTACCTTCCCGCCGGAAGCACTTTGACGTGCTTTTCAACTGCAAGGTGGGCAGGAGCAGGGAGTGGGGATTCGAACCGCCGACCTTCCAATCGGCAAGGCCTAGGCTCAGTGGTTTAGACCACAGCGCCACCCGCGTCTAACTAAAACAGACAGTAGTAGTAAGTTTTATTTGATCACATACATATTTTTTAAGTTTTGGGGAGCAGCTTTCTTTTGCTGGTCCATTTCACTGTGTGATGAGTAAAGGGTTCCAGAACGCACAGTCATTTCAGCTGTCAGCTTTCCTTACACACAGGCTGTGGTCACCAGGAGCCGTTTCCACAAAGAACCACCGTCAGGTGCAAACTTTTGCAATTTGCCACTCTGCCTCTGAAAAGCTCAAATCAGCTCAGATACAGAATCACCTCAGTGCCATGAAAGACAGTGCAAAGCCCTGCAAAGTTAAGGGATTGCCACAACTGACAGGGCAGAGAGATATTCCACGGCAGCTGCCTCAGAAGCCGGCTTTAGGGCTCCCCGCTTGTCAACTCAACCTGCAAGGGATGACAATCCAAATACTGGGGGGGGGAGAGAGAAAAGCTATTTCCTGATGTTCTGGAACCATCAGCCCCCCGAGGGCCAGATCCACAGCCCTCACTAAGCAGAACATCACCGGCGACATATTCTCCCTCCCCCCCCTTGCAATGGCAGTGAAGCGGACAGCTCCTTTGGAAGCGCCCACGCGGGGTCCAAGGATCCCGGGATTGCAGCGGGTTGGGCTGGATGACCCGGGGGTTCCCCTTCCTCCCGGTCCCCGAGCAGGAGGGCCGGGCGGGCAGACACGTGTCCGGCGAGCCCTTCGTTCACACGCCTGGCGGGGAGCTCGGGAGAGCGCGGCCCCGCCGGCGGGCGCCGTAAGGGCGGCGGCGGCGGGAAGAGGGGCTGCCCCTCCCGCCGCCCCGGCCCGCCCCTCCGCCGCTTCCTCCCCGGGCCCCGCCCCGCGTACCGTCCGGGCGGCCTCTGCCCAGGTCCGGCCCTTCTTCTTGCGGCCCTTTTCCCTCATGGCGGCCGGGCGGCGGGACGAGCAAGGGGAGCGGGCGCGTCCGAGGCGGGCGAGGGGTCTCTCTGTCGCGGGCGGGCGGCGAGGAGGAGGAGGAGGCCGAGGGCGAGGAAGGGCAAAGCGAGGAGGCCTCGGCCTGCGCGGCCGCCGCTTACACCCTGAGGCGAGCGACGCCAGCGGCTCCCCCGGCCGCCATATTGGGAATCCTTCGGCAGTCACGTGACGGCGCCTCGGCCCCCCCGCCCGCCCAGCGCCCGCGAGGCCCCGCCCACCGCCCGGAGGAAAAAGTGCCCGGTCGGGGCGGAGTCAAAAGGTGAGTGTGGGCAGGAGGCTCCGCCCTTTGAAAGGGAGGGGGAGGAAGAGGAGCCGAAGAAGCACGGCGCACGCGCGGTCCACCGCCGCCCTCTTCGAAGCCCGCATTTCCTTAGGCCCGGCCGAGGGCTGGAGGCGCATGCGCAATGTGCCGCCGCCGCTGTTCGGGGGGGGCTGCTTCGCGGGCTGTCGCCACCTGGGGAATCCGCAGAGCGTCTGCGCAATGCAGAGAGGCGGGAAGAAGGAGAAGGCGGAAGGCGACGAGGGGAGTCGGGAAAGGGGGGCCAAGAGTTGCTCCCCCCATCAAATAAATAGATCATTTGTGGCTGCTAACTAGGGTGCGATTTTTTGTGTTCTTCTATCGTAAACTGCCCTGGGATCCTCGGGGGAAGGTGGTGTAGAAATTCAAGAAATAATAATGAAAAATACACAAAGCCTCTGGCAGCGGCTTACAGCTGTAAAAAGCATACAGAAATTTGTTCTATTTTTCTAATATCATTTTAATTAGTTATCCAATACAAACAGTGTTTCCCACATTCCGATCTTATCACTTTAAAGTTCTCCTTCCCTGGCTCTGCGATTCTGAATCATGTCCAAAATCATATATCCTTACATTTTTCAAGCACAGCTTTATTTATCTGACGAAGTGTGCATGCACACGAAAGCTCATACCAAAATAAAAACTTAGTTGGTCTTTAAGGTGCTACTGGAGGAATTTTTTTACTCTCTTTCTTTGTTATTCATGAGTTAAGCATTGTAAGTGCTAGATGCCACATATCTTGGGTCCAAGTTCCCACGGTGGGGGTGGGGGTGGGGTGCTTCCACCCTAATTGGGAGCAACTATTAGTCTCATGGCTGCCATAAGAAGTAAGACCAACCCTTAGGCTCAGCATTGGGACTGATATTGTTTCCCATTGATAGCAGAGCTAACCTGGGAACAGGTACAACAGGTTGGCCTCTAATGATGGCAGAGAACAAAGGCAGACCATAGAATCATAGAGTTGGAAGAGACCACAAGGGCCATCCAGTCCAACCCCCTGCCAAGCAGGAAACACCATCAAAGCATTCTTGACATATGCCTGTCAAGCCTCTGCTTAAAGACCTCCAAAGAAGGAGACTCCACCACACTCCTTGGCAGCAAATTCCACTGCTGAACAGCTCTTACTGTCAGGAAGTTCTTCCTAATGTTTAGGTGGAATCTTCCTTCTTGTAGTTTGAATCCATTGCTCTGTGTCCGCTTCTCTGGAGCAGCAAAAAACAACCTTTCTCCCTCCTCTATGTGACATCCTTTTATATATTTGAACAAGGCTATCATATCACCCCTTAACCTTCTCTTCTCCAGGCTAAACATACCCAGCTCCGTAAGCCGTTCCTCATAAGGCATCGTTTCCAGGCCTTTGACCATTTTGGTTGCCCTCCTCTGGACACGCTCCAGCTTGTCAGTATCCTTCTTGAACTGTGGTGCCCAGAACTGGACACAGTACTCCAGGTGAGGTCTGACCAGTGCAGAATACAGTGGTACTCTTACTTCCCTTGATCTAGATGCTATACTCCTATTGATGCAGCCCAGAATTGCATTGGCTTTTCTAGCTGCTGCATCACACTGTTGACTCATGTTAAGTTTGTGGTCTACCAAGACTCCTAGATCCTTTTCACATGTACTGCTCTCAAGCCAGGTGTCTCCCATCCTGTATTTGTGCTTTTTTAAATTTTGTTTTGACTATGGCAGACCAACACGGCTACCTACCTGTATCCAGCAATATAGTAGTTGCCGAGGAACTGAAAGCTGACAGTCCATGAATAGACACTAAAAAGTGCTGCCTTTTGAAGGTGTTGCCATTCAGTATCAGTGGATCGGTGATATCTAGCCTGCAAAATTGAAAGGGATTAAAAAAATGTTCTCTACCCATTCCTATTAATTGACCACATGATTAAATCCCACTTCTTCCACAAAAAGGACTGCTCTCTCTTTCCACATCTGGATTCTTCCCTAGTTATCTTCGCCTGAGTATATAGGAATGGCACGACTGACTCCGTAGCGTTGGAATTGCTGGTGGAAATTAGAGTTAACTTCACATGATCCATCTGTCCACAGAGTGTGGCCTCAGCTATCACCGCTGAGGGATGTGCAGCTATCACACAGAAAAAGAAGCTTGCCAATAATATGCACCTGCTAAAAGGTAGCATGCCTTGTGATACAGATGTTGATCTGGATGATTAAAGCATTCCAATATTTCTTGCATGCAAATCAGTCTGGAGCTGTTCCCACTGGCTCTATTCTGCCATTTGTGGCAGGAGGCTGCACTCTCCTTGCAGCCCTTGTCGGCATGACCTTTAGCAAACTGCCTGCCTGCCTGCCTGCCTGGTAGTAACTGGAGCATGAAACTGCAGTCCTGCCAAGGCAAGCAAAACACACACACACACACACAACATGTGAGCTAAGTGACAAGTGGCCGCTGGGGATTTCTCTAGGTTTGATAAAGAGAAATCCCATTTCGTTTCGTGCTTGGCTCCAAGTTACCCTAACCAAAGAATCATAGAGTTGGAAGAGACCACAAGGGCCATCCAGTCCAACCCCCTGCCGAGCAGGAAACACCATCAAAGCATTCTTGACATATGTCTGTCAAGCCTCTGCTTAAAGACCTCCAAAGAAGGAGACTCCACCACACTCCTTGGGAGCAAATTCCACTGCCGAACAGCTCTCACTGTCAGGAAGTTCTTCCTAATGTTTAGGTGGAATCTTCTTTCTTGTAGTTTTAATGCATTGCTCCGTGTCCGCTTCTCTGGAGCAGCAGAAAACAATCTTAATAGGAATGGGTAGAGAACATAAGGCTAGTCAACAACCACACTGACTGTCTGCTAAATATGTTTTCAAAAACGATACTTTTTAACCTGAGAAGTGCCACCTCTGCAGTATGGAAAGACATTTAAAAACCAAGAATATGTTCTAGTAAGTGGACCTTTTATTTCAGTTGTGGGGTGGGGGATGGGGACGGGACAAACCACAGTGAGTGGGCATGAGGCTTGGAGGGGGGGTTCATGTCCCTCCACAGCCCTTTCTCTGGGTGTTCCTGAATTGGCACTTCACTGCCATTCACCCAAAGCCTCCACGGAGTCTTCCCAGGGATCTGATACCTTTACCTGCCCACTTTGGGGTTCCCTGGAACAGGTGGAACTCCCACCCCATCCCCTTCTCCCATTATCACAGGAAATCTAGGAAGCACATCAACCCAGACGATTTGGGTAACATCACTGTGGTGGAAGGAATTAAGGGACCTTGACCGTAGGCTTTTGGAACAGCGGTCAAGCAGCAGCCCAATACTGTAGGTCTGTAGCCTGTCACAGTCTTGTTTGGAGCCCAGTGTGCAATTAAGCGGTACATCCGTTTTGCATGCTAGAAGCAATGCGGGAGAAAGGCCACTAGGTGCTCTCACAACTCTAGCAAAAGGAGATGGATAGCTGGCATAGCTGCCAAGTTTTCCCTTTTCTCGCGAGGAAGCCTATTCAGCATAAGGGAAAATCCCTTAAAAAAAGGGATAACTTGGCAGCTATGATAGCTGGCCGTGTAATTCCGAGATCCCTCTGCATAGCAGCCGTGAACTCAAGACATGGGACTTGTTTTGAATGCTAAGAAACTCCTCCCTGCAGCGGAGATAAAAGGTTAGACCTTCCAAATCTGATGGGCCTGACCTAACACCTCTTTGAAAAAGAAGAAGCGTAGCACTGGCTGAGTAATGGCACGAGTGGTGTGTCATTTCTAAGATGACAGCTGCCAGGTCGCAAATCAAACCCAGCAGAAACCTCTTGGGGGCTGGAGCCAACTGGTCCCAGCTCCTGCCAACCTAGCAGTTCGAAAGCACGTCAAAATGCAAGTAGATAAATAGGAACCGCTACAGCGGGAAGGTAAACGGCGTTTCCATGTGCTGCTTGCTCTGGTTTGCCAGAAGCGGCTTTGTCATGCTGGCCACATGACCTGGATTGTACGCTGGCTCCCTCGGCCAATCATGCGAGATGAGCGCGCAACCCCAGAGTCGGTCACGACTGGACCTAATGGTCAGGGGTCCCTTTACCTTACAGAGGTAGGGGCAGGTGGTGAATCAGCCCTGCCGAGGAAACCAGCCCTGCCACAGCTAGATGTGGCGACTGTGCTGCATTGCTGATGCGCAGGTGGGAGTCCTGAGCCGCAGGAAGCTGCCTTATACTGAGTAAGACCCAGGGATCCATCCAGCTCGGGGGGGGGGAGGTGTGGACATGGATGAGGAAGACTTGCTTTTGCATCCCTGTTCAGCTACAATACTCATGGACCCCGGGTCAGGCATCGTCTGTTAACCCAACTTGCTTCACCAGCTTGCTCTGAGAATAAATAGGGGGCAAGCCATGTACAGTGGTACCTCTACTTATGAATAACTCTACTTACAAATGTTTCTACTTATGAATGGAGCTCCATCCGCCATCTTGGATGCGGTTTAGATAGGATTTTTTCTACTTACTAATTTTTAGATAGGGTTGCTTCGACTTACGATTTTTTTCTCCCAGTGCATTCCTATGGGATTCGACTTACAAATTTTTCCGACTTACAAATGTGCGTTCGGAACGCATTAAATTCGTAAGTAGAGGTACCACTGTATTTCACCTGAGAACTTTGGAGGAAAGGCAGGATAACATGATGCCTAAACAAACATGACACCTGGCCAAGAGGAGTTCTGGCCGGGGGGGGGGGCGCCGCTGTGGCCCTCCAAATGTCGTCATGCCAAACCCCATGCATGAAGAAGCCTGCCAGCTTTTTGCGCGCAATTTCCTGGACATTTAGGAATAACGTGCCCGGCTGATGGCACAGCGAGTTCCCCCGTGACTTCCACCCATGCTGCCTGCTGATTGCCAAACTCTGCTCTGCATTCATCAGAGCTCAGCACTGTGATGCCCTGTTCTGGGAAGCTAATGGGGTGGGGTGGGGGTGGCAGAAGATTCCCCGACGGAAAGACTCACAAGACCCTGCCAGCCACCGTGAGGAAGAAACAGCCAGACACAATCAGAAATCTCTTTAATTAGCTGACATACTTTTATTTTCATTGTTATAAACTGCAGACTTTGGGGCTTTCTCATCATGCTTCCCCCCCCCCCACCCCGCTATTCTGCTGTTTGTCCTGAGCATCTACTTTCTCTGCTGGCCTGGACCTTTTCCGGCTTGTGATGTGGGGCTCTACTATGGAGGTCGGATTTGACCATGGTGGGATAGTTTAGGGCAAGTGTCCTGTCCCGCCCCCCCCAAAAAAAAAGTCGGGAGAGATGCCAATGAATAAAGCGGGTCTCCTTTTTCAACAATGCTCATTCCTTTATTGTCAGGGCTGGGCTTTTTGGAACGGTGCTGCCGCCACCACAATGTCCCGGCCCACACCAAATCAAAGCGACGTCACAAGGGTATTGAAGAGCTCTCCACCCAGGACCAGAGGGGGTGTGGGACGACAACCTCTGCCAGTACATTATGTATAATATAACTATGCTTAATATGTCCTGTATATTCATATGTATAGAGCCAACAAGCATCGGCCACCACCGTATACCGACTTTTGACTCCCTAAGTCAATCACCACCACAGCAACAGGCACAGACGATTTTGGTCCCAGTCTAGGCCCTTGTCTTGCTGATCCACCAAGTCCCTCCCACTTTCCACCCCACTCTGGAATTCCCCCCCCCCGAGTCTCCAGCCCCCCCCCCACATTAGGCGCAAATTCCAGTTCCCCTGGGCGGGACACCCACAAGCAGCCACACAACACATACACACCCCCAACACACACATTCATATGTAAATACAGACTCGCCAACATACAAAGAACAAAGAACGTCAGAAATCTACATGTGAGGTTGTCGTGACCCAACCCCTTGTACAGAGACACCTCCGCCAATGGGAACTGGCTCCTGTCTTAAATAACAGTGTTTCTTTACAGCTGTCCTTGGGTTTTGTGCTAGGAAGGGCGTTGCGTTGGAGGTTATTGGCAGCACAGTGGTGGATTGAGAAACGCAGAGTGCGAGAGATCTTCCAACACAAAGTACATGGCAGGAGGAAATGGCAGGCTTTGGCGTAAAAAGTATAGCTTGTTGGACCCCTTGTTTGCACCACCGCCGGTGGGTGGGGAGGGGGCTGGGTGAGTGAGGTTAACTTCCCAGTGATGCTTCCAACTCCCTATAGCCAAAATCTGTAGCGCGGGAGGCGTCGCTCGGCCTCAAGACACTGACATCCATTTCCCGTCCAGGCTGAATGGAAATAATTCTGTTCTAGTGTAGTTTCCCATTGTGATGGCTGCTCTCATCTTTGTGGTGCTGTAGAAAACAATTCCTCGGGGAGAAGTAACGTCTTTAGCCTTTGAAACTGGGAAGGATGCATCTCCTCTCCTCTGGCAGATCTCCAGAAAACACACTTTCCTAACCCACGGTAAACAAAGGACAAAAAGCTCCGTTGAGCCTTCAGGTGCACCTCTAGACGTGGGGCTGGCCTTCAAAAGTCGCTGCTGTCCCTTTAGTGCGTGTGGCTGTTGTGCTGTGAAGTAAACCCAGCAGCTTCCCCTGGGTGTGCTTGATCCTGGCTCCAGGGCCATGCACAGATCTCTGAGTTTATGGGAATCAAAGGCAAGGAAGTGCTGAGTTAATTCAAATCCACTTTCAGACAGGTGAAGGAGTGAGAGGGGCCTTCTTCCAGCTGTTGGACTACAGAAATGCACATTCTTTTGTAAGCGTTCAGCCTCCCTGACCCTCTCTGGCTGGCCCAGCAACTTCTTCCAGCCCAACAGGAAAGACAATCCTCCTTGCTTTGGATGCAGAAGGTCTCAGGTTCACTCGCCAGCTGCATTGAGGGCAGGTAAAGACCCCCTGGCAGAAAGCCTGGAGAGCCCATAAATTAAGACACTACGAAGGCAGATGGACCAATGGTTTGGCCTGGTGTACGGCAGCTTCCTCTGTTCCTATAGCACAGCTTTTATTCGGCTGCTTGTCCTGCCTGATGGTGTCCCTGTCCTGGGCACTATTAATTCCCCAAGCATGTGCAGGACCCCAACGAATCATGGCAACTCAGCATCTCTGGAGGGCCAACAGTGTACAGGATGGGCTGGGAGCAGCCGGAGCAGCTGGTCGGGGACCAAGGGGCATAACACACTGTTAAACTGCATAGCAAGACAGCATGCTTGCTGCAGGACCACCCCTGGAAAGCCTTTTCTGCATCGAGTGTTTGCTAGATACATTCTACTTTTGGTGTATATTTTTTCTACATTAATAATATATATTGTTGTTCACTGCTTTTGGAGCCTTGGGTTAAAAAGCGGTATACTGTATAAAGAAACCATAGCATAGAAAAGACGCTGTTTCTATGCCCTTGCCCAAAAGCAGCCCCCAGGGGTTCCCCCCTTTCCACCCACCTTCTGGCGGTTTGTGCCTTTCAGAAGCAGAGACCACAAACTCAAGACACACACACACACCGCTATAGCTGTTGCTGCTGCTGGTCCGCCCCCCCCCCCAAACAACCCTCAGCCAAATTCCATACTCACAACCACCCAGCATGGATCAGAATCCCTGCGTCATTCAAGAGAAGTCTCATACAGGGGGCAAGAATTTGTCCTGCAACCTTTCCTTTAGCCGTCACAGGGACTTAAGGCGATTTGGGGCTGACTCCAGAGTAAACAAGGGACGCGGGTGGCGCTGTGGGTTAAACCACTGTGGCTGGTTGGACTTGCCAATCGGAAGGTTGGCGGTTCGAGACCCCGCAACGGGGTGAGCTCCCGTTGTCCGGTCCCAGCTCCTGCCAACCAACAGTTTGAAAGCACGCAGTGCAAGTAGATAAATAGGTACCGCTACAGCGGGAAGGTAAACGGCGTTTCCGTGCGCTGCTCTGGCTTCACCAGAAGCGGCTTAGTCATGACCCGGAAGCTGTACGCCGGCTCCCTCGGCCAGTAAAGTGAAATGAGTGCCACAACCCCAGAGTCGTTCGTGGCTGGACTTAACTTTCAGGGGTACCTTTACCTTTTACCAGAGTAAACAAGAAGCCAGGACTAGACTGGCAAGAAGGAAACTTGGGGAGTTGGGTTGACCGAAGGGGATCTGTAGCCACACCCCAAACTGGACCACCCTCCCAAATGCTTCAGGCTGTGCTCTCTCTCAGGCCGACCTCGTGGGATTGCCCAGCTAGGAACATCAGAAGCTGCCATCGACAGAATCAGACCACTGCTTCATCGAGATCAATCTGGTCTGCACCAACTGGCATCCCTGCTTGTCCACAGTTTCTCTGCGGTCTTTCCCAGCCCCCCCTGGAGATGACAAGGACTGAACCCAGGACCTTTTGCACGCAGAGCAGGTGTCTGTGCCGACTGAGCCACGGCCCAGCCCCTAGCTCTGTGCTACAGCCGCCTTTTCACCAAGTTCCTCCTTTTTCCTTCCTCTGGTTTCTGGTCTTGGACCGCGGAGAGCGGAAGAGTCTTTCTGCTACAAAAGCTGCAGAAGGCACAGAGCAGATCGTTCAGAGCACTGCAAAACTCTGCGGCTTCCCTCTCTCAAAGAAAGGTGGCTCACCAAATCTTTCCTGCCGACCTCCTGGCCATCCCATTGCCCTCACACCTTTCTCTGTTTGCTGCCCATGGTGGCTGCTTGTGGCCAAGTCCCAGGCACCCGGGGGTCTGTTTGTGAGCAGCATCGCAAGGATTGGTGGCAACGGAGTAGGGGCAGCTATCACACCAGGCAGCAAGCACTCTCCACCATCCCTAGCTAAATACAGCCTGCGGACTCCCCCCCCCCCCCGAGAGACGGCTCACCCACACTTCTGCTTGCCCTGTGCCTGAGCCATTTCCCCCTTGCCCCTCTCCTTTCCCAGGAAAAAGCCCGCTCTGTAGCCTTAAATCGGAATAAGAAGATTGCCATTGGCTCTGAATGAGCACTAAAGAGTGGTTTTCCCCGTGAGAAAGCGGATGAACCCAGAGTTTTGCTTATTTCTAGGAAATTCCCCCCCTCCCAGGCCAATTTTAGGAGCAGCCACAAAGCTAACTGACTAGAAGCCAAAGGGCAAAGGTCAACTTATGTAGATAGACACTGGACATAGAATCATAGAATCGTAGAGTTGGAAGAGACCACAAGGGCCATCCAGTCCAACCCCCTGCCAAGCAGGAAACACCATCAAAGCATTCCTGACATATGCCTGTCAAGCCTCTGCTTAAAGACCTCCAAAGAAGGAGACTCCACCACACTCCTTGGTAGCAATTTCCACTGCCGAACAGCTCTTACTGTCAGGAAGACATGAGGAAAAGGCAGGGGGCGTGAGGGTTTGGTGGTGGGGGTGTTTATTCCACCTTGCCCTCTCCCTTTCTCTTTGATTTCTCTGCCTTCCCCTCCTGACCTCAATATGGCCCCAGGAGGTCCTTGCCACCAGCTGGACGCTCCATCGGTGCTGCTGCAAGAGAGCCATGAATTTCAAGTAAAACTCAAGAGGCGCCCTTCCCTCTGCTCTCTCGGGGGAACGGGACCCTCTGCCTCTCTCCCCATGTGATGCACATGATTGGTTCTTAAGTTCAGGACGTCTCTTCCCAGTCAGAATATGGATGATTCCTGTCCTGGAGAGGGAATATGCATCCCCGACCACGTCGGCCATTGCAGTCACTTGGTGGGCCATGGCCTGTAACTGGTTCTGGTGAGAAGGTTGCTCATAGTGTCACAGCCCCCTCACAGATCTGCTTGCATAATCAGTCCACAGGCTCTCGCTGTGCAACACGGAGCCACTTGGTGCGTTTTTTGGCGGGGTGAACAGAAGGCAAGGCGGAGCCGCTGGTCTTGGTGCGAGAACAGAGAATTCCGTGGCTGGCAGGGAGGTCGAGTCCTGCCTCCGAGCTCTGCCAGCGCCGACACCGCAACGAGACAGTGACTTCTTCCGAGGCTGGAGGGAAGAGAGGCGGCTGGGAGCCAAGCGCAGGTGGTTTGGGCTCCGCTTGCCCCAAACAGGTGTCCGTTCTGTGCTCAGAACATCGACGGGGTGAAGAAAAAGCAAGAGTCCGCCTTCTAGGAAGGTTGTGCGTGGTGCCAGGCTGCCCCAACATTGCCAGGGGAGCAGCTGGCACGGAGGATGCGGCTCGGCCCCCAAAGGAGAACCCCCAGCCCGCATCCTTACAAAGACACATCATAAATAAATATGTTAAATAAATAGAGCGACAGGTCCAGAGAGGGCAGGGGGGGTGGGCCCCCCGGAGCCGTCCTCCCGTATGGATGCACAGACACACACACACACACACACACACACACACACACACACACAAAGTAGCTACGGACAAAGATGAGTTAGTGCAGGGGACCCCCCCCCCTCCCTGGACCACGTGTCCTCCGAGGCAGCAGGTGACGGGAGAAGGGAGCCTCAGCCTCCATGTGCGAAAGGAAGGGCCAACGGGGCGTTGTTACTCGTGAGCCAGTGCTGTGGCAGCGTTCTGTGAGCTGGAGGCGAGGGACACATGCGTCGTCGACGACGGCAGGGAACGAGGAGCCTGGCACCTGCAGGAGAGAGGCGAGAAGGAGGGGGAAAGTCAGGGCCGTCTTAAGCATGCCCGGCGCCCTGGCTCCGTGGTGCGACGGATCCCTCCGGCGCCCCCCCCGCCCCGTTTCCCAGCCGGCCCTGGGCCAGGGGCGCTGCCCGCCCCCTGTTGCGACACCCCTGCGCGCGACGGAGGCGGCCCCAGGCCCATGCGCCTCCGGAGAGCGGCCTGAAGCCGCTGAACAGCGGAGGCGCGCCTGGGGCAGCCTCAGCCGCGCCTCTCAGCGGGCGCAGCGGCGCCCCTGGTGGCCTGGCACCCTGCACCACCGGAGGCGGGCCTAGAGCCGGCCCTGGGGGAAGTGAGGGGCCGTGTTGCCTTCCTTCTTCCCTGCCTGCCCAAATGCCCCCTGTCCGTCAAGCAAGTTCCCCCTCCCATTGCAGAAGAACTCAGGGCAGACCAACAGCCTCTCCAGACTCAGCAGCCTGAACTTCTCAGGTGCCAGAGGGAAGTTTGGAGAGGGGGGGGACATAGTGGAAATGCCCCCTCACAGCTGTTAATCCCCCAAATCTGGAAAATGGCCTGAAGTCACCCCCACGGTTCTCTGTTGTTTATGCAGGGCGTCCCAGGGCCCGGTTGACTCCCAGCCTGCTCTTCTGATTGGCTGGCATGTAGCTGAACAGATCAAATTCTGGTCCTGGGTGATCACTGCATTGCTTCTGCTTGACAGCCCTCCTCAGCCTCTGCGGCCCATTCCTAACCATCTTACTTGGCTAATGTCATCCCTTTGAACCTCTCTGGCGGCCCCAGATTCTAGGCTCCATGTGGGAAAAGACCTCCACTCACCAAGACCGCGACTTCCGCACTCGCGACGCGGCCGGTCGCTCCAGGAGGCTGTCGAGGCGCATGAGCCTCTCCAGGTGCAGGGCCCGCGGGTCGTGCTCATTCGGGTCCCGTGTGATCTCGAACTCAAAGACGGCCGGCGGGGAGACGTCCAGTTCCAGGAACATGATATTCTCAGCCTGGGATGAAATTAGGGAAGGGAGGACATTCAGAAAGGAGAGGCCAGTTTGCCAAGGAGGTGGAGCAGAGAAGGGAGAACGCAACACAGAAAATACGAAGAGGGATTTGTCCTCTCGTTGATTTACAGAATGGTAGAATTAGAAGGGACCTCCAGGTCATCTAGTCCAACCCCCCCCAACAACATTTGACAGATAATTTAAAAAGTTTTATAAAATTAAAAAAAGGAAAGAAAGAAAGAAAGAAAGAAAGAAAGAAAGAAAGAAAGAAAGAAAGAAAGAAAGAAAGAAAGAGGATTCCTCAAATCATCTTGAAGGTAAAGAAATACTGATAACCTTTGCCTTCTGCTAATTCCCCATGAATTAGCCTAGATTGTGGCAACAAAGACCATTGTGTAAAGCATACAGTATTTGCTGTAGCCACAGCCCTAGGAGATGGTGTCCCTACAAATCTATATGAACCTTCCTCCAAATCCGAGATGGACACTTCCCTGAGACGGGTTTGCGCCCTCGAAATGGCAGCCGCGGGGAGCAAGAGAGCTTCCTCGGGGTCCTGCACTCCTCCCATACGGAGCCTTCCCTCTTTTGAGGTCCTCCATCACTGGGAGAGAAGACCTCCTCGCCATTGGCACCAGGGCTGCCGAATCCCCTCCCGGTGTGTGTGTGTGTGTGTTGCACCCCCTGCTCCTTGCTCACCTTCAGAAACTGAGCATGGCTGGCCATGTTCTCTCAGGGGGGGCTTTCTGAGTCTGCATTTCCCATGGGCGGCTCCAAGCCCATGAACCAAACAAGTGCTCAGCTGCCTCCTGCTATTATCTTACTCGCAGTGGTGGCCAAACTCAGCCCTCCAGATGTTTTGGGACTACAACTCCCATCATCCCTAGCTAACAGAACCAGTGGTCAGGGATGATGGGAACTGTAGTCCCAAAACATCTGGAGGGCCAAGTTTGGCCACCACTGTTCAGACTTACTGTATTCTTCTCTCGGCTTTGATCGCTATTTACCGTATTTTTCCGTCTATAAGATGCCCCCATTTATAAGATGCCCCCTATTTTGGGGGACTCAGATTTAAGAAAATGGGGGGGGAGATGTATCAGTGTATAAGATGCCCCCTAATTTTTGACATTATTTTTAGGGGGGGGAACCTAGTCTTATACATGGGAAAATATGGTACTTTTGTGTTGTGAATTTTAAAATCTTGTCGGCTGCCTTGTAGATGTTTCTTTCCAGACCCGAGACTTTCCATCGGTCCATCTGGACGGTGCTTCCTTTGCGACCAGGAAGTTCGGTCATCTCAGGGTCCCCTTCCCTCCCCCAGACCCCATTTCTCCCTCCCCTCCCCCTCCTCTGAGGTCCTCTCGTCTCACCCGGTACCGAGGATGGGAGCCCATTGTCATGGCCAGGCGAGCGTACTGGCTGATGGGCCTCTTGTAGCCCACGGCGGAGATCGGCCGCTTCTTCATCTGCGTGGCCGTGGCCATGGCGGGGCTGTTGCTTCCACTCCCAGTGTTGCTGCAAAGAGATTGGTTTTCAAGAATGGAGAATGGGTGGAGGCTGGGCTCAGGGTCACCAGCGTTGATAAAAAGCTTCATTCATGCATGGCACATCTCTGCCACTGAGTTGGTGGGCAAAGGATTCCCCTTCTGCCTTGCCCATAGTTGCCAAGTTATCCCCTTTTTTAAGGGATTTTCCCTTATGCTGAATAGGCTTCCTCGCGAGAAAAGGGAAAACTTGGCAGCTATGGCCTTGCCCCATCTAATTATTTTGCTATTATTTATTAAATTTGTGCACCGCCCTTCATCCAAAGATCCCAAGGCAGCTCACAACAGAAAAAGACACTTGCATGCAATCTGTTTGCATGCGACCGCTCACTTGCATGGCACTGGGAACCCAGAAGTGGTGCGTGGCTTGCGACCCCCCCCCACATCCTCTTTGGCTCTGGGAAGGTCTCCTCGTGAGCCGGAGCCCAAAGAGGAAAGCTGCCCTGAGTCCCAGTCTGGGGTAAAGGTGGAATATCATTCTGCCCGGACGCTGAGGTCCAGCACCGAGGGTCTTCTGGCGGTTCCCTCGTTGCGAGAAGCCAAGTTGCAGGGAACTAGGCAGAGGGCCTTCTCGGTGGTGGCGCCTACCCTGTGGAACTCCAACCCAACAGATGTCAAAGAGGAAAACAACTACCAGACTTTTAGAAGACATCTGAAGGCAGCCCTGTTTAGGGAGGCTTTTAATGTTTAATTGTTTTGTGTTTTATTTTTCTGTTGGAAGCCGCCCAGAGTGGCTGGGGAAACCCAGCCAGATGGGCGGGGTATTAATAATAATATTAATAATAATAATAATAATAATAATAATAATAATAAATATAATAATCACAATAATCTGCCCTTGTCGGCAGACCCTCCTCCCACCGAAGGGCTCAGAAACCCACCTTCCTGGCGTTAGCACCAAGGGCTGGAATTTCCACTGGTCTTCCTCGCAGTCAAAGTAAAGGCGGTTCATGATTTTGTTCTTTTCTTCGGGGGGGATGAAGTTTTCAATGATCAGATACCTGAGCAAAGATGGAACGGGCAGCGTCAGCAGGAGGCAGGCTGCCGAAGGAAGCGGGGGGTCTGCCCGCATGGGGACTTCAGATTTTTATTTATTCCCCCACGGCTGGAAAAAGAAGGCAGGGACAGCTTGGGGGCAGATGAAAACAGGTGGGTGGGTGAGCGAGCGAGCGAGCGAGCGACAGTGGGTTTATTTTACCACCTGTTCTGAAAGGTGTCAACTGGTCATACCAGTGTAGGAATCTGGTTGGCCACTGTGAGAACAGGATGCTGGACTAGATGGGCCAGATCCAGCTGCCAGGCTCGCCTTGTGTTCTCACATTTTAGGACATCCCTTCGAAGGAGCTGTGCAAAACCAGTTTGACCCCATTTGCACTGAGATGTCCACCTGCCACCCTCACTCCTAGAGCAGCAGCATTCTCCCCCCCCCCAGGTCCTGCTGGCTCCTCCGCCTTCCTTCGAGTCCTTCCTACCAACCCCCTCCTCAGGAGCCCTCTTTCCGTTGCCCATCCAGGGACACCCGGCTCTACCCATCCCAATGCTGCTTCTCAGAGCCCTTGACATCTCATCCCAGGGCCCAGCAAGGTGAGATGACAGGTCAACCCCCTCACCTTCCTCCTCGCGCCAGGGAGGGATCAGCTGGCCGGCCATCCGCTGCCCTCCAGCACCCCCACCATAGGTGGCCAGAACGAGATACTGCAGCGTCCAGTTTAGGGAGGGGGCTCAGGTAACGCTAAGGGCCAATACAGTGGTACCTTGGGTCTCAAACTTGATCCGTTCCAGAAGTCCGTTCCAAAACCAAAGCGTTCCAAAACCAAGGCGCCCTTTCCCATAGAAAGTAATGCAAAGTGGATTAATCCGTTCCACACTTTTAAAAACAATGCCTAAAACCGCAGTTTAACATGATTTTTACTATCTAACGAGACCATTGATCCATAAAATGAAGGCAATAAACAATGTACTGCAGTCGCACCATCAATCAGTCAGTAGCTGAACTGGGTTCCACACAGTCGCAAAAACGAAACAAAAAAGAGCTGCAAAAACAAAAATGCAAAGTAAATTGCAAAAACAGACCTCAGCGTAGCACTCAAAACGGAAGCGTGGCACTCAAAACGGAGCACGTTCAGCTTCAAAAAAAAAGTCCGCAAACCGGAACACTTACTTCCGGGTTTGCAGTGTTTGGGTTCCAACTTCTAGTTACAGGTAGGTAGCCGTGTTGGTCTGAGTCGAAGCAAAATAAAAAAATTCCTTCAGTAGCACCTTAAAGACCAACTAAGTTTATATTTTGGTATGAGCTTTCGTATAACTGTATCTGAAGAAGTGTGCATGCACACGAAAGCTCATACCAAAATATAAACTTAGTTGGTCTTTAAGGTGCTACTGAAGGAATTTTTTTATTTGGGTTCCAACTTGTTTGAGTCCTGTTAACAGAGAAATCTGAGGGCTCCCTTGGACAAAAAACAAGGACACCAGCCAGGAACACCAGAGCACAAGGCGTTTGAGAACCAAGGTACCACTGTAGAGTCCCACCTGCTCTTAAAAAGCCGCTGGTTCTTGCTTGGTTCCGCCAACCTGAGGCATGCTTGCCCACCCCCTCAGGCCTCCAGACCACCAGCCCCTGAGAGTGGCAGGGGCAGCAGGGGGAGGGTCAGGGGGGGCAACTGTGGCTTGGGCTCCTCCTGGGCTGGGCTCCCCCCCCCGCTGTTGCTGTTGCTGCTGCCGGCTGAGCCCTGACAGACACTCACTTGAGCTTCAGTTCCCTCGTCTGCTCGTTCTGTGCCTCCTCCAGATCTTGCCGCACACGGATGTACTCGTCGTGTTGGTCCTGGATCTCGGCCTTCACGGCCTGGAGTTTTGCATAGAGCTGCCGGGGCGAGAAAAAGGGCATCGCCCGTTTAGGGGAACGGCCGTTGTGCCACTGCCAGCCGATGGCCCGTCCAATGGGCCCTTCCCCACGCCACAAGCTGCCACGGGCACGGAAGGCCAAATGGACAGAAGGGCGGACAAGTTATAGAAATTTATTAAAACAAGAGGGAGCAGAGTACAAATTAAATTTAAGGAATTATCTGGGAAATTAACAACATGGTTACAATATCATCATTTGAAGGAAGTATTTGGGAAAGAGAGGATACGAGGGTTTGGGGAACAAATATCACAACCGGAGAGAGACCTGTTGGAATGTAATGTAAAAGTGCTGTCTAAAATGTAGAAAATATTATTGGAATGGGAGACAAAGGATGAGCAAGTAAAATCCTCAATCATATCGGTCATAATATAGACATGTAAGCATGGGAACGATTGTGGAATATGGATGTAAAATTTACAGCATGTTATGGTCTAAGAGAAAATTATATGAATATGATATTATATCAATGGTCTTTGACACCGAGTGAATAGGCAAAAATGTATAAATCTAAATCAAATAAGTGTTGGAAATGTAAAGAGAAAGAATGTTCTTTTTATCATACGTGGTGGTCTTGTAGTAAGGTTAAAGTTTACTGGGAAATGATATATAATGAATCAAAAAGGATGTTTAAAATAACTTTTTTGAAAAAAAAAACCCCAGAAGCTTTACTTCTGGGAATTATGGGGACAGAACTACCTAAATTGTATAGAATTTTATTTATGTATGCTACTATAGCAGCAAGAATGTCACTTGCCCCAAAATGGAAAGAAGCAGAAGTCCCAGCAAAGGAAGAAAGGATACTGAAACTTATGGAATATGCAGAAATGGTGAAACTTACCAGAAGAATAAGAAATAACAAACAAATAACAAAGTTTTTTTTATAAAAGAACGGAAACGGTTTATTCAATATTTACAGATAAATTGTAAGCAGATAAAAAACATTGGCAGGATTATTGCAACAAACCTGCAGTTTTATAAGAGTATATGTTTACAGTAGGTATTAAAAAATAAATTTAAGGAACCACAGAAAGAGGGGGAAGGAAGTCAAATTTTGAAATGTTCAATGGATTGTAAAGCTAATGAAATGTATAAATTTGAAAAGTATAAACAAAAAAAACTTTTTTTTAAAAAAAAAAAGTTTGTCTCTGGCTTGGGTCCCGATCCCTGGCAAGTGAGGCCTTGACCTGGGCTCTCGCCCTGTGCCTCGGACTGCAGCTACGGAGAAGGACGGGACCCCCCTCCCTCTGCCCACGCTCCCACCCTCGGCGGCTGCTCACCTTCTTCAGCTTCTTGGTCTTGATCTCCACTTCCTGCTGCAAGGAGGTGAACGTCTCCCGCAGCTCCATGGTCTCCTCGTCCCGCAAGAGCACCTGCTGCTGCATTTCGCGCTCCCGTCGCTTCTGTGGGTGGAGCCCAGAAAAAGCCTTAGTCTGCGTGGGTCGGGGGGCTTCTCCGCTGCAACCCCCACCTGCGGCCCCTTGAGGAGTTTGCTATCTTTGCCGAGGTCCGCAGCTACTAGGGAAGCGGGCTGGACTGCTAAGGGGAAGTTTAGCAGATCTAAAATGGCGGCGCATGGAGACGCAGCGGCTGGTTGCTCCCTAACTCAGAATTTGGCTTTCTTGTCCTGCCAAAATAGATTTTGGATTATGCGGAATGCTTTATCTGAGTGGATGTAGCAACCGAGTAATTTTCGTTGTTCCCGCAAGGGGACAATGACAATAAAGATATCTTATCTTATCTTTGGCAAAGCCCCTAATGAGCTAACTAAATTACTCATTGGGAAGAATCTTAACACCCCCTCGCCCGTGCCTTTTCGCTACCCGGGGGGGGGGGAAGCACCCTTCCACCTGCAAACTTCCACCTGCTGTCAGGGCTGGGGGGGGGAGGAAGAGGGGTAGGGGTCTCCCACCGGCGGACCCTGGGGGTGGGACGCTGGGGAGCAGCCTGGGGAAAGGACAGGCTGGGAGATTCTAGAAGCGGGGGGGGGGGTGATCAAGGGGTGGGGGGGTCAGGAGTAGGAGAACTTTCCAGGACAGGGTTGGAGGCCGAGAGTCGCCGTGTGTCCAAGGTTGTCCTTGCTACCCAGCAGGAGGGCAGTCTCGGCCCCGCTGCCTCTCTTTCCCCCCCCTGAAACCCCAATGGAGGAGAGTCCTGCACATTGCTGAGCAAAGGGCCAGACAGGCCCAGAGTTGGCCCTCTCGACCCAACTTTTGTCTGCTTGGGAGGGGTCCAGAGGGAGAGGCTAGAGGTGGGGGGATGGCAGGGCCAGTGGTCTGTTTCAGCCACATCTCAGCTGGATTAAGACCAGCTATTTTCTGTTAATAAAAAGCTAGCCACGTTCTTCCCTGCCCTGTAGATGACCTGGGCTGACTTGACAGCTCCTTGACATCAGCCCATGCCGCCTTTACGCCGAGGTGTCCTGAGTCGCTCCTGGGGGAGGGACGCCAGATTTGCAGCCTACAAGAAGGGGAGCAAACTGGAGACCCCATGGCCCCCGTCAAGGGCTTGAGGACTTCTCAAGGGCTTCTCTCCTGCAGAGCCCTGGAACGAAGGGGACAACGCTGCCAGCTGGGGCTGCAGTGAGCTGGTGAGGGTCACATTCATCAGCCAGCCTTGGGGAGGGGAAAGGGGAGGAAAGGTGGGGAGATTGTTCCTGGCCCTGCTCACCCCCCGCCCGCCTCTCTACCTGCTCTGCAATCTCCTGCCTCTTCAGTTCCAGCATCTTCTGCTGCTCGTTGGTGTGGTCCATGATGTTCCTTCCGCCAATCAGCAACTTGCTCTCCATCGCCTGGAGAAAGGAAGGGAGGAAGGAGGAAAACGATGGGTTATCAAGCCATGGCTTAGTATGAAGTGCTGTGCACAAACAGCAGCTGAACTATGGTTTGTTTACCACCCAAAGCAAGCCAACAGGACCCGAAGCCGTGGTTTGCAGGTGGCTTCCACGGACCAGTGTGGCACGGCTGCTGGGCCTCCCAGTCGAGCCCCAGGCTCCTTTTGGACATGCAAGAGGGAAAAGAGAGCGCAGCACGGTCTTACAAGGCTGTTGAGACGCCAAAGCAAAGCAAGATTTGAAACCCTGCATCGCAGGGGGTTGGACTAGATGACCTTTGGGGGTCCCTTCCAACTCTAAGATTCTATGATCCCAGCACAGTAAGTAGGATAGGGATGAATCCCGGCATCTCAGCAGCACTTGTGCGGTGGCCCCTGATAAGAAACACACAAAATCAAGATGCAAAGGCAAAGACTTCAGTTAGCAGAGTTCAAGAATGCCCCCAGCCGTACGTAGGGCCTGCCGACCTCTGGTGAGGAAGGAGCTGTGGGCACCGTGCCCCCTTGGGCGCCTGTTCCCAGGCCTTGGTGGTGACACATCCCACGCTGGCCTGGCCCACGGCCAGGACCACGTCTCTCCCTCTGTCTTTCCTCCCTCCCTCCCTTCCTTCCTCCCTCCCTTCCGCACAGCTGTCGGGCTCCACAGCTGCTGCCGCCGCCTGCAAAACAGCTGCAGCCCCACCTTGCAAGGCACCCTTCCCTTCTTGCCCAGAGCAGCCCCCTCCCCACACAAACCCCAGCGGCGGAAGCCCCCACCTGGAAGGCCGGCAGGCAAGGGGCTTTCAAGGCAGTCAGGGACTGGGGATTTTCCATGGAGAAACCAGCCCCCAATGAGGGCCACCGCCCCCCCCCCACGGAAGGGGATCTGGCTGGAGCTATGAGGGCATGTGAACTCGCCCCCTGGCGCCCGCTGTCCGTTCATGAGGGGCAGAGAAGTTGTTTTCTTTGCAAAAGAAAGCTCGGGTTCTGAGTTGGGGCAACTCGGGGGTGTCAGGATTCCATGGGCAGAGAACTAGGGAAGATGTGGACTTTGATTGAGATGATCACAGCATCACAGCATTGTAGAGTTGGAAGGAACACCAAGGGTCATCTAGTCCAACCCCCTACAACGCAGGAATCTCAATTAAAGATGGCCATCAACTTCTGCCTAAAAACCTCCAAGGAAGCAGATCAGGGGCGATGTTTTGGAACAGGGAGGAAGAAGCGCCAATGAGGAGGTACCAGACCAAAGAACTCAGGACCGCAAATGAACTCAGGACCGCAATGCCTCAAGGACCGCCTCTTTCCATATGAACCTACCCGGACCCTGAGATCATTTCCTGAGGCCCTCCATCATGTGCCTCCTCCTTGAGAGGTTCGGAAGGTTGGCAACATGAGAACGGGGCCTTCTCTGCAGTGGCTCCCTGCCTATGCCATGCTCTCCCCAGGGAAGCTTGCCTGGTGCCTTCATTAGACACCTTCAGGTGCCAGGCAAAAACGTTCCTTTTTAACCAGGCCTTTGGTTCATTCGACTGACATCCTATGCCCTTTTTAAAATGTGTTTTTTTGGTGGGGTGAGGGGCGAGTGGGTTGTTGTTTTTATTTTTACTATGTATTTTGTGGTTTTATATCTTGATTTTATTCTGTGACCCGCCCTGAGACCCCCAGGTATAGGGTGGTACTGTACATAAATTCAATAAAGAATAATAAAAGAATAATAATAATAAATGGTTCCCTGTGCAGCCGCCCCAGGGGATGGACTTGTGGCCTCACTGAAGGTTGCCGAGATCCTGATCCGTGTTGCAAAATCCTCCAGGAAGCCCTTTTGAACCGAGCGATGCCCGTCTCCTTCCCATCTGAAGGGGGCTAGGACCCTGAGGACCCCCAGCCAATCTGTGCCCCTGCTATGCTAACCATGTGGGGAGCTGGCCGTGTTGGACTAGGACCTGGTTTCAAATCCCCCACTCGGCCATGAAGCTCACCGGCTGACCTGGCGGGGGGGCGGGAACCAGTCACTGCCTCTCGGCATAACCTACCTCGCAGGGTGGTCGTTGGTTTTTTTTAAAATTTTTAAAATAATTTTTATTGTTTAAAAACCACAGAAGCAACAAATACACATATACATAAAAAGGGATAATAGGGTAAGAAAAAATAAATAAAGATAAAAAGCAGTAAATCAACAATAAAGTACAGAGGAAGAAAGAAAAAAAGAAAGAAAAAAAGAAAAAAAACCTTGTCTCACAATATTTCATCGAAACTTATCCTCACAAATTTACAAAACAAATATAAATACAAAACAGATACACTACATATAGATACTTCCTGTCCCTTTTGTTTCACACTTTTCAATATCTTATGTTTCACAGGCTTATGTTAACGGTATCCCTTTTTCCTCCTCATTATCATTTTAATCATTTCTATTTTTCTCAAGCATCATTCAATATCCGTGAGTAGAGGACTGTTTGGGTAACATGTTTTGAGATAATTCTTATACACACTCCACTCTTTCGCTGTCTTTTGTACGGGTATATCTCTCCTTGAGTCTGTCAACCTTGCCATCCTTATATAATTTAACATTTGTGTTTGCCAGTCTATTACCGTGGGCAGCGTCTCGCTCTTCCAATTTTTAGCTACCAAAATTCTAGCAGGGGTCACACCGTATAAACATATAGATCTTATTTCCTTATTTATTTCTGGTGGTAAGATATTTAAAAGGAACATTTCGGGTATTTTTTTAAATATTATTTTAAACATTTTCTTTAGTTCTTCGTATATCTTGTTCCAATATTCTTTTATATTTTTGCAGGACCACCACATGTGGTAGTACGTGCCGTCTTCTTTCTTGCACCTCCAGCACCTCGGATTTATACCCCCATACATTTTAGCCAGTTTACATGGTGTTAAATGCCAACGGTATATCATTTTCATACAATTCTCTCTTAGGTTATAACATGCTGTAAATTTTAGATCTTTCTCCCACAATCTCTCCCATTGTTCTATACTGTATTGATGTTATATCCGAGATCTTGGGCCCACTTAATCATTGGGGTGGTTGGGGTAAAATAAGGGAGGCAGCTATGTTACGCCACCTCGCATGGGCGTACCCAGGATCAAAACTAGGGGGGGGCAAGGGGAGGGGCCAAGGCACGGAAGGGGAGGGGCCACAAAGTGGGCGGGAACAGCGAACTCGCGCTCCACCGGGCTGTGCCCCTCCCTAGCAGCAGGGCTGGTGGGCGGAGGCGGAGCCCAGCCCAGCGGAGCGCGAGTTCAGCGTTCCTGCCCGCCGCGCCGCGCTCTCTGGTTCCCCGCCGCGCTTGGCCTTGCCAGAGGGCGCGACGGGGAGCTGGAGGGAGGGCGCAGCGCGGCGGGCGGGAACGGCGAACTCGCGCTCTGCCGGGCTGTGCCCCTCCCTAGCAGCAGGGCTGGTGGGCGGAGGCGGAGCCCAGCCCAGCGGAGCGCGAGTTTGGCGTTCCCGCCCACCCGCCGCGCTCCCTGGTTCCCCGCCGCGCTTGGCCTTGCCTGAGGGCGCGCCGGGGAGCTGGAGGGAGGGTGCGGCGCGGTGCAGCGGGAATGGCGAACTCGCGCTCCGCCGGGCTGTGCTCCGCCTCTGCCCACCAGCCCTGCTTCTAGAGTAGGGCAGCTGCCCTAACTTGCCGCATGGTGGGTACGCCCTTGCCACCTCGAACTCTTTGAGGAAAAAGGCAGGGCACAGGTGTAATGAACAGGTAACGGCCATGAATTCTTCAGGTGCCAAAATAGCCTGGCCCCAAATAATTTGGCATCCTGAAAAATCATCGCCATTGGATTCCACTCCAGGATTTTCCCCAAATGGAGGAAAAAAGAGGAGCAAAAAAAGGCAAAGGCACCGCAGCTCACCCACACAATCGGACAGAGTCCTTGTCGGAGACTGCCAAGCTCCCAGGGGGATGCAGCCACCAGCTTCCTCTCAAAACCTCCGCCTCCCTCCCTCCTCTCCCACAGGAGGTCCCTGTCAGCTCTCATAACATCTCAGGGGCCTTGGGAAAGCAAACATGCTCTCCCCATGCACATCAACAAGCCCCCCCCCGCCACCGCAGAGGGTAAGCCTGGCCACCATCGCCCCCACCCTTTCAGGCACATACAGGAAGGGCAAAGCCTGCCCCCCCCTTCTTGGTCCCCTCACCCTGGCCTTTGTCAACGGGCTCGGCTGCTTCCCACACGGGTGGCTATATTTAGAGCCAGGCTGCCTCAGAAGCCCAGTTGCTGGGGATCGCAGAATCACAGGATTGTAAAGCTCGAGGGGACCCTGAGGGTCATCTAGGCCAACCTCCTGCAATGCTGGAATCTCAGCTGAAGAAGCCCTGGCAGGTGGGCATCCAACCTCTGTTTAAAAACCTCCAGGGAAGGAGAGTCCAAGACAGGAGGTCCCTTCCGTTGCCAAACGGCTCTTACTGCCAGACAGAGTGCTTTTACTCCACTGTAAATGCATGCATGTAAAGTTCTGGGATGCTCCCGAATCCCTCCCACAAAAGACAGACAATCTGGAGGCTCCCTTCGTCTAAGCAGCTTCCTATATTCCATAAGGTTGTTGGAGTCCAACTCCCAGCAGCCCCAGCCAGGGTGGAAGACTTTCTTAAAGGTAGAATTATGAAGCATATCGAAGAACAAGGCTCGCCAAAGCAGAACCAACATGGCTTCTGCAAGGGTAAGTAAACCGCGTCTTTGAGAGCGTCAACAAGCAAATAGGTGGAAGGTGATGCAGTTGGCCTTAGCCTTAGCCTTTCAAAAAGCTTTTGACAAAGTACTTCACCAAAGATTGAGTAAGCTTAACAGCTATAGATTGCCGGAAGAAATATCAACAACCTCCGATATGCAGATGACACAACCTTGATGGCAGAAAGCGAGGAGGAATTAAAGAACCTTTTAATGAGGGTGAAAGAGGAGAGCGCAAAATATGGTCTGAAGCTCAACATCAAAAAAACCAAGATCATGGCCACTGGTCCCATCACCTCCTGGCAAATAGAAGGGGAAGAAATGGAGGCAGTGAGAGATTTTACTTTCTTGGGCTCCTTGATCACTGCAGATGGGGACAGCAGTCACGAAATTAAAAGACGCCTGCTTCTTGGGAGAAAAGCAATGACAAACCTAGACAGCATCTTAAAAAGCAGAGACATCACCTTGCCGACAAAGGTCTGCATAGTTAAAGCTATGGTTTTCCCAGTAGTGATGTATGGAAGTGAGAGCTGGACCATAAAGAAGGCTGATCGCCGAAGAATTGTGCTTTTGAATTATGGTGCTGGAGGAGACTCTTGAGAGTACCATGGACTGCAAGAAGATCAAACCTATCCATTCTGAAGGAAATCAGCCCTGAGTGCTCCCTGGAAGGACAGATCATGAAGCTGAGGCTCCAATACTTTGGCCACCTCATGAGAAGAGAAGAATCCTTGGAAAAGACCCTGATGTTGGGAAAGATGGAGGGCACTAGGAGAAGGGGACGACAGAGGATGAGATGGTTGGACAGTGTTCTCGAAGCTACGAACATGAGTTTGACCAAACTGCGGGAGGCAGTAGAAGACAGGAGTGCCTGGTGTGCTCTGGTCCATGGGGTCACGAAGAGTCGGACAAGACTAAACGACTAAACAACAACAACAGCTATAGGAGAAGAGAGATCCTCTAGTCTAGTGCATCAGTAAGTGGTTAAGAAACATGAAGCAGAGACTAGGAACAGCTTCACTGAGCAATCTGCTACAACCCCAAGGTCTCATTCTTGGTCACCACCAGTTCAGACTGGTATGAAGGAACAGAGTCAGGACACTGGCAGAGTGTCAGTATTTCACAGGGGGCGGAGGTCCAAGCCCATACTGAGAAAGACAGGTTTGTGCAATTGAATTAAAAGCACTCTGTTGCCTTAGCCTAACAAATCCACTTTAAAGAAGAAACAAATAGGATTGCAGTTTGGAAAATGAGGGGGGAATGCACTGCAAAATGTTGGATGAGCAAACGAGTAATGAGAAGACATCAGAACACCTCTTTTATAAGAATTATTATAAATTCCCAAATATAAAATAAATGTTCATGAATGTACAAGGCAAACACATACAGTGGCACCTCTGGTTAAGAACTTAATTTGTTCCGGAGGTCCGTTCTTAACCTGAAACTGTTCTTAACCTGAAGCACCACTTTAGCTAATGGGGCCTCCTGGTGCCGCTGGGCCGCCGGAGCACAATTTCTGTTCTCATCCTGAAGCAAAGTTCTTAACCTGAGGTACTATTTCTGGGTTAGTGGAGTTTGTAACCTGAAGCATTTGTAACCCGAGGCACCACTGTACATCTATAAACCACGTGTCTGAAATGGTTGTTGTTGTTGTTTAGTCGTTTAGTCGTGTCCGACTCTTCGTGACCCCATGGACCATAGCACGCCAGGCACTCCTGTCTTGCACTGCCTCCCGCAGTTTGGTCAAACTCATGTTCGTAGCTTCGAGAACACTGTCCAACCATCTCGTCCTCTGTCGTCCCCTTCTCCTAGTGCCCTCAATCTTTCCCAACATCAGGGTCTTTTCCAAGGATTCTTCTCTTCTCATGAGGTGGCCAAAGTATTGGAGCCTCAGCTTCAGGATCTGTCCTTCCAGGGAGCACTCAGGGCTGATTTCCTTCAGAATGGATCGGTTTGATCTTCTTGCAGTCCATGGGACTCTCAAGAGTCTCCTCCAGCACCATAATTCAAAAGCATCAATTCTTCGGCGATCAGCCTTCTTTATGGTCCAGCTCTCACTTCCATACATCTCTACTGGGAAAACCATAGCTTAGTCTGAATGAACCATAGTCTGAAATGGTACAGGAGAGCAATCCTGGAGCCATTTTGACTCTCACAAATTGACCTCAATATATTTCTCTGCCAGGAGGGAGGAAATGGAGAAAGCCTTCTCATTGTCTTTTTGCTTACAAATACTGTCTTAAGGGAGTATTTGTGTATGAATAGGGTGAGGCTGTGACCTGGATTCAGGAACTGAAGTATTGACCATCACAAAAGAACATAGCTGCCAAGTTATCCCTTTTTTTCAAGGGAAATTCCCTTATGCTGAATAGGCTTCCTCGTGAGAAAAGGGAAAACTTGGCAGCTATGCAAAAGAATGGCCAGGCTGCCCAGGTAATGCAATCAGTGACCATTATCAGGTATCCTGGCAGGCAGGATTTCTGCTGTAGACCGCTTCCTTCTGTGATGTATGTATGATGGTTTTGGAAGTGGTCCTGGACAACAGAATGGACAATTTCAAAAGTCTATATAAGAGCTTGCACACCATTGTTCTGGGTTCCTCTCCTCCCTCCTGCATGGGGTGAGGACCCTGTTGCAACAGTTGAATAAAGATCAGGCTTCCTAGCTGCTTTGCTTCTCAATATTCTCTGCTTGGCCTCTGTTATTTTCTCCTACCGATAGGGGAAGAGCTCGATATGGGCTCCGGAATACCCCATAAGGGGAAAGGAGCAGTATTTTTTTCTTATAACATCCCCAAACCAAATGAGAAGGGATGCTCATTTCATATAACCACTCCACAAACAAATCAGGATGAATGCTGAATAAGGAGGTCGTCCGGAGGAGCTCCCTGTTTCATTTGCTGACTCTAGCGAGTTCTTGCACCAAGGGAGCAGGAGAATGTTTTGCCTTCAGAGAAGGAGTGTCTGTGTGCAGATATGCTGACAATTTTCAAATAAAAGGATGAGGAAGTAGGGAATTGCTGTTCATCTCCTCTCCCGGAGAAAAGATGTGCATCAGTGAGTTTAAATTGCAACAAGGTACAGTAGATTTTGGCGATCCATTAGGGCAAACTTTCCATCCAACTGATGCACAATCCCATTAAACTGAGCCCTTGGAGGTAAGCCAATTTCTGTATATTGTAATCTGTGGGATTATTGCTGCAACTCAGCTCACCAGCAAAATACCGGTAAGCTTTCTTTGGAAATTGCCCACCTTGGATGAAACAGCTGCTTGTGCAGCCCTTGCAAGACAGACACTTCCAGACACGGCCACTCAAGGAAGGGAGAGAACAAAAAGTCCCACTGGTCTCTGGGGATAAATTCCGGGAGGGAGGGTTTGGAGTGCTACTCATCGGTGTATTTATTTACTTGCTTATTTTTTAAAAAAACTGTTTCACTTGAAACACCGCCTGGCAGATTGAAGAACAGCTGGACATGATCCTGGATTGAACATTTCGAATAATCTTTATATACATCATCGGCCGATGGACAATCGGTAGTCCTTATTTCTTTTTCTCCTCTCTCTTTTTATCTTTCCCTTCTAAGATTTCTGGTTTGGGGTTTTCTTCTGCTCTCTACCTATATTCACGTTTTGTTATGTCTTTTGAGGCTCGTTCTTTTGCGTAAAGGAAGATACGCGCAAGGAGGCGATGGATGGATGGGTGAAGGCAAAGGGGCGTGGAAGGGATGGTCTCGGGGGGGGGCACTGGGGGGAAGGTAGCAAGGAGGCCTCCTGACCACCTTTCGCTGCTCACTGGCTGCAAGCTCAGGGGGTCTACTGCTCCACATACCCTGCTTCTAGCACGCTTATATAGGTCACTACAAGCAGCCAATGCACTTCCGTTGGCATGGCTGTAACTATTTCTCCTCCCCCCCCCTCAAGCTATTCTATGCTTCGAAGCCTCCCTCCTTCCCAGGGGGTGCTTCCCAGGGCAGGCGGGTGTTGTGGGGGTGGCTCGAAAGGGTTTCTGCCTGCTTCTTCTCCTTGCCTGCGTTGCAATTTCACCCGCATCTGGCTCTGGGGAGGCCCTTGCGTCAGGAGCAGGCTAACGAAATAGATTAAAGAGTGAAACTGGAAACCGCCGGCGCCGTAAACACACCTCTGCCAATGACACACTTATTTGCACTTAAGAGGCACACTCGCTGCGCCTTCGGAGGAAGCCTGGCACTAACAGACCGAGCACGTGCGCCATCTGCTCTGGAGGAGACCCAGAGGAATCCATCTCGGAGGGCTAACACGTCACACACCGTTCCGTGACAACCTTCTTCAGTTTCACAAGGATGCATTGCAAGGAGAAGAATAACATCATCATCATCATCAGGCCAGGGGCCCATCGAGTCCAGCATCCTGTTCAACAAGGTGCTCCAGAGAGGACACCTGCGAGGATTCAAGCACCATGCCATCTCTCCAATGTTAGAAATCAGCCAGGCGCCTTTTGCGCCAGGCGCAGGTCCAATGGCAACCGCACGGAGATCTCTGGGTGCCAGGTTGGCAACTGGGGAAAGCAAAGAGTCTCTCAGAGATGGACCCGAAATAATTTCCTTGAAGCTTGATTTTGTTTTATTCTGGATTGTTTTATTTGATGTTTTAATGTGCTTGTAAACTGCCTTGAGACTTGTTCTTTAAAATATAATGCAGTATAGAAATGAAAACAGCAACAAAAAACAAAGGCACCTAGGCATTCGACATCCCCTCCAATGTTTCCCTGTTGAAAATAGGAACGTTCCACTCCACAACGATAATTTTACTATTTATACCCCACATATCTTACTGGGTTGCCCCAGCCACTCTGGGCAGCTTTCAAAATATATAAAAACGTAACAATTATGAAACATAAAAAAACTTCCCTATACCGAGCTGGGAGAAAAGCAATGACGAACCTAGACAACGTCTTAAAAAGCAGAGACATCACCTTGCCGACAAAGGTCCGTATAGTTAAAGCTATGGTTTTCCCACTAGTGATGTATGGAAGTGAGAGCTGGACCATCAAGAAGGCTGATCGCCGAAGAATTGATGCTTTTGAATTGTGGTGCTGGAGGAGACTCTTGAGAGTCCCCTGGACTGCAAGAAGATCAAACCTATCCATTCTGAAGGAAATCAGCCCTGAGTGCTCACTGGAAGGACAGATCCTGAAGCTGAGGCTCCAGTACTTTGGCCACCTCACGAGAAGAGAAGACTCCCTGGAAAAGACCCTGATGTTGGGAAAGATGGAGGGCACTAGGAGAAGGGGACGACAGAGGACAAGATGGTTGGACAGTGTTCTCGAAGCTACGAACATGAGTCTAACCAAACAGCAGCAGGCAGTGGAAAACAGGAGTGCCTGGCGTGCTCTGGTCCATGGGGTCACGAAGAGTCGGACACGACTAAACGACTAAACAACAACAACAACAACATACCGAGCTGCCTTCAGACGGCTCGGGGGTCGGATAACTCCATATCCTCCAACATTTCTCCAATGAAAATAAGGACGTTCTAAGGAAAAGCGGGACATTCCGGGATCAAATCAGAAACTGGGACGGCTTCTCTAAATCAGGGATGTCCCTGGAAAATAGGGACACTTGGAGGTTCTGATTCTATTTTGGCGACCATAACCTAAGTTTAGGGTGCCATTTGGCAATTCAGTTATATATTTGAGTTTCTAACCCTGCGACTCTCCCCTCCCGTGGAGGCAGAGCAGAGCCATCCTAGCCCTCTCCTCCCCCATGAATTTGTCTAATGGTGAAAGTCACACAAACACTTTCCCTCTCTCCCTGGCAGGAGGTTCAGGCATTGCCAGGCTGCATGAAGCGACTGTGTTGTGCTTTTGGAACAAAAGATAACTGCTGCTGTCATAATTGGAACAAGCTGGGATGTCTCTGTATGTGAGCATCCCTCTTTTCCAGTGAACAGACGCGATCTTTGGGCGATGCAGTTGTGGGAGGGGGAAGCTGCTTCTGATTATTATCAAGGCCCAGAGAGCAGTTTGGGATGAGCGCTGGTGTGGGGAGGCTTATTGCAATGGGGAGAGATATCTATATTTCCTTTCTTCTTCTTCTTTTTTAATAAAAGGTTCTCTTGGATTGGTCAGAGAAGAACAATCCTTCAAAGAGTTCAAAAGGAGATTTAAGAACAAGTCAAAAGCAAAGTGGATGGTTCCGTTTCTTTTCCTCTCTATTTCTCATTTCTCCAAGCTTAAATCCTCCACATTCTGCAACAGTTTGTGTGCTATTTTCCCTGACAGACACATTTTTGCTTTCGCAAGCAACGCCTGCTAATACCACCCATGTTTCTACAGTTATTGTCACCACCATGTGCATTTTACACAGCCTCATTTCTGTGTGGTTTTGTCTTATCTGGTCGGGGAGCCACATCACAGAATCTGGAGAAGTGAGAATTTCAAAGGCCAGCTGCCAAGGAGTCAGGAATGCAAATGGAACAGGATTTCTTCCCTGCCCTGACCGTCTGCGCTGAATTTCAAGAGCTCTCCAGGATTTCCGGCAAGAGTCTTTTCCCAGCCCTCCCTAGAGAGATGGGTGTGGGGCAGGGTGTGTGTGTGGGGGGGGGTTAAACCTGGGACCTCTCTGCATGCAAAGCGTGTGCTCCACCCACTGAACCACATGGCCCTTCCCCACTCTGAGAGGCATCTTGTGCAATCCAGGGGTCATATTTCAGCATTCTCTGTGATGTGGCAGGGCATCCTGGGCTTTAAAAAAAATGCTTCTCAGTTCAACGGAGGGCTGACTATTTCTCATCTCCTCATCTCTCTTCCTTCCCCCCTCCCTCCTAGATTGAGAGACTCAGACAATATTAAATGCTAAATGATGCCATGTGGTTGGTAGTCTGGGGATCATCTGGGAGGGATGACGAACAGCCCCCGCCAGGAACTCATCTTTGTCTTTCATTACACAAGAAAGCTTTTCATCCGTCAAACAGGGACCAATAAATTGCCCCCCTCCCCTTTCTGTCTTTTTTAAACATTATCTCATGCTTTGTTTCCATTCCCACTTCTCTCCCTGGAATATGCTGGAGGCAGGGGCAAAGGAAGGCGTTGTGACACCCGGGGTGGGAGTCGCTACGTATGATGCATGCGCCTTACATAGCGATGGCGCACATGCGCTGTACATAGCGGTTTGCCGGCGACGGCGCTCCAGTGCCCGTATGGACGGTGCCGTGATCCTCTGCTCGCGGCTGCAGCCGTGAACAGAGGATCCTCCACATGTGGCTGTGGTGGCGCGATGGCTGCTCGTGCCACCGTAAGCCCCTGCGGGGTGACTTCTTGTCACCCCCGCTTTCATGGGACCCAGGGCCCCCCGCCTCCCCCCGCCCCCGTTGCGACACCACTGGCTGGAGGAAGCACCCTTGAAAGAAGCCTTCTCAGCCAGACCACCCATAGAATCACAGAATTTTAAGAGTTAGAAGGGACCCCCAAGGCTCATCTAGTCCAACCCCCTGCAATGCAGGGATCACAGCCATCCAACCTGTTTAAAAACCTCCCCTGAAGGAGAGTCCACCACCTTCTGAGGTCACCTGGTCTTCCAAATATCTAGGGGTGCATGTGTGATGGAAATACCTCGGGGGGTGCTAGGAGGCAACGGGGGAAATGACTTTGGAAAGCTGGTTTCATGGGATCAAGTTCATCAGTTTTGTTGAATTAACTCAACTAAATAGTTTTGATAGGATTTTGAATCAATGTGGAATTCATCGTTCTGAATGTTATGGTGTTGCTGTCTGCCTTGGTGCATGCTGCTATTCTGAGTGATGCTTCCTGCAGGGCAGGCCCTGGGGATGAGTTTAGGGAACCAAGAGAGGGACCTAAAGCCATTTGGGAACACTTCTCTTCCCTAAAGCAAACTAGGATCATTAGGGAGGATGGTGGAGAGCTGCAGAAGACTCTCCTGCCAGCCAGCCCTTCCTTGAGATTTCGCAGCATCCTTCGGCAACTTACGACACGGCTGAGCTTGCCGCACGGTTTGCCCGTGTGCAAAAAGGGGAGAGTGGCTGCATGCTTGCAAAGCAGCCCACCCTCGAAAGGACGCGGCCGTAACTGAGACGGCATGGAATTAATTTCCCAGATATTACAGGCCCTCGTGTCGCTCTCTGCCTATTCCGCCAGCTCCTCTTCATATCATGCTGATAACATTGTGGGAAATTACTTCCGGCCTTTAAAAGGGCACTCCCTGCTTTCAGGCAGAAACGACCCCGGGTCTGAGCTCAACATCAGCTCGGCTACTCTGACAAGGCAAACAAGCGCTGGCAACATTTTTTTCCTCGCAGCTGAGGCTGCCCGAGAGCTCCTTTGATTGGCATCACCTCCCCAGACCCGTGCAGGGCAGGCGATCGGCACCGCAACGCAGGGAGCTGCCTTAGGCGCCAGGTCAGACCGTTCTGGGTGCACCCGGCTCAGCAGCGCTTAGGACGCTGGTCGGCAGAAGCTCTCAAGGGTTTTGGACAGGGCGGGGGTGGTGGTGGCCAGCCTTACCCAGAGACACCGTGGGGGCTGAGCCCAGGACCTTCTGCATGCAAAGCAGCTATCAGTCTGGACAGCCACGCCAAGGAGCAGGTCAGCAATAAATCACACGGTGTAAGTGCAGTTAACTCTTTATTAATGGAAACAAGGTCTACTCAGGAGGCCAGGCCTAGTTGTTGTTGTTGTTGTTGTTGTTGTTGTTGTTGTTGTTGTTGTTGTTATTTATACCCCGCCCCATCTGGCTGGGTTTCCCCAGCCACTCTGGGTGGCTTCCAACAAAATATTAAAATACAATGGTCTGTTAAACATTAAAAGCTTCCCTAAACAGGGCTGCCTTCAGATGTCTTCTAAACATCAGATGGTTGTTTATTTCCTTGACATCTGATGGGAGGGCGTGCCACAGTGGGGGCGCCACCACCGAGAAGGCCCTCTGCCTGGTTCCCTACAGCTTGGCTTCTCGCAGCGAGGGAACCGCCAGAAGGCCCTCGGCGCTGGACCTCAGTGTCCGGGCAGAACGATGGGGGGGGGAGGAGATGCTCCTTCAGGTATATTGGACCGAGGCCGTTTAGGGCTTTAAAGGTCAGCACCAACACTTTGAATTGTGCTCGGAAACGTACTGGGAGCCAATGTAGATCTTTCAAGACTGGTGTTATGTGGTCTCGGGGGCCGCTCCCAGTCACCAGTCTACCTGCCGCTAGTGAGCACAGCAGTTCATCCCAGGAGATCTTGCCCCCTATAGGGCAGCTGTGGGGACTGAGGTTTCCTGCCTTCCCACAGCTGCCTAAATCTCTTCCCCCCCCCCCAGTCCTTCCCAAGCAATCTGAGACTATGCCGGTGTCTCTGCCTTTGCTCCTCCTGCTTCATATCTCTCCTGGTCTTGGGAGACCAGTTGGGAGGAGAGCTTGTTGCAGCAGGAGGGGGAGACCCCCTGACTGATTCCTGCCTCTTGGCCTCCTGCTTTAACTGCTGCCTCTGGATCTGTACTGCTCTCTGCCACAGACTCTTCCTGCTCACTAAACCCTGTTGCCTCTTCTGCTTCCGGCACCTCCTACCCCCAGTCTGCTCCCTCTGACCAGGCATCATCATCCCACCGCCATTCCCTGGCTCTGAGCCTTCTTCCTTTGAGGGTTTTCTTGGGGGTTCCCTAACTGGTATCTCCTACCACACCTCACCATCCAGCCAGTCCAGGACAGCGTGGGTGGCGCTGTGGGTTAAACCACAGAGCCTAGGGCTTGCCGACCAGAAGGTTGGCGGTTCGAATCCCCATGATGGGGTGAGCTCCCGTTGCTCAGTCCCAGCTCCTGCCAACCTAGCAGTTCGAAAGCACCTCAAAGTGCAAGTAGATAAATAGGTACCACTACAGCGGGAAGGTAAACGGTGTTTCCATGTGCTGCTCTGGTTTGCCAGAAGCAGCTTAGTCCTGCTGGCCACATGACCTGGAAGCTATACGCCGGCTCCCTCGGCCAATAATGCGAGATGAGCACCGCAACCCCAGAGTCGGTCACGACTAGACCTAATGGTCAGGGGTCCCTTTACCTTTACCTTTAAGCCAAAAAAGCAACCACCACCGCTCGACTTTTGTGGGGCGAAGATGAACATGGGGAGCTATGGTAACGGATCCTGCCTAAATGCCACCAAAGGAGGTGCCTTACAGATCTTTGCTCTGGAGAAGAGAATTCCCTGCAACGATGCTCAGCGGAGTCGGTTGCCAGGCAACAGGTTCTCCTCCCACCTTTTCCCTCCGGAGATGCTCTGCTCAAAGATCTCTCGTGTTGGCAAATGCTTCTTCCTACTCTCCAGCCTCCAAGATCTGCCTGTATTGATGTTGGTCTCTGTACTCGTATGGTGCCAACAGCCTGGACGGACTGCAAGGCAGGGGCACAGGTCCTCCTTCCCCACTCCCTGCCCATCGTGTACCCACACTGCAGCAGATGTGTATCTTAGACCCACGGGATGGACCCCCGCCCTGCAAATGTGTTTTCAAAGAGCAAATTGGGGTAAGAGCAGCCACCGGGGGCCAGAGAGGAAGGTTCAGGGGAGAGAGAGAGGAGGTGGGAGGACCATCTGTCAGGGGATTCTTTAGTTGTGATTCCTGCATTGCCGGGGTTGGACTAGATGACCCTCAGGGGTCTCTTCCAACTCTATGATTCCGTGAAGCAGCTGGCCAGGCCAGGCATCTTGGGCCTGACCGATGGGCCTCTCAGGATGCCCCTTGCATGGGGCTGCGTGTACAAAACAAAACAGAGCAAGGGAAATGTGAATTCTGCAACCTGAACCACCCCTGCTACCTTGCGCTATTTCATAGAATCGTAGAGTTGGAAGAGACCACAAGGGCCATCCAGTCCAACCCCCTGCCAAGCAGGAAACACCATCAAAGCATTCTTGACATATGCCTGTCAAGCCTCTGCTTATAGACCTCCAAAGAAGGAGACTCCACCACACTCCTTGGCAGCAAATTCCACTGCCAAACAGCTCTTACTGTCAGGAAGTTCTTCCTAATGTTTAGGTGGAATCTTCTTTCTTGTAGCTTAAATCCATTGCTCCGTGTCCGCTTCTCTGGAGTAGCAGAAAACAATCTTTCTCCCTCCTCCATATGACATCCTTTCATATATTTGAACATGGCTATCATATCACCCCTTAACCTTCTCTTCTCCAGGCTAAACATACCCAGCTCCCTAAGCCGTTCCTCATAAGGCATCGTTTCCAGGCCTTTGACCATTTTGGTTGCCCTCTTCTGGACACGTTCCAGCTTGTCAGTATCCTTCTTGAACTGTGGTGCCCAGAACTGGACACAGTACTCCAGGTGAGGTCTGACCAGAGCAGAATACAATGGTACTATTACCTCCCTAGATCTAGATGCTATACTCCTATTGATGCAGCCCAGAATTGCATTGGCTTTTTTAGCTGCTGCATCACACTGCTGACTCATGTCAAGTTTGTGGTCTACCAAGACTCCTCGATCCTTTTCACATGTACTGCTCTCAAGCCAGGTGTCCCCCATCCTGTATTTGTGCCTTTCATTTTTTTTGCCCAAGTGTAGTACTTGGGCAAAAAAAAAATTGCTCTGCAGTTCTTATCTTATTCCTTCCCAGCATCCCAGCATTGCTGATGGCAGGGAACGGCCTCTGCCACCTGAGATCCCTCCCTCCTCTGGCTTCCTGACACCAGCTCTAGGCTCTCAAGGCCCACTTGGCCACCAAAGGGAAGCTGACCTTCTCAAGAGGCCTGGCTGGGAGAAGATGCCCTCCACAGCCTCCTGCGCTTCCGCCCTGCTCCTCCACAACTGCAACGCTCCCGCACGGCCTTGCAGGAAGGAGAGAGCAAAATATGAGCAGAGCTGAAAGCTGTCCAGCAACAGCCTTCCGTTTGAATGCCAGCGAAACGGAGGGGGGAGGGAGAGGAGCCGGGCTTTGTTGCCCAGCACTGTTCCCCCCCCCCCGCCGCCCCCATTATCAGGATGCTGCCGCTGCCTCCTCCACCAGACTGTTCTGCCAGGAAGAATCACATCTCTGCCTGCACACAGAGTCATTCCCGGAGGAAACCTGGTTACTCAGTACGACTCTCGCCCCATTTGCTGTCAAAATTAGGTCAGGCTCCTCTCACAATTGCGCTTCTCAAGATCCCTGCTCAGAAATGATTTCTTCGTAACATGGTAGTAATACACACACACACATTTTATAAAAAGCACACCATTGTTATCAGTGCTACAAATCCTGCAAATGGAAACCAAACGCAAAGGTGTTTTAATACCTGAGCCACAGATTGGGGGGGGGAGGGCTATGGGAAAGAGAAAGTATTTGTTGATTTTTCAAACTCTTTGCTGACCATCTCCTGCTATTCCAGGTTGTTGTTCGGTGGTAGAGAACCTGCTCTGTGTGGAGGGGAGGTTTTGAAGCAGAGGTTGGGTGGCCATCTGTCATGGATGCTGTAGCCGAGGCTCCTGCATTGCAGGGGGTTGGACTAGATGACCCCTGGGGGTCCCTTCCAACGCTATGATTCTAAGGACCCGGGTTCATTCCCTTTGGCCTCCATCCCACTTAGCCACTGGCCTAGAACCCTGGAGCGCAGCCGCCGGTGGCAACAGACAGGCTAATGGGATTTTTGGCCTGCTTTGGCCCAGCAAGGACCTTCGTCGCTCCAAGCGCCTGACCGCTTGGCCCTTCAGAGTCCTCAACGCCATGGAGGTTGGCGGAATGCATTGTGCTTGCTCCCTTTTGCCCCTGAAGATCCCCCCCTGTGAAAGGCGGCCTTTTGCAGAGGCCACTTTGGCCACCAGCAGAGGCTGCCCGCTGGCTTCTCATTGGCTCACCTAAGGCGAGCAGCAAGCATCGCCAGGGGAGCAGCAGGGGAGCCTGCCCCCTCCTCCTCCTGCCATTCACATCCCTCCAGCCAGGGAGCCCCTTCAAGAAGCTATCAGGCACCAGGATTGCTGTCCTCCCTCCCTCCCCTCCCCAGGCTGGCCCTACTCTGAGTCCCATCCTCTGGGCAGGGGCGGCTCTCCCTTTCTTTACTTTGTGAAATGTACACCCCCCCCTTTCTCCCGAAGGAGCCTCTGGATTGGCTGTGCCAAGCATTGGACCTGGGGGCTTCGCCTAGGTCCTTAGCTTGAAGGGGGGGCAATTAATAGTAATGATTATGATTATCAATTTGGAGGAAGGAAGTTGGAGGAGGAGGAAACACACGTTTTCTTGAGGGGGACACACACCTGACTTGGAAATGCTTGGGGCATTGGCTTGACTCTGACACTGGATCTTGGACTTCCTAAACATGCATTGCAGGGGGGCTGGACTAGATGACCCCATGGGTCCCTTCTGACTCTACAATTCTGTGAGTCAATAAACTATATTTGCAGCTGGTCACACGGGGCTCCTGGCAGCCCCGTCACCCTCCTGTTCAAAGGGCGGGGGCAGATGAGCCCTCCCCATCTCCCCCTGCCATGAAAAGCCCAGAGTATCCAGGTATTCATTCATAGAATCATAGAATCATAGAGTTGGAAGAGACCACAAGGGCCATCCAGTCCAACCCCCTGCCAAGCAGGAAACACCATCAAAGCATTCTTGACATATGCCTGTCAAGCCTCTGCTTAAAGACCTCCAAAGAAGGAGACTCCACCACACTCCTTGGCAGCAAATTCCACTGCCGAACAGCTCTTACTGTCAGGAAGTTCTTCCTAATGTTTAGGTGGAATCTTCCTTCTTGTAGTTTGAATCCATTGCTCCGTGTCCGCTTCTCTGGAGCAGCAGAAAACAACCTTTCTCCCTCCTCTATATGACATCCTTTTATATATTTGAACATGGCTATCATATCACCTCTCTTCTCCAGGCTAAACATACCCAGTTCCCTAATTCAATTCATTCAGGGCGTTTCTATCTCACGTTTTCCTCCAAGAAGCCCCTGGTCCCCCCCTTCCTCACCTAATCCCCACAACCACCCTGCGAGGTAGGCAAGGCCGAAAGCGAGTGACTAGCCCAAGGTCACGCCCAGTAAACTCCATGGCTGAGTGGGGATTCGAACCCTGGTCCTTCATGTCCAGCACTCTGACCACACTTGCTCTCCTTCTCCCCACACCGTGGGGGCTGAGAGAGGGCAGCTTCCCCAGGACTCCCATGGCAGGGGGGAGTGGAGATGACACACCCGACCAGCCCAGATTGGGGACTGGGAAGCTTGACAGCTGCTGGAGCCCCCCTGGGGGGGCAGGAAGGGAGGGATTCCCTGTGTGACCCCCTTCCCACCCCTCTCTTGGCAAAGCCACCTCAATCGCCATCCAAAGACAAGGGGGCCCTTGATTCCCAAGGCTGCCCTCGGCCCACGCCTGCCCCTCGCTAATGGCATTGTCCTTGTTCACTGGGGGGGGGGAGCGACCGTGCCGGACAGAGGGGGCCATTCATGCAGGCGCTGCCCCCTTTCCTGTGCAGCTGCGAGGGGTCGGCCGGATGCAGCAGGCACCCTCTGGAAGCTCAAGCAAGGATGAGCCTGGCTGAGCCCAGAAACAACAAGCAAGAGAATGCCCCTGGGCATGCGCAGAGGGCGTGTCTCTCACCACTGAGCAACTGCAGCCAGGATCTAGAGATGGCAGCGAACGGGTTCCAGGATATCATTATAGTGGAAGGAGGTGGGTGGGGCAAGAGATCTGGGGATGTTGCGAGGTAAAATGCTGGTGGCAAGGAAGGCCCCACTCTGTATCCCACCCAAACCCTGCCTCTCTCAGAAGCATGGCGTTGCAAGGGACCCCCAAGGGACATCTAGTCCAACCCCATGAAATGCAGAAATCACAGCCGAAGAATCCCTGACAGGCGGCCACCCAACCTCCAAGGAAGGAGAGGTCATCACCTCCCAGGGGAGAGCGTTCCACTGCTGGACAGCTCTTGCCCTCAGAAAGGTCTCCCTGATGTTCAGCAGGAATCTCCCTTCTTGTAACCTGAAGCCATGAGTTCAAGTCCTACCCTCTGAAGCAGGCAGAAACAAGCTTGTTCCCTCTTCCATGGGGCAGCCCTTCAGACAGTTGAAGGTGGCTCTCCGGTCCCTTCTCAGTCTCCTCCTCTGCAGGCTAAATATCCTTCTTCAAACTCATATTGGAAATATGCAAATGCCGCAGTCCCAATGAAAATTTCCACCCCCCTACTACCTGAGAAATGCTCTGGCCACGGAACTCACTCTCTCCCCAATTTGCTGTGGCTCATTAGCCCCTCCTCCAAGGTCCCAAGGGGAGACCTACTCAAGGGCCAGTTTTTGCACTCTGCACATGCTCTGAGTCCTCTGATCTCTACCTCACCAGACATGCCACACTGCCTTCTCCCCTCGCAAATCCACAGAGGGGCCCTGGATTCTGTCTCAAGGATCTCCACGGCTCAGCTTTCAGTGTCAAGAAGACTCCCAGAGAACCTAGAAGAGAGTGCCTCTGGGCATGTGCAGAGAGGACTGTTCCCACACCAGTGAGCAGAGTCAAAGGAAATCCCTCTCCACCAAGAGTTCAGGGAAGTTTCTCCAGCCCTCTCTGGTCAAAGCGACACATTCAAGGGGATTCTTTTCTGTCATGCAACAGACCCTTTTGCACAGTCAGAAACAGGGGAGGGGGGGAGAGAGAAGCAGGATTGTGACCCTCCCTGCCTAAGGCTGTGGGCAATGGGTAGATGCTTTAATTCACCCTCATCCTGTAGGGCTTCTGAGAGCGTGAAGAGAGAAGTGTGCCTGGGTCAGTGGTGGTGGTTCCTTGACCAAGATGGGCCAGTGGTTGGTGCATGATTTCGCCTCCTAGGCCCCGGGACTGAGAATACGCTTTGAAATAGGTTTTAAAACCTATTTGAAAAAATATGCAAAAATTGTATATTCAGATTAGATTTAGAATTGTATAGAAGCTGAGGATTTAGAGTCTAAGTGAAGTATATAGAAAGGATAGATTTGAAATTCTAAGAAATTTATATGAAAATGCATTGGAAATTGCCAAAAGATAAAAATGAAATGAAGCGCAGATGGAGGGAACTCGAGGAGGTCCCTATATACAATGTTAAAGAAATTTGGATTTGGATTTAGATGTTTGTTTGTTTTCTTTATTGTTATGTTATTGTATTTTAATGTGTCTTATTGTTCTTTAAGTTGTTGTTGATTTTCCTGCTTTTTCTTTTCTCTTTTGTGTTTATTATATATATATATATATATATATATATATATATAAAATACGCTTTGAATACTGGGTGCAGGTTGAGTACAGGGTGCAGTTCCTGCTCTGTTCTGGTTCAGGCTGAGCCCCCCAGGCAAGCCCCTGGGAGTCGTGGGGGGGGGACAGGGGAGGACACACCTGGCAGAGACAGAGCTCAAAGGGGGTCCAGGGGGAAGCACTCTGGCCATGCTCAGAGATACCCTCTTTGTTATGAGGCTCTCACATGCAGGGCTGTCTTTACCTGGGGGTGCAAGGGGTGCAGGGCACCCGGGGGCCGAATTCTGGGGAGCGCCAGGCGCCCGCTGCTGAAGCCTCCTAAGCTCTTAACTATCCACCTGTTAGTTATTACCAAAATGTATACCTACTGTTTCACTAAAGGACTTTTGACTTTGTGCATTTATTTACCAAAGACGCGCTGTGCCAGCAGCGGCGCTTGTCATTCTCAACAGCGCCGTGCATGCAAAATTAACTAAATTTGGGGTGCTTGGTGGATCTTTGCACCCCGGCGGCACATAGGCTAAAGACGGCCCTCCTCACGTGATCCAATTAAGCCTTGGCCTCCACAGATGAGAGAGAGAGAGAGAGAGAGAGAGAGAGAGAGAGAGAGAGAGAAGAGAGAGAAGAGAGAGAAGAGAGAGAAGAGAAAGAGAGAGCAGGGTGTGTGGAATACGATTTCTTTAAGGAGAATGCGATCTACTTTCATCTTTCGTTTATTGCTGCTCTCCCTCCAATGAGGCATGGGGGAAGGCTGGAAGGGTCTCTCTCTCTCTCTCTCTCTCTCTCTCTCTCTCTCTCTCTCTCACACACACACACACACGCACGCACACACACACACACACACACACTTTACCCTCACAACGGCCTCCTGAGGTAGGCCAGCCTGAGCGAGAACAAGTGGCGCAAGGTCACGTAGTGAGCCTCCTTAAGGGTAAGTGTCTCCGCCTGGGTCTCCCTGATTGAGCAACTTTTAAAATGCTGCGTTTATTTTGGGTGGGGGAGCAGGCCAGCCTGGGACGCGTCTCTGCTGCCATCAGCATGAAATTGTGTGGGGTTTCTGCAGAACTGGATCCTTGGATTCTCTGGGGGGGGGCACCTCAGTGGGTCAGAGCAGGGCTCTCCGAGAGTGGAGTCTGGGCGCCAAGACCCCGGCCTTCTCTCCTGGACCTCCCTGTAAACTTGGGCTTGTGCCCCCAGCGCCACCCCAGAGAGGACAGCACGGAGCCTGACTCACAGTGGCCAGCACCCCATGGCAGGCATCTCTCCCCAGAGTGGGCTGGAGGCCAAGTCTTGGGCTGGGGGAGGGCGGCGCTGGGAGTCCTGAGACACATCCTGGTCCACAGGGTGCTCCTCCCCGCCCCCCAGGGTGCACACACTGTGCTTGTCCACAGCCAAAGGCAGGGCCAGGGGAGAGAAGCCCTCAGTTGCACCCCCAGACCCATTTCCATGCTGCGGGAAAGGAAGGTTTCCCTGAAGATGCCATAGGTAGGGAGGCAGCGGCAGCGGCTTCTGTCAACAGCCACTTGGAGAGACAAAAGGAGACCCCCTTGGAGGGGCAGGAGGGTCCTCTTAGCCAGCCCCCTCCCTGCCTCGGGCTGGCCAATGCGCGTGCAGGAGGTCAGCTCCGCACTGGGAGGGATGTGGCGGTTTCTGCACGGCTGCTTTTGTTGTGTGGCGGGAGCTGATTAGCCCCGGACCCCCTCCTGGGCTTTGTTGCCCCCTCGGCTCAGCCACTCCCATGGCGAGGCCAGATGGAGCGGCCTCTGACAGCCCCTGCAAAGGAATCTGAGACATGACAGCGCAGAAACCGAGGCAGCAGGCCCAGCCGCCACTGCGGCCAGCGCAAGCCGGACACCCAGGTGCGCCCAGATGCATCGCGGCCCAGCAGGCGGAATGTGAGCTGTGGATCCCTGGAGCCGCCGCTCGCAGGATCCCACCATTCCTCAGATAGCTAACATCCCCAGGACCACTGGCAGTCAGCACTGAGAACCAGAAGGCCAGCTTCACCTCCGATGGAAGGGAGAGAGCTGGGAGGGGAAGTGGGCAGGGCTGCCAAAGGCCTGCCTTCAACCATCGTGCATGTGGCCTTGAAGACAGCCTGGGTGTCCTTTGCAGAGTCTTTGTCCCCCTCCCCACCCCCCTGCTCGCTCCCCTGAGTAATGGGCCTGGATACAGTTGAGGGAGCTGTGTCTGTTTAGCCTGGAAAAGAGGAGGCTGAAAGATGAAATGAGAGCCACCTTCAGAGATCTGAAGGGCTGCCCCCATGGAAGACAGAGCAAGCTTGTTTTCTCCTGTCCTGGAGGGAAGGACCCCAACCAATGGGTTCAAAGGACAATGGAGGGGATTCCGACTCAACATGAGGAAGAACCTTCTGACAATAAGAGATGTTCAGCAGTAGAACGGTCTCCCTCGAAAGGTGGTCTTATACAGAGGTTGGATGGCCATCTCTCAGGGGTTCTTTAGATATGGTTCCTGCATTGCAGGGGGTTGGACAAGAGGACCCTCAAGGTCCCTTCCATCTCTACCATTCTACGATTCCATGAATACAAGGCCCAGCCCATGCTATGTGCATGTGCAAAGTGCCACTTAGAAACGGCCGAGCCTTACCTTATACTTTGTGGCCAGGAGTTGCGTGGCCTCCTGCTCCTTCCGCAGCTCCTCGATCATCTTCTCCTTCTCCTGCAGCAGCTTCTGCTTCTCCTCGCTCACCAGGCTGTGGTCGTCCTGGATGGCTGCCTTCTCCTCCTCCAGCCTCTCCTCCTGCTCCTTCAAGTAGTTCTTCATGTCCTTCTCTAGGCCCCCGTCCTCCTCTCCGTCCTCTGCCTCGGGGGTCCCTTCCCCTCCGGCCGACTTCTTCCTCCGGCTGTTCCTCCTCCTCTTCTTGCTGAGCATCCCCCTCTTCTCCAGCTGAGCCTTCAGCCGGGTGATCTCCTCCTGGAACTCCCGCAGGAGAGTGTCCTTGGGGTCCTCGTTGACCCGCGGCTTGTTCTTGATGTTCTTGGCCCTGTTGGCGAAGCGCAGCGTGGACAGGCTCTCGTCGTAGCTGTGCGAGGCCGGGCCCAGCGTGGCCACCATGATGGTCTTGGCGTTCCCGCCCAGGGAGTCCTGCAGCAGCCGGGTGAGCTTGGAGTCCCGGTAGGGGATGTGGGTGCTCTTGCCGTCCACCAGGGCCGAGATGACGTTGCCCAGGGCGGAGAGGGACAGGTTGATCTTGGAGGCCTCCTTGGGGCGCTCCCCCTGGGTGCCCATCTTGCTCTGGCGCTCGCTCCCGGCCAGATCCACCAGGTTCAGCTTCCCCACGCGGATGTGGTCCTCCCCGTCGGGCCCCTCCTCGCTGCACTCCACCGTGATGACGAAGATGGCGTGCGAGCGGGAGCTGTACTCGTTCATGTTGGTGCTGCCGACTGAGCGCGCCTGGTTGCCCAGGTTCATGACGTGCTCGATCTCCTTGACATTCTTGGTCACGAAGGAGGACAGGTCCTTGATGTAGACGCCGCTCTCCGGGTTCTCCTTCAGCTCCAGCTTCTTGCTCTGGTCCTTTGCCAGCAGATCCCGGATCTCCTCCTGGTAGATCTCCAGGTACGAGGCCCTCACCAGGTACTGCTGGTTCTGCGAGCGGGAGATGTGGGTGAAGATGTGCTCGAAGGAGATGGGGATGACGCCCCTCTTCTCCGGCTCGGCCCAGGCGCCTTGCATGGTGTAGGTCTTGCCCGTGCCCGTCTGCCCGTAGGCGAAGATGGTCCCGTTGAAGCCCTGCAGCACCGAGTCAATCAGCGGGCGCACGGTCTCGTCGTACAGGTCGGCCTGCTTGGAGCTGGCGTCGTAGACGGCGTCGAAGGTGAAGGTCTTGGCCAGCTCCCCCGGGGAGGCCTTGGGGTTCCGGATGGTCACCTGCCCCAGCTTGACGTCCAGGTCCAGGATCCGCTCGTAGCCTGCCGCCTCCTCCTTCCGGTGCATGGGCCGGCAGCGCACCACCACCTTCAGGGCCTCGCTGCTCTTGGGCGGCCGGGTGGCCATGGCGGCACCCCTGCCCCTGGCGGGCTCCCCCTCGACCTGTGGCTGTCAGGGGGGCCGGCTGGGCATGGGGGCGTCTCCTCCCTCGGGCTGCTGTTGCTGCGACACTGGCACCGCTGCTGACAGCAAGAGGCTGCGCTGGCGGCTAGCGGTCCCCTCGCTGGGCACAATGGATGCGGCTAGGCGTCACCCGCTCCGGGCATCCCGCCGCAGCCCTGGAGCGCCCCGGGCCACGCATCCTGCCGCATCCCGCCGCTGGGCAAGGCAGGGCTGGGCTGGGCTGGAGGGAGAGGTCTTCAGCCCTCCCCTCTTGTTTTGGAGCTGGGGGGGGGTCTGGCTAGCAGGCTGGCTGGTTGGCCTCGCTTCCTACCTCGGCGCGGGGCTAGCTGGCTGCCCGCCTAGTGCCCGCGCCTCCTCCCGAGGGGACCCACCGGCGGTTCCAGGCGGCGGCGCGGCCGGGCAAGGCTCCGGGCTCCCCGGGCGGGAGCCTCATTCATTGCAGCTCAGCAGAAGCAGCTGCTGCCTCCGCGGATGCGAGAGAATGAAGGAGCAAAACAGGAGGGAGGGCGCGAGGGAGGGGCGAGATGCTGATGCTGCCGAGCGGTGGGGGGGGGAGGGGGAGGGGGGGAGGGCTCCCTCTTGTCCCCAGACCCAGCCCACCAGCAGCCCCTCCTTCCCTTCCTTGGCCCCACCCATGCCTCGCAAAGCACGCCGGGGGCTGGAGTCCCGCCTTTGTTGCAGGCTGCGCGCGGGAGGGAGGGATGCAGCGGCGGAGAGAGAGGGATGCGCGGCGGCTGGTACCCAAGGCCGCTGCTGCCGCAGAGCAAAGCAGGCTGGCTTCTGCTGCCAGGGCGAGGGTGGGCAGCGCTCTGCAGCGGGAAGACTCCCGGCTGCTCGAGGCAGCAGGGGCTGAGAAGGGTAGTGGGAGCCGGCAGCGGGGTGTAGTGGTTAGAGTGCTGCTGGCTGGAGTGCTCTTCCTTGGACCTGGAAGAGACCGGGTTTCGTATGCCGTCCCTCGGCCATGAAGTGACCTGGGAGTGACCTGGGGCCAGTTCCCACCTGGGCTTAGGTTCTTCATCTGCCTCGCAGGGTTGTTGGAGGGACTGAATGATGGTCTCTGGGCATATTTTGAGCACATTCTGTGTATACGGCCTCTCCTCTGGGTGACCCTTTAAAACACCATCATCATTAAGAGCTGTTACCATCAGTAAGAGCTGTTCGGCAGTGGAATTTGCTACCAAGGAGTGTAGTGGAGTCTCCTTCTTTGGAGGTCTTTAAGCAGAGGCTTGACAGGCATATGTCAAGAATGCTTTGATGGTGTTTCCTGCTCGGCAGGGGGTTGGACTGGATGGCCCTTGTGGTCTCTTCCAACTCTACGATTCTATGATTCTATGATTTATGGGTCTCGCTTGGCTGGCAAGTTGGGGGTTGTGAATCATAGAATCACAGAGTTGGAAGAGACCACAAGGGCCATCCAGTCCAACCCCCTGCCAAGCAGGAAACACCATCAAAGCATTCTTGACATATGCCTGTCAAGCCTCTGCTTAAAGACCTCCAAAGAAAGAGACTCCACCACACTCCTTGGTAGCAAATTCCACTGCCGAACAGCTCTTACTGTCAGGAAGTTCTTCCTAATGTTTAGGTGGAATCTTCTTTCTTGAAGTTTGAATCCATTGCTCCGTGTCCGCTTCTCTGGAGCAGCAGAAAACAATCTTTCTCCCTCCTCCATATGACATCCTTTCATATATTTGAACATGGCTATCATATCACCCCTTAACCTTCTCTTCTCCAGGCTAAGTGAACACTGAGCTCAGGCTGGCAGCCTTATCATGAGGCATGGCCTGGACAGGGGATGGCTTGATCTGGGTGCTGCAGCAGAGGAAAGGACAAGCAGATGTCACTCACAAGGCATGAACCACCAGGAAGGCCTTGGGTCGGATCCTGCCGCCAGGCTCCCCTTGTGTTCTCATGAATTTCTCCTGCACAAGTTCAAAGGGCAGGTGAAGTTTACCAGTGGAGCATTAAGTAAGGCGGGAGGAAGATGCCAGAAGATTTGCCCTTTGCATTTCCCACAGCAGGTTTCATCCACATATATCTCAGGCCTTCTCTGTAGCAGCGGAGGCAAGGCACATGGGGGGAAGATGCTCAGAGGTTGCAGAGCTTTTGAAAAGCTAGCTTTTCTTATTTATTTGTTTATTAAGCACACACAAACACACCATCCTTCAGCAGAAATGTTCGGCGTGGTTTATAGTATACCATCATTGTCATCGTCATAATATACCACTGTTATAATAATATTATATTAATGATTCTTCTTTCCCCTTTTATTTTTTCTTTCCAACTCCATTCCCTTTTAGATTCAAACATTTCTTTTATTTCAGTGTATTATAAAAATACTTTGCATTGGGCATGAACTTTTGTATATCTTTGAACAATAAATATCACACACACACATTTACTGTACTGTATATATCACTGATAAAAACAAACATAGGAACATTGAGCACTGCCAATCCACCTACCGGTAGTTCAGTGTTGCCTACACTGACTGGCAGCAATGGCTCTACCTGGAGATGCCAGCTGGACTTGAACCCAGGCCCCTCTTCATGAAGAGTGGATTGCCTGCCCACTGAGCTACAGCCCTACCCATGCCAAACAACATCAACTAAAGCAGGAGGGGGACAGAATCATCCTAAAAACAGCCCCCCCAAAAAATGGTACTGCAAGAATCCCACAGTACATTCAAAGGTCAAAGACAGGAGAGGCGAGCGGCAAAGGTGAGAGCCCCATGGTCGCCCAGTGGTCTAGCCTTGGAGAAAAAGCTCCCTTGAGACACCCAGCGCACTGCGCCAGCTGCTGAGCCTTCTGGGAAACTGGAGTTTGGCACACTCTCCGCTTTGGGTTTGTGGAAAGCAAAAAATCCTGCCTTTTCAGAGAGAATTTCATCAGCTTCAGGGAGAGCTGCTGAGCCAGCCCCCAGCAAGACATTTGCAGCCACCCATAAAAAGGCAAGTGTCGGCGGGCAGACCTGAGCGAGGGATGGAGCCGGCCTGTGGAAGCCTGAATCCCAGGAGAAGAGTGTCAGGGGGCCACCTCCCCACCCCCTCCGCCCGCCAGGCCCTGGCAGCTTTGCCAGGCACAGTTAAGCCAGGGAGAGGCTGCGTTCCCACTCCCTCACCCAGCCCCCCCTCCTGCTACCAAGTCAGCACATTGGGAAGGGAGGGGAAGGGGCAGTCCCTCCCGCTTCCATCGCCAGGCGATGGGTGACCTTTTCCTTCAAGATTAGAGGGAGGTCTTTGTCTGCCAGCTTCACCACCTCCTTCACTGGGTGCGGGGATTTTATTTTCAGTACAAACAGGACTCCCCTTTTTCACCCACCCACCCATGTTCTCCGAGACATGGATGGGAGAAACGAAGGAAAGGGGGGGGGTCATTCTGGAATCAGCTGAGAAACCGGGGTGGCTTCTGTAATTCCGGGACTGTCCCTGGAAAATAGGGGCACTCGGAGGGTATGTGGCGGCAACAACAACAACAATTTATTTATTTATTTATTTATTTATTTATTTATTTATACCCCTCCCATCTGGCTGGGTTTCCCCAGCCACTCTGGTCGGCTCCCAACAGGATATTAAAAATAGAATCAAACATTTAAAAACTTCCCTAAACAGGGACTGCCTTCAGATGTCTTGTAAAAGTCAGATAGTTGTTTATTTCCTTGACGTCTGATGGGAGGGTGTTCCACACGGCGGGCGCCACCACCGAGAAGGCCCCTCTGCCTGGTTCCTTGTAACTTGGCTTCTCGCAGCGAGGGAACCGACAGAAGGCCCTCGGCGCTGGACCTCAGTGTCCGGGCAGAACGATGGGGGTGGAGACGCTCCTTCAGGTATACTGATCCGAGGCCGTTTAGGGCTTTAAAGGTCAACACCAACACTTTGAATTGTGCTCGGAAACGTACTGGGAGCCAATGTAGGTCTTTCAGGACCAGTGTTATGTGGTCTCGGTGGCTGCTCCCAGTCACCACTCTTGCTGCCGCATTCTGGATTAGTTGTAGTTTCCGGGTCACCTTCAAAGGTAGCCCCACGTAGAGAACATTGCAGTAGTCCAAGCGGGAGATAACCAGAGCATGCACCACTCTAGCGAGACAGTCTGCAGGCAGGGAGGGTCTCAGTCTGCGTACCAGATGGAGCTGATACACAGCTATATATATAATCAGGTAGTATATAAATTTCATGAAATAAATGCCAGGAAATAAACCTGGGCCCTTCTGCTGGTCGTTCTGCTAGGGCCTTCATTCATTCAGTCGCTCCTCTCCCCGCCTGGTCCATCCAGGGGGAGGCCTCTCTGCACCAGACCTTGCTGAGCATCATTCCAGCCCTGGGTGGGGAGGGGGCTTCTCCTCCAGGGTGGGAATGGCCTCTGGCCCTGCTGCCAAGGGGGTGGGGGCGGGGTTGCTTGGCAAACAGCCTTGCAGTTGGGATTAAACCTAGCCAAGTCTCAGTCACCCCCCTGTGTGCTTCCTCAGAAGAGATTATCCTCTCCGTTAATCAATTAATTAATTATTTGGGGAGTGGAAGTGGGGGGGGGGGGAGGGAAGAGGTATATTTTGCTAACCGCTGCATTCCTCCAGAAATGTGCTGCAATGTAAACTGGGGATGGCTCAGCGGAGCCCTGGATGGGAGCCGCAATGATGCCCAGAGGGCTGTGGGCAAAGTCCGATGGCATGACCAGGGGCCCACGAGGGGAGCAGGAGGGCTAGGGTGGGGTGGGGGAATGGCGTCCTCAGTTGACTCTGCCTTCTGGGACTGGGGCCAAATGTGGGAGTTATAAAGGGGAAGGGCAGGGGTGGGGGGGAGGGATCAGCGAGGCTCTGTGGGTGGTCCAGCGCAGACTGGCAGGAAGACCAAGCCCAGATCACCTGGCAGGAGCAGCGCAGCTTCCGTGCTCCTGCTACCCACAGCCACCCCTGCCATGTGCTGGAATGGGAGTGAGCATGAAGCCAGCTTGTCCCGGTGCCATAAGGAAGAAGAGCATTAATGGACCCTCCCAGAAACCAATTTAGACGCCTGTGAGAAACCGGCAAGCAGGACTGTGGAACTCCCTGCCACAGGAGGAGGCAGTGATGGCTCCCAAGGTGGGTGGCTTGAAAAAAGGATTGGACAAATTCATGGAGGATGAAAGGGCTATGGGTGGGTACTAGCCCTAAACGGCCTTGGCCAGGGGTTCCCAAACTAAGGCCCGGGGGCCAGATGCGGCCCAATCGCCTTCTAAATCCGTCCCACAGATGGTCCCGGAATCAGCATGTTTTTACATGTGTAGAATGTGTCCTTTTATAGAATCATAGAATCATAGAGTTGGAAGAGACCACAAGGGCCATCCAGTCCAACCCCCTGCCAAGCAGGAAACACCATCAAAGCATTCTTGACATATGGCTGTCAAGCCTCTGCTTAAAGACCTCCAAAGAAGGAGACTCCACCACACTCCTTGGCAGCAAATTCCACTGCCGAACAGCTCTTACTGTCAGGAAGTTCTTCCTAATGTTTAGGTGGAATCTTCTTTTATTTAAAATGCATCTCTGGGTTATTTGTGGGGCATAGGAATTCGTTCATATTTTCCCCCAAAATATAGTCTGGCCCCCACAAGGTCTGAGGGACAGTGGACTGGCCCCCTGCTGAAAAAGTTTGCTGACCCCTGGCCTTGGCCCTGTATACCTGAAGGAGCGTCTCCACCCCCATCGTTCTGCCCGGACACTGAGATCGAGCACTGAGGACCTTCTGGCGGTTCCCTGCCTGCGAGAAGTGAGGTTACAGGGAAACAGGCAGAGGGCCTTCTTGGTGGTGGCGCCTGCCCTGTGGAATAAATAAATAAAAATTTCACACACACACACACACACACACACACCTCAAAGGTGTTTGCAAAAAGTCATGTGCCACCAGCCAGGAGGAGGTGTTCAAGGACTCCCAGGATTCTCCATCAGCCTCTTGACCCCCCCCCCTTTCACCCTTGGAGTATGCAGTACCAAGGGCCTTCTGGTGGTTCCCTCACTGCGAGAAGCAAAGCTACAGGGAACCAGGCAGAGGGCCTTCTTGGTGGAATGCCCTCCCATCAGATGTCAAAGAGATAAATAACTACCTGTGTATCTGAAGAAGCGTGCATGCACATGAAAGCTCATACCAAAATATAAACTTAGTTGGTCTTTAAGGTGCTACTGAAGGAATTTTTTTTATTTTACCTGACATTTAGAAGATATCTGGAGGCAGCCCTGTTCAGGGAAGTTTTCAATGTGTGACATTTTTGTGTATTTTGTATTTTTGTTGTAAGCCGCCCAGAGTGTCTGGGAAAACCCAGCCAGATGGGCGGGGTACAAATAATAAATTATTATTATTATTATTATTATTATTATTATTATTATTATTATTATTACAGTCTGTACTGCTCCCTATCGCCGGCTCTTCCTGCTCACTAAACCCCGTTGCCCCATTGGCACCCATCCCCTCCTCTCCTCCCAATCTTCTCCCTTTGACCTCTCCTCGATGTCCCACCCCCCACCCTTGGCTCTGGGCCTTCTTCCTCTGGGGATTCCCTTAGGGGTTCCCTCTTTGTCCCACCCATCCTGACATGTAGGGGTCCTGGGTATAGGAACAGATACCACCTCTCCTGCTTGGCTACCAGGCAACTGATTGAAAGGCCACCGGGGCTGCTACACTGCAGCCAAAAATGTCAATAATGAAGATGAAATTTTGAATTGGTGTGAGGTGTTTTTGTGCACCCGTGAGGATTAAGAGAATCATAGAGTCAGAAAGAACCATGAGGGTCATCTAGTCCAACCCCCTGCCATTTGGGAATCTTTCACCCAACATGGAGGGTCAAACCCACGACCCTGAGATTATAATATTCTGTTTGATTCCACATACAAGCCATTTACTTTGTTGTTGTTGTTGAGTCATTTATTCGTGTCCGACTCTTCGTGACCCCATGGACCATAGCACGCCAAGCACTCCTGTCTTGCACTGCCTCCCGCAGTTTGGTCAAACTCATGTTCGTAGCTTCGAGAACACTGTCCAACCATCTCGTCCTCTGTCGTCCCCTTCTCCTAGTGCCCTCCATCTTTCCCAACATCAGGGTCTTTTCCAGGGAGTCTTCTCTTCTCATGAGGTGGCCAAAGTATTGGAGCCTCAGCTTCACGATCTGTCCTTCCAGTGAGCGCTCAGGGCTGATCTCCTTCAGAATGGATAGGTTTGATCTTCTTGCAATGGATCAATGCCTTGTCGTGGCGAAGTGGCTTGAATAACTCAAAGAAGCTATGAGCTATGCCATGCAGGGCCACCCAAGATGGACAGGTCATAGGGGAGAGTTTTGACTAAATGTGATGCACCTGGAGAAGGAACCGGCAAGCCACTCCAGTATCCCTGCCAAGAAAACTCCATGGACGAAAACAACAAGCCATTTCCTTACACACACAAAATGGAGGAAACGTTTTTCCTGCTCCCTAGAGTTCTGCTGGGCTATAGCTCAGAGCCAGAACACCCTGGCACCTCCAAGGGCTGGACTGGGGGTGGCGCCAGGGGTTCTGCCTCTGAGCTATAGCCAAGCAGAACTCTAGGGTTGCTTATTTCATCTGGTCAGCTGCTGCCAGGATCATCTAGGGCTCCTTTGTTCGGATCCAGCTGCTGCAGGACTTCCGGCGCTCTCATTTGCACCTGGGAAACGGGGGGCCAGGATCAAGGCTTGGGGGAAGGGGTGGAGGGGAGTCAGGAGATGTAACAGATGAAGAAGAATTATCCCCACATGGCCAGGCCAGCGTTTTTGGAGGTTCACGTTTTTCTGAAGGCAGCTGCCCTTCGTGGCTCTTCCCCCTGTGCTGCAAAGCGGCCTGCCTGCCCTTTTGTAAACCGACCCCGGGGGCCTTGGTGTGCCCCCCTCGCCCGGAAGCAACACTATCTGACTCCGCTCTCTGCATCCTGCCCAGGGTGGCTCCCCGCCAGGGATAGATTCCTTCCAGTAACGCTTTTAGCAGATGCGCTGGGCTGGCTCTGCATCTTCGCTGCACAGGGCCTAATTTTAGCACAGGCTTCTCTGCACCAGCCTGCCCCCCCTCCCTGCACTAGGACAGACACCTGGCCAAACAGGCAGTGAACATCTGGAGGGGGCTGTGGGGGGGGAGGAATGGCGGGGGTGGGTGGGCTTCAGCAATTGCGCATCTAGAAAGGAGCTAGAAGTAGCTGTAGTGAAGGAGTGCAGAGCCGTGTGGGGAAAGGAAAGGCAGGTCCCTATATATATAACTTTTATTACATTTTCTAATTTACATTTAAAAACATTCATTTAAACAACCTTAAGTCAATGATTTCCCTCCTTCTCTTTCCGTGGTTCATTTTGCATACCACACATCCCTGCCCATTTTACATGAACTAAACCATTCAGGAAACCATTGTTGCATCCATCAAAACTTATTTACACTGCTGGATTTATCTTAATGCTACCAGCATTTTTAAATAAACACAATTTGCACCCATCTATTCAGTAAACGTTTCCCAGTCTTCTTTAAAAGTATATTCTTTTTGTTCTCTTATTCCATATGTTAAATCTGCAAGTTGCACGTACCTGTTCCATCGTTTAAGTTGCCATTCTTCTTTGGTTGGGACCTTGCTCGTTTTCCGTTTTGGGGCTAACAAGACACAGGCTGCAGTAGTAGCATACATAAATACCGTAGTCTTTTTTTGTCACCTGGGAATTTCCCTCTGAATTATCCCCCAACAAAAAGGACTCTGTTTTTGTTTTGTTTTTTTGAAAGGTACTTTAAAACATTTTCCCCCCAATTCATTATATACTATTTCCCAATATTCTTTTACCCTTTTACAAGACCACCACATATGATTAAAACCTCGTTACATCTCCAGCACTTATCTGATTCAGACTTATACCAGGGTCCCTATTTTCCAGGGAGAGTCCCAGATTTAAAGAAGCTGTCCTGGTTTCTGATTTGATAGTAGGGGGAATGTTCGAGGTTATGGAGTTAGAATCATAGAATCCTAGAGTTGGAAGAGACCACAAGGGCCATCCAGTCCAACCCCCTGCCGAGCAGGAAACACCATCAAAGCATTCTTGACATATGCCTGTCAAGCCTCTGCTTAAAGACCTCCAAAGAAGGAGACTCCACCACACTCCTCGGCAGCAAATTCCACTGCCAAACAGCTTTCACTGTCAGGAGTTCTTCCTAATGTTTAGGTGGAATCTTCTTTCTTGTAGTTTTAATCCATTGCTCCGTGTCCGCTTCTCTGGAGCAGCAGAAAACAACCTTTCACCCTCCTCTATATGACATCCTTTGATATATTTGAACATGGCTATCATATCACCCCTTAACCTTCTCTTCTCCAGGCTAAACATACCCAGCTCCCTAAGCCGTTCCTCATAAGGCATCGTTTCCAGGCCTTTGACCATTTTGGTTGCCCTCTTCTGGACACATTCCAGCTTGTCAGTATCCTTCTTGAACTGTGGTGCCCAGAACTGGACACAGTACTCCAGGTACCACAGTTCAAGAAGGATACAGACAAGCTGGAACGTTATCCAACCCCCAAGCCATCTGAAGGCAGGGGCTTTTTTAAATGTTTAATGGTGTGCATGGGTGTGTGTGTGTGTCTGTGTGTCTGTGTGTAAATGTGAGAATATATTGGAAGCCACCCAGAGTGGCTGGGAGAACCCATGCAGATGGGTAGGGTATAAATATTACAATTATTATGGAATAGGATGTCCCTATTTTCATCGGAGTAATGTTGGAGGGTATACACAACCTCAAAACATAGCTAGAATCATAGAATTGTAGAATTGGAAGGGACCCTCAGGGGCAATCTAGTCCAACCCCCTGCAATGCAGGAATCTCAGCTAAAGCACCCATGACAGTTGCTGGGAGAGGAAAGCGAGAGAAACCGGGAGGAATTAGGTGGGCAAAAGAAATCAGGCCAGAGATGGGGGTGGCTTGAAACAGAGGCAGGAAAAGCAGGCAACCCCTTAAGCTGCAGAAATCGATAAGCGTGAGGAGAAGAGCTCGATTTAAAGTCTTGGCTGAGTCAGCAGAAAGAAAGGGGCAGATTTTGGCTGCTTCCCAGAGAAGGAGCATCAACGCATGAGGCTGGTACGAAAAGAAAGAGAGCGGAATCGCAGATAAGGCCGGAGCATTAGGCCTGCTGGGAAGAAAGAAGGATGAGATTATGGAGAGAAAGAAAAAGAGAAGAGGATCGCGAGGCTTTGGGAAGAAAGGCAAGGTTAATCTACGGGCTGCTTAAGCGGTTGGGCTCAGGAGACACGCAAGAGTCAAATGATGAAGGATGCAGTGAGAGAAAGGATCCTGTCTGCACAGAAACTTGGGGGGGGGTCAAGAAATGAAACTCCCAGACTTTTTCTTTGTACTTTACATCTGATGTGGGAGGAATCGGGGTTCAGGGGGAGCACCTGCCAGTTTGATCAGGGGAGGGAGGGCTTCACCCTGCCCTCCTGCGCTGTTTTTCCAACTCAAAATACATGGGGGATCTGGGTCAGGAAATACCGGTAGCCTGGGGGAGGGTGAAACCCCCCCTCACTCTCCACTGTTTCTCTAAGCAAATTGGCACTTTCCCACCCCTCACTTCAAAACAACCTGAGATTTTTGTATGTGTGTGTAATAATTTCATTAAGGTTTTCAGTATTGCAAAACAACATGAAAAAATGAAAAAGAGATATAACATAAGGCAAAAGAGACGAACAAATAATGGGCAGAGGATTAAGTACATCTATCCAAGGCAGCTGACTCATCTGAGACTGACAGCAGCCATGCTAGGGTTTCATCCTGTTTATAGAGTCATAGAATTGTAGAGTTGGGGGATCCCAGGGGTCATCTAGTCCAATCCCCTGCAATGCTGGAATCTCAACTAAAACATCCCTGGCAAGTGGCCATCCAAAAACCTCCAGTGATGGAGAGTTCACCACCTCTCCATGTGTGGTGTAGTGGTTAAGAGCGGTAGACTCGTAATCTGGGGAACCGGGTTCGCGTCTCCGCTCCTCCACATGCAGCTGCTGGGTGACCTTGGGTTACTCACACTTCTCTGAAGTCTCTCAGCCTCACTCACCTCACAGAGCGTTTGTTCGGGAGGATGGGAAAGGAGAATGTTAGCTGCTTTGAGACTCCTTAGGGTAGTGATAGAGCGGGATATCAAATCCAAACTCCTCCTTCTCCTCTTCTTCTTCTTCACCTTCCAAGGAATCCCACTTAAAGAAATGGCATTTACTTGTGTACAGTTCTGTTTAAAGCCGGGGGGGGGGGATTTGCAACATTTAATAGATTAATCTCGGTCCAGTATACCCGAAGGAGCGTCTCCACCCCCATCATTCTGTCCGGACACTGAGGTCCAGCACCGAGGGCCTTCTGGCAGTTCCCTCGTTGCGTGAAGCCAAGTTGCAGGGAACTAGACAGAGGGCCTTCTCGGTGGTGGCATTCGCCCTGTGGAACGCCCTCCCAACAGATGTCAAAGAGGAAAACAACTACCAGACTTTTAGAAGACATCTGAAGGCAGCCCTGTTCAGGGAGGCTTTTAATGTTTAATAGATTATTGTGTTTTATTTTTCTGTTGGAAGCCGCCCAGAGTGGCTGGGGAAACCCAGCCAGATGGGCGGGGTATAAATAATAAATTATTATTATTATTATTATTATTATTATTATTATTATTATTATTATCAATGGAAATGTTTTGATCTAAAAGGTCCCAATTCAGGCAGTAGTTCTTGAAACTGTTCCCCTGCAAGGACTCGCTGAGAAGCCACCTCTTCTCCCCTCCATGCCTGGGGAAGGGGAACGGGGTCTTCTAAAGGGCCACCTGAGAGCAGCTCCGAAAAACAAAGGAAGCATGGCATACTCCTTTTTAAAATTTTAGTTTTCATTTTATTTATATACATTACAACAATAGTTCTACAATAATTCTAACATTTCGAACCTCGACTTCCTTCTCCCTCTTTCTGCGGTTCCTTGTATCTATTTTCTCTGCATGCTCCAAGTTATCTTAACTTATTCTTTTAATCATCTGTTCTCATATTTATTTTTGAAACTGCTGGTTTTTACAATCATCCTGCCAATGTCTTAATCTGTTTACAGTTTATTTGTAAATATTCCATAAACCATTTCCATTCCTTTACAAATGTTTAGTGTCTTGATTTCTTTTTCTTCCAGTAAGCTTCGCCATTTCTGCAGAGTCCATTAGTTTCAGCATCCATTCTTTCGTTGCAAGATCGCATTTCCATTTTGGGGCAAATAACATTCTGGCAGCTGTAGCTACAGATATAAATTGGAGAATAAAAATGTAAAGGTAAAGGGGCCCCTGACCATCAGGTCCAGTCGTGTCCGACTCTGGGGTTGCGGCGCTCATCTCGCTCTATAGGCCGAGGGAGCCGACGTTTGTCCGCAGACAGCGTCCGGGTCATGTGGCCAGCATGACAAAGCTGCTTCTGGCGAACCAGAGCAGCGCACGGAAACGCCGTTTACCTTCCCGCTGGAGCGGCCCCTATTTATCTACTTGCACTTTGATGTGCTTTCGAACTGCTAGGTGGGCAGGAGCTGGGACCGAGCAATGGGAGCTCACCCCGTTGCAGGGATTTGAACCGCCAACCTTCTGATCAGCAAGCCCTAGACTCTGTGGTTTAACCCACAGCGCCACCTGGGTCCCTTACAAATTGGAGAATAGCCTCTACCAAAGGCATCATTGACTAAGGACGAAAGGGGAAATGTGCTAAGAGGAAGGCATGCTTGGCAAATCCACACTGCGATCAACTCCTGCCCAGAAACCAATGTCCCCACTGTGGAAGGAACATGTGGGTCCAGAATTGGTCTCCACAGTCACTTACGGGCTCACGGTAAAGACCGTGTTCATGGAAGACCATCTTCCTCGGCTATGAGGGATCACCAAAGGTGTCACCTTCCATTCCCTATATCTCCTGGCCTGACAGTGCCACCTTTCCGCGCATTATGGCCAGAGCTGGATGTCCTCACCGCTGCCATGTGCTAACCTGGAAGAACTGGTGATTGGCAGCAGGTGGCGCTGTGGGTTAAACCACTGAGCCTAGAGCTTGCCGATCAGAAGGTTGGCGGTTTGAATCTCTGCGACGGGGTGAGCTCCCATTGCTTGGTCCCAGCTCCTGCCAACCTAGCAGTTCGAAAGCACGTCAAAGTGCAAGTAGATAAATAGGAACCGCTACAGACAGCGGGAAGGTAAACGGTGTTTCCATGTGCTGATCTGGTTTGCCAGAAGCGGCTTTGTCATGCTGGCCACATGACCTGGAAGCTGTACGCCGGCTCCCTCGGCCAATAATGCGAGATGAGTGCGCAACTCCAGAGTCGGTCACGACTGGACCTAATGGTCAGGGGTCCCTTTACCTTTTTACTTTGTCGCTGGTGCAATGAGCCAAGTTCAACAGCAGATGGTGCTACAGCCCAGGAAATGAGGTGGGCAAAGAGTTCCCTTACCTTGGCGTTTGCCACACCTTCCTTCAGCATTGTAGCATTGTAGAGTCGGAAGGGACCCCCAGCAGTCATCTAGTCTGACCCCCTGCAGCGAGCGTGCCTTCATGCTTGGCACTCTCTCCCCTTCCTGTACAATCCTGCGTTATGCAGGACTAGGAAGTTTGGAGCAAAAGGTAAGAATGAATGAGCCCCCTGGTTGAGGTTGCCCTGGGGGGGGGGCACAGTTTATAATCGCTTGAAATAGCCCCCTCCCAAGGGGCCTCACTCTTTGGGGTCTTCCCGTGAGCCACAGGAGAGCCCCCACCCCTAGGCAGGACTCAAGGAGGGCCAGTCCACACATGGGAGCAATCATGCCAGACGGGGCTTACCTGCCCCTCCCCAATATTTTATTCAAGTTGCCACCCCTAATATCAGTAAAGAAAAATAGTCCTTTTATCTGACTCCACTATTTTTTCCTGACCCACTGCCTTAAATTTAACTGTCACTTTGTTGCATGTCAGTTATGTGTACCCCTATAATCTGTTGTGATGAATTTCATTGATGCAACTGTATAAGGTATAAGGTATAAGGTAATGTGGGATGGAATACTGGGGCAGACAAGTCACAACAATTCCCAGAGTGTCCACATGGAGGACTCACCTGGAGGAACACCTGACCAAGGCTCAGTTTCCTGTTCCTCCAGACATGCAGATGAGATGGACTAGCTGGCAGATAAAAGCCCCTAGCCAGCAGCCATTCAGTCTCTTAGCCATCTCTTCTTCAATGGGAACACATCTCCAGAGAATCTCCAGTTAGGATGGTTCTCCCTCTCGGCCTGCTGCCAAGAGAGAGACCAGATGGAGCCAGTGTGGTGTAGTGGTTAAGAGCGGTAGACTCGTAATCTGGGGAACCGGGTTCACGTCTCCACTCCTCCATATGCAGCTGCTGGGTGACCTTGGGCTAGTCACACTTCTCTGAAGTCTCTCAGCCCCACTCACCTCACAGAGTGTTTGTTGTGGGGGAGGAAGGGAAAGGAGAATGTTAGGCGCTTTGAGACTCCTTCGGGTAGTGATAAAGCGGGATATCAAATCCAAACTCTTCTTCTTCTTCTTACTCTACTAAGTAGACTCCAGATGTACATATTTGTAACTTTTCTACGTAAGCCTGCCTTTCTGAGATTACGCTGTTAACTCAGGATGTCATGTGAGTAAACTCTATCTTATTTTAATACTATTGTGTTGTGTATTTCTTTTAAGAGGGAAAAAGGGGATTTGCCAGGAAGTATAATGTTGTAGAGGTTTTAACAAACCTGAATGCACACTTTTGCTGCGCACAAAAGGGGAATGTCACTCTGCTGATATTGGAAGCTTGATAACACAAGCTTGGATAGGATTTATCTAACAATATATCCTAATCCACATCCCTAACATTCCCACAGGTGAAAGGTAAAAGGTAAAGGACCCCTGGACGATTAAGTCCAGTCAAAGGCGACTATGGGGTTGTGGTGCTGATCTTGCGTTCAGGCCGAGGGAGCTGGTAGCCAGAAGGACTAAATCGCTTCTGGCGCAACGGAAACACCATGACGGAAGCCAGAGCGCATGGAAATGCCATTTACCTTCCTGCTGCAGTGGTACCTATTTATCTACTTGCCCTGGCGTGCTTTCGAACTGCTAGGCTGGCAGGAGCTGGGACAGAGCAATGGGAGCTCACCCTGTCACAGGGATTCGAACTGCCAACCTCCTGATCTGCCAACCCAAGAGGCTCAGTGGTTTAGACCACAGCGCCACCCACGTCCCTATGCAACTGTATCCCCACTTTTGGGCCACCCTGTATGTGCAGAAGCTGCCCTGGGGCATTGGACCGTTTAGAATGGTTCTCTTCTTCTCTCCTAGAAAAGACTACACAGGACATGTTGTGTAAAGTTTAAAGATGGCACATGACTTTTACTTGGTGCACTTAAACATGCACCCCCATCCTCTTGGGGAGCTTCTCCTCCACCAGCTGCCCATTGGACGTGAGAGACTCCTCCAGGTGGGCGGCCAGCAGACAGACCCCCAGCAAGGTATGCCTCCCTTCTGTCTTGTATGCCTCCCTTCTGTCTCCTCTACTTCCCCTATGAAACCCCCTGTGTTGCATCCTCACCTCACCTCCCAGTTCCCTGGTCCCCAACTGCTTCCCAAGGCCCCCAGCCAGATTCCCAGGACTCCCCCTCATCCTCCCAGCTGCTCTCGTCCCAGACCCTCTCCACCCGTGGGATCCCCAAGGAGTGCCGTCAGACCAGCTGCAAGTACCCGGCCATCTTTGACAAGCCCAACGAGCCCTCGGCCGAGCTGCCAGCCAGCAAATACGGTCCCACAGTCCCTGCTGGGTGGCTTCTCCTCAAGTTCTGCCAGTTGATGGAATGAAGTTGATTCTTTGCCCCAGCTGGGCCTGGAAGCTTCCTGCCTCCTTATGAGGGTGCTGGGTCTCATCCCGAGGCAGGTGGGGAACTTCAGCCATGCATGTAACAGGGTCCGTCCTCCTGTCTCCTCGCCCCGCAGGGGTGTCACCACTTGCCTGTGAACACAAACCAAAACCTCAAAGCGGTTTACAAAACAGCAAAAGCAAGGAAATCAAGGGAAACTGACCCCCTATGAAGTAGAGATTAAAACCTGCAGCGGCATCTCTGAGCACCCACGCCCAGGGCGGGCAGGCCTACGTGGGGATGTTCATAGCAGGCGCTGAAAAGGACCCAAATTTGTACAAATGCAGAAAAGAGGTGTTAAGTGGCCAGCGCCAGTTCCACCAATCAAAGTGGCCACATGTGGGGGAAGGTTTATCAACTGCTTTTATCGCAATTATTTGCATGGCTTTAATAAGTGTGTGTGTTTCCACATCTGGACTCCGCAGATCGCCTTCTCTTCCAGCTGATCTCCCGGCCAGTGGCGCTCTGCCATTTCCTCACATTCCAGGCAAAGACTTGCGCCTCGGACCCCTGGCTGTGGCCTCCACCACCACCACCCAGGTTTCAGCCACAGAGGCCCCTGTTTGTTTGTTTAATTTTTATATGCTGCTCTGTACTCGGGGGGCTTCAGGGTGGCTCACAGAAAAGATCACAATACATAAAATAAAAATAAAAGCAGTTATCCAATAACACCCCCCCCAAAAAAAAACCAGCCATATTTTAAAAGGGTATAGGATGCCAATCAGGTCAACCAAAGGCCTGGTTAAAAAGGAATGTTTTTGCCCCATCCCACCCCAACCCTCAGCCTCTCGAGGGCCAGGGCAGGGGCGGGCGGGCGGCCCTCGGCGCGGAGCAGAAAGGCCGTCGGGGTGCGGGGAAGCCCGGGTTCAGCACCAAGGCCAGCGCCCGAGAGACGACCAGCCGGGCCTGCCTGCGCTGGGGGTCGAAGGGGATGCGCGCCGCGTGTGGAGAGCGCGCTGGTCTCAGGCGGGCGCCGATCCTGACCCCCGGCCGGGGGCCTTTTCTCTCCCGCCTCCCACCCCGCAGGGAGCCCCGGCACTTACTTGCGCGCACGAGGCACAGGTCGCAGGCAGCTGACCAGCACCAGCGCGGCCGCCGGGCCGAGGCACGCGGGGAGCGGAGCCCTTGCTCATGGAGCCCCCCGCAGTCTCCGCCGGACGGATCAGTGCCAGCGCCACGCTCCCGGCTGCGGAGCCTCCTGCTCTTCCGCCGCCTCGCGGCTCCATCCAGGCGGGCCGAGGAGTCCGCAGAGCCCAGCGGAGGAGCCCTGCCCAGCGGCCGAGGCCCGGTTCCGCTGCGGAGAGTGCCTCCGCCTCTCCTCTCCGCGGAGCCCGGGAATCCGGGCATTAAGGAACTCCCGCCGATGCCAGAGTCGTGGGGACGCTCTTTGGCGGGGTTCCGACCTGGCACCCTGTCCTGTGGGTGTCTTTCTTTAGGTCTCCCATCTCTGCCTAAAAACTTCCAAGGAAGGAGAGTTCACCACCACCTTCCGAGGGAGCCCGTTCCACTGTCAAGCAGTTCTTACCGTCAGAATGTTCTTTCTGTTACTTAGTTGGAATCTCCTTTTTTGTAAATTGAAACTTTTGGTTCGGGTCCTACGCTCTGAATCAGGAGAAAACGAGCTTGCTCCATCTCCCATGGGACAGACCTTGAGATATTTGAAGATGGCTCTCCTATCCCCTCTCAGTCTCCTCTAGGCTAAATATATCCAATTCTCTCAAGCGCTCCGGATAAGGCACAGTTCCCAGACCCTTGATCCTCTTGGTCGCCCTCCTCTGCCCACCTTCCAGCTTGTCAATATCCTTCTTAAATTGTGGCGCCCAGAACTGGACACAGGACTCCAGCTGGAGTCTGAGCAAGGCTCCTCGATCTGGAAACTATAGTTCTGTGGCTGCAGTCTAGAATAGCTTTAGTTTTTTTTAGCTGCTGCTTCACACTGTTGACACGTTAAGCTTGTGGTCTACTAAGACCCCTAGATTCTTTAAACGTGCTATGGGCAAGGCAGGCTTCCCTCATTTTATATTTGTGCAGCTGGTTATTTCTAAGTGTAGATTCTTACATTGTCCCAGTGACCTAATTGGCCAGGATGTTTGGGTCCCCTTGGACAGTCTCTAGAAGAGTAGAAATTTTGGTGAGATATACTGACGTCTCCCCAACATCTCAACAGGCAGGGATAGATCAGATCAGGTCAAATGATTTAGACATTTCATTCAGCTATAGCTGTAACAGGATTAACAGAGTAAGAAATAACACACACGAAGGAATAAAGCGTTCTGAGCTTCTCCTCAAATGCTTCGTTACTGTTGTTATTAAGTTATTTAGAGCAGTGTTTCCCTAAACTTGGGTCTCTAACTACAATTCCCATTATCCTTGACCACTGGTCTTGCTAGCTAGGGATGATGGGAGTTGTAGTCCAAAAGCAGCTGGAGACCCAAGTTTAGGGAAACACTGATTTGGAGCATTTGTGCCCTGCTCTTCGGCCAGAAAATTCTCCCAGAGTGGGCGGCTTACATAAAATCATAACAAAATGCTCCCCCTACCCAGAGGGTTACAATCTGAGCAAAACACAATGCACAAAGGAGCAAGGAGGAAAGAGGGACTCAGGCACCCATTTCAATTGGCCAGCAGCACAGTTCAGGCTTGCAGTGGTGTACGAACTTTTTTCAGAGGGCCAGATTTGATGAAGTGAAGGGCCGTGGGGGCCGACCAAAGTTGTTAACCTTTTTTTTAGGATTGAAGTTGTTGACCTTTTTTAGGGTTGGAGTTGTTGAAGGGTTTTTAGTATTTTACCCCAGGAAATAAACTGCCATAGGGGCCAGATTAAACAGACCGGAGGGCCAGATTAGGCCCCCGAAATGGACTTTGGACATGTCTGGTTCAGAGGCAGCAAGTCCCTGGTGGTGTTGCGCCTCCTTCTAAGAAGCCAGAAAGTCCTGCCCCCCCCCCCGCCTCGGACCTTCCTGGCTAGAAAGTGGAGCAGCAGCAGCACGGATCATGAATCAATAGGAGTATAGCATCTAGATCAAGGGAAGTAATAGTACCACTGTATTCTGCTCTGGTCAGACCTCACCTGGAGTACTGTGTCCAGTTCTGGGCAGCACAGTTCAAGAAGGATACTGACAAGCTGGAACATGTCCAGAGGAGGGCAACCAAAATGGTCAAAGGCCTGGAAACGATGCCTTATGAGGAACGGCTTAGGGAGCTGGGTATGTTTAGCCTGGAGAAGAGAAGGTTAAAGGGTGATATGATAGCCATGTTCAAATATATCAAAGGATGTCATATAGAGGAGGGAGAATGGTTGTTTTCTGCTGCTCCAGAGAAGCGGACACGGAGCAATGGATTCAAACTTCAAGAAAGAAGATTCCACCTCAACATTAGGAAGAACTTCCTGACAGTAAGAGCTGTTCGACATTGGAATTTGCTACCAAGGAGTGTGGTGGAGTTCTTTGGAGGTCTTTAAGCAGAGGCTTGACAGGCATCTGTCAAGAATGCTTTGATGGTGTTTCCTGCTTGGCAGGGGGTTGGACTGGATGGCCCTTGTGGTCTCTTCCAACTCTATAATTCTATGATTCTATGATTCTATGACCTTCCTGGCTAGAAAGTGGAGCAGCAGCAGCAGCACTTGGATCATGAAAATGTGGCACAGCCCTGACAGAATGGTCCCTGGCTGAATACTGTACAGGCTTTGTGTTTTCAAGCAGGAAACACAGAGTTCAGAGGGTGTGTGTGTGTGTGTGTGTGTGTGTGTGTGTTTGCCTAGTACTGTGCTGCGAAGCCCTTTCTTTGTAGTCAGCAGCAGAGAACATGATGCAGCAAGGAATGGATAGAAGAGCAACTGGAGCCTGGGCTTCTCTCCTGCTGGATTTCCCTCCTGTAGCACCTCAAACAAGGGCTAAAACCGGCTCTGGGGTGAGGAAGTACAGTAATCCCGGGCTGGCTGGCTCCTGCCTTTCGCTGAGGAATCTGAGTCACGGTGATGCGGCCCTGGGCACACCCAGCATTGCACAAACAGGGACTCCTCCTTTGCGCCGGCTGCAGTTTTTACAGCCTGGGTGAGATCCATGAAGCCAGAATCACTCCGAAGCAGAGCTCGGCTGCTGGGCCTGTGCTTGGGGCCCATTTGGCTATGCCAGAAATTCCGGAATCGCCACCTTCTCAGGCATAGGACAGCCGAGTGGCAGTGATGCGCCCTCCCCAGACCCCTGACCATGTCATCATCTAGGCTAGTTCAGCTATGGAACTCCCTGCCGCAGGAGGCTGTGGCAGCTACCAACTTGGATGGCTTTGAAAGAGGATTGGACAGATTCATGGAGGAGGAGGAGAGGGCTGCCAATGGCTAACCAGCCAAGATGGCTCTGCTCTGCCCTCCATGGTCAGAGGCAGCAATGCTTCTGAATCCCAGTTGCTGGAAACCACAGGAGGGGAGAGCTGTGTTTGAATCCTGCTTGTGAGTTTCACACAGGCATCTGTTTGGCCGAAGTGAGAACAGGATGCTGGACGAGGTGGGCCACTGGCTTGATGTGGAACGGCTTAGGGAGCTGGGTATGTTTAGCCTGGAGAAGAGAAGGTTATGATAGCCATGTTCAAATATATAAAAGGATGTCATATAGAGGAGGGAGAAAGGTTGTTTTTTGCTGCTCCAGAGAAGCGGACACGGAGCAATGGATTCAAACTTCAAGAAAGAAGATTCCACCTCAACATTAGGAAGAACTTCCTGACAGTAAGAGCTGTTCGGCAGTGGAATTTGCTACCAAGGAGTGTGGTGGAGTCTCCTTCTTTGGAGGTCTTTAAGCAGAGGCTTGACAGCCATCTGTTAGGAATGCTTTGATGGTGTTTCCTGCTTGGCAGGGGGTTGGACTGGATGGCCCTTGTGGTCTCTTCCAACTCTATGATTCTATGATTCTATGGTCTGAGCACATTTTACCTTTACCTTGCGGTTTCTATGCAACCCGCCACAGAAAAACCGGAGCCATGGCCAGAGCTTAAGGTGACAGCCCAGGCAGGCAGCAGCCCTTGAGGAAAGTGGGTGGAGCAGGGCTGTTGAGAGGCGTGGCCTGGGCAGAATCCCAGGGGCCACAGAGAGAGAGAGGCCTGGTGGGCCACATTCACCCCCCCCCCAAGTCTGATTCTGATTTTACATGCTGGCTAATCTGAGATTCCTATGTAGAGCTTGAAGCCCCAGTCCAGGAATGGCTGCCTGCCTGCTGCCTCACCCACCTCTTCCTCGCTGGTGCCTCCAGGGGCCACAAATCAGTAGCACCAGCGATGCTTCTTCCCTTCCTGATATTCTGTCCTGCTGCTGCCGCCCCTCGCTGGATGCACAGCGGGGGCAGGAGTGGATGGGAAGGAAGGGACAGGGGGACCGTATATTTGCTTTCTGGCACACAAAGGCCCCTTTCAAGTCCTCCTTCTGCTTCCTGGGAGAAAGTGAGGAGGGAAGAGCTGTGGCAAGAGGCACATGGCGAAAAGGTGTGAGGGGAAGTCATGAGACGGAGGAAGCATGGAGATGCCCAGGCCTACCAACGAGGAGGGCACCGGGCCAGCTGCCCTGACCCTCCCCCCACATGCCCGTGCTGTGCAATGGGTGCAGGTGGGGGCAAAACGGCACCTCCAGGGTGCAAGGTCATACAAACATAAGTCGAGCCTGCTGGGTCAAGCCAAAGCAGGCCAATCTTGTCCTGCATCCTGTTCTCACAGTGGCCAACCAGGTGCCTGTGGGAAGCCTGCTTGCAGGATCTGAGTGCGAGAGCTGTCTCCCCTCCTGGGGCTTCCAGAATCTGGTGTTTGGAAAAACTGATGATTGTGGAAGCACAGCATAGTCATTGTGCCTAGCAGCTATCAACAGCCCTCCCCACTTCCAGAAATTTGTGTAATTCTTTTTTAAAAGTCGTCAGTGCCTCCTGTGGCAGGGAGTTCCGTAGTTTAACCGTGTGCAGTCCTTCCTTTAATTTGTCCCAAATTTTCTAATGTCCAGCTTCACTGGATGTTCCCCAGTTCCAGCTCCAGAGAGGGAGAAAGACTTTTCTCTATGCACTGACCAATCTCCAAATCTTCCTTGTCTTTTCTCCAAATTAGGTAAAGGTAAAGGTAAAGGGACCCCTGACCATTAGGTCCAGTCGTGACCGACTCTGGGGTTGCGCGCTCATCTCGCATTATTGGCCGAGGGAGCCGGCGTATAGCTTCCAGGTCATGTGGCCAGCATGACAAAGCCGCTTCTGGCAATCCAGAGCAGCACATGGAAACGCCGTTTACCTTCCCGCTGTAGCGGTTCCTATTTATCTACTTGCATTTTGATGTGCTTTCGAACTGCTAGGTTGGCAGGAGCTGGGACCAAGCAACGGGAGCTCACCCCGTCACAGGGATTCGAACCGCCGACCTTCTGATCAGCAAGCCCTAGGCTCAGTGGTTTAACCACAGCGCCACCTGGGTCCCTACTATTTTAATTCTCCAAATTAAAATATCGCAAATGCTGCAACTGTTTTTCATAGGGGAGCCACTCCATCCCCATGGTCCTTCTGGATGCCCTTTCCTGAACCTTTTCTAACTCTTCCTCATCCTTTGAGGAATTGGCCTGGAATTCTCTGTCAAGCTGGTGGAGGAGGAACGAGATCCGTTTTGAGGATGGGCCTCCCTCCCTCCCTCCCATTGATGGGTGCATTTTCTCTGCTTCGAAGGCCAGGGGCTGAGAAGAGGTGGGTTGCAGGCGAGAAAGGGTCTCTTTGTGCCCATGACCCACCCACCCCTCCCTCGATTTCCCACTTCCTGGGTATATCCCTGGTGTCCGGGAAGGTTGCCTCAAGGTCAGCTGTGGGACGCAGCAGCTGGCAGAGGGCGGCTCTCTGGATGTGCAGAAATTAGCAACAGGGAAACAAAAAGCCTGTTGAATAATTGACTGGCTGCAACATCCAACCCAACCCCCCCCCTTTCCTGCCTTTTGAATGGGCTCCACGACTCACGGCACCTCATCGGACGGATGCCATGGACCGTGGCACTGACCTGGGGGGTCACGTTTCGGAAGCTCAGCCTCTCCATCCCAGGCAGAAGGTCTCCGCAGGGCCAGGTTACCCAACAGGCAGAGTAAGCAATGGCCTAGGGGCCCCATGCCTTTTAGGGGCCCTGAGAGAAAGGGTCAAAAGAATAGGGATTTGATCTTGAAAGAAAATTTCAACCCAGAATAATAATAATAATAATAATAATAATAATAATAATAATAATAATAATAATTATTATTTATACCCCGCCCATCTGGCCGGGTCTCCCCAGCCACTCTGGGCGGCTTCCAACAAAAGAATAAAACACAATAATCTATTAAACATTAAAAGCCTCCCTGAACAGGGCTGCCTTCTAAAAGTCTGGTAGTTGTTTTCCTCTTTGACATCTGATGGGAGGGCGTTCCACAGGGTAGGCGCCACCACCGAGAAGGCCCTCTGCCTGGTTCCCTGCAACTTGGCTTCTCGCGACGAGGGAACTGCCTGAAGGCCCTCGGTGCTGGACCTCAGTGTCCGGGCAGAATGATGGAGGTGGAGTATTAAGAGACAATCTGTGAGGGGGCCCTCAAGGTTTCAACCGCCTAGGAGCCTCCACAAAGTTTAATCCGGCACTGGGTCCCTGGTTCAATCCCCAATATCTCCAGGTAAGGCCTGAGGGAGATTCTCTGCCTGAGCGAGGCAGCAGTAAATTACAGCGTGCCGGTTGGGAGTCACCTCTTCTTTAGCAAAACCCGCTCAGCACAGGAGTGTCAAGCTGATTTAGTGTCAGGGACTGGACTGAGGGGGACTAAACGGAGGAGGAATGGTGGAGTGGAGACCCCCCCTCCTCCTCTTGAACCTTCCAGAGGAGAGGAAGGCAGTATTGATTTACAGCAGTAGTTTGAGGAAGGTCACAGCTCAGAGACAGGTGAACAGAAGAGTGGGGAGAGGTGTTGGGGAAAGAGAAGGGGGAGACAGAGACAGAGCAGCCAGCTGACACATTATCACTGGAAAGCATTCCCGACCCACCCACCCCCTTCTCCCAGAACCTGGCAAGCATTGAAACAGAGACAATTAGCCCCTGGCAGCCACCGTAAGGGGAAGTGCTGTTGCTAGGAAGGGAGCGGGGAGGAGCTCAGTTGGAGCAACGCCATTATCCGAACGGCTGCACCCTACATCTCTCTCTGTGATTCTTGAATAAATACATGGGTAAGAACGTCTTGTTTTTCCCATTTCTGGCATCCAGCCGTGAGGGAGGCGGATCAGATTCCCTTGAAGTCTAACAATGTCTTGCCCCCATGGATCAGTTGCAACCGCCTAAGTCCCCTCCTCTCGGGGGTTTCCCCCAAGCAATTGGAGACTGTGCATACATGCAGCAAACCTCTCCTCCACCCTTTTCATGCCTCTTCTGGTTCTGGGAGACAAGTGGGAGGGGAGGAGAGCTTGTCACAGCAGGAGGGGGAGACCCCCGTGACTCTTCACCAGCCGGACTCATCTCTGCCTCTGGGCCTCCTTCCTCCCACTTGCTGGCTTCAGCTTCTGCCTCCGATTCTGGACTTTGCTGGACATTTTTGAGAAATACTTTATACTACCTTTTTCTCTGTGTGTGTTGTGGGTTTGGGGAGGGGGTCAGTCTTGATGATGCTCTGAGACCTTTCCCGTCCTTGGAGTGCTGTGCTCAGTGTGGCTTCTAATCTAATAAAGATTCTATTGCAGAAACAGCCAGACAGGCTTCTTTGCAGGGGCGTAGCCAGGATGAAAATTAGGGGGGCCAAGGGGCGGGGCCAAGGGGCGGGGGAAGGGCCACAGTGGGGCAAGGAAAGCTCCCTTCTCCCTTGCCAGCTTTCCCTCCACCCGTCCCGGCGATCGCGGAGGGGGAGGAGGGGATCGGAGCAGCCCGATTTCGGGCTGCTCCGACTCCCGACTCCCCCTCCATGATCGGCAGGGGCGAGGGGGCGCCAGGATCAGCCCGAAATCGGGCTGCTCCGATCCCCTCCTCCCCCTCTGCAATCGCCGGGGCGGGTGAAGGGAAAGGCCCAGAGCTGCGCAAAGCAGTTGCCTGGCTTTCCCTCCGCCCGCCCCACAACCAGCCGGCTAGAAGGGACGTCTCCCTTCTCCCTTGCTGGCTGTGGGGCGGGCGGAGGGAAAGCCAGCCAAACGCTTTGCACGGCTCTGGGGCTTTCCCTCCACCCACCCCACAGCCAGCCAGGGAGAAGGGAGACAGCACCGGGCGGGCAGCAGGGCAGACTGGCCAGCGGCCCTGCTTCTATGGGGGGGCAACTGCCCCCTCCTGCCCCCCTGCCTACGCCCATGCTTCTTTGTGAGACAAAGACACTCAGGTGGCCATTTCAGTGTCCTCATCAGCATCCCAAAAGGAGGAGCAAGAGCTACAACTAAGTGATGGGGCCCTCCAGGCTCATGGGTGGGCCTTTCCTCCCCTCCCCCCTCATCTACCTGCCAGGTAGGAGAACATGAGCCAGAGTTTCTGGCTGTGGGCTGAGCTGCAAGCAGGATGAGAGCTGGAGACACAGAGACCTGCTTCCTCTGGGCTGGATCCAAAGCTAGGACTAATGGAGAAGCAAGATTAGTTGGGGTGTCCATGCTGCGAGCCCCTCCATCTTAGGCTCAGGTTGCAGATGAAACCCACACATCCTTAAAGGCACCAAAGTCTCTCTTGCTGCTCAGAGAGTGGGGTGACATGTAACTCATTTCTATATATCAATGAAGCGCTGTGATCACTTTGTTAAATGACTCCTCCTGCGGCAATTCCACCACCTGGCCCATCACCAGCACGGTGAGAGCATCCACCTTCCTTCCATCAGGTGGCATCATAGAATCATAGAGTTGGACGAGACCACAAGGGCCATCCAGTCCAACCCCCTGCCAAGCAGGAAACACCGTCAAAGCATTCTTGACATATGGCTGTCAAGCCTCTGCTTAAAGACCTCCAAAGAAGGAGACTCCACCACACTCCTTGGTAGCAAATTCCACTGCCGAACGGCTCTTACTGTCAGGAAGTTCTTCCTAATGTTTAGGTGGAATTTTCTTTCTTGAAGTTTGAATCCATTGCTCCGTGTCTGCTTCTCTGGAGCAGCAGAAAACAATCTTTCACCCTCCTCTATATGACATCCTTTTATCATGAATTGTATTCCTCCCTCGTCCACAGCACAGCATTTTCCCCGTTCGCAGATGACTGATGTCATTCTTGATAGAGATGGAGGTGTCCTTGCATGGAGGGATGGCTCATGATAAATGGGTGTGCGTGTGAAATGAATAAAGAAAAAAGGGGGAGGGAGGCTACAGCTGGTCATCCTTGGCAGCATTGGCCCACAAGGTCTACCTCACAAATGTAGGAGAGGCAGTGAAGACATACCTCCTAATAGAATCATGGAATTGTAGAGTGGGAAGGGACCCCAAGGGTCATCTAGTCCAACCCCCTGCAATGCAGGCATCTCAGCTGAAGCATCCATGAGAGATGGCCATCCAACCTCTGCTTAGAAACCTCCAAGGAAGGAGAGCTGTGCTCTTACTGCCCGAAAGTTCTTGCTGGTGTTTAGTCAGAATCTCCTTTCTTGTAACTTGAAGTCATTGGTTCAGGTCCAGATCAGATCCAGCTCTTTCACAGGTGGACTAAATTGGCACTATAGATCCGTATCACACAGGACACGTGTTGATGGGTTTACACATGGATCGGCAAACTAAGGCCCGCGGGCCGGATCAGGCCTAATTGCCTTCTAAATCTGACCCGCGGACGGTCCGGGAATCGCCAGATGGATTGCCAGCGCGTGGATTGCCAGCGCGCACGTTCTTTCCCTCTCCCTCACATGGCGGCGCCGGCAGCGCGTCCTCCCTCCTCCTGGCTTCTCCCTGGCCTGCCTAGGGGAGGAAGGGGGCTGGACTTTGTTGGTGGCAGCCCATCTCCGGAGCCCTTTCGCGCACTGCTCATCGTCCCTCCGCCGCTGCCACCAGCCCCTGCCACTCGCAAGACACAGAAGCCGCAGTTGGCTGAGTGACTTTCTCAGGTGGCCACCATTTAAAACAGCCTCTCTCTGGAGCCGTTTTGTGCGCCGCTCATCATCCCTCGTTTATTCCCCCCCAAAAAAATATAGTCCAGCCCCCCACAAGGTCTGAGGGACAGTGGACCGGCCCCCTGCTGAAAAAGTTTGAGGACCCCTGGGCTTACCAATGCCACGATGTCTGTGTTATCAACACAACCAGTCTTTTTGTGTGTCTGTGGCCACTGCTAATCGTGTAATTATCATTCTCGGTACTTCTCTGAATTTCCTTTCCTTCCTACCCCATTGTACAGCCCTCCTCTGCCAACCACACATGCAACTTAGAATAACCGCACACCTGATGAACTAGGCTGCAGCGGACAAAAGCTTACACCACAAGAAGATTCCTGGCCTTTTAAGATGCCCACAAGATTCCTCGTTGTTTTTGCAAAGCATGAAATACTCCGAGGTCAGCCCGGGACATTTCAACGTGCTGCTTTTGGTAAGGTAGATTCTCCCTCCATAAATACCATTTTGCTGACAGAATGCACTTTTAAACTCTTTAATCCCCTTGAGCAGGAATGCCGATCTGCTCACGCAGAGTCTGTGTCAAAACCCCAAAACAAGACAAAAGCCAGGAGTGTCTCCCTGACACACAGGTAACCTGCTGAGCTGGAAAAACACTTGGCTACGCGGCCGACAGCATCACATTCCTGGGCACCAAAATCACCCAAAGCACCGGGGAAAGTTCTGCCCAAGAGCATCAGAAAAGAGGCAGAACGAGGAACCCCAGCAGGACAGGCAAAAAGCCAAGCTTGGGTAATGAGGCCTCTTGCAAAAATCTATGGGGGTCGGGAACAGTTATTTTGCGATGTGACTTAGCTTCCAGTGGGGCATTGGAGGGTCCTGCTCGAGCACATGTCTTCTTGGAAGTCATAATGATCATATGTAGCATATATGAACATAAGATCCTGCTGGATCAGGCCAATGGCCCATCTAGTCCAGCATCCTGTTCTCACAGTGGCTGACCCTGACTAATAATAATAATAATAATAATAATAATAATAATAATAATAATAATAAATACCCCACCCATCTGGCTGGGTTTCCCCAGCCACTCTGCGCGGCTCCCAACAAAATATTAAAAATACAATAAAACACCAGAAACATCTAGAAATAGGATTGGAACACTCTCCCCCCACCTGCGGTTTCATTCTTATTCTAATTATTATTAAAATAACTGACATGTCTCCACAGGAGACATAATGAAACTCTTTCCCTGCTCAGGTCAGACCCCAACACACCTCAATTATATATGCTACAGTTGCAAAGTAAGACCTATTTGTTCTGCGGGGAAAGCACACCAGTGCAAGTAAATAAACAGGTACTGCTGTGGTGGTATTCATAGAATCATTGAATTATAGAATAGAAGCATTTCTTCTCAAACAGTGGAGGCAGGGCATAGCCATCCTGGCTAGCAGCCATCGATAGCTCTGTCCTCCTCCATGAATTTGTCGCATCCTCTTTTAAAGCCATCCAAGTGGGTGTGACCATCACAAACAGTCTGTGAGCACCTGGAAAGAAACTCTGTGACCACTAAAAGTCAGCATGGGTTTCTGAAAAATAAGTCATGTCAGACTAATCTGATCTCATTTTTTGACAGAATTACAAGCCTGGTAGATGAAGGGAATGCTGTGGATGTAGCCTATCTTGATTTCAGCAAGGCCTTTGACAAGGTGCCCCATGATATTCTTGTAAAGAAGCTGGTAAAATGCGGGCTAGACAATGCTACCATTCAGTGGATTTGTAACTGGCTGACTGACCGAACCCAAAGGGTGCTCATCAATGGCTCCTCCTCATCCTGGAGAGTAGTGACTAGTGGGGTGCCACAGGGTTCTGTCTTGGGCCCAGTCTTATTCAACATCTTTATCAATGACTTGGGTGATGGGCTTGAGGGCATCCTGAGCAAGTTTGCAGACGACACCAAATTGGGAGGGGTGGCTAACACCCCAGAGGACAGGATCACACTTCAGAATGACCTTAACAGATTAGACAACTGGGCCAAAGCAAACAAGATGAATTTTAACAAGGAGAAATGTAAGGTACTACACTTGGGCAAAAAAAATGAAAGGCACAAATACAGGATGGGTGACACCTGGCTTGAGAGCAGTACATGTGAAAAGGATCTAGGAGTCTTGGTAGACCACAGACTTGACATGAGTCAACAGTGTGATGCAGCAACTAACAAAGCCAATGCGATTCTGGGTTGCATCAATAGGAATATAGCATCTAGATCAAGGGAAGTAATAGTACCACTGTATTCTGCTCTGGTCAGACCTCACCTGGAGTACTGTGTCCAGTTCTGGGCACCACAGTTCAAGAAGGATACTGACAAGCTGGAACGTGTCCAGAAGAGGGCAACCATAATGGTCAAAGGCCTGGAAACGATGCTTTATGAGGAACGGCTTAGGGAGCTGGGTATGTTTAGCCTGGAGAAGAGAAGGTTAAGGGGTGATATGATAGCCATGTTCAAATATATGAAAGGATGTCATATGGAAGAGGGAGAAAGATTGTTTTCTGCTGCTCCAGAGAAGCGGACACGGAGCAATGGATTCAAACTTCAAGAAAGAAGATTCCACCTAAACATTAGGAAGAACTTCCTGACAGTAAGAGCTGTTCGGCAGTGGAATTTGCTACCAAGGAGTGTGGTGGAGTCTCCTTCTTTGGAGGTCTTTAAGCAGAGGCTTGACAGCCATATGTCAAGAATGCTTTGATGGTGTTTCCTGCTTGGCAGGGGGTTGGACTGGATGGCCCTTGTGGTCCCTTCCAACTCTATGATTCTATGATTCGTGGGGGAGGGAGTTCCATAGTTCAGCGATGGGAAGAAGTCCTTCCTTTTATCTGTTCTGAAAATTCAATGTTCACCTTCATTGGATGTCCACGAGATCGAGCATCTCCCATCCTGCAGTTCACAGAATCATAGAATTGTAGGGTTCGGAGGGACCTTGAGGACCATCTAGTCCAGGTCTGGCCCTCCAGCTGTTTTGGGACTGCAACTCCCATCATCCCTAGCTAAGAGGACCAGTGGTCAGGGATGATGGGAACTGTAGTCCCAAAACAGCTGGAGGACCAAGTTGGTCCATACCTGATCTAGTCCAATTCCCTGCAATGTAGGAATCTCAGTTGTGGAGGTGGAGTAGAGGACTGAAGGTAGCAGAGAGAAACTGTTGCCTATGGCTCCCAGTACGTTTCTGAGCACAGTTCAAAGTGTTGGTGCTGACCTTTAAAGCCCTAAATGGCCTCAGTCCAGTATACCTGAAGGAGCGTCTCCACCCCCATCGCTCTGCCCGGACACTGAGGTCCAGTACCGAGGGCCTTCTGGCGGTTCCCTCATTGCGAGAAGCCAGGTTGCAGGGAACCAGGCAGAGGGCCTTCTCGGTGGTGGCACCTGTCCTGTGGAACGCCCTCCCAACAGATGTCAAAGAGAAAAACAGCTACCAGATTTTTAGAAGACATCTGAAGGCAGCCCTGTTTAGGGAGGCTTTTAATGTTTAATTGTTTCATTTCATTTTTCTGTTGTAAGCCGCCCAGAGTGGCTGGGGAAACCCAGCCAGATGGGCGGGGTATAAATAATAATTATTATTATTATTATTATTATTATTATTATTATTATTATTATTATTATGGCGACTTAGGGTTGCCGTATTTCAAGACTGAAAAATCCGGACATATTTGTAGGTGGGCCATTGTTGAGCTCTGGGTGAGTTTCAAACCAGGGAGTTCCTGAATCATAGCTCAGTGTGTTCTAAAACATAAAAAAGCAAGATGTACCCAAACCAGGGAGTCATGTTCCAACAAGCCTGTTACATATTCTCTCTGTAGGTGGAGACTGTTCTGGAGGCACAAACCAGGAGCTGGATGGAGGTTTTGTCCCTGGTGTGCGGTCAAGGAAGGGAGAGAATGGATGTTGTGGGTATACCACCCATGCCGCTACCCAGCAGCCTCAGACTGTGGAATTTACTCCTTCAGGAGGCACTGGATGGCTTTAAAAGCTCTACCTCTCCTTTCCACCTGCAAAAGAGGCAGTGGAAGTGTCGGGCCATTGTCTTGCCTTGGTAATGGACTGGATGAAAGCCAACAAACCGAAGCTCGATCCGGATAAGACTGAGGCAAGGCTGTCTTAAGCATATGCGGCACTGGGGTGCAAAGATCCGTCCGGCACCCCCCCACCCCGGTTGCCCAATCTCAGGCGCTCGAGGGTGGAGCCGGCTGGCCGGCCGGCGCCTCAACATCTTGCTGGCTTGGTTGCCCCCCAATTCGCGGCGCAGAGCCACCTGCAGCAGAAGAGCCCGCTGCAGCGCTCTGACCAATGGGCGGGCTCTTCCGCGAACTCAACTCTCGGGCCCCGGACTCTCAGCCTGGCGCCCTTAAGAGCCCAGAGCCCGGGTGCCCCTCACCCCTAGCACCTATGGGTAAGACGGCCCTGGACTGAGGCACTGTTAGGGGGTGGTTCCCTAGACAAAATGGATGGGAGGTTGCCTGTTCTTGATGGGGGTCACACTCCCTTCTGAAGGGGCAGGTGCACAGCTTGGAAATACTACTGGATCCTTTGCGGTCGCTCTATTCGCAAAAGTGAAAATCCAGACAGTTTTGAGATTCTTCTTTTTGTGTGTGTCAAAGTTGTTGAGTTTTGGGGTTTCCCTGAACGTTTTCCCGGACGTATGGCAGCCCTATGAGGCTCAGGTGGCCTTGGCAGTGTGGAGTACCATCAGTCAACTTTGGCTGGTGGCCCAGCTACACCCCTATCTGGACAGGTAAAGGTAAAGGGACCCCTGACCATTAGGTCCAGTCGTAACCGACTCTGGGGTTGCGCGCTCATCTCGCATTATTGGCCGAGGGAGCCGGCGTATAGCTTCCAGGTTATGTGGCCAGCATGACTAAGCCGCTTCTGGCAAACCAGAGCAGCACATGGAAACGCCATTTACCTTCCCGCTGTAGCGGTTCCTATTTATCTACTTGTATTTTTGACGTGCTTCTGAACTGCTAGGTTGGCAGGAGCTGGGACCAAGCAACGGGAGCTCACCCCGTCACAGGGATTCGAACTGCCGACCTTCTGATCAGCAAGCCCTAGGCTCAGTGGTTTAACCACAGCGCCACCTGGGTCCCTTAACTGGACAGGGATAGCCCTAACGACTGTTGTCTATGCTCTGCTAATGTCCAGGTTAGGTTACTGTAGGTAGGGCTGCCTCTGAAGGCGATTTGGAAACTTCAGCTGCTGCAAAATTGTATTAGGAAGATTTGTAGCTGGCTGACTGACCAAACCCAAAGAATACTTATTAATGGTTCCTCCCCATCCTATATAATAATGTGCAAGTGTCTCTGCGTCCAGTATTCCCTGTGTCCCTGGGTTTGCGCTACTGCGCATGTGCCCCAGGGACACAGGGATTGGACGCAGAGACTGGACGCACACGCGCGTGCTCTCCCCACCCCCCACCTACCGTTTCGCTGCGGCTGCCAACCGCCGCTCCCGGCCGCACTAAGCGTTGGCGGTGGGGAGCTTGTGTGTGTGCGTCCAGCAAGGACAGGTGGAGGGGTGCGGAGAAGCGCTGCGCAAGCGCTTCTCCGCACCCCGGGAGTCTCCTTCCTGTCGGCGGCTGGGGGAGAGGAACGAAGGAGGAGAAAGCAGCCCTTTCTCCTCCTTCATTCCTGTCCCCCTGCCGCCGACAGCAAGGACAGGCCCGAACCCCGGGATGTTCTAGCGCCCGTTTATTGAACGGGCTAAATTACACTAGTCCTGGAATAACAGGACAAGTGGGGTGTTGCAGGGTTCTGTCCTGGGCCCGTTGTTGTTCAACATCTTTATAAATTACTTGGATGTGGGAATTGAGGGGATGCTCATCAAATTTGCAGATGACACCAAGGTGAGAGGGTTAGCTAATGCCACAGAAGACAGAATCAGGATTCAAAATGACCTTAACAGATTGGAGAGCAGGGGGCAAATGTAGAAAATGAATTTCAATAGGGACAAATGTAAGATTTTGGACTTAGGCAGGAATAACCAACTACACAAATATAAGATGGGGGTAAGGTAAAGGACCCCTGGACGGTTAAGTCCAGTCAAAGGCAACTATGGGATGTGGTGCTCATCTTGCTTCAGGCTGAGGGAGCCGGTGACACCTGGCCAGCCGGTAGCGCATGTGAAAAAGATCTAAAGGTCTTAGTAGAACATAAGCTTCACATGAGTCAACAGTGTGATGCAGCAGCAGCAAAAAAAAGCTAATGTTATTCTTGGCAGCATCAACATCAATTTCATGTCCAAATCATGGGAAGGAATAGTTCCACTCTATTCTGCCTTTGTCAGAAAACACCTAGAAAACTTTGTCCAATTCTGGGCACCACAATTTAAGGATATTGACAAACTGGAAGGTGCGCAGAGAAGGGCAACCAAGATGATCCAGGGTCTGGAAACCAAGCCTTGTGAGGAGCGGCTGAAGGAGCTGGATGTGTTTAGCCTCAGAAAGAGGAGACTGAAAGGAGATATGAGAGTCATCTTCCAATATCTCAAGGGCCACATGGAAGAGGGAACAAGCTTGACTTCTCCTACCCCTAGAGGGTAGGACTCGAACGCATGGCTTCAAGTTGCAAGAAAGGAGATTTCGTCTAAACTTTAGGAAGAACTTTCTGACAGTAAGAGCTGTTCGACGGTGGAACGGACTCCACGTCCCTTGGAACTTTTAAAGTACCTGTCATGTGTGCCTCAGCTGAGATTCCTGCCTTGCAGGGGGCTGGACTAGATGCCCCTTGGGGTCCCTTCCAACTCTACAGTTCTACCGGTATGAATCTGATACTGAGTCAGGCCCAGCACTAGGGAGGAAGGCGGAGCTCCCCTCGCGGCAATATGTTGCTTAATGAAAACAGAAATGCAATAAAATAGATACACAGTAAAAGTATTTTAAAGATCAATTGATTTTCAATTTGCTACTTAATGGGGCTGAGCTCAGGCGGACTTTGCGCCAGGCTTAACGCCACGTGTGCGAGAGTCTTGCAGCAGCACAAGTCTGAATATCTAATTTACATGTTACAGGTAGGTAGCCATGTTGGTCTGGATCGAAGTAAAATAAAAAAATTCCTTCAGTAGCACCTTAAAGACCAACTAAGTTTTTATTTTGGTATGAGCTTTCGTGTGCATGCACACTTCTTCAGATACCACCGTATCTGAAGAAGTGTGCATGCACACGAAAGCTCATACCAAAATAAAAACTTAGTTGGTCTTTAAGGTGCTACTGAAGGAATTTTTTTATTTTAATTTACATGTTGTTGTTGTTTAGTCGTTTAGTCGTGTCCGACTCTTCGTGACCCCATGGACCATAGCACGCCAGGCACTCCTGTCTTACACTGCCTCCCGCAGTTTGGTCAAACTCATGTTCGTAGCTTCGAGAACACTGTCCAACCATCTTGTCCTCTGTCGTCCCCTTCTCCTAGTGCCCTCAATCTTTCCCAACATCAGGGTCTTTTCCAAGGATTCTTCTCTTCTCATGAGGTGGCCAAAGTATTGGAGCCTCAGCTTCACGATCTGTCCTTCCAGGGAGCACTCAGGGCTGATTTCCTTAAGAATGGATAGGTTTGATCTTCTAGCAGTCCATGGGACTCTCAAGAGTCTCCTCCAGCACCATAATTCAAAAGCATCAATTCTTCGACGATCAGCCTTCTTTATGGTCCAGCTCTCACTTCCATACATCACTACTGGGAAAACCATAGCTTTAACTATACGGACCTTTGTCGGCAAAGTGATGTCTCTGCTTTTTAAGATGCTGTCTAGGTTTGTCATTGCTTTTCTCCCAAGAAGCAGGCGTCTTTTAATTTCGTGACTGCTGTCACCATCTGCAGTGATCAAGGAGCCCAAGAAAGTAAAATCTCTCACTGCCTCCATTTCTTCCCCTTCTATTTGCCAGGAGGTGATGGGACCAGTGGCCATGATCTTGGTTTTTTTGATGTTGAGCTTCAGACCATATTTTACGCTCTCCTCTTTCACCCTCATTAAAAGGTTCTTTAATTCCTCCTCGCTTTCTGCCATCAAGGTTGTGTCATCTGCATATCTGAGGTTGTTGATATTTCTTCCGGCAATCTTAATTCCGGCTTGGGATTCATCTAGTCCAGCCTTTCGCATGATGAATTCTGCATATAAGTTAAATAAGCAGGGAGACAATATACAACCTTGTCGTACTCCTTTCCCAATTTTGAACCAATCAGTTGTTCCATATCCAGTTCTAACTGTAGCTTCTTGTCCCACATAGAGATTTCTCAGGAGACAGATGAGGTGATCAGGCACTCCCATTTCTTTAAGAACTTGCCATAGTTTGCTGTGGTTGACACAGTCAAAGGCTTTTGCATAGTTAATGAAGCAGAAGTAGACGTTTTTCTGGAACTCTCTAGCTTTCTCCATAATCCAGCACATGTTTGCTATTTGGTCTCTGGTTCCTCTGCCCTTTCGAAATCCAGCTTGCACTTCTGGGAGTTCTCGGTCCACATACTGCCTAAGCCTGCCTTGTAGAATTTTAAGCATAACCTTGCTAGCGTGTGAAATGAGCGCAATTGTGCGGTAGTTGGAGCATTCTTTGGCACTGCCCTTCTTTGGAATTGGGATGTAGACTGATCTTCTCCAATCCTCTGGCCATTGCTGAGTTTTCCAAACTTGCTGGCATATTGGGTGTAGCACCTTAACAGCATCATCTTTTAAAATTTTAAATAGTTCAGCTGGAATATCATCACTTCCACTGGCCTTGTTATTAGCAATGCTTTTTAAGGCCCATTTGACTTCACTCTCCAAGATGTCTGGCTCAAGGTCAGCAACCACACTACCTGGGGTGTATGAGACCTCCATACATATTCTAATTTACATATTTACATATTGCTAATTATTATTATTATTTAATTATTGCTAATTAAATAAGCGCAGCGCAGCCAAACCCCCGCGGCGTGAGAACTCCGTCTCGCTCTGCGCATGCCCACTCCTCTTTCCTCCCCTTGACGTCATCCCCACGGCTCCTGAAGTTGCCCGCAGCTGACCAATCGCGGTCGAGGAGCCTCAGCCAATCCGGGAGGGACATGGGCGGGGCTTCTTCGCCTCATGTTTTCGAAAACCGGCCTTTTTAAGGCGGCGCATGCGCGCAGGAGACAAAGTGGGGGAACAGGGAGCGCCCGACAGCTCCCCCCCCGCGCTATGTCTCTCTCTTTCAGATCCGCCAGCTCGCGTGGCCGCTGGCGTCACTTCGCCGCTCTCCCATTGGAGGCGCCGAACGCAGCGTTACGTACGATGCGTGCGTGCGTGAGCAAGCCCTTCCCCGCCTTCTTTCCCTCCCCGCGCACGCCTAGAAGGGCCACGGGGGCGAGCCGAGGGGGGGGGTCGGTCTCCGCGCATGCGTCCGAGGAGCTCCGGCGGGTGAGGCGAGACAGCGAGAAAGCGCACGCCGGCCTTGCCCTCCGACAGCCTGCGGCGGCGTCGACGTCAACGCGCAGCCCCGCCCCCTCCGGCGCCTTGGCGAGAGAGGGTGCCAAAGAAAGGCAAGGAGGGGCCCGGCGGCGTGCGCGCTCCCGCCCGGCCCGCGCGTGCGCACACGGCGCCTCCGCCCAGTCCGCCCGCCCTCCCTCCCGCCCGTCAGTCAGTCAGTCGGCCCGTGCGTGCGTGCGGCCTGCTCCTCTTCTCCTCCGCCGCCTCCGGAGCGTGCGCGCGGGCGTTTCTGAGGGAGGGTATGAAGCCGGGCGCTGCCACCGCCGCCGCCGCCCCTTGAGGAGGAGGAGAGGCTGCAGTCCCCGAGCAGGAGGGCCCTTGCGCCGCCGCCTCCGCCCGCTCCGCCCAGGCTCGCCCATCCCGGCCGCCGCCTGAGCAGCCATTTTGTGCCTCCCGAGCGCCGTCCTGCGCTGCCGGGGCCCTGAGGGAGAGAGACCGAGAGAGAGAGCGAGGGCGGCGGCGGCGGTGCCCGTGAGGGGGGTCCGTGCCGGGCGGGGAGGGAGGCCTGTGGAGGCGGAGCCTGGCGAGGGAGGGGCGCGTGGCGCGGCGGGGGGGCCCCCATGGCGAAGAAAACCTACGACCTGCTCTTCAAGCTGCTGCTGATCGGCGACTCGGGCGTGGGCAAGACCTGCGTGCTCTTCCGCTTCTCCGACGACGCCTTCAACACCACCTTCATCTCCACCATCGGTGAGGAGGGGAGGGGAGGGGAGGGTGGAAAGGGGGAGTCCCCTCCCCGCCGCCGCCGCTGCTTCTTCCGGGGTCATGGCCCCTTCCCGCGGCCTCCTCCCCCGCTGGACTCCCCGCCGGAGGGGCGACCCTCGGCCACCGGCACAGTTGCTGGGGGCATCTGCCTGGGGGGAGCAGGATGCTGGGACTGGCCTGATCCCGCTTCGTGGCTCCCCCGGATGACTCCCCTTCTCTTCCGCCACCCCCACCCCTGTGTCTCCGTCACCATGCATCCCTCCCACCCACCCACCACCCTCCATCCTGGAAAGGTGGGCTCTCCCCCTCTCACCTCCCCACCTTGTTCCTCTTTCCACCATGCCTGCAGGACCACCCTCCCCATCCTGCTCCATATCTGTCAGCCTCCCAGCGTCATCTTTTGTTCCTTGTGCTGTATCTACTCCTCCCCCCGCTTGGCCCTTGTAGTCTTCATATAGTGTGTCTGCTTTGCCATGCTCTGGTCATAGCAACCCCGCCTGTCACTCTGGCTGCACAGCGGGATTATATTGGTCCAGCTTTGTTTTCTGAATGGGAGGTGCTGGAGGAATGCCCCTAATGCTTTGACCTGCACTGCACAGCAGCCTTTGACTCCTTTGCAGCCCTGCGCTGTTTTGCTCCCTTCACTCTCAGTTGGCACCTGCCCATCCAACGCTACATCTTCCAAAACACCAGGCTGACTTCTTGGAGTGACCTCAGCATCGTCTGAGGGCTCTTACTCATACCACACCCCCTAGTGTTAAGGCTACTCTTTGCTCATGGAGTATCACATTTTATGCTATTATCTGTGTCTGCTTCCAGCTATTGTGCCTCAGATGGAGGAATAGCTGACTATGAATACGGACTGTCAATTTCTTATCTTCAGAGGGGTGAAATTCTAGAAGACCTTTCAAAGAGAAGGTGTTGATTTCAGCACAGAGTAGTAGAAATGTGAGAAATATTTTAGGATTTTTCCAGTGCTGAGTTTGCTGTACTCTTAAGGCGATGGAGACTGTCAGGCTGGGAATGGGCGTGGAGGACTTACCAGAGACCAAAGAAGCATTATCTTGGAGACAACTGCTGCCTGCATTTTGCTTTGTTTGATGTCTTAACATTGCTATAGTAGATAGGTGTGGCTTGAGCCAACATTAATCCTACTGTCTGCTTTGAGCTATACCCAGGTTGTCTATATGCAGCGTAGATGGAAAACTTAGTACAGTACAGGAAGTCTTAACACTGGCCTATATAAATTATACAGATGCCCCCACCTGTTTTTTTAGAATTCACCAGGCTTGAGGAAGTTTGTGCGTTGGAGGAGAGGAAGCCATATTATATTGGAATCCCTAAGGGCATGCTTTTGGAATAATAATAATAATAATAATAATACCTTTATTATCAGTGTACAACCTGTGTACAGTGAAATTAACCGAGCCTCCCCCCCTTCCCCACAAACACTCAATCTCATTGCACCCTGTGTGCTTTGAAATCCTTAATGGGCTGGACTCAAGACCCAATACATTATCTGCCCTTGTTAGGGTTTTAGTCTTGTTTGAAGCGGATTTGTTGTTTTTGTATTTTTAACTGTTTTATATGCAAGTGGCCTTGAGATGGTGATTTAGAAGGTGATTTCTAAATCACTGTCAATAATGTTGGCAATTCTGATTCAGGAAATGAAGTCCCAGGAGCCCTAATAGAATATAAACCTGTTTGTTTCTCTTTCGCCCAGCCTCTCATGAAGATGCTTGCAATTTTTTCCTGTGGATAGGATATTTTTGCTGCACATTATTCTGACATTGGTTCAATTTAATTCTTTTGCAATCTCTGAAGATCAACAGTTTCACATGCTTTGCTTCCCTTATTATGCGAACTCATTTCCCCCAAGATCTCAAGTTACAAGCAGAGGTTTCATGGTAGTTCCTGGACAGGGCAGCAGTGCCTCACAGCAATACACTCCCAGGTCTCTGCTAGTTACAGCTCTGTGATCCTTGTTTAATATTTTCATACACTGCTTGTCATACAAACTGCACAAAACCTTTTATATTAAAACACAGCAGTCAATTTTACAATACAGTAGGTGGCAATCTGTCTGTCTTCTAGTCAAAGTATTAATCTGCTTTTTATGGCCAAACTCTCCCAAAGCGCAATGTACATAAGAAACATGCATAGATGCTTCAGATAGGTGTACAGTTATTATGAAAAACCTGCTCTGAATTTCACAAGCCTTTAACAGTCTCAAGGAAAGGCAGGAGTGAAGAGAGGATTTCAACACCCTTTTAAAAGCCTATATTTGAAGAGGCCAAGCACAAATAGCGGCTGCCCCCCAGGATGTTTCTGTTGCTTGCTGTCTCTCTTCCTTCTGCTTCCTGGATGGATCCTGGAGACAAACGTTGATACACTTCAGTCTACAAATTGTAAGACCCTTAGTTGCTGTTTAGGGTAGATTAATTAAGCTCTGATTATAAGGCTTTGCGCAGTAGTTCAAGTACTTGCTGAGCACAGTTACACACTTCAGTTCTTCTCCTGACATAAACTGGAAAGATGGGATTTGTGCTACTATTCTATGTGACCTTGTCCACTCATAACTCCAGGTTTAAATGTATTTCACTACTAAACTGCAGGGAAAGGTAGAAGACAATCATTTGTGAATCACTTACCTTGAGGAGGTTTCTCCCTCTCTAAGATTTAATTGATCAGAGTTGCACAGGGTTATACTCAATTTGCATGATAGTTAATATTTGATGTCTCTTATCAGGTTGCCTGTGTGTTATGAAGATTTGATTACTCCGTAAACACTTGCCTGTGGTGGGGGGATATTTTATCCGAGTTCTGAAGGTCAGACATCTTAGAGCTGTTTCACACACCGTACAGATGTAAACATGGGATTGCCCAAACAGGGAGCTGCAGGTTGTTGCGCCTTGATTAGGATAAACATGTTAACGCTTATTTTACATTTGCAATTTAAAAATATAATTTTATTATTTTATTTAATTACATTTATATCCCACCTTACTCCAAGGGGTTCCAGGTGGCAGACATAGTTCTCCTCCCAATTTTATCTTCACAACAGCATTGAGAGGTAGGTTAGGCTGAGTGGCAGGGACTGTCCCAAGGTTGCCCAGTAACATGGCAGCGTGGGGATTCAAGCCCTGGCAGAACTGGTATTGAAAAGAGCCCTGAGATGTACAGTAGTTGGCATTTTTTTCTTGCTCTGTGGGCTTAATTTAGGTCCTGTTTAAAGCTGGCGGTTGCTCTGCAGGCATCTGGCTTCACTGTTCTAAAATTGAACCATATTTTTTTAATGTTCAGTCTTTCTAGTAACTTTGTGTCAGCTCAGGCTTATAAATAGTCATTTGCAAGGTTGCCTGTGTCAAAAAGTCACCCAAAGGAGATTCTGAAGCATGGAAGTTGGTTTACAAAGGTCCCCACCCCTGTTTGGGGGGCTACAGATGGCTTCGTGTGTGCATGAGTCAATCTGGATTTCTTTCATAGAGATGGGACCATCAATCTGACAAACATTAGAGGTATGCTATTCAAACACTGAAGCCTGCAGTGAAGCTGCTTATTTCTAAGCCTAGTAGAAGAACACTAGGGTATGCGGGTGGCGCTGTGGGTTAAACCACTGAGCCTAGGGCTTGCTGATCAGAAGGTCGGCGGTTCGAATCCCTGTGACGGGATGAGCTCCCGTTGCTCGGTCCCAGCTCCTGCCAACCTAGCAGTTCAAAAGCACATCAAAGTGCAAGTAGATAAATAGGGACCACTACAGCGGGCAGGTAAACGGCGTTTCCATGTGCTGCTCTGGTTTGCCAGAAGCGGCTTTGTCATGCTGGCCACATGACCTGGAAGCTGTACGCCGGCTCCCTCGGCCAATAATGCAAGATGAGCGCGCAACCCCAGAGTCGGTCACGACTAGACCTAATGGTCAGGGGTCCCTTTACCTTTAGAAGAACACTATCTCTGTAGCAGTCATACATACAGTGGCAACTTTTCTGCAAGGTACACGGCTGGATTATCAAACATTACTCAGCTAAAAGTTTGTGCAGCTTGCCACTGTCTGCCTGCCAGTAGGTAAATCCAGGACACTTTCCTCCACCACCCCATACTTTGGTTCCTTCAGGCTTTGTGTGATGGCTCTTAAACAAGTCTTGACAGATTTGTTCATTCCCAGGTTGAGCAAAATTCAGAACAGGCTTACCCTATTCAGCAATGGCTGAGTTCCTACGCTTTCTAGTTTATTGATCTTGCACAATGAATAAGATGCATTTCTACTTCTGGGCAACGTTGGATCTTCAAAAATAAGGGCATGGTGCTTTTGGCAGTGTCGTGGCACACCTTTTAGCTTGCCAATAATTTAGGACACTTTGTTATTTTTAGTTGTGGTCCAGCTTCTATTTGAAAAGTAAATTGCTGAGGGGAGGGCAGATGACTTCAGTACCCTAGCTAGGAATACTATAAATAGCCTCCAGTGTGAAAATCCCCAAGTCATCATAACCTCCCTGAATAGAGCAGAGCATTTGTCTTCAAAGGCAAGATGTGACATTTAAAGTTATCCAAGAAAGCTCTATTGCACTACATGCTGAATAATGCTCTGAGTAGTGCTTATGTATTTGTGTGTTGATTGCAGCATTTGGTTTACCAATGTTGGAGAGAGCTCCTAAGAATCCTCTCTTCCCAGTCTGCTCCAACTGTCATGGGTTTAATTTGATTGGCAGGTGCCTGTTTAAAAGTGCAGGTGATGCTTTCGTGGAGCACTTCTGGGGTTCATTTGCCATGGGACATGCACATGGTCCTGGAACGTTTAGGGGTAGATATTAAGTTCCTATTTGCTTAACATGGTGCAAGTGCTCCTTGTTGGCAGCTGGTAAAACACACCAGATCTGTCACTTGACTACTAGCTTGCCATTCAAAAATTATTTCAGCTGGCCTGTGACACAGATCTCCTGCGTTGGCTGAACTACGTGGGGCTTCTGCGCATTACTACTCCTTGCTGGTATCCTGCTGGCTTTGTAGGTGCACATGATATGGAGCTGTATCTCTGCCTCTCTCTCTTTCTCTCTCTCTCTCTCTCTCACCAGCAATTTTGAGAGAGTCTGCCTGTGTGTATAAAAATCGTCCCAAGAGAGAATGTGATGAAATAGGATAGCTGTGCAGCCAAGAAGGAGCCATATCCATATCCTTAATGTCCAGAGCACCTGGCTGGAAAGAGCAGTTCTTTCAACAGCAGCAGTGCTCAGAGTTAACCAGCAGGCAAACTGAATATCTGTGGGAGTTTGTGCTACTAAATTAAAGATACAGTGGTGCCTCGCTTAACGAATGCCCTGCTTAACGAAATTTCCGCTTAACGAAAGGTTTTTTCTAGCGGTGGTTGCCTCGCTAGATGAATGCGTTTTACGAAAAATTCGTCTAGCGAATCGCGGTTTCCCATAGGAATGCATTGAAATTCAATTAATGCGTTCCTATGGGCAAAAAAAAATTCAATGCATTCCTATGGGATTCGCTAGACGAATTTTTCGTTATAAGAAAAGACCTGTGGAACGAATTAAATTCGTCTAGCGAGGCACCACTGTACTGTGTGGTTGGATGTGATACGTTTAAGGTCTTAAACTTAAGAAAGACGCTGTAGTCTTTTTTTCAACTTTGGGCATCCTGTATGGTCAAGGATGGATGTCTCCAAAATGCTCAAATCTGAATGTGCACTTCCCGGCTCAGTGGGCCAGTTCAGACAGTTTCCTAAGCCTAATGTGGTTTATTATCCTGGTTTGTTTGAGCTAACTTGGATTGGTTGGAGCAAACCGCAGTCCTTAAGAGTTGGCACTGCTTGGTGGGTGCTTTCACTTTCCTTGTATGCAAAGGAGGAAGAGTGGGAAGTGGGATTGCACAACCTGGGACTTTTTGCGACTCATACCCTGATCTTTCAGGAGTTTGGTCTGAATCAGACCAAAGTCTCAACAGCTGCAGCTCAACATCTGTCGGTATTCTTATTTTTCCTCTCTTGGTTTTCTTGCTCATATGACACTTTGTTCTGTAAGGGCCAGTGGTTTTTTCCAAGAAAAATAGGTAGGTGCTTGAACTTACGATGATGTTGATGTAGTAAATCGCTAGGTGACTCGGGGTAGCCCTGAACAGATGCCAGTTTGACAGCAACTGCGTTCACTGCCTGCAGAGGTGCTAAAAACTATGGCAATCTGTCTCCTTAGCTGATTTGGGGGGTCGTCCCTAGTTCTTGTGCAGGTCAAATGAATGCGCCCCCGCCTCCTTAGATTCAGACGGATGGCTAGGGCCTGGCACAAACACGCATGTGTGCAATAGTAGAGACCTGGCTGGAAAGCTTAAGGAAAAGTGTACACCCACACACACTTGCCAGCTTCCGTTTTTACTTGAAATGTCCATTTTGGGCATAAAGGCAAGAAATGGGCAAGGGGAGATGACGGCCCACCATGGCACCCGTCAGAGAGGAGCCAGAACTGCACTCTGGCTGAAAAAAAAGCCCCAATAAGGTCAGATTGGGAAATGTGTGATCGCAGGCATCCTTGCTACTGCCCTCCGTCTTGGATGGGTGCAGCTCTGTTTCATCCTGGTCCCGAATTGCTGCCAGCTCCAGCAATTCTGTGTGTGGTAGGAGGTAGAGGACACAGAATTTGCCACGAACACCCTTCTCACTGTTCCATTTTCCTTTGCACTCCCTGCTACTCCCTGGTTAGATGTGAAGCTCAGCAAGGCACCAGATCTGCTACAGCAGCCAGTAAGTGGGAAATGGTCCTGGTGACACCAGAGTGGTTCAAACTCCTTGCCAAAGTACCAAAAGGTTTGTTCAAACCTGCCCTTGTCCTCTATTCATTCTGTTCAAAACAACTCTTGACACTTTTCTCTGGCCTCCCAAAATAGCTGCTCATTTACAGGAAAAGGAATGATGATATTCAGAGATTGTGATTCCTTTAAAAATGTATAAATCACACTTTATATCAGGCAGGCAGTGACCCCTTGAAGTATTGTACACTATTTTGTTTTTTACAGTGAATTCATCTTTTTAACCGTCAATAAATACCAGCTGCCTTCTCTTCCATCTCAAATCCTTACAGGCATGGACAGTTGAGTTCCCTTTGGTGTCTTGAAAGGAAATTTCGGGACCAACCATCAAAATGGCTCAAAGAATGATAGGCCTTTGCAGCATACATTTTGTGAAATGTTGAAAGAGACTGTGAAAACCAAGAAATTGCTGTTAGCTCTTTTGGAGTGGAAGAATGGGAATACAAAAGGTAGAATTGTTGAAGAGGCCACAGTGAAACTTGCATTTCAGTGCTTGCATTTACTTATCTTATAAGATCTGATTAAACCCTCTTGTTAAATTTAATGGGCTATATGGTGTATTCTGAGTTTTGGGGGTATGTTAAATTATTCTCTGGATGACAAATTGCAGGATTTCTCATCCTCTGCTAGAATGCAGAATAAACCAGCATTTAAATTTGGTTTTTGGGTTCATCAATAGAGCCCCTTGAATATTTTTTATTAAGTGGCATAAAAATTATAAATATAAAACAACTGAAAGTTCTTGTCATGAAGAAAGTCACAGCATAAATCTAAATAAGATTTGTGTTGCTATATTTGACTGTCAGATACTATTTAGAAGTTACCTTGATATGTTTGAGCATTTTACCGTTCACTGCAAACTTGAACATTGATGTGGCAATATAGAAAACATGACCAAGTCCTTGGTTTCCCTTTCCAGATCTCTTAGTATTTAAGGGGGGAAGAGTTGTACGGTTTTGATGGAAACTAACCATTGAGAAAACAACCCACCAGAGTAGTGAGAGTCACAGCCAAGCCATTGCAGTAAACCTCTGGTCATCCTCGCACCCGAAACCCCCCACCAAGGTTTATTCTGTTTTATAGGAACGACCAGGGCTTAGTGGAAGGGCACATGCCTTGCATGTAAAAGGTCTCGGGTACAATCCCTGGCTGCTCCAGGTAGGCCTGGGAGAGACCCCTGCCTGAAGCCCTGGAGAGCCACTGCGAGTCAACATAGACAATACTGAGTTTTGTAGATCCCAGATCATAGAATAGTAGAGTTGAGGGTCATTTAGCCCAGCGTTTCCCAAACTTGGATCTCTGGCTCATTATGGGCTACAGTTTCCATGATCCCTGACCACTAGTCCTGCTAGCTAGGGATGATGGAAGTGGTAGTCCAAAAACAGCTGGAGACCCAAGTTTGGGAAACACTGATCTAGTCCAACCCCCCCCCCCCACAATGCAGGAATCTTTTGCCCAACGTGGGGCTCCAACCCATGGCCCTGAGATTTAAGAGTCTCATCATGCTCTACCGATTGATTGGTCATACCTGGGAGAGTTGGGTGGACTCTTTGTCCCCAGTGTAAATATCGAAGCTGAATTGTTGCTAGAGGCATAGAACAAGCCTTTAGTGACTGTGTTGGGAGAGGAAGGAGTCTGTTTTCCAGTTTTCATAATCTGAATTAATAGTGATTTTTACGAGATCCCTATCCATTTACTTGCAAAGTTAGATGTTGGAAAGGGTGCTACTTCATCGGCTGCTGCTGAGACCAATGCCAAGTGTGTTCAAGCTGTGATAGCATTGCAGTTTTTGTGGCAAACTGTTAACTTTTCTAGCTCTTCACGCTCCGGTGACCTTGGCGCCTTTTGCTTTGCTTGGATGTTCTCGGGCCCTCCCTCTCTTGACCATGGGAACTGATGCACAGTTGTCTGTGAGTGGTGTCCTTGGGCCCTGTGCAAAGCTTCTCCCTTTCTGGAACGGCTCGTTGCAACTGTGCTTTTTGTTAAGACCTCTGCAAAAAGTGGTATATTGCAGCAGTAGGTCACGATAAAAAAGTTTATCGAGGCATCACCTGCTTATGTGGGGGGGGGGTTACATTCTGGCCCCTGCATGCTTAAGTGAAATCACACAAAGTGGAGAGCACCCTCTTAAAAGCCTCTAAATGCCTATGTGTCCCTGATCTCCAGGTTCCTGGGAGGGTCTCTTTGTGAGCCACGAAGGCTCTCCAACTCTCTCCTCCCATTTCCTGTTAGGATTTTATTTATTTATTTCCTGCCCATATATGCAGTTGTGCGCGAGTAGAATGCCTAGAAGTGGGGTGTGTGTGTGTGTGTGTCTGCATTTGCCACAGTAGAACAGTGAGGTGCTGAGGATCTGCAAAGTTTCAGGAAGAACTTGATGGGCTGTTCGGGACTACCAAATGCCTCAGTTGTTTGAGCATAAAAAATGTGAGAAATGTCTTTGCGGATAAAATCTAAGGGCCCTCTCGTCCAGCAGTCTGTTCCCAGCAGTGGTCACCTAAGAAAGAGACCCTGAGGAGGGGGAGACAGTGGCCTCCTGCTTGCCTCTGGTTATCAGGTGCTGGAGACAAACTGCTCCTGAAGATGGAAGCTCTACTCACAGATATTGGGGAAGTACCGTAACTGCGATCTTGAAAACTACCTCTGCCAGAGGTAACCTCACCCTTTGGATAATGAGTTCAGTAAGTAATGCATCACTTGTGAAGAACTAGGTGTTGTTTCTTCTAGAGTGTGGTGTTTAATCCCGCTGTGCCATAATCTTGATTTATTTCCATATTTTAAAAAAGTGGTGTACATCTTTCCCATTGTTGACGTTCATACAATTTTCAGAGTAGTTTTTACAGTTATATCAAAAATTTCTGATTTAGAATCATAGAATCATAGAGTTGGAAGAGACCACAAGGGCCATCCAGTCCAACCCCCTGCCGATGGAAACACCATCAAAGCATTCCTGACATATGCCCGTCAAGCCTCTGCTTAAAGATCTCCAAAGAAGGAGACTCCACCACACTCCTTGGGAGCAAATTGTTTATCCTCCATTTGGATTGACTCGCTAACGTTGAGGGTTCTGTTATGGAGTTCAAACTACAAGAAAGAAGATTCCACATAAGCATTAGGAAGAACTTCCTGACAGTAAGAGCTGTTCGGCAGTGGAATTTGCTGCCAAGGAGTGTGGTGGAGTCTCCTTCTCTGGAGGTCTTCAAGCAGAGGCTTGACAGCCATCTGTCAAGAATGCTTTGATGGTGTTTCCTGCTTGGCAGGGGGTTGGACTGGATGGCCCTTGTGGTCTCTTCCAACTCTATGATTCTTCTGGGACGACGTGGGGAAGTATCTTCCTCTTGGCATATTCTGTAAACGGACATAGATGGGAGAATTCCAGTTTGAATCAGTTCTTCAAGTTGGGTGTCATCTGAATCGGGCATTGAGGCAGCTTCTCCTTGAGGCAAATCTTGTTGCAGTTATTCTAGATGGGTGCTGTTTACTATGTTAGACCTGAAGTGAATTATAAGCGGGGCATTGTTTCAGCTGTGAATATTCTGTGTGGCTCGCAGTGTGTTTGGATTCATGTTGAGGTTTTGTTTTTTAGAGCTTGTTTCTGGAATGTTGTGATTATGGGTGGACTAGATGACCCTAGGAGTCCCTTCCAACTCTACAATTCCAATTTTATTTCCTTGATCCTTCCCCCCCCCCCCCGCCGCCCCATTATTCACTGAAGTGGGTAGAATAAAGCTAGACCAGCTTCCCCACTCATCCAGCTTTTGTACATGAGTGTGTAAATTGCCCCTTTTAAATTAGCCAGATCAAAAGTTGTCAAAGGGTTTTAAATTATTTGGATACTTTTTAAAATCCCAAATGACTGTGGGCCCTGGAGAAAGGAGTTGGATCCAGGCTTTGGGTCAGCCACCCCTGCCTTAGGTTAGTAATTTTTGACCTTGGTGTGGAAGGCCATGCTTTGTCTATGATTCATTTTTCAGAATACTTCCTTTTTAATAGCACATATTTTTGTTTTGCTGACACCTATATGAGGGTGGGACCCAGGTGGCGCTGTGGTTAAACCACTGAGCCTAGGGCTTGCCAATCAGAAGGTCGGCGGTTCGAATCCCTGTGACGGGGTGAGCTTCCGTTGCTCCGTCCCAGCTCCTGCCAACCTAGCAGTTCGAAAGCACGTCAAAATACAAGTAGATAAATAGGTACCGCTCTGGCGGGAAGGTAAACGGCGTTTCCATGTGCTGCTCTGGTTTGCTAGAAGCGGCTTTGTCATGCTGGCCACATGACCTGGAAGCTATACGCTGGCTCCCTCGGCCAATAATGTGAGATGAGCGCGCAACCCCAGAGTCGGTCACGACTGGACCTAATGGTCAGCAAGAGTACAAGTCCCGTTAGGAGAACTGAAATGCTGAGCCCGAACGTAGCCAGTGGTCTCATGGCAGGACACATTCTGTCTCCTGCCACACTTGGCCTAAACTGCCTCTTCAACATAGTTTGGAGCAACTGCACAGAACATTGGCTGTATGTCCAAACACGAGAACGATTCTGTTCTGTTCAGAGTAAAGAATGAGTAAATGCCTTCCTGAGAAGACGTCCTTGCATCTGTTAGGCGTGGTTTGCAATGTTCAAATAAACTTGTGCATTGCCCCAGAGCAGTGCTATAATTTGTGCTGTTTCAGTGGTGCCATGGAACAGTTCTGAAGATGGCATCTCAGTGGAGCTGATCTGCGTCTCTCTCTTAGGTTAGAGCTGACCGGTTCTGCTCCTCCCCCCCCCCAGGCCAGAATGCTTGGATCAGGGCTGCCATCTGGCCTTCTTTGCAGTCCTGAGAGTCAGAGGCAGAAGAGGGAATTAAAACTATTGGTAGGAACAGCCAGTTCCCTCTTGAACCATGCTTGAGAAACTGAAGGTGGGAGAAGAGTTTTAGGTCTGCTAAATACTTGCCAGCTTTCATGCTACTGGTGTTGTAAGTATATTTTAGTTTCCACATTTCATCGGGCAGGAGAAACAATAGCTATTGGGTCAGTTGGACAGCACTGGAATCCCTTGTTGCCTTGCATCCAGCCCTGCAAATCTCTCTGCTATATCTTTCTTGTGAATGCATAGTGGCCCTGCTCTTTCTGCTAGGATCTTGGATCAGGCCAGTGCCCCATCTAGTCCAGCATCCTGTTCTCACAGTGGCCAGCCAGGTGCCTCTTCTGGGAAACCCCCAAGAGCACACCAGCAAGCACTGCCCACTGGCGATTCCCAGCCATTGGTTTTCAGTAGGGTTCAGCCAGCCTTCTGGGCTTGGGTGCGGTTCAGAACAGATATGCTAGGTGTGGCATATGCAACTAAATACACATTGGATGACTCCGATTAACTCATGCTGTACTTGTAGTAGACCTGTTGAAATCAACAAGTTTAACTTCCCAAATACATTGATTTTGTTGGGGTCTATTCTGAGTATCACTGATGTTGGATCACTCAATAACTTCCCTCGCTATAATGTGATGTTTTGACGCAACACATAATATGAGTGGTGTTTTATTGTTTATTGTTTATGTTTACTTGTTTAGTACACCGTTTGCTTAATTGTTCCATATCATTTGTTCAAAACCATTGGTTTTTCATGTAAATTATCAACATGTTTTATCTTAAATAAATAAATATTGCAGAAAATAATAGTATGCAACTATTATTTCTCTACATAAAATCTAAAATTTATGTTTATTAGTTCACAATTTAACATACTGAGAATGAGTCAAATTCCTATGTTTTCATCACTCGTAGTGAGGCAAAATTTCAATCTATAGGAGCAGGGTCTAAATATTAACCAATTTGTCCCAAATTTGAAATTTGACTATGTTTATACCATACGCCTGATATAATATCAAGGGAGGAAACATTTTCCAAAAAATGTTTTTTATGACCCACCCTAATGGGTACTCCCCAGCACAAAAAAAATTTCACCTCTGTGTTTGCTAGCAAAACTAGTGAAGGTCGGTTGTGGCACCGTTGCTGCTGTGTTTGTAGAAACCAAAAGAGAAACGAGGTTCACGTGAGGTGGTGCTCGAGGCCTTGGAGACATTCATTTAGGCTGGAACTGGAAGGAACTTATAGGCGTCCTTTATTCTATAGGTGTGCTTTGAGGAAGAGCAATAAGTTGTTGTTGTTCTACAGAGATTACTGGCAACTAAGGGGTGTCGCTCCTGTTCAGGGTTCCAGCAGCCAGAGGGTCCCTTTCAGGGAACTGCACCCCTTCCTTTAGTTTCCTTCCTGCCTTCTCTACCACCTCTCAGGCAGGCCGTCAGCAGGCTCTGAATATTTGTCTTTGTTGTGCTGTAAGCCTCAGGTCTCCTGGTGCCCCCCTCTTGTGCACAAGGATCAGCACTCATGTTGCGAGGCATCCTTACTTCCTAGCCTGGCTGCCTCATTGGCACACATGGTGTGCGCGTGAGCACTTCCTGCTCTCCTCACCACAGTGCAGAATCCCTCATATTTTGCATAAGCTGCTCCTGAACGTCCTGCAGTGATTCATATATTTTCTGAAACCCTGTAAGTTTGATTGACACTTGAGACAAAGTTGGTCTTGGTTTGGAGCGGGGGGGGGGAGGCGTGAGTGAGCGTATTGGAATGGCAGTTCAGCTTGTGACTGCTAGCTTGGGATTTCCATAGTGTAGCTCATAGAATCTTAGTTGGAAGGGACCCAGAGGGTCCTCTAGTCCAACCCCCTACAATCCAGGAATCTCAACTCAAGCATCCATGACAGGTGGCCATCCAACCTCCGTCCCAGTGATGCTGTTTCACTTCCAGTGTTCAGTTTGTTGCTTGCAGTAGAGGTGGAGGAACTCCCATCTTGCTCCAAGAAAGGAGAAAAACCCACCCCTGGTTCCTCCTTCCACCAGCAGTTGCTTGGCTGCAACAGCAGCTGCTTCATCAAGTTGTAGCAGAGGAAAGATGGGAAGCTCAACAACTTTCCACTCCTCCTCCTCCTCCTCTCCTTGAACTCTGCTCTGGTTATTGCAAGGACTCTGTAGACACAGGGCCCGAGCTGCCCTTTTCCTCCAGCCTTCCCAACCCCCTGTTCTTTTGCCATCATGCCCTTTAGGTTGCAAGGCTGAAGGCAGGGACTGTCTTATCTGATCTTTGTAAGCCACTTGGGGGAGCTTACACTTTCTCCCCATATGTAAAAGGTATCTTCACATGCTGGACTTCCCATATCGAGAAGGCCCTGGGCTTGTTTTCCATAGTTTGAAAGTTTGTTCGCCTTTACGCTGCCACTTGGTGTTAACTACTGCTGCTGCTCCAAGATCATGTTACAGCTCATTAAGATTTCACAATATTTTATCTATTCCCAGTAACCGCTATGCTCATATGCATGTAGCTTTGACATTTGCTCGTATTGCACTCAGATTCTGAGAAGGTTCAGGTTTTGGTTTGAGACCAATGTGGGCATTTTTCTAACAGGAAGCTTTTGCAAAATCTTGTGTTGGCTGTAATTCTGGATTGTAGGAAGGGTACTGTGGGAGAGCTGAAGCTGATAACCATAGTGCTCCTGATTTAGGTTCGTTTCTCATGATGCTACATGTTGAATGATGAATGCCAGGCCCTTAATCCTGGTACCTGACTATGATGTAGCCGCTGCATCCTGCACCCTTGTGAGCGGAACATATACATTCCTTTTGAACACATATAATTATTGACTGTTATCATTATTAAACTACCCTTTTATAGAAGTTCTCAAACAGCATATGCGCAAATATTTTTGTGGGTGCTTTGTGAGTCTACAGTATTTGGACAGCAGAGAGATTGTCAGTGCTTAAATGCATCTGTGCTTAAATGCAAATATGAATTGCATGAGAAATTGATGACTTCCTTTATTTATCATTTTAAAAAATTCACGTTGATGAAACTTTAAGATAATCCTGAAGAGGCAGAGGACCAGGATGAATGAGATTGACCTCAAATTGAAAATACTAAAATAGGACAAACTTTTTGTTTCCACTTCCCCTTTCCAACCTTTTGTTCTGAACCTGCAAAGCAGCTTCCAATAAATTAAACACACCCACCTATAATGAGCATAATAACCGAAGCAGAAACTGTGAAAACTTTCAGATTAACTCTCAGCAAATGATACAGAAGAAAGTCAGCATAATCAAAAAATTAGGAAAAGTCAGCCATGAATCAGAACCCCAAACACTCTAAAAAGAAGAGCATTTTGCTACCTCAAAAGGGCTACAGTTCAAGAGAGGCCGTGTGCATAGGCCTTAGCTCTGGACCCTCGTGTTACCTGGGCTGCCTGTGGCCCTGTTTTCACATGCTCAGAAACTCACGTGTTACAGAAGTATTCACAGAGAGAGACTCTGCCTTTATGTCCTGTATTAAATTTTTCTCCCGGCCCCAGGGTGGGTCCCATAATAAATCAAAAACGCATATGTAACTGTCAGGTCGCATAAACTAACATTCGCAACAGAGCACCTTAACTGTCTGTATGACAGCACAGCAAACAATAAAAATAAAAAATACAGACCACACCTCCTCATGTGCCTTATGAAAAGCCTGGGTGAAGAGACTTGACCTACTCTTTAACCTGGAAGTTGCTGTGTACTATAGCTGTTATTGAACTGCACTTATGCACAGCTTAAGGACTTGGAGGAATCTGCAAAAAGACAACTCAATTTCAGTATAAGTTGGAATAAACTATAGGCACTAGTCAAATGGCTTTGTAGCCTGAAGCACCAAATGCCATGTTAACAGGAATGGCCAGGAGATTGGCTAAAATGTAAGGTTATTTGCAGGTTGTATGGACTGGTGATTTGTGGCAGGTATAGAAGCAAGGTGTCAAGATTTCCCATAGTTTGGGGGGGTCTTTATGATGGATTTGCCATAATTGCACTTTTCAGTATAGCTTTTTTCTGGGCATGACATGACTTCTGTTGTTTCTTTTAATTTTTTAGGGATAGATTTCAAGATCAAAACAGTTGAATTGCAAGGAAAGAAGATCAAACTGCAGATATGGTAAAGTGGCACTTCAGAATTTGGGGGGGGGGTAATGATGATGCGAAAAGGGAGGGTGAGATGCTTTTCTTACTCTATCTGGCAATGTCAAGAAGTGCTCTGTGACTCTCATAGCTACAGTGAAAAGGGTTGATTAGCAAGGCAGTATGCAACATAAATAACATTCAGTGTGTGCCCTGTGACTAAATTGAGGAAGACAAGGCAATGAGAAGAGATCAGCCACAGCAGGGAGAGAGAGATCTTGCAACTCAGGCATTTGCAGGCAGTTCTTCTGCAGCCCCAAAGTCTCCCTTTGACCTAAACAGACAAGCATTTGGTGCAGCTTGCTTGCACTCTGTTCTTCCTCCACGCCTGGCCTAAAAATGCCTTGGGTTGCTCTGGGAGAGCCGGCACAGGTGGGCACAGCTGACCTGCCGTTAGGAATTCCCATGGCTGTGCTTGCTAGGTTTCCTATGGGCGATGAGATTCTGCCGTGGTGAGGGGGGGGGGGGCTTTATTGTCATGCTGTCTGGTGAAGGCATCTATTGGGCAGAGGGTGGGGGGGGAAGTATCTTGTGGGGGCTCAAATGGTAATGAGGGCTAGAGCTGGTTTTCATTCTCACAATATATCACCAGCTAAACATTGCAATATACTGATATATGAACAGTGCCTGAAATAAAGGATGGAGCTATGTGGAGGCATGGGCCGGTTTCACAGTTTCCCCCACATTGTGATTTTTGCATAGCGCGTGTACACACACCATGATTTGTGGTACATTGCCAGGTCAAAAATCATGAAACCGGTATCATGAAACCAATATTGCTTCTCCAAAGGGGAGCCACCAGGTGTCTTCGAGGGCAGTAGAGCATTGAGTGCTGAAGGCCCTTTGCGGCCGCATTTCTGTGCTTCCCCCTTGAAGTTTGGCTGCTGCATAATAATAATAATAATAATAATAATAATAATAATAATAATAATAATAATAATATTTATACCCCGCCCATCTGGCTGGGTTTCCCCAGCCACTCTGGGCGGCTTCCAACAGAAAATTAAAACACAATAATCTATTAAACATTAAAAGCCTCCCTGAACAGGGCTGCCTTCAGATGTCTTCTAAAAGTCTGGTAGTTGTTTTCCTCTTTGACATCTGTTGGGAGGGCGTTCCACAGGGCAGGCGCCACCACCGAGAAGGCCCTCTGCCTAGTTCACTGCAACTTGGCATCTCACAACGAGGGAACCGCCAGAAGGCCCTCGGTGCTGGACCTCAGTGTCCGGGCAGAATGATGGAGGTGGAGACGCTCCTTCAGGTATACTGGACTGAGGCCATTTAGGGCTTTAAAGGTCAGCACCAACACTTTGAATTGTGCTCGGAAACGTACTGGGAGCCAATGTAGATCTTTCAAGACCGGTGTTATGTGGTCTCGGCGGCCGCTCCCAGTCACCAGTCTAGCTGCCGCATTCTGAATTAGTTGTAGTTTCCGAGTCACCTTCAAGGGTAGCCCCACGTAGAGCGCACTGCAGTAGTCCAAACGGGAGATAACCAGAGCATGCACCACTCTGGAGAGACAGTCCGCGTGCAGGTAGGGTCTCAGCCTGCGTACCAGATGGAGCTGATAAACAGCAGCCCTGGACACAGAATTGACCTGCATCTCCATGGACAACTTTTGAGTCCAAAATGACTCCCAGGCTGCGCACCTGGTCCTTCAGGGGCACAGTTACCCCGTTCAGAACCAGGGAATCCTCCACACCTGCCCGCCTCCTGTCCCCCACGAACAGTACTTCTGTCTTGTACTTCTGCAGTGCTAGAAGTTTCTCTGCTTCTCTCCACAGGGACACAGCAGGACAGGAACGGTTTCACACCATCACCACCTCCTACTACCGAGGTGCCATGGGAATCATGCTAGTGTATGACATCACCAATGCCAAAAGCTTTGAAAACATCAGCAAATGGCTCAGAAACATAGATGAGGTGAGTTGTGGGGGGTGGGGACCTTAATGCTGCCCATTTCGGGAGCTGTGTGTGTGTGTGTGTGTGTGTGTGGCAAAAAGTCCCCCTTGGGGGAGAGCAGGGCAGGGTAGGTTTGCCTCAACAGAAAGTGCTTATGTTAAGAACACAAGGAAAGCCTGCTGGAAGTGGAGCAGGGCCCTCCTGCCTAGTAGCCTCCGATAGCCACCTCCTCCATGAAATTGTCTAACCCTCCTTTGAAGTACCATGTAGCTCTCCCTCAAATCTACTGCAGCCCAGGCAGGGCTGGCTTGTTACCTGATACACAAAATCAGTCCAGTGAGGCACGATTTGGACCTAGTGGCTGATGCTTAGGTGCCTTCACTTGGCCCCGCTCTCTGGAAGCTTCCTCCCATTCAGAGCTGGGAGTTGGCACCTGGAGGCCTCCTTCCCCTTCATTGGATAACTGGGCACATCAGAGCCATACTTGCCTCCCTGCATGAACTTGGGAGGTGGGGCAGAGGGGGTCGTGGAAATGGACTAGCATTGTAACAAATAAACTCTTTTTTAATGCTGTTTTGATAAAGTGAACCACCTTGAGTAGACTGTCCTCAAAAAGGTAGCAGGGAAATTATTTTAGAGACAAAGCACTAAATGGAGCAAATTGACGTAAAATAGTTTTTTCTCTCCCTATTTTCAAGACATTGGCCTTCTTAAATAATACATTTATTCTTATTACTATTCATAATTATAAATGTATTGCCCACTCTCCATTATTGCTGCATTGCAGGGGGTTGGACTGCAGCTCTGCAGTTCTATTATTCTGTGTTAACCGTTTGAAACAGATTATGTTCACAGGAGAAGGGTGGGTCCCAGAAACACACCTCAGGGGTCAAGGGTCAGGGGGTAGAGGTGCATCTTCAGCATTCACCAAAAGCTCCCCTGGGAAGGTGCCAGAGGTGCCACCAAGAAGACACTTTGCCAAGCCACCAAACCCCCAGCTTCTGAGGGTTAGGTAACTGCTTAACCTTAACACCCAAGAGGGTCTATGGGAATGGATGCAGTCTCCCAGATATTTGGGGTGTCAGTATTTGGGGGCTTTGGACACTAATGGTAGCACCTTGAATTGGGCAAGCTGTTTTAGAACAGGCTATGAGTTCTAAAGGCGACCCCAGCCAGTACTCTGACCACTGCACTTTGGACCTGTTGAAGTTTCTGATCCGTCTTCAAGGGCAGCCCCACGTAGAGCGCACTGCAGTAATCTAATACGGAAGCCGAATCGCACAACAATCCACCATTTATGATTGCATGGTTCTCCCAGATGCTGTTCTATGTGACAGGCCACTCAGCCTTGCTTTCTGGAGGGAGTAGGAGCCATGCAGTGAGGAAGAACTTACTGTGCTCTTCTCTGGTTCCGCCCTCTAGCATGCCAACGAAGATGTGGAGAGGATGCTGCTAGGTAACAAGTGCGACATGGATGACAAGAGGGTGGTGCCCAAAGCAAAAGGCGAACAGGTGAGTGGCAGCTCTGCTGGACTCTGCAGGTGGGGAGACCCCTGGGCTTGGAGTCACCTGTGGGCACCTGTCACCAGGTGGTCTGCCTTCAGGTTGGAGGTCTGTGGCTAATCTGCATTTGACACAGATTCCCACAGGCCCAGGCCGCTGTCTTAACTCACGTTTCAAAACCTGTTAACATTTGTTACGCTGAGTTGTCCTTTCGTTCTGCCCAAACACATAGGCCAGTCTTTGAAAAGTTTTGTGAATGTTCCTGTCTGTCTCCTCTTCCCCACCCCTTCAAAGCAGAGTATCCCCGGCTTCCGGAGGGAGCTCAGGGTTACCCTAAGTGGTTATGAGTTGCCTGCGGAACCTCTCTTTTGTCACCTTAAGTAAGCTAGCCCAGTCTTATAAGAAGAGCCGGCTGGATCAGGCGAGAGCCTCATCTAGTTGAGCATCCTGTTCTCACAGGGGCCCCCTGAATGTCCTCTCTGCACATCCTCATGGTGGTTCAATATCGGCTCCTTTGCTGGATTAGTTTTGTGTCTTTCTCAATTTTAGCAAGCAAAATAACCCAAGCTGGAAAAGGCCTCTGCTCACCCCACTGCGCTCACTTGAGCATCTAGCAGACACGCCACATATATCAAATGTTTGATGTTCTTGCATGCAAACTTCTTTGGGAACATTTCTATACTGCCTTGTCATTTTCTGTTGCTGAGGTTGAAGGATCTCCTCTCGCTGCTGTGAGGTGTGTTTGGGCCGCAGGCAGAGGCAGCCGGCCATTTCTGATATGCAGCATTTGCCATCCTCACAGGTTTGTCTGTTTGTTTTCCCTTTTTCCCCTAGATCGCAAGGGAGCACGGTATTAGGTTTTTTGAAACTAGCGCAAAAGCAAATATTAACATTGAGAAGGCATTCCTCACGTTAGCAGAAGACATTCTTCGAAAGGTAACTGCGGGCTTGGTTGCTCGGGGGAAGGTGGGGCAGGAGCTGAACAGGACAATGGGAACTGGACTGAGAGCCATTGAGGCTCAGGAGCACAAATGGGCCCCCAGTGGGTGCTTCTCCTTCCCTCCCCCCCCCCGACTTTTGCCTGTAGATGCAATATCGGCCTCCTGAGCCTGGATAGCTCATTGGATTAAAATGTGGTGCTGAGAGTGCCAAGATTGCAAGTTCAGTCTCCGTAAGGGACAGCTGCATATTCCTGCATTGCAGGGGGAGGACTAGATGCTCCTCAGAGTCCCTTCCAATTCTATTATTCCTTTCCCCAAGTATAATAGCCTGCACGGTTGCTATAGAAATCAGTGTGTGGCTAAATACCATGGATGTTGGTGCAGGAAAGCAAGGAAGAACTGCTTTATTTCAAGTTAGGCTACTGGTCCATTGCGATCAGTACTGTCTGCCCTGACTGGCAGCAGTGGCTCTCCAGGGTTTCAGGTGTGGCCCGTGATAGGCTTAGCTGGAGATGCTGCTGGCTGCACCTGGGACCTTCTGCTCTGCCAGGCCCAGCATCCCCTGAGAAACAAGCTCTTTGCCCATTAAGTACTTTCCTTCAGGGTTTCCCTAAATTTGGGGTCCCCCTGCGGCTTTTGGACTACACTTCCCATCATCCCTGGAAGTTGTAGTCCAAAAATAGCTGGAGACCCAAGTTTGGGAAGCCCTGCATTTGAACCCCAGTCACGGTGGTGTTGATGTTCACTGACTGAAGGAGCATTGCAATGTTGACTTAACCCCTGTCTTGCTGCTTTGTTGCAGACCCCTGTAAAAGAGCCCAACAGTGAAAATGTAGATATCAGCAGTGGAGGTGGCGTGACGGGATGGAAGAGCAAGTGCTGCTGAACGTGCTCCCCTCCTCGCCAAGCGCCATCTTCTTCTTCCTCCTCCTCCTCCTCCTCCTCTTGCTGTGGAATAAACCACTTTGCCCATTTTTAACCTTATAAAAAAATTTTTTTTTTGTTTTTTTTTTTGTTCCTCATCTTAACATGGCTCCACTCTTCCTTTGTTCTTCTGTTTCGGGAGAACTCGCTGACGATAATTTTCTGGAAACTGTATTAAAATCATGTCTGACTCTTTTCTTTTAATGTACCAGCTCAACTTGGCGTCACATCCTGGTTGTATTATAGCCCAATCTTAACATTAAAACTTAGAGCAAATCATTTCAGCTCCAGTCTGCAAATTGTACAAGAATAAAACTTAGCATCAACTGTTTGTTTTGTACAGCAGAGGGGTTTTGTTAATGAATACTGTGCTTAAGTCACCATGTTTGCATTGGCAAAAAAAAAAATCCATTCGCCTTGAGTATGTAAATGGGGTTTTATTATTTTGTCCTGTGCCTTATGTGGAAAGGAACTTTGGTTCCCCCCCTCCCCTTTTTCTTCTTCTTCTTCCCCTCTTCCTGCTCTGATGGAAGCAGGACGGGAGAGTTGCCACCCACACTTGACTACGCCACATTTAAACTATCAAACTCTCCTGTGATGACTTTACTGTGATCGATGTAGTGAATTGAGGGCAAGGGGGGTTAGAGCAAGAGATTCCAGTCTGCTTGGTGCCTCCTTCCCTGGGGAGGGGAAGGGGGGGGGCTTTAAATGCTGACCAGTTCCTGCTGCCATTTTCTTTCTCTCTAGCAATTTCCTCCTTATTTCCTCCCTCTCTTTCTCTCTCTCTCTCTCGCTTGCATGCCGGTTTTATTTTATTTTTTTATTTTATGGTGTGATGTGTTAAGAGGTGGCAATACAGTACGTTTGCCAAATTTAATTCGAAGCACTGATCACGGATTCTAGCTTTCGGAGGTAAAACGTGAACTATCTACTAACCTTTGTCTAGCAAACGTCAGGCCCGCTACTATTCCCCCCCTCCCTCCCTCCCTCCTGCGTAGTTATTGGGGTTTATGGTAATAATGGAAGAATTAATTGCATGCACTAGTTTTCTATGGAGGATGATGATGATGATGTGGCTGTTGTTGACCTTTATGTATGACTGTGCCAGGCGGTTCACAAATCTACAGCCCTTGACACAGAATTGGTTCTCTTTGCTGCTGCTCCAGGCAGGTGACTCGGTAGCCTAGTACATATTTAAGACGGGTGGGGGTGGGGGTGGGGGAAAGAGGGCAGGTGAGTCGAATGGTCACACCCCTAGAATGCTCTCCTTCTGTGTTTTGAGTTCTTCACAATAAAAAACATCCCTTGTTTACAACCCTGGGCAATTGTAACTTCTTTCAACGGGTGCGGAAGAACGGCTGCGAGCAAACGCAGCACCTCGTCTTTTCCCTTTTCCTGTGGCACGAGCAAACGGGCACACGCTCTGCTCTTGGGGGGGCCCTTGGGGCCAGGACTTGCTTTTCCAGTTTGCTGCCTTGCCTCTCGCTCCGGCTCTGCTGCGACAGGGCAGCCGCCTGGAAAGCGCGGAGAGGAGGGGTGGCCTTTGCTTCGGACAGAGCCGGAGTCAGGACAAGAGCTGGTTTCTCTAGAGGCACGTGCTGAGCGGGGTGCCTTACTGGGACTGCCTTCTTCCCACCGCCAAGCCTGCCTGCAAACCCACCGCGGGAGGGGGCTCTTGCAGCACAGTCTCTCCTGCGGCCCCCTCCTCCGCCTCCTCTCCCCCCACCCCATGGGTGCTCCAGAGGTTGGCTTGAGGGTGAACTTTTTTGCCCTTGTTTTTAGGAAACTTCCTCTACTAATTAAATCAGCTGGTGATGCTGATTTTAATTTTAATTAAAACCACACACACACACACACACACACACACACACACACGAAAGTGTTTGGAACTCTTGCCTTGCTCTGGTGTCACCTGCGTAGTAACTGTCCTTTCTCCTTCTCTCTCTCGCTTTCTCTCCTGTGTTGAGCAGTCTGTTTCTTCCCGTGCTTGTTAACCTCTCCCAGCTGAGTGGCTGTTGAAGCAAAGGCAAAATAACTGGGTGACTTGAGGGGACAAAACAAAAAAACAGTGCAGTTTTTTGTTCCTTGCGTAATGGTGTTATTGATTAGTGTTGTAAATAGAAAATGGCTGGCTACCTTCTCAGAGCTGCACTTTCTGACGTTATCAAGAGAGAGAGAAAAGGGAATGCGGAGTCTGCGTCGAAATCCTTTTTGTATAACCTTTGTTTAAAAACGTGCGCTTTTTTTATTTGCTTCCTGGGCCTGGCCCTCCTGTATGAGTCTCTTTGAGATCCTTTGTAAAAGCTGTGTTCATTAAGCACCAAGCAGTTAAAAAACAAAACAGTCCACTCTCTGGTACTACTAGCTAAAAATTCATATTCTACTTAACAAGTTAAATAAACTGAAATATTTCTAGCTGGTCTATTTCTGTTCATAATGACAAATGTGATGTGTGGGTTTTGTATGTTTCAGAGTATTTCCTGCAACAGCAGAAGGCCTCCCTCCTAGCTGGGAGTGTGGAACCCCTCTTGGCTGCCCCTTTTGGCCAGGGCATCTCTCCGCCTCTCACTGCCCAGCCGTGCTTCGGAAGAGTGCAGCTTCTTCCCACGATCCAGTTGAAGCAGCCTTTCCCCAACCTTGCGCCCTCCAGCCCCCCCCCTCAGCCACAGCCAGCAGCTTGCTCTTAGGGTGGTGCTTTGCCGTGTCTTCTCCAAGCCAAGCACTCCCCTTAGTGATGGCAAGACCTGGTTGTACTTCAGCCATGGAGCCCCCTTCATTCCAGAAGCTGAATCCAGTCCACAGAGCCAGCCAAATCTGGGCTTTGCGGGGAGATCGCCCACCTTTCCTCAAAGTGGCACTGCAGAGTTCTCTTCCTCCCCATTTTATCCTCACAACAACCCTGTGGAGTAGGTTAGCCTGGCAGGCTGCCTGGCTCAAGGTCACCCAGCAAGCTTCATGGCTGAGCAGATCCTTGAACCCTGTCCTCTCAGGCCCCAGGCCAAGACTAACCACTACAGTGTACTGACCTCTTGGTTCTCTCTGCCTTGCAGCTGGTGGGTCATTTCCCCTTCCTCCTTTTGCTGGTGTAACTCTTGGGACTTGACCCTCGATGGGCAGGATCAGCAGGTCTACTGATGGAATATGGACCACAAGGCCTGGCTTGTGAGGCTCCATCAAGGCCATGCTAGCATCTTAACGCCCTCCTCCTGCTTCCTGGCATCTTGCTTGCCTTGCCTCCCTGGCTTATGGGAATCTCTCCCCCCGGCCCTCTCCTGTTTAGTCACTTTTACAGACCTGCCCCAGAGCCCCCAGTGCAGGACAAGAACAGGAGATGACAGCTGGCGCTCCTGCATCTGGCAAATAACAGGATCTCCCAGTAGGACCTCCCTCTGTTGTACCACAATCCCCTGCTTGGCTGGGGAACGCGGCTGCTGGCACTACTTTCTTTGATAAATGCACAAATAAGCTATGCGCTTGACCCTTCATACAAATGAAATGGGGGGGAAATCATACTGCTTACATCTGTGGTTTCCAAACTTTGGGCAGCTGCTCCTTTGCTTCCATAAACTCATCCCCAGTGCCCCCTGCAGTAACAACGGATTGCACATTTATTCAAAATTCAGTTAAAACTATTTAGTTGAATTCAGCCAAATGGACGGACTTGATCCAGTGATGGCAGCTTTTTTAAAATCCAAGAGTCACTGGCACCTCCAGCGCCCCCCTGCCCCCTGCTTTCCTCTTCGAGCCCCCTAGGTCATCCCTCTGCCCCCCAGGGAGCGCTGCCACCCACTTTTGAGAACCCCTGGCCTACACAGCAAAACTTTCTGACTTTTAAACTGGTCTCCATACACCACATGCTTCCTTGAAGCTTCCAAATAGGCTTTGGATAAATTCAATTGAGCAGTCTACTTTGTCACCCACTCTGTTTTAGAGGCTGATTTCCAATATCTCCCATTCACAGCAGGAAGGTATTTGTACCTGGGGGTGAGGTTTTCAATGTAAAATCAGTGACTGGTTCTAATTGAAGCAGCTGGAATGTTTCAGGGTTTTTGCAGCTTCTCTCCAGGTACAGTAGCAGCCCTGCGGGGAATGCCAGCAAGATAAAATCCATTTACCTTCCTGTTGTGCTTGATCCCATTTTCTCATCTCCAGCACGCACCTGTCCCCTTCCGTACAACAGCATTTGCAACATTGCTCATATCTGCACTACTGACATTTCCATGGAAAAGTTGGAAGAGGCACCTCCATGTGAGACTTCCAGTTGGCAAATGGTTTTTGACCTATTGAGGCATTCTGGATTAGTTGTAGTTTCCGAGTCACCTTCAAAGGTAGCCCCACGTAGAGCGCATTGCAGTAGTCCAAGCGGGAGATAACCAGAGCATGCACCACTGGTGAGACAGTCTGCAGGCAGGTAGGGTCTCAGCCTGCGTACCAGATGGAGCTGGTAGATGGCTGCCCTGGACACAGAATTGACCTGCACCTTCATGAACAGCTGTGAGTCCAAAATGACTCCCAGGCTGCGCACCTGGGTCCTTCAGGGGCAACAGTTACCCTGTTCAGGACCAGGGAGTCCTCCACACCTGGCCGCTCCTTGTCTCCCTAAAACAGTTCTGTCCTGTCAGGATTCAACCTCAATCCATTAACTGTCCTCTATCCTCCATCTCCAGACATTCACACAGGACGTTCACCACCCTCGCTGGTTCCGATTCAAACGAGAGGTTTAAACCACGAAGGTGCCTGTCTGATATCAATAGGCAGGGAGTTCCAAAGTGTAGGTGCTGCCGCAATAAACGACCGATCTTTCAAATGTGGGATGAGTATTACGTGGCGCCCGTAGTTGTGCCACTGATCAAAGCGGTTGAGTGGGCACATTTGGGGGTAAGGGGATCTCATAAGTAAACTGGTCCTAAGTTGTAAAGGGCTTTATATCCGAACAGCAACACCTTGAACCTGGCCTGGTTGCAAATCGGCTACCAGTGCAGGTGTTCTATCCTGACAAGGCCTCTCACAGCAATGCTGCTACATTCCGAACTAACTGCAGCTTCTGCATCTGCCTTGTGCCCCATGACTTCCAGCTTGGCTGTGCTGCTGGATTCCTTCCGCTACCTCTAATGGTCTAGCCCTTATAGGCTCTGGTCATTCCTGACGCCGCTGATTGACCACTGTCGACAGCAATTCAGGGGTGAAGAATTGTCCTTGCTTTCTGCAGAATCTCAGTCCCACAGTAGAGGGCGCTCCTCTGCCATTGATCACAAGGCAAATGTTTGCAAAGGTACCGGTACTTCGGCTTCACATGGCTCATGTTGGGCTTCTGCTGAAAAGTGAATGGCTTGCAGTTCTGTTGCCCAGCCACACACCAACTACCTGCTGGAAATGTCCCCAGCCCGCCACTCAGGTCTGCAGATTGGCTAATGCACAGCGTACATGCTCAGAGGCACCCTTGTGCTGCTCTAGGGTGACCCAGTTCTGTGGCAACATCTTTCTTTATAACCTGTTCCAGCCCTGTTCGGTGGCAATTTTGCTTTGAAGAATGCAATAATTCATCCTCCAACAGAGAATTGCTTTTCTTGACATAACGGAGGGGAGGGGCCACTGGGGGGGGGAACATGTCAAAATATAAACAGAAAGAAGACCTATCTAATGAAGAACAGCAGAGATAATAAATAATAATAATAATAATAATAATAATAATAATAATAATAATAATAATTTATTTATACCCCCGCCCATCTGGCTGGGTTTCCCCAGCCACTCTGGGCGGCTTCCAACAGAAAAATAAAACACAATAATCTATTAAACATTAAAAGCCTCCCTGAACAGGGCTGCCTTCAGATGTCTTCTAAAAGTCTGGTAGTCGTTTTCCTCTTTGACATCTGTTGGGAGGGCGTTCCACAGGGCAGGCGCCACCACTGAGAAGGCCCTCTGCCTAGTTCCCTGCAACTTAGCTTCTCGTAGCGAGGGAAGCGCCAGAAGGCCCTCGGCACTGGACCTCAGTGTCCGGGCAGAACGATGGAGGTGGAGACGCTCCTTCAGGTATACTGGACCAAGGCCATTTAGGGCTTTAAAGGTCAGCACCAACACTTTGAACTGTGCTCGGAAACGTACTGGGAGCCAATGTAGATCTTTCAAGACTGGTGTTATGTGGTCTCGGCGGCCGCTCCCAGTCACCAGTCTAGCTGACGCATTCTGGATTAGTTGTAGTTTCCGGGTTACCTTCAAAGGGAGCCCCACGTAGAGCGCATTGCAGTAGTCCAAGCAGGAGATAACCAGAGCATGCACCACTCTGGGGAGACAGTCTGCAGGCAGGTAGGGTCTCAGCCTGCGTACCAGATGGAGCTGATAGACAGCTGCCCTGGACACAGAATTGACCTGCGCCTCCATGGACAGCTGAGAGTCCAAAATGAATTGTGCTCGGAAACGTAATGTGACTTTTCTCCTGTGTAAGTTCCTGCCTCAGCCTTTCCTCTTTTGCTGGTTGACACAGGAGGCGTTCTGCAATGTGTAAAAAACTGAGGTTGGAAGGAGGAGCTCAAGGAGGTGGGGGGGATCCTCAGATGCTTCAGATTCTGCAAAGCTGCTCCTGCTGTCTTGCAAAATGTTTCCCTAGGGCTATGTCTAGAAGAAGGTGACTACCCCAGCTCCCCAAAATACCACAGCTGGAGCAGGGATACTATGGAAGGCTGTTTTATGAGAACAATAAACAGAGAAAGACCCAAGGAGATAAAAAGATTCTGGCCTAAGGATCATATAATAAAGTTGGGGAAAATATTCATCAAATAAGACACTCTGTGGATTTTAAGATGGAGAAGCTGCAGGATTTAAGCTTCTGAAGGGCACAGAACTCTGCCTCCAAGGATAGGCACGTCAAAGTTCCTTGGCTCCTGACAGTAAGAGCTGTTCGGCAGTGAAATTTGCTACCAAGGAGTGTGGTGGAGTCTCCTTCTTTGGAGGTCTTTAAGCAGAGGATTGACAGGCATATGTCAAGACTGCTTTGATGGTGTTTCCTGCTTGGCAGGGGGTTGGACTGGATGGCCCTTGTGGTCTCTTCCAACTCTATGATTCTATGATTCTATGAATTAGTGGTCACTGACAGCCAGTGTAGCAATGAGAGTATCAGACATGACCTGGAAGAGACCAGGGTTTCAGGCCATCCTGAAGCTCCCTGGGTGGCCTCTCCGCCTCACAGGGTTGTTGTGGGGATTGAAAGAGGAGGGGGAGAGCCAGGCACACCACCTCAAGCTCCTTTGAGGAAAGGGTGGAAGACAAAGGCAAGAATAAATAACGGTCAGATCAGAAATTAGTTAAAGAACAGGAAGCAGAAATAAAGGGGAAATGCTCCTATATTAAATAAGAGTCATAGACCACCTTATGGCATAAAACAGACATGGAAACACCAACTCTGAGAAGAAGATCAATTCCACAAACTCCAAAAATCTCCATACAAATGCTGCAAACAAGCTAAATAATAATTATTTATTATTTATACCCCGCCCACCTGGCTGGGTTTCCCCAGCCACTCTGGGCGGCTTCCAACAGAAATATTAGAATACACTAATGTCTTAAAGATTAAAAGCTTCCCTAAACAGGACTGCCTTCAGATGTCTTCTAAAAATCTGGTAGCTGTTTTTCTCTTTGACATCTGGTGGGAGGGCGTTCCACAGGGCAGGCGCCACCACCGAGAAGGCCCTCTGCCTGATTCCCTGTAACCTGACTTCTCGCAGCGAGGGAACCGCCAGAAGGCCCTCGGTGCTGGACCCCAGTGTCTGGGCAGAACGATAGGGGAGGAGACACTCCTTCAGGTATAAAAACGTTCCTCTCTTGCCAGGCCCGTGGCCTTTAACTAAGGGTGGCCTTTTGAAAGTGGGTGGGATGTTTCTGATGTAGTTCCCACCCCCCACCCAGGCTTTGGCTTATTTTTATTATGATTAAATCTGAATAATGCCCTTCCTCTGTTGATCTTGTTATAAGAATTATGAGGTTATAATATATAACCTCAAAATGAAGCAGGGCAAAGGCTAATAGAGTTCTGTCAAGAGAACAAGCTGGTCATCACAAACACTCTCTTCCAACAACACAAGAGACGACTCTACACATGGATATCACCAAATGGGCAGCATCGAAATCAGATTGATTATATTCTCTGCAGCCAAAGATGGAGAAGCTCTATACAGTCAGCAAAAACAAGACCTGGAGCTGACTGTAACTCAGATCATCAGCTTCTTATAGCAAAATTCCAGCTTAAACTGAAGAAAGTAGGAAAAACCACTGGGCCAGTAAAATACAATCTAAATCAAATCCCTTATGAATACACAGTGGAAGTGAGGAACAGGTTTAAGGATTTAGATTTGGTGGACAGAGTGCCTGAAGAACTATGGATGGAGGCTCGTAACATTATACAGGAGGCAGCAACGAAAACCATCCCAAGGAAAAGGAAATGCAAGAAAGCAAAATGGCTGTCCAACGAGGCCTTACAAATAGCGGAGGAGAGGAGGCAAGCAAAATGCAAGGGAGATAGGGAACGATACAGGAAACTGAATGCAGATTTCCAAAAAACAGCAAGGAGAGACAAGAGGGTCTTCTTAAATGAGCAATGCAAAGAAATAGAGGAAAACAACAGAATGGGGAAAACCAGAGATCTGTTCAAGAAAATTGGAGATATGAAAGGAACATTTCGTACAAAGATTACCATAATCAAGGACAAAAGTGGTAAGGACCTAACAGAAGCAGAAGACATCAAGAAGAGGTGGCAAGAATACACAGAGGAATTATACCAGAAAGATATGGAGGTCTCGTACACCCCAAGTAGTGTGGTTGCTGACCTTGAGCCAGACATCTTGGAGAGTGAAGTCAAATGGGCCTTAGAAAGCATTGCTAATAACAAGGCCAGTGGAAGTGATGATATTCCAGCTGAACTATTTAAAATTTTAAAAGATGATACTGTTAAGGTGCTACACCCAATATGCCAGCAAGTTTGGAAAACTCAGCAATGGCCAGAGGATTGGAGAAGATCAGTCTACATCCCAATTCCAAAGAAGGGCAGTGCCAAAGAATGCTCCAACTACCGCACAATTGCGCTCATTTCACACGCTAGCAAGGTTATGCTTAAAATTCTACAAGGCAGGCTTAGGCAGTATGTGGACCGAGAACTCCCAGAAGTGCAAGCTGGATTTCGAAAGGGCAGAGGAACCAGAGACCAAATAGCAAACATGCGCTGGATTATGGAGAAAGCTAGAGAGTTCCAGAAAAACGTCTACTTCTGCTTCATTGACTATGCAAAAGCCTTTGACTGTGTCGACCACAGCAAACTATGGCAAGTTCTTAAAGAAATGGGAGTGCCTGATCACCTCATCTGTCTCCTGAGAAATCTCTATGTGGGACAAGAAGCTACAGTTAGAACTGGATATGGAACAACTGATTGGTTCAAAATTGGGAGAGGAGTACGACAAGGTTGTATATTGTCTCCCTGCTTATTTAACTTATATGCAGAATTCATCATGCGAAAGGCTGGACTAGATGAAACCCAAGCCGGAATTAAGATTGCCGGAAGAAATATCAACAACCTCAGATATGCAGATGACACAACCTTGATGGCAGAAAGCGAGGAGGAATTAAAGAACCTTTTAATGAGGGTGAAAGAGGAGAGCGCAAAATATGGTCTGAAGCTCAACATCAAAAAAACCAAGATCATGGCCACTGGTCCCATCACCTCCTGGCAAATAGAAGGGGAAGAAATGGAGGCAGTGAGAGATTTTACTTTCTTGGGCTCCTTGATCACTGCAGATGGGGACAGCAGTCACGAAATTAAAAGACGCCTGCTTCTTGGGAGAAAAGCGATGACAAACCTAGACAGCATCTTAAAAAGCAGAGACATCACCTTGCCGACAAAGGTCCGTATAGTTAAAGCTATGGTTTTCCCAGTAGTGATGTATGGAAGTGAGAGCTGGACCATAAAGAAGGCTGATCGCCGAAGAATTGATGCTTTTGAATTATGGTGCTGGAGGAGACTCTTGAGAGTCCCATGGACTGCAAGAAGATCAAACCTATCCATTCTTAAGGAAATCAGCCCTGAGTGCTCCCTGGAAGGACAGATCGTGAAGCTGAGGCTCCAATACTTTGGCCACCTCATGAGAAGAGAGGAATCTTTGGAAAAGACCCTGATGTTGGGAAAGATTGAGGGCACTAGGAGACGGGGACGACAGAGGAAAAGATGGTTGGACAGTGTTCTCGAAGCTACGAACATGAGTTTGACCAAACTGCGGGAGGCAGTGCAAGACAGGAGTGCCTGGTGTGCTATGGTCCATGGGGTCACGAAGAGTCGGACACGACTAAACGACTAAACAACAACATATATATATATATATATATAATTGTTCATAAAACATGTACATGAATGTACAGGCACATGTCTGAAGCAGCACAGGAAGACAGGCCTTTCTGACACCATTTTGACTCTCTCTGACCAGGTGTTCCTCTGCAAGGAAGAAGTGGGGTGGGGGGAAACTTCTCATTGTCTCAGGAATTAAAGTGATAATCCCTGGCATCCTGATACCTGAGTGCCAGACAAAAGGGTGTGATTAACTTGGCTGGGAAACAGGGAAATGTAAATATCTCTCAATTTTGTTGATTAGGTTTTGGGGGCAGGGGGCAGGGTCCAGACTGCTCAGATTACTGCCACCAGACCTCCCCTTTCATGATGTACCTATGATGAATCTAGGGAGGGGGGTCTTGGGCTACACCCCTTCTGTGACATATGGATGATGCTTCTGGGGGGTGGGCTGAAACCAATTTCAAATTTCTTTTTAAGGGCAAGACACCTCTGTTTGGTGTTCCTTCCTTGTTCTCCTGCGTGAGAGGAAGGACCCTGTTGCAACAGTTTTTATTCTTTAATAAACTGTACTTTGCTTTTGACAGCCTTAGTTTGGTCTCTGTCATTCTACGGCCAGCGGCAACATCGTGCCTGCTTGCCTGGATCCTTGGGCTCTCCCTGGGTCAGGATCCATTTCTCTGGGTTCATAGGAACCAGCTTAAAATTTTACTTCAATCTCAGAGTGGTTCACAAGAGAAAAACACAAAACACATACCGGTAATAAAAAGAACGACCCCTTCTCACAAACCAAAAGCCCCCCTCCCTCTCTGTGGGGGAGGGGTGTTTGCAAGTCTCTTTGAGCTGCTTTGGGCAAAATAAAACGACTAGTAATTTGAATCAATTGATTGATTAATGATGATGTAAGCAACGCAGGCATGGCATCCAAAGAGAAACTTGCTACGGTAATCCTGCGGCCCCTGAGCGCCCCTCCAGGCTGGGGAAGGGGCTTGTCGTCCTTTGCAGCGCCCGCAGCCGGCGTGCGAGGTCTCCCCTGGAGTAAGGGGCAGGGGCGGCGCGCGCGGCCGCGGCGTGCAAGCGGCCCCTCCCGGGGGCGTGCCTGGCCCATCCCATCCCGAGGAGCAGCCAGCTCGGCGGCAGCGGCGTCCGGAGCGCGAAAGGAGCTCGCCTGCTGCTGCTTCCCCGACGGGGCGGACGAAGCGGCGGCTGCTCGGGCGCGTCTCCGGCGGAGGGAGGGCGATGCCTCGGCGGCGGAGGAGGTCAGCATGGAGCGACTGGCGGCGGCGCTGGGCCGCATGGCGTGGAGCTCCGGGCCGCCGCTGCCGCTCGACCTCATCGTGGCCAAGTGCCGCCTTCCGGCGCTTGTGCGCCCCGGGCCCGGTGCGTCTCCGCGGGCTGCGCGCGCTTGGCACGGGGGAGGGCTGCTGCCTCTTTGGCACTTCGACGGAGTTTCCCCTGCAGCTCAGGAGCATTGCGGGGACGGATCCAGGAGCCCCGAGGGACCTTCTCCTGCGTAGCCCCTCGGGGCCGCCCCCCACCCCGGTGCTCGGAGGCTCCTGCCTCGCTTTCCCTCACGGCGAGGCTGCTTCGTTACGCGCGGCCCCCGACCCGAAGCGAGGCGCACGTCAGACCTCGGGGCGCCTCCGACGGGCGCGAACCGACCAGCAGCGTAGCAACGCGCTCTCGGCGGCTTATGTATTGATTGTATTGCATTCGTATCTCGTCTTTATCTCCAAGGAGCTGGAGGGGGGATTAAGGGTGGTCCCCCTCCTCATTTAATCCCCGCAGCAACAACCCTTCGAGGTAGGTTAGGCGGAGAGGCAGCGGCCGGGTCCCTAAGGTCACCAACCCAGTGAGTTCTATGACCGAGTGGGGATTTGAACCTGGGTCTCCCCCCAGGTCCTCATCCTACCTGGAAGATCACCATCTTTCCTCTCCCTCGTCTCCCTTCTTGGTTTTGCGCCAGGCGCCAAAGAGTCCCGTCCCCGCGTATATTTTACTTTGGGACAAGGCGACCCGTCAGTTCCTTCTGCCGGGCTGTTGGAGGAAGCGTATTCTCGTCTTGGTGGGGGGCTTCTGTAATCTGCTTTTTTCATAAGCCGCCTGGGTTTGTCTTTTTTTGGGGGGGGGCTGTGCCAATGTGAAACTTCGGCTTTGTAAACTGGTGCGTTTGTCTGTTGGGTGGGGTGAGAGGGGACGTATTAATGGTTTGATCGTGTCTCCTGCTAACTCTCTTTCTCTCCCCATGCCCTAGAGTCACCCGACTCCCTCCCGCTGCCCCACTTTCTCTCCCTGTGATTGCTGGGGAGGGTTTGCCCGCAGATGTCCGCCCTGCATAGGGAAAGGGGGGGGCGCTTTCCGTGGCAGGATGCCCGGCTGGCTTCGGGTTTTGTACACCGTGAGAAGAATGGGGAGTTGAGCCGTCGGTGGTGTCTTGCATACTAATGCGGTGGGGGGGGGGAACCGGCTTGTCTCTTTTCTGCCCCCCCCCCTTGCTACTGAATGAATTTCAGAAGCGGGGAAAGGATGGGAAAACAACAGCAGACGATACAACCTCTCCCCCCCCCACACGCCTTTCTCTTTCCCAAGCTGTCTGATTGCTGAAAAAGGAGGCAGCAGGATGAGGCCCTGGGCACTGTCCCCCCTCCGCCCCCAAGATCAAGGGAGACAGACAGATGTCACTTTCTGTGCCTGTTTGCTTGGGGGGGGGGAGAGAGGTGAGGGACTCCTCTCTTCTCTGTGCCAGCCTGGTCAGCTGCTTTTGTGGTCCTCTTGCAACCACAGAATTCCCAACCTCTTGTTTCTTCCCGGGCAAGCTGGCATGGTGGGTTTCTGCTGAGTTTATCAATTCCGTTGGCACACAGTTAAACTCTGGAACTCCCTCCCGCAGGAGGCAGTGATCACCACCAACCTAGATGGCTTTGAAAAAGGATCAGTTATTCACAGACAGCTTCTGATGCTTGAGACCTCGGCCAGAAGGGAGCTTCCCAGCAGGTATCCAAGGACCATAGAATTGGAGAGTTGGAGGGGACCCTCGAGGGTCATCCAGTCCAACCCCCTGCAATGCAGGAATCTCCGCTAAAGCACCCCTGAAAGATGGCCTTCCAACCTCTGCTTGACAACCTCCAAGCAAGGAGAGTCCACAACCTCCAGAGGGAGACCACTCCGCGGTCAAACCGCTCTCACTGTCGGAAAGTTATTCCTGATGTTCACTCGGAATTTCCTTGTCCTTTGAATCCACTGGATTGGGCCCTCCCAATGAGGAACGGCTTAGGGAGCTGGGTATGTTTAGCCTGGAGAAGAGAAGGTTAAGGGGTGATATGATAGCCATGTTCAAATATATAAAAGGATGTCATATAGAGGAGGGAGAAAGGTTGTTTTCTGCTGCTCCAGAGAAGCGGACACGGAGCAATGGATACAAACTACAAGAAAGAAGATTCCACCTAAACATTAGGAAGAACTTCCTGACAGTAAGAGCTGTTTGACAGTGGAATTTGCTGCCAAGGAGTGTGGTGGAGTCTCCTTCTTTGGAGGTCTTTAAGCAGAGGCTTGACAGGCATATGTCAAGAATGCTTTGATGGTGTTTCCTGCTTGGCAGGGTGTTGGACTGAATGGCCCTTGTGGTCTCTTCCAACTCTATGATTCTATGATTCTCCCCTCTGGAGCAGCAGAAAACAGGCTTGCTCCATCTTCCTTGTAACAGCTCCTCAGATATTTGATGCCCACGGCTGGAGCTTGTTCCCTTCCCAGCACAGGTGGTTTCCCCTTCCCTTGGGGAAAAGGTTTTAGGTGAGGAAGGCCAATGCTGGCAGGAGGAGGGTGGACTAGATGACCGCAGGCTTCCTCTCCACCTGTAGGATTGATAAGTGTCTCTTTCATGATATATGTGCAAAAGCTGTGGCGAAATGCACCCAATGGGTCCTGTGGTTAATATTTTGGGTTCAAAGGTTTGATGCTTAAGACTACTGGCAGAGGGGCCTTTCTAACATGCCCCCTGTTTTGTTTTTTGTTTTTAAATATATTTTAAAGACTTCCCAGGTTGGCAGGAGAGGAATTTCATTCCAGCTCCTTTCTTCCACCCAGCTGCCGGATTTCCAGTTTCCTTGTCACCGACTTGCTCCTATTTTTATATAAAGTTTTATTAACACTTTTCACAATACAATAAAATACAAGCTAATCTACACAGAGAATAATAAAAAGATTTTTGTTCTGTCCTCTTTCAAAGCCATTCGGCTTTGTAGCCACCACTGCCCCTTCCACACTGACCAAGTAAAAATACTTCTTCACATAGCACAGGGTTAACTGATGGAACTCATCACCCCATGATGTAGGGATGATCACTGACTTAGTCAACACCAGGCTTCTCGTCCTTAATTGGTTTCCCTTTCAAACCAATGACTGCTGAATTGAACCTCCAGGTTCCAAGACAGTCTACCCTTGAATGTGGATGTTGCCTATCTTGATTTCAGCAAGGCCTTTGACAATGTGCCCCATGATATTCTTGTAAAGAAGCTGGTAAAATGCGGGCTAGACAATGCTACCATTCAGTGGATTTGTAACTGGCTGACTGACCGAACCCAAAGGGTGCTCATCAATGGCTCCTCCTCATCCTGGAGAGATGTGACTAGTGGGGTGCCACAGGGTTCTGTCCTGGGCCCAGTCTTATTCAAGATCTTTATCAATGACTTGGATGATGGGCTTGAGGGCATCCTGAGCAAGTTTGCAGATGACACCAAATTGGGAGGGGTGGCTAATACCCCAGAGGACAGGATCACACTTCAAAATGACCTTAACAGATTAGGCAACTGGGCCAAAGCAAACAAGATGAATTTTAACAAGGAGAAATGTTTTTTTTTTTTTTAAATACATTTTATTCCAATTTTCCAAATTCAACAAATTAACAAAACCAATCTTTTATACAAAATCTTATATTCACATCTTTTACCTTGCTCCGCCGAGCTATGACTTCCCCCCCTCCCTTCATGCGGGTTTCTTGTTAATTCCTTTTTTTTGCAGTTCCTTTTTTAACATATTGGTCAATTCGTAAGGTTTATTTTAGTCCTGCGAGAGTTTTTAATGATCTACAGTTTTTCTCCATATAGTCCACATATTTACTCCAGTCCTTTTGAAACCTTGTCTCCCCCTGGTCACGAATCTTGCATGTCAATCTAGCATGTTCAGCATAGTCCATCATTTTTATCTGCCACTCCACAATTGTAGGTAATTCCTGTAATTTCCATTTTTGGGCTAACAAAGTCCTAGCTGCGGTTGTTGCATACATAAACAGTGTTTGATCTTCTTTTCTAATCTCTCCTCCTATTATTCCTAACAAAAATGCTTCTGGTTTTTTTGGAAAGGTATATCTAAACATCTTTTTCAATTCATTATATAAACTTTCCCAAAATCTTTTAACTTTTTCGCATGTCCACCACATATGATAAAATTCACCATCTTTCTCTTTACATTTCCAGCAACTTTTATCACCCATTCTATACATTTTAGCTAACTTAACTGGAGTTAAATACCATCTGTACATCATCTTATATACATTTTCTTTCAAGGCAGTACATGCTGTAAATCTTAAAGTTTGATTCCATAATTTCAACCACGCATCATATTCAATATTATGCCCCAAATCTTTTGCCCATTTAATCATCACTTCTTTTGTCAACTCATCTTTTGTATACCACTCCAACAACAGATCATACATCTTTGCCAAAAGCTTTGTTTTGCCTTCTAGCACTTCTATTTGAAATTTGGATCTTTTATCCTCAAAACCTATTTTTCTATCTTCTTTAAGCACATCATTTATTTGATGGTATTCTATCCATCCTAACAAGGAGAAATGTAAAGTACTACACCTCGGCAAAAATAAATAAAAAATGAAAGGCACAAATACAGGATGGGAGACACCTGGCTTGAGAGCAGTACATGTGAAAAGGATCTAGGAGTCTTGGTAGACCACAAACTTGACATGAGTCAACAGTGTGATGCTGCAGCTAAAAAGCCAATGCAATTCTGGGCTGCATCAATAGGAGTATAGCATCTAATTCTAGATCAAGGGAAGTAATAGTACCACTGTATTCTGCTCTGGTCAGACCTCACCTGGAGTACTGTGTCCAGTTCTGGGCACCACAGTTCAAGAAGGATACTGACAAGCTGGAACGTGTCCAGAAGAGGGCAACCAAAATGGTCAAAGGCCTGGAAACGATGCCTTATGAGGAACGGCTTAGGGAGCTGGGTATGTTTAGCCTGGAGAAGAGAAGGTTAAGGGGTGGTATGATAGCCATGTTCAAATATATAAAAGGATGTCATATAGAGGAGGGTGAAAGGTTGTTTTCTGCTGCTCCAGAGAAGCGGACACGGAGCAATGGATTCAAACTTCAAGAAAGAAGATTCCACCTAAACATTAGGAAGAACTTCCTGACAGTAAGAGCTGTTCGGCAGTGGAATTTGCTGCCAAGGAGTGTGGTGGAGTCTCCTTCTTTGGAGGTCTTTAAGCAGAGGCTTGACAGCCATCTGTCAGGAATGATTTGATGGTGTTTCCTGCTATGCAGGGGGTTGGACTGGATGGCCCTTGTGGTCTCTTCCAACTCTAGGATTCTATGATTCTATGATTCTATGAATGCCTTCATTCCCTGCTGGGGGAGGGACTTCCTGCTCGCATCTTGCTAGCCACTCTTGGATGGAAGCGTCCTGACTAGATGGGCCCTTCCCAGGCGCTCACCAGGAAGGGGCCCCCAATGGTCCTCTAGTCCAACCCCCCGCAGTGCAGGAATCTCAGCTAAAGGTTAGCATGGCGGGATACTGGCCCAGATTTGAATTGGGAAAGAGGTGTTGAGTGTGCAGGTCTCCTTGGTTGTTGGTGCCTCCAGGAATCTGCTTTCTTTGGTTTTGCTCAGCGAAGGGTTTTGCACTGTTGTTCTGTCTGGCTGAATGTGGGGTGCGTTGGCTTTTTAAACTTTCAAAATAAGCAGTGTGCGTTTCTCTCTCTCCCCCCCCCCCCTTTGCACAGCCTCGTTCCACCCCTCTGCAGCCCTACAAAGGGATCCTCTCCTCAGTGTGACGGCTGCCAAGGCTTTTGAGCGGAGCGGATTTCCCTGGTTACCGTGGCTGGCATGCGGGGAGGGGGGGTCCATTTGGGGAAGCGCAGAGGCCACAGCTGGCCTCCCAGCACCCCTTGGCTCAGCCCCCACCCACCCCCGGAGACCAGCCGTCTTACTTCTCCCGCAGAGAAAGCCCTGGGATCATAGAATTGTTGGGTTGGAAGGGAGCCAAAGGGGTCATCCAGCCCAACCCGTAGGGGCTTAAGGGAGGTGGGGCGGAGATCCTTCCTGGGTGGGCCATTCTGTGGCTAAGGGAGCCAGCATCAGAAAGGCACAAGGACACACACACCCCGCCAGCTGAAAGTGCCCATATGGTCACTGGGGGTGGTCTTCAGCAAACCATTCTCTGTCTCTCTCAAACCTTGTCTCCCCACTGCGATCCAGAGGTGACATTATTGGCCTGCCTTCAAGGGATGTTGTAAATGAAGTGTCTTGAACGTTCTAAAATCGTTTGTCGACTGGCGGTGGTGATGCCCAACTGAACGAAGGGCACGGGGCGCCCCTTGCAGTCCTTGAACTGGCCCATGAAATGGAAAACTAAAAGCAGGCATGCTTTAGCTGTGATTTCTGCTGCAGGGGGTTGGACTAGATGACCCTTGGGGGTCCCTTCCAACTCGGCAATTCTGTGGTTCTCAGCTGGACTTGAAGCTGGCCGTGGCTTTGCAGAGAGGCACAGGTTGTCTCCGAGGGTGGTGCCTCTGTTTCCTCAGGTGGGAGGGGCGTACCTCTGAAATGTTTGCCCACTCCTGCCTCCCCTCTCTCTCTGGGAGGCCTCCGTCCCGGATACGGTGTCAATAAGGCGGCTGTTGCAGGCGGGCCTTTGGGCTGGAGCTCTGGCCATTGAGCACGGACAAAGAGCAAAATGTTTCCAGGGCAACCTGCCTCTCTCTTGGCAGCCAGAGCCAGAGGCCTGCTCCCTTGGGCTTGGCTGGGGGGAGGAGGGGGAGGATGAGGGAAGAGCAATCCGGAGGGCTGGAGGGGAGGCCAGAGAGGCTGCTGGCTTGGCTACCTGTCCTGCCCTCCAAATTCTCCCTGTGCTTTCCTGGGAGGCTGGCCTCGGACATGGAGACAGATGGGTTTGCATGCATGTGGGCTTTGGCATTTGGCGTTTTAATAGCGGGCAGTCCCTTGCAAATGCCCCCTTCAGCCAGCCATGCAGCTGTCCTGCAACCAGGCAGCCCCCCCCCCCAGACTTCGGGCATGGAATAGATCTTCTGTGTGGCACCAATCTGCTTCCCTTAATGGTTTGGGGAGCAGCAGGGCTTGCAAAACTGGCTCGGTGGGGAAGCGCTAGTCTTTTTATCGGCTGGCTCTTTGTGGTATGAAAGTCCTTGTGTATTTTGTTGGATTCAGGGCAGAGGAAAGAATAGACTTTCTTCACGCAGTGCAGAGTTGAACTGTGGAACTCACTGCCACAGGAGGCAGCGATGGTCACCAACTGGGGTGGCTTTAAAAGAGGACCAGTCAAATTCATGGAGGAGGAGAAGAGGGCTCTTGGTGGCTTCTAGCCAGGATGGCTGTGATCTGCCTCCACAGATGGAGAAAGCAGTGCTTCTGAATGCCAGGAGGAGAGAGTTGTTCTTGTGCTCGGATCCTGCTCGTGGGTTTCTCATAAAGGGCATCTGGTTGGCCACTGTGAGAACAGGAAGCCAGACTAGATAGACCATTGCCTTGATCCTGCAGGCCCTTCTTGCATCCTCAATGTGCTACTAGTAATGCCTTTGGGGAGATGGGCTTGTAAAACTTGGTTGGAAAGGAACGTTATACTATAAAGGTGCTTTGCGACTGGTGAACTGAGCTGTGGTTCTCGAAACCGTGTGTCGTCATAAATGGCCTTTAAGGTGCTTTTCTGATCTTGCGCAGAGGGATTCTGTTGCATAGTGCTCGGTGTCCCAGAACAGGACCTGGGTTTGAATCCCCATCCAGCCATGAAGCTCCCCTGGGTGACGTTGGGCCAGTCACTGCCTCTCTGCCCAGCCTACCTCACAGGGCTGTTGTGATAAAATGAGAAGGAGACTGCATAAGCTGCCTTCAGCTCCTTGGAAGAAAGGTGGGATATTAATGTCGTAATTTGATTTATTATATTAATTAATCACCGTTGTCGTAATACTGCACGGCGACTGGGGAGGGAAGTTGCTGCCTTCTTGAGAGGGTGGCTGTCCCTGTTTGTGGGGTGCAGGGTTCGTGGAAGTCCCCCTTTATTTTCACAGAGCCATAGAGTTGGAAGGGACCCCGAGGGTCACCAAGTCGAACCGCCTGCAATGTGGGAATCTCTGCTTTTGTGTAAACCAGACCTGCCACCACTCAGGCAGCGAAAGCTGCTTCCAGAATCCCGAAAGGATTCTATTGTGGTTCCTGCATTGCAGGGGGTCAGACTAGATGGCCCTTGGTGGTCCCTTGCAACTCTGCAGGGAGACCCTTGGGGAGGGGACACATTGCTGGGACCCTGTGCTGATGTCTCTCTCTGTTCCTGCCACAGGAGAGTACGTGGAAGGGGTTAGTGACCAGGACGTGCTCCTTATCCACTCCTGCCGCCAGTGGACCACAGTGACAGCCCATAGCCTGGAGGAGGGACACTACGTCATTGGCCCCAAGATTGACATCCCTCTCCAGTATCCAGGTAACGGGGCAGGGGAGGGGGCACAGCTGGGGAAGGGGCCAGGAAGCCCCAGGGGCCCAGAACGTGGTGCAGGTCTCGTAAATAATAATAATAATAATAAATTTTATTTATACCCTGCCCATTGGCTGGGTGTCCCCAGCCATTCCTCCACAGATCCACCAGTCACAGGACGGTGATGCAGCAATAAAACTGCCAGCACATTTGCAAAGCTAAGCAGGGTCTGTTATGGTTTCAACTTGGATGGGAGACCGTGTGTTGAGATTTCCTGCATTGCAGGGGGTTGGACTAGATGACCCCCTGGGGTACCTTCCAACTTTGTCAGCCCGAATAGCTCAATTGGTTAGACCATGGTGCTGATAACATCAAGGTTGCCACAGATCATTGAGTGTCCCAGTTATATATATATTAGTTTGGTCCGGCTACATCTCCTCCACAATCCATCATTTGAGTTACCTTTTAGTCAGCAGCCTCAGGAATCGCGACGATAAGCCATTAAGCCTCCGCCAGCTGGGCTGATGGGATATCATAAAATGTTAGAATTGCTGAGTTGGAAGGGATCCCGGGGGTCATCTAGTCCAACCCCCTGCAATGCAGGAATCTCAGCTAAAGCATCCATGACTGATGGACTGCTTAAGAACCTCCAAGGAAGGAGAGTCCACAACCTCCAGAGGGAGTCCATTCCACTGCCAAACAGCTCTTTCCATCAGAAAGTTCTTCATGATGTTTATTCTGAATCTCCCTTCTTGAAACTTGAAGCCATGGGTTCGAGTCTTGCCCCCCAGAGCAGGAGAAAAGAAGCTTGCTCCCTCTGCCCTGCGACAGCCCTTGAGATATTTGAAGAAGGCTCTCCTATCTCATCTCGGTCTCCTCTTTTCCAGGCTAAACATCCCCAGCTCCTTCAACTGCTCCTCATCAGGCTTAGTTTCCAGACCCTTGACCATCTTGGTCGCCCTCCAGCTTGCCCACATCCTTCCTAAATCGTGGTGTCCAGAACTGGACACAGTATTCCAGAATAGAGCGGGACTTTGATTTCTCCTGATCTGGACACTAGATCTCTGTTGATGCAGCCTAGAATTGTATTAGCAATTGAGTTGTGGCTCAAAACATCTGTGAATCCTGCCTTGCAGGGGGTTGGTCTAGAGCAGGCATCCCCAAACTTTGGCCCTCCAGATGTTTTGGACTACAATTCCCATCATCCCTGACCACTGGTCCTGTCAGCTAGGGATCATGGGAGTTGTAGGCCAAAACATCTGGAGGGCCGCAGTTTGGGGATGCCTGGTCTAGAGTCTAGACAACCCTTTTGGTCCATTCCAACTTTGCAATTCTATCTGGAGGGCACCCAGTTGTGTACGGGTGGCCCAAAATTGGGCCACAAAATATCCCAGGTCCTCCCCCACCTCTGTGTTTTGTTGGAAGCCCCCCAGAGTGGCTGGGGTAACCCAGTCAGATGGGCCGGGTATAAGATAATAATAATAATAATAATAATAATAATAATAATAATAATAATAATAATAATAATAGGCACTGGCAGCATCACACGCATGGGGGCCTCTGGGTAGGTTGGCATTCAATGCTTGCTCCCTCTCCTCCTTGGTCCTGCAGGTGTAAAAATAATACCCAGAATAATGCAGAATTAAGGACATGCCTGGCCTAGTCCTGGGCTTGCAAGAGGTTGGAAAGAGGTGCCTGGTGTGGAAGGTCAGCGGGGTGGGGGGTGGAAGTGTTGGCGCCGGTCTGGAAGGCCCTGAACTGAGGAGGAGGAGGAGGAGGAGGAGGAGGAGGAGGAGGAGGAGGAGGAGGAGAGTGACCCAAGTGGGAGTTGGGAATTAACAGGGCTGAGATCATCCCCGGCCCTTAATGAGCCGGCTAAGTGCTTCCCATCTCTGGTAATGATGTGCAAGGATGAATAAATCATGGGAGCCCCAGCTAATCGCTGCTCCTTGGGGAGGGCAATGGGACAGGAGAGGAGGGGAGCCAAGCAGGGAAGCGTGTTAACCTGCTGGGCTGGCCCATTCATAAAATCGGAGCAGATGGTGCCAGGCAAGGGAGGGAAGAGAAGAGGCTTCTGGCTGCCCCCCCTGTCTGAAACACACAGAGAGAGAGACACACGGCCAGTTTGGGCTCGGAGGTGTGCAAATGGCTGTCCCTCACTAGAACCTGTAGACATCCCATGAAGCTGAATGTTGGGAAGATTCAGGGCAGATCAAAGAAAGTCCTTCTTCATGCAGTGCGGACTGTGGAACTCACTGCCACAAGAGGCGGTGATGGCCCCAACTTGGATGGCTTTAAAAGAGGATGAGAGGGCAATGGGTAGCTCCTAGCCAGGATGGCTCAGCCACCCTCCTGGATGCTCCTTGCTGGATCCTGTGCTCGGATCCTGATCGGTGCTCTAGCTTAGGGCCCCACTCTCTTGGGGGCCCCACAAAAATATAAAGGGGAAAAAACCTGGATGTACATTTTCAAAATATAAGATAAAAAACAAATAAAATAAAACCTATATACAGTTAGAGCTTAATAATTATTTCACTATTAATATACTTCTTAATTGTATTTCAGTTCAACAATTACTTAGATAAAATACATATTTTATTATGTGCAAATGGCTTTAAATACCTACGAGGTCCATAAATGACCACATAGCATATATTCAAGAAAAAACAGTGACCATTTATTGTTGACAAAGGACAGCTGGACATAGAAAGGGCCCCGATACCTTAGGGCCTCATCAAACCTAAATCCGGCCCTAATCCTGATTGCTGGCTTCCCACAGGGATCAGGTTGGCCCCTGTGAGAACAGGATGCTGGGCCAGATGGGCCATGGCCTGATCCAGCAGGCTCTTATTTGTTCTTGCATTCATGTGGGATGACAATACCAGGCAAGATTTGTGGGACTGGAGTCGTGCACCCCACAGTAATCTTGAGCGCCCCCCCCCCAAGCAAGCACCCACCTCTCCGAGGGAGGGGCTCCTGCAGACCAACGCTTTACTCTGGCAGAGCTGGGAGGTGTGTCTCCCCCCAGCCATGGGCCAATATGACCCAACCTGTGGCTAAATGCCTGAGGAACACCAGCTCTGCCTTGCTCTGACTCCTTGGGAGTCTGGCTGGGACAAAGCGGGGCAAATGGGGACGGACTGGGTGGCAAGTCTCTCCCCCCCCCCCAATCCCGCCTTTGCCCCTCTTCCAGCTGGTGCCACGACGCCCCCGCCTGCCTTGTCATTGCTCCAGCCTGTTCCCACATCTCTGCTTCCTTGGGGAGAAGACGGACACAGCTGTCTCCAGAATAGTGGGGGGGGGCCCTTCTCCGCTTCATTGCTGCCTCCCCCCCCCATCCTCATAGCAGCTTTCCCCATCTGCGCATCCTGTCTTCGACCGCCCTCCTTGTTTGCTGGAGTCGGGGGGGGGTGTGTTTTGCAGGAGGGGGTGGGCTCTGGAGACCGACATGTTTGCCTTTGCCTGGCCTAAGGCACAATCTTTTTTGGGGGGGGCAGTGAAAGTAAAGAAGGCTTTTGGCCCTGGGAAGTGGGTGCGAGATGCCTGGAATCGGGGAGTAGAGGCAACCTAGGACCTGAAGCCGGGGAGGGGAGGAGAGGGGGCTTCTCAACAAACATAGCCAGCCCCCCCCCCCCGGTTTCCCTGCACGGCTGAGTAAACCGTAGCCAGTTCCCACATCCTTGAAGCGAAGAGCTTTGTTCCTAGGGAGTCCCGGTTTTAGGAATCCAGAGGAGGCAAGAATCTCATTGGGGTGTCTGTGTGTGTGTCACAATTCCCTCCTGATACAGCGTCCTGTTCTCGCCTCTTCTGGGAAACCCACAAGCAGGATCTGAGCACGAGAGCAACCCTCCCCTGGCTTCCAGCATCTCATATTCAAAAGCATTGCTGCCTCTAATTGCGAAGACAGAGGAAAGCCAGTGCAAGGATTTACGTATAAGCTAAACAAGCTATAGATTAGGGCCCCACTCTCTTGGGGGCCCCAAAATAATTTAACCAAAAACAACAACACTGGATGTACATTTCCCAAATATACGATAAAAAAACAAATAAAATAAAACCTACATAGAGCAGCAGTGTTTTGTGTTGTGCAGGCTCCTATAATGTAAGTCATGGGCCCCGCCTGCTAGCCTGCTCCCTCAAATATCCCTGGTTTGCTCCTTTCTAAATAATAATAATAATAATAATAATAATAATAATAATAATAATAATTTATTATTTATACCCTGCCCATCTGGCTGGGTTTCCCCAGCCACTCTGGGCGGCTTACAACAGAAAAATGAAATAAAACAATTAAACATTAAAAGCCTCCCTAAACAGGGCTACCTTCAGATGCCTTCTAAAAATCTGGTAGCTGTTTTTCTCTTTGACATCTGATGGGAGGCCCTCTGCCTGGTTCCCTGCAACTTGGCTTCTCGCAGCGAGGGAACCGTCAGAAGGCCCTCGGTACTGGACCTCAGTGTCCAGGCAGAACGATGGGGGTGGAGACGCTCCTTCAGGTATACCGGACCGAGGCCATTTAGGGCTTTAAAGGTCAACACCAACACTTTGAACTGTGCTCGGAAACGTACTGGGAGCCAATGTAGATCTTTCAAGACTGGTGTTATGTGGTCTCGGCGGCCGCTCCCAGTCACCAGTCTAGCTGACGCATTCTGGATTAGTTGTAGTTTCCGGGTTACCTTCAAAGGTAGCCCCACGTAGAGCGCATTACAGTAGTCCAAACGGGAGATAACCAGAGCATGCACCACTCTGGAGAGACAGTCAGTGGGCAGGTAGGGTCTCAGCCTGCGTACCAGATGGAGCTGATAAACAGCTGCCCTGGACACAGAATTGACCTGCGCCTCCATGGACAGCTGTGAGTCCAAAATGACTCCCAGGCTGCGCACCTGGTCCTACAGGGGCACAGTTACCCCCATTCAGGACCAGGGAATCCTCCACACCTGCCCGGCTCCTGTCCCCCACGAACAGTACTTCTGTCTTGTCAGGATTCAACCTCAATCTCTTATCCGCCATCCATATATATAGGGTGCCCACATTCTGCATGGCAACATGGGCTAATGGCTTGAGATACCTATGAGGTCCATAAATTACCCTATAGCATATATTCAACAGACCATTTGTTGTTGACAAAGGACAGCTGGACATATAAAAGGGCCCCGTTACCTTCAGTAGCTTAGGGCCTCATCCAACCTCAATCCGGCCCTATTGTGGCTGGAAGCCATTGAGATCCCTCTCCTCCTCCTCCACAAATTTGTCTAATCCTCTTTAAATGCCATCCAAGTTGGTGGCCATCACTGCCTCCTGTGGCAGGGAGTCCCACAGTTTAACAATGTGCTGAGTGAAGTGGGACTTCCTTTGATTTGCCCTGAATCTACCAGCTGCATTGGATGCAGGCGCGGTGCTAGGGCTTTTTGCGCCCTAAGCAAAACACTTTCTGGCGCCCCCCGGGTGCATGCGTCATGACGCACACACGCCCCAGCACGCCTGCGGAGCTTTGCGTGGGGAGTGGGAGGCTGAGGCCGCCTCAACTGAACAGCTCACGCTCCCGGCGTGAAGTTCCGGAGGTGCGCGGGGATCGCTGGGAGCGCGAGCCTGGGGGCGGGGCTGCCTCCCCCAGCTCTCTGCTCCGCTGCAGCCTGCAAGACCCTGCTGATCATGCTGGCTGGCGGGCCCCGCTCGCCCTTCTGCCGCTGCCGCTTCTCTGCCGCTCCCCGCGCACATCCGGAACTTCTCGCCGGGAGCGTGAGCCTGGGGCCACCTCACCCGCCTTTTAGCTGTTCAGAGGAGGCGGCCCCAGGCCCGCGCTCCCCGCGCCCCTCCGTACAGCGGCCTGAGGCAGCACCGGCGGGCGGCGGTGGGCGGCCTGGTCAGCGCCCCCTCCATTTTGGCGCCCTAGGCCGTGACCTAGTTCGCCTTAATGGAAGCGCCGGGGCTGATTGGATGTCTGAGAGTTAAAGAATTTCCAAGCATGATGATTTCAAGGCCCACGAGACACACACACACACCCCGGGTAGTATGTCGGGGCTGCCCAGCGCTCCAGTTCTCGGAGGCCATTGGGGGGGACGGGACACAGCCCTGTGTCAGCAAGCTTAGCTGGCGGCTCCGGTTGATTGGAAAGCAATTGACCCATTGATCGGGACGTCTCTTGCTCGCTTCCTCTCTGTTCTGGGATGTCCGTGTCTCTCTCTCTCTCTCTGTCTTCAGGAATCCTTCTGGAGGCCGGGGGGGGGGGGGACAGAAGGAAGCCCTTCCGATAAACGTAGCTGTGTCCGCCTCTGCTGCCGCTGGGGGAGGAGGGGGGGGGCTGATTTAATTCATTATATTGACTCCCTGCAAAATAGGTGCAATGTGCTGGCCACGTTCCATGGGGATACCTCACAGAAGAGCATTGTCTTCAGCGCAAAGAGGGCTACAGAGCATGTGCAGAGGGACTCAGCCCCACTTTCAATGCACGTGAAATGACCGCCATCACTAGCCATCCTGTAGCCTTCTAAAATGTGGCTCTTTTCGGGGGGGGAGTGTTATTGGGTTGTTGTTTTTATTCTGATTATACGTTTTGATCTTTTGTGTGAACCGCCCCGAGACCTCCGGGTATAGAACGGTGTATAAATTCAATAAATATTAATATTAATAATAATAATCAGGGTTAGTAGCCAATGGTAGCCTTTCCCCGCCCTCAATTTGTCTAACCTACAAATTGCTGCTAACTATCAGGTGGCGCTGTGGTTAAACCACTGAGCCTAGGGCTTGCTGATCAGAAGGTCGGCGGTTCGAATCCCTGTGACGGGGTGAGCTCCCGTTGCTTGGTCCCAGCTCCTGCCAACCTAGCAGTTCGAAAGTACATCAAAATGCAAGTAGATAAATAGGTACCGCTACAGCAGGAAGGTAAACGGTGTTTCCATGTGCTGCTCTGGTTTGCCAGAAGCGGCTTTGTCATGCTGGCCACATGACCTGGAAGCTATACGCCGGCTCCCTCGGCCAATAATGCGAGATGAGCGCGCAACCCCAGAGTCGGTCACAACTGGACCTAATGGTCAGGGGTCCCTTTACCCTTTTTATCAGTACAGAACCAGATTAGTTGCGTGATACCCTTGCCCCACATGCGCCCACTTGGCCACATCCATCGGCAGCTCTGGCAGCGTTGCAGGGGCCCCACCTAAGACCCTCCCCACCCTTGCAGCACCTGCCCTTTGGAACTCCCTGCCTATTGATATAAGCCCTTCGCTGTACTTCTTTCAGTGCCTGCAAAAAAACATTTTTGTTTAGAACAGCCTGCTCAGACATGTAGAATGTGGATGCATGCTGTTATCCGTTTTTAGTTTATAGCTGGTTTTATTCTTTGAATGTTTCAATGAATTATTTTTTTACTGGTACCTTGGTTTTCAAACGTCTCCGTTGATGAACATTTCGGTTTTCGAACGCCGTAAACCGGGAAGTAAATGCTTCAGTTTTCAAACGCGTTTGGGAAGTTGAACGTGCCTCGCAGCTTCCCTATTGAGTTTTCCATTCTGAGACTTCCGCATTGAGTTTTTGGTTTTCAAACGTTTCGGAACTCGAACGGTCTTCCGGAACGGATTACGTTCAGAAACCGAGGTACCACTGTAATGTTATTGTTTCGTTCTCTTTGTGTTTATTTTTAAAAAAAAAACATTCAAGTTTGTGTATAAAAATGTATGAAAGAAATAAACAAGAAATAGATGGACCACAATGGCTGTTGGCTGTCCGCCCGGGTCAGAAGCATTAGGCCTCTGGAGAGCACTTGCCGGGGGCTAACACACTCCTGGCATTTTTTTGGGGGGTGGAACCAGCGCCGTCTTAAGCGCCCCTGTCGCCATGGTGCGCCGGATCTCTCCGGCGCCCTTCCGCCCCGTTTCCCAACGTGGTGAGCGGGTGGGCGCGGCGCTGCTGTGCGGCGGGCGGACGGGCAGACACAGCGTGATCTCTCCGGCGCCCTCCCGCCCCGTTTCCCAGCGCGGTGGGCGCCACACACAGCTGCGCAGCGGACCGACGGACCGGCTGGCCAGCGGGCGGGCGCAGCTCGCGGCGCCCTCCTGGCGGGCCGGCGCCATGGTGCCCTGCGCCACCGGGGGTCTACGATGAGCCGGCCCTGGGTGGAACCACTGTAGGAATCAGGAATGCTGAATAGAGCAATCTTTGGTCTGACCCAGCCGGGCTCCCCCTACATTTCCCCCCCAGAAGAATTGCAAGGAGTGCAAATGCAAGGAGGAGTTTTCCCTCAATGGTTATCAGCCATAAAAGTTTGAAGAGACAGCTGCATATTCCTGCATTGCAGGGGGTTGGAACCAGGGCCGTCTTAACCGTTGGCGCTAAGGGTGCACGGCACATCCTGTTGTGTTCCTTTGCTGGCTTTTCCGCTGTCGGTGCACAAATGACTTATGCTGAAGACAGCCCTGGTTGGAACTTCTACAATTCTATGAAGCTGAGCTTCCAAGTTCAAGGGCAGGATACTTCTCATCAACAAGGGGACCAAGTGCCCGTTATGTCAGGCTGTGGAGTCTCCTCCCTTGGGCACTGTCCACCGTTGGAGGCAGCGATCTGGGCTAGGCAAATCTGGGTTTGGCCGGGCCCAGCAAAGCATTGTTTCCTTTGGTGTTCCTCTTCTCTTCTCCTTTCCGTCTGCCAGCCTCATTCCTCGCCCTCGCCTGCTGCGGAGGAGGAGGAGATGCAGACCCCCTGAGCTGACCCCTGGAGCAGCAGGTCTCCCTTAACCGAGCTGGCGTGTGTTTCGCACCCTGCAGGGAAATTCAAGCTGCTCGACCAGGACAGGGATGTCCGGGAGCCTGTGCAGTACTTCAACAGCGTGGAAGAGGTGGCCAGTATATTCCCGGACAGGGTCTTCGTCATGGAGGCCATCACCTTCAGCGTCAAGGTCAGTGGCGCTTTCAGGGGACCGGGGGGGGGGGGAGATCTCGGTCCAGGGTGCAAGTGCAAAAGGGATGGAGGGGAAGCCCCTTCCGCTTTGAGAGGCAGTCCCTAAGTCAGGTCTCTCCATCTCTACTTGAAATCCCACCTCTTCGCCGCAGCAAAGAGCTGAGGCGTGTTGGGGATCCTTCCTGCCCCATAATAAGGTGGGGAAAGCGCCGCAAAACCTGAGCTGCTGGATTACAGAATTGTAAAATTGGAAGGGACCCCTGAGGGTCATCTAGTCCAGCCCCTTGCAATGCAGCAATTGCAGCTGCAGGATCCCTGACAGATGTCCACCCAACCTCTGCTTAAAAACCTCCAAGGCGGAGAGTTCACAACCTCTTGGGGGAGACCTTCAGGGCCAGATTTAGGCTGGATGAGGCCCTCAGCTCCTGAAGGGAATGGGGCCCTTTCTATGTCCAGCTGTCCTTTGTCAACAACAAATGGTCACTGTTTTTTTTGTGTTGAATATATGCTATGTGGTAATTTATGGACCTCATAGGTATCTAAAGCCATTTCACATAATAAAATATGTATTTTATCAAAGTAATGTTGAACTGAAATACATTTAAGAAGTATATTAATAGTGAAATAATTATTACGCTCTAACTGTATGTACGGTAGGTTTTATTTTATTTGTTTTTTATCTTATATTTTGGAAATGTACATCCAGGTTTTTTTTCTTCAAATTTTTTTTTGGGGGGCCCCAAGAGAGTGGGGCCCTAAGCTAGAGCTTGTTTAGCTTATACGTAAATCCGGCACTGGCAGACCTTCCCACTGTCTAACAGCTCTTACTGTCAGAAAGTTCTTCCTGATGTTTAGTCAGAATCTCCTTTCTTGGAACTTGAAGCCATTGGATTGGGTCCCACCTTCTGGAGCAGCAGAAAAACAAGCTTGCTCCATCTTCCTTGGTTCAGCCCTTGAGATGGCTCTCCTATCTCAGTCTCCTCTCTTCCAGACTAAACATACCCAGCTCCTTCAACCATTCCTCATAAGGCTTGGTTTCCAGAGCCTTGATGATCTTCTAGCAGTCCATGGGACTCTCAAGAGTCTCCTCCAGCACCATAATTCAAAAGCATCAATTCTTCGGCGACCAGCCTTCTTTATGGTCCAGCTCTCACTTCCATACATCACTACTGGGAAAACCATAGCTTTAACTATATGGACCTTTGTCGGCAAGGTGATGTCTCTGCTTTTTAAGATGCTGTCTAGGTTTGTCATTGCTTTTCTCCCAAGAAGCAGGCGTCTTTTAATTTTGTGACTACTGTCACCATCTGCAGTGATCAAGGAGCCCAAGAAAGTAAAATCTCTCACTGCCTCCATTTCTTCCCCTTCTGTTTGCCAGGAGGTGATGGGACCACACATGTGCTACTGGCAAGCAAGGTTTTCCCCCATCCTAGAATCATAGAATCATAGTTGGAAGAGACCACAAGGGCCATCCAGTCCAACCGCCTGCCAAGCAGGAAACATCATCAAAGCATTCTTGACATATGCCTGTCAAGCCTCTGCTTAAAGACCTCCAAAGAAGGAGACTCTACCCACACCCCTTGGTAGCAAATTCCACTGCCGAACAGCTCTTACTGTCAGGAAGTTCTTCCTAATGTTTAGGTGGAATCTTCTTTCTTGAAGTTTGAATCCATTGCTCCGTGTCCGCTTCTCTGGAGCAGCAGAAAACAACCTTTCTCCTTCCTCTATATGACATCCTTTCATATATTTGAACATGGCTATCATATCACCCCTTATCCTATATTTGTGCTTCTTCTCCTGGCTGACCCTCTTTTTCTTTCCAGGTGGTGTCGGGGGAGTTCAGCGAGGACAGCGAGGTGTACAACTTTACACTGCACGCCGGGGACGAGCTGACGCTCATGGGCCAAGCCGAGATCCTGTGTGCGAAAGCCGCCAAGGAGAAGTCGCGCTTCAACACGTTGTTGCGGAAGCTGGGCAAGGCGGGCGTCGTTGGCAGCGGGAGTGGCGCTGGGGCCGGGGGCGGTGCCGGGGGCGGAGTCGGCGGGGGCAGCCGCCCGCTGAAGGGCAAGATGCCCTGCCTGATCTGCATGAACCACCGCACCAACGAGAGCCTCAGTTTGCCCTTCCAGTGCAAGGGGCGCTTCAGCACCCGCTCGCCGCTGGAGCTGCAGATGCAGGAGGGCGAGCACACCATCCGCAGCATCATCGAGAAGGTGCGGCTGCCCGTCAACGTGACGGTGCCCACGCGGCCCCCACGCAACCCCTATGACCTCCACGCCATCCGCGAGGGCCACTGCTACAAGCTGGTTAGCATCATCTCCAAGACGGTGGTCCTCTGCTGCATCCTGCGCAGGGAGGCCGTGGCCCCCTTCCACTTCCTCCTGCTGACGGACATGCCCCGCTTCCTCCTCCCCGAGGGGGCGCTGTGGGGCGGAGGGGACGCCCGCCTGGAGAAGCTCCTCCGCGAGAGCGCCGCCCTCTGCCAGGAGTGCTTCGACCCCAACGAGTACTCCAAGGCGGTGCGCGAGGCCAAGGCGGACCTGGCGGAGGAGTGCGCCAGCCCCCGGCGCGTCCGCCTTTGCCTGCAGGGCTATGCCCGCGACGAACTGGCGCACTCCTTCCAGCGCCTCTCGCTCTGCCTCTACAGCACCTCCGGGGGCGCCCGCCAGGACCCCGCCTCCGGGGGGAGGAGCCAGAGGACTCTCCTACCTTCCCGCCAGGAGCACCACGAGGCCCTCTTCCCCGACGGCCCGGACACTGAGCGGGAATACACGACGCCCGACTGGACTGAGCCAGCCTTCCGGGCTCCAGAACTGCCCTACGAGGAGCTGTGGACCAACAACCAGAACCGCGGGAGCTACGCGGAGCCCAGCGGGAAGCCAGCCGGCCTGGAGAGCGCCAACCCGGCAGGCCAGAGAGACCTCATCTCCTTCACCGGCCTCGCCTCGCCCCTGGGGTCCCCACCATGCCAGCAGGGCCTGCTGGGGGAGGAGCCTGCGGGAGATGCCCCGCCCCCCGTCCCGCCCAAGTCTGATGCGGTAAGGGACGCCTTGGAAAGGGGGAGCAGGGATGTGGAGGAGCTCAATTGGATCGGTTTGGGGACACAGGCGCAGGGGGCGGGGGCGTTCACGACCCACGGGGACATATCCGGAATACTGCATTCGGAAGGAGTGTCCAGGCGGAAATTGGGAAAATGTCTGGGAAAATCCATTTGTATGGCAACCCATGTTGGCAGTGTTGTTTTTGCTGATCTCTTTTAAAAATAGCTCAAAAAACAGCAATATATCTTTATTATTGTTATTATTATTATTATTTATGATTTTTGTGTCTGGATTTTCACTTTTGGGTTGGGGCAGCTCTGGAGTCTCTCCCCCTGCCCCACCAGCTGTCCTGCAGAGCTTTGCTTATGGCCTAGTATTGGGGTTTTTGGCTAGAGGAGGTTCCATACCTGGAGAGTCAAGTTTTAGGATGAAATGACAGATTGCACAGAATTTGGCTCCCTGCGGTGAAAATGGCCTTGCCCCATTCCCTGGCCAGCTGCTTCCCTGCCTCCCATCTCTGGCTGCTACCTATGGGAATGTTAGGGATGTGGATTAGGATATATTATTAGATAGATCCTATCCAAGCTTGTGTTAGCAAGCTTCCAATATTAGCAGAGTGACATTCCCCTTTTGTGCGCAGCAAAGCATGTGCGTTAGATTCGCTAGAATCTCTATAACAATATTACACTTCCTGGCAAAGGTCCCCTTTGTCCCTCTTAAAAGAAATACACAACACAGTGTTTATAAAATAAGATAGAGTTTACTTACAGTTTCATCCTGAGTTACAGCATAATCTCAGAAAGGCAGGCTTGCTTAGAAAAGTTACAAGTATATATACATCTAGAGACTACTTAGTAAAGTAAGACTCCATTTGGTCTCACTCTTGGCTGCAGGCCTAGAGTGAGAACCATGCTAACTGGAGATTCTCTGGAGATGTGTTCCCATCGAAGGGAGGAAGTAGCTAAGAGAGAGAGTGATTTCAGGCTAGGGCTTTTGTCTAATCCAACTCATTTGCATGTCTGAGGGAACAGGAACTGACCTGTAGTCAGGTGTCCCTCCAGGTGAGTTCCTGTTAGTGGACACTCTAGGAACTGTTGTGACTTGTCTGCCCCAGTGTTCCATCCCACACTACCAGTCCAATATCTTATCAGTTGTGCGGAAAACCCAAAGAGGGATTTTGCGCACCTGCAGGCAAGATTGGGTTTTTGGCAAGGCAGAGATGCGGAATGAGAAGAAATCCTCTTGGATTTGGGGGAATTAATCAGGACACAATATGATCGGGCGAAGGGGTGGGTGACCCCTGAGTTTCCCTCCCAAGGCAAATGCAGAGAGAGGGGCTTTTAGGGGTGAATTAAATTAAAGTTGCTCCCCCCTTTGGGACTCTTCCTGTGCCCCCATTTTGAAGTGCGTGTTCTGCCTTTCTGATCGCTCTGGTCTTGGCTTCCAGCTGGCTATCACCACTGCAGAAAGCGGATGAATCTCTCTCTCCCCGCCCCCACTCCATCTTTTCCAGGTGAGAGAGGAGTGCCGCCTTCTCGTTGCACCCCCAGTGCCACCCCGGGGTGGCCATGTGCCAGCCGCTTCCAGCCCTCCGGTGCCTCTGCGTTTCCCGAAGCTCCAGGGAGCAGCTTCTTCTCCCAGCTCCAGCCTCTCCTACTATTCGCCTGGACTGCATGAAGGGTAAGTTGCTCCCCGGGAGAAGGGGGGGGGCTGAGGACCCTGGGCTTCTCCCCTCCCTCCCAGAGAGCTGGCTGGGGCTTCTCAGTTGAAACCATGCAAGAGCTCCGTGCTCCAGAGTTCTCCCATTCTCAGTCTTCCTTTGTGTAAGTTTTAGGACAGGGGTCAGCAAACTTTTTCAGCAGGGGGCCGGTCTACTGTCCCTCAGACCTTGTGCGGGGCCGGACAATATTTTTTTTTGGGGGGGGGAGAATGAACAAATTCCTATGCCCCACAAATAACCCAGAGATGCATTTTAAATAAAAGCACACATCCTAAACATTAGGAAGAACTTCCTGACAGTAAGAGCTGTTCGGCAGTGGAATTTGCTACCAAGGAGTGTGGTGGAGTCTCCTTCCTTGGAAGGTCTTTAAGCAGAGTCTTGACAGGCATATGTCAAGAATGCTTTGATGGTGTTTCCTGCTTGGCAGGGGGTTGGACTGGATGGCCCTTGGGGTCTCTTCCAACTCTACGATTCTATGATTCTATGATTCTACTCATGCAAAAACATGCTGATTCCCGGACCGTCCGTGGGCCAGATTTAGAAGGCGGTTGGGCTGGATCCAGCCCCCGGGCCTTAGTTTGCCTACCCATGTTTTTGGCACAAAGGAATGCCTGGTTATGAACCCGGCAAGGCCTTGAACCAGCCACCTGCCAGAGGCTCTGGACTACAATGCCCATGAGCACCAGCTCATGGGATGCTGGGAGTTGTAGTCTTTAAAAAAAAAGCTAATGCTCTTTTCGGCTGAATCAACAGAAGTCTAGTGTCCAGATCAAGGGAAGGAATGATCTCACTTTATTCTGCCTTGCTCAGACCACACCTGGAATACTGTGTCCAATTCTGGGCACTACAATTTAAGGAAGAGGTTGGCAAGTTGGAAGGTGGGCAGAGGAGGGTGACCAAGGTGATCAAGGGTCTGGAAACCAAGCCGTATGAGGAACGGTTGATGGAAATAGGTTATGTTTAACCTGGAAAAGAGGAGAGAGGAGAGCCATCTTCAAATACCGTACTTTTCCGTGTTTTTTTACTCTAAAATAAGGTTCAAAACCAGGACTCGTCTTATACATGGATAGTATCTCCCCCCCCCATTTTCTTAAATTAGAGTCCCCAAAAATAGAGGGTGTCTTATACATGGGGGCCTCTTATAGACGGAAAAATACGGTATCCTTGGAAGAGAGAGCAAGCTTTTCTCCTTTTTCTCCTGCTCCAATTCAATGGCTTCAAGTTACAACGCAGGAGATTCTGAGTGAACACCTGGAACTTTCTACCGGGAAGAGCTTTTCAACATTCGGGAGGTGGTGGACTCTCCTTCCTTGGAGGTTCGTAAGCAGAGGTTGGCTGGCCACCTGTCAAACATTCTTCAGCTGTGGTTCCTGCATTGCAGGGGTTGGACTACATGACCCTCAGGGGTCCCTTCCAACTCTATGATTCTATGATGGGCAGCAGATTGGTGCCAGCTGCTTTAAATGAAGCACTGAGTCAGGTGTTGGGGCTTCATGGGGATGTGGGGAGAGCCACTTGGTCCTGGGTCATAAGGCTGCCGTGGGCATGATCTAGGATTGGTGAAAGCGGCATTTCTGGCTGGTCCTCCTCTTGGCACAAAGGCGCCCCCACGTGGCCACAGACTTGGTCTCCTGAGACATTGCTCTGCCGGAAAGTTGCCACTAAGTTTGCTTTTGGGGGTGCAAAAATCCAGGTGCTTAAAAATATTGCTGCAGAGTTTGGAAAGACGCTGGACTTCTCCTGTCTGGGTGCTAGAAAATTGCGCCGGCTCTCAAGCTTTGCAAAAAAGGAAAAACAGCAGCAGGTGACCTTGGAAGAATTCCTGAGACCTTTAGTCCTGGAAGCGAACCTGTCTACCCTGCTGGGCCTTTAAGACATGGTGTAGCCAGGATTTTTGTGGGAGCAGGACTTTTGTTAGCAGAACTGACATGATTGGTCAGTTAGTTAAGTATTTCTGTTGTTTTATTTGATGAGGGAAGCATGCTTTAAGAGTCTCAGTTCTGAGTGCCTGTTAGTTCATTGAATCATAAAGGTAAAGGTAAAGGGACCCCTGACCATTAGGTCCAGTCGTGACCGACTCTGGGGTCGCGGCGCTCATCTCGCATTATTGGCCGAGGGAGCCGGCGTACAGCTTCCAGGTCATGTGGCCAGCATGACAAAGCCGCTTCTGGCAAACCAGAGCAGCACATGGAACGCCGTTTACCTTCCCGCTGTAGCAGTTCCTATTCATCTACTTGCATTTTGACGTGCTTTCGAACTGCTAGGTTGGCAGGAGCTGGGACCAAGCAACGGGAGCTCACCCCGTCACAGGGATTCGAACCGCCGACCTTCTGATCAGCAAGCCCTAGGCTCAGTAGTTTAGCCCACAGCGCCACCTGGGTCCCTCATAGAATCATAGACTCATAGAATTGTACCATTGGAAGGGAGCCCCCAAGGGTCCTCTAGTCCAGACCCCTGCAATGCAGGAATCTCAGCTCAGGCATCCCTGACAGATGGCTATCCAACTTCTGCTTGAAAACCTCCAAGGAAGGAGAGTCCGCCACCTCCAGAGGGAGACAGCTCCACTCTCCAACAGCTCTTACCATCGGAAAGTTCATTTGCTTCCAGGTTCCAAGTAATTATGGGGGAAAACAAAGTCTTGTGGCTTCCAGTGGCTTCTGCAAAGGGAACTCCTGCCTGGCTAACTTTTTGGAGTGAGTGGGTAAAGGCGATCTAGAACCCTGGCATAGCGTGGGGCTTGCCAGGGAGGCTCTGGGTGCAGGATCGTGGGGGGGGGGCAGACCAGGCACCCTCTGACCCCTGCAGAGATCCCCGTGCCCTGCCTGGCTCCAGCGCCGGAGGCTTGGTGTCTGTGAGCTTGCTATGCCTCTGACTTCTGGTCTCCCTTCTCCTCTCCTCTCCTCTCGCAGGTCGAGGCCGCAGAGTGGCAGCTGCTCCCCGTCTCCCGACTCCTACTCCCTGTACTGCTACCCCTGCACCTGGGGAGACTGCAAAGCAGGAGATTCCTCCGGCCGCCCGCTGGCCAGCCCCCCGGCCCAGCCTCAAGCCCAGCCCGCCCAGGGGTCCTCATGGTCAGATCCGTGGCCCTACAGCGACCTGAGCGTGGCCACGGGGAGGCCCACCACCCCGCTGCTAGGGGGCAGTGACACCAGTGCCCTCAAGAGCTACTGCAGCTTCCCCCGCCTGAAGCCTCCCCAGGCGCCTCAGAAACGCTTTGCCCCCTTTGGGGCGCTCAACCCTTTCTCCAACCCGGCCTCCTCCGAGTGGCTGGAGCCCCTCGAGTGGCAGAAGACCTCTTCCCCCGAGACCTTTGACCCCTTCGAGGCCACCGCTTCCTCCTCCTCCTCTCCGGAGGGCGAGCCCCGCTACAGCCCCGTGCCCCCGCCACGCCCTGCCAAGCAGGCCTTTGAGCCCCCTGAGCACGTCGCCCTCCGGACGCCCCTGGGCCCCCTGCCGCCCTCTGTCACCCGTGGCGCGGAGTCGGGTGCTGCCCCCCGCCTCTACCTGGCCCCGGGGGTCATCGAGGTGCCCCCCGCCCGGCTCAGCGGCGACGGCTCGCCCTGGCAGCCTCCGCCCGACCTGTCCGCCCTCTCTCTGGAAGAGGTCTCTCGCTGCCTGCGCTTCATCGGGCTCTCGGAGGACGTGGTGAGCTTCTTTGCGCGCGAGCGCATCGACGGCAGCATCTTTGTGCAGCTGACCGAGGAGATCCTGTCCGAGGACTTCCGCCTCACCAAGCTCCAGGTCAAGAAGATCATGCAGTTCATCAAGGGATGGCGCCCCAAGATCTAGAACCGGGTGGGGTGGGAGGAGGAGCCTGGGACGCCGCAGAGGGTGGACCTGCAGGCGAAGGGGGGGCGCTTTGCCTGGCAATGTGGGGAGAGGCCTCTGGATCTGTCGCAAGAGGGCAGTGGTGGTGGTGGGGGCACTTTGCGAACAGGTCTCCCCCACCCCAAAGAGCGCTGGTGGGCAGAGAGTAGCAAGGGCATGAATGGAGGGGTGGCTTGATCGGTGGGTGAGCATTAAGCATAAACCCAGTGGAAAAGGAAGGAAGGAGCCAGGAGGTTAAACTGTGGAACTCACTGCTGCAGGAGGCAGGGGTGGCTTTCAAAGAGGATTGGACAAATCCATGGAGGAGAAGGCAATCGATGTGAGGGCTCTGCCCTGCCCCCATATTTAAGAGGCAGCAATGCTTCTGAGTGCCAGGTGCTGGGAGGCGCAGGAGGGGAGAGGGCTCATGGTCAAATCCTGCTTATGTGATTCCCATGGGAGGGGCATCTGGCTGGCCACTGGGAGAACCGGTTGCTGGACCGGCTGGGCCATTGGCCTGATCCGGCAGGCTTTTCTGTTCATGAGGGTCTGAAGGAGGCCCACGAGTGTTTTGGGGGACTCTGCTTGCCCTGGCCCAGCGCTAGCGCATTGGCCATTCCTGCATGTGGTGTCCGGTTGTCCAATGCGGAGGGGAAGAAAGCAGTCCAAAAGTGGGCTGGGAGGAGTTCTGATGTGACCCCCATTTCTCACCCAGAGCTCCACCTTCATTTGGACCAGTGGGAGCCCCTCTGAGCTGCACAGCTCCCATTTTTATTCCACCAAACAGGCCACTCTTAGATCGGTCTAGGAGCTTCTCTGATTGCTGTGGGGCCGCCAGTTTGAAAGATGAGGCACACGGGGGCCAGGGAGCTTTTCTGCGCATGGGAAACAGAGGCAGTCGCCGACTGTGGTGGTGGCCCCCCCCTCCCTGGATGAGGGGAGTGTGGGAGGCAGTGCTTTAGGTCTACAGCATCAGGGGCCTGCCCCCCCCCCAGCATCCGCTGCCCCATGGAGCCAGATCTTCTCGTCCCCAGCTGGTATAGCGGTGGGAGCTTCTTGTGGTGAGTCTGGGGGCCCTGTCATTATTATTTATGAAATTAGCACACCGCCCTTCAGCAAGAGACCACAGGGCAATATACAGCCTAGAACACTAATTACGTAACAATAGTAAAAAAAAGGGGGGGGATACCTTCCCACAATCGAAAAGGCCGTAGATTTAACAGCCAAAGGCCTGGGAGAAGAGGGATGTTTTTGCCTGGCACCTAAAGATCTGTAGTGAAGGTGCCCTGGGGAGAGCAATCCACAGACGGGGAGCCACTGCAGAAAAGGCCCTGTTCTCGTGTTGCCACTCTCCGGACAGTTCTAGCGGAGGAACGCAAAGAAGGGAATCGGAGGATGATCGCTTTTTCCTACAGCTTCCCCCCCCCCCCCGAGTATTCCATTTTGGAATGCAGGCAAGGTGAGCAATTACCTGCCTGAATGCAATCTATGGGGAAATCTTGCTGCCTACGGAAGGGCAACATGCTCAGAAAGTTCCTGTGCGTCTTGAAAGAGGTGCCTTTGCTCGACATTGGATGGGAGATTCAACAAAAGCTGCCCTCGTGGATTTGGCTGCATTACACGGAACGCCGGAGCTGCTCCCCTCTTGCCTTCACCACAGACACTGCCTTCCCCCCCCCCACCTTTTAAAACAGGTCTCCACTGCCGTGAAGTCTAGAACCTCAAAGAATGAGTGGCAAACTCTCAGCTACAAACTCTACGTTTGGGCTGTGCGATTGCAGATGAATTCCCCAGCAACTCCTTCATTTGTCCACGGAGAGGTTTGGGGGCATTTCCTGCCTGTGCCAATTTATTTGCTCCTGGCACGAGGCAGCCAGAGTCCAGTGTGCCCCTCCCTGGCAGGGGGGCAGCTAACGGCACTTTAGCACAACCTGTGGGCAGCTGGGTTGTTTTCATCCCAAGCCCCTCTTGTAAGCTGGTGTGTTTCACTAATCCGGCCCTGCGGTTCAGCTCTGCTGCCTCCTGGGAGACGCTCTTGGCATCGCTCCCCCAAGAACGCCACTGCGACTTATTCCCGTAACTTCTTAGCAGAGGGCGGCGACTTCGGGGTTCCAGCCTGGAGGCCTGCAGAATGCTCGTCTACGTTTCGACTGCCGTAGTCAAATAAATCATTTATTTAAAAAAACGAAGTCGTGCTCAGGATGTGATTGTTTAATAGGGTTGCTTTAGAATACTGGGTGCGGCACCAACCATATTTGCGAGGGTGGGGGGTGTGAAGTAAGGAGAAATGGGACTGGCAGCGGGACAGCAGGAGCCCCCCAGCCCAGGTACAGTCCTTGCCAGGGGCATAGTGTGTGTGTGGGGTGTGTGTCAGGGGGGGCTGTGGCCATGGCTGCACAGCTTTGGGGGGGGGTTCAAACCAGCTGTCGTGGCAGCCCAGCCCGCTGCTCCTCTCCACCCACAAAGGGCCATGTTGGGCAGCCAGTATCCCCCGTGAAGTGGGCAGGCGGCTCAGCACAACCCCCTTTGCTCTGGTAGGGGTGGCATCACTCCGGCACCATTGGCGGTGGGGGCCGGGCTGGAGCCTCCCTGGTGCATCTGCTTGCCTGTCCTGGGGGGGGGGGGCTGGCAATCAACGCTACACCACTGGTCCCCGCTGGCAGGATCTGCATTGGAGGGCGGGAGACCACCTGGCAAGCTGCTGCAAGGAGGAGCCCACAGTGGGAAGCTGGATAGAGCAGGGGGAGAGCGCTGACAGAGGCAGGACCCATATCCTGATGGCATAGGCTTCCGAATTCACCCCTGGCCATCTAAGCCTTGGCAGCTGGAGATCTGCAGGAGCCCAGGGGTAGCTGGAGGCTGGCAGAAGTGGATGGGCCCCCATAGGGGTGGGGAAACAGGACGCAGCTGCCTGGCCAGCGTGATGACCCTAGGTGGGGAGGAGCCCTATGAGCTGGGTAAGGAGCCACGGCAACAATCCTGCCATAGTGCCCCCCATTGCCATTATGATGTGTTGCAGCCAAGCAAGGGGGGTCTAGGGAGAAAGGGGAGCCACCCGCACCCTCCCCACATGAGCGCACAGTGCAATTCGGACTCGGATAGGCTTTGTCTCCCCCCGTGGTTCCCAAGTACCGCAGGCCTCCTGTTTTTCAAAAGCCAAGCCATGAACCCCTTTGTTTTTGAAAATTTGGATATATCTATGGCAGTTTTGGTTATGTGAATGGTGCCCTGGACCCCCTGGGAGGGTTATGCAGACCCCTTGGGGAAGCCCTGGCGCTCCCCACTGAAGACGGCATTCCTGCCTAGATGACACTCTGGGTCGTCCCCCCTTCCAGGGACGCTCACCAAATCCAAGCCCCCTGGGAACTGGACTATGCTGATGGGACTACTCTGCGCCTCCCCTTTAGAGGTGAAAATTCAGCCACAAATAAATGACCAGAGCTCATCCGCAGAACAAGACGCTGGGGCTTTATTGTTAGGGGTTCTTTGGGTGCGGCTTACGACCACAGGCCAGTCCTGGGCCAGAAACAGCTGCCGTTGGTCCGAGACCCGAGGCCGGTGGTGGGCTTGGCAGGGCACCAGGCTGAGGCCGGAGAGAGAAGACCCTGGATTAATCGGAGGCTGCCCTTCAGCCTGACGAGGGGGTCGGAGCCAGGGTTGGGGAGACAGTGCCGGAGCGGCTAAGGCACTTGCGAGGGTTAAGACCCACAACCCCCTGAGCTACAGGCGGGAGACTCTCCTGCAGGCCTCCTGCCTCCCCCCCCCCTGCCTTTCCCGGGGGTCAGACGGACGGTGGTGCTGGAGGCATGTTCACTTGTGGAACTTCTTGCCGGAGTCCTTGGCGTGGTCCAGCAGCAACTGGCAAGGCGTGAACTGGCTCCCGTAGACGTCCTCGTACTTCCTCATGCGATCTACCAGCCGCTGGGCCCCGTAGAAGTCTGTGTACCGGAAGGGACCTGCGGTGACATATGGGGGGTGGTGGTTAAGCAAGGTCTCCTGTGCAAGTGGGGACCCCCACCACCCGCAGAGGGCTCTCCCCTGAACTGCAAATGTCCTCGCAGATCCAACGGCTGCAAGGTGCAAGACCTCCTCTCCCATAGGGGAACTGGGGAAACAGGAGGGGGGGCAAGAGGGACTGGAGGGCTCCCCATCTTGGTCACTGGAACCATGGGGCAACTAGACCGCCAGCCTGGCCCCCCCCTCCCCAGGGGTCAAGGCATTTCCATATGGCTGCTTCAAAATCCTTCATGCCCGCACAAGGGACTTATCAGGCTGCCTCCCTTCTTGGGAGACCCGTTTAGGGAAGTTTTTAATGTTTGATCTTTTATCGCGGTTTTAATATTCTGTTGGGAGCCGCGCCCTGAGTGGCTGGTATAAATAATATGATGGGTGGGGTATAAATAATAAATTTATTATTAGTAGTAGTACTATTATTATTATTAGGAGTGGGCAGAAGGCAACCTCTGCAGCTGACCCCAAGCTAGCAGCTGAGATAAGGCAACCCTGTTAGCGCCAAGGCTGCTGCTCTCAGGCCCAGGTCATTTTCGCAGCACAGAGTTAACCTGTGGAACTCCCTCCCCCAGGAGGCAGTGATGGCCACCAACCTGGGTGGCTTTAAAAGAGGACTGGACAAATTCAAGGAGGAAGAAAGGGCTATCGATGGCCACTAGCCAGGAAGGCTGTTTTGCCTGCATGGTCAGAGGCAGCGATGCTTCTTAATCCCACTTGCCCTCTTGGGCTCAAATCCTCCTTGCTGGCTTCCCCTGATGGGCATCTGGTCAGCCACGGTGAGAACAGGACGAGGGAGCCAAGGGGCTGTTGTCCTGATCCAGCAGGCTCTTCTTAAGCCAGCAAGTTTTCCTCTGAATGGTAGGCAGCCTAGCTGAGGACGAGCGAGCAGCGACTGGAGATACACAGTTAGCAGAAGCACGAACGTGTGCCTGGGCCTGCTTACCTCCCAGGCAGGGTGGGAAGCCCAGCCCGAACACAGCCCCGATGTCCCCCTCCACGGGGTTGCTGAGGATGCCCTCTTGCAGGGTCAGGACCGCCTCGTTCACAAACCTGGCCACCAGGCGCATCTGAATGTCTTCCTCCGAGGAGCTGGAGAGAGGGAGAGCAAAGTCGGCCATTAGACGGGGGGGGCGGGGGGAGCCAGGCAGAAGGTCCCCGGAGGCAGCAACTCCAGCTCAGGGAGCAGGGGAGGAGAAAGGCCACTGGGGTGAAGAGTTGGAGGGGGACGCCAAGAGTCATCTAGTCCAACCCCCAGCAATGCAGGAATAAATTTCCAACATCTGGTGGTTGAGACAAGGACAACCAAAGAACTCTCCTCTTCCACCCCCAAATTTGTTTTCCAAAATGATGGGGACCAGGAATGGATTTGTGTGTGACAGGACTGTCAAATGGTCCTGAAAACAAAGGCCCTGGGCTGAGTCCTGAACCCTCATACTGAATCCTACCCACCCACCCAAACTCCACTTTTGCACCTGGGTCCAGGGGAGGTATCCTCATTTTAGTAGGCTGAGGTTTTAGGTTACATTCACACGCAATGCAGTCGCATCTCAAGCAGCGGTTCGGTCGAGAGGGTTTCGCACGGACATGGAAAAAGTGCGTAACTGAATGCTCAGAACTGCCCCGTGGCTCGTGGGTGAGGTGGAGAGAGAGAGAGAGTCTGCCCACCACTCCCGGATCTCAAAGCCTTGAGAAATCCTTGCCCATTAAGTAAGGCAGGCAGCTTTAAAGCTCTTTCTTGCACCAGGTAACCCCGAGGGGGACCTGGCACCAAGAAAGCTTTAAAGCGCTCAACCTTGCCTGGGTTTAACTTGCACAGTCTCAACCGGTCTACCTTCGTGTATGGCAGAAATCGCGCATGTCAAACACACATGAAGATGCGATTGCACCGTATTGCTTTCTTCTAAGAAAGAAGCCTCCAAGTGATTTAGCACCAGGTAAATATATATATATATGTCTGGAAGACCTCCGACAGGACAGGGCGAGACTGGGAGAGGTCCTTCTCGACCTGACAGTTTGGAGAGCTGCTGCCAGCCAGAGTGGACAGAACGAGCCAAGATAGACCGCTGCCCCAACTCAGAATAATCCAGCTGCACCTGTTGGTTTGGAGTTGGGGAATTAGGGCAGACCAGCATCCTGGACCTTCACCCCGGAGCTCTCGTCTTTGCCTCAGGAAGGCCTTCCTTTTTTGAACTTACACTTCCGGCTTGGCGGGCACTTTGAACCTCTCCAAGATTTCGTCCATGCCGGTGTTGATCTGCCGTTTCTTTACGCCTTCCTGGTAAAGGTAGAAGCCCTTCCCGGCTTTGCGGCCTGCGAAAGAAGTTGCACAGAGGTGTAAAGGAGTGGGGAGAGGTGGGGGGGCCCCTCTGCCCCTCAAGGGACAGAAGTGAAATGGCTCAGGACCGCAAGACCTCAAGGACTTCCTCTCTCCATATGAACCTACCCAGACCCTGAGATCACCTTCTGAGGCCCTCCATTGTGTGCCTCCTCGAGCTTTGGAGGGTGGCAACACGAAAGCAGGGCCTTCTCTGCAGTGGCTCCTCATCTGTAGAATGCTCTCCCCAGGGAAGTTCACCTGGCGCCTTCATTATACATCTTTGGGCGCCAGGAAAAACATTCCTTTTTAACCAGGCCTTTGCTAATCAACATCCTATACCCTTTAAAAGGCGGCTTTTTTTGGGGGGGGGGTGTTATTGGATTATTTTTATTCTTGATGTTATATATTGTGGTTTTTATTGTGAATCAGCCCAAGACCTCCGGGTACAGGGCTGTATATCAATTCAATAAACGAATGAATGAATGAATGAATGAATGAAGTGTGTGGGCAGAGGAAGGAGGCGGCCTGGGAACTTCCTCCCACAGCCATTGATTCCAGGCTTGTTTGCAGAATTAAAGACTGAACCCGGAGACTGGGAGTCAGTTCAGAAGTGTTTGTATTGTGGGTTTGAAATGCATCCCTGTTTCTTTGCCGTAAGTCACTTTGAGCATGATTTTTTTTGGTGGAAAAGCAGCATAAAAACAAAACAAATGAGAGAGGCAGTGACCAGCTCCCAAACTCACCCAGTGAGCTTCACGGCTGAGTGGAGATTTGAGCCCAGGTCTCTCCCAGGTCCCAGTCCGACACCCTAATGGCCCTTTGCCACTCAACGGTTGCCCAGTGTGGTGACTGGGTGGGGCCGAGGTGGTCCCGGAAGAGGTTGGTTCCCCAAACAGAAGCCAGGAGGGTGTGTGGGTTCCTTGCCTGCTGTCGATACAGAAGTTCCCCTTGCGAGGAGTTCCAGAAAAAGGCCCTGGCTCAGACACTCACCTAGAAAGCCCTTGTCCACCATGGCCTTCATCAGCTCGATGTTGCCCCCTTTGAAGCGCTCGCCAAAGGCCTTGCCCAGGTCCTCTGCCACGTGCGTGGCCACATCAACGCCCACCTCGTCAATCAGCGTGGCAGCTCCGACGGGGAAGCCAAAGCCCGTGGACAAGGCGTCCACTTTCTTGGTGTCGTTGCCTTCCTGCGTGGGAGAGAGGGGGGTCAGCAGCGGGTGGAAAGCAGGGGGCACTTGGGGAGGCGGGGGGGAGGCATTGCTGCCAGTGATGTTGCAGAGGGGTGGGGGAACGACCGGGGAAGGGAGAGAGGGCAGAGGAAACCAAACGCAACAGCCGCTGTGCTGAGCCCACCTGCTTGCAAGTCTCCAAGTGCAGAGGCTTCTCCCCCCCCAAATCCACATCTCCCCCAAAGCACCATTAGGAAGATGCTCCAGAAACCCCACCCTTTGCAGCCGACACCCACCTGGAGGACTCGGATGATTTCGGCCAACATGGGCGCAAGACACCTGGTTGTGTAGAAGCCTGGGCCGTCCTGTGGGGGGGGGGGGAAGCAGGAAGATGAAGCTAGGAAGGGTTGTAGCTCAGGGGTGGGGGGGGGGCTGCCTTGCAAGAAGAAAGCGCCAGGATCAATCCCCAGGTGCCCTGCCTGAAACCCCGGAGAGCTGCTGCCGGTCAGTGCAGCTAGATGGAGCAATGCTGACGGCATGGCAGCTCCCTACACTGCTAAGCCCAGTAGTCTGCCAGTAGAGACTCTGTCCACCCACAGGACACTATTCTTGGTAGATGCAGAACCATCTGCTCCCAACACACCGGGGGGGGGGCAAGGGGCGGTCAGCTACTGACAGGGGCAAGCAATACTAACAATAAAAGAATTATCTTTTAATACATTTGCTATTCAGCTTCTTCGGCTAGGCCGACCCTCTTTTTAAGTGGATGGGGTGAAACTAGACTTGGGCTGGAAATTCGAAGCAAGCAAGGCTTCTTCTGTTCTGGAAAGCCTAACAATGCACAAACACCCCTGTAAGTAGGAGCAGGGGGGGGTAGACCTTGCCTGAAGTTGCTAGGGGGTTGCTACATCAGGGCAGGAGGGCGAGAGGGCGCTTTCACACCACCCAGCAGAGCAGGCACACTTCGGCCTGGGCCTCTGCAGAAGCTCCTGCAGCTCCTTCCTTGCCCTTGAGCAGATCGAGCAGGGCTTCCTCTTGCCTCGCCAGGGAAGTCTGACCCACCCAGTGGTTCCCAATTATTTTCTTGGTTCCATAAGCTCATCCCCAGTTCCCCCCACCCTAGCCTACACAAAGCATTGTTCAGAATAGCAGTGTCACCCACTAAGGAATCATAGAATCCTAGAGTTGGAAGAGACCACAAGGGCCATCCAGTCCAACCCCCTGCCAAGCAGGAAACACCATCAAAGCATTCTTGACATATGCCTGTCAAGCCTCTGCTTAAAGACCTCCAAAGGAGACTCCACCACACTTCTTGGCAGCAAATTCCACTGCCGAACAGCTCTTACTGTCAGGAAGTTCTTCCTAATGTTTAGGTGGAATCTTCTTTCTTGCAGTTTGAATCCATTGCTCCGTGTCCGCTTCTCTGGAGCAGCAGAGAATTTTCTTGGTTCCATAAGCTCATCCCCAGTTCCCCCCACCCTAGCCTACACAAATCATTGTTCAGAATAGCAGTTTGTGCCACCCACTAAGGAAGGCTGTTGGCATCCGTCTGTCTCGAGAGACAATGGAGTGAGCCTCTGGGGGTGAAGTCAAACTGCCACGTTAGCAGCCCTGAGCTGTGTGTCTGGAGGTGCTGGGCTGCCCAGACAACAAGACCCGCCTCTCAGCCTCACTGATGTCGTCCAAAAGAAAGCAGAGCAAGACTTTTGACACCTGCTGGGCTGCAGGAGTTGCCGGAAGGAGGCGTACAAGGCGCCATCCAGCCCCCTTAGGGACTCCACTCTGGATTTGCATGGGGTTCATTCCTGAGCCGTTTCTTCTCGCAAAGATGTCCCGCAAGGAGGTTTAGGGTCAGACTCTTCCTTCTCCTAGATGGGCTACCTTCCCAGGTAATTCCACAAAATGGATGAACGAGATCTGGCAATACCAGCTGCCCCTCAAGTGCCCCCTTGCCAACCCCCCTGCCTCTTAGCGTCCCCCCTGGGTATTGGAATCGCTGGTCTGACCTCTGCCCTTCTTGATCCACCTGGAAACTGCTCCCTGAGAACCAGAAGAGAACCGTGGCTCACCTTCACGACAATGATGACCTTCCCTTGCTTGAGGCCCACGGCAACGGCAGCGGCTGCCGTGTCCGGGGACGTTTTGTCTGTGGTGATGATCTCAAGGAGTTGCATCTTGTCGACGGGGGAAAAATAGTGCATCCCAATCACCTGGAGGACCAAGACAGGTAAGGTCAGGGCAGGATGAGGCACTCACAGGTCATGGGAGGAAAGGCACCCCGCAGCAGATTCATCGCCCGCAAGGCAGTGTGGTGGAACGGTTGGAGTGCTGGGCTAGGAGCTGGCAGGGACCAGGGTTCAGGTCCTCCCACTCAGTCACGAAGCTCATTGGGTGTGACCTTGGGACGGTCATGATCTCTCAGCCTAGCCTACCTCACAGGGTTGTGGTGAGAATAAAATAGGGAGGAGACGTACGTACTGTTCAGTTTCTGTTAATTGGTTCTCATGGGAAACTTACAGATTCTTGCTTCATACAATTAACTCAAGGCAGTGTCAATTTACTCTTGGCAGAAAGCCAAGGTCTGCCTGGCCTGGAAACTACTCTCTGATTGGTTAATGACCAGCACTGAACTCTTTTATCTAGGAATGCTAGCACAGTTGTTTCTTGTTGGGTGTTAGGAGTAGGAGTGCTGCGTATGGTTGGAGAGAGAGAGACAGATAGGATTTATTTTGCTTTGCATGCAGAAACTCTGCTGCTTTTATTTTCTTTTAATAAATCCTGTAAATAGTTATTCTGCGTCTAGCCGACTAGTCATTTCCACCTCAACCAGCTTCTGCGCTCTGCAGGAAAACTCTGCTACGTTTGGGCTAAAGCCACTAGAGCTATGCCTGACACTTCAAAATTCTAAGAGCTCCTTGGAGGAAAGGTGGGATAGAAATGCAATGAATGAATGATGTATGGCATAGGGTTGCAAATTAAGGCCCGCAGGCCAGATTAGGCGCAACTGCCTTCTAAATCCGGCCCATGGACGGTCTGGGAATCGCCACATGGATCGCCGGCGCACACATTCTTTCCCTCTCTCTCCGTCCTCCTGGCTTCCTGCCCTGCCCGGGGGGGGGGGGCTGGGCTTTGTTGGTGCCCCTTCACGCCCCACTCATCATCCCTTGCTCATTTTTATTTTTTATTTTTGCAAAATATAGTCCGGCCCCCCACAAGGTCTGAGGGACAGTGGACCAGCCCCCTGCTGAAATGGTTTGAGGACCCCTGAGGTATGATGGATGGATGGAGACAGCAGAAGGCAGCCATATCCAGGACTCACCTTTTCCGGCCTTTTGCTGGCGGAGGCGATCTGACCGATGGGGAGAGCCGACGTGTTGCTGGCGAAGATGCAGTGAGGGGGGACCAGCTGGGGGAGAGAACGCACAGGTTAGGTCCTGGGGAGGGAGGCATCCCCCTGCAGCCGAGGAGCACTTAAGGGCAGCCTCTGGAAGATGGCCCCGGTCTCTCATGCGAGTGGCCCCTCCGCCCAGCCTCCTACTCACCGCCTCCACTTCCTTCACCACTTTGTGCTTGATGCTGATGTCCTCGAAGACGGCCTCGATCACCATGTCCACCGTCCCAAAGTTCTTGTAATCCAGCTGCCCCGTCAGGCTGCTGAGGATCGTGTCCCTCTCGAACGTCGTCAGGCTCTTCTTCTTCACTTTGTCGTTCAAGCTGGGAAAGGAGAAGGGAGGCGGAAGGAGCCTTGAGCAAAGGCCTGGCTGGGGAAGGAGCCGGCCAAGTGCTGCGACCCCTCCGTCTTGCAGGGGGTTGGGCTAGATGACCCTTGGGGGTCTCCCTTCCAACTCCACAATTCTATAATTCTTATAATGAAGGAGGCTGGCCTGGTGCCCCCCTCCTTCTAGGTGTTCTCAGCTCTAGGCAAAGACTTCTCCATTTCCCCAGGCTCTGATTTTGGGCTCCGCTCTGAGTTTTTCTGTTTGGGGTCAGTTTGTGGCTGTGACGCCACACACTCCTGTCCCCTCCAAGTGCGGGGAAGTGAGAAAGGATGGGGGGAGAGAAGGGGGAACCAAGCCAAAGCAAGACCACACCTGAGAGAGGAACTCCTGGTGGTAAGTAAAAACAATATACTAAGCAGCATCCTCATGCTCTCGCCTCTTAGTTCACTTTTTAGCTTTGCAGCTTCTGGGATATTTTGTCAGTGGGCGAACGACCTCTGTGAGGGCACACACTGACCTCTGTGCAAGCTCAAGCCGGAATAGTGGAAGAGAGGACCCTCCACACATCAGAGTTAACCCACCAGCCCCTTGGCAGGGGGCAAACAGCTCCAGCCCCTCTTTTGTGGGAGAGGTAGGAGCTTTTAATGTTGAATAGATTATTGTACAGTGGAACAGTTTGGCCGCAGTTTGGGGATGCCTGAATTACACCCATGCTTCGGGTTAAGTACGCTTCAGGTTGAGTACTCCACGGACCCGTCTGGAACAGATTAATTCACTTTCCATTACTTTCAATGGGAAAGTTCGCTTCAGTTTATGAACCTTCAGTTTATGAACAGACTTCCGGAACCAATTACACCAGGCATCCCCAAACTTCGGCCCTCCAGATGTTTTGGACTACAATTCCCATCTTCACCGACCACTGGTCCTGTTAGCTAGGGATCATGGGAGTTGTAGGTCAAAACATCTGGAGGGCCGCAGTTTGGGGATGCCTGAATAACACCCATGCTTCGGGTTAAGTATGCTTCAGGTTGAGTACTCCGCGGACCCGTCTGGAACGGATTAATCCACTTTCCATTACTTTCAATGGGAAAGTTCACTTCAGTTTATGAACGCTTCAGTTTATGAACAGACTTCCGGAACCAATTGTGTTCATAAACCGAGGTACCACTGTATTTTAATATTCTGTTGGAAGCCGCCCAGATGGGCGGGGTATAAATTATTATTATTATCATTACTACTACTACTACTACTACTATACAGACCAAGTTCTTAAAGCCCAAAGCAAGAAATGAGCAGCTTTCCCTAGCCTGGAACTCCCCTGTCCCTCCCTACAGTGCTACATTTTAGACATGTAGAACTGCTGAACTGTCCTCAGCAACGAGGGAGGTGCGTTCTGCACATGCTCAGCTGCACCCCACCACTTCTAGGCCGCCAAGGAGCCTACCCTTTGTAGACCTGCTGCTGTCCTCTGCTCAAGCCCTCCAGGGCTGTGTCCTTCAGAATGATCTTCATCCCCTTGTCCATGGAGACCTGGGCGATTCCGGCGCCCATCAGGCCTGCCCCCAGGACGGCAAGGTTCCTGCAGAGAAGAGGAAGGCTTTTTTTGTGTGTGTGGGGGGGGAGGGATAAAAAGCGACTGACCACTGAACCTGAGCCTCTCCCCCGTCCTGCAGAGGCAAATGGGGGCCACAGATCTACCCCACCTGGAGCTGGACTTACTGGACGGGCTGCTTTGGCTGCCCAAACTTGTTCTTCTTGCACTGCACCTGTCCGTGGTATAGTCCTATCAGCGCCTTGGACTCAGAAGTCATCCCGAGCTCCCCGAAATTCTGCAGGGGAAGGGAGAAGAGAAGGCCGCGGTCAGAGGGCCTGCCCACCTCTGCCTCATGCCCCGGGGAAAGCAACGAGGGGGAAACGGACAGGCCCACCGAGGCATCAGCGACAGCGGAGGCCAGAGGGCGACAATGGCTGAGAAAGTCAAGGACTCGGAGAAGGACCAGGGATGCAGCTCAATCCTGTCTCCAGTGGGATGTTGACATTAAAGACCCAGGGCAGGAGCTCAAAAGAAGAGGCCTCTCTGTATGTCCCCAAGCTATCTGGAAATCTGCAAGCACAAATTTCCAGATATGTGAACACAGGCTTCATTTATACAGCAAATTCCGCAAGTGGACACAATATGCAATGTTTATATTGAGCTGCTTTCGCAGCCCCAGGTCCCCCACAAAAGGGAACTGAGCAGCCAAGGGGTACGAATAAAGAAAGGTGGCATTCTGGATCCAACCCTGCATCTCCCAAGGCAAACGAAACAGGGGGAAGTCAAGTGACAAGTGGGTGAACAGTGGGAAAGCCAGGAAGTGGCAAGGGGTGACGGCAAACCTCCCACACCAGTCACCCGGAACGAGAAGAACAGCAGAGGAAATGGAGTACTGACAAGGTGGATGGGGAGGGAGACTGGAAAAAGCAGGGGGCGCCTTTCCCCCATAACATTACCTTTCCGTATCTGGAGGCCGGCGGCTCAGGAGGAACGTCTGTCCAGCGTAAGTTAAGTGGTCAAGAGAAGCCAGCCACAAATTAGGACGCCCAAAGAGAAGGAGGCTACAAAGCTTGTTTGTCTGGGGGGGGGTCTGTGGAAGAGGGTGCCAGCCGGCCAGCCCAGCCCCATGTCTGCCCAGGGCAAACTGTACTTGGCCCGGCAAAGGTGGCCCCAATCCCCACTGTAATTATTCTTTTCAGTCCAGGGGCTTCTAAGCAGCGGTGAGAACGGCTCACTGAAGTTCAGGGTGAAGTGACCAGGGCCAACGGCTTCCGCGTTCAAGCCAAGGGGTCACCGAGGATGCCAGACACGATTTGCTACAGGGGCCAGACATTGGGGGAAAAGCTATTCCCCACCTCTTCCCTGGGACCGTTAAAAGGAGGAAGTGCCCTTTAAAAGACTGGTTCTGGCGTTCCCCTTAATGTTTTCGTGGGGAGTAATCTGCTGACCGAATATATGTGCAACAGCAGGAAATAATTAAACAATTCAATTCAAGCATGGAAATAGTGGGAGAGAGACCCTCTCATGAAGAGGTCCCCCCGGAGCCCAAAGAGGGTGTCAGTGAGAGCAGAGGAAACCTGGAAGAGACCTGACATGCAGAAGCCTTTGTTTCGGATGCTTGGCCTCCCTACCTAACAGCCAACGCAGGACCAGCTGCTTTCCCACACATCCTCCAGCCTCCGGCTTCAACTCTAGTTTCAGATATTTTGGGATACGGTATTTTTGGTATGGATAGAAGAGAGAATGGCAGAGAGGGCGTTTGAAGGGGGTTTAGAATAAGGTTACCAGACGTCCCTGTTTCCTGGGAACAGTCCGCAGATTTACAAATCAGCCCCCTGACAAAATCCATCTCTTTAGTAGGAAGTTGAAAAGTGTCCCCAGATTCACTGGGGAAAAAATCTGGTCACCTTAGTTTAGAAGGTGCCCCCCCAATTCACACGATTCTGCTTATGTGCGTGGGAGCCTGGAACGTAACCCCCGCATAAGTGGGGAGTCGCCTGGGCTTTTGTAGTATTAAGTTTTTGTTTGGTTTTTATGGTATTGAATTTCCATTGGTATGCTTGCATTTGTATTTGTGCTGCCTGGGGTGTCTTTTTCAGCTGAAAGGTGGCATATAAATAAACTGCAACGAAACAAAACAATTTTCTGCTCCCCTCCAGCAACAGCTGCTTCCCTTAAGTCACTCCAAATGGGAGCTTAAGTGAGCCATTTAGCTACCGCAGCCCTAGATGTTGCCATCATCTCCCCAAGCACTCCTGGGCTCCCTTTCTTTCCTTTTCCTACACACCCTGCCCCTCCTTGACCCATCACAGTGGCCTTGTATTCCCAGCCTGCTCTTGCCCTTCCGAGTCTTCCCAAGTCCCCCTCTTTGGTGTGGCATTTGGCACCGAGACAATGCTGTGGCTTAATGGGATGCCTAGGGACCCCCAGAAACCTCAACAGGCCCTCTGAGCACCCAGATCTTGTGATCAGACACCATGTAAAGAATGCAGGCCTTGCTGTGATTCGAACGGGATGCCTCTCGCTGAGAAGCTCTTGCAACCGTGAGGTGGGCATCCCCCTGGAGAAGTCCTAAGGGAAGGTTGCTAAGGGGGGAACCAAGTCTTCTTCTGAGCCTCCACCCCTTGCCATGAGAAAACCGGGCCAGCCGCAGATCAGGACTTCATGCAAAGGTGTTTTGTCGTTTGTGGTTTAAGTTGTTCGAGGCATTCAGAGGTGATATTTTATACAGCTTGCTGGCGAGGGTGGAGGGACCTGTTCTTACCTAACATTACATCTCTCAACGGAGTCCGTCTCCCTTTAAGCACAGACTACAAAGTTCAATGTTCAAAGTGACGGGCAATAAAAGGCTTACCTGGGATTCTGCAAGGTAGCCGGCTTCGTTGCCTTGCTCCAGGCCTGTCTTCACAACCTAAAGTGAAGAGGAACAACATCTTGGGTTATCTGAAACATTTCTATACTGCTCTTCGGTTTGAAACGTCTGGGGTGGTGGTTAACATTTATTTATTTCATACAATGTATGCGCCGCTTGATTGCAAAGCTGCCTACAAACACCCCCCCCCCCCAAGCAACAAAATTATCAATAAGAAGAACAACTTAAAACTTTCAAAAAGATAAAATAACAACAGACTCAAAGCAGATTAAAAACTCACATCGGTTTTCTAAATATCTGGGTAGGCTTGTCTAAACAAGAATGTTTTTAGCAGGCACCGAAAAGAGTACTGATATCTGCCTGATATCAAGAGGCAGGGAGTTCCAAAGGGTAGGAGTGGCTTGAGTGGGTGTAAATGCGGTAAGGCAATCTTGAAATTTTACAAGTGAAGAATAAAAACAGCAGGAAAGGAACGGAAAAGGGCAGTGCAAGGTAGGTGGGGTGGCGAGTGGATGGGTAGGGGCAGGAATGCCCCAGAGACCCTTTCAGCCAGTGCCAGCAAGGCACCCACATACGCTGGCAGACCTCCCCCTTCAGCTGGTGCTGATGAAGACAGACCCCGCAGCCCAGCCCTCGCTCATCCCTTCCTGCCTGCACTTCAGGATGGTGGGAATCATGATAAAAAAATCACTATGGAAGCCGGCGGGAGGGCCGGCTGTCTAAATGGCCAGACTTCTTAAATGCCACAGGAATCAAATGGAAAAGTATTAGACCAATGGAAATTCTGAGTCTGGGGGGGGGCATAGCACTCTGCAATCACCAGCCGCTGGTATTCTGAAGCATTGCTGCCTCCTAGAATTGCTGAGTTGGAAGAGACCCCAAGGGGCATCTTAATCCCACCCCCTGCCAATTGGCTACTGGCCATCCAAGCTGGGCGGGTCCTAGGTCAACTCGTCCAACCCCACCTAAAGGCAGGCAGGACTAGAGATGCCAGTGTTGTGCCACACGCAGGGCAGAAACCGAGTGGGCTCACACCCTGGCACAGACACCCCTCTGCCCTCCCTCGTGTGCACAGATGGCCTCACCTTGATGATCTTCAGGGGAGCCGGGTAGAGGCCTTTCGTTTGCTTCTGCACTTTCCCCTCCACCGTTTTGTAGACTTGCTGCCGCACGAAGGCAATGCCCATGGCATAGTCCGTCAGCTCTGCAAGGCAACGCAAAGCAGGTTCACGGGAGGAAACAGCCCAGGGGCCAAAGCTGCCGCCCGACTCCAGGGAGGCCAAGGGTCAGGACAGCTTGAACCCGACACCAGGCCAGGCCAGGCCACTCACTCTGCATCAGCCCCTTGTTCCTTTTCTGAGAAATGGTCTTCTTGGCGAGGCCTCGGGCAAAGGTGAGGGCCACTTCCTCCAGGTACTCCAGCGTCCGCTCCTCGGGGCTCTTGATCCCTGGCCCTGCAAAGGCAGAGGCGCTGTTTTAGCAGGAAGCAAAGATGCATTCAAAGGAGACAGCCTTCCTAAGGGAGAATCCTCTTAGAATTTTGAAGTGTCAGGCATAGCTCTAGTCTAGTGGCTTTAGCCCAAACGTAGCAGAGTTTTCCTGCACAGCGCAGAAGCTAGTTGAGGTGGAAATGACTAGTCGGCTAGACGCAGAATAACTATTTACAGGATTTATTAAAAGAAAATAAAAGCAGCAGAGTTTCTGCATACAAAGCAAAGCAAAATAAATCCTTTCTGTCTCTCTCTCTCCAACCATACGCAGCACTCCTACTCCTAACACCCAACAAGAAACAACTGTGCTAGCATTCCTAGATGACAGAGTTCAGTGCTGGTCATTAACCAATCAGAGAGTAGTTTCCAGGCCAGGCAGACCTTGGCTTTCTGCCAAGAGTAAATTGACACTGCCTTGAGTTAATTGTGTGAAGCAAGAATCTGCAAGTTTCCCATGAGAACCAATGATCAGAAACCGAACAAATCCTGCATCCAGCTCTGTCACTGGAGCCTTTGGTCGACTGTTAAGGCCGCCACAGACATTCCTAGACTGCAACGGCTTGACCACATGGCTGAATTACTGCAATGGTTGGCCCACCAGCTGGGGCAGAATGTGGTGGCGAGATTGCTCGTGGTAGCGGCTGCAGGATATGTTGCCCCCCTCCCAGCCTCTGGGGCTTTTGCCCCTGCAGGTGTTGCTGCCCTACAAGTCCCGTCGGCATCCTGGCCGCTGGCTGTTTTTGCCGGGACCGATGGGAGTTGCAGCTCAGCAGTGGTTCCCCGTACCTGCCTTGGGTGAGTTGCCAGCACCGCCGGGGCCTGCAATGTCCCAGACCCCGCTGAGCCAGGTGCAAGGCCACGGGGCGGGGGGGGGGGTGCACCTAGAAACATCTCCAGCTAACCTAGAGGATCCACCAGCTGGTCCACCAGCCCCATCTTCTTCGCTCTGTCAGCGCGGATGTTTTTGCCGGTCAGCATCATGTCAAAGGCAGCAGGAAGCCCCACCTGAAATGCGGAAGGAAATGAGTTTCGCATGCCAGAAGAGCAGGGGTGCTGGAAAGGCAGCCTCCCTCCCTCCCTCCCACTATGGGGTGGGCTGGGGTGGGATGTTCACCCACTCACCATCTTGGGCAGCCTCTGGGTGCCTCCTGCCCCTGGCAGCAGCCCCAGGAGCACCTCTGGGGTTCCCAGGACAGTCCTCTTGTCCTTGGTTGCTATTCTGTACTGGCAAGCAATGGCAACCTGGAAAGGGAAGGCAGAGAGTTTCCTGAATGCACAGTCAGACGGTTGCATTCATCTGGCTTAGGATGGTCAAGGGCTCTCCAGAGGTTTGGACAGGACCAGGCATTCCCAGCCCTGCGTGGAGATGCTGGGGACGGAGACCAACCAGGGCCTTTTGCACGCAGAGCAGCGGCTCTGGAGGCGAGCCAAGATCCTTCCCTTATGGCAAATGCAGAGAACACACGTCACACGCACACACCATTCTCCCTTTCATTTGGAGAAGAGAGCACAGGCTTTCCCGGCTGCAGAACTGCTCCCTACCTCTAGTCCTCCCCCAAGGCAGGACCCGCTGATAGCAGCAACGATGGGCTTTGGCGAATTCTCAAGCTTCTCCATCATCTTCTGTCCTTCCTGAGAAAGTAGAGTTATTTCTTGGCTGGACTGGCAGGCCTCAATCATGCTACAGGCAGGACAAAGAGAGAGTTTCGTGGCTGTGAACGAGGGGCACCGCCGCCTACCTTACAAAGTCACCTATCCTCTACCTCTGCAGAGAAGCAATTGAAGCTGCCTGCCCAGTGACCCAGGGCTCCTCCTTCACCCAACTCTGGGTGACTGCTGCTAGGGAAGGAGGTGGGTGCTGCAACTGGGCGCAACCGTCTCCTCGCCTTATCAGACTCTCTGCTGCAACACAGATCTGCTGGCCCAAACCCTGGTGCATGTGAGGGAGTGTGTGGTGTGTGTGTGTGTGTGTGTGTGTGTGTGTGTGTGTGTGAGAGAGAGAGAGAGAGAGAGAGAGAGAGAGAGAGAGAGAGAGAACTGGCCCAACCTCTCAGGGGACTTCCTTTCTGCAGGCATTTCCTCAAGAGTCAGGTTTTGTTCCTACAGGGTCCTAACATCTCACTTGTGAAGAGATAGCTACCTGTCACCAGCTAGACGCAGGTGCTACTGCTTTCGGTCCCAAGTATACCTCTGTGTAACCAAGGCTCTGCAAAACAGGCACCCTTCACCAGCCAACTATGGCGAGGGCACCAGCTGCTCCAATATGAAGCAGTGGCAAGCGGGGATCCCATCTAGGCCATTGCTTTGATTATGTCCTGTTGCTCGTCTTGTCCTGTTTGCTGTTGGGGTCTGACTCTGAATCTGTGAGAATCAGGGGAAGAGGCTGTGGGTTAGGCCCAGCAGCGTCAACTAGCATGGTGACAGTGTTAGCAATAGACACTGCGTTACTTTGAACTGTATGGGAGAGGAGCTTTTCCCTTCACTGGGAACTCTGGAAGAAGGGCCTCCGCTTACTCTGCTGATGCATCACACAGGCGGAGGTGTGGTAAACTACTGACTTCCACAACTCAACACCTACAGGGTCCCCTCCACCCCACCACCAAAATGAGGCTTGAAAACCAGCAGGACAGGTTGCTGTGTGTGTGTGTGTGAATAATTTATTAAGGTCGGAGACCAGCTTTTAAAACACATTTAGGGGAACAATCCCAAAGGACAAAACATTCATATAAAACTTTATACAATGATAACTGTCACAGTGGCCGGAGTGGGCTACTTCAGAGTAACGACGCTACGCAGCTCTGCATTTTATTCTTTTATTGGTGCTGCGTATTTACAGTGCTGAAGTCATTGCTATTTACACGGAGTGATGTGGTCAGTCGGTTTCAGAACCTCCGAATGGCTTTTGGCGCGTCTTTCTCCAACACAAAAGCTTTGGCAGACCCATCCTCTTTCCCCTCCTCTTTCTGCGTAATTCCGGAGTTGGGGGGATGGGTCTCCCCCCCTTATTCGCCCCTTCCTGTCCCACCTGGGACCCTGGCTCCTCTACCTTGCCTGAGCCTCGGACCCGACTTCCTGCTTCCCCACTGGCATCGGAACTCTCTCTGCTTTCCCCTGTGCTCGGGGATGGGCTTGAACTCAGGAGGGGAGGGACTTCGCGATATCCCCTGTCCCTCACAATAACATTAATGTTCATAGTTACAGGTAGGTAGCCGTGTTGGTCTGAGTCGAAACAAAATAAAAAAATTCCTTCAGCAGCACCTTAAAGACCAACTAAGTTTTTATTTTGGTATGAGCTTTCGTGTGTATCTGACGAAGTGTGCATGCACACGAAAGCTCATACCAAAATAAAAACTTAGTTGGTCTTTAAGGTGCTACTGAAGAAATTTTTTTATTAATGTTTATAAATACGGTGAGCGTAAAGATACTTAAAACTTTAAGATAAGCTGCCGCAGAGAACTGGCCCTGGGTCGCTCGGGGAACCAGGTTTAGGGACTTTTAAACGAACTAGTTTGGCTCAGGGGAAGGTGTATGTCTGCAGATCTGAACACAGAATCTGGCGACCGTCCGGGTTGTCTTCTGATCTTTGCCTAACAGGAGCAGATTGTATATTTGCTTTTCTGTGGGGTCAGCTAGCCTCACCAGCGTTTTGTGTTGTGTGTTTTGTGTGTGTGTGTGTGGGGGGGGGTGTCCATAACATCCAGTCCCATTGGCAAATGTGCCCACAGACCCGAAAAAATTGGGAAGCCATTCCCCAAAGCAGCCTTTGCCCGCCTGGTGCACCCCGATGTTCTGGACCGCAGCTCCCACTAGGGGAGGCTGTGGCTGATGGGAGCCCAGCACATCCGGAGGGCACCAAGCAGGCAAAGGCTGCCCCAAAGCACGTGACCGGTTTGCCCATTTCTCCACCCAACAGGACCCCTCTTCCCGCCCCGGTGGAGCTTACTTGATGTCTGCGCCAGCAATGAAGCAGCCGGGTTTCGACGAGATCAGGACGGCGCTACTGATGGCCTCGTTGGCCCATATTTCGTTCATGACGGCGGTGAAGTCCTCTTGCAGCTGCCTGGAGAGGGTGTTGACCTGGGGGAAATGAACAGGCAAGCTGAAGCCAAGGCAGGCAAAGGGCAAGCTCCCACTCTGGAAGGAGAACGGCCCTTGCTTGTCCCCGCCAACATGGAAGAGCGTCGGGAAGGCGGTGGCATGCCAAATGTCTTCTCGTAAGCAGCCGGCAGAACACCCTTCTATTTGGTCTTGCATACCATGTCCCTCCTTTCAATCTCCACGACTCCCAGGCACCCCTTTAAACCTCTCTGCACAGCTTAAACCGCTTGAGCCCACAGAGAAGCGACAGGAAAACCTACCTTGGAATTTGGAGAGTTGAAGCGCACCACAGCAACATCTCCTTTGATGTCATAGTTAACATGGCTTCTTGCTGGAGCGGGGGAAAAGAGAGATTTATAGGGACATTTCAATAGGGGCAAATGTCAGGTTCTGCACTTAGGCAGGAAGAACCAGATGTACAAATATAGGATGGGGGGGGACACACCTGGCTTACTAGCAGGATCGAGGGGGCTTGGTGGACCACAAGCTGAGCATGAGTCAACAGAGTGATGCAGCAGCAAAAAAAGAGAAAAGCTAGCGCTATTCTAGGCTGCATCAACAGAAGTCTAGTGTCCAGGTCAAATGAAGGAATAAGGTAAAGGGACCCCTGACCATTAGGTCCAGTTGTGACCGACTCTGGGGTTGCGGCGCTCATCTCGCATTATTGGCCGAGGGAGCCGGCGTATAGCTTCCAGGTCATGTGGCCAGCATGACAAAGCCGCTTCTGGCAAACCAGAGCAGCACATGGAAACGCCGTTTACCTTCTCGCTATAGCGGTTCCCATTTATCTACTTGCATTTTGACATGCTTTGGAACTGCTAGGTTGGCAGGAGCTGGGACCAAGCAATGGGAGCTCACCCCGTCACAGGGATCCGAACCGCCGACCTTCTGATCAGCAAGCCCTAGGCTCAGTGGTTTAGCCCACAGCGCCACCTGGGTCTATTCTGCCTTGGTCGGACCAAACCTGGAGTCCTGTGTCCAATTCTGGACACCACAATTTAAGATGTCGACAAGCTGGAAGGTGGACAGAAGAGGGCAACCAAGGTGATCAAGGGTCTGGAAACTAAGCCTTATGAGGAGCACTTGAAGGAGCTGGGGATGTTTAGCCTGGGGAAAAAGGAGACTGAGAGCAGATATGAGAGCCATCTTCAAATACCTCAAGGGTTGTCACATGGAGGATGGGCCATGCTTGTTTTCCCCTTGAAACAATGGCTTCAAGTTGCAAGAAAGGAGATTCTGACTAAACATTCAGAAAAACTTTCTGACTGTAAAAGCTGTTCGGCAGTGGAACGGACTCCCTTGAGAGGCGGTGGACTCTCGCTTTAGTGGAGATTCCCCGCATTGTGGGGGGTTGGACTAGATGACCCTTGGGGTCCCTGTCTAAGATTCTACCGTATATTTATTAATTCTCCATGCAGGACTAGGGCAGGGGCCACCAACCATTTTAGGCTCATGGGCACATCTGGATGCCGTGGGTGCCAGCCTCTCTGGTTATCACCGCCTTTGGACCTCACTGCTGCTGCTACCACCCAGCTCCCCAGAGAGACAGAAGGAGCATCATGTGCCCCTGCTGGCACAAACCCACTTAATGGAGAAGCAGAGCCAAGCGCTGTTTGAAATAGGAGAGGGGGCGATTGCTTCAAAGGGTGCTTTGCAAGGCCAGGGAGGGGATTTAGAGAGGTGGGGGCTGCACCCACCTGTCAATCATGTGACTTAATGACAGCGTTGTGTGACGACATGTGGGGGGGGGGCCTATCCACCTATCAAATTGGGCCTGCAAGGTTGATCCTGGAGGCAAAAAGGTTCCTCACCCCCGCACTACACTGAAGTCACTACGGTCTCCTTGTTATTACTACAAGGGTGAAAAGGGCAACCTGAAACACCGTCCCCCAGCAAATTTGCCTTCTCTGCCATATTTCTTTCAACCAGGACAGAACCCTTGTCATCGCCACCAACCCCCACCAGACCCAAGAACTGACTTACACTTAACAGGGGAGGACGTGCTGAGGTTTCGGCAGGCGTAACCTGAGACAGAGAGAGAGATTTCCGGAGTTACATTGGACCAGCAAATGAATCAGAACATTTCCCATCCCTGCTGGTGCCTTCAGGCAAAGTCTCTTTCTGAGTGAGGAGGCTCAGTTGAAAGCAGGGTGGATTTGATTCAAATCCAATCGATTTAAATCATGTTCTAAATCACTAGGCAGTAAGACTTGATTTAAATCATATTTTTACAGAAAGACTCATTCTTCTTGCTGGTATCATCTTAATATTTACAACCAGATGAAGGTTTCATTTTTGGAATAATAAATTTTCAGAGTAGCTTTCACAGTTATATCAAAAATTACTGATTTGGTTATAATATTAGAAATACATCGACAGATAATTATGAAATTATTGTTTTATTTGGACAACTTTTCTGCTGTACTTTATTGGAAGGAGAAAAATAATCATTTCCTTAATAACAATTTATTTAACTAAAACAATAACATTATGGCATAATGTATCCATGTTTGTTAACTGATATGGTTAAAGGTTTTGTTTTTTTAAAAAAACTTAGACTGAGTTTTAGCACACATGAAAAACTTAAAAGAAATCCTTATTGCCTGATGAATAGCCTTAGGACTATAACGTAACTTAAATAGAAAATTATATTTAAAAATATTTTTCTTCCAAAAGCATTTTATTTTTTAAAAAATCTGGTTTAAATAAAAAAATAATCTGGTTTAAATAAAAAAATCTGGTTTAAATAAAAAAAACTGATTTAAATCAAAAAGGACTTGAAAACTCAACATCGCTTTGCACATGGTTACACAAGCCTGTATGGCATGTTTGCCATTTCGTGGTGTTTGCTATGTGCCTTTTCCAAGCATGGCTTCCCAACATACATCTGGAAGTTTAAGCATTGCTAATTAAGTGAAACTCTGAAATTTGATCTGATCTATCCATTGTGTTAATAAGACACAGCAGCCCGTTCCAGAGGGTCCCAAGTCCATCTGAGGGGAGGGGGAGTCACACATCAGAGGCCAAATATGCTGCGTTGCGCAAGCCGGTCATGTGACCCAGCCCCAAAGCTGGAGGTGCGCCATGTCCTTTGGCCCACATTTCCAGAGTAGAAAGGAAAGGACCTTTCACCTACATCCTGCCATGCCCATAAATACCGGCACTTTGGAGGTTGGACACGGCACCTGATGAAATTGCCAGCAAGTCTCTTCTGGGGAGGGCTGGAGGACTCCTGCTATCTTGAGCAGAGCCAGCTCAGAAAGATGCCAGTTATGTTTCACATATTCTGTGCAGACGAAAATGCACTGCTCACAAATGCTTATTGGGATGTGAAAGACCTGCCCCTTTTTTGTCCGGGCGCTCGAGCTGGCATCACAAAAACCAAGCTGCTTCACTACAAAGGTCTCACCCACACTTTTGCTCGACCCAAATTTTGATACTATTTAATCATATTTTGTGTACAGATTATTTTCCCCCGGGGTCCAAAAACTTTCCTCTTTGTTCTGTCCCTGGAGAAAACCCAGTCTTGCCCACTGAAGTGGATCTTATCGGATACACAGAAAATCCAAAGAGAGATTTTGTTTAACGGAACTTCAATTAAGCAAGCAATTTCGAATTTCCGTAAGGCAGAGCTGCAGAACAGGGAGAAAAGCTGTCGGACCCTGGGGAACTTTTTGGGACACAATATGGTCAAAAGACGGGTCAAGCAACAGTGTGGATGAGCCTTTAGGCAGGCCAAATCAGACCTTTTCCGCAACACAATACAGAAGCGCCAACATGGTGCCTTTTTGCTACAAAGCCTTATACTGTTTTTAGGGTTGCTAATACTTACTGCTTCTCTGGCTGCTTATATACATGCGAGGTAGCAGGAAAGAGGATCATTCATCTCATACGAGCAAATATCATTAAGCTCAAGCCCAGAGCGGCTTATGAGCTTGCCACAACCTGACAATGAACTAAGAGGCTCCAGACTGTAGGCCATTTCATGGCAATCGCCAAATGTTATGTTGCAACACAGCGTTCGGTATGACTACATCAACCCTTCTCCCCACCTTGTTTTCCAGAAACTTCCCTTTCCCAGAAATACAAATGCTGGAGATCAAGGGCCTTTCCCATGCAGCACCAAATATTTCTTGTACAGTGGTACCTTGGAAGTTGAACAGAATCGGTTCCGGAAGTCCGTTCGACTTCCAAAACAGTTCGGAAACCAAGGCATGGCTTCCAATTGGCTGCAGGAAGCTCCTACAGCCAATCGGAAGCCGGGACGGATGTTCGGGTTCCAAAGAACGTTTGCAAACCGGAACAGTCACCTCCGGGTTTGCGGCACACGGGAGCCAAAACATTCAATTTAAACTCTGCAGAAACTCTGCAGAAGTGTGGGGTTGTTTGTTTGTTTGTTTTTAAGTTGCACTTTAGGAGGGTATGGCTTTAAATGCAACTGTAACAAAAAAACATACAGACCTGGGTACAGAGGAAACCTGGGAAACTGCACACATTTAACAGGATTAGAAAATGTCCTTCAATTTGCAGTTAACCAAGGCCTGGAAGATGTCCAGCATGTTCAGACAACAAAAGGATGAAATTTAGAAAGGAAGCAACCTGACTCTGCCCATACAATTAAGACCCCTTTTGAAGGACACATGGAGGTGAAATGATCTCCCCAGGTAGTCTAGACAGGCACCCACAATGCTTTTTTTTCTGATGCAAGGCAAATACTGTCCATCTCATTTTTCCAGAACAAGCAATCCTAAGACATGCACTTTTGGGGATCAAGCCAAAAGCTCCCTCTGGTCCAGGCACACTATGCACCCCCCTTAAGTGCCATGGGGGTTTCACAAGCAGGGTGTGAAGGAAACAGTTCACCCCGTGTGTCTCACACACACACCCCAAAAAAATTCCTCACAACTTGATACTCCAAAGAACACACAAAGCTACACTAGTCCTCAACTTCTTTCCTTGTGAACTTTGGTTGTGTGTTTTTTTAGCAGAGAGCTGTGAGGACTATCTGTCAGGGAAACACTCTGCTGTAACTGAATTTAATCTTTTTTGTTGAGAGAAAGTGCAGTTCCAAGTATCAGTTACTCAACTGGCAGAGAAGGAAGGTGTTGTCTTCATGCTCTCTTTGTACATTTCTCCAGTAGAATCTGTCTGATCACAGCTGGGTATGGAAAGCTGGATTATATACCTGCTTTGTCTGACCCAGCTACACGCCGGTCCCAGAATAGTAGAGTATCTTGAATGGCTTTAAAAGGGGATTACATAAATCCATTGGTAAAAGACCTACCAACAGCTATTAGCTGTGACAGCTGAGCAGAAACACCAGGTAAACCTTTCAGATTATGGGGATATTCAGCCAGGAAGGTCTGCAGCCTTCAAACCCTGCTTGTGGGCTTCCCAAAAGTATCTGGTTGGCTGTTATGAGAAACAGGATGCTGGACCAGAATGCACTCAAATCTGATACAACAGTGAGGCACTTCTACATGTCCCATAATCCTGCAGCACTAGCATGAATTCAAGGCCTCCTAGTTCCATCTGGGCAGAGCCCCCAAATTCTTTAGAATAGGAGAAGCTAAGGATTTTGATCCACTGGACATACTTAAGAGTTGGCCAATCATCCAAAGGCCAAATGTGCCTCTCATGCACATATACAAGGCCTGGCAAAGTCAGTCACCACATCACGGTGCTGAGCTGAAAGATTTCAATCTCTCAGCTCAGCTCAGCACCACATTTGGGTGCCCAGTTTTGCCCAAAACAGCTGACAGGCTCACCACCTCTGCTTTTGGAACAGTCACTCTTACGAAGCACCAGTCAAGGAAGAACACCGTAGGAAGGGAAGAGGGGGGAAGGGAAGGGGAGGGGGAAGGGCTGGAGTGGCAGATGACCTTCAGGGGACCCCCTGCCTCTCAGCAGCAGCAGGGGGCAGAGAACAAGGTCTGGAGGGTGCGGAGGGGGAGCGGGGCCCGGGGGGCCCTTCCCCGTCCCCTCCCCCCCCCGGGAGACGAGGCGTGGGCGCCCCCTCCCCCCTCTCCGCCTCACCTGAGCGGCAGCACCGGGCCCGGCAGTACTTGACGGCGGCCGTGAAGCGCGTGAGGCTCCCGATGGCCCGGACAGCAGCCGCCATCTTGGCCGAGCGCGGAGGTCGAGCGAGAGCGAGCGAGGCAGGCGGACGCGAGGACGGAGGGCGGGAGGCGGCCCTGGCCGAGGGGACGGGACGGGGCCTTCTGCGAAGCCCCGGCGCTTCTTCACCACGACAGGGGTGCCCTTGGCGGTGCCTGCTCGAAAACTCCCCCCACCCGGCCACCCCCGGCCCTCCTCCCCATGCGATTATTTGCTTCCCACGAAGGCGCGCTTCGCCCTTTCTTCCCGGGATTTCTTCCTCCGCAGAATGCGCTGGGGGAAGCGTCGCGTGCCGTCAGGCGGTGCCGTGGGCAACCCCAAGGAGCGGCCATGGAGGCCGGAGGGGGCTTTCCTGGCTGAGGCGCACTCTGAGGGGGCGTGGCCACGCCTGAGGGAGAGAGTCGGAGGGGCGAAGGAGCTGCCGGGCGCGTCAGGTGAGGAGGAGAAGGGCCGCCGGTTGTCTCCTTTGCTCTCCGAGCTCCGTGGGGCGCCGGGTTCGAGTCCTGACGGGGGAGTGGGTTCGGTGGGCGGGGCTTGGGGTGGGGTGGGTGGCGGCTGTGTGACCCGCTGGTTAGAGCCATGGATTGAGGGCCTTGGGAGGGGGAGGGGAGGGGGGCCAGGCCTCGAGTCCGCTCGCTGGGTGGTGACATTGAGCCGCCCTCTGCACCTCTTAGCTTCAGCCCCGTGCATTGCATCGCAGGGGGTTGGACTAGATGACCCCTGGGTCCCCCTTCCGACTCTACAGCTCCAGGATCCCTCACAGGGCAGTTGTGAAGGTGAAACTTGGGCGGGGGAGAAGAGCCGTGTTCGGAGCCTGGAGCTCCTTTGGAAGGAAAGGCGGGATGAGATAAAGTGGATCGGGGAGGATTTATGGCTCCCGATGGATTACCAGGGGCGACAGGAACACGACTGACGCCACCACCCCGTATTGTTGGGCTGAAGAAAGTGGGGTGGGGAATTTCGTGGGGGAAGGGAAGTGAGCTCAGTCAGCGCAGTTCTGGTACAGTACAAAAACTCCTGTCGTCAGAATTAAGGCCCTAAGAGAGATATAGGCAAACACGGCCCTCCAGATGTTTTGGGGCTACAACTCCCATCATCCCCAGCTAACAGGACCAGTGGTATGGGATGATGGGAATTGTAGTCCCAAAACATCTGGAGGGCCGAGTTTGCCTATGCCTTCCCTAAGAAGAGCCCCTGCAGCTGGATCAGGCCAAACCCCGGGGCCCATCTTGGCCAGCCTCTTGTTCTTGCAGTGGCCAGCCAGGTTCTCTAATGGGAAGCCCACAAGCAGGGCCTGGGGGCAGCCTTGATAGCCTTTATCCTCCATTTTTGTTAGTGTTTATATTCTGGTTGACAAAAGCCTGCCCTGGCACCTTAAAAGCTTCCAATACACTGGTCCGGAAAGACCTGCATTGGCTCACAGTACATTTCCGAGCACAATTCAAAGTGTTGGTGTTGATCTTGAAAGCCAACGGCCTCGGCTCAGTATACCTGAAGGAGCGTCTCCACGCCCATCGTCCAGCCCGGACACTGAGGTCCAGCTCCAAGGGCCTTCTGGTGGTTCCCTCCCTGCAATAAGTGAGGTTACAGGGAACCAGGCAGAGGGCCTTCTCAGCAGTGGCACCCGCCCTGTGGAAAGCTCTCCCACCAGATGTCAAGGAGATACATAACTTTCCAAGCGCTTCTGAAGGCAGCCCTGTATCAGTTATTTTTTAATGTATGATCCTTTGTTATGTTTTTTTATGTGCTGGAATCCACCCAGAGTGGCTGAGAAAAGTGGAACCCCAGCCAGATGGGAAGGGTATAAATAATTAGATTATTATTATTATTACAAACTTTGACAATGAGGAAAGGACATTCTACAATACAGAATGCTTCATGGCCTCTTTAGAACATTCAAAGTGCTTAATGTTCACAGTCCTATTGTCATACCGTGTTTCTCCGAAAATAAGACACCGTCTTATATTTATTTTTCCTCAAAAAACACACACTATGGCTTATTTTCAGGGGATGTCTTATTAAACACAAAGGAAATTCAAATGCAATGGCAAGGGTTTTTTTGGGGGGGGGGAGTAATTTAGTCCCAATCCCAATAGTTTAACCTACAAGGATAGGGTCCTGCTGGAGCCTGGTGAACAGCCTAGCAAGTCCCCTGTCCAAAGTGTTGTGTCAAAGTGGTGAAAGAATATACAATACAGAAATTAAAAACCGTTTAGCCATGGGGGGGGGGGAGATACCCACTTCACTACTGGGACTGATAATAGGTGAAGAAACCAGCTGCTGCTGCTGGGTCCTGCTGGCTCACCGTGGCGCTGCTGGGCGCTTTGTCGGCTCTGCAGCAGCAGTCGGTTCCGGGCCAGGAGCCGGCAGGACTCCTCCTCTTCCTCCTGCCGCAGCCGGCGTTGCTGCTGCGCCTATCACTATGTCTTATTTTCAGGGTATGGCTTATATTCCTTGAATGCTTAAAAATCCTGCTACGGCTTATTTTATGGCTACGTCTTATTTTTGGAGAAACAGGGTACTTACAACAGCCCTGTGGGGTAGGCAATTGTTGTTTTCCCCATGTTACACTCTTGGGAGAGGGAGTGGCTTACTTAACTACGGCCTCATGGCAGACATGAAATTCAGACCAGGGATTTTGTAATTTGTAGTCCAGTCTCCTGAACCGCCGCACAGCTCCAGCCTCACATGTTATGAAACTACCTGGGCTAGTAGTGTGGTGTGTGTGATTATTTTTATTTGGTTGTAGCTTAATTTTATTTGGTTGCCTATTTTCTTTATGGATAGTATATTTGCCAGTTTTGAAACTTGATGGATACTATGGCTCTTATGGAGAGCAAGGGAGGGCTTTGTGCTGATGGCAGATGCTGGAGGCCAAGAAGAAGCTGTTCATTTTGTTAATATTATGCTGGCACACAGGAAGCTGCCTTATGCTGAGGAAGATAGCTGGATCATCTAGTTCTCTGTTGACTGATAGTGTCTCTCCAGAGTCTCAAGTCTTTTCCAGTTCTACCTATAAATGTTGCAGATTCAGCCTGGGACCTTACACATGCAAAGAATATCATAGAATCATAGAGTTGGAAGAGACCACAAGGCCCATCCAGTCCAACCCCCTGCCAAGCAGGAAACACCATCAAAGCATTCTTGACATATGCCTGTCAAGCCTCTGCTTAAAGACCTCTAAAGAAGGAGACTCCAGCACACTCCTTGGTAGCAAATTCCACTGCCGAACAGCTCTTACTGTCAGGAAGTTCTTCCTAATGTTTAGGTGGAATCTTCTTTCTTGTAGTTTGAATCCATTGCTCCGTGTCCGCTTCTCTGGAGCAGCAGAAAACAACCTTTCTCCCTCCTCTATATGACATCCTTTGATATATTTGAACATGGCTATCATATCACCCCTTAACCTTCTCTTCTCCAGGCTAAACATACCCAGCTCCCTAAGCCGTTCCTCATAAGGCATTGTTTCCAGGCCTTTGACCATTTTGGTTGCCCTCTTCTGGACACGTTCCAGCTTGTCAGTATCCTTCTTGAACTGTGGTGCCCAGAACTGGACACAGTACTCCAGGTGAGGTCTGACCAGAGCAGAATACAGTGGTACTATTACTTCCCTAGATCTAGATGCTATACTCCTATTGATGCAGCCCAGAATTGCATTGGCTTTTTTAGCTGCTGCATCACACTGCTGACTCACGTCAAGTCTGGTTCCTGGAATGAAAGAAGATTAGGGAAATGGACGGGTTGAGCAACATGGTTATGAGCCGAACACTTATGGGGTTTTTTGTTGATGCATTTGACTTTTAATAAAGCTGAATTTCTTGTCTTGGAATGGTTTGAGCACAGTGTTAAACAACATAGGCTCTTTACAGTCTTAACCTGATGTGCAAAGCTATCATTTGTCATTTCTTAAACATGCTAAATGCCTGTTCAGGCAGAGATTTAAAACAAATAAAAACAAAGAGACAACTGTAGCAAACTCTGTTTACTGGGATTTACCAAAGACGTTGGGCTACTTTGCCCTTTGGGCAACATTGCTGCAAAATGCTGGCGGAAATCTGCAGTCATTTAATCTGTTTTGCATCTTTGCACTGTAGAGAAAGAGCCACATCATTGTATCTCAGGTTGTGGTTTCTGCTTGTCCAGTGATCTGTCCGAAGAATTGGCAGTGGCTTTGGAAAACAGGTGGGGGGGGGACTGATGACCTTGACTTTCCTGGACCGAGCATGTGAGCTGAATTGGCTGACCAACATGAATGTTGCTAACAAGCCAAGCAAGATAAATCACTGGCTGTCTAAACCCCACCCCCACCCCCATTTCAGATTCCAAAATGACATCCATGCTGACCTGCTCTGCCAGAACCCTTCCTGCTATCTCATCATGGGCTGCCCGACTAGGTAAGTTCAGCTGCTTCTGGTTAGGCACCAAATTTGTACAAATACAGTGGTACCGCTGGTTAAGAACTTAATTCATTCCGGAGGTCCATTCTTAACCTGAAACTGTTCTTAACCTGAAGCACCACTTTAGCTAATGGGGCTGCCGCGCCGCCGGAGCACGATTTCTGTTCTTTTTTTCCCTTTTTTTTACAAACCTGAAGCGTTTGTAACCCGAGGTACCAATGTATTAAAAGATTAGTCATAGTGGGTTGTAGCTAACTGTAACATTGACAGTATGAATCATTTATCTTATTTGAAGCTTTTGCAGCGTCTTGTAATTGTGTCTACATCTGTCGTTCTGTTTTTATACTTCATGTTTATTTCAAGCTGTCATAGAAAACTTGCACTATAACTAAACTAGGATGCCAATTGCCCTGCCTAAATTATTCCTTTTGTTTTAATGCCTCATCATCTGAACATCTCTGCCAGATTGCTTTATCTGTAAACCAGGACAATCAATTGCACAATAGGCCAGTTGCACATTTGGAAGTGATCTGAACTCGAAAGCACTGTAATCCAAATTGACTCCCGAGAAAAGCTGCGGCGTGATATTCCTGCCGCTGTTCCTTAGAGTCTCTTTGAGCTTTGGTAATTGAGATAATCTCTGGTGCTGTTGCTTTGTTCTTACACTTGAATTTTGTTCTGCTTTTCTTCCAGCTGTAAGATCCCTCAGCTGTTCGCCCCAGTTACAGACAGCAGGTAAACTAATAACATCACCAGTAGAGCAATCCTAAGGTGGAGGTGGGGTGGAGAACATGCTCTGTTGGAGAAATTGTCCTTCGTAAGCCCTGCCAGCTCATGCTGGCCAGAGCAGAAGGTGGGAAGAAGTGACATTTTCTTTTTTTCCTGCTGTGGTCTGGGGGGTTTGTTTTTTAATTCCCACCCACAGATGGCAAGCAGTGGCTGGGGAATAAACTACATCAACTCCAGGGCTCGTGTAGTCTTGCAACTACAGTAGCTTGGGAGTGTGTTGGAGGCTTAGGATCATACAGATCCCCGGTCAAACTTGGAAATAAATCCCACTGGTTGATTTCAAGTAAGTGTGTTAAGCATTGCAGCTCTCAGTTTATTCTGATTTGTCTTCTAAAAACAACAGCAACAAACTGAGAGCAGAGAAATCCTTTCTAGATCCAGCAATAGTCTTGTTTTGCCTTTTACATTCTTACAAAACTGTTAGGAATCTAGTTGCAACTCTCTGTGTGCTATTTGTCATTAATAATGAGTTTCTAGACAAATTTCAAGATTGCCCTAATATCTAATAGGCCATTTATTGTTAAGTTAGCAAACGTGTCCATAAAAGTTCTTTCTTTCTTTATACTGAGGTCCTTCAACTTTTTAACATTTGGGAGTAGGTATTAGCACTTTTCGGCGTTCATGAAGCTTTGTGTGTGTTGTTTCAGGAGTATGTTTTGCCAATAGATTGGGCATAGCTGAACACAAACCCTTGAATGCTTCTCAGACCGAATGGTGACTGTGATGGGGAATTAAACTCAGGTTTTATTTGAACCAGGGATGGAGAACTAGGGGCCCTCCAGGTCTTCCATCAGCCCCAGCTGGCACGGCCAATGGTCAGGGATGATGGGAACTAGACGCCAGCAGTATCCGAAGTGCCCAGAGTTCCCCCTTCTGGCTTAAACTCAAAAAGGGCTCTCGCTCAAAGATCCATGCATTCTTGCTTGCCTTTTAATAACAGAAACGTTGCTCTTGATCTGCACTGTCTCTATCAGTAGCCATTTATCGTTCTCTTTCCGCAGCTCAGCCCAAGACTAAAAAAACCTTGGCTAAAAATGGGGTGAAGAATATTGTGGTGGTGGATGGGGTTCGTATTCCATTTCTGCTGGCAGGAACCTCGTAAGTATTAAATGCTTCCTTGTAAAGTCTGGGGGAACCTGGTGTTGATGGAGAAAATGCCTGTGCAACTTACTGTTAATCAAAATCAACTTAAAGTTAACTGCAGATGATGCTCTCACTATCCTGGCATGTAAATAAGTGACTCGAGGAGACAGCTGCCATTGTCCTGTGCCCATCTGTAGAGCAGTGAGTGGCTGAAAAGTTATGGGGCGTTGCCAAGATTTACCAGGCAATGTCCACTTTTGCAGTGGACTTTTCTTCCATTAAGTAATTCAGTATATTTTCTTTCTTTTTCTTTTTTTCTTTTTAATTTTTTAAAATTTTTTAAAATTTTTAAAATTTAATTTTTTAATTTTTTAAAATTTTTTAAAATTATCTTTATTTCTTATTAAAAAATGACAAATCCGCACAGATCAACACAACACAACAAAGCATAACATAATCAAATCAATACAAATTCCGCCAATTATATACAAAAAGGGGAAAAAAAGAAAAAAGAAAAGTGGAGAAAGAAAGAAAGAAAGAAAGAAAGAAAGAAAGAAAGAAAGAAAGAAAGAAAGAAAGAAAGAAAGAAGGGGGGGGGAGAACAACAACAAAAATACAGATTAAAAAATTAACTTCCAAACATTTTAACATCAGTTCCCTTCTCACATGAAATTTCTACCAGGCTTCTCCCTTATCAATTGAATCCTATACCATATCTTATTTTCCTTATATTAATTAATTAATTACTCTATCAACTTGTGCATTTTAATCAAAACAAATCACCCACTTCGAACTTATACCTTCATTATAAAAGTATTCCTCCACATAACTCCACTCTGCTTTAATTTTTTGTTTGGGGACTCTCCCCGGCCAGATGGGCGGGGTATAAATAATAAATTATTATTATTATTATTATTACTAATTATTGCCGTCACCTTTGCTAAATTCATATATTCCGCCAATTTAATATACCATTCCTGTATAGATGGAACTTTATCTCCTTTTCAATTCTGGGCTACCAACATTCTGGCCGCTGCACACTCATATAAGAGGATGTTCCTTCTATCACTCGGCATGCTTTCCAGAATTAAACTTAATAATAAAATTTCTGGTTTTTCCCCAAATGTACATTTTAACATCTTTTTCATTTTATCATATACCTCTGTCCAAAATATACTAATCTTCTTGCAAGTCCACCAGCAATGAAAATAGTCCCCTACTTTCTCTCTACATTTCCAACATTTACAGTGGAACCTCAATTTATGAACACCTCGGTTTACAAATTTTCGGTTTACGAACGCCGCAGACCCATCTGGAACGGATTCATTCACTTTCCATTACTTTCAATGGGAAAGTTTGCTTCAGTTTATTAACAGACTTCCGGAACCAATTGTGTTCATAAACCGAGTTACCACTGTATCCTGATCATTTTTATATATTTTTGCTAATTTTGCTGGCGTTAGATGCCACCTATATACCAATTTCCACATATTTTCTCTTATACCCATACAGGCCGTAAAATTTATATCCTCCCTCCATAATTTCTCCCATTGGTTGCTGTATATTACCCTTCCAATATCCTGTGCCCATTTTATCATTGCATGTTTAACTTCCTCATCCTTCATTTCCCACTCCAGTAAAAATTTATAAATTTTAGCCAATGGTTTCGTGGAATTCTCAATTAGCAATTCTTGCAATTTAGTCTTCTTTTCCAATAATCCTATCATCTTATGTTTTTTGAAAATACTCTGTACTTGGAGATAATGCAGCCAACTTTGACAATATTGTTCAATCTGTTGATATGATTTCAATACATATTGATCATTAATTCTCACAGTCAACTCTTTATATGTTAACCATCTCCCTCCCTTAGGTTCATTATTCATTGCTGTCATTTCTAAAGGTGAAATCCACCATGGCACTTTGGGTTCTAATAATTTTTTTAATTCTTCCCATGTGATATACAATGACTTTTTAAATATATGATCCAAAAATGAATTATACTCCCCTTTTTTTTCTTTTAGCAGGTAAGCGTACCAGCCTTCTACATTCCTGAAGCCTTCCAATCTGAGCAGCTCCAGGTCATCCAACAGGAACCACTCCTTCATCCATCATAGACGTGCTGTGGCATGATATAGTTTCAGATTAGGGACCCCGCATCCTCCCCTTTCCTTTATATCAGTTAATATTCTGAATTGCACTCTCTCTTTCCCCCCCTGCCAAATATTTCTATGAAATTGCTGAGATCTTTCCTCCATATCTCGAATGTTTAATCATTATTTTAGTTTTTTTTATTATGAACTTTAAATCCCGCTACCTCTCCATAGATTGCTAATTTCTTTTTCAACTTAATTAATGTCTCCATTGGATCCTCCATCATTATTATAATATCGTCGGCAAAGGCCCTTAATTTATAATTGCTCTTACCCACCGCGATACCTTTAAACCATATTTAATGTCCCTTATCAGAAACTCTAACGACCATATAAACAACAATGGAGATAGCGGACACCCCTGTCGCGTTCCTTTAGATATTTCGAATTCTTCTGTTATTCTTCCATTAATGATCAATCTTGCTAATTGTTTACTATAGATTGCATTAACTCCTTCCATAAATCTGCCTGCTATCCCTAATTTCTTTAATGCTCCTTTCATGAATCCCCAAGCTAGGTTATCGAAAGCCTTTTCGGCATCCAGGAAGATGAATGCTATTTTCTTACTGGGGTTCCAATCTGCATATTCAAATAGGTTCAATAGGGTTCTTATACATCTTCCTTTTCGGTAGGAAGCCTTGTTGTTCCTGACTTATAACTCTGTTTAACACCTCTTTAATTCTGTTAGCCAATATTCCAGCAAATAATTTATAATCGATATTCAATAGTGAAATTGGCCTATAATTCCCAACCTCTTCTGTACTTCCTTTTTCTTTCGGTATCAGGGTTATATATGTATTTTGCCACGTCCTGGGTATTACCCCTCTTTCTAAAATATCATTTACTAGTTTTTCATACACCTCTGCCAATTCATTCTTAAATATTTTATAATGTTTCCCAGAAAGGCCATCTGTTCCAGGTGATTTCCCCAATTTAAGTTTGCCTATAGCATCTTCTATTTCTTGCCTCGAAACTGATTTATTTAATATTTCACTCTCTTCGGGATTAATGGAAATTCCCTTAAAATTGTTCAGATACTCTTCCAATTTATTTTTATTAATATCTTCCCCTTTATACAACTTCCTATAATATTTAACAAAACACTTCTGTATTTCATCTGGGTTGGTCCATCTCCTTTCCCCTTCCTTTATTGACGTGATTAACCTTTCACTTTGTTTTTTCCTCAGCTGCCATGCCAATAGCTTCCCTGATCTGCTTCCAAGCTTGAATGTCCTTTGTTTAGCCCACTTAATCCTATTTTCTATTTCTTCATCCACTAATTGTTTCAAATTATTCTGTAATATTTTTATTTGTGTTATTAAATTTGGATCTTTTGGATCTATCTCTTTTAATTCTATCTCTTTTTTTATTTTCTCTCATTTTTCTGCCTTTTCTTTTTTTATATTTGCTCTTTTGTTGTATATACAATCCTCTAATGAAGGCCTTGCTGGCATCCCAAACTGTTGTTAATTCCACCTCATGTGATACATTAATTTGGAAAAATTCCTTTACTAGCTCTCCCATTTTGTTTACAAACAAATTATCATCTAATATCCTATCATCCACACGCCATCGCTTGGCATTTTTGTCATTCTCTTTAAGCCTTATCATAGTTGGGTTGTGATCTGTTAAGGATTTTGCCATTATCTCGCATTTTTTAATATATGTTACTAGACCCGTCGATAACCATATTATATCTGTTCTTGAGGCCGATTTCTTTGCTCCTGAATAATAACAATATTTTCTTTCCATCGGGTTTCTAAGTCTCCATATATCTTTCAGTTCATAATTTTTGACTATCTGAATTATTATTATTATTTTGCAATTTCCCTCCTCCCTTCTTTACTTCATTTGTCCTATCCATCTTTGGCAATACCACTCCATTAAAATCCCCCGCTAATTCAGTATATTTTCATGGACCAGCCTTATGATCCAAAGCAGCACTCGTAGCAATGTAGAATTGCTTATAATTAGTTATTGGTTGGTTATATTATTTTGTCGATTAAAATTCAACGTTAAGAGGTTGCTGGTCACCTCATTTTTCTCTGTCCACAAACTAGATTTAATGAACACCCATATTAGAGTGCTTTGTAAATTGATAGTCATAGCCTTTTATATACTAACCTTTTATGCTCTTCCACATCTGTTTAATGTTCCTAACCCTTCTTTTAGAATCTTTAAGCTTCTTTTAGATTCTTATAGTCTTTTATATATGCCTTCTGTTTTAATAACTTTAGCTTTCCAGAATGGTTTTGCAGATTTTAAATGATTGTACCCCACCCTACTTATGCTGGTCTGTGACCGTAATAAAGATTTGATTGATCTGTTCATCCTGCACCGAGCTAAAAACAAAATCCTTGCATTGCTCAGGCCGTAATGTTTTCCTTTCCTCTCTAATCGTCAGGTATGCAGACTTGATGCCACATGACTTGGCCAGAGCTACACTGAAGTAAGTAGCGAGTTAATGGGTAAAACAACAACAACAATTGGATAGTTCCCCCCCCCCCTGAATGTAGGAGTTACTCTAGATTTACTTGGAGTGACAAAGCAAATATGTTAGTGGGCTAACATGGCTGCTATGAAAGCTGTGGATCTGGGTGTACACAGCACCTGGATCTCTGCTGCTGTGTTGTTGCTGAGCAAACAGGGTTGCCCTATTACAAACAGTGCAAAGTTGTTGAGCTTTTTCGGCAAAATCGCAAAATAAAATTGCCCCTTTTGAGATATTTTTTAATGGAAAACGGCACTGCCAACATGGGCAGCCGTATGTCCAGATTTCCCCAGACATTTGACCGATTTCCGCCCAGATGCCGGATAGGTCCAGAAAATTTGGGCGTATGGCAACCCTAAAGCAGGTTCATCTTCTAAACCCAGCTGCAACCCGACTCATGTGAAATGAGAAGGTGAAGGGGTGATACGATAGCCATGTTCAAATATATAAAAGGATGTCATATGGAGGAGGGAGAAAGGTTGTTTTCTGCTGCTCCAGAGAAGCGGACATGGAGCAATGGATTCAAGCTACAAGAAAGAAGATTCCACCTAAACATTAGGAAGAACTTCCTGACAGTAAGAGCTGTTCGACAGTGGAACTTGCTGCCAAGGAGTGTGGTGGAGTCTCCTTCTTTGGAGGTCTATAAGCGGAGGCTTGACAGCCATCTGTCAAGAATGCTTTGATGGTGTTTCCTGCTTGGCAGGGGGTTGGACTGGATGGCCCTTGTGGTCTCTTCCAACTCTTTTGATTCTATGATTCCATGATTCTAAGCAAAGCAAGATTTGAAACCCTGCATCGCAGGGGGTTGTACTAGATGACCCTTGGGGGTCCCAACTCTACGATTCTATGATTCTATGAAATAACCACCAAGAGGGTAATGCTCTTGGCTTGGCCTGCCTACCACTGATTTTTCCCCCTCTGACTTCTTCCCGCAGAGGCTTGCTGAACCGGACTGATGTGCCCAAGGAAGTTGTGGACTACATTGTGTTTGGCACCGTTGTCCAGGAGGTGAAAACCAGCAATGTAGCTAGAGAGGTATGTTAGATTATTGAAAGAAGCACTAGGCAAGCTACACAGCAGAACATCTCTCTGCGGCCGCTTGAATACCAGTTGTGTGTTTTATGAACGGGCGGATCATGGTGGGTGTCAACCTGTTCATTCCCTTTGTTAGGAACCCAGGAAGCTGCCTAGTAACAAGTCCTTGGTCCATCTGCCTCAGTATTGTCTACACTGACAGGCAGCAGTGGCTCTCCCCACCTTACCTGGAGAGGCTGGGACCTTCTGCTTGCAAGGCAGACCCTCTGCCACGGAGCCACGACCCCTCCCCTAAAAGAGAGCCCATATCAGCAGACTTTGAACTTGCCAGCTGGGATCCCCCTTTCGTTTTACAAAATATTCGATGTTGCCAGCGCGCCTGTCTGCGTACGTGTAGATTGTGAACTTTGGAGATCGTCAGTATTGATCAGCAACCCTTGACAATCCTCCACCAGTGACCTTTTGTTTTGCGCGCAAATGATCCCCGGTTTCTGACCGAGGCCAGAACGTCTTGCAATATCTGCACCTGCTCTCTAAGGCCAAGCAACCGCTTGTGTGGCTGTCTGGCAAGGAAGGCCCAATGCCATCGGACGCTGTGTAGAGCTGCCTGCTCCAGCCTGGCAGTGCTGCTCCAGGATCCTGCTTCATTTGCCGCAGCCTGCTGGCTCCCATCTCACGGGCTGCTCAGCCCAGCCCTTGTTTTTAATTTTAACTTCCAGCTCTGTCCTGAACTTTCACCCACTTGGCTGTATCTCAGGAGCAGCATTCGGTGGCAATGTGTATCCAAGCCTCCATGACTCAGGTGTTTTCCTGCTGTGTCATGGGGCTGCCTTATCCCGTAGCATCACGGAATTGTAGTGTTGGAAGGGAGCCAAAGGGTCATCCAGTCCAGCCCCCTGGAAATCCTCAGCCAGGCCAGTGGCTCACCTAGCCTAGGTCTGCTCTGCGGACTCTGGCTAGCAACAGTTTCCCACTACACCAGCCAGTGTGGTGTAGTGGTTAAGAGTGGTGGACTCATAATCTGGTGAACCGGGTTCGATTCCCCGCTCCTCCACATGCAGCTGCTGGGTGAGCTTGGGCTAGTCACACTTCACTGAAGTCTCTTAACCTCACTCACCTCACAGAGTGTTTGTTGTGGGGGAGGAATGGAAAGGAGAATGTTAGCCGCTTTGAGACTCCTTAAGGCAGGCATCCCCAAACTGCAGCCCTCCAGATATTTTGGGCTACAATTCCCATCTTCCCCGACCACTGGTCCTGTTAGCTAGGGATCATGGGAGTTGTAGGCCAAAACATCTGGAGGGCCGCAGTTTGGGGGTGCCTGCCTTAAGGGGAGCCTGGTCATAATTGTCATTAGGCTGAGCGCCATGACCTATTAACCATTTATGCAACTTCTTTTTCAAGATAAATGCAAGCATTGGTGGTGCAATCTTTTTTTATTTTTGTAAATTTGTTTATTTGGTTTTCAAATCAGAGTTTTACACTCACATATCCAACATGCAACATAAAAACAAGATTCCAAGGAATCTCTTGGACTTCGCTCCTCCCCTTTGTGGGTCCTATTATTAATCATTTCCTCTGCATCTTGTATAATAATTCAAATCTATTACCTCTCCATTATGTCCAAAATTCACCATTAAACTACAAGTGTTATTCCAGTCCTAACAGCTTTAACTCTTTACAATTGTTTTTAAGATAAATTATAATTTTTCCCCATTCCTTATTAAAGTTTTGGTCTTCCTGATTTCTGATTCTTCCGGTCATTTTTGCCATTTTTGGCATTGTCCATCAACTTGATGCAGTCAATCTTAATATTTTCCTCCTGACAAATGTAGAGTTTCCCCTTCTGTCAGCTTGATTTTAAATGTATGGAGTAAAAATAGGATTTATTTATTTGCTTCATACCAGGCATCCCCAAACTGCGGCCCTCCAGATTTTTGGCCTACAACCCCCATGACCCCATAGCTAACAGGACCAGTGGTCAGGGAGGATGGGAATTGTAGTCCAAAACATCTGGAGGGCCGAAGTTTGGGGATGCCTGCTTTATACCCCGCCCTTCCTCTCGAAGGAGCTAGAGTGGCAATTACATGTTATTTTATTCATTTTATTGCATTTATACCCTGCCTTGTTCTCCATGGAGCTCAAAGCGGCATACATGGTTCTCTCCCTCCTCATTCAATCCCCACAACAACCCTGTGAGGTAGGTTAGGCTGGGAGGCAGTGTCTGGCTCCAAAGGGTCACCCAGTGTCCAAGCAAGGATTTCAATCCTGGTCTCCCAGGCCCTAGTCCTGCACCACTGGCTCTCAATGTATATAACTTGTCACATTTTACGGATATTTTGTCTTCACCCTCAGACCAATAGTAGTCTCTTCTGAAATGCTTAAATCTTAAAGCGCAATTAGGTGAGTGCTCCCAGTGAACAAGCAGAGGCTCCAGAATGTGTGCTATGGGGCCAAATGGTTTCATCGGCCACTGCACTGCTTTTGAATAGCAACACAATAATAATTTCTGCAGGCTTCTTGTGCTAGCAAGTGGTTGTCTGTACGGACCCAAAGAGCAGATTCGCCTCCCTGCTCAGCCACATAATATGTCAAGTGGCCTTTGGCAAGACCCAGCTGCCCCTCACAAGATTTAATAATAATAATAATAATAATAAATAAATAATAATAATAAGTAATGATTTATTATTTGTACCCCACCCATCCGGCTGGGCCTCCCCAGCCACTCTGGGCGGCTTTCAACCAAGATTAAAATACATTAAAATGTCATACATTAAAAACTTCCCTAAAGAGGGCTGCCTTCAGATGTATTCTAAAAGTCAGATACTGTAGTTGTTTATCTCTTTGACATCTGATGGGAGGGCGTTCCACAGGGCGGGTGCCACTACCAAGAAGGCCCTCTGCCTGGTTCCCTGTAACTTGGCTTCTTGCAATGAGGGAACCGCCAGAAAGCCCTTGGCGCTGGACTTCAGTATCTGGGCAGAACGATGGAGGTGGAGATGCTCCCTCAGGGATACTGGACCAAGGCCGTTTAGGGCTTTAAAGGTCAGCACCAACACTTTGAATTGTCCTCGGAAACGTACTGGGAGCCAATGTAGGTCTTTCAGGACCATTGTTATATGCTCTCGGCGGCCGCTCCCAGTCCCCAGTCTAGCTGCAAAGTCAACTGATACACAAGTCACAGCCTGCTTCCCACGGCAGGAAGTGTTGTAAAGACAAGCTCTTTCTCAGCACTCTGTTTGCTAAGCTTTCTGCATTGTGTTCCTCTCTGTAGGCTGCCCTGGGAGCTGGCTTCTCTGACAAAACACCTTCCCACACGGTCACCATGGCATGCATCTCTTCAAACCAGGCGCTAACAACAGGTACCAATGTTGCCGGGGGGGGGGGCATGGTTAAAGAAGAAAGGGGCATGCAGCAATTGGCTTTAGAGTTGCAAAGGACCTGTAGGATGCTTCTCCAGCAGGAAGCAAGGCCTTGCCCTGGATCTCCTAAGTGGGAGTTCATTGCTCTCCGCTCTGTACTGAAACAACAGCCTCCTCTTTCAAAAAGCACCTGTTTTTCTTTCTTTATTTATTTTTTAAAAACTGTTAATGTTTGAACACATTTTGGCAAAAGCCAAAAATGCTGCTCTCTGGTAAGCAGCACTGTTTCTTCTTGTGGATTGATGACTGGACATGTGCCTGGTCAGTGGTTCCCAGGTGGGTGGTACCACCTCCTGGGGGTCAGTGGGATTACCTAGGGGAAGGCTAAGAGGCAAGCGGGGGGCAGGGGGGCACTGGAGTGGGCCCCTCTTAGCGCCTTGATCTCTTATTTACAACTGACCAGGCTGGAGCCCAGAGCGGAACAGCTTCCTTGCTTTGTTTTACTCTTCTTATCGCTTTCAATTTGATTTCCCTTTGGTCACTTTTGTATTTACAATTCTGATTCATCACAAGATGGCCAGCTGTTGGTAATGGCGGGTTTCACTGGATCAAGGTCTTCCATTTTGTTGAATCAATTAAACTAAATAGTTTTCATTGGATTTTGAGTAATTGTGCAATGGATTGTTAATGTTATGAATTTTATTGTGTTCTCATCTTCATCAGCAGGTTGTGCAGAGCGGAGTTCTGAATCATGCTTTTCATAGGGTAGGGTAGGGAGCACTGGGGTGAGTTTGTGGAACCAAGGGGGCAGCAGTCCGACAATGTTTGGGGACCACTGTGCCTGGTCCTATGGCAGGTTCTTGCCGCTGTGCCACTTAAGACATCAAATGGGTGGGATGTAACCGAGACAAAGCAGGAAGTAGACCAAGGAGGGTGAGCATGGAAGGAAGAAGGTTCGAAACAGCCCATAGAAACACACACCCCCTCCACTTACAATGGGAGCAACTAGGGGAAGAAATTTTCGCAGTTGCATTAGACACTGCGCTCAGTAAAAAGGGATGGAAATGGTAGGTGCTGAGCAAAGATTTCAAGTAAGAATTGGCAAATTGGTGTTCTGAATCTGGAAGACTGATAACTGTTCTGTAAATAAACGCTCTAGACGGACTGGGCTGGAGTCTGCGTAAAGAGGCCCTGAGGCCATTTCCCCCAGACCACGGCCACCTGCTGCCCTGCTGATATCGCACAGGGCAGGTAAAGATGTGGGTGCAAAGGACCCTCGGGAGCTTAAAGGGAGTGCCTGGCCATTCCTTGGCAAGTGGGAGCTCCCCCTGGGCAGGAACATAAGGGCAGGGGCAGGAGGGCATTTCTCACGCAGGAGGCGATGCTGCCTTTTCTCTTCTGCGAAGTGTGACTCCTCGGTGACGCCTCCTTCCTCCCAATCTCTGCAGGAATCGGTCTCATTGCATCTGGCCAGATGGATGTGGTGGTGGCTGGTGGCGTTGAGCTGATGTCCGACATCCCCATCAGACACAGCCGGAAAATGAGGAAGACGTTGTTTGGATTCTCGAGGGCAAAAAGCTTGGGCCAGAGGCTGTCCCTGATCGCCAGGATCCGTCCCGATTACTTTGCTCCAGAGGTAAACACAATGAACAAGGCTAACCCCCTTTCTCTCTCCTCCTGCTTGTTCGGTGAGGACAAAAAGAGGACAAACCAAGTGACATCAGGCCGGCTGGTGGCTCGTGGGGTGGGACAGTTGAGTGTCTGTGTCCTCTGTTCTTCACGTCTTCAGCTCCTAAAACAACCGTTAGTCTGGTGTTCAGTTCCCAGCACTCAAGGAAACCAAGAAGCTGAATGTTGGAAAATTCAGGACAGACCAAGTCCTCCTTCCCAGGAGTGCATATAGTTGAACCATGGAACTCACTTCCACAGGGGGCAGTGATGGCCACCAACTTGCCTTTAAAAGAGGGTTATACATTCATAGAGGAGAGGGCTTTCATAGAATCATAGAATCATAGAGTTGGAAGAGACCACAAGGGCCATCCAGTCCAACCCCCTGCCAAGCCGGAAACACCATCAAAGCATTCTTGACATATGCCTATCAAGCCTCTGCTTAAAGACCTCCAAAGAAGGAGACTCCACCACACTCCTTGGGAGCAAATTCCACTGCCGAACAGCTCTTACTGTCAGGAAGTTCTTCCTAATGTTTAGGTGGAATCTTCTTTCTTGAAGTGATGCTTCTGAATACCAGTTCCTGGAAACCACAGGAGAGGAGAGTTACGAACCTTCCTTAACAGGGCTGCCTTCAGATGTCTTCTAAAAGTCAAATAGTTGTTTATTTCCTTGACATCTGATGGGAGGGCGTTCCACAAGGCGGGCACCACCACCAAGAAGGCCCTCTGTCTGGTTCCCTGTGGCTTCGCTTCTTGGAGGGAGGGAACCGCCAGAAGTTCCTCGGAGCTGGGCCTCCGTGTCTGGGCAGAACGATGGGGGTCGAGACGCTCTAGGTATACTGGGTCGAGGCTGTTTAGGGCCACTGGCCTGGTTGGCCACTGTGAGAACAGGATGCTGGACTAGATGGGCCATTGGCCTGATCCAGCAGGCTCTTCATAGGTTCTTTTCTTAGGGGTTGAAGAAGTTCCCCTTGCCCGTCCCCAAACACCATGAGAACTGCTGTTGGGGAGGGCGCAGAATCTTGGGCTGTAGGGAAAGAAGCAGCTGCCAGTGAGCAGAGAGCTGTGCTTGGGGAAAGGGGAGGAGGAGAGACAAGACCAAGGCTGTCCATTTGTGGGTGGCAGAAAACACTGCAGTGTGTTGTGTTGGTGAAGGAAGCAAAAGGATGAGCTCATGTAGGGTCCAGAAGGAGAGATTGCCAGAGCTGGAGAAGCTGGCTGGAAGTGCTAGGAATGTTAAAACTGCAGGTGTTTGTGGGAAAAGGAGATGATGATAATAATTAATAATAATAATAATAATAATAATAATAATAATAATAAATTTATTATTTATAACCCGCCCATCTGGCTGGGTTTCCCCAGCCACTCTGGGCGGCTTCCAACAGAAAAATAAAACACAATAATCTATTAAACATTGAAAGCCTCCCTGAACAGGGCTGCCTTCAGATGTCTTCTAAAAGTCTGGTAGTTGTTTTTCTCTTTGACATCTGATGGGAGGGCGTTCCACAGGACAGGCGCCACTACCGAGAAGGCCCTCTGCCTGGTTCCCTGCAACTTGGCTTCTCGCAACGAGGGAACCGTCAGAAGGCCCTCGGTGCTGGACCTCAGTGTCCGGGCAGAACGATGGGGGTGGAGACGCTCCTTCAGGTATACTGGACCGAGGCCATTTAGGGGCAGTTAGACAACAGGGCTGGGGGGAAATATGGAAGAAACGTACATTGAAAATGTTGTCTATAAGAATAAAAGAGAATTATTATAAATTAGTTTGGAGACAGTATTTAACACCAGTCAGGTTAAATCAAATAAACAAGGAATATTTGGTGTTATGTTGGAGGGGATCCCAGGAAATGGAATTATCTATACATGTGGTGGGGGTGTGAATATGTTAACAAATAAATAAATGGCAAAGGGTGTTTAAGGAGATAACATAAATCACTGGGTTAAAGCTGACCAAAAGTCCAGAGGTGGCATTATTATCAATTTCCGATGGGGTGGAAGGTTCACAGGCTAGGAAGGACTTGCTTGCAAATTTATTGACAGCTGCATGAATTATTATAGCTAGGAAGTGGAAGGGGCAAGCAGAATATAAAATGGAAGAATGGTATAAAGAGGTGTGGGGTATAGCTATTAACGATAAATGAACATGTGCCATTAAGGTAAGATGGGGAATATGTGGGAGAAATGATTTTGAGAAGATATGGAAGATGTTTGTAGAATTTGCACTGTTACAATGGAAAGGGGTCAAACCATTGCAAGAGGTGTTGAAATTTTGGAAGGTTGCCTAGTTACAATGGAATGGTCTCGGTGGTGGGGTGCACATTATTATTCTTATTTATTTATGATTATTTGTGTTGGCGCAGTCTGCATGTAGCTCAGGGGTAGAGCATCTGCTTTGCAAGCAAAAGGTCCCAAAAGGTCAGTCCCCGGTGGCATCTCCAGGTGGGGCTGGGAGAGACCCCCGTCCCAAACCCTGGAGAGCCACTGCTGCCAGTCAGTGGACACAATACGGAGCAAGGTACCGGGCGCCTTGATTTGGTACCGGGCGCCTTCCTAGGACCAATTTTCAGCAAGCCCTCTCTGGCTCCCCCCAGCTCCCCGCCGTGGCCGAGTTCTCCACCAGCGAGACGATGGGCCACTCGGCAGACCGCCTGGCAGCCGCCTTTGCCATCTCACGCGTGGAGCAGGATGAGTATGCCGTGCGCTCCCACAGCCTGGCCAAGAAGGCCCAGGACGAAGGGCTCCTCATTGACGTTGTGTCCTTCAAAGTGCCAGGTACCATGGTGGGGGGGGGTCCTGTTGGGAGGAACCCGTCCGTGGGCAATGCATGGGGTGTTGCTTGGGAACTTGCAGACGGGGAGGGGGGGGAAGAGTATCTCCTGCAGGAGGGAGAAACCCAGTTCCCTTCCACCCACACCCAGTCGCTAGAGCAGTGTTTCCCAAACTTTGGGGGGGGCACTGCCCCCTTGGTTCCATAGACTCATCCCCGGTGCCCCCTACCCTATAAAAACCATTAGTAAGAATTGTGGTTTGCATGGCCCACGAAGGAAGATAACACAGTAAAATTCAAAACAATAACAATGAATTGCATAATTTATTTGAAACCCAATTAACACTATTTAGTTTGATTAATTCAACAAAATTGATGGACTTGATCTAGTGATACCAGCCTTTCAGAGCCTGAGAGTCATTTGCACCTTCAGCGCCCCCTGCCAACCCCTTGACTCTTGGTGTCCCTTAGGAAACCCCCCCCCCCGGTGCGTGTGTGACACCACCCACCATGGGAGCCACTGTGCTGGAGACTTCCCTCCCTTCCTCTTCACCCTTCTTTGGTTCTCTAGGTTCTCTTAAGACCTGAATCTTAAATATCCCTCCCTTGCACAGCTGCACCCAAATGGGAAGAAGAAGCACTTTTGCCATTCTCTTCCCCCCCCCCCCAGGCAGGGGTGTTTAAGAACCACAGCAAGAGCAGCCCCCCCCCCCCCCCGGGCAAACCTGCTCAAAGAGCCACGGACGTTTTGACGTGGTGGGTGTTGTGATGCAGCGAAGCATTACATTTATTTATTGCATGTGCACCCCACCTTTTTCTCCAAGGAGCTCAAGGTGGCATGCAAAGTTCTCTTCCCTATTTCATCCCCACAGCAACCCTGCGAGGTAGGTTAGGCAGAGAGGCAAGGACCGGCTTCCAAGGCCATCCAGGGAGCTTCATGAGATTTGAACCCTGTTCTCCCTTGCCCTGGGCTGACACTAACCACTAGGCCACACTGGCTGTCACCAGAGTACATCCAATTCTCTGATGTGAATCAATGGGCAGCTTTCATTCATCTCCTTGTGAGTCGCTGCAACATAAAATCGCAGTCTTGAAGTCGATACAGCTGAATCTCAAGCAGCACACCAATGTCTAGCATTAACTTGTTCAAAAGCTACCATCACATGGGTAGCTTGAGTCCCCATTTTTTTTTCCGTTTAAAAGTTCTTTTTAAATTTTGTGTTTTAACCTGATGAGGTCATATAAGCAAAACCACAGGATGTTTTCTCCTGGAAAGGTTGCAGCAAGTCAGTTCAGCAGACCACAAACTAGCTAGCAGCCTTTGGTGAAAGCTTTTGGGCGCCAGCTTGTTTCTCAGTGTCACAAGCCAAATACCCTCGTCCCCGGACAGAAGCTTCCCTTTTCCCCCTCCCTTCCTGCTACCTTCTTAAAGAAATTTGGGTTTATTTGCTTTAAATCAAAGTGTTACCCTTTGCAGTGGCATCTGGGCTACATAGAGCAACGAGCCAAGAGGTTTTCAGTGATGGGGTTGACATCTCTGGCAGTGATTGGCTAGGGTGCTTGGTTGTCACAGAAGGGGGGGCTTCTATCATTTGGCCGACTTTGATCCTGAATCTGGGTGTACCCCTTTGGCTGCTGTGACCCCAGGCAGCGGCAGAAAGTCCTAGCGAAAGGAAGGGCTTCTAGGAGCAAAAGGGGTGGGGGGGGTAGGGTGGGGATAGGGAAGAGAGGGCCTGTAGGTATGGGAGAGGTTGGTGAGGAGAGGGTATCCTTGGGCACCACAGAAATGAGGAAGACTGAAGTTTATATACAGGTTTGAAAATAGCTAGCCAAATCTCGGGACGCTGCAGGGCTCTAAAAATCCTTGGTTCTGCTTTGTCAGGCAGGGAAACGGTTGTGCGGGACAACGGAGTCCGCCCGTCAACGATGGAGCAGATGGGGAGGCTGAATGCTGCGTTTGTCAAGCCTTACGGGACGGTCACAGCCGCCAACTCGTCTTTCCTGGTAAGGCACCACACGCAGCGACATTAGAACAAGGGATTTCCAGCTGTGCTAGAATCGCGGGAATCATCGGCCCGAGTTGGAGGCAGCAATGCTTCTGAATACCCAGAAACCTCAGGAGGCAAGAGCAGCTGTCTTGTGTTCGAATCCTGCCTGCAGGTTTCCCCCAGGCATCTGGTCAGCTCCTCTGTGAACAGGATGCTGGACAGGATGGGGCCCCATGGGCCTGATCCAGCTAAAGGCTCTTCTTGCATCCTTGGAGCGCTCTGTGGCCCAATATTTAGCTGATCTGTATTAATATGTATATGATTTAAAATAGATAGATAGATTGGGCTAAAAGAGGTAAAAGAATTTGACTTTGGAGAGAGAGAGAGAGCGCTGGCTTCTGGTTTGCCAGCAAACTACAACTGGCTCTGTGCAGACATACAGCGTCTCTCTTTTGGCCTGTCCCCAGGGGGGCAGGGGGATGGGAGGAGAGGCTGCCAGTGCCTGGCACTCACTTGCCTGCTGCCAGCCTGTTGCTTGGCATTGAACGTGAATGGAGCATAATCTCTAATCAGGCCCGGCCGGGATGGCCTACGTCATTGGGGATGGGAGTTATGGCCCAACAACAGCAGGAAGACCACCTCGGCTTTCTCTCCCCCCCCAACCCTTCCTGCATTAGGCCCTATGTATCAATGCCCCCCACCAAATAAATAAACAGCTGTCTCTCCCCTTCCTTGGCACCACAAGCCAGAGGGCTACAGATGCAGGCTGACTGGCTGCCTCTTTGAGAAGGAAGCTTTGATCTCGGCATGTCATAGAATGACAGTGAGTTTTAAGCCCCCCTTTTGAATTCCCGAGATTGAAACTCACTAAAAAGCAACACCCTTCTCCCGATTGTGATTGCTGCATTGCAGGGGGTTGGGTTGGGTGACCCTTAGGGGTCGCTTCCAACTCTACAATTCATTTGTAGTGCAGCTGAATAGAGACACAGGCAGATTGTGGGGGGTTGGGGTGGGGTACCTGCTCTCGGCTGACGGAATATTCTTGGCTCCTTTTCCCAGACCGACGGGGCCTCGGCGGTGCTGGTGATGTCCGAAGAGAAGGCTTTAGCACTGGGGTACAAACCAAAGGCCTACCTCAGGTACGCGGGCACCCACCTTCTGCTTTTCCACGCCATCCCTTTTGAAATTGTGGCAGGCCTTTCCCTCTGCTGTCTCCTCCCTCCAAGAACCCCCAACTTACTTGCTTTTCTCCCTCAGGGATTTTGTGTACGTCTCCCAGGACCCAAAGGACCAGCTCCTGCTTGGGTACGTTGCAAATGGTTGTTCCTCTCAGTTCTGCCCTCTCCCAAAGCCTCCTGGCTACATCCTTTCCTGGTTTGCATGGTTCTCCCCTTCCTCATTTAATGCACCACAACAACCCTGTGAGGCAGGTTAGGCTGAGAGAAGGCAGCGACTGGACCCAGGTCACCCTGTGAGCTTCATGGCTGAGTGCGGATTTGAACCCCGGCCTCCCAGCTCCTAGTCCAGCACTCTAACCACTAGGCCACACTGGCCCTCAGTGGGCAGTTCCGATATTCCTGGGGCGATTGGGGCTGGGCAGTTTGCAGGCCCTGCAAGTAGCAGGGGACACTCATCTCTTGGACTCTTGGGCATGCATGGTGAGCCCCTTCTGCTCTCTGCGTGGGGTAGGACCCGTGGGGTTGACATCAGCCCCATCCCAGAGTCATTCAGGGGAGGCGGCCAAGTTAGAACAGGTAAATGCTGATGTGTGGCAAGAAATACCAGTTTGCCAACAACACCCGCGCCCCAGTTTGGGTGGCTGGATTTTGGATCTGAGCCTTGCAGAGGCCTTGAGGGAGGGGGGCAAGCCTGAGTCCTGGCAGCTCAGAGGAACTGCATAAAACCTTATTGCACTTAGGTGTGGTTCTGGTTGGGGTGTCACGATTCCTCCTGCCCACCCACCCCCATCTCAGTATTGCAAACCTAGTGCCTTGTAGGCCTTAAACAACTAAAAATAGCCCTGAGCATCTTAGCAGAGAATGGGGTGCAAATTCAACACGGAGGGGCTTCCTGGGGGCTAGCAAGACGGGCAGCTGCCCCCAGAGCCAGCCCCTGCAACCCTCCTCCCCAGGCGGGCAGCTCTCTCTGCACACACAGCCCATTCTGAATGCCAATCTCTGTTTTGCTCTCCTCCCAGGCCAACCTATGCGACGCCCAAAGTCCTGGAAAGGGCCGGCTTAACAATGGCAGACATTGATGTGTTTGAATTCCACGAGGCCTTTGCAGTGAGTATTTCTGGAGAGGGGAGGCAGAGAGGCGATAGGACAGCCGTCTTCAAACATCTGAAGGGCTGCCGCATACAGGGTGGATCAAGCTTGTGGTCTCCTGATTCAAAGGGTGGGACCTGAACCAGTGGTCTCCAATGGTGGACCCTCCTTCCTTTGAGGCTTTTAAAGAGGTTGCGTGACAGGGATTCCTGCCTTGCAGGGGGTTGGACTAGATGGCCCTTGGGGGATTCTTTCCGAGCCTATATTTCTAGGACTCTTATCTGTTTTTGCTGTTTGCTGCCCCAGAGCATCATCCTTCCTCTCCCTTTTCCCTCCTAGGGGCAGATTCTAGCTAATTTGAAAGCGATGGATTCGGATTGGTTTGCCCAGAACTACATGGGCAGGAAGTCTAAGGTAAGGGGCCGATGTTGGCAGTTTCGCTGTGAGTGTGTGTGTGTCCCCTCCTCCTTTATAGCCTGCAAGCAGGATTCGAGCACAAGAAGAACTCTCCCCTTCTGTAGTTTCCAGCAACTGGGATTCACACACATTGCTGCCTCCATGAACACATCTAAATCTCTTGAGGACGACTTCCGGCTGTTGTAGCAACTGTAATGCACTGTGCTTGAAGCTGTGTGATTTTTAATGTAGTTTTATTGCTTCTTTTATTTATTTCATTGTATTTTATTGTATTACACAGTGAATTCTATGGAACTCAAATTGAACATGTGCTTACCGGCACCCCATGCACCAGCTGAATGAAGCTGGGAGGCCACTGGTGGCCTGAGGACCACAGTTTGGGAACCCCTGAACTCAATACCCAGTTTTCAAGGCCAGGGCTTTCCCTTCCCACTGCCCACGGCTTGCCAGATCTGGGAGCGTTTGCTCCTTTGGAGGTCCTGATGTGGCCGACCTGGAAGGACCCTGCCCCCTTGATCTTCCGCCAGGAGCTGATCCTTCCCCCGCGTTGGTGGTGGGTTTGGTAACTCGCACTCAGGGCCCTACTTTCTCTCGCCTTCTCCTTGCAGGTCGGCACTCCCCCTCTGGAGAAGTTCAACAACTGGGGCGGGTCCCTGTCCCTGGGACACCCCTTTGGGGCCACTGGCTGCCGCTTGGTCATGGCTGCTGTCAACAGGTTGAAGAAGGAAGGAGGACAGTATGGCCTAGTGGCCGCATGTGCCGCTGGAGGACAGGTAAGCTGAAGGAGCACCACCACGCCCTCCCAGTGGGACTGCCGCCTGCCTGCCTTTCCGTCGGCACAATCTCAGCCCTTGCCGGGTCTTGCTAAATAGCAGCCTTTGCTGTCCTCCTTTCCCAGAAATCCCAACCCCTTCCTCCTTCCTGCCTCTCTGTGGGAAGGGAGAGGTTTGTTCCTCTTAATGAATAAACCCTTTCCTGTTCCTCTTCTGCCTGCAGGGCCACGCTATGATTGTGGAGCGTTACCCACAGTAGCCCCATCCAGGACTGCTGCTAAGGCGGAGAGCTCTTCCTCTCGCCCTTCCCGCCACATCCGTCCCACTTCAATGCGCTGATGCAAGAGTCCCTCCCTGGTCCTTCCTCGAAAGGACACCCAACGGCCTTTGTACATATTTTCTAGCAGCAGGTGGACCCTCGGAAGTCCTGCCTCCTCCGTAGAGGGGCTTCTGCAGTTTATCTTCTGAAATGCAAGACACTTTCCCCTTTGATTCTTGCATGAGAACGGTAAAGATTTGGAGTGATCTGACTCCGAAAGCAAGAGGAAGTCCAGCGATGAATGGTTCAATTTTAAAAGTTAAGTCTGTTGCCGTTTTTTTAATAGGGTTTTCGATCTGAACTGCAGTCAACAAGGATATTTAATTTTCCCCAAGGGGGGGGGGCTCATCACAAAGAAGTGGACTGTTAACAAAGATGGAGTGCTTGTGTCTCCACACCTGTGCCTTAATAAATGAGAGATACAAGGTGCGGATGGCGAGTGTGGGTCTATTCTCTCCAGTGATTTCCACAGTCCTTGAGGGGGCAGGCAGCCTGCAGCAGACCCCCCCCCCCACTACCAATATTACAATGGGGATTCATCAATACTCAGGTTTCTTGGCTCCTACAGGGATGATATTGCTGGGCAAAATACGCACCAACCGAGTGGCAACAGCGGCAGGGTCGACAAAATAACAAAGTCATCTTCAGTATCTTTGCTTGCTTTTATTTACAATTATATACACCACACTCCTCTACTCCATTCCTCTCATTTCACAATACATCACCACCACCACCACCCATGAACCATTTGGGTAGCTTAAATACGGAATTCAAAATAGTCAATTACCCAATCACATGACAGTAAGCAAACTCTACCTTCAATTATTCAAATTAGCAAAAGCTCACAGGTGTGTTAATATTCAGATCAAGGTTACAAACACACATCTCTGTGTAGCACCATTGACCACATCAGTCTTAAAGGAAAAACCTAACAGATATTGGCTCATTGGGGGGGGAAATCTGTTTGCTTCAGCCATTATTATACCCAACCATTCCATCCATAGGGGTTCAGCTATTCTTCTACCATCATTTAATTCTTGCAAGCGCTTACAGTGTTATTCATTCATTTATTCATTCATTACATTTCTATCCCCATTTTTTCTTCAAGGAGCTGAAGGTGGCACACATGGCAGGTTCCCCCCTCCTAATTTAATCCCCACAACAACCCTGCGAGGTAGGCAGTGACCAGCCCAAGGTCACCCCGTGAGCTTCACAGCCGAGTGGGGATTTGAGCCCTGGCCTCCCAGGCCCAAGCCCCACATGCTAACCACTATAAAGCAGCTGTTTTAACACCAGCTTGCTCTTTATAAAGTTGTTAAATTTATATACTGCCTTCATCCATAGATATCAGGTCGACACCATAAAAATGCAAGATAAAAACACAAAATATATAAGGGGGAAAAAACTTGATAACTGCCCCTCCATGCACAAAACACATTTCAAAGGATATAGGAGGATAGTCAGCCAAAGGCCTGGTTGAAAGGGAACATTTTCACCTGGCACATGAAGGTGCCAGGTGGGCCTCCCAGGGCAGAGCATTCCACAAACTGCAGAAAAGGCCGGTTCTTGTGTTGTCCTTCTGAAGTCCCACTGCTGGGCTTGGTGCTCCTGGTTTCCCACATTTCATAAAAGGAACTTTTGCTCCTGGTTTCCCAAAGCTGCAATATGTTTTTGACGGGGGGGGGGAGTGGCAAGCCGAGAGCCATTTTCTACTGCCAAAAGCTGTGGGGCTGGAAGAATGGCAAGAATTTGTTTTTTACTTTAAAAAAACACACAATACACAGCCCTCTTCTGTCTTCAAAGCCAGCTTTGCTCTCTTAACTTCCAACCCTACACCCAAAGCCAGGCATCTTGTTTACAATCCAAAAAGGGGGGGCTTTGTACTGGGCCCCCAGACTTGAGGGACGACTCAATAGATTTGAGATTTGCAAGGGAGATGTGTAGGAGAGTCACTGCTTTGATATCCCTTTCTTTTCCTCCAAGGAACTGAAGATGGCATACACAACGACCCTGTGAGGTGGGTCTCCCAAGCCCTAGTCTGCCTCTCTATCCACAACACCACCCTGGCTCTCAGTGTCTAATGATGGTTGCCAACCCCAGGTGGTCATAGAAAGGAGAGGAGCACCCTCTGCTTCTCAGGGTGTGATCATCTCTGCGTTGAGAGAGCTTAGCCCTCTTCCTTTGCCCAGCTGACTTCCAGGCAGAGCAGAATCGCTCTGCACCTTTTACCAGTCAAGCGCCTTGAGGGGAGTTGAGCTCTGTCGCTGCACCCCTTTATAATAATATATTATTTTCTACCCCTCCCATCTGGCTGGGTTTCCAACAGGAGGTTAAAAGTACATTAAAACATCAAGTCATTAAAAAACTTCCCTAAACAGGGCTGCCCTCAGATGTCTTCTAAATGTCATAGAGTTGTTTATTTCTTTGACATCTGGTGGGAGGGCGTTCCACAGGGCCGGCGCCACCACCGAGAAGGCCCTCTGCCTGGTTCCCTGTCACTTGGCATCTTGCAAGGAGGGAACCGTCAGAAGGCCCTTGGAGGTGGTCCCTGGTGTCCGGGCTGAACAATGGGGGTGGAGACGCTCCTTCCGGTATACTGGACCGAGGCCGTTTAGGGCTTTCAAAGTCAGCATCAACACTTTGAATTGTGCTGTGAAACATTCTTGGCTGCTGTGAGCTTCAAAGAAGGGTAGGGTTCTCAAACTGGGCTGGCTCTGCAGGCCTTGCCTGCCCACATACCCCCCTGAAAAGTTGTTCCTAATGACATGGAATCGGCTACTCTTAACAATTCGGTTGGCCGGAGGAGACCCCCACCCCCCTGCTTGCTCACCTGTGCAACTTCCAGCCTCTCAGTTGCTGAGTTTGGAGTCCAGCGTTTCGCTCTTGGTCTGTGGACCCAATGGGGAGAGACAGGAGGGTGAGTAAACCAGCCCTACCATTTTACTGTTGTCCCTGGATTCCACCTGGCAGCACCCCAGGAAGCAGTGGGGAGCCCCTGCCTTGGCTCCACTGTCTTCCCCTGCCCCCCAAAGCCCAGGGGTGAGAGAAGGTGCTTCGCCCAGCAGCAAGGAGGACAGCCGAAGAACCTGATGGCTCGGGCCATCTAGTCGAGCATCCTCTTCTCACAGTGGCCAAATACTCGTAAGAAACTAAGACGGACTTGGAGGTTCTGTAAGAGCATAGGAAGAGTCTGCTACATCTTATTCAACATCTTTATCAATGACTTGGACGATGGGCTTGAGGGCATCCTGAGCAAGTTTGCTGACGACACCAAATTGGGAGGGGTGGCTAATACCCCAGAGGACAGGATCACACTTCAAAATGACCTTAACAGATTAGACAACTGGGCCAAAGCAAACAATATGATTTTTAACAAGGAGAAATACTTGGGCAAAAAAAAAATGAAAGGCACAAATACAGGATGGGAGACACCTGACTTGAGAGCAGTACATGTGAAAAGGATCTAGGAGTCCTGGTAGACCACAAACTTGACATGAGTCAGCAGTGTGATGCAGCAGCTAAAAAAGCCAATGCAATTCTGGGCTGCATCAATAGGAGTATACAAGGGAAGTAATAGTACCACTGTATTCTGCTCTGGTCAGACCTCACCTGGAATACTGTGTCCAGTTCTGGGCACCACAGTTCAAGAAGGATACTGACAAGCTGGAATGTGTCCAGAAGAGGGCAACCAAAATGGTCAAAGGCCTGGAAACGATGCCTTATGAGGAACGGCTTAGGGAGCTGGGTATGTTTAGTCTGGAGAAGAGAAGGTTAAGGGGTGATATGATGGCCATGTTCAAATATATGAAAGGATGTCATATGGAGGAGGGAGAAAGGTTGTTTTCTGCTGCTCCAGAGAAGCGGACACGGAGCAATGGATTCAAACTGCAAGAAAGAAGATTCCACCTAAACATTAGGAAGAACTTCCTGACAGTAAGAGCTGTTCGACAGTGGAATTTGCTGCCAAGGAGTGTGGTGGAGTCTCCTTCTTTGGAGGTCTTTAAGCAGAGGCTTGAGAGGCATATGTCAAGAATGCTTTGATGGTGTTTCCTGCTTGGCAGGGGGTTGGACTGGATGGCCCTTGTGGTCTCTTCCAACTCTATAATTCTATGATCCGGCCAATGGCCCATCTAGTCCAGCATCCTGTTGGCTGGCCATATGCCCGTGGGAAGCCTGCAAGCAGGATCCGAGCACAAGAGCATCACTCTCCCTTTCTGTGGCTTCCAGCACCTGGGATTCAGAAGCATCGCTGCCTCTGATTGTGGAGGCAGAGCAGAGCCATCCTGGCTAGTAGCCATCGATAGCCCTCTCCTCCTCCTCCACGGATTTGTCGCATCCCCTTTTCAAGCCATCCAAGGTGGTGGCCGTCCCTGTCTCCTGCAGGATGGAGTCCCACAGTTTATGAACTGCGTGAAGAAGCGTGCTGGCAAGGTTTTTGATGGAGCTGAGCCTCTGGAAAAGCTGTAGAAAAGGGTTGTGGTGAGAAGAAGCCCTCGAGGCTTCTCCAGAGGGAGAGGTGGCTGCAAGTGGCAGGTGAGCGGATCCTGTATAAACAGGAGGCTGAAGAGCAGGGCACCAGCAAAAGATCCACAGCCTCCAAGCCTGGACACCAGGCAAAAGGGGAGGTGGCAGTTCATTCCCAGCGAAGGCAGGGAAGTGGAGGCCAGCTGGGACCTTGCTTACCTGAGCTGCAGGTGACTTGCGCAGACGCTTGCAAAGCGCTCCCCTCACCTGCAAGGAAGAGGCAATGACTCCTGAAGCCATCGGAGGAACACGCATTGGACAGTCCTGGCCACAAACACCCACCCACCCTCTGTTAGGGAGTTTTTGCAGTATGAACCAGCATACCTTTCACCTCTCCATTTACATGTCCTGTTCTGGGAGTCATTGGCCCAAAGCGGCAGTTTCCATCACCTATTTTGTGATTGTAAGTTGCATGGGCGTACCCAGTGAGGGGTGGAGGGGCAGCTGCCCCCCCCCAGAAGCACAAAAAAGTACCGTATTTTACGGACCATAACCCCCACTTTTCCCCTCCAAAAACTGAAGGGGGAAAGTAGCTGCGGGTTATGGAAATCGGGCTGTTTCCACCCCCTCCGTGGCTGCAGCCAGTGACAGGAATGTGGGGGGGGGAGGAGCAGCCTGAGCTGGGGGGGGGGCGGGCGGATGGGAGCTCCTTCCTTCCTTCCTTCCTTCCTTCCTTCCTTCCTTCCTTCCTTCCTTCCTTCCTTCCTTCCATCCTTCCTTCCATCCTTCCTTCCCCCCTCCCTCCCTCCCTCCCTCCCTCCCTCCCTTCCTTCCTTCTCCCTCTCTCTCCCACCGCTTCCTTCCTTCCTTCCTTCCTTCCCTCCCTCCCTCCCTCCCCTCTCTCTTCCCCTCTCTTGCCCCCCCCTCTAGTTTTGATCCTGGGTACGCCCCTGGTAAGTTGTCTTAAACTGTTTTCAAAGTTCTCACCTGCCCTGGGGAGTGAATGATCACCCACAGCGTGTTTTTTAAAAAGGAGCAAAATCAATCGGGTGGTGCTCAAAGGCAGCAAGCGGCCTGAAGAGACCACTTGTGGGTCACAGCCCCTGCCCCAAAGATGTAGAAGAAGCTTCCCCCCCCCTAAGTGCATCTCCCACCCCCATTGTGGGTCTCGGTGACTGGCGCTTGGACTGGCAAATATCCTTCTCTCCTGTAGGCGATGCAGTCAGAAGCCCCTCAAACTTTGTGCTTGGAACAGCCTCCACACCACACACCCCTCCAGGTCTCTGAGACCCTCCTGGTTGGAAAATAAACCCACTGCCAATTGGGGGAGGGGGGTGCTACTTACTTTCTTGTCCATGAGGCAGCCAAAAATCAGAATGAAGACCCCCTGTAACAGAGAAGAATGTTGCTTAGTGAAGACCCTTCAGCGGTCTTAAAGTACTTCAGAGTCTGCCCTCTGGAGAAGCAGAAAACAGGATTGTTCCCCCTTCCATGTGGCATCATTTGGGATATTTGAAGATGGCTCTCCTATCTCCTCTCACTCACCTCTTTTCCGGGCTAAACATCCCCAGCTCCTTCAACTGTTCCTCATCAGGCTTGGTTTCCAGACCCTTGATCATCTTGGCCACCCTCCAATGCCCACCTTCCAGCTTGTCAATAGCCTTCTTAAATGGTGGCACCCAGAACTGGACACAGGACTCTAGGTGGGTGTCTGACCAAGGCAGAATAGACTGGGACTATGACTTTTCTTGATTTGGACACTAGACTTGATGTAGCCTAGAATAGCATTCGCCTTTTTTGCTGCTGCATCACATGGTTGGCTCATGTTCAGCTTGTGTTCTGCTAAGACCCCAAGATTCTTTTCACATGTGCTGTTGTCAAGCCAGGTGTTCCCCCGTCCTATATTTGTGCATCTGGTTCTTCCTGCTTAAGTGCAGACCCTTGCATTTGTCCCTATTGAAATTAATTCTGTTAGTTTGGGCCCAGTTCTCTAATCTGTTAAGATCATTTTGAATTCTGATTCTGTCTTCTGTGACATTCGCTCCCCTCCCAATTTCATGTCATCTGCAGATTTGATGACCATCTCTCAGTTCCTACATCCAAGTAATTTAAAAAGATGTTGAACAACAACAACGGGCCCAGAACAGAACCCTGCGGCACCCCACCTGTCACTTTTTTCAAGGATAACGAGGAGTCATTAATGAGCACTCTTGGGGTTTGGTCCGCCAACCAGCTACAAATCCACCTAACAGTTACCTCGTCCAATGCACATTTTACCAGCTTCTCCGCAGGAATATGATGGGGGAATGTGTTGAAAGTCGTACCAAAATCAAGATACACTACACCCACAGCATTCCCCTGATCCACCAAGCTGATAACTCTTATCAAAGAAAGAAATGAGATTCATCTTGCAGAACTTAGAATCATAGAATCATAGAGTTGGAAGAGACCACAAGGGCCATCCAGTCCAACCCCCTGCCAAGCAGGAAACACCATCAAAGCATTCTTGACATATGGCTGTCAAGCCTCTGCTTAAAGACCTCCAAAGAAGGAGACTACCACACTTCTTGGCAGCAAATTCCACTGTTGAACAGCTCTTACTGTTAGGAAGTTCTTCCTAATGTTTAGGTGGAATCTTCTTGTAGTTTGAATCCATTGCTCAGTGTCCGCTTCTCTGGAGCAGCAGAAAACAACCTTTCACCCTCCTCTATATGACATCCTTTTATATATTTGAACATGGCTATCATATCACCCCTTAACCTTCTCTTCTCCAGGCTAAACATACCCAGCTCCCTAAGCCGTTCCTCATAAGGCATCGTTTCCAGGCCTTCGACCATTTTGGTTGCCCTCCTCTGGACACGTTCCAGCTTGTCAGTATCCTTCTTGAACTGTGGTGCCCAGAACTGGACACAGTACTCCAGGTGAGGTCTGACCAGAGCAGAATACAGTGGTACTATTACTTCCCTAGATCTAGACGCTATACTCCTATTGATGCAGCCCAGAATTGCATTGGCTAACTTGTTTTTGAGAAACCCACCTACCAGTTACCTTGCTTCCGAGCCAACCTGTGTGGCAGCACTCTGACACAAACGCGCGCACACAATTACCTTGGCCCCTCCACACCCACCTGGAGCGAATTGAGGATGGTAAACATGTAATGCGTGAATTGCGAGGCGTCCGTGGTCATTGTGATGACACCCAGTCCCCACGTCAACCCGAAGGCGGGCGTGAGGATGAGCAGGGCCTTGAAGATGCTGACCAGAGCCTTCCACTCCTCCCCCTGGGGCCCCTCGGACACCGAGGGCCTCATGAGTTTCAGCAGCACCACAAAGAGGATGAGCGCGTTGGCCGACACGACGGCCAGGATGGGCACGGAGAAGGCGTAGATGGCTTTGCTGCGAGAGGAGAGCCAGCAGACGGCCTCCTGGAGGTAGCCCCCCTGGGGGAGGAAGGCGGCCACGGTGGCTGCGGCGATGGTGAAGGGGCACAGGTAGCCCAGTGAGACCATGGCGGGCAGGGCGGAGCGGGTGCTCAGCTGGTGGAAGACGAAGACCAGCTGGTGGAAGAGCATCAGGGCCTGGACCAGCATCCAGAAGAAGGTGGCCAGGTAGCAGAAGTGGGTGAAGAAGGCGGCCGCCACGCACAGCTTGCTCTCGGGGTCAGCCGCCAGCTGAGAGGCGCCCAGGAACCAGAAGCTGCCCATCAGCAGAGACAGGGCGATGTTGACCAGCGTGGTGTAGCGGAAGTAAGCCACCTGGGGAACGGGAGAAGGCTGGTCAGGACGAGAGGGGGCCAGGCGGGCCTCAGGGGGCCATGGAATCGCAGATTTGTAAAGTTGGGAGGGACCCCCAAAGGTCATGTAGCCCAACCCCGCAACGCAGGAATCACACCGCTGAAGAATCCCTGATAGGTGGCCATCCAACCTCTGCTTAAAAACCTCCAGTGAAGGAGACTTTAATAGTGCTGTGCTGTTTTTTTTAATTGTCTGCATTTTAATAGGTGTGCTTTTTATATTGTTTAAATTCTATTGGAGTTTAATTACTTTTTAATGATTATCTTTGATATGTTTTTAGCTTTTTGTACTTTAGCTGTGCTGTTTAACTTTGCACTAGTCTCCTTGAATCCCAGACTGTGAAAAAGATGGGATATTATTATTATTATTATTATTATTATTATTATTATTATTATTGATTGTAATGCATTGCAGAAGCTTGGAGTAGATGACCCTTGTGGCCCCTTCCAACTCTACGATTCTTTGATAATAAGTGGCTTGGCTCACTTGTTTGAGTCACCCAGAACAGCTGTGCTGCACCTCCCTCTAAAAGGTGCCCTTGCTGTCCATTTGGACCTGGATTTTGCCATTTGAGAGGTGAGGTGGGAGCAGGGAGTTCAATAGATTAAGTCTGCACTGCATGGAGAAGGACGGTCTTTTATTCATCCTGAATAATCCAGCTTTTCTCCATCCACCGTCTCCCTGCCATGCACGACTTTAAAAAAACCTTCTACCATGCCTTTCCCCAATGCCAGATTGACGTATAAGCTGAACAAGCTATAGCTTAGGGCCCCACTCTCTTGGGGGCCCCCAAAAAAATTTAAGGGGAAAAAACCAGGATGTATATTTCCAAAATATAAGATTAAAAACAAATAAAATAAAACCTACATACAGCAACAGTGTTTTGTGTTACAGGTAGGTAGCCGTGTTGGTCTGAGTCGAAGCAAAATAAAAAAATTCCTTCAGTAGCACCTTAAAGACCAACTAAGTTTTTATTTTGGTATGAGCTTTCGTGTGCATGCACACTTCTTTGAAAGCTCATACCAAAATAAAAACTTAGTTGGTCTTTAAGGTGCTACTGAAGGAGTGTTTGGTGTTGTGTAGGCTCCTATGATGTAAGTCCTGGGCCCTGCCTGCTAGCCTGGTCCCTAAAATATCCCTGGTTTGCTCCTTTCTATATATAGGGTGCCTACTTTCTGCATGTGCAAATGGCTTGAGATACCTATGAGGTCCATAAATGACCATATAGCATATATTCAACACAAAAAACAGTGACCGTTTTTTGTTGACAAAGGACAGCTGGACATAGAAAGGGCCCCATTCCCTTCAGGAGCTGAGGGCCTCATCCAGCCTAAATCCGGCCCTACCTTTCCCCCCCTAACTCAAAATCCCCGAACGGTGCAGCCTGTTTGCCTCTCACCTTATTCTTCACCACCGAAGTCCAGACGAGGTAGTAGATGGCGAGGGTGGCGACGAGAGCCAGGATTGAGGCGCAGACCCCAAACGTGCCCAGGAAGGTGAGGGCGAAGCTGTCGGGCACAGGATGGGCCGACATGAGAATGGAGAAGGAGGTCAGGTGGCGGCAGCTGCACTTGGTGGTGGTTTCGTTGCCGGAGGCCTGGCACCCCTCGGTTGACCAGCCGCCGACCCTGTCATGTAGGCTGTGGTCCCAGAACACACACTGCGCCACCCTCTCCTCCTCGTCCTCCTCCTCTTGCCCTCCGCTGGTGCCATTCCAGTGGCCAAAGGTCATCTCCACCTCCACCTGCGAGACGCTCCCGTTGGAAGCCGTCACAGAGTTGGACATCACTAAGCTGCCCAGCCTGGCCTTGGGGCCACAGCAGCCTGGCAGGATTCTGCCCAGCTTCTTCAGCACCAGGCTGGTGACGGTGACGTTCTGCCCGCAGCGAAGCAAATCCTCCTCCCCGATGTGGACGCGGAGAGGGGGGTCCGTGTCAAAGCCCCTGTTGAAGTCCTCGAACTCAGGGCCCATCTGGGAGCTTTGGAGCTCAATGTTGGGGAGCGTCAAGTTGTACGGGCTCCCCGAGGGTGGCAGGAGGAGGCTGGCGAGGTTCTCGATGGATTGCAGGAGCTTGGAAGCGGCTGACGGGCTCAGGGCTTCCACCGCAGACCACTCCGGCCCCGGGGCTACGTCGAGCATCGTGTTGGCAGCAGCCAGCAAATTCTGAAAGCAGAAGGAGGCATTTCCTCATCAACCTTGGTCACGCTTAGAATTAAGGAAGAGTTGGACGGGACCCCTAAGGGTCATCTAGCCCAACCCCCTGCAATGCAGGCATCGCAGTTAAACAATCCCTGGCTGATGGCCAAGTCTTGCAGTGAGAGGTGGTCAAGGAATCAGTGAGGGAACTTTCCCTGGGGTGAGGCTGGGTGCTCAGCGAGAGCCTCCCTCCCTCCCTATTCCAGGGTGCCCCACTGAGACGACTGGCTCCTTATGTATGTATTTAGTTCACAAAATGTATTTAGTTCACAGCATGATTGCTATCCTCCTCCAAAGCAACTACTCTATTCCGAACTTAAAAATGGAAAGCGTAATGCTGGTGGTCAACAAAAGAGGTTCAAAGACTCTCTCAAGGCAAATATTTAAAAAAGTATAAACCCTGACAACTGGGAAGCACTGGCCTGTGAGCGCGCCAGTTGGAGAACAGCCTTTATCAAAGGTGTCATAGGCTTTGAAGACGCTCGAACTCAGGACACAAGGGAGAAACATGCTAAGAGGAAGGGACGCTTGGCAAATCCACACCGTGATCAACTCCCGCCCGGAAACCAATGTCCCCACTGTGGAAGGACGTGTGGATCCAGAATTGGCCTCCACAGTCACTTACGGACCCGTGTTTATGGAAGACAATCTTACTCGGCTACGAGGGATCGCCAAAGAAGAAGAAGAAAACAAACAAACAAAAATGAAAGCATTTTAAAAGCAAGATAAAACAATAATGTTATCAGCAAGATAAATTAACGAACAATAATTTAAAACTTTCAAAAAGTTAAGGAAATGACAGACGCAATACAGATTAAAACGCACTCCAGCTTCCTAAACATCTGGGTAGGCTAAACGAGAATGTTCTTAGAATATCAAGAGGCAGGGAGTTCCAAAGATTAGGTGCTGCCACACTAAATGTTATTACGAATGCATAATAATAATAATAATAATAATAATGATAATTTTATATGCCCCCCCTCTCAGTGTTGCACCTGTAATTGTGCCAATTCCACATTTTAACACTGTAGATGTCTAGTATGTAGGGAAAGGTTATCTCTTGGGTAAACTGGTCCCAAGTTAAGGGCTTTATATGCCAACAGTAACATATTGAACTTGGCCCAGTAGCCAATCAGCAGTCAGTGCCGATCCCTGAGGACAGGCGTTGCTGTGCTGACAAGGCCTCCCACCTGCCAGCAATTGTATTGCAGCATCCTGCACTAATTGCAGCTTCCGGATCAAGCCCGAGGATAAGCCCCACGTCGAGTGCTTTGCAGGAATCCCGCCTGGAAGTCCTTCCCTCCCTGGGTGCTGCTACTCACAGACACAGCGCTGGGCTCCAGGCGCATCTGGGCTCCCAGAGCCACCTCCGAGATGATGTCCATTGTGTCGAGCACAGCCAGGAGGTCCCGGGGGTTTCTGCCCTGGATGTTCCCGGACTCCGTCTCCACCTTCAGCCAGTCTATCATCCAAGGGACCTCGGTTTGGGGGCTGCCCAACCCTGCCTGGAGCAGCTGCACACAAGCAGAGCAGTGAGAGCATTAGACCGAGGGCGGCTTCCTATGGAACTCATTGCCACTGGATGCCACAATACCCACTGGCTGTTAAAAAAATATACAAGCTGGAACATGTGCAGAGATGGGCGGTCGAGAACACAAAGGTTCTGCAAACCGAGCCTTATTGAAGGAGTTGTGGATGTTTTGCCTGAAGAAGAGGAGGCTGAAAGGAGATATGAGAGCCATCCTCAAATATCTGAAGGGCTGTTGCATGGAAATCGCTTGGAGGTGTTTTTTCGTTTTATTACAAGCTCTGCTGAAAAATGTAAAAATCATTACCAACCACAAACTGTTGGCAAACAGGACAAATGCATATTCAGATGTTTAAAGCCTTGTATGCAGTAGTAGTAGAAGTAATAATAATAATATTTCCATCCCACCCATCTGGCTGGGTTTCCCCAGCCACTCTGAGCAGTTTACAGCTGTTGTGACTGAGAAGGAGAGGAGATTATGGTTAATGAACGACATAGATCAAGACCACACAGAGTGAAACCTCTCTTGCCAACTTTGCTGCCACACACACCCGGACAAAACTATTACTGGCCCCAACAACATCCAACATACCATCTCAGGACTATTTAATTGCTCATCTTCTAACATTGTGTATGCCATCAAATGCCAACAGTGCCCTTCAGCTCTCTATATTGGACAAACAGGCCAAACCCTACGCCAAAGGATAAATGGACATAAATCTGACATTAGGAACCACAAGACAGAGAAACCAGGAGGAGAACACTTCAATCTCCCAGGACATTCTATACAAGATCTCAAAGCAGCAGTTTTATTACACATACTTTTTATTAATTTTACAAAATACAAAAAAAAACACGGTACATACATAAACACCTTTTCCACCTCCTTCCTACCCACCCACATGGGTCCTCCCCTGCCACAGAAGTATCCCATGTATGTGAACAGTCAGAGATGGTCCATTTTATGCTTGGATTTCTGTCCTCCCCCTCCCCTGACCCCAAAGCCCCCCCCTGCCACCAGGGAGCTCCAGCAAACCAGGGCAGTACGCAGGAGGCCATCCATCCAACCATCTATTGTCATACCAAAAAAAGAGAAAAAGAGAAATAGGAAAAAAGAGAAAAAAGAAAGGGCAAAAAAAGAGAAAAAAACAATACAAAACAGAAAAAAATTTCTTACATTCATAATTGTTAAACCATATTTTGTGGGCTTCCCCTCCCCCCCCTTCCCCGGTTTTCATCCCTTTTTTATCATCTGCAACAGTTTCTTACTTTATAAAAATACACCTTTGTATCTTATACAACTTATAAATCAATTGTTAACATTTTCATCTAATATTCAACTCACTGAAAAATCAAACTCCCATTTTATCTTCCCGTGCCTAATTTTTTCTCCCTCTATAAGCCTCCATATTTTCGCATTTTTCCAAAATCCATTCACTTTTAAAACTATAACTATTCTCAATTTAACCTTACATCCCCGATTACCGGCTCCACCCCCCCAATCCAGCAAATTCCATAATCAGCAGACCAGTTATAAACCTGTTAATCCATCCTTATAATCACAACATCACTTTCCCTTCACCCCACCCCCTGTTTACAGTCTTTTGCCATCCAGGCCACCATACAGGACCCCTGAATTTCTTCTCTTCTCTGCATATTTTTTCCTTCTTCCCTGTGGGCGTTCTGGAGTTCCAATAATACCAATCGTGCCCCCCTCAAAAGCAGGGCACTCCATCCAACTTTTTGTAGAGTAAAGTCATCATTTTTTTCGTGGTGTGCTTCATTTTGTGTTGAATCATCACAGTCCTCATCTTCATCTTTTCCTTCCAAATCACAGTCACCATCATTGTCATTCTCACATTCATCTTTTTCAGTGTCAAAAGCTTCATCTTCTAAAAAATCATATTCTGCCATCACCATCTGAAATTTTTGCTGTAACTCTTGCCGTCGTGTCTCCTCTTGACATAGCTCTATTCTTGTTTCCCACATTAAGGTCAAAACAGACCGCTGGAACTCAGGGGAACACTTTTTTGTTGACATAGTTCAATCCTGCCAAGGTCAAAACTTGTCACGTGGGGTGGAATATGATCACAGTTTATTTTCTCAACTCCATTTTAACAAGCTGGCTGCATTCTTCAAGTCTTATTAACAATAAAGTTCGAACTCACATTTCACAAACATTTAAACCAAAAAAGAAATTATTACAGAAAAATTTCAGGAACAGACTGGAAAGAGAAGTTCCTGAATTGGAACTCATTACCAAGCTTAAAACCATGGAGCCACCTGGGATGAATAAAGACATTGGATTCTTATCTCATTATGCATGATCAAGCTTTCTTTAGCACCTCAGCCCTTGCTCCCCCCCCCAGGACCAATTGCAGTCATCAGCAGCTATTAACAGCCATCTACAGGTTTACTACTCCCATCAGCCCATCACCCATTCCCACCCCACCCCCACCACCCTCTGTATATACATAAGGGTCTGACTCTTCTGTTTCAGTGTATCTGAAGAAGTGTGCATGCACACGAAAGCTCATACCAAAATAAAAACTTAGTTGGTCTTTAAGGTGCTACTGAAGGAATTTTTTAATTTTACTTTCTTTGTTATTCATGAGTTAAGCATTGTAAGTGCTAGATGCCACATATCTTGGGTCCAAGTTCCCACAGTGGGGGTGGGGTGCTTCCACCCCGATTGGAAGCAACTATTTGTCTCACAGCTGCCATAAGAAGTAAGACCAACCTTTTGGCTCAGCATTGGGACTGATATTGTTTCCCATTGATAGCAGAGCTAACCTGGGAACAGGTACAACAGGTTGGCCTCTAATGATGGCAGAGAACAAAGGCAGACCATAGAATCATAGAGTTGGAAGAGACCACAAGGGCCATCCAGTCCAACCCCCTGCCAAGCAGGAAACACCATCAAAGCCTTCTTGACATATGCCTGTCAAACCTCCGCTTAAAGACCTCCAAAGAAGGAGACTCCACCACACTCCTTGGCAGCAAATTCCACTGTCGAACAGCTCTTACTGTCAGGAAGTTCTTCCTAATGTTTAGGTGGAATCTTCTTTCTTGTAAAATAAAAAAATTCCTTCAGTAGCACCTTAAAGACCAACTAAGTTTTTATTTTGGTATGAGCTTTCGTGTGCATGCACACTTCTTCAGATACCCTTTCTTGTAGTTTGAATCCATTGCTCAATGTCCGCTTCTCTGGAGCAGCAGAAAACAACCTTTCTCCCGCCTCTGTATGACATCCTTTTATATATTTGAACATGGCTATCATATCACCCCTTAACCTTCTCTTCTCCAGGCTAAACATACCCAGCTCCCTAAGCCGTTCCTCATAAATACTGTAAATAATACGCTGTACAGGGCTTGGTATAACACAAGAGCGTTTAACCTGGCCTGGTAGCACATGGGTGCTCTCTGCCCATCTCAGTTAAAGAGAAGCCCAGAAGAATTCGACAAGAACATTGGCAGGATCATTGTAATAACCTGCAGTTTCATAAGAGTGTATATTGTAAGAAGATGAATAAAAGAGCAAGTTAGGTTAATTTGGATATGCAGAAGATATTAAAAATAAATGTAAGGAACCGCAGAAAGAAGGGAAAGGAAGTCATGTTTTGAAATGTCAAAATGATTGTAAAATCAGTGAAATTTATAAATCTGAAAAGTATATATATATATAGGGGGGGGGAGCCCAGAAGAATCCACCCCTTACCTGGGCCTCGTACAACCCAGACAGCAGTCGGTGATTTGTGCAGCTGTCTTGGACATATTCCCAGGTGCCTCCAGGTGAGCAAGACCGGAGCATCTTTCCATCGGTCCCCTCGGGACACAGGAGCTCAGCCACCTGCCCCGCCTTTGTGGAATCCCACCTGCCTGTCGAGTTCTCGCTGGGGCAGAAGCGATCTCCGGCTGTGGCACAAGAAACATACATGCACAGGCAGGAACAGCCTTCGTGGAACACGTCTAGCTCTCAAAGGAGCGGCAGAAATGCATAGACTCTCTGGCTGCCAGTTCCCCCACCTCCCCGTCTCCCCTGTTACCTTGAATCGGGCCCACCGTCACTGTAGTCTGCACAGATCCAAGGTGGTCACTTTCAAATGTGCACTGATAGGCGGTGTCACCGCTGGGGCAGGAATTCAGGGTGAGGAAGTAGCAGAGCGGGTCTCCGTTGCCCCCCAGGCGAACTGCGGAGAGAGAGGGGGCCAGATGCTCAGGGTAGGGAGGGAGGGAAGGAAGGAAAAGATCTGGCAATGGTACAGCTTTTTGGGAATTCCATTCCACCCTTGCTGCAGGTATGTGGGATTGTTACATGTTACATGTCTGTTTACAGTCCCGTGAGCGGAACATCCACTCTGTATTGCTTTTGTTTTCTCTCTCCGAGAAGAACGACAAGGAGAGGCCATGTTTTTATTTGTCCTGATTTATGTGTAATAACTGATTGGTTCAAAATTGGGAAAGGAGTACGACAAGGTTGTATATTGTCTCCCTGCTTATTTAACTTATATGTAGAATTCATCATGCGAAAGGCTGGACTAGATGAATCCCAAGCCGGAATTAAGATTGCCGGAAGAAATATCAACAACCTCAGATATGCAGATGACACAACCTTGATGGCAGAAAGTGAGGAGGAATTAAAGAACCTTTTAATGAGGGTGAAAGAGGAGAGCGGAAAATATGGTCTGAAGCTCAACATCAAAAAAACCAAGATCATGGCCACTGGTCCCATCACCTCCTGGCAAATAGAAGGGGAAGAAATGGAGGCAGTGAGAGATTTTACTTTCTTGGGCTCCTTGATCACTGCAGATGGTGACAGCAGTCACGAAATTAAAAGACGCCTGCTTCTTGACAAACCTAGACAGCATCTTAAAAAGCAGAGACATCACCTTGCCAACAAAGGTCCGTATAGTTAAAGCTATGGTTTTCCCAGTAGTGATGTATGGAAGTGAGAGCTGGACCATAAAGAAGGCTGATCGCCAAAGAATTTATGCTTTTGAATTATGGTGCTGGAGGAGACTCTTGAGAGTCCCATGGACTGCAAGAAGATCAAACCTATCCATTCTTAAGGAAATCAGCCCTGAGTGCTCACTGGAAGGACAGATCCTGAAGCTGAGGCTCCAATACTTTGGCCACCTCATGAGAAGAGAAGAATCCTTGGAAAAGACCTTGATGTTGGGAAAGATGGAGGGCACAAGGAGAAGGGGATGACAGAGGACGAGATGGTTGGACAGTGTTCTCGAAGCTACGAACATGAGTTTGACCAAACTGCGGGAGGCAGTGGAAGACAGGAGTGCCTGGCGTGCTATGGTCCATGGGGTCACGAAGAGTCGGACACGACTAAACGACTAAACAACAACATGTGTAATAAATGTGTAGTTTAGTATAGTATCCACGCCTGGAGCCTGATCTCTTGTGTGTTTGCTCTGCTGAGAAATATGTACTCTTGCATGCATATCAGCTGGAGTCGCAGGCGCACGTCGGAGGAGGATGACTGATGGATCTCCGCAGTGGCAAGGCTGAGAAGGGAGACACTCCGGCTGGGGCCAAGAAAGGTGGCTTTCCATCCCACAGTTCCGACACAGCTATCACGGTGAAGGGGACTTCTAGCCATATTCTGCCTCCACATCGCTGAGCATCAGTTTCTGGAAACCGCAGGAGGGGAGAGTCCCGTTGTCCCACTATGGTCCAGTTTGTGGGTTTCCCATAATGGGCACTTGGTCAGCCCCTATGAGGACAGGATGTGGGCCTGACCCTGCAGGCTCCCCTTATGTTCTTTGGGGTTGCGATCCAGGAGGCAAAGTCACACGGGAACAGGGGCGGATTTAGGTTGGATGAGGCCCTAAGCTACTGAGGGTAACGGGGCCCTTTATATGTCCAGCTGTCCTTTGTCAACAACAAATGGTCACTGTTTTTTGTGTTGAATAGATGCTAGATGGTAATTTTTTATATGGTATCTAAAGCCATCTGCACATCACAAAATATGTATTTTATTAAATTAATTGTTGAACTGAAATACAATTGGAAATGTACATCCAGGTTTTTTCTTCCTTTAATTTTTTGGGGGGGACCCAAGAGAGTGGGGCCCTAAGCTATAGCTTGTTTCGTTTAGACGTAGATCCGGCACTGCAAGGGAACCTCATGGTCAGCCAAGCAGCCTATGTTCATACCCTCCAACACTCCTCAGATGAAATTGACCCTCTTCGTCTCCCCATCTTTTGTCTGCCCCCCATGCCTCCCCCAATGTAATCCAATGGAGCAGTCAAGTGCAATATTACATGTTTGGCTAGAGTGGACATGCAGGGGATGTTGGTCCAGCCAGTTTGAACTTCCTGTTACACCTGGTCTGGAGCATCCTTCCTTTGCAGGTGACCAGTAGGTGGGCGTGACCGTATCGGACCTGGTAAAAGGCCAAGTCACATAGCCACCCTCCCTTCTTTTTCATCCTGCCTGCTTCCTGCTTCACCTGGACTCTACCTGGGTTAACTCCCATATGGGGTAAACCTGTTTATACCTACATGTATTTGTAACTTTAAGCCTAAAGCCTGCCTTCAGGGATCACACTGTACTCTGATTGTAAGTAGACTTATTTTCGTTACTTATGAATAAGACTGTTGCATCTTTACTCATTTAGGAGGGATTCAAAAGGGGTCTTGCCGGGAATAATAGAACATATCTCAATCTGGGCAAGCCAGATGGAATTGCTTATTGTCTTAAGAAACTCACACGAGTCTGCAGCCCGCTTCCTGATGTGCGATAGGGGAATGCACTCTTGCTATATCAAGAAACTTGCTAGCGCAAGTTAGGAAGGATAATATTAATCAACATATCCTCTCCTGCTACCCACAACATTCCCACGAGCATTTCCTCCACCACAGCACCAATGGGACACAACACATACACCCTCCACATTTTTAGAAAATCAAGGCTCAAAAATCATGGATTCAAACTACAAGAAAGAAGATTCCACCTAAACATCAGGAAGAACTTCCTGACAGTAAGAGCTGTTCGGCAGTGGAACTTGCTACCAAGGAGTGTGGTGGAGTCTCCTTCTTTGGAGGTCTTTAAGCAGAGGCTCGACAGGCATATGTCAAGAATGCTTTGATGGTGTTTCCTGCTTGGCAGGGGGTTGGACTGGATGGCCCTTGTGGTCTCTTCCAACTCTACGATTCTATGATTCTATTCTATGATTCTATGATTCTAAGGCTCCTTGCGCCCTGCTCTGCTCTGTGCTGGGTGGCAGTGGGAGAAAAGGGGTCCTTCCGGGATCAGATCAGAAGCTGTGATGGCTTTGATCATTCCGGAACTCTCCCTGGGAAAAAGGGACACTTGGAGGGCATGCTCAGTGCCTGGAGGGTATCCGTGGCCACTGGCCACAATGGCTTTGTTTCCCCATGGCTGTTGGAGGCAATAAATGCCGCCTCTAAATGCTGGCAAACCCAAGTGGGGAAAGTTTCTGCTGCGCTCAGGTCCTGCTTGCTGGGCACCCGGTTGGCAACTCTGGGGAGGGAGTTCCACAATTTGGGGGCCGCCACCGAGAAGGCCCTTATCTGGGCCACACACATGCACGAACTTCCGAGGGGGGAAGGACTAGCATGAGTTCCCCCTCTGCTATCTTAACACCCTTCTTGCGAGGTTGCATCACCCCCCCATGCACCCACAAGACCCCTGCAACCAGCAGAACTGGCCTTACTTCCAGTGCCACATTAGAACTGTTTCCCACTTGCAAGAACTTGGTTGTTGAGCGTGGCAGCACCTACACTTTGGAACTCCCTGCCTATTGAGATCAAGCAGGTGTCTGAAAACATCTTTGTTTCAACTGTTTCCCAGATGCTGAGAAAGTTGAGAATCTTAATCTGTTTTAGTCTTTTAATTTTTGTACGTTTAAAAGCATTGCATCCCCCCCCCCCGTTTTATCCTTTTGTAAACCACTTTGAGTTTTGCTCGCTGTTGTTTTTTGTTTACCGTCAAGCCGTGCATTAATTTTATGAAATAAACAAAACAGCTGCGCGGAATGCCCATCCCAGGCTGACAGGCCTCACCAGCCGCTCCCTCTCCCCCCCCTCACCCACCTGGGTCTGGGGCACCTGGATTCCAGGATGCTCTGAGCTCTCCTCCTCTGTTCCGGATGCAGCATTGCAGAGTCAGGCCCTCGGGGGAGCTGCAGTTCATGGAGAGCTGCGACCGTGTCCGGACGAGGTCTGCCGCGACGAGGGGAACGATCACCTCCTTGGTTATCTCGTGCATGGCGTTTTCGTACAAGTAGCGGCAGATGTATTTTCCTGTAGGAGACACGTGTCAGAATTGGGAGCCAGAATCCTAGAACTGCAGCATTGGAAGGGGTTCCCCAAGGGGCATCTTGCCCAACCCCTTGCATGTCAGGCATCACAGCTCTTGGAAGTTCTCTCCTGGTGTGGAACTGGGAATCACGGGCCACCCCTGCGTATGGGCGGTGTCCTCGGCTCCAGGTAAGATCCTGCACATATTTAGGAACGCCAACGCCCCTTAGCAGATGTCAAAGAGAACAACTACTACCAGACTTTTAGAAGACATCTGAAGGCAGCCCTGTTTAGCAAAGCTTTTAATGTTTGATAAACTACAGTACTATGTTTTAATCTTTTGTTGGAAGCCGCCCAGAGTGGCTGGGGAAACCCAGCCAGATGGGCGGGGTAGAAATATTATTATTATTATTATTATTATTATTATTATTATTATTATTATTATTTTATTACAGTGGGACCTCAGTTTATGAACACCTCGGTTTACGAATTTTCGGTTTACGAACGCCGCGGACCCATCTGGAACGGATTAATTCACTTTCCATTACTTTCAATGGGAAAGTTCGCTTCAGTTTATGAACACTTCAGTTTATGAACAGACTTCCGGAACCAATTACACCCATGCTTCGGGTTAAGTACGCTTCAGGTTGAGTACTCCGCGGACCCGTCTGGAATGGATTAATCCACTTTCCATTACTTTCAATGGGAAAGTTCGCTTCAGTTTATGAACGCTTCAGTTTATGAACAGACTTCCGGAACCAATTGTGTTCATAAACCGAGGTACCACTGTATTATTATTATTATATTACCACTGTATTGATTTTTGTTGATTATTGGGGGGGGAGCTGCCCCCTCCCTCCCTCCCCCCGGCTACGCCCATGCACAGACACATATTTTGACGGAAATCATTCCTTCCCTAGAGAAAGGGAAGAGCAATACAGCACCAGCCCAGTCTGGGGAGACGGAGGAGAGCCTCAGCTCCACTTCGGAGCCATTCTGCAGCAGAGTCACTTGAGTCCCGTTGAAGATTTCCTTGGCTCCCTTGGAGCCGAGCAGGTAGAACTTCACCTCCGTGGCTCCTTCCTCCAGGCTGAAGGAGAGGGTCAGGTCTTCGTCCGCCTCACCAGAGGCCACTTCAGGAGGCAGCTGTTGGCTGTCTGCAACTGGAAGAGACGGGGTGTCAGTGTGACACAGCTGTTAGACTGAGTGTCGGACTAGGAGAGGCCCGGGTTCAAATCCTCCCACTCGGCCAGGGAGCTTCCGTTGGGCGACACTGGGCTAGTCCCTGCCTCTCTCAGCCTAGCCCACCTCGCAGGGCTGTCGGGGGGATTAAGTTAGGAGGGGAAAGAAGCATTCTATTCCTCTCCCCCTCCCCTTTAATTACCATTATTACTAATTATTCGTTTTATTTGTGTGTGTGTCCCGCAACAACTCAAAGCCGCTTACAAATAAACACAAAACATAACATTAAAACCAGCCTTAACAATTAAAGCAAAGGGGGGGGGAATCCAACCACTTATTTAGTTATTTATAAAGAGGTTTATGTACTGATGTATCACAAAAATATATCACGGTGGTTTACAACAATAAAAAAAGCAGGCAGTGGAATCATAAAAAGTCAAAAACAAGTTAAAACATCAATTAAGCATTGTGGTCTCTTCCAACTCGGCAGCTTGGAGTGCAGCGACTGAGGAAGGAGCAGAAGGGCTGCTGCCTCTTGGATTTGGGTGACTGTCCAGGCTTGTGTGGGTGTTTGTTTCTGGCTGTGACCTTGTTTGTTTCTGGCTGTGACCTTTCACCTAGAAGTGTGAGTCAGGAAGTTCAGGTGATTAGCTGTGGGCGGAGCTAGTCAGAGCTTGGAGTGCAGCGACTGAGGAAGGAGCAGAAGGGCTGCTGCCTCTTGGATTTGGGTGACTGTCCAGGCTTGTGTGGGTGTTTGTTTCTGGCTGTGACCTTGTTTGTTTCTGGCTGTGACCTTTCACCTAGAAGTGTGAGTCAGGAAGTTCAGGTGATTAGCTGTGGGCGGAGCTAGTCAGAGCTTGGAGTGCAGCGACTGAGGAAGGAGCAGAAGGTGAGCTGAGCTTGGGAGACACTCTGTAGGTTTTGTGGTTTTGTCTTTTGGGGCTGTGTGTGAGTAAGTTTGTGTGCTTATTTGTTTTCTTACTTGTTTGTGTGCTTGTGCTGGTTTTCTAGGGCTGCTGCCTCTTGGATTTGGGTGACTGTCCAGGCTTGTGTGGGTGTTTGTTTCTGGCTGTGACCTTGTTTGTTTCTGGCTGTGACCTTTCACCTAGAAGTGTGAGTCAGGAAGTTCAGGTGATTAGCTGTGGGCGGAGCTAGTCAGAGCTTGGAGTGCAGCGACTGAGGAAGGAGCAGAAGGTGAGCTGAGCTTGGGAGACACTCTGTAGGTTTTGTGGTTTTGTCTTTTGGGGCTGTGTGTGAGTAAGTTTGTGTGCTTATTTGTTTTCTTCCTTGTTTGTGTGCTTGTGCTGGTTTTCTAGGGCTGCTGCCTCTTGGATTTGGGTGACTGTCCAGGCTTGTGTGGGTGTTTGTTTCTGGCTGTGACCTTGTTTGTTTCTGGCTGTGACCTTTCACCTAGAAGTGTGAGTCAGGAAGTTCAGGTGATTAGCTGTGGGCGGAGCTAGTCAGAGCTTGGAGTGCAGCGACTGAGGAAGGAGCAGAAGGTGAGCTGAGCTTGGGAGACACTCTGTAGGTTTTGTGGTTTTGTCTTTTGGGGCTGTGTGTGAGTAAGTTTGTGTGCTTATTTGTTTTCTTCCTTGTTTGTGTGCTTGTGCTGGTTTTCTAGGGCTGCTGCCTCTTGGATTTGGGTGACTGTCCAGGCTTGTGTGGGTGTTTGTTTCTGGCTGTGACCTTGTTTGTTTCTGGCTGTGACCTTTCACCTAGAAGTGTGAGTCAGGAAGTTCAGGTGATTAGCTGTGGGCGGAGCTAGTCAGAGCTTGGAGTGCAGCGACTGAGGAAGGAGCAGAAGGTGAGCTGAGCTTGGGAGACACTCTGTAGGTTTTGTGGTTTTGTCTTTTGGGGCTGTGTGTGAGTAAGTTTGTGTGCTTATTTGTTTTCTTCCTTGTTTGTGTGCTTGTGCTGGTTTTCTAGGGCTGCTGCCTCTTGGATTTGGGTGACTGTCCAGGCTTGTGTGGGTGTTTGTTTCTGGCTGTGACCTTGTTTGTTTCTGGCTGTGACCTTTCACCTAGAAGTGTGAGTCAGGAAGTTCAGGTGATTAGCTGTGGGCGGAGCTAGTCAGAGCTTGGAGTGCAGCGACTGAGGAAGGAGCAGAAGGTGAGCTGAGCTTGGGAGACACTCTGTAGGTTTTGTGGTTTTGTCTTTTGGGGCTGTGTGTGAGTAAGTTTGTGTGCTTATTTGTTTTCTTCCTTGTTTGTGTGCTTGTGCTGGTTTTCTAGGGCTGCTGCCTCTTGGATTTGGGTGACTGTCCAGGCTTGTGTGGGTGTTTGTTTCTGGCTGTGACCTTGTTTGTTTCTGGCTGTGACCTTTCACCTAGAAGTGTGAGTCAGGAAGTTCAGGTGATTAGCTGTGGGCGGAGCTAGTCAGAGCTTGGAGTGCAGCGACTGAGGAAGGAGCAGAAGGTGAGCTGAGCTTGGGAGACACTCTGTAGGTTTTGTGGTTTTGTCTTTTGGGGCTGTGTGTGAGTAAGTTTGTGTGCTTATTTGTTTTCTTACTTGTTTGTGTGCTTGTGCTGGTTTTCTAGGGCTGCTGCCTCTTGGATTTGGGTGACTGTCCAGGCTTGTGTGGGTGTTTGTTTCTGGCTGTGACCTTGTTTGTTTCTGGCTGTGACCTTTCACCTAGAAGTGTGAGTCAGGAAGTTCAGGTGATTAGCTGTGGGCGGAGCTAGTCAGAGCTTGGAGTGCAGCGACTGAGGAAGGAGCAGAAGGTGAGCTGAGCTTGGGAGACACTCTGTAGGTTTTGTGGTTTTGTCTTTTGGGGCTGTGTGTGAGTAAGTTTGTGTGCTTATTTGTTTTCTTCCTTGTTTGTGTGCTTGTGCTGGTTTTCTAGGGCTGCTGCCTCTTGGATTTGGGTGACTGTCCAGGCTTGTGTGGGTGTTTGTTTCTGGCTGTGACCTTGTTTGTTTCTGGCTGTGACCTTTCACCTAGAAGTGTGAGTCAGGAAGTTCAGGTGATTAGCTGTGGGCGGAGCTAGTCAGAGCTTGGAGTGCAGCGACTGAGGAAGGAGCAGAAGGTGAGCTGAGCTTGGGAGACACTCTGTAGGTTTTGTGGTTTTGTCTTTTGGGGCTGTGTGTGAGTAAGTTTGTGTGCTTATTTGTTTTCTTCCTTGTTTGTGTGCTTGTGCTGGTTTTCTAGGGCTGCTGCCTCTTGGATTTGGGTGACTGTCCAGGCTTGTGTGGGTGTTTGTTTCTGGCTGTGACCTTGTTTGTTTCTGGCTGTGACCTTTCACCTAGAAGTGTGAGTCAGGAAGTTCAGGTGATTAGCTGTGGGCGGAGCTAGTCAGAGCTTGGAGTGCAGCGACTGAGGAAGGAGCAGAAGGTGAGCTGAGCTTGGGAGACACTCTGTAGGTTTTGTGGTTTTGTCTTTTGGGGCTGTGTGTGAGTAAGTTTGTGTGCTTATTTGTTTTCTTCCTTGTTTGTGTGCTTGTGCTGGTTTTCTAGGGCTGCTGCCTCTTGGATTTGGGTGACTGTCCAGGCTTGTGTGGGTGTTTGTTTCTGGCTGTGACCTTGTTTGTTTCTGGCTGTGACCTTTCACCTAGAAGTGTGAGTCAGGAAGTTCAGGTGATTAGCTGTGGGCGGAGCTAGTCAGAGCTTGGAGTGCAGCGACTGAGGAAGGAGCAGAAGGTGAGCTGAGCTTGGGAGACACTCTGTAGGTTTTGTGGTTTTGTCTTTTGGGGCTGTGTGTGAGTAAGTTTGTGTGCTTATTTGTTTTCTTCCTTGTTTGTGTGCTTGTGCTGGTTTTCTAGGGCTGCTGCCTCTTGGATTTGGGTGACTGTCCAGGCTTGTGTGGGTGTTTGTTTCTGGCTGTGACCTTGTTTGTTTCTGGCTGTGACCTTTCACCTAGAAGTGTGAGTCAGGAAGTTCAGGTGATTAGCTGTGGGCGGAGCTAGTCAGAGCTTGGAGTGCAGCGACTGAGGAAGGAGCAGAAGGTGAGCTGAGCTTGGGAGACACTCTGTAGGTTTTGTGGTTTTGTCTTTTGGGGCTGTGTGTGAGTAAGTTTGTGTGCTTATTTGTTTTCTTCCTTGTTTGTGTGCTTGTGCTGGTTTTCTAGGGCTGCTGCCTCTTGGATTTGGGTGACTGTCCAGGCTTGTGTGGGTGTTTGTTTCTGGCTGTGACCTTGTTTGTTTCTGGCTGTGACCTTTCACCTAGAAGTGTGAGTCAGGAAGTTCAGGTGATTAGCTGTGGGCGGAGCTAGTCAGAGCTTGGAGTGCAGCGACTGAGGAAGGAGCAGAAGGTGAGCTGAGCTTGGGAGACACTCTGTAGGTTTTGTGGTTTTGTCTTTTGGGGCTGTGTGTGAGTAAGTTTGTGTGCTTATTTGTTTTCTTCCTTGTTTGTGTGCTTGTGCTGGTTTTCTAGGGCTGCTGCCTCTTGGATTTGGGTGACTGTCCAGGCTTGTGTGGGTGTTTGTTTCTGGCTGTGACCTTGTTTGTTTCTGGCTGTGACCTTTCACCTAGAAGTGTGAGTCAGGAAGTTCAGGTGATTAGCTGTGGGCGGAGCTAGTCAGAGCTTGGAGTGCAGCGACTGAGGAAGGAGCAGAAGGTGAGCTGAGCTTGGGAGACACTCTGTAGGTTTTGTGGTTTTGTCTTTTGGGGCTGTGTGTGAGTAAGTTTGTGTGCTTATTTGTTTTCTTACTTGTTTGTGTGCTTGTGCTGGTTTTCTAGGGCTGCTGCCTCTTGGATTTGGGTGACTGTCCAGGCTTGTGTGGGTGTTTGTTTCTGGCTGTGACCTTGTTTGTTTCTGGCTGTGACCTTTCACCTAGAAGTGTGAGTCAGGAAGTTCAGGTGATTAGCTGTGGGCGGAGCTAGTCAGAGCTTGGAGTGCAGCGACTGAGGAAGGAGCAGAAGGTGAGCTGAGCTTGGGAGACACTCTGTAGGTTTTGTGGTTTTGTCTTTTGGGGCTGTGTGTGAGTAAGTTTGTGTGCTTATTTGTTTTCTTCCTTGTTTGTGTGCTTGTGCTGGTTTTCTAGGGCTGCTGCCTCTTGGATTTGGGTGACTGTCCAGGCTTGTGTGGGTGTTTGTTTCTGGCTGTGACCTTGTTTGTTTCTGGCTGTGACCTTTCACCTAGAAGTGTGAGTCAGGAAGTTCAGGTGATTAGCTGTGGGCGGAGCTAGTCAGAGCTTGGAGTGCAGCGACTGAGGAAGGAGCAGAAGGTGAGCTGAGCTTGGGAGACACTCTGTAGGTTTTGTGGTTTTGTCTTTTGGGGCTGTGTGTGAGTAAGTTTGTGTGCTTATTTGTTTTCTTCCTTGTTTGTGTGCTTGTGCTGGTTTTCTAGGGCTGCTGCCTCTTGGATTTGGGTGACTGTCCAGGCTTGTGTGGGTGTTTGTTTCTGGCTGTGACCTTGTTTGTTTCTGGCTGTGACCTTTCACCTAGAAGTGTGAGTCAGGAAGTTCAGGTGATTAGCTGTGGGCGGAGCTAGTCAGAGCTTGGAGTGCAGCGACTGAGGAAGGAGCAGAAGGTGAGCTGAGCTTGGGAGACACTCTGTAGGTTTTGTGGTTTTGTCTTTTGGGGCTGTGTGTGAGTAAGTTTGTGTGCTTATTTGTTTTCTTCCTTGTTTGTGTGCTTGTGCTGGTTTTCTAGGGCTGCTGCCTCTTGGATTTGGGTGACTGTCCAGGCTTGTGTGGGTGTTTGTTTCTGGCTGTGACCTTGTTTGTTTCTGGCTGTGACCTTTCACCTAGAAGTGTGAGTCAGGAAGTTCAGGTGATTAGCTGTGGGCGGAGCTAGTCAGAGCTTGGAGTGCAGCGACTGAGGAAGGAGCAGAAGGTGAGCTGAGCTTGGGAGACACTCTGTAGGTTTTGTGGTTTTGTCTTTTGGGGCTGTGTGTGAGTAAGTTTGTGTGCTTATTTGTTTTCTTCCTTGTTTGTGTGCTTGTGCTGGTTTTCTAGGGCTGCTGCCTCTTGGATTTGGGTGACTGTCCAGGCTTGTGTGGGTGTTTGTTTCTGGCTGTGACCTTGTTTGTTTCTGGCTGTGACCTTTCAACTAGAAGTGTGAGTCAGGAAGTTCAGGTGATTAGCTGTGGGCGGAGCTAGTCAGAGCTTGGAGTGCAGCGACTGAGGAAGGAGCAGAAGGTGAGCTGAGCTTGGGAGACACTCTGTAGGTTTTGTGGTTTTGTCTTTTGGGGCTGTGTGTGAGTAAGTTTGTGTGCTTATTTGTTTTCTTACTTGTTTGTGTGCTTGTGCTGGTTTTCTAGGGCTGCTGCCTCTTGGATTTGGGTGACTGTCCAGGCTTGTGTGGGTGTTTGTTTCTGGCTGTGACCTTGTTTGTTTCTGGCTGTGACCTTTCACCTAGAAGTGTGAGTCAGGAAGTTCAGGTGATTAGCTGTGGGCGGAGCTAGTCAGAGCTTGGAGTGCAGCGGCGCGCGCCTAGCGGCGCGCGCAGTTTGACCCATCTTTTTAACCTAGGGCGGCAAGTCTCATACGTTTGCTAGGGGGGACCTAGGCCTCTTCCTCTTTCCCCCTTGACCTCAAGGTTTTCAAGATGGAGGTGGAGGGAACAACCATTGTCACCTGCAATTCCTGTGCAATGTTTGTTTTCTTGCCAAAGGATGTGGGTAGCTACACCTGCAACAATTGCAAGTTGGTTGCCCTACTAGAAAACAAGGTTGCCCTTCTGGAAGAGAAGGTGCAGCAGCTTCAGGGGCGTGTATCTACGCTCCAGAGAATTAAAGAGCTGGAGCTTTTCTTGGATGCAGCAGAGCACACTGTCTGCACCAAGGAGGAGACAGGGGATCTCCCTGAGGAGGAGGTCAGTTCCCCAACACAGCAGCCAGATGTATGGAGGAACGTGACTCATAGAAGTAGAAGGCCCAGGGATCGCTCTGAGTGCTTAGAATTACACAACCGTTTTGAAGTGCTCATGGAAGACGAGGAACAGACTCCACCTGAGGATCTCTCCCTCATCACAGTTGATGAGGAATATGAAGACGAGCAACCAAGTCAGTCCTCTGGAAATATGCAGGTAACCTTGGAAGGGACAGCACATAGAAGAATCCCAACCAAGCCTATGAAGAGGCGTGTAGTGGTGATTGGGGATTCCCTACTGAGGGGTACAGAAGCAGTGATCTGTGGGCCTGACAAGATGTCTCGAGAGGTGTGCTGTCTACCTGGGGCCAAGATCAAAGATGTAACAGAACGGCTGCAAGGAATCATAAAACCCACCGACAAATACCCCTTCCTTTTGGTGCATGTGGGAACCAATGACACTGCAAGCCATAGCTTACAGAAGATCAAAAATGATTATGAGGCTCTGGGCAGGAAGTTGAAGCAATTAGATGCACAAATTGTCATCTCTTCTGTCCTCCCAGTTGAACGACATGGCCCAGGGAGAGAGGGAAAAATAGGGGAAGTGAACAACTGGCTTCGCAAATGGTGCAAACAGGAACGGTTTGGATTCCTAGATCACGGTCCGCAGTTTCTTGAAGATGGACTTCTGGCAAGTGATGGACTGCACCTCACAAAAGTTGGGAGGAATGTTTTTGCCACAAAACTCAAAAACCTCATCAGGAGGGCTTTAAACTGACTTATGTGGGGGAGGGAGACAGTGGTCCTGAAGGTAGGAGTCTATCAAATGCTGAAGATGATCATCCAAATGTCAAGGACCAAATGGAGCAAGCAGCATGCAGACCTAGTGGTGGGACGAAAATATCCTTAAATAAGAGACATGGGGGAATGATCAACGGTCTTCAATGTCTGTATACTAATGCACAGAGCATGGGAAATAAACAAGATGAACTTGAGCTCTTGGTACAGCAAACTAAATATGACATAATAGGCATCACTGAAACCTGGTGGGATGAGTCTCATGACTGGAATGTAGTAATAGAGGGATACAATCTATTTAAGAGAAATAGACCAAACAGGAAAGGAGGAGGAGTAGCTTTATATGTTAGGGATATGTATACCTGTGAAGAGATCCAGGATTTAAAACTTCAAAGCCAAATTGAGAGTATCTGGGTCAAAATTAAGGGAGAGAAAAACAACAGTGACCTCATTGTGGGAGTTTACTATAGATCCCCAAGCCAAACTGAGGACACAGATGATGCCTTCCTGGAACAGATGGCCAAGCATTCCAAAGGAAGTGAGATAGTAGTAATGGGGGATTTCAACTATCCTGATATTTGTTGGATGTCAAACTCAGCCAAGAGCATAAGGTCAAACAGATTCCTCACTGGCCTTGCAGACAACTTCATTGTCCAGAAAGTGGGAGAAGCAACAAGAGGATCAGCCATTTTAGATCTGGTCCTAACCAATAGTGATGACTTGGTTAGTGGGGTAGAAGTGGCAGGATCATTAGGTGGGAGTGACCATGCTCTTCTGGAGTTTATTATCCAGCGGAAAGGAGCAACCAAGCATACTAAGGTCCAAATTCTAGACTTTAAGAAAGCCGACTTCAGAAAACTTAGGGAAACGCTGGGTGAAATCCCATGGACAGTAATACTAAAAGGGAAGGGAGTTCATGATGGTTGGGAGTTTGTTAAAAGGGAGATATTAAAAGCACAACTTCAGGCAATACCAATGAGACGGAAACATGGAAGGTGCCTAAAGAAGCCAGGGTGGCTATCTAAAGAACTTTTGACTGAGTTAAGATTTAAAAGGGATATGTACAAAAAATGGAAAAGGGGGGAAATCTCCAGAGAGGAATTCAAACATATAGCCAGCACGTGTAGAGACAAAGTCAGAAAAGCTAAAGCACAGAATGAACTCAGGCTCGCCAGAGAGGTTAAAAGCAACAAAAAGGGCTTTTATGGGTATGTCCGTAGCAAAAGGAAAAACAAGGAAACAGTGGGGTCACTCAGAGGAGAAGATGGTGAAATGCAAACAGGGGACAGAGAAAGGGCAGAACTCCTCAATGCCTTCTTTGCCTCAGTCTTCTCCAAGAAAGAAAACAACGCCCGACCTGAAGAATATGGAGCAGATGATTCAGCAGGGGAAACACAGCCCAGAATAAGTAAGGAGGTAGTACAAGAATACTTGGCTAGTTTAGATGTATTCAAGTCTCCAGGGCCAGATGAACTACATCCAAGAGTATTAAAAGAACTGGCAGAGGTGATTTCAGAACCACTGGCAATAATCTTTGAAAATTCCTGGAGAACAGGCGAAGTTCCAGCAGACTGGAGGAGGGCAAATGTTGTCCCTATTTTCAAAAAGGGGAAAAGAGAGGACCCAAACAATTACCGCCCAGTCAGCCTGACATCAATACCAGGAAAGATTCTAGAGCAGATCATTAAGCAAACAGTCTGTGAGCACCTAGAAAGAAACTCTGTGATCACTAAAAGTCAGCATGGGTTCCTGAAAAATAAGTCATGTCAGACTAATCTGATCTCATTTTTTGACAGAATTACAAGCCTGGTAGATGAAGGGAACGCTGTGGATGTAGCCTATCTTGATTTCAGCAAGGCCTTTGACAAGGTGCCCCATGATATTCTTGTAAAGAAGCTGGTAAAATGTGGGCTAGACAATGCTACCATTCAGTGGATTTGTAGCTGGCTTACTGACCGAACCCAAAGGGTGCTCATCAATGGCTCCTCCTCATCCTGGAGAGTAGTGACTAGTGGGGTGCCACAGGGTTCTGTCTTGGGCCCAGTCTTGTTCAACATCTTTATCAATGACTTGGATGATGGGCTTGAGGGAATCCTGAGCAAGTTTGCAGATGACACCAAGTTGGGAGGGGTGGCTAACACCGCAGAGGACAGGATCACACTTCAGAATGACCTTAACAGATTAGACAACTGGGCCAAAGCAAACAAGATGAATTTTAACAAGGAGAAATGTAAAGTACTACACTTGGGCAAAAAAATGAAAGGCACAGATACAGGATGGGAGACACCTGGCTTGAGAGCAGTACATGTGAAAAGGATCTAGGAGTTTTGGTTGACCACAAACTTGACATGAGTCAGCAGTGTGATGCAGCAGCTAAAAAAGCCAATGCAATTCTGGGCTGCATCAATAGGAGTATAGCATCTAGATCAAGGGAAGTAATAGTACCACTGTATTCTCTGGTCAGACCTCACCTGGAGTATTGTGTCCAGTTCTGGGCACCACAGTTCAAGAAGGATACTGATAAGCTGGAACGTGTCCAGAAGAGGGCAACCAAAATGGTCAAAGGCCTGGAAACGATGCCTTATGAGGAACGGCTTAGGGAGCTGGGTATGTTTAGCCTGGAGAAGAGAAGGTTAAGGGGTGATATGATAACCATGTTCAAATATATAAAAGGATGTCATATAAAGGAGGGAGAAAGGTTGTTTTCTGCTGCTCCAGAGAAGCGGACACGGAGCAACGGATTCAAACTACAAGAAAGAAAATTCCACCTAAACATTAGGAAGAACTTCCTGACAGTAAGAGCTGTTCGGCAGTGGAATTTGCTGCCAAGGAGTGTGGTGGAGTCTCCTTCTTTGGAGGTCTTTAAGCAGAGGCTTGACAGCCATCTGTCAGGAATGCTTTGATGGTGTTTCCTGCTTGGCAGGGGGTTGGACTGGATGGCCCTTGTGGTCTCTTCCAACTCTATGATTCTATGATTCTATGAACTCTATGAACTCTATGATTCTATGGCCTGCCTTTGTTCTCTGCCATCATTAGAGGCCAACCTGTTGTACCTGTTCCCAGGTTAGCTCTGCTATCAATGGGAAACAATATCAGTCCCAATGCTGAGCCTAAAGGGTTGGTCTTACTTCTTATGGCAGCCGTGAGACATTGTGGAAGGAGGCCTGGTGGAATAGAAAGGTTCTCAGCAGGCACTTAAAAGCTGGCACAGAAGGTGCCTGCTGAATTCCCAGTGGCAGAGAGTTCCACCGGACCAGGCCATTGACACCAAAGGTTCTATTTCATGAACCTGGCTGGGTAGTAAGTGGGCAGCTGGTGCCGCTGCTTTCACAATGGGGTCCTATGTTCCCGGACAGAAGTCCCGCAGCACTCTGCCCCAGGTGGAGCTTCTAAGCGAGACCCAAGGGCTGCCCCACCCAGAGCGCATTGCAGTGTACTGACGCCGCCACACCAGGAGGAGGGGGCCTGGTGGGGTTTTGCTTACCTGTGGCCGCCTCCAGCAGCGGCAGGCAGTAGCCAGGGTCTTCGGAAGTCCAGCGGAGGCAATCGCAAGGGGGAGAGAAGACCAGGGAGGCCGCAGCCTGGAAGAGGCCCCCACAGCCCTGGAAGCGAGAGCAGTTGCTGTCGCTGTACTGGTAGCCAGGGAGACAGCGGCAATTCCGGCTGTAGCCAAACACCATCATCTCCCACTGCCGGGGGTCACACTCTGGGGGGGAAAAAGAAGGAGAAGGAGAAGGAGAAAGGTGGGCTCTCCTTCCTTGGAGGGCTTTAAGCCAGGGACGCTTTAGCCGAGATTCCTCCATTGTAGGGGGTTGGACTAGAGGACCCTTGGGGGTCCCTTCAAACTCAACACTTCTATGATTCTGTGCTTTGAAAGCAATGAAAGTCTGAACAGAGACCTGCCAAGGTCACGGCACTGGAGGCAACGCTGTGAAGGGTCGTTTTGCATACATTTAAGCTCTAAACTGAATTGTTACAGGCATACTTGCCACGTTCCATTGCTGTTTAATTCCAACATTTGCATTTCCCCCTTCAAACTCATGTGCATATATACAGGTGAAACTTGTAAAATTAGAATATCGTCGAAAAGTGCATTTATTCCAGTAATGCAACTGTCAGAGGGCCTGGTATGGCTACTCTAGAGTAACGACTCCAGCATGGTCTTTTAAGGTTTTTATTAAGTGCTGATTATTTACAGTGTTCAGAGCAGTAAAAATGCATCCTTAAGGTGAGGTGTCTGAACTCCCGAATGGCGATTGGCGCGTTTTCTTCCAGCACCACAGCTTTGGCAGACCCAACCTCTTCCCCCTACGTTTGCGTCGCAATTCGGGAGTTGGGGGAATTGGCCTCCCCCCTGTGCGTCCAACTTCCTGTCCCACCTGAGGCATGGGCTCCACAACCTTGCCTGAGCCTCGGACACCACTTCCTGACTCTCCGCTGGAGGCAGAGCTCTCCTTACTCTCTCCCGCGCTTGGGGATGGGCTGGAACTTAAGATGGGAGGGACTTCCCTGTATCCCTCGTCCCTCACATCCATCCCCCTCCCAGGCTCCTCTCCCCCCCTTCCTAGTGGCTCTCCGCTTGCTGGGGACGAGTGAAACCCCAAGAAGTCTGTGGCATCCGAGCCTGTGGGTGTAAAAATTTCCCCCCAATCCTGCGATCTTTCTCCTTCCCCCTGAGAAGACGGGAATCCCAAGAAGTCAGTGGCGTCAGAGCTGGTGGGAGTAAAAATGTTCTGCCAGTCCTCTCCTGCCTCTGACGTCGTTGACCTCGGTGAAACCCACACCTCTTCTTCCGTGTCCTCAAATTCCGCTTCCCATCTCCATGGAGAGCTGCTGCCTGCTATCCCTTCCTCCTGCCCCTCCCCCTCTCCCTCCCTTTCCATGTGCCAGGGCTTGGGCCTGTGGGGGAACAGGGCGTGGAACTCTTCTACTAAAAATTCCTCAGGTACTTCTGTGGCCGGTATCCACTCATTGTGGGACGGCGGAGTGTCCTCCCATGCTATCAGGTACTCCAGCCCTCTCACCCCTCTCCTTGAGTCTAAAATCTCAGTTGCCTCATTGAGCTGACGGGCGTTTCCCGTCTCCCCTCCTCCCTCTGGAGGCTGATCGCTGTCCCTGAACCTGGTACTTTCCCTGTACGGCGACAGCAGCGATCTATGAAACACTGGGTGCACTCTCATGTCCTCCGGCAGTGCTAGCCTGAAGGCTACCGGGTTGACCTGTTGCGTGACCGTGAAGGGGCCCAGCCTCCTGGGTGCTAACTTCTTGCATCGCCCCCTGGTGGGAAGACCTTCCGAGGATAACCAAACCTTGTCCCCCACCCTGATGACCTCTCCCGGTCGCCTGTGGCGATCTGCCCCCTTCTTGTACGCTTCCTTGGCCCTCTCCAAGTGTTCTCTGAGCTGCTGGTGCACCGTCTCCAGGTCCTCTGCCCAATCCTCTGCCTGTGGGCCCTCTTCCTCCTCCTCCCCCTCCCTCTCCGGGAAAGATCTGAGGTCGCGCCCGTAGTTGGCCTTAAAGGGCGACACCCCTGTGGAGACGTGCACCGCATTGTTGTAGGCAAATTCTGCCAGTGGCAGGCGATCCACCCAGTCCGTTTGCCTCTGGCTGACGTAACATCTCAGGTACTGCTGCAGAATGGCGTTGACCCGCTCCGCCTGTCCATTGGTTTGCGGGTGCCTAGCCGTCGACAAGCTGACCTCCACCTGCAGGAGGTTCATGAGCCGCCGCCAGAACCTGGAAACAAATTGGCGGCCACGATCCGAAATAACCCTTAAAGGCAATCCATGCAGTCTGAATACGTGGTCAACAAACAGTTTGGCCGTCTCTTCTGCCGAGACCGCCCTGGCACACGGTATAAAATGGCACATTTTGGACATGAGGTCCACCACCACCAACACTGCGGTCTTGCCCCTGGACGACGGCAGGTCTGTGATGAAGTCCATGGACACTACTTCCCACGGCCTGTGCGGTGTGGCTAAGGGCTCCAGCAAACCTGCTGGTGGCGCTCTGACCACCTTTGCTCGCTGGCAGGTGTCACATCCCCTTACATAATCCCGAACATCCTCCCGCACCCCTGGCCACCAGAAGTGTCTCATGACTAGGTGAGTGGTTTTGTCCCTTCCAAAATGACCCGCCGTTGGGTTGTCGTGCATCTGCTTGAGGGCCTTACCTCTCAGCTGTTTGGTTGGCAGGTACAGGGCTCCCTTGTAAAAAAGCAAACCCCTCCTTTCCTCAAAGTCTTTGGCCTGCTCCCCCCCCCCCTCTCAGTTCTCTGAAGATGCGGGTGGCAAATTCATCAGCTGCTGTCAGTGCTGTGAGTTCTGCCTCGCTCACCACTGCTGCTCCGCAGGACCATGCTGATGGGGGGAAAATATGCCTGGGTGCCGGTGGCAACTCCTCCTCCATGTACTCTGGCTTGCGGGAGAGGGCATCCGCCCTGACATTCTGCTCTCCCGGGATGTAGTGGATGGAGAAGTTGAAGTTCGAGAAGAACTCTGCCCACCGTATCTGCCGCTGGTTGAGCACCCTGGCAGTTCTCCAGAACTCCAGGTTCTTGTGGTCTGTGCACACCTGGATGGGGTGCTTGGCGCCCACCAGGAAGTGTCGCCAGTGCTGGAACGCAGCGTGGATCGCGAGAAGTTCCCTGTCGAACACTGTGTAGTTGCGTTCCGGCTGGGTCAGCTTCCTGGAGAAGAAGGCACAGGGTCTCCACTCTCTGTTGGCGTCCAGTTGCAACAGAATCGCTCCCAGAGCCTTGTCCGAAGCATCTGTCTCCAGGCGTAGGGGCGCATCCTGCACCACGTGGAACAGGTGCTGGTCTGAAGCGAATACCCTCTTGAGGCTTTCGAACGCTGCTTGCGCCTCTGGTGTCCACCGGAACTTCCGCTTGCCTCTCAGGCAGTCGGTGATAGGAGCCGTGACGCGAGAGAAGTTCTTGATGAACTTCCTGTAGAAGTTCGCGAAGCCTAGTAGGCGTTGGGCATCTTTGCGCGTCCTGGGGCTGTGCCAGTCCAGGATGGCCTGCACCTTGTCCTTGTCCATCGCCAGCCCCTTGTCTGAGAGCTTGTAGCCTAGGAAGTCCACTTCTTTGGTGTGAAACTTGCACTTCTCCAGCTTCACATACAGGTGGTTGTCCTTCAGGCGCTGCAACACCTCCCTGACATCCTTCACATGCTGCACTGGGTCATTGGAGTAGATAAGGATGTCATCCAGAAAGACCAAGCAGTTCTTGAAGAGGAGGGACCCCAGGACGTGGTGCATGAAGGCCTGGAAGCATGCTGAGCCCCCTTGCAACCCGAAGGGCATCACCAGATATTCAAAAGAGCCCAGAGGCGTGAACATCGTGGTTTTCCATTCATCACCCTCCCGGATCCTAATCAAGTTGTACGCCCCTCTTAGGTCGAGCTTGGTGAAGATCTTGCCCCTGCGTGCCGCTGTCAGGAGATCATCCACTCTGGGCATGGGGAAAGCCACTGGCTCTGTCACCGAATTCAGCCGTCTAAAATCCACCACCAGACGGCGCTGTTGCGTGTCTTTCTTGTCCACCCAGAAGACCGGGCTGCCCCCTGCTGCCTTGCTTTCTCTGATGAACCCCCGCTTGAGGTTCTTGTCGATGAAAGCGCGCAGATCCTCCAGTTCCTGATCTGACATGGCGTACAGCTTGGCTGGGGGTATAGTTGCCCCTGGCACCAGGTTGATCTGGCAGTCAAAAGGCCTGTGTGGGGGTAGGTGGTCGGACTCCGCTTCGCTGAAGACCTCCTGCAGGTCCCAGTACGGCTTGGGTATTGCCTCACCCCCCTTGACGTGCATGGTGGCCACCGTGGCTATCGGAGGCCCCTCCCCTGGTTGGTGCTGCATGCAATGTTCCAGACAAAAGTCCGATCCAAAAGTGATGCATCTCTGGTGCCAACTTATGGAGGGGTCGTGGCGCGTCAGCCAGCTCATGCCCAAGACGATGGGGGGGTCTGAGATGGTTGTGACGTTGAAAGCCAGTGTCTCTGAGTGCCTTCCCACCGTCATTCTCATGGGGGGGGTTTGATGCGTGATGGCCCCTCCCAGCAGCTCTCTGCCGTCAATAGTGGCCACGTGCAGGGGAAAATCCAGCTGCAGAAGTTGGATCTGGTGCTCTTCCGCAAAGTTTCTCGAGAAGAAGTTGGCTGAGGCACCACTGTCAATTAAGGCGAGGACTGTCAGGGGATAGCCATTTGGGAGCGTGAGCGTGACTTCTAGAACCACTCCTGCTCTGGGAGGGGTGGGCTGGCTCTGCTCCTCTCTGTGCGGGTGGGCGGGCGGGGGCTGTTGTCTGCTGACTGTGCCTGGCTGCTGCCCCTTGTCTCCTGCAGCCAGGCTGTCTCGTTTCCCTGCTGTGGTGCTGCGTCAGCTGGGGAAGGTACAACCGTTCCCGCCTTTCCTTGCCACTCTCTGCGATGAGGGCAGTCTCTGACGCGATGCCGGGGGGAGTTGCAGAGAAAGCAATTCCCGCCTCTTCCCTCCTTGCGTCTTGGCGCCGCCGGGGTTTGAAAAGCCCGCGCGCGCGCTCCTCCGATCTCCATCGGTTCCGGCTCTGGGCTTGGCCTGGGCGGGTGTGGGGGCGGCCCCTGGGGTGGGGTTTGGTGATGTGGTCTGTCCTGGGAGCGTGGGAACCAAGGTTTTGCTGCGCGCGTCGCTTGTTTGTCATTCCATCTGGATTCCTGTCTCACCCCCACCGCTAGCGCCGCTTTGCTTAACTCATCCATAGTTCGCGGTTTGGGACCTCTTGCCAGCTCATCCTTAACGTCTGCGTGCAAACCCATGTAGAAGGCTGATTTCACTGGCTCACTTTGCAGATCCCACCCCAGTTTGTGCACCAGCATGGTGAATCTCGCCCAGTAGTCCCTAACTGTCGATTTTCCTTGTGTTAAGTTATGAAGCTCCTCTTTAGTGGCCTCCATTTCACTGTCACTAGCGTACATTATTTTTAAAGCTTCTAGAAATAATTTTGCGTTCTTCATGCAAGGATTTTTTTGCGCGATGAGCGGTCTTACCCATTCTCGGGCGGCCCCCGTCAAATGCTCTATGATAAAGGAGACTCTGTGCGCGTCATCTGGGAATTCTGCTGCATGCAATTCCAGCGCATAATTTATTTCTGTCTCGAATCCTAGGTACTCCCTAGGGTCGCCGCTAAACTTGGTGACTAGGCTCTGTCCCCTTCTCACTTGGACTAGCTGCGGCTGGGGCACCCCCCCACCTCTAGCGGCTTTCTCCTCTTCCAACTTTTTCTGTAGGTCCAAAACCATCACCCTTAGCTGTTTCTCAGTCTCCTCTTTTGTCCTCACCTGGTCCACCAGCTTGTTCAGCTCCTCCTGCGCCCCTCGCGCTTCCTCCTGAGCGGCATGCAATTGCTGCTGTGCGTGCGCTGTGAGGTTCTGCAGCTCCTGCTTCGCTGCTTCGGCCTCCAGCCTCCAATGCTCAGCCTCTTGAGCGCTCATCGCTGCACTCCAAAGTAGCCAAAAAAAGATTCGGGAGTTGCTGTCAGAGGGCCTGGTATGGCTACTCTAGAGTAACGACTCCAGCATGGTCTTTTAAGGTTTTTATTAAGTGCTGATTATTTACAGTGTTCAGAGCAGTAAAAATGCATCCTTAAGGTGAGGTGTCTGAACTCCCGAATGGCGATTGGCGCGTTTTCTTCCAGCACCACAGCTTTGGCAGACCCAACCTCTTCCCCCTACGTTTGCGTCGCAATTCGGGAGTTGGGGGAATTGGCCTCCCCCCTGTGCGTCCAACTTCCTGTCCCACCTGAGGCATGGGCTCCACAACCTTGCCTGAGCCTCGGACACCACTTCCTGACTCTCCGCTGGAGGCAGAGCTCTCCTTACTCTCTCCCGCGCTTGGGGATGGGCTGGAACTTAAGATGGGAGGGACTTCCCTGTATCCCTCGTCCCTCACAGCAACTTACTATTTTTTCTTTTTCTTTTAATTTTTACAAATGCTTTCTTTTGGAAATTCCACAGTAATAAAACAAATAGTTACAATAATACAAAAATAAACAAAAATAAACATTGCTATTACATTTCATTAATTACATCCCATTTATAATTGACCCACCTAACAACAAATAATTGCAATTACAACAAATAAAGGCTTGACATAGCTTGCTTTGCATGTCATGCATCTATCTCATATATTGGTTTCACCTTTAAAGTTGCGTTACTGAAATAAATGCACTTTTTGACAATATTCTAATTTTCCGGGTTTCACCTGTATCTGACAACTGAGGATTCACAGCCTAACCCTAACCCTGCCCACAACTAGCACTAACGGGAGTTATAAACATATAGTAGAATAAGATGAGTAATCTATGGTGTCTGCAAAATGTGGATGAACAAAATGTGGATAGAAACACCACCAAAGCATTCTTGACATATGTCGGTCAAGCCTCTGCTTAAAGACCTCCAAAGAAGGAGACTCCACTACACTCCTTGGAAGCAAATTCCACTGCTGAACAGCTCTTACTGTCAGAAAGTTCTTTCTAATGTTTTAGGTGGAATCATCTTTCTTGTAGTTTGAATCCATTGCTCCGTGTCCGCTTCTCTGGAGCAGCAGAAAACAACCTTTCTCCCTCCTCTATATGACATCCTTTCATATATTTGAACATGGCTATCATATCACCCCTTAACCTTCTCTTCTCCAGGCTAAACATACCCAGCTCCCTAAGCCGTTCCTCATAAGGCATTGTTTCCAGGCCTTTGACCATTTTGGTTGCCCTCTTCTGGACACGTTCCAGCTTGTCAGTATCCTTCTTGAACTGTGGTGCCCAGAACTGGACACAGTACTCCAGGTGAGGTCTGACCAGAGCACAATACAGTGGTATTATTACTTCCCTTGATCTAGATGCTATACTCCTATTGATGCAGCCCAGAATTGCATTGGCTTTTTTAGCTGCTGCATCACACTGCTGACCCATGTTATTATTATTAATTGAATTTATATACTGCCCTATACCCAGAGGTCTCAGGGCAGTTCACAGAAAAGATCAACATAAAAACCACAATATATATAATCAGAATAAAAACAACAACCCAATAACAACCCCCCCCCCAAAGAGCCAAATTTTGAAAGGGTATAGGATGTCCATACCCATGCGAAAGGCTGGACTAGATGAATCCCAAGCCGGAATTAAGATTGCCGGAAGAAATATCAACAACCTCAGATATGCAGATGACACAACCTTGATGGCAGAAAGTGAGGAGGAATTAAAGAACCTTTTAATGAGGGTGAAAGAGGAGAGCGCAAAATATGGTCTGAAGCTCAACATCAAAAAAACCAAGATCATGGCCACTGGTCCCATCACCTCCTGGCAAATAGAAGGGGAAGAAATGGAGGCAGTGAGAGATTTTACTTTCTTGGGCTCCTTGATCACTGCAGATGGTGACAGCAGTCACGAAATTAAAAGACGCCTGCTTCTTGGGAGAAAAGCAATGACAAACCTAGACAGCATCTTAAAAAGCAGAGACATCACCTTGCCGACAAAGGTCCGTATAGTTAAAGCTATGGTTTTCCCAGTAGTGATGTATGGAAGTGAGAGCTGGACCATAAAGAAGGCTGATCGGCGAAGAATTGATGCTTTTGAATTATGGTGCTGGAGGAGACTCTTGAGAGTCCCATGGACTGCAAGAAGATCAAACCTATCCATTCTGAAGGAAACCATCCCTGAGTGCTCACTGGAAGGACAGATCCTGAAGCTGAGGCTCCAATACTTTGGCCACCTCATGAGAAGAGAAGAATCCTTGGAAAAGACCCTGATGTTGGGAAAGATGGAGGGCACTAGGAGAAGGGGACGACAGAGGACGAGATGGTTGGACAGTGTTCTCGAAGCTACGAACATGAGTCTGACCAAACTGCGGGAGGCAGTGCAAGACAGGAGTGCCTGGCGTGCTCTGGTCCATGGGGTCACGAAGAGTCGGACACGACTAAACGACTAAACAACAACAGGATGTCCATCAGACCAACTGAAGGCCTGGTTAAAAAGGAATGTTTTTGCCTGGTGCCTAAAGGTGTGTGATGAAGGTACCAGGCGAACTTCCCTGGGGAGAGCATCCCACAGAATGGGAGCCACTGCAGAGAAGGCCCTGTTATCGTGTTGCCACCCTCCGGACCTCTCATGAAGGAGGCACACAAAAAAGGGCCTCAGAAGTTGATCTTACCAGATAAGGCAAGCCTGGAGATATAGAGTCAAGATACAATAATCCCAACCCCTTGAGGACTAGAAGCTTGAAGCAGATAGAGAGCAAGATGGTTTGTGAAGGTGACTCTGGAACAGCCCCAGGAGGCTCTTTCCTTTACTCACTGGTAGTGATGTCCAGGCTGGCGATGCTGCTTGATGTGCCAGCTACCTCCCGGGGGACGCTCACGGTCTGGAGGAACTGCTGCACCTCCACAGAGTCCAAGGGCGCGGAGGACCCTGGGGAGAGCTTGAAGTAGGCAGCGCCACGGATCAGGCCTGGAGGAGAAAGCAGACAAGCGTGGACAAGGCAGAACAACGCCTCTGCCCCATGAGAGCAGAGCCAGTGAGTTGTAGGGGGGGGGTCCTGCCTCAGCATCCCCCACCCCGGGTGGCCCCTGGGCTTCCTCTGTAGACACATGTCAACCCCCTCACTTGGGGGGTAACAGATCTGCGCGCTTAATGGGGTATCAAAAAGCGCCGGGCTCCTTTTTGCGGGGAGGGGGAATTGTTACACCTTTTCCTTGACGTCAGCAAAAGGCATTATAAAGGGGGGGCGCCGGTAGAGTTCCCACAAGCCACGATCGCCCCTCGTGCGCTGTAGCAGCGACCCTAAGGAGCAGAGACGTTGCAGCAGCAGCAGCAGCACCATTCCACCGTTGCTTCCCGGCTCTCGTGCGCTCTTCGCCTCCTTTCTTCGCTCGCTTTCCCCGGGAAAGAGCCTGGGGCTGCCTCCTCCGCGCCTGTCACTCAACAGCTGTTGAGCGGCTTCAGGCCGCTCTCCAGAGGCACACACGCACCTCAGGATAGCAGCCTGAAGCCGCTCAACAGGTGACGGGCACAGTGGAGGCGGCCCCGGGGGGCAGCAGGCAGGCTGGCCAGCGCCCCCTCCATTTGGGTGCCCTAGGCAGCTGCCTAGTTTGCCTAAATGGACGCGCCGGCCCTGCCGTGGGTAAGTCAGCGCAACACTTCTTATTGCAACAGGCTTTGGGGGACAGATTGCTTTTTAAGAAATGGCTGGTGGGGCTTCGATGTTTTTCTTGTAATGAATGACCTGCATGCTTTAATACATTGTGCGTGTGTGCGCGCATATATTCGACACTTGGGCACAGAGCTGGATGTAGGTTTGATGAGGCCCTAAGCCATGGGTAGGCAAACTACGGCCCGGGGGCCAGATCCGGCCCAATTGCCTTCTAAATCCAGCCCATGGACAGTCCTGGAATCAGCGTGTTTTTACATGAGTAGAATGTGTGATTTTATTTAAAATGCATCTCTGGGTTATTTGTGGGGCATAGAAATTTGTTCATTTTTTTCTCTCCAAAATATAGTCCAGCCCCCCCCCCCACAAGGTCTGAGGGACAGTGGACCGGCCCCCTGCTGAAAAAGTTTGCTGACCCTTGCCCTAAGCTCCTGAAGGGAATGGGGCCCTTTCTATGTCCAGCTGTCCTTTGTCAACAACAAATTGTTGCTGGTTTTTTGTGTTGAATATATGCTATATGGCAATTTTTATGGCATCGAATGCCATTTGCACATAACAAAATAGTATTTTATCAAAGTGATTGTTGAACTGAAATACAATTAAGAAGAAGTATGTTTTTTGGGGGGGCCAAGAGAGTGGGGCCCTAAGCTTCTTTAGCTTATACGTAAATCTGGCACTTCTTGGGCAGGAAGAACCAGCTGCACAAATATAAGATGGGGGACACCTGGCTCGCCATGTGAAAAAGATCTAGGGGTCTTAGCAAGCAGACCACAACCTTCATATGAGTCAACCGTGTGATGTAGCAGCAAAAAAAGCTGAAATTTGAGACGCCAAGTTCTGCCTGCATTGCAGGGGGCTGGACTGGATGGCCCCCGGGGTCCCTTCCTTTTCTAGGATTGTGTGAGACCTTATGCAATGTGGGTGTTTTGATTGGGGGCGCATGCCTGGGCAGAGGGAAGCAAGGAGGTCGGAGGTGCTTCTCTGGTCTTCAGCAATGTGCCTTGGACTCAACCTTTGACTCGAAGGGCAGCGGTTGGGGGGGGGCTCTGTTTGGCCAGCCAGGGGCAGGATCCAGCCGCCTCCACTGCCCCAGCTCAACCCACACGGAGTCCAGCCCTGCCTCTGAGGGTCCCTTTTTACTCACCAGCTTCTCTCTTGACTCGGGGCCCACAAGAATCGACACCCTCCGTGGGACGTCTGAGGCACTAGGAGGAAAGAGAGGCAACACTTTAAGGTTGTGCCAGAAAGTGGCCTTTTGTGAACTGGAGCCCAGTTTCACAGATGCGCAAAACATTGGGGCCACATATACTATACATTTAAAAGTGAGGGGACACAGGTGGCGCTGTGGTCTAAACCACAGAGCCTAGGGCTTGCCGATCGGAAGGTTGGCGGTTCGAATCCCCACGATGGGGTGAGCTCCCGTTGCTCTGTCCCAGCTCCTGCCAACCTAGCAGTTTGAAAGCACACTAGTGCAAGTAGATAAATAGGAACCGCTGTGGCGGGAAGGTAAATGGCATTGCCGTGCGCTCTGGTTTCTGTCATGGTGTCCCATTGCGCCAGAAGCAGTTTAGTCCTGCTGGCCACATGACCTGGAGAAGTTGTCTGTGGACAAAAGCCGGCTCCCTTGGCCTGAAAGCGAGATGAGCGCCACAACCCCTTTGTCGCCTTTGACCGGACTTAACCGTCCAGGGGTCCTTGACCTTTTACCTTTATGTTACATTTAAAAGCACATGCCCCCACCCCCACTCCCAAAAACAATCCTGGGAAGAAAGTCCTTCTTCACGCAGTGCATAAACTATGGAACTCCCTCCCACAGGAGGCAGTGATGGGCATCTGGTTGTGAGAACAGATGAGCCGCTGGCCTGATCCAGCCTTCTCTTCTTAACTATGTCCTAACTATGGTTTAACCCTCAGAGAGCTACAATTCCCTGCACCCTTAAACTACAGTTCCCAGGATTCTCGGTGTGTGTTTGTGTGTGTAGCCTCCATCTTTCCCCTCTTCCATGGGGTGTGTGTCTCCCTCTCCAGTCCATGTTTTGGGACCTACAAGCCTTCCTTGCCAGCCTCATTGGGATCACGACTCTGCTCACACAGACTCATCAACCTGGAAGGGAACACATCCCTACATGAGTAAATCTCAGAGAGCAAACATCCTTTGCAGGAAGATTTACATGTGTTTCTTCCTGGCTCCTGGAAGGGCAGGATATGTCCCCCCACCCTGCATGCAAAACTCATTTTTTTGCAGAAGAGGTGGGGCAGCACTGGTTGGGGGGAAAGGCCTGGCATGTTTTCCATGGGGCAATGCTTGAAGGGGGTCAAGTGGGGGGAGCAACTCCTGGTTCTTGTGAGGCAGCATCCTCTCTAAGGTGGCTCTGGGCTTAGCCACAAGGTTCTGAAGGCTTCCCTTCTCTGCCCCCATAATCCTGGGGATGGGTGCTCTGTGAAGCCCTCCAGCCTGCTTCAAGGGGTCCCCGTTTGGGATCACTCTCTCAGCACATCCCACCACCAAGCCACAGCCCCCCAGGATGGTTGGGGGAGGCACAGCCACTCCGGTTAAAATGACCCAAAGTTTCGTGGTGAGAATAACGTTGCTTCCCCTCCGTCGGCTCCGAAGCCCTTGGCCAGCCCCTGCACACATCTTTTTTCTTTTAACAGTCCACCCCCCCCCCCGAATTTCCAAGTTATTAACAAATACAAAAGAGAGAAGAACAAATTTCTCAAGCATATACGAATAAGGGATTCATCAAAAACGCATTTCATAGAATCATAGAATCATAGAATCATAGAGTTGGAAGAGACCACAAGGGTCATCCAGTCCAACCCCCTGCCAAGCATACGGTAAATATAACAGCAGCAGCAGCAACAACAACAATTCACAGCAGTGACTTTGGCATGTGAGATCATCGAGTACGGCAATTTTAATCAAAATTTGAGATGTAGTAGGGGTGTTTGTTTGTTTTACAGAATTGTGGTGATCAGTCGTGGAACAACCCCATTGAAGAAGATTACTGGTTGCCTAGACCTCATTACTGGTTGCAAAGGGCCCCCCCCCGATAACCAAGTTTTAGGACCCCCAAAACGTAGGGGTAGAAGAACACCCTGGGGGAGAATGAATGCAAGAGACTTACCGCGGGGGCTTCACCTCCATCCCAAGCAACTCCCAATACCAAGGGCAGGCAGCTTGCAAGCAGCACAGAGAGGGAAGGGACCATTGCGATGTCTGCGTGGTCCAGCCTGGCAGAGAGCATCCTTGGCCAGGTGTCCCCAGGAGGCCGCACCTGGTATCAGGCATGCAAATGTTTGGGCTGGGTATCCAAGATCCAGACAGGATGCAGCCGCAAGGCTTGTGTGCTCAAGGTGGGAGCTCCTTGTAGGCGAGGCTAGAGCACAGGTGTGAGTGATGGGGGGGGGCAATGGCATTGGAGCCAGGCTGGGCTTGGCAAAAGAGAATATAAGAATATAAGCCGAGCCTGCAGGATCAGGCAAAAGGCCTATCTCGCCAACATCCCGGTCTCACACATATCATCTTATTCTCTTTTATAGCCCTCCTGTGGGAGGGAGTTCCACAGTTTAACTCTGCAGGGCGTGAAGAAGTTCTTGCTTTTATCTGTCCTGGAGCTTAAAGTATTCAGCTTCATTGGATCTCCAGGAGTTCTGGTGTTAGGAGAGAGGGAGAAAAGCTTCCCTCTATCCATTTCCCTCTATCCAAGAAAGCTGTGCTTTCTTGTCGTGCATTCCAGCTTGCCTTTTCTCTAAACGGAAAAATTCCAAACATGGTGAGTCTGTAAGTGACTGTGGAGGCAATTCTGGATCCACACATTCCTTCCACAGTGGGAACATTGGTTTCCAGGCAGGAGTTGATCCTGGTGAGAGTTTGCCAAGCGTGCCTTCCTCTTAGCACGTTTCTCCCTTGCATCCTGAGATTGAGTTTTTTCAAAGCCCATGACACCTTTGGTAAAGGCTGTTCTCCAACTGGAGCGCTCGCAGGCCAGTGTTTCCCAGTTGTCAGTGTTTATACTGCATTTTTTAAGATTTGCCTTGAGACAGTCTTTAAACCTCTTTTGTTGACCACCAGCATTATGCTTTCCATTTTTAAGTTCGGAACAGAGTAGTTGCTTTGGAAGACGATCATCAGGCATCCGCACACTATGACCAGTCCAACGAAGTTGATGTTGAAGAATCATTGCTTCAACACTGGTGATCTTTGCTTCTTCCAGTACACTGGCATTAGTTCGCCTGTCTTCCCAAGTGTTGTGTAAAATTTTTCGGAAACACCGTTGATGGAATCTTTCAAGGAGTTGGAGATGGCGTTTATAAGTGGTCCATGTTTCACAAGCAAATAGTAAGGTTGGTAGTACAATAGGTTGTGTGAGGGGCAAGGGGTATCGCGAAGCCCCTCCCCTCCTGAGTTCCAGCCCAGCCCAGAGCACGACTGAGAGCAGGGAAAGCTCCAGCTCCAGTGGGGAAACAGGAAGTGGGGTCCAAGGCTCTGGCAGGGTAGAAGAGCCAGCGTCCCAGGTGGGACAGGAAGGAGGAAAGAGGGGGGGCAGACCCATCCCCCCAACTCCGGAACTTTGCAGAAAGCGTCGGGGGAAGAGGATGGGGCTCCCCAAGTTGTTATGCTGGCGCAAGACGCGCCAAAAGCCATTCGGAGGTTCTGATGAAAGCTGAAAAGATGTGTCTCTGTAAATAGCTCTACCTTTAGCACTGTAAATACGCAGCACCAATAAAAAGATAAAATGCAGAGCGGTGGAGAGTCGTTACTCTGAAGTAGTCCCATCCGACCACTGTGACAGGTTGTAAATAAGCACTTTGGTTTCCCTGCGAATGTCCCGGTCCTCAAACACTCTGCACTTCAATCGGGAGAAAGCTGCACTCACAGAGCTCAGGCGATGCTGGATTTCGGCATCAATGTTGGCCCTTGTGGAAAGGTAACTGCCTAGGTAGGAGAAGTGATCAACATTTTCCAACGTTACACCACTGAATTGGATTTGTGGCGCTGCACAGAGGGGTTATTTTGTACTTGTTGGTGCAGCACTTTGGTTTTTTGGATGTTGAGTGATAGGCCAAGCTTCTTGTAAGCTTCTGCAAAGATATTTAGGATGGTTTGGAGGTCATCCTCCGAGTGTGCGCACACTACGTTGTCATCAGCATACTGAAGCTCTATGACGGAGGTTACGGTAACCTTACTTTTTGCTTTCAGCCTGTTCAGATTGAAGAGCTTTCCATCTGTTTGATATATGATTTCTACTCCGGCGGGGAGTTTCCCGTCGACAAAGTGTAGGATCATGGCAATGAAAATAATGAATACAGTTGGGGCAATAACACAACCCTACATTTATTCTGTAGTGATTATAGCAGACCATAACTCAGTCGGCAGAGATGTGCCTGTTTTTGGAAATTTTGAATAGGGTAGTTGCTTTGGAAGACGATCATCAGGCATCCACAAAACATGACCAGTCCAACGAAGTTGATGTTGAAGAATCATTGCTTCGACACTGGTGATCCTTGCTTCTTCCAATACACTGGCATTAGTTCGCCTGTCTTCCCAAGTGATGTGTAATTTTTTTCGGAGACACCGTTGATGGAATCTTTCGAGGAGTTGGAGATGGCATTTCCACTATGACCCCAAGTTCATAGTGAAAAGCCTGCCCTTCCGGCTAGGCTTCCCCAGCCACTCTGGGTGGCTTACAACATATATAAAACATAGTAAAATAACAAACATTAAAAAAATCTCAATACAGGGCTGCCTTCAAATGTCTTCTAAACGTTATGCAGTTCTTTAATTTTCCTTTGCTAGCCCTGGGTGCATTTTAAATGTTGGAGGTAGTCCATGTTTCTGGAAAGTGCAGGAGGGGAGAGTTGCTCTTGTGGTCAAATCCTGCTTGCAGGTTTCACGCAGGCGTCTGGTTGGCCGTTGTGAGAACAGGATGCTGGACTAGATGGCCCCCCTTTGGCCTGATCCTGCAGGATCATTTAAATGGCAGTGCCCACAGCTTTTGGATATATAGTGCAGTAATAAATAAGAGAGCTCCTCTGAGAATGAGCAGAGGGCCTTCTGCTCCTCAGGGATTCCTCATGTCTGTTCCTCAGACATGGAGTTTTGGATAGTGCTGTGCCTGGTTGGGCTATTCACTTAAACATTGCCCCATCATTAAAAGGGATGTGATATTGTGTGCTCACACATGTGGGTGTGTGCATTGAAGACTCTGCATGAGTGAAACTCGGATGCTAATCTGTGTCCGATTAGGCAAACTTTCACATGCCGGGAGAAGAGGAGGAGGAGGAGGAGGAGGGGAGCCTATTACCACATTTCTGCAACACTTGCTCTATCAGGAACACAAAAGGGCATGTCTTTGGCTTGGCAGAAAGCCAGGAGACAGAGTCCTATCCTGCCTGGGCCTGAACTCCAGGGAGGAGCATGCAGAGGAAGGCAAAACAGCTGAGATCATTTCCGAGGCAGGTCTGGAGACGGGCAGGAGGAGATCTGCGGTGGGGGGCACAGCCGAACGAAGCCCCCGGAGCCTTTGCTGGGGACGGATGAGAGAGCTGGAGTGGGGAGCCAGGTGAGTTCACGGGCTGCAGGCTGTCAGGACCAGGTGCTCAGCCTGAGTCCCCCATGATAACAAGAGCAAGGCCATTTCCCACATCTATTTTTGGCCCTGGAAATGTCTCCGGAACCAGCTGGGCGGCGAGAGGCTCCTCTGCAGAGGCCCCTCCCTCAAATGCCGGGGCTTCATTTCATTTGGCATCTTAGGGCAGCTCAGACGGCCCCTGGGCTCCCGAGGGCTGCTTGAGACGGATGTGCGGCTCAGGACAACCTGTGCTGCGCAGCCTGTGATATAAGAATTTTAGGGTCTCACATATAGAAGATCTTCATAAATGAAAACATAATAGATCAGGCATCCCCAAACTGCGGCCCTCCAGATGTTTTGGCCTACAATGCCACCCCTGTAGCCCAAGTGGTGGAAGCCAAGTGAGGAAGCCTGATAGAGTGCTTATCAGAGTGGCTCGTGTTTGACTAAGGCGTTGGGTGTGAAGCAGGGACCAGGCGGTGGTCTAATAAAACGTTCCATGGAACAGGAAGGGGAAAGGAGAAACTTGACCCTGCCTACGGTAGCTGAACTGTGGAACTCCCTCCCACAGGAGGCAGTGAGGACCACCAGCCTAGATGGCTTTAAAAGAGGATTGGACAAATTCATGGAAGAGGAGAGGGCTCTCGATGGCTGCTCGCCACCATGGCTGTGCTCTGCCTTTCACAGTCAGAGGCAACAACACTGCTGAATGCCAGTGGCTGGAAACTGCAGGAGGGGAGAGTTGCTCTTGGGTTCGGATCCTGATAAGGGGTTTCTCAACATTGGGGCATTTGGTCAGCTGCTGTGATGACAGGAGGCTGGACTAGGTGGACCACTGGCCTGATCCAGCAGGGACTTGTTATGTTATAATATATACGCCATCTCCAACTCCTCGGAAGATTCCATCAATGGTGTCTCTGAAAAGGTTTACACATGACTTGGGAAGACAGGCAAACTAATATCAATGTACTGGAAGAAGCAAAGATCACAAGTGTCGAAGCAAGGATTCTTCAACATCAACTTCGTTGGACTGGTCATGTTGCGCGGATGCCTGATTCGTCTTCCAAAGCAATTACTCTACAGTATTCCGAACTTAAAAATGGAAAGCGTAATGCTGGTGGTCAACAAAAGAGGTTTAAAGACTGTCTCAAGGCAAATATTTAAAAAGTAGCATAAACACCGACAACTGGGAAACACTGGCCTGCAAGTGCTCCAATCGGAGAACGGCCTTTCCCAAAGGTGTCCTGGGCTTTGAAGACACTCGAACTCAGGACGCAAGGGAGAAACGTGCTAAGAGGAAGGCACGCTTGGCAAACTCTCACCATGATCAACTCCCGCCCGGAAACCAATGTCCCCACTGTGGAAGGACGTGTGGATCCAGAATTGGCCTCCACAGTCACATATGGACTCACTATTAAAACCGTGTTTACGGAAGACAATATTCCTCGGCTACGAGGGATCGCCAAAGAAGAAAGAAGATTATGTCAACCATCAAAAAGAGACTGGAGTGGCTGGGGCAATCCAGCCAGATGTGCAGGGTATAAATAGCATTATTATTATCATCACCACCACTGATAAGCCAGAATTTCACTCACTGGTTGAGACTGCTTTAGAGGGGAATGTTTGGCAGCGGAGATGGGAGAGGGGTCCCCCCCCCTTTTTAGCTCTCTCTGTTACAGCCCTTTGCATTTACTCCAGCCTCTGATGGGGGACAGCTCAGGTGCCTCTTCTTCCACCCCTTTATCTTTCTCTGCTTAGATCTCTTTCCCGCCTTGTCTGCAGGTAGCCCCCCGCCTGCCCCCGCCAGCCTGCAGCCTCCGACCCCTGCCTCTTCCCCCGCAGGGTCCTCATGGAGACCAGTCCCAGGAGTGGCTTGGCGGGGGTCCTGAATGGCCAGGCAGCCCAATGGGGAGAGCCCACAACTGCGGACACGGTGAGTGCCTTTATTCTACGCCAACCTCTCAACGCAGCCCTCCCTCGGAACCCCACCCCCCCAATTTGGACTTTGTCAAACCGCCCAGCCGCTGAGAGTGAGCCTTTCCATGGCGATGTCCTTCAATGCGGCACGGAGTTCGTCTACGGAACTCCCTGCTGCAGGAGGCAGTGATGGCCACCGACTTGGCTGGCTTTAAAAGAGGACCGGGCAAATTCAGAGAGGAGCAGAGGGCTATCGATGGCAGGGCCCATGAGGCAAGGTGAGACGACCACCTCGGGCAGCAGGACCCACCGTGGCAGCAAATTCGGCCTCCGAGGAAGGCATCGCCTGCTACTGCTGCTTCCATGGTGACAGCGAACGCTGTGGTGCGCTCCTTGGAGACTGGACCTGCCTCATCCTCTGGGGTCTCCTGTGGGCTGGACGCGCCCTGTCTGATTCGGAGTGGGCCTCTTGCCTCTGCAATGCCCTCTGATTCAGCCGTTGGGTAAGGCTGACTTTACCTCCCTCTCTTGTTCCTGATGTAGACCTTCAAATCCCCCTTTCCCCCCTGGAGGGAGGGGGCGGGTTTCTTTTGTGGTTCGCCTCGGGTGCCCAAATGCCTGGGAGACTGCTCTCGCACTCAGATCCTCCTTGCGGGTTCGCATCACGGGCATCTGGGCTGGCGCAGTGAGAACTGCGAGACTAGATGGGCCGTTTGCCTGATCCAGCTGGTTCTACTTATGTGCTTAAAGATCGAGCTTTGCTAAAGTGGAGGATGCAGGGTGTGGATTGCAAACCAAAAATAATTTAGGGGGTGGAGGTGGCGATAAATCATAGAACTGTAGTGTTGGAAGGGATATGAGGGTCATCTAGTCCAACCCCCTGCAATGCAGGAATCTCAGCATGCAGTTCCCCTCCCAATTTGGAACCCTACTGAACCCAACTTAGCTTTGCAATTGTGCTAGCAGTTTTATAGCTCCTATTCCTGCTTGATGTATTACATGTGTCACCCTGACATCTTTATTATTTTGTACAGATATTTTTCTTGAGCAGGCACCCCCAAACTCGGCCCTCCAGCTGTTTTGGGGACTACAATTCCCATCATCCCTGACCACTGGTCCTGTTAGCCAGGGATAATAATAATAATAATAATAATAATAATAATAATAATAATAATAATAATAATTTATTATTTATACCCCGCCCATCTGGCTGGGTTCCCCCAGCCACTCTGGGCGGCTTCCAACAGAAAAATAAAACACAGTAATCTATTAAACATTAAAAGCCTCCCTAAACAGGGCTGCCTTCAGATGTCTTCTAAAAGTCTGGTAGTTGTTTTCCTCTTCGACATCTGTTGGGAGGGCGTTCCACAGGGCAGGCACCACCACCAAGAAGGCCCTCTGCCTAGTTCCTTGTAGCTTTGCTTCTCACAGTGAGGGAACCGCCAGAAGGCCCTCCGTGCTAGACCAGGTATACTGGACCGAGGCCATTTAGGGCTTTAAAGGTCAGCACCAACACTTTGAATTGTGCTCGGAAACGTACTGGGAGCCAATGTAGATCTTTCAAGACCGGTGTTATGTGGTCTCGGCGGCCGCTCCCAGTCACCAGTCTAGCTGCCGCATTCTGGATTAGTTGTAGTTTCCGAGTCACCTTCAAGGGTAGCCCCACGTAGAGCGCATTGCAGTAGTCCAAGCGGGAGATTACCAGAGCATGCACCACTCTGGCGAGACAGTCTGCAGGCAGGAAGGGTCTCAGCCTGCGTACCAGATGGAGCTGATAGACAGCTGCCCTGGACATGGGATGATGGGAGTTGTAGTCCCAAACAGCTGGAGGGCCAAGTTTGGGGGTGCCTGTTCTTGAGAATAAATAGAAATAAACAAGCAAAACACTCAATTTTTTTTACTTTACCAAACTTCTGCCCTACAGGGCTTGGAGGAGGACTTGGAAGAGGTGGTCGAGGTGAGGCGGCCAGTGGCCCAGTGGACTGTCTCGGAGGTCTGCTCCTGGCTGAGCCGAGGGTCCCTGGGGGCTCAGGGGAAGCCCCTCCTGGAAGCGGCACACAGCCACGCCATCTCCGGAAAGGCCCTGCTGCGCCTGACGAACGAGACCCTGGAGCGCATGGGGGTTGCGCCCTGGAGCCTGCGGCAGGAGCTGCTACGCCAAGTCCTGCACCTCCGCATTCAGCAGGAGATGAAAGACTTGCTGGACATTACAGGAGGTGAGGAAGGGCACCCAAAGCAGGGGTGGGTGGGGAATTTCACGGGTGCCCCATAACTGTCCCCACCTGCTGGGTGTTGTCAACTCCTTATTGGGACTGGAAAGGAAGCAGAATGTGTAGGGTTGGGGGTGGTGAGATCGAGGGCATGGGTTTATTTAATAAAATTGATCCCCCACATGTGAATTTTAATTGAAAACTTAAAATTATAAGGGGAAAATGACAGAAGGAAAAATAAGAAAGAAAACCGGGGGGGGGGATACCAGGGGATAAAAAAAGAGCATTTTGCAGTATCAGTGCAGACATGGAACATGAATTCTGCAGAATATTGCTCAGGGTTAACAAAATACACATTTGGAAAGGAAAATTCTGCAGCGAAAGCCAGTACAGTGGTACCTCTGGTTACGAACTTAATTCGTTCCGAAGGTCTGCTCTTATCCTGAAACTGTTCTTAACATGAGCGCGCCTCTCGTGGCGTGCAATTTCCGTTCGCATCCCAGGGCAAAGTTCGCATCTGGGAGAAACTACTTCTGGTTTAGCGCAGCTTGTAACCCGATGCGTTCGTATCCAGAGGTACCACTGTATGCTGAATGCGAGGGGGATCCATTTATCTTAATTCCCTTCCTTTTGTATCATGTGTACAACTGTAGGAAAACAGCTGTAAGGAAATGTGGCAAGATAAAATAAAATAAAAAAGCAGGGGTGTAATAAAATTTATACACTCTTAGATTATTTAAAAAGACCCTCAAAGTGGCTTACAAAACAGACAAAACAATGAAATGATCAATAAGAAAGATTAACAACACTTTGGAGTGTTTAAATAACAATAGGCTACAAACAGGTTAAAACTCGCATCAACTTTCTAAGCATCTGGATAAAAAGGTAAAGGGGCCCCTGACCATCAGGTCCAGTCGTGTCCGACTCTGGGGTTGCGGCGCTCATCTCGCTCTATAGGCTGAGGGAGCCGGCGTACAGCTTCTGGGTCATGTTGCCAGCATGACAAAGCTGCTTCTGGCGAACCAGAGCAGCGCACGGAAACGCCATTTACCTTCCCGCCGGAGCGGTCCCTATTTATCTACTTGCACTTTGATGTGCTTTTGAACTGCTAGGTTGGCAGGAGCTGGGACCGAACAACAGGAGCTCACCCCGTCACAGGGATTCGAACCACTGACCTTCTGATCAGCAAGCCCTAGACTCTGTGGTTTAACCCACAGTGCCTCCTGGGTCCCAAGCATGTGGATAGGCAGATAGTTTTAGTGGGTGCCGAAAAGAGGAGAGGGAAGGCGTCTCCCTGGTGTCAATAGGCAGGGAGTTCCAAAGTGCAGGGGCTGCCATGTTTAAGTCTGAGTTCTTACAAATGCGGAGCAGGTGTTCATCGCACCTGTAGCAGTGCCAGTTCCACCGATGGAAGCGTTTTAATAAGCTGTCTTGCAATATTTCTGAAGGAAACTGAACCATCCCTTCTCCGTTCTTCCACACACAGCGTGATCAAGGGAGGTGAGCTGCTCTGTCTGGGATGCAAAAAAAGGAGCTCGCTTTGGTGCCAGCCTTTCGCCGCAACTGGACCTCCGAGCAGGACGGTGGAGCCCAAAGTCCAATGCCAGGCCAGGCTTCAAGGACTGTAGAATGGAAGGAGCTGCTTTGCAGTTGGGACTCAGCAGTTTGCAGCCCTGGGGGCAAAGGCTTTCGTGGCAGAATGTGGGTTTTCTTGGGGAAGGGGGCTGCCCCCCCCCATGCCTGTAGCCTCCCAGGGGCCTCCTGCAAACATCTGGTCAGAGGAGGATGGCCCACGCTTTGTAGGTGAGGCGAAGGGTTGCAGCTCAGCAGCGGAAGGTATGCTGTTTGCCATGCAGAAGGTACAAGGCTCAACCCCTGGGAGCTGCAGGCTGGGGGGGGGGATTCCTGCAGAGATTCTGCCAGTCAAGGTGGGCCATACTGTGAGCTGAAGATGGAGATGAACTCTCCCGGTGTGAGCTGCCCTAAGCAATAAATCTCTTTGTTTTAATGAACAAGGGAGTTGACGTGAGTTATTTCACAGGCATGAAAAGTTGGATAAAGCTTTCGCTGCTACGGACTGTTATCTAAACTTAGGAGGAAAGTTTTCTGGACGTTTTAAAACAGAAGCAAAGACATTTGTGACGGAGCGTACTGGGCGAGTATTTTTTGCAAGTGTCTGGAAGGAACACAGCTAAAGTTGTTTGTAGGCAGATAGATTTCTCTGCTATCCTTCTGTCTCACAAAGCTGTGTTCTTGATAATTGCCAATTAGACAATTGGACAATTGGAGTTAGGTGGACAATTGGACAATTGGAGTTAGGTGGACAATTGGATAATTGGAGTTAGGTGGACCAGGGGTCTGACTGATTTGCCAAGATGTAAAACAACAAAACTGTTGTTCAAGAAAGTGTTTTGTCATTTTGAATCCAACCAGGACTTGCTTCCCGGAAGCCCAGTATGATGCTACAAATAAAACAGATACCGTACGTCACCTGTTTCCTGCCCTGAAAAATTAAAATACCTTTTATTACAGTGCACCATACAAAAATATTACTTTAGAATATATGAGGCTGAGTCCTTGCGTGTTTAAATTTACTGTATCTTCACAAGCTTGAAGCATGCACGGACTGTTGCTGGAGCTGGGATGTTGTGCTGCAGTTTTGTTCAGCCACAAGGTGGCGAGCGAGAGAAAGAAACCAGCAGGCAGAGAACATGGACGAGTATTAGGGACCAGCACTGCGTTTGAGGCCTTCTCGCATCTCTGCTCCCCTATCCTAAAAAGGCACCCCTACAATTAAATTCATAGGATGCTAGATTTGGAAGGGACCCCAAAGGTCAATTAGTCCAACCCTCTCTGGCCAGGACCCACCAAGGTCCCTTCGCAAATTCCTCTTTGGTCTTCGCCGTTGTCTCAAAACCCACTCTGCTGATCCTCAACCTCCTTGGGCAGCCTTTGAAAGGCATTTGACTCTGCATGTAGCACAGGGTGGGCGCCACCACCGAGAAGGCCCTCTGCCTGGTTCCCTGTAACTTCGCTTCTCGCAGGGAGGGAAGCACCAGAAGGCCCTCGGAGCTGGACCTCATTGTCCAGGCTGAACAATGGAGGTGGAGATGCTCCTTCAGGTGAACACACCTGAAGCTCCCGTTGGGCTAGGGGAACACACATGACAGAGATGGCAAACACTTTCCAAGCAGCAAGACAAGCTATGAGCCACCCTCTCTCTGGCTTCCCCCAAGCCCAGAACACAACAGGAGCAAGGATCTCGCTTGGTGGCTTAGGACCAGGACGTCTGAAACAGCATTTCCCCCATATGAACGAGCCCAAGTTTTGAGATCTTCAGGGGAGGCTCACTTGGTTCCAAGGGCAACTCTGGAACACTCCTCCTAGAGAAGCCAGACGGGCTCTCTCCTTGTCTTTCCACCGTTAAGAGAAGATCTTGTTCCGACAGGCCTTTCTTGGGGAACCCCCCTCCCCAAACTGCTTCCACGGCAGAAACACCCACAGAGATGAGGAGACAGAGATGTTAAAAAGCTTGGGAAATTTTTTAATTGAAGTTTTATTTCATAATAGGTTCTCTTTTTTGAAGCTTTGTTGTTTCCGTTTTTAAATACAATAAATATTCACCAATAGCATTTCATGGAATGGAATCCAACTCCATTTGCAAGACTGTCAACCTCCAACAATGTACATATGAGACAGACATGAATCCTGATGGAAGCGTGAAGAAAGAAGGGGTTGCGGGGATATCTGCCGTGAGAAATGTACAGGTTTCCTATTGCAATTTTCTTTCACTAATAATAATAATAATTATGGTCTGTACAGTCCGTTTGCTTTGACGCAACCCAGCCCTTGGCAGAGTCTGGCGCAACCAGTGCTTTGCAGAATAGCGGCCGGAGAGACCCTCCTTTTGTCCGAGGAGGGTCCTTCCTGGCAGAGAGCACCAACGAAGGCAGAGGCAACCTGCGGAGGCCCAAGGGACTGAACATTCGCCCTCATATTTAGCGGGGGGCAAAAGAAGCAGCGATCAAAGCCCCTCATTCAAAATGTGACCCCCCTCCACCCCAGCACAATACAATACATTGGAGAGAAGGAAGGATTCCAACCTCGCCTTTCACGTGATAGCTTAAAAATCAGCTTCTAAAAAAAAGGGAAGTCGCCAGGGCCACAGAGACCCAGAAGCTAAACTGGTACAAAATGCATGCATGGTTCGTTCCTGGTCCCAATTGCCTGCACTTTCAGAGTAAGGCTGTAATGCAGAGAAAAGGTTCCGGCTACTTTCCTCCCCAACCGCGAGCGATCTGAAGTGTGCCATTGCCCTGCTCTGGAAGCCTTCCAGGTGTGTCTGTCTGTCCTACCCAGAGAAACAGACCAACCCAAGATAGCAGTGGGGCCCCTTTAGTGGGGAGATCAGAAACAGGAGTATCTAAGTTAGGGGCGGGGAACCTTGTGGTGGGGCCCATATCTTGCTGGACTCCTGCTCACATCACTCTAGACCGCTGACACAAGTCCAGCAAGATTGGGGAGGGGGCACACAATTATTCCCCACCCCCCACCCCCTGCTCTACGTTATCACAAAATATCTTACTTCCTAGGAGCGCTTTTCAAATGAAAACGACACTTTGGAATAGCTGCCCAGCCCCTCACACATAAGTGCACGCCTACGGCAGTGGAGACTCATGTGCCGAACACCCTGCTCTGAAATCAAGGCGAGGGGACAGCCGAGGAGCCAGCTCTGATCCATCTTATTCATGCCTGCAGTTGGGCTTGGGGTGGGGGAAGAGGTGCTTCTTCAAAGCACAGGGACTTTCTAGATCCAGACCTCTCTGCCTGCCAGGGAGTTGCTGAGCAACGGGGAACGCTGGTCGTGTCTCCGTGCAAACCACTGCTTGGACCAAAGGTCGCCACTACCAAAGCCTGAATCTTTCGGGATTGCAGAGTGCTGATTTGGGGTGGGGTGGGGTGCTAAGCTGCTCCCTGCAGCTCCTTTGCCCAGGCCTCCGGAGAACTGCTTCCGAGGTGCGTCTTAAAAGGTCGAGCAAACCAGCAGCACATCCGCAGCTACCCAGGCAGCAGTGAATCAAGGCAGAGAAAGGAAGATTTTGCTCTCAGAACGTACAAAAACACGGGGCAGTTATTTCCGACGGCAACAAAGGACTGCAAAATGTGGAGCGAGTAGTTTAAGGAAGTGTCACGGGCGCTGCCTCAAATGCCCCTTTTAGTCGCAGAGGGAATATCGGGAGGAGGAGGCGGGTTCGGGTTCAGAGAGGACTCCTCGAAGCGTTTTTACAATCCCTTCCCGAGAGTGGGCAGGGAGTGGCAATGGGCACACAGTCACCTCTTCAACATGCAAGGCCTTTATTTGAGATGAACACACACACACACAAAACCCTCTGATGCCACCAACACCTGAGACAGAAATAATAATTGTTCCATGGCGCATCGGAGTTCCTACCAGATTGCCAAATGAGCTTTAAACAACAAAGATGACGAAACAGCAGAAATTAAACCCGTCCCCCCAGTTTCTGCAGCTGAAGATGCTACGCTGTGCTCCCTTTAACTTGGACAACTACTTTTCCAACATTCTGCTTGAGACAGCCGACCTTTTCCTCAACTTGAGGCAAATCTTCTTAAGGCACCAGGTTCCTTATTAAGAAGCCTAGATAGGTAAGGGAAACAGAACCGGGTTCCTTTTGAGAGGCGACAGCCAAGCAAAGCCTGCCTTGGGAACGGCCAGGAAGTTAACACCTTTTGTCCATTTGTCCACTCAGTGCTAGCCTGCCCCCCCCCCCCCCGGACATGCATCCTTGGAGCATGGAGCATGTTCCCAAGGCAGCACTTCAAGGAATGATCTAGTGAGTCACATCATTATGGTTCGTCATAGGCAGGCCTAGGATGCACATCGCCCCGACTTCACTTCAAAAAGCCGTCATCTCGTCTTATGCCATCAGGGCCTGTGCAATTTCGCCACCAGTTACTGTCAATTTGAGAACCCCTGCTTCCAAAGCAAGGAGGGAAAGTGAAGAGGAACTCGTGTTCTCACAATGATTCATTAGTCAAACACACACACACAATAAAGGAGACTCTCCCTCTGACTCAGCCGCCTCCAGAATTGGAAAGCGGCCTGGGGTGGGTCTAACTCAGTGCACCGTTTCTTGAAAAATTATCAACTGATTGCTGCATTTCATTTCGGCTGTGATAGCGTCAAGTATTCAAAGCACGTCTCCATTCCTCTGTACACCCAAAATTTTCTGTGCAAAATCATTTAATTAAAAAAAAAGCGAGCGAGAGAAAAGTCTCCCCAAATCCCCATCTCTGGTTCACCTTTTACAGCCATGAAAACATTCACCAAGCGAAGAATTTCGTCCTCCATGCCCATTGGCCAGAGCTCTTTCCTGCTGCTTTTTTGAGAGGTGCATCACTAAGGGTCAGAACAAGCTCTTCCCTTGCTCATTAATACGCCAAAAGAAAAAAAAAAGAGGCATTTAAAGTCAGGTGTGAGAAGAAAACAGAAAAGAAAAGGATCTATTTACAAGGAGCAGAGAGAGGAAAGAGCTAAGAACTGGCTCCTGGATTTTTCACATTGCTTGTTGACATAATGATTTCAGCTTACAAAAAGAAATGTTAAATAGTCATTTCCCAATTCCCAATTTCTCTCTCTCTCTCCCCCCAGAGTGGAATGTGTCATCCACAAGAGGTGGCTGCCCCCTCTCATTTTAGAAGCAGAAGCCATAAAGCAGCCCCTGCCCTGGAATAACGTCGGAACATCCTTTGCTTTGCTTGGGTTTCCTCCGGGTGCCGCCGTTCCAAGAAAGTTGGGTTTAGGCAGCACCCTTCATACCAGGACGCACGGGCATACCCCCCCCCCCCACCCAAAACACAAATACAAGGCTTGTTCATGAAATCAAACGGAAGAAGGGAGGGGGAAATCAGCGCCGACTTCACCACCACACGGTTCAAGCAGGGTTAGGGTAGCTGAACACAACATTTCCAATTGGAGAACAAACACAGCGGGAAGCCACCTTCATCTACTAGAGCTGGGCATGGAGGCAAACACCGAGCTCGGCTGCCGTTTCGACGAAAGGAGACCTGGATTCTTTCCTCTAGAGGGAAGCAGAGCTGCATGGAATGGACCCGCCCGCCCGGGTTCTACGCCTGACAAAACGGTTCTTGGAAACGGATGGTCGCCGTCCCCCCCACCCCGACAGCGAGCGCAGAGGCTATCCCACAGAAGAGTGCTGCTTGCCACAACGTAATCCTGTCGGAAAATGTGGAGACGGCACCTGACGAGTTCAACATCTGGTCTGGCCATGTGGAAGCCACAACAGGGGAATGGAGGGAGGAGGAGAGGAGGGGATGGAGGGATAATATAACCGACATATAATAGTCCTGTTTTCACTGTGTGATTACTGCCACCAAGGCCCCTTACTTAAAGCAGCTGATTTGTTCCAGCCACACACAAAAACCCTCTTGCGTGGCTGGGTCCATGGAGAGCGGGCCACGTTGTCTCAGCGTAAGCTGAAGATGTGTTGCGGCAATCGTGTGGTTTCAGAGACACGGCCAGCGCCCCTGTCTGTGGTTTTTTGGGGGTCTCCCTCGAGAGTTCTGGGTGGCATGAACCCATGCTTGGTCTGGAGGCTTCATGCTGGTTCAGCACATGCTTGCGGTGGTTCAGTCGTCGTCGTCCCCAAGCCACCTGCGCATCCGTGGGAGAGGGGGGGGGGGGAGAGGCAGGGCAAGAAGGGTCCGTCCCTCTGCAAGGCTGCCAGGCCTCGTTGCTACCCAAAGTGGGTCAAATTTAGTTCCGTGGTGATGGCTGAAGTGTATTTACACGGGCGGCTGCGTTCACAGAGGCCCTGCAGGCGGTGGGCCGACTTTCTTCTCTCCCGCCTCCACGTCTAGTCAATCGGAGCTGGGCTTTCGTAGCGAGAAGGGGCGGATGTTGAAGTGCTTGCTCAGCTGGCTCACCTGGGAGGGGGAGAAAGCAGAGGTAGAGAGAAGGGGCAAGGTGAGGGGGGCGGGTTGCAGGAAGGCAGACTCCTGACCGTGGCCCCCTCCCCTCCAAGAACCATCTTTCCTTCTCCTCGGCCTGCCTTTTAGTTCTACATATAACGTGCCTTCTGCCAGACACCTCCACTTATCCCCCCTCTGCCCACCAATTTCCCCCGTATCATTTTCCTGCTGTGCTCCTGGGTCAAAAGACAGGGAAGCAACACCTAAGCTGTGATTCCTGCCTTGCAGGGGGTTGGACTAGATGGCCCTTGGGGGTACCTTCCGAGCCTATAGTTCTAGGACTCTTATCTGTTTTTGCTGTTGCTGCCCCAGAGCATCATCCTTTCTCTCCCTTTTCCCTCCTAGGGGCAGATTCTAGCTAATTTGAAAGCGATGGATTCGGATTGGTTTGCCCAGAACTACATGGGCAGGAAGTCTAAGGTAAGGGGCCGATGTTGGCAGTTTTGCTGTGTGTGTGCCCTCCTCCTTTATAGCCTCCCCTTTGCCTTGCCTGCAAAATGGATGGGGCGTGGGGCGGAGGCAACATTGTTGAGGAGGAGATGGTTGGAGCTGGATCAGTGGCTCCTAAACCTTTTCCCCAGGACCACTTGAAAAGTGTGGAGAACATAGAACGTAAGAAGAGGCTGCTGGATGAGGCCCACGGCCCATTCTAGCATTTCTATGACCTTCCCTCCTGCTTGCTCAACAGCTAAGAAGAAGGGATAAGATAGCAAGCAGAAGCAGTTAATATGTTATAAACCAGAAGGGGAAGTCGGGGGAAAGGAGGTAATCTGGAATTTATTTTGTGATTATATTGTCAGATGTGATTATGTTAAAAACGTAAAACCCAATAAAAACTTTTAAAAGAAAAAAGAATGGGCTGGGTCGACAGGTGAAACCACCCAGGGTCTGTTGCAGAAGAAACAAGGAGACTCTGGCGGCATTTTGACCTCTGCCTGCCAAACCGCCGCTGGGTCCCTTGTCAAGGCTCAGGTGAAGAGGCCAGCCCCCAGCTCAGCTTGCCTAGGAGACTCTGCTGCCGCAGGAGCAAACCAAAGGTGAGCCCAAGCCGTCGAGAAGAGATGGGAGGCCTTGGCTGGGCTCTGCGGCGAACTGCAGCGGGCAAGGGTGGCGCCGAGAATCACTTACCACGCCGACTCCGTAATGGATGTGCGCCACGGTGATGAAGGTGGTGAGCAGGTAGAGGAGGAAGGTCTCGCTCTCCGGCAAGGCGCCCGTCAGCACCACGAAGAGGACCAGGGCCAGCGGGAAGAGCATCCAGTTGATAGGCTGGCACCGGGTGCTGCTCATCTGGCAGACGATCAGGCGGCACTGGGAGGAGAGGAGGAACAGCTGGTAACGGAGGACCAGGATGGCAGGAGAGGTCCGCCCAGCACCTGCCCGCCCCCCCAAGGCAAGGCAATGCTCCAATCCATCCAGGGCTGTTTCCTGGAGCACGGCTGAGGGTGCTGCTCTAGAACTTCACCGCTCTAGGGCTACTGGCAAAACTCTACTGCTGCAGCGTGGACGGATCCTCTGGAACAGAGACTCAGTCCCACAAGTGGGCAGGAATCCAAGGGCAACGCTGGAGGGCAGGCAGCCCAAACACCTGCTGGCACGGAGATGCTTTCTGCACAAGCAAACCCATATAGTCTGACCCCTGTGTTTTCCTCCCTCATGGGCTTGGATTGATGGACTACTTGAAATGAGGCTGCACTTTAAATTTTAATACTGTATTTTAATCTGTATTTTAATTCATTGTTTTTATGTTTTATTGTAATTCTGTTGGTGTGAGCCGCCCTGAGCCCGGTTCTTGACTGGGGAGGGCGGGGTATAAGTGGAAGTTTATTATTATTATAGTTGTCGTGGGGAATCTGGGAGGCTCTGCTCCTTGCCCCTTGAGCAAACTCCCCAGTACAGGTAACCTGAAAAGTTAGACCAAGGATAGGGAAGTTTTTCCTTTTAAAAAAGAAGGGGGAAAAAAAAGAGGGTCTGGCTTTTCCTAAAAAGCTTCTTCCTTAAAAAGGTCCACATTTTCTTTTGGCAAAGGGTGTTTAAGGAGATAACAGAAATCACTGGGTTAAGGCTGACTGAAAGTCCAGAGGTAGCGTTATTACCAATTTATGGTGGGGTGGAAGGTTCACAGGCTAGGACAAATTTATTGACAAATCACAAATTTATTGACAGCTGCACGAATTATTATAGCTAGGAAGTGGAAGGGGCAAGCAGAATATAAAATGGAAGAATGATATAAAGAGGAGTGGGATATAGCTATTCATGATAAATGAACACGTGCCATTAAGGTAAGATGGGGAATATGCAGGAGAAATGATTTTGAGGAGATATGGAAGATGTTTGGAGAATTTGCACTGTTAAAACGGAAAAGGGGTCAAACCATTGCAAGAGGTGTTGAAATTTTGGGAGGTTGCCTAGAATGGTCTGGGTGGTGGGGTGCACATTCTTATTCTTATTTATTTCAGTCAGCGGAGTATGGGACTCTTAATCTCAGGGTGGTGGGTTCAAGCCCCACATTGAGCAAAAAGATTCCTGCATTGCAGGGGGGTTAGACTAGATGACCCTCATGGTCCCTTCCAACTCTGTTGTTGTTTAGTCGTGTCCGACTCTTCGTGACCCCATGGACCATAGCACGCCAGGCACTCCTGTCTTGCACTGCCTCCCGCAGTTTGGACAAACTCATGTTCGTAGCTTCAAGAACACTGTCCAACCATCTCGTCCTCTGTCGTCCCCTTCTCCTTGTGCCCTCCATCTTTCCAAACATCAGGGTCTTTTCCAGGGAGTCTTCTCTTCTCATGAGGTGGCCAAGGTATTGGAGCCTCAGCTTCAGGATCTGTCCTTCCAGTGAGCACTCAGGGCTGATTTCCTCCAGAATGGAACTCTAACTTCCAACTCTACAGTTCTATGATTCTATTATCCTATGATCCTCAGCGGATAGCCTTCCAGGGGCCATTGTACCACATGACTCTTATTTATGTATTTCATAAAAATTAAGACAGTGCTTGATTGGGGGGGGGGCAGAATACAACAATGCTTTAAAACAAAACAAAAAAAACTTAAAATACTGAAACAGATTAAAATCCACATCAACCTGTCTATCATCCAGGTAGGCTTGTCTAAACAGGAATATTTTTAGCAGGTGCCGAAAAGTACAGCGAAGGCTCTGCTTGATATCAACAGGCAGGGAGTTCCTAAGGGTCTCGTGTGGCGCCTCTTGCAGGGCAAAGCAGTCTCCTGGGGGAACTCTTGCGCAAGGAGGTTAGAGTCCAGCCACAGGGAAGCCAGAGGTTTCGACATGCGCATCTCGCCACTGGAGGAGGAACTGATTACAGCTCAAGGACGTAAGGGGAAGCCAGGGGGGAAATGCTGGAGGAGGGTTGGGGAGCAAGCCCAGAGAGGAGCGTGGCCAAGGGAGATGGCTGAGGGCCGGGTAAAGAGGGCTGGGGGGCCACACCCAGGGTTCCCCACCCCTGAGGCAAAGCAGCTTTGCTCCTGCCCCGCCAAGCCCCTCTGCGCGCGCGTCTTTGCAGCAGAAGGAACTTACGGAAATGTTGGCGAAGGCCGTGCCGACCATGAAGTAGAAGAGGCGGGGCTGGGTCTCCAGGATCTGCGTCGGCGAGTGGAAGATCCAAATGGTGCAGAGGATGAAGAGCAGGACCGGCGAAAGGAAGGGCAGCATCGCCTCGTAGATGGAGTGGTGTTTCAGGGTGTTGCTTCTGTAGGCTCTGAAAGGCGAGAGAGGCGTCAGCAAGATCGCCCCGCACTAGCAAGAGGTCCCCTGCAGGAGCGTTGCTGGTCAAGAGCTGGTGAGGCTCGTTTGACAACAAAAAACCGAGCCTTTACTGTCACCCGCCCAGTCCTGTGGAACTCTCTGCCACTGGAGACTGAGCAGGCGCCTTCTGTGCCAACTTTTAAACATCTGCTGAAAACTTTTCTATTCTGCCGGGCAATTACAAATGCATTCTTCTGCAATGGTTAACTGATGTTCGTTTTTAACTTTGTATGGTACCACTTTGATATTTTAAAATGACACAGCGGTATACGAGTCTTTCAATAAATAAAATTTTCAAAAAAAAAATGTGGGGGGGAGGGAGTCCTGAAAGGCATCTGGGAGCACCATCAGACTAACTCTGAAGGAGGCAGAACCCGATATAGTTCTTCCAACGGGGCCTCATCTGCAGGGCTGCAGTGTGGCCAGCAAAAGGAAGATGGGGAATGAGAAGCAGAGCCCCCTCCATCCCCATCAGGCCTCCTTTCCCCTCAAAGGTCACCTGGGGGCAGCCAGTGCCTCAGTGGGAGACAGAAAAGCAGTAGGGCTCATTCCACCAGCTCTGCTGGAGGTCCAGTTCCTCCACCGGGCACCTCCTGCCCCTGAACTGGGCCAGCCAGTCATTAGAGGAACAACTATTTAGAATTCGGTGCCTGAGTTTTCATTTTCCTCTTCCCTCCCTGTCCCTTTCTCCTTGCGTGTCGTGGGTTTTTTTTTAGGAGGGCAGTATAAATCTGCGAGACAGTCTCGTTTTGATAGTACGTAAGCGCCACTGTGAGCCTTCCTGGCTGAAAAGAGGGGGCACAAAATGCTCAAAATAAATAAAATAAAATACATACAGGAGGCCAGGCTCTGTCCAAGAGGCCTGGCCCAGCTGGTTCAGAGAGAGGGCCCAGCCAATCTCTTGGCTCCATAGTCTCAAAAGCAAAGGCTTGCCCCTGGCATCGCTTGTGCCCACTTTGCTTTCTCAAAACTCTCCCCACTGGGGAGACACTGAGGGGCACTGACCCCCCAGCAGAAGTGGGGCAGCCAACCGCATGGGGCCCTGACAACCGAGCTCAGACAGGACTTACTTGTAGTAGTTCAGCAGGCTCATGGGAAGCGTCACAGTCAGCGCGCAACCTACGGGAGAGAGGAGGGCCAGGTTACGACTCAGAGCACGCGATTCCCTTCACAGCAAAGACAGGCGCAGCCACACAGCAAAGTCTGTTCCACAACCCTCACTTGGATCTGTAACAGCAACTTGAGGCAGGGGAATGCGAGGAGTGTCTCCGAAAAGGGGAGAGCAGCTGCTGGTGAAAAAGGAAGCTTTTTCTGGGCTGGTGGGATGGCTTAGCAGCGTCACATCCTGCACTGCTGGCCACTTTTATCATTCGTGGAAGAATGCAACTGCTTCGTTCTGTTCTGTTAATACTCAGCGTGTTGTGAGTTGCCCTTGAGGACCAAAAGGCAGGCTATAAAAATAAATACAGTGGAACCTCAGTTCTCAAACCGCTCGGTTCTCCAATGTTTCCGCTTGAACGTCAAAAACCTAGAAGTAAGTGCTCCGGTTTTCAAACGTTCCTCGGAACCCGAATGTCTGACACAGCTTCCGAGCTGCAAAAAGCCAATCGGAAGCCGCACCTCGGAATTCGGATGTTTTGGAAGTCAAACGTCTTTCTGGAAAGGATTATGTTTATAATAATAATAATAATAATAATAATAATAATAATAATAATAATATTTATACCCCGCCCATCTGTCCGGGTTCCCCCAGTCACTCTGGGCGGCTTCCAACAAAACATTAAAATACAGAAAATACAGTTTGACTTCCGAGGTTCCACTGTACTGCACATTGTGACTGTTTGGATTTCATTTTGTTAAACAACACTACAGCAAACCCCCCCAAAAGCTGAATCAGTGCAGCAACTTCCCACCCTGTAAATCTATCTGTTGAATGCTTTTATCATTGCATTCTACCTTTGAAGGGGACCCGGAAACTACAACTAATCCAGAATGCGGCAGCAAGACTGGTGACTGGAAGCAGCTGCCGGGACCATATAACACTGGTCCTAAAGGATTTACATTCAAAGTTACAGGTAGGTAGCCGTGTTGGTCTGCCGTAGTCGAAACAAAATAAAAAAAATTCCTTCCAGTAGCACCTTAGAGACCAACTAAGTTTGTCATTGGTATGAGCTTTCGTGTGCATGCACACTTCTTCAGATACAATTCAAAGTGTTGGTGCTGACCTTTAAAGCCCTAAATGGCCTCGGTCCAGTATACCTGAAGGAGTGTCTCCACCCCTATTGCTCACCCAAGACACTGAGGTCCAGCTCCCGGGGGCCTTCCGGCGGTTCCCTCACTGCGAGAAGTGAAGTTACAGGGAACCAGGCAGAGGGCCTTCTCGGTGGTGGCGCCCGCCCTGTGGAATGCCATCCCATCAGATGTCAAGGAGATGAAGAACTACACTACTTTTAGAAAACATCTGAAAGCAGCCCTGTATTGGGAAGTTTTTTGATATTTGATGCTTTACTGTGGTTTTATAATTTGTTGGAAGCAGCCTAGAGTGGTTGGGCCAACCCAGTCAGATGTGCGGGGTACAAATAAAATCATCATCATTGTATGCTTTGTGGCTTATTCATTATTTTGCATTTTATTTTATAGGAATCAGAGTTGGAAGCAACCCCCAAGGGTCATCTAGTCCAACCCCCTGCAATACGCACTCTATGTAACCTTACCCAGGACCTTAAGATGAAAGACCAAGAAAAAACAAACAGCACATAAAAAGCTAGGCAGATTTTTTACTTACGTTGTAATTATACAACACATTTGCCCCAGACTGGCCTCAATGAAATCTTGCCACTATCCACAAGTCCAGAATACCTCGTTGATCTTAAATAGGGTCTAAAATTCTGGAGCAAGCAGTTTCTCAATTGTGACCCTTGTGTACTCCAAAGAAAGGGGGTGGGGGGAGCACATGGCGAACAAAAGAAAACATAGAAGGGCCAACCTGGGATTATGGCACCGTATGGTATTAGGAAATTTTAAAAGACAGGCTTACCAAAGATCATTGCAGTGAATAGGTCTCTATACAAGAAATTGAAGAGGAAAGGGTTGTACCAGGCCTCCACGCCCACAATAGACGTCACAATGTACACGATGGAAATGGTCTGAAAAGTAATCAGAGAGAGAGGCAGAATTGCGGCATCTGGAAAGACTCATCCGGCCAGCTGGTGTTTGGATAGAAGGGCTTAGTGATCAGAAAGCTCTTAGCCATGTTATGACACTGCCAAAAGGAGCCCGGGCTTATGCCCCTGGGGTGGAAAAACAGTCCCCGCAGAGCCAGTTCCCCCTCTCCATCCCACCCTGTCCCTACAAATGCACCCCCAGTGGCAACTGCTGGCTGCAAACAGAAGACCCCAAAACCTGCCCGGCTTGCAGCTCCCCTGGGATGTGCCAGCTGAGCCTGGTGGGAGCTGAAGCCTGAAAAATCTTGAGGGTGCCAGCTTGGCCACGGCTGGGATAGTCACCCGCAGCCTCGGCTGGAACACGGCTGGGATTGTCCTGGTCTGTATCACAGGTTTGCCCTTGCAGAGACCGTCACAACAATGTGAAGTGGTCTCTGAAGAGGCAGGCAGGCACACACTTCTTTATAAAGGTGCTAGGAACCATCCAGCCACTCCTTTGGGTTCTTGCTTTTGGTAAGAGGTTGTTTTTAACCTGATTCACCTCACTTTCCACCACCAGACTTGCAGGGGAGAAAGCGGGACAGGGCTTCGATGAGAGGAAACCAGGATTCAAATCCCTACTCAGTCACAATGCCCACTGCCTGGCGACTTCATGGGAGGGGTGGATAGAAAACCACTTATATTGGTCCTGAGCTTTTTGAAGAAAGAGATCACAGAGCTGGAAGGGATCCCGAGGGTCATCTAGTCCAACCCCCTGCAATGCAAGTAAAGCATCCATGACAGAGGGCCATCCAACCTCTGCTTAAAAACCTCCAAGGAAGGAGAGCCCACAAACTCCCGAGGGAGACCGATCCGCTGCCGAATGGCTCTTACTGTCAGAAAGTTCTTCTTGGTTTAACGTAATTCGCAAGGGCTGGCTCAGAAGATGTAAAAACACACTGCACAACCCACAGTGCTCCTAGGGTTGTGCTCTCTGGCCCCCCAAGGGCACCACTTCAATGCCTTCCTGCTTGGACAGGGATTTGAGCCCGAAGTATTAGCCCTCTGCGGGAGTTAAGTCCCATGGGCAATTTGCACAGCCTGAAAAAGTTACCGTATTTCCCCCCCCCAAAAAAAAATAATGTGAAAAATTAGGGGGTGTCTTATACATGGGGGCATCTTATAGACGGAATAATGTGGTAACTCCCTTGAGAGGGAGAGATCTGAATTCATTCGAGTCTTAAGAACATAAAAAGAGTTTTGTCGGATCAGGCCCAAACGGGCCCATCTGGTCCAAAATCCTCTTCTCACAGGGGCCAATGAGATGCTCCAAAGCAGGCATAGGCAAACTCGGTCCTCCAGAGGTTTTGGGACTACAACTCCCATCGTCCCTAGCTAGCAGGACCAGTGGCCAGGGATGATGGGAGTTGTAGTCTCAAAACCTCTGGAGGGCCGGGTTTGCCTATGCCTGCTCCAAAGGGAAATCTATCTGTAAGCAGGACCAGGGCACCACAGCAACACTCTCCCCTTCTGCAGTTTCCAGGAAGTGGTATTTCCAGGACAGAGGCAGAACAGAGCCCTCCATGGCTGCCTCCTCCTCCATGAATTGGTCTCATCCTCTTTTAAAACCATTCAAGTTGGTGGCCATCCTTGCCTCTTGTGGGAGGATAATTTAACTCTTGAAAACACACAACCAAAGGGGGACAGGAAGAGGGACACTTCAAGCTGCTTCTTCCCTTTTGGCTCAGGAATGAAATTTGCCCCAAGTGCCTTACGTTCCCACCTGCAAAATCTATTGACAAACGCAGGTACACCCTCCCCTCTTCTCCCGCCCCAGTGCAATTTACGGGACAGCATCGTGCAGAGGTCTCTGCTCCGCCACGGAAATGTTCAAGTCCAAGTCAACAAAACCTCTCAGACGGGAAACATCCGGGGGCAAAGGGCCCTTCCAAGGCTCCAGCGTGGTGAGAGGCTGTTCAGAAAGGGATCAATGGTCGTGGGCTGGGGAGGGGAGGGGAGGCACAGCAGGGAAATGCCAAGAGGGAGAGAAGGCAGAAGCTGCGTGCCTGCAGATGATCACGGGAGGCAGAGATGGTCAAAAGTTGTTGTTGTTTAGTCGTTTAGCCGTGTCCGACTCTTTGTGACCCCATGGACCAGAGCACGCCAGGCACTCCTGTCTTCCACTGCCTCCCGCAGTTTGGTCAAACTCATGTTCGTAGCTTCGAGAACACTGTCCAACCATCTCGTCCTCTGTCGTCCCCTTCTCCTAGTGCCCTCAATCTTCCCCAACATCAGGGCCTTTTCCTAGGATTCTTCTCTTCTCATGAGGTGGCCAAAGTATTGGAGCCTCAGCTTCAGGATCTGTCCTTCCAGTGAGCACTCAGGACTGATTTCCTTAAGAATGGATAGGTTTGATCTTCTTGCAGTCCATGGGACTCTCAAGAGTCTCTTCCAGCACCATAATTCAAAAGCATCCATTCTTCGGCGATCAGCCTTCTTTATGGTCCAGCTCTCACTTCCATACATCACTACTGGGAAAACCATAGCTTTAACTACGGTATATGGACCTTTGCTTTTTAAGATGCTGTCTAGGTTTGTCATTGCCTTTCTCCCAAGAAGCAGGCGTCTTTTAATTTTGTGGCTGCTGTCACCATCTGCAGTCATCACCTGGAGAAGGAACTGGCAAGCCACTCCAGTATCCCTGCCAAGAAAACTCCATGGTCAAAAGAGGACTGGACAAACTCATGAAGGAGGCTAGCAATGGGTACTAGCCAGGGTGACTCTGCTCTGCCTCCACAGTCGGAGGCAGCCAGTTGCTGGAAACCACAGGAGGGGAGAGGGCTCTCGTGCTCAGGTCCTGCTCGCTGGTTCCCCACAGGCTCCTGGTCAACCACTGTAAGAACAGGAAGGTGGACTCGGTGGGCCAATGGCCCAATGGGGCCCAGCAATTTCTTCTTGTGAGCACAGCTGACCGAGATGCTGGTGGCTGGCAGAACACATTGTCCTCTTCCTCCCCACTCCAAGGCAACTGCGCCTGCCAAGTAATTAAGTCAGAGGGACTCTGCAGATCTTAGTCGATGAATGTTGACTGCTTTGGCTGACAGACTCCTCTATTAAAATGTGGAGCAGCAGGAAGGAAGGAAGGAAGGAAGGAAGGAAGGAAGGAAGGAAGGAAGGAAGGAAGGAAGGAAGGAAGGAAGGAAGGAAGGAAGGAAGGAAGGAAGGCAGGAAGGAAACCACAGATGCCACAGACATTTGAGAAGCGACTGCTGTGTCGCAGTGGAAGGAAGGCAGAACAGCCTCTTCCAAGATGTTGCCTCTTGCCTGGCAGCTTTGGAAATTAGCTTCCATTCCTCAGCTGCCTGGCTTATCACTGGCACAAATAAAAAACTGATCCAAAGTGTTGTGAAATCAATAGCCCCATAAAATGTTGCAGCCCTATTCTTTGCACTTCATTCCCTTCTAGTGCAAACCCAACTGACCGGAATTCCTTGCAAGAGACCTTCTTGCACTCCAAGTGCCTCCGCTGTACAGTGGAACATCGGTTTATGAACACCACGGTTTACGAATTTTCGGTTTACGAACGCCGCGGACCCAGCTGGTATGGATTAATTCACTTTCCATTACTTTCAATGGGAAAGTTCGCTTCAGTTTATGAACAGACTTCCGGAACCAATTGTGTTCATAAACCGAGGTGCCACTGTAACTGTTACCCGCGATGTTTTATTTTCATTTATTTCATAAAAATTTATACACCACTTGATTGCAAACCAAACTAAAATACCTCAATGTGGTTTTAAAAAAAGATAAATCAAGGAAATCAAGGGAAAACATTTTAAAACATACAAGAAGTTAAAATACTAAAACCTGGTTAAAATCCACACCAGCTTTCTAAAGATCTGGGTAGGCTTGTCTAAACAAGAATGTTTTTAGCAGGTGCCAGAAATAATACAGCGAGGGTGCCTGCTTGACATCAATAGGCGGGGAGTTCCAAAGATTTCCATGGCCATTTTGTAATCTTTGGAGGGGAACACTCTGCCATTTCCAAACCAGCAAAGCAATAAGCAGGCATGGCTTGCTCAAGCTGGCCTGGGGCCGATCTTTAGTCTTTCCCGGCACTGAAATTCTGTTGTCACACTGACTAGCCCAAGGCAACCCTCCTTAAGAGGAGGCGCACTGTGCCACTGTGACAAACACTCCACCCACTCTGAGTGCAGCAATGCATCCTTGGAGGCGCAATAACTACACAGCCCTCCCGTCTTTCCTCTCACCTCGCTCGCTGTCACAGAAGCAGCCCGAGAGCCGGTTTCCCGCTGCGCGTGGCTCTGGCTCTTAGAATCCTAGAGTTGGAAGAGACCACAAGGGCCATCCAGTCCAACCCCCTGCCAAGCAGGAAACACCATCAAAGCATTCTTGACATATGCCTGTCAAGCCTCTGCTTAAAGACCTCCAAAGCAGGAGACTCCACCACACTCCTAGCACGGGCTCTGGCATTCGCTCCATAACACGCAGCGACTTTCCCCCTTCCGCTTTAGGAGGGGGAAAGTGCGTGTTATGGTCTGAAAAATACGGCGAGTGTTTCTTTTCAACCCTCTTCCTCTCAAATGAGCTCCTTCCCCACATTGGGTTTCACAACACCAAAAAATAAAAATAATAAATATACTCAATTGTCAAAACAAAACAGCACATGAAAAACAAACCAATAAAAGTAAATCCACATGCAGGAAAAGGTTATAGGCAGCCACTGCAGTGTAGTGATTAGAGTGCTGGACTAGGACCTGGGTTCAAATCCTCCCACACTGAGAGCCAGTGTGGTGTAGTGGTTAAGAGTGGTGGACTCGTAACCTGGTGAACCGGGTTCGCTTCCCCGCTCCTCCACATGCAGCTGCTGGGTGACCTTGGGCTAGTCACACTTCTCTGAAGTCTCTCAGCCCCACTCACCTCACAGAGTGTTTGTTGTGGGGGAGGAAGGGAAAGGAGAATGTTAGCCGCTTTGAGACTCCTTCGGGGAGTGATAAAGCGGGATATCAAATCCAAACTCCTCCTCCTCCTTCACTAGGTGTGACTTTGGGGGCCAATCACTGCCTCTCAGCCTAACCTATACCTCACAAGAGTTGTTGTGGGGTAAAACGGGGAGGAGGAGGAGAGCTAGAAGAGGGAGGCTACAGGGAGGACTGGAAACCTTTTGCTGAATATTTAAAGCATTACTGTAAACATGTAAAAACACAGGAAGGATTTCAATGAAGAACATCAGCGAAATATTTGTTGGATAATATTGTGGAGAAGTTAGGACACAGAATAACCATAATACGAAGAAATTTTAGAAAACATGGGAAAACCATGGAGGGGGTGGAGGGGAAGTCAAATCTGAAATGAATGTGATTTGGGAAAATACGTATTAAATTTGTAAACTTTGAAACCTAAAAAACCCCAAAGGAAGCCTATACAGTCGTGCCTTGGTTCCCGAACGCCTTGGTACTCGTATGTTTTGGCTCCTGAACGCCGCAAAGTGACTGTTCTGGTTTTTTAACACTTTTCAGAAGCCGAACGTCCGACATGGCTTCCAATTGAGTGTAGGAAGCTCCTGCAGCCAATCGGAAGCCGTGCCTTGGTTTTCGGACGGTTCTGGGAGTCGAACGGATTGAGTTTGAGAACCAAGGTACCACTGTAAATGAAATAAAGGAAATAAGCGAAGTGGGAAGAGGGAAGCGGAGGGTCAGGAAGCGACGCACTTACCACCTGGCTGATGTCGTACCCCCAGGGCAAGAAGAGAACCCCTGTGTTGTACTTCTCCCAGTGGGAGAGGATGAAGGAGAAGAGGACCACCCACAGGAGGAGGTAGAGGACGAAGACGCTGACGCCGTTGGGGCCCCGGCCGAAGGTGGAGTAGACCGTCACCACGAAGAACATGCAGGCCCAGCTGTCCAGGCCGTGGTCAAAGAGCTCTCCCAGAGGGGTGCTGGACTGCGTGCGCCGGGCCTGCTTCCCATCCACGCCATCTAGAAGGGGGGAGGGGGATAAGGAGAAGCGGGGGGGGTGTGTCAGAGGCATGGGTCAACTCCCTGCAGCCTGCATCTCTCGCAGTCCCAGTGGCTGGCTGGGAGGAGAGAGGCACAAGCCAAAAAGCCAGAGCTTGTGCTAAAGAATCTGTGTTTATATGTCGGAGGGCCATAGATCAGGGGTAGGGTGTCTGCCTTGCAAGCAGAAAGTCCCGGGTTCAAACCCCACTGGCATCTCCAGGTGCGGCTGGGAGAGACTCCTGCCTGAAATCCTGGAAAGCCACTGCTGCCGGTCAGTGTAGGTAATACTGAGCTAGGGGGGGCCAGTGGCCTGACTCTGTAGCTTCCTGCGCTCCTAAACAGAATCAGGACTCAGTGGATAAAGCGCTAACCGGACTTCTCTTACAGCCATGTTCTGGGAGGGCTTAGAAGGCGCGAACGTGAACGCTTGGTACAAGAGAGGGTGGCATGGTGCCCTTGCGGAGAAACTGACCCACAAATTGAGACAGGCAGGAGGGACAAAGCACAAAGAGACCTTTGTTGGAGAACGGTGGGGATTTCTTTCATTCACAAGCCCTCCAGAAAACCAAAGCCTAGTCTCAAAGATTTATAGTAGCTTGTGGATCGGTTAATAAGAATATATTTAACACATATATACTGTTGTAAGCTGTGGTGTTTTCATAATGAATCTTTTGTTGGGGGGGGGCTCTGGGGAAAATATAAAGTGTGTGTGTGTGTGTGTGTGTGTGTCTGTGTGTGTGTGTGTATATATATATATCACATCATTTAAGAGTTAAGGACGATGAACCCCTGGCCACCTCTGACTGAGCAGTGTCTTCTTTCAAGGTGTGCTTCTAAGAGCAGCTTCAATACAAAGGGGAAAGCAGAGTCCTCCTTGCAATATACCCATTGTTAGAGGAGGGCTATGAACACCGTGGTGATGGAAGGGGGCCCCTGGATAGAATCGTAGAGTTGGAAGAGACCACAAGGGCCATCCAGTCCAACCCCCTGCCAAGCAGGAAACACCATCAAAGCATTCTTGACATATGCCTGTCAAGCCTCTGCTTAAAGACCTCCAAAGAAGGAGACTCCACCACACTCCTTGGCAGCAAATTCCACTGTCGAACAGCTCTTACTGTCAGGAAGTTCTTCCTAATGTTTAGGTGGAATCTTCTTTCTTGTAGTTTGAATCCATTGCTCCGTGTCCGCTTCTCTGGAGCAGCAGAAAACAACCTTTTCCCCTCCTCTATATGACATCCTTTCATATATTTGAACATGGCTATCATATCACCCCTTAACCTTCTCTTCTCCAGGCTAAACATACCCAGCTCCCTAAGCCGTTCCTCATAAGGCATCGTTTCCAGGCCTTTGACCATTTTGGTTGCCCTCCTCTGGACACATTCCAGCTTGTCAGTATCCTTCTTGAACTGTGGTGCCCAGAACTGGACACAGTACTCCAGGTGAGGTCTGACCAGAGCAGAATACAGTGGTACTATTACTTCCCTAGATCTAGATGCTATACTCCTATTGATGCAGCCCAGAATTGCATTGGCTTTTTGAGCTGCTGCATCACACTGCTGACTCATGTCAAGTTTGTGGTCTACCAAGACTCCTTGATCCTTTTCACATGTACTGCTCTCAAGCCAGGTGTCTCCCATCCTGTATTTGTGCCTTTCATTTTTTTTGCCCAAGTGTAGTACTTTACATTTCTCCTTGTTAAAATTCATCTTGTTTGCTTTGGCCCAGTTGTCTAATCTGTTAAGGTCATTCTGAAGTGTGATCCTGTCCTCTGGGGTATTAGCCACCCCTCCCAATTTGGTGTCATCTGCAAACTTGCTCAGGATGCCCTCAAGCCCATCATCCAAGTCATTGATAAAGATGTTGAATAAGATTGGGCCCAAGACAGAACCCTGTGGCACCCCACTAGTCACTACTCTCCAGGATGAGGAGGAGCCATTGATGAGCACCCTTTGGGTTCTGTCAGTAAGCCAGTTACAAATCCACTGAATGGTAGCATTGTCTAGCCCGCATTTTACCAGCTTCTTTACAAGAATATCATGGGGCACCTTGTCAGAGGCCTTGCTGAAATCAAGATGCTAGTCGTTTGGCCCCAACAACTGCTGAGACCACTGTCGCAAATACCCCCTTCTATCTATCGCAGGCACAGACACAAAGATACAGTAAAGAACCGGCTTTTACCTAGCGTGTAAGCCATGAAATTGAGGAGGCCCACCATGACCCACACCTTGTTCGGAACGTGCTGCTGATCGGGTGCTGTGGAAAGAAAACCATTTTGAGTTTGCTGCACAATCATTATTGGTATTATGATCATTATTGTTATTATAATAATTATATATTATACTAGCTGGCCCTACCACGCGTTGCTGTGGCTCATCCCTGTGATTTCTCCCACCCTGTGCCGACCCATGGCATATCCCACCCCCTCCCCGGCTTATCCCTGTGATACCACCCCTCTGCCCCGACCCATGACGTATCACTCCCCCTTCTCCCCCCACCCCCGGCTCATCCCTGTGACTGGCCCCACTGTGTCCTGACCTATCCCGTCCCCTCCCCCAGGCATGTCAGTACCTCCATTCGGCCTAGTCTGTAAAGGCTTCAGCCTAGTATGTAAACGGGAGCCAAGGTGCTGTTGAGAGGGAAGGTTTTATAGGTGCAGTACCAGTGTAGCCGCCGCTAGAGGGTGCTGGTTTGTAACCTGGTTCTTTTCCCAGCATGCACTTTTGGCTGAGAGGTGCATTCTGGAACAGGGTTTTTTGGGGGTTTTACCTGGCGGAGGTGCGACATCTGTCTTAGCAAACTTTCCTATATCCTTCGGACATTCGCATGTGATGTGTCAAAATCGGTCAAGCGGTTTTGGTGAAAAGTGGAAACACACCCACATGTCCTTCTTACGTTTTTATATATATAGATTTGTATGCCGCCCTTCATCTGAAGACCCAGGGCAGGGGTCAGCAAACGTCTTCAGCAGGGGGCTGGTCCACTGTCCCTCAGACCTTGTGGGGAGCCAGACTATATTTTGGAGAAAAAAATGAACAAATTCCCAAGCCCCACAAATAACCCAGATGCGCATTTTAAATAAAAGCACACATTCTACTCATGTAAAAAACCACTGATTCCCGGGCCGGATTTAGAAGGCGGTTGGTCCAGATCCAGCCACTGGGCCTTAGTTTGCCTACCCATGACCCAGGGCTTCACAACCTGCCACCTTTGTATGTGTCAAGAAGCCAATGCTCACCCGTTTGCACCCAAGCCTAAGAGGAAGGCCGCCCACAGAAGCTGGACTGCGGGCTCAACTCTAGAGCCCAAGTGGTGTTCTCAATTCGCGTTTGACATTTCTGGGACCAGAACAGGAAGATAACCCCAGGGGCCTAAAGCCTGCGGAAGCCTACAAACTGAAGCTTTCACTTTCAGCCTTGTGCAGAAAAGGCTGTGTTGGCCCGTGAGAAAAATCCCCAAATGTGTATTAAGGCAACGCTTTAACGGCCATTACCTCTACACCAGGGTTTCCTAAACTTGGGTCTCCAGCTGTTTTTGGACTACAATTCCCATCAACGCTGACCACTGGGTCCTGCTAGCTAGGGGTGGTGGGAGTTGTAGTTCCAAAACTGCATATAGAACTATGCAGGCAAGAACGAGCCGTCTCAGGAACAGTTTCTTCTCTAGAGCGATTTTGGCCTTAAATGGAAAGCCTGGACTTTGAAGTCATCTTATTTTACTTGTTATTTTGTATTATATTTACTGTTTTTAATTAGGTTTTGTAATTTTGGATTATGCGGAATGCTTTATCGGAGTGGATGTAGCAACCGAGTAATTTCGTTGTTCCCGCAAGGGGACAATGACAAGAAAGATATCTAATGACAAGAAAGATATCTATCCATAAAACCAGCTGGAGACCCAAGGTCGGGGAACCCTGATCTAGACCAATTACCTGTGGGAGCCATACTAACTGCATTGTGTCCTCTCCGTTCACAAACACAGAAGCACAGAGGGACTGAGAATCTCACTACATTGCTTCTCCGCCTTGGATTGTCTACGTTCCCCAGAAACACGACTGCTAAAACTCAACACCAGCATGACAGGTGTTGCATAGGACATGGGTAGGCAAACTAAGGCCCAGGGGCTGGATCCGGCTCAATCGCCTTCTAAATCCGGCCTGCGGATGGTCCGGGAATCAGTGTGTTTTTACATGAGTAGAATGTGTCCTTTTATTTCAAATGCATCTCTGAGTTATTTGGGGGCCGTAGGGATTTGTTCTCCCTCCCCCCCCCAAAATATACTCTGCCCCCCCCCAGGTCTGAGGGACAGTGGACTGGCCCCCTGCTGAAGAAGTTTGCTGACATACAGGGAGGGGCTGGATCCCTGCCCAAGACTGAAGAGGCATCGGAAATGAAGGTCAGGATAATAAATGGGTTAACTGGAAACATGCAAGAGAAATGCTGCAAGGACTATCCAGGACAATTTACTGGGAAAATTCCCCGAGATGTCCCTGTGAAGGACGATAAGGAGGAGGCCACACAAGCAGCAGCAGCAACAGGAGCGGCCGGCAGGAGATGGGGCTTGTATGTGTTTTAATTTATTTATAATAATATTTGTATACCGTTGTAGAACAGAAAAAAAAATATCAAAGCAGTTTGCAGCAATAAAACCATTAACACATTGCAATAAGAGGTTTAAAACAGACGCCAATTAACGATTGCCGAAAGGTGCCTTCTTAATTGCCTGCATCGGCCTGGCAATTCAGTTTGGGGCAGGGGTTTAAAAGTTACAACAGAAGGTACCCGCTGAATCTCTAGTGGCGTTCAAGGTCATTGTTGTCAATCAAGCCTCACCGACTTGTGGGACGACCAATGATGCTCAGAGGCCAAAGAACAGGTATCTGAAGATCCTGGTATCTGAAGAAGTGTGCACGCACACGAAAGCTCATACCTATGGCGAACTTAGTTGGTCTCTAAGGTGCTACTGGAAGGATATTTTATTTTTATTTTGACTGCGTCAGACCAACACGGCTACCTACCTGTAACAAAGAACAGGAGACACCTCCAGGGAAGGCCCAGTACAGGACCACAACACTCCTGGCAGGGTTTCGACAGAGAGCTCTGTCTAGGCCATCAGATAACGGGTGATTATCACCTCTGCAAACTGACAACTCCCTGCTCATGCCAGCCAAGGGCAGAGTCCTGGAGCTTATCATCCAGTTTGTAAAGAGGTTTCCCAGCAACACCTCCTCCCAGCTGTCAGGTTTCCAAGGCTAGAAGGCAACTCCCTAGGCATAGGTACCACAAACACCCCGGCATTCCCAGCCAACCTGGATAGGATCCTACAGCTGTAGAGTCGGAAGGGACCCAAAGGGACCTCTAGCCCAACCCCCTGCAATGACGGGGGCTAGGACTATGGCAGCAGTTCAAGATCTGGCCAATGGCTCTGGATCTGGCCAATGGCTCATCCAGTCCAGTGCCCTGTTCTCACAGCGGCCGACCAGATGCCCATTATGGGGAACCTGCAAGCAGCATTTGAGCGCAAGAGCACCAGCCCTTCCCAGCAGCGTTGGCAGCCTTTAGGCAACACCCAATACTCTGCTCCCCTTTAGATGTGTGGGGTGACGAGACAGCCGTGGGCCATTTCCCCCCCCCCCCTGCAGTCCAGAACTGAGGTTTGAGTGTGTCACTGTAGACACAAGGAAGTCAAGATGCCTTCAATGCGCAGAGACAGAGTGAAGAACATGCACCATCTCCGCTCGTATCACTTTCATGCCCATAAATGTGTATACAGCGTTTGCTGTTCCTGTTGTTTAAAGAAAAACGGTCTTACCAGATGCATAAAAGTCAGGGTCACAGTATGCCATGAGGAAGAAGTTGAAGACAAGCAGGAGGAAGCCACTAAACGTTATCAAGTTTGGGGCCAGCCACATAGGGAATATCTGTGAGAAAACAGCAAAGACACATGCAGAAAACCCACATTAATTGATCAGCCATGTACAGTTGACGTTTAGGCAGGAGAAGAGAGACTCCCCTTGAGAGTTAGGGTGACGTTCGTCTTTCTTGCTTATCCTTCGTGCGGCAACACAAAAAGGACTCCAGGACATGAGTGTAGCTAATAATAATAATAATAATAATAATAATAATAATAATAATAATTTATTTATACCCCGCCCATCTTGCTGGGTTTCCCCAGCCACTCTGGGCGGCTTACAACAGAAAAATAAAATAAAACAATTAAACATTAAAAGCCTCCCCAAAACAGGGCTGCCTTCAGCTGTTTTTCTCTTTGACATCTGATGGGAGGGCGTTCCACAGGACAGCCGCCACCACCGAGAAGGCCCTCTGCCTGGTTCCCTGCAACTTGGCTTCTTGCAACGAGGGAACCACCAGAAGGCCCTCGGCACTGGACCTCAGTGTCCGGCCAGAACGATGGGGGTGGAGACGCTCCTTCAGGTATACTGGACCGAGGCCGTTTAGGGCTTTAAAGGTCAGCACCAGCACTTTGAATTGTGCTCGGAAACGTACTGGGAGCCAATGTAGATCTTTCAAGACTGGTGTTATGTGGTCTTGTGCATCTCTGGTGACTTCTCCCCCAACAGGGATGCCAACAGGTCCACTTCAAGCTTCAAGAAAGCACGCTCGACAGGGCACGGAGGGAGGCAGGAGGGCCAACTCACCTTGACTACCGTGTTCCAGAAGGGATGCATGACGTACAGGGAGAGTGGGTTACTGTCCACAGCGCTGTACTGTGAAGGAAACAGAGAGGAGAGAGAGGTTAGGCTGGCGATTTTCTAACCCAGCAAGATTCTCTAGAAAGAGCTACAGAGAAATACCTAAATGCATATTTGTGCCATGCTTTTATCAGGCCAACCAAAATGGCATCAAGGTGGCCGGCAAGCTTTTGAGTCCTCCAGAACAATCACTGGAGCAGCAGTTTCCGAACTTTTCCGAGAGACCAAACTCATCCCCAGTGCACCCTGTCCTATAGGAAGGAGCTCTTATTCGGGACAGGGGTTTGCACAACTCCCGGACGAAGGCAGTAACCCAATGAAAACCCAGACAGGAACAATGAGCTGCACACTTATTTGAAATCCAATTGAAACTATTTAATTAATTCAACAGAATGGATGAAATTTAATGAAGAACAAAGATTGAGAGAGCAAGGGTCATTGTTTTCACTTCCTGATTTATATCGCAAAATGCCCTGTGGTCCTCAGGTTTAGGATGGAATAGAAATTTTATAAATAATAAAAATAACTTGATATAGTGACACCAGGTTTTAAAAATCTGATAGTCTTTTACATCTCCAGACTCCCCTCCCCGCATCTTAGCACACACACACCCAAGGTAATCCCACAGCCCCCCAAGGGATGGGTGGGTGATACGGCCCGTTTTGGGAACCACTGGGCTAAATGATAAGCAAAGCAAGGGGTGGGACAGAGGGAAAAGACGGTAGGTGCAGGGTGCAGCTGGAGGGAACAGGCTGTCAAATGAAGCTCTCTTGGATCTATGCAGGGATCAGGCTGTCCCCAAAACGTACTGGGGGAAGCAAGCATTACGATGGCAGACTCCCCACTTCTAGGGAACTGGCCTGATCCAGCAGGTTCTTATGTTCTTAGTGAGAGATGCACACCAAACACCAGCTTCCCCCAACCTGGTGCTCTCCAGGCCAACACAGCCAAAGTGGCCAGCGTTGATGGGAGCTGTATTCCAAAAGAAAGCGATGGCACAAGGTTAGAGAAAGCTGGGATAAAGCATGGGAGGAGAGGGCAATTCTTCCATTGTGGTGGGTGCCAAAGGCATGTGCCCACCCCCTTGGCAGAGGCTGCTTTTGGGAGAGTGTTCTGGCTCAACCTGCCTCCACAGGCCAGAAACTCAGCCACATACACCTGCACTTTTGAAGTCTCCTAAACACACCAAGGTGCTGCAATAATCCCACCCCATCTCTCTATATGCTTCCAAGCACCCTCCCCCTCTCAAACGTCATGTCGTGCCCCAGAAGCACTTGGGGAAATGGGCAACATCAGCCAGAAGGTCAGTTTTGCTCTGCAATAGCCGCCTGCTTCAGGCCGGCAGGGCGAGTGATGCCTTGCTACGCTGCTGGGTCTCCGGAGTGGCGTCTGGCCAGCCTCCCTGGCACCTGACTCACCAGCTCCGTTCCGTTTCCAAGGACGGAACTACCAAGCGATTTAGGAGGTAATGAGATTTCATTTAATGGCAGAGGGGCACTTGGCAGATTTGTTCAAATCCCATTATCTCTATCCTTCTTGCGGAAGTCGGGAAAGGCTGCTCCCGAGCATTTGGAGTAAGTGGAAGGGATCCCTCAAGCCGAGTGCTTTGCTTTGCCTGCGCTGTAGCAATTCCAGTATTTTGGCCCTGCAGGAAGGGCTGCAAACATTGCGCCTTGACCTATGGCAGACAAGAAGGAGGAAGAGCCCCTTTCTGGGTCTAGTGAGCCACTGCTAATGGCCCAGAACACAAGAAGGCAACCTGTCAAACATTTAGCATCCTGTCTGCAAAGCCAAAAGGCTTTGCTCTAGTTGGCTCCATACCTCCAGCTGAGCAAAGCTCTCTTCTGAAATCTATTCTTTTCTGCAGGTAAAGGAAGGAGGGGTGAGGACCTCCTTTGCCAACCGGCTGTTTTTGCCTACAACTCCCACCAGCCCCAGATAGCAGGAGAGTTGCTGTCAAAAGCAGGTTGGCAAAGGCTGGGTTAGAGCCTTAAAGCTGTTTGTATACTCAGGAATTCAGCACCACCAGCAAACCTGGAGTTTATTTTGTTGATTATTACTTATTATAATTGGGAGGGGTGGCTAATACCCCAGAGGACAGGATCACACTTCAGAATGACCTTAACAGATTAGACATCTGGGCCAAAGCAAACAAGATGAATTTTAACAAGGAGAAATGTAAAGTACTACACTTGGGCAAAAAAAAAAAAAATTAAAGGCACAAATACAGGATGGGAGACACCTGGCTTGAGAGCAGTACATGTGAAAAGGATCTAAGAGTCCTGGTAGACCACAAACTTGACATGAGTCAACAGTGTGATGCAGCAGCTAAAAAAGCCAATGCAATTCTGGGCTGCATCAATAGGAGTATAGCGTCTAGATCAAGGGAAGTAATAGTACCACTGTATTCTGCTCTGGTCAGACCTCACCTGGAGTACTGTGTCCAGTTCTGGGCACCACAGTTCAAGAAGGATACTGAGAAGCTGGAACATGTCCAGAGGAGGGCAACCAAAATGGTCAAAGGCCTGGAAACGATGCCTTATGAGGAACGGCTTAGGGAGCTGGGTATGTTTAGCCTGGAGAAGAGAAGGTTAAGGGCTGATATGATAGCCATGTTCAAATATATCAAAGGATGTCATATAGAGGAGGGAGAAAGGTTGTTTTCTGCTGCTCCAGAGAAGCGGACACAGAGCAATGGATTCAAACTACAAGAAAGAAGATTCCACCTCAACATTAGGAAGAACTTCCTGACAGTAAGAGCTGTTGGGCAGTGGAATTTGCTACCAAGGAGTGTGGTTGAGTCTCCTTCTTTGGAGGTCTTTAAGCAGAGGCTTTCGATGGTGTTTCCTGCTTGGCAGGGGGTTGGACTGGATGGCCCTTGTGGTCTCTTCCAACTCTATGATTCTATGATTCTACTTACTATATTTATTTATACTCCACCTTTTTCTCCACAGAGCTAAAAGTGGATTGCATGGTTCTCCCTCCATTTAACCCACACGAGAACCCTGGGAGGGGGCAGTTTGGGCTGGGTGACCCCCAAGATGCTGCTCCTGGTCTCTTGGTGAATAGGAGACCAGCAGCTTCTCCTATCCGCTGAGAGGCTGCTGTCGAGGCGGCATTGAGGGGGCTGGTGAGAAGGCGGCCAAGGAGCATGCTACAGCCGCTGTTGTGGCAGCGAACAAGGCATTCCTTGGTTGCTGGATCTGCCGCCCCTGTGGATCCTGCTGCCTGAGGCGATCGCCTCACCTTGCCTCACGGGTGGGCTGGCCCTGTTACTTTTCATGGTTTCTTTGGCAAGGAGCAGACCACGAGGCCAGGTTGAGACGTAATGGTAAGCCAGACCAGGACAGCATCAGGAGCAAGGGAGGAGGGAAAACCCAACCAGGACACCCAAGTCTACAGTGCTTAGCAATTTGCTTCATATGTGTAATTTAAAGAGGTCACAGAATTCTGCTTACTTTAGAGAAGAATGAGGGTTATAGTGGCGTTAGGTTTGAGTTTTTCGTACCACTGCCACCAGTGTTTACACACAAACAAGCCCTGCCACAGATCAGTCCCACCTTAATATTTGTAATTTTGGACAGCACCAAGGATTAGATGAAGATAATAATCCCATTCATTCTTCCCTTGACAGCTCCTGCTGAGATGCAGCCCCAGACCATTCACTTCTCAATTGTTTGGGCTTTTAAGCACCAGAGTGTCAGATTACTATTATGGGAAGTACTGAATAGGAGGCGGAGGAAGAAAAGCAGGCTGGGTGATCTGGGGTCTGGGACGGAGCAATACTAGAGGGAAGGCTGGCTTGATGGCGCAATCTTCACACCAGAAGATAATCAGATCAATCTTCAAACCTGAAGGCAATCAAGAGCAAGTTTCAATTTAATCAATTAGTAGGAGTAGGCTAGAATAACCCTAAACTTAGTTTACAAAGCCAAACAATCAGGTCACTTACTATTTTGCAAGTGAAATAAAAAAAATCCTTCAGTAGCACCTTAAAGACCAACTAAGTTTTTATTTTGGTATGAGCTTTCGTGTGCATGCACACTTCTTCAGATACACTGAAACAGAAGTAACCAGACCCTTATGTATATTCAGAGGGGTGTGTGTGTGTAAGGGTCTGGTCATTTCTGTTTCAGTGTATCTGACGAAGTGTGCATGCACACAAAAGCTCATACCAAAATAAAAACTTAGTTGGTCTTTAAGGTGCTACTGAAGGAATTTTTTTATTTTGCTTCGACTCAGACCAACACGGCTACCTACCTGTAACTATTTTGCAAGTGGTTGGTACAAGGTTAGGCTAAGCATGCCTCTGTTTAGAGCAGGGGTCAGCAAACTTTTCCAGCAGGGGGCCAGTCTACTGTTCCTCAGACCTGGGGAAGGCCGGACTATATTTTGGAAAAAAATATGAACGAATTCCTATGCCCCACAAATAACTCAGAGATGCATTTTAAATAAAAGGACACATTCTACTCATGTAAAAACATGCTGATTCCCGGACTGTCCGGGGGCCGGATTGAGAAGGCGATTGGGCCGCATCCGACCCCCGGGCCTTAGTTTTGGGACCCCTGGTTTAGAGTGAGTTAGTGCATGACTACGACTCCTAACCTGAGCCATCAGCCCAGGCCTCCGTGAAGGAACCTCCTTGTCTTTCCTCCTGAACATAGAGGCTGCCTTCAGCATTCGTCATTTGAAGCGGAGGCCACTTCACTCTCCCCAATGACAGCCCCAAAGATATACGAGGTAAACTTTGAGGCAGTTTAGGCTGAGAGGTGGTGGTTGGCCCAAGGTAAGCTTCATGGCTGTTATAATTTTATTAGGGTGCAGACACATAGCAGACACACACTCCACAGAAAACCAATCCTTTGCCCTTCAAAATTTAGAAAATATTCCCTGAGAAAATTCCACTTCATTTGATTATTTGGGATGAGCAATCCCAAAGCCATCTCTGTTCATCTTGGAAAACCTTTCCCAATAGCTCTTTCACTTGCAAATCCTTCCCATTGGTCTGGCAAGTAACCGTTAACTGCAAACCAGATGTGCCAAATGAGCATCTTTTGTGTATCGATAGGTATTTACCATTTCAAAGGAATGGCCCAGACTAGCCAGGAAAGCAGGCCAAGATCCTAAAGATGCCAAATCACACAGCATTCCTTTGTCTTACACATACTGCCCTTTTTCTAAGCTCAGAAGCTAGGGAAGGTATCATCCATAACCTTGTACAGTTGTACCTTGGTTCTCAAATTTAATCTGTTCCAGGAGTCTGTTCAACTCCCGAAACGGTTCGAAAACCAAGGTGCGGCTTCCTGCAGCCAATCAGAAGCCGCGGAAGACGTTCAGCTTCCAAAAAACGTTCCCAAACCGGAATACTCACTTCCAGATTTGTGACGTTCAGGAGCCGATTTGTTCCAACACTAAGCCGTTCGACAAGCAAGGTACCACTGTGCTGTGTTGGAGTCAAGGGCATACCTGCCAAGTTCCTGCCGGAAAAATAAAGGATCGGCAGACCGGAAGTAGCGCTGCCGCCATTTTGGAACTGGGCAGAGCAGCATCGAAAGTCGCTTCTGAGCATGCTCTGCCCAGTTCCAAAATGACCGCCACGTCGGAAGTCGCGCTGCGGCCATTTTGGAACTGGGCAGAGCAGCATCGAAAGTCGCTTCTGAGCATGCTCCGCCCAGTTCCAAAATGGCCGCTGCACCAGAAATCGCTTCTGTGCATGACCAGAGACTCCAGACATGCACAGAAGGAGCCTCCCCCGGCCGGTAAGTAAACCGGGGGAAAACAAAAAAATCTGTTTTTCCAGCTGAGAATGGCTGGAAAAACGGGGGTTTCCCGGGGAATACGGGAGACTTGGCAGCTATGGTCAAGGGGCCATGTTAACTCCATTTCTGGCTGGAAACTAAGGCAGACCTGGTGGACAAAAGGTTCCAGCCTCCAGTTTGGTGGAGGAACTTCCAGCCTACGAAAACTCACGTCACAATAAACTAGTTCATCTCCATCACAGCCAAGTGGCTCATTTTCTCTAGAAGCACCATTGATTAGTTACAGTTCTGTGCTCCAGTTTGAAAACAACACACTTCACCTAGAGAAGTAAACTAACAGTTTCTGCTTCCCCTTCAGAAAACAGCTTTAGCATGGTGCTACTTAAACTGTCTATATGCCAGCCTTGCCTAACTGGGTGGTCAGGACTACGACTCCCATCAGCCCCAGCCGGCAGGTCTACGACGGTCGAGCCTGATGGGAGTTGCAGTCCAAAATGTCTGGAGGGCACCAGGTTGGACAAGGCTGGCACAGTTTCCAGAGAAAGGGACTTTCAATGCAGGGGCATTTTCTGGCAATGAGGGGTGGGGAGGGGGAGGAGGAGGAGGCAGCTGGCTGGCTGGCTGGCAAGGTCTGAAGTTCACCTGGCAGGAGGGAAGGTATTTGGGACACAATTACTGGTGTAATCTTTAGCCTGGATATCACGTAGCCTCCGGTCCTATTACAGAAGCACCTGCTCTGGTTTCAGAGCCCAGCCGCTGCCAAGAGAACACAAGATACCTGCAATTCCAGCCTACAAAGAAAGCACCTGAGCACGGCCCTCAGTTCCTTTTCATGAAGTTTATTTTGCATAATAAAAAAATTCCTTGAGTAGCACCTTAAAGACCAACTAAGTTTTTATTTAGGTATGAGCTTTCGGGTGCATGCACACTTCGTCAGATACACTGAAACAGAATCAACCAGACCCTTATTTATATTCAGAGGGTGGGGGTGGGAATGGGTGATGGGCTGATAGGAGTGGTGAACCTGTTGATGGCTGTTAACGACTGCTGATGACTGCAATTGGTCCTGCGGGGGGGGGGGGGAGCAAGGCACAAAAGAAAGCTAGATCATGCATAATGAGGCACAAAAGAAAGCTAGATCATGCATAATGAGATAAGAATCCGATATCTCTGTTCATCCCAGGTGGCTCCGTGGTTTTAAGCTTGGTAATGAGTTCCAATTCAGCAATTTCTCTTTCTTGTCTGTTTCTGAAATTTTTCAGGAATAAAACAGCTGCTTTGAGATCTTGTATAGAATGTCCTGGGAGATTGAAGTGTTCTCCTACTGGTTTCTCTGTCTTGTGGTTCCTGATGTCAGATTTATGTCCATTTATCCTTTGGCGTAGGGTTTGGCCTGTTTGTCGAATATAGAGAGCTGAAGGGCACTGTTGGCATTTGATGGCATACACAATGTTAGAAGATGAGAAATTAAATATTCCGAATGTTGGATGTTGTTGGGGGAATCGGCAAGGTTTACCTCGCCTGGGCTGGTCACTCCAGCGGAGATCCCTCTGTGGGCTGGATCGCATGTGCGCAATTTCCGGCGCCGCGGAAGCGAGTCCCCACGCTGTGCTGTGCCAGTTTAGCACAGTGTGCGGGGACTCGCCAAGCGGGCGGCTCGGTTCAGGGGTGGCCGGTTAAACGACCCCCATGCCGCTTGTGGCCTATGGGCCTTAGGTTGTCGACCCCTGGTCTCAAAAAAATAAAAGAGCTTGATTTCTTTGTCTCATCAATGAATGTTCTCCAATTCTGAGCAAATTACACACCAGTCTTCTTTGCTGTACGCGTGTATAATTCGATAACTCTGACATTGTTTTCGTAAGTAATTGTTTCCCAAGCACGGAGCCTGCTTTTTCCAGAGCTGCTGAACACTATGTTGACGTCTTCATCCAGCTATTCACGCCAACCCCAAGAACCTGCTCCTGGACCATCATCACCACTGGTTCAAACCCCACAAGTGAGCATAGGCAACTCCCCATCTGAGAACGACTGGCATGTGCGCAGCAGTTTCGGCATTGCAAGGGGGCGGAGCAGGGTGGGATTGGTGCCTCAGAATGCAACACCTGTTAAAATGAGGAGTTGCCTATTTGTGAAATTTAAGATTGTTTTTTTTGCCTCGACGTGCATAACTTTGCACTTGTTTACATTAAATTTGCTGCCCCATTTACTCACTTTGGAGAGGTCCTTTTGGAGCTCTCTTCACAATCCTTTTTTCTCTTTAAGAACCCGGAACCATTTAGCATCATCAGCGATCTTAGCCACCGCGCAACTCACCCCCAGCAAAGGAGAGTCCACAGCAACTCAGAAGAATAAATAATTACAGTATATCACAGAGGTAAGGATCATTAGAAGTCAATGAAAAATCATGCCAATCTCCTCTCTTATTTATAAAAGCATTGGCTACAAAACAGCAAATATAAAAATCCAAGTCTATTTTACTGGGGGCATGGGGGGGGGGATTATATTCCCCTGCAGAAAAACTATAAATATTTCACAGTAAATGCAGACCTTTGCTGTTTCAATGCAATTTCAAGTAAGCCTTATGCAGTCTCTCAAAGTGTAGCTTTGAGCTGAGCTTCAAACGGTTTTATTCTGTCTCTGTAATAGGGTATTGTTCTTACCGGTTGTTGTTTTTTTTGCTTTAATTAATTTGTATTTAAAAATACTGCAGAATTGATTTTGCAAGCCTCTGAGAGAATTTATATTGATGGGCAGCCATATCAAGCAAAGCAAAGCAAAGCGCTGTTCCACAGCCAAGTGACAGAAACTGCCTTTTGATGAGGCTTCCTCCCAGCTATCATCTCTCTGCAGAATTACGAGCGCTGCAGAGCTTCGAGGCTCAAGTGTCTCTTGCTCAAGCCTGCCCTACAATAATGCCCCTTCTAATTAGCCACGTTCAATTACTAAGCCCATTATAAATCAGCCAGAAGCAACATTTTCTTTAGTCGGAAGACAGCAAAACCAAACCTCTCTCGGTCAGGATAAAAACACAAGTCTGTTGGTAGATATATGCAACCCTTTCAAAGGATTAACATTTCCCAAAGCATCTCAGGGCCAAATGGAAGGTTAACTTGAGCCCGTGCTGACGTCTGAATTCAAAAACATGGTAACAGTACCCCTCTCCTCCATCTAGAGCAGGCATAGGCAAACTTGGCCCTCCAGATCTTTTGGGACTACAACTCCCATCATGCCTGACCACTGGTCCTGTTAGCTAGGGATGATGGGAGTTGTAGTCCCCAAACACCTGGAGGGGCGGGTTTGCCTATGCCTGTTCTAGAGGCTGCGGCAGGGGTCAGCAAGGTTTTCCAGCTGTGGGCCGGATCATTCCCACGCATTATTGTCCGTGGGCTGGACATGCGTAGCGCGATGTCGGAAATTGTGCCTGCGCATGTCCGTGGCGCCGCAAATTGCGCCTGCGCAGAAGTGATTTTTGGTGTCTGGGCATGCGCAGACGCAGTTTCTAGTATCTGTGCGTTCGCAGATGCAATTTCCGGCACCACTTGGCAAGTCCCCGTGCCGGTTTAGCACAGCATGCAGGGGACTTGCCTAGCAGGCGGCCCGTGGGCCGGATCCAGCCCATGGGCCGGAGGTTGGCCAACCAGATGTCCACGGAAAACCTGCAAGGAGGATCACAGCACAAGAGTGTTTCCCTCTGCTGTGGTTTCCAGCAACTGTTATTCAGATACATTGCTGCCTCTGAGTGTGGTGGCCCGGCCCAGCCATCATGGATATTGGCCATGGATTGACTTACACGCCTCTTTGAAAGCCATCTAGGTTTCTGGCTTTCGCCGTCACCTGCACAAGTGAGTGCCACAGTTTAACTCTGTCCTTCATCCGAAGATCACAGGGCAGTTTACAACACAAAGGCACAAAATGCATAACGTAACAGCAAAACAACAACCAGCCAGTATCAAAACTATCAACCCACACTCCAAGTTCTAAGCTAGGAAGGGGTACCCATGGGCTGGATGCTAAACTATGGAACATTTTGCATTTGACCGTAGGCCTGGATTGCGGCAGGTGTGGACTACCCTTATTAGGGATCTGTTCCTGTAAAAATAATTAGACTATTTGCAAGAGTGACGCCTCTGCTTTGTACCCCTCATGTATCTGGAGTTTAAGTGAGGACCACTGCAAACAATCCAAAACAAAATAAAACAATTCCTTCAGTAGCACCTTAAAGACCAACTAAGTTTTTATTTTGGTATGAGCTTTCGTGTGCATGCACACTTCGTAAGATATCTTAGTTGGTCTTTAAGGTGCTACTGAAGTAATTTTTTTATTTTGTTTCGACTCAGACCAACATGGCTACCTACCTGTAATCCAAAACAAGTTCCCACTGGCTCCCGTTTTTCTTTTTCCAACACAGAATTGGAACTACTCCAGGCCTGGCCTTCATTCTAAACCTGCTTGGAACTATATTAATACACACAACCCTTCTATAGCTGCTGGCAAACAACGCATGTTGGCTAGGGTGAAGGATTTCCAAGAAACTCTGCGTTTCCAAGGCAGGTTCCTTGCCCCTTTGGATAGAAACCTGGGACTGAAATGTGTGTGTGGCCTGAGGGAAGTTTCAGAAGGCAGAGGCTGCTGAATGACAATTTCAAGGAGCCAGGGTGCTCCAAAGAGGAGGGAGGCAGCCTTGTGCAGGAGGAGGAATTATGGGGTGCAAAGCTTGCTGTGCATGATCCACTGCTTATGCCACTTGTTCTCTGCATCACCACATCCAGCCCATCTCTGTGCAGCCAGATGCCACTCTCTGGCCTCCCCAGGTACAACTAGGTACAACTCTGCCCCGTAACCTCATCAGGCATCACTGGCTTTTGCCTGCAGAATTTTTCGTGAAAAAAGAAGAAGAGAGAGATGCATTTAGCCCAGCACTTTGTTGTTGTTTAGTTGTTGAGTCGTTTCCTACTCTTCGTGACCCCATGGACCATAACACGCCAGGCACTCCTGTCTTCCACTGCCTCCCGCAGTTTCCTCAACTTTATGTTGGTAGCTCTGAGAACACTGTCCAACCATCTCGTCCTCTGTCATCCCCTTCTCCTAGTGCCCTCCATCTTTCCCAACATCAGGGTCTTTTCCAAGTGCCCTCCATCTTCTCCTAGTGCCCTCCATCTTTCCCAACATCAGGGTCATTCACAACCCACACCTGATGCAATGCAAGAGGGGGCCTCCTCCTCCTCCTCCCTAGGGGAGAAGCTGCTGGATTCCCTTTCACCCCAAAGGGAGACGGATGGGGAGAAGGCGGCTCTTGCGCGCAAGTGAAGCAGCCCTGCCCAAAGCCCTGTGGCGTTTTTCTCTGGGGCTGCAGCACATCATGCTGGCCTCCTAACATGTCAGCAAGAGGCGGCAGCGGCTGGCAAGCTCGAGGGAGAGCCATTCCCAGATCTCCGTCCTTTGTGCGCATTGCAGAAGCACACCAAAGCATTGCTTGAGCTGCAAGGCTTTCATCATTCCGCTAGGATCCCAGAGGAGAGCAGAGGAGAGCTGTCAACGTGCTCGCTGAAATGCAAATTCTGGACTAAGCCAATCCCCTCCGTTCAAAGCTCTCTCTGCCTGGGAAATGGCTTCAATTGTGGCCCCATTTAGATTCACACTCCAGAGTCGCCTTTGTTCAACCTTGCTCACTATTTTGCAAAAATGTAGATGCTCCTAATAAAAGGTGTGCTATATCACTGTGGCTACCTGTCGTTTTTGTTTTGCCTCTTTTTCGGAGACCTGCAAAATATGTTTGCTCTGCTGGATCTTTTTGCAAAGGATAAAACGTGCTGCTTTTTATTTGTCGTCTGTCAAACCGTTTTAGATTTCACTGCTTGTCATTTTTTTAATGGATTGCACTTTGCTTTTCAACTGTTCGAAATGCTTTATAAATCAGCGTAGCATAGAAGTAGCATTAAAAACATGCTAAATAAAAATTAATTTAGCCTTGAAAGCCAAGGTTTGAGTCTTCAAAATCCTCCTTTTCCACCGAGTGCTGTTGCATTCATGGCCTGCTTGTGGTCTTCTTCTCAGTCACTGTGGGAAGCAGGAAGACTATACCGGTCTTTGGTTTGATTCAGCGGCACTAGGCTCTTCTTAGGAGTAAGGCCTGTGACAAGGCAAAAGCAAAGATCTCTCCAGGACTGCAGAGAGCAAAGGAATGGTGTCTGCAGGGGCTGCTTCCCCTGTGTTGCAACTCTAGGTAGGTCAAGAACAGCCAAGGCGGTCCGAACCTTGTCCCAGGTAGGTGAAGACCACAAACAGATTTCATTAGAGGCCTCTGGGTGAGAAAACCTAAGTAGTAGTTCTGTACAACCTCTGCGAATTGCCAAGCTGCTGCTGCTGCTGCTTCTCACCCTTCAAGCCATACTGATAGAACCATAGAATTGTAGAGTTGGAAGGGACCCCATATCGCAGTTTCTGGGATATGGAAGCTAGGAGCTAAATGGGACCTTAAACCCCGGTCATGGGCACAACGACGGAATGTCTAGGCACGCTTTTTTATAACAAGAATAAAAGGTAAAGGGACCCCTGACCATTAGGTCCAGTCGTGACCGACTCTGGGGTTGCAGCGCTCATCTCGCATTATTGGCCGAGGGAGCCGGCGTACAGCTTCCAGGTCATGTGGCCAGCATGACAAAGCCGCTTCTGGCGAACCAGAGCAGCACATGGAAACGCCGTTTACCTTCCCGCTGTAGCGGTTCCTATTTATCTACTTGCATTTTGACATGCTTTCGAACTGCTAGGTTGGCAGGAGCTGGGACCGAGCAACGGGAGCTCACCCCGCCACAGGGATTTGAACCGCCGACCTTCTGATCAGCAAGCCCTAGGCTCTGTGGTTTAACCACAGCGCCACAAGAATACAGTGTTGAAAATGAATGAACTGCAGCTAATTTCAAATGATCTAGTCCAGGGTTGGCCAACTCCCAAGAGCCTGCGATCTACTTACAGAGTTAAAAACTGGCAGTAATCTACCCCCACTTTTTGGGGTTCAGGTCAAAGTTGTTGAGCTATTTTAGGGAGGGGGAAAGCCCCGCTTGGGATTCATCTAGTCCCATCTAGTATGAGAGGTCATACCTTTAACCAGTTCAGGCTATTTCTTCCATATGGAAGCCATCAACAAATTACACTGCCACATCTCTCACACACACGGGTGGGGGGGGGGGAAGGAAGGGAATAAATTAGAATATTTTATTGGATGTGGCAAGCTCTCTGTGGCCATGATCCAAGGAGCCACTTCAGGCACACTCAAGGGTTTGAACATGCCCAGCAGGACTGCAGTTCAAGCCAACACAAACGCCCTTGCCATGCCATGAAGTGCTTTTGCGTTCTCTGTCCTAGGGTGGGAATACCACCATTGCAAATCCACTCACGACGGCTGAGAACACTTGCCTACCTTACTGAAGTGTTTTAAGGGTTACAGAAATAACCTGAAGTGCGCTGCATAAATGCCAAGCATCATAATTCATCCTGAAATAGACGGGCGAGCTTGCATCGCAGCTCACCCTTGTCTGAAGGATGCTGCATCTAGGCTGCATCTGCCTGAACTTTCACGCAACGCAGATCGATAGAGGATCACTGATCAGAGCTTTCGGGATACAATTCTGTGCCAGCATTCCCATATCCTTAGTGTTTTCTAAGAATGCTCTGAGTCAGAGCCACTGATCCTACAAGCCGGTGTCAAAGCAAACTGGTCTGCCACGAATATGGACTGAAAAACATATCGGCTATATATTAAGTGGACGGCTATACCACTCTGCTCGCTGGAGCAGTTTAGCACCATGCAATGTGAATTTGCTGGCCCAACCATTCATTTCTTTTGAGGGGGAGGCAAGCACCATGGAGCCCGTCCCACATGCGTATCAGACTCCCATCCCATATACACAATGGGTTGTATTCAACTAGGGTTACTCAGAATACACCCACTGAAATTAACGTAGAATCATAGAGCTGTAGAGTTGGGACCACGAGGGTCACCTTGTCCAACCCCCTGCAGTGCATGAATCATTTTGGCCCCGAATGTTGGGCCCGAACCCACAACCCTGAGATTAAGAGTCTTGTGCTCTGCCGTCTGAGCGACCTGGGAAGGCCCTCGCTAGATGCATTAACGTCAGTGGGTATACACCAGGCTTAGGCACTCCTCAAACTACTTTGGCCACCTCATGAGAAGAGAAGAATCCTTGGAAAAGACCCTAATGTTGGGAAAGATTGAGGGCACAAGGAGAAGGGGACGACAGAGGACGAGATGGTTGGACAGTGTTCTCTAAGCTACGAACATGAGTTTGACAAAACTGCGGGAGGCAGTGCAGGACAGGAGTGCCTGGCGTGCTCTGGTCCATGGGGTCACGAAGAGTCGGACACGACTAAACAACAACAACAACAGGCAAACTCCGGCCCTCCAGATTTTGGGACTACAATTCCCACCATCCCTGACCACTGGTCCTGTTAGCTAGGCATGATGGGAATTGTAGTCCCAAGCATCTGGAGGGCCAGTGTTTGCCTATGCCTGGTATATGCCAAGTAAAACCTACAGTTGAATGCCAACCATAGTCATGAGACAAGAAAGAACATCTTCCATTTTAAATCTGAAATGACATTCCCTATATTTCTGAAATGACACCTTGGCCAATACTGGGGGCTTCTTTTTCTTACCATGCCCTCAAGCCCAATCACCTTTGTTGAACATAACATGGAGATGAGTTCGTCGAAGCTTGCTACCTACTTTATAAGCTTTGAGCTGGTCCTCCTCAAGGAGCATTATCCTGTTGATGGTTCAGATTTGTTTTTATCCCAATGGACCAACACATTTTGGACCGAGCAGAGGAGGAGAGGAGACCGGGGGCAACATGAACTCAGTCAACCCACAGTTGCAAGGAGGCAGCTTGACTGCTCTGGATACTACCCAAGAAAGTATTTATATCTCACTGACTACGACTACTAGCAACCTGGAGGAACTTGTGTTTCAGGTATCAGGTGCCTGGCGGGCCCTGAGTTGACCACGCCAGACGTCACATGCTCCCAAGGCATTTCATAGTATGTTATTGTGGTTGCAGAGTTTTAGATGGCACACAGGGCCAAAATAAGCACAAACCTCTAAAAAATAATGCCCTTTCCTGCAAAACCCTTTAATTTTTTTTTAAAAAAACGCCCCTTCATCCTTCCAGCTGGGATACAGAACACAAAATGAAGCGACCACATCATAAGGAGCAATGCTTCTGAATACCAGTTGCTGGAAATGACAGTGGGGGCGGGGCATCAAGAGTGTTAATAATAATAATTTATAATAATTTATTATTTATACCCCGCCCATCTGGCCGGGTCTCCCCAGCCACTCTGGGCGGCTTCCAACAGAAGAATAAAACACAATAATCTATTAAACATTAAAAGTCTCCCTGAACAGGGCTGCCTTCAGATGTCTTCTAAAAGTCTGGTAGTTGTTTTCCTTTTTGACATCTGTTGGGAGGGCGTTCCACAGGGTAGGCGCCACCATCTTGAAGGCCCTCTGCCTAGTTCCCTGCAACTTGGCTTCTCGCAACGAGGTGGAGACGCTCCTTCAGGTATACTGGACCGAGGCCATTTAGGGCTTTAAAGGTCAGCACCAACACTTTGAACTGTGCTCAGAAACGTACTGGGAGCCAATGTAGATCTTTCAAGACCGGTGTTATGTGGTCTTGGCGGCCGCTCCCACTCACCAGTCTAGCTGCCGCATTCTGGATTAGTTGTAGTTTCCGAGTCACCTTCAAAGGTAGCCCCACGTAGAGCGCATTGCAGTAGTCCAAGCGGGAGATAACTAGGGCATGCACCACTCTGGCTAGACAGTCTGCAGGCAGGTAAGGTCTCATCCTGCGTTCCAGATGGAGCTGATAGACAGCTGCCCTGGACACAGAATTGACCTGCGCCTCCATGGACAGCTGTGAGTCCAAAATGACTCCCAGGCTGCACACCTGGTCTTTCAGGGGCACAGTTACCCCGTTTAAGACCAGGGAGTCCTCCACACCTGCCCGCCTCCTGTCCCCCACGAACAGTACTTCTGTCTTGTCAGGATTCAATCTCAATCTGCTAGCCGCCATCCATCCTCCAACTGCCTCCAGGCACTCACACAGGACCTTCACTGCCTTCACTGGTTCTGATTTGAAAGAGAGTTCTTGTGTTCAAGAAGAGCATCTGCTGGATCAGGCCAATGGTGCCCCTAGATGCCCATTATGAGAAACCTCCAAACAGATCATATCTATCTACCACTCCCCAATTGCAACCTCGCCGCCCTCTTTTGGACCAGCTTACGTTTCAAAGGTAGCCACCAGCCAAACACATCCAAATGCCTCTCCCACATCCTTAGGCCTCAACAATCGAAAGACATCGGGTCAAATAGCACCCTGGACGCCTCCACTAACGGAACTGCATTGAATGTGGGGACCTGAAACTTGGCGCAAGAGATGCAAATGACATTCTATTGAAAACGACTTGCGAAAATGTCACAGGATGCCGCTGAGGGCTGAATGGACATATCTCACTGGATATGTCCCGTGAGGAGAGACTGCGCCAAGCTCCTAAACACCTGGGAAAGGCAGTCACCATTTTCCTGGGAGTGCCTACACACTCATGCCTGGCCATTTGTGCTAGGGTCACATGCAAACCAGGTGTGTGAGAGAAATTAGTGATACGAGAAGAGAAAAATTATGTGGGCTTCCTGATTTGTGGTCCAGGGGTCTGTGAGCTTCATTCAGGTGGTCCATGGTGTGTCTGGGGATGCACAGTTGAAGGCAGGAGATTTAATTTGTTTGGGGGTGCTGTGCGCACCCCGGGAAATCCGTAACTAGAGCTGCCACTTCTGCGCATGGCACGCAGAGCGCTTCTGTGCATGTGGCGAAACCTGGAAGTACCTAAAGATTCTGTAACCTGGAGGGTGCGCAACATGAGGTACCACTGTATTCATATTTATTTCCAACTGTATTTTTTATTGCTTCCTTCATTTCTTAGATTGTAACTATGAGGTTAGAATTTGAACTCAACGGAACTTAAATTTCAACGCAATAGACTACAATATATAATCGCGTCAACAGCTACAGTCATCTTCACATCCCAAATGGTCAAACGCCTGGAAACGATACCTTATGAGGAACGGCTTAGGGAGCTGGGTATGTTTAGCCTGGAGAAGAGAAGGTTAAGGGGTGATATGATAGCCATGTTCAAATATATAAAAGGATGTCATATGGAGGAGGGTGAAAGGTTGTTTTCTGCTGCTCCAGAGAAGCGGACACGGAGCAATGGATTCAAACTACAAGAAAGAAGATTGCACCTCAACATTAGGAAGAACTTCCTGACAGTAAGGGCTGTTCGGCAGTGGAATTTGCTGCCAAGGAGTGTGGTGGAGTCTCCTTCTTTGGAGCTCTTTAAGCAGAGGCTTGACAGGCATATGTCAAGAATGCTTTGATGGTGTTTCCTGCTTGGCAGGGGGTTGGACTGGATGGCCCTTGTGGTCTCTTCCAACTCTAGGATTCTATGATTCTATCTATGATTCTAACTGGGACTCTGAAAGAAGCACCAGCCACATCAGATGGAAAAATCACCCGGCCCAGAGTCCTCCGAGATACATCTGGATCCATCAGCCTTTGGAACCACACCATCCTAACAGGTCCCCACCCCTTGCGGAGGAAAAAGGCTGCTGAAAGCCTAAACCTTGGCACTGGTCTGACAATGACGAAGGACTGTGTGTTAAAAAATCTCCATTTTCCAACACCCTTCCCTCTTCCCTGCCTGAGAAAAAGCAGATCAATAGGGTGTCCTGCCACATGCACCAACCCGATAACGCATTGGGACAGCGCCACGGTTGTCATGGCAACCACAGAGTGAGCCACTCTGTTCCCTAGGACAGCAGTTCAGGGGCATTCAATGCCACATCCAAGACAATCTCCGCAAATGAGTGCGAAGGACACTCAGAATCCCCAACCTGTTCCCAGAGCCCAAGACAAGGGACAGACACTCAGAGAGCTGGCAGCCTCCTGGAAAAGAGGCAGGAAGGGGCAAGGGGGATGCCTCTAGACCACCAGCGGTTCCCAATCTCCCCAAATTTACTTGGTAGGGTTGCCCATTGATTCATTGCCACATGCATTTTGGACCTCGTGTCTCTGGCAGTCGCCAGTTTTATGAATTTTAACAATGGCCAGTATGCCTCTTTTATAATCATTACTGGGATCCAGAAGCATTGCTACCTCTCGCCTACGGACTCACTGCTAAAACCATGTTTATGGAAACAGGTAGGTAGCCGTGTTGGTCTGGATCGAAGTAAAATAAAAAAATTCCTTCAGTAGCACCTTAAAGACCAACTAAGTTTTTATATTGGTATGAGCTTTCGTGTGCATGCACACTTCTTCTGAAGAAGTGTGCATGCACACGAAAGCTCATACCAATATAAAAACTTAGTTGGTCTTTAAGGTGCTACTGAAGGAACATGTTTATGGAAGACAACCTTTCTCAACTACGAGTGATCACCAAAAAAGAAGAAGACGACAACAACTGTGGGGGCAGAGCAGAGCCACCCTGGCCAGGAACCATGGATAGCCCTCCATGATTTGCCTGATTGTCTTTTAAAGGCAACTTGGTGGACAATTCACTCCTGGGGGAGAGAGTTCCACAGTTTAACTATGCTTTGTGTGAAAGACTTCCTTTTGTTTGCCTTGAAATTTCCAACATTCAGCTTTGTTGGATGTCCAAGACATCTAGTGTTATGAGAGAGGCATAGGTAAAGGTAAAGGGACCCCTGACCATTCGGTCCAGTCGTGACCGACTCTGGGGTTGCGCGCTCATCTCGCATTATTGGCCGAGGGAGCCGGCGTATAGCTTCCAGGTCATGTGGCCAGCATGACAAAGCCGCTTCTGGCAAACCAGAGCAGCACATGGAAACGCCGTTTACCTTCCCGCTGTAGCGGTTCCTATTTATCTACTTGCATTTTGACGTGCTTTCGAACTGCTAGGTTGGCAGGAGCTGGGACCAAGCAACGGGAGCTCACCCTGTCACAGGGATTCGAACCGCCGACCTTCTGATCAGCAAGCCCTAGGCTCAGTGGTTTAACCACAGCGCCACCTGGGTCCCATGAGAGAGGCATAATTAAGTGTAATAATAATAAAAATAATAATAGATATTATGGACCAACCTGGCATTGGGAAGCAGATTCAACAGTCCCGAAGGCTGGCAAGGCCTCCAGGAACCATTGGGGGGTGGGAGAGATCAGAAGAGTGAAAAGGTTTAAGGTCACCAATCACTCTTATCCTAAACCGGCCTGATAACCATAGTCCCCACCTGTGATCACACCAACAGGAATACACCTCGCCAAGCTGCCATGTAGACCTCCAAGGCACATGGTTACAACCGCAAGGAAAAACAGAACCAGTTGTTAAAATGATTGTGGATGTTTTTCATGTGGGCTGGCCCCATTGCACACCTGGAGCAATTTAAGGTGGGTGAAGCTTTGGAAACTCAAGATATATATAGGCTACGCACTAAATAGCTCCTTAAACCAGGGTTACAGTTGCCAAAACGGAATGCCTAGTTGCCATTTGGGGGCCAGACGGCTCAAAAGCCATATTTTTCAATATGGCTTTTTGAAATTCGTTCTGTTTGTGCAGGTGAAATATCACAGACAGAATTCTAGAGGAGATGTTGCTAGTGTGTTGAAACAGGCCAGAGTCAAGGATTCCCAGGCGTTGCACCTCCAGACAGGAGAGTCCTCAGGCAGCATCCTGGCACCTGGGCATCTTTACTTGGTCGCAAGTGACCAACAGCCAGGTGGGAAATGTGCCTTGGCGCCTGGCTAATTTCAAACGCTGGATGGGTGCAACGCTGCTATAAACCTATTGTCTTTTCCACCTCTGACACAAAGCCTGAAGTGCCTTTGCCTTGAGCTACTTTTGTTGTTGTTTAGTCGTTTAGTCGTGTCCGACTCTTCGTGACCCCATGGACCATAGCACGCCAGGCACTCCTGTCTTCCACTGCCTCCCGTAGTTTGGTCAAACTCATGTTCGTAGCTTCGAGAACACTGTCCAACCATCTCGTCCTCTGTCGTCCCCTTCTCCTAGTGCCCTCAATCTTTCCCAACATCAGGGTCTTTCCCAAGGATTCTTCTCTTCTCATGAGGTGGCCAAAGTATTGGAGCCTCAGCTTCACGATCTGTCCTTCCAGGGAGCACTCAGGGCTGATTTCCTTAAGAATGGATAGGTTTGATCTTCTTGCAGTCCATGGGACTCTCAAGAGTCTCCTCCAGCACCATAATTCAAAAGCATCAATTCTTCGGCGATCAGCCTTCTTTATGGTCCAGCTCTCACTTCCATACATCACTACTGGGAAAACCATAGCTTTAACTATACGGACCTTTGTCGGCAAGGTGATGTCTCTGCTTTTTAAGATGCTGTCTAGGTTTGTCATTGCTTTTCTCCCAAGAAGCAGGCGTCTTTTAATTTCGTGACTGCTGTCACCATCTGCAGTGATCAAGGAGCCCAAGAAAGTAAAATCTCTCACTGCCTCCATTTCTTCCCCTTCTATTTGCCAGGAGGTGATGGGACCAGTGGCCATGATCTTGGTTTTTTTGATGTTGAGCTTCAGACCATATTTTGCGCTCTCCTCTTTCACCCTCATTAAAAGGTTCTTTAATTCCTCCTCGCTTTCTGCCATCAAGGTTGTGTCATCTGCATATCTGAGGTTGTTGATATTTCTTCCGGCAATCTTAATTCCTGCTTGGGATTCATCTAGTCCAGCCTTTCGCATGATGAATTCTGCATATAAGTTAAATAAGCAGGGAGACAATATACAACCTTGTCGTACTCCTTTCCCAATTTTGAACCAATCCGTTGTTCCATATCCAGTTCTAACTGTAGCTTCTTGTCCCACATAGAGATTTCTCAGGAGACAGATGAGGTGATCAGGCACTCCCATTTCTTTAAGAACTTGCCATAGTTTGCTGTGGTCGACACAGTCAAAGGCTTTTGCATAGTCAATGAAGCAGAAGTAGACGTTTTTCTGGAACTCTCTAGCTTTCTCCATAATCCAGCGCATGTTTGCTATTTGGTCTCTGGTTCCTCTGCCCTTTCGAAATCCAGCTTGCACTTCTGGGAGTTCTCGGTCCACATACTGCCTAAGCCTGCCTTGTAGAATTTTAAGCATAACCTTGCTAGCGTGTGAAATGAGCGCAATTGTGCGGTAGTTGGAGCATTCTTTGGCACTGCCCTTCTTTGGAATTGGGATGTAGACTGATCTTCTCCAATCCTCTGGCCATTGCTGAGTTTTCCAAACTTGCTGGCATATTGGGTGTAGCACCTTAACAGCATCATCTTTTAAAATTTTAAATAGTTCAGCTGGAATATCATCACTTCCACTGGCCTTGTTATTAGCAGTGCTTTCTAAGGCCCATTTGACTTCACTCTCCAAGATGTCTGGCTCAAGGTCAGCAACCACACTACCTGGGGTGTACGAGACCTCCATATCTTTCTGGTATAATTCCTCTGTGTATTCTTGCCACCTCTTCTTGATGTCTTCTGCTTCTGTTAGGTCCTTACCACTTTTGTCCTTGATTATGGTAATCTTTGTACGAAATGTTCCTTTCATATCTCCAATTTTCTTGAACAGATCTCTGGTTTTCCCCATTCTATTGTTTTCCTCTATTTCTTTGCATTGCTCATTTAAGAAGACCCTCTTGTCTCTCCTTGCTGTTTTTTGGAAATCTGCATTCAGTTTCCTGTATCTTTCCCTATCTCCCTTGCATTTTGCTTGCCTCCTCTCCTCCGCTATTTGTAAGGCCTCGTTGGACAGCCATTTTGCTTTCTTGCATTTCCTTTTCCTTGGGATGGTTTTCGTTGCTGCCTCCTGTATAATGTTACGAGCCTCCATCCATAGTTCTTCAGGCACTCTGTCCACCAAATCTAAATCCTTAAACCTGTTCCTCACTTCCACTGTGTATTCATAAGGGATTTGATTCAGATTGTATCTTACTGGCCCAGTGGTTTTTCCTACTTTCTTCAGTTTAAGCTGGAATTTTGCTATAAGAAGCTGATGATCTGAGTTACAGTCAGCTCCAGGTCTTGTTTTTGCTGATTGTATAGAGCTTCTCCATCTTTGGCTGCAGAGAATATAATCAATCTGATTTCGATGCTGCCCATTTGGTGATATCCATGTGTAGAGTCGTCTCTTGTGTTGTTGGAATAGAGTGTTTGTGATGACCAGCTTGTTCTCTTGACAGAACTCTATTAGCCTTTGCCCTGCTTCATTTTGAACTCCAAGGCCAAACTTGCCAGTTGTTCCTTTTATCTCTTGATTCCCTACTTTAGCATTCCAATCCCCTGTAATGAGAAGAACATCCTTCTTTGGTGTCATTTCTAGAAGGTGTTGTAGGTCTTCATAGAATTGGTCAATTTCACTTTCTTCAGCACCGGTAGTTGGTGCATAAACTTGGATTACTGTGATGTTAAAAGGTCTGCCTTGGATTCGTATCGAGATCATTCTGTCATTTTTGAGATTGCATCCCATCACAGCTTTTGCCACTCTTTTGTTGACTATGAGGGCCACTCCATTTCTTCTACAGGATTCTTGCCCACAGTAGTAGATATGATAGTCACCCGAACTGAATTCACCCATTCCCTTCCATTTTAGTTCACTGATGCCCAGGATGTCGATATTTATTCTTGTCATCTCATTTTTGACCACATCCAGCTTACCTCTATTCATGGTTCTTACATTCCAGGTTCCTATGCAATATTTTTCTTTACAGCATCGGACTTTCCTTTCGCTTCCAGGCATATCCGCAACTGAGCGTCCTTTCGGCTTTGGCCCAGCCGCTTCATCAGCTCTGAATCTACTTGTACTTGTCCTCCGCTCTTCCTCAGTAGCATGTTGGACGCCTTCCGACCTGAGGGGCTCATCTTCCAGCGTCATAACTTTTATATGCCTGTTGTCTTTGTCCATGGAGTTTTCTTGGCAGGGATACTGGAGTGGCTTGCCAGTTCCTTCTCCAGGTGGATCACGTTTAGTCAAAACTCTCCACTATGACCTGTCCATCTTGGGTGGCCCTGCATGGCATAGCTCATAGCTTCTCTGAGTTATTCAAGCCCCTTCGCCACGACAAGGCATTGATCCATGAAGGGGCATTGATCCATGAAGGGGTTGAGCTACTTAGAATCATAGAATCCTAGAGTTGGAAGAGACCACAAGGGTCATCCAGTCCAACCCCCTGCCAAGCAGGAAACACCATCAAAGCATTCTTGACATATGCCTGTCAAGCCTCTGCTTAAAGACCTCCAAAGAAGGAGACTCCACCACACTTCTTGGCAGCAAATTCCACTGCCGAACAGAGGAAACCAACCCCTTAAATTATGCACAGTCGTTGCAGATGGAAGCATGGTCTAAATTCCTTCCTTGCTGGAGTCTGCAAAGTTCAAGGAGGTTTGGGTTGCAGCAGCACAGAACTGCAGGTGGGGTGGGGGCAGGGAGAAGGAGCACTGCATGAATGCCCTGGGGTGCCTTTAGGGGAAACACTGGGAACTTATTTATACTCTTGGCCCATCTAGCTCAATACTGTGCACACTGATAGGCATCGCTTCTCCGGGGTTTCAAGGCAGGGGTCTTTTTCTCAGCCTTATTTGGGAGATAAGACTGATCACTGAAGATTTGATGCTTTTGAATTATGGTGCTGGAGGAGACTCTTGAGAGTCCCATGGACTGCAAGAAGATCAAACCTATCCATTCTTAAGGAAATCAGCCCTGAGTGCTCCCTGGAAGGACAGATCCTGAAGCTGAGGCTCCAATACTTTGGCCACCTCATGAGAAGAGAAGACTCCCTGGAAAAGACCCTGATGTTGGGAAAGATGGAGGGCACTAGGAGAAGGGGACGACAGAGGACAAGATGGTTGGACAGTGTTCTCGAAGCTACGAACATGAGTTTGACCAAACTGCGGGAGGCAGTGGAAGACAGGAGTGCCTGGCGTGCTCTGGTCCACGGGGTCACGAAGAGTCGGACACGACTAAATGACTAAACAACAACAACGTTTGGGAGGTGCTAACTAGGCAGGGCCGTCTTTAGCACATGCAGCGCCAGGGTGCAAAAAACTGCCCAGCGCCCCCAATTTTATTTTTTTGGGGGGGAGGCCAAAGGCCCCTGCAGATGGAAGGAGGAGGTCAATCTCTGCAGAGGCTGGAGAGGGAAGCTGCGCGCCTCATGTGAGTAGCGTGAGTGCGCTGGGCAGGCCTCTCGATGGTCTGCCAATCCCAGGCGTGCAGGAGGGCAGAGCCGGCCAGCTGCCTCAGCGCCCGCAGCAGAAAAGCCTGTGGCGCTCCAATGGGCTCTGCTGCGCCCGGCAGTGGCTCTTCAATCCCCTGACTCTCGGCCTGGCGCCTGGGTGCATGCAAAGCAAGTGCTCTACCTCTGAGCTACAGCCCTTCCTCAAGGCTTTCTGCAAACAACTGAGCTGCTCTCAAAGTCTGAATGCAAGCTGCAAACTGCCCATCAGACAAGTTCCAGTAGCAGGAGGAAAAGAGAAGGACACAAAGAAGTTTTCAGACGTCTGATAACGCCATGGTTGCAGGTTCGAGCCCCATATAGGCCACCTGTGTATTCCTGCATTGCAGAGGGTTGGGCGAGATGACGCTTGGGAGCAGGGTGGATAAAAATAAATTATTATTTTTTTTTAAAAAAAAAATCGATTTGTTTATTCAAATCAGATTTTCAAATTAAAATGCTTTTGGAGGAAAAATCTTTCTAAAGATAGTTTTCTATTTAAGTTACATTATAGTCCAAAGGCTATTCATCAGGAAATAAGGATTTGTTTCAAGTTTTTCATGTGTGCTAAAACTCAGTCTGTTTTTTAAAACCGTTTAACCACATCAGTTAACAAACATGGATATATATGCTATAATGTTATAGTTTCAGTTAAATAAATTGTTTAAATTGTTATAAAGGAAATGATTATTTTTCTCCTTCCAATAAAGTACAGCAGAAAAGTTGTCCAAATATAAACAATAATTTCATAATTATCTGCCTATGTATTTCTAATGGTATAACCAAATCAGGATTTTTTTATAAAACTGTAAAAACTACTCTGAAAATTTATGACTCCAAAAACGAAACCTCCAGCTGGTTGTAAATATTAAGATTATACCAGCAAGGTTGAACCGTTCTGTAAAAAATGAATTTAATCAAGTCTTACTGACTAGTGATTTAAATTGTGATTTAAATCAATTTCATTTAAATCAAATCTTTCCTGCTTGGGGGTCCCTCCCAACTCTATGATTCTATGACATGTGTGTCTCATGTTAAGGTGATTACAGAATATGATATATTAGTATTGTGATAACCAGCCGGTTACGTTTAGGGTGGTGTGAAAATATTGTGTACGTAGCCCAGGTTCATTGTTGTGCATTGGCTGAGCTTTCTAAGAAGTTTGGATACACTGATTTAGAAAAAGACAAGTTATTGGGAATGTTTCATTTTCCTCATGATGAAAAGGAAGACACTTTGCTATTTACAATATCAAAACAGAAAGTATGATTAGAGATGCATGCAGCAACGCTGACTGAATAAAGTATGTAAAAAATAATTTGATTCCCAGAGGCCTCAGGATCCCTAAGGCACCTACATTACTTCTCTCTTTTTATTACTTCATGGAATTGTTACTTCTCTCGTTTGGACTGATACTGAACTTTATAAGACTATATATTATGTGACTGATTTGGGCGTTATGTGTGTCTCATGTTAAGGTGATTTACAGAATATGATACATTAGTATTGTGATCATCAGCCAGTTACGTTTAGGGTGGTGTGAAAATATTGTGTATGTAGCCCAGGTTCATTGTTGTGCATTGATAATGCTTAGCAGAGCATGTGTATATGCACAGTCTTTAAAGCTCCGCACGGCACTTCATACAAGTTTGGGTTTTGGGAGGTTGCAGCAAAATCTAAACTAAAATCACCTTGGCAACAGCATCCTTCGACTGACGCCAGAGGACCTGATGGAGGCAGGAGCTGAAATGCCTGACTGTTAAAATTTAATCTCCGTTTTGTCAGCCACTGAAATAAAACAAATATTTGAAGTTCCTACGTGGAAATCATTCCGTTTCCACCATGATCAAAGGTATTTCCCTGAGCAAACGGCAGCGAAGCAGCGCAAGGGACCTTGAATAGATCCTGGCTCATCTCTCGATTGAGAGGAAAGAATTGCACAGGCAAGCTGAGGAGGACACCAGTTTTGTTATTACCTGCTCCTTTTTGCATCCACTCACGCACAGCAGTTCTAGCTAGCAGCCCCCCCCCCCCCCCCGTCACTGAGGTCCAGCTTCCTCAGGAGATGCCGCAGACTGTTTCCCAACCTAACGGTGAACTGAGGATTTTTATGCTGTGGCTCTCCTCCCCTACTCAGCAGCCACAAGCTCACCAGGTGAGACCTTAAGACTGGTCAGCAAGAAAACAGGTCCCTCCTGCAAGGAACTTACAAATAAAAAATGACACAATCGCAATGTGCTGCAATGTGGAAATAGCAAGCACAGCGCAATGTACCTTACGGGGAAATAAGTCCAGCTAAGCAGCTACCCTGAGGCTGAGACCCTCCCTGCCTGCAGACTGTCTCGCCAGAGTGGTGCATGCTCTGGTTATCTCCCGCTTGGACTACTGCAATGCGCTCTACGTGGGGCTACCTTTGAAGGTGACCCGGAAACTCCAACTAATCCAGAATGCGGCAGCTAGACTGGTGACTGGGAGTGGCCGCCGAGACCACATAACACCAGTCTTGAAAGATCTACATTGGCTCCCAGTACGTTTCCGAGCACAATTCAAAGTGTTGGTGCAGACCTTTAAAGCCCTAAATGGCCTCGGTCCTGTATACCTGAAGGAGCGTCTCCACCCCCACCATTCTGCCCGGACACTGAGGTCCGGCGGTTCCCTTGTTGCGAGAAGCCAAGTTGCAGGGAACCAGGCAGAGGGCCTTCTCGGTGGTGGCGCCTGCCCTGTGGAAGGCCCTCCCATCAGATGTCAAAGAGAAAAACAGCTACCAGATTTTTAGAAGACATCTGAAGGCAGCCCTGTTTAGGGAGGCTTTTAATGTTTAATTGTTTTATTTCATTTTTCTGTTGTAAGCCGCCCAGAGTGGCTGGGGAAACCCAGCCAGATGGGCGGGGTATAAATAATAAATTATTATTATTATTATTATTATTATTATTATTATTATTATTATTATTATTCCCGGAGCTTCTCAGAAGAAGAGCAGCTTATACTGTACCAGGGGTAAGCCAAAACTCTCCTCGCTATTTGTGGGCCACAAATGGGGAACGGGGATTTTGCCAAACCCTCTGCAGGGGTCCCCTGCAAACATTTTAACAGTTGCTCCATCTCCTTGATCATTTTGCTTCTCCTTTTTGCAGCCTTTCCCAGGTCTGCGATGTCTGTTTGAGGTGAGGCGATCAGAACAGTACACGGTACTTATCATCCCCATCCAATTCCCCTTGTCCAGGCATGGGTAAACTCGGCCCTCCAGATGTTTTGGGATTACAACTCCCATCACCCCTAGCTAACAGGACCAGTGGTCAGGGAAGATGGAAATTGTAGTCCCAAAACATCTGGAGGGCCGGGTTTGCCTATGCCTGCCCTTGTCCCTCTCTAATGAAATTTCCTTATTGCTTTTGCGCTTTCAAGCTTGCTGGACTGGGGGGAGGGTGATGGAGGCGTCCTGCCTGCCTTCCCAGCACAACGGGGCCCACCCAGGCTCCTTCGCTGCCTGGCTTTCAGCTAACAAAGACAGCTTTATCCCAGCATGCAGTTAACCAACTCGAACTATGCATGCTTAATGACACTATGGACCATTTTATTGTTCCACGGTTTGCTTTTTGTGCACTTATTGTTCCTGCTCTGTTTGCAAAAACCCTCCTGGGCGCATGGATTCAATGAAAGGCAGGACAGAGCAAACACTGTGGCTAGACAGTAAAAAATAAGAGGCAGCAAGCTACCTACCGACAGAAGGAAGGCAGGACATTAGGGCACAAAATCAATTCAGGAAACCCATTCTATTCTATCCAAGGAGACGGAGGCAGGTGGGCTGGGCAACAGAGGCAAGGAGATGGACAAGAAGAGAGTGAAAAGTCACACTCACCTCCCTTCTCTGATCACCAGAACACCCCCCCCCCCAAAAAAAACCCCTCTCTGGCTACAGACATTGACAAGAGGATCACCAATCCGGTAGCTTAGCCCTGAAAAAACCCATCATGCTTCACACAGGATTTTTCACACTTGACACCCAATTCGGAAAAGTAGCAATCTTGCAGCACACAAAAAGGAATTTCCCAAATGGGCCCCCATAAAGTCAGAGCAGAATGGTGGGGAGGTGCTGGTCACCAGCGCAGATCTGCTCATAAATTAAAAGTCAGCCAGGCTGCCTAGCTAATTACAGCTCACTTAGCAAGAAAAGGGCCATTTACTGCAATGTACCTCTGGCTGCTTGTTCACCTAAGAACACTCCCCCAGGGAAGGCTCATTGCTCAGTGGGTGGAGCGTCTGAATCGTACCCCCCCCCAGGTTCAACCCACACCATCTCCAGGCAGATTCCTTGTCTGAAACCCTGGAGAGCCACGGCAAGTCAGCGCTGAACTAGATGGAGCAGCACTCTGACTCAACAACAGGTAGCTTCCTAGGCGCCTTTGTAGGAACAATATCCAGGCAGGGCTAGAAAAGTCCCTGGAAAGAAACCCTGGAAAGCCACGACCAGCATTCCCTGACCTGTTCCTCTGCAGCCGTTGCTGCACTGCAGTACCCACCAGCCCCAGCCAGGCTCACCAAAGGATCATGACATTGTGCAGCCTAGCCTTCTGCAGTGCAGGAATCTCAACTGAAGCTTCCATGGCAGGGGACCATCCAACCTCTGCTTAAAAACCTCCAGGGAAACAGAGTCCAGCACCTAAACATTAGGAAGAACTTCCTGACAGTAAGAGCTGTTCGGCAGTGGAATTTGCTACCAAAGAGTGTGGTGGAGTCTCCTTCTTGGGAGGTCTTTAAGCAGAGGCTTGACAGCCATCTGTCAAGAATGCTTTGATGGTGTTTCCTGCTTGGCAGGGGGTTGGACTGGATGGCCCTTGTGGTCTCTTCCAACTCTACGATTCTATGATTCTACCTCCCGAGGGAGACTGTTCCACTCTCAAACAGCTCTGACTGTCAGAAAATTATTCCCGGTGTTTAGTCGGAATCTCCCTTCTTGCAACTTGTAGCCATAGGTTTGGGTTCTCTACCTTTCAGAGCAGGAGAAAACAAGCTTGCTCCATCTTCCATGGGGCAGCCTTTCGGGTGACTATCCTATCTCCTCTCAGTCTCCTCTTCTCCAGGCTAAACATACCCAGGTCCTTCAACCGCTCCTCATAAGGCTTAGTTTCCAGACCCTTGGTGGTGGAGTCTCCTTCTTTGGAGGTCTTTAAGCGGAGGCTTGACAGCCATCTGTCAAGAATGCTTTGATGGTGTTTCCTGCTTGGCAGGGGGTTGGACTGGATGGCCCTTGTGGTCTCTTCCAACTCTGTGATTCTCTTGGTCGCCCTCCTCTGCACACCTTCCAGCTTGTCAACATCCTTCTTAAATTGTGGTGCCCCAAACTGGACACACGTCGATACAGCCTAGAATAGCATTCACCTTTTTTGGTGCTGCATCACAAGGTTGGCTCATGTTCAGCTTGCGATCTACTGAGACCCCCCAGATCCTTTTCACACACGATGGGCGTTGTCACAAGTTGTAGTCTAGCATTATCTGGAGAGCCACAGGTTCCTCGCTCCTGGTTTGTATTCCTGCTCCACATGAGGCACTCAAGGTGGCTCACAAGAAGATGAAAGACACACACACACACATCAATCAAGAGGCACACTACAAAAAATTCCCAGGAGACAGCAGACAATATAAATCAAATGCTGCCAAGGAAACATCCTTCTTAAATTGTGGTGCCCCAAACTGGACACACGTCGATACAGCCTAGAATAGCATTCACCTTTTTTGGTGCTGCATCACAAGGTTGGCTCATGTTCAGCTTGCGATCTACTGAGACCCCCCAGATCCTTTTCACACACGATGGGCGTTGTCACAAGTTGTAGTCTAGCATTATCTGGAGAGCCACAGGTTCCTCGCTCCTGGTTTGTATTCCTGCTCCACATGATAAAAAAAAATTCCTTCCAGTAGCACCTTAAAGGTAAAGGGACCCCTGACCATTAGGTCCAGTCGTGACCGACTCTGGGGTTGCGGCACTCATCTTGCATTATTGGCCTAGGGAGCTGACATACAGCTTCCATCATGATGTCATGTGGCGTGCTTTTGAACTGCTAGGTTGCCAGGAGCTGGGACCAAGCAACGAGAGCTCATCCCATTGTGGGGATTCGAACCGCCGACCTTCTGTTCGGCAAGCCCTAGGCTCTGTGGTTTAACCCACAGCACCACCCGCATCCTTAGAGACCAACTAAGTTTGTCACTGGTATGAGCTTTCGTGTGCATGCACTTCTTCAGATACTTCTTCAGAAACAGGCTGCCAGAAAAGTCAAAGAAGAATAGACTCTAAGAGCCAACCGACCAAAGGCTTGCCAGGACAAAGCACTTCATCTTGGAAGGTCACCAGGAAAGGAGACAAATGCATCTCCAAAGCTCAGGCAGGGCAACTGAGAAGGACCCACCCTATCGCCCTGCCAGCCTAAACTCTTTCCTAGCACATGTTGTGTTGGCCTAGGACGAAGAAGCCAGCCGCAAACAGCATTAACTCGCAGGGCCGACGACAGGCGGCCACATGGCCACCAGAAGGACACACACAAAATCACCAAAAGAAAGCCAAGTCAATAGGCTGGTGCAATCGTACCATCATCTCTACAACCACCCTGCCCGCCCTTCAAAACCCACATTGACCCACGTTGGCCTGGGTCTGCGGTTTACAGTATTACACAATGCAGCTGAACTATTTGTGTGTGTGTGTGTGTGTGTGTGTGTGTGTGTGTGTGCGGAGGAATGGGACACCTCAATTATAATCTCAAGATAGCACATGCCGATCCGCAGGTGGTTAAAAGAGCTTGCTCCTTGAGTTGCAGGGAAAGTGGCCCTGCCCTGCCCTCCCTCCCTCCCTGGCTAGCTTTCAACCCCAAGAGGGATTAAAGAAACACCTGCAGCATTGCCAACAGCTTCCTGTAACCAAAAGCTACAAAAGAGGCAGTCCCTGACCCAGGCCATCTCCTTCCCCAACTATTAGGCATTGTAAAATAAAAAAATTCCTTCAGTAGCTCCTTAAAGACCAACTAAGTTTTTATTTTGGTATGAGCTTTCGTGTGCATGCACACTTCATCAGATACACTGAAACAGAATCCACCAGACCCTTATGTATATTCAGAGGGGTGGGAGTGGTAAACCTGTAGATGGCTGTTAACGACTGCTGATGACTGCAATTGGTCCTGCGGGGGGAAAGCAAGGGCTGAGGCGCTAAAGAAAGCTTGATCATGCATAATGAGATAAGAATTCAATGTCTTTGTTCATCCCAGGTGGCTCCATGGTTTTAAGCTTGGTAATGAGTTCCAATTCAGCAACTTCTCTTTCCAGTCTGTTCCTGAAACTGTTTCCAGTCATTAACAGTCATCTACAGGTTTACCACTCCCATCAGCCCATCACCCATTCCCCCTCTGAATATACATAAGGGTCTGGTGGATTCTGTTTCAGTGTATCTGACAAAGTGTGCATGCACACGAAAGCTCATACCAAAATAAAAACTTAGTTGGTCTTTAAGGTGCTACTGAAGGAATTTTTTTATTTTGCTTCGACTCAGACCAACACGGCTACCTACCTGTATTAGGCATTGTATCACCATACAGTATACGTAATCTTCTCTCCTCCCAAGTCTTACACAAGCATCCACCGCCACCTCCCCTCCTGCCCCCAAACACAGAAGCACCCATCAGCCTTGCTTTCAGATGTGAACGTGTGATATATTTGCCATAGAGCAGTTCATACGTTCTTAAACTGTGCTTGCAATCTCCTCCTAGCTTCCTGCTGTCCAGGTCCCAGGGTGGTTGCCAACGTCTCATTCGTTTCCCTCCTGCAGACCAAAGGATGCTGTCCCTTGGAAATCTTGTACCACAGGTCAAGCGTATTAAGGACTTTAAAAAAGAGCAATTTCTATTTGCCACTGTGCGCCAGTTCCACAGTCCTGGGATCCTCACTCCGTTCGCCACAAGACTCTCACCTATCCATCGCTGCATCATCTTCCCCTTCCTCTCACTAAAGACAAGAGTCAGGACTTCCAGTAATCCCAGCAGCATAGACTACGGGGTTCTCTTCTCTCCACTCCCCCCCCCCCGGCCACCCGCTTTTCTGCCTTACACCAACTACAACTCCCACAGCAATGATTTGCTCCACATCAAAATAACTTGCTTGGTGGTGGAGGAGACACACATGACCTTCTCTGAACTGCAAACTGAGATGAAATCCAACAGCCAGCACAACTTCGTCTGTGTTAACACCTTCCTGGGTTTGGAGAGGGCAGAGTAGGGGAGGATTCATCCTACCAAGCGCTGTTTTCTCAAACCAGCTGACAGTTGTTTTGCTGCCCATCAAGGTAGCACGCTAAGGGGAGCAAATTATTTTTAGTCCTGCAGACCCCAAGCGAATGTTAAAGAGTGCCGTAGATGAGATTGCAGTACTAAACTGTAAGAAATGCAGCGGCCACAAGCCAGCCCCGTATGTCTGATGTTATGGGATGGGCATCTTAATTCAACGTTTACATTTGCGGCTTTCATACACCCAGGCGGCAAGTGTCCCTGTGTATCTTTCTGAAGTACGGCCACCCTGCTCCTTTCTTCCCTTCATCAAGGGCAGAAGCTCAGTAGGAGAGCATCTGCTTTGCTGAAGGTCCCAGGGTCAAGCCAGGTAGAACTGGGAATGTCCTTCATCTGTATAAGGCCGCTTCCTGCTCCTACGAAAAAGGCGCAGTTTCAGAATGTGTTTTTGTGCTGCTTTCCCTGGCATCTGTCCACCATGTGCACAGATTCCTATGTTCCTAAGTGAACAAGGATTTATGTCTGACGGAGCCATTACTCAGCCTGCATGTTGGCCCAGTCCTCGTATATCCAGAAACCGAAGACAGGTCTCCTTCTAAAAAGGCTAAACATTTGTGAAGGGGTCTAGAATATCACTTAAGTGGCCAGGCTCAGAGCCTCGCTCGCACAAGCCAGAGTTTCTAGTTTCAAGGCAGCTGCAGGATCGCCTCCAGGGTTGAAGAGGCGTAAACAACGTCTCCAAAACCAGAAATGACCACTGAAGTGTTCTGTTTAGCATCACTGTAATGCAGGAGAGGGAACATTGTTAAGAAAGTATTTATTCAAGCAGTGCACTCCTGTAGGCAGGCATGGCCACCAAACTGGATGGCTTCAAAAGAGGATTAGACAAATACATGGAGGAGGAGAGGGTCGGACTATATGACGCTTGGGGTCCCTTCCAACTCTACAGCTCCATTATTCTACCCCTTCCTCTTGCTAAAAGATTCCAAGCTCTTAAAAGGCAAAAGCTCGGTGTCCCAATTCCACAGAGGCAGGGATTCTGAGCCCTGACAATGCACAGGTTTTCGCTGTTGTGATATAAAGGTAAAGGGTAAAGGGGCCCCTGACCATCAGGTCCAGTCGTGTCTGACTCTGGGGTTGCAGCGCTCATCTCGCTCTATAGGCCGAGGGAGCCAGCGTTTGTCCACAGACAGCTTCCGGGTCATGTGGCCAGCATGACAAAGCTGCTTCTGGTGAACCAGAGCAGCACACGGAAACGTCGTTTACCTTCCCGCCGGAGCGGTTCCTATTTATCTACTTGCACTTTGATGTGCTTTTGAACTGCTAGGTTGGCAGGAGCTGGGACCGAGCAACGGGAGTTCACCCTGTTGCAGGGATTCGAACCGCCGACCTTCTGATCAGCAAGTCCTAGACCAGGCATCCCCAAACTGCGGCCCTCCAGATGTTTTGGCCTACAACTCCCATGATCCCTAGCTAACAGGACCAGTGGTTGGGGAAGATGGGAATTGTAGTCCAAAACATCTGGAGGGCCAAAGTTTGGGGATGCCTGCCCTAGACTCTGTGGTTTATCCCTCAGCGCCACCTGGGTCCCTGTTGTGATATACCCAGCCTCATATACCTGGGGCCAAAGTACACATACCTTTGGGAGGAAAGGTGAGAATACCTACACTGAATTTGCTCTGCTACAAGTTAGTCATTATATTTATTTTATAGCTTGGGAATTGCTTGACTTAAGCGAACAGCTTTCCAGTATCGCAACCTAAGAAAACCATGTCAAATGCAGGCAGATTTTTGGGTGCGGATTGAACAGAGAACACGGATACCAAGGCATGAGAAGCTTACTGACCGAACCCAAAGGGTGCTTATCAATGGCTCCTCTTCATCCTGGAGAGTAGTGACTAGTGGGGTGCCACAGGGTTCTGTCTTGGGCCCAGTCCTATTCAACATCTTTTTCAATGACTTGGATGATGGGCTTGAGGGCATCCTGAGCAAGTTTGCAGATGACACCAAATTGGGAGGGGTGGCTAATACCCCAGAGGACAGGATCACACTTCAAAATGACCTTAACAGATTAGACAACTGGGCCAAAGCAAACAAGATGAATTTTAACAAGGAGAAATGTAAAGTACTACACTTGGGGGGGGGGGAATATGAAAGGCACAAATACAGGATGGGAGACACCTGGCTTGAGAGCAGTACATGTGAAAAGGATCTAGGAGTCTTGGTAGACCACAAACTTGACATGAGTCAACAGTGTGATGCAGCAGCTAAAAAAGCCAATGCAATTCTGGGCTGCATCAATAGGAGTATAGCATCTAGATCAAGGGAAGTAATAGTACCACTGTATTCTGCTCTGGTCAGACCTCACCTGGAGTACTGTGTCCAGTTCTGGGCACCACAGTTCAAGAAGGATACTGACAAGCTGGAACATGTCCAGAAGTCTCCTTCTTTGGAGGTCTTTAAGCAGAGGCTTGACAGGCATATGTCAAGAAGAATGCTTTGATGGTGTTTCCTGCTTGGCAGGGGGTTGGACTGGATGGCCCTTGTGGTCTCTTCCAACTCTATGATTCTATGACTCTATGATTAAGGTACTGCTGCCACATGCTTATCTTGGTTTTCTCAATATACTTCCTGATAATAAGAGGCAAAAGCTGCCCCGTGGAAAGCCATCGTTTCACACAGCATTCAGCTCCGCTTCGGCTTCTCTGAAACCTCCCACTCATTCCAGCAACAGCTTGTTCTCATGTCCAAGTGAATGAAGCGAACTGATCGCTCCCCTTAAACTCTCCGCCCAGAGGCATCGAGCCGGAAACCGGAAGAGTAGAGGACTTTGCACCCTGGAGAAGAAGTAGGACCCACAGAGCCAGGGTCACAGGACGGCAGCGCGAGCCTCACGCAAGCTCCAGCTTGGACTCTGAACGTTAAGAAGCCAGGGCTGCCACACAATGCCTCTTTGTTTTTGGAGCGTGCAAAGGCATGCATGAGAGGGCAGGGAAATCCCTTGCTTACCTAGAACCCCTGAAGAAAACAGGCAGCCGAGGAAGAGACAAACACTGGGCTGTCTGCTCTAGAAGGCTGCTTTGCTCCCAGGAAGTTTCACTTAAGAACATAAAGAGGAGCCTGCTGGGCCAGTCCAACGGCCCATCTAGTCCGGCGGCATCCTGTTCTCACAGCGGTCAAGCAGATGCCCCAAAGGGGAGCCCACAAGCAGGATTCAAACACAAGAGCAGCACTCTCCCCACCTGTGATTCCCACCAGCTGGTATTCTGAAATATAGGGCTGTATCCAACAAAGTGAGAAGCGGAGCTCGCTCCATCAGTGACAGGCCAGCTCCATCAGGCACCTCCTGGCCCTGAACTATGCCAGCGGGTCATTATAGGAGCAAGTGTTTAGAACAGGGGTCGGCAACCGCTTGTGGCCCATGGGGGGGGGTCATTTAACCAGCCCATGGACCCCTGCCGCCTGCTCGGTCAGCTCCCGTGTGCCGTGCTAAACCAGCACGGAGCAGAGCAGGGGCCGCCTTTCATGACGCTGGCCGGCTTTCCATTGGCGGCAGGAGCTGGCAAGCTGCGCATGCCTCCTCCATGCCGGAAATAGTTTGCGCATGCGTGTGTGCACGCACGCACACACACACACCGGCCCACCGTGCCGTCTGCAGGACTGTGAACCGGCCCAAGCCACAAAAACTTAGAATCTGCTGCCTGAGTTTTCATTTTCCTCATTCAGCCCTGTTCCTTTTTCCTTGTGTGCTGTGGGTTTTAGATTGTAAGCCGGTGGGTAGGGACTGTCTTGTTTCAATTGGGAGCCTTTGGGGCTGAAGAGCGGGGTGCCAAACGCTCTAAATAAATAAACAAGTCATGTATATTAATTTCAAGGAGTCTACTCTGAGTAGGACAAGCCCGGGCTGCCACTCATGCTGCTGTCAACAGTGGAGTTTGACGGGGCTGTTGCAATTAAAGACCATCAGCTCAGTGTCCCCAGGATAACCTCATATGAGTACAGTATTCAGTTTAAGCTCCAACAGGAAAACCCGGAATCAACTCTTTAATGGAATCTTGCAGCGCTCGAGTCATTTGCAAAGGAGACTGCGCAGACCCACCTGCTTGGGGCAAGGTTCTACCCCCCAGCAGACACAGTGGGGAGCTGGGGGAGGGGAGAGAATCCTGCCCCACTCATTAAACCACAATGCAATTTAGTGGCAAAAAAATCAACACGGAGTACAGCGGTACCTCGGGTTACAAACGCTTCAGGTTACAGACCCCTCTAACCCAGAAATAGCACCTCAGGTTAAGAACTTTGCTTCAGAATGAGAACAGAAATCGTGCTCCGGTGGCGCGGCAGCTGTGGGAGGCCCCATTAGCTAAAGTGGTGCTTCAGGTTAAGAACAGTTTCAGGTTAAGAACGGACCTCCGGAACGAATTAAGTTCTTAACCAGTGGTACCACTGTAACTTGAGCACCAGTGAAAGGGCTGGAATTTCCCCCCCCCCATTACAGTAGTACCTCTGGTTAAGAACTTAATTCGTTCCGGAGGTCCGTTCTTAACCTGAAACTGTTCTTAACCTGAAGCACCACTTTAGCCAGGCTTCCTCAAACTCAGCCCTCCAGATGTTTTGAGACTACAATTCCCATCATCCCTGACCACTGGTCCTGCTAGCTAGGGATCATGGGAGTTGTAGGCCAAAAACATCTGGAGGGCCGAGTTTGAGGAAGCCTGACTTTAGCTAATGGGGCGTCCCGCTGGCGCTGGCGCACCGCCGGAGCACAATTTCTGTTCTCATCCTGAAGCAAAGTTCTTAACCTGAGGTACTATTTCTGGGTTAGCGGAGTCTGTAACCTGAAGCGTTTATAACCCGAGGTACCACTGTACCTCGTTTTACTAAATAAAATGTTCCACTTTTAGAAATGCCTTGTTTTGTGGAATTAATACCGGTACGTTAAATAAATAAATAAATAAAGAGTACAGCAGTCAAGTTGGACAATCTGAAAGTTGTGATTCATTTTTCCAGGTGACCAACCCTTGAAAGCATTCAATATATATCGCACACTAATGTGTTTTATGAATGTGTGTGAACACTTGGGATTGGATGAGGGAAGCATTACGTTACAGATAATCTAGACATGCCAGTTGGATTGTGTCTTATTCAAAATTCCCAGAAGCATGCACATCTCTGCCGACTGAGTTATGGTCTGTTATAATCACTACAGAATAAATGAAGGGTTGTGTTATTGCCCCAACTCTATTCATTATTTTCACTGCCATGATCCTACACTTTGTCGACGGGAAACTCCCCACCAGAGTAGAAATCATATATCAAACAGATGGAAAGCTCTTCAATCTGAGCAGGCTGAAAGCAAAGAGTAAGGTTACCGTAACTTCCGTCATAGAGCTTCAGTATGCTGATGACAACGTAGTGTGCGCACACTCAGAGGATGACCTCCGAACCATCCTAAATATCTTTGCAGAAGCTTACGAAAAGCTTGGCCTATCGCTCAACATCCCCAAAACCAAAGTGCTGCACCAACAAGTACAAAATAACCCCTCTGCAGTGCCACAAATCCAACTCAGTGGTGTAACGTTGGAAAATGTTGATCACTTCTCCTACCTGGGCAGTTACCTTTCCACAAGGGCCAACATTGATGCCGAAATCCAGCATTGCCGGAGCTCTGCAAGTGCGGCTTTCCCCCGATTGAAGTGCAGAGTGTTCGAGGACCGGGATATTTGCAGGGAAACCAAAATGCTTGTTTACAAAGCTATTGTACTACCAACCTTACTATATGCTTGTGAAACATGGACCACTTATAAACGCCATCTCCAACTCCTCAAAAGATTCCATCAATGGTGTCTCTGAAAAATTTTACACATCACTTGGGAAGACTGATGAACTAATATCAGTGTACTGGAAGAAGCAAAGATCACCAGTGTTGAAGCAATGATTCTTCAACATCAACTTCATTAGATTGGACATGTTGTGTGGATGCCTGATGATCGTCTTCCAAAGCAACTACTCTATTCCAAACTTAAAAATGTAAAGCGTAATGCTGGTGGTCAACTAAAGAGGTTTGAAGACTGTCTCAAGGCAAATCTTAAAAAATCTACTGTAGTATAAACACTGACAACTGGGAAACACTGACCTGCAAGCACTCCGATTGGAATACAGCCTTTACCAAAGGTGTCCTGGGCTTTGAAGAAACTCTATCTCAGGACACAAGTGAGAAACGTGCTAAGAGGAAGGCACATTTGGCAAATCCACACCGTGATCAACTCCCGCCATGAAACCAATGTCCCCACTGTGGAAGGACGTGTGGATCCAGAATTGGCCTCCACAGGCACTTACGGACCCATTGTTAAAACCGTGTTTATGGAAGACAATCTTACTCGGCTACAAGTGATCGCCAAAGAAGAAGAAGACAGAATAAATATTCAGATTTTCCAGAAATCAGGTTTTGTTAACAGAATGAATTATTAAATTTGTGTGCATGTGCACCGACTTATCCTTGCGAAAGTACTATTCTGGCTGTCCTAAAATGGGCCACGGCGGGAGCTTTATAAATCTTTCTAGACAGGCTTTTGGGTATACTCCCTGGTAACGAAACCAGTGAAAATGAGGTCAGGAGAGAGGGACAAACAACTGTGTTGTGTGTCTAATGAAAGTTTAATCCGGACAGCCTCCACCTTCAATGGAAATTGCCTACACATTATCTGTTTTTTCTTGGTGACCATCACAGTTATAAGCTCCAATTTCCTGCCTGGAAAAAAAATTGATTTTGTCCTCAGGCAGCTGAAAGTTCCTACCGTAGGTCTTCTGTTATTTGCTTTGTAATTTGCTTTCTTGGAAATCTAAACTGAAGCCCCACACAAACTACAATTAGGTGGTTAGCCTGTTTTGACAGGGAGAAAAGAATTTTAACAGGCTGCAGCACCGTGATTATCCAGAGCCGAGACCTTTAAATCTGCTTCTGATCCAAGTCACTGATTCTGGCTCCTGCATCTAGGAAGGATATTAGAATATAGAAGGTGGGGAAGGTGGAAACAAGGGCAACCAAAATGATCAGAGGACCTTCTCCACATAATATATACACAGCTAAACTATGGAATATGATACTCTTAAGATGTTGCAACCACCATCCACTTTGATGGCTTAAAAAGACATTTAGGGAGCATCATGGAGGCTAAAGCTATCAAAGGCTACTACTCAAAATGGCCATTTATGAGCTCCAGTGTCAGGCCCCCTGAAAGATAACAGAAGAAAACAGGATTCTGGACTAGGTGGGCCTTTGGTGTGATCCTGCGGGGTTCGTCTCACATTCTAAGATCATTATCAATGTGCAGACATGAACTCCTCCTGTTGACAAAGAGGCTGCGTTCCCCCCCCCCCAAAAAAGGCTGCCTCTCAGATAATCAGCTCGTTCCTATACATAACTCTCAAGAGCAATTCAGAAATCTCAAGTGACTCGGCCCCCTCAAGTTAAGCCGGTAATAATCAGGCCACTCCAAATCCACGGCTACTGCAAAAATTGCAAGGCATGCAGGTAACCGTGTCGGCACCACGGAGCAATGTTCAAAACTGGGAAATCTCTGTCTCTTATTGAACCAGCTTCTATAATTAGAGAAAGGAAGTCTTGACCATTTGAGTCTCGCATATGGCAGAAAGGTGCAGATGGAAGCAAAAGGTTTATTCCCAAGGGGGGCAATCTGTACCAGACAAGACAGGGTGCCTTCCTATGCCCAAGGTTCAGCAACTATGACCATGCAAACTGAACGTGATGTGGGTGAGCACTCAGAGGTGGATTTTTAGAGGAATAATTTGTGCGGAAAACCACAGTCCCAACGGACTGCAGAACCATGGTGACCGGCTAGCCGTTCTGACTGCAAAACTCTCCTACTGAAAGGAAAGACTGAGGCATTCTACCCCAAGATTTAAAGAAGTAAACAACAACAACAAGAAGAAAACACTCTCCCCCCCCTCCAAAGCACCAGAAAAATTAAGAACTGTATATAAATGCATTTGCTCAAGGGGACAACAGCAGGATAGAAAAGTGAGGGGCATTGAGCAAACCACTCATACGGTATATAGGGCAGCATGAATTTTAACCTCTGAGGACATTTATCATCATCATCATCACCACAAACATTTATGCTGGCCCTCACCTTGGTGTGCAGGGAGGATGGAAACAGGAAGAACAGTAAGCGGTTGGGGGGGGAGGAGAACGAGAAGGGGGGAGCAGACTGGGGACACAGAGAAGCAGTTGGTTACACGTCCCCCTTGTATTTCTCCAACCCCAATCCCCAAAATATCATCAGGAGAGTAACAGACATTTGTAAGAAAATCTGTTTTGCAAACTGAAATGGTTTCTTCCACTCAAACCACTCATCTACAAGGATGCACAATTGTTGACTAGCCTTGTTCCCGAAAAAGGGGGGAAAAGGGTGACAGCCAGCCTCTGCCTCGGGACAGTTTGTGCCTAAGCAAGCCCCACCCCAATCTCATTTTCCAACAAGAGCTAGGAGGCCTGTGCTCGCTTCGGCAGCACATATACTAAAATTCGAACGATACAGAGAATGATTAGCATGGCCCCTGCGCAAGGATGACACACAAATTCGTCAAGTGTTCCATATTTTTAGTTCAAAACAATAAACGCTTAGCAAAGGGGGGGGGGAAGAGCAGGAGGCCTTCAGCTAGCCTGTGTGGTCCTCTCTTGGGCAATGTGCTCCAGGTGTCTCAGCCACATGGCTGCCAAGCAAGACTCCAGCCTCCCTTTCCCAGGGAAAATGAAGCCACCAATTTGGCTGCCACTCAGCCAAGGAGCCCCAAGATGTTCAGGATGATATTTTTATCCCAAATAGCTCAAGGGGGCATATATGGTTCTCCCCTGACTCATTTAATGATGATCTGAGCCCCCTTCACAGCCTTGGAGCTGCAAAAGTTGGTGGTGATCAGCCCTGGAGTTTCATAGGCATCTCTACCCCGCTCCAAGATTGGGAGGAAAGGCAGCAGTGGTTTGGCCACTCCATTGCTAAGAAAGGCAGTGTGGTGTAGTGGGTAGAGTGCCAGACCATGACCTGGGAAAGCCCACTTGGCCATGATGTATCATAAACACACACTATATCACAGGGTTGCCATGAGGATACTGACAAGCTGGAACGTGTCCAGAAGAGGGCAACCAAAATGGTCAAAGGCCTGGAAGCGATGCCTTATGAGGAACGGCTTAGGGAGCTGGGCATGTTTAGCCTGGAGAAGAGAAGGTTAAGGGGTGATATGATAGCCATGTTCAATATATAAAAGGATGTCATATAGAGGAGGGAGAAAGGTTGTTTTCTGCTGTTCCATAGAAGCGGACACGGAGCAATGGATTCAAACTTCAAGAAAGAAGATTCCACCTCAACATTAGGAAGAACTCCCTGACAGTAAGAGCTGTTCGGCAGTGGAATTTGCTCCCAAGGAGTGTGGTGGAGTCTCCTTCTTTGGAGGTCTTTAAGCAGAGGCTTGACAGGCATATGTCAAGAATGCTTTGATGGTGTTTCCTGCTTGGCAGGGGGTTGGACTGGATGGCCCTTGTGGTCTCTTCCAACTCTATGATTCTATGAGAATAACATTGGGAGACATAGGTACACCACCTTGTGCTCCTTGCGGAAAAGGTGGGCTATCAATAGTGGGTCATAATCACTGTCCCTCTAGCTGAGTATTGTTGACACCGACAGGCAATGTCTTTGCAGGACTTTGGACCATGAGTCTTTTTGAGCCCTACTGGAGAAGATGGGGACTGAAGCCACGACTGCTCTGCCACAAAGTTGTAACTACCAGCCACACCCTGCAATCTGCGCCTTGCCAAAGGAAAGAACATTTGGTATTGCTTGAACTAAGCCGCTGAGATTTTGCAATTTCACCCTCCTCTCCCATTTATTCCCGCGTGGCTCTCTCACCAGATGCAGTCCTGACAGTCAGCACATGTCTGGCAAACTTAAAATAACAGTAGGAGGAGAAGTATGCATGTCGCCCCTTTGGGGAGGTGAAAGGTCCCTCTTAAACTTTGGCACCACAGGGCTAAGAAGGGGAAACCTGAATCCCAAAAGTTGTCCCAGGGGCTCTGTGTGGAGACCCTTGCTCCCTGCAGGAGAGGATTCTCATGTGCGTGCAGCTGCCCCCTTACACTCTCTTCCCACGTGGGAATCCAAACCGGGGAATCATTCATGGGAATCTGCCCTACGATTCTATTTCGTGCATGGCATGGGGTTGGGCTAGATGACCCTTGGGAACGTTCCTTTCCAACTCTACCATCCTATGGCTCTACGCTGATCAAGTGATTGGGGTCAAGGAGCTCAAGGGGGCGCCCATGACCCCCACAACCACCCTGCGAAGTAGGTCGGGCTGCGAGGCCCAAGGCCGCCCCCAGGGAGCTCCGCAGTCCAGCGGAAGGGACCTGAGCCCGGGTCTCGCCCGGGTCCTCGCTGGACCCCCGAACTGCCCCAGGGAACCCCCCAAGCGGCTCGGCCCACATTGCAGCGCAGGCACGCCAGACCCGGCCAACGCGGGGCAGCTGCGCACTCGCGCCCGGCAGGTCTTTCTTCTGCATGGCCGCCCAGCAGGGAGTTCCGCAGACACCCTGCCCGGGCGCGGGGGCCCTTTCCCTCGCCGACCCTTTGAGGCCAAAGGCAGGGGGGCCGGCGAGGGTGGCGGAGGGAGGAGGCCCCGGCGGGAGACGCAGAGGCCCCTCGGCCGCGCCACGAGAGGAAGGGCGGGTCCCGCGCGCAGCAGCAGCAGCAGCGCCTCGGCCGCGCCCGGGAGAGGAGGAAGGGGGTCCCCGAGGGTCATCCAGCCGGTCCCGCGCCCGCCGCCCCCTCAGCGCGCCCACCTTGTACTTGTCGAAGCCGGCCAGCTGCTCGGCGCTCACGTACTCGTAGCCGGACATGGCGGCTGCTGTCGGAGAACGAGAGAGAGACAGAGAGAGAGACGCGCCTGCCCGCCGTAACAGGCGCCGCCGGGCAGCTCCTTCACAGCGCGCACGCCCGGCTTCGGGAATGAGCGACGCGGCCCTCCCTCGCCGGCTTCCGTACCTCGCCCCGCCCCCGCCTTCCCGCTCGCCGCAGGAGATCAGCCCACCCGTGACGTCAGCAAGGCGCTGCCCTCCCTCCCTCCCTCCTTTCCTCGCTCCAGCGGAGCCATCTTGGAAGAGGCAAGGATGACAACCTCCAACGCGCGCCATCGGCCCACCCGTGACGTCAGCGAGGCACCTCCCCGCCGCCTGCATACGCGAGACGGCGGCACGCCCAATGGGTACCGAGCCCTGTCACTCAAGGCCTGGGGTCCAATACGGCTCCTTTAATTCTTCCCGGTCCTTGCCTTCCCTATTGATTGATGGGCGGCTCCCTCCCACCCACTCTGCCTGGAAGCTTCTGATTGGGCGGGACTCGGGAGAAACCTACGGAGGGCTGCAGGCACCGGGTTGGAGGCTGCGGACGGCTGTTCTCTACTTGCGCCCGCCTCCCTGCCTCCGTCTTTCCGCCGCCCGGCCGGCCGGAAGGGGCGCTCTCCCTCCGTTTGTGCCGAGGCTCCGTTCTTCTCTGCCCTCCGCTGCCCTCTTTCCTCTACTGCGGCGCTTCTGGCTGAAATGCGAGGGACTTTTTGCCCCGCATCTCCATGGGCATTCTGCCACCCTTTGGGAACACGCAGGCCTCCCCAGCGTCTCCTGGCCCGAGTCCTGGGTTTTAATGTGTATCTTTTTTCAACCCGACGGCTTAATGGCGCGCTTTGATTCGCGCTGCTTCTACTGTATTGCAATGCTTTAGCACAGGCATGTCCACCAGGTAGATTGTGATCTACTGGTAGATCTTACAAGAAAGAAGATTCCACCTCAACATTAGGAAGAACTTCCTGACAGTAAGAGCTGTTCGGCAGTGGAATTTGCTGCCAAGGAGTGTGGTGGAGTCTCCTTCTTTGGAGGTCTTTAAGCAGAGGCTTGACAGGCATATGTCAAGAATGCTTTGATGGTGTTTCCTGCTTGGCAGGGGGTTGGACTGGATGGCCCGTGTGGTGTCTTCCAACTCTATGATTCTATGATTCTTTGGAAGAAGCAAAAAAAAAAAAAAAAAAAAAAAAAAAAGTAAAACAACAACAACTTTGGCTTTCTATAAAAGCTCCACAACTTTGGCTTCCTACAAAAGCTGAACAACTCTTGCTTCCCAAAACTCAAAAACTTTGGGTAGATCACTGCTAGATTTTTTTTATGACAATGGGTAGATCACTGCCAGTTTTTTTTAATACTGTGTGTAGATCGCAGTCTATTGGGAGTTGGACGTCCCTGCAGTATTTCCCACCCTTGGGTCTCCAGCTGTTTTTGCACTACAACTCCCAACATCCCTAGCTAACAAGACCAGTGGTCAGGGATGATGAGAATTGTACCGTAGTCCCCAAACAGCTGGAGACCCAAGGTTGGGAAACCCGGCTGCTTTAGAGCGATTCGGTTGCGCGTTTCCTTTGGGAGGGAAGATGGGCCGCGAGCCTGATACAGAGGCTGGTCACAGGAAAGGCACATCATCATAGTAATAATTTTTTATACCTTCTAGTTGCAGGCAGGTAGCCGTGTTGGTCTGAAGCATCTGAAGAAGTGTGCATGCAAAAGGAAGCTCATACCAATGACAAACTTAGTGGGTCTCTCAAGGTGCTACTGGAAGGATTTTATTTTATTTTATTGGTTTTTTTATACCTTGTCCCTTCATCTGGCTAGGTTTCCCCAGCCACTCTAGCCGGCTCCCAACAGAATGTTAAAAACACGATAAAACTTCTGTTACAGGAATGTTTATAAAGGTTGGGGTGTTACTTACTCCCCTCCTGCACCCAACCCCCCTTTCATTCATCTTTTCTTTCTTTCTTTCTTTCTTTCTTTCTTTCTTTCTTTCTTTCTTTCTTTCTTTCTTTCTTTCTTTCCTCTCTCTAGCTCCTCCCCTTTGGCCCCGCCCCTCCCCCCCCCGCTTCCTGAGCCTGCCTCGCCGGCCACCGTCGTCCCCTCTCTCGCTCCCGCCAAGATTCAAACGGAGGCAGCTGGGAAGGGGCCAGTCAGTCGGTCTCCGGCTCTTCAAGGTGAGGGGGCGGGGGTCGCAGAGGGAGGGAGCCCCCGCCCAATGACCCTGAGGAGGGGGCGTCCGGCGATCCCCCCCGGCTTTAAATTAAACGCTTGGGGGGAAAAGCGGCCCCAGGACGTCGCCCCTCATTTCCCAAGGAAGAGGGGGTCCAATGGCGGGGAGTCCTTGGATTGCGCAGGACCTTTGGGGGCTCGCAAGCCCTGGCCCCTAACTGCCCCCCCGATCCTCCCAAAACTCCCCCGCAGCTTTTTATTTTGGGGGTTGCAAAGGACCCTGGCTGGGGGGTGGGGCGGTTCGTCTAGGGATTTCCTCCCTCCCCCGTCGAAATTAAAAATCTAGAAGAGGCACTTGAGGGGGAGTTTTTCTTAGGATTGGGGGGGTCATGTGAGGGTGTCGAAGTGGGGTGCAGTGGGTTTGCACGAGCCCCAGTCCTTACAATCCCACACCCCAAATGCTCCCAAAATTCCCCTGCCCCCAAGCCTTTAATTTTTATGATTGAAAGTTGTTTAAAACTGCTTTTAATTTCGCGGTTTTAAGTGCCCTAACCCATCCTGGGAACAGGTAGGTAGCCGTGTTGGTCTGAGTCGAAGCAAAATTAAAAAATCCTGGGAACTTAGGGTTGAAGGGTGGGTAAATATTGGCAATGATAACAACTGTGGGGAGAGCAATTGGGACTATTGTAAGAACTCTTCTTTCTCTCCCAACAGAATAATTCTCAGCCATGGATGCAGAAACTGCTTTCAAGACCCCCAGCAAGCCACCTGGGGGGAAGAGATCAGGTGAGGCTATGCTTTGTCAATGTGTGTTAGGGAGTGTTAGGGGCAAAATTGGGTGCTCATCTTAACTATAAATGTTTCCCTCTAAAATAACAAGATGAGAGAGTTTTCAAAAAATATATATTAAAAGATGATCGAAAAAGCTTCCTTAAGAGCATCAAGTCTTTTTGTCATAAGACAGTCTTTAAAAGAATCTTTAAACATCTTTATAGATGTTTCCCTCTATGCTAGAGATGGGGAATCTGTGGCCCCAAATCTCTGAGCACTGGTCATCTTGGCTTGCATTCATGGGATTTGGCATCCAGCCACATCTTGAGGGCCACACAGCCCCCATCCCAGCTGTAGCTCCCATAAACCTCCCTGGCAGAAGCAGTTGAGATGTTTTTGTTTTGCTGCTGCTGCTGCTCTTCTCCTCCAGGGCAGTGAGTGAATGGCCTCTAAATATTGGGACTAGAAGGATTCAAATGGGGTGTTGCCATACCTTGCTCTGTTTGAAAAACTGTTGTAACAGGAGGGGGTTTGCCATCCTTAACAAGGGGAAGAAAGTATCAGGTGCGTTACTGTTCCGTTGTATATGGAAAACACATGGAGTGGTGATTTTTTTCTTGCATGTCTAATAACAAAAGCAACATCTCTGTTTTTGCAAATACAGGGCAGGGTAGCTCTTCACCCTCAATAACTATTCCAGCCTCTCCCTTCATGCAGAAGCTTGGGTATGGAACTGGAGTCAATGTTTATCTTATGAAAAGGTAAGTTGTCTTAAAGCAGCATTTCTCAACCGCTGTTCCGCGGCACACTAGAGACGCTGGCTGGTGTGCGGCGACGAGAAGGGCGATTTGCATTGTCACGTGCCTGGCGGCCGCCAATATACAACACTGACCCGCCGGAAAGGAAGCCGGCCGTGTCACGACGCGGAGCGAGCGCAGCTCTCAACAGCCACCACCACGGGAGGGTGGTTTTAGACAAACTTAAAGAAGCTGGCTGGATGAGCTCAACCTGAAACTTGCTGAGCAAAGGATTGTGCTGGCAGAGAAATCAGCGGCTTGTGAAGCCTTATTACAGGAGATTGCAACCAACACAGCAATTGGCAAGTGTTTCTTACAGTCATAATTATATAGTCAATATAGGGTGGCACAGAGTTAAATTTTTTAACTTTTTTAATGGTGGTGTGCCTCGTGATTTTTTTCATGGAACAAGTGTGCCTTGGCCCAAAAAAGGTTGAGAAACACTGTCTTAAAGGACGGTGGGGACTTCAAGCAGCAAGACTGAGATTGCTGAGTGGAGTGGATTTATGCTGCTGGGGGCTGGGAAAGAAGATGTATTTATTAAATACGCATCTTGCCCCTTCCTCCCTAAGGAGCCCAGGGCACATTGGTGTTAAAAACTCAAAATAAAACAAGTGCAATTAAAAAAACAAAACAACTACTTCTAGCAACAGATACTCTCACAGGTAGTAATTTAAAAGCTGCCAGGAATATTTGGTTTAGTAAAGCACCTAACTGCCAGATTCAGGGTAGAGAAGGCGGTCTCCCCTGGGTCAATATGCCTCTTGGGGTGAGTTGTCTTTCCCTGTGGCTCAGATGCTGGAAACGCTTGTCTGTTGTGCAGGCTCATTGATATGGTGCCTCCTGGCTGTTCTTAATATGTACTGCAATCTGGATTGGCTGAGGGTCTGAGGCTGACCAGGGTGGATTTGATTTAAATCAAACTGATTTAAATCACGATTTAAATCACTAGTCAGTAAGGCTTGATTTAAATCATAGTTTTCTACATAAAGACTAATTCTTGCTGGTATAACTTTAATATGCAAGTAGATGAAGATTTTTAGAATAACAACTTTTCATATTAGTTTTTTATCCCCAGTTTAATGGGTTATTCATATTTGGACAACTTTACTGATGTACTTAGGAAGGGGGAAAATAATCATTACCTTAATAATAACAATTTAAATAGATTTATTCAACTGAAACAATAACATTACAGCATATGTTATTTGCTTAAACAAACATCCATGTTTGTTAACTAATTTGGCTAAACAAAAACAAAATATATATATTTTAAGAAACTTAGACTGTCAGCCCAGCCTACACATGAAAAGCTTAAATACTGTTCACTCCAAACAATCAGAAAAATATTGTTTCTATTCTATTCTTTGAACTTCTTCAAACTTAGCACTGAAGGGGTTGTTTCTGTATTCATAGGTTTGTAGAACAATAGGATTAAGGTCTTTTTCTCAACTCTGTCCATGTTATAACATTTTTGCTGTGAAGAAGAGGCATGTGATCTCTGTTGAGTCAAATTCAGTTTTGAGAACTGCAAAAGTAAACCAAGCACCTGTGATAATATCTTGTAGGCAGAGAAACTGCCCAATAATCTTATAATCTTACAAAAACCTCTGGAAGAGCATGACATTGTGAATGGATTAATGGAATTTATTTACCAAAAAAATTAAACATATACAACCTTATTCTACATAATTAAAAAAACTAATCTTTATTTCATGATGGAATAACCTTTGGATGGTAATATATTTTCCTCAAAAAGCATTTTATTTAAAAAAATCCAATTTAAATAAAAAAATCGATTTAAATCAAAAAAATCCAATTTAAATAAAAAAATCAATTTTTTTGATTTTTTTTAAAAAAATCATTGATTTTTATCCACCCTGAGGCTGACACATCAAAGGATTTCTGGGCTGATGTGAGGGTGTATTTAGAGACATATTATAGTAAAATTAATTCTGGATTTGTCAGCGTACCTGATCTAGGGTTGGGGTAAGAGAAATATGTGCCGTTTCCTCCTAAACGTCATCATACTATAGCCTCGTGATTAAAACTGATTGAATCTGCTACCTCAGCTATCATCAGAGTAGAAGAAAATGGACGTTCCTGTGGTCCAAGTAATCTGGTTTGGCCAGATCCCCCTCTCTGATTTCCATAGTTTGTTCCCAGGTCCCCCAAAGGTATCTCTTGCTCTCCCTGGGCTGTGAAGAAAATCAATCTCAAATGTGACGCCACACGGAGAGATACGTATCAACAAATGCTGACTGAAGAAGCCAAGGTTCTAAAAACCCTTCAGCACCCAAACATTGTGGGTAAGCTTTGAATGGGGGGGATGGGGGATCCTCATTCAGACCCATTAGCCAGAGGCGGTTTTCCCCAGGCTGATATTCCCGAGGTTCCATTTGCCTATCTGCGGACATGCAGGAGCCTGCAGCCTCAAATGGTCCAGCCATAACTGGCATTAAAGAGTAGGGTCCACTGTTCTGTCCCATGGGAATGTAGCAGTGGGCAGGGTGGGCAGTTGTAGACCAGCTGCGGACTGCCAGGCTATGGCATGTTGAAGAAGCCTGCATTTAAGCACGTGAGGACGGGGCCGGCGCTGTTCCTGCCAATGGGCTGGAGGTGGCTCTTCGAAATTATCCAGGGGTGTCCAAACAGCTTTTGTTCCCTAGCTGTAAATTGTGAATAAGGCACCTGCCTCGACTAGCGGCTAGGAATTGCAAAGCAACCTACGAACTTGCCTGTCTATTGAAGTGATCTTTAAATGCCCTTCCACGTTCTCCGCCATCTGAGTTAAAATGGGTGATGAGCTGAGAGCCTTCTTGATGGCGGTACCCGGTTTATCTCCCTAGGGAGGCACATGTAGTTGCAAAATTTTTATCCTTATTCTCCAAGGTGTACTTTTAATGCCATTACAGTCGTACCTAGGTTCTCGAACGCCTTGGTACTCATACGTTTTGGCTCCTGAATGCCGAAAACCTGGAAGTAAGTGTTCCGGTTTTCAAGCATTCTTTGGAACCCGAACTTGTGCAGGAAGCTCCTGCAGCCAATTGGAAGCCACGCCTTGGTTTTCGAATGTTTTTGGAAGTCAAATGGACTTCCGGAATGGATTACGTTCAAGAACCAAGGTACGACAGTATAATAAATACAGTCATACCTCGGTTTAAGTACGCCTCGGTTTGAGTACTTTCAGTTTAAGTACTCCGCGGACCTGTCTGGAACAGATTAATCCACTTTCCATTACTTTCAATGGGAAAGTTCACTTCAGGTTAAGTACAGACTTCCAGAACCAATTGTGTACTTAAACCGAGGTACCACTGTATGTGTTACCTTTTATCTTGTTTTTGAAACAGTGCTAGAAGCTTTATCAATAAAATAGCAGTGCTGTACTTGAACATGGGGGAAACTGTGTAACAAGGATACAACCTGGTTTCCCCCCGGCTGAATGCCAATCCAGTTCATTGAAGGTTTACATTATTCCAGGTTGGGAATAACTGCAATGTGGGCTGGCATTAGATGGAGATCGCTTTTCTGGCCCGTAAACAAATGTCTGTGCGCTTGTCTTTGAAGGCTATCGTGCGTTTGCTGAAGCTAAAGATGGGAGCATGTGCCTTGCCATGGAATATGGGGGAGAAAAGTCTCTCAATGACCTAATTGAAGATAGGAACACGAAAAAGCTGGGGCCCTTTCCGGCTGCGACCATCCTGAAAGTTGCCCTGCACATGGCAAGGGGCCTGAAGGTAGGTCTGTGGAGGTTTTGGCATGCGATGCTGTAGCGACGGGAGAGTCATTGGTCTCAAGAACGCGAGCTTGGCTAAAATGCTACTCTGGTCATGCCATGGCCCTAGCCACCAGCAGGGCGTAGGACGGGATCCACGACCGCCGGATCCCTTAAGGGGATACCCCTATAAGAGGAGGGTTGGATGATGGCCACAACCAGTCCTCAAACACACCAGACAACTCCATATTCCAATGCCTAACCGCCAAATACCGAAGAAGTTGTGACGAATTGCTACGAGGCAGGCGAAAAAACCAAGAGGCCAGTGCCAATTAGCCAATTGGATAAAAAACTCCTACCAGGACCCTTTGGGCAACCAAAGGCGACCAACCGAAGTCCATAGCAAGGTCAAAGCGAACATCCTAACTAAGGGAAGACCTAAAGGGTGGGTGGGTGGGAGATCCGATGGGGAGCAGCGCGAAAAGGGGCGATCTGGAGGCTGCCGCGTTCTTTTAAAACAGGTAACCCCGCCCACAGGCTGACCCTATTGGCCAGCCACGTCCCTGAACGCGGCAGCATGAATAGGTGGAGCAGGGGGCCAGACACGCCACCCTGCTCAGCGCGTAGAGCGGGTCCCGCCCGCAAATTCCCCCCTCCTGGAAGAGGAGGGATCTTTCAGGACGGTTGAGTAGGGATGACTTGACAGGAATTTGGCAGAGGTGTCCTGAGGAAGTCAGTGGGGGGGTGGGGTTACAGTTAGCTAGGTGAGTTATCTGGCTTGTCACCCACTGTATGTTGGTCACATGCCTTTCTAACATTTCTGTCTCTTGGCAATGCTGGCACCATCGCAAGCCGCTTTAACTCATTGAAATCACTTACTGACGCTATTCGTGCCCTTTGAAGGTGTCACATTGCAGGATTTTAAACTCGGGTGCCTACCAACATCCACATTGCTTAAAGGTGAGGCCTTTCCAAGATGTGTGGTCCAAGGATCCTGAGTGAATTAGGGCAGGATCCCTCAAAGCAGGGGGCCTTGAACTCTCTACCCTTCGCCTTAACGGTGCCTGGCACTTGAGGCGAAAACTTGAGAGGCATTTCCTGAAGAGAGACTTGCGTTAAAGCCCACACCTGTTCTGAAATTATCTTTCAGTTCTTATTCCCCTTGGTAGCAAGGCACTCATCCTCATCTCTGACTTTCAGTATCTACACAACGACAAGAACTTGCTTCACGGTGACATCAAATCTTCCAATGTCGTCATTAAAGGGGACTTTGAGTCAATAAAGATCTGTGACGTGGGTGTTTCACTGACTCTGGATGAGAATATGATGGGTATGTGTGGCGTCTTTTAATGTCCTAATGGCTGCTGTCTCAATGGCCAAGTCCTCTTTGCTGCATCTTCCCTTCTGCTTTCTGCCCCTGGATCTCTGCGTCTGCCTTTGTTCTGCTTTACTCTTGGCAACTGGGAGGTCATGAGGATGGCTCTTGAAATCTTGATTCGGATCTTTATCATCATACATAATAAAAGCTATTTTTAGCCATCTCACCCCTTGCTTTTTCCTGTAAGACCAATTGCCGTTGTCCACAGGTTTACCATACCTATCAGTCAATCACCCATTCCCACCACCCTTCTGAGTAATACCCCTTCCCACCCTCTCTCTCTAGGTATACGGCCTTAGTCCTGTATACCTGAAGGAGCGTCTCCACCCCCATCGTCCAGCCCGGACACTGAGGTCCAGCGCCGAGGGCCTTCTGGCGGTTCCCTCATTGCGAGGTTACAGGGAACCAGGCAGAGGGCCTTCTCGGTAGCGGCACCCGACCTGTGGAATGCCCTCCCATCAGATGTCAAGGAAATAAGCAGCTATCTTAATTTGAAAAGACATCTGAAGGCAGCCCTGTTTAGGGAAGCTTTTAATATTTAATGCTGTATTGTTTTAATATTCAATTGGGAGCCGCCCAGAGTGGCTGGGGAGACTCTGCCAGATGGGCGGGGTATAAATAATAAATTTATTATTATTATTATTTAAGGGCCTGGTGACTTGTTTCAGTGTATCTGAAGAAGTGTGTATGCACACGAAAGCTCATACCAATGACAAACTTAGTTGGTCTCTAAGGTGCTACTGGAAGTATTTTGTTTGTTTGTTTCGACTACGGCAGACCAAAACGGCTACCTACCTGTAACTTGATTTGGATTATGTTTCCATGCAGTGAGTGACCCAGAAGCTCATTATATTGGCACGGAGCCCTGGAAGCCCAAGGAAGCTCTTGAGGGAGATGGCATCATCACCGACAAGGCTGACATCTTTGCATTTGGGCTTACACTCTGGGAAATGATGACCCTCTCGATACCTCATCTTAACCTGGAGGAAGAAGATGAAGGTGAGTTTGTGCTTCCTTTTGGTCCAGCCGAGTGCAGACTTGCTCATGAAACTGGCTTTCTGTTGGACCAAGCTTTCTATGTATGGTCTTGGGGAGCAGGCTCTGGCCTAGGGACTTTTGGACATTATTTTACAGCCCAATATTTGGAAGGTTTAATACAACTTTTACTCAGTTGTACTTATTTAACATTTCCAAGTGATAAGAGAAAGACTTTTGTGTGTGTAAAATTTGCATTTTACAAAGATCCTCAAGTGATTTAATTTTGTGCCTTTCCTAGAGCATGCTCCTTCTATCCCCTTTCTCTCCTCCTTTGATACCAGCATAACAACCGCGAGGGCCTTTATTTCATCTGGTGACTGGCTTGCTCTGGCCTGTTTGTCATGTCTCTCTAGAGTCTTCTTTTGATGAAGATGACTTCGATGAAGACGCCTATTACGCCGCCCTTGGGACTCGGCCACCACTCAACATCGAAGAGTTGGATCCTTCCTATCAAAAAGTCATTGAGCTGTTTTCTCTCTGCACTATGGAGGAGCCGGAAAAGCGCCCTGCAGCTGCACATATTGTGGGTGTTTTGGAGGCGGAAGGATCCATACAATAAGTGCCCTCTTAAACAACCCTGCACTATGGCAGTTAGTTTCCCGCAGTTTTATATTAGAACTGGGGGCTTTTGACAAGGTTTCATATCAAGCTATTTAGACGCTGACTGTAAATATTCCATATTCCACAAAGTTGTGTCTTAAGTGACACACACACACACACACACACACCTGATAAGCTGATGCTTAGCAGCCTTGTAATTAGTTTTTTAGTATTGTAAATATAAAGCAACTTGGTCTTTCAATTCCCTTCCCTGCTCCTCCTCTTGTTCTGGTTGTGTTTGATCTTGACTTGTACTTTTCTCTTATGAGTAAATATCAGAACATTTGTGGCTATTGAAATAAAACCTTTCAAACTTGTCAGTTTGGCACAAAAAGAAAATGCCTCTTTCCTCTGGCTGTTTGCACCAATTCTCCTTCGGTGTGGCCACTGATTTTACGCTGGGTTCTCTTGTCTAATGCAGCGTTTCTCAACCGCTGTTCCGCGGCACACTAGTGTGCCGCGAGACGCTGGCTGGTGTGCCGCGACGTGCGATGACGAGAACGGCGATTTGCATTGTCACATGCCTGGTGGCCGCCAATAATCAGCGCTGACCCGCCGGAAAGGAAGCCGGCCGGGTCACGACGCGGAGCGAGCGCAGCTCTCAACAGCCACCACCACGGGAGGGTGGTTTTAGACAAACTTAAAGGAGCTGGCTGGATGAGCTCAACCTGAAACTTGCTGAGCAAAGGATTGTGCTGGCAGAGAAATCAGCGGCTTGTGAAGCCTTATTACAGGAGATTGCAACCAACACAGCAATTGGCAAGTGTTTCTTACAGCCATAATTATATAGTCAATATAGGGCGGCACAGAGTTAAATTTTTTAACTTTTTTAATGGTGGTGTGCCTCGTGATTTTTTTCATGGAACAAGTGTGCCTTGGCCCAAAAAAGGTTGAGAGACACTGGTCTAATGTAAAGTCAGGTCCCTCTGCATTCAACTACTTGTTGGGCTAAGGATCAAGACAGTCTGGGCTTCATTCCCAGATGAGTCCAAAGCTCCAAGGAGCTTGTGAGGTAGGAAATTGAAATCCAGCACCTTTGTTAGTATACTCCCAGTTTTTCTTACAACATGCTTGGGGGGGTCAAAGCTAGACAAGACAGCTGAGATGGTGGAGTTGAGGCTTAGATTGGTTAATTACCGAGGAGGAATTGGGAGAAATATTGGAGTGTTCCTATTCCAGATCATTCATGTAGGATGGGATAGAACTCTGCAATGGCAAACAAAATGGCATGACAACCATACAGGCACACGACGTTTAGCTGTTTATATGCTGATGCCATAAGGCTCTGAGCCCAGATGGGGAAACTACGTAGTGTTTGGTACAGAATAGTGGACATAAAAGCAGTGTGGATTATAGAAGACTATCCCACCTCATGCACAAGACATCTGAAAGGATTCCATGTGGGGATTAAGACCATTATATTAAAGATATTCTACTCTGATAAACCCAGAGGCAGACTCCTTCATTTGAATCTGACACAAACCCCTACAAGAGATGATGTTCCCACATAAAAAATGCATCATAAGCTGTTGAGTCTAACAGGTGTATTTGTGATGTTAGTATTCTATCATCTCAATGGCATTGTTGTGCATCCACTTAGAGGAGTAAAACAAGTAAGAGCTCATTGGTGCACCAACTTCCTGAAAATTGATGAAAGCAATCCCCTGCCACTCCAGGTTGAGTTTTATTTAAACCTTCTGGCAAAAGTCCCATTTTCAGCAAATAGGCTGTATGTGTAGCAGAATATTAGCTCAAGGCCATAGTGAAAGGGATAGCTGGGAAGCTTCCTCTTAGGTGATAAAGATAAATTACATAACAAAGCAAGGCCCCATTTCCAGCTTTTGTAAATCCATTTCAGTGAGATCAACTCCCCTTTCAATTTCAAGAGGCTTGATAGGATGTGTTTGCCCATTGTGAATCTTTTCCTTCTGTCATTTAATTACAAGTACAGTGGTGCCTCGCTAGACGAATTTAATTCGTTCCATGGGTCTATTCTTATAATGAAAAATTTGTCTAGCGAATCCCATAGGAATGCATTGAATTTTTTTGAAAAATTTTTTTGCCCATAGGAACGCATTAATTGAATTTCAATGCATTCCTATGGGAAACCGTGATTCGCTAGATGAATTTTTCGTAAAACGAATTCGTCTAGCGAGGCAACCTCTGCTAGAAAAATCCTTTCTTTAAGCGAAAATTTCGTCTTATAGGGCGTTCGTTAAGCGAGGCACCACTGTAACTCCATTGTCTCCCAACAGATGCCACTACTAGTAGAAACAGAATGATGCACAAAAGAGCAGAGGTGGGCCTACTCCCAAGTTTGTGGGATCTAGTTTCTTTCCTACCCCAGGACCCCGAAATTATCAACTAGAGCAGAGTGCAAGGACATGGCTGAAGCAGGCAGACACAGAATCATAGAACTGTACAGTTGGAAATTCTATTAATAAGATTGTGGTCCAACCCCTGCAGCAGATACAATGAAGAATTACGGACGGTGTCACTGAGCACAAGCTCAGCCCAGTAATTCATGATCAACATCAGAATCAACCCTACATCTTTTCACACAAAAATCTACACCTGGTTCTCTTCTCTATCTCCCTGACCCCACATTCTCTTAGCAATCTAATCAGCAAGGGGGGGGGGGAAGCTTTTCTAATGGGCAAGGGAGGGAGCTTTTCAGTTCTTTTCAGCCACTGTTACTCAAGTGGAAGTCTCTGTGCCTTATAGGCTTTACATTTCTGGAGCACGTAGACTAGAAAAGCATATAGAAAAGACAATAGTGTAGTAAGTTAGCTATCGATTGTTTTCATTACAAGTGAAAGTGTTAGGGCAAAATCTGGGTGCAAAGCAGCCGGACACCCAGCACGTCAGGCGAGGGCCTGCGGTGATTGCGGACAGCAAAGGAAGGAGGCCAGCCAGAGGTAGAAGCAAAAACACCAAGGTTTATTGCTGCGCAGCAGGTTCAATGCAGAGAATGAACCCCGAACAAAAGGTTACAACAACTTTTAAAGGTTCTCAACATTTCCCATAGAACACTGCAGAAAGTGTCATACATACATCATTGATACATCATGGACACGTCACGAAAGGGGAAGGTACAGAACACATTTCCATATGGGTAAACAAGTTTTATGGCCAAGGGGTTGACAGACGACCCCTTGATGGGTTACTCGATGGCCCAGGCATTGAAATCTCCAGGAAGATGAGTATTGGTGGATGTTCCAGATATGCACAGACAGGAGGTAACAAAGGAACCCTAGAGGGGAGGATATTCAGGGATTATACCTGATGGGTTTGTGTACAAGGTGGAGGGGACATTTTCCTGTGTACGTGACTCCGCGCTTTGGGGATTATGTCGGAGCCTGGGGTCTTGGAAAGGCCTTGGTGTCTGTATCAAAATATCGTTGGTTCCGAAGGAATCCATGTTTGCAGTGATTTTATATGATTTAATAAAGATTCTTGAGTTCCCCTATCTGGACTTGCTGTCTCGTTCATTGCCTGGGTAGCTTGGATACATTGTAGCAAGTTCTAATTGGATTACCAGCTTCCGAAGGTTCGAAGAACTGTCAGTGATTGTTCTCCTGTCATCGCCTTGTCAGAGGCTTACTCAAGCGTGCAGAGCTAGCTGAGCTAGGCTCTGCAGAGAGATTGCAATCATCTGATTGGCCAAGACGCAGCGGACAGGAGAAGGGGGTTTCATTCATAATTTTCGCTACACTCATAACTTGGTTTCATTCATGGGTTTGTGACAGTGTTACTATCATATAGAAAGGGTTATACAGGGGAGAGGGAGAAGCGGGAATGGAGAGAAGCCTTTATTTTGACAGGGCTCATTCCCATGGGTTGTGGGTTTACTTGTGGTGTGCCTGTGGGGACGTGGCCTAGCCTGGCGGGGTCATCTTGGGGTCCACTTTGGGGTCCAAACTAATCCTCGTTTGGTTGCCCCCCCCCCCGTAAAATTCCCTAACAGTCGCCCACTCGGAGATAGATTCGTGACGAGTTCTAAAAGAACCACGAATCTTTTCTCCGCACCCCCTTGCACCCCCTCTGGCTATATTTCAGTGATTTGGTATTCACCTTCCCCAAGATGTCGCATTTGGACATATTCAGGGAAAAGACTGGTATTTGGTGAATAGGCTCTCAGTGGGAACAGTTGAGGGGGATTTTTCTCGGGAAGGCAGTGGAGTAGGGCACAACAAGGATTAGCACAATGTAAGGCACAGCAACACATAGACACACACAAAACACTAATAACTAATATTGAAATAATCACCTTAAGTATAGACCTTACCCATCCTAAGTTGGGGAGCCAGCCCCATAGGTCAAAGTCTGAGAGTCCCTCATGTTGAATCGCTTCAAGTTGTCCTGCCAGTTTGTGGATGTTGTTTAGGTGTCCGGTTATGTTTAGGGTTTGGTCTGTCACGAACGTGCAGCATTCAGAGCCAATCAGAGCACAGGTCCCACCCTCACTGGACAACAAGAAGTCCGTTGCAATTCTGTTCTGAATCGAGAGTTGGCGTACCTGTGACAGTTCTGTGGTGAGGGAGTCCGTGATTTGTTCTGCTTCCTGCATGAATTTCAGAAGTACATCAGTAAGTTTAAGGATGTCCACATGGTTGGAGCCCGCTCCATATGCAGGGAATAATGCCCTGCCCCATGTTTCACCGTTGGCTGCCACATCGGAGAGATCTGAGAGGGATTTCTGCCCTCTCCTGTTCCTTTGCCTTCCAGCTGGTAAGTTGTAAGTGACTCGGATTCCAGGCACGATGTATCCGATGAAACAGGAACCAGACATGTGGGGGCTCACCCAGCTGTATGCGCGATGCCCACATACCCAGAATAACCCTGAGAGGTAGGATTCCATCCTTCCGGAAGCGAAGGGCCGCAGGAGCAAGGGGTTCGGGTTGTATGTAGAGTTTTTAGAAGGGCGGCCAATCACCGCGACCCATGCCATTGAAAGATTGGGGTAAATGTGGGAACCTAGATGTGAGGAGATTGTCACCTGTCCAGAAGCATGGAGCTCGAGGTTGGTGGTGCAGGTGCTGGTACCTATGTGGGCCCCGCCACCGGCGAAAAGTCGGCAGAGGGGGCCCTTAGTTGGACCCGTGAGGTACAGGTACTGATGAGTCAGGTTCATAGCGGTAAGATTCCAGGATGTCATGTCCCCGGAGCGGAACTGTTCTAGGGTGACAGGCACTGGTACCAGGGGTAGCCCTTGCCGCATGTGGCTTGGAGCATGGGCGCAAATCCAACAGTCTTGTGGAGGGGCCTCCTTAGCTACCTGGCTAAGGAGTTGGAGGTAAGAGTTCTTGCCCCAGGAGGAGAGCAGATCAGGCTCCTCAAGAGTGGAGTATTCACCGAGCTGTCTAGGAGCCGTTCCGATAGGATGGAGGGGGTCAGAGGTGCTTAGGAGGGTCGTATTCTTGGCGATTCCCCCACATCGCTGCGGTCCATCGTGGTCCCACACTGGGGAATTGTTTGAAGATCCTACAGGGTGGTACCAGCCTTCAAGGTATTCCCCTCCTTTCCAACCCTGTGTGTAGCCCAAGTTCCATAGACAACAGAAACGCCTTAAACAAACTCCCTGTAGCTGTGGTTTCTCCGGCTTCGGGGTCAAGAGGAGGCATTGGAACCCAAATATCAACCTTTCTGATGGATGGTGGTTGTCTGTGTAAACGGGTTGGGCACCTCCCTTATCCATCTCGGTCCAATTAGGGTAGCGGAGGATGTCCCTTTGCCCGTAGAGGAAGTATGATCCATTGGTACAGTGAAGTCGGTAGTACTGCTGTTCCATGGTGAGATTTGCAGATCCAATGCGCTGGTAGTTCCGGTCCCGTATGAAAAGTTCCCAGTATTGGGTCCCACTGAGCCTTGGGACCAAGGAGTGACGAAGGAGGGTTCGGGATTCCGGGAGGCAAAAGTTGAAGTCGCCCACTCGGTCCGGGTTCTGGTTGCCTCCAAGGTCTGCAGTATGGTAGTCAAGAAAGCGATAGTCCGTCTGCAGACCGGAGCACTGGTCTGATAAAGGCATGGTAGGTGGGGCAAAGAGGAGGAGGATGAATAAGTGAAGGGTAGGTTCCATGTCCAGTTCACGAGTGTTTGGCCTGCGTAGGGGTTGTTTAACAGAAGGAAAAATAAGTGGTTGTTGGGTGCCAGAGACGGGAGTTGTCAGACTAGTCAGAGGAGAACAAGCTGTCAAACCGTGGCGGAGAAGAACGAGCGGCTGAGAGCTGTCAAACAGGAGCTGTCAAAACGTGGCGGAGAAGAACGAGCGGCTGAGAGCTGTCAAACAGGAGCTGTCAAAAACGTGGCGGAGAAGAACGAGCGGTTGACAGCTGTCAAACAGGAGCTGTCAAAACGTGGCGGAGAAGAACGAGCGGTTGACAGCTGTCAAACAGGAGCTGTCAAAACGTGGCGGAGAAGAACGAGCGGTTGACAGCTGTCAAACAGGAGCTGTCAAAACGTGGCGGAGAAGAACGAGCGGTTGACAGCTGTCAAACAGGAGCTGTCAAAACGTGGCGGAGAAGAACGAGCGGTTGACAGCTGTCAAACAGGAGCTGTGCGTCGGCAGGAAGCAGGAACGAAGAGAAGCGAAGCGATGGCTGGAAGCAGGAACGAAGAGAAGCGAAGCGATGGCAGGAAGCAGGAACGAAGCGAAGCGAAGCGATGGCAGGAAGCAGGAACGAAGCGAAGCGAAGCGATGGCAGGAAGCAGGAACGAAGCGAAGCGAAGCGATGGCAGGAAGCAGGAACGAAGCGAAGCGAAGCGATGGCAGGAAGCAGGAACGAAGCGAAGCGAAGCGATGGCAGGAAGCAGGAACGAAGCGAAGCGAAGCGATGGCAGGAAGCAGGAACGAAGCGAAGCGAAGCGATGGCAGGAAGCAGGAACGAAGCGAAGCGAAGCGATGGCAGGAAGCAGGAACGAAGCGAAGCGAAGCGATGGCAGGAAGCAGGAACGAAGCGAAGCGAAGCGATGGCAGGAAGCAGGAACGAAGCGAAGCGAAGCGATGGCAGGAAGCAGGAACGAAGCGAAGCGAAGCGATGGCAGGAAGCAGGAACGAAGCGAAGCGAAGCGATGGCAGGAAACAGGAACGATGGCGTCGTCGAGGGGGTATCACTGGCGTTTCAGGCGCAGCTTGATTGCGGTGGGGTCTGGGACAATTTCCGAAGTCCAATTGTCCCACAAAGGCGTAGCGGCAAGGTCTTCCTCAGGTCCGGTCTGTAGAGCCCGATCTTGGCCCCGATCGTCAGGTCCGGTCTGTAGAGCCCGATCTTGGCCCCGATCGTCAGGTCCGGTCTGTAGAGCCCGATCTTGGCCCCGATCGTCAGGTCCGGTCTGTAGAGCCCGATCTTGGCCCCGATCCGGGTCCGGAGTTGGGAGCAAGGGAGGCGGGTCAGGCTCGTTGTCCTCTAGGTCAGCAGCTGGGAGGGTTGGAGGTTTGTCAAAGGTACAGTCCTCCCCCTCCCCGTCCCCAGAGTCTGACGGTGGCTCGGCTTTCTTGCACCTGGTGTGGTGCACCCAGGAGCTCTTCTCCCCTATTTTTAAAGCGGTAGGTGAGGTGAGGAGAATTTGAAAGGGTCCCTCCCAGGAGGGTTGAAGTGTCTGCTTGTGGTAAACTTTCACTAAGATCCAATCCCCTGGATGGAAGGAATGGGCCGGAACATCTATAGGCAGATTCTGACCCTCTACAGCAGCGTAGGCATGGAGTCGCCGTAATTGCTTCTGGAGTTGGACGACATATGCCGTGAGTTCCGCTTCCCCGGTATCCAACTCAGCAAGCGGGAATTGTGTGGTATAGACTGGTGGCGGTCTCCCGAATAGGAGCTCGTATGGGGATAGTTTTAGAGCTCTTGTGGGAGCACATCTAATGTTATGTAGAACTAGAGGTAGTGCGTTCACCCATTTCAGCCCCGTTTCACTGCAGAGTTTTCCAAGTTGCAACTTGACTTCTTGGTTTATACGCTCTACTTGGCCAGAAGACTGAGGGTGGTAAGGGGTGTGTAGTTCCCACTTAATTCCGAGTGCCTGGGCAACATGTTGGGCCACCTCTGCAGTGAAATGGGTTCCTTGATCGCTGTCCAATTTACGGGGGATCCCATATCTAGGTATAATTTCGTGGATGAGAGTTCTAGCGACTACAGAGGCCGTCGCCCGTCGGGTAGGAAATCCCTCTACCCAATGGGAGAACTTGTCTACAATGATTAATGCGTGCTTGAATCCCTGGCATGGTGGTAGATCGATGAAGTCTAATTGCAGGGTCTCAAAGGGGACGAAAGCCCACGGTCTAGCTCCTGGGGGCCGTTTAGGTTCCCGTTTCGGGTTAAAGTTTTGGCAAGTGATACAATTCTTGGTAGCTGCTGCGGCCGCGGCTGCAGTCCCCGGCGCATAGCAGTACCTTTGTATGAAGTCCGTTATCTTTCCCTTTCCCCAGTGGGTCTGTTGGTGAAGTGTCCTTGCGAACTTAGGCGTCCAAGCCTTGGGTAGAACTATTCTACCATCCGGCAAAGTCCAAATCCCGTCGATTTCGGACGCACCGATAGAGATCCACTTTGCCAGTTCTTCATCAGTTATGGCCTGATAGATATCTTTCAGGTTTAAATCAGCTGGGAGTTGGATGCACTGAAAGTCCATTCCCTCTGAGGGAGGTTGGAGTGCAGCCATTTGGGCCGCTCTATCCGCCCGGCTATTCCCTTTGGAGATGGGATCCCTCCCTCTCGTGTGCGCTTTGCAGTGAACAACAGCTATTGCCTCGGGTAGGTGGATAGCATTCAGGAGCCTCTCTACCAGGGCAGCGTGCGATATTTGGGAACCCGCCGCTGTCAAGAAGCCCCTTTGGAGCCAGATTTGCCCCGTGGTGTGCACCAATCCGAAGCAATACTTGCTGTCTGTGTAGATGGTGGCCCGTTTGCCTTCACTAATTTCACAGGCCCTGATGAGGGCTACAAGTTCAGCCGCTTGGGCACTATACTGCGGACTTATTGGGTTGGCTTCTATTATTTCAAAATCCGTGACCACTGCATACCCCGACTTCCTTTCCCCGTCTACAATTTTGGAGCTGCCATCGGTATACAGAATTAAGTCCGGATTTGGCAGGGGAAGATGATCTAAATCTTCTCGGGGTTTCTCTGCCTGACGGACTATCTGGGCGCAATCATGGTGTGGGGTGCCATCATCTGGTAGTGGTAAGAGGGTGGCAGGATTGAGGGAGGTAACTCGTTTGATAGTTACATTCGAAGGGGTCAGAAGTAAGGCCTCATAGCGGTTTAGTCGCGAGTTTGAGAAGTGGTGCGAACCCTTCATTGTTAGGAGAATGGACACCGCGTGCGGAACATGTATGGTGATTTCATGTCCTAATACAGTTTCCTGAGCTTTCTCAAGGAGTGCGGCTGTTGCAGCTATAGCACGGAGACAGTTGACAGTTCCCTTAGCTGTGTTATCCAGCTGAAGACTGTAGTAGGCTACTGGTCTTTCCCTATCACGAAAGGGTTGTGTGAGGACCCCTGATGCAACTCCCATTTGTTCGTGGACATAGAGATTGAAAGGGATACGGTAGTCTGGGAGTCCCAAAGCGGGAGCTGAGCGGAGTTCCCGTTTTATTCGTTCAAAGGAGGCATAGGCTTCCTCATTCCATTGGAGTTTATCGGGGTGGTCCTGTCGGGTCATGGCTGTCAGGGGCTTGGTGAGTTCAGCATAACCCGCTATCCATGATCGGCAAAATCCAGCCATCCCTAGGAACCCCCTGAGCTGTCTTTTCGTTTGAGGTAATGGGATTTTTGTGACTGCCTCAATCCTGTCAGTAGCTAGGCTTCTAGTGCCAACCCCCAGGATGTGGCCTAGGTATTTCACCTCTTGTTTGCAGAATTGCAATTTCTTAGGTGACACCTTGTGTCCCTTATGTGCCAATTCCATGAGCAGGTACTTGGTGTCCAATCTGCATGCTTCCTCACTAGTAGAACACAATAAAATATCATCTACGTATAAGAGATAGGTGGATCCCCCAGGAAGGTTCACATCCTGCAGATCTTGGTGGAGGACCGCAGAGAAGATTGCGGGTGATTCAACATATCCCTGGGGTAGCCGAGTCCAGGTTAGTTGACCCGGTCCCCATGTAAACGCAAATAAGAACTGACTTTCTGGGGCCACCGGGATGCTAAAAAAAGCTGAGCACAAATCCGCTGCACTATACCAGGTCGTGTCGGGCGGGATGGCGTTCAGGAGCGAGTTCGGGTTGCCTACGACGGGGTGGCGAGGGATCACGAACTGGTTCACCAAGCGGAGGTCCTGAACAAAGCGATAACGGACAGGTGCGCCTTCCCCTCCCGGTTTTTTGATTGGGAGTACCGGGGTGTTACAAGGGGAGGCGGTGTGCACCAGTATTCCTTGGTCTAGAAAGTCCTGTATCATTGGCGTGAGGCCGTCTATAGCCTCTTTAGGGAGCGGGTATTGCTTTGTGCAGGGGAAAGGTACGTCAGTGCGGTAGGTAATTCTGACAGGTGTAGCTGACTTTAGGAGTCCGACCGAGGTAGATTCGGTGCCCCAGAGCCAAGGGGGCATTTCTAGCTCGAGTTCAAGGGGTAAGTCCGGGAATTGGTGGCCCATTTTCGCCTCCTCCACGATGCCTTGGAAGGCTAGGAGGGACTCTTCAGGGAGGTGTAGATAAATCCCTTCCTTATTACACTGAATGGTAGCTCTCAACTTGCAGAGAAGGTCCCTGCCTAACATGTTAACCGGGCTGTTAGTCAAAAGGAAGGTATGTTCTGCCAGCAGGGGTCCCAACCTTACTTTAGCTGGCTCAGAAAGGGGACAGGTTCGGGGTATCCCATCTAATCCAAACACTTTGCGAGTTTCCCTTCCCGGTTTGAGGTGACTGTCCGACAAGGTAGAAAAGGTGGCTCCCGTGTCCAGCAGGCAATCATAGGATTGTCCGTCTATGTTAAGGGTACAGACTGGGTCCTCAGGTGATAAGGCGAGGACCGGGCAAAGTGCGGAGGCTTGAGTGGGATACCCGGCTGATTGTCAATAATTCTGCCCTCCGGGTAGCAAGGATTGGGTTGAAGGAGCTGGATTAGGCTGGTACGAGCTTCCATACTGTGGAGCCTGTGTCTGATACCCTGAGAGGGGCCGGGGGTTGGTGGCCTGAACGTTTTGTCGGTTTCCAGAATTAGGGGGGTACCGCTGTCCTGAGGACATAGGTCCGGGTGCCGGTTGGTGTGGGAAGGTGCTGGTAGGGGGGTTTCCGTAGGGAACTTGTGACGGGTAGTAACCCGAGCCAGAGAGGTACGGACAGAACTTTTTGATGTGGCTTTCTTCCCCGCAATTGTAGCACCCCCCTGTGTTGGGTCCCCACGGCCTGGGAATTACGGTGGTGCGCCTCCTCTACCTCTTCCCCGGGCCATGCCTCTTCCCCGGAACCCCCTAGGTTCCATGTTGAGGGCCAATACCTTCTCCTCCTCAGCTGACCCTTCTCGCTTGGTTTTCTCATCTCGTGAGTTGAAAATGGTCTTTGCAATGGACAGAATTTCGCCAATGGGCTTTCCATCATATCCTATCTGGAGGTTCAGGGCCTTCCTTATGTCTGGGGTGGCCTGGTCCTTGAAGAATCCTTTAACTATAATTTCATGCTCGGGACTTTCTGGGTTTATTCCACCCCATGTTTTTATCGCAGTTGTTAGTCTACTGAAATAGTCGGAGGGGTGTTCGTTTTGTCCTTGCTGGACCGCTTGGACCTTGGTCCAATTGACTACCCGTTTCCCGGCCGCCCGGATCCCTTCTAGGATTGCCCTGGTGAAAACCTCTAGACACCAGGTATGATCTGGATTGTTATAATTCCATGAGGGGTCATTTCGCAGCACGGTGGCTGTGAGAGGTGCGACGCCTCCGGGTCGGTTAGGTTGAAAGTCAGGGAGATTCAAGGCTTCACCTGCCTTGGCTAAGATGTCTGCCTTCTCAGCCTCGTTAAAGAGGGAGTTCAGGAGTACCTGAACATCTGCCCAGGTAGGGTTATATGAAGAGAAGATGGCGCTGACTTGCCGGTGGCATTTATCGGGGTCATCTCTCAGGGAAGGCATCAAATTAGACCAGGTAACAAGATCAGTGGTGGCGAATGGTCGGTGAGCGTACACCATCCTAGGTGGACCGTCAGGGGCGGAAGGAGGGATGGGTAACTCTCGTAGGGGCATCTGTGCGTCCCCTTGGCTGCTAGGACCGGCCCCATCATTTACTGACGTTAGCTTGGACTTTGCCTTTAACTCTTTCTTAGTCTTTTCCCTTTGCGCCAAGGTCGAAGCCCTGGCTGTTCTTCCTTGCCCTTCGCTGCCACTCATTCCATCATCAATTTCACCCTCACTGCTAGTATCTTCTGAGGTGGCCGTTGGGTAGTAAAAGGGCAAAAGGGACTGATCGAAGGAGTCGCTGTCATCTGCTGGGTCCTCATAAGGAGGGGGTGGCGGCAGATTCCTTTGGGACCTAGGTCGGCGGGCTTTGGATTTCAAGACCGCTAGGTGTCTCGGATTTCCTCGTCCTGAGCAATCCGGGACCGTTCTCTCGGCGGCTTCAAAGAGACTTAAATATTGCAGCTGCCGGGGCTTTTCTTCCCTTAAGTGCTTCTTTAAAATCTTAATTCGATCCACGTTAAAGGATCCCTCCGGTGGCCAACGGAGTTCAGGTCTTGTAGTCGTAGTTAACTTTGGCCAGGAAGCCTGACAGAGGTCTTCCAATTTTCGCTTTGAAAGGGTTGCATGTCCTGGAAGTTGACTCCAGCGGGCTAGCACGAATTCAAGGGGAGAGTCGGGGTCCCGCTGGGATAGAGAAGGCGTCCTCGAAGCCTTCTTCCCAGAGGGAGTCCGCTCTGGCTTCGAAGCACAAGTGCCCATTTTAAAGGGTTTTCTGGTGAAAGAAAGGAGGACGGATAAAGGGTAAGGGCTGGGTCACTCTAACGTCTAGATTTTTAACAGGAAACAATCTATCCTATCAAGTTATACTTTTCCCAAAACTCCTGCGGGTTTTCCTTCCCACTCTGCCGTGTCCCCCTAGGCTTCCGCTAGGCTCTTCCCTCCTGGCAACCTCCTACCTATCTCTACAATCTGAAGAAAGAAGAGAGTCCTACTGAACGCCCGCGAGATGCGGTGCCAGATCGGGTGCTCTCCGGATAGAGTTTGCGATCCGGAATACCCCCCTTGCTTTCAGAAGCGAGTTCACGCACGACACGCGTGTTACGTGACTCGACTGGTGCGGCTGGGGTAGAGACAGTGCAGGAAGGCTCCAACCAGGTGGTTGGAGGGTGGAAAAAGAGCTCTGGCCCCTTGCTTTCGCTGGAGATCGTGCCCCAACGGTGCGGCTGGTCAGAGTCCCCCACTCTCACCTGGTCCCTTGCTTTCACTGGAGATCGCGCTCCAGCGGGGCGGCTGACCAGCTGAGGGGGGTTCGAGGAAACAGGGATAGAGCTCAGGACTCCCGTTCGAGTCGAGCGCGGCACTCGGTCCGAAGAGAAAGGCAGAAGGTAAGATAGGTAAGAGGGCAGAGGATTCAGTTGCCAGGAGATACCACCCGCTTCCCACCAGTGCACTGGATTTAACCTTATACTCACACACCTCCTCCTGAGAAGATCCCGGGATCGATGAGGTTGTCCGGCCGGTCCCTGGTTTTGCTCCCTGGCTGGGTCCTTCGGGGACCTGTAGATTACCGCCCGGTTGGTGGCTGGAGGTCCGGAAGATCCCCACAGGCAAAAGGTGCCTGATGCCGGCTTGAAGACCTCAGGGCCCCCGGTCAGCAACTCGGGAGAACCGCAGGTCCCTGTTCGGGCGCCAAATGTTAGGGCAAAATCTGGGTGCAAAGCAGCCGGACACCCAGCACGTCAGGCGAGGGCCTGCGGTGATTGCGGACAGCAAAGGAAGGAGGCCAGCCAGAGGTAGAAGCAAAAACACCAAGGTTTATTGCTGCGCAGCAGGTTCAATGCAGAGAATGAACCCCGAACAAAAGGTTACAACAACTTTTAAAGGTTCTCAACATTTCCCATAGAACACTGCAGAAAGTGTCATACATACATCATTGATACATCATGGACACGTCACGAAAGGGGAAGGTACAGAACACATTTCCATATGGGTAAACAAGTTTTATGGCCAAGGGGTTGACAGACGACCCCTTGATGGGTTACTCGATGGCCCAGGCATTGAAATCTCCAGGAAGATGAGTATTGGTGGATGTTCCAGATATGCACAGACAGGAGGTAACAAAGGAACCCTAGAGGGGAGGATATTCAGGGATTATACCTGATGGGTTTGTGTACAAGGTGGAGGGGACATTTTCCTGTGTACGTGACTCCGCGCTTTGGGGATTATGTCGGAGCCTGGGGTCTTGGAAAGGCCTTGGTGTCTGTATCAAAATATCGTTGGTTCCGAAGGAATCCATGTTTGCAGTGATTTTATATGATTTAATAAAGATTCTTGAGTTCCCCTATCTGGACTTGCTGTCTCGTTCATTGCCTGGGTAGCTTGGATACTTTGTAGCAAGTTCTAATTGGATTACCAGCTTCCGAAGGTTCGAAGAACTGTCAGTGATTGTTCTCCTGTCATCGCCTTGTCAGAGGCTTACTCAAGCGTGCAGAGCTAGCTGAGCTAGGCTCTGCAGAGAGATTGCAATCATCTGATTGGCCAAGACGCAGCGGACAGGAGAAGGGGGTTTCATTCATAATTTTCGCTACACTCATAACTTGGTTTCATTCATGGGTTTGTGACAGTGTTACTATCATATAGAAAGGGTTATACAGGGGAGAGGGAGAAGCGGGAATGGAGAGAAGCCTTTATTTTGACAGGGCTCATTCCCATGGGTTGTGGGTTTACTTGTGGTGTGCCTGTGGGGACGTGGCCTAGCCTGGCGGGGTCATCTTGGGGTCCACTTTGGGGTCCAAACTAATCCTCGTTTGGTTGCCCCCCCCCCCCGTAAAATTCCCTAACAGAAAGGATATAGGTGATTTTTGTTTAAACCACGTTTAAACTTGTGAGGACTGCTACAAGTTCTTTTTATGGGCCAGGCTTTTTGGTATCCCTGTCATATTCCTGAAAGACTTTGCCCACAAAGGCATACGCTTCCATTGTTTCCCAAGACAGATGGAAGCCAACAAACCCCACCAGACACAGCAATATTGACATGAACAGAGACTAAATTACAAATATTTTATTTGAACAGACTTGTTTGAACAAAGTTTAGTGCAATAATTGCAGCAGTTCACAGACATAGGCTCAGGATTCAAAATCCAATGCTTTAGGATTACAGAAGTAGCCTCAAGTGCTGGGGAGCTACCAACAGGTGCAAAAAGAATAGTTAACAGGTCCATAGCAGCATTCAAACACCTCAGACTCTTCCTACCTCCATTCTGTAGGGAAGATTTTACTTTGTCAAGAGTGACTTTCTTTAGCTTAAAACAAGAATGGAGAATCAGTCACCTTCTAGATGTTGCAGAACTACACCTCTAGTCATCTCTGACCATTAGGTCCAATATCTGAAGGACCACTGGCCCCTGACTTCAAACTCTCACCTCTGATCCAGCTGGCTAAAGAAAGAAGCCAATCTTCTATTATACTAATAGGTTTGACGGAAGGAGTTCAAAGCTTCGGAACACTGGAGGCAGAGGATTCAAATAGCTCAAGCAGATGTCAGCTGTAGATAGACTAAATTGGCCTTTTCTTCATACCATCTAAAACTTACAATCAACTTTGAAAGTTTCAACTTTCAGAATAAAACTTTTTAAAGCAACACAAACATGGTTTGTTGCCGCTCCTAATTTATATTACAATGTTAAAATGCAGAATATAACACAAGGAAAATGACAAAATAGCTTGTTGAATCTTCGTAGAAGGGGAGCTCATGCTGTAGGAAGACACCTTCAACTGACCTTAACTTATGAAATTATAAACAAGGAAGTTGGGTGTTTGGCAATACCTGGCTGCAAATAGCTTGCCATCTGGTGTGGGATCAGAAAAAGCAATTTCGTTGGTGTTTAAGAAAGAGCCAAATAAGAATGTACGTCTGGAAAAGAAAAGAAAAGTTATCTGGTAATAACTAATCTTCAGGTATCTGAAGAAGTGTGCATGCACACGAAAGCTCATACCAAAATATAAACTTAGTTGGTCTTTAAGGTGCTACTGAAGGAATGTAACGCAAGGATTCAGTCCTGTTTTCATGCTCATTTCAATTTACTGTCAGTTTGTATATTTAAATTTGTCAGATTTAAAGAAATGGGGAACACACCAGACATGCAAGGAGTGCCTTTTCTCTCATCACTAAACACTCACAATCGGTGTGCACATTTTTCTGGATTAGAAGGAAAAGCTTGTTTTAAAAAACTAGTGTTATCCAAAACTTAAGCCTCACACCAAGCTTCAATGTGTTGTGTATGATCTGCAAACCTTCTCTCGTGGGTGATGCTTGGGGCATACTTGTATGGTAATGTATTCTCACAAGCCTTGGTTCATGAAGAATGTTTTATTCATTGGGTGGTTGCAAGGATGTGATCTGCATCAGAAAGTGGGCCTTGGGGTGGGTGGGGTGAGGAGGAAGGAATACAGTGGAACCTCGGTTTATGAACACCTCGGTTTATGAATTTTCAGTTTACGAACGCTGCGGACCCATCTGGAACGGATTAATTCACTTTCCATTACTTTCAATGGGAAAGTTCGCTTCAGTTTATGAACACTTCGGTTTATGAACATACTTCCGGAACCAATTACACCCATGCTTCGGGTTAAGTACGCTTCAGGTTGAGTACTCCGGGGACCCGTCTGGAACAGATTAATCCACTTTCCATTACTTTCAATGGGAAAGTTCACTTCAGTTTATGAACGCTTCAGTTTATGAACAGACTTCCGGAACCAATTCTGTTCATAACCCGAGGTACCACTGTAATTGTTTCGTTTCTGTTATACAGAGCCCCAAACTATCACTGACCAAAGCATATGCACCAGGCTTGGGAGTCAAAGAGGCAGTTAAGTCCAAGGTTCTCTCAACACCCTGCTGTATGTGATTCATACACCAGGTCTTTCAGCAGGAACCAGCTCCTAAGTATTACTTGCTGGTAAACCTCCTTTAAAACAAGCTGAAAACTGGCTGTGATCCCAGAAGATCATCTCTGAGCTGTATACTTTTCTTTCAGATATTACATTTCCTTACCTCATCACATCCACTAGACGGCTGGCAATGCCTCTTCTCCGCATCAGGCTGAACACCCAGATTCTGCTGATCCCACAGAACACCTTCTCTGGCTTCGTTGAGCAGCACCAGGCACGCTGATGCTCTAGACTGTCATTAGTAGGAGACCCTGACACGGTTGTAGGCTCTGAAAGCACTTGGTAAGCCTAGGAACAACAGGATACGCTTAGAGCAAGGCAGTGGGGTGGGGGAAACAGCAGCAAGCCTCTAACAAATCACACCTTATGCAAGGCTTCAATGGGACGCACCACGATGCCCAAAGCAGGTTGGCACATGTTGTTTGGGGCATCTGTACCAAATGCCAGAAGTGCCTCAATTATTCTTGAAGTAGAGAGTTACCTACAAATGTTATCCATAAGACATTTGTTAGCCTTCAAGAAGCTATTTTTACAGCAACAGATTAACAATTACCACAATTAAAATGCTATCAACAGCCAGCCATCTAGGCATGGGAATGTGTCAGTGGGCTCATCTCTGGGGGAGAGCCGCAGTGGAATGGATACCAGCCCAGAAACTCATTTAGAATGCTGTTAGATCAGAATAAGACACCAGCTAAAAGGCTCTAAGAGACAGATTTGTTCTGACATACAAGACAGCAGAGAAAATTAATTTTTCTTGCAATTGGCCTCTCCTCCCCATTTACTTTTTCCTTTATCTAGGACAAGAGCAATTTAATGCTCTGGAACACATATATTGTGCAGCTCTGTTAAGCAGGTGACACTTCTTTCTCTGTAAAGGGAACTAACCCAAGAGAATCCACTAGCTAAGGAAAGGATAAGCCCCTTGAGTCCCATCTAGCAAGGGCCTAGAACTACAAGCAGAAAGAGGAGTTGCCAGGCACTGTGGAGACTTGCAGCCAGAGCTCCACTCCACATTTATCAAACTTGATGAGTAACTTTTACTTCCCTAGTCTAGCAAGATGTTTCCCTTCACATCTAAGAATGAACAGCAGAAACTCCCAACCGCTTTTAAATGGTTTCCATACTGTCAAAAGAGTTTGCTCCAAGTGACAAAATCCTACTTTTAGTGCAATAAGTTACCAGCAAACCTGGTTCTTAGGACTTAAGTGGTTTGCTTTATTCAAGTAGCAAGACACATGGCTGAAGGAGGTCCAGTCAACTGCATTGCTCCTTCTCTTTGCCAAGTCACAAACACCTCTAAGGATGAACTCCAGTATCAAGGGTCTGCCCTGAACCAGATTATCACTCTTTCCACTTGGCAAGCTACTCACCTGTCTGACTGGCTCAGCAATTAAGCAGCCAACAATCTTCTTTTCAGTGGATACAAACAGGTATGTTTGGGTTGGACAGCGCAACACAACGTGTTTAAATCCAAGCTCATTATCTACAAGCTCCCGTACAGCTTCAGCCTGTGCAAGGAAAATGCCATATACAAAGCTCAGCATCTAAACCAGACAAAACTCAACCCAGATCACAACAAACATTTTTCTTCTAAATACCTACATTGGTACCTAAATACCTACATTATCTGCAGAAACAACTGAAGATCTCTTGATTAAATCCTAAAATCTGAGGCAACAGGTATACTTTTTTTGGTAACAATACAGGAAGTGTGGCTGGAAAAAAACACCCTAATTTTGCTCCAAACAAGATCATTTTTTAAAATTCAAATTTAACAAACTAAAAAGGAAAAGAGCCAAAAAAAGTAAATAGAACTGATATGGTAAGGAAGGTGGAGACTTTCCCTTATTAAAAAAAACCCAAGAACACATACACAATTTAAAATGAGTTCATTTTACTTGGAAGTAGGGCAAATATTTTACAGCAGTTGTGGAGAATCTCCAGTCTGCAGACCTACCAAGCTGTTTGGGGTAAACCACACCCACCTTTGTGAAAAGGGTCAAGCCACAACTAAAAGAAAAAAGAATCAGGAGTGTATTCAAGTTTGCTCCAGATTCTTCCTTTGCATCAAGTAGCAGACCAGTTCCATTTGGAGGAGCAAAGCTAGAAGAAAGTCAGCACTGCACCTTTTTGATGGCATATTTTGGATCATCCTGAAGAATCAAGACAATTTTTCCATCCCAGAATTCTGCAGCAACATGTTCATTCTTCCAGCTCTATCAAAAGGAGAAAAAGACAGCAGAGGGCAAAAAGTGTAGATGCCCAAGAGTTTAATTAGTGAGAGTTGTAAACCACTATATATATATTAAATCTGTCATTAAAACAACCTGCATGTTCCTTTATGGCAGTCTTCCCCAACCTCTGGCCCTCCAGATGTTGGGCTCCAACTTCCATCAGCCCTAGCCAGCAAGGCCGATATTCAGGAACCATGTGATTTGTACTCCAAACATCTGGAGGGCACCAGGTTGAGTCTCAGCAATGTGAAATACACTCAAGTGAAGTACTTCCATAATTTTTATATGGCAACACACGCAAAATGCTGGAGTGTGTGCTGGATTGTGGAGATCCCTCTCAGATAACATTTGTGCTCAGATTCCTAAGAATTCCCTGTTCCATTTAGCAAGGAATGCTCTAGGGAATTCTGTTGTCCAAAACAAAATCAATTCACAAAGTAAACCATGGTGCATTTAGTTTGTGTCTTACCACATATTTTATTCCTTCAAGGAACCGCTGATGATACTGGGCATGCTGTGTTTCATCTTCTGGGCTTGCAGCTGAGTAGACCATACCACATGATTTGCAGACAGTGGCGCCGAAATATTTCTGGCCAGCATCCTGTGTAGGGAAAGAGGGAGTGACCATGTTGCAATGCCCAAACCAGCCTGAAGCATCAGGAAAAAACTGTACAATGTTTTAGGAGTACATATAAAGCTGATTAGCAGCTAAGATTTTCTATTCTAAAATAGAAACTCCATGTTGCATGGCAGTAGTTGACCTGACAGCCATTAACAATATATTCAGAAATATACTTACAATGATCATCTGATCTTTGCTCAGTTCCTTTGTCTTCTTGCTGGTTCTCAGAATGGCAGGGACCTTCTGTCCTACTGGACTGAGCACCACAGCTGAAGACTGCTCATCTGAGAAAATGTGTGGCCTGAAATTTATTGAAGGAATTTATATCTTGTAGTAATTGGTTATATAGTAAATATTCACAGGGGAAAACAGATTCATAAAGAAAAGTATACTGAAGAACTCTTTTCACCTACATATCACTTCTGAATATCAGAACAAGATTGCCATACCTTTTTTTGTTGCTGGAAGGTGTGTTGAAAAATGGATGGGTGTCACTTGCTGAAGATGGCTCTGGGGAAAGGAGAAAAATATTGTGATTTCTATCCTCCATTGGCAATTTGTCCCAGGTCCCAATGACATGGAGAACTTTTTCTATTCAGAGTATTGTGATGAATAGGATAGGGTGGCCTACCAAGCTTTCTATGGCCACAGAACAGATGCATCTGAAATTGTAATACAGTACATTCTCAAGGTTACTTACGCTTATCCTTGATTATCGTACTAGAAAGCTTGCTGGAAGAGGCAGTCTTGTGCTTGTCCATGTATTTTGGTGATCCCTGCAAGATTTCTTCAGGGTCCTAATGAACAAAAGTTTTTCAACAAGGCAAATTTTCAAGGTGCCCCAATAGTAAGTTTTGCTACTTGGTTACCCCTTCAGAAGTTTCCATTTAAGGTCTCAGGGAATGATATGAAGAAATGCAATGGAGCAACCTTGCTGAAAAGAAGCATAGATCTAGGTCTGGTCAGTGGCTTAATAGAAAACCACCACTGCAAACACCACCTTCCATGTCATGAAAGAAAGGTGGGATTTAATAAGATTCACTAGCTGTCATGCAATGCCAGAGTCACCATGGCATAGTAGCCATATCTAAAACTGTTGCCGTGCTAACAAGAGGCTTGTTGGCCCAGTGAATTCTGTGAATGGAAAGCAGAGATTTCTGCAAAATCCTCCTTTTTACTGCTGAAGGTTATGAGACCTTTTTTCAAGTCTCCAAGTTGCTGAAAGTTAAAATATGTGGTGACTAGAGGTGTTTCCATCCCCCCCCCCGGCAATTCTGACATCTTATACATGGAAAGCCTACTCCAGAGAGGCTACCCAGATACCAAATTTTATGAATTTTTGGCCTTGGCCTTTCAGTATTTTTTCTGAAGTACAATGGTACCTCAGGTTACAAATGCTTCAGGTTACAGACTCCGCTAACCCGGTAGTATCCCGGGTTAAGAACTTTGCCCCAGGATGAGAACAGAAATCGTGTGGCGGCAGCGGGAGGCCCCATTAGCTACAGTGGTACCTCAGGTTAGGAGCAGACTTCCAGAACGAATTAAGTTCTTAACCAGAGGTACCACTGTAGTTTTAATTTATGGCTTTATTGGATCTTACTGATTTTAACACCTGCTTTAATATTAAGTGTTTATTATACAGTGTTATATTAATTGAAATTTTCTTTGCTTGCTTGTGAGATTTTAAAAAGGATTAAAGGATGGCATATAACCTGCTGATGTACAGTGCATTCAACACCATTCAGAACCGTAATACCTGAAGGTTCGGTCTCCCCATATGAACAGATCCAGACCCTGCAGCCATCATTTGTGGCCCTTCTTTTTATGCCTCTTCCACGAGAGGTCCGGAGGGCAACAACACAAGAAAGGGCATTTTATGCTCCCGGTTTGTGGAATGCTCCACACAGAGATGCTCACTTGGAGCCTTCATTGCCTATCTTTAGGCGCCAAGTGAAAATGTTTCTCTTCAACCAGGCATCTGGCTGATTGCCATTCTATGGCCTTTTAAAATTTGTTTGTGGGAGGGGGTGGGGTTATTGGTTTGTATTTGCTTTATTATGTATTATGTGTTCTCATTTTGTATTTTTATGTTTGAATCACTCTTCAGGTGAAGGGCAGTATACAAATTAAAATAAATATTCAATGGACAAAACATTGTTAAATAAGATAGTTACAGGTAGGTAGCTGTGTTGGTCTGAGTCGAAGCAAAATAAAAAATTCTTTCAGTAGCACCTTAAAGACCAACTAAGTTTTTATTTTGGTATGAGCTTTCGTGTGCATGCACACTTTCTGAAGAAGTGTGCATGCACACAAAATCTCATACCAAAATAAAAACTTAGTTGGTCTTTAAGGTGCTACTGAATTTTTTTATTTAAATAAGATAGTGAGTCATACACCAGTGGCTGATGGAGAAGATAAGGACGGTTAAGATCGGAACTATGAAAGTGGAAAACAACAAGGAAGAAAAACAGAAAACAAATGAAGGACATTTTCTCTCAATATGCAGAACATAGGAAGCCCCCTTCTGAATTTAATTTTTTTTAAAAATTCAGACTGCTTAATTGGCTGTATTGTTTGTATTACGATTTGGCATGATTGGAATTGATTTGTCATTAATTGGAAAGTTATTAATTGAAAATGAATAAAAATTATTAAAAAACCAACCCATTGTCTACACGGTGAAGTTCCAAAAATGTTGCAACAGAAATTCCATAAATGCAAACTTTGGTTACCAGTTTTCATAGATTCTACATACCTGAGTTCCAGCATCAGTTTCCTTTTCTACCAGAGTCTCTGAGCAACCAGAATGAGACGTTTGGAGAGGGCTGGTATCTTGCAACAGGTTCAGTTCACACACAGTCTCCTGGCTTGTGTTGCAGATCAATTTCACACCATCTTCCACACGATCAAGTTTTCTCTCTTTTGGGCTTCCTTTCCTGCCTGCTTCAGTTGCTTTGCTTTCAGTGGACAAGTAGAGCTTGGAATGAGTCAAGTGTCTGCCCTGTCTCTCTTTTACTGTGGGCTTGCTAACTGAGCGGGGGGACAAGGGAGATGAAAGTTTCTTCTTAGAGCCAGGCTGCCATTCCTTTCTAGTGGCAAAGAATGCTGCCCCTGTCTGGAGTTTCGGCACAGGTTTGAATTTCATGCTTAATACTTTGAAAGGAGTCTCCACTTTATTTTCAATAGCACAGTTAGCATCCTTGTTCCCCTCCACAGGCTTGGGAAGCACCACCGCCATCTTGGCTTTTTTGGTGTTTCTTGGCAAAGCCTTGGCCTGCCTGGAAGCAGCAGGGCGCTTGGGTGTTTTTGAAATTCTGCTCCTGCTTGTCGTCACTTTCAGCTGTGTTGTCTCAGTCTTGTTGGCAGTAGGTAGGTTTCCGCCATCATTTATTGGATTAAGAGGGTGGCTTTCCTTTGCTAGTTTCCTCTCCAGTAGGTTTAGATATTGCTTCCCTTTGTTGTAAAAGGAGCTGGTGGGTACAGTGGAACAGTATGCAGTGCCACACTCAGGAGACGTTCTTTGTATCCGCTTTGGCACACTGGCTGTTTGTAGTGGAGACTTATCGAGCTTCTGTGATACTCTTGATGCTTGGGACGGGTTTTGATTTTCGTTTTCTTCATCTTGGAAACTCAACATTTGAGATACAGTCCTGTGTCCTGCAGGATCCGTTATAGGCAGATCCTCAACGAATTCCATCCTGAGTTTTTTCACTGGATTCCTGTGTACTAATAACAAGCTGCAAAATCTAAAGTTAATATTTATTTTCATTATGCATAAACATAACACAGTAAAATACCAACCATAGCCAGTGACAACTCCATATCCAAAGAATCATACACAGACCATATGAAAGAAACAGCGCACTGTAAATTGCTTCCTCCAGATAACTAGTAAACCATGAAGGCTCTCCCAGTATGGTGGACACTGTCCTTCAGGAGACTCTGGAAAAAGTTTTTCCCAGCAAGAATTTCCATTACATTCCCCAGAGGCTCCTGAGGGAGTCACTACATCCTCGATGGCTCGGGCATTGGGCTGGGTGTCGGAGTCTGGCTGGTGTGAGGAAGTGTAATCCATTACAATAATATGGAGTTAATATTTCACTCTGTTGTAAACAAAACCTGCCCTTATTCCCTTATGGGGTACACAAGAGTCCTTATAGAGTCCTTTCTAGGTTCTCCATTGGTAGGAGAAAATACCGTAACAGAGGCCAACCAGAGAATATTGGGAAGCAAAACAGCTAGTAAGCCTGATCTTTATTAAAGCTGTTGCAACAGGGTGCTCCCCTCCCATGCAGGAGAGAGGAGGACCACAAACCATGTGTGCTTGCCCCTTGTACAGTGGACACTCGGGTTGCGAACATGATCCATGCGAGAGGCCAGTTTGCAACCCACAGTGCCGCGTCTGCGCACGCATGGGTCCCAATTCGGTGCTTCTGTGCATGCACAAAGTGTGATTTAGCGCTTACGCGCATGCGCCAAAACACGGAAGTAACCTGTTAGGGTACTTCCAGGTTCACACGGTGCGTAACCCGAAAAGACACAACCTGAAGCGTCTGTAACCCGAGGTATGACTGCATAGCCATTTTGAAATTCCCTGCCCTCAAGACCACCCCTCCATACATCATACATACATCACAGAAGGGGTGTAGCCCAAGACCACCCCTTACAAACATAATACCTACATCACAGAAAAGGCAGTCTACAACAGAAATTTGAATGTTGTTTTTCCTGTCTACCAGGTTATCTGATAATGCCTTATCTGATTGCCTTTTCTGATATCTGGCCATTCCTTTGAGATGGTACCGTAGTTTCCTGTATTATCACAGGAGCCAAAATTCATTATGCACGATATTGGAGATCACAAACTGGATCTAAGTTAAATAGCACATTACAGTTGTTATAAGAATTTAAGGTATCAAATATATAAATTAAATGTACAAGGCAAACATGCACATAAATATATACACATGTCTGAAACAGTACAGGAAGACAGTCCTGAAACCATTTTGACTCTCCCAAACTGACTAAATGTTTCTCTGCAAGGACACATTTAAGGTGTGAATAGGGTGAGCCTGGGACCTGGATTCAGGAATTAAGTACTGTAGTTATAACAAGAGTGGCCAAAACCCAGATAATGCAATCAGGTAATCTGCCAGACAACACACTCAGGATTCTGTTTCAGACCACCTCCTGTGTTGTATGTACGGTATAATGTATTGGGGGAGGTGGTGCTGGGCTACACCCCTCCTGTGTTGTATCTATGTATGATGTTTCTGGTGGTGGTCTGGAGTTGGAGGGTGGGCAATTTGAAAAGTCTACATAAGGGCTGGCACACCTTTGTTCTGGGTTCTCCTCCTCCTCTCTCCTGTGTGTGTGGGGAGCACCCTGTTGCAACAGTATAATAAAGATCAGCTGCTTTGCTTCTCAATATTCTCTGGTTGGTCTGTGTTATTTTCTCCTACCAATAGGGAATCCACTTAAAGACTCTATACGGCTCTTGAATACCCATAAGGGAAAAAGGGCAGCTTTTGTTTACAACAGTGTCTCTTGCAATACATCTTACTCCAACTGGGAAAACATTAAACCAAACCTCTTAATCCTTAATTAGGAAAGTGAAGAATGAAAGCAGCTAAGAGGAAGAGGGCAGGATTTTGTACATTCCAAACATTTTGTGGCATTCATGTATAAAATACATGTATAGAAATAAATCCATCCACAGCAATAGTTCAAGCTCTCGGATAACTTGCAACAGCAATCTCACCCGTCATCACTGCATTTTCGCTTCCTTGGAGTAACAAACGCCATGTCCTCAGCAAAGCGCCTACAAGTCAGAGGCAGGTGGGTTAGTCAGTCATGTGTTGACAGATGTGGTCTATCTGCCTGCAGAGCTTGGACTAGAATGAGAATTCATGTTTGCATCCCTTGCCTATCTTTGCATGCCACCAATATTCCTGACCCCCCACCACCACCACCCGTTTACACTGGTAGACCTTTTAGCCTTGGGACAGCAGCATAAAGCAGCCTGGGTCTTTTCGCTTCTTCCAACAAGGAGCTCATGTGCTTCAACCAAAAATCAGCAGCAGAGTACCGGTAGTTTCTGCATCCTGGTGGAGCTGAGGGGAGCTGCGGTGCAAAGCACTGGGGGAGCAGGCCTAGCAGCCCTGGGCCAAGGGGCCCCATTAACTGGCTGGGCCGGAGCCGCCTAGGTCAGGCATAGGCAACCTTGGCGCGCCAGATATTTTGAAACTACAACTCCCATGATCCCTAGCTAACAGGGCCAGTGGTCAGGGATCATGGGAGTTGTAGTTCCAAAACATCTGGAGAGCCAAGGTTGCCTATGCCTGGCCTAGGTGCTTAAGGAAGGAGACCCTTCCGGATCAGGCCAAATGGGGGCCCATCCAGTTAACCAGATGCCCTACAGGGAAACCCACAAGCAAGCTTAGAGAAAAAGCACACTTCATTCTAACTTTAGCAGAACCTATGCAATCTTTTAAGACAGTGTTTCTCAACCGCTGTTCCGCGGCACACTAGTGTGCCGCGAGACGCTGGCTGGTGTGCCGCGACGTGCGGCGACGAGAAGGGCGATTTGCATTGTCACGTGCCTGGCGGCCGCCAATATACAGCACTAACGCGCCGGAAAGGAAGCCGGCCGGGTCATGATGCGGGGCGAGCGCAGCTCTCAACAGCCACCACCACGGGAGGGTGGTTTTAGACAAACTTAAAGGAGCTGGCTGGATGAGCTCAACCTGAAACTTGCTGAGCAAAGGATTGTGGTGGCAGAGAAATCAGCGGCTTGTGAAGCCTTATTACAGGAGATTGCAACCAACACAGCAATTGGCAAGTGTTTCTTACAGTCATAATTATATAGTCAATATAGGGCGGCACAGAGTTAAATTTGTTAACTTTTTTAATGGTGGTGTGCCTCGTGATTTTTTTCATGGAACAAGTGTGCCTTGGCCCAAAAAAGGTTGAGAAACACTGTTTTAAGAGAGCTAGATTAGGCAGTTGAAGATACTGAAATTTGGTACACCGAAATTGAAAATTTCCACGTGTGGTGGATGTGTAAGATGACAAATACATATATGGGCAAAAATCTGCCCTTATTCCCTTATTGGGTTCTCCATCGGTTGGAGAATATAACAGAGGCCAACCAGAGAAGTTTGAGAAGCAAAGCCTTTATTTTCGCTGTTGCAACAGGGTCCTTCCTCTCACGCAGGAGAACAAGGAAGGAACCCCAAACAAAGGTGTCTTGCCCTTAAAAAGAAATTTGAAATTGGTTTCAGCCCACCCCCCAGAAGCATCATCCATATGTCACAGAAGGGGTGTAGCCCAAGACCCCTCTCCCTAGATTCATCATAGGTACATCATGAAAGGGGAGGTCTGGTGGCAGTAATCTGAGCATCCTGGACCCTGCCCCCAAAACCTAATCAACAAAAAGAGATATTTACATTTCCCTGTTTCCCAGCCAAGTTAATCACACCCTTTTGTCTGGCACCCAGGTATCAGGATGCCAGGGATTATCACTTTAATTCCTGAGACAATGAGAAGGTTCCCCCCCCCTTCTTCCTTGCAGAGGAACGCCAGGTCTGAGAGAGTCAAAATGGTGTCAGTCAGTCCTGTCTTCCTGTGCTGCTTCAGACATGTTTCTGTACATCCATGTACATGTTTTATGAACAATTATTATATATATATATATGACCTCAAAATTCTTATAACACATACATAATGGAAGATGATATTTTAAAAATCCAGTTATAAAGAGGAGAGGCTTCTGGGTCCGTCCAAATGGGGGCCCATCCAGTTAACCAGATGCCCCACAGGGAAACCCACAAGCAAGCTTAGAGAAAAAGCACACTTTCCAGCAACTGCTATTCAGAAGCATTGCTGCCTCTGATGGGAGAACCAGAGAACCCTTGCCTCTTGCGAGAGTAGAATAAGAGAATTTTAGAGTAGGAATGTGGGGCCAGAAATGATTATTGAACCTGTTTTTATATGAAATAACCAGCTACCAGTATATTCGCTTCTGTATAAAACTGTGCTTGCTGTCTGTTTTCCTGCTGGAGAATCTATCAAGTGTTATGCAATTCTGGAATACCTAAGTGTTAAGATAAACAAAAAAGCGGCCCTTTTGCTGTTGGATGCCGAAAAGGCATTCGACAAAATTTTATGGATATTTATGAAAAAAATAGGATTTGGGGGGAAATTCGTGAAAGGGTATAGGGGCAATTTATAGTAAACAAAGAGCCAAATTAATTATAAACAGTGAATTAACAGAAGAAATTCATATAAAGAGGGGAACCAGGCAAGGTTGTCCCCTCTCTCCATTATTATTCATTTTACATTTAGAGTTCTTGTTAAAAAATATAAGAGAGGATGAAAAGATTAAAGGCATAACAATTGGGAAAGATATCCACAAATTAAAGGCATTTGCAGATGATGTCATACTCACATTGGAAGACCCAGAAGGGAGTATACCTCGAGCATTGGAGAAAATTAGAGAATTTGGGGATCTAGCGGGGTTTAATATAAATAAAGATAAAACGAATATTCTAGTCAAGAATTTGGAGATATGAAAGGAACATTTCGTACAAAGATTACCATAATCAAGGACAAAAGTGGTAAGGACCTAACAGAAGCAGAAGACATCAAGAAGAGGTGGCAAGAATACACAGAGGAATTATACCAGAAAGATATGGAGGTCTCATACACCCCAGGTAGTGTGGTTGCTGACCTTGAGCCAGACATCTTGGAGAGTGAAGTCAAATGGGCCTTAGAAAGCATTGCTAATAACAAGGCCAGTGGAAGTGATGATATTCCAGCTGAACTATTTAAAATTTTAAAAGATGATGCTGTTAAGGTGCTACACCCAATATGCCAGCAAGTTTGGAAAACTCAGCAATGGCCAGAGGATTGGAAAAGATCAGTCTACATCCCGATTCCAAAGAAGGGCAGTGCCAAAGAATGCTCCAACTACCGCACAATTGCACTCATTTCACACGCTAGCAAGGTTATGCTTAAAATTCTACAAGGCAGGCTTAGGCAGTATGTGGACCGAGAACTCCCAGAAGTGCAAGCTGGATTTCGAAAGGGCAGAGGAACCAGAGACCAAATAGCAAACATGCGCTGGATTATGGAGAAAGCTAGAGAGTTCCAGAAAAACGTCTACTTCTGCTTCATTGACTATGCAAAAGCCTTTGACTGTGTCGACCACAGCAAACTATGGCAAGTTCTTAAAGAAATGGGAGTGCCTGATCACCTCATCTGTCTCCTGAGAAATCTCTATGTGGGACAAGAAGCTACAGTTAGAACTGGATATGGAACAACTGATTGGTTCAAAATTGGGAAAGGAGTACGACAAGGTTGTATATTGTCTCCCTGCTTATTTAACTTATATGCAGAATTCATCATGCGAAAGGCTGGACTAGATGAATCCCAAGCCGGAATTAAGATTGCCGGAAGAAATATCAACAACCTCAGATATGCAGATGACACAACCTTGATGGCAGAAAGCGAGGAGGAATTAAAGAACCTTTTAATGAGGGTGAAAGAGGAGAGCGCAAAATATGGTCTGAAGCTCAACATCAAAAAAACCAAGATCATGGCCACTGGTCCCATCACCTCCTGGCAAATAGAAGGGGAAGAAATGGAGGCAGTGAGAGATTTTACTTTCTTGGGCTCCTTGATCACTGCAGATGGTGACAGCAGTCACGAAATTAAAAGACGCCTGCTTCTTGGGAGAAAAGCAATGACAAACCTAGACAGCATCTTAAAAAGCAGAGACATCACTTTGCCGACAAAGGTCCGTATAGTTAAAGCTATGGTTTTCCCAGTAGCGATGTATGGAAGTGAGAGCTGGACCATAAAGAAGGCTGATCGTCGAAGAATTGACGCTTTTGAATTATGGTGCTGGAGGAGACTCTTGAGAGTCCCATGGACTGCTAGAAGATCAAACCTATCCATTCTTAAGGGAATCAGCCCTGAGTGCTCCCTGGAAGGACAGATCGTGAAGCTGAGGCTCCAATACTTTGGCCACCTCATGAGAAGAGAAGAATCCTTGGAAAAGACCCTGATGTTGGGAAAGATTGAGGGCACTAGGAGAAGGGGACGACAGAGGACAAGATGGTTGGACAGTGTTCTCGAAACTACGAACATGAGTTTGACCAAACTGCGGGAGGCAGTGCAAGACAGGAGTGCCTGGCGTGCTATGGTCCATGGGGTCACGAAGAGTCGGACACGACTAAACGACTAAACAACAACAACAAGTCAAGAATTTAAGGAAAGAAGAGATAGAAAATCTACAGGAAAGGGTAGGCCTGAAAGTGGTGAAGAAAGCTAAATAGCTAGGAATATGGATTTCTAACAACACAAATAATTTGGTGAAATATAATTATATAAAAGTTTGGAACAGCGTGAAGAAAGACCTAGAAACATGGAAAAGATTAAATTTAACATTTCTAGGGAAGATAGCGGCTATCAAAATGAATATACTGCCAAGAATGTTATTTATGTTTCAAATGCTGCCAATCCTGGGGACAGGGGCAAAAATTTTCAAGCAATGGAATAAAGATTTAATAAAATTCATTTGGAATAATAAACCAGCCAGAATAAAATATAAATTGTTAATTGATATAAAAGAGAGAGGAGGATTGGGGCTCCCAAATTTAAGTATTTACCATGGATCCTCCCTGTCTTTGCAATTCATTGGCTCTCTGTTGCAGATAGTCCAGGGTTTGAAACCAGAGCCAACAGGAATGGGATCCAGGGGGTCATCTAGTCCAGCCCCCAGCCCCCCCCCCGTGAATTTGTCTAATCCTCTTTTAAAGCTATTTTTATATAGATTATATATATAGATTACACACACACACACATCTGAGGAAAGAGAGGTTCTGCTTCTCCATATAGAGATCGATGGGCTTCTAGTTATTTCTCTCCCTATGCCGTGGCCTTTGGCTGCTGCCACGAAGCTCACCCCCATCTCCGAAGCCGCCCCGGTGGCAGGAAGTTCCGCAGCTTCACCCTGCCTTTCTTTTCTCTGTCCCGAAGCCCACAGCCTCCAGCTTCGCTGCGTGGCCACAAGCACCGGCGCCAGGAAGAAGAACTGTTTCTATGGCTCTCTCCCCCCTTCCCTGCTTCATTTTATTTATGGCTTTATCTTTTATTTGTTAGGGAAACCCCTCCGCGCTTTCTCCCTGAGGGGCTTCTTTTCTACGTGCGGGGAGTTCCGCGCCAAAGTAGGCCGAGGCGCCCCTTCCCTCGACCGAGGCTTCTTAGCCCGGGTAGATTTCGGACCCCCCCCCCAACCGCCCTAAAAACTTCGCCTCCCGCCTCTTTCTACCTGCGCCCACTTTCCCCCTCACAAAAAACGCGCCTTTGCTCCATTTCTTACCTCACGTTTCCCACCCAAAGGCGCCTCAGAGCTCCCGCCACTCTTTTCCCCTCACGGCGCCGCGGCTCCGTTCGAAACTCTCCCCATTCGCGCCTTCATGCCCATTGGTCAGTCCGATCGCTGCCTCGGCGATCATTGGCCCGAGCACCGAGCGTAGTCTCTGGAGGCGGGAGTAAAGGAAGAAGCCCGCCTTTCGCGGGCTACCCGACCAATAGCGCCAACCTCTCACTGTCAACAAGTCCTGGCCAATCAGATGATGGGAGAAGCCCGGGTTTTGGCGCAAGGCATTGTGGGGATTGTAGTTTCTCGGCAAGTAGTGTCCCTGGGCTGGGAGTGGCGTGGGATCCACGCAGTGGATCAAATTGCACGTCTGGTGGCTTGCTGGTTGGATTGCTAGGCTCAGTGCAGTTCAGGGAGATCCCGAGATTCCTGCATTGCAGGGGGTTGGACTAGAAAATGATCCTTGGGGATCTCTTCCAAATGATCTCAGAGAGAGGGTCGCTGCTGCTTCTCTGCTTGCTTTTTCAGAAACAAATACCTCTCCTCAGCCAGCGCTGGATCGCTGCTGGATTTACCTGCAAATAATCTCATTGGAAAAAGGGAACCAGGTGGCGCTGTGGGCTAAACCACTGAGCCTAGGGCTTGCTGATCAGAAGGTCGGCGGTTCGAATCCCTGTGATGGGGTGAGCTCCCGTTGCTTGGTCCCAGCTCCTGCCAACCTAGCAGTTCGAAAGCACGTCAAAATGCAAGTAGATAAATAGGAACCGCTGCAGCGGGAAGGTAAACGGCGTTTCCATGTGCTGCTCTGGTTTGCCAGAAGCGGCTTTGTCATGCTGGCCACATGACCTGGAAGCTGTACGCCGGCTCACTCGGCCAATACAGTGGAACCTCTGTTTATGAACACCTCGGTTTATGAATTTTCAGTTTATGAACGCCGCGGACCCATCTGGAACGGATTAATTCACTTTCCATTACTTTTAATGGGAAAGTTCGCTTCAGTTTATGAACGCTTCAGTTTATGAACAGACTTCCGAAACCAATTATACCCATGTTTCAGTTTATGAACGCTTCAGTTTAAGTACTTCGCGGACCCGTCTGGAACGGATTAATCCACTTTCCATTACTTTCAATGGAAAAGTTCGCTTCAATTTATGAACGGTTACTCCGCGGACCGTCTGGAACGGATTAATCCACTTTCCATTACTTTCAATGGGAAAGTTCACTTCAGTTTATGAACGCTTCAGTTTATGAACAGACTTCCGGAACCAATTGTGTTCATAAACCGAGGTACCACTGTAATGCGAGATGAGCGTGCAACCCCAGAGTCGGTCACGTCTGGACCTAATGGTCAAGGGTCCCTTTACCTTTACCTAATCTCATTGGAAAGGGACACGGGTGGCGCTGTGGTCTAAACCACTGAGCCTAGGGCTTGCCGATCAGAAGGTCGGCGGTTCGATTCCCCGCAACAGGGTGAGCTCCCGTTGCTCTATCCCATCTTCTGCCAACCTAGCAGTTCGAAAGCACGCCAAAAAGTGCAAGTAGATAAATAGGTACCGCTCTGGCGGCAAGGTAAACGCCGTTTCCATGCGCTGCTCTGGTTTCGGTGTTCCGTTGCGCCAGAAGCAGCTTAGTCATGCTACCCACATGACCCGGAAAAACTGTCTGCAGACAAACACCGGCTCCCTCGGCCTGTAAAACAAGATGAGCGCCGCAACCCCAGAGTCGTCTGCGACTGGACGTAACCATCAGGGGTCCTTTACCTTTTAATCTCATTGGAACTCCTGGGACTTCTCTAAAGGATTGAGGGTCGTGAACATTTTTTTGCTCCCTTCTCAGGATGGTGGTCACTCTTTTCTCCGAGGAGCCCCTCTAATCCAACCCCTGCAACGCAGCTGCAATGCATATGGGGATCGAGCCTGCAACCTTGGTGTTATAAGCATCACGCTCTAACCCATGGAGGGGATTTGAACCCCTGCCTAGACTCCTGAGTAACCATGAACGCCCTTTAGAAGGCACAATCTGTTAGTTACAAATCCCCGTCGTAGGTGATCCTGCCCTCAATGGACCCAGCAAGGCTACCTCCCACCATTAAATCCAGCTCACAAGGTTGCTGTGAGAATAAAACAGGTGCGTTGGAAGAACAATGTCAGTATCTTGAGGTCCTCTGTAGACAGGATGGGGGAGACGTGTTATGAAATAAATGAACAGGAAACAGGTTTTCAAACACTTCCATACCATCTCAAAAGCCATCTCAAAAAGTAAAACTGGGAAATCTCCAGGTAAAGATGGCCTACCAGCTATTCACTATAATAAATTAAAACATGTATTATCATTACCCTTAAAATTACTCCTAAACAATATATTAGAAGAAGGAAAATTACCAGACACGTGGAAATATTACTTCCAAAACCGGGAACAAATAGAGAAATGACACAGAATTACAGTATAGACCTATATTGTTATTAAATACAGATTACAAAATTTATGCTGAAATACTTGCAAACAGGTTATAAACATAATAAAATATATATGTTGTTGTAGGAAAAATACCCCCCCCCCCCGTTCATTCTTCTTATAATACATAGGTTCACTATCAAAGGGGGGATCTTGGAGGGTTGACCCAACGCAACACATATGCAGCCTCCTCTGGCAAGGGAATTTCTACCTCCAACTGTGCCAGACAGCAGACTATCTTCTACACAATGGATCTTCCTCCCAAACTGGATTGACTCAGGATCAAATCAAAGAACAGCTATCACCTTCATAATGACTGTGAAACTTCTCTTTGTCCCGTGGAATGTAACAGGGAGGGGGTGACAGGAGGCCAGGAGCAGCTGGCCAGGTACTCAAATTTCTACCTCTGAACCCCTCCTTTCTGTGATGTATCAATGACATATTAGTGACATATTAGTGATGTATCTTTAGGGGTGTACATTGGTGGTGGGATGCTAATAAAAAGGGAAGACCCCCTTTGTTCGGGGTCTCCATCTTGCTTCACCTTGTTGCAGGTGGAGCCCTGTCGCGACAGTACTTTCTTTAATAAAGGCCAAACCTACTGGCTGCTGTTTTGCTCTGATATTCTTGGCTGGAGTCTTGTTTTGTCCAAGGGGAGCCCTCAGATTTTCCGTTAACAGTTATAAGTATTATACACATATTAATATGTAAAGATTATGTACATGTATGGCAACATTGAAATAAAAAATTAAATAAAAGGATTTGTAATTTATTTTGTTATAAATGTATTTGTTACTTAAAAAACAGCAACCATTTTTTTTAAAAAAAGAACCTTGACCAAGAACTAGCCAGGAATCTGCAGTAGACATACCACCTAAAATTCAAAAGCCTGCCTGGGTGGTTTTCCTCTTCACCATCCATCTCTCAATCCATCTGTGTTCCCATCTCCACTCCCCTGGAACTCACCAGATGTCTCGGAGGGCCCTAGGAGAAAACGTCCAGCGGTTGTGGGGAGGGATGCAGGAGACAACCTGACCAGGTCCACCGTCCATCTTCGAGGAGTCAATAAGTGAAAACAAGCTGCGGGGTCCTGGGAGAGAAAGAAGAAGCAAAGGGAGCCTCAGAGGCCCTGCAGGGATTCTCCGGCCCAAAACATTCTGCTGCCCCTAGAGAAGCCCAAATGGGGTACCCCCTTCCCAACAGGAGCCCCATTTTCAAAGGTTTTTTTTGGTGATACCAATTCAATCTGTCTTCTGCCACTGGGGATTACTTATGAGTCCATCTGCAAGACCTGCTCTGCATATTCCTCCTCTTCTGACACCCAGAAACATGCACCAGGTAAGAGACTTTGAAGAAGGATGCTCCCCTCCCTCCCGGGCTTTCTTGACTTTTTTGTTTAGGGTGTGTTCCCCATCCATCCATTTCTCCTTTTCCACCCACAACCCCCTGGAACTCAGCACACCTCTCCCAGCCTCGGATCATGAGGATGATTTCTAGGATTGCTGATACAGCCTCTTTTCAACTATTTTGCAGAGCTCAAAGTTTAAACAAGTTGTGGAGTCCTGGGAGGGAGGGAGGAAGCACAGGCAGCCCAAGACCTCTGCAGAGATTTCCCTCCCCAAGTGGCCCCCCCAGCAACTCCTCCTGCCTACAGGAAAAGAAGGGTGACTTCCTCCTGAACCCCAGCAGAGTCATGCCTGAAAAAGAGACTTTGTCACTCCCCCATTAAAAAAACACTCCTTCCCTTTCCGGTCTACCTTTTCTCTCTGCCATCTAGGCAGAGGGCCTTCTCGGTGGTGGCGCCTGCCCTGTGGAACGCCCTGCCAACAGATGTCAAAGAGGAAAACAACTACCAGACTTTTAGAAGACATCTGAAGGCAGCCCTGTTCAGGGAGGCTTTTAAGGTTTAATAGATTACTGTGTTTTAATTTTCTGTTGGAAGCCGCCCAGAGTGGCTGGAGAAACCCAGCCAGATGGGCGGGGTATAAATAATAAATAATAATAATAATAATTATTATTATTATTATTATTATTATTATTATTATTATTATTATCTTAGAACTCTGGCACTGCAGTCTCCCTCCCGCCTTCTCCCCCCACCCATTTAGGGGAAGGGGTCCATGCAACTCTCAAGAACATCACCAGATCATCACCATGACCACTCCTGAGGCATGACAGACCCAGGGCCCTGGGAGAAAAGGCCCAGAGGGTGTTCGGAGGGATGCAGGAGAAGGTCAACTGAGAATTTAGGGAAGTTTTTAATGTTTGATGCTGTACTGTTGTTGTTTTTTAATAAAAATAATATTTATTTATTTTTCCTTCACCAAACATATACATTTTTTACACTTTCCATACAATGTCTCAGGCCCTCCTTTCTCAACAAAAAGGAGAAAGGGAGGGGGGAAAAGTATATATAAATACAAAAAGCACTAAAACAACAAAAAGAAAACTTAAAGATTAAGAAAACTGTATATACAAATACGTTAAAAAAGAAGAAGAATGTTTTAACTTTGGACTTCCTGTTATCTCCATCAGCATACCTTTTTTTTCCTTTTATTGTCGAATGTATATACAATCAATACTGTCTCTGTTTTTACCTATCGTTTCACACTCATGTTGCTTTAAGCATCCCAATTTCTGCAAATCCAAACTATTTCCTTCCCTTTTTACTCGAAGATGCTGTACTGTTTTTAATATTCGGTTGGAAGCCGCCCAGAGTGGCTGGGGAAACCCAGCCAGATGGGCGGGGTATAAATAATAAATTATTGTTGTTGTTGTTGTTGTTGTTGTTGTTGTTGTTGTTGTTGTTGTTGTTGGGTGGGGTATAAATAATAAATTATTGTTGTTGTTGTTGTTGTTATTATTATTATTATTATTCTCTTCCTCCTTCCATCCTGGCTAGGTTTGCAGGTTCAGCCGCCTTTGTCCTTCCTGAGGAGCTCAGTCTACAGGCACCCCCAAACTGCGGCCCTCCAGATGTTTTGGGACTACAACTCCCATGATCCCTAGCTAACAGGACCAGTGGCCAGGCAGGGATGCTGGGAATTGTAGTCTCAAAACATCTGGAGGGCCGGAGTTTGGGGGTGCCTGGCTCAGAACCTGCAGGTTCCAGGGAGGGAGGAAGAAGCAAAGGGAGCCTCAGGGGGTCCCCTCCCCCCCCCAGTGACTGGCTTGGGGGTCTTTTCTCCCTAGAGGCCCTGGAAGGAGACCCAGGGGGAGCTGCTTCCCCAGACCAGACCCCCAACCGGGTCTCCCTCTCCAAACTGGGAGGGCCTTTCCTCTCCTCAGGGTGAAGGATCAGGCCCAGTCAGACCCAGTTCTCCCTCAGGCAAGCCCTCTCCTCCTCCCTATCTCCCCCCTGCCTCTTCTCCCAAACCAAACTCTCTCCCTCAGAAACGGCTCCTTTTATTTTCCCTCCAAAAGGGCTGCTGGCCAATCAGAGAGAGGCTCCATCCCTCTGGTGGGATTTCTGGGGGGCTGGATGGGCCAGACTCTGGCCCGGCTCCGTCACACTTCTGCCAGGCAACACGATGCGGGTGGGGAAAGTGCCCGTCCCTTGGCACCTGCTGATAACAAGGAAGGGGGGGGGCGATAAGTGTCACCGGCCTCCTTCTCTTGGCAGCGCCGGAAAGGGTCCCCTGTCCTGTCCTGCTGGCCTGGTCACGTCAAGGACAGCCAGCGTCTCCTCAGGCCTGGGATCGAGCTGGCATGGCTGCTGCTGTAATTCCAGGATGCTTTGCTCAAACTGGGGCAGTTGATGGGTCTGGGATGGGGGGACTAGATCCATTCCAGCCCATCACGCACCCTGCAGTCGAACTGTGGAACTCTCTCCCACAAGAGGCGGCGATGGCCTCTTTCTCTGCCCCCCCCCCCAGCTCACAGAGAAAGAAGCAACACAGACCTGGTGTGTCCTGCCTGTGGAGGATAAGGAAAGCCAAGGTCCCTCTGGCCAAGGGGCCTTTTCCACGCAAAGGCAAGAGGGCTGAGCGTCTTTGCCAAGGCGGGATTCCTGCTTGGACGAGGCCTTCCTGAATTGCACTGGACAATTTCTTCAGCGCCCCGGACTTTTCTGCGGGCTCCTGAGAGTCCTGCCTGTGCGGCAAGATCCCCTCGTGTTTTGGAGGCATCGGGAGAGGACGAAGGGGACCACGGCATCTCGGGGGACTGCCTCTTGGGGGGCTTGCCGGCTTGGCCTCACACCCTCGGCAAGAAGTTCTTAATCCAGAGAATCAGCGGCTCCAGGATTCTGCGGCGCCTGATTGGGGGCACGGGAAGCATCGTGCTGGGGGCCGACATTGGCGGTTCTGTCTCGAGCTTCATTTTCGGTTGCAGGATGGGTTTTGGGATGCTCCTGCTGTGGATTTTAAGGCTCAGGTCCAGCCTCTCTGCCAAGACCTTCCTGGGCAGGCGGACGGTTTTCTCTGGGTACCGAGGCTGGGGGGCAGCTGCCTTGCTCATCCACCACTTGCCTTTGTTCCTGTCCAGCTTGGAGGGCAGCCCCTCTTTGCCTGGGCACGTCCGGGAGGCGTCCAGCTTCAACACCAGCCCCCACTCATTGGCCTCGGACTGCTTAATGCGGAGATGCAACCGCTTCAGGATGTTGGGGCGCTTCTTGGGGGACACGGGAAGCATCGTGCTGGGGCCCGGCATTGACAGTTCTTGCTCGGACTTCATTTGCCCAGGCGCATCCAGGAGGAGTTCGGCATGTGGACCTTGCCTTCCTGCACGCTCAGCCACTCAGCATGCTCAAACCACGAGGGAAGGGCTGTACTGCGTGGGCGGGTGGATGCAGTAGGGGTTGCAGCGGCCGCAAAGCAGGCAGAGAGGGTACTCCATGTATGGCCCATTGCGCCCCTTCTCCAGCCCCTTGTCTCTGCTCCAGCGACGCCCGCAGCTGGTGGGCCAGGCACAGCAGGCTGGCACACCTTCTCAGCAGACTGGCACGCCTCCTGGTACAGCTTGGCTGGGCCCTGAATAACGACAGATCCAGGACTGGCGGGTGGGCGGGCTGGTGGCGCTCTGCATCGCTGGTTGCCAGCGGCCTTGGGGCTTCAGGCGCAGTGGCATCGGGACTTGGGGCTTCAGGCGCAGTGGCATCGGGACTCTTGGGACTTGTAGTCCAGGAAGCTGATGTTGTTGGATGGTTCCGGTGGGTGGGCCGGGCCGCTGGGGTTTTTGGAGGGCGTCAGGTGGGAGAGGCAGAAAGGCAAAGGAAGGAGGTCAGAACAGGCCTTCATTCACTTTGTCTTGTTTGTCACCAGCAACAGAATGTTATAAGAATGTTAAGGTCTCAAATATAGAATAAAAGGTAAAGGGACCCCGGGCCATTAGGTCCAGTCGTGACCGACTCTGGGGTCGCGGCGCTCATCTTGCATTATTGGCCAAGGGAGCCGGCGTACAGCTTCCGGGTCATGTGGCCAGCATGACAAAGCCGCTTCTGGCAAACCAGAGCAGCACACAGAAACGCCGTTTACCTTCCCGCTGTAGCGGTACCTATTTATCTACTTGCACTTTGACGTGCTTTCGAACTGCTAGGTTGGCAGGAGCTGGGACCGAGACGGGAGCTCACCCTGTCGCAGGGATTCGAACCACCGACCTTCTGATCAGCAAGCCCTAGGCTCTGTGGTTTAACCCACAGCACCATCTATGTCCCCAAATATAGAATAAATACTCATAAATGAGTTTTGGGACGTGGGTGGTGCTGTGGGTTAAACCACAGAGCCTAGGGCTTGCCGATCAGAAGGTCGGCGGTTCGAAACCCCGTGACGGGGTGAGCTCCCCTTGCTCGGTCCCAGCTCCTGCCCACCTAGCAGTTCGAAAACACGTCAAAGTGCAAGTAGATAAATAGGTACCGCTCCAAGTGTGAAGGTAAACGGCGTTTCCATGTGCTGCTCTGGTTTGCCAGAAGCGGCTTTGTCATGCTGGCCACATGACCTGGAAGCTGTACGCCGGCTCCCTCGGCCAATAATGCAAGATGAGTGCCGCGACCCCAGAGTCGCCTGCGACTGAACTGTTGGGGTTTCCTTTACCTTTTACCTTACTCATAAATGCACACCTATCTAATTATATGAACCATGTGTCTGAAAATAGTATGGGAGAGCAATCCTGAAGCCATTTTGACTCTCCCAATGACCTCCAATATTCCCCTGCAGGAAGGGAGGCAGATGGGGAAAGCCTTCCCATTGTCTTTTTGCTTGCAAATCCTGTCTTAAGGGTCAGGGTGAGCCTGTGACCTGGCCTCAGGAACTAGAATATTGACCATCACAAAAGAATGGCCAGGCTGCCGAGGCAATGCAATCAGTGATCATTATCAGGTATCCTGGCAGGCAGGAGTTCTGCTGTAGACCGCCTCCTCCTGTGAAGTATGTATGATGTTTGGGGTGGTGGTCTTGGACTACAGGGTGGGCAATTTCAAAAGTCTATATAAGGACTTGCGCACCATTGTTCAGGGTTCTCCTTCCTCCTGTGTGTGGGGAACAGGGACCCTGTTGCAGAAGCTGCTTTGCTTCTCAATATTCTCTGGTTGGCCTCTGTTGTTTTCCCCTACTGACAGAGAACCTACAAAAGGACTCAGCACGGCAGGGGTCAGCAAACATTTTCAGCAGGGGGCCAGTCCACTGTCCCTCAGACCTTGTGGAGGGCTGGACTATTTTTTGGGGGGGGGGAGAACGAAATCCTATGCCTCACAAATAACCCAGAGATGCATTTTAAATAAAAGGGCACATTCTATTCATGTAAAAACATGCTGATTCCCGGACCATCCGTGGGCCAGATTTAGAAGGCGATTGGGTCGGATCTGGCCCCCGGGCCTTAGTTTGGTTACTCATGGCTATACGGGCTCTAGAATATCCCATAAGGGAAAGGGAGCAGTCTTATTAGAACTGTTATAAAATCATATTGGGGGGGTTGCAGGACACCATTATTAATGAACAGAGAGGGGTAACCACAGCTTGACAGCTACGGCTACCCAGAGTCCTTCGCACCACCATTTCGCCGCCACAGCTTGGCTCTCCTTCCCTCCACAGACCCGCACCCCCTCCGCAGGGATTAACATATTCAAACACCTCCTAAAATCCAACATAAACTCTGCATTTCCCCTTCGCCTAAGGACAAGCATATGCAACCCTTGCCTAGACATCTGCATTTCCCCTTCGCCTAAGGACAAGCATATGCAACCCTCGCCTAGACAATTATCACAGACAATTATCATAAACTCCACCAAGTAACGCAGCCCATTTTTATACAGCCTTACCATTTTATACAAACCTTATACAAACTTGCTATGAACTTTTACCTTCTCGTGATTATATGCTTGCTTCTTGTGATTATATGTCTGCTGGCCTTATGTGCCTTAAATGTGAGAAACCCCTTATATCCCTTGAAAGGCGTCCCTCCCTATATGCCTAAGAACCTAACCACAACCTCAGTATTACTCTTGATTAATTAGACTAGTGTTCCTCTGTATTAGAAAATAGGTTTGTTAGTATCTCTTTGTATTAGAAAACCACTGTTTTATATTTTAGAACTGTATACGTCAGGATGTATTAGAAATGTTTTCCATACTTATTTTCTGTGCAACCCTTCTCTGACCCCAAGCCCCCCTGAAACCTCCCCATCACCGTCCCATACCCAACGAAGGAAGACACGGACAATAGAAAGATTAGCTTGACAACTTTATTCAAATAAATTGCCATCCTCAACGTAGCCCACCCTTCCATGGCCTGGAGGAAAACACTGCCGGGCGGACTTCCACCCCATGGAAATCGCCAGGAACTGCCCCACCTCTGCACCCATCTTGACTGATTGCCCTTCCTGCCAAACAACAGGGAGCACCATCAACGACAGGAGAAGAGAGATTGACATCTCTCCATCTGAAAGGAAGAGTCATCTCCGCACCCCGTCGCCCTTGTCTCCCCCTCCCTCCTAGTCCAGAGATTTCCATGCATGAACAGGAGGGTATATAGGGGGACTTCACCATTTCCCGGGGTTCCTTCCTTCTTTCCAGAGGCAGGGACCCTACAGCTGTAGCTTTGCATTCTGCAATAAAGGGATCAGTTTGTTTTTCCTGACAGCATCGTGTGGTCTCTGTCATTTTCCCGGCGGAGCTGAACTTAGTGCAAATTTTGGAGCTTCCGACCCGCGTCTGTCCTTCTTAAAAGGCAACGCATTTTGGGGTACATTTTTCATAACAATATGGCGAGCCAGGGCAGGAGACTCCGTTTAGCCGTACTCTTGGGGCGCCGTGGTTGGGGAGCCCAAGCGCACCCAGCCATTTGCAGGGGGGATCCCCTTCCCCGACTGTCCCTGGAGTTCTGGCCTAACTGGGATCCTTAGCGGGACCACACAGGGAAAACAAACAGGATCCAGACGGCCGTGGGGGTTGATTTTACAAGATTTTTCTTCTCCTGATTGTTGCGAGGTGACCAAGCTTCAGGAAAAGAAGGCAGCGCGCTGCGACGTGAGTATCAATAGGGAAATTGGCTTTTCGGGGTGGGAATTGTCACAGCAATCAAACTCTTTCCTATTTTTCATAGCCAAAAAAACCCAAAGCCCGTCGGAGTCTGCCCAGGCTGGAAGGTTTTGCGGCTGCCCTTTTCCTCCCCAAGGCTTGTTGTCCGTCGGAGTTTTGCCCAGATAGCGAGCCTTGGCAACTCTCCCTTCTCTCGCTTAGCTATCCCGGGTGAAGACGCCCCTCTGCCATGGCGACCTTTTGTTAGGTATGACCCATGACCAGAGATTGCAAGTGCGCCCGTTCCCTTTTCCTACTTTTCATTCCTCAGGTCCGATCTGGCATTGCGTAGGCAAGCGTTCAGTAGGACCTGAGTCTAGAGAGCAAGAGGCAGGGAGATTGCTGTGGCACTATTAAATTGTGGGTGGGAATAAGAGTCCTCCTCGGAGTGTGCCCACTTTCCTAGAACGTTTTCCTAAGGAGACTTTCCAAACCCCATTTTTCCCTTAGAGAGCCCTTTAGCAAACCTTCCCAAGCCCACTTTCCTATCGGAGTCGGTCCACTTTCCTATCGGAGTCTGTCCACTTTCCTTAGACGTGCCCCACGTTCCCAAGGAGTCCCCAGAACCCCGAGAGACCCCACAGCCCCGTCGGAGACTGCCCAGGGCTAGAACTTGCGCAAGTGCCCCTTCGGAGACTGACCAGGGCAAAAATGGGTGCACCCCTGTCCAAAGAGACAACTCTGCAGGCTTCAGGGGAGAAATAAGCCCAAGGAGAGCTTACTTCCCGTCTGAACTCTGATAAACGCCTCCAATTGTATTTAAGAAATGTTTCAGGGTCTAAAAAAAAAACAAAAGGAAAAACCAAAACAAAATGCAAGCTTGCTTAAATAATTTTTATGTAAGGGCTTGATCAACCCAAAAACATGGCAAATATTAAAAAGAGTGGAAGTAGTGTGTAAAGGTTTGTTTTAAAGAGGCTGTAGAAGGGTTTTTTTTCTCTCTCCAAAAGTATAAAGAGGTGTGTGTGTGTGTACCTACCCATTTTTCAACAGAAAAGAGGGGCAGGATGGAAGAAAATAAAGAGTTGTAACTTTGAAAATGCTTGCTCAATGCTTTGAAAAAAATTTCGAAACTTGAAAATATTCACTTCATAAACTCCAGCTATAAGTGGATAAGAGATGTACTCAATGTTTAGAAATGTTGTGGGGTTGTGTTTAGATTGGCCACAACATCCATAGACTGCCTTCTTAAGTGTGCATAGTTAAAACTGCCAACTTGTTTTAAATTTCTAGTATAAAGAAACAATGTTGAACCAATCAATCTTAAACATGATAAATATGAGAATGAGGTGTGCAAATGTTGTTATTGAGAGAGGCTACAAAGGGGAGTCTTTCTCCAAGTGACTAGAGGAATATTGACTAAAGGAAAATTGAACAGCTATTCCTATAAAGGTGATTTGTTTGTCAAAAGTAGAGCTTCCATAGCCAGGAATTGTCTATCTGAGTCTAGTTTTAACTTTGATTGTGTTGGACAGAAGGGTTATTGTCGGGCTCCTGATATCAGTCTCTTAAGGAAAAAAACTCATCTGCTAAAGGGTTCTGTATAAAGTTGGTATTTTCATTCAAATCTTGTGAATCCTGTATCTTAGAGGGTTAGACTAAATGACCTCAGGGTCCCTTCTAACTTCCATTTTAGAGCTATGTGAAAGGCAATGTGTCTGATGTGGTGATGGGTTGAAATTCAGCCCAGCTCTGCTTTCTGGCAAGGAAAGATTATTGGTTTTCAGAGTTGGAACAAGAGTGTCATTGTTGTTATGGAGTGATTATATAAGTTTTTATCACTTTCTCTATTAAGGTTTAAAGTTTAAGCACATATGAAAGTCTTGAACATTTCCCAATCTTTATCCAATCTTAAGATTTGCTAAAGGCTTCTATATAACGTTGGTACTTTTAATCTTCCCCTTCCTTATTTTTCCCTTAGTACACACGTGTGCTTCCGTGATAGGGCATAGCCCGTGTTTCCTTCCCAGTCAGGCATCTGTACTCAAATGTATGTGTATCCTAAGGGCGGTGATAGTGTTGAGATCCCCATATTTCAGAAGGGGTGGACTAGATTACTCAAGCACTGAAAAGTGAGTTTAAACTCTGGTGGCTTAGTGAAATGGCCTGAATTCAGTCAAGCTTTACTCTTTGGTGGAGAAGGATGGAAAGACAGATTTTTAAAGTTTGGCATGAAGAGTTTGAGGTGCCACTTAGAAAGAGGTAGAGATGGTATATCATACATTGGAAATGAATGTCTGGTGTTTCCCCCCCCCCCCACCATATTGTCAGCTATTTTTTAACTGCAAAACTCCACCCAACAGTTCAAGCACATACAAATTCATAATCAAGCAGAATGAGCCTTGACCATCCCTGTACATAAAGGCCAGAAGAATTAGTCTGGAAGATGGTGAGGCTGAGATGAGTGAGAATGTTGAATATCATTAAGTCTGCTCTGGCCATATCACCCATAGATAAGGGGGCAGAGAATTTAGTCTGCCATGGCTGTAATAAATTAATTAAAAACAAACGAAAACATTTGCAATTACGAATTCACCCCGAACCCTGTAGATAAAGGGGGCAAATCAAGATTTATTTTGCCTGGGGTATGAGATGTTTATATAGTACAGTAAACATGGCTAATTAGTGCCATGACTTCATTAAGGAGTTTAATTTGACCAAACTTTTATTGCAGCTTTCTTGTGAAAGTATTGGGTTGGGTTGTCTGTGAAAACATTGGGTTGTCTGGATGTTGAAGTTTTATATATTTAAAGTTTAAGATTTATAAGCCTGCTTCCTAAGCAGCAAGGAACAGGAAGTAAGAGGTGTCAGAAATATCTCAGGACACAAAAGCTATAGAAATGGATTTAAACTGACCAAAAATAATTTAATTTGACCACTTTTTGTTGCTGGTTTGGTGGAAGTGTAAATTGTTGGGTTTCTGTGTAAAATCTAACCTATTCACCCTTCCCTTCCTCTATTCAAATGGTAATTTAGCCAACACCAGCAACACTTTCAAGTGGTACAATGGATTTCTGAATCATGAACTTTGTACATGCACAGAGGCTATGCCAGCTTGAAGAGAAAAATAGAGAGAAAAAGGAGGTTAAAAACAAAACAAAACAAAAACAGCAACCAAATGCTGAAGGGCCTGTGCCATGCAGGGGAAAATTTGTTTAAATTTCCTTATGTGTCTTTGACTCCAGGGGGTCACTTGAGAAAACAAAAGGGTCAAGTGTTGGACCATCATTCCAAATCTAATATGCAAAATTCTTTCCAGAGGTAAATATCTCAGCACTCCCACTTTGAGTTCATCGCTTGAGTACTTTCATCGCTTGAGTACTTTTTGTTGTTGTTTGTTTCCCCTTTCAACAGGATACTGATTGTGATTTTAGTCAAGGGCTTAGAAAAAAAACTCCAGACTATGCAAACCAAGGGTCTGCTCCCCCTTTCCAATGGGTATTCAGGAAGCACCTTCAGATACTTATCTCGCATTTGCATTTCACTCCAAGCATTAACTCCTGCATAACCTCCCCCCTTGCAAAGTTCCAACCTAACATGCAAAAATTATTCTCACAGCTTTCCCAGGAAGAACATTTCTAAAGGATATGTGAACCTTTAAGAAGACTAAACTCCAGTAACAAGTGTTTATTTTTTCCTTTCTCCCACAGCAAAAAAAAAAAGGGGGGGGAGTGAAGTGATACAAACAGTAATTTCCTTTTTCCTCTTTTATTATTTCTCTTTGGCTTTGACGCTTCTCTTTAGCTTACAAATAATCTGCTTCCATTTATTAAATCAGTTTTTCCATTATGTCTATGAAATTAATCTAACCATACTTGTACAACTTTAGATTGCTACTCTTTATTTTCATTTGAGATGCTCATTATTAGAAATTGTGTGTTTTAGCATTTATTTATTTATTTTGGTTCCTCATATGTCAGTGTTTTGTTTTGTTATATTTTGGGGCATGTCCATCAGTCCATCACGTGGAATGCCAATATTAACCTGTATGGTCTTTATAATGTCTTCATATTATTTGATAATAATTTTTTTTAAATCTGAGATTTTTGTGTCAAGTCCTTCTTAAAAAAAAAAATTGTTGTTTGAGTGGTAATCTAAATATCATTTTGTTTTTATTTATGCATTTTTTCTATTTCTACTTTTTCTTCCTGTACATACGAATGTAGCATCTAAGTCATTCTTTCCTGTAAATAATAATAGTAATAATAATCCCTTTCAAACAGGATACGCGAACCTCCAAGAGAATTCAGAACCACACATGGAAAATGTTAATAACTTATCAATTGTGTCCTAATTAACAAAATTGTTGTCCTCCACAGCCAAACTAGGTGAAGTAAATTAAACAGACTGAGTAGACAATAACAGCAGTAATTAAATATGAATGATAATAATAATATTTAAATGAATAAAATGCTTAACTATGATCACATATTATTTGCAGCTTCCCAAGAAGAACTTTATAGAATATTTTCCCCTTTATTATTATTATTATTTAACTAATTATATCTTCAGGCCCCAACCCCCCTACAGGCCTATTTTCAAAAGGATGTTTTACAGGAAATCAAATGCTAATACCATCCCCTCACCACCTTACCAACCTGCCAATGCATCACAGTGGCCACAACAATTTATTCCCATAAAAGACTTGAGAAACTAAGTAATTGAATTATGAAGGGCATTTTATCTCTTAGCTATAATGTTTCAGCAAGGTTTAGAAGTGCTGTTAACTTCCTCCCAGTGACTCAAAGGCAGACAAGAAAAGCCCTTGTGCCCAAGGTTGGAAATACATGCAAAAGCAGCAAGAATTATCTCAAGTTCACCCAATTGCCTCAAGATATACAAATGGTGTAGACTTAACAATGTGAAGGTTTTATGCATTATGTGTTATTATGTAGGAATGCTGAAATGTGTCAAATGGGACGGACAAGGGGGGGGGAATGAGTTACAAGGATATTTCTTTTTTTATTTTAGACTGTGCCCTCAAGATTGTGCAACTGATATATAATTATGTTTTATGTTACGTGATATTCTGCAGAAACCTTGACCTATGTCTGACAAGTATATGTTATTTCCACAAAAGGGGGGGGGGCATTTTTGTGTGTAATTGCTTTCATGTTTTATGTATAGTTAGTTATTGTATAGTGTAACATTCCTTATGCACCCAATGGTGGTATTATTCCTTATACGCCCAATGGAGGACTCGCCCAATGGAGGACTCATGTTTTCTAAAAGATCAGGCGATTGCATAGTCCATTGTTGAGATTTAGATCAATTTATGACCACATTTCCTTATCTCACCTGGCACTTTGTAGTGTGCCAGCCTTCTTTTTACCAAGAAGCAGTTTCAGGATTCATGAAACCAGCAGATACAAGAAGGTGTATATGCCTTGATTTACCTGGAATGATTCCTTATAGAATTAAATTGACCAATTTGGACATGTGCCCTTTTCAGAATGGTTTTTATGGGGCTGTATAAATTATAATTGGGTCAGTTCTAATTGGGCAAGTGAATCCAAGGTGCAAGTAGCTTTCTCCCTTTAAGAGTAACTGAGCAACTCCCTACTACAGTGCAAGACCAGAGCCTATAATAAAAAAATCCCATAGAAAGCCCAAGGCAAAGGCATCTCTCTCATGACATGTCCAAACCTGTGGCAGCTATGGTGAGTGCCAGGTGACATGGTCGATATGAAAGCCCTAAGGGGATTCACCAGGGATTGTTGCTGCTGTGCCATGATGGAGGTGTGAGACCAGAGGAGAGCTAGCTTTGACACCTGACAACACACAAAAAGGTAAAAACAAACAAACAAACTACGCTTTCCAGTCAATATTGGTGGATCTTCTGGTAAATGTAAAGCATAGACCACTTGTTTTTCCCATAAGTGCTAGAATACTGCTGCATACAGTGAAATGGAGAATGCGTCACTGTCGATTATATGAGGCAATGATTGGTTGTTACACAACAATATTGCCTCAGAGAGGGGACACTGTTATAAAATCATATTGGGGGGGTTGCAGGACACCATTATTAATGAACAGAGAGGGGTAACCACAGCTTGACAGCTACGGCTACCCAGAGTCCTTCGCACCACCATTTCGCCGCCACAGCTTGGCTCTCCTTCCCTCCACAGACCCGCACCCCCTCCGCAGGGATTAACATATTCAAACACCTCCTAAAATCCAACATAAACTCTGCATTTCCCCTTCGCCTAAGGACAAGCATATGCAACCCTTGCCTAGACATCTGCATTTCCCCTTCGCCTAAGGACAAGCATATGCAACCCTCGCCTAGACAATTATCACAGACAATTATCATAAACTCCACCAAGTAACGCAGCCCATTTTTATACAGCCTTACCATTTTATACAAACCTTATACAAACTTGCTATGAACTTTTACCTTCTCGTGATTATATGCTTGCTTCTTGTGATTATATGTCTGCTGGCCTTATGTGCCTTAAATGTGAGAAACCCCTTATATCCCTTGAAAGGCGTCCCTCCCTATATGCCTAAGAACCTAACCACAACCTCAGTATTACTCTTGATTAATTAGACTAGTGTTCCTCTGTATTAGAAAATAGGTTTGTTAGTATCTCTTTGTATTAGAAAACCACTGTTTTATATTTTAGAACTGTATACGTCAGGATGTATTAGAAATGTTTTCCATACTTATTTTCTGTGCAACCCTTCTCTGACCCCAAGCCCCCCTGAAACCTCCCCATCACCGTCCCATACCCAACGAAGGAAGACACGGACAATAGAAAGATTAGCTTGACAACTTTATTCAAATAAATTGCCATCCTCAACGTAGCCCACCCTTCCATGGCCTGGAGGAAAACACTGCCGGGCGGACTTCCACCCCATGGAAATCGCCAGGAACTGCCCCACCTCTGCACCCATCTTGACTGATTGCCCTTCCTGCCAAACAACAGGGAGCACCATCAACGACAGGAGAAGAGAGATTGACATCTCTCCATCTGAAAGGAAGAGTCATCTCCGCACCCCGTCGCCCTTGTCTCCCCCTCCCTCCTAGTCCAGAGATTTCCATGCATGAACAGGAGGGTATATAGGGGGACTTCACCATTTCCCGGGGTTCCTTCCTTCTTTCCAGAGGCAGGGACCCTACAGCTGTAGCTTTGCATTCTGCAATAAAGGGATCAGTTTGTTTTTCCTGACAGCATCGTGTGGTCTCTGTCATTTTCCCGGCGGAGCTGAACTTAGTGCAAATTTTGGAGCTTCCGACCCGCGTCTGTCCTTCTTAAAAGGCAACGCATTTTGGGGTACATTTTTCATAACAGAACAAAAAGAAGAACATTGTGAAAGAAAACAGAAGGATAAAAAGAAATAAACCAGAAAGGACCCTTGGCCAGAGGGACAAAAGTACAAAGATAATAAAATGTTTTTATCAGTTGGCGTTAGGCTGAAAGCCTTGGCATCCTTCTAATTCTCAGAATAGCCAGGCCAACTTCCTGGTGAGGTAATGGGAACTTATATAACTTAGCATGAGGTTCTTAATCTCAAGGTCATGGGTTGGAGTCCCATGTTGGGCTAAAGGTTCCTGCGTTGCAGGGGGTTGGACTGGATGACCTTGGGGTCCTTTCCCAATCTGTTCTATTATTCTGTTCTATGAGAGAAACAGAGCGATGCTTGATTTCTCTTTGACTCCAAGGCTGTGGCTTGGCAAAGCAAGGCCCTTTGGAGATGTTAATGCTGTGAAGCCCTCCATCGTAGCCTCAGCTTGTATATATGTGTGAATAAACCATATATCTGTGGTGTTTTAATGTGCCTCATTTTCAGAAGGAAACATGGGCCCTGTGCCTGGAACCCCTGGAAAATTGATCCGCTCAGTGCAACAGCAATGAGTCACGGGGGGTAGATAGGTTTGCTATATCTCCGAGAATTCTGCAGGCGGCAGTAGCGTCTGGGTGGAAATTGCATAGCTGCCAAGTTTTCCCTTTTCTCGCGAGGAAGCCTATTCAGCATAAGGGAATTTCCCTTAAAAAAAGGGAGAACTTGGCAGCTATGAAATTGGGAAAATGTCTGGGAAAAGCCAGACGTATAGCTGCTCACGTTGGCAATGCCGTTTTGCCGTTTCCCCCTAAAACGGCATTTTTAAAAAAGCAATTTTGCCAAAAAAGCTCTGTCAGGATTTTCACTGTTTGAAATATGGCAGCCCTAGGTGTAGAGAGAGTGTGTATGACCTTAACAGTGCTTAGCTTATGTTGTTAGTTGCTATTTTGTTAACATTGTTAACATTGTTTTATAGATTATTAGCTGGCCCTGCCACGCGTTGCTGTGGCTCAGTTTGTTAAATGGAGGTTCAGAGACCCCCTTCAGACTCCCCTGACCGTCAGAGTCCCCCTGTTTTCCGTGTGTTATGTTTAGATAGGCGTATCCCTGTGTCTCCCCCCACTCTGTACCGTCCCATTACCTATCCCTGTCTCCTATTCTGGCCTCCCGTACCCCACCCAGGCAAGGCTTGACTTATCCCTGACTCGTATTCGGTCCCACCCCCCACTCCACCCAGGCAAGGGCTTACCTATCCCTGCCCCCTATTTCGGTCGCCCCTATCCCACCCAGGCAAGGTCTTACCTATCCCTGGGCCCTGCGGTCTGTCTCCTTGGGCGGGCTTGGTCCTGGGGCAGGATGGATCTCGGGGGGCTGTTTGACCTGTGGAGAGGCATAAAGGTCTAAATTAAGGGGAATTTTAAAAAATGGGGAGTGGGCGGGATTTTGCCAGTATGTTGGATGTTGTTTGTTGGATGTCCACTGGAGGGGGCACTTTTTTGTACAGAAATCCAGGTTTCTACCTGTCCTACGTGTGTCATCTGGCCAATGTAAGTGGATAGAGACACTCCCACATGAGCACCTGATGTTGTGGGCAAATTTGAGGGCGATCGGGCAAGCGGTTGTGGAGAAAGGTGCGGCCGTACAAACATGCACCTACATTTTTATATATATAGACCAGAGGCCCATATTATGTTGGTTAATTGATTGATTGACCTTTACCTGGAGGAAGTTAGGCAAGGAACTGGGCGAAACTGAGGCTCATGTAGTCCAACTGCCCTTCAGTGCAGGAATCTCAACACCGAATTATACAGTGGTAGAGGTGGAAGGGACCCCCAAGGGTCACCCAGTCCAACCCACAAGAAGGCCAGGGATTGAACCCGCCACATTGGAGACCTCTGCAGTAAGCAATGGTGGTGTTACTTATGGACGGCAACAGTCACTGCAAAGGGGAGGAAGCACATCCCGGCAGTTCCTGCGATGACAGGTGTCAGGTCCACCGGTGCAGCGCATCCTTGCTCTGTGAAGAAAACACATATTTTAAAAAGATATTTTAAAACCCTTTTCCCCAAACCAGGACTTTAGGGACAGCAGACTCAGCTGGGAAGAGAGGAGTGCAGGGGTATTAAAAAATAATAATTTTAGGTCAGGTGTCCTTGCTTCTCCATTTGAGCCTATCTGCTTTTGTAGGTTTCATGGTATTTTGACAAACACACAAGATGTAACCGGTTGTGCTCTTATTCACTATATCATATCAAATAACTTAGAGTTCAACGGAAATAACTCATGAAGTTCAACAGAGTAAGCAGAAGACCCAGTAACTGTTATATAAATAACTGTTATATTAACCCAGTTATTTGATATGATAAAGTGAATAATATATTTTATTTATGTAAGAGCACAAGGAACCTCGGATCTGCATCCCCTCAGACTGCAAGCGCATGGCGGTTTCTAGGAGTGCCTTACCTGCGGCAGATCAGTTGCCTTTGCTGGGCGAGATGCTTCACTTTCCTGTCCAAGTTGTGCAGATATAAGGTCAGGATCCTGCACGACCTAAGAAAAACCAGAGAAGCAGGGCAACAAAAGAGCATAATAAGAGTCTGCTGGATCAGGCCAGTGGTCCATCTAGATGACTCTCAGTGTCTACAATTCTATGACCTTTGGAGAACTGGGACAGATGATGCAGCCTGTCTGATTTTTCATGGAATCACAGAATTGTAGAGTTGAAAGGGTACCCCCAAAGTAATCTAGTCCAACCCCCTGCACTTCAGGAATCAAGACTCATCTGTGTGCTGCTGCACGGTGCTTTTTCTTCTTTTGAGACGAAGAAGAACCTGTTGGAGAACAGCAAGGCAAAAAGAACAGAGCTGAAGGCAACAGAGCGACGGCAACAGAGGCGGGGGCGGGGCGGGGAGGTGAATGGGTCTGAATCCCTTTCATAGTCTGCAGGGCCTGTTCAAGGCTTTCTGCCGCCTGAAGCAAAGGGCAAGGAGTTTCCTCCTCCCAGGCAGACGGCTGAATCTTATTTCAACATCCTCCCTGACACCCCGAGGACAGTGGCTTGGTTTAGTGGGTGCAGGATCTGAGCCCAAGAGCACCCTTGCCTCCTGTGGATCCCAGCAACTTGAATTCGCAAGCCTTCCTGCCTCTGAATGTGGAGGCAGAGCCGAGCCATTGTGGCTGGGAGCCAGCCATAGCCTTCTCTTCCTCCGTGAACTTTTCCAATCCCCTTCTTTAAATTGGCCCTCACTGCTTCCTCTGAAAGCATCAGAACAGCACAGAGGGAGAGATGGGAGGGGGGTCATTTTGTCCAGGCAGGAGAAATGCCCGTACAAAAAGAGTGCAGAGAGGCATCTGTCCCTCTGCCTCCACTGTCAGAGGTGATCTGCATCTGAAAGCCACTGGCAGCTAGGAATCACAAGCCAGGAGAGGGCTAAAGGTAAAGATAAAGGGACCCCTGACCATTAGGTCCAGTCGTGACCGACTCTGGGGTTGCGGCACTCATCTCACATTCTTGGCCGAGGGAGCCAGCGTACAGCTTCCAGGTCATGTGGCCAGCAGGACTAAGCCGCTTCTGGCGAACCAGAGGAGCACACAGAAACACCGTTCACCTTCCTGCCGGAGCGGTACCTATTTATCTACTTGCACTTTGACGTGCTTTCGAACTGCTAGGTTGGCAGGAGCTGGGACCAAACAACTGGAGCTCACCCCGTCGCGGGGATTCGAACCGCCGACCTTCTGATCGGCAAGCCCTAGGCTCAGAATTGTAGAGTTAGAAGGGACACCCAAGGGTCCTCTAGTCCAACCCACTGCGAGGCAGGAATCTCAATTAAAAGCATCCATGACAGATGGCTGTCCAAGCTCTGCTTAAAAAGTAGGTAGCAGCTTACTTACCCACAGGCAGGAAAGAAGCAGAAGCAATGACAACCAACGGTCGATGTCCTCCATCATGTTTGCCAGTTGGGACAACTGCTCTGCTGCTCTGACCGGACTTCAGGCAGGGAGTTCTGTTGTCTCCCGTGGTAACGCCTGCATCACAAATGTCTTCTGTGACATTCTGTGATGCTCAGGGCCTCTCTGTGATCAGCCAGCCAGCAGCAAAATGGGTGGCATTCATCCAGCCCTCTGAGCTGGGCTGGGCTGAGAGGCAACTGCCCCCTGACCCTGAGAATGAGGTTTCGATTCTGAAGTGAGAGGACCTGAAGCTCAAGCCGAAACAAAATAAAAAAAATAGCACCTTTGTTGTTGTTTAGTCATTTAGTCATGTCTGACTCTTCATGACCCCATGGACCAGAGCACGCCAGGCACTCCTGTCTTGCACTGCCTCCCGCAGTTTGGTCAAACTCATGTTCGTAGCTTCGAGAACACTGTCCAACCATCTTGTCCTCTGTCGTCCCCTTCTCCTTGTGCCCTCCATCTTTCCCAACATCAGGGTCTTTTCCAGGGAGTCTTCTCTTCTCTTCTCATGAGGTGACCATGTATTGGAGCCTCAGCTTCAGGATCTGTCCTTCCATTGAGCACTCAGGGCTGATTTCCTGAAGAATGGATAGGTTTGATCTTCTTGCAGTCCATGGGACTCTCAAGAGTCTCCTCCAGCACCATAATTCAAAAGCATCAATCCTTCGGCGATCAGCCTTCTTTATGGTCCAGCTCTCACTCTATTCTGCCTCGCTCAGACCACACCTGGAGTCCTGTGTCCAGTTCTGGGGAAGGCAGGAGGAGGTGATCGGCGGCGGCGAGCCGGGCACGCAGCGATCAGCCTCCATCCCTCCCTCGCTGGTCCCCGGAGCGCTTCTCCAGCCCTTTCCTGCCACTGCGCCCTGGCGCGGTAATAAACCCTATGGGAAAGACGGCTCTGTTGCTGGAAGCTGCCCAGAGTGGTTTGGGATTGCGAAGCCCAGCCAGATGGACGGGGTATAAATAAATCATCATCATCATATTCATTTCTGCTGATATTTGTTTCTCATATGCTATTGTTTTAGGGTATTGTTGGGTGTTTTTTTTTAAAAAAAACAAACAAACAAGGGCAGATCAAGTGCGTCCAGCAGATTGAAAACGCAATATTTTCACATTTAAAGTACAGTACGTGATTCCCTCCCCCTCTGAAAGCAGCATGGGTACTGTAGTTTGTTAAGCTTCCTGGGAATTGTAGCTCTGGGAACTACAGTTCCCAGGATGTTCTGCGGGGAAACCATGTGCCGTGCAGGGGCATGTGATGAGCTGGGAGTCTATTGTTGCATTATCATAATTGTTTTATTGTGCCCTTCTCGGGGATCATTTATTTCTAATTATTACCATCAATAATTGATGGAAAATAAACATTTGAAAAACAATCCATTAATTGCAACGAAGGGTGCAGCCAGCCAGCATATATATTTTTTTAAAATAATTAAAATAGCGCATGAGCCTCTGAATCTCAGGGTGGTGTGTTTGAGCCCCACATGGGGCAAAAAAAATCCCCGCATTTCAGGGGGTCGGACTAGATGACCCTTGGTGTCCTCTTCCAAACCTACAATTCTATGAAGAACATCCAAGGACCTCCTTTCCTCAGCGCTTCGCCCCTCACACAACACCCCCGCGAGGTAGGCTTCGCAATTGAGGATCCGTTTCCCGCCGCCCGAAGTTCTTTCGGACTCCAACTCCCATCAGCCCCATCGGCGACTCCTATGGTCAGGGGTTGACGGGAGTCGTAGTCCGAAATGTCTGACGGGTTTCCACCCCCCCCCCCCACGGGCTCCTCGTTCCCGGGGCGAGAGGTGGCGACTGCCCTCGCCGGAGGAGAGGGGATTTGAACCCGAGGCTCCCACCCCGGCGCCGCGCTCTCCTCATCGAGCCCACTAGGCCGAACGGCCTCCGAGGGCCCCTTCCCATTTGTTCCTAGCTCTATGGGACGTGAGGGAGCGTCACTTCCGGGAAGCCGTCGCCGCCGGAAGTCGCTGACCGCTGTTCTCGCGGAGCTCAGAAGCGCCTCTGGCTTCCTTCGCGCTTCCCCCCCACCCGGTGCGGACGCGAAGGAGACCCGTCCGGCGGCCCGTTGCCATGGTGTTCTACTTCACGTCCAACGGTAGGCGGCGCGGGGGGGGGTTGAGGGGGGAGGGGACGGCGCCGGCCACGCCCACCTTGTTCATTCCGCTCTCCATAGGGCGGGGGGGGGCTCCTCGCCTCGGTTTATTCGCCCTGTATCTACTTAATTATCACTATTATTATTATTTTATTGGCACCCCCCTTTTTCCTCAGAGGAGCTGGAGGGGGGAGCACGGAGGGGGGGTCCCCCCAGCGCACCATTTCATCCTCACAACAACCCCGCGAGGTAGTTCGAGGCTGTTGCTTCATCGCATCTGCATCTCGCCCTTTCCTTCAGGGGAGCTCAAGGGTCGCGCACATAGTAGTTCTACGCACACACAGTTTCTTTCTTTATTATTTTTCAAGGTACAAAAAGCATTGGGGGGGGAGAGAATGATGATGATTTATTTATTATTTATACTCCGCCCATCTGGCTGGGTTCCCCCAGCCACTGGGCGGCTTCCATTAAAATATTAAAATACAATAATAATAATAATAATAATAATAATAATAATAATAATAATAATAATAATTTATTATTTATACCCCGCCCATCTGGCCGGGTTCCCCCAGCCACTCTGGGCGGCTTCCAACAAAACAGAAATTCTAAAATACAGAAATCCAATAAAAAGCTGACAATAAAACATTAAAAGCTTCCCTAAACAGGTGGCCGCTCCCAGTCACCAGTCTAGCTGCCACATTTTGGATTACTGTAGTTTTGTTTTCCTGGTGACCTTCAAAGGTAGCCCCACGTAGAGCATATGGCAGTAGTCCAAGCGGGAGATAACCAGAGCATTTACTACTCTGGCAAGACAGTCTGCGGGGCAGGTAGGGTCTCATCCTGCGGACCAGATGGAGCTGGTAGACAGCTGCCCTGGATACAGAATTAACCTGTGCCTCCATGGACAGCTGTGAGTCCAAAATGTCTCCCAGGCTGCGCACCTGGTCATTCAGGGGCACAGTTACCCCATTCAGGACCAGGGTGTCCCCTACACCATCCTGCCCCTGTCCCCCCAAAACAATACAGTACTTCTGTCTTGTCAGGATTCAACCTCAATCCTGAGAACCAGAATATTTTTAAAGACTGTACATCCCATGGAGGGTTCGAAAGGTAGCTGGTCCATGGCATCATATCTGCCTTGATTCGTTTTTTTAAAAAGACACTGAAGGAAAATGTTTCGTAGATTTCGGGCAACCTTAGCTGTGGAGTTTTTCCTTTGGCTGCTTTCATTAGGAAACATACTTTGGGGCAGAGGAAGCGCTGACAAAGTATCCTGTCCATAGCTCATTGTCAATTCAAAGTCTTTGGAGCTGATATGGACATCAGAATCCTGATCCACTTCCCTGAATGCTTCAGCTCCGGCCCCCTCTGGCAGCTTTGGGGCCACAACATTGAAGGCTTTTTTAAAAAAACCTTCCAAAGGCAAAAAAATCAAGGGTGGCATACCTAGTTAATCCCCCCCCCCTCCATTTCATTCTTGCAACAGTCCTGTGCTGTAGGTTGTTAGAATTATTGGGGGTTCCCCCCCTCTTTGTCCTTGCCAAAGGTGTGAGACTGAAGAGGGGTTGCCTCTTCGCATTTTCACATCTGGACCACCTGAAAGAACTTCTGGGAGAACTTGTGGTCCTGGAACAGAGCTTCTGAACCTCTGAGCTAGAGCAGGACCTAGAGTGGATTGTGTTGTGGGTGGGATGCAAATAAGTTGGGGGGGAGCACTGTATGTCTGTGTGGGGTTTGATCCAAAACTTGCTCATTTTGTTTTCCTTTTCCATCCTCTCAGTTGTTCCTGGCGCTGCATACACAATTTACATGGGAAAAGATAAATATGAAAGTAAGTACAATACTCTGGATATGCCTGTCAAGATGGAATCGATTTTATGTATTTTGTGTTTGACCCCATTTTTATTTTAAAACAAACCTTCTGATAAGTTGTGCATCTTCAGTCAGAACTCATTGGCTCTTTGGTATGGCAGAAAACAAGCCTTTATCCGGATCAGTGGGGATTTCTTTGCCCAGCATTGTTTTAGAAAACAAAAACCGTTTTAGGATTAAACCCCTGACACTTTATGGTAGCTTGATACATGCTGCTCTCAAAACAGTGTCCAGGAGTAAAATTCATGGGAAACATAAGTACCTCTAGATACGCTGAAGTGAAAGGCAACTGCATTAACACTAATTTAATATAAAAACATGCAAAAAAGAAGAAGTCCGCCCTTAACGCAGCAACCATTAGAGGAGCCAGTGGATGGGAGTTTGCCTGCTTCCACATTTTCTCTGGCTTGCAGCCACTGTGTGTCCCCAAAATCTGCTCTGCAAGTGCTGGAAGGGAGGGAAACCGAGAATCCTGTTGCACAAGCATAATAATAATAATAATAATAATAATAATAATAATAATAATATATTATTTATACCCCGCCCATCTGGCCGGGTTCCCCCAGCCACTCTGGGCGGCTTCCAACAAAATATTAAAATACAGAAATCCATCAAACATTAAAAGCCTCCCTAAACAGGGCTGCCTTAAGATGCCTTCTAAAGGTCTGGTAATTGTTATTCTCTTTGACCTCTGGTGGGAGGGCATTCCACAGGGTGGGTGCCACAACCGAGAAGGCCCTCTGCCTGGTTCCCTGTAACTTGGCTTCTCGTAGCGAGGGAACTGCCAGAAGGCCTTGGAGCTGGATCTCAGTGTCCGGGCAAAATGATGGGGGAGGAGACGCTCCTTCAGGTATACTGGACCGAGGCCATTTAGGGCTTTAAAGGTCAGCACCAACACTTTGAATTGTGCTCGGAAACGTACTGGGAGCCAATGTAGGTCTTTCAGGACCGGTGTTAAGCATGCAGACATTGTTGGCGTTTGTCTGTCTTGAGAGACAATAGTGTGCCTCCAGGGGTGAAGTCAAACTGCTGCAATAGGAGCACCGAAATGACCTTCCTAGGGTGCTGGGCATTGTGCATGGAGGTCCTGGACTGCCCAGTTGAGAAGACTCCCCCCCCCTCTGGCCTCACTGATGTGGTTCAAAGGAAAGCAGAGCAAGACATTTGGAACCAGCAGGAGCTGCTGGAAGGAGGCATTCAAGGTGCCATCCAACTGTCTTAGGGACTCCGCTCCGGATTTGTGTAGGGTTTACTCCTTAGCCTTTTCTCCTCCCGAAGATACCCCACGAGGCAGGAGAGGTTTAGGATCAAGAGCAGGGGTCCCCAGACTTACCCAGCTTTGGGCTGGTGCCTGCCATGCCGATCGCGGGGCGGGGGAGTGCGCGCCCGTGCGCATGCGCACACACACTTACTGGCGCGGTGGTGCGCTTCCAGGTCGGAAAAAGCGCCGTAAATCGTTTGTGTGCAAGCGTATGGGCCTCCCCCAACCCGGAAATGACCTCATACGCATGCCCATACGCATGCGCACAAACGATTTTTGGCGCTTTTTTCGACCTGGAAGAGCGCCGCTGCGCTGCATGCTGTAAGAGCAGGCGGCAGCAGCGGGTGGCGGGGGTCGTTGCGGGCCGGATTGGGAGGCAAATTGGGCCGCATCTGGCCTGCGGGCCGTAGTCTGGGGACCCCTGATCAAGAGCTTTTCTTCTCCTAGATGGGCTCCCTTCCCAGGTTGACAAGCCCCATCTGCCCCTCAGTTCCCTCTACAGCAGGCATCCCCAAACTGCGGCCCTCCAGATGTTTTGGCCTACAACTCCCATGATCCCTAGCTAACAGGACCAGTGGTTGGGGAAGATGGGAATTGTAGTCCAAAACATCTGGAGGGCCGAAGTTTGGGGATGCCTGCTCTACAGCATGTGCAGAAACTGGCTTCTTGACCCGCTATTGGGGATGGAACTAATAGAGTCAATTCTTGGGTGCCTCAGACTGCATTTCAGCAAAAGGCTGATGGCATAAACATGTTTATGTCATTTCTGTGTAAAACATTCCTCATTTGAGCATGTTCTTGCTTTTAGTGAACTTCCTAACATAGGACTGCGAACAAGTGCTTGATCCATGATCTCAGCCCCACTGAGATTGGGTGGGGAATTTTATCTTAAAATTGGAATCCAAGGAGGCCAGTCAGGCAATTCTGATGTATAAACTGGTATTTAGCTAAATGGTGTGTATCTCTATCCAGTTTTTGTTAAGAAGCAACAGCTTTGAAATACCGGTACTTTCTCAAAAGCAAGTCATCTTCTAGATTCTTTTTTTCTGATTAGTTTGTAGCCCAAAAGTTGCCTGATTTTCAAAAGAAAGGGAAAACAGTTTCTATTTACAGTACCTTGTTACAGACTATCCAATGTTATAATATTGAAATTGTGGAAGCAATTTTTTTGGGTAGGAGTTCAAGAAATTAATGAGCAGTTCCTTGAAATACATCAGCTGGTTGATTATTTTTGCACATGCAACTGTTAAAATTACTCTTTGATGGTCACCCATGACTTTTCAGAAACCAACATTATTTTTAATCCTAAGGAAAATGTTTTCCAGAATTGTTCTGTTGTTTGTGCTTGGTCCCTTTAAAATAACCTTTGAAATCTCCTCTGAATTTATGTCCTCTCTACCGTGTTTCTCCTAAAATAAGACGTGCCTCTAAAATAAGCCATGGCACGATCTTTTGAAGGCCAAAAAATGTAAGACATCCCCCCAAAATAAGACGTGTTGGGGGAGCCAGCGGGACGACCCAGAGCGAGCCGGCAAACGCAGCAGCGCGCGCTGCGCCGAGCCCCAGCACAGCAGGAGCCCCAGCACAGCGACGCGCGGAGCTCTGGCTGAACGGGCCCCAGGACCCGGCAGCGGGCGGCGCGCAAAGCCGCAGGACCCGGCAGCAGCCCCAGCCGCGCCGCGCTGCACTGCGTGAAGCCCAGGGACCCAGCAGCGGGTCCTGGGGCTTCGCGCGGCACGGCTGAGGCTGCTGGCTCCTGCCGGGTCCTGCGGCTTCGCGTGCCGCCCGCTGCCGGGTCCCTGGGCTTCACGTGGTGCGGCGCGGCTGGGGCTGCTGCCGGCTCCTGCGGCTTCGCGCGCCGCCCGCTGCCGGGTCCCTGGGCTTCACGCAGTGCGGTGCGGCGCGCGAAGCCGCAGGACTCGGCAGGAGCCGGCAGCAGTCCCAGCCGCGCCGCGTGAAGCCCAGGGACCCGGCAGCGGGCTCAGCGGGCGGCGCACGAAGCCGCAGCACCCGGCAGGAGCCGGCAGCAGCCCCAGCCACGCCGCGCCGTGCCGCGCCGCGCCGCGCCGCGCCGCACCGCACCGCGTGAAGCCCAGGGACCCGGCAGCGGGCGGCGCGCGGCGCCACAGGAGCCAGCAGCAGCAGCCTCAGCCGCGCCGCACGAAGCCCCAGGACCAGGCAGCGGGCTCAACGGGCGGCGCGCGAAGCCACAGGACCCAGCAGCGGGCGGCGCGCAATGCTGCAGGACCCGGCAGGAGCCGGCAGCAGCCACAGCCGTGCCGCATGAAGCCCTGGGACCCAGCAGCAGGCTCAGCGGGCGGTGCAAGAAAGCCCCGTACCATACGTAACAATAAGACATCCCCCGAAAATAAGCCACAATGTATTTTTTTAAAAGAAAAATAAATATAAGACGTGTCTTATTTTAGGAGAAACACGGTACTACCAGGCAATTGTCCCAAATTGTGCTAATGTAAGAAGTCTTTCATAAGATTAAGTAGCAACCATCCGTCCCTTTTTGTTAAGGGTCACTTAAATCTTATGAGGTCATTTTCAGAGACATAAATATATTTAGTAATATTAATTACACAGGGCCTTTCCCTACTTACTTATATTTGCTGTACAGTGGTGGTTGTTTAGAGCACCTTTATTGAAATAAAACAGCTGCTTCTGAATTATTTCTGAGCTATTCTCCCAATATCTCTCTTGAAATCTGTTTGTGTTTTTAAACTGAAGAAACATTTAGCAGCACAATCTTGTGCACGTCTAACCAGATGAAGCCAAAGTATAAGAGGTTAGAACTCTATTGTCCCATGGTACTTAAACGTGTGTGTCTACATCACCTTTTTGAACTGCTAGTGCTGCATTAAGCGTTCAGCAATGCTACAGATCTGCTCGGATCCTGTTAGGAACTTCAGCATTCAAATTTTGCAGCATGGTTCAAACTGAAATAATGGTTCCTGTCTTGAAAGTTTAGCGCTGAATTCCGTTGTTTCCAGAGAGATCTTCCTATTTCACAGTTTGGTTTGTGACCCAATGGACTCAAGCGATAATCCCAAAGGTCCAGTTGTAACCTGACACTCAGGGAGGGCTGAATAATAATAATAATTATAATAATTTATTATTTATACCCCGCCCATCTGGCTGAGTCTCCCCAGCCACTCTGGGCGGCTCCCAATTGAATATTAACACAATACAGCATTAAATATTAAAAGCTTGCCTAAAGGGAATTATTTCTGCTCACTGCTTGGCTTGGTTTTTTCCTCGCAGATGAAGACCTAATAAAACATGGCTGGCCGGAAGATGTTTGGTAAGTACTGATCTGATCTGAGCCTCTCTTTATGCACTGGGGTGCAAGGTTTCAATAAGGTAGTAAGGACTCCCTGAGTAAGATTAGCAGACATGAAATAGGAGAAGATATGGATAAGGAACTGGTTAAGTAGCAAGAAGCAGAGAGTAGGAATAAATGGACAGTTTTCCAGGTGGAGGGATGCAGAAAGTGCAGTCTCCCAAGGATCAATATTGGGACCTTGGCTTTTTAACTTGTTCTTAAATGGTCCAGACTTAGGGGTGAGCAGTGAGGTGGCTGAGTTTGCTGGAATTGTTCAGGGTGGCTAAAACAAAAACAGATTAAGAAGAGTTCCAAAAGGACCCCTCTAAACTGAGCCAATGGGTGGTAATGACAAATGTAGTTTGGCAGTGACAGTTATTGTAGAGTTCGGTTCAGAAAAGCACACACACACACACACACACACACACACACGGTGAGGAAAGGTTACACAGCATTTGGGACTTCTTAGTTTAGAGAAAAGGCAAGCAAGAGGTGACATGAAATTTAAAAAATTGTGCATAGTGTGGAGAAACTGAATAGAGAATTTTTTTTCCTCATAACGTCAGAACTCGTTGACATAAAAAGAAAATGAATGTTGGAACTCCCAGGAAAGATAAAAAGAAAGTCCTTCTTCGTGCAGCACAGAGATGGACTATGGACGTTGCTCTGAGTCCTGCATGAGGCAGGGATGGCCACCAACCTGGGTGGCTTAAAAAGGATTAGACACATAATAATAATTTATTATTTATACCCCGCCCATCTGGCGGCTTCCAACAGAAAAATGAAATAAAATAATCTATTAAGCAATAAAAGCCTCCCTAAACAGGGCTGCCTTCAGATGTCTTCTTCATTCATGGAGCATAAGGCTATCCGTGACTATTAGCCAGGAGGGCTCTGCTCTGCCGCCACAATCAGAGGCAGCAATGCTTCAGAAAACAGTTGCTGGAATCCACAGGAGGGGAGAGTAATAGATCTAGGGAAGTAATAGTACCACTGTATTCTGCTCTGGTCAGACCTCACCTGGAGTACTGTGTCCAGTTCTGGGCACCACAGTTCAAGGAGGATACTGACAAGCTGGAACATGTCCAGAAGAGGGCAACCAAAATGGTCAAAGGCCTGGAAACGATGCTTTATGAGGAACGGCTTAGGGAGCTGGGTATGTTTAGCCTGGAGAAGAGAAGGTTAAGGGGTGATATGATAGCCATGTTCAAATATATTAAAGCAGTGTTCCTCAACCTTGGGCCTCCAGCTTTTTTGGGACTACAACTCCCATCATCCTTAGCTAGCAGGACCAGTGGCCGGGGATGATGGGAGTTGTAGTTCCAAAACAGCTGGAGGCCCAAGGTTGAGGAACACTGTATTAAAGGATGTCATATAGAGGAGGGAGAAAGGTTGTTTTCTGCTGCTCCAGAGAAGCGGACACGGAGCAATGGATTCAAACTACAAGAAAGAAGATTCCACCTAAACCTTAGGAAGAACTTCCTGACAGTAAGAGCTGTTCGACAGTGGAATTTGCTGCCAAGAAGTGTGGCGGAGTCTCCTTCTTTGGAGGTCTTTAAGCAGAGGCTTGACAGGCATATGTCAAGAATGCTTTGATGGTGTTTCCTGCTTGGCAGGGGGTTGGACTGGATGGCCCTTGTGGTCTCTTCCAACTCTATGATTCTATGATTCTATGAGTGATGGTGCTCTTGTGTTCGGATCCTGCTTGCGGGTTTACCGTTGGGGCATCTGGTCAACCACTGTGAGAACAGGAGGCTGGACTGGATAGGTCCTTGGCCTTATCCAGCAGGTGATCTTCTTTTGTACTTGTGATGGTCATTTAGTCTGTGAAATGAATCACGCTCCTTAGTAAAGCTGACAGCAAAATAACATTTTAGAGCGCTTCCAGCACTGCACTGCATTGTATAAGACTGGAGGTGGGATCCTATTTTTACATTTTACTCTAAATGCAAAGAAACGCCCCCCCCCTGCTTATCATGCCCCTCCCCCAGTATATCAGGGGCCAGAACCTTGATTTGATAGCTTCCCACAATACAGGTGTATGCAGCAGCTTTCAATAATTCAAGATTGTCTTGTTCTGCCCCCCCCCCCCCGCATCCCAAAAAGCTTCCAGTGATAATTTCCCAACATCCAGTTGTGATGTTTGTTGTCCTGCCAAATGTTTTGTACTACTGGAGTATCCTTCCTTATATTTTCTCTTTAATCTGAGTCCAGCTGGCTCCAGGCCTTTCCATGTCTACTTTGCTATCTTTTTGGCATTTTTATTTCTGTAATCACTTGGTAGCTTTGTAATTTTTATCTGCTGTCTCTTATTACATTTGCTAATGTTGCTGTTTTATTCTGTTAGACTTTAACGAATAGATAACTCTACAGTCCCCTGGGATCTGTTTAGATAATGGCAGCACAGAAATGTTGTAAACAAAGGAGTGGGTGTTGAATGATCAGGTTCCTGGCAAACAAATGCACTTCTGCCTTGGCACAGAAAGTGGTGCCTAGGTTACACCCAAAGGCAGCGAGGATCCAAAGGATTTAACATGATAATCTTTTTGCACTTCAGTAGATCCACCAACAGATTTTACACAAGCCATTTTGTATATTAAGCAAAGCAAATGCAACATAATTCATTCTCTCTCCCCCCCCACCATTAACCCCCAAAAGGTTGCTGTGCTTTTTATTTTGGTTTATTTCAAATATGAAGAATGAAATGAGCCGTTAAAGCAATGACTACAGTGAATAATGTAATCAATGACAGTACAGTCATACCTCACGTTACGTCCGCTTCAAGTTGCGTGTTTTCGTCTTGCGTCCCGCGGCAACCCAGAAGTACCGGAATGGGTTAGTTCCAGGTTTCGCCGCTCGCATGAGCGCAGAAGCGCTAAACTGCGCTTCGTGCATGTGCAAAAGTGCCAAATTGCACCGCACGCCTGCGCAGACACAGCACTATGAGTTGCGGGCTTTACACGTTACGGATGGGCCTCTGGAATGGATCCCGTCTGTAACACGAGGTACCACTGTAGTTGAACAGACAGCAGGTGAGGGCAGATTATGAAACAGAAACTAGGAGCTGCTGCATGTTCCCTCTTGTAGATGCTGCCTCTTTGAGCCACAGTGGAGAGGGGCTTGTGGACCAGTCAGAAGGATGGACTGGTCAGCTTCATCCTTCAGGGTGACTGGTTGAAGGTGTCTGATGTGTTTGGAACGTTTTTAGGGCCCATGTCTTGCTGAGCAATAAGGCAGATTACCCAGGTTTGTTGATATTTCTTAGCCATTGGAAGCTAGTGGAAATGCAAGCTTCAGAATGGGATGATTCATAGACTGGCTCTATTCCTTGGTGGGGGAAATGGCTATAGAGGTTTTTGTAAAGCAAGGTAACACTGCACCCTTCGGACAATGCTGGAGAAGGTCCCTGTTTCAATCCCTAGCGGCATCTCCAAGATAGGGCTAGGAAGGTCCCCTTCCTGAAACCCCGGAGAGCTTCTGCCAGTCAGTGCAGACAGTACGGAGCTGAGTAGACCAATGACCTGACTCTGTATAAGGCAGCTTCCCATGTTCCTGTTGGCCATCATGGCCAGGGCTGGTAGGAGTTGGGAGTCGGACAACATCTTCACGTTCCTCACCTGGTTCTAAAGCTCCACATAAGAACCTAAGCAGGGCTTGCTGGATCAGGCCAGTAGCCCATCCAGTCCAGCATCCTGTTCTCACAGTGGCCGATCAGATGCCCCAATGAGAAACCCACCAGCAGGATTCCAGCACAAGAGCCCTCTCCCCTCCCGTGGTTTCCAGCTGTTGTTATTCAGAAGCATTGCTGCTCAGACTGTGAACCCGCTCTTCCTCCATGATGTGTGAGCAAGTTCTATGGTTTTACTATGCGCAGGCCTAGTCTCATTCATCTCGCATTGTTGGCCTTTGGATCACTAGAGGGAGCACTTGGCTCAGAGGGAATTGGCGCTGTTTGAGCAGCTGTTTCCTCCAGCCTTTCAATTTCCTCTTCAGGCCATTACATACTTTTGCAGAGATGTGAGCGTGATAAGCCGTAAAAATTCCTTCCCCCGCTATCAAGTATGCATGCTTCAAGATGCTGATAGCCAGGTGGCCACCAGCCTCTTGGAGTGGTACGTAGGGCAACATTTCTTTTGGGTTGAATCATCTCACTCAAATCTCTGCTGTATTGTGTGTAGGTTCCATGTGGACAAGCTCTCCTCTGCCCATGTGTACCTCCGGCTGCACAAGGTAAACAGCCTTGCTCTGCTTCTTGCCCTCTGTGGTGGTTCTTACTCAGCCAAGGGGTGGGGAGGGAGGGCCACTTGTCCACTTTGGGGGCTGCAGCCATCGCCCCCTCCTCTCAGGGCCTGTCAGCCTCCCCCAAGCTAATGCACCAGCTGCTGAAAACTATCATGTTTGAAAGAGGTCCTCTGATATATGCTTGCAACACTCTGCAGGTTTTGTCGGAGTTGATCAAGGCCATTTTATTATAAAGCCTATAAAATATTCTGCATAAAAGGAAGAGCCCCTGTGACTGGCTTTCTTCAACATCTTGTAGTCTCTGAAAGCCAAATTCACTGATTTTTGTGGACTATGTCGGATGCATCTACTCTGCAAAGTTTTATTCCGTAATTCTCTTAGCATTTAAAGTGCTGCAAAACTATTCAGGTTGCTTCCGACTAAGTTCTCCTGAGATGAGAGCAGACCCGTTGGAATCTCTGGGTTTTGATGGGTCTACTCTGACTAATTTGGTGGTTAGCTTTGCGGGAACAGACTAATTGCAATGGCCCCGTGCTTGCAGTTCGGTCGCAGGGAGCCCTCACTCTGCCTGCAGAGTCCGCTTCCTTCCCAGCATGCCTTTTGTCTTCTCCTCCTCCGCATGAGCTGCTCACTCCCGACCTTGCTTCCTTTCAGGGGCAGACGATGGATGACATCCCAAGGGAGGTTTTGATAGATTGCGCCCACCTGGTGAAAGCCAACAGCATTCAAGGTAAGGCGTTGCTGTTCTGCAGCATGCCCTGGCCTGGAGAAACCAGCAAGGATTCAGAGAGGAATCCTGGGTGGAGAATGAGGCCTTTGGGGGCAGCTGGAGCCAGTTGACACTGCTCTGGTGGTGTGGCTTCTCCCACCTGTTGTCGTGCAAGGGGCAGGCATCACAGGAGCTGCTTAAGACATCCTCCCTCCCCTCCTTTGCCAGCCCAGTCAACAACCAACTCTCTGACGGAACATTTCTGGAGAGGTGACCAGTCTCTTGGGGAACAGCTGCTGACATTGCATTGTTGCCAACCTAAAGGACTCTTATTCTTTACTAGTGTATTTCAGCCCGTTCAATAACGGGCGCTAGAACATCCCGGGGTTCAGAGAAGTGCTTGCGCAGCGCTTCTCCGAACCCTGGGTCGGGTGGGGGGAGGGAGAAGCAATCCGATCCTCTGCTTCTCCCTTCCCCCCACCTGACAGAGCCAAATGCCGGCTCTGTTGGGCAGGGGGAGGGAGAAGCCGAAGACCGATCGGATCTTCTGCTTCTCCCCCCCCCCCACCCGACAGAGCCAGCAACCCCGCAGCGGGGGCTTTTTGCCGTTTGCCTTCCCCCCAGGGGGAGGCAAACGGCGAAAACCCCCACCACGCCATACTTCGGCTCCGGGACTGGCTTGGCGGTGGCAGGAAGAAGGGGAGGAATGCCTCCCCTTTTCCCCGCCGCCGCCAAGCCAGTCCCACAGCCGAATTGCCCGCTGCCGCTTCGACTTCCTCGGCTACGGCAAGCAGGCAGACAGTTCGCCTGCTTGCCTTCGCCGAGGAAGCGCTGTCCCATGCCGGCGGTGCGTGGCAAGGCGACGGGGGGGGGGAGTGCTTCTCTCCCCCGCCGCCTCGCAGCGCACCTCCAGCATGAGACGGGGCTTCGGAGCGGCGGTTGGCGGTTGTCTCTGCCTCCAATCCCTGTGTCCCTGGGACACATGCGCAGTAACCCAGGGACACACATAATCTGGACACAGAGACACAGGGACTTTATTATATAGGATTCGTTTATATTTATTACATTTGTATCCCACCATTTTCCTCCTAGGAGCTCAGGGTGGTGCACCAGGCTCTCCCCCTTTCCTCAGTTTAATCCCCAAAACACCCCTCTAAGGTAGGTTAGGCTCATGAGAGGCAGTGTCTGGCCCCCAAGGTCACCCAGCGAGCCTCATGGCCAAGTGGGAATTTGAACCCTGATCTCTCCCAGGACCCAGTCCAACACTAACCACTATACACCATGCTGGCTTACCGAGTCTTACGAAGAGTTGTTAGGAAATATGGTTGAAAGTGGGTGTGCGGGAGAGAAGAATCAGCTTGGTGAACAGAACGGCCCCTCTTTGTTCTTCTAGGCTGCAAAATGAATAATGTCAACATTGTGTACACTTCATGGGCCAACTTAAAGAAGACGGCAGAAATGGACGTGGGGCAGATCGGGTTTCATCGCCAGAAGGATGTAAGTGTCTTGCCCCTGCTCCCATCTTCTCAGACACCCACCTCCTGGCTCCAAGGAAATAGAGGGAGCTTTGCCGCATGGATGGGTAAAGTGAGGAAGGAGTGGGTGGGAGTTCCTGCTGCCATTCTTCAGGCATCACAGCACCCTTTGGCTTCCCTCCCACTGAGGTCACTGTTTGTGCGGTGCATGGATTGCTGGTGGGGGTGGTTTGCAGGGGGGAACTGCGTTCGCGCTGCCAAGCTGTGCGTTATGCAGCAACCATTTATGATTTCATGTGAGAAGCCACAAAGGTTAAGTAAGGCTTGAAGCGGACAGTGGCTGTACGCTACTCTCCTTTGTGTGTGTGTGCACGCCTGCCTCTATCCGCACTTACTTTAAAGCCACCAACTTAGATGGCTTTAAAAGAGGATGAGACAAATTCCTGGAGGGGGAGAGGGCAAATGATGGCTACTAGCCAGGATGGCGAGGCTCTGCCTCCACAGTTTGAGGCCGCAGTGCTTCCAAAGGCCAGTTTCTTGGGGGGGGGGAGAGGGCTCTTGCTTGTAGGTTTCCCCTAATGGTTGGGCCACTGTGAGAACAGGATGCTGGACCAAGATGGGCCCTTGCCCTGATCCAGCACGCTCATATTAGGTTCTTAACTTGCTTAGCATTCTAATATTCTGACCTGGTGGCCCCTTCTGCTAGTTCCTACGTTCAGATCAGTTCAAAGTGCTGCAGGCTCACTTCATTTATGTGAAATAAAAAAATTCCTTCAGTAGCACCTTAAAGACCAACTAAGTTTTTATTTTGGCATGAGCTTTCGTGTGCATGCACACTTCTTCAGATACACTTGAAACAGAAGTGTCAGACCCTTATATATATACAGAGGGTGGTGGGGGTGGGTGGGAATGGGTGATGGGCGGATGGGAGTGGTAAACCTGTAGATGGCTGTTAACGACTGCTGATGGCTGCAATTAGTCCTGGGGTGGGGAGCAAGGGCTGAGGTGCTAAAGAAAGCTTGATCATGCATAATGAGATAAGAATCTGATGTCTTTATTCATCCCAGGTGGCTCCATGGTTTTAAGCTTGGTAATGAGTTCCAATTCAGCAACTTCTCTTTCCACTCTCTTTCATTTATGTGATTTGTTTTGGTTGCAGCCTTTCTGTTAGGAAAGTGTGCCAAAGCTCTTTGGGTAATGGAAGTATGGTCCAGCTGAGGCAGAGACGCGTGTAGGCGGGGTCAAGATCCATGTTTGCAGGACAGACTGATGAAGCCCCACCTGCATCACCTTTAGCTGGGAAGGGCTGAGTCTCCACTGCTTCATTTTCAGAGGGGCTGTGCAGGGCTCTTGGAGATGACCACAGGGATTGAGCTGGGTGCTTTCTTGTCATCACCTCGGAATGTGCTTGTGTGTTGGGCCTTAAGATGCCTCAATACACTTTTGGTCCACCACCACCCCCCAAATTAAAAAAAAAAAACCTTAGAAAATGAGTTTGGGAACATAAGAAGCGCCTGGTGTCCCATTGAGTCCAGCATCCTGTTCTCACAGTGGCCAACCAGATGCCCCCTTGGGAAACCTGCAAGCAGGATTCAAGCCCAAGAGCAACTCTTCTCTGCTGAGATTTCCAGCAGCCTTGAACTTGGAGACAAAGCATAGCCATCATGGCTAGCAGCCATTGATAGGCCTCTCCTCCAGGAATTTGTCTACTCCTCTTTCAAAGCCTGTTGGGAAGAGACTCTGGCCAGAGCTCCCAGGCTGGGCCAAATGGGCCAATGCCTCCACTTGTTTACAAGGCGCCTTGCAAAGTTCATGCTTCTCCCATGTTCAGCATTGCCCTTGCAAACCTGGGGCCTAAAAGCACATCACCTCCCTCCCCACTTTTTGTGTGTGGAAAGTTAAGCCTGGAATTCAAAGGAAAGCCACCAGCCAGAGGCAGACCTGTAAAACACAGCCAGTGGCCTATAATTGGGGATGAGAAACCCCATTTTCTCCTTCTCCTTCAAGTTCCTGAGCTACTCCAAGCAGCGGAACATTTCAGAGGTGCATTTTTTGATTTCAACACTTAACATGGGCCTGTGACTTGTTGATGCGTTTCATCCCTCTCCTCTCCTGTGCGTGAGACTTCCCCACAGGGTCGCTCGGGCTTGAAGCCCTGGCGATGTGGCCAGGATTGAGGGATAGCAAGGGGAGGTGGGAAGTGGTGATGGCCTCCAAGAGGGGATGGATGCAGTGAACCAGGCAGCCTGGCCTCCTGGGGGTGTGCTTTGGCCGTTGCGCAGACTTCCTGTGTTACTCTGGGCGAGTGGTGTAATCTCTTGAGCCTGGAAGAAAGAAGCCTTTCCAATGACATCAGAAGGATTGAATCAGATACTGGAGGCCCTGTAGCATGGGATTAATTTTTTTAAAAAATGTATTTTTAAGCAAATGAAGGCAGGAAGTTGCTGACTTAATGTTTTGAACTAGTGACATGATGGAAGGGCAGAGTCGTGTCTGACAGCTGTTCAAAACAACCTCAGTTCTTAATAATTAGAAGTGGAAGTGTGACAATGGCAACCTTCTGCTTGGTCCTGGCAGGAGCCGCAGCAGCATCTGGCCTCATTCCCTCCTTAGAGATGTGAAGGAGAGCAGGGCCCTGTGCTTTCCCTCCTGTGTTTACTTCATGGGGGTGGGAAAGGTGAGGTTTCTCGGGGATGCTGTGTCTTCCTGCTTGACTGTGATTCAGTTGCCGTTTGTGCTGTCCAGGGAAGGTGGGTGCAGGTCTCCCAAATGCCGATCGCCGTTCTTTTCTGTCCCCCAGGTGAAGATTGTCACGGTGGAGAAGAGGGTGAATGAGATCCTGAACCGGCTGGAGAAGACCAAAGTGGAGCGCTTCCCGGACCTGGCTGCTGAGAAGGAATCCCGCGACCGGGAGGAGAGGAACGAGAAGAAAGCCCAGATCCAGGAGATGAAGCGGAAAGAGAAGGAGGAGGTGAAGAAGAAGAAAGAGATGGAAGAGCTCAGGTGAGCAAGTCAATGAGCCCCTTTTGGGAAGTCGAGTTGGGCCCGTCCCAGTTGAATGGGGTGTGTGGGTGGGTGTAGGGAAAAAAGCAGAAAACAAAGGCAGCCGGCCTGCTTTCCTGAGCAACAGGGCTAGGCTCAGATTTGTCTTCCCTTTCTAGGTGAATTCAAACATAACTGTTAAATAACCGTGATATTATGCCACGATTTAGGACCTGCCTCCATTGGCTCTGCGGGCCAGCAATGTGTTGCGCTGAGAGGCTCTCCGAGCAGCGGGAGCGATGCCTCTTGGCCTTGCTGCAGACATAGGCAAGCAGCTTTCTGGCAGGGGGTTGTGGGGGGCGGGAGAGGCACAACCCCACCCCCATGACAATGGTTGGTTCCTTGGCCAGTGTTTCTCTTGCCAGCCCTTCCTCGTTGGTGCTGGCCAATGGCATAAGCATGCGAGTGCCCCACTAGGGTGCTTTCAAGCAGGCCGGGATTGGCCCATGCACCCTGCCTCCTGCCTGCTAGGCTTTGGTTGCAGTTCCCTGCCTCCTGGGCTCCTCTTCCTTGGCTGTGTCAGGAAACAGTGGTGTTTGGGCTGCCTGGGTTTGACTTTGGCCAAGGTCCAGAGATGACCGAGGGTGTGTGGGTCTCTATGTGCGACTTCTGTGGTTTTTTTTAAAAAAGGTTGGTTGCAGCAGCCCTTTGAGCCTCATGGGGTGCCGATCCGGGGGGTCCCTTCACCTTTGCAGGTGGGAGGCTGACCGTCAGTTGTGGGAAATGGAATTCTTTTGGATTCCAGCTTTTCTGATCTTGCAAGCTCTTGAAGGAACTATTAGAGCAACAGTGGGAATGCTGCAGCCTGTGGGCCAAATTAGGCCCTGGAGGGATAATAATTTGGCCCCGTTTTCACCCAAACCGTGCCCACAGCATAGGTGCTGTCATGTGTAGGGCAAGTAAAAACGTGTCTGCAAAGGAGAAATCAGGAGCCTTGAAAACGTGGTTGTTCCTCGGCAAGTCATCCTTGCTGTAAGCGCCAGTCTGTTGGCTGATGCTTAAAGTAAGCCCCTCGGGGGTCACCTGCTTTCATATGGGATCCTTGTTTGTGGGCTACGTAAGACTTGTGAGTGCCCCTCTGCTCCTTTCCTTTTGAAATTGGCTTACCTGATTTCAGGTGATAGGCAGGTGGCTCATAAGCACAGAAGGAGAGCCTGGTGGATCAGGCCAGTGGCTCATCTGGCCCAGCATCCTGTTCTCCCAGCGGCTGGCCAGATTCCCCCAAGGGAAGCCTGCAAGCAGGACCCAAGCCCAAGATCCTTTTCTGCCCCTGTGGCTGCCAGCGACTGGCACTCAGAAGCATCGCTGCCTCCGAGCCCTTTGGAAGCGGAGCAGAGCCGTCCTGGCTAGTCACAGTCCTGCCAACCAGATTCTGTTCCCCACCCCTGCATTAGAGGGCCAAAGGGATCTCCGTACTCTTTTGCCAGCCAGGTTTTCTCTAGCTGAGCAATGTCTGAATGCACTGTTGCCTTTTTTTTGCAGGAGTTACTCTTCCTTAATGAAGGCGGAAAACATGTCCTCCAACCAGGTATGTCCAGGGTGCTTCTCGCGAGGAGCCTGTTGCCCTAGTGAGCAGCAGGCTGGATGGGCGGGGTGGCCAGCTCCTTTCAGTTCCACCGCTGACGTTCGCCTTTGCTGAGCAAAATCCCTGGGTAGAGAGAGCAAGCTGGGTTGGGCTGGATGGCCTTTGAGTGCCCTTCCAGCTTGATGATTCTACAGTTCATGCTTTCCCCTTGCAGGCTTCCTCAGCTGGGGAAAGTCCGCACCCTTATTATGCAAGGGCGCTGCCAGTGCCTCTCCAGTACCTCTTGGTCAAGCTGGGCAGCAAGAGCCCTGTGAAAAGAGGGGCACTCCCACCACTCCTCTTTTTCCCTGGTGGGACGTGGGTGGCGCTGCGGTCTAAACCACTGAGCCTCTTGGGCTTGCTGATCGGAAGGTCGGCGGTTCAAATCCCCACGACGGGGTGAGCTCCCGTTGCTCTGTCCCAGCTCCTGCCAACTTAGCAGTTCAAAAGCATGCCAGTTCGAGTAGATAAATAGGTACCGCTGCGGCGGGAAGGTAAACGGCGTTTCCATGCACTCTGGTCTCCGTCACGGTGTTCTGTTGCGCCAGAAGCAGTTTAGTCCTGCTGGCCACATCACCTGGAAAAGCTGTCTGTGGTCAAACGCCAGCTCCCTTGGCCTGAAAGCGAGATGAGTGCTGCATCCCATAGTCGCCTTTGACTGGACTTAACTGTCCAGGGGTCCTTTACCTTTGCCTTTTGTTTCTCTCCGTTGGGGCCCTTTCTCCCTGTTCATAAGTGGGCCTTTTCGGTAGAAGCACCCACCTTACAGAATGCCCTCCCATCAGATGTCAAGGAGATAAATAACTTGTACTGTACAACTTTTAGAAGACATTTGATGGTAGCCCTGTTTAGGGAAGTTTTTAATGTTTGATGTTTTATTAGATTTTTATATTTATTGGATGCCACCCAGAGTGGCTGGAGCTACCAGTTGGGCAGGGTAATAAAAAAAAAATTATTAGTGTAATTATTATTATAACTTTAAGCCAATCTTAGCTCGAGAGTGGAGCATAAAGAAAAAATTAATTGGACTGCCTTGTGGCTTCCCCATGCCTCCCTTTTGAAAAAACGTTGAAAGGAGTCTTGCATTTATCCACTGTGCCGTTGCTTTTGTCTCTAGACTCAAAAAGCTAGATGGGCCCAGCAAGAATTTAGCCTCTGGGTGGGAGACAAGCGGCCCCTGGCTGTGCCCAGGAGGCAGAAGAGGCTTCCCAGCCAGAAAGTGAACTCCAGACTCATTTGCCTGTAAGGGTTGGAGTGATGTGACTAGAATGAGCAGGCAGTAAGGACTTAATCCTGTGAACTCCCTGTGCCCAGCTGCTTCACATTGCTTAGCTGTGGAACTCCCTCCCACAGGAGGCAGTGATGGCCACCAATTTGGATGACTCCAAAAGAGGATTAGACAAGTTCATGGGGGGGGGGGCTTTCGATGGCACTCATCTTTCAGTGATGATCAGGTAGATGCGGACCCAGTGAGGGAGAATTAAGTCTGGGATGCAGCCTGAGAGTTGCCCAAAGCCCTGCAAAGCCTGCCTGCCCTTAAAACATCCTTTTCTGTCCTCTCCTCCCGCAGGACGGCAACGACTCAGATGAATTCATGTAAAGCAAGGCACCCTCCTCTTGGACAATGAAGATGGACCTGAGCTCTTTGCTGTCGGTGCCAAAAATAAGCAAGCAAACTCGGGAGTCTCTGCGCCCGTTTCATCATTCTGGCTGGCGTCTGGGAGGAGGTGGGCGGCTCTCCTTCCTGGACTGAGCATCCCGGCAGGTGCTCTGTGGCTGCCACCTTCCAATTCCAGAGCCGCTCAGAGGCGTGCACCTTTCCAGGGGAACTTGGGGAGGTGGTGGCGGCTGTGGCTTTTCATGCCCGAAGCCTCCTGAGGACCTTTGAATCGGAGTCTGTGACCTGTTGGGGACGTCTTCATTTCACAGTGTTTGGGTTTAGGGTATTTTTTTTTTAAAGTGATGGGTTTGTGGTCCCCCTCCTCCCTTTGGGCGAGTGCAACTGTGTCAAGAGTCTGGTTCTCTCTTTAAACTCTGTAGGAATCTGCTCAGCGCAGCTGCATCGCCTGTGCTGTAAAACGCTTGCCTGGATCTCGAGAGCATCACTCATTTGAGCAGTCATGTAACCGGGGGGGGGGGGGAGGGATGGGACAGGACTTCCATTCCGGGGCCCCACAAAGCTCACTGCCCCTGTTCAAGCAAAACTGGACTTCCATGTGATCTCTGTGCAGCCCACTAGTGCCCTGAGTGAGGCTGGCTGTCGGATCATCCCAGGTTCTCTGGTGGCAGAATTGCACCTCTCCACCCTCGGCTACCAGCAGTTCCCGTGTGAGGGACTCCTTGCTTGCTTCTCTTCTGTCTGTTCCCCTAGTAGTAGCAGCTGCTCAGGAAAAGCTCTCCTTTGACGGATCCCTCCATAACAAACTTTAACCGCCCCTTTTTTCAGTCTTTTTTTTTTAAAAAAAAGGCTGGCAACGAGATTCTCCCTCAGTATGCTCTCTTTCTGCAGTTAGGCAATCTGTTGGTTTCTCTGTGTCTTTTCCACGCCCCCGCCTGCGTTTTGGCTTTTTCTCTCCTCCACTTCTCATCCTCAGCGTCTCCTTTGCAAAGCTTGGGGTTGCAGAGGGGGTGTCCCTCCGGCCAGCAGGGCTCACAGCTGTATGGTTCGCCTCAGTGGGGAAGCTTGCAAGATGCAGTCCTTGAAATTTCTCAAGCAGGGGCATCACAGGTCCTCTCTGACGTTTTTCAAAGCGGAGAAGCAGCTGCTTTTTAAGACCAGACAGGGAAGCCTCAGATTGTGGGGGTTGAGTTCCCAGTTCCTCCAACAGCATCGGTGAGAGTGCAGAAGAGCACAGGACAGCCCTTGTCCCCTCCAGAGGCTCGAAGTTCCTACCACAAGACCTGACTCCCAGGCTTCCCAGAAAACGCCTTTCACGTTGCCCTGGGGTCAGGACCAACCATATGCTCCTGCTACCCCATCAGGGACCTTAGATGAAGAAGCGCCAACCTCAGCCTAGGCCAGCTCTCCCCAACATGATGCCCTCTTGATGTTTTGGATTATGGTTCTAGTCAAGCGGCCATGCTGGGTGGACTTTGTGGGCCAAACGTTTGGGGGCGTCAGGTTGGGGAGAGTCTGGCCTAGGGCTTCCCCTAACACCTCCATCATGTCTACAGATCAGCGCTCTGCCTGTCCTCAAGAACGACTCTAGAGGAGGTTAAGTGCGTATGTCTGAACCTTCACACGTGTGCAGTCTGCATGAGAGGCTCAGCATGCCCTTCTGTGAGAAATGGGATCTTTGGCGCAGAGTTAACACACATTGCTTGAATGTGTGCCTGTTGCTGCAACCCTGATGCCTAATAAAAAAAACTTGCACACCAAGAGCTAATGGACGAGTGATTGGTTTATTTGCAAGGAAAAGGTAGTGTGCATGCTACAATCCATTGTGTAATTTATAGTGCAAAGATAGATGCAGGCGGCAGTTTTAATGCTCGTCCATTCACATTCCTGGCTTAAAGGTAACAGATCCCGGAGTTCCAAGAAACAGAAAGTGAGCATAACATTCATAAGAACCACAGAAAAGCTTGCTGGGTCAGGCCAAAGGGAGCCCAGCATCCTGTTCTCACAGTGACCAACCAGATGCCTGTGGGGAACCCAAAAGCAGGATCTGAGCCCCAAAACCCCCTCCTGTCCTGTGGCTTCTAGCAACTGGTACCCAGAAGCACCACAGCCTCCTCCCGTGCTGGCATTGCACGTCTGGTGTGGCTAAGAGCCATCAATAGCCCCCTTGTCCCTGAATTTGTCTAATCTCTTTGGTGGGGTAGAATTTTCCATTATTTCGTGGTGTTATGTATATGAAACAGGGAGAACAATTGCAGCAACAGACGAACGTTAAAGGATGAAAAACAATAAAAATAGGCACAGAAAATGAGTCCGGTTGCACATGGGTTAAAATCATGAAGTCCAAGTAAAAACTTTCGACTGTATCAGATTGCAAGAGTATTGTTCCGGATTTGCCAGGCTTGTGCGATGGTTGTCTTGAAAATGATGGTTTCGCTTTATATGTCATAAAGGAATTCCAGATCACATAAATACGAGTGTGGACGTTCTCAAATTATGCATGGCTTTCTTCATTATAGCTCTTCCAGAGTGAGCAGAACCATGGGTCTGGTGTAAGATTTTGGGCTGTTTCCCATTGAGTCACAATTACTGCTTGTGCTGCCCAGATCATATATAAGAGCAGTTCTTTTGACAAGATATTTAGTCTATTTTTTAAAAAAAGCCAGCCAAATTGGTGGCCATCCCCGCTTCCTGTGGGAGCAAGTGATGGCTTAACTGCTGCATGAAAAAGCATTTTATCCGTCTTTTATTTGTTACAGACCTGAAATTATAAGAGTAAGAGAGCAGGGTGTATACCTTATCTAGAAGAAAGTGAGGACTCAAGAGTAAAGATTAAGATTTCTGTGCTTGTTAAGAGTTAGGTTCTCCCCCCTCTCTCAAATCTGCAAGCTGTCAGGCTATGGAGAGCTCACCCTTTTGCCCGGCCCAACAGGGCTCTGCCATTGTCCCGGTGAGTGATGCTGAGTATGGAGAAAAGTCCTGGAGCCCGAAAGATGCTCATTTGACCAACATCAAACTAATAATAATAATAATAATAATAATAATAATAATAATAATAATAATTTATTTATACCCCGCCCATCTGGCCGGGTTCCCCCAGCCACTCTGGGCGGCTTCCAACAAAACAGAAATTCTAAAATACAGAAATCCATCAAACATTAAAATACAGAAATCCATCAAACATTAAAAGCTTCCCTAAACAGGGCTGCCTTCAGATGCCTTCTAAAGGTCTGGTAATTGTTGTTCTCTTTTATACCTTATATACCTTTATACCTTTTATACCTTAAATACAGTGGTACCTCGGTTTACAAACACAATTGGTTCCGGAAGTCTGTACTTAACCTGAAGCGAACTTTCCCATTGAAAGTAATGGAAAGTGGATTAATCCGTTCCAGACGGTCCGTGGAGTACTTAAACTGAAGCGTACTTAACCTGAAGCAAACTTTCCCATTGAAAGTAATGGAAGGTGGATTAATCCGTTCCAGATGGGTCCGCGGAGTACTCAACCTGAAGCGTACTTAACCCGAAGTATGAGTGCAATTGGTTCCAGAAGTCCGTACTTAACCTGAAGTGAACTTTCCCATTGAAAGTAATGGAAAGTGGATTAATCCGTTCCAGACAGGTCCGTGGAGTACTTAAACTGAAAATACTCAAACCGAGCCGTACTTAAACCGAGGTATGACTGTACATTTTTGGGATCTCATCTATTCCTATGGAGAAGAAGGGGGAATGCTTGTGCACAAAGGAGACACGGAAACATTCCTTTGACGTGTCTGTTTTAACGTCTGTTCCTTAAGATTACCATTGTTGCCTATGTGGGATGAATTTGGGGTGAAGAGAGCAGAAATTGGCATTTTGGGAAAACATCTCCCATCTTCCTAATTTTAAGGTGTCCTAAATTAAGGCATCAGTGTTTACCCTTAAAAAGGAGAAGCATGTCTTTCCTGGTAGCCAGTTACTTTATCAGTTTGATCCTCTTTGCAACTCTGGAGTCAGGAAGTCTGATGGTTGCTTAGAATCATAGGTTTGTAGGATTGGTTATTTAGTCCCAACTCCCCACAGTGCAGGAATTGCAGCTGAGGAATCCCCAGCAGGTCTTCCTCCAACCTTTGCCTTAAAACCTCCAATGAAGGAGGATCCACCGGCTTCTGAGGTGGCCCATTGCACCGTCGGAACGGCTCTTGCCATCAGAAAGTTCTTCCTCATGCTAAGTCAGAATCTCCTTCCTTGAGCCAGCATGGTGTAGTGCTTAAGAGCGGTGGACTCGTAATCTGGTGAACCGGGTTCGCTTCCCCGCTCCTCCACATGCAGCTGCTGGGTGACCTTGGGCTGGTCACACTTCTCTGAAGTCTCTCAGCCTCACTCACCTCACAGAGTGTTTGTTGTGGGGGAGGAAGGGAAAGGAGAATGTTAGCCACTTTGAGACTCCTTCGGGTAGTGATAAAGCGGGATATCAAATCCAAACTCCTCCTCCTCGTCGACATTGGAATCTGTTGTTTTGAGTCCTACCCTCAGAAGAAGCAGAGAACAAGCTTGCTCCATCTTCCACGGGACAGTCCTTTTGAATATTTGCAGGCGGTCTTCACACCAGCTCCCAGTCTCAGTTTCCCCAGGTGGAACACCCCCAACTCCCTCAATTGTTCCTTGTAAGGCTTGGTTTCCAGGCCACCACCCTTGCCGCCCTCCTCTGCACTCCTTCCAGCTTGTCAATATCCTCCTAAAATTGGGGTGACCAGAACTTTGACGCAGTACTCCAGGTGAGGTCTGAACAAGAGGCCTTTGTTCTCTCCCACAGCCAATAAACGGCTGGATAAGAGTGTCTCCTCAAGGTAGCAGTGGTGGCGAATGTGGCAGATGCATAAGAGAGCATTAGCTCACATTTGGAGCCTTGTGCTCCTCACAATTCTATACCTAGAGATGGGTGATGGCCTGAGACAGAGCTCGCTTACTTCTTATTACTATCATTTGCATTTATAGCCCAACTTATTCTCCAAGGAACTCCCAAGTGACGGTCATGGTCAGGGGTCGGCAACCTATGGGGGTTGTTTAACCGGCCCATGGACTCCCGCCACCCACTTGGTTGGCTCCCGTGCACCACGCTAAACCGGCGCAGAGCAGAGCGGGGACCGCATTACGTGATGCTGGCCAGCTTCCCATTGGCTGCAGGAAGCTGCGCACGTCTCCTCCGCACTGGAAATAGTGTTTGCGCATGCGCATGCACACACTCTGGCCCACTGTGGCTTCTTCGGGACCGTGAACTTGCCCAAGCCACAAAAACTTTGCTGATTCCTGGTCATGGTTCTCCCTGCCCCCCACTGAATTCTCACAACAACCCTGTGAGGTTGGTGAGGCTGAGAGGCTGGTGCTGGCCGCCAACGTCGCCCAGTGAGCTTCATGACTGAGTTGGAATTTGAACCGTGGTCTCTCCCAGGTCCCACTCTGATGCCATTGCCACTACTACACACCGGAGCTCATACCTGCTGCACAGAGTGGAACCTAAGGGAATCCAGTAGCTTTGGAGGCATGTGCAGAGTGCCAGCTCCACATAGGTGGAGCTCTTGGTAAACTCTTAGATTCGTATCCTTTGATTCATGGTGTTCTTTGCAAGACGAGGAAGGGTTTGTTTTTCCATGAGCTCCTCGCCGATTAAGGGAAGCTGTTTGCATAACTTGCCAAAACATACACAGGCCACAATGTTTTGAGGCTCTTCACTGCAGAAATCAAATAAATTGCACAACATGAATCACACATAATTGGGGCTGCATCACTTCAAACAAAGCTCTTGTTTTGCTCTGTTCTGTTTTCTTAGATCTAGAGATGCGGTAAGCCAGGCTCAGCTTCTTCTTTAAAAAAATGAAATAATCCAGATTTCCCCAAACTGTTGCCACAAGGAAGCTCAAAACATTTAAAGGCAATAAACTCCGCTATGGCTACTGCTGCAAAAGCCAGCAGGAGACAGAGACACCATGTAGCAGGAGCTGCCTTGAAATGCTAAGCCCACATACAGTACGTAAACCCGAGTTCACATTCGGGGCAGTGTCATGCAGCAGGGCAAAGGAAAACCGAGCTGCAGAAAGTCACCTGGGCTAATGAAATGTTTGTCAAGCTACATCCATCTTTAAAAACTTAGAAAAGGGCCACTAGGAAAACACCAGATTTGTGTACTTCTCTTGCAGTGTTGTTGTTGAGTCGTTTAGTTGTGTCCGACTCTTCGTGACCCCATGGACCAGAGCACGCCAGGCACTCCTATCTTCCACTGCCTCCCGCAGTTTGGTCAAACTCATGTTCGTAGCTTCGAGAACACTGTCCAACCATCTCGTTCTCTGTTGTCCCCTTCTCCTTGTGCCCTCCATCTTTCCCAACATCAGGGTCTTTTCCAGGGAGTCTTCTCTTCTCATGAGGTGGCCAAAGTATTGGAGCCTCAGCTTCACGATCTGTCCTTCCAGGGAGCACTCAGGGCTGATTTCCTTAAGAATGGATAGGTTTGATCTTCTTGCAGTCCATGGGACTCTCAAGAGTCTCCTCCAGCACCATAATTCAAAAGCATCAATTCTTCGGCGATCAGCCTTCTTGATGGTCCAGCTCTCACTTCCATACATCACTACTGGGAAAACCATAGCTTTAACTATACGGACCTTTGTAGGCAAGGTGATGTCTCTGCTTTTTAAGATGCTGTCTAGGTTTGTCATTGCTTTTCTCCCAAGAAGCAGGCGTCTTTTGATTTCGTGACTGCTGTCTCTGCAATGGCAAGCCAGTCTTTGGACCACCATCCTGCCTTTCCGAGCCTCGCAGGAACCTAGTTGGCCACAGTTAGAAGACGGGCCTGATCCAGGAGGCCCTTTTGAGGTCCTGAGGTTATTATTAGGAGGCCCAGCCAATAATAAATGCAGTAAACTGATCAAATTCTTCCCCATCCCCTAATAAGTTTGCTGTTATTGAATCTGTTTAATAATAATAATAATTCCGAGGCAGCAATGGCCACCAACCTGGATGGCTTGAAGATAGCATCAGGCAACTTCAGGGAGGATATGGCTATTGATGGCTAGGCAGTGCTTCTGAGCGCACTCAGTTAAGGAGAGTGCCTCTGTGCTCGGATCCTGCTTGCTACTTTCGGACAAGATGCTGGACTAGCGGGGCCACCGGCCCGATCCACCAGTCTCTTCTTACGTTCTTAAGGAACAATGTAAACACAAGCACACTTTTGATGCAGCAGACAAATAATCAGGACACTGCTGGCCTTGTGAAGCCACTGTCTCCAACGGCCCAGGTGAGTCCACGGTTGTGCAGAGAGTCCAGTCCTCTCTGCATTGTTTCCTTGTCCTTTTCCCAGTTCAGAGCTTGCAGGATGGTGCCCCTGCCTGGAGCAGTTTTTGTTTTTCCAGACTGGCTGGCAAGTGTCCGCCAGCCAGCTGCCCAGCGAAGACACTGCTGGGTGGGGACTTCCTCGCCTTCTCCTCTTGCTTGTTCTGGAGGGATCTGCAGAACATCGTGAGTCTTTCCTGCTGCTGGTCTCATGATGCCTCCTGGCTCGCTCAGCGGCTTCCTGCCCAGCCAGCGTGGGAGGCCTCCGTCATTTCTTTGGCTGGGCCTCCTAATAATAACCTCAGGACCTCAAAAGGGCCTCCTGGATCAGGCCCGTCTTCTAACTGTGGCCAACTAGGTGCCTGCGAGGCTCGGAAAGGCAGGACGGTGGTCCAAAGACTGGCCTGCCCTTGTAGAGACTGCTGTGGAGATGTCCTGCATATTACATTTATTTTATTGCATTTTGGTCACACCTTTCCTCTAAGGAACTCAAGGAGGTATATAAAACTCCTCCTACTCCTCCCCACTTTATTCCTACAACTCTGTGGGGTAGATTAGGCTGAGATATGAGGTTGGATGGCCATCCGCCATGGATGCTTTAGTTGAGATTCCTGCATAGCAGGGGGTTGGACTAGATGATCCTTGGGGGTACCTTCCAACTCTACAGTTCTGTGATTCTGTGAAAAATCAGACAGGCAGCAAGATCTGTCCCAGTTCCCCACCCCATACTCTCTTCCTCAGGGCCAAGTGAGGTTAGACTGCCTCATGTCTTGGACCTAAAAAAGTTCATGGCCTTTCCTTCCTTCCTTCTTCATCCCCTCGGATGGCTGAGTCAGCAACTGGGCTCTATCCAGGCCTAGCTGTAGCTTTTATCGCCTCCTGACCGGTCTGGGTTGGCTGGAGGAACAAGACCCACACACCAGCTCTGAATCACAGAATCACAGAACAGTGGAGCAGGTAATAATAATAATAATAATAATAATAATAATAATAATAATAGTAATAATATCAACTCATAGCTTCCCTGAGTTATTCAAGCCCCTTCGCCACGACAAGGCAGTGATCCATTAATAATAATAATAATAATAATAATAATAATAATAATAATAATAATAATAATTTATTCCTCAGCCACTCTGGCTGGCTCCCAACAGAATATTAAAAACACCAGACATTAAAAACTTCCCCAAACAGGGCTGCCTTCAGATGTCTTCTAAAAGTCAGATAGTTGTTTATTTCCTTGACATCCGATGGGAGGAACACCATTTCAGATAAAACCACAGCGGACTTTGCTACCAAACTCTGCCACTTTGTCCTTACCCACAACCACTTCAAATTTGGTGATGACCTGTTCCTCCAGATCAGCGGCACAGCCATGGGCACCCGCATGGCCCCACAGTATGCCAACATCTTCATGGCAGATTTAGAACAACGTTTCCTTAACTCCTACCCACTCAAACCTCTCCTGTACCTGCGATACATTGACGATATTTTTATTATCTGGACACATGGACAACAGACCCTGGAAACCTTCCACCAGACATTCAATGACTTTCACCCCACCATCAACCTAACAATGAACCAATCTATGCAAGAAATACATTTTTTGGACACTACTATAAAAATACAGGATGGACGTATAGACACCACCTTATACAGAAAACCAACTGACCGACAAACATATCTACATGCTTCTAGCTACCATCCCAAACATACCAAACAATCCATCGTATACAGCCAGGCCTTACGTTACAACCGCATCTGTTCCAACTCTACAGACAGAGAATCTCACCTAAGAGATCTACAGCAAACCTTTTTAGAACTAAAATATCCACCTGATGAAGTTAAACAACAGATCAACAGAGCCAGACAGATACCTAGAGAGAACCTGCTGCAAGACAGACCCAAAAAAGAAAATAACAGAACACCACTAGTCATCACATACAGCTCCCAAGCTAAAACAGTACAACGCATCATCAGAGATCTACAGCCTCTCCTGGACAATGACAGCTCCCTTTCTCAAGCTCTGGGAGGAAGACCTTTCATTGCCTACAGACAGCCACCCAATCTTAAACAACTCCTCACCCACAATAATACAACCACCAGACTTAACATGGACACTGGTACCAGAGCCTGCAATAAACCCAGATGCCAACTTTGCTGCCACATACACCCAGACAACACCATTACTGGCCCCAACAACATCCAACATACCATCTCAGGACTATTTAATTGCTCATCCTCTAACATTGTGTATGCCATCAAATGCCAACAGTGCCCTTCAGCTCTCTATATTGGACAAACAGGCCAAACCCTACGCCAAAGGATAAATGGACATAAATCTGACATCAGGAACCAGAAGACAGAAAAACCAGTAGGAGAACACTTCAATCTCCCAGGACATTCTATACAAGATCTCAAAGTAGCTGTCTTACTACAAAAGAATTTCAGAAATAGACTGGAAAGAGAAGTTGCTGAATTGCAACTTATCACCAAGCTCAAAACCATGGAGGGACCTGGTTTGAACAGAGATATCGGGTTCTTATCTCATTATACATGATAAGCGATCTTCAGCCATCTCCACCCTTGCTTTTTCATGCAAAACCATTTGCAGTCGTTTGCGGTCATCAACAGCTATCAGTCAGTCAATCACCCATTTCCACCACCCTTCTGAGTGATCCCCCCTCCCCATCCCCACCCCTCCCCACCCCTTCTCTACATAAGTGCCTGGAAACTTCCATTTCACTGTATCTGAAGAAGTGTGCATGCACACGAAAGCTCATACCAAAATAAAAACTTAGTTGGTCTTTAAGGTGCTACTGAAGGAATTTTTTTATTTTAATCCGATGGGAGGGTGTTCCACAGAGCGGGAGCCACCACCGGGAAGGCCCTCTACCTGGAACTTGGCTTCTCACAGGGAGGGAACCATCAGAAGGCCCTTGGAGCTGGACCTCCGTGTCCGGGCAGAACGATGGGGGTGGAGACGCTCCTTCAGGTATACTGGACCGAGGCCATTTAGGGCTTTAAATGTCAGCACCAACACTTTGAATTGTGCTTGGAAACGTACTGGGAGCCAATGTAGGTCTTTCCGCAAGGTCTGAAACCCCTCCTCTAAATTCAGGTGTGAATATGTGAATTGATCCTATTTCTTAAACCTACGACAACCTCCTCCGCTACGTCTTGATTCTCTGCCACAGCCCTGCAGAGATTGGAAGTGGCGTCCAACCTTTGTAACAATATACACAAAGTCCAAACGACAATTGGAGATCACCACTGAACAAATACAGACATACAATGAAACCAAAACAAACAACAGGTATGTGAATGTGTCGCAGGTAGCAAAGCGGAACCATTTACGGCATAGGCATAATGCTAAAAAAACAAGACAAGGTTGCAAAACATGGGCCCTTGTTATACCTTCTACTTCCACTTGTCCCGTGTTGTTTACTGATGAATTGGAACAAACGTCAGTCCACAAAAAAACCTGATTGATGTTTGTTACGATTCAGTGGTAAACACCGAGTTTTCTTTTTCTTTTCTTTCTTTCTCTCTTTTAAATTTATTTATTTATGCTTTTAAAGTTTATACATTTTACAATCATTTTAACATTTAAAACTTGACTTCCTTCCCCCTCTTTCTGCGGTTCCTTAAATTTATTTTTAATATCTTCTGCGTATCCAAATTAATTTGCTCATTTATTCATCTACTTTAAATATATACTCTTACCAAACTGCAGGTTATTACAATAATCCTGCCAATGTTTTTATCTGTTTACAATTTATCCGCAAATATTCAATAAACCATTTCCATTCTTTTAGAAAAAGTTTGTTACTTGATTTCTTATTCTGGTAAGTTTTGCCATTTCTGCATATTCCATCAGCTTTTCTATCTATTCATCCTTTGCTGGGACTTCTGCGTCTTTCCATTTTGGGGCGAATAATATCCTTGCCGCTGTAGTAGCAAACATGAACAAGTTTCTATGCAGTTTCCGTAGTTCTGTCCCTATAATCCCCCTCCCAACTATGAACGACGGGTTTTCCCCGGGGCAGAGCAATGGGAAAACTTTTCAGGGCCTTGCCTAGAAAGCGCAGGGAAGGCGGAAGAGGCTTAAAGTCTGACCAAACAGGTACGAAATTGTCCTTTTCTGCTTTGGCCCTTAAGGACTCTCAGGTTATTAGTTTTTCCATTAGGGCAACATCCCACACTTTAGTGTATGAAGGTTGTTATAGAAATTCTAAGGTCTTATATATATAAAATAAATGTTCATAAATGCACAAGGTAAATACACATACATAAGTATATAGACCATGTGTCTGAAATAGTACAGGAGAGCAATCCTGAAGCCATTTTGACTCTCCCAAATTGACATCAAATATTTCTCTGCAAGGAGGAAGGAAATGGGAAAAGCTTTCAAACTGTCTATGGACTGTAGGGGCTTACGCCTCCCTGTAAATACAGTCTGGCTAGTATCTGTTAAGCTGCGCACACTCTCAATATGCGTAAGAGATTCAGGAATGAAGTATTTAAAATGCATCTCTGGGTTATTTGTGGGGCATAGGAATTCATTCTTTTCTTCCCCAAAATATAGTCCGGCCCACCACATGGTCTGAGAGATGGCGGACCAGCCCACAGCTGCAAAAGGTTGCTGACCCCTGCATTATCAGGTATCCCGGCAGACAGGAGAGAAGCAACACACTCCAATTTCTGCTGGGGACCACCTCTTTCTGTGATGTACTGTATATATGATGTTTTGGGGGGTGGTCTTGAGTAATTTCAATAGTCTATATAAGAGCTTGCACACCAATGTTCTGGGTTCCTCTGCTCCCTCCTGCATGGGGTGAGTGAGGACCCTGTTGCAATCTATCTATCTATCTATCTATCTATCTATCTATCTATCTATCTATCTATCTATCTATATCTATCATCTATCTATCTAAGTGGTGGAGGTGCATGTGTGTTATTCCCCACTTTTCTCCCACAAGCACTTACCCGACCGTCCTGAAATTTGGCCACAACCTCAAACTCACATGTGAGCAGGTAATCATGCACTTACACTGACCAGCTGACACCCCTAAGACAGGTAAAAACCTGGATTTGTGGTCAAAAAATTGCGCCCTCCAGTGGACATTCAATGAACAACGGACAAACATACTCCCACAATCCCTCACGCCCCGGAGACCACGCCTCCAACAGAGAGCAAACCGCCCCGAGACCAAGACGCTCCCCAGGGACCCACGCCCGTCCAGGAGATCACATACCAGCGACCCCCGACCAAGCCCACTCCACACACACCCCTACCGCACAGATCCCGCCCCCGCCGATCCCGCCGCCTCCCGTGACCCTGCCCCACCCTGAGCAAGCCCACTCCACATACACCCCCACCCTACGGATCCCGCCCCTCATCCCTTAACCTCCCGCGACCCCCTCCCCCCGAGCAAGCCCACTCCACACACCCCCACCCCACGGATCGCACCCCCGCTGATCCCGCCGCCTCCCGGGACCCACCACCACACTGAGATCACACCGACCCACCCCACCCCTACCCCCAGGGCGGGAGGGCGCTGGAGAGATCCGGCGCACCACGGTGCCAGGGGCGCTTAAGACGGTCCTGCCTACCCCACAGATCCCGCCGTCGCCGATAACGCCACCCTCACGGACCAGGCTGCCTCCACAACAGCCCTGGGCCTCTCCAAAAGACAAAAATAAATACCTCACCTCAAAACGTTAACTAACTTCTTCCTTTCTTCACAATTTCACACTTAGCCAAACAATTATTTAGCAAGCCTGACAGGCCACATTTAGAAAATTGTGACCGCTTAGTTCCTTCCTTGGTCCTGCTGGTGCAGCACTACTAAAAACGTTTTACATGTCAACCTGGACTTTTGGTTTGTGTCTCCCAAGCAAACCAAAAGAAGGAAACAAAACTTGGCTACTGTTTGCCGATTGTTTGGAACAAGACAAACCATAAGTCTGGGTTTGCACATATATTGGTAAGTCAAACCATTACTTGGCTTCTAATAGCAGCAGGAGCAGTGCAAAAATCCAGTTACAGGTTGGCTTAATAGAAACCCCGACATATGTCCTACAAATAAACACAACATAGATCACGTTTTCCTGATACAGCAAAACTTTATATTGCAGGGGAAAGTTGTCATAATTCCAGTCTTAAAAAGGGATCATAGAATCGTAGAGTTGGAAGAGACCACAAGGGCCATCCAGTCCAACCCTCTGCCGAGCAGGAAACACCATCAAAGCATTCTTGACATATGCCTGTCAAGCCTCTGCTTAAAGACCTCCAAAGAAGGAGACTCCACCACACTCCTTGGTAGCAAATTCGACTGCCGAACAGCTCTTACTGTCATGAAGTTCTTCCTAATGTTTAGGTGGAATCTTCTTTCTTGTAGTTTGAATCCATTGCTCCGTGTCCGCTTCTCTGGAGCAGCAGAAAACAACCTTTCTCCCTCCTCTATATGACATCCTTTCATATATTTGAACATGGCTATCATATCACCCCTTAACCTTCTCTTCTCCAGGCTAAACATACCCAGCTCCCTAAGCCGTTCCTCATAAGGCATCATTTCCAGGCCTTTGACCATTTCCGTTGCCCTCTTCTGGACACGTTCCAGCTTGACATGACCTGGGGGTGGTGGGAAGAGGGGGCGTGATACGTCATGGGACGGGACAGGTTGGGGGGAATCACAGGGGAAAGCCGGGGGTGGGGGGAGGAGGGGGTGGGCTATGTCATGGATCAACACAGGATCAGTCACAGGGCTTAGCCACAGCAACACGTGGCAGGGCCAGCTAGTACTTTAATAAATATCAGGCTTACTACCCGCTTTGCTTCTCAATATTCTCTGGTTGGCCTCTGTTATTTTCTCCTGCCGATAGAGAACCTAAAAAGAGGACTCTAGGCGGGCTCTTGGGTACCCCGTAAGGCAGTGGTGTCCAAACGTTTTTCAATTTGACGAAGTGAAGGGCCATGAGGGCCAACCAAAGTTGTTGAGCTTTTTTAGGGTTAGAATCATAGAATCGTAGAGTTGGAAGAGACCACAAGGGCCATCCAGTCCAACCCCCTGCCGAGCAGGAAACACCATCAAAGCATTCTTGACATATGCCTGTCAAGCCTCTGCTTAAAGACCTCCAAAGAAGGAGACTCCACCACACTCCTTGGCAGCAAATTCCACTGTCAAACAGCTCTTACTGTCAGGAAGTTCTTTCTAATGTTTAGGTAGAATCTTCTTTCTTGTAGTTTGAATCCATTGCTCCGTGTCCGCTTCTCTGGAGCAGCAGAAAACAACCTTTCTCCCTCCTCCATATGACATCCTTTCATATATTTGAACATGGCTATCATATCACCCCTCAACCTTCTCTTCTCCAGGCTAAACATACCCAGCTCCCTAAGCCGTTCCTCATAAGGCATCGTTTCCAGGCCTTTGACCATTTTGGTTGCCCTCTTCTGGACACGTTCCAGCTTGTCAGTATCCTTCTTGAACTGTGCTGCCCAGAACTGGACACAGTACTCCAGGTGAGGTCTGACCAGAGCAGAATACAGTGACAAACCCACAAAACCTACAGAGTGTCTCCCAAGCTCAGCTCGCCTTGTGCTCCCTCCCTCCTCAGCCACTGCAGGGTTGAAGTTGTTGAGTTTTGGAGCAGGTTTTTCTTATAACAAGGTTTGACTGTGTCTAAATCTCTCACAAACTGTGCGATGGCCGTTCTAGCTGCAGTAAGCAGGTGTGCTGTCAACTCTTCACGAAAACCCCTGGAGGGACAAAAGGTTCCCCTCCCAGGGTCAGAGAGCAGCGGTTGATGGCCAGCCCTCCTTCAGCCAGCTCAGACTTTGCACTGCTGGCTCAGCGGGAGGGAGGGGTGTCCGAGGGCAGCGGTCTTTTCGGGTTTACATTCGCTCCAGCCTTGCCGGCCAAGGTCAACATTTCCCCAGCTGTTGGGGCCGCTGGCAGGCCTGGTTCTGATGACAAAGTAACTTTTCCACAAGAGGCGCTTTTGCCAGGCTCCCAAAAACACAAGGAGCCTTTCAGCAAAGGTGGAAGAGGCTGGCCGAGAGAAAAGGTTAAGTGGATCTGGAGGGTTCAGGGATAAGGCAGGGATAAGGTTATTGCAGACCCCCCCCCCAGACCCAAGGTCATCGACTGACATTGATTCCATCTATGTTATGGTAGAGCATTTTAAGGCGATCTTCTGCAACGATTGTATTCCATCGGACAGCCAAGATCTTGCCCCCTCTTCCACCCTGGTTGAGTGGCCCCCTGTCTCCCTGGCTCTTGGCATCTGATGAGAAGTGGGTTCCTGCATCTGGAATCAAGTTGCTCTCCAGAGCAGCTGCCAATGACTGGCCGAGGCTGATGTGCCAAAACACCTGGAGGGCTCTCCATGGGGAAAGTGTGTTCAACAGCAACTCAGAGGAGGAAAATGAGGAGATAGCCCACTCCATCAGCCGGCCTGGAGCTGGGAGGTGACACTGAGGAGCTCAGCTCTCCAGCCCAGAGCCTTCAGCAGTCACCGTCTTTGGCCTGCTGTCAGATCATAGAATCATAGAGTTGGAAGAGACCACAAGGGCCATCCAGTCCAACCCCCTGCCAAGCAGGAAACACCATCAAAGCATTTCTGACAGATGGCTGTCAATTCTCCACTTAAAGACCTCCAAAGAAGGAGACTCCACCACACTCCTTGGCAGCAAATTCCACTGCCGAACAGCTCTTACTGTCAGGAAGTTCTTCCTAATGTTTAGGTGGAATCTTCTTTCTTGTAGTTTGAATCCATTGCTCCGTGTCCGCTTCTCTGGAGCAGCAGAAAACAACCTTTCTCCCTCCTCTATATGGCATCCTTTTATATATTTGAACATAGCTATCATATCACCCCTTAATCATCTCTTCTCCAGATGATGCTGCCTGTCTGATTTTTCATAGAATCACAGAATCCTAGAGTTGGAAGGTGCCCCCAGGGGCCATCTAGTCCAACCCCCTGCAATGCAGGAATGACAGCGAAAAAATCCCTGCCAGAGGGCCCCCACCTTCAGAGGTGATCTAAAGGTAAAGGTAAAGGGACCCCTGACCATTAGGTCCAGTCGAGACCGACTCTGGGGTTGCGCGCTCATCTCGCATTATTGGCCGAGGGAGCCGGCGTATAGCTTCCAGGTCATGTGGCCAGCATGACAAAGCCGCTTCTGGCAAACCAGAGCAGCACATGGAAACGCCGTTTACCTTCCCGCTGTAGCGGTTCCTATTTATCTACTTGCATTTTGACATGCTTTCGAACTGCTAGGTTGGCCGGAACTGGGACCAAGCAACGGGAGCTCACCCCGTCACAGGGATTCGAACCGATGACCTTCTGATCAGCAAGCCCTAGGCTCAGTGGGTTAACCCACAGCGCCACCTGGGTCCCTAGTTCAGAGGTGATCTACTGCACTGTAAAACAGCTTTTACCGTCTTCCTAATAATTAGTCAGAACCTCCTTTCTCGTAACTGGACTCCACTGGAGCAGGTCCTACTCTCCGGAGAAGCAGAAAACAAGTTGACTTTTCAAGGTTTTCTGCTAACGTGATTGAAATTCTACTCTGCAGTCCCTCCGCAACCTTGCCAGCCTCTCCTCCTCCCCCCTCTCCCCTCCCTATATTAACAACCATAAAGTGCTACCTTAGCAGAATTTCCATCCCCGCAGAAAAGTATTTCAAAAAATAAATGTCGGGAGCTGCCATCCACAAATAGTGGCCTCCCCACAGAGATCTAATGTCCTCTTCTGGGAGGGCTGTTGGAGACCCTCTTTCTCCTCTCCCCCCCCCACTTCCACCCCATCATTTGTTGTTGGAGTGCCTCTACCCTCCCTCCTCCCTCTCTTCTTCCCAAAGGAGATTTGCTCTCCCTGCCATAGCAGCCTGGAGGGGGTCCAGGAGTTCATGGGAAAGAGGCCCCTGGCTTCGCCTGCAGCTCTGCGTGGGGAGAGCAGTTGTTTTGGAGAGAGGAAGCGGCTCGGGTATTTGCCAGCTCGCCCCTCCTGTGCCCTGGCATGACCTTAAATCAGGCACGGCCACATGGACTCGAAAGCACCTGCGAGGGAAGGCTAGCCAGAGGCAATCAGAGTTTATTTGTATGCCACTTTTCCATGGCAGAAGCAGGTTCAAAGCAGCTCTTGACAATGTAATGTTATATATGTGTGTGTGTGTGTGTGTGTGTGTGTGTGTGTGTATATAAACTATATATATAGTTTATATATATATATATATATATATATATATATATATATATATATATATATATACTATAACTATATAGTTTATATATATATATATAAACTAAATGCTCATAAATGTACAAGGTAAACACATTTGTTGTTGTTTAGTCGTTTAGTCGTGTCCGACTCTTCGTGACCCCATGGACCAGAGCACGCCAGGCACTCCTATCTTCCACTGCCTCCCGCAGTTTGGTCAAACTCATGTTCGTAGCTTCGAGAACACTGTCCAACCATCTTGTCCTCTGTCGTCCCCTTCTCCTAGTGCCCTCCATCTTGCCCAACATCAGGGTCTTTTCCAAGGATTCTTCTCTTCTCATGAGGTGGCCAAAGTATTGGCGCCTCAGCTTCAGGATCTGTCCTTCCAGTGAGCACTCAGGGCTGATTTCCTTCAGAATGGATAGGTTTGATCTTCTTGCAGTCCATGGGACTCTCAAGAGTCTCCTCCAGCACCATAATTCAAAAGCATCGATTCTTCGGCGATCAGCTTTCTTTATGGTCCAGCTCTCACTTCCATACATCACTACTGGGAAAACCATAGCTATAACTATACGGACCTTTGTCGGCAAGGTGATGTCTCTGCTTTTTAAGATGCTGTCTAGGTTTGTCATTGCTTTTCTCCCAAGAAGCAGGCGTCTTTTAATTTCGTGACTGCTGTCACCATCTGCAGTGATCAAGGAGCCCAAGAAAGTAAAATCTCTCACTGCCTCCATTTCTTCCCCTTCTATTTGCCAGGAGGTGATGGGACCAGTGGCCATGATCTTGGTTTTTTTGATGTTGAGCTTCAGACCATATTTTGCGCTCTCCTCTTTCACCCTCATTAAAAGGTTCTTTAATTCCTCCTCGCTTTCTGCCATCAAGGTTGTGTCATCTGCATATCTGAGGTTGTTGATATTTTTTCCAGCAATCTTAATTCCGGCTTGGTTTCTCCAGGCTAAACATCCCCAACTCCCTCAACCCTTTGTGGGCTGATCTGCTGCCACCGAATTCCTTGAAGGAGCAGGTGGCGCTGTGGTCTAAATCACTGAACCTCTTGCGCTTGCTGATAGGAAGGTCGGCAGTTCAAATCCCCATATTTTGCGCTCTCCTCTTTCACCCTCATTAAAAGGTTCTTTAGTTCCTCCTCACTTTCCGCCATCAAGGTTGTGTCATCTGCAAATCTGAGGTTGTTGATATTTCTTCTGGCAATCTTAATTCCGGTTTGGGATTCACCCAGTCCAGCCTTTCACATGATGAATTCTGCATATAAGTTAAATAAGCAGGGAGACAATATACAGCCTTGTTGTACCTTGTCCTTCATGGATCACTGCCTTGTCGTGGCGAAGGGGCTTGAACAACTCAGAGAAGCTATGAGCTATGCCGTGCAGGGCCACCCAAGACGGACAGGTCATAGTGGAGAGTTTTGCCTGAACGTGATCCACCTGAAGCAGGAACCGGCAAGCCACTCCAGTATCCCTGCCAAGAAAACTCCATGAACAACTGATTGGTTCAAAATTGGGAAAGGTAAACACATACATAAGTATATAAACCTTGTGTCTGGAATAGTACAGGAGAGCAATCCTGAAACCATTTTGACTCTCCCAATGACCTCCAATATTCCTCTGCAGGAAGGGAGGCAAATGGGGGAAGCATTCCCATTGTCATTTTGCTTGCACATCCCGTCTTAAGGGCAGGCAGGTAGCTGTGTTGGTCTGCCGTAGTCGAAACAAAATAAAAAAAATCCTTCCAGTAGCACCTTAGAGACCAACTAAGTTTGTCATTGGTATGAGCTTTTGTCTGCATGCACACTTCACAGAAAGCTCATACCAATGACAAGCTTAGTTGGTCTCTAAGGTGCTACTGGAAGGATTTTTTTTATTTTGTTTTGTCTTAAGGACTAGAGTATTAACTATCACAAAAGAATGCCCAGGCTGCCCAGGTAATGCAATCAATGACCATTGTCAAGTATCCTGGCAGGCACTTTTTTCTCTAAGCCTAATAATAATAATTGTTGTTGTTGTTTAGTCGTTTAGTCGTGTCCGACTCTTCGTGACCCCATGAACCATAGCACGCCAGGCACTCCTGTCTTGCACTGCCTCCCGCAGTTTGGTCAAACTCATGTTCGTAGCTTCGAGAACACTGTCCAACCATCTTGTCCTCTGTCGTCCCCTTCTCCTAGTGCCCTCAATCTTTCCCAACATCAGGGTCTTTTCCAAGGATTCTTCTCTTCTCATGAGGTGGCCAAAGTATTGGAGCCTCAGCTTCACGATCTGTCCTTCCAGGGAGCACTCAGGGCTGATTTCCTTCAGAATGGATAGGTTTAATAATAATAATAATAATAATAATAATAATAATATATTAATAATAATAATAATAATAATAATAATAATAATAATAATAATAATATATGCCACCCATCTGACTGGATTGCCCCAGCCACTCTGGGTGGCTCTCAACAAAAAAAAAGTAAAAACACATCAAACACTGCAACCTTTCTTCATAGGGGAGTTGCTCCATCCTCATGCAATTTTGGTGGCTGTTTTATGGACCTTTCCCAAGTCTGCAACATCCTTTTTGAGGTGAGGCGACCGGAACTGAACCCAGCATTCCAAATGCAACAGCACTATAGATTTGTGTGATGGCAAGATCATAGAATTGTAGAGTGGGAAGGGACCCCGAGGATCATCTAGTCGAGGCATCCCCAAACTTTGGCCTCCAGATATTTTGGACTACAATTCCCATCATCCCTGACCACCGGTCCTGTTAGCTAGGGATCATGGGAGTTGTAGGCCAAAACATCTGGAGGGCCACAGTTTGGGGATGCCTGATCTAGTCCAACCCCCTGTAATGCAGGAATCTCAACATGCATTATCCCATCCAATTTGAAACTATACCTGACCCTGCTTAGCTTTGCAAATGTGCTGTCGGTTTTATTGCTGCACCAAAAGGAGGGCCATGAAGATATTGGCAGTTCTCTTTTCCTTTTTTTTAACCAATAAATTTTTATTGATTTCTTTTTCAAATTTTAACAATTTGTACAATAAATTGTACAATTTATTGGGAGGGGTGGCTAATACCCCAGAGGACAGGATCACACTCCAAAATGACCTTAACAGATTAGACAACTGGGCCAAAGCAAACAAGATGAATTTTAACAAGGATAAATGTAAGGTACTACACTTGGGCAAAAAAAATGAAAGGCACAAATACAGGATGGGAGACACCTGGCTTGAGAGCAGTACATGTGGAAAGGATCTAGGAGTCTTGGTAGACCACAAACTTGACATGAGTCAGCAGTGTGATGCAGCAGCTAAAAAAGCCAATGTAATTCTGGGCTGCATCAATAGGAGTATAGCATCTAGATCTAGGGAAGTAATAGTATCACTGTATTCTGCTCTGGTCAGACCTCACCTGGAGTACTGTGTCCAGTTCTGGGCACCACAGTTCAAGAAGGATACTGACAAGCTGGAATGTGTCCAGAAGAGGGCAACCAAAATGGTCAAAGGCCTGGAAACGATGCCTTATGAGGAACGGCTTAGGGAGCTGGGTATGTTTAGCCTGGCTTCCTAGAATTGATGCAATGGACCAAGTCTGATACTGGTCTGAGTCTCCCTAGTTGCTGGCAATAATTACTTAGTGATGAGAGCACTCTGCATATGCTCAGAGTCCTCTTATATTTCTCCCACATACCTTTCAGGACAGAGTTGGAAACAATGTCTTATGAGAAATGATGCCTTATGAGGAACGACTTAGGGAGCTGGGTATGTTTAGCTTGGAGAAGAGAAGGTTAAGGGGTGATATGATAGCCATGTTCAAATATATAAAAGGATGTCATATGGAAGAGGGAGAAAGATTGTTTTCTGCTGCTCCAGAGAAGCGGACACGGAGCAATGGATTCAAACTTCAAGAAAGAAGATTCCACCTAAACATTAGGAAGAACTTCCTGACAGTAAGAGCTGTTTGGCAGTGGAATTTGCTACCAAGGAGTGTGGTGGAGTCTCCTTCATTGGAGGTCTTTAAGCAGAGGCTTGACAGCCATATGTCAAGAATGCTTTGATGGTGTTTCCTGCTTGGCAGGGGCTTGGACTGGATGGCCCTTGTGGTCTCTTCCAACTCTATGATTCTATGATTCTATGAAATGTTTAACAACTATACAATACGTAGCTTTTCCCAGCTCTGACTTCCCTCCTCCTCCCAGCAGGTAAATTAGTTCAATCTTCTGGCATATTATCCAATTCAGCTTAAAATCAAAGATATAGGATTTAACTCATAACCGCTAGCGTTTTCATTCCTTTATATTTATCTTTGGCATAGTCTACAAATTTACTCCACTCTTTATGGCAGTTCTCTTTTCCATGCCACCGTCTTGTACCTTCTTGCCTGATGCCTCCCAACCACCCAGGCTCCCTCGCCCCACCAAATCTGGCACACAGCTCCCTCCTCCTACGCCTGGATCTCAGAGCCTATGACGGCTAACTTGCCGCTGCTGACTTCAGCTGTCTTCTGGTGTCCCATGACAGGCCGGCAACATTCCTGTAAACCAAGCAAGATGGCAATTTGTCCTTTTCTCCCTGCCCTGTTTTGCAATAGGACCCCTCATGGCTGTGAGTCACTTGGTTGCCCCCGAGGTGCTGGGCTCTTTTCCCAGAGAGGCGGGCGGCTGCTCTTGCCGTTTCTTCACAGTTGCGTGCCAGAACGTCACTTAACGGAAAACGGAGAAACCCAACCAAAACAAGCTCTTAAGCATCCACCTCTCCTGGCCCAGCCTTGGAAGCCAACAGAGTCAAGCACAGATAAGCAGGGCTCCTGACTGTGTCGCGGGGAGCCAGAAAAGTGTAAAAATGAGGCATCGCCGTCCAGTAAACACATGGGACGTCTGGGCCAAGGATGGGCTACATCCCTTCTGTGATGGAGTGGGGGGACTTTTGTGGACCAAGAGGTGGGGCAGGAAGTGAGATGGGACTCATCTGGGGCCGATGGGAGTCCAAAACTGCTGGAGGGCACCAGGTTGGCAAAGGCTGCTGCAGCCTTTTATGGGTTCTGTGCATTGTGAGCTGAATCTGGCTGTGCACATCACCGATTGGCTGGAACCAGTGACATCGTGCGCCCCGTTTCCCACCTCCTCAGAGCAGTTTTTATCTGCATTGAAAATTATCTGGCTTGCTTCTCATAGAATCGTAGAGTTGGAAGAGACCACAAGGGCCATCCAGTCCAACCCCCTGCCAAGCAGGAAACACCATCAAAGCATTCTTGTAAAGACCTCCAAAGAAGGAGACTCCACCACACTCCTTGGCAGCAAATTCCACTGTCTAACAGCTCTTACTGACAGGAAGTTCTTCCTAATGTTTAGGTGGAATCTTCTTTCTTGTAGTTTGAATCCATTGCTCCGTGTCCGCTTCTCTGGAGCAGCAGAAAACAACCTTTCTCCCTCCTCTATATGACATCCTTTTATATATTTGAACATGACTGTCATATCACCCCTTAACTTTCTCTTCTCCAGGCTAAACATACCCAGCTCCCTAAGCCGTTCCTCATAAGGCATCGTTTCCAGGCCTTTGACTATTTTCGTTGCCCTCTTCTGGACACGTTCCAGCTTGTCAGTATCCTTCTTGAACTGTGGTGCCCAGAACTGGACACAGTACTCCAGGTGAGGTCTGACCAGAGCAGAATACAGTGGTACTATTACTTCCCTAGATCTAGATGCTATACTCCTATTGATGCAGCCCAGAATTGCATTGGCTTTTTTAGCTGCTGCATCACACTGCTGACTCATGTCAAGTCTGTGGTCTACCAAGACTCCTAGATCCTTTTCACATGTACTGCTCTCAAGCCAGGTGTCACCCATCCTGTATTTGTGCCTTTCATTTTTTTTGCCCAAGGAAGTGTAGTACCTTACATTTCTCCTTGTTAAAATTCATCTTGTTCTAAGTCTCCTAACCATTAACCTGGAGTCCCCCCTTACACACCCACACCAACATTTCCCCCCCCAAAAAAATTCATAGAATTTATGTTGCAAATACTGTACAGCAAACTAACAGAACTTCTATTGACTTTCTAGGGCTTCCGTTCCCCCCCCCCATTTGTTCTCAGTTCCGGAATGCTTGTCTGGAGCCTGAGCTTTCGAACTTTGGAGAGCAAAAGTCGCGTAATGGCCACAAAATTCTTGCAGGGGGAGCAGACCTTGTTCCATGCCTTCCAACATTTATCCAATTGGCTGGGAAGGGTGGGGTATAAATAAAATTTTTTATTATTATTATTATTATTATTATTATTATTATTATTATTATTATTTATTGATCATTCACTGCAGGGACATGGCATCTCCCCTAGTGCTCTTGCACGAATCCCATTCATCTGAATGGAACAGACGCTGGAGGCCTCCTTGTTGGGCTGAGCGCTTGCCGTCTTTCAGTTGTGATGCCCAAACTGCGGAGAATTCAAGAGCTCCGCCGGGTGATGACCACTCAGCCCTGCTGCTCGGCGACCAGCTCCCTCCACGTTGGTGGTTCTGCGGCTTGTCTCTTCCTCCCCGCAGATGCCAACCCCTCCAAGTCTCTTCTTGTGAACGGCTCCCTTTCTCCCACAATCACAGGGTAGCGTGTCAACCTCGCCTGGACGCCTGTCAACAAGGCCCCCGGCCAAACTTTTCCGTAATGCAAACCAGGCCATGCAGCTCGGAGGGGAGATTCCTTCTGCCCCAGAATGTGCCTGAGCATTTGGATCCTGGAGATGATTTCTCCCTGGTCACGGGACACAGAAACCTCCTTTCTGAGCCTGCTTTCTAGTTCACCAGTATGGGACCAGTATGGTTTCACAGGTTTAGGAGAGGATTTGTACAAGCCCAGCATTGATTTGATATCCAACAACTGCTGGTGAAGCACAGACCTTGCAGTGGCCTCCAAGAGTTAGAATAATAGAATTGTAGAGCTGGAAGGGAAACCCAAGGGTCCTCTAGTCCAACCCCCTGCAATGCAGGAATCCCTGTTGAAGCATCCATGACAGGTAGCCATTCAACCTCTGCTTAGAAACCTCCAGGGAAGGAGAATCCACAACCTCTTGTGGGCATCTGTTCCACTACCAAACAGCTCTTACCGTCAAAAAGTTCTTCCTGATGTTTAGTCGGAATCTCCTTCTTTGTCACTGGAATCCATTGGTTTGCGTCCTACCCTCCAGGCAGCGGCGGAGCAAGCCGATCGGGCACTTGGGACGGCATGCGTGCCCTGCGCCCAGGGGTGGGGCCAGCCGCTCGCAGTGTGGAGAGAGATTTGCTAATTGTATTATTGAGCTAAATCTGATCCTATAGTTTGCATTACCTGCATTGTATAATTCTGACTGTATGGCTTAGCCCCACCATATCCCTGGGATGCTTTCCTCCTAAAATGCTTCTTAAAATGCTTTCCTCTTGGCCTCTCTCTGTGTGCCAAAGTGTAATGTAAGTGAGACAGCTTGCTATCAAGGCCGAATAAGCTGGCCTTGTCTGGAACACAGAGAAAGGCTTATCAGCGGGTGAGCTTGACGCTGGAAGCTGCTATGCTTGACGCATAGTCTTACTCAAGGCTGAGTGAGGATGCTACCGGGGTAGCATGAGTCAGCATGTGTTTATGCACAGGACCGGACACAGATCTTCCTTATATGTACTTGTGACCCCCTTTGTGTTTATGAGAAGGACAGGATACGGATTTTCCTTATATGGATTTGTAACCCATGACCCCCTTGCGTGCGCACTCTTACAGAGGAGGGGGGAAAGGAGCCCAAGAAGTGTATAAGAAGCTTTGCAAATTTGTGTTTCTTTACTCTTGTCATGAGCTGATCACCGAGAGTCTCTTAAATTTAAGAATTAAACTCTTTCTCCGGATTCAACCCCCGGTGTCATTATTGGCTGTCTCTGTCCCTGCCTGGGCGCAACTTAAAGGACCCTTAGTAGCTGATAAAGCTACAGCAGGGCAGGGCGAGCTGGGGCAGGATGGTCTGCAAGGCCTCCGAGGAGTCTGCCTGCCTCCTCCCCCTCAGCTGCCCTACAGCTGAGGGGGAGGCAGTGGGTGGACCATTTGGGGCAGCGCAGAGCCTGTGGGTGCCCAAGCCACCACATCACTCCCAGGAGTGCGCTGGGTGCTCGGGTGCGCTGCAGGCCCTGCAGTCAGGGGCGTCGGAAAGGAGGGGCGATGGGGGCACTCCACCCTGGGCAGCGCGATCCCGAGGGCACCATGGCGGCTGCCCCCCCACGCTGGGCACCCTGCCCCCAGAACGTGCACCCCGCCCCCGGTGCCGGAGCTGAAGCTCCGCCAGTGCCTGCGGTGAGTGCCGCCCGGCATTTTGTCACCCCCCTCAGTGGTGACACCTGGGCCAGACCGCCCCCACTGCACCCCGCTTCCTCCGCCCCTGCCTCCAGGGCAGGAGACAACAAGCTTGCTCCCTCTTCCATGTGACAGCCCTTGAGATATTGGAATATGACTCTCATATCTCCTCTCAGTCTCCTCTTGCTGAGGCTAAACATATCCAGCTCCTTCAACCGCTCCTCACAAGGCTTGGTTTCCAGACCCTGGACCATCTTGGTTGCCCCCCTCTGCCCACCTTCCGGCTTGTCACATCCTCCTTAAATTGTGGTGCCCAGAGCTGGACACAGTATATTCCAGGTTTGGTCTGACCAAGGCAGAATAGAGTGGGACTATTCCTTTATTTGACCTGGACACTAGACTTCGGTTGATGCAGCCTAGAATAGCATTAGCTTTTTTTGCTGCTGAATCACACGGGTGACTCACGTTAAGCTTGTGGTCCACCAAGACCCCTCGATCCTTTTCACATGGACTGTTAGTAAGCCATGTGTCCCCCGTCTTATATTAGTAAATCTGGTCATTCCTGCCTAAGTGCAGAATCTGACATTTATCCCAACGGAAATCCATTTTCTCAGTTTGGACCCAGTTCTCCAATCCGTTAAGGTCACCCTGAAACCTGATTTTTCTCAAGCCCCTCCACCCTATGCTGAGTTTGTGTATTTATGCAAATAAAACCAAATATCTTAAAGACCCCCCAGTCCCCGCTGACCTTCCTCCAGTGCAAGGAAACCAAACTTTCGGAGACTGGTGTGGTGTGCAATAATATATATGTGTGTTTGTGTAAGAAAAGCCATATTGCGTGAGGCTGGGCAATTTACTTTGGAGAATGGAAATCCAGCAACGGTCTCTCCCCCCAGTTGCTGGAAAGGGGGCGGGGGCGGGGGGGGTTGTGGTTTTATTCAACCCTTCATTTGATTTGAAGGCAGTCAGCACCCTGGCTATTTCCCACGCTGTTGGCTGCTCCCAAAATGCAGGGTGTGCCTGTGTGTCTGGGGGGTGGAGGGTGGGGGGATGTTTGGAGAAGGGGAGGCGGAGAGCAGCTTTGTTTTAATTCCTCAGCCCTTCATGGCTTTTCTGGAGCCAGGCAGGCTGCCTGGGGTGGATGTGGCCGGGGAGGTGGGGACATGAATTGAGATAGTCCTGCTAAGCAGGGATTAAATTCCAGGGACCCCCAGCAGCCAGGGATGGAAGGCAAGGGTGTCTGAGGCTGCTGCTCCAAATGAGGATGGCTCTGCTCTGCTTCCACCGGTCGGAAGCAACAATACTTCGGAATCCCAGTTGCTGGAAAACACCTGTTAGGGAATTTTATAGGGGGGGGGCACCCAAACGAGGCTTCATTTGGGAATCAAGATTGGCACTAATGCCCTCAAGGGGACCCCATTTGATCCTACAACACCACTCTAGTATCGCACCAACACGAACCCCTCAAGATCAAGCCCTGAGTAATAAAGGCTCCCTTTCCTACCCTTTCTCTGTTGCCTGAGACTCTATGTAACCATATTTCTTTATGAATGAATACAGTGTATCTTTATTTCTAAATGAAACCTCCTTTTTGCGACTCTGGCCAAGGGCTCTCAGGGATGCAGGGAACAGCCATAATCCCTTAAGCAAGAGGTCAGGTAGCCAGGGTGGTGCTCCTCTGCATATCCATAATCCATTCAGGTACCATCTCCTGCCATTCCCAACCCTCCGAAGCCAGAGGCAATACACACAACTGGACCCATTGTTTCCCCCCCACCAGGTACTCAAGGATCCCTTCCCAGATACTTACTGGTACTTGCTTAACAATGTCCTGGGACATCCTTATGCTAATCCTGCTTACCTCCTGTTTACCTGTATGCTAATGCCCCTTGCACCTTCCCCTTTTCTGACGTTTTACCCTGTCACAAGTGATGTATGTATGATGCTTTCGATGTGCATTATGGGATGGTGGTGAGAAGTTTTAAAAGTTCTTGCAGCCCTGTTCACAGTGTTCAGTCTGGCATTGAACCTGCTGCGCAGTAATAAACCTTGCTGTTTGCTCCGGATCATGGCTGGACTCCTTCCTTTTATACTCCGCAACGACCACAGGCCCTTGCCTGATGAGCTGGGTGGCTGAGCATTCTCGCACCCAGAATTTTGCCCTAACATTTGGCGCCCGAGCAGGGACTTGCGGTTCTCCTGTGTGGCTGACTGAGGGCCCCAAGATCTTCAGCCGGCACCAGGCCCTTTTGCCTGGGAAGACCCCTTTGGACCCTCGGCCATCCTCCAGGCGGTAATCTGCAAGTCTCGAAGGACCCAGCCAGGGAGCAAAGGCAAGAACCGGCCGGCCAGCTTCTTCATCCCCAGGATCAACACGGAGGAGTGTGTGAGTATAAGGTTAAAACCCAGTGCACTGGTGGTAGCGGGGTGGTATCTCCTGGCAACTGAATTCTCTGCCCTCTTATCTATCGTGCTTTCTGTCCTGTCTCTCCGGACCGTGTGCCGTGCTCAACTCGAAAGGGGAGTTCTGAGCTCTATCTCTGTTGCTTCTCCACCCCCCCTTTTCCAGAAAAGAGTGGGGGTCCTTTGGTCAGCCGCCCTGGCAGGAAGGCCCTGTCCAAAAGCAAGGGACCAAAGGCTCTTTTTCAACCACTTCAGCCAGCAGGCTGAAGCCTTTTCTGTCCTGTCTTTACCCCAGCCGCACTGGTCGAGCCACGTAACACGTGTATCGTGCGTGAGCCCGCTTCCAAAAGCAAGGGGGGTATTCCGGAGCGAAAAATTCTATCCAAGGGGGTACCTGATCTGGCACCGCAAAGCATGGGCGTCCAGTAGGGTCCCCTATTTCTCAAGATTGTGACGATAGGTAGGAGGTTGCCAGGAGGGGTAGCCTAACAGGGATTAGGCAGGACATGGCAGAGTGGTTGGAAGCACCCCAAAGAGAAACGGGAAAAGTGAGCACCAAAGGTCTGGGGAGGAAACCAGATAGCTAGGGCTCAGGAGAAACTCTGTGAAATAGCTAGGTAACTTTATTTAGGACTGAGAAACAATAGGAATGGTATATATATGTTTTCACGTTACATGTTGTCTGTTATTTGTTTTGTCTGTTAAGTGTGTGTGCATCTGTTCCTTGTGTCTGCTAGAGATCGTTGTTTCCCTTGAAATAAATAAGAAATGTAATCAAGGTTTGGGAATGTAAGGAGTTTGTGTTTAAAAATTGGCCATGACCTCTACAGACTGCCTTCCTTAAGTTAAAAAAAAAAAGTTTAAAAATAATAATAATGCAAGCTTGCTTAAATAATTTTATGTTAAGGGATTGATCAACCCAAAAACATGGCAAATATTGAAAAAGGGTGGAAGTGGTGTGTGAATGTTTGTTGGTTGTAAGAGGCTGTAGAAGGCCAATCTTTCTCCAGAGAGTAAAAGAGGGTGTGTGTGTATACCTACCCCTTTCTGTACAGAAAGGGGGAGCAGGAAGGGAAAAGGGAGATTGTAACTTTGAAAATGTTTGTTTGTGAACTCACAATGTTTAAGGTCTGTGTAACAAGGGAGCCATGTGCTCTGTATGTAATGTTTCTGCTGCAACCAGCTTCATTGAGCACAACAGCTCTTTGCAAGCTAAAATGCAGTGTCTATATTTCATAAAGCCTTAGGTAGGTCTCCTTCTGAGAGAAGAGTGTTGTTGTTATGAGGAATCCTTGGAAGTATTAGGACCATGTGACTATGAAATATGGTGTTCCTTCTAGGGAAATGTTATTAAAAGTAGAGGCTCCATAGCCAGCAAATGTCTATCTGAGTCAGTTTAACCTTGGTCCAGTTGGACAGAATGGTGGTAGTGAGAAAGTAAATTCCCTCTTAAAACTGTTTATCCAACCCTCAGGTTTGCTAAAGGCCTCCATGTAAAGTTGGTACTTTTAATCTTCCCCTTCCTTCCTTTTCCCTTAGTACACATGTGTGCTTCCGTGATAGGGCATAGCCCGTGTTTCCTTCCCAGTTAGCCATCTGTACTCAAATGTATGTGTATCCTGCTTTGAAAGGGCGATGATAGTGTTGAGATCCCCATATTTCAGAAGGGATGGACTAGATTACTCAAGATCCCTTCCAACCCTACCAGACTCTTGCAAATGGGGGGGGGGAGTTAAATGAGGAAATTGTATGTTGTATGTGATATGAAAGTGCTAGGTAGGTGGAAGGAGAGAGAGAGAGAATGTGTTTGAAATTGCATTTTGTATGTGATGTGAAGGTGCTAGGTAGGTAGAAGGAGAGAGAGAGAGAATGTGTCTGAAATTGTATGTTGTATGTGATGCGAAGGTGCTAGGTAGGTAGGAGAGAAAGAGAATGTGTTTGTAAGTAACCTTGAAAATGCTTGCTCAATACTTTGAAAATATTTTGAAACTTGAAAATGTTCACTTCATGAGGTGTGCAAATGTTTGTTATTGAGAGAGGCTCAAAAGGGGAGTCTTTCTTCAAGTGACTAGAGGAATATTGACTAAAGGAAAATTGAACAGCTATTCCTATAAAGGTGATTTGTTTGTCAAAAGTAGAGCTTCCTTAGCCAGGAATTGTCTATCTGAGTCTAGTTTTAACTTCAATTGTGTTGGGCTCCTGATATAACCTCTTAAGGAAAAACTCATCTGCTAAAGGGTTCTGTATAAAGTTGGTATTTTAATTCAAATCTTGTGGATCCTGTATCTTAGAGGGTTAGACTAAATGACCACAGGGTCCCTTCTAACTCCCATTTTAGAGCTATGTGAAAGGCAATGTGTCTGATGTGGTGATGGGTTGAAATTCAGCCCAGCTCTGCTTTCTGGCAAGGAAAGATTATTGGTTTTCAGAGTTAGAACAAGAGTGTCTTTTTTAAGGAGTGATTATATGAGTTTTACCATTTTGTCTATTAAGGTTTAAAGTTTAAGCACATATAAAAGTCTTGACCATTTCCCCTTGTAAATAAATGGCAGAATATATCTTATGAATTGTGACCCTGTAGCCATTTTCCCATATATGAGGGGGCAGGGAATTTTAGTCTGCCCATGGCTGAAGTTATTTAAAACAAACAAACATTTGCAATTTATGAATTCTGACTGGTCATTTACCCGTACATAAGGGGGCGGGTCATTGTTCCGCTAATGACTAGAGGGAAAGCACACTAATAATAATAATCCACATTTGTGAAATATTTTGAATAAAAGTCTGCACCCCAAAAACCCTGTAGATAAAGGGGGCAAATCTAGATTTCTTTTGCCTGGGGTATGAGATGTTTATATAGTACAGTAAACATGGCTAATTAGTGCCATGACTTCATTAAGGAGTTTAATTTGACCAAACTTTTCTTGCAGCTTTCTGGTGAAAATATTGCGTTGTCTGGATATTGAAGTTTTATATATTTAAAGTTTAAGATTTATAAGCCTGCTTCCTAAGCAGCAAGGAACAGGAAATAAGAGGTCAGAAATATCTCAGGACACAAAGGCTAAAGAAATGGATTTAAACTTACCAAAGAATTTAATTTGACCACTTTTTGTTGCTGGTTTGGTGGAAGTGTAAATTGCTGGGTTTCTGGGTAAAATCTAACCTATTCACCCTTCCCTTCCTCTATTCAAATGGTGACTTAGCCAACAGCTGCAACACTTTCAATTGGTACAATGGATTTCTAAATCATGAACTCTGTACATGCACAGAGACTATGTCAGCTTGAAGAGAAAGAGAGGAGAAAAAGAAGGTTGTAACTTAAGAGGTGTCAAGGTTATACTCTGCACATGAAATATTATTCAAATTTCTTAATGTAAAGCGCCCTTCACACTTGGAAATTCATAGAAAATAGCTGTCTTCTCTTCATACTACCCTGATGGTCAGATCCACCCAGTTGACAGACAGACTATGCAAACTAAGGCTCTGTTATAAGAATTTTAAGGTCACATATATAATAATTGTTCATAAAACATGTACATGAATGTACAGGCACATGTCTGAAGCAGCACAGGAAGACAGGCCTGACTGACACCATTTTGACTCTCTGAGCAGGTGTTCCTCTGCAAGGAAGAAGGGGGTGGGGGGAACCTTCTCATTGTCTCAGGTAATCCCTGGCATCCTGATACCCGAGTGCCAGACAAAAGGGTGTGATTAACTTGGCTGGGAAACGGGGAAATGTAAATATCTCTTGTTGATTGGGTTTTGGGGGCAGGGGGCAGGGTCCAGACTGCTCAGATTACTGCTACCAGACCTCCCCTTTCATGATGTACCTATGATGAATCTAGGGAGGGCGGTCTTGGGCTACACCCCTTCTGTGTAGGAAAAGGTCCTTTTCTGTGTAGGAAAAGGTCCTTTTCCTAGCTTCCATTTATTAAATCAGTTTTCCATTATTTTCCCATTCACCTTCAAATCTTTAAGGTTACAGTCCAATATTAACATGTGTGGTCTTTATAATGTCTTCGTATTAATTGATAGTAACTTTTTCCTTTTAATCTGATATCTTTGTGTCCAGTCCATCTGAAAAAAAATGTTGTTTGAGTGGTAATCTAAATATCATTTTGTTTTATTTATGCAATTTTTTTTGCATTTCTACCTTTTCTTCCTGTACATACGAATGTAGCATCTAAGTCATTCTTTCCTGTAAATAATAATAGTAATAATAGTCCCTTTCAAACAGGATACGCGAACCTCAAAGAGAATTCAGAACCACATAAGGAAAATGTTAATAACTTATCAATTGTGTCCTAATTAACAACATTTTTGTCCTTTGTTTCCTCCACAGCCAAACTAGGTGAAGTAAACTAAACAGACTGAGTAGACAATAACAGCAGTAATTAAATATAAATGATAATAATAATATTTAAATGAATAAAATGCTTAACTATGATGAATTACAAGGATATTTTCTCTCTTCGACCTCAAGACTCTGTGCCCTAGGATTTAAAAGCAGCCAGAATTGTCTCAAGCTCACTTGATGACCTCAAGACATACAACTGATATATAATTTACGTTGTGTGATATTCGACAAAAACATTGAACTACTGTACGTCTGACAGTATGTTATTTACACAAAAGGGGGGACGCCCCCTCCACACTTGTAAATTAATAGAAAATTGCTATCTTCTGGTCACTGGGCAAATGCTTCGTCAGTAAATGCTTCCTTGAGATGTACTAATCTCACATTTACCTCTACCATATACTGGTATTAATCCTGGTGTATTTTGCCTCTTGTTTTCTTCCACAGCAAAAAAAAAAAAAAAAAAAGAGAGGAGATACAAACAGTAATCCCTTTTATTCTTTTAGTCTTTCTTCCCTTACAGGCATTCTTCCCCCCTGCTATATAAAGTTGACTTCCCTCTGTTTTGGGCTTTGATGCTTCTTTTTAGGTTGCAAATAATCTGCTTTCATTTATTTATTTATTTTTCCATTATGTCTATGAAATTAACCTAAGTACTTCCAAATACAGTATTGTTTTGTAACTGCATTCTGTCAGGTAGCACCTTTAAGTTATCTTCATAAAGTTCTCTTTTAGCAAAAGAACCAAACAAACTTAGCAGGTAATAACAGTAGTAACTATATAGAAAGGCGATGAATAAAATACTTAAATGCATTAAGATTTTATTGTTTACAGCTTCCCAATAAGACTCTGGCCACAACAATCACATTCCAAAAGGATATGGACTGACAAAAAGGGGGGGGGGAGATGAATTGTAAGGACATTTTCTGTCCCTTTCTAACCTCAAGCAAATGTGCCAAATGGCTAAAGATGTGTGAAAAAGGCAAGAACTGCCTCAAAACCACAGATTTCCTCAAATACATCCAACTGGGGTGGAATTAATAATTGTATGTTGTGTATATTATGTGTTATTATGTAGAATTGCTGAACTATGTCTGATAGTGTGTTATTTCCATGGGGGGAGGGGGGACCACAGTTTTTGTGTAATTGTTTTTATGTTTACCATACTTTTGCTTTTACCCCATTGGAGGGTTCTCATGCATTTTTATACTTTCCAGTAGATCAGGCTATTGTTAAGACCAATTTATTAAGTTAGACCAACTTATCACCACATATTCTTGTCCCACCTGGCACTCTGCAGTGTGCCAACCTTCTCTACACATCTTTTTTAATTGTTTTAACTCATTTGACCAAAAAAAGAGGCTTCAGGATCCATGAAGTCTGGAGACTGGATTTCAGTTAAAGTGTACCAGAAGCAGCCACTTTGACCACCTTGGGAGGGACCATCTCAAGTTCTCCTCACCTCACCCACTGCTCTAAAATAGGGGAGAAGAACTCTTGGCTGCATCACACTAGGTGTAAGAAAACAGTACCGGACCTGAATCGGGACCAAGATCGGGCCCAACAGACCGGACCAGACCAGGATCTCCTCTAAACCGCTTTGGACATCTGGACCTCGGAGATAGTTCCAGACCCCAACACCATCAAATTGCGCCTAAGACGTGAATAGTTCCTGCCGTCTATCTTCAGCCTTCCTGCCGTCGCTTCAGCCTTCGCTTCGCTCCTGCTTCCTGCCATCGCTTCAGCCTTCGCTTCCCTTCAGCCTTCATGCCGTAGCTTCAGCCTTCGCTTCGCTCCTGCTTCCTGCCGTCGCTTCAGCCTTCCTGCCATCACTTCAGCCTTCACTTCCCTTCAGCCTTCATGCCGTCGCTTCAGCCTTCCTGCAGTCGCTTCAGCCTTCGCTTCGCTCCTGCTTCCTACCGTCGCGTCAGCCGCTCACTCATCGCTTCGTTTGACAACTCATGCTTTGACAGCTGTCAGTTGTTTGTCGCTCCACGTTGAACTGAACATGGGTCCCATCCTTTACCTCCTTACCCTGTTCTTCTGCTCTCAACCTGCCTTGGTCCTGTCGGACCAATGCTCCAGACTGCAAGCTGACTGCCACTTCCTCGACTACCACACTGTAGACCTAGGGGGCGACCACAACCCTGACCGAATGGGGGATTTCAACTTCTGTCACCCGGGTTCCCAAACCTTACTACGTCACTCGCTGGTGCCTAAAATCACTGGGACTCAGTACTGGGAACTCTCTATATGCCAACCTTTCCATGGAACAACAATACTACCATATGGACTGTGCTAATGGATCGTACCTCCTCTATGGACAAGGTGAGGCCCTTCGCCACCCAAATTGGACAGAAATAGAGCAGGGAGGGGCTGTGCATGTTTATACTGACAAGCAACACCAAACGGAAAACCTAATGTTTGGGTTCCAGTGCCTCCTCTTGACCCCAAAACTTTCAAAGCCCCAACTACAAGGGATTTGTTTGAGGCGATTTTGCTGCCTGTGGAATCCTGGACACACAGAGGGCTGGAAAGGGGGAAGAGTACCTTGAGGGTTGGTACCACCCCATAGGCCCTTCACCCACCTCTCCAGTATGGGACCACACCGGACCACAGCGCTGCGGGGAGATTGCAAAGGACATAACCCTCTTAAACTCCTAACCCCCACACCCTACCAGTACAGCCCCATGCCAGCTCGGAGCAGATCCAACTTTTCTTGAACCTGATTTGCTTTATCACTCGCGACTTACCGGCGGGAAGGCAAAGGAATAAGGGAAAATCAAAATCCCTCCCCAAACTCTCTGACGTGGCTGCCAATAGGGAAACATGGGGCAGGGCACTATTCCCTGTGTATGGAGCTAGCTCCAACCATGTAGACATCTTAAACTTACAGGCGTACTTTTAAAATTCATGCAGAAGGCAGAACAGAACAGAACCGAATTGCTACGGACTCTTTATTGTCCAGTGAGGGCGGGACTTGTGCCCTGATCAACTCTGAGTGCTGCACGTATGTCACAGACCAGACTCTACATATTCCGGGACACTTGAACAATATCCATAAGTTGGCTGGACAACTGGAAGCTATTCAACATGAAGGACTTTCGGACTTTGACATATGGGGCTGCCCCCCCCCCAACCTAGGATGGTTATTTAAAGGAATTGTTTTAGTTTATGTGTACCTGTGTTTTGTTGTGCCATGCATTGTATTAACCCTTGTTGTTCCCTGTTCCGCTTCTTCCCTGACACAAACCCCTCAAATCTCTTTCCCTAAAGAACTTATTCTCAGCACCGTACCCTCTTCCCAGAATATGTTCAGATGTGACACTTGAGGAAGGAGAATACCAGATCACAGAGCTTTGGCACCCAGGACCCCAGGGAAGGGCAGGAAGGAGCGGAGAAAAGATTCGTTGTTCTTTCAGAACTGGGTCACGAATCTATCTCCGAATGGGGGACTGTTAGGGAATTTTATAGGGGGGGGGCACCCAAACGAGGCTTCATTTGGGAATCAAGATTGGCACTAATGCCCTCAAGGGGACCCCATTTGATCCTACAACACCACTCTAGTATCGCACCAACACGAACCCCTCAAGATCAAGCCCTGAGTAATAAAGGCTCCCTTTCCTACCCTTTCTCTGTTGCCTGAGACTCTATGTAACCATATTTCTTTATGAATGAATACAGTGTATCTTTATTTCTAAATGAAACCTCCTTTTTGCGACTCTGGCCAAGGGCTCTCAGGGATGCAGGGAACAGCCATAATCCCTTAAGCAAGAGGTCAGGTAGCCAGGGTGGTGCTCCTCTGCATATCCATAATCCATTCAGGTACCATCTCCTGCCATTCCCAACCCTCCGAAGCCAGAGGCAATACACACAACTGGACCCATTGTTTCCCCCCACCAGGTACTCAAGGATCCCTTCCCAGATACTTACTGGTACTTGCTTAACAATGTCCTGGGACATCCTTATGCTAATCCTGCTTACCTCCTGTTTACCTGTATGCTAATGCCCCTTGCACCTTCCCCTTTTCTGACGTTTTACCCTGTCACAAGTGATGTATGTATGATGCTTTCGATGTGCATTATGGGATGGTGGTGAGAAGTTTTAAAAGTTCTTGCAGCCCTGTTCACAGTGTTCAGTCTGGCATTGAACCTGCTGCGCAGTAATAAACCTTGCTGTTTGCTCCGGATCATGGCTGGACTCCTTCCTTTTATACTCCGCAACGACCACAGGCCCTTGCCTGATGAGCTGGGTGGCTGAGCATTCTCGCACCCAGAATTTTGCCCTAACACACCGCAGGGGTGTTGCTCAAGTCCTCTCTGTGGCTTTTCCAGGGGGAGAATCTGGCTGTATGCAGGACTAGATGGGCCAGCGGCCTAATCCAGCAGCCTCTGAAAAGCTGGCCTCCTTGGAACCCCTGCTGCTCCTCCCTGCCTTTGTGCGTCTCTGGGCAAAACTTTGCCATTGTTATAAGCATTTTAAGGTCTCAAATATAGAATAAATATTCATAAATGCACACATATCTAAATACGGTATATGAACCATGTGCCTGGAACAGAGCAATCCTGGAGCCATTCCAACTCTCCCAGTGACCTCAAATATTCCTCTGCAGGAAGGGAGGCAAATGGGGAAAGCCTTCCCATTGTCTTTTTGCTTGCTGTTAGGGCAAAATTCTGGGTGTGAGAATGCTCAGCCACCCAGCTCATCAGGCAAGGGCCTGTGGTCCTTGCGGAGTATAAAAGGAAGGAGTCCAGCCACGATCCGGAGCAAACAGCAAGGTTTATTACTGCGCAGCAGGTTCAATGCCAGACTGAACACCGTGAACAGGGCTGCAAGAACTTTTAAAAGTTCCCACCACCATCCCATAATGCACATCGAAAGCATCATACATACATCACTTGTGACAGGGTAAAACGTCAGAAAAGGGGAAGGTGCAAGGGGCATTAGCATACAGGTAAACAGGAGGTAAACAGGATTAGCATAAGGTAACAATGCACAATGTCCCAGGACATTGATAAGCAAGTACCAGTAAGTATCTGGGAGGGGATCCTTGAGTACCTGGCCGGGGGGGGGGGAAACAATGGGTCCAGGTGTGTGTATTGCCTCTGGCTTCGGAGGGTCGGGAATGTCAGGAGATGGTACCTGAATGGATTATGGATATGCAGAGGAGCACCACCCTGGCTACCTGACCTCTTGCTTAAGGGATTATGGCTGGCCACTGTGAGTGCATGGTGCTGGACCAGTTGGGCCATCATTGCTCATCTTCTAACATTGTGTATGCCATCAAATGCCAACAGTGCCCTTCAGCTCTCTATATTGGACAAACAGGCCAAACCCTACGCCAAAGGATAAATGGACATAAATCTGACATCAGGAACCAGAAGACAGAAAAACCAGTAGGAGAACACTTCAATCTCCCAGGACATTCTATACAAGATCTCAAAGTAGCTGTCTTACTACAAAAGAATTTCAGAAATAGACTGGAAAGAGAAGTTGCTGAATTACAACTTATCACCAAGCTCAAAACCATGGAGGGACCTGGTTTGAACAGAGATATCGGATTCTTATCTCATTATACATGATAAGCGATCTTCAGCCATCTCAACCCTTGCTTTTTCATGCAAAACCATTTGCAGTCGTTTTCGGTCATCAACAGCTATCAGTCAGTCAATCACCCACTTCCACCACCCTTCTGAGTGATCTCCCCTCCCCATCCCCACCCCTCCCCACCCCTTCTCTACATAAGTGCCTGGGGACTTCTATTTCACTGTATCTGAAGAAGTGTGCATGCACACGAAAGCTCATACCAAAATAAAAACTTAGTTGGTCTTTAAGGTGCTACTGAAGGAATTTTTTTATTTTACTTCGACCCAGACCAACACGGCTACCTACCTGTAACCCTGCATCCCTGAGAGCCCTTGGACAGAGTCACAAAAGGAGGTTTCATTTAGAAATACAGATACACGGTATTCATTCATAAAGAAATATGGTTTCATAGAGTCTCAGGCAACAGAGAAAGGGTAGGAAAGGGAGCCTTTATTACACAGGGCTTGATCTTGAGGGGTTTGTGTTGGTGCGATACTAGAGTGGTGTTGTAGGATCAGACGGGGTCCCCTTGAGGGCATTTGTGCCAATCTTGATTCCCAAATGAAGCCTCGTTTGGGTGTCCCCCCCTTATAAAATTCATAGAATCATAGAATCATAGAATCATAGAGTTGGAAGAGACCACAAGGGCCATCCAGTCCAACCCCCTGCCAAGCAGGAAACACCATCAAAGCATTCCTGACAGATGGCTGTCAAGCCTCTGCTTAAAGACCTCCAAAGAAGGAGACTCCACCACACTCCTTGGCAGCAAATTCCACTGCCGAACAGATCTTACTGTCAGGAAGTTCTTCCTAATTCCCTAACAATAACCAAGCCTTATGAGGAATGGTTGTTGGAGAAGAGGAGACTGAGAGGAGATAGCAGTCAGATATCTCAAAGGAAAGATGGAGCTGGCTTCTTTCCTGATGCTCCCATCAGGAAGGGGAGGACCCAAGCCAATGAAGGGAGTGATCCTGAGGGCGAGACAAATTCCTGGAGGAGGAGAGGGCTATCGATGGTTGCTAACCAGGATGGCTGCGTTCTGCCTCCACGGTTGGCAGCAGCAATGCTTCTGAACACAGCACCAGTTGCTGGAAACCACAAGAGGGGAGAATGCCTCTCTTGTGCTCGGGTCCTGCTTGTGGGTTCCCGTTTGGGGCATCTGCTTGGCCACTGTGAGTGCATGGTGCTGGACCAGTTGGGCCATCATTGGCCTGATCCAGCAGGTTTTTCTTTGGTGCTTACATCCTTGTTGGAAGAACTGGCGGGTCTTCCTCCAGCTGTTCCGCATCTGCCTTTCCCTCGCTTAATTTTGCCACATGCTTAGGCCTACGGAACAAATAAGATTTTGGCAGAAGAGGAGCTGGAGGAGGAGGTATCTGAAACAGAAGTGTTGGTGGGTTTGTTTTTTTAAAAAAGAAAAGCCTGTTTAATTCTTGGGCAAAAACGTGTGCATTTTTTTTATTTCTTTCTGTGATTTAAATAGCATACCAGCTGGCCAGCTGTGGCTTGGTTGGTCAGCAAATATCTGGCGCATTTCAGAAAGGCCAGCAAATGATCAACACATGTGTGACTTGACCACAAAAAGGAAAAAGTTGGGCTTGATATTTGGTGCCTGTTTTCCGTTGTGGATCTTCTTACACCACTCCCCCACTCTGCAGGAGCATCTTAAGACAAGGGCTGGACCCCCTTCTCTTTCTCTTCAGAATCAGGGCCCAGGTGTTGCTTTCAAAAAAATGCAAGGATATGGAAGTCAAGATCAACTCTGGAGTCGCCCTGGTGGCAGAGCAAAGGGCAAAGTAGATGTGAGACAGGAGACTTTAGCAGTGGGATCCATTGTTTGCAGAATTTCTTCATTATGAGCGAGAGAGAAGGCTAAATGGATGTCTAGCAGCCCCCCTTCTAGGGCCCAGAAGGGGGATTGTGTGGTCTCTGAAAGCTGATTGATCGCCAAATGACTTATATCTGAGGAATACAGTTCATTTACATTGCAGTATTGCAAACAGTATGCTTAACATCAAACAACAGGCTTAGACAACAGCCTGGATTGGAATAACTTAACACCATGGGAGTTGCTGCGTCATTAAACTCTAAACGATAGACTTGGAAGATTGGAATGAAGTCAGGAAAAGCTGCGCTGGCAAATAGACAGTTGGAAAAACACATATTTACAAATAAAGCTGTATTCGATGGATGAAAGAATATATGATTTCTGACATGATTGAGAGTCACATAGCCAGGGACGGAGAACTTTAAAGCGTTAAGATCAGAATGTGGAAAATATGAGAACAACTAGAAGAAGGCAGGACCGAAGATATTGGAGATTTACTTCAAGAGGTCCAGACTATGGGGAGCCCGGAAAAATTAATAATTAATAATTTGGACTGTAATTTGGTTTTTTTATTTTAGTTTATTGTTTTTAATTGGATTATGATTATGGATATGTTAATTGGCTGTTTTTATTGGAAAATTAATAAAAATGAATTTATTTATTTTTTTTTATAAAAGAGGACTTCTTGGATCATTCTTTGTCTAGCTCCTCCCCTTTGACCTTACTGCCTTGGGTGACCCTGCTGGGAGTACTAGATTCCCGACGGCTTCGCTCACAAGGGTCATAGGAACATGCAAGCCCACTCACCACGACAAGGCGATGATCCAGCGAGTAGGAATGGGAGACTGCAGTTGGCAATGCAAGCAGGAGGGAATTTGAGTATCATAGAATCCTAGAGTTGGAAGAGACCACAAGGGCCATCCAGTCCAACCCCCTGCCAAGCAGGAAACACCATCAAAGCATTCCTGACATATGGCCGTCAAGCCTCTGCTTAAAGACCTCCAAAGAAGGAGACTCCACCACACTCCTTGGCAGCAAATTCCACTGCCGAGCAGCTCTTACTGTCAGGAAGTTCTTCCTAATGTTTAGGTGGAATCTTCTTTCTCGTAGTTTGAATCCATTGCTCCGTGTCCGCTTCTCTGGAGCAGCAGAAAACAATCTTTCTCCCTCCTCTATATGACATCCTTTCATATATTTGAACATGGCTATCATATCACCCCTTAACCTTCTCTTCTCCAGGCTAAACATACCCAGCTCCCTAAGCCGTTCCTCATAAGGCATCGTTTCCAGGCCTTTGACCATTTTGGTTGCCCTCCTCTGGACACGTTCCAGCTTGTCAGTATCCTTCTTGAACTGTGGTGCCCAGAACTGGACACAGTACTCCAGGTGAGTGAGAAAAGCCCTGGTGGTTGTGGGTAGCTTAAATTCCCCTTTAATGCCCTTCCTCTCAAAACTGCAACCTCTTGAGGCTGCCTTTCATTTTAAAAAAGAAATTCTGCCAGGTTGATGAAGAAGAAGACTGCAGTTTAAAAATACAATATACAGTGGTACCTTGGTACTGAAATGGCTTGACTCCCCAACAAATTGGCTCCTGAATGCCGCAAACCCGGAAGTGTATGTTCCAGTTTGCAAATGTTCTTCGGAAGCCGAACATCCGACGCGGCTTCTGCTTGAGTGCAGGAAGCTCCTGCAGCCAATCGGAATCCGCACTTTGGTTTTCGAACGGTTTCGGGAGTCGAACGGACTCCCAGAACAGATTAAGTTCAAGAACCAAGGCACCACTGTATAAAAATACAAAGTATCTCCAATAAATAAAACAAAGTAATACATCAACTACTGGTTTTCCCAGTACTGTAGTGATGTATGGAAGTGAGAGCTGGACCATAAAGAAGGCTGATCGCCGAAGAATTGATGCTTTTGAATTATGGTGCTGGAGGAGACTCTTGAGAGTCCCATGGACTGCAAGAAGATCAAACCTCTCCATTCTGAAGGAAATCAGCCCTGAGTGCTCACTGGAAGGACAGATCGTGAAGCTGAGGCTCCAATACTTTGGCCACCTCATGAGAAGAGAAGACTCCCTGGAAAAGACCCTGATGTTGGGAAAGATTGAGGGCACTTGGAGAAGGGGACGACAGAGGACGAGATGGTTGGACAGTGTTCTCGAAGCTACAAACATGAGTTTGACCAAACTGCGGGAGGCAGTGCAAGACAGGAGTGCCTGGCATGCTATGGTCCATGGGGTCACGAAGAGTCGGACACGACTAAACGACTAAACAACAACAACAATACATCAACTCCCAACTTCAGTTGCCAGGCTATGGTTAGGTTGGTTTTTTATCATCTTCCTTTGTAACATTTGGGCACACCGCCCAGTTGACGCCCTGCATGCTTACTCAGAAGGCAGCTCCACATATTTGGGGGGGCGGGCAGGCGTTACTCCCTGGTAAGTGTGTGGAAGACTGCAGCCTCCATGTTTCTTGCTCTACATCTTCAAGAGAGATCCGGCCTGTTGTGAAATAAATTCCTATTGTTGCGATAAGTCTTGTTATTCTCCCTTTATAATTCAGGGCTATCAGACCCATGTCCCCCTGGGCCATTCCCAGGCACTCGCCCAAACTGGGAACTGGTCAGAAGTCGGGATGGTGTGATTTTATTGTGGACTGAGCTTGTTGCATTGAAACACAAAAGCATTTCCAGATAAATAAACACATTGTGATCGCTCCCACCCCCTATCCCCATTTTCCAGAGGCTAAATTGTTTGATTTTCTGCCTAAAAAGAAAAAAACAACACACAGCAAAACACAACAGATTGGATACGGGTTGAAAGATTAGAATGACCCACTTCCTGAATGAAGCCAGATGGGGAAAGAAGGCAGCTGAAAGGCCCTCCTGCGCAGACCACAATCCCTCTGGGTCCCTCTTTTGCTGTTTATTAATTTCTGGTTATGCTTTTCAATCTTCTTCCTTGGTCCTTGGAGGCTTAGCCTTTGCCCTTTCCAGAAGGGACGGAAGGATCTGTCAATGACTGCTGTCTCCGTTCCCCATTCTTCCAGTCTTACATTTGGGTCTGCACATTTCTGGAGCGGGTTTTGTTTTAATTGTTAGGAAGGAAAATCTCATGCAAATTCACTAGCATTTTAGTGAGCACGTCTCCTGATAAACACAGTTGTGAGTCAGGTACACATTTTTGCAAACAACGTGATGCATTTTTGGGTGCTGTGTTCGCCAATATATTCAGTCGGTAGAGCATGCTACTGTTAATTTCAGGGTCATGGGTTCGAGCCCTATGTTGGGCAAAAAGATTCCTGCATTGCAGGGGGTTGGACTAGATGACATTTGGAGTCACTAAAGGTAAAGGTAAAGGACCCCCTGGACAAAATAAAAACAAAATAGAAAAATTCCTTCCAGTAGCACCTTAGAGACCAACTAAGTTTGTCATTGGTATGAGCTTTCGTGTGCATGTATCTGAAGAAGTGTGCATGCACATGAAAGCTCATACCAATGACAAACTTAGTTGGTCTCTAAGGTGCTACTGGAAGGAATTTTTCTATTTTGTTTTTATTCTGTTTTGGCAGCAGACCAACACGGCTACCTACTTGTAACTAGGACCCCAGTCAAAGGCGACTATGGGGTTGTGGGGCTCATCTCGCTTTCAGGCCAAGGGAGCCGGCGTTTGTCCACAGACAACTTTTCCGGGTCAGGTGGGCAGCATGACTAAACTGCTTCTGGCACAATGGAACACCATGATGGAAGCCAGAGTGCACGGAAACGCCGTTTACCTTCCCGCTGCAGCGGTACCTATTTATCTACTTGCACTGGCTAGGTTGGCAGGAGCTTGGACAGCGCAACAGGAGCTCATCCCGTTCGAACCGCCGACCTTCCGATCGGCAAGCCCCAGAGGCTCAGTGGTTTAGACCACATCGCCACCTGCGTCCCTTTGTGGTCACTATGATTCTATGACTCTATGGCTCACGCTGCCCAGAACAGACCCTCCGAATGTCTGTCCACAAGGCTCAGCCTTCCTCTGAGGATGAGATAAGCATTTGCTGTCCAGCAGCTACTCTGCTTTATTCTACGTCTGCTTCACATCCGGGAACAGACCTGTGGCTTCGGGGAGCTGTTCTCCAGATGCTCGCAGCTGGGAGTCGAGCGAGGAGGCGCCTGGAAGCCCGTTCGCCCTCGCAACTGCTGTGCGGAATAGTCCACATCTGTACACGGAAGCCATGTGGATTTGCAAAGGGGGGTTTATGAGCATGAGGCGTGCTGGTGTGGGCACAGGCGGAGCGTGCCCACATCTTTGTCAACACAGTGGAGGCGGAAACAGGCCTTCCCCTCTCCAGTTATCGCACCACAATCATCTGGCTTGGCACCTGCTCAAGACTGTAGGGTCCTTGGTGACTGGTACCCATAGGGCAGATGGCAGGGAGCCCGACAGTAGGTGGCGCTAGAGACAACGACACGCAGAGCCTTCTAATCCTAGTTTGGTCCCCTTCCTCCTTCTCCCTGCTGCTGCACGGGCAACGCAGAGACGGAGGAGGAAGATGCTTGGCGGGGCCCAAACGTGCCAACTCCTAGGGGCTGAGGTCCCTTTGGTTCCCCCAGTAAAATATTTGAGGGGGCTTCCCCCTCCCCAATTGATGGGCATTGCCATTCAAATGGCGTGTGTGCACTGCATCATGTGATTTTGTGGGGCGGGGCTTCCCCCCATATTTTATTCAAGTTGGCACCCCTGGCAGGAGGACCACTCCCTAAAATGGGCAGGGTATGAAGGCCAGGCCTTTTCAGTGTTGGCTCCCAGGCCCTGGAACGCTTTCTTTGATTTTGGGCACCTGGTTGAAATGTTATTTTTGGCAGCTCTTGAACTTTAATCAGTTCTTATGATTAAAGATCTCTGGCTTTTGTTTTTCTCATTTCTGCTCTGCTGTTCTCTAGTCTTGCTCTTTAATGTTTTATTTATCTTGTTTTGGTTTTCCGCTTTGCTGGCTGTTGCACCGTTTAGGTATTTTGCAATGCTTTGGTTCCCCCTCCCCAAATTATTATTATTATTTTGTCATCCTTGGCTGCCTTGGCAAGACTGAAATGCTGGAAGGAAGAAAGGAAGGAAGCGCTTTGTTTCAAGCTCTCCTAACCTGCTCTGCTCTGCTCTGCTCTTCTAACCTAGTTGGAAGCAGGATGAGGCCTCAGCTGAGGACCTTAGCCAGTGCATGTGTTTACATATAGTTCACTGGGAGCCAAGGAAGGTGCAACAAGATCTGATGATCTACATCTAACTGTTGGAAAAGCAGGCTTCTCTATCAGCCGCTGCGTTCTGAAGTTTCTGTGTCCTTTTCAAAGGCAATTCCATTAGTGTGTGCCTTGCGGGAATTCCCTGCCACTGTACAGGAGAAATTAACTGGACCAGATTATGGGGCTTCTGGTCTAGTCAATTTCACATGGGGGAAAAAAGAGAGAGCATGCTCTCAAATGGGCTGTGAGGGAGAAACTGTGCCATATTTGAGAGTTTGAAAATGGTGAGACCTACCGGTAACTCGATGAGAGTGGGGGCAGCTTTGTTTTTTTCCTTGTCCAAGGGGGCTGCACGAATTATATACAGCTTAGCTCCAACTGTCTGAAATGCCATATTCCCTTGCATGAACTTACCCAGGCTCTGAGATCTTCTCCAGCCTCCCAGGCCTGCTTGGTGGAAATGTTGGAGAGGCAACTTTGGAACTCCCTGCCTAGAGAAGCTAGACTGCTTCCCTCCTTGTTGTCTTTCCACTGGTAGGTAAAGACTTTCTTCTTCCATCAGGCCTTAGGGAACTGGCTTGTTAATAATAATAATAATAATAATAATAATAATAATAATAATAATAATAATTTATTTATACCCCACCCATCTGGCTGGGTTTCCCCAGCCACTCTGGGCGGCTTACAACAGAAACATTAAAATACACTAATTTCTTAAACATTAAAAGCCTCCCTAAACAGGGCTGCCTTCAGATGTCTTCTAAAAATCTGGTAGCTGTTTTCCTTTTTGACTGTTTATAAGGAAAGGGCTTGTAGCAATGCTGTGCTGCTATTATTATTATTATTATTATTATTATTATTATTATTATTACTATTATCATTTATTAAATTTCTATACCGTCCTTCATCCAAGGATCACGGGCCGGTTTAGAGTATAAAAACACAAAAAATGCATAGCATAGTAACAAACAAAGAATTACCTGCATTTTAATATATCTACCAGAGCTTAATTACTGTTTAATTATTATCTTCCCAACTTGTTTTGCGTATTATCTGTGTTGTTTTAAATTGTGTGAGCCGCCTTGAGGGGAAAGCTGGGATAAATGGAATGAAAATATGGATATGTTACTCGTCCTGTGAGTACAAAAAAGGGTGTTTCCCCCCTGTATATCAAACTCTTTATGAAGCCTTTCAACAGCTCTCCGATTGAATGCAGGCTACTAGCTGGGACCCCTTTGCCCTCCGTCTCTCCTTGGTTTTAGGGTGCCTTCCCCCCCCCCCCCGCCACCCTGCACCCAAGGGAGTCAAGCGATGAGACTTGTACATCCATATCTTTATTGGTCTTGGAATTATACATGTGGCTGCTGTTACATGATACATGGATACCAGGGTTACACATCGGCAGGGGACTGATGACGCAAACCAGCTGCACCATAGAACGGGCGCATGGGCATGCATGCGCCCACAGAAACAACGCATCACGCACGCAACAGGCAGCACTGCAACCGATCCCCACACAACACACACACAGCTGTCGCAAGAACGGGCAGCCTTGTGGGGCAACAATATTTTGGAGGGTGAACGATCTTGCACCCCACAGTCCTTTGCATCGCTGCAGAGGGTACATTGGGGGAAAATTTGGGGATTGTGGGGTGCACGTGTGCAATCTTTTTGGGGTGTCTGCAGCTGCCTCCAGCCCACCGAGGTCTTCCTCAGCTAGAGCTGGCATGTTGGCCCACTGCCCGCTCCTCCTCCAGGCTGACCTCCCGGTGGTGGGGCACCAATTCCTGAAACAGGGGCGGGGGTGTGTGTTTCACTGTGCGAAGGTGAGAGAGGCTAGAACACGCTTGTATATATTCTGTGGATCCCGCCCAGAAGGTCAGATAGTATTCTGTAGCCTCTCCACGTGAAAGATCCCGGGTTCAGTCTCTGGCGGGGCTCCAGCAGGTTCTGGAGGAAAAACCCTCCTCTGGCCGAGTCTCTGGAGAGTCACAGATCTCCCCCTGACTAGGGATAAGGCAGCCTCCTCACTCAGGACAGCTTTGGAGGCTTTTCAGCAGGGACTGGATGGCCACCTGTTGGGGATGATCCATCTGCAATTCCTGCATTGCAGGGGGTTGGTCTAGATGACCCTTGGGGGTCCCTTCCAACTCTGCGGTTCTGTCCTACGATTCTGCGATTCCAGGCAATGGAGGTGTTGCCCTGCCTTGCTCCGTGAGAGGCTGGGGATCATAGAATCATAGAGTTGGAAGAGACCACAGGGGCCATCCAGTCCAACCCCCTGCCAAGCAGGAAACACCATCAAAGCATTCTTGACATATGTCAAGCCTCTGCTTAAAGACCTCCAAAGAAGGAGACTCCACCACACTCCTTGGTAGCAAATTCCACTGCCGAACAGCTCTTACTGTCAGGAAGGTCTTCCTAATGTTTAGGTGGAATCTTCTTTCTTGTAGTTTGAATCCATTGCTCCGTGTCCGCTTCTCTGGAGCAGCAGAAAACAACCTTTCTCCCTCCTCTATATGACTTCCTTTGATATATTTGAACATGGCTATCATATCACCCCTTAACTTTCTCTTCTCCAGGCTAAACATACCCAGCTCCCTAAGCCATTCTTCATAAGGCATCTTCATAAGGCAACTGTGCAGCCATCCAAGTCGGTGGCCATCTCCAGTGGGAGGGAGTTCCATAGCTTAACTATGGGTTTTTAATGTGTTGGGCTGCTGCTAAAAGGCACAGGAGCAGGGCAAGGGGAAAAGGTGGCAACCTTTCACACGCACATATGCACACACCCAAATCTACACATGTACAAATTTTGCTCTTCCACTGCAATGGAAAACACCCTGGCCTCTTTCCCCGGCTCACGCGTAGGTTGACCAAAGGAGCCTTTGGAAGGGCAAATTGCCAGGGATCTGGTGATCTGTTTAGCGGTTCGATCTCTGTGGTCCTGGGGTGGCTGCGGGGGGGGGGGGCAGAGCGGAGGGCAAAGAAGGTGCTTGAGACAAGGCGGGGGGGGGGCTGGAGGTTAGCAGCTGCAACACTTTGCCTTGGGTGGTTCTCCAGTCCCCCCCCCCCCAAGCTGCTGCCCTGAACTGTGCAGAATAAATGAGGGCAGGATCTGGGGTGGTGGGGCTGCGCCTTTCAGGGGTGTGGGGGCAGGTGGCTGCAGTAGAAAAGAGTCTGCCTGCCCGCCCCCCCTCCAACACATCTACCACCACCGCCTTTTGTATGGGGGAGAAAGGAACCGCTCACATCCCCGGGGGTCCCGGGGGCCCTGGTAGCCCCGGCCGACCCTGAATCCCAGGGTCCCCTTTTGGCCCAGTCGGCCCAATGGGGCCCGGCGGCCCCATTTTCCCTGGGATGCCCGGCTTCCCCTGCAGCCCAGGAGGTCCAGCTGGTCCCGGTGGCCCCCCAGGCCCTGGGGGCCCCACATCGCCCTTGGGGCCCGCTTGCCCTTTGGCGCCCCCTTGTCCGAAGCTTCCCTTGGCCCCTTTGAAGCCAGGGAGGCCTTTGGCGCCCACAAGGCCCCTCTCGCCTGGAGGGCCTGGGTTGCCCGGGGGGCCCTGGGCTCCTGGGGGCCCCGGTGGACCCAGGCTCCCGGAGTCGCCTTTCGCTCCTCTGCTCCCGGTCGGCCCTTTGACGCCAATGTCGCCTCTGAATCCTCGAGGGCCGGGGGGCCCAGGGACACCTGGAGAGGAAGAGAGGGGAATATGGGCAGGGGTTAGCAACAGCAAACTATGCAACAACATGTAGGGCAGGGTATCACCATGAGACTATGATGGGGGTCAGTCTGGATGATGCCCTGAGTCCCCTTTGCCCAGTGAGGCTTGGGATCCTATAGAAGATATTGCTGAACTGTACAGGTTTCTTTGTAAGAAAAATGACCACTTGAATATCCTCATCGGCATCCCAAAATAAGGATCTGAGTTGTAAGAGCTACAGGTAAGTCCTGGGGCCCTCCAGTGTCTGGAGGCAGTTGGAGGATGGATGGCGGCTAACAGATGGAGGTTGAATCCTGACAAGACAGAAGTACTGTTTTGGGAGACAAGGGGCGGGTGAGTATGGAGGACTCCTTGGTCCTGAATGGGGTAACTGTGCCTCTGAAAGACCAGGTGCGCAGCCTGGGAGTCATTTTGGACTCACAGCTGTCTATGGAGGCGCAGGTCAATTCTGTGTCCAGGGCAGCTGTCTACCAGCTCCATCTGGTATGCAGGATGAGACCCTACCTGCCTGCAGATTGTCTCGCCAGAGTGGTGCATGCTCTGGTTATATCTCGCTTGGACTACTGCAACACACTCTACGTGGGGCTACCTTTGAAGGTGACCTGGAAACTACAACTAATCCAGAATGCGGCAGCTAGACTGGTGACTGGGAGCAGCCACCGAGACCACATAACACCAGTCCTGAAAGACCTACATTGGTTCCCAGTATGTTCCTGAGCACAATTCAAAGTGTTGGTGCTGACCTTTAAAGCCCTAAACAGCCTCGGTCCAGTATACCTGAAGGAGCGTCTCCACCCCCATCATTCTGAGGTCCAGCTCCGAGGGCCTTCTGGCGGTTCCCTGCCTGCGAGAAGTGAGGTTACATGGAACCAGGCAGAGGGCCTTCTTGGTAGTGGCACCCGCCCTGTGGAACACCCTCCCACCAGATGTCAAGGAAATAAACAACTACTGTATATTCCTGCGTATAAGACTACTTTTTAACCCATGAAAATCTTCTCAAAAGTCGGGAGTCGTCTTATACGTCGGGTCGTATTTCTTATATGGCGAGTATATCCCAAACTCTATATTTTAACTGGAAAAGTTGGGGGTCGTCTTATACGCCCAGTCGTCTTATACGCCGGAATATACGGTATCTGACTTTTAGAAGACACCTGAAGCCCTGTTCAGGAAAGTTTTTAATGTTTGATCTTTTATCGTGTTTTTAATGTCCTGTTGGGAGCTGCCCAGAGTGGCTGTGGAAACCCAGCCAAATGGGTGGTGTATAAATGAATTGTTGTTGTTGTTGTTGATGGGTGGGCCATTTCTCCAACCCCTTCACCCAGCTGCAAGGTGGGGGAACATGAGCCAGAGTTTGGTGTGTGTGTGAGCTGAGCCGGAAGCAGGCTGGGAGCTGGAGACACAGAGACCTGCCTGCTCTGTGCTGGATCCAAAGCTCTTGCCCAGCAAACCCACGTTCCCCACAGACCGGAATTCTTTGCAATGAGAATGGTGATGGGCCAAGCCCTGGTACCCTGGGGGTGGGAGGCAGGTGAGGGAAGTGGGAGACTGGGAGAAGAAAGGAAAGAAGCCAGGTGAGAGCTGGGAGGGGCTACTACCTTTTCATAGAAACATAGAATCTTAGAGTTGGAAGGGAACCCAAGGGTCATCTAGTCCAACCCCCTATGATGCAGGAATCTCCACTAATCTAACTTGTGGGAAGTAGAGAACTAGCTTTAAGAGAGGACGACATGTTCTGTTTGTACTTTCGGTAGCTGTTCTTGTTTTTTATTTACATTCGTATCTTCGAGTATCATTTGGTTTTTTTGGGGCGGGGGGCGGGAATCTTCAATAAAAATCTTAATAGGCAAAGAGAATGCCCTGGTAACTGTGGGGATAACCAGTGCCTCTCTCTTTTTTTGGAAAAGGATGCTGTTGCTCACCATGAAACTGTTACAGTAAGTGCCACACTTTTAACATTAAAAAAAATGTGATGGTACTTGAGTACCCCCAGAAAAAAGCACTAGGGGGCAAGTCTTAACCCAGGTGGCTCTGTGGGTTAAACCACTGAGCCTAGGGCTTGCTGATCAGAAGGTCAGCGGTTCAAATCCCTGTGATGGGGTGAGCTCCCATTGCTTGGTCCCAGCTCTTGCCAACCTAGCAGTTCGAAAGCACGTCAAAATGCAAGTAGATAAATAGGAACCGCTACAGCGGGAAGGTAAACGGCGTTTCCATGTGCTGCTCTGGTTCGCCAGAAGTGGCTTTGTCATGCTGGCCACATGACCCGGAAGCTGTACGCCGGCTGCCTCGGCCAATAATGTGAGATGGGCGCGCAACCCCAGAGTCAGTCACGACTGGACCTAATGGCCAGGGGTCCCTTTACCTTTACTTGAGTACCCCCAGAAAAAAGCACTAGGGGGTAAGTCTTGCTTGGCACAATGTCGTCTGATCTTCCCACAAACCAATCGGAACGACTGCTGAATAAATAGAGCTGCGGTCAAGTAATCTCTTTGCAAACAAAACGGGCCAAATGCTCATGGAACAGGTCGTTTGGAAGCAACCTATGCAGAATGCGGCCCCTCTGGAGGGGTTGACAGCAGCAAAGCAGTCTCGCTGAGATTCTTGGCTCTATTGCTCGGCCTCTAGGATTTGGAAGCTGAGCTGGGACATTTGCAAACAAACATGCCTCCCAGAGACTGCGCGGAGGCACCTCTGGGCTGGTGTCTTTCTGCAACAACATGTCACGTCACGGGCAACTGCGCGATGTTCTCCTTGCCAACCTGAGGGTGAAGCCTGGCAGCGCTTGGATCTGACTACCTGGCTGGGAGGGTCTGGGAACTCAATGTGCTCGGATCTGCAAGCACAGAGATCCAGAGCGGCCTGGAGCGCTCAACTCCCACCCAGAGAAAGCCAAAGAAAACCTCCAGGAGGTTCTTCGCCCCCACCCCACCCCAGCTGGCGTTTGCAAGCTCACAGCCCTGCCGGCTTGGGATGCAATCCTGTATTGACTCAGACCATTCTGCCAGGCCACGCACATAACTGGCCAGTCTGAGCCAGTACCCAGGGGTGGTTCTGCCTTGCGCCAGCTCGCTGTGCATTGCACTCTTTTTCCATAGCAATAATAATAAAAAAATAACAGAGCTCAGCAGCAGGAAGGATAAACAGCACTCAGAGCAGCTGGGCCAGGGAAGAGGGGGAACCTTTGCTGAAGCTGTGGCAACCGGGCCAGCTCCTAAGAGGCTCGAAACTTAAGGGAGGTGGGGGGGGGGCGAAGGTCCCGGCTTGGCACCCCAAATCTAGGGCTTTGTTTGATCGAAGGCTCAGCTCCAAAATCAGGAACTCATAAAATCATAGAATCATAGAGTTGGAAGAGACCACAAGGGCCATCCAGTTCAACCCCCTGCCGAGCAGGAAACACCATCAAAGCATTCTTCCACTGCCAAACAGCTCTTACTGTCAGGAAGTTCTTCCTAACGTTGAGGTGGAATCTTCTTTCTTGTAGTTTGAATCCATTGCTCCGTGTCCGCTTCTCTGGAGCAGCAGAAAACAACCTTTCTCCCTCCTCCATATGACATCCTTTCATATATTTGAACATGGCTATCATATCACCCCTTAACCTTCTCTTCTCCAGGCTAAACATACCCAGCTCCCTAAGTCGTTCCTCATAAGGCATCGTTTCTCATAAGGCATCGTTTCCAACTCTGTCCTGAAAGGTGTGTGGGAGAAATAGAGGAGGACTCTGAGCATATGCAGAGTGCTCTCATCACTAAGTAATTATTGCCAGCTTCCAGGCAACTAGGGAGACTCAGACCAGTATCAGACTTGGTCCATTGCATCAATTCTAGGAAGCCAATGGTTGGTCTAGCTCAGCATCCTGTTCTCACAGTAGCCAATCGGATCCCTGTGGGGAAACCTGCAAGCAGGATCCGAGCACAAGGGCAACACTCTTCCCTCCTGTGATTTCAGAAGCATTGCTCTTTCTGACTATGGAGGCAGAGTTGAGCCGTTCTGGCTAGTGGCATCGAGAGCCCTCTCCTTCTTCACGAATTTGTCCAATCCTCTTTCCAAGCCATCTCGGTTGGTGGCCATCATGGCCTTCTGTGGAGGTCAGTTGTTCCACAGTTTAACTATGCACAGGCCCAGGTCTGGAATTTCGGCAGCACGCAAAAGTCCAATGCGCTGAGACGGCAGCCGTAGCAGCAGCGCACCCTGGGGGGGGGGGGCTGAGCAGATCCTCGCATTGCAGCAGGGTTCCCCCACACGCCATAGACTTTCAGATCTACATTGGCTCCCAGTACGTTTCCGAGCACAATTCAAAGTGTTGGTGCTGACATTTAAAGCCCTAAATGGCCCTGGTCCAGTATACCTGAAGGAGCGTCTCCACCCCCATCATTCTGCCCGGACACTGAGGTCCAGCGCCGAGGGCCTTCTGGCGGTTCCCTCGTTGCGAGATGCCAAGTTGCAGGGAACCAGGCAGAGGGCCTTCTCGGTGGTGGCGCCTGCCCCGTGGAACGCCCTCCCAACAGATGTCAAAGAGGAAAACAACTGCCAGACTTTTAGAAGACATCTGAAGGCAGCCCTGTTCAGGGAGGCTTTTAATGTTTAATAGATTATTGTGTTTTATTCTTTTGTTGGAAGCCGCCCAGAGTGGCTGGGGAGACCCGGCCAGATGGGCGGGGTATAAATAATAAATTATTATTATTATTATTATTATTATTATTATTATTATTATTATTATTATTTCACTCCCTGCTGCAATGTGTGAAGCATCTTCCTAAAAGGCTGGAGTCACAGCCAGAGCGCTGGCACTCAGCTGCTTCCAATCAAAGGCCTGTGTGTTTTTTATGATGCATGCTGCAGCGTGTTTCAAATGGGAACCACCTGCGGGGACCACGTCCTTAACGCTGCTGCGCCCCGAACGCCGCGCTCACATGCAAACAGATGCCTTGCCTCTGGCCTACTTGATGCCTAGGTCGCTCGTGGCCTGGCGGCATTTTCAAGGGATTAGATAAGGTAAAGGTAAAGGACCCCTGGATGGTTAAGTCCAGTCAAAGGTGACTATGGGGTTGTGGCGCTCATCTTGCTTTCAGGCCAAGGGAGCCGGCGTTTGTCCACCGACAGCTTTCCAGGTCATGTGGCCAGCAGGACTAAACCACTTCTGGCGCAACGGGACACTGTAGCTGAAGCCAGAGCGCACAAAAACACCGCTTACCTTCCTGCCGCAGCAGTACCTATTTATCTACTTGCACTGCTGTGCTTTCGAACTGCTAGGTTGGCAGGAGCTGGGAAAGAGCAACGGGGGCTCACCCCGTCGCGGGGATTTGAACCGCCGACCTTCCGATCAGCAAGCGCAAGAGGCTCAGTGGTTTAGACCACAGCGCCACCTGCTCCTTCAAGGGATTCGGTGGCAGCCTGGCAGCAGATCAGGCCACAAATGGTTGAGGGAGTTGGGGATGTTTAGCCTGGAGAAAAGAAGGGGCTGGGAGGTGACATGACAGACATCTCCACACACCTTAAGGGCTGTCCCATGGAAGATGGAGCAAGCTTTTCTGCTGCTCCAGTGGGGAGGGTCTGAACCAGTGGATTCAAATGGCAAGGAAGGAGATTCCGACTAAACCTTCAGAATAACCTTCTGATCATAGAATCATAGAATCATAGAATCATAGAATCGTAGAGTTGGAAGAGACCACAAGGGCCATCCAGTCCAACCCCCTGCCGAGCAGGAAACACCATCAAAGCATTCTTGACATATGCCTGTCAAGCTTCTGCTTAAAGACCTCCAAAGGAGTAGACTCCACCACACTCCTTGGCAGCAAATTCCACTGCCGAACAGCTCTTACTGCCAGGAAGTTCTTCCTAATGTTTAGGTGGAATCTTCTTTCTTGTAGTTTGAATCCATTGCTCCGTGTCCGCTTCTCTGGAGCAGCAGAAAACAATTTTTCTCCCTCCTCTATATGACATCCTTTGATATATTTGAACATGGCTATCATATCACCCCTTAACCTTCTCTTCTCCAGGCTAAACATACCCAGCTCCCTAAGCCGTTCCTCATAAGGCATTGTTTCCAGGCCTTTGACCATTTTCGTTGCCCTCTTCTGGACACGTTCCAGCTTGTTAAGAGCCATTGGATAGTGGGACCGACTCCCTCGGAAGGTGATGAACTCTCCTTCATTGGAGGTTTTTAAGCAGAGACTGGATCCATCAAGGATTCTTTAGCTGTGATTCCTGCACCACTGTGGTTTCAACTAGATGACATTCGGAGGTCCCTTCCAACTCCACAATTCTATGATAACATTCCCAGCAGGACTTTCCGCCTGCACATTAATCCTCCATCGATCATCTTTGGCCTAAAAGAAGCTAGTTTGGAAACTCTTTTTTTCCCTGCAGGTCACCAAGTGAAGGAATGACTTTATCAGCTGAAATGAGCACATATGTTCTTATGCTCCTGCGACCACCGTAGATTGGGGCCGAAAGGGCAACTCAATGTGACACGTTGTCTGAACAGGCATTTCTTCTACTGCTGGGGACCCCGCAATTTATATTCCTGAGATGGGGAAGCAGATCTTTCCCATGAGGAAAAGTTGCAGAGTTTGGAGGCTTTTTAGTTTAGAGGGAAAGCAAGCAGGAGGCGACATGAGAGAAAGTTAGAAAATTATGCCTGGTGTGATCTCATTGTTACTGGTTGTCTGTTTGCTTCTAAGCAGGTTTTTTTTTAAATAGCTATTCTGGTTAGTGAATCTGGAATAAAAGCAGGCTATCCAAGGCAACAAAAATGACTGAGGGGCTGGAGTGACTCCCTTATGAAGAACGGTTTGGGACTTTTTGGCTTAGAGAAACAGCGAGGAAGATGTGACACGACAGAAGTTTACAAACTTAAGCATGGCATGGAGGAAGTGGAGGGAGGGCGGATTTTGTTTCTCTCTCTTTCCTAGAACTCCCGGGCGTCCACTGAAGCTGAAAGCTGGAAGATTCAGGACAGGCCGAAGAAAGGACTTCTTCATGCAGTGCAGAGTTGAAACTGTGGAACTCCCTGCCACAGGAGGCAGTGATGGCCACCAACCTGGATGGCTTCAAAAGAGGCTTAGACAAATTCATGGAGGAGGAGAAGAGGGCTCTTGATAGCTCTCACAGTTAGAGGCAGCAATGCTTCGCATTCCAGCAGATTTTCTTATGTTCTTTTCTTATATGGACATCCACTTTGGTTAGCCCCTGAATAAAGTTTGTTTTGAGAGGCCAGCAGCTGGTGGGAAAGACAGCTCTTCAAATTGGCAAAAACAAGCTTACGAAATATTAGAGGTTGTCGCCCAAGCCCGTGACTCATCTATTTATTTGGGTTTGGCAGCCCAAATAAACCTGCTCTGGAGATTCGGGAGGGGCTGCAAAAACCCAAATCCACACATCGAAAGCAGCCCTTACCACTCTGTTGCATGGGTGGCTGGGGGCTAGAGTGGCCCCCAGAAGTCCACAATGTGCAGGTCAGGATCTAGGCCTCCCTGAGTCCAAACTGGATCACCTGGGGGTCACAAGACACCCTGGGGCAGGGAGGGCACAGAGTCCCTGGCACAAGAGCTGGCCGCGGGGGCAGGGAAGATGTCTTTCATTATTTCATTTATTTCTTAAAATATTTGTATAGGTCAAAGTGGCTTCCAGCAATAAAAACCTAAAGCATACCAGAAAAACACAAAAAGTTAAAAACAGACCGCATTTAACCATAGTGGAAGGACGTACATTGAATTGCCTGCATCGGCCCGGTGGAAACGAAAAGTTTCCAGCAGGTGCCTAATAGTTAGCACAGAAGGCACCTGCAGCAATAGGAGAAGGCGGGGTCTTTTCTGTGGTGGCTCCCTGTTTGTGGAACGCTTTCCCCAGAGAGGCTTGGCTGGCACCTTCATTGCATATTTTCAAGCACTGTGCAAAAACATTCCTTTATCTGTGTAAGCCACTTTGAGTCCTGGACGGGGAAGAAACTGGGATATAAATACAGTGGTACCTTGGTTCTTGGACACAATCCGTTCGCCTTCCAAAACATTCGAAAACCAAGGTGCAGCTTCTGAATGGTGCAGGCACCCCGGAAACAATAGCTGACAACTGCATGGACATTCGGCTTCCGAAAAACATTTGAAAGCCGGAACACTTAACTTCCAGGTTTTTGGCATTCGAGAGCTGAAATGTTTTGAGTATCAAGGTGTTCGAGAACCAAGGTTCCACTGTAATTATAATCATAGTAATAACAATGTCAACTAGGCTTTTTAACTGTCTATGGCCTTTTGGAGTGGGTGAGAGATCCTTTAATGTATATCCTGTCCCCCGGTTTAAATGTATGCATCTATCGTTTTATTTTTCATAAGTCACTTTGAGTCGCCATCACGAAAAGGGTGGCTAATGAATTTAACAAGCAATAATCAAAACAACCCTGTCCCTCCCGCTTGCCTCCCCGACGCCGCTTCTCACCTCGCAAGACAGTGACGTTCCGGAGGATCTGCCCGTGGCGAGTGTCCACCGCCTTCATCTCTTCCATGACCATGGAGAGGTTCCGGATGTCAAAGTCCAGGCGGGCGCTGAGAAGGCTGAAGCGCTCCCGCAGGAGGTCGGTGGCGCTGAGCATGAGGCTGACCGACCTGTTCAGGTAGTAGAGCTCCTCGGCATGCGCATGGAAGCCCAGCGTGCACGAGAGCCGGACGTCGTCCAGGTATTTGAGCATGCTGTGGACGTGGCTGTCGGTGGCGTTGATGTTGGTGAAGATGGTGCTGATCTCGATCTCGTGGGAGGCCATGCGGCCCTCGAGGGTCTCGAACCGCTCAGCCGTCCGGTTCTGCGTGTAGCGGGCGTGGTACTGGAGGTCGTGCATGTTCTCCTCGTGGTCGTCCAGGAAGGAGGAGACGTTGTCCAGCTGCAGCTGCAGGCTCATCACCTGCAAGACCAGGTCGTGCATGCCCTCCGAGTTCTGGCCAATCCTCTGCGAGGTGATGCCCAGGCTGGTCTGGATGCTCTTGACCAGCTCCCCCGTTTTGGAGGAGGTGGCCCTCAAGCCCCCCAGCAGTCGGGTGTAGTTCTGCCAGTCGGACACGATCTTCTGCAGCGTCAGGGTCTCCTCATTCATCTTCCTCTGGATGATGTGCACCCAGTCCGAGGTCTGGCCGACGGTGAAGTTCATTTGCTGCACGGCGGCCTCCATGTCGAAGCGCTCTTGCGACAGCTCCTTCAGCGAGCTGCCCAGCTCGGAAGTGGCCCCCTGCCAGCCCCTCACCTGTGCCAGGAAGAGCGCCAGGCTCTGGTTGACTCGCTGGATGGCGGAGAAGCAACCGTCCACCTCGTCGTTGATCTTGTTGCTGGCGGACGAGAGCTGCTGGTGGGTCTGGCCAGCCCGGTCGAGCAACACCTCCTGTGCCAAAAGCTTCTTCTGAATCTCCTCCAGCTCCTCTTGCAGCCTGCTGATCTCCTGTCCCAGCTGGCCTGCATCATGGCAGAAGGAGCAGTTGCCCGCGGATTTCTGATCTGGATTGGAGGGTGGGGTGGAGAAAAAAAGAAAGCAGGTTGAAGTGTCTGGTTAAACAGCTTCTAGCACATACCCAGCAGTTGACCAGGCCTTGTCCTTCCCCGTGGCTAAACTGCAGAACGCACCACCGAAATAAAACTCTGCGGATTTGCCTGATTACTGTTCACTGTTCTGGTCGCCTCAGCTCAAAAAGGGTATCGAACAGCTGGAAAAGGCACAGAAAAGGGCAACGAGATAGATCAGGCATGTCCAACAGGTAGAGCGTGATCTACTGGTAGATCACTGGATGTCTGTGGTAGATCACTGGTAGATCACTGGCTCCACCCAAAGAAGCTCAGCAACTTTGGCTCCCTCTACAACTTTGCCCTAACAGAAGCCCCCCTAACAGGGCTTTCCTTCCTAAAAAAAAAGAGCTCAACTTTGACCCGAACCCCCCAAAACATGGATGCCTTTCCTTCCTAAAAAAGCTCAACAACCTCGACCTGAACCCCCCCCCAAAAGGGGTAGATCACTGCCAGTTTTTAACTCTGTGAGTAGATCACAGTCTCTTGAAAGTTGGCCACCCATGAGATAGATCAAGTCAAGAAAGGAGGCCACATTTGAGGCTTTCTAGTATATGATAGACGTTTATAAATGTATGCCTGGCATAGAGAAAGCAGATGGAGAAAAGTATTTTTCTCTCTCTCTATCATAAGACTAGCATTCACAGACATCCAGTGAAGCTGGATTCAGGACACATAAAAGAAAATCCTTCTTCATGCAGTGCAGGGTTAAACTGTGGAACTCCCTCCCACAGGAGACAGTGATGGCCACAAACCTAAATGGCTTTGAAAGAGGATTGGACAATTTCATGGAGAAGGAGGGGGCCTTCAGTGGCTGTTAGCTCTGCCTCTGCAATTGGAGGGCAGGAAGGCTCCAAAATTTCCTGGGCTGGAGGTATAAATGACTATCAGACTTTGAAAAGCTGGTATCACTAGATCAGGTTCATCCATTTCGTGGAATTCATTAAACGAAAGAGTTTTGATTGGATTTTGAAAATCGAATTAGTTGCTACTGTTGTGTTATTCTCTCCTCAAGAGGGTTGTTCAAACCACTGCTCTGAATAATCCTTTTTATAGGGTAATAATAATAATAATAATAATAATAATTTATTATTTATACCCCGCCCATCTGGCCGGGTCTCCCCAGCCACTCTGGGCGGCTTCCAACAGAAAAATAAAACACAATAATCTATTAAACATTAAAAGCCTCCCTGAACAGGGCTGCCTTCAGATGTCTTCTAAAAGTCTGGTAGTTGTTTTCCTCTTTGACATCTGTTGGGAGGGCGTTCCACAGGGCAGGCGCCACCACCGAGAAGGCCCTCTGCCTGGTTCCCTGCAACTTGGCTTCTCGCAACGAGGGAACCGCCAGAAGGCCCTCGGAGCTGGACCTCAGTGTAGGAAGGGTAACACTGGGGATGAGCTGGAAGCCTGAGGACAGTGACACCCCTGCAAAAAGTTTGGGAGCCGCTGAACTAGGGAGTAAGCCCCCTTGATATCTTAGCTTAGGAGGGGACTGCTAGACTGGCTTCCTCCAGTTCCTGACAGTGAGTCAGAGAGACGTCCCAATTGCTTGCAGATGCTTGCAAAATCCAACCCTCAGTTTGCTGACTGACAGCAAACTTTCTCGCTCCCTCACAAGACGTGTTGCTCAGCAATTAAGCAGATGTTGGTTCTTCTCGTTTCAAAGTCTTACTCATCCATTTCCTCTGCAAGCAAGATCTTGCAAGACCTGCTAAACAGAGACCTCCGAGCGCAGCGCAGAGCTGTTCCTAAGCACGTGGCGGAAGCTTACATTTATAGTCACCAGGGTGGAAACTGCTCATCCCAGCAGCAGAAAGCAGCGTGGAAAGCTAGCTGTGCGCAGAACTGTAGAACTGTCAAGTTGAAAGGGACCCCCGAAGGCCATCTAGTCCAACCCCCTGTGCAGCCTGGCAATTTTAATCATGCCTGTACCTACAGATCGATAACTCAGAGGAGGAGGTGTCCCTTCCAACATCACCTGTTAAAGGAGCTGTGGGGGAAGTCTCCCTGCTCTGCCCTGAGAGGTAACATTGAGGCTGCAGCCTTTTCTAGATTTGGTGGAGGAGACCGAGGTTGGCTGTGGTTTACCTGGGTCCGTAGTTCAAAGGCAGGACACCTGCTTGGCATGCAGAAGGTCCTGGTTTGAATCCCTGTCGTGTTCAGGCAGGGCTGGGAGCAACCTCAGTCTGGGGAGCTGCTGTAATCAATACTGAGTTAGTTGGATCACAGAATCAGAGGGGAACCCCAAGGCTCATCGAGCCCAACCCTCTGCAGTGCAGGAATCACAGGTAAGGAATCCCTGGCAGATCCCTAATCTTTCTATAAAAACCTCTAACTTACCCAGCTCTTGGAGATTCTCCTGGACCGACCCGATTTTCTTCTCATAGTATGTCTGGGCCGAGTTAACATCGTCAGCTATAGAATCCACCTTCTTGAAGACTGCAAGGACGACACAAAAAGTGTGCACATTATCCCTGGGGCTACCTGGCTTTGAACACACAAGCTCACCTTGATAGGTGTGAATTCTGGGGTGGGTTGCTGGAGCCTCTGCAGGAGACGTCCTCCCAGCCTCGGAGGAAGAGCTTCCTTTAATAGTCCCTTTCAATTGCTTCATTTTCACACTTATACGGCAAGCAAGACATGCAAAAAATGGAAAGGGCAGACCCACACACTATCCGACACACATTTGGAACACATGCCTTCCCCCCAAAGACCCCTCCCCCTTCACAGAGCTACAATTCCCAGCACCTCGAACAAACTACCGTTCCCAGGATTCTTCGGGGAGAAGTCGTGTGCTCTAAATGTGTTTCCTTTAATTAATTATACAAAAAATACTTGTGCATCACTGTGTCATCATATATATATATATATATATATATATATATATATATATATATATATATATATATACCGGTATATATCAAAGCGGTTTACAGCAATAAAAACATAAAGCCGGACGATAAAAGCTGTATAAAAATAGTTTGAAACAGACATTGGGGAAGGACGCAGTCTTAATTGCCTGCACAGGCCCAGTGGAATAGAAAATTTTCCAACGGTTTCTAAAAAGTGGACACTTGCTGGATCTCCAGTGGCAGAGAGTTCCACGGGTCTGGGCTGATGACACAGAAGGCTCGGTTTCTGGTTATTGTTGAACAAGCCTCACCGACTTGGGGAATGACCAACAACACTCTTGCAAGTGATCTCAGTGGTTGAGCGGGAATAGAAGGAGGTGCCCTGGGGTGTTGCAAGTACTTTAAATATATGGTGCGGATCTGCCCCAGTATTGATGATAGTCCAATTGATATGAACTGGGAATGAATCAACAAGGCTTTGCATAATTCATCTATGGATTCGGTCAGGGCTTAAGCTACTGAAGGCAATGGGGCCCTTTATATTTCCAGCTGTCTTTTGTCAACAACAAATTGTCGCTGTTTTTGTGTTGAATAGATGCTATATGGTAATTTATGGACCTCATAGGTATCTCAAGCCATTGCACATAACAAATAGGAGCCTACACAACACAAAACAAAACACTGTTGCTAAATGTAGGTTTTATTGTATTTGTTTTTTATCTTATATTTTGGAAATATTTTAGACAGCATCTTAAAAAGCAGAGACATGATCTTGCTGACAAAGGTCTGTATAGTTAAAGCTATGGTTTTCCCAGTAGTGATGTATGGAAGTGAGAGCTGGACCATAAAGAAGGCTGATCGCCGAAGAATTGATGCTTTTGAATTATGGTGCTGGAGGAGACTCTTGAGAGTCCCATGGACTGCAAGAAGATCAAACCTATCCATTCTGAAGGAAATCAACCCTGGGTGCTCACTGGAAGGACAGATCGTGAAGCTGAGGCTCCAATACTTTGGCCACCTCATGAGAAGATAAGACTCCCTGGAAAAGACCCTGATGTTGGGAAAGATGGAGGGCACTAGGAGAAGGGGACGGCAGAGGACGAGATGGTTGGACAGTGTTCTCGAAGCTACGAACATGAATTTGACCAAACTGCGGGAGGCAGTGCAAGACAGGAGTGCCTGGCGTGCTCTGGTCCATGGGGTCACCAAGAGTCGGACACGACTAAACGACTAAACAACAACAAAATCTAGCACTGGATTCAGAGGATGGGAAGCATGTGGCTCGAATGATGTAGCTAACGGCAATCTCTTTTCCTTTCTGCAAGCAGGACGCCCCGCTCTCCTGCACCCCCCCCTTTGCTGCGTTTTACCCTCTGAAATTGTTCCGCCTCCTCCTTCCAGGGTGGAGATCCCGGCTGCAGCCAAGGGCTAAGCAGAGCGGAACTGTTTCACGTTCTTTTGGCTAATGCATCCCCAAGAAACATCCCCTTCTCTCCTGGCAATCGCCTGCTTTTCCTGACTCATGTTTCTCGCTTGCAGCCCACCGTATCCCACCGGTTCCTCCCAGCCAGCTGGTTATCTGATCCTCGCTTTTTGCTTTGTATTGTACCCTTGAGGTTTCCTCTTCTGGGGAAAATGAGGTGGAAAATGGTGACGCTGCTTGGTTGATGCAGTGTGTGTGTGTGTGTGTGTGTGTGTGTGTGTGTGTGTGTGTGTGTGTGATTTCAATCTTCTTTTTACGTCAAACCAGGTTCTGGGCAAATGTGCAGATTCATTTACCAACCTTGCAATGTTGAAAATGCTTATAATGCAGCCTATCAACGTACCAGTTCCCAAAGTTTCCGGCATTCTTCAGAAATGGATTCTTTATTTTTAAAAATACTCCTGACCCAGATCTGGTTTCCTTCCAAACAAACTCCCCCCTCCTGCCCCCTTGCCAGTTACTAATTTCAAGGACTGGCTTTGCTTTCCTCTTCCCTCCCCATGTCATGTTCATTTTGTGCTGTGATTCTCCAACTGTGAACATGCTGGTTTCAATCTCTTAATCTCTGTATGGTGCTTAGAAAAGTATTGGTGCTTTATCCTATATAATAAAGTGCAAGTGTCTCTGTGTTCAGTATTCCCTGTGTCCCTAGGTTTGCGCTACTGCGCATGTGCCCCACGGACACAGGGATTGGACACAGAGACTTGGAACGCACACTCGCACACGTGCTCTCCCCACCCCCACCCCTCTGCCAACCGCTGCTTCCTTTGCCTCCACCGCAGAAAGAGGCCAAATCGCGGCCTTCTCCTGGGCGCCCGCTGGCCAGCTGGGCTCAGCGGAGTGCCCCGAGGAAGCGGCGGCCGTGGGAGGGGCCAGCCGGCCCCCCCAAGCGCCGCCACCGCCAAAAGAGGCCGAATTGCGGCCTTCTCCTGGGCGCCCGCTGGCCAGCTGGGCTCAGCGGAGCGCCCCGTCGAAGCGGTGGCCGTGGGAGGGAACAAGGTGGTCTTAGGCTTAAAAAAAACAACACCCTGAAATTTTGCAGCAAGCAAACCTGAAATTCTGATTTCTGAGTGAAGGTTGCAAATGGGGGACTCTTGCATCAGTCTGCACGATTTGTATCGGGCATCGGGCATCTGCTACCTGAGGTGTGCTATGCGATTCTCTTGCAAGACCGTAGGGAGAGTCTGGTGCTGGATCAGGCCAATGAATATATGAATGCAGAGCTCTTTCGCCACCCAGGCAGCCGCCGGGGCTGCAGAATTTGTGGCTCTGCTGTGGGCTGGGACAGGACTCAAACCTCAGGCTCCTCTCAGCTGAGCGCCAGGCCCACAAGTTCAGTTCAGCTTCGGGGCATGTGATCTCGAGAGAGAGGGCGGCTTCTCTCTGCCCAAAACAACATGGCAGGGAAGGCCACCTGGAGGCAGTAGGGAAGTTACTGTCTCAGACCAAGGAAGGGCTCTCAGCCCACTGGCCACCTGGTCTGCCAGCCTATCCAAGAGGCAGTGGGTGGTCTCGGCTGAGACCCAGAGATGAGAGAAGGGCCTCCTCCTTTCCTGGAGAGCTGGATGCTGGTCCAAGAGGTTGGATGCAGCGAAAGACCCCCAGGTAGAGAGGCCTGGGATGGAAAGAGGGCAGGCACCCTCCCTGTTCTAGCAGATCGGCTGGGGACAGACATTGTCTCGCGTGTGTGAGAAGGCTTTTCATAGGCGATGTAAGAAGTAGAGCCTTCTTCATCAGACTAGCGGCCCATCTAGTCCAGCATCCAGTTCTTACAATGGCTGCCCAGGTGCCCAAAGCAGGACTTGAACACAGAACTCTTACGAACTGAGTTAAAATGTGGACAAAAATGAACTGCGAGATAAGAGTGATCAATAAAACCAAATGGCGGGAGGGAGGGAAGTCATAGCTCGGCAGAGCGATTGAAACTGAGACGAGGAGATATAAGAAAGATTAAAATTGTGTTTTGTGTTGTTTTTGTTTGTGTGTTGTTTGTTTATTGAAAACTGAATAAAAATCTTTATATATATATAAAAATAAAGCCATCCAAGTTGGTGGCCATCACTGCTTCCTGTGGGAGAGAGTTCCACAGGTTAACTATGCACTTTGCAAAGAAGCCCTTCCTTTGTCCCAAATCTTACTACATTCCGCTTCATTGGATCTTCGCTGGTTCTAGCTTTTTGAGAGAGGAAAACGATTCTCCGTCTGCTTTCTCCATGCGATGGATAATTTTATAAACTTCTACCATGTTGCCTCTTCCTGGTCTTCTCTCTAATCTAAAAAGGCCCAAGGTTCTGCAAACTTCCTGCGCAGTGGAGTCACTCCACCCCCTTGATGATTTCGGTTTCTGTTTCGTGGACCTGAGAGATAGGAGGGGGGGGTGTCCTACTCACCCAGAGCTGCCAGTACCACCACAGCCACAATGAGCAAGACGACAAAGACATACAGGACTTTCACAGACGTCTGCAGGGTCAGGGTCTTCTCGCACTGACTGCAGTTGGTCCTCATCCGGCCTGGATTGGGGAAGGGGCATAAAGCAGAGATGGGAGACTATTGTGCGTCTAGCAGAGGTGTTTGCGTGTCAGTGTCAAATTTAAATGTCTTAATCAGAAGTGCTGGAGTTTACATTTGTCTGGAGGTTTCTCCCCTGGCCTGAACACTCCACTCCCATCCCCAAATGACCCAGAAAGCTTGCTGGCATCATAGAACCATAGAATTGTAGAGCTGGAAGGTACCCCCAAGGGGCATCTAGTCCAACCCCAGCAATGCAGGAATCTCAGCTAAAGTATTCACGGCAGTTCATTATCTCAGCCGACTTTCTGCTCTGTACCCGTCCATGCTCAGGTTCCCTTTTTCAGTGCATGCTGTGATGTGGACACACCCTAACTTTAAAGCACATTCTTTCCCTCAAAGAATTCTGGGCATTGCATGATTTTATAAACTTCTATAATGTCTTCTCTTGCCTGCCGTTGCTCTAAACGAAAAAGTCCCAAACACTGCAGACTCCCTTCGCAAGGGAATCACTCCATCCCCTTGATCATTTTTTGATCACATTCACCTGACTACTCCGATAGCATCACGAGCACAAATAATCATTAATGTTCAGTAAAAAGGACGTCTGGAGGGACCCCAAAGCTGTGGGAGGAGTCCTAGTTCATATTACGTTGCCGCCGCCGCCACTTTTTGTCAAATATCTTGTTTAAATGTTAGGGTTCATTATTGTTCCACAGGATGTGGACCACTTTAAAAGTAGGAGTGCATACCCTAACCTAGTTTTTACAGTGCAGGTGGCGCTGTGGGTTAAAGCACAGAGCCTAGGGCTTGCTGATCAGAAGGTCGGCGGTTCGAATCCCTGTGGCGGAGTGAGCTCCCGTTGCTCGGTCCCAGCTCCTGCCAACCTAGCAGTTCGAAAGCACGTCAAAGTGCAAGTAGATAAATAGGGACCGCTCCGGCGGGAAGGTAAACGGCGTTTCCGTGTGCTGCTCTGGTTCGCCAGAAGCGGCTTTGTCATGCTGGCCACATGACCCGGAAGCTGTACGCCGGCTCCCTCGGCCAATAGTGCAAGATGAGCGCGCAACCCCAGAGTCAGTCACAACTGGACCTAATGGTCAGGGGTCCCTTTACCTTTACCTTTTAGCAGTGTAGCAGGTGCATGTAAGTCACTGAAATTAGCTGTGTCAGCAATTGTGAATGATATGTATAATGTGGGGTATGTACCTTACTCTCCCCTAGTGGGTGGGTGGGTGATGATTATAGACCAGGCATCCCCAAACTTCGGCCCTCCAGATGTTTTGGACTACAATTCCCACCATCCCTGACCACTGGTCCTGTTAGCTAGGGATCATGGGAGTTGTAGGCGAAAACATCTGGAGGGCCGCAGTTTGGGGATGCCTGTTATAGACACTGTGTAAGATGTATGTTAGAGGAGTTTTGTTATTAAACCATGCAAAGATATTTCTTGCGTCTCTTCAGTGTTTCCATCTGTGTGGTCTACTCTGCACACACCATGTGGCATGTTTCAAATGCCCAATACTTTTATGTATGTTCCCTCTCTTAACATCACCGCTTGCAAGCATGCGAGCGCGCACACACTCTCTCTCTCACACACACTTCTTTTTGGGCTCTAACACACTCCCTGCCCAGCGGCTCTTACCATTTGGCCTGTATCTGAAAGATGGCATCTCGCCGTCTTCTCCAATGAGCTCTTCCTCTGAAATACAAAATGAAAACATTGCTTTGTTAAAAAATAAGAACAAAGTGCTGGGATCAGCTGCTTCCATGGAACAAAAGGGGCACGATGTTAAACATTTTTTAAACAAAAGAGTTTAATTGTTTAGAATCACTAGATATGGTATTATGATAATATTTAAGCAAATCTAGAAGTATGTAAGATTAAGAATTTACTAAGCTAGATATGTAAAGAAGCGTAGCGGGAGGAGGGAGAGGAAGTCAACAGATTAGATTAGTAATAAGGATATCAAATATGAATTTTTGGTTTTTGTAAAATTTTCTTCTTTTTGTGTGTTTTTGTATTCTTTTTTCTTTTTGTTGTATGTCATTTTTGTTTCTTCTTTTTATATTTCTCTTTTTTATATAAAAAAAAAACCTTAATAAATACGTTAATAAAAAATAAAAATAAACATTTTTTAAACAAGCCACCTGTCCCTTTGGCATGCCAAACTACCCCTTCAGACCCCTTGCCCTCACTTTGCAACCAGCACTGAAAATGTCAAATGGAGAAAAGCCTTTACAGCCCTTGGCCCTAGCTGAAGAATTGCCGGATCCCCTATGAAGTGAGAGTTTGCCCATGTGGCATTAATGTGCCTGGAGCTTACCCCTGAGGCTTACCCCACTAACTTGTTTGCCCTGTCTACGAGGGTTTATGAGCAGCCTTGTACAAAGCAATTAAATATTTCAGTCGAGAGATATCAGTTGGGCATCTGATTAACTTTTTTATTAGGGGAGCGATCCCCCTACACCTCTACGCTCTATGGGGAGCTGGCCTCTGGCACCAGGCCCCTTGGCAGACTAACTCTGCAGTACAATTATGTCTGCAAACATCGACATGAAGGCTGGCAACGTCAGACTTGCCCCCCCCCCCAAGGAGAATCCCTCACAGACGACCGCTTTTCCTGGAAACCGGCAGTCAGGTTGTGCATCCACAGCAGTGAGCAAAGAAATGACCACTGGCAGGAACGTAGAGAGAAGAATCTGCGGCAGCACAACTGGACACCTTCCTCTGCTCCGGCTGCAACAAAACATGCCCGCAGGCAGAGGAAAGGGTGTGTGGCGAGTGTGGTCCGCCCTGGGTATTATCCCTGAGGGGGTGTGTGACATCGCTGCCTCGTCCCCCTGGGACGCTCGCCGTGGGCGGCACCCCCCGGGCCACTTGCCACTCACGGCAGCCCCTGGGATGCTTGAACATGCCTCTCCTGTGTCGCTCTCTACAGCCACAGCAGGTCCCGCAAACCTTCCAACGGTTTGACTGGTCAGACCTCACCTGGAGTACTGTGTCCAGTTCTGGGCACCTCAGTTCAAGAAGGATACTGACAAGCTGGAACATGTCCAGAGGAGGGCAACCAAAATGGTCAAAGGCCTGGAAACGATGCCTTATGAGGAATGGCTTAGGGAGCTGGGTATGTTTAGCCTGGAGAAGAGAAGGTTAAGGGGTGATATGATAGCCATGCTCAAATATATAAAAGGATGTCATATAGAGGAGGGAGAAAGGTTGTTTTCTGCTGCTCCAGAGAAGCGGACACGGAGCAATGGATTCAAACTGCAAGAAAGAAAATTCCACCTAAACATTAGGAAGAACTTCCTGACAGTAAGAGCTGTTCGGCAGTGGAATTTGCTACCAAGGAGTGTGGTGGAGTCTCCTTCTTTGGAGGTCTTTAAGCAGAGGATTGACAGGTATATGTCAATAATGCTTTGATGGTGTTTCCTGCTTGGCAGGGGGTTGGACTGGATGGCCCTCTTCCAACTCTATGATTCTATGACTCCATGATTCAAAGCAAAGCAAGATTTGAAACCCTGCATCGCAGGGGGTTGGACTAGATGACCCTTGGGGGTCCCTTCCAACTCTAAGATTCTATGACTACACCCCAGAATGTGCACTCCTTCATTGTCTCCTGAGACAGACAGGTGGCAGTCAAGCTACTTTGAATTTCTGGCCAGGAACCTCCTTTTGACCCACTTCCCTTGAGGCGTCCAGCCTTTTTCGAAAGCGCTAGACGGCCACAGACAAGCAGGATGCTTCGGGGGGGGAAAGAGCTCGCTCCCCCCCACCCCGCTCTGTGTTTCTTGGATGCTGCCGTTCATTAAAGAGATGAGGGTGCACCAGGGATTTCTTTACCAGCCGCAAGCCGGGCACTCTGACAAGGAGAATAAAAGTTGGCAGAGACATCGGCCATCGAGGGATGACGAAGACAGATGAAAGATTTCAAGAGCCCTCATGGCGGGTTCTTCACCCAATCCCAGCTAGGATTGTGGTTTACAAACATACACACGGTTGTGGGTAGGAGTACGGGGTCAGTCTAGATGGTGTCCACCCTTCCAATTCCTGTATTGGTCAGACAAGTTTCCTTACACAACAAGGACCTTCGCTGGCCCCTTGTGTGTCCTCACCAGCATCTCGGAAGAAGGAGCCAAGATGCGAGAGCTACAACTAAGCGAGGGGCTCCTCCGGGCTAATGCCACCTAGCTGCTAGGTTGGGGAACAGTATTGTGTGTGAGCAGGGGTGGCAACTTGAATAAAGTTTTGGGGGGCCCAGGTAAACCGCACCCCACATAATCAAGCACATGACACGGTACACACACACCATTTGAATGGCAATGCCCAACAGCCTGGGGCCCCCGCGGATACCTCAAATATTTTATAGGGGAGGGCGAAGGGACTTCGACCCCCTAGGAGTTGGCTCCCATGTGTGTGAGGAAAGGTTGTGGGGGGTGGGGGGATATGTTTAGAAGGAAAAAGAGGACACTGAGAAGAGATATGAGAGCCATCTTCAAGTATCTCAAGGGCTGTCACATGGAAGAGGGACTTCTGGGTTTAGGGCGGTATATAAATTCAATATATAGTAATAAATAATAATAAAAGATTTTCTCCTGCCCTGGAGGGTAGGACTCGAACCCATGGCTTCAAGTGACAAGAAAGGAGATTCCACTCAACATATGGAAAAACTTTCTGACAGTAGGAGCTGTTTGACAGTGGAACGACGGATGTCCTCAGAAGATGGTGGGCTCTCCTTCCTTGGAGGTTTTTAAGCAGAGGTTGGATTTAAGCAGAGCTTTAGCAGAGATTCCTGCCTTGCAAGGGGTTGGACTAGATGACCGTGGGGGGTCCCTTCCAGCGTTACAGTTCTATGATTCTGAATGGACCAATGGCCCAGCCTTGTATAAAGCAGATCCCTCTGTTCCTATGGATGAGGGCCAGGGCTTCATTTCCAAAGGCACTCAGGGCACAGTTATTTCAGCAAAGTCTGCTATTGATTTTTCCGTTCCCTCTTGATCCTGCCTCCATAAAGCCGAGGGTGGCTGGCGATAGGGCCATAAAAAAACAATGAAACACCTCGAAGCCAAATAAGAAAGGAGGCAACTCCTGCCCTATGTTTGAAAGCAACATAAGCCAGTCTCCCCCAACCTGGAGCCTCCCAGATGTTTCGAACTACAAATCTGATCGGTCCCAGAATATACAGGAATAGTGGAAACGGCATTATGTTGAGTCAGTCTTGTATACACTGGCCGGCAGCGGCTCTCCAGGGTTTTAGGCAAGCCCTGCCTGCAGATCATAGAATCGTAGAGTTGGAAGAGACCACAAGGGCCATCCAGTCCAACCCCCTGCCAAGCAGGAAACACCATCAAAGCATTCTTGACATATGCCTGTCAAGCCTCTGCTTAAAGACCTCCAAAGAAGGAGACTCCACCACACTCCTTGGTAGCAAATTCCACTGTCAAACAGCTCTTACTGGCAGGAAGTTCTTCCTAATGTTTAGGTGGAATCTTCTTTGTTGTAGTTTGAAATCATTGCTCCGTGTCTGCTTCTCTGGAGCAGCAGAAAACAATCTTTCTCCCTCCTCCATATGACATCATTTCATATATTTGAACATGGCTATCATATCACCCCTTAACCTTCTCTTCTCCAGGCTAAACATACCCAGCTCCCTAAGCCGTTCCTCATAAGGCATCGTTTCCAGGCCTTTGACCATTTTGGTTGCCCTCTTCTGGACACGTTCCAGCTTGTCAGTATCCTTCTTGAACTGTGGTGTCCAGAACTGGACACAGTACTCCAGGTGAGGTCTGACCAGAGCAGAATACAGTGGTACAGATGGTACAAAATACAGATACCAGTGGGGAGTGAATCAATCTGGAACTCCCTGCCACTTGACACCAGGCAAACGCTCTCCCGGTACTCTTTTCAAGCACCTGCTAAAAACCTTTTTGTTTAGGCAAGCCTCTCCAGACATGTAGAATGTGGACTTCTAAAAACCTGTCTTAAGTTGATTGGTGATTCTATATTTTGAATGAGTTACAGAGTTGTTTTTAAGTGGTATATAAATTTTGCGAAATAAATACATACATAAACCTGGGTACAAAAGAGATGGCCCCAGGGAGTTGTAGTTCAAAGGTTGTGAATGGCGCCTGGTTGCCGGAGGCTGACGGAAACCAATGTCTCAGTTTGAGGGCGAGGGGAAACAATTCATTACCCATTATTATCACAACTGCAGACCCATTCCTCTAAGTGCCTGCTAGGGTTAAAAAATAAAAAGAGAGGGTTTGACTTGCTCTGTCAGCAACGCAAGACTGGCGGACGTTTCTGAGCCAGAAAATAAAAATAAAAGGACAACAAAGGGACTTATAGAACTGTAGAGTTGGAATCTAATGAAATGGAATGTTGGGCTTTTTGGGAGAAATAAAAGGAAGGATATAAAAGGATGTCATATAGAGGAGGGAGAAAGGTTGTTTTCTGCTGCTCCAGAGAAGCGGACACGGAGCAATGGATTCAAACTACAAGAAAGAAGATTCCACCTAAACATTAGGAAGAACTTCCTGACAGTAAGAGCTGTTCGACAGTGGAATTTGCTACCAAGGAGTGTGGTGGAGTCTCCTTCTTTGGAGGTCTTTAAGCAGAGGCTTGACAGGCATATGTCAAGATTGCTTTGATGGTGTTTCCTGCTCGGCAGGGGGTTGGACTGGATGGCCCTTGTGGTCTCTTCCAACTCTACGATTCTATGATTCTATGATTTCTTCCCACAGCACAGAGTTAAACTATGGAACTCCTTCCCGCAGGAGACAGTGATGGCCACCTACTGGAATGGCTTTAAAAGAGGATGGGACAAATTCACGGAGGAGAAGAGGGTTCTTGATGGCCCCTATCCATTGCCTCCATGGTCAGAGGCATCCATGCTTCTGAATCCCACTTGCTGGAAACCACAGAAGGGGAGAGCATTGCTGATGTGCTCGGATCCTGCTTGCTGGGTTCCCCATTGGTGTGGAAATTGGAGTTCTTGGTGAAGTCCGGAAATAAACAGTAAATTGCAAGAACTCGGGCCAGGAGGAAGATGAATTTCAAATAAATCTTCAAAAGGTTTTATTTATGTAATGATGAATTCAAATAGGAATTCTTCATCAGCAATGTTTTAATGGTCAGAGTGTACCAAGTATGTTTGCCTACATACTTGGTACACTCTGACCATTAAAACATTGCTGATTCGTTCCGGAGGTCCATTCTTAACCTGAAATTGTAATTGCTGATGAAGAATTGTCGAAACAGGGCCTTGTCCTGGGATTTTTTCCACTGGAATTTATTTTTATTTGCCTATCATACTGGAATTGATTCCTATTTGAATTCATCATTACATAAATAAAACCTTTTGAAGGGTTCCCCATTGGGGCATCTGGTTGGCCATGGTGAGAAGAGATGCTGGACAAGGTGGGCTTTTGGCCTGATCCAGCGGGATCTTATGAGGTCGGGGGCAGGCATCGATACTGGGCCCTGGCAGATGCCCCAGATTGCCAGGTGATGGTGCTGGCTCTCCTCGCAGCAGCCCTTCACACACGAGAGAGACAGGAGCCCCTGTCTTAGCCTCTCCCAGGTGGCTGCCCAGAGGGCGGGCATTGTGTTTCCCCAGGCCTTGCGCCCCCGTGGCATTCTCATGGTTACCGGTGGGCTTGAGTTCAGCCCGGCCTTTCATGTGGAGCGAAATCAATCCAGCAAACGGGTTTGCAAAGAGCCATGTGTGCCTTTCAACATCGGACAGCCTTCCTTGGGTCAACAGCTTATGAAACCCCCACCTTCCCTTACATCAACAAGGGGAAGGGAGAAGCGGTTCGGCCAGGTGCAGGCTGTTTTCCAGAGCAGACCTGGCACCTGGGTTTATCCCTAACCCTTTAGATCGTCCTGCGGCAAAGGCAAGCAAATATTTGCCATCTGAAGGACCAAGGGCTGCCAGGTGAAAATCTTAGTGCTGAGGGGCACCCTGGAGATTTGGGGTCCAAAGTTAGAGGCGTATGCTGCACCCTGCGGAAAGGGCCTGCGAAAGGGGCACCTGTGGTCTAGTTATGTTTCCCATTGTGCCTGACGAAGAGACCTGTGCAGCTCAAAAGCTTGCTTGTACACACCGACTGAACAATAGGAAGAAGAACTCTCTGGCAGCAAGAGCTTTTTGACAAGGGAATGGACTCCCTCGTAAGGTGATGGAGGTTTTTAAGCAGAGGCTGGATAGCCATCTGTTGGGGATTCTTTCACTGCAGTTGGACTAGATGACCCCTGGGGATCCCTTCCAACGCTACAATTCTATTCCTTCGACCAAATGAGTTTTTTTTCAGGAAAGGGCCAAGCTGCTTCTCTGCCTGGAAGCTGATAGAAACAGATAGCCTTATTCAAACTTGACATGAGTCAGCAGTGTGATGCAGCAGCTAAAAAAGCCAATGCAATTCTGGGCTGCATCAATAGGAGTATAGCATCTAGATCAAGGGAAGTAATAGTACCACTGTATTCTGCTCTGGTCAGACCTCACCTGGAGTACTGTGTCCAGTTCTGGGCACCACAGTTCAAGAAGGATACTGACAAGCTGGAACGTGTCCAGAAGAGGGCAACCAAAATGGTCAAAGGCCTGGAAACGATGCCTTATGAGGAACGGCTTAGGGAGCTGGGTATGTTTAGCCTGGAGAAGAGAAGGTTAAGGGGCTGATATGATAGCCATGTTCAAATATATGAAAGGATGTCATATGGAGGAGGGAGAAAGGTTGTTTTCTGCTGCTCCAGAGAAGCGAACACGGAGCAATGGATTCAAACTTCAAGAAAGAAGATTCCACCTAAACATTAGGAAGAACTTCCTGACAGTAAGAGCTGTTTGGCAGTGGAATTTGCTGCCAAGGAGTGTGGTGGAGTCTCCTTCTTTGGAGGTCTTTAAGCAGAGGCTTGACAGCCATCTGTCAAGAATGCTTTGATGGTGTTTCCTGCTGGGCAGGGGGTTGGACTGGATGGCCCTTGTGGTCTCTTCCAACTCTACGATTCTATGATTCTAATTTGTCTAATCTCACTTTAAAGCCATAAAAATTAGTAGACGCCACAGGAATTTGTGTGAATCATAGAGCTGCAGTGTTGGAGAGAGAGACCCCCAAGGATCATCCTTTTGTCTGGAGTGAATCTGCCTGCTTGGCTGGATAATCCTCACTGGGGTCTACTTTTAGGAGGCGCTGAGAAGAGGAAAAGGGTTCTCTGCCTACTCTCCCCATGCCTGTGTAGAGTTTTCCAAACCTCTGTCACATACTCCTTTATTTGCCCAAAATTATCATCATCATCAAATTAATAAGCTCCAAACCCAGTCTGGGATCCGCACAAATGCTCATCAAGGTCCAGCGCAATACTCAGCCCTTCCACTTCCCCAGCATGATTGCCGATCGTCACTCTTCTGAGTGATTACAGCATGGAAGGGATCCACAAAAATCAGGGTGAGCTCCAGGAGGCCTTTGAAGGAGAGCAAGGAAGGGACCAGGCCCTCCATTTGGAAAGGAGATGATTGCTAGCTTGAACTCTCGGGACTGGTGAGTTTGCGAGATGCAGGCCTTTAATTTATTTATTTATTGTAAACTCTGGTTTGGGATCTGGTAATGACGGGTTTCCGTTAGCCAAAAACGAAGCCTGCGGTGCGTGCAAGAGGGAGAGAGCTCCGGTTTTTGTCTGGACAGGAGCAGCTTTTAAGCAAAAGAAACAGGGATTGTTCTGCATATCAGCTGGTTTAGGGCAGGGGGCTGGAATCCAGAGACTTGACAGAAGGACTCAGGGTCTGGTCTGGTTGCCCAGCTCCCATTCATTTGCAAAAAGGAGACATCATCCCAGGCATCCAATGAAGCTGAACGCTGGAAGATTCGGGAAAGATTAAGAGAAGCTTCATCTTCTTCACGCTGCACATTGTTAAACCATGGAACTCCCTCCCACAGGAGGCAGTGATGGGCGCCAAACTAGATGGCTTTAAAACAGGATTAGACAGATTTGTGGAGGAGGATATAAGGCCATCCGTGGTAATGCTTCTGAATCCCAGTTGCAGGAAAGGGGAGAGGGGCTCGTGGGCTCTGATCCTCCTTCCCCTCGAGGCATCAGGTCGGTCACTGTGAGAAGAGCAGGCTGGGCATTGGCCTCATCCAGCAGCGCTCTTCTGGGGTTGTCCATTGAGTCCATTGTCTTCCTAGGTAAAGGTAAAGGGGCCCCTGACCATCAGGTCCAGTCGTGTCTGACTCTGGGGTTGCAGCGCTCATCTCGCTCTATAGGCCGAGGGAGCTGGCGTTTGTCCGCAGACAGCTTCCGGGTCATGTGGCCAGCATGACAAAGCTGCTTCTGGCAAACCAGAGCAGCTCATGGAAACCCCGTTTACCTTCCCGCCGGAGCGGTCCCTATTTATCTACTTGCACTTTGATGTGCTTTCGAACTGCTAGGTGGGCAGGAGCTGGGACCGAGCAACGGGAGCTCACCCCGTTGCAGGGATTCGAACCGCCGACCTTCTGATCAGCAAGCTTTAGACTCTGTGGTTTAACCCACAATGCCACCTGGGTCCCTAATGACTAGGAAATCCCACTTAACTGCCCCCTCCATGCCATCTGATGATGCCCTAGTTCTGCGCTGCATTCGTGTCTCAACACTAGGATGTAGGTCAGAGCGTCTTTGTATATGTAAGACTCTCTCTCTCTCTCTCTCTCTCTCTCTCTCTCTCTCTCTCTCTCTCTCACACACACACACACACACACACAGGTATGTGGGGTTAGCACTGCTATTTTCCCACAAGTCAGGTTGTGATTGTAGATTTGGAAGGGACCCCCAAAGGGCATCTAGCCCAACCCCCTGCAATGCAGGAATCTCAGATGAAGCATCCATGAAAGATGGCCATACAACCTCTGCTTTAAAAAAAAAGGTAAAGGTAAAGGGACCCCTGACATTAAGTCCAGTCGCAGACGACTCTGGGGTTGCGGCGCTCATCTTGCTTTACTGGCCGAGGGAGCCAGCGTTTGTCCGCAGTTTTTCTGGTCATGTGGCCTGCACGACTAAGCCGCTTCTGGCGAAACCAGAGCAGCGCACGGAAATGCCCAAGCCCTAGGCTCAGTGGTTTAGACCACAGCGCCACCCGCGTCCCAACCTCTGCTTAAAAACCTCTAATTAAGGCATTCTTCAGCTGCGATCCCTGTACTGCAGGGGGTTGGACTGGATGACCCTTGGGGGTCCCTTCCAACTCTACAATTCTGTGACTCCATGGCGGCAGAACCGGCACGCAGCGATCCCAGAGGGTGGCGCTTGCAGGATGAGAGCGAGGGAAAACGAAATTTCAGGGCGTGTTCAGTTCAGGACTGAGAAGCTGCCTGGGCCAAGAGCAGATTCAAACGGCGCTTCTGCAATTTCCTGCACCAGGAACCAAGCGACAGTTGCGGGGTCAAGTTTCAAGCCCGCAGCAATTATGAATATCAGCGCTAAATGATGCGTCTTGCACACACGCACCCCGCCCCTCCATCTGTTTTTCTGGTAATTTGCACTCTGAAATCTGAGCTGTACTTTTGATCTCTGAAGTCAGACCAAAAAGTGGGGGTGGGAGTGGGAGGGGGGGTGTCCTGAGGACTGGAAGGCAAGCAATGAGCCGCTGTTGTAGCCAGAGCTGTGAGCCCTCTGCGTAACCCCGGACTCCCTCCGCACCGGCCCCGCCTCTCCCATCCACTTCCCCCTCCCCACCCCCGGCTCTTGAGTTTCCTCAGACCCCTGGTAACAATTCCTGACTGCCTTCCTAGCCCAGTCTCCCTCTCTGCATTGCCCCTCTCTCACAAACATCTCAGGGTCTCCAGCATTTGCTCATTTTGAATTAAGCACCTGTGAGATTTAGGCTGTCTATGAAATATATCAAAACACAGCCTTTCGTAAGAAATGATAGGATAGCTATGAATTATAGAAATGTGGAGTTGGAAGGGAACCCAGGGGTCATCTAGTCCAACCCCCCTGCAATTCAGGAATCTCAGCTAAAGCATCCCCATCTCCCCCAACCATTCCTCGTAAGGCTTGGTTTCCAGGCCCTTGATGAACTCGGTCGCCCTCACCTGCCAGAACTGGACACAGGTCTCCAGGTGTAGTCTGAGCTAGGCAGAATAGAGTGAGAACTGGACCATCAAGAAGGCTGATCGCCGAAGAATTGATGCTTTTGAATTATGGTGCTGGAAGAGAGTCCCATGGACTGCAAGAAGATCAAACCTATCCATTCTGAAGGAACAAAATTTTAAAAAATTCCTTCCAGTAGCATCTTAGAGACCAACTAAGTTTGTCATTGGTATGAGTTTTCGTGTGCATGCACACTTCTTCAGAAGGAAATCAGCCCTAAGTGCTCACTGGAAGGATAGATCCTGAAGCTGAGGCTCCAATACTTTGGCCACCTCATGAGAAGAGAAGACTCCCTGGTGTTGGGAAAGATTGAGGGCACTAGGAGAAGGGGACGACAGAGGATGAGATGGTTGGACAGTGTTCTCAAAGCCACGAACATGAGTCTGACCAAACTGCGGGAGGCGGTGCAAGACAGGAGTGCCTGGCATGCTCTGGTCCATGGGGTCATGAAAAGTCGGACATGACTAAACGACTAAACAACAGCAATTCCTTCCCTTGATCTGGACACTATAACCTGTTGATTGCGGCTAACATCATGTCTGCAGAGTCAACCACAAGACTTCAGGCTCAGTGCTACCATATGTGTTCAATGTGGGCCAGCCCAAGTCAATTGGGTGTGTGTGCAAGGCAGAAAACTCAAATAAATCTACTACGCCTTTGCCCGTATTCGTTAAGGTGGGGCGCAATCCCCCAGGACCTTCTCCAGTGCGAACCTCAGGGCAGATGACAGATCATAACTGTGGCTCTGAAGAGCTGCATCAATTCTAAACAAACCTCAGCTCACTAAAGGGAGACCTTTTTCCTTTCCATTTCCAGAAGGGTCGCCACCGTTTTCTCTTGTAGCGGAAGCGACGAAGAGCTCTGTGGCGCTCAGCAGCTTGCGCTGCCTCCGACTCACCTTTCATGATCCTCTCCCCGAGGACGACTGCGGCCACCACGGCCCAGTCCGAGCCGCTTCTACCGAAACAAGCAAGCGAGGGAGGGAGGTTTGACTCCGGCCGGCCTTGCAGGTGAAGAGGCGAAGCTTGCCAGACGTCTCTGGTCCTCGAGGATGGAGCTCAGAGGGCCTCGCCACATCCCAGCAGCCCATCCCAGAGACACCGGACGCGGCTCGGGGGGGAACAGAGCATCGCGGCTCCGGAGCGTGGAGTGGACATCCTTTCCCCGCAGCCTGGAGAAGGGGGTCCTCGCTTCCATCCAGCGCGGCTAAAAGTGGGCCATTTTTTTTCACCTGGCCATCGGTGCGCCGAGGGAGGTGGGCGAGACTCACGCCTTCAGTGCCCCATGAAGGTGGCTGGGTTCCCCTTCCTCCTCCTGGCTAAACATCCACCCCCTGTCTGGCTCCCCTCGCCCCAGAGAGTGGCCTTCACTCAGGGCGCAAAGAGCCGCATCTCTGCGCTGCCTCGTGGGCGCACGGCTCTCTCTCCTCTCCTGCGTGCTGCTGCCCCTGGGCCATTGCCCAGACAAACTTCCTCGCGCTTTCAAAACAGGGCGAGTGGCTCCTCTATATGCCAGCCGCCTCTCCGGCTGGCTGGAGCCTTCCCTCCCATGGCCGCTGCCCCCAAATCCAGCAGGGGGTGGGGGTGGGGGAGGGAGGGAAGGAAAGGAAAGGGAGGCGAGGCGGCGTTGGAGCTTTGCCGAAATATGCGCTAGGTCCCCTCCCTCCAGCCCTAATTGCTAACAAATGTCCTCTTCACCGGGGAAGGGGGGGAGAGGAGGGCCCGGGGAGAGAAAGCGGCAAGCAGGAGGCAGGCAGTGTGTGTGTGGGGGGAGATGGGGGGACCCGGGGTCTCCCCACCCCCAAGCATGCCTTTTCTGGAGGGGCCTAAGAATAGCCTGCTGGATCAGCCAAGTGGCCTACCTAGTTCAGCATCCTGGATCCTGTCCTCACAGGAGCCAACCGGATGCATGTGAAAAACCTGCAGGCAGGATTTGAACTCAAGAGCAATACAGTACTCCCCCCCCCCTGCGGCTTCCAGCAACTGGGATTCAGAAGCATCGTGACCATGGAGGCGAGCACGGCTCTGGGGCTAGTAACCACCAACAGCCTTCTGCTCCTCCAAGCATTTGTCTAATCCACTTTTAAAGCCATCCCGGTTGATCATCGCTGCCTCCTGTGGGTGCGAGTTCCACAGACTAACAATGTGCTGTGTGAAGACATCATTTCTTTCGCCTGCCTGAAGCCTTCCCATGCTCAGTTTCGTTGGGTGCATTTCGTTGGGTGCATATTGGCATATAAAGGTAAAGGGGCCCCTGACCATCAGGTCCAGTCGTGTCCGACTCTGGGGTTGCGACGCTCATCTCGCTCTATAGGCCGAGGGAGCCGGCGTTTGTCCGCAGACAGCTTCTGGGTCATGTGGCCAGCATGACAAAGCTGCTTCTGGCGAACCAGAGCAGCGCACGGAAATGCCGTTTACCTTCCCGCCGGAGCGGTCCCTATTCATCTACTTGCACTTTGATGTGCTTTCGAACTGCTAGGTGGGCAGGAGCTGGGGCCGAGCAACGGGAGCTCACCCCGTTGCAGGGATTTGAACTGCCGACCTTCTAATCAGCAAACCCTAGATTCTGTGGTTTAACCCACAGCGCCACCTGGGTCCCTTGGCATATAGCAGTGTTTAAGTGTTGGGGAGGGGGGGCAACAGGACACTGGGATGTTCCAGTGTGAATGTCATGGGGGTGTGGTTTTTGGAAGCAGAGAGAGAGAGAGAGAGAGAGAGAGAGAGAGAGAGAGAGAGAGAGAGAGAGAGAGAGAGAGAGAGGGAGAGCGCTTGTGTGTTTGTGTGTCTGGCTGCATACCTGTTTATGCAGCCGTGTCCTCTGCAATGGACCCACTATGAAGCGGATTAAAACATGCAAGCCATGAGCAAATGGAAAAGTATCACCGCTGCAAACATGCCATCCCATGGCCCTGGTAGCTGGTTGTCCTGCCAAGCATCTAGGGGGATTTTACCACCCTTCCAGACTTTGAAGAGGTGCAAGTTTGTGGCCAAAATGTTCCTCTCTCTGCTTTGCGGGATGTTTTGTATGACCAGCTGAGGAAGGGTCATAGCTCAGGGATAGAGCTCCATGCAGAAGGTTCTGGGTTCAATTCCTGGCATCACCAGGTAGGCCTGGGGAACGATTCCTTGCCCGTAACCCTAGGGAGCCACTGCCAGGTGCCGTTGATCATAATAATAATAATAATAATAATAATAGTAATTATAATAATTATTTTATTTATACCCCGCCCTTCCCAGTCAAGACCGGGCTCAGGGCGGCTAACAACGAAAATATCAACACAAGTATAGAAAAAAACCATTCAGTTAAAATGCAGATTAATACAATGTTAAAATTAAAATTCTACAAATAAGATAAAACCATTATAAGATAAAACCTTAGAGGAGGGTAACCCCGGGGTCAGACTGCGTCAGTCCAAAGGCCAAACGGAACAGCTCTGTCTTGCAGGCCCTACGAAAAGATGACAAATCCCGCAGGGCCCTAGTCTCCTGAGACAGAGCGTTCTACGAGGTTGGGGCCAGTACTGAGAAGGCCCTGGTCCTGGTCGAGGCCAGCCTAACCACCTTGTGACTTGGGATCTCCAGTATGTTATTATTTGTGGACCTTAATGGCCTCTGCGGGTCATACCGGCAGAGGCGGTCCCGTAGGTACGAGGGTCCTAAGCCGCATAAGGCGGCCTGGATAAGTGGCGTGGAGGTCTGGATCTGCCCAATATCAGGTGGGCAGATGAACACCAAGGGAAGCCACTGCTTGCTAAACAGTTGTTTATCATCCAAAGCACACTCAACAGTTTAAAAGCACATGACTTCCCCAAAGAATCTTGGGAACTGTAGTTTACCCTACACAGAGGTACCAGCTTTCTTAACCAACTGCAGTTCCCAGGATTCTTGAGGGGCCGTGTGCATTGAATTTGCTTTAAATATGTTGAGTGTGGAGCTGCTAGCCACAATTTCCCATCTGTAAAGTGACAGCAAAAGTGACTTGCCCTGCACAATGGAGACTGCAGACTCGTTTGAAATAAGGAGCATTTTATACCGTAGAACAGTGATTTCTTTGACAAGTCAAGGTGTTAGAAAAATGATACTGTCTTGGTACACACTGTCTCAGTTGAGTTGATTTAAAGTTTGGGGGCCCTTCCAACAAAGTCACATTTTGTGGGAAGGGACAGACACCATTCAGCCTTTTTAAAAACTCACTGTCATGACATACTTGAGTAGGCACACAACAGCATACACATGTAAACATACAAATGCCATTATTATCAGATGCGTTACAGACCCTATATGTAAATAGAAATGTGCATTTATCACAGTTTTACATTTATCTCTTTCCGAGTCTCTTGAAATGGGGATTTCTAGAGTGGCTGGCCAACTGCCCATTTCTTTTATTTAAAGAAGGAATCAAAATCTTGTAGAGGTGCCAGCTTTAACATTCTGGAACACATTGAGAACATGTTCATATTTTAAAAAACTGCAGCCATCATCACTTCAAGCCTTAGGGACCTTCGGTGGGGGTGAGTTTGTAGAAGTCCTTCCTGGATTTGTTCCTTTCGAGTTGTTTTCACAAACTTGGGTTTCTAAGGAACACACAGCCCAAAAAAAGCAAATATAGCATTGCTGGCCCATAAGAAAAAAATCTCAAAATCAATAACTGGCCTTTATTAGGCCAAGGAAAACATCCCAAAACAGTGTCCAGGCATTCAAGTTATTCTTCAAAAATGAAGCGAAGGGGGAGAGGGGAGAAAAAAGATGGAAGATGGGAGGAGGCATTCAAATGAGGCTCTGGGTGGGGCCTTGCATGTTTCAGGTAGCACCTAGGACTTCTGGGAAGAAAGAACATACAATGGCTGCTCCCTCCTTTGGAAATTCCAGCATTGCATGGGGTTGGACTAGATGACCCTTGGGGACCCCTCCCAACTCTACAATTCCAAGATTTATTCCCCCCATATTCCATTTTGGGACTGTGACCACATGCACACATGCCATACATTTAACATCAGTCAACTGTTTCTCTCTATTCCCCCCAAAAGCCCCCCACACCCTGGTTTGTTTATCTACATAACCTGATGAAGAGTTCTAGAGAATGTAGAAGCTCGCACACTTGGTGGTGAAAATTTGGGTGGTTTCCTCACCAATAGTGCAATCCTAGACAGGCCTGCTCAGAGGTCAGTCCCACTGAACTGAGGGGGGCTTACCTCCTCCCGCCCCCCCCCCAGTAAGTGGGCTTAAGATTGCAGCTTAAGATCCTAAGGCCATCCAATGAAGTGGAATGCTTAAAGATTCAGGAGGCGCAGAAAAAAGTCCTTACACGGCAAATGTTTAAACTGTGGAACTCCCTCCCACAGGAGGCAGGGATGTGCATCAGAGAAATTCACGGAGGAGGTGAGGGCTACTAGAGCCAGGATGGCTCTGCTCTGTCCCAATTTTTATTTTATTTTTTGCAGGGGGAACAGTTGGAGGCAGCAATGCTTCTGAATACCTGTTGCTGGAAACTGCAGGAGGGCAGGAGTATTGTTGTGCTCGAATCCTGCTTGCAGATATCCCATAATGGGCATCTGGTTGGCCGCTGGGAGAACAGGATGCACTCCAGGGCTCTCCTGGTGATCTTTCTTGCAACAGGCTAACAAGAGACCCTCGGAGTCTTCCCACAGAGGGCTTGATCGCTTGGGCCTGCTGCCCTCTGCTGACAGAAGGGAGGCCCATCAGGAAATGGAGACTCACTTTCAAGCCCCCCCACAATGCTTGCTCATTCTTTTCTCCCCCCCCAAAGCCAGCCTCTGTGCCCCCCCTTCAGGTGATTACTCTGCATTGAGCAGGCACGCAGCAGCTCAGAATCTCAGCCACCTTGTCAGCTGCTGATCACATCTCGTGCATTTCAGGGGGTTGGACTAGATGACCGTTGGGGTCCCTTCCAGCCCTACAAATATACAATTCTGTGAATGGCCCCAGCTAGGCCAAGGTCCTGCTCTCTGATCACACCAGCATTTCCTGCATCCGAGAAGGAAGGGCTCATCGTGCCACCATAGGAGTGAGTCTCACTCGCTGAATTTCATGCACCGGCCTGGATTTTGTAGTTATTTGTGCACCGTAGTGCAAATTACCCACCTACAGCTACCCTCTTTTGGATTTGCTTCCCAGATACACACACACACACACACACACACACACACACACACACACACACACGAGAGAAGGGGTGGCTAGAGAAGAAACACCACAGTACATCTGCAACAGCGCAACCGGACACCTTCATCTGCCCCAGCTGCAATGAAAAATGTCTCTCCTGTATCGGCCTCTAAAGCCCCAGCAGGTGCAGAAACTCTCCAATGGTTTGGTTTTACCCATGAAGGTGCACTCCTCCACTGTCTGCCAAGAGAGACAGATGCCCACAATAATAGCTTCCCCTGGCTCCAGAGGGCAGTCTTTGGCAATGCCCCACTGTGCACCTAAGAATGAAAGGGGTCAGGTGAGATGACCCTTTGGGTGTGGGGTATAATCCTCTGGGAGTAGTCAAATACAACAGTCCTTGTTTTCCTAGAGTGGACATGCAAGGGAATGTTGGTCCAGCCAGTCAAAACTTCCTGTTCCTCCTGGCTGGAGCATCCTTCCTTGCATGTGAGTAGAGGTGGGAGTGACCTTACCTGTCCAGGTAACAAAAAGGACAAGTCACACAGCTCTCTCTCTCTCGCTTTTTCACTTTCTTCTTTGTTCGACCAGCTTCGTAGCTAGGAACTGGGATTAAACACCCCACCCCACCCCAAATATGATGTAGATCCGCAGTCATCAGCAGTCGTTAACAGCCATTAACAGGTTCACCACTCCTATCAGCCCATCACCCATTCCCACCCCCCCACCCTCTGAATATAAATAAGGGTCTGGTTGATTCTGTTTCAGTGTATCTGACAAAGTGTGCATGCACACGAAAGCTCATACCAAAATAAAAACTTAGTTGGTCTTTAAGGTGCTACTGAAGGAATTTTTTTTATTATACTTGTAACAAAGTCTGCCTTCAGGAATCCAACTGTGAACTGATGTGAGTAAACTTCTTTTATTGACTTTGAATAAGATCGTTGTGTCTTTATTCTTTTAAGAGGGATGAAAGGGAATTTACCAGGAACTATACAAATCAATCTGAGACAAACTGAATTGTATAACAGTGAGAGGCTCACACGAGCCTGCACCCAGATATCTGCTGTGCTTGTAAAAAGGGGAATGTAACTCTGCCAAGTAAAGGAACTTGTTAGCACAAGTTAGGAAGGATATTAATAACGAATACATATCCTTTCCTGCCACCCTCAATGTTCCCACATTGGGGTCTAACCCCCCCCAAGAATCTTATGATGCTATCCAGGGAGGTTTCTATCCAGAGGGAAACCAAAATGGTCAAAGGCCTGGAAACGATGCCTTATGAGGAACGGCTTAGGGAGCTGGGTATGTTTAGCCTGGAGAAGAGAAGGTTAAGGGGTGATATGATAGCCATGTTCAAATATATGAAAGCATGTCATATAGAGGAGGGAGAAAGATTGTTTTCTGCTGCTCCAGAGAAGTGGACACGGAGCAATGGATTCAAGCTACAAGAAAGAAGATTCCACCTAAACATTAGGAAGAACTTCCTGACAGTAAGAGCTGTTCGGCAGTGGAATTTGCTGCCAAGAAGTGTGGTGGAGTGTCCTTCTTTGGAGGTCTTTAAGCAGAGGCTTGACAGCCATATGACAAGAATGCTTTGATGGTGTTTCCTGCTTGGCAGGGGGTTGGACTGGATGGCCCTTGTGGTCTCTTCCAACTTTAGGATTCTATGATTCTAAGGTGTGTATGTGTGTCCCCTTCTGCAGAGCTGCCCTCTCTCAGATCTGACAAACCCCAAGGCCAGACAGATCTTGTGATTTGGCAAGAGATCAGTTGCCACAGCTGAGCAAGGATTTCTTTTGTTTTTAGCCCCCTGCCCCAGTTTCACTTCCCCCACTGGATCTGCAGATATCAGCACCCTCACAGCTGCCTGACTGTTGCAGCCATAACAACTGCGCCTTTGAACCGACCCAGACTCTCGCCCACAATCGATTCTTTGGTTTATCACAGGTTCTTGTGGAGATGGTCTTATTAGTATCATGATTAGTGTTGCTAAAGCCCTTAACAACTTGGGAGCGGTTTACTTGGGTTCGAATCCCCACTCAGCCATGAAGCTCACTGGGTGATTTTGTGCCAGCCAGGCCCGTCTCTTAGCCTAACAACCCACCTCACAGGGTTGTTGTGAGGGTGAAAATGGGGAGAACCATGTACGAGACCTCCCTGAGCTCCTTGGAAGAAAAACATGGTATATAAACGTAATCACAGGATTGTAGAGTTTGAACGGATCCCAAGGGTCATCTAATAAATGAAAATAAGCATGGCTGTTGCAAAGCTTCTCTTGAAATTGATTTTGACAAAGTCCTCCACGATATTCTTGTGGAGAAGTAGGCAAAATGTGGGCTGGATGAGGCAAATGTTAGGTGGATTTGCAGCTGGTTGGCAGACCAAACCCAAAGAGTGCAACTAAGTTGATCAAGGGTCTAGAAGCCAAGCCTGATGAGGAACAGTTGAAGGAGCTGGGTACGTTTAGCCTGGAACAGAGGAGACTGAGAGGGGATATGAGAGCCATCTTCAAATATCTCAAGGGTTGCCCCATGGAAGATGGAGCAAGCAAGTTTTCTCCTGCTCTGGAGTGTAGGACTCGAACCCATGGCTTCAAGTGACAAGAAAGGAGATTTCGACTAAACATTGGGAAAAAACTTTCTGACAGTCCGAACTGCTGGATAGTGATCCGGTCTCCCTCAGGAGGTTGTGGCCTCTCCTTCCTTGGTGGTTTTTAAGCAGAGGCTGGATGGCCATCTGTCATGTGTGCTTCAGCTGAGATTCCTGCATTGCAGGGGGTTGGGCTAGAATAGATTACCCTCGGGGTCCCTTCCAAAGGTGCAATTCCATGATTCTATAATATATGTGTATGAAGAACACTTTGGAGACAGGGGCTTTGCGGCGATGGGGGACAGTGAGAAGGTCTGTGTGGGTCGCTCTCGCTCCCCTTTTACGAATGGACCCCAGATGCTTGTACAGTGGTACCTCAGGTTAAGAACTTAATTTGTTCCGGAGGTCCGTTCTTAAGGTGAAACTGTTCTTAAACTTTAGCTAATGGGGCCTCCTGCTGCCGCCGCGCCACTGCAGCACGATTTCTGCTCTCCTCCTAAAGCAGGCATCCCCAAACTGCGGCCCTCCAGATGTTTTGGCCTACAACTCCCATGATCCCTAACCAACAGGACCAGTGTTCACGGAAGATGGGAATTGTAGTCCAAAACATCTGGAGGGCACCAAAGTTTGGGGGTGCCTGTCCTAAAGCAAAGTTCTTAAACCGAGGTACTATTTCTGGGTTAGCAGAGTTTGTAACCTGAAGCGTTTGTAACCCGAGGTACCACTGTACAAACAGCGGGAGTCTCGAGGAACCAGAACCGGTTTGGGGGCGCCCCGTCGGCGGACTCCGCTTGTGCGGAGCTGGAACGCCCCCTGGCGCCAGGTCGGGGAGCGGCGCTCCGGCTGCTGCTTCTTTCCCAGGCTCCATCCCGGGCAGGCAAAGCGGGCGGGCGGGGGGGGGGGAGGTCGGTGTCTGCGATGAGCTCAGAGCAGGAGGGGGGGGGAGGGGCCCGCCTATAAAAGCGCGGAGCGGCCACTGCGCCACGGATCAACCGGGCGAGGAGGACAAGCCGAGACCGACTTGAGAGGTGATGCAGCTGCAGCGGTTTTGCAGACAAGTGGAGGAAGGAAGCGCCCCGCAGAGCGTGCAAAATCGCCTGGATTTTGCGCCCCCACCTCCAAACAGCGGGTGCAGATATCCGCGCAGGCCGGGCAGGGTTTGCAAAGGATTGGGAAGCGCGCGCGCGCGCGAGGGGAAGCAATGATGCTTCATTTGCAAAGGCAGAATCCCCTTTTCCTTTCCGTAGCAGCGCATTTACACGTGCACGGAACCGGAGAGGAGAGCCCTGCAGGCCTCCCTTGCTTCTGAGTAGGTCAAGTGTGGGGCGGGGAGGGATGGTGGATTCAAGAAAGGACCACCGCGCACACCCCTCAATCTGCTGTGTAAGAGGAGGGGGGGGAAACCCCAGTCTGATCTGCGCGGGCACACGCGTCTCGTGTGAACGCTTTTGCTTGGACGCGGTTAGAAAACGGCCTTTTGGGGGATGGTGGGAAAGGAGCGGGTCTTTGCGGGAGAACTCGGGCTGGGACGTCTTGCGTTGTTGGAGGGGTGTGTGTGTGCGCGCGCGCGGGTTGGTCTGCGCGCGCGTGTTCGGCGTGGGGTGTGGGGGAGGAGAGGATGGGCTGGGTCCGCCCCCGAGACGGAGCCTGCGGATTGCCGTAGCGTGGTGGCACATTGCTGGGAAAGAGGGCAGGCTGTGTCGCCTAGTGGTGAGGCTCTAGGAAAGTCTGTGAACAGAGCAAGCTGTGGCCAGGTTGGGAACCTGGCTTCTGAACGCAGTCTCCAGGTGATGCGCTGGAGGGAAGTGCCGTATAGTGGTGAGAACCCAGGCCTTGTGCTCCCCCCTTCAATTAAGGAGGTTTCACTTCCCCATACTGAACGGAGTTGGGAGCTTCCTTATTCCAAGTCGAACCGCTGTCGCACCTGTCCCTATATTGCCTGCACTGACTGGCAGCATCTCTGGGAATTCAGACAAGGGAGCCTTTCCCTGCCCTCCCTGGAGATGTGGGAGGCTCAGGGGGGCTGTGCCCTGAGCCCTGCCCTTGTTGCCATGCAGAATCCGCCCGCGGCCTTGAGGATGGGCAGCGCTTTGTAGTTGGTCAGATTAAGCGGACCAGGTACACAGTGTTCCTTTGGGAGGCTGGGCACCGTGTCCCTGATTCAGTTTCTGGCTCCGTGGCCACCTTTGGGAAACAATGCTTTGCTGACCCCGGAATGGCGCTCAGGCGGAGAGAGTTGTTGACGCACCAGCAACGGGCTTTCTCCTGGCAAGGTTTCTAGTCCTCATGACCCTTCAAAACATTGTCCCTGAGTGCCTATCTGGGGCTTTGGCAGAGGGAGGAAGTGGACAGGTCCTGGCCAGTCTAGATGCCGACATGGAGGAAACCGAGGGTGGGGTGGAGCCTGAGGGTGCGGGCCCTGCACCACCCCAAATTGCAAGAGGAAGTAGAGAGGGCACCCCAGTCCCTTCCAGCGCCCTCTCCCCTCGCCCGAGATGCAGCCTACATCCAGCTCAGAAAGGATATTGTAGAGCTGGGAGAAGTTCGGAAAAGGGCACACAGAATGATTGAAGGGGTGGAGCGACTCTATGAAGAAAGGTTGCAGCCTTTGGGGCTTTTTAGTTCAGAGAAAAGGCGAGTCGAAACAGAACCCTGGAGGAGGGAGGGAACCCCAAGGGTCATCCAGCTCAACCCCCTGCAATGCAGGAGGAATCACAACTAAAGCGTCCTTGACAGATGGCCACCCAACCTCTGCTTAAAAGCCTCCAACCTCATGGATGGTACAGTTGAGATTCCTGCCTTGCAGGGGGTTGGTCTGGATGTCCCTTGGGGTCCCTTCCGATTCTATGATTCTGCAATGGAGAGTTCGCCGCCTTCCAAGGGAGTCTGTATCACCTTCGAACAGCTCTCAGCTATGAGGAAGGGAATAAAAAATTATGCCTGGTATGGAGGAAGTGGAGAGAGGATGGTGTTGTCCTGCCCCCCCCTCTCATTCGTAACTCTAGAATTTGTGGGCACCCAGTGAAGACTCAGGACAGATTCACACAGTGCAGAAACTATGGAACTCCCTCCCACAGGAGGCAGGGATGGCTTTAAAAGAGGGTGACCTGATCCAGCAGGTTCTCCTTCAGTTCTTTTTTTTTACGAAATAATTTTTATTTGATTTTACAAACATAAAATTATAGCAATCCAAATGTTTATCCATATATCCACGTACATTACAAGTGAGATTAAAACCCTGCTGTTTTCATCTGCTTGCAACTGTCTCTTAAATCGATTATAAATTTCCCCCATTCTTTATAAAAGTTTTTGTCCTCTTGGTCCCTTAGCTTTCCAGTCAGCTTTGCCATCTCTTTCACAGTCTTTCTTCTTTCCATCCATGGGCTAGCAGGATCCGTGCGGCTGTTGTTGCGTACATAAAAAGCCTTTTCTGGTCTCCTTTGGAATGTCTGTTCCTATAATTATCGGCAGGGGGTTGGACTGGATGGCCCTTGTGGTCTCTTCCAACTCTCTGATTCTATGATTCTAATTCCTAATGGAAAAGCTTCTGGTTTTTCCTAACAAAAGTTATTTTAACTCCCCCCCCCCTAATTTCATTATATATCATCCCCCAGAAAGGGCTCTCCTTAGCTTCTGACGAGCTCTAAAAGGGGCCTGTGCAGCTGAATTGCAACCCACCAGCCATGTCGTTTCATTTTTCTGCTCCTGCAGTTCTTTGTTGGCAGCATTTGATCCTTTCCTCCCTTCTCTCTCCCCCCCCCCTCTCTCCCTCTTATGCCTGGAAAATTGTTGCAGATTTTTAGGTATTTGGGGCACCTTGTCCCTTAAGTGCAAGACCCGGCGCAGGACGCGTTTGATCTTTCATGGCGGCCTTTGTTCCTGCTCTGAAATGCGATTGCACCGGATAGCTGCGCTGAGTGCTCAAAGAGCAGAGCAGCAGGGAAGAGTGTCAAACGCAAGGGCTCTAGAGGGGTGACAATAGTGATCATAGTTCTAGTTACAGGTAGGTAGCCGTGTTGGTCTGAGTCGAAGCAAAATAAAAAAAATTCCTTCAGTAGCACCTTAAAGACCAACTAAGTTTTTATTTTGGTATGAGCTTTCGTGTGCATGCACACTTCTTCAGATACACATCTGTATCTGAAGAAGTGTGCATGCACACGAAAGCTCATACCAAAATAAAAACTTAGTTGGTCTTTAAGGTGCTGCTGAGGGAATTTTTTTATTGGTGCCCCGTTCAGCCGCCTTTGTTTTGACCCTGGGTCTTGCCTTGAAAGCCTCGTCTGCTCTCCCAAGTTTGCAGGCAACGTATTCTTCTGTATTAATGAGAGCTAGAAACTTGCTTGGTTTTTTTTTTTTACCCAAATCATAGAATCATAGAGTTGGAAGAGACCACAAGGGCCATCCAGTCTAACCCCCTGCCAGGCAGGAAACACCATCAAAGCATTCTTGACATATGCCTGTCAAGCCTCTGCTTAAAGACCTCCAAAGAAGGAGACTCCACCACACTCCTTGGCAGCAAATTCCACTGCCAAACAGCTCTTACTGTCAGGAACTTCTTCCTAATGTTTACATGGAATCTTCTTTCTTGTAGTTTGAATCCATTGCTCAGTGTCCGCTTCTCTGGAGCAGCAGAAAACAACCTTTCTCCCTCCTCTATATGACATCCTTTTATATATTTGAACATGACTATCATATCACCCCTTAACCTTCTCTTCTCCAGGCTAAACATACCCAGCTCCCTAAGCCGTTCCTCATAAGGCATCGTTTCCAGGCCTTTGACCATTTTGGTTGCCCTCTTCTGGACACGTTCCAGCTTGTCAGTATCCTTCTTGAACTGCGGTGCCCAGAACTGGACACAGTTCTCCAGGTACTCTCAGATTCCTGGAAGAGTATTCATAAAGGCCGGCCAAATTTGCTCCTCTCTCCCCTGCGAAGGAGCTTTTCATGTCTCTGCAAACAGGGAACCCTTGCTGTATTCAGAATGCCGCAGTGGCTGGCCTATTGCTATCAAATAATACTGTACAAAGATTGCGCCTGCTATTGGGATGGAAGGAGTGGACCACATCACAGAGCTCGGAAGGTGGTGGAGGTTTTTAAGCGAAGGTTGGATGGCTCTCTGTCAGGGATGCTTTAGCTGAGATTCCAGCCTTGCAGGGGGTTGGACTAGATGACCCCTGGGCAGTGTTAGAAACTAGGGTGTATAAAGGGAAAGGGACCCCTGACCATTTGGTCCAGTCGTGACCGACTCTGGGGTTGCGGCACTCATCTCGTGTTATTGGCCGAGGGAGCCGGTGTACAGCATGACTAAGCCGCTTCTGGCAAACCAGAGCGGTGCACGGAAACGCCGTTTATAAGCTAGGTGTCAATTGGCTCCTTAAACCAAGGTTATAGTCACCAAAGTGGAATGTCTTGCTGCCATTTGGGGGCAAGACGGCTCTTACAGTATTTTCCAAATGATGGACTGACTGATTGATTCTCGGTTAAGTATCTGGCTAGTTCAGATGACAACCTTGAGCTCGGTTAAGAGCTTTGAGAACTTAGAGAAGAAAAGTCACTTTCCCCAGGGACAATCCTACCTCTTTTTCTTAATGGTGACACGGACCATTCATAACGTAGGGATATTCTTCACAACTGTGAGCGGGGCAGTGGGTTGGGGCAAGTGAAGGTGAGCGGCGAAAATTAGCTACACTGTTTTTTGCGCTGCTGCTGCTCGGGCTACACAGAAAAAGCATTTTGGTTCCTGAAATTCATTCTGATTGTGCAGATAAAATAAAACTGATAGAATTCTACAGGACGTTGCATTAGTGTGTGAAAACAGCCCAGATTCAGTGACCCCCAGATGGTGGAGATGTCAGGCGCCAATCCTGGCATCCAGGCATCTTCACTTGGTTGCAAGTGGCTGAGAGCCAGGTGCAAAATGCGCCTGGCGCCTGGCTAATTTCGAACACTGCTCCTGGGGTCTTGTACAGCTCTGCAATTCTATGATTCCATGTAAGGTGGGGAGCATGGCTGCCAAGTTTTCCCTTTTCTCGCGAGGAAGCCTATTCAGCATAAGGGAAAATCCCTTAAAAAAAGGGATAACTTGGCAGCTATGGTGGGGAGAGCAGTTTCTCTTGTACAGGGTTACTCCATTCCTTGGTCATTGTTGTTTAGTCGTTTAGTCATGTCCGACTCTTCGTGACCCCATGGACCATAGCACGCCAGGCACTCCTGTCTTGCACTGCCTCCCGCAGTTTGATCAAACTCATGTTCGTAGCTTCAAGAATACTGTCCAACCATCTTGTCCTCTGTCGTCCCCTTGGTCATTAAGTACCGCCTTTAGTGTGATGCTTCGCCCCCCCCTTTCCCAGGCACATATACCTGCCTTACTTTTGCCACACCTTCCTCCTTTTGTTGCAGCAGCTGCTTCTGCAGCAACCGTTGCAGGGTCAGGTGGTGGTGGGAAGGAAAGAAAGAGACAGGCCTTCATATTTGCCAGGGCCCACTAGCAGACAGTTTGTGGAACGTGATTCCGGCAGATTTGTGTGGCTGGCTTCCGCGCGTGAAATGCCGGCCGCTGTGAAACGCAGCCGACACCGTTCTGTGTTTTTCATCCAGGCCCTGGAATTGGAGAGAGGTGGTGTGGGCAGCTGTGTTTGTGTTTGTGTTTGAAGGGCATGAAAGAGCATTCTGGTCTCCTCTGTCTGCACAATCAATGCAAGGGCTCAGGGCTTGAATCAAGAGGGTTCTCTCGCTTTCTCTGTTTCTATTTTTTGTTTGCAAATGCAGGAACAATTCCCTCCTCCTCCTCTTCCCTGTCTGGCGCCTTATCTCTGGGAGGAATTTACTTTGTCCCAGAGCTGTTTCCCGGCCTCTTTTGTTTTGCAGCCTGGGCAGGAGGGCAGCCGTCCAGCTTTGCTGGCATTCACAGCCCCCTTTCTCTGCCCTTCAGCTCCTCTCTTGCTCGTTTGATGCCTCGTTGGTCCCAGAGAATAGAGACAGAGACAAAGCAGGTGCTGAGATCTCAGTTGCTGGACCAGTTTCCTTCCACTGCCATTTGGCCTAAAAGGCACGAACCAGTTCCGAATGATGCTTTAAAAGAGGGCAAGACACATTCATAGAGGAGGAGAGGGCTGTCGAGGGCTGCTAGCCACCACGGCTCGACTCTGCCTCCACAGTCAGAGGCAGGGAGGCTTCTGAATCCCAGTTGCTGGAAACTGCAGGAGGGGAGAGTTGCTCTTGTGTTCGAATCCTGCTTGCACGTTTCCTTTTGGGGCATCTGTTTGGCCACAGTGAGAACAGGGTGCTGGACTAGGTGAGCCCCTTTTGCCCTGATCCAGCATAATAATAATAATAATAATAATAATAATAATAATAATAATAATAATAATAATTTATTAATTTATACCCCACCCATCTGGCTGGGTTTCCCCAGCCACTCTGGGCGGCTTCCAACAGAAAAAAAAATACAATAATCTATTAAACATTAAAAGCCTCCCTGAACAGGGCTGCCTTCAGATGTCTTCTAAAAATCTGGTAGTTGTTTTCCTCTTTGACATCTGTTGGGAGGGCGTTCCACAGGGCAGGCGCCACCACCGAGAAGGCCCTCTGCCTAGTTCCCTGCAACTTGGCTTCTCGCAACGAGGGAACTGCCAGAAGGCCCTTGGTGCTGGACCTCAGTGTCCGGGCAGAATGATGGAGGTGGAGACGCTCCTTCAGGTATACTGGACCGAGGCCATTTAGGGCTTTAAAGGTCAGCACCAACACCAGCAGTCTGTCCTTATGTCCTTAAACATGGTATACGGTGTGGATCTGCCAAGTTTTTGCAGAGTCTCACTTGTTGTTTCCTGTCTAGAGAGAAAACCATGTTTGTGGCTCAAAAGAGGTAGTGCATTGTCCCAAGACAGATTTAGCCCAGAATTGTTGGCAGGTCTCCTGGGCAGAGCCGGGCACACCTTTCCTATCCCCTGCTGCTACCCGATCCCTTTAACTGGAGATGCTGCGGGGTTGAACCCGGGACCTTCTGCATGCCAAGCAGCTGCCCTGCTGCTGAGCAAGTGGAAGGAGAGGAGGGTGGGAGAGAGATGCTCTTTGCCGGCTACACGTTTCCCAGGTGTTGGTGCCAGGGCTTGAGACAGGGACCTCTTGCATCCCTGAGCAGCTGCTCTGCCATTGAGCTGTGGGCCTGGGCAACACGATGCCTCTCTCGCTCCCTTCCCACGCCATCGAGCTCTGGGGAGGCCAAGGGCGGCTTGCGATACACTGGCTACTTGTTGCAAGGATCCAAAGCACACCCTCCTCCTGCCTTCGGGCACCACTCCTGTGTGGAGCAGCCCACTGGCACTCAAGGAGAACGTGGTTCCCTGGGATGTGCCCGTGATGGGCAGCCAGTCTCCTGCTGCTAGCAGTTCCCCATGGAGTCCGCTGCTTTATTGGGACTGTGTGGCAGCTGGTGAGTAGCATCATCGGATAACTTTTTTGGTACTGATAACACCAAGGTTGCAGGTTCGATCCCCGCATGGGACAGCTGCACAATCCTGCATTGCATAGGGTTGGGCTAGGCCAGGCTTCCTCAACCTCGGCCCTCCAGGTGTTTTGAGACTACAATTCCCATCATCCCTGACCACTGGTCCTGATAGCTAGGGATCATGGGAGTTGTAGGCCAAAAACATCTGGAGGGCCGAGGTTGAGGAAGCTTGGGCTAGATCATGGGTAGGCAAACTAAGGCCCGGATCCAGCCCAATCGCCTTCTCAATCCGGCCCACAGACGGTCCAGGAATCAGCATGTTTTTACATGAGTAGAATGTGTCCTTTTATTTAAAATGCATCTCTGGGTTATTTGTGGGGCATAGGAATTCGTTCATTTTTTCCTCCAAAATATAGTCCGGCCCCCCAAAAGGTCTGAGGGACAGTGGACTGGCCCCCTGCTGAAAAAGTTTGCTGACCCCTGCCGCTGGATGGTGCTCAGGGTCCCTGCCAACTCTATGATTCTATTATCTGCAGGGTGGATTCGATTTAAATCAAATCGATTAAAATCACAGTTTGAATAACTAGTCAGCAAGACTTGATTTAATTTTTTTTTTTACAGAAAGACTCATTCTTGCTGGTATAATCTTAATATTTACAACCAGATGAAGGTTTCATTTTTGGAATAATAAATTTTCAGGGTAGTTTTTTACAGTTATATCAAAAATTACCGATTTGGTTATACATAGACCGGTAATTATGAAATTATTGTGAGCTTTAATAAGGTAGCTGTTTATATTTGGACAACTTTTCTGCCGTAATTTATTGGATGGAGAACAATAATAACAATTTATTTAACTAAAGCAATAACATTATAGCATATGTATCCATGTTTATTAACGGATGTGGTTAAACAAAAAACCTTAGACTGAGTTTTAGCACACATGAAAAACTTAAAACAAATCCTCATTTGCTAATGAATATAGCCTTTGCACTCTAATGTAACTTAAATAGAAAACTGTCTTTAGAAAGATTTTTCCACCAAAAACATTTTATTTTAAAAATCCAATTTAAATTTAAGAAATCCAATTAAAAAAAAATCCCTGTGTGTGTGTGTGTGTGTGTGTGTGTGTGTGTGTGTGTTGATTTGTATCCACCCTGATTATCTGTTGTCTTCAGCACTTGGCTGTTGCTGCTATCATGCCTTTGCAAACAAATAAGTTTTGCTTTTTCAACCCATTGTCTGAAAAAGCCCCAACTCTCACAAGAATATGAGAAGAGCTTGCCGGATCAGGCCAAAGTGGGCCTATCTCGCCCAGCATCCTGTTCTCACGGTGGCCAAGCAGATGCTCCTAAAGGAAGCCCACGAGCAGGATTCGAACACAAGAGTAACTCTGCCTTCCTGCGGTTTCCAGCAACTGGGATTCGGAAGTATTGCTGCCTTTGACTGTGGAGGCAAAGCGGAGCCACCCTGGCTAGGAGCCATCGATAGATAGCTCTCTCTTCCCCCGTGACTTTGTTGAATCCAAGTTGGTGGCCATCACTGACCCTTGTGGGAGGGAGTTCCAGAGTTTAACTCTGTTCTGCACGAAGAACGTCCTGTTATCTGTCCCAAATCTTCCAACATTTCAGCTTCCTTCGATGACTGCGCGTTCTAGTGTTAGGAGCAAGAGCAGCGTTGGATTTCGGATGGTGTTTTTGGTTTCCCTGTACTAGCCAAAAGGAGAAGACCCACAATTGTGAAGATAGAATCATAGAATCATAGAGTTGGAAGAGACCACAAGGGCCATCCAGTCCAACCCCCTGCCAAGCAGGAAACACCATCAAAGCATTCTTGACATATGTCTGTCAAGCCTGACCAGAGCAGAATACAGTGGTACTATTACTTCCCTTGATCTAGATGCTATACTCCTATTGATGCAGCCCAGAATTGCATTGGCTTTTTTAGCTGCTGCATCACACTGTTGACTCATGTCAAGTATGTGGTCTACCAAGACTTCCTAGATCCTTTTCACATGTACTGCTCTCAAGCCAGGTGTCACCCATCCTGTATTTGTGCCTTTCATTTTTTTTGCCCAAGTGTAGTACTTTACATTTCTCCTAGTTAAACTTCATCTTAAAATAAAAAAATTCCTTCAGTAGCACCTTAAAGACCAACTAAGTTTTTATTTTGGTATGAGCTTTCGTGTGCATGCACACTTCTTCAGATACTGGTCTTTAAGGTGCTACTGAAGGAATTTTTTTATTTTACTTCGACCCAGACCAACACGGCTACCTACCTGTAACCAAAACTTCATCTTGTTTGCTTTGGCCCAGTTGTCTAATCTGTTAAGGTCATTTTGAAGTGTGATCCTGTCCTCTGGGGTATTAGCCACCCCTCCCAATTTGGTGTCCATTTGGATGCTCCAAATGTTGGCCTCACTCAGGACAACGTATTACCAAAGATGACCAAAGTCTGCCCTGGCCCCCTGCCGAGGTTTTTCCTCTGTCCATTCTCTCTTTGCCAGGCCCCCCTTCTGCCTTTCTTCATCCGGGAATTTTTGCTCAAACCCTTGACGGTTTGGGTTGGCTTTTTCCGAACGCTTTCCCAGCTCTCCTCTCCCCCTTCCCTCTCCTGCTGGGATGATCCATCTGCCAGTCTTGCTGAAGGCACAGAATCAGAGAGAGGGAGGCTCACTCTGTTTCTTTCATCCCCCCCCATCATGCCTGCTGATTCAGAGGGCACACGCGGTCTGCTTGCCAATCCCCCCCCCTATTTCTCCGTGAGAACTGTCTGCCTCCTCGCTTTCCTTGGACGGGCAGCGCCATCTGTTACGCAACTCTTCCTCCCAACGGGCACAAGGGGGGAGGGAGTTTCCAGAAAGCAGGACCTTGGCACAATGCAGCCCCATTTCTGCCCCCCCCCCGCCCCCATTCCAGATCTGCAGAATTTCCTGGCCCTGGAGACAAGGGAGCCTGGCCAAGACCCTTCTCTGTATCTGAGCTCTGTGTTTCTCCCTTCAGAAATACTCTGCACTCAGAGCATGTTCACCTCTGCTATTTTGTGGCTCTTGGCCGGCTTCTTTTTTTGGGTCTTGGAGCTGGTCTCTAGGGCGGCAGGGGGACAGGGAGAGTGACGCAAACTCCAGCCACTTCCAAGGGCCGCAGGTGGAGCGCTTTTCGGCTTTTCAGCTGTTATCTCCTCTGCGGCCAAGTTTCCTGTTTATTTTTCAATGGCTGGACTAGATAAGGCAGAGACTGTGCAATGCCAGAGAGCCAGCTGTTCAGAGAGCATGGCAGGAGCCTCTGCAATTAAGGGAATCTCTAAAATTGGTTTGTTGTTGTTCTTAATTTTACTACTTATTTTGTGGGTTTTCTTAGTGTTTTGAACCGCTCTGAGGATGTCATATAGAGGAGGGAGAAAGGTTGTTTTCTGCTGCTCCAGAGAAGCGGACACGGAGCAATGGATTCAAACTACAAGAAAGAAGATTCCACCTAAACGTTAGGAAGAACTTCCTGACAGTAAGAGCTGTTCGGCAGTGGAATTTGCTCCCAAGGAGTGTGGTGGAGTCTCCTTCTTTGGAGGTCTTTAAGCAGAGGCTTGACAGGCATATGTCAAGAATGCTTTGATGGTGTTTCCTGCTTGGCAGGGGGTTGGACTGGAAGGCCCTTGTGGTCTCTTCCAACTCTATGATTCTATGATTCTATGAGATCTGCAGATGAAGGGTGGTATGCAAATGTAATAATTAAAGATAGAATGATGCCTGGAATGGGGAAAAGGGGGACAGAGGAAAGTTTTCCTCCGGTACTTGTGGACATGCAATGAAGCTGGATGTTGGAATGTTCAGGACAGAGGAAAGACAAGACTGTGGAACTCCCTGCCACAGGAAGCAGTGACGACCAGCAACTTGGATGGCTTTGAAAGAAGATTGGACAAATTCATAGAGGAGCAGAGGGTTGTCAATGGCTCTGCTGCGCCTCCAAAAGTCAGAGGCAGCAATGTTCCTGAATCCCAGTTGCTGGAAACTGCAGGAGGGGAGAGTTGCTTGAGTTCGAATCCCGCTTGCAGGTTTACCCTTTGGGGCATCTGGCCGGCCGCTGTGAGAACAGGATGCTGGACTAGATGTGCCATGGGCCTGATCTGGCCGGGCTCTCCTTATGTTCTCATCCCCAAAATCAGCTGGTCAGTTTATGACCTCAAACTCACCTTTCAAGTATAAAGTGGCCTATACTGTACAGTGAAATGCAGCCATGGCAAAAGCCAAATGCAGGATCAAACATGGAATCGGAATGCTAATAAACTTTTATTAATAAACTTTTTAAAACAACAACAACAGCCACCCAGCAGTCACAATTTCAGTAATGGTATGCCCCGCGGAAGACCTTAAGGTCCACAAACAACAATATTCTGGAGATCCCGAGCCATAAGGTGGCTAGATTGGCCTCTACTAGAGCCAGGGCCTTTTCAGTACTGGCCCCAACTTGGTGGAATGCTCTTTCCCAGGAGACCAGGGCCCTGCGGGATTTGTCATCTTTCCGCAGGGCCTGCAAGACAGAGCTGTTCCGCCTGGCCTTTGGGTTAGACTCAGCTTGACCCCTGTGTTTTTCCTCCCTCATGGCTTGGATTTATGGACTACTTGAAATGAGGCTGCACTTTAAATTTTAATACTGTATTTTAATCTGTATTTTAATTGTTTTTATGTTTTATTGTAATTCTGTTGGTGTGAGCCGCCCTGAGCCCGGTTTTTGACTGGGGAGGGCGGGGTATAAATAAAAATTTATTATTATTATTATTATTATTATTATTTATTATTATTAATGGAACGACCGAGAGGGCACAGGGTTGGTTTCTTGTAGCAAGGAGTTTTGCCGCCTCCCATACCTTCCCTGTGCTTTTTTGGCAGGAGAGGGATGCTTCAACTTCTCGGCACTTGGAGGTGTCCCTCCCGTCCACCCTTGGAGTATCTGAATCCCCCCCCCTTTTTTAAAAAAAATAATTTTTATAGAATTTTTCAATTTTATCATCACAATCATTATTTCAAAAACAAAAAACATTATAAATCCTCAACACTGCCCCCCCCCCGCCCCCAGTGACTTCGCTCAACTTCCTTTTCTGGTTTCTTGGCATATTATCTCTCCCTGCTTACTGGTTATTTCTTATTCTTTAATTTTTTAAAAATAATAATTCTTCTCTTATCATTTTAACATCCTGTTTCTATTTCTGCATTTGTGTTGTTGATTGCAAGTGTTCAGTCAAACCCTGCAAGTGACTCCATTTCTTTACATTGATTCTGTAAATAGAACATAAATGGTTCCCGGTCCTTCTTGAAATCCCTATGGCCTTTATCTCGAAGACTTTCCGTTAGTTTTCCCATTTCAGCGTAGAATCATAGAATCATAGAATCATAGAGTTGGAAGAGACCACAAGGGCCATCCAGTCCAACCCCCTGCCAAGCAGGAAACACCATCAAAGCAATCTTGACATATGCCTGTCAAGCCTCTGCTTAAAGACCTCCAAAGAAGGAGACTCCACCACACTCCTTGGCAGCAAATCCCACTGTCGAACAGCTCTTACTGTCAGGAAGTTCTTCCTAATGTTGAGGTGGAATATTTTTTCTTGTAGTTTGAATCCATTGCTCCGTGTCCGCTTCTCTGGAGCAGCAGAAAACAATCTTTCTCCCTCCACTTGTTTTCCTTGCCATTCTTCTTTGGTTGGTATTTCAATACTTTTCCCATCTTTGTGCTGGCCATACCCTAGCCGCAGTTGTAGCATACATAGAATAGAATCCTAGAGTTGGAAGAGACCACAAGGGCCATCCAGTCCAACCCCCTGCCAAGCAGGAAACACCATCAAAGCATTCTTGACATATGCCTGTCAAGCCTCTGCTTAAAGACCTCCAAAGAAGGAGACTCCACCACACTCCTTGGTAGCAAATTCCACTGCCGAACAGCTCTTACTGTCAGGAAGTTCTTCCTAATGTTTAGGTGGAATCTTCTTTCTTGAAGTTTGAAGCCCTGAGGGTACCTCAGGGCTCTGTCCTCTCCCCCATGCTTTTTAACATCTATATGCAGCCGCTGGGAGAGATCATCAGGGGGTTTGGGCTGGGTGTTCATCAGTATGCGGATGATACCCAGCTCTACCTCTCTTTCAATTCAGAACCAGTGAAGGCAGTGAAGGTCCTGTGTGAGTGCCTGGAGGCAGTTGGAGGATGGATGGCGGCTAACAGTTTGAGGTTGAATCCTGACAAGACAGAAGTACTGTTTGTGGGGGACAGGAGGCGGGCAAGTGTGGAGGATTCCCTGGTTCTGAATGGGGTAACTGTGCCACTGAAGGACCAGGTGCACAGCCTGGGAGTCATTTTGGACCCACAGCTGTCCATGGAGGCGCAGGTCAATTCTGTGTCCAGGGCAGCTGTTTATCAGCTCCATCTGGTACACAGGATGAGACCCACACCCTGCCTGCTGACTGTCTTGCATGCTCTGGTTATCTCCCACTTGTGGTGCATGCTCAAAAATAGAATCGTAGAGTTGGAAGAGACCACAAGGGCCATCCAGTCCAACCCCCTGCCAAGCAGGAAACACCATCAAAGCATTCTTGACATATGCCTGTCAAGCCTCTGCTTAAAGACCTCCAAAGAAGGAGACTCCACCACACTCCTCGGCAGCAAATTCCACTGCCGAACAGCTCTTACTGTCAGGAACTACATGAACAGTTCAGCACCTGAACCCTTTGACGCTGTCTGGTGTGGCGCTCCCGTCGTCCTGACGACTTTTCCTTATCTTTTCAGGAACCTGAGATTGTTTCTGCGGAGAAGATGGCCCGTGCTGGATGGCTCCCTCTGCTGGGGCTGCTCTTTTTCTGGGATGGCGGGCGCTGCCTTGTTCCTCCCGAAGAGCTGCAACGTAAGTAAGGAACAGCGGAGAAGCTGGCGCTTCCATATCTCTGCATTCTTCTTAAATGTCCTGGAAGTGCTTCTCATTCCAGAGCAGGCAAAGGAGCCCGGGGACTAGAAAACTCTTTTGCATTTGAGTCACAAATCCATCAGGTTTGCTAAAAAAAAAAAAAAAACTTCCTTTGCGCTTTTCATTTCTGGGCAAGGAGAGAGGATGTGTTGGAACTGCGGATTGATCGGACCTGTCCTGTGGCACCCATAGTAGTGTTGGATTTTTCTTTAGTAGTCAAGTTACTTTAGAGCCGGTCTAATGTAAATACAGTCTGTTTAAGATAAACGGGTGTCTGTGTTTCTGTTAGTTGCTCCCAGGCGTGGGCTCTGCTTCTTGTATATAAGGCTCTGCCAGAAAGCCTCCTGTATCTCTTAGTTAGATCTTTCAGTTTGATTCATCTCGTAGTAGATCACTCTCTCAGCTGTTCTCAGTTTAAGAGATTCCTTAGTTGAATCTTAGTATGAGAGTTGCTTAGTTATAATGCTAGTTTGCTGTTAATTCTTGGGTAGTTTAATGGGAGTTTTGTGGGAGTTTGTGGGAGGTTTGGAATGTGGGAGAAAGCATTTATCTTTAGTTTAAAGTCTCTTTAGAGTCAGTTTGTATTTCAGTTAAAGAAACCCAACCGTTTGTATTTTCATCTGCATACTTTTACAAGTGTGCAGCTAGTAAGGGGTTTCATATAAGGGAGATAATTCCCTACGCTCTTGGTGGTGTTTTCTTAGCCAGGTCAACTTCTGACTGCGTATACTCTGCGTGAAGCGTACTTTAAAGGGCCGCTGTAAAACTGGGATATATGATTTAGGTTAAGCAGGTTTCAATATCCAGTTTTCTCCAATATTATTCTTATCATATATATATTATTTCTCAATAAGTAGATGCCAAGAGTCTGTATTTCCAGCCACAGAATAAAAAAAGGATAAAAAGAAATGCTCTTGCCAGACACCTGCACCATGATGTCATTTCCCAGAACTGTGACTCATGGTCTCATGGGGGGGGAATCATTCCTGCCTTGCGAGGCTGGAGTGTTATGCTAGGGTTGCCAAACTGCCAGGGCTGCGGTCAAGGGTGCAGGGCGGAGGCTGCTGTTTCTGTGTGTATGTACGTAGATCATTTGGGAATGGTTGTTGCCACTTGAAAAGCCCCAGACAGGATGCAAAAAGAAGGGCAGGAAAAGGCAGCAATAACTCACCAGTCAACTGCCAACCTAGCAGTTCGAAAGCACGTCAAAGGGCAAGTAGATAAATAGGTACCGCTCCAGCGGGAAGGTAAACGGCACTGTTCTGGTTCGCCAGAAGCGGCTTTGTCATGCTGGCCACATGACCATGTCATATGGAGGAGGGAGAAAGATTGTTTTCTGCTGCTCCAGAGAAGCGGACACGGAGCAATGGATTCAAACTACAAGAAAGAAGATTCCACCTCAACGTTAGGAAGAACTTCCTGACAGTAAGAGCTGTTCGGCAGTGGAATTTGCTGCCAAGGAGTGTGGTGGAGTCTCCTTCTTTGGAGGTCTTTAAGCAGAGACTTGACAGGCATATGTCAAGAATGCTTTGATGGTGTTTCCTGCTTGGCAGGGGGTTGGACTGGATGGCCCTTGTGGTCTCTTCCAACTCTATGATTCTATGACCTGGAAGCTATACGCCTGCTCCCTCGGCCAATAATGCGAGATGAGCGTCGCAACCCCAGAGTCGGTCACGACTGGACCTAATGGTCAGGGGTCCCTTTACCTTTAACTTTTAACTCACCAGTCAGCGGCTATTCCCCATTTTCCCCAAGGTCTGGGAGGCATGGCACGTTTATAAATTGCGTGAAATAAACAAGCTGCTTGATTGTAAAAAAATAATAATTAAAAAGAGGATAAAACAATAAAATGATCAACGAGACAAATAAGAAAAAATAACAAAGCAAGAAAAAAAATAAAAACAAGAAACATTAACAATGATTTAAAACGTTCAAAAAGTTTAAACAGGGCTTTAAAAGAGGATGAGACAGGCTTAAGGGGGAGAGGGCCATTGACAGCTACTAGCCACAATACCTATGCTTTGCCTCAATGGCCAGAGACAGCAATGCTTCTGAATAGCAGGAGGGGAGAGGGCTCTTGTGTTCGAATCCTGCTTCCAGGTTTACCAAAAGGGCATCGGGTTGGCCACTGTGGGAACAGGATGCTGGGCCAAATGGGCGGTTGGCCTGATCCAACAAGGCTCTTCTCCTGAGAGCCAGTATGGCGTGGTGGTCAGGAGCTGGGGGAGACCAGGGTTCGAATCCCCCACTCACTGGGCGTGACCTTGGTCAGGATTGAATGATGAAGGGGTGAGAACCGTTTATGCAACCCTGAGCTCCGTGGAGAAACAGGTGGCATAGAAATGCAACAGATAAATAAATAGATAGAGAGGCGTTCTTATGTGAGACGACCCCACAAAACGGGAAGCGATTTCTCTCTCCCTCTGCCGGCCATTTTCTGAAGTGTGCACCCTTCCCTCCCACAGAGATGTCCGAAACCGGAAGCAAGTTGATCGACTCGGAGCTGGAGAATGCCATCAACGGGGTCCGGCGGATGAAGGTCCTCATGGACCAGACAAGCAGGGACCACCGGGATATCTTGAACGCCTTGGAGGACACCAAGAAGCAGAAGGAGGTCTGTCTCCACGAGGCTCTGCAGGCTGCAGGCCGAGAGAACTTCCCCCCAAATGTCCAGCTCTTGCAAAAGATACAGCTTAAAGCTGACCAGCCGCGCCTTTGGGGTGAGGTCAAATTGCTGCAACCTCGCCCCCAAAGGTGCCTTCCTCCATTGTCTCCCGAGACAGAAGTAACCCCCCCCCAACACACTTGTTGCCCTCCTCTCGAGGGAAATTGGACGGTATTTTTCTTGCTGTTCCAAACATCCCCCTTGAGCTTCTCTTCCTCTGCCCTCTTGTTGTTGTTTAGTCGTTTAGTCGTGTCCGACTCTTCGTGATCCCATGGACCATAGCACGCCAGGCACTCCTGTCTTGCACTGCCTCCCGCAGTTTGGTCAAACTCATGTTCGTAGCTTCGAGAACACTGTCCAACCATCTTGTCCTCTGTCGTCCCCTTCTCCTAGTGCCCTCAATCTTTCCCAACATCAGGGTCTTTTCCAATGATTCTTCTCTTCTCATGAGGTGGCCAAAGTATTGGAGCCTCAGCTTCACGATCTGTCCTTCCAGGGAGCACTCAGGGCTGATCTCCTTCAGAATGGATAGGTTTGATCTTCTTGCAGTCCATGGGACTCTCAAGAGTCTCCTCCAGCACCATAATTCAAAAGCATCAATTCTTCGGCGATCAGCCTTCTTTATGGTCCAGCTCTCACTTCCATACATCACTACTGGGAAAACCATAGCTTTAACTATACGGACCTTTGTAGGCAAGGTGATGTCTCTGCTTTTTAAGATGCTGTCTAGGTTTGTCATTGCTTTTCTCCCAAGAAGCAGGCGTCTTTTAATTTCGTGACTGCTGTCACCATCTGCAGTGATCAAGGAGCCCAAGAAAGTAAAATCTCTCACTGCCTCCATTTCTTCCCCTTCTATTTGCCAGGAGGTGATGGGACCAGTGGCCATGATCTTGGTTTTTTTTTATGTTGAGCTTCAGACCATATTTTGCACTCTGCCCTCTTACAAAGAACTTAACAGCCCCGTTTGACTCTTCCAGGAGGCTCTCCTCCTAGCCCAGGAGACGGAGAAACAGCTGACTGAGAAGGAGGTCTGCAACGAGACCATGCTGGCGCTCTGGGAAGAATGCAAGCCCTGCTTGAAACAGACCTGCATGAGGTTCTACACCCGGGTGTGCCACAGCGGGGCCGGCCTGGTCGGCAGGCAGGTGAGCATGTCAGTTGGGTTCCCCCGAGAACCTGCCTGGAGAACCAGGGCGACATCTGATGTGGAAAGAAATATCTGGATGGGGCCAGGCGGGGCATGGCAAGGCAGCCAGAGGAGGCTCTGTTCCTCCTCCTCCTCACTTCTTGCACCAGGGGCCAGGGATCAGGACCTCAGGTGATGAACAGGGTCCCCAGGAGTGAGCATATGGAAGAAGGTAGTCCTTAAGGTACCTAGATTCTGCAAGCTCTTTTGGGTTTTGAAGGGGAGAAGCAGCCTAGGGCTGGAGTTGTGTCTGCAGAGAGTTCTGGTCGCCTCGCCCCCAGAAGGATATCGAAGAGTTGGAAAAGGTTCAGAAAAGGGCACCCAGAATGATCTCACGAGGATGGAGCATAGCTGCCAAGTTTTCCCTTTTCTCGCAAGGAAGCCTATTCAGCATAAGGGAAAATCCCTTTAAAAAAGGGATAACTTGGCAGCTATGGGATGGAGCAAGGTCCCTTATCTGGAAAGGTTGCAACATTGGGAATTTTTTATGTCGGGGCATGCGCAGAGTGCCCCATCCCAATGCCAGCAGAGTGTGCCAAAAGAACATAGCAACACCAAACCGTTCTAGGAAGAGTCACATGCTTTGCTGGCAGTTTGGGTGTAACCTTTGACACCTCCCTTTCTGTGGAGGCGCAGGTTGCAGCCACAGCTAAGGTGACATTTTTCCATCTCCGCCGTATTAAGCAGTTGGTCCCTTACTTCTCTCGCTCTGATCTGGCCACAGTGATCCATGCGACGGTCACCTCCAGGCTTGATTATTGTAACTCGCTCTACGCGGGGCTGCCCTTGAAGCTGACCCAGAAACTCCAGCGGGTGCAGAATGCCGCGGCGAGGCTCCTTACAGGGTCCCGGCCGCGGGATCACATTCATCCAGTGCTTTACCAGCTGCACTGGCTCCCGGTGGAGTACAGGATCAGGTTTAAGGTGCTGGTTTTGACCTTTAAAGGCCTATGCGGCTTGGGACCCTCGTACCTACGGGACCGCCTCTCCTGGTATGCCCCGCGGAGGACCTTAAGGTCCACAAACAATAATACTTTGGAGATCCCAAGCCATAAGGTGGCTAGATTGGCCTCTACTAGAGCCAGGGCCTTTTCAGTATTGGCCCCAACTTGGTGGAACGCTCTTTCACAGGAGACCAGGGCCCTGCGGGATTTGTCATTTTTCTGCAGGGCCTGAAAGACAGAGCTGTTCCGCCTGGCCTTTGGGTTGGACTTAGTCTGACCCCTGTGTTTTCCTCCCTCATGGCTTGGATCTATGGACTACTTAAAATGAGGCTGCACTTAAAAATTTTAATATTGTATTTTAATCTGTATTTTAATTAATTGCTTTTTATGTTTTAGTGTAATTTTATTGGTGTGAGCCGCCCTGAGCCCGGTTTTGACTGGGGAGGGCGGGGTATAAATAAAATTTTATTATTATTATTATTATTATTATTATTATTATTATTATGCAGTTTCACGCAGTTGTAGATGCAGTCTCCTTGCAGCGTATAGACCAGGCACCCCAAAACTTTTGCCCTCCAGATGTTTTGGACTACAATTCCCATCATCCCCGACCACTGTTCCTGTTAGCAACGGATCATGGGAGTTGTAGGCCAAAACATCTGGAGGGCCGCAGTTTGGGGGTGCCTGGTATAGACCAGTGTTTCTCAACCTTTTTTGGGCCACGGCACACTTGTTCCGTGAAAAAAATCACAAGGCACACCACCATTAAAAAAGTTAAAAAATTTAACTCTGTGCCGCCCTATATTATAATTATGACTGTAAGAAACACTTGCCAAATATTGCTTTCCGGCAGGTCAGTGTTGTGTATTGGCGGCCGCCAGGCACGTGACAATGCAAATCGCCCTTCTCGTCGCCGCACATCGCGGCACACCAGCCAGCGTCTGGTGTGGAACAGTGGTTGAGAAACGCTGGTATAGACGATGCTTTGAAGCTTGCCTCAAGCACATCAGCATTTATACTGTATATTGTGGTGACTCATTCTCACATGCTTGCTGACTCGTTCTCACATGCTTAACTAGCTGCAGGTGCAGGACAAGTCTCGGCCAAATTAAACAGCACACCAAAACCAGCCCTTTCTCGTCCCTTTTCCTCTGTGTGCATAAACCTACGCTAACATTTTAATTTAAAGAAAAGGCGAGTAAGAGGTGTTATGGCGGAAGTTCATGAAATTATGCGCAGTGTTGAGAAAGGGGTTAGAGAAAAGTCCCCCCCCCACTCTCCTAACACACTGAGTGAAGCTGAATGTTGGAAGGTTCAGGGTAGAGAAGAGAACTATGGAACTCATTGCCACAGGAGGTAGAGAGAAGAACCAACCTGGATTAGGAAAATTCATGGAGGAGTGGCTCCTAGCCAGGATGGCTCTGCCCTGCCTCCGTGCTCAGAGGCAGCGATGCTTCTGAATCCCAGGTGCTGGAAAACCCAGGAGGGAGAGTTGCTCTTGTGTTCGAATCCTGCTTGCGGGTTTCCCTTTGGGACATCTGATTGGCCAGTTTGAGAACCAGAAGAGGCTGCTGGATCAAGCCAAGTGGCCTGTGGGAAACTGGCGAGCAGGATTCGAGCATAAGAGCAACTCTCCGTTCCTGGAGGGTTTCTGCAACTGGTAAAGAGGCGAAGCGAGAGGTTCCAGCAGGCTCTTCAAAGGGTCAGCAAACCTTTTCAGCAGGGGGCCAGTCCACTGTCCCTCAGACCTTGTGGGGGGCTGGACTATATTTTGGGGAAAAAAAGTAAAGTAAAGTAAAAGGACAAATTCCTATGCCCCACAAATAACCCAGAGATGCCTTTTCAATAAAAGGACACATTCTACTCATGTAAAAACACCAGGCGGGACCCACAAATAACCCAGAGATGCGTTTTAAATAAAAGGACACATTCTACTCATGTAAAAACACGCTGATTCCTGGACCGTCCGTGGGCCGGATTGAGAAGGTGATTGGGCCGGATCTGGCCCCCGGGCCTTAGTTTGCCAACCCATGTTCTTAGGCATTGCTAAACCAGCTGTGGGCAGCTATCTGCCAGGACTCGCTGTAACAAAGTTTTAACTGGTCCAGAATCCCACCCAAAATCTTCCTCTCCCTGCTGCCCTACTGCTTGGCGTTCCTGCTGGATTATCATCCAAGGTTTAGCTGATGGGGATCAGAGTTCCCTAATTGTAGGGACCCCCTTCCCCATCTCGCTTAGTTGTAGTTGTTGTTGTTAATTGAATTTATATACCGCCCTATACCCGGGGGTCTCAGGGCAGTTCACAGAATAAAATTCAGATATAAAATCACAACGTATAATAATAAAAAAAATACAACCCAATAACAGCCCCCCGAAAAGAGCCTCATTTTAAAAGGGTATAGGAGGCCAATCAGATCAACCAAAGGCTTGGTTAAAAAGGAACGTTTTTGCCTGGTGCCTAAAGGTGTGTAGTGAAGGCGCCAGGCGAACTTCCCTGGGGAGAGCATTCCGCAGACGGGGAGCCAATGCAGAGAAGGCCCCGTTCTCGTAGTTGTCCGGAAACTGATGCAAGATGCTCCTCCTTAGAGCTGATGGCCAGGGGCTGTGGGCCATTCGCTGCCCTTGTTCATAGAATCATAGAGTTGGCAGCAAATTCCACTGCCGAACAGCTCTTACTGTCAGGAAGACAGGATGGACGGACCCTCGTGGGTGCAGGGGGGCCCCTCTTGGTAGTTCCTCCGCCTTCTGGGCGGGGGGCTCAGGGAGAGACGGCCCTCTTTGTGGGACTCCCCCCTCTTTGCCACCTTGACCTGTGCCTCTCAAGGGGTAGGATTTTAGGACCCACCTTCTTTTCATGGCGGTAAGCTGTTTTAAATTCATGATGCTGGTCTAGTGGGCCACTGGCCTGATCCAGCCCATCTCTTTGGATCTTCTTCTTCTTCTTTATTGAGTTTATATACCGCCTTATACCCAGAGGTCACAAGGCGGTTCACAGAAAAACATCACAACATCACAACTTCCCTGGGGAGAGCATCCCACAGACAGGGAGCCACTGCAGAGAAGGCCCCGTTCTCGTGTTGCCACCCTCCGGACCTCTCGAGGAGGAGGCACACAAAGGAGGGCCTCAGAAGGTGATCTCAGGGTCTGGGTCGGTTCATATGGGAAGAGGTGGTCCTTGAAGTATTGCGGTCCTGAGCCATTTAAGGCTTTATAGGTGTAGAAGCTGAAAGGATGCTCAGGGCTTTTTTCTGCTCTTGCTGCTGCAGCTGGAGGACTTCCTCAACCACTCCTCGCCCTTCACGATCTGGGTCGACGGGGAGCGCCTCGACTCCCTGAAGGACGTGGACCAGGACCAAGGGCAGCGGTTGGACGACCTGGAGGAGCGCTACAGCCTGATTGAGGGTGGCGTGGACGACCTCTTCCAAGAGAGCACCCAGGCCTACGGGCAGCTTGCCCCCTTCTTCCACTCGCCCTTCAGCGGCTTCCGGGACATGTTCTGGGGCCCCATCCGCAGCATCCGCCTCCCGGGGTCCCGCCTGGCCCGGGACCTGGCCCCCTTCCCCGCCTTCCCAGGCCAGTACCGACCCCACCAAGACTTCCACCAGCTGTTCCAGTCGCTCCACCAGATGACACAGCAACTCATGAACGGGGGGCTGAGGGGGCCCTACGGCCAGTGGCCGGAGGGACGGCCGGGGCTTTCCCTGGGCAGGCTCCCAACAGGTGAGTGGAGATCGCGGGCAGGTGAGCAGGTCTGGCCTCCAACACCCGTCCAGAATTGCCTGCCTGCTGGCCAATAGATATAGGACATAATATAGATTTTTTATAAAATTAAATTTTTATTCCATTTTCTTTTTCAGTTATTACAAATATCACATATCCATATATTACATTCCCTCTTCCCACCCCTCCTGGGCTTCCCCCAACTTCCACTTCTGATTTATTTCCCCTCTATTATTATAATAATATAATAATTTATTATTTATACCCCGCCCATCTGGCTGGGTTTCCTCAGCCACTCTGGGCGGCTTACAACAGAAAAATGAAATAAAATAATCTATTAAACATTGAAAGCCTCCCTAAACAGGGCTGCCTTCAGATGTCTTCTAAAAATTTGGTAGCTCTTTTTTTCTTTGACATCTGATGGGAGGGCGTTCCACAGGACAGGCGCCACCACCGAGAAGGCCCTCTGCCTGGTTCCCTGCAACTTGGCTTCTCGCAACGAGGGAACCGCCAGAAGGCCCTCTGTACTGGACCTCAGTGTCCAGGCAGTTACACACTGCTATCTCTAAACAAATACATTATATTATTTCCTTGTTTTCTACATATTTCTATTATTAAAGGTGTGAGTGCTTATTTAAATCCTGCCATCAAGTCAATAGTCTTTCTTTGTTTCTGCAAGTATACAATGAATGGTTCCCATTCTCTTTCAAAGTCTCTGTTGTCTTTCCCCTGTAATCTGTCCTTCAGTTTTGCCATTTCTGCATAACTTATCAGTTTTTCTTGCCATTGTTCTTTAGTTGGCACTTCTCCAGTCTTCCAATTTTGTGCTATCAACATTCTCGCCGCTGTAGTAGCGTACATAAATAGCATCCTCTTCTCCTTCGGTAGGTCTTGGCCTAAAATGCCCAACAGGAAAGCTTCTGGTTGTTTAACAAATGCTATTTTCAACATTTTCTTCAGTTCATTATATATCCTTTCCCAGTACAATTTTACCTTTTTGCAATCCCACCACAATATGATAAAACGTACCCTCTGCTTCACATCTCCAACATTCTTTCTTTTCATTTTTATACATTTTTGCCAATTTAACTGGTGTTATTTACCATCTGTACATCATCTTCATATAGTTCTCAACAAAATACAATCTGTGAATTTCAAATTTCTTTTCCACAATTTTATCCAATTTTCAAATAGAATATAGATTTTAACCTCTGGGGAAAACTTTGGAAAAGCGATTTGAAGTTTACAGCATGTTATTCCCTGAGGGAGAACTACTGTATATTCCTGCGTATAAGACTACTTTTTAACCCAGGAATTTTTTCTCAGAAGTTGGGGGTCGTCTTATACGCCGGGTCGTATTTCTTATACGGCGAGCATATACCAAACTCTATATTTTAACTGGAAAAGTTGGGGGTCGTCTTATACGACCAGTTGTCTTATACGCCGTACTTGAAAATGATTAACAGGTGGTATTTTTAAAATTGTCCAGTAGCACCTTAGAGACCAACTAAGTTTGTTCTGGGTATAAGCTTTCAAGCACAGTTCTTCAGATACTTGCCTGAATCTAGATGGTATTTAACTCCGAGTAGGCTTTAACTCCGAGTAGGCGTGCTATGGTCCATGGGGTCACGAAGAGTCGGACACGACTAAACGACTAAACAACAACAACAAGGCTTGCTCAGATGTATAAGACTGAATCAGATAGGTGCTGGAGATGCAAAGAGGTGGAGGGAACGTTCTTTCACATGTGGTGGACTTGTAAAAGGGTAAAAGAATACAGTGGTACCTCGCAAGACGAATGCCCTGCAAGACGAATTTTTCGCAAGACAAATGCGTCTTGCGATCTGATGGTGACTTGCAAGATGAATTCGTTTTGTGAAATATTCGTCTTGCGAATCGCGGTTTCCCATAGAAATGCATTGAAATTTAATTAATGCGTTCCTATGGGCAAAAAAAGAAATTTCAATGCATTCCTATGGGAAACCGTGATTCGCAAGACGAATTTTTCGCAAAACAAATTGACTCACAGAACGAATTAAATTCGTCTTGCGAGGCACCACTGTATTGGGAAACGATCCATAATGAATTGAAAAAAATGTTTAAAAGCACTTAAAAAAAAAAAACCAAAGTCCTTTTTGGTGGGGATAATTCAGACTGAAATTCCCAGGTGCCAATAAAGGTTATTTATGTATGTCACTACTGTGGCCCGTGTTTTGTTAGCCCCCAAATGGAAAATGAGTGAGGTCCCAACTAAAGAAGAATGGCAACTTAAACTAATGGAATATGCACAGCTTGCAGACTTAACATATAGAATAAGAGAACAAGAAGAACATATGTTTAAAGAAGATTGGAAAACGTTTATTGAATACCGGGGGATTGTGTAAACCTTAAATTGTTGGCAGCGTTAAGATAAATTCAACAGTATAGGTAAGTTTTGATGGATGCAATAAGGGAATACTGAATGGTTTAGTTTTTGTAAAATATGCAGGGATTTATGATATGTAAAATGAACCATGGAAAGAGAAGAAGGGAAGTCACTGACATTTTAAGGATGTTTAAATGAGTATTCTAAATTGTAAAACAGAAAATTTAATCAAAATTATACATAAAAACAAAAAACAAAATTTCCTGCCTGCTCCGGGCGTGTTGCAAGCATGTAGGCAGAGGTGGCCCAGTTGACGTGGGGTGCTTGAACTTTTGACCTAGTGCCTTGCCAAAGTGTCCTGAGTAAGCTTAGCAGCCTAGAAATAAGAACCATAGAATTGTAGAGTTGGAAGGGACATCCAGGGTCATCTAGTCCAACCCCCTGCAATGCAGGCGTCTCGACGCACGGTTCCCCATCCAATCTGAAACTATGCCGGACGCTGCTTAGCTTTGCAAATGGCCTAGGAGGTTTTTTAAAAATAATAATAATCAAAGCTGCCATTGGATTCCTTGTGGAATTGGTTAAATGAAACTGCCAGTACAGTCATACCCCATGATACGTCCACTTCATGTTGTGTCTTTTCAGGTTATAGACGTGCCAAACCCGGAAGTCCCGGGACAGGTTACGTCCAGGTTCACCGCGTCTGTAAGCGGCGCGCATGCGCAGAAGCACTAAATCACGCTTTGCGCATGCACAGAAGCGCCGCATTGCGTCATGCGTGTGTGCAGATGCGGCGCTTCATGTTGCGGCCTTTTCATGTTGCGAACGGGCTGCCGGAACGGATCCTGTTTGCAACATGAGGTACCACTGTATCATGATGCTGCTATGCAATGAGTCAGCTTGGTATTGCCTGCACTGACTGGCAGCAGCTCTTCCGGGTTTCAGGCAGGAGATACGTCCAGCTCTTTACCTGGAGATGCTGCCGGTGGGGATTGAACTTGGGCCCTTCTGCATGCAAGGCAGCTGCTCTGAGCACCCAGCAGCCCCTCCTTCCCATTAGAATGGGGAGAAGACATTGTGATACAGTTCCATTTGGCCTTGAGTTCCCCTTGGCTTTAATGGATGAGGCCAGTTTGTGCCCCCGCCATGAGAGTCACCGTCTCTCTCCTTCTCTGCCAGGGGCCCCCAGTCCTGGGGACGACCGCCTGGTGTGCCGCGAGATCCGCCGCAATTCTTCCGGCTGCCTGAGGCTGAGGGAGAGGTGCGAGAAATGCCAGGCCATCTTGGACGTCGGTGAGTCGGTCAAGGCTGCCTCTTGATTCATGAAAACAACTTCCCTTTGGGGTGGGGGCAGGGTTCCCTTTTGGGGATGAAGCCCCCCCCTGCCCCCACACATCCAGTTTTCTTACAGAGCCAGAATTCTGGGGTCAGGAGCTGCAAAGGGTTTGGTGTAACTTTGCAGGAGATGGGCCTCTTGGGCCTTCTGGATCGCCCAGTTCTGGGTGCCAAAGGTGGGGAGGGTCTATGGCATCATAAAACCATGAAGCTGGAAGGGACAATGAAGGTCATTTAGTCCAATCCCCTAAAATGCAGGAATCTTTTGCCCAAAGCGGAGCTCAAATCCACGATCTCAAGATAAAGTATCTCCTGCTCTACTGACCGAGTATTTTGCTCTGGATCAATTGCTTTTGAAAATAATATTTCATTGACAATTCCTTATTGTTTCACTGGGGGCGGGGGTGTCTAGTAAAAAAAAAGACACATTTATTGCGGTACGGCTTGATTTCATATCCTTCACAAATAAGGAGGCATGTGGACGATTGGTTGTTCCCGCTTGCGCTAAAGTATGGGTTTCATGAAAATACAGTTAACAAGACACAATAAACCCATTCTCTTTTATTTTATCATATTTTATTCTGATTGCCTCTCTGTTCATATGATGTGCACATGATAAGAAAGCAAGGGAATTAAGGTGAACATTTTTTGTTTGATCCAGCCAATGTATTGGTAATTACTGGGCTGTTTTCCTTTCCCAAATATTTGGAATATTCTAAAACATATTCTGCTGTACTCAAGTTCCATGCATAAAGAGGCTGCATAATACTTCTTTTCCTGACATATTTCCTCTCTCTCCTATTTTCTTTCTGTAAAATTTTCCTTTTCTTATGATTTTAAAATATCAGTAAAAATTATATGGGGGGAAAAGATGAGGGTGTTTTGCTCTGGATCGATTGGTTTCCAGCATGATCTTTGATCAAAAGATTCTGTGCTCTACAATTTTACGATTCTCTGATTCCCTCGACGTTTGCTTCCCTGCCTCCAAACCTCCTGCAGACTGCTCCCAGACAGACCCAGAGCAGACCCGGCTGAGAGAGCGTTTTGAGGATGCCCTTCGACTCGCGGAGCGCTTTACCCGGAGATACGACGAAATCCTCAAGTCTTTCCAGGAGGAGATGCTCAACACCACGAGTCTCCTGGACCAGCTCAACCAGCAGTTTGGCTGGGTGTCTCGCCTGGCCAACGTCACTCGGAACAGCAACAAACCTCTGCAGGTCACTATGGTGGGTGTCTCCTCGCCCCTGCGCTGTGTGTGGGCACCTGCGCTGCAACCGACTTGCCCTTCCTCCCGTTTGCCTAGTCTGCCCATAGTGCTCTGCCATGCTTTGCTCAGCCTAACTATGGTTTGTTTGCATGTGCAGATGCAGCCAAGCACGCTGACCATGGTTTGTTTTCTACCAGCAAACCATGGTTTGTTGCCTTATGGACCACGGTTTAACAGTGGTTTGGCATTATGTCCCAACACAATAACCTTGCTTTTGTTGTTGTTGTTTAGTCGTTTAGTCATGTCCGACTCTTCGTGACCCCATGGACCATAGCACGCCAGGCACTCCTGTCTTGCACTGCCTCCCGCAGTTTGGTCAAACTCATGTTCGTAGCTTCGAGAACACTGTCCAACCATCTCGTCCTCTGTCGTCCCCTTCTCCTAGTGCCCTCCATTTTTCCCAACATCAGAGTCTTTTCCAGGGAGTCTTCTCTTCTCATGAGGTGGCCAAAGTCTTGGAGCCTCAGCTTCACGATCTGTCCTTCCAGGGAGCACTCAGGGCTGATCTCCTTCAGAATGGAGAGGTTTGATCTTCTTGCAGTCCATGGGACTCTCAAGAGTCTCCTCCAGCACCATAATTCAAAAGCATCAATTCTTCGGCGATCAGCCTTCTTTATGGTCCAGCTCTCACTTCCATACATCACTACTGGGAAAACCATAGCTTTAACTATACGGACCTTTGTAGGCAAGGTGATGTCTCTGCTTTTTAAGATGCTGTCTAGGTTTGTCATTGCTTTTCTCCCAAGAAGCAGGCGTCTTTTAATTTCGTGACTGCTGTCACCATCTGCAGTGATCAAGGAGCCCAAGAAAGTAAAATCTCTCACTGCCTCCATTTCTTCCCCTTCTATTTGCCAGGAGGTGATGGGACCAGTGGCCATGATCTTGGTTTTTTTGATGTTGAGCTTCAGACCCTATTTTGCGCTCTCCTCTTTCACCCTCATTAAAAGGTTCTTTAATTCCTCCTCACTTTCTGCCATCAAGGTTGTGTCATCTGCATATCTGAGGTTGTTGATATTTCTTCCGGCAATCTTAATTCCTGCTTGGGATTCATCTAGTCCAGCCAATACAACACAATAAACTTGCTTAGCCATGGTTTATTATTATTATTATTATTTATTTATTTGGGTTTTTCAAATTAAAAATTTAAAACAACGTATCAACATACAATATCGCAACAAGATTCCACAGAATCTCCTGGGCTTCCCTCCTCCCTTTGTGGGTCCTATTGTTAGTCATTTCCTCCTGTATCTTTTATAATAACCCAAATCTTTTGCATCTCCATCATTTCCAAAATTCACCATTAAAATACAAGCGTTATTCGAATCCCACTGGCGATTTTAGCTGTTTACAATGGTTTTTAAGATAGATTAAAATTCCCCCCTCCATTCCTTATTGAAATTTTGGTCTTCCTGATTTCCGATTCTGCCGGTCATTTTTGCCATTTCGGCATGGTCCATCAACCAGCCATAGTTTGTTCAGCCACCACACCCCAAAGCCTCAAGGCTGAAAAACTGAGCTTCCTTTCTTCATTGGCGAGGTGACCTGTGCTTTACTGAATAAACCATGGCTAAAACTAACCATGGTTTAGCAGCCAGGTATTAACATTCCTCTTCAACCAGGCCTTTGGCTGATTAACATCTTCTAGCCTTTTAAATGTGTTTTGGGGGGGCATTACTGTTTTGTTTTGATTATCCAAATTTTTGGTTTTTATCTTGTATTTTTATTCTGTGAAAGGCCCTGAGATCTTTGGAGCAAGGGTGGTACAGTGAAATCTCGGTTTTCAAACATCTCGGCTGCCGAACATTTCGGAAGCCGAACGCCAAAATTCAATTTTCGAATGGGCATTTCTCAATTTTCCTCATTGAACTTGCCTTTTGATCCTCGGTTTTCGAACGTTTTGGAAGTTGAACGGACTTCCGGAATGGATTATGTTTGAAAACCGAGGTCCCGCTGTATACAAATTTAATAAGTAAAAAATGAATATAAATTATAGGAGCTGTAGCTGACTAGTGAAGCACCTGGTTAAAACTGGTTTGGGAACTCTCGTCTTGCACCATAGCAAGCTGGGGGTTTGTTGACCCAGGAACAAAAGAAAAGTTGGGACAGCACCCCTTGCATGTTCCACGTAAGGCCTGTTCCCACGTTCACCCACTGAACACGGGTGCGAGTGCTTGTGTGAAGAGAGCAGGCACTTGTTGAGCTGTATAAATTGGCTGTTGTGCAGATGGATTTTGCGCTCGTTGAATGCAATGCGTAAACATCCCTTCAGCTGCGGTTTACTTGGAGGAAACACACTGAAATGAATCCACATGACTAGGTTAGGCCCATTGATTTCAGTGGGGCTACTCTTGAGTAAAACGTAGTCAGATGATGGCCATCTCCTAAAATCTGAAGGGCTGTCCCATGGAAAAGGGAATTGGAATTGTGGAGTTGTAAGGTCCCCCAAGGGTCATCTAGTCCAACCCCCTGCAATGCAGGAATTTCAGTTAAAGTATCCCTGACAGATGGCCATCCAAGCTCTGCTTAAAAACCTCCAAGGAAGGAGAGTCCACCACCTCCCGAAGGAGACTGTTCCACGGTCGAACAGCTCTTACTGTCAGAAAGGTTTTCCTCATGTTTATTTGCAATCTCCTTTCTTGTCACTTGAAGCAATGGGTTCGAGTCCTACCCTCCAGAGCAGGAGAAAACAAGCTTGCTCTATCTTTCCCGTGAGAGCCACTGAGATATTTGAAGATGGCTGTCCATTCCCCGAGAGTCTCCTCTTTCTGCAGCCTGAACTCTTCTCCAGGGAGCAAGCTTGTTTTCTCCTGCTCTGGAGGGCAGGACTCGAACCCATGGCTCCAAGTGACAAGAAAGGAGATTGCTAATAAACATCAGGAAGAACTTTCTGAGGGCAAGAGCTGTTTCGACAGTGGAATGGTTTCCCTCGGGAGGCGGTGGAGGTTTTTAAAGAGAGGTTGGATGGCCATCTGTCATGGATGCTTCAGCTGAGATTCCTGCGTTGCAGGGGGTTGGACTGGATGACCCTTGGGTGTCCCTTCCAACTCTACAATTATGTGAAAACTGCCTCATTTGGTCCCAGCCACAGCTGGGAGAAACCAGTGTGTAGCAGAGCCGCCTTCTGAATCGGTTGCATGTGCTAAGAGCCATTGATCTGCTTTCCCCCCTCTTCTTCAAGGTGGCTACCAAATCTTCGGACCCCAAGGACCCAGCCCAGCCATCAGACACACAGGTGACCGTCCAGCTCTTTGACTCCGAGCCGCTGACCCTCCTGGTGCCAGGGGACCTGGAAGTGAAAGACCCCCGATTCATGGACCTGGTGACCAAGCAGGCCATCCGCCAGTTCAAGGCCAACGAAGTGTAAGTGTCCGGAGGGTGCTGTGGCTCAGTGGCTAGAGCAGGCTTCCTCAACCTTGGCCCTCCAGATGTTTTTGGCCTACAGCTCCCATGATCCTTAGCTATTAGGACCGGTGGTCAGGGATGATGGGAATTGTAGTCTCAAAACATCTGGAGGGCCGCAGTTTGGGGATGCCTGGTTAGAGCCATCAGCCTTGAAGGAAAAAGGTTCTGGGTTCGAACTGCGGTGGCACTTCCAAGTAGGGCTGGGGGAGACTCTATGCCTGAAACCAGGCGGCCATGGCTGCCAATCCATGTAGACCAGGGTTTCGCAAACTTGGGTCTCCAGCTGGTTTTTTGTTTGGACTACAACTCCCATCATCCTGAGCTAGCAGGGAATGATGGGAATTGTAGTCCAGAAATAGGAGGAGAGAGAGCACTGTGGAGTAGATCTGGTCCCATTTTTAAAGCAGGGGTTGGAGGGCCACCTGGGACGGTGGCTGAGATTCCTGTCTTGCGTGAGGTTGGACTAGATGACCCTGGGGGGTCCCTCCCAACTCGTGATTCATTACTTTTATCCCCCTACAGGTACACTTCCCAGAGTTCCCTATGAACGATGGATTGCTAAAGCACTCTTTAGGCCACAATCACACCATACATTTAAAGCGCTATTTAGTTTATAAAATTTATACACCGCTCGATTTAAAGAGAAAAAAAGACCTCAGAGTGGTTTTTTTAAATGATAAAAAAATATTAACAGAAATGTAAGACTTCTGAAAAGTTAAAATAACGATAGGATAAATAGACTAACTAGATACCATTTTAAACAGTAATAGGAGCTGTAGTTTAAGGGCGCCAAGCAGTTCCATAGCTAGTTGTGGCTCTTTGGGCTCTACCATTCAGGACTGCGGGAGGGGTCTCTCGCGTGGGATCGGTCCTCCAGGCAGGAGTTTGCTCACTGGCACGTTCCATCATGTGACCCCCCCCCCCCCGCAGCCAGTCTGAAGGGGTCCAGCCCAGGCACTGGGCTACTTAACTTTTGGGGAAACTGAGCCCCTTGAGCTTTACCCGAGGCGGATGGGCGCAGGGTCTCCCAAGAGGCCGTGCCTCGAATTGGGGGCTCCCAACGGTGTGCCCCCCTCTCAAAAACAAGCTGGGCTACGTGGGCTTTTCTTATGGAACTTCCAGGGCCAGAAGCAGTCTATCTGAATTCCTAGCTTCCCACTGGATCTGGCTATTTAGTTCTTCCTGAAACTGTTCCGCAACAAATAACTTTCTCTTTTCCCCTTCTCTCCCCCCCGCCTTCCAACAGGGAGTAGCTTTGCCTCCCCCCCCCGCAGCCCCCCCCCGGATCTCAGGCCACGACAAGGGAGAGAGAGAGAAGCCATAGCCTTCTGCCGTTCCTGCTGCCAATGCTCTCTTAGCGCGCCTCGGAGGACCTTCGCCCGCCAAGCACCGTCCGTCTGTCTTAGTAGTTTACACTGTACCGCCTGCCCTGTTTTTGCTGCTGGGTCTTTGCCGATCCGAACCCGAAATAAAAGATTATATTAGGCTCAACGCTCTGGGACGTATTGGTGCTCTCTCTCTCTCTGTGTGTCTACTCTACGTTTGGTTTTCTAGGAGAAACCTTAGGAACAACTTTCTGAGACTAAGAGCATTGCGGAGGGTTGGGCTAGATGACCCTTGAGGTCCCCTGTGGATCTCTGTCTGATTCAGTCATTGAGCAGTAACTGCAGGCATGCGAGTTGGGCCCTCGGCGCTTGTATACCTAATGAGCATTTCTATCCTCACCTTCCAAAACATGCCTGCACTTAACACACTTTTAAGATACAGTGGTACCTTGGTTCTCAAACTTAATCTGTTCCGGAAGTCTGTTCTAAAACCAAAGCCTGGAAACGATGCCTTATGAGGAACGGCTTAGGGAGCTGGATATGTTTAGCCTGGAGAAGAGAAGGTTAAGGGGTGATATGATAGCCATGTTCAAATATATGAAAGGATGTCATATGGAGGAGGGAGAAAGGTTGTTTTCTGCTGCTCCAGAGACGCGGACACGGAGCAATGGATTCAAACTTCAAGAAAGAAGATTCCACCTAAACATTAGGAAGAACTTCCTGACAGTAAGAGCTGTTTGGCAGTGGAATTTGCTGCCAAGGAGTGTGGTGGAGTCTCCTTCTTTGGAGGTCTTTAAGCAGAGGCTTGACAGGCATATGTCAAGAATGCTTTGATGGTGTTTCCTGCTTGGCAGGGGGTTGGACTGGATGGCCCTTGTGGTCTCTTCCAACTCTATGATTCTATGATTCAAAGCATTCCAAAACCAAGGCGCGCTTTCCCATAGAAAGTAATGCAAAATGGATTAAACCAGGCTTCCTCAACCTCGGCCCTCCAGCTTTTTTGGGACTAAAATTCCCATCATCCCTGACCACTGGTCCTGCTATCTAGGGATCATGGGAGTTGTAGGCTGAAAACATCTGGAGGGCCGAGGTTGAGGAAGCCTGGATTAATCCATTCCAGACTTTTAAAAACAACCCCCCAAACAGGAATTTAACATGAATTTTACTACCCAACTGTAGCAGGGGCCCAAAGGGCTCCAATTAAGGTAATAATGTAATTCCCTATAAATCCTGGAATATGCTTATATTAGTGAATTATGGTAACCTGTTGCTTTAAAGAAACTGATGATTCAGCAAGAAGCTGTTCCTACTGGGATAGAAGGTCAGTTAATACGTCAATCACAAAGAAGCAATTCATACACTAGAACATAAATTGTTACATCCACACGTAACACAGGTTCCCATGCATGTAAACTAACAATATGTAACAGATCACGCGCATTCGCATGCATATTAAATATGAAATGATGTAATGATTTATGTGATTGGTTAAATTGAAATCCTTTGTCTGAAATGCTATAAATACCCCTGCCCGACCTTTGGGAAAAGATTCGACTGTAACCTTATTGCTTTGCAATAAACATAATGGACTCCTAACTCCTCTTGTCTCTGAGTTTTATTGGCTAACTCAGAAGATAAGCCATTTTTGGGCTTACAACATTAAATGGCTTATCTTCTGAGTTAGCCAATAAAATTCAGAGACAAGAGGAGTTAGGAGAGCCGCAAAAACAAAAATGCAAAATAAATTACAAAGACAGACCTCAGCGTAACGCTCAAAACGGAAGCGTGGCACTCAAATCGGAGCACGTTCGGCTTCCGAAAGAAGTTCTCAAACTGGAACACTTACTTCCGGGTTTGCAGTGTTTGGGTTCCAAGTTGTTTGAGTACCAAGGCGTTTGAGAAGCAAGGTACCACTGTATAGAGACAAACAAGGTTCACTAAATAAGATTTCACGATCTCTGCCTGCAAACATGGCATAACTATAAAGCGCGCGCACCCCCCCCCCCAATTCCACGGAGGGAAAATAGGCTTTATGGCGTGTCCGTAACCCCAGTCTCAATCTGCTCTTCCTCAGGCTGAAAAGTCACTTGCAGTTCTGAAAATTATTTTAGGACGCATCGCTGACGATACCAATTTGCAGCACCCATAGGCCGATCTCACAGGTCTGTGATAAAAAAGGTCGTTCGCAGGCTGGATTTTGATGGGAACAAAAAAGCAGTCAGTGGCTCCGTAGCCCAATTTATTAGCTTTATTCCACATTTCACACTTGGGACACAACAGTTGCTAATACATGTGCAGGATCAGACCTGCATTTGTCTTCTCTGTCTCCACACCATCTCTGAAGTGTAGCTCTAATTTTACGCCTTCCTCTCGGAGGCTTAGAAAGCCGAAAGACCCCCGTCACCAATCCAAATTCAGCCATGCGCGCACGCGCACACACACACAAGCAGAAGCATAGAGGGTGCTCAGGTCTCCACCGTCAATGCAGCGGCATGCTTAACAATTGTGAAAACCTTCACACAGTTGCATGTGCTCCTGTGTGAAAAGCACATACGCACATGGTCGGACATTTGCAACTGGGCTTCAACCTGGCTGCAGATTTTGGATGTCCGGGAGGGAATTTCCCAACCATCGCCATTTACACTTGAACCCCAATTGCAATTCTAAAAACCCCTGATTTCAAAATGTAAAACTGTTTGCACTTCTCTCCTGGACCAACCAGACTCGAGAGCTGTTCCAGCTTTGAGACTCAATGTGACTTTGTAATGCAGAGTTCCTGCAAAAAGGCTGGCTTTTAGCTCCCTCCAGCTAGTATCATGGCTGGAAGTGGGCCGATGGCTATTGGAAACTTGAAGGTGACGTTCTCCCCAGCTGAAGGGAGCCAACCCTGTGCCGAGAGGGAAGAGCTATAGCCCAGTGCTAGGACACCTGCTTAGCCTGCAGAAGGTCCAAGGTAAAATCTCCACTGGCATCTCCAGGTAGGGCGGGGAGAGAACCCTGCCGGCCAGTGTAGAGTTAGAGGGACCCGAGGCTCTGACTCTGACAAGGCCCCTTCTTCTGAGAGCTCTGCACCCGTATCATGACATCCCAGCGTGAGTGGAGGGAGCCTCGAGGTAGCAAGCCAAGCCAGGCCAGTCCGAAAAACGTGCGTTGCAGCGAGCACCCTCACTCCCCCAAAACTCCCATTTTGCATGCCCCCCCGCCCCGCGGTCAACCACCCTACAGAAGTCGGAGCGCTGGGTCTGTAGCTCAGCTCCCCCTCTGCTCCTGGATGGCCTTCGCCACAGACGCCACGGCGGCCTCGTTCATCTCGCAGGGGTAGAATCCGTCCTGGATGCTGTAGCAGGCATGCACCGTGCGCACCAGGGCTTCGTGCTAGACCTGCCGCTGGGTGTCCAAGATCTCTTGGGTGCTGCCCTTCGACTTGTGGTGCAGGACGACCAGGACGGCCTTTCGCACTCCTGGGGGGGGGGCAGGGAACGGAGCAGAAACATCATCATCATCAAATTTATTTACCGCCCTATACCCGGGGGTCTCAGGGCGGTTCACAGAATAAAATCAAGATATAAAATGACAACCCAATACCCCCCACCCCCCAAAAACACATTTTAAAAGGGCACAGGATGTAAATCAAATCAACCAAAGGCCTGGTTAAAATGGAACGTTTTTGCCTGGTGCCTAAGGGTGTGCAATGAAGGTGCCAGGCAAACGTCCCTGGGGAGAGCATTCCACAGACGGGGAGCCACTGCAGAGAAGGCCCTGCTCTCGTGTTGCCACCCTCTGGACCTCTCGAGAAGGAGGCACACAAAGGAGGCCTCAGAATTTGATCTCGGGGTCTGGCTTGGTTCATATGGGAAGATTGATGTATTGCGGTCCTGAGCCATTTAAGGCTTTATAGGTCAAAACCAGTATTTTGAATTGGGCCTAGAAACGCATTGGTAGCCAGTGCGGTCAGACCAGGATCGGTGTAATAGGCTCAGACCGTCTTGCTCTGGTGAGTGACCTGGCTGCTGAATTCTGCCTGGGTAGAGGGCGCTGCAGGACGAACAATGGGGGCGAGCAGGACCCTGGAGAGGGTTCGGTGGAGCCCCCTGAACCCCAGCTGGAAGAGAGCGATTTATTTGCAGCAGGCAACAAGAAGCTAGGGCTGTGTTGAGTTTCAGGGCAGGATTCAGCGAGCAAGACGCAGAGCTTGTCAGAGAAGTTAACTGTCAGTAAAAGTAAAGGGACCCTTTACTGGGGTTGCGGCGCTCATCTCGCTTTAGTGGCTGAGGGAGCCGGCGTACAGCTTCCAGGTTATGTGGCCAGCATGACTAAGCCGCTTCTGGTGAACCACAGCAGCGCACGGAAATGCCGTTTACCTTCCCGCCAGAGCGGTATCTATTTATCTACTTGCACTTTGACGTGCTTTTGAACTGCTAGGTTGGCAGGAGCTGGGACCAAGCAAGGGGAGCTCACCCAGTCGCGGGGATTCGAACCTCCGACCTTCTGATCAGCAAGCCCTAGGCTCAGTGGTTTAACCACAGCGCCACCCGCGTCCCAACTGTCAGTAGGCTTCCATTTATGTTTTTATCACTGATATTTTGCAATGTGTTTCTAACGCCATATCCAGCCCCCAGATCTTCCTTGATTTGTATACCGCCTTTCACCCATAGAGCTCAGGGCGGTTCACAACATAAAAAGCAAGGTTTAAAAATATCAAAATGCAAAGCAAGAACAAAATTTATCTTAATACCTTTTTTAGATTTTTTTTTTACATATAAAACAAAACCATTTCAAACATTAAAATGCAGAGTTCTTTCGAACCCTTAGACCTCCTTCCCTCCCTCCACGGATTCCATATTTAGATTTAAGTTTACTTCATCTTTTACCCATATCCATCTATTATGTAACCATAATTCTATGATTACCATAAATAATTCCACGTTCCAAGTGTCATTCCATCCCTGCCCAAGATTTTAGCTGTTTACAGTGGTCTTTTAAATAAATTACAAATTTACTCCAGTCTTTAGGAAATACTCAATCTTCCTGGTTTCTTAATGCCTCTTTAAAGCCCATGACATGAGTCTGTCTGCTGGATCAGGCCAGAGGATGCTCACCTAGTCTAGGATCCCGTTCCCCCAGTGGCCAACCAGATGCCCCTACAAGGGGGGGACATGGATGCAAGCTGTTTGTCTGCGTGGGGGCAGAGCGCGGACCTGCTTGCCCTAGAAGAGCTACTCACTGTTCAGCGCCTCGAGGGCACAGAGTATGTCGCTGCCCACGCGGGAGAAGACAGCGCAGAAGAGGAGGAGGAAGTGGTCCGACTTCTCTTCGTAACCCTCCTGGCGGAGGGAGATGCCGAGGCCCTCCAGGAGCTTGGAGACGTCGTTGACAATGTCCTTCTCGCAGCCTCCCGTCTGCCCAGTGGTCCAGACCTGGACGGGGAAGGCTGGGGAAGAAGGGAATGGGGAGAGAGACCCCTTTCAGTTCATGGCTGGAATCCCACGTTGTTATTGTTTATGGCCTCGGTCCAGTATACCTGAAGGAGCGTCTCCACCTCCATTGTCCTGCCCGGACACTGAGATCCAGTACCGAGGGCCTTCTGGCGGTTCCCTCGTTGCGAGGAGCCAAGTTGCAGGGAACTAGGCAGAGGGCCTTCTCGGTGGTGGCGCCTGCCCTGTGGAACGCCCTCCCATCAGATGTCAAAGAGAAAAACAGCTACAAGACTTTTAGAAGACATCTGAAGGCAGCCCTGTTTAGGGAGGCTTTTAATGTTTAATTGTTTTATTTCATTTTTCATTTTTCATTATTATGAACTTGGAGGACGATTTGAACTTTAGAAAAAAGACGGCAGTGGACAGTTGCGAGGAATTCCCAATTTCTTGAAGCATGGGAACCCAAATAAAAAATTCTTTAGATGATTTGGCATAACATTCGGTTTGATTGATATATATATGTGTATAATTTGAAATATTGAATGTGATATAATTGGTTTTAATTGGAAAATTAATAAAAATATTTTTTTAAAAAATAATAATAATTGTTTTATTTCATTTTTCTGTTGTAAGCCGCCCAGAGTGGCTGGGGAAACCCAGCCAGATGGGCAGGGTATAAATAATAAATTATTATTATTATTATTATTGATTGACAAGGTGAGCCAATGGGTCTCAAAACCTCCGTGAGTTAGGAACCTCACCTGCATGCAAAAGACAGGCTCCGGTGGATGGAGCGGACGAGACCAAAATTGGGACCAACTGTCAATGAGGCAGTTTCAGCATGGGGTGTAGAGGGAAGAGAGGGCCAGGTGGGGCTCATCCACCTGGGAAGGGAGCCCATCTAGAATGAAAACTGTGGTCCTAAACCTCCGCTGCCTTGCGGGATATCTTTAGGGGAAGAAAAGGCAAAGGTCTTTTCCCTACACAAATCCAGAGTGGAGTCCCTAAGGCGGTTAGATGGCGCCTTATACAGCTCCTTCCGGCAACTCCTGAAGCCAAGCTTCCTTTGGACCACATTAGTGAGGCCGAGAGGGGTCTTATTCCCTGGGTAGCCCTGGGTAGCCCAGGACCTCCAGACTTGTGCCCCCAGGGAGGTCACGCAGCCAAAGGACTGACAAGCTGGAACGTGTCCAGAGGAGGGCAACCAAAATGGTCAAAGGCCTGGAAACGATGCCTTATGAGGAATGGCTTAGGGAGCTGGGTATGTTTAGCCTGGAGAAGAGAAGGTTAAGGGGTGATATGATAGCCATGTTCAAATATATGAAAGGATGTCATATGGAGGAGGGAGAAAGGTTGTTTTCTGCTGCTCCAGAGAAGCGGACACGGAGCAATGGATTCAAACTACAAGAAAGAAGATTCCACCTAAAAATTAGGAAGAACTTCCTGACAGTAAGAGCTGTTCCACAGTGGAATTTGCTGCCAAGGAGTGGGGTGGAGTCTCCTTCTTTGGAGGTCTTTAAGCAGAAGCTTGACAGGCATATGTCGGGAATGCTTTGATGGTGTTTCCTGCTTGGCAGGGGGTTGGACTGAATGGCCCTTGTGGTCTCTTCCAACTCTATGATTCTAATGGTCAGGGGTCCCTTTGCCTTTAATAAAGGTAAAGGGACCCCGCTGCCTCAAGGGCCACTGGCACATCAAATAATTAAAAACAGTTACAAAAACCAAGGACACAAGTCACCATCTGACTGCTCTGAAAATGTTTTGGACTACAGCTCCCACCAGTTTTGCTAGCTGAGGTTGATAGGAGTTGTAGTCAAACCATCTTCCCGGCCCCATACTAATAACAACAATTTATTAATTATACCCCACCCATCTGGCTGGGTTTCCCCTGCCACTCTGAGTGGCTCCCAACAGAATATTAAAAACCACGATAAAACATCAGACATTAAAAACTTCCCTAACCAGGCCTTCAGATGTCTTCTAAAAGTCAAATAGTTGTTTATTTCCTTGACATCTGATGCGAGGGCGGGTGCCACTACCGAGAAGGCCCTCTGCCTGGTTCCCTGTAGCTTCACTTCTCGCCGTGAGGGAACACCCAGAAGGCCCTTGGAGCTGGACCCCGGTGTCCGGGGTGGAGATGCTCCTTCAGGTCTACTGGGCCGAGGCCATTTAGGGCTTTAAAGGTCTGCACCAACACTTTGAATTGTGCTTGGAAACGTACTGGGAGCCAACATAGGTCTTTCGATACCGGTGTTATGTGGTCTCGGCAGCCGCTCCCAGTCACCAGTCTAGCTGCCGCAGTCTGGATTAGTTGTAGTTTCCGGGTCACCTTCAAAGGTAGCCCCACGTAGAGCTCATTGCAGTAATCCAAGCAAGAGATAACTAGAGCATGCACCACTCTGGCGAGAAAGTCTGCGGGCAGATAGGGTCTCATCCTGCGTACCAGATGGAGCTGATAAACAGCTGCCCTGGACGCAGAATTGACCTGCGCCTCCATGGACAGCTGGGAGTCCAAAATGACTCCCAGGCTGCGCACCTGGTCCTTCGGGAGATCAGTTACCCCATTCAGGACCAGGGAGTCCTCCACACCTGCCCACCCCTCCCCCCAAAACAGTACCTCTGTCTTGTCAGGATTCAACCTCAATCTGTTGGGGTCATCCAACCACCTCCAGGCACTCACACTCAAAATGGCTGCATTTTGGCTATGCTTACCTGTGAGTGTGGGAGTTGAACGTGGCCAGAAGGAAGAAGTCCATCTCTGGGATCCGGGGCCCCTCTGGAGTCTCGCATTCTCTCGACGGAGCCAGTCATTCTCATGCACCAGGTGCGACACTCGAATGTCCTTCTCCTCCAGCTCCTGCTGAAGCTTCCCGTTCCTTTCCAGCAGCTCGGACACCAGTTTTTCCTGGTCCTTCAGCTTCTCCTGGACTTGTTGTTTCTCCTTCAGCAGACGGGACACTTTCTCTTTCTGCTCCCGCAGTTCCCTCTCTTCCAGCCTGCGGGCCGTTTGGTCTTCCAGGCTGCTCTGGAGCTTCCGATTTGCTTCCCGCAGGTGGAAAACTAGCTCCTCTTGGTCGCTCAGCTGCTGACGGAGCCCCTGGTTGGCTTCCAGAAGGCTGGGCTTTGCGGCCGGCAGGCTGCTTCTCAGGGGCTGGTCGTTGGCCAACAGCTGGGCAGCGATTCCGACAACCACCTCCTGAGCTTGGAGGAACTGGGAGGCCAAGGGGTGCAAGGAACCCCTCAAATTCTGCAAAAGAAGGAAGGTCCCAGGCTGTCAAGACAATCTAAGCAGGGAGGTGGGGTGAACCCAGAGCACCACGGGAAACTCCTTGAGCTATGTAACAGGCCTTGTAAGAAGAATCTTGGAGGGCAGGACCTGGACTGACTCCAACTGCAAAAGCTGAGGCTGCTAAACACTTAGGCTGCTGTTTGGGGGGGTTTCTGTTGGGTGTGTGTGTGTTTTATTATTTTTGTATCTTTATTATTGTTAATTTGGTTGTGTACTTCCCAGTGTTTTATTTATTGTTTAAAGGTAAAGGTAAAGGGACCCCTGACCATTAGGTCCAGTCATGACCGACTCTGGGGTTGCGGCGCTCATCTCGCTCTATAGGCCGAGGGAGCCGGCGTACAGCTTCCAGGTCATGTGACCAGCATGACATAGCCGCTTCTGGCGAACCAGAGCAGCACACAGAAACGCCGTTTCCCTTCCCGCTGTAGCAGTTCCTATTTATCTACTTGCATTTTGACGTGCTTTCGAACTGCTAGGTTGGCAGGAGCTGGGATCGAGCAACGGGAGCTCACCCCGTCATAGGGATTTGAACCGCCGACCTTCTGATCAGCAAGCCCTAGGCTCAGCGGTTTAACCCACAGCGCCACCTGAGACCCATTTATTGTTTATGACCAATTAATTAATGAAATAGTTTTGACTGGGTTTTGAAAAAGAAGAAAAAGATGCAGTTAACTTTTCCTGTTTTGAATCTCGCCGGGTGATTATTCCTGTACTGCAGGGGGTTGGACTAGATGTCCCTCGGGTCACTATAACGCTACAATTCTAGGATGCCTCTCAGTTACTTGCCTGCAGCTGTGACTCCAGAGAGCCCGCCTCTGTCTGACTCGAGGCCCTGTTTGCCGTGGAGCAACTTCCGCTCTCTGCCGTGTCTTGAACCTGGTCCTGTGAACAGAGATGAGCACAAACAGGTTCATGCTGCTTTTTCAGAGTCCTCATCTGCTGGGCTCCTGATCTCATCCCCCTCGACCCCCAGCCATGCTCCCTGGGGCTGTGGGAGCCTCCTAAGATGGTTGGATGGGGCCTTGTACGCCTCCTTCCGGCACTCCTGCAGCCAAGCAGGTGTCAAAGGTCTTGCTGCGCTTTCCGTTGAACCCCAAGAAGTCTTGCCAACTGGGGAGCCCAGGGGCTTTATGCAGGCTTGTATCCCAGGGAGGTCACTTCAGCGCCGCAAACACAGCGCTTTGACGTCACCCCCGGAGGCACACTCCATTGTCTCTTGAGACAGAGACAGATGCCAGCAACAACCCCTCCACCTTTGACGATTAATATAACCATCACTGCTAATTTATTGGTTTCTCACTGCCCTTTAGCACGAGGTCCCACAACAAATTGCAATGATATACAAGTACAGTATTGAAAACTATCAATGGCCTTCCCATCAGTAGCTTAAGAAGACGACTCTCAGTTATTTGCTTGCAGCTCTGACTCCAGAGAGAGAGTCTTTGTTTGCCTGACCCGCTGCTCGCTTTGACATTGAACCACCTCTGCTCTCTGCCTCATCTCGCTCCCGGCGCTGTGAACACGGAGCGTGCCCCCCCAAAACAGCACAAACAGGTATTGCTGAGCTTCGTTGCCCATGAGCACAGGCCATGCTGTCCGGGGCTGATGGGAGTTATAGCATGAGGCGCCAGGTTGTACTATACTATTGCATCGAGCAATCAGCCTTCCTGCCCCGCACTTCGTTTTCCCCACATGGAACAGCAAAGCAATAATAGAAATAATGACCAGTAATAGCAGCAAACCTTCTTACATTCCTGCATTGCAGTGGGGCTGGGCTAGATGCGCCTTAGGTGTCCCTTCCAACTTTGCAATCCTGCGATTCCAAGGAGGCAAGTGACATGAAGAATAATTGAATCGTAAAGTTGGATGGGATCCCCTGGGTCATCTAGTCCAACCCGCTGCAAGGCAGGAATCTCAACTAAAGCATCCATGACAGCAAAGCAGCCCAAAGACCCCCCATTGAAGGGCCCACACAGAAGAGGGGGCCTGGACTTTAAAACCAGCCCCAGAGTTTCCTGGCGTTTATTTTAGGACTTGCCTGCATTTTTGACTGTGGAGGGTTGGTTTTCGTCTGGCTTGAGCTTCCTCCCATTGGTGCATAGCAGCGGCTGTTCAATTTCGAAGGCTGTAGGTACAAGAAGAAGCCTCTCAAAAGCAAGCAAGAGAGAGGACCAGCCTCACTAAGGGGAAAACAGCCAGGAACTTTGATAAAGAGTGGGGGGAAATTATAAATTATCTACGTGACCATTGTAAGCAAATTAAAACTTTAGCTGGACTCCAAGACTCACTTGAAATGTAATAGTTACAGGTAGGTAGCCGTGTTGGTCTGAGTTGAAGCAAAATAAAAAAATTCCTTCAGTAGCACCTTAAAGACCAACTAAATTTTTATTTTGGTATGAGCTTCCGTGTGCATGCGCACTTCTTCAGATACACTGGAAACAGAAGTGTCAGACCCTTATATATATATATACAGAGGGTGGTGGGGGTGGGTGGGAATGGGTGATGGGCTGATGGGAGTGGTAAACCTGTAGATGGCTGTTAACGACTGCTGATGACTGCAATAGGTCCTGCAGGGAAAGAGCAAGGGCTGAGGCGCTAAAGAAAGCTTGATCATGCATAATGAGATAAGAATCCGATGTCTCTATTCATCCCAGGTGGCTCCATGGTTTTAAGCTTGGTAATGAGTTCCAATTCAGCAACTTTCCAGTCTGTTCCTGAAATTTCTCTGTAATAAAACAGCTGCTTTGAGATCGTGTATCAGGAACCATAAGACAGAGAAACCAGTAGGAGAACACTTCAATCTCCCAGGACATTCTATACAAGATCTCAAAGCAGCTGTTTTATTACAGAGAAATTTAAGGAACAGACTGGAAAGAGAAGTTGCTGAATTGGAATGGGAAGAAGCCTGCAAGCAGCATCCGATATTCCCAGCAACTAATGGCCAGAGTCGTACAACTTTCATTTATATAGTGATGCTGCTAAACAAAGCCCAGCCCCTATTCCTAATAACAGCCCTGTGAGGTAGGCCAGGCAGTGGCGCAGGGACAGGCTCCAGCTCAGATGGGAGGTTTGTGGCCAAGCTGGGATCTGAACCCGGGTTTCTCCACTCTGAGGCAGGATTACTTTTCCAGGGCAGCACCTGCACTTTGGAACTCCCTGCCAATTGACGCCAGGCAGGCTCCAGTCCTGTACTCTTTTCCGGAGGGGGGGGTGCTGGCTGAAAAGAGGGGCACAGGTTTTCAAGGTGGGGAGCTTGCAAAACTACGATTCCTGGCACCCCCTAGATTTTGGCCCAGGTTTTAAGGCCTGTGATGCTGCTGGGGCCGAAATGGTTCTCCCCATTTTATGCTCACAACAGCCTTGCATGGTGGGTTGAGGGTGGGGGAGGTGTACCCCCTCCCTTGGCTGAGACACACCAACCCCCCCCCCCCCGCGCGCTAAGCGATCGGCTCCCCTTCACTTTCACTTTCTTCCTAGCCGCTTTCACTTCCCAAGAAGGGGGCGGGGATTTTGCTCGGGTTCAGGGACATCCCCCTCCGGGGAGGGGGTCTCCCCCCCGCTCCGCCCCCAAATCTCTGCATTGGATGAGGCTCTCTGCACGCGAGGGGAGGCGTCTCCCCTGAAGCCGCCGCCGCCGAGCATGTACAGAGTGCCCCGTCCACCCCTCGACCTCCCCCCATCTCACCTGGCTGGGGGATGCTTGTCGGCGGCGCTCCTCTGCCTTGCTCCAGGATTCACCCCCGGACATGACTCGGTGGGGCGGATCCTGCGCTCAGTAGACCACCCACCCTGAAGGGATCCCTGCACCCCGATCCCCGGAAAGAGCCGCGCCCTCCTGGCTGGATCTCTCTTCTCGCCGGCCAGGGTCCCGGGAGTTGACCTGCGGAACGCGCTGCAGGGGGAATTCGAAGCCAGCTTCTCCCAGGCTGGGACCCCCGGGGCGCGGCTCTTCCTCCGGGATTTGGGGTGCTGGGACCCCCTGGGTGGAAGCCCCCCCGTTCTCCACCCCACCCCACGGCCTTTAGCGCGCACGGTTCCCGACAGCACCGCGGAAAAGGAAAGCGAAAGTCCCGCGGAGGAAGATCCGGCGCAGCTGGTCTCTTTCGCCGCCCCCTAGAGAGGTCACACGCCCCATAGATCCACCCTTCCCCTTCCTTTGCCGTCTTTGCGCCTTGGACAAATGCTGGGGCCTCTGAGCACGTGCGGAGCGCCTCCCTCCCTTCCCTCGGGGCAAAGGCGTTTTTATTCCAAACGGACCTGATAGCTTAATGCTCATAAGAAGAGCCTGCCTGATCAGGCCAGACAGTCCAGCTTCCTGTTCTCAGTGGCCAGCCAGTGGCAGAGAGTTCCAGAGTTTAACTTTGTGCTGCGGGAAGAAGTAGGAATCGGGATACAGGAATCAGAAGCGTTGCTGCCTCTGACTGAAGACAGCAGAGGACGGCTGTCAATAGTCCCCCCCCCCACGAATTTCTCAAGCTCTCTCCGGGCCACCCCCCTCCCAGCTGCCCCTTTCTTGCCACCCTCCCCCCGTCCCAACCCCCAGAGATTGCTCTGGGCTCATACATGCCATCAAAAGCCCACTTTTTTTTTTTTTTTTAAAAGGCTCAGCCAGTCTTTTTTTAAAAACGGCCTTACGATGAGAAAGTTTTTGTTGTTGTTGTTTAGTCGTTTAGTCGTGTCCGACTCTTCGTGACCCCATGGACCATAGCACGCCAGGCACTCCTGTCTTGCACTGCCTCCCGCAGTTTGGTCAAACTCATGTTCGTAGCTTCGAGAACACTGTCCAACCATCTTGTCCTCTGACGTCCCCTTCTCCTAGTGCCCTCCATCTTTCCCAACATCAGGGTCTTTTCCAAGGATTCTTCTCTTCTCATGAGGTGGCCAAAGTATTGGAGCCTCAGCTTCACGATCTGTCCTTCCAGGGAGCACTCAGGGCTGATTTCCTTAAGAATGGATAGGTTTGATCTTCTTGCAGTCCATGGGACTCTCAAGAGTCTCCTCCAGCACCATAATTCAAAAGCATCAATTCTTCGGCGATCAGCCTTCTTTATGGTCCAGCTCTCACTTCCATACATCACTACTGAGAAAGTTTTTATTGGTGAATAAATGCATTCTTGTTCATATTCCCAAGGCAAAGACAAGCCCACCCTCCCTCTCATCCTCTCATCCCACCCCTAGGCACCAATGTGGGTCTGCTCAGCACCTGAGAAGTTTGTGGAGGCGGCGGCGGATGCTCGTCCTGGCTGCACAGCTTAGACCAGCTGTGTTCATGGCTTGGGTGCAAGAGAGGGGGGTGCCCTCCATACGACCGGACCCCAAAATGGCACCAGAGAGCCCTCTTAAGGCCCCTACAACTGGGCAAGACTTCAGCTCTCGCCTTCATTCACCTGGCTAGCAGGGGGAAATTAAGAGGACTCGCAATAGCTGGGGGGAGAAAACATTTCGCAGGCTCCGAACAGAAGGGCCAGTTCAGGAGAGGGTTGAGGAGTCAGCTCTCTGGGCCCTCTCCAAAATGCTCGGAACGAGGGGGAATAATCTGGTGCTGCCTCCTCCGAGTATGCTATGGGAGCATCGATGATTCCTTCGACCCCCATCACTCAGTTCCAGCCTTAGGAAGAAGCAGAGACAGACTTGCACCCCCCCCCAAAAGTGGACAAGGCAGCAGCAGCATCGTATGTGTGGGCAGGCCTGGGGTGTTCCCTTTCCCACAGCCCCCAATCGCAACTTTGTGATCCGTCGGGGAAGGAGCCCCTATCAATGGGTTTCCCCAGTAATTTCGGCAGCCCGGGGGCCTTCACCGAAGCTGATCTGATAGGCAAGGCCTGGATACCCGCTGTGCCACAGGGCGAGGGACTCTCAGTGCCACCCAGTGCCATTGGTGTGAGGGTTGTTAAGTGATTCACATGCCACTAACTCCACCTCTAGCCTCAAGGGGCCCGATCTGCGGCGTCACCTCCTTCAGAAGCCCAAGTGTGATATAAACAGGGGAGGCCGAAGAGAAAGATGCCCATTTGCTCTCCCCTTAGGGAGAGGTTTTTGCCAGGGGGAACAGACCCAGTGGGGAAAAACATCAAACTGCCAAGTTAGAGCAGACTTCATCAGCCCTTTCGAGATGTTTGGGACGGCAACTTCCGCCTGCCACAGCCCAAATGGTGCTGCTGTTTGAAACACCTGGAGGATGCCAGCCTGGGGGGACGTTAGACTTTGTTGCTGCATCAGAGGAAAGCCTGGGAAATAATGGATTGTGGAGGAGAGTTCTGGACTCCTAAAGGAGGCAGGCACTGGGCACCTGTAGCACTCCCTCCTTTGGGGTGGGGATCAGAGCAAATACCGTAGAAATATTTTGTTTAGCAGAAGGGGCGAAAAGAGGGAACTCCTTCCAGGAAAGGGTTGTTCACTGGGAAACCTCGTTGCAATGGCCTTCCTTCTCACCTTTGGGTGAAGGAAGCGGGGGGAAAGGACCAAGTCCCGGAAGGTGGCGTTGGGGGTCCCCACAAAGCAAGCCAAATTCAGTCTGGGAGTCAAGCTGCCCAGAGATGTCTCGCGTGCCGATTTCTGAAGGCAGTGTGTTTCTCCTAGCAAGCAGCAACAGAAAACCCTCAACCAATTGCTTAAAGCAGGAGGTGTTGAGCTCATGTTGGGGGCTCCAGCTCCCGTCAAGGCCAGGGACGATGAGAGATGTGGTCCCCCAAAAGCAGAGGGCATCTCCTTGGCGGCTGCTCTTCCTGCAACGAGCAAAGGAGCCGGGTGGCAGAGCAACGTCCTGACATTTTGTGGCGAAAGTGCGCAACGCAGACCCCCCAAACCAGTCTCGTGCTCCAGCCCGAGAAGCTGGCCAGCCCACCCAGCAGAGGTCCGGCCAAGGGCTCTGCTTGGCGATCAACTGTCCCCGTTGATGGAGGCTCCGTCCGCCGCCAAGAGGCCCTCTCTATCCGCATCGGCATCCGCCGCGGCCGCCCTCCGCCAGGGCAGCCGTGCCAGGAGGGGCTGGTGGAGGCCGTTGTAGATGGCGGCCCCCAGCAGGAGGATGAGGAAGCCGAGGATCTGCAGGCCATGGAAGACCTCCCAGCCCACAGCCAGGCTGACGGCCCAGATGACCACGGTGCGCAGGCTGTCCAGCACCATCCTGGTGGTGGCGCTGATCTCCTTGGTGACGCTGATGCCGGCAAAGTTGAAGAAGGCGATGCTGCTGATGTTGCCCAGCAGCGCTAGGGCGATGAGCGGAGCCCGGCCGATCTGGCAGAAGGCGTCCAGGGCGTCCTCCAGGACGCGGCGCGGACCGCTCCCGAAACTGCCCGCTGGGATGTAGTACATGGGGACCAGCAGGAGGGAGAGGATGAGGAAGCCAAAAAGCCCTGGGCGGGGAGGAGAAAGAGGGGCTCAGAAAGGGGGACGGGGGCCACCCAAGGGCCAAGGCTTTCCGTCAACTAACCGAACGATGGATCTACGTAGACTGAAACATCGACCCTCGCACTGTATGAGCAATCTACCCGGAAGATAAATGGTATTTCGAGGAGTTGGTGATCTAACACGGAACCCTTCTTGCCTCTGTCCCTTCCCCCTCCCTGTCTCTTGTTAAGTTCTTTGATGGCATGAGAACAGCCTGTAATGTCCTAATCAGTTAATTAGGAGGAAGTGATAGTTCTGGAGACCTTTGATGTTGGACATTTGTTTTGAGAAAGTGAGGCATTGGGGGGGGGTGGCTCATGAATAATCTGCATGTAGCTGGAACAGTGGTACCTTGGTTCTCAAATGCCTTGGAACCCAAACACTGCAAACCCAGAAGTAAGTGTTCTGGTTTCTGAACTTTTTTCGGAAGCTGAACGTGCTCCGTTTTGAGTGTTACGCTGAGGTCTGTCTGTTTTTGCTATTTATTTTGCGTCTGTTTTGTTTTTGTGACTGGGTGGATCCCAGTTTAGCTACTGATTGATTGGTTGTGTGACTGCAGTCCATTGTTTATTTCTTTCATTTTATGGATCAATGGTCTCGTTAGATAGTAAAATTCATGTTAAATTGCTGTTTTGGGGGTTGTTTTTAAAAGTCTGGAACAGATTAATCCATTTTGCATTACTTTCTATGGGAAAGCGTGCCTTGGTTTTGGAAGGCTTTGGTTTTGGAACAGAATTCCGGAACAGATTATGTTTGAGAACCAAGGTACCACTGTAATGAATGATTTGCACGTAGCCAGTTGGGCAAGCCACACAGGCTAGCTATCTATAAATCGGATGGTTGTGGGCAGAGTTTTTTGGAGAAGCTCGTGCACGGACTGATCGGCCGCAGGGCCGTGCAAACTGAGGCTACCTGGGGGAGTCACTTCGCCGCTTCTTGAGGGCTTCCAAGCGGCAGATCGAGGTGCTCGCTTGGTATGTATATATTCCTTGCTGTTTAAAATAAAATCTTGTAATCTTCTCACTCACTTGTGTTTTGTATTACTTCTGAATCTCCTTTTAAAAGAATCACCTTGCTTCTGGCAAGACACCCGCTCCAGGCTGGGATCCTCTAGAGCAGGAATGTCCAGCTTCCGAGGGACTGCGATCTACTCCCACTAAAAAAAACCCACTGGCAGTGATCTACCCATTGTTGTTGAGCGTTTTTGTTTTGTTTTTAGCTGGGGGTCCAAAGATCGACCAGGATCAACCAGGGCTACTGTGCAATCAACCAGTAGATCGCGATCTACCTGTTGGACAGCCCTTCTCTAGGGCAGCCTCTATTTGCTTGGGACGACGACTATGGGGTGCGGTGCTCGTCTCACTTCAGGCCAAGGGAGCTGGTGTTTGTCTGCAGAAAGCTTTCCGGGTCATGTGGCCAAGCAGGACTAAACCAGAGTGCACAGAAACACTGTTTTCCTTTCCGCCGCAACAGTACCTATTTATCTACTTGCACTGGTATGCTTTCAAACTGCTAGGTTGGCAGGAGCTGGGGCAGAGCAATAGGAGCTCACCACCGTCAGGCAGATTTGAACCGCCGACCTTCCAGTCGGCAAGCCCTAGAGGCTCAGCAACCCTGGCCAGCCGGCTCCCACAGGAGGCAGTGAGGGCCCCCGACTCGGGTGGCTTTCAAAAGAGGGCGGGGGGAAATTCATGGAAGTGGAGATGGGTCTTATTTAGGGGGCCAGAATTAACCATTTCACTATTCTGGAATCCTAACCATTTTAATTGAATTTAACATACAGTGGTGCCTCGCTTAACGAATGCCCTGCTTAATGAAATTTCCGCTTAACGAAAGGTTTTTTCTAGCGGAGGTTGCCTCGCTAGACAAATTCGTTTTACGAAAAATTCGTCTAGCAAATCACGGTTTCCCATAGGAATGCACTGAAATTCAATTAATGCGTTCCTGTGGGCAAAAAAAAAAAATTCAATGCATTCCTATGGGATTCGCTAGGCGAATTTTCCGCTATATGAAAAGACCCATGGAACGAATTAAATTCGTCTAGCGAGGCACCACTGTAGTTTAATTAATTTAAGTGGCTCTGCTCTGCCTCCACAGCTGGGCGGCAGAAATGCTTCTGAAACTGGAAACTGCAGGAGGGGAGAGTTGCTCCTGTGCTCGGATCCTGCTTGCAGGTTTCCCATAATGGGCATCTGGTCAGCGGGTGCAGAATTTGCAGGTTGCTCCCTGGGGCAAGACGGTTTGAGCCCTACAACGCCAATCCTGGTCCGACTGCACTGGCTGCCAATTAGTTTCTGGGCCCAATTCAAAGTGCTGGTCTTGACCTATAAAGCCTTAAACGGCTCAGGATCACAATACCTCAAGGACTGCCTCTCCCCATATGAACTGACCTGGACCCTGTGATCACCTTCTGAAGCCCTGCTTCATGGGCCTCCTCCGCAAGAATTCCAGAGGGTGGCAGCACGAGAGCGGGGCCTTTTCTGCAGTGGCTCCCCATTTGTGGAACGCTTTCCCCAGGGGAGGTTCGCCTGGTGCCTTCATTATACACCAGGGATGTCCAACAGGTCGATTGGGATTTACTGGTAGATCCCCTCGAGGTTTTGGTAGATTGCGGTGGATCGCTGGCTCCCTTCCCTTAGCGTCGCTAAAACTGACTCCTGCCCTGCTCCCTCGCCCTGCCCTCCCTTGTTGTTTGATCTCTGGAAGGAAAGACTTTCTCAGGGCTGCTGTTAAAATCCTTAGCTATTTCACCCTTTCCCCCCTGCCTTTAACCCCTCTCCCCAAATGCAACTTGCCTGGCCAAAAAAGCTTAGACTCCCCCTAAAAATACAGTGGAACCTCGGTTTATGAACACCTCGGTTTACGAATTTTCGGTTTACAAACGCCGTGGACCCATCTGGAACGGATTAATTCACTTTCCATTACTTTCAATGGGAAAGTTCGCTTCAGTTTATGAAAACTTCAGTTTATGAACAGACTTCCGGAACCAATTACACCCATGCTTTGGGTTAAGTACACTTCATGGTTGAGTACTCCGTGGACCCGTCTGGAATGGATTAATCTACTTTCCATTACTTTCAATGGGAAAGTTCGCTTCAGTTTATGAACGCTTCAGTTTAAGTACTCCGCGGACCGCCTGGAACAGATTAATCCACTTCCATTACTGTCAATGGGAAGGTTCGCTTCAGTTTATGAACGCTTCAGTTTATGAACAGACTTCCGGAACCAATTGTGTTCATAAACCAAGGGTCCACTGTACGGGGTTTTCCTCCTCCCCAAAAATAGCTCAACAACTTTGAGCTGAACCCCTTAAAAACGGGGGTAGATCACTGCCAGTTTTTAATTTTGAAAGTAGATCGCAGTCTCTTGGGAGTTGGCCACCCCTGTTATACACCTTTAGGCGCCAGGCAAAACCATTCCTCTTCAACCCGGCCTTGGGCCGATTCATATTCTATACAGCCTTTCAAATGAGGAAAAGGACTGCCGTGGGGGAAATGAATTTGGAGAACAGGACAGGAGTGACCCACAGAGAGGTCTCCACCAGGCTCCTTAAGGCTTGGCCAGTTGAGGTGGTGGCTGTCCCTTGGCCCCCCAAAACAAGGAATCGGCAGCAGTACCAGCTGTGGGGGTGGGCTCCAATTTCCCCCCTCCCCACCCAGCCTCAATTGGGGCACACTGGCTCAGGGCACTGCCAAGGGGAGGGAGGGTCTTCTGGTGCTGGGGGTAGGGGCGTATTGGAAACACTCTACGAGTTCTTTGCCTCCTTGGATTCGGTTCCCGACAGGTTTCTTTTGAAGGTGTTTTGGCCACGGAAGTCCAAGAAGGGAGAGAAATAAAAGACCAGCCCCCAATCTGCTTCCCCGGTGCCTGCTTGCTTGCTCACCTTCCGTGCCCACAGCCTGCAAGGGGTGAACGTTGTGCTTGTAGACAAATTTCTGTTCCAGCACCATTTGGATGGCGACAATCACTTGAGCCATGATGATCAGAAGGTCCCCTGCGGGAGAGAAAAGGGGAGTCTGGGCAGTCCTGACAGGGTCTGGCACCCCCCTCCCCCTCTGCTGAATATTGGAAGGGGTGGGGCACACGGAAGAGCTTTCAATTTGGCTGTAGTCTGGAGACTGCACTACATATAGAATCTCAGAATTTATGTTCTCCTACTGGTTGGAATTGGCAGAACTGACAGGAAGACTCCGAGATCAAGCAAGTGAAAGAGTAGAGGAGGATTGGAGAAAATTTAAAATATATCTAGGGAATTATTTTTGAAAGTAGAAAGTTTGAACATCTAGGGAAATACAGAAGTTAAGGCAATAGGGAGAAAAGAGGAATTTATAACGTAGAAAAATTGATACATAAATATTAAGATGAGATCAAGAAGAATTAAAGGGATTATTATGAATGAAAGTAAAAGTGATGAAATAGAAACTGCTAAAGATGTATCTAAAAAGAAAATCAGATAGTGGGGAACTGGGGAAGCTAAATAGACAATAATTTAAAAAAAAGTTGATTAAAGATGATATGTTTATGTTTTGTTTTGTGTGTATCGATGTATTTTTGTATTTTTGTATTTTTTGGTATTTTTTGTTTTTTATTATGTGCTTGATGTTTTTATGTTATAAAATGTTCAATAAAAATATTTTTTTTAAAAAAATAGAATCTCAGAATTTTGTGGAGTTGGGAGGGAACCCAAGGGTCATCTAGTCCAACCCCCCGCAATGCAGGAATTGCAGCCCCCCCCCAACATGTGGTCATCCAAAAAAACTTCCTGTGAAGAAGAAAAGCCCACCCGTTTTTGAGGAAGTCTCTCGAACGGCTTTTGCAGCCGGAAAGTTCTAAACGTCGTTTAGCCAGAATCTCCTTTCCTATAATTTGAAGCCATTGGTTCGGGTCCTACCCTGCGGAGGAGGCGAAAACCAAGCTCGCTCCTTCTTCCACGTAGCAGCCCTTTAGCTATTTCAGTGGTTCCCAATTAGCTAAGCACGGAAGACCCCCCCACTTTTCAAAAGCCAAGCCATGGATCTCCTGCTTTTGAAAATGTTGATAAATCTAGGGTAGTTATTGTTATGTGACTAGTGCCATGGACCCCCTGGGTGGGCTACGGGGACCACCAGTTGGGGGAAAACAGAGATATCTGACGATGGCTCTCCGATCTCCTCACAGCCTCCTCTTTCCCAGGCTGAACATCCCCAGCTCCTTCAACCATTCTTAACAAGGCTTGGTTTCCAGACCCTTGATCCTCTTGGTCTCTGAACCCACCCCTTGTGCCCCCTACCCTACAAAAGAGCACCATTCAGGGCAGCAGTTTGCACGACCCACTAAGGAAGAGAACGGTGTGAGAAAATGCGAAATGGTAGCAAGGAACTGCACATTTCTCTCTCCTTCCTTGGAGGTTTTTAAGCAGAGGTTGGACGGCCATCTGTCAGGGATGCTTCAGCTGAGATTGCTGCATTGCAGGGGGCTGGACTAGATGACCCTCAGGACCCTTCCCGACTCTATGATTCTACGATGTATTCAAAATCCAATTGAAACTATTGGATTTCAAGGAGGTCCGGCTGGCCCTTTCGTTACGCCCCTTTAGGCGCCAGGCAAAAGCATTCCTCTTCAACCAGGCCTTTGGCTGACTGGCACCCAATGATCTTTTAAATTATTGACTTGTTTTTGTTAGTATTTTTATGATGTATTTTGTGTTTTCTTATATTGTAATTTTAAGTTGGAAACCACCCCGAGATCTACGGATGAAGGGTGGTATACAAATAATAATAATAATAATAATAATAATAATAATAATAATAATAATGTTTAATTAATTCAGGAAAGTGAACTTGGTCCAGTGAAAGCAGCTTTTCAAAGTCTGATGGGCCTTTACTCCCCTGCTTCTTAGCACGCCCTGCTTCTTAGCAACCCCCACCACCAGGTGGTACCATAGCTGCCAAGTACCCCGTTTTCCCCGGGAAACCCCCCGTTTTTACTTACCTTTTCCTGGTGGTCCCCCGTATCACTTCATCTCCCGTTTTTCTCGGTTATTTTCTCCTGCCAGTGGCCATTTTTTTCTTTCTGATTTGCCCTTCTATGGGCACCAAAAATGGCCGCCGCCGGCTTCAAAAGTTGCATCTACGCATGTCCGGAAGTGCATAGACGCGACTTCCGGTGTCGGCGGCGGCCATATTTGGTGCCCATAGAAGGGCAAAGCGACACCGGAAGTTACATCGACGCAACTTCCGGTGTCACACGGCTGCCGGTCCCGGATTCTGCAGTCCGGGACTTGCAAGGTAAGGGTGGTACCCACCAATTTGAGAACAACAGAATTAGGAGCAGGAGAGAGAAGCAAGGAGCGCTCTGGGAGGCCAGCAGAGTCGTCCTCCTGGTGTCGGCAACCTCCCTTTGGGCTCTCCCCACCCTGCCGTACCTGTGATGACCTCGCTGAGCTTGTGCTCGTGGTCCCCGCTGTTCATCAGGTCTGCCAAGCCGACCACCACCAGCCCTACGATGGTGACCAGGATGCCCAGCCACTGGCTGAGCACCAGCTTCTGCCCGAGGAAGGCCACTGAGAGCAGGCCGGTGAAGATGATCACGGCCCCTCGCAGCATCTGGAAGCTGGACGCGCTGGTCATGTTCAGAGCTGGAAGGGGGGGGGGAAGAAGCGGGGCGGTGGAGGGAATAATTCAAGGAGGGATATTTAGTATCACACACACACACACAGGAAGAGTTTGCTCTGGATTGTTTTGGAGGCAGCTAACAGATTGAGGTTGAATCCTGACAAGACAGAAGTACTGTTTTTGGAGGACAGGAGGCGGGCAGGTGTGGAAGACTCCCTGGTCCTGAATGGGGTAACTGTGCCCCTGAAGGACCAGGTGCGCAGCCTGGGAGTCATTTTAGACTCACAGCTGTCCATGGAGGTGCAGGTCAATTCTGTGTCCAGGGCAGCTGTCTATCAGCTCCATCTGGTACGCAGGCTGAGACCCTATCTGCCCGCGGACTGTCTCGCCAGAGTGGTGCATGCTCTGGTTATCTCTCGCTTGGACTACTGCAATGCGCTCTACGTGGGGCTACCTTTGAAGGTGACCCGGAAACTACAATTAATCCAGACTGCGGCAGCTAGACTGGTGACTGGGAGCAGCCGCCAAGACCACATAACACCGGTCTTGAAAGACCTACATTGGCTCCCAGTACGTTTCCAGGCACAATTCAAAATGTTGGTGCTGACCAAGATGCATTTTTAATGTTTAATAAATTATTGTATTTTAATACTTCTGTTGGAAGCCGCCCAGAGTGGCTGGGGAAACCCAGCCAGATGGGTGGGGTATAAATAAATAAATAAATAAATAAATAAATAAATAAATAAATTATTATTATTATTATTATTATTATTATTATTATTATTATTATTATTGTGTGACCGCAGTACACTGTTTCTTGCTTTCATTTTATGGATCCATGGTCTCGTTAGATAGTAAAATTCATGATAAATTGCTGTTTTGGGGACAGGTAGGTAGCTGTGTTGGTCTGGGGTTGTTTTTAAGTCTGGAACGGATTAATCCGTTTTGCATTGCTTTCTATGGGAAAGCGCACCTTGGTTTAGGAACAGACTTCTGGAACGGATTAAGTTTGAGAACCAAGGTACCACCGTAAATGAATCTGAAATTTCCCCTCCCCTCTCATCCTTTTATAAAAAAAATAGATATAAATATATAAAAGGATGAGGGGGGAGGGGAATAGAAAGGGGGCCCTGGGAGCATGCAGTGGGGAAGAGACAGAAGACCTATCCTGAGTAAAAAACCCACTCTAAAACTACTGGGAAAACTGTGCTGACCCCTAGTTTTTAAATTGCTGCAGCAACATCTCTGTGTGTCCCTCCACCCACCTCCAAAAGACCCCGCATCTTTACTGGGCCCTCTTTTAACTTTAAAGATCTGCAGATCTTGTGTTTGCTTAGCAAGGAAAGAACAGTGTCAGCACAGACTGGTTTTTACACTTCCTTACCCAGTCCAGGCCTATGAAATCGCAGTAAATACTCCAAATATTAAGAGACGTATTGCAAGCATTTCTGCTCCTTCTTTCCTCGAAAAATATGAGTTTGTGAGAAAGAGAGATTCCCAGCAGGACTCTCTCTCTCTCTCCCCCCCCCCCCCCCGTTTTCGCAGAGGAGAAAGCAACCGCCAGGCAACACTTACCCACATACATGAGGCTAGTCCCTGTCATGTCGCACAGGGCTGGAGCCAGGAAAAGGAGCGGGTTGTAGGACTGAGGGGGGTCCATGGTGGGCTCTGGCCTCCTCCGGTCAGCGCAGAGCAGGAGGTAGAAGACAGCCAGGCAGGAGAATTCCCCCAGGAACATGCCCACGGCCTAGGAGGAAAGAGAGGGGGGGTCTGTGAGCTTCCTGGATCATGACCAGTAGCAGATCAGCAACATGATTCCTGCCTTGCAGGGGGTTGCTTCCAACTCTGCAGCTCTGTGCTTCTGGGACAGCGGTCAGCAAACTTTTTTGGTACGGGGCTGGCCCACTGTCCCTCCTCAGACCTTGTGGGGGGGATGGACTATATTTTGGAGAGAAAAAAAATGAATGAATTCCTTTGCCCACAAATAACCCAGAGATGCCTGTTGTCTTTGTCCATGGAGTTTTCTTGGCAGGGATACTGGAGTGGCTTGCCAGTTCCTTCTCTAGGCAAATAGAAGGGGAAGAAATGGAGGCAGTGAGAGATTTTACTTTCTTGGGCTCCTTGATCACTGCAGATGGTGACAGCAGTCACGAAATTAAAAGACGCCTGCTTCTTGGGAGAAAAGCAATGACAAACCTAGACAGCATCTTAAAAAGCAGAGACATCACCTTGCCTACAAAGGTCCGTATAGGTAAGGCTATGGTTTTCCCAGTAGTGATGTATGGAAGTGAGAGCTGGACCATAAAGAAGGCTGATCGCCGAAGAATTGATGCTTTTGAATTATGGTGCTGGAGGAGACTCTTGAGAGTCCCATGGACTGCTAGAAGATCAAACCTATCCATTCTTAAGGAAATCAGCCCTGAGTGCTCCCTGGAAGGACAGATCCTGAAGCTGAGGCTCCAATACTTTGGCCACCTCATGAGAAGAGAAGACTCCCTGGAAAAGACCTTGATGCTGGGAAAGACTGAGGGTAGAAGGAGAAGGGGACGACGGAGGATGAGATGGTTGGACAGTGTTCTCGAAGCTACGAACATGAGTTTGACCAAACTGCGGGAGGCAGTGCAAGACAGGAGTGCCTGGCGTGCTATGGTCCATGGGGTCACGAAGAGTCGGACACGACTAAACAACAACAACAACAACCCAGAGATGCATTTTTAAATAAAAGCACACATTCTTCTCATGTTAAAACACACTGATTCCCGGAACGTCCGTGGGCGGATTTAGAAGGCGACTGGGCTGCATCCGGCCCCCGGGCCTTAGTTTGCCTACCCATGACCAAGAGGGTCCCCTCCGCTGATCTCGGCACCCGAGAGGGTCTGTCGAGCACTAGCGCAGCTGATTCAAAATGGGGGTTATATGAGATCTGAAGGGAGCAGTACCCAAGGGCCAAAATGGGCAGATACAGAATCAAAGGAGGATGGAAGCCTCTACGTCACATGGAAGCAGGCAGCATCCATCCGGCAGTACCTGGAGGAAGGGATGTTGGAAGGTGTGCTCTTCGCTCGTGGCGTTGCATCCTCGTGCGCTCAGCCTGTCCGCCCACCTGAAAAAGAGGGGCATTGGTTAGAACCCCCCACATGCACCTCCCTGGGCTTCCATCATCATCATCATCATCATCATCATCATCATCATCATCATCATGTACTATTTATACCCCGCCCACCTGGCTGGGTTTCTCTGGGCGGCTCCCAACAGAATATTAAAACAAGATAAAACATCAAACATTAAAGACTTCCCCAAACCTTCAGATGTCTTCTAAAAGTCAGACAGTTGTTTATTTCCTTGACATCTGGTGAGAGGGTGTTCCACAGGGTGGGTGCCACCACCGAGAAGGTCCTCTGCCTGGTTCCCTGGCAGGTTCGCTTCTTGCAGGCAGGGAACCGCCAGAAGGCCCTCGGAGCTGGACCTCAGTGTCCGGGCTGAACAATGGGGGTGGAGACGCTCCTTCAGGTATACTGGGCCGAGGCCCTCCCCCAAAGGTGGAATCCGGGGTCTCACACGTATTTCAGTACCATGAAAACCTCGTAATCCTTGCTATAATATTTTAGAATGCATATTTTTAAATGCTGCCTTTTGAATTATTATTTGTTTTAGGTCAGTTTGTTCTTAGAGTATCATGCGGTATACCAGGTCTGTCCAAAACAGAATACACTGGAGAGTTTCCGAAAGGAAACTGAGCAGACAAGTCCAAAACAACTGGAGGGCACCAGGTTAGGGAAGGCTGGTTCGTAACAGCAGCAGGGTACCAGGGGTCATCTAGTCCAACCCCCTGCAAAGCAGAGATCACAACTAAAGAATCCCTAGCCGAAGGCCGCATAGGCCATTGCTTTGCCTTTGCCTAAGATGGTTTGGTGTTAGAGCAGCTGCTTTGCATCCCAAAGGTCTCCGGTTCAAATCCTGCCATTTCCAAATAGGGCTGGGAGAAGCATCTGCCCGAGAAACCTGGAGAACCACTGCCAGTCAGTGCAGGCAGAATTGAGCTAGCTGGACCAATGGTCCGACTCAGTACGAAGCAGCTTCCTGTGTGCTGGAAAGGAATGGTTTCTGTGCCGGCTCCTCGTCCCATGCCTGGACTTGCCCCCCCCCCCAGCCGAGGAGCAAAGGCAGGGCTGCGGTGTCTGTCCGCTGACGTCACGCCAGGCGCCTGCCAGGTTCCTGGAACCAGAGACCTGGATATAACAAAGAGTGCAGAGTCTGCCGCAGATCGGATGTCCGGCCTGCCATTCATCTCTGCCAGAAATGAAGAGCAAGGAGATGCTCCGCGTAGCAAGGCCGCTCGAGACATCTCTCAGGGAAAGCTCACAGCAGTTCCTCAGCCATAAGAACACGGCTCACGGATGCTGAATTCGAGATTCCTGCATTGCAAGGGGGTGGGCTAGATGATTCTGTGTTCTACCTCTCTAAAGCCATTGCCGTCCAAAACAACTGGGGGGTACCTAGCTTGCTGAAGGCTGGTTTCGGGGAGGGGTACAGGTTTGATGAGGCCCTGAGCTACTGAACGGAATGGGGAATGTCCAGCTGTCCTTTGTCAACAACAAATTGTCGCTGTTTTGTGTGTGGAATATATGCTATATGGTAATTTATGGACCCAGGTGGCGCTGTGGGTTAAACCACAGAGTCTAGGGCTTGCTGATCAGAAGGTCGGCGGTTCGAATCCCTGCAACGGGGTGAGCTCCTGTTGCTCGGTCCCAGCTCCTACCCACCTAGCAGTTTGAAAGCACATCAAAGTGCAAGTAGATAAATAGGTACCGCTTCGGCGGGAAGGTAAATGGCGTTTCCGTGCGCTGCTCTGGTTCGCCAGAAGCAGCTTTGTCATGCTGGCCACATGACCCGGAAGCTGTCTGTGGACAAACGCCGGCTCCCTCGGCCTATAGAGCGAGATGAGCGTCGCAACCCCAGAGTCGGACACGACTGGACCTGATGGTCAGGGGCCCCTTTACCTTTACCCTTTAATACAGGCATAGGGAAACTCGGCCCTCCAGATGTTTTGGGACTACAACTCCCACAATCCCTAGCTAATAGGACCAGTGGTCAGGGATTATGGGAATTGTAGTATCTAAAGCCATTTGCACCTAACAAAATAACCAGTCCTTGCAGAATGTAGGCACCTTATTTATAGAAATGAGCAAACCAGTGATATTTTAGGGAACAGGCTAGCAGGCGGGGCCCATGACTTACATCATAGGAGCCTACACAACACAAAACACTCTTGCTCTATGTAGGTTTTATTTTATTTGTTTTTTATCTTATATTTTGGAAATGTAGATCCAAGGTTTTTTTTTTCTTTAAATTTTTTGGGGTCCCCGCAAGAGAGTGGGGTCCTAGGCTATAGCTTGTTTAGCTTATACATAAATCCGGCACTGGGAGGGTGGGGCTTCATTCCTCCTGCCCCCCCCCTGGTCTCTGGACTTTGCCTCTTCACCCCTAGTGCTTGTGAACACGGAGACGGCGTTCGTACGGCCGCAGGGGTTTTGAAACCTGTGGCCTTCTGGGTTTTTTGCCCCTCCCTCCAGACCAAAGCAATGAGTAAGCTTTTTGTGTTTCTGGGGGCTGCTTCTTGCAAAATCTGGAGCTGAGTAAGCGAGCAAAAGATGCACTGTCAGGGCAGGTCCACATTCTGCTGGCTTAGCTAAAAGACAAGGACGTGCCGCTGTTGCTGAGATGACTGCCTTTAGACTTCATACAGCAGTGCGCAGTTAAACTGTGGAACTCCCTGCCACAGGAGGCAGCGAGGACCACCAACTTGGATGGCTTCAAAAGTGGACTGGGCAAATTCACGGAGGAGAGGGCTATTGGCTAGGATGGCTCTGCCCTGCCTCCGTGCTCAGAGGCAGCGATGCTTCTGAATCCCAGTTGCTGGGAAACCCAGGAGAGGAGAGTTGCTCTTGTGTTCGAATCCTACTTGCGGGCTTCCCTTTGGGACATCTGATTGGCCACTTTGAGAACCAGAAGAGGCTGCTGGATCAAGCCAAGTGGCCTGTGGGAAACCGGCGAGCAGGATTCGAGCCCGAGAGCAACTCTCCGTTCCTGGAGGGTTTCTGCAACTGGTAAAAAGGCTGGCCATTGTGAGATCTGGATGCTGGGATAGCTCGGTTGGCAGGGCACAAGACTCTTAATCTCAGGGTCGTGGGTTCAAGCCCCACATTGGGGGAAGCTTTTCTGCACTGCAGGGGGCTGGACTGCATGATCCTTGGGGGTCCCTTCCAACTCTACAATTTTGTGGTTCTGTGACTAGGTGCGCCATCGCAACGATGCATCAGGCTCTCCTTATGTTCTTAGCAGTTAAGTCAACCATGAGAAGCAGACAATGGAGTCCTTTCCAAACAAAGCACCAGCTTGGGTGGCTTTCAAAGGGGATCGGGCAAATTCATGGAGGAGGAGAGAGGGCAGCAATCGGTGGCTCCTAGCCAGGATTGCCCTGCTCTGCCCTCCACAGTCGGAGGCAGCAACGCTTCTGAACACCAGTCGCTGGAAACCGCAGGAGGGGCTCTTGGGTTCGAATCCTGCTAGCAATTTCCTATAATGGGCCTCTGTGAGAACAGGATTCTGGACTAGGGGGGCCAATGGCCTGATTCAGCAGGCTCTCATTGGGTTCCTATTGCTGGTCTTCAACTCCCCCCCACCCCAGCCATCCTAGCCAGGGGTCAGGCATGATGGGAGTCGGAGTCCAACAGCACTTGACACCCCAAGGTTAGGGGAACTACTCTGCAACGCCGTCTCTGCAAAAGTCTCCATTTTATCAAAACAACGTTTTCTCCTTCGGCTGAAACCAAGCGGCTCCTCAGGAAGCCGGACTATTGCTCCGCGCTCTCATCAAGCTCAGTATTGCCTACTCTGACTGGCAGCAGCGGCTCGCCAGGATTCCAGGCAGGAAATCTCTCCCAGCTCTACCTGGATTTTTGAACCTGGGGCCTTCCTTCTACATGGTAAGCAGGTGCACTGGCCCCTTCCCCCGAATCCCGCCCACCTGCCGTTTGGAGCCCTCGCCCCAGTATTCCCGGCTTGGAAGGGACCCCCAAAGGTCACCTGGATCAACCCGCGAGGAGGAGAAGGCAGTGGGGAGGGAGGGAGGGAGGGGGACCCGGACTTACTTGGCCGAGAGGGTGTTGATGGAGCCGGTGACCAGCATCAGCCCGGCCAGGAAGAGCTGGTATTTGGTCCAGGCCATCCTCGCTCCGCAGCCGAGCCTGGTTCCTCAAACGCCCAGAACTAAAATGAAATAAAACGCCCCCCCCGGATCCGCTTTGCACAAAAGCAGCTGCTCCGCTCAGCCACAACCCGGGCGCGTTTCCTCCTAGGCAAGTCACATGACCGCAGCCAGTCAGCTGACGGGGGGCTGGGGGAGGGAGGGCGGGGGTGGGAGCTCCCAAATCTGGGGACCGCCCCCTTCGTGTCAATCACCGTGCAAAAAGGGAGGGGGCTCGCTCCTCCAAACTCCCCCCCACCCGCACACATTTGCAAACTTTGGTGTGTGTGGTTTTTTTTTGCAATTGCTATATTTGCAGGATGCAAACGGTGTGTCTCATCCTGCTATTCTATTAACGCGGCAAAAAAAAACACCTCGCTTTAAATGAATATTTTTAGTCGGGTCCCGCGGGGCAGGCGGGCTGTGTGTCCCGTTAACGTTATCGCAGGATGAGTGCTTTTAGTTAATAATGGACTTTGTTTATCTCCTGATGTATTTTAAATTTAGCAATGTGTGCTTTTCTTTAGAATTGTAAGCTTTGGTTGCCACCTGACTTTTAGAAGACATCTGAAGGCAGCCCTGTTTAGGGAAGTTTTTAATGTTTGATGTTTTATCGCTTTATTATTATTATTATTATTATTATTATTATTATTATTATTATTATTATTATTCTCTTGGGAGCCGCCGAATGTGGCTGGCAAAACCCAGCCAGATGGGTGGGGTATAAATAATAAATTATTATTGTTATTACTACTACTACTACTATTATTATTATCCGTCTGACTCTGAAGACAATGGGAGAGTGTGTTGTTTGGTCTGAGTGATGCTTTGAGCGCCAAGCAATGAAACAGGCGGACAGGGGTTGGGGGTCGGGTTAGCGCTTGTTTGACCAGTGGGCAGTTCTGTAGCTATGGGTGGGGGTGTAGATAGCCGGGTTTTTCGCCCCATGTGATGCCCCCAGAGGTAGTTAATGCCACAGAAGACAGAATTGGGATTAAAGATATTATTATTATTATTATTATTATTATTATTATTAGTTACAGGTAGGTAGCCGTGTTGGTCTGATGCAGTCGAAACAAAATAAAAAAATTCCTTCCAGTAGCACCTTAGAGACCAACTAAGTTTGTCCTAGGTATGAGCTTTCGTGTGCATGCACACTTCTTCAGATGAGCTTTTCGTGTTCTTCTGAAGAAGTGTGCATGCACACGAAAGCTCATACCTATGACAAACTTAGTTGGTCTCTAAGGTGCTAGTAGAAGGATATTATTATTAAATTTGTATACCGCTCTTCATCCATAGCTTGTCCCCAAACTAACAAAATGAATTTCCATAGGGGCAAATGTCAGGTTCTGCACTTAGGCAGGAAGAACCAGATGCACAAATATAGGAAGGGGGGCACCATGTGAAAAGGATCTAGGGGTCTTGGTGGACCACAAGCCGAACATCAGTCAACAGTGTGATGCAGCAGCAAAAAAAAGCTAGCACTATTCTAGGCTGCATCAACAGAAGTATAGTGTCTAGATCAAGGGAAGTAATAAAGGTAAAGGCGCCCCTGACCATCAGGTCCAGTCATGTCCGACTCTGAGGTTGCAGCGCTCATCTCGCTCTATAGGCCGAGGGAGCTGGCGTTTGTCCGCAGACAGCTTCCGGGTCATATGGCCAGCATGATAAAGCTGTTTCTGGCAAACCAGAGCAGCGCACGGAAACGCCGTTTACCTTCCCGCCGAAGCAGTCCCTATTTATCTACTTGCACTTTGTGTGCTTTCGAACTGCTAGGTGGGCAGGAGCTGGGACCAAACAATGGGAGCTCACCCCGTTGCAGGGATTCGAACCACCGACCTTCTGATCAGCAAGCCCTAGACTCACAGCGCCACCTGGGTCCTAGTCCCACTCTATTCTGTCCTGGTCAGACCACACCTGGAATACTGTGTCACCACAATTTAAGAAGGATATTGGCAAGCTGGAAGGTGTGCAGAGGAGGGCAACCCAGAGGATCAAGGGTCTGGAAAGTAAGCCTGATGAGGAACGGTTGAAGGATTTGGGTATGTTTAGCCTGGAAAAGAGGAGACTGAGAGGAGAGAGGAGAGCCGTCTTCAAACATCTCAAGGGCTGTCACATGGAAGATGGAGCAAGCTTGTTTTCTCCTGCTCTGGTGGTGAGCACCTGAAGCGATTGATTCCAGTTACAAGAAAGGAGATTCGATTAAACATTAAGAACTTTCCGAGGGAACGGACTTCCTCGGGAGGTAGTGGACTCTCCTTTGCTGGAAGTTTTTAAGCCCTATGTGAGGCAATCTCATGATAAGCCCCAAGTGAAGCAATCGGGGAACCACTGCTAGAGAAGTAATCAAGCAGTAAGGCGTCAGGGTTGTGTGGGGTGGGGTGGGGTGGGGAAGTGGGAATGAACTCAAGACAGGATATAATATCACTTGACAGATAAAGTGGCATGACTTGGGGGGGGGAGATCAGACTATCAGAAAGAACAAACAAAAGGATATCTTCATGCAGTGCAGAGTTGAAACTGTGGAACTCCCTGCCACAGGAGTCAGTTTGCATTTCTTAGTGCAGACTAATGTGTAGAGATCTTTCCTATTCTAATTAATTCAAGAGGGTTCTGGAAGCTTCTCTGTGTGAAAGAAACAAGCAGAAGGTTCCTGATGTTTGGGTTATTCCTTCCAAGAAGATGAGTACAGCTGCCTTAAACCGGTCCTGCTATCTCTTTTGCCAGGGTCATGCAGACTATAATAGGGAGGCCAGAAGGCGCCTGGGTTTCACGTTCTCTCTCTCTCTTCTCCTTCTGGTGTGGTGTTCTGTACACAGTATGCTTAGTGTTAAGGTTCAGACTTGTTATAAATTATTGCAAGTTTAAGTTAAGTCTGCTGCAACTGGATTTCTTATGGACTGTGCCAATCCTGAATGTATTGGATTTGTGACCATTACGCTCATTTGCTTTCAGCTGGAGTAAAGTTCTGCTGGATGAAATACTCATTGCCTCTGGTCTATTTTGGGGGGATCCTGCAACGTGTTTAAGTTTTTGCTCTGCTAACTATATGTTGGAATCTGCTCTAGATCAACATTGAGTAGTATTTTCATTACAGGTAGGTAGCCGTGTTGGTCTGAGTCGAAAGAAAATTAAAAAATTCCTTCAGTAGCACCTTCAGTAGCATGCACACGAAAGCTCATACCAAAATAAAAACTTAGTTGGTCTTTAAGGTGCTACTGAAGGAATTTTTTAATAGAATTTTCATGACAGACTGTTGATGGCAACTAGCCAGGATGGCTGTATTCTGGCTCCACCATTAGAGGCAGCAACGCTTCTGAATACTCATTGCTGGACACAACTGTCGCTCTTGGGCTTGGATCCTGCTTGCTGGTTTCCCATAATGAGCATCTGGTTGGCCACTGTGAGAACAGGATGTTGGACTAGATGAGCCACTGGCCTGATCTGTTCTTGTGATGGTGGGAAGGCAATCCTACCCTATGAATGAAACATATTTAATAAAGCAAATCCATTTTCCACTAAGCTTCTACTGGCCTTCGCCAAGGTGCGGTCTTCCTTATTAAAGGAAACAAATCAGGTGGGTGCAATGAAAGAGAAACTCCGTGGGAGGCAGTGTGGCCTAGTGGTTAGTGTGTGGGGCTATGGGAGATCTGGGTTCGGATCCCCACTCAGCCATGAAGCTCAATGGGTGGGACGGCCTCTGCATGCACACGAAAGCTCATACCAATGGCAAACAGTTGGTCTCTGAGGTGCTACTGGAAGAATTTTTTGTTTTGTTTTGTTTCGACTACCTCACTGGTGACTGGGAGCAGCCGCCGAGACCACATAACACCGGTCCTGAAAGACCTACATTGGCTCCCAGTACGTTTCCGAGCACAATTCAAAGTGTTGGTGTTGACCTTGAAAGCCCTAAACGGCCTCGGTCCGGTATACCTGAAGGAGCGTCTCCACCCCCATCGTTCTGCCCGGACACTGAGCTCCAGCGCCGAGGGCCTTCTGGCGGTTCCCTTGCTACGAGAAGCCAAGTTACAGGGAACCAGGCAGAGGGCCTTCTCGGTAGTGGCACCCACCATGTGGAATGCTCTCCCACCAGAGGTCAAAGAGAACAACAATTACCAGACCTTTAGAAGGCATCTCAAGGCAGCCCTGTTTAGGGAAGCTTTTAATGTTTGATTTCTGTATTTTAATGTTTTGTTGGAAGCCGCCCAGAGTGGCTGGGGGAACCCGGCCAGATGGGCGGGGTATAAATATTATTATTATTATTATTATTATTATTGAGAGATAAACTGGGGAGGAGGAAAGTTGTGTTGGCCACCTCAAACTCCCTGGAGGAAAGGTGGAATAGAAATACAATAAATCAACCGTAATAAACAAATACAAATCTTTTTGGAAGTTGCACAAGGGCAAGGCACTCCTAGAGTCATGCGATTCTTGCTGCACTCACTTCAGCACTGACACGTGAGTTGTGGATTCCTGTCGATGTTGTCGTGTCCAGGTGCACACAACTTGCGCCAGCCCTGAGCTGGTTCAGGTGAAGCAATTAGATGCTCTCTCAATGTGCAGCCAACCAAGGCTGTGCTGCTGCGCTGGACCAGCAGGGGGGGAGGTTGCAGCGCCATTCTGAGCTGTCTTGCAGACTGAGAACACAGGCGAGTGCAAAATTCCCTGGAAGAAGCCCATCCTTTGCCACCCTCTGTGCCACTTCTCACTTTGGTTCCCTCGAAAGCAGTACAAAAAAGCAAAGCGGCCGAAAGGAAAGAAGAGATGTCCAGTGTCCAGATCGAGGGAAGACATAAACGTAAAGGGACCACTGACCGTTAGGTCCAGTCGCGGACGACTCTGGGGTTGCGGCGCTCATCTTGCTTTACTGGCCAAGGGAGCCGGCGAACAGCTTCCCGGTCATGTGGCCAGCAGGACTAAGCCGCTTGTGGCGAACCAGAGCAGCACACGGAAACACCGTTTACCTTCCCGTCGCAGCGATACCAATTTATCTACTTGCACTTTGACGTGCTTTCGAACTGCTAGGTGGGCAGGAGCTGGGACCAAGCAACGGGAGCTCACCCCATCGTGGGGATTCGAACCCTTGTATACCCTGCCCCGTTTGTGACATGCCAGTGATGTAGCGATGATAGCTCAGTGATGCTGCTCGAAGTGTATATTCTGGGGGAAAGAGGGAAGTTTTAAAAGAGGATGTCGCCCCATGCTCGGGGTTCTGACTCCTCCTGTTGTGCAACAATAAAGATTGTGGTCAACTGACCGCTGTTCTGCTCCAAATTACTTGGCTGGAACTTCCTTCTTTAACTGACCGCATGGACTCACGGGGGACTTGCAGCTGGGCTGTGGAGTAGCCTCTCGCCCTGGAATGTTTCCTTAACAGGACCTTAGAATGGTAGAATAGAATCATAGAGCTTGAGGAGACCACAAGGGCCATCCAGTCCAACCCCCTGCCAAGCAGGAAACACCACCAAAGCATTCTTGACATATGCCTGTCAAGCTTCTGCTTAAAGACCTCCAAAGAAGGAGACTCCACCACACTCCTTGGTAGCAAATTCCACTGCCGAACAGCTCTTACTGTCAGGAAGTTCTTCCTTATGTTTAGGTGGAATCTTCTTTCTTGTAGCTTGAATCCATTGCTCCGTGTCCGCTTATCTGGAGCAGCAAAAAACAACCTTTCTCCCTCCTCTGTATGACATCCTTTTATATAAAAATTCCTTCAGTAGCACCTTAAAGACCAACTAAGTTTATATTTTGGTATGAGCTTTCGTGTGCATGCACACTTCTTCAGATACACCTGTGCTTCAGATACATCTGTTCTTCAGATACATCTGTGAAGAAGTGTGCATGCACACGAAAGCTCATACCAAAATATAAACTTAGTTGGTCTTTAAGGTGCTACTGAAGGAATTTTTTTATTTTGCTTCGACTCAGACCAACACGGCTACCTACCTGTAACTAGAACTATGGAAGGCATCCTTTTATATATTTGAACATGGCTATCATATCACCCCTTAACCTTCTCTTCTCCAGGCTAAACATACCCAGCTCCCTAAGCCGTTCCTCATAAGGCATCCTTTCCAGGCCTTTGACCATTTTGGTAGCCCTCTTCTGGACACGTTCCAGCTTGTCAGTATCCTTCTTGAACTGTGGTGCCCAGAACTGGACACAGTACTCCAGGTGAGGTCTGACCAGAGCAGAATACAGTGGTACTATTACTTCCCTAGATCTAGATGTTATACTCCTATTGCCCAGCTCCCTAAGCCGTTCCTCATAACATAAGGCATCGTTTCCTTGTTGTAGCAGTGGGCGGTGCCCCACACATTGAGGGCCTCGCACCAGAGCCCTCCTCTGCCCACCCCTCTTTCTAGAGAGTCCAAAGGACCACCCTCCCACCCTAGAGTGATGGCGATGGAGAGGACGACCGGCTGCTTTTGCACCTGGGGCGGAGGTTTCCAGCCAAGGCTCAAGCCAGCGGGGCAGCTGCTGCTGCTGTCTTACACTTCACCCCCCCCCCTCTCCACAACCCGCTCCAGGGCTCAGCCTGGAGATAAATGGTTTTTCCATACAGCGTCAGCCTCTCTCTCTGGGCCGCGACCTGTGGGAGGCCGGGAGAAGAGGGGGAAAAGATGGAAAAACACTAAAAGGCCCTTGCCAAGGCTATTTTCAAACCTGCCTTCTATCAGCGGCTCAGGGAGCGAGTGAGGCCTGGGCGCTGGACCTGGGTGGGGGTGGGGGTGGGTTCCCAGTTAACCCCTTCCGCTGCACCGAAGACAAGAGGCACCTCGCTTGTGGGCGAAACATCTGCATTAAGGACGAGAAGCATGAATATACAGTGTGCAGTTGCCATTGCCTTATCGCTTAAAGGATATGGCAAGTTTGGAAAAGTTTGAGAAAAGGGCAAGCAATTTAAAAATGAAATAAAATAAATAAATAAATCTGTATTATTTCATAGAATCGTAGAGTTGGAAGAGACCACAAGGGCCATCCAGTCCAACCCCCTGCCGAGCAGGAAACACCATCAAAGCATTCTTGACATATGCCTGTCAAGCCTCTGCTTAAAGACCTCCAAAGAAGGAGACTCCACCACACTCCTTGGTAGCAAATCCCACTGCCAAACAGCTCTTACTGTCAGGAAGTTCTTCCTAATGTTTAGGTGAAATCTTCTTTCTTGTAGTTTGAATCCATTGCTCCGTGTCCGCTTCTCTGGAGCTGCAGAAAACAACCTTTTTGAAAAGGGAATCTTTGTAAAGTTAATACTCCATTATCGCTTTGGAGAGTATCTTAGTACATTTGTCCTTCTGGGCTGTGAAGCTTTATGGCTTTTATTTTTTTGATGTTACAGTTGCACTTAAACAACAACAACAAATCAATAAGATTGAAAATCACACACACCAAATGATGAAGGGGATGGAGCGACTCACCTGTGAGGACAGGTTGCCAGCCTTTGGGATTATTTTAGTTTAGCAAAGAGGCGTGTAAGAAGGAATATGACAAAAGTTTATAAAATTGGAGAAAAGGGGATGGAGAAAAGTTTTCCTCCCTCTCTCCTAACACTCCAGAACTCATGGATATTGGATGAAGCTGAGAGTTGGAAGATTCAGGATGGATAAAAGGAAGGAGTGATTTGCACAGTGCAGAGTTAAACGGTGGAACTCCCTGCCACAGGAGGCAGTGATCCCCGCCAACCTGGATGGCTTTAAAGGAGGATTAGGCAAAATCACGGAGGAGGGGGAGCTCTATCAATGGCCATTAGCCAAGAGGACTCTGCTCTGCCTCAACAGTTGGAGGCAGCACGGATTCTGAATTTCTAGAAACCACAGGAGGGGAGAGTCTTGCTCTTGTGCTTGAATCGTACTTGTGGGTTTCCCATAATGGGCATCCAGTTGGTCACTGTGAGATTAGAACGTGGGACTAGATGGGCCACTGGCCTGATCCGGCAGGCTCTTCTCATGTTGGTTATGCTCTTACTTAAGTCAGCAGCCACAGCGTTTAAAGGTGCCAGGATGTGGCCATAGCACCGGGCTGCAGCCCTGGGTGAACCCCAACACCTGTTTTGAAAGTGTTTGAGACTATTTTTATATTAGGCGACCAATATGTCTTATGAAGAAAGTATTTATTTGATACTATCCATCATGCAAAAGTATTGCTGCTCGTTCATTTTGTGGAGTGACCCTCAAATTATAAGAGGGGAAAATAATAGCCACTCTCAGTACAATTCCTGATTTTACAAGCTTCTATCATAATCCCCTCTAAAATGGCATCACCTCCCTATCCTCGCAGGGCGGGGACTCCAGAGCCCCGTTATGTTTTCAGTTACATGTGTTTTAAAAAGAAATTGTGGCTACAGTTTTGTTTTTAGCAGGGAAAGCTGTTTGAATGAACTGAGACCACTCTTGCTATGCACTGCAGATAAAGAACCTCGACTTTGGAAGGTGAGGAATGTCTTTCTTCTTTGGCGATCCCTCGTAGCTGAGTAAGATTGTCTTCCATAAACAATGAGTCTGTAAGTGACTGTGGAGGCCAATTCTGGATCCACACGTCCTTCCACAATGGGGACATTGGTTTCCAGGCGGGAGTTGATCATGGTGAGAGTTTGCCAAGCGTGCCTTCCTCTTAGCACGTTTCCCCCTTGCGTCCTGAGTTCGAGTGTCTTCAAAGCCCATGGCACCTTTGGTAAAGGCAGGCCACTGGTTCCCAGTTGTCGGTGGTTATACTACATTTTTAAAGATTTGCCTCCAGACAGTCTTTAAATCTCTTTTGTTGACCACCAGCATTACGCTTTCCATTCTTAAGTTCGGAACAGAGTAGTTGCTTTGGAAGACGATCCTCAGGCATCCGCACAACATGACCAGTCCAACGAAGTGGATGTTGAAGAATCATCGCTTCGACACTGGTGATCTTTGCTTCTTCCAGTACACTGGCATTAGTTCGCCTGTCTTCCGAAGGAGCTGATAATGTATGGAGGCCTCAGCATTTGCCCTGACATTTGCTGCTGGATATGTCCTTGATGGCAGAAAGTGAGGAGCAATGCGCGGGTTGCGATTTGGTGCTTCTGCGCATGCACAAGCGCCGAAATCCAGAAGTAACCCGTTCCAGTACTTCCGGGTTCGGTGTGGTGCGACTGTATCTGACTTTTAGAAGGCATCTAAGGCAGCCCTGTTTGATCTTTTATCATGTTTTTAATGTTTTGTTGGGAGCCGCCCAGAGTGGCTGTGGAAGCCCAGCCAGATGGGTGGGGTATAAAAATTATTATTATTATTGTTGTTGTTTAGTCGTTTAGTCGTGTCCGACTCTTCGTGACCCCATGGACCATAGCACGCCAGGCACTCCTGTCTTGCACTGCCTCCCGCAGTTTGGTCAAACTCATGTTCGTAGCTTCGAGAACACTGTCCAACCATCTTGTCCTCTGACGTCCCCTTCTCCTAGTGCCCTCAATCTTTCCCAACATCAGGGTCTTTTCCAGGGAGTCTCCTCTTCTCATGAGGTGGCCAAAGTATTGGAGCCTCAGCTTCACGATCTGTCCTTCCAGTGAGCACTCAGGGCTGATTTCCTTAAGAATGGATAGGTTTGATCTTCTTGCAGTCCATGGGACTCTCAAGAGTCTCCTGCAGCACCATAATTCAAAAGCATCAATTCTTCAGCCTTCTTTATGGTCCAGCTCTGACTTCCATACATCACTACTGGGAAAACCATAGCTTTAACTATACGGACCTTTGTCGGCAAGGTGATGCCTCTGCTTTTTAAGATGCTGTCTAGGTTTGTCATTGCTTTTCTCCCAAGAAGCAGGCGTCTTTTAATTTCGTGACCGCTGCCACCATCTGCAGTATAATAATTACCATCTGCAGTATAATAATAATTATTATTATTATTATTATTACTACTACTACTACTACTACAATTCCATTGTTATATTACCTCCCGTGGAGACTAGACAAATGCGTATAAAAACTTAAGCAGGATTCCTGAGCCTTTGCAGCCGATGGGAGCTGGTGCTCCTACGAAATCCCCCTCCTTACTGTGTTCCTATAATAATTAAGTACAACGGGGTGAGTTGCAGCTGGACTGGACCTGCCCGGAGTTCGCATTGTGCCCCTTCCAATCCTCACCCCCCGCCTCCCACCCCCCTCCTTCTCTAACAGCTCCTTCAAGCTCCATCACTTTCTCCTTCTTTGGTGACACGGAGAATGTATTCATTTTTCATAATCCCTCATCCGAGATGCAAAGACAAACACAAGCAGGCCGGAGATTTATAACCAGTGGAAAATAACAAGATGATAAGATCAGCTCCAGGCCCAGCCAGCAGGATACCTCCGGGGGCTGGGGGGGGGTGGAGATGAGAGGGAGAGAGTCACACCAAGAGGGGAGAAGGAGGGTGCGCTGTGCTTGTCTGCCCTTGAGCTCTGCAAAAGTTTGGCTCAACTCAAACATGCCCAGCGAGGGATAAGGAGAATGGTGTGTCCTGCGCTGCCTGCTGGTCAGCCTGACAGACGAGGTGCTGGCGTTTCCCGTCCCGGTGCCCTCTGGATGTTTTCAGCAGCCATTCCCGCCCAGATTTAGGACAGATAAAGTAAAAGCACTTATTGGCGCAGCACATGGCTAAACTGCGGAACTCCCTGCCACAGGAGGCAGTGATGGCCGCCAACTCAGATGGTTTCAAAAGAGGATGGGACAAATTCATGGAGGGGAGAGTTATCAACGGCTGCTTGCCACAATGGATAGCGGTTGCTGGAAACCACAAGAGGGGAGAGTGTTGCTCTTGTGTTCGAATCCTCCTTGCTCGTTTCTCACCAGGTATTTGGTTGACCACTGTGAGAACAGGATGCTGGCTTTTACAGGCCGTTGGCCTGATCCAGCAGCAGCCTCTTTTTACGTTCATATCTGCCAGTACATTGCTGTTAGTGGTGGCTGGGGACATTTCAACTTAGTGGGGCTGCAATTTTTAACCTTCCAATTTTCATTGCAATAGGGCTTGTGCAGAACCTAATTTAGAAAAGAGTATCATTGCACATGTGCAGAGTGCCACTGCCTCCTCCTCCTCCTTGCTAAAGAAAGCATCTATTACCCCAATCTCTGACTCTGGCTCCCCATCGTGCTTGACCTTGCGGGAGGGCGCGCGCAACGGGGAGCTGGAGGGCACGGCAGGCGGGAACGCCGAACTCGCGCTCCGCCGGGCTGTGCCCCTTCTGCCTCCGCCTGCTCAGCCAAAGCGGCGGATATCTCCTGCCGCCAGCGCCCCCTCCATTTTGGCGCCCTAGGCGACCGCCTAGTCCGCCTAAATGGATGCACCGGCCCTGTCTCTGAGCAATGAGAGATTCCAGGTTATCCAGGTTTGGTTTCCGTGGAATGAAGGTCAGCAGAGATTGTGGTGTCTTTGGGATATATGGTTTTATCTGCACATGTACGCAACCTGAGCATAAGATGGAGGGGCTCACAGCCTTGACACCCCAGGAGGTCTTGCTTCTCTGTTATTCACAGCTTTGGATCCAGCACAGAAAAAACAGGTCTCTGTGTCTCCAGCTTCCAGCCTGAATCCTGCTTCCAGGTTTCCCACAAGTGTTAATAATAATAATAATAATAATAATAATAATAATAATAATTTATTACGGTATTTATACCCCGCCCATCTGGCTGGGTTTCCCCTGCCACTCTGGGCGGCTTTCAACAGAAAAATGAATCATAGAATCGTAGAGTTGGAAGAGACCACAAGGGCCATCCAGTCCAACCCCCTGCCAAGCAGGAAACACCATCAAAGCATTCTTGACATATGCCTGTCAAGCCTCTGCTTAAAGACCTCCAAAGAAGGAGACCACCACACTCCTTGGCAGCAAATTCCACTGCCGAACAGCTCTTACTGTCAGGAAGTTCTTCCTAATGTTTAGGTGGAATCTTCTTTCTATATGAAATGAAATAATCTTCTTTCTAAATGAAATAAAATAATCTATTAAACATTAAAAGCCTCCCTAAACAGGGCTGCCTTCAGATGTCTTCTAAAAATCTGGTAGCTGTTTTTCTCTTTGACATCTGATGGGAGGGCGTTCCACAGGGCAGGCGCCACCACCGAGAAGGCCCTCTGCCTAGTTCCCTGCAACTTGGCTTCTCGCAACGAGGGAACCGCCAGAAGGCCCTCGGTACTGGATCTTGGGTTGGCTGCTGTGAGAACAGGATTCTAGACTAGAGCCAGCAGGACTTTTTAATGTTCTTAGGGTGTACCCAGCTCCTGTCCATTTGTGAAATTCCAGGGGATGGAAATTTCTTGGGAGTAAGCCCACTGTTCATAGTGGGGTTGACATCTCGGTAAACGTGTGCAGGATGTGACGCATATGCTCTCTTTGTGTGTGTGCGAAACCGCCATCCTTGATGATGGCCTCCACTTATTTATTTACTACATCTTTAGCCTGCCCTCTGTCTGTGGTCCCAGACCAGGCTCAAATTCAGGCAAGCCGAGGCTGCTCTTTTAAATATCTGTATCTTGAAAGCAAATCTGTTCAGAGGTTTTGTATTGCCATGCTAGAAAAGAAAACGTCTTATGAAATTAGAGAGTCTGCTTGCAGAACCTTCAATCTGGTGAGCAGCCAAGGTTTAGCAACATTCAAGTGCAGAGAGGGAGACAGACAGACAGACAGACAGAGAGCTCTGCTTAAAATTCACAGTAAGTCCAGGTTTTGCAAGGTACATCTTTGTTTGCATGCGGCGGAGCAGCCTTGCATAATGCTTTGCTTCATACTAGAACAGAGGTCGGCAACCTAAGGCCCGGGGGCTGGATCCAGCCCAATCGCCTTCTAAATCCAGCCCGCGGATGGTCCGGGAATCAGCGTGTTTTTACATGAGTAGAATGTGTCCTTTTATTTAAAATGCATCTCTGGGTTATTTGTGGGGCATAGGAATTCGTTCTCCCCCCTCCCCCCAAAATATAGTCCGGCGCCCCACAAGGCCTGAGGGACAGTGGGCCAGCCCCCTGCTGAAAAAGTTTGCTTACCCCTGTACTAGAACATAAGACAAGCCCGGCTGGATCAGGCCAAGGGCTCACCTCATCCTGCTTCCTGTTCTCACAGTGGCCGGCCAGGGCGAGGGAGCCTACGTTTGTCCACAGACAGCTTTCCGGGTCATGTACAGAGCCGGTGCTAGGGCTTTTTGCGCCCTAGGCAAAAGCACCATCCGGCGCTACCCAGGCGCATACGTCATGACGCACACAAAACACCACTGATGCCCCTGCGTCCCCCCCATAGGCGGGAGGAGCGCAAGCCAAAAGTGCAGCGAGGGAGCGGTGGCGGCGGCGGCAGCGCCCATAGCTGAAGGTTCTAGCTACAGGCGCTGTTGCTGCTTGCTCGCTGCAGCCGCTGAGGAGCTCACAGCGTCCCCTCCATAGGCGGGAGGAGCGCAAGCACGCACCGTGGGAGGGCGGCAGTTGCGCGGGGCAGGCTGGCCAGCGCCCCCTCCATTTTCGCGCCCTAGGCAACTGCCTAGTTGGCCTAAATGGACGCACCGGCCCTGGTCATGTAGCCAGCAGGACTGAAGCGCTTCTGGCGCAACGGGACACCGTGACGGAAACCAGAGCACATGGAAACGGCATTTACCTTCCTGCCAGAGCGGTACCTATTTATCTACTTGCTCTGGCGTGTTTTCGAACTGCTAGGTTGGCGGAAGATGGGACAGAGCAACGGGAGCTCACCCCATTGCGGGATTCGAAGCGCCAACCTTCTGATCAGCATGGATCAAAACGTGAATCTCTAGTCCAACCATCACACAACCGGGAGTCTCGGCCGGCTTTCCATATCCCCCCCCCCCAGGAACAATGGACACACCTCCCTTTTTATATTTCTGCTCCCCCAGGCCTTGGGAACTCCCCTCCACTGGGCTCCCTACCACACCCTTGGGCATGCAATGAGATTACACCACAGCTGATCAAGAGAGGAAATGCGATGAAAAGCTGTGTGTGTGTGTGTGGGGGGGGAAATGTCTCTGATCTCCCCGCTCTCCCCCCCCCCCGATCCCTGATTATCAGCATCTGTTCCAGCCAGGGCCTGCTTGTTTTTCCGAAGGGGAAACAGTTCCCTACGGATTCCCGGGTGATGGCAAACAGGGCTCCTGTTGCACACCTGTCTGCGCTAGAGAATTAGAGTTAAAAGCTCTGCCACGGCCTTGATGTCCCGGGCTGTTTATGATCCAGGGAGGCTGTTCCGTCATCCTGTCGCAATTAATCAGCGCATGTGGCCGCCGCTTGTTCGTTAATGGAACATCCAATTCCTTTTTATCTCTCCAACCCCCCCCCCAACCCCACTCCCAGCTCAGGAAACAGCCCTTCCCCGAGTAATTGAATTTGCCAGGTTCGGAATAGCTAATACACGCAGCTGAGATGAGCAGATACCTGGAGATTTTCCATGACACCTATTTTGGACAGCTCTCTCTTCTTTTTGTTTAAAAGGGAGGCATCCTATTCTCTTCGTTGTGTGTGTGTGTGTGTGTGTGTATGTGGGGAGCGCAGCAGGGGAAGCAGAGAGAGGCTTTAAAAGGCAACATTTTGACGCGGAGCTGAAAAATTGCAGTTGACGCAGGGACGGGATCAGCCTTCAGATCACCAACTTCCTCGGTTCCGGGAGATGCGTCCATCAACTTCAATTTCCTGAGGAACACCCAAACACACAGTCGTTCTCCTTCCCTGCAGTGGAAAAGGATGGCAAAGGCTGCTAAGATGCAAGAAAGGAAGAAGAGGCTGCTGGATCAGGCCAAATGGCCCATCTAGTTCAGCATCCTGTTCTCACAGTGGCCAACCTGTGGGCAGGATTCGCACACAAAGCCAGCCAGCTGCCCTCCTGCGGTTTCCAGCAACTGGGATTCAGAAGCATTTCTGCCTCAAACTGTTGTTGTTGTTGTTGTTGTTGTTATTTTAAATTTTAAAAGAAAACTTTCTTTCTTTAAAAAACATTACCAAAAAACCCATCAAACATAAAAATAAACAAAAGTAAACAAAAAAAAATACAAATTCAATACAAATTCAATACAAATTAAAATAAATTTGCAGAGCAGAGCCATCGTGGCTAGGAGCTGTTACGGAAATGACATTGGGGTGGGGGCACAACTTTAAAGTTATTACAATGCTACAAATATTATGCCTGAATGTATCCATTCAACTGTTGTTTTGTCCATGGAGTTTCCTTGGCAGGGATACTGGAGTGGCTTGCCATTTCCTTCTCCAGGTGGATCATGTTTAGTCAAAACTCTCCACTATGACCTGTCCATCTTGGGTGGCCCTGCATGGCATAGCTCATAGCTTCTCTGAGTTATTCAAGCCCCTTCGCCACGACAAGGCATTGATCCATGAAGGGATCCTTGTGAAGCTGAGGCTCCAATGCTTTGGCCACCTCATGAGAAGAGAAGAATCCTTGGAAAAGACCCTGATGTTGGGAAAGATGGAGGGCACTAGGAGAAGGGGACGACAGAGGACGAGATGGTTGGACAGTGTTCTCGAAGCTACGAACATGAGTTTGACCAAACTGCGGGAGGCAGTGCAAGACAGGAGTGCCTGGTGTGCTCTGGTCCATGGGGTCACGAAGAGTCGGACACGACTAAACGACTAAACAACAACAATCCATTCAACTTGACAGTCCAGGGAAGATACCTAGCTTTATAAATTCGTCGAAAAACCATACTTTAACCAACTCTCTTCATTCCAATGTCGTTTTAACCCTTAAAGAAAGGTGAATTTGGGCTCCACCTCTCTCCATGAACCAAGAAGCAGGAGGTCACGCAGGCAGCAGGAACAGGGCATCCCGCCATAATTCCCCAAGCGTGAGAGCACATACAGGGCACCCCACCCAAGGAGTGACCAGGGGGGGGCAACAATGGACATCCGCAGAGGCAGTTGAGCAAGTCAGGTGTTCTGAAAGCCCATCTCCAGACAAGTCCTGAGGGCATGGAGATGGCAAGAGTTTTATTGTTCTTTCGGTGGTGGGGACTTAAGAGGGGTTGGGAAAGGTTTCTGATAAAGGGACCTAATGTTTGACTTGTGTACCCCTTGTATAAAAAGGTAAAGGGACCCCTGACCATTAGGTCCAGTCGTGACCGACTCTGGGGTTGCGGCGCTCATCTCGCATTATTGGCCAAGGGAGCCGGCGTACAGCTTCCGGGTCATGTGGCCAGCATGACAAAGCTGCTTCTGGCGAACCAGAGCAGCACACGGAAATGCCGTTTACCTTCCCGCTGTAGCAGTACATATATATCTACTTGCACTTTGACGTGCTTTCGAACTGCTAGGTTGGCAGGAGCTGGGACCAAGCAACGGGAGCTCACCCCGTCACAGGGATTCGAACCGCCAACCTTCTGATCGGCAAGCCCTAGGCTCTGTGGTTTAACCCACAGCGCCACCCGCATCCCCTCAACCCTTGTATACCCCTCCCCATTTGGACACCGTGCCAGAAACCAGAGCAGCTGGTCCCAAGTTGTTAAGGGCTTTGCATATGAAAAGTAATGCTAATAGGAATACAATTCTGGTTGGCCACTGTGAAAACAGGATCCTGGCCAAGGTGGGCCTTTGGCTCAATCCAGAAGCGAGGCTTTTCTGATATTAAAACACACACAAGCAGTAACGAGTTTCACATTTTTTGCAGTGTGTAAAGGTGGTTTTTTTTTAAAAAAATCATCTAGGGTTGCCATACATTCCCGGAGATAGACAAAATCCTGCTGTCTCAAGCAGTGTCCTGGTGGAAATCGGTTTTTTAAAAAATAGTTCAGGAAAGTCCGGATGTTTTTTGCCAATTTTCCATAAAAAAAAGAAGAAGCTCAAAAACGGTGATTTCAAAAAAACGAAAAGGCTCAACTACTTTGGCCAAAACAAACAAACAAACTCAACAACTTTTCTATCCGGACTTTCACTGTTGTATTTCATGTTATAATGCATATGAAACAGAGAGAACTAGTACAAAACCAGACAAAAATTCAGAGGGGGGAAACAGAACTATAAGATAGGCATGTAGAATGAGTGGACTTGCACAGGGGTTAAAATAGCAAAGGCTTTTGACTTTATCAGATTGTACTGTTCCAGATTTGTCAGGCTTGTGCCCTGGTTGCCTTGAAAATGATGGTTCTGCTGTACATGTAATAAAGGAACGCCAAATCGAATTAAACGTGTCTGGAGGTTCTAGTCCCTGTCGAAACCTCAGAGGATTCATAATTTTCTCCATAATAGCTCTATTCCAGAGTGAGCACTACCGGTGTGTAAGTGTTTGGGCTTTCTTCCATTGAGTTGCAATTACTGTTTGTGCAGCCAAGATCATACGGTTGCAATTGAAATTATTCAAAAACCCCCATTGCAAATTGGGTTTTATTATCAACATTTACAGACTTTCGGCTGTTTGCAATGAGCAAATCAAATCAAAGCAATTGAAATGGCTCAATGCAACGGATGCTTCAAGTGCCCCCCCATCCCCGAATTCAGCTGAAAATGCAATTTATACTGGCTTATCCAGTCTCACGATTATTCAACCCCTTCATGTCAAGCATCTTTAGTCCATAACAGAACAGCCTTTTGCTGCTATGACTTGCTGCAAACGATTGCAACCGTATGCAAGACAGATTCTTTTGACAGTATATCTATGTTGGTGTCATCGAAAACACTCAGCAACATTAATATCGGACGACGATGAATAGTTTCCTCAGTAATGTTTATAAGCTCTGTCAAAAATGAATTCAGAAAAGTTTTGCAGCAACCTTTGAATTTGTATGGCACCGACTGGGCAAGACTTTCAAAGCTGCAGAGGCAGAAAAGCAAGGTTCTTCACAGGCTCCATTACCTGGTAGGTCCTACAGGTTGACACAGCCGTTGTGTCCAGGCAGCTGTGATTTTTTCATCCGGAAAAAGAACAAGTTTATTTGGTATTGCAGCTACAACAGATGGCAGCCGGAGAGCTGGTGTTATTGGGTTTTAAAAGACACTGCACGCAGGGGTCTGCTTCCCCTCCTGGGTATGGCTTAGACTTCCAATTGTATTACACTGGTCCCTTGGTTCTCAAACTTAATCCATTCCGTTCCAAAACCAGAGCGTTCCAAAACCAAGGCGCACTTTCCCCTAGAAAGTAATGCAAAATGGATGAATCTGTTCCAGACTTTTAAAAACAATCCCTACAAAAAAGCAATGAATTAACATGAATTTTACTATCCAACGAGACCGTGGATCCATAAAATGAAAGCAATAAACGACGCACAGCAGTCGCACAATCAATCCGTCAGTCGCTGAACTGGGTTCCACACAGTCACAAAAACAAAACGAAAAAGAGCCGCAAAAACAAAAATGCAAAATAAATAGCAAAAACAGACAGACTTCAGCGTAACATTCAAAACGGAAGCGTGACACTCAAAACGGAGCAGGTTTGGCTTCCAAAAAAAGTTCGCAAATTAGAACACTTACTTCCGGGTTTGCAGTGTTTGGGTTCCAAGTTGTTTGAGTACCAAGGCGTTCGAGAACCAAGGTACCACTGTACTGTTCTGCCAAGAGATCGTTAAATCACGGGCATGTCGAGTTGGAAGGGACCCCACAGGGTCATCCAGTCCAACCTCCTGCAATGCAGGAATCGCAGGTGTTGCTCGTGCCAAGCTAGGAGCCAGAATTCCTGCGATCGGAAAAGCCAGCATGCACCACCAGCGAGATAAATGACAACGTGAACTCCTAGGTGTGCATCTACTGCAAAAAAAATGTACTTCTAGGTAAAAGTGAAAGCCATGTTTCTAGTCCTCATGCCACGCATAATTTTAGAATTATTATTTACTGCATTTCTATCCTGCCTTTCTCCCAAGGAGCTCCAGGTGACATACGTACTTCTCCTCCTCCCCATTTTATCCTCGCAACAACAACCCTGCGAGGAAGGTTAGGCTGAGTGTGAGTGGCGCAAGGTCACCCAGTGAACTTCATGGCCGAGTGCGGATCTGAACCCATGTTGCCTCTTACCACTGCACTGCTAATAACCTCCCATGCGGGCACGCACACACACAGACATTTGCAAGCCTTGGATCAGGATAGAATTTTCAGTTTTTGCTGCTGCTGCTGCTGGTTATTTTTTTTAAAAAAATCCCGGGAATAATAAACAGTCCTGTCTTGCAGGGTGCCAGAGAGCTGGCAAAGCCTTTCGGTTGCAGATAGCGAGATGGATGGGTGCCTCGTCACCTCATTAGTCTCGCTCCTTAGCAGGGGAGGAGGGGAAGAAGGGCTTTTTTTCTTTTCCCTGGACAAATTGCCTCCCACCTCCTGATGCCCGGGGTAATTGATGGGGTGCTGCTGCCAGCTGTCTGTGCAAGGAGAGGACCCCATTTGGAGAGAGAGATTGGTTGGTGACTGGTGCTGCTCCGCTTAGCTTCATTTAAGAAAGGCTTCCAGGGCTCCACTGCTGGAGGGGAAAGAATAGAGGCTCCCATCCCTGAAAGGGGCTCCTCTGCTTGCAGAATCTGGATGGCAGCGGAGGTCTGGAATGCAATGGCAAGCCGGCCTGAGATGATGCTCCTGCAGGCGGACAACCCTGCTGCATTTCTTTCTCTCTCCACCCCCTCCAATGTTTCTCTTGAGGAATCATAGAATCGTAGAGTTGGAAGAGACCACAAGGGCCATCCAGTCCAACCCCCTGCCGAGCAGGAAACACCATCAAAGCATTCTTGACAAAAGGTTGTTTTCTGCTGCTCCAGAGAAGCGGACACGGAGCAATGGATTCAAACTTCAAGAAAGAAGATTCCACCTAAACATTAGGAAGAACTTCCTGACAGTAAGAGCTGTTTGACAGTGGAATTTCCTGCCAAGAAGTGTGGTGGAGTCTCCTTCTTTGGAGGTCTTTAAGCAGAGGCTTGACAGCCATAAGTCAAGTATGTTTTGATGGTGTTTCCTGCTTGGCAGGGGGTTGGACTGGATGGCCCTTGTGGTCTCTTCCAACTCTATGATTCTATGATTCATGGAGGAGGAGAGGGCCCTCGAGGGCTCCTAGCCAGGATGGCCATGCTCTGACTCCACGATCAGAGGCAGCCATGATTTTGAATCCCAGTTGCTGGAAACCACAGGAGGGAAGAGTGTTTTTCTTGTCCTTGATTCCTGTTTGCGGCCTTCCCATAATGGGCTTCTGGTTGGCCACTGTGAGAACAGGATGCTGGCCTAGATGGACCAGTGGTACGGTGGCCATATTTCAAAAAGTAAAAACCAGGAAGACACCCTGAAAGTTGTTGAGTTTTTTTTTTTTTTTACATAAACACTTTCTTTCTTTTTGGCGATTTTTCCATTGACTTGCCTAAGATCCAGGAGCAAGCGCCGCCTTTTTGGAAATTCCCCTGGACATCAATTCTGCCTTCGAAATCCTGGTAATCCCTGGGAAAATCCGGACTTATGGCAGCCCTTCCAATGGCCATATAGCTACCGAGTTCTTCTTCTGTTCCTAAGGGCCTCCTGCAATCGTGAGCTTCCACAGATATCTGGATATTCATCACTGGAAAGAAACAGTGAACCAGAACGAATTTGGATTTGATACAGAAGATCTCCTTTCATGCTGGTTTTTTAAAAAAATGAATAAAACTGGAACCATCCCCACCCTGTATTTTGACAGGAATGTGTGCATGCTCTTTTAGGGGCACTGGCGTCATTCTCCTTAAAATAGTGCTCGGACGTTACCCTTTCCAGCTTCGAGAAGGGTGATGTCACCAGGAGGACAATGTCAGCCGGGGACTGGAATGCCGGCTTCTGACAAGCTAGCCGGCAAAGGCAAATCGGCAAAGGAGCTTTGAAGGACGATTCTAGGCTGCCGGGAGCTTGCAGCGGAAGTGTGGGGTTGCCTCTGTGCAGCCTGAAGATGGTAGATCTTGAGCGAAGCTTCGACCTGTCACAACTACCTTGAACGGTGGCGCCAGTAAGGCTGGGGAAAAGGATGGTGCAAGACCGAGCTTAGGCCTCGGTCCAGTATACCTGAAGGAGCGTCTCCACCTCCATCGTTCTGCCCGGACACTGAGGTCCAGCGCCGAGGGCCTTCTGGCGGTTCCCTCATTGCGAGAAGCCAAGTTGCAGGGAACTAGGCAGAGGGCCTTCTCGGTGGTGGCGCCTGCCCTGTGGAACGCCCTCCCAACAGATGTCAAAGAGGAAAACAACTACCAGACTTTTAGGAGACATCTGAAGGCAGCCCTGTTCAGGGAGGCTTTTAATGTTTAGTAGATTATTGTGTTTTATTCTTCTGTTGGAAGCCGCCCAGAGTGGCTGGGGAGACCCGCTAGATGGGCGGGGTATAAATAATAAATTATTATTATTATTATTATTATTATTATTATTATTAGGGAGTGAGATTGTGCATGCTGTCACTGCCTCCCACCTGATGTTGTGGGTTTTGTGGGAGGGGTCAGTCTGGATGATGCCCTGAGGTCCCGCTTCCAATTCTTGGGGCCCTGTACCCAGTGAGGGTTGGCGTCTAACAGAGGATTCATTGGCAAACTAGTCAGACAGTTTTCTTTGTAAGGCAATGAACGGTGCTGGATTTACGTATAAGCTAAACAAGCTATAGCTTAGGGCCCTACTCTCTTGGGGGGGGCGCCAAAAATTTAAAGGAAAAAAAACCTGGATGTACATTTCCAAAAGATAAGAGAAAATCACAAATAAAATAAAACCTACATACAGCAACAGTGTTTTGTGTTGTGTAGGCTCCTATGATGGGCCATGGGCCTGCCTGCTCCCTAAAATATCCCTGGTTTGCTCCTTTCTATATATAGGGTGCCTACATTCTGCATGGACTGGATGCATGGCAACATGCGCAAATGGCTTGAGATACCTATGAGGTCCATAAATGACCATATAGCATATATTCAACACACACAAAAAAAACAGCAACCATTTGTTGTTGACAAAGGACAGCTGGACATAGAAAGGGCCCCATTACCTTCAGGAGCTTAGGGCCTCATCCAACCTAAATCCTGGCAATGACCCTGGCCGGCCTCAGCATATCAAAGGAATGAGGCAAGAATGACGGCAGCAATTAGGAATACTGTACACCAAAACAAAAGTTAAAAGTCGAATGGAAATATGTGGAAGAGTATTTTAGAAGAGAAGGTATAGAAACAAAGTTAATGATTTTTTTGGATTAAGGGAATATATGGGAATATGTAAATAGATATTAGGAGATGAAGTAGTAATTTAATTATTTAGTTTGGTAAATTAAATTATAAGAATCAAAGCAAGTTACAATGATATAATAAGGGAAACGATACATTAGCAATTGGAAGTTGCTTTTAAGTTACGATGAGTAAATTGTTATGGTATATTTTACATTTATGTTTGGGGACTTATTTTGATATATTGGTATGTATATAGTTTAATTTGTTTAATTTGCCCAATAGAATTAATTCAGGTTATGCGTTATCTTGTGTTGGGTGGCTTAAATTTTGAATTTATGTTATTAATTCGAATTTATGCCATTTATGTTATTTCCATTATCTTTTTTGTATCCCCTTTTTTCTTGTTATTGTTTGTATTTTTTTGTATGTTTTTTAATCAATAAAGATATTTTTATTAAAAAAAATCAAAGGAATGAGGCAGGTTACAATTTATTATTTTTATTATTTATTAAACATGCGTACATACCTGCAGGTTTCAGGGTGGCTCACATGGTAAAACCACAATATAAAAACACAAGACACTTGTGAGCTGAGCTGCGAGCTGGAGACCCAGGAGCCCTGCTTCCTCTGTGCTGGATCCACAGCTGAGCCTGAGAAGCAAGATTTGCTGGGGTGTGAATGCCACGAGCCCCTCGACCGTAAGCGTATATGTGCGTAAATAAAACCCGTATAACCTCAAGTCATCCAAGTCTCTGCCGACCTTCATTGCAAGCGCCCTGGGGTGGCGTGTGACACGATGCAGCCTCAGCTGGAGGGTGGAAGAAGATGAACGTGGGTCTCAGGCTCACGTACAGAGAAGATCAAGACCCCTGGGCTCATGCCTGCTTATAAGATGCTGCAGGCCATGGAGAAATGGGACCGTTTCCCCCCCTGTCTTCTAGCACTTGAACTCGAAACCAGGACCTTGAGCTGAAGACTTTCATGTTCTACCCACTAGGCAAACCCCAGGAGGGGGGAGTGCCTCTCTTGTGCTTGGATCCTACTTGCTGCTTTCCCATTGAGCCACCTGGCTGGCCACTTTGAGAACAGGATGCTGGGCTCGATGGGCCCCCTTTGGCCTGACCCAGAAGAGCTCTTGTTGCAACCTTTTGTGTGTACAGCGGTGACCTGCCTGTGGGCCCTGCTCACCCCCCTCCAGATGCGCAGCCAGAGTACATCGTCTGAAGGTCTGGAAAAAAGGCTAAGAGCTGGACTTTTCTGCTTCCCAGATGGCCTAATGCAATCACAGCTCAACCCCCCCCCCCCGGTTGCCTGCACCCCCGCTGCTCCCGAGATGCTGGAGTACTCTCTGTGTGGCAGTCAGACGCACTCTGGCCTCTGCTCTGCTCTGCTTAGTGGAATCTGATTTCATCTATTAAATTTGGAAAGCAAAACTGGAGGAACACACTTTGCAACCTGCTCTTCAGATGTTCCTTCCGGAGGCAAAGGTCCAGTTTGTCTCAGGCCACAGGCCTGTGCAACAAAAAAAAAAAAAAGGAAATAAAAAAATTCTTTCCAGTAGCACCTTAGAGACCAACTAAGTTTGTCATTGGTATGAGCTTTCGTGTGCATGCACAGTTCTTCAGATACATGCACACGAAAGCTCATACCAATGACAAACTTAGGTGGTCTCCAAGGTGCTACTGGAAGGAATTTTTTTATTTTGTTTCGACTACGTCAGACCAACACATCTACCTACCTGTAACTAAAAAACAAAGACTTTGACTAAGTACTGTATAGCAGTGCTGTTTGGACCCAAGGCACCTTGCAGCCCACCAGGCATGGGGCATGGTAACCAAGGCTAGCCAAGTTAGTTTGGCATTTCATAGAATCATAGAATTGCCGAGTTGGAAGGGATCCCCAAGGGTCATCTAGTCGAACCCCCCCTGCAAGGCAGGAATGTCAACAAAAGAATACCTGACAGATGGCCATTCGAACTCTAAAACGTCTAAGAAAGAACCCACCATCTCCCCAGGGAAACTGGGAGCAGCTATAGTAGAAGTCAGTTGTTCATACCCTAGTGACAGCTTGGACTACTGCAATGAGCTGTAGGTGGGGCTGCCCTTGAAGGCTGTCCAGAGGCTGCAGCTGGTGCAGAAGATGGCAGCAAAGTTGGTAAGGGACGGCTCTGCCATTAGGCAAACTGAGAAGAACATCGGAAATTCTTCCCAATGTGTAGTTCACGACAACCCACAATACCTATATGTCGAGGCATACGTGATTGTTATGGGAGATAATAAATGAACTTTGCCCAAGCTGGTTCTCCCTGGATGTTTTGGGCTGCCGGCAGTAATTGCAGTCCAAAGAATCAGCTTGACCATTCCTTTCCAAGCTCACTTCACCAACCCTACAATTCTAGGATTCTGTGATTTTGTGAGCCTGATGCCCTGCTTCTTCTTCTTTGGCGATCCCTTGTAGCCAAGTAAGATTGTCTTCCATGAACACGGTTTTAACCATGAGTCTGTAAGTGACTGTGGAGGCCAATTCTGGATCCACACGTCCTTCCACAGTGGGGACATTGGTTTCCAGGTGGGAGTTGATCACGGTGTGGATTTGCCAAGCGTGCCTCCCTCTTAGCACGTTTCTCCCTTGTGTCCTGAGTTCGAGTGTCTTCAAAGCCCATGGCACCTTTGGGAAAGACTGTTCTCCAACTGGAGCACTCGCAGGCCAGTGTTTCCCAGTTGTCAGTGTTTATACTACATTTTTAAAGATTTGCCATGAGACAGTCTTTCAACCTCTTTTGTTGTTGAGTAGTTGCTTTGGAAGATGATCATCAGGCATCCGCACAACATGACCAGTCCAACAAAGTGTATGTTGAAGACTCTTAATCTTAGGGTTGTGGGTTTGAGCCTCACGTTGGGCAAAAAAGTTCCTGCATTGCAGGGGGGTTGGACTAGATAACCCCCATGGTCACCTTCCAACTCTATCATTCTATGATTCCATGAATCTCAGCTAAAAGAATGCAGGAATCACATCAATCCCTTCCAATGGCCATGCAGGGATCACAGCCACAGGACCCCTGATGGTTACAACCACCTCCAACATAGGAGAGCCCATCGCCTTCCAAGGCAGTCCGCTCCAGCACTGAACAGCTCTTGCTGTCAGAACCTTCTTTCTAATGTTGAGTCAGAATCTCCTTTCTTGTCATTAGAATCCGTTGGTTCATGTCCTCCCCCCTGGAGGAGCAGAAAACAAGCTTGTTCCATGGAGGTGGCACACAGAGAAGGACCCTGGATGTTGATCCCAGAACAGCAGGTAATATACAGGGTTCTCTCAGTTCCCAAGGCAAGGAGCAAGAGAGAAAGTCGGCTTCTTGCAGAGGGAGACGGGGTGCTGAGTTTTCTCCGGTGTTTTCCTAAACTGGAGGGCAGCTGCTGCTGTTTAGGAACCTGAAGGAGGCAGGATGGGTGGTTGCCTGCTTCCGAATTTCTTTGCTTGCTTATTCGTCAATGAACAGGAAATTGTGAAGGAACGACGTTTCACGTGCTGTCTGGAAACAGACCCTGTAGATTAGAAGAAATGCATACACCCTTGGAACTCCCCGCCACTTGAGCAAGACGAGCAGCCTGTTTTTGTAACTATTATGAAAGCCCAGCTTCTTTCCGGAGACTGAAATGACAACATTCAGCCAGTTGGGTCGAGATGAGGGAGCTGATGCCTTCAAGACACATTCTCTGGTATGTTAATGAAAATCAACTGTGATCGTGGCAGATCATATAAATAGCTTGCCCCCGAGGGCACAGCGTGTGTGCATTTATAGCATTTAAGGTCAGCGTGCGGTGCAAAAGCCCCTCTCTCGCCTCAGCCTGTCCTTGCAAGACTGCAGAAGCTGGAGAGTTGCCCCCAGTTATTATGAATAACCCTATTTAAATCAAACTATGCTGGGTGAAATCGTCTTTTAAGAGCTAGAATACATCGGAGCAGGAAGTTTTGACTGGCTGGACCAAACATTCCCTTGCATGTCCACTCTAGCAAAACAAGGAATGTTGTACTTGACTGCTCCCAGTGGATTCCATCCCACAAGGTCACCGTATTTGGGGATTTTTTGGTTTAGATAAAAGGTGAATATGTAGGAGACATAGGGACCCAGGTGGCGATGTGGTTAAACCACTGAGCTTAGGGCTTGCTGATCAGAAGGTCGGCAGTTCGAATCCCTGTGACGGGGTGAGCTCCCGTTGCTTGGTCCCAGCTCCTGCCAACCTAGCAGTTTGAAAGCACATCAAAGTACAAGTAGATAAATAGGAACCGCTACAGTGGGAAGGTAAACAACATTTCCATGTGCTGCTCTGGTTTGCCAGAAGCGGCTTTGTCATGCTGGCCACATGACCCGGAAGCTGTACGCCGGCTCCCTTGGCCAATAATGCGAGATGAGCGCCGCAACCCCAGAATCAGTCACGACTGGACCTAATGGTCAGGGGTCCCTTTACCTTTACCTTTATGTAGGAGACAACATAACAGAAGTTCATGAAATTATGCCTAGTGTGAAGAAAATGGACAGAGAACAGTTTCTCTCTGTCTCTCAGAACACTAGAACAAAGCTGAACATTGCAAGATTCAGGATGGATTTTAAAAAAAAGGACTTCTTCACACGGCACAAAGGTTACCTATGGAACTCCCTGCCACAGGAGGCAGTGATGGCCACCAACTTGGATGGCTTTAAAGAGAGGATTAGACAAATTGATGGAGCAGAAGACTGTATTGATGGCTACTAGCCAGGATAGCTGTGCTTTGCTGCTGAAAACCAGTTTCTGGAAATCACAGGAGGTGGAGGGAGTGTTTGAATCCTGCCCACAGGTTTGATTGGCCCCTGTGAGGACAGGATGCTGGATTATAGGGGCCATTGCCCTGGACCAGCGAAAGGCTGTCCTTACGTTTGTATGTTCTTAAAGCGAAATAGCATGCGAACCGTCCGGTGAAACATTTGCTGCTCCCAGACTTTGGAATTCCCTCCTGGGCTGCCTTCTTGTTTTCCTTCTGCAAGCAGGTGAAGAGCTCCTTATTCTAAGAGCTGCTTTTTAATGAAAAACATTACTGGATTACTTGTAATTACTGGAATGTTCTTAATAGATCTTAGATAGATAGATAGTTTACATTCTATTAATGTTTAGTAGTTTTTAAAGGGTTGTTACCTTCAGTGTTTTTAGCTGTTCTGATCTGATCTGTAAGATGCCTTGTGTCCCTGTCAGGGGAAAAAGCGAGGTATCCAAAAATAGATAGCATCATCATCCTGGATAAAGCATGGTGCTGATAATGCCAAGGTTGCAGGTTCGATCCCTGTTTGGGACAGCTGCATATTTCTGCATCTTGAAAGACCTACATTGGCTCCAGGTACGTTTCTGAGCACAATTCAAAGTTGGCGCTGACTTTTAAAGTCCTAAATGGCCTCGGCCCAGTATACCTGAAGGAGCGTCTCCACCCCTGGACAAGTGAAGTTACAGGGAACCAGGCAGAGGGCCTTCTCGGTAGTGGCACCCGCCCTGTGGAACGCCCTCCCATCAGATGTCAAAGAAATAAACAACCACCTGACATCTAGAAGGCATCTGAAGGCAGCCCTGTTAAGGGAATTTTTTAATGACTGATGTTTTAATGTATTTTAATTTTTTTGTTGGAAGCTGCCCAAAGTGGCTGGGGAAGTGGGGAAACCCAGCCAGGTGGGTGGGGTATATAATAATAATAATAATAATAATAATAATAATAATAATAATAGCAGGGGGTCCCAACTCTACTATTCTATGATTCTATTCTCCCAGGTGGGACCCAGGTGGCGCTGTGGGCTAAACCACTGAGCCTAGGGCTTGCTGATCAGAAGGTCAGTGGTTCGAATCCCTGTGACGGGGTGAGCTCCCGTTGCTTGGTCCCAGCTCCTGCCAACCCAGCAGTTCGAAAGCACGTCAAAATGCAAGTAGATAAATAGGAACCGCTACAGCGGGAAGGTAAACGGTGTTTCCATGTGCTGCTCTGGTTTGCCAGAAGCGGCTTTGTCATGCTGGCCACATGACCTGGAAGCTGTACGCCGGCTCCCTTGGCCAATAATGCGAGATGAACGCCGCAACCCCAGAGTCGGTCACGACTGGACCTAATGGTCAGGGGTCCCTTTACCTTTACCTATTTTCCACTATCATTGCATCAATGGCTTGTTGCAGAATAAACCACTGAAAAACAAAACAAAACACAGGCTCATGCAATAACCATTTCCTGCTTTGTAACTGCAAAATGTGCAGTCTGATCCATCACCTCCCTTTTCATAATGAGTATCGAGCTTAGCACATGATAACAGGTTCTAAGTCCCTAGAAACAGCTGATTTTGTGGGGATGGTACCAGAGGAAGTGTTCTGTACTGCAACCCTGGCTGCATCTGCATGCTTCCAAACAGGTAGACCTGCCTATGCAAACTGTCCTAGATACAGGAAAAAAACCTGCGGATGGGATGAAAGAGAAGAATCTTCCTGCACAAGCAAACATCTCATAACGCCGGGCTGCTTTAGGCAGGTAATTATTGCAAGGCAGATCATCATGCAATGTGCAGATTGACTAAAGCTTGCCTGCGCATATGGTTGGACCTGTGGGAAACAAGGAGAGCGCAGAAGGAGCCAGCCAGCCAGCTGAATGAGTTTCGCCTGTGCAGAGCACAGAATTCAGCAGCAGCAGCTCCCTGTAACACAGCAAAGCGCGACACACGTACAAGCACAGCCGCTCGGTCCCAGTTGCGGGAACAAACATCAAATGCTTCTCACGAGCTCAGGAGGGGAGCTTATCCTGCCCCACCATTAGGAAAACAACCGAAGCCAAAGATCTGCGCAAAGTTTGCTCATGTTCCAGAAACTGCATGATGTGAAACAGGATTGGAATCATCATCACCATCATTTTATTTGTATGCTGCCTTTCCAGAATTGAAACAATACTCAAGGCAGCTTACCACATAGAATCATAGAGTTGGAAGAGACCACAAAGGCCATCCAGTCCAACCCCCTGCCAAGCAGGAAACACCACCAAAGCATTCTTGACATATGTCTGTCAAGCCTCTGCTTAAAGACCTCCAAAGAAGGAGACTCCACCACACTCCTTGGCAGCAAATTCCACTGCCGAACAGCTCTTACTGTCAGGAAGTTCTTCCTAATGTTTAGGTGGAATCTTCTTTCTTGTAGTTTGAATCCATTGCTCCGTGTCCGCTTCTCTGGAGCAGCAGAAAACAACCTTTCTCCCTCCTCTATATGGCATCCTTTAATATATTTGAACATGGCTATCATATCACCCCTTAACCTTCTCTTCTCCAGGCTAAACATACCCAGCTCCCCAAGCCGTTCCTCATAAGGCATTGTTTCCAGGCCTTTGACCATTTTGGTTGCCCTCTTCTGGACACGTTCCAGCTTGTCAGTATCCTTCTTGAACTGTGGTGCCCAGAACTGGACACAGTACTCCAGGTGAGGTCTGACCAGAGTGGGATACAGTGGTACTATTACTTCCCTTGATCTAGATGCTATACTCCTATTGATGCAGCCCAGAATGGCATTGGCTTTTTGAGCTGCTGCATCACACTGCTGACTCATGTCAAGTTTGTGGTCTACCAAGACTCCCGCGACTGTATTTGAGCAGATTACTCTGTATTGCCTGTTGTCTTTGTCCATTGAGTTTTCTTGGCAGGGATACTGGAGTGGCTTGCCAGTTCCTTCTCCAGGTGGATCACATTTAGTCAAAACTCTCCACTATGACCTGTCCATCTTGGGTGGCCCTGCATGGCATAGCTCATAGCTTCTCTGAGTTATTCAAGCCCCTTCGTCACGACAAGGCATTGATCCATGAAGCTGAGGCTCCAATACTTTGGCCACCTCATGAGAAGAGAAGACTCCTTGGAAAAGACCCTGATGTTGGGAAAGATGGAGGGCACTAGAAGAAGGGGACGACAGAGGACGAGATGGTTGGACAGTGTTCTCGAAGCTACGAACATGAGTTTGACCAAACTGCGGGAGGCGGTGGAAGACAGGAGTGCCTGGCGTGCTCTGGTCCATGGGGTCACGAAGAGTTGGACACGACTAAACGACTGAACAACAACAACAACTCTGTATTGCGACACAGGGGTTTGTTTTTGTCTCTAAGCGCAGAACCTGACATTTGTCCCTATGGAAATTCATTCCGTTAGGCTTGCTCCCATTCTCCGATCTGTTACGATAATTTTGAATCCCAATTCTGTTGTTTGCAGCATGTATGTGCACGAGAGATCTGCAAGGCTTGGAGGCCTGCTTTAGAGCGCATTGAAAGGGAAGGTCGCGCAGCCACAATAAATGGCTGTTATTTCTGCCACTGGCCAGAGGACCACAGGGCAACCAGGTAGGTGCTGTGTGCTGTGTGAGTGGTTGCTTTGTCTGATCTAAGAGCTGGGGACATGTTCCTTCCTGGAATCCTTTTTCTTTAAAAATAAAAAACCAGATTCACAGTGGCTGGCTGTTTGGGAGAGGTCCAGGTGAAGGACAGAGGGGTCGATTCACCCCCCCCATTCTCTCTTTTTTGCCAGACAGTTGATCAACAGGACTAGACACCTGCTGTCTGAGATCAGAGAGCCCCAGCCATCCAGGCAATAGCTATATTGTTTACTGCTGCTCAGTCCAATCAAATTATTACCAAGCATTTTTATTTTTAAATTTTATTTATGCTTTCCAGGTTTATACATTTCACTAATTTTACAGCCATTTTAACATTTCAGAACTTGACTCCCTTCCCCCTCTTTCTGCGGTTCCTTAAATTTATTTTTTTAATATCTTCTGCATATCCAAATTTACTTAATTTGCTCATTTATTCATCTACTTTAAATATATACTCTTATGAAACTGCAGGTTATTATAACAATCCTGCCAATGTTCTTATCTGTTTACAATTTATCTGTAAATATTCAATGAACCATTTCCATTCTTTTAGAAAAAGTTTGTTATCTTGATTTCTCATTCTTCTGGTAAGTTTTGCCAATTCTGCATATTCCATAAGTTTTTGTATCCATTCTCCCTTTGCTGGGACTTCTGCTTCTTTCCATTTTGGGGCAAGTAGCATTTTTGCCGCTGTAGTTCCATACATGAATAAGTTTCATGGGGTCACGAAGAGTTGGACACGACTAAACGACTAAACAACAACAACAACAAAGGAAAAGTGGGACGTTCCAGGATCAAATCAGAAACCGGGACGGCTTCTCTAGATCAGGGACTTCTCTGGAAAATGGGGACACTTGGAGGGTCTGCTATAAATGGATCTTGTCTATCTAGGTGTGTGTGTGTGTGTGTGTGTGTGTGTGTGTGTGTGTGTGTGTGGATATATATATATATAGAGAGAGAGAGACTGTCTCAAGGCAAATCTAAAAAAAAATGTAGTATAAACATTGACAACTGGAAACACTGGCCTGTGAACACTCCAGTTGGAGAACAGCCTTTCCCAAAGGTGTCCTGGGCCTTGAAGACACTCGAACTCAGGACGCAAGGGAGAAATGTGCTAAGGGGAAGGCATGCTTGGCAAATCCACACCGTGATTAACTCCCGCCCGGAAACCCATGTCTCCACTGTGGAAGGACGTGTGGATCCAGAATTGGCCTCCACAGTCACTTACAGACTCACTGTTAAGACCTTGTTCATGGAAGACAATCTTACTCGGCTACGAGGGATCGCCAAAGAAGTATATATATATATATATATATATATATATATATATAGAGAGAGAGAGAGAGAGAGAGAGAGAGAGAGAGAGAGGACAGATCATGAAGCTGAGGCTCCAATACTTTTGCCACCTCATGAGAAGAGAAGACTCCCTGGAAAAGACCCTGATGTTGGGAAAGATGGAGGGCACTAGGAGAAGGGGACGACAGAGGACGAGATGGTTGGACAGTGTTCTCGAAGCTACGAACATGAGTTTGACCAAACTGCGGGAGGCAGTGCAAGACAGGAGTGCCTGGCGTGCTATGGTCCATGGGGTCACGAAGAGTTGGACACGACTAAACGACTAAACAACAACAACAACAAAGGAAAAGTGGGACGTTCCAGGATCAAATCAGAAACCGGGACGGCTTCTCTAGATCAGGGACTTCTCTGGAAAATGGGGACACTTGGAGGGTCTGCTATAAATGGATCTTGTCTATCTAGGTGTGTGTGTGTGTGTGTGTGTGTGTGTGTGTGTGTGTGTGGATATATATATATATAGAGAGAGAGAGACTGTCTCAAGGCAAATCTAAAAAAAAATGTAGTATAAACATTGACAACTGGAAACACTGGCCTGTGAACACTCCAGTTGGAGAACAGCCTTTCCCAAAGGTGTCCTGGGCCTTGAAGACACTCGAACTCAGGACGCAAGGGAGAAATGTGCTAAGGGGAAGGCATGCTTGGCAAATCCACACCGTGATTAACTCCCGCCCGGAAACCCATGTCTCCACTGTGGAAGGACGTGTGGATCCAGAATTGGCCTCCACAGTCACTTACAGACTCACTGTTAAGACCTTGTTCATGGAAGACAATCTTACTCGGCTACGAGGGATCGCCAAAGAAGTATATATATATATATATATATATATATATATATATATAGAGAGAGAGAGAGAGAGAGAGAGAGAGAGAGAGAGAGAGGACAGATCATGAAGCTGAGGCTCCAATACTTTTGCCACCTCATGAGAAGAGAAGACTCCCTGGAAAAGACCCTGATGTTGGGAAAGATGGAGGGCACTAGGAGAAGGGGACGACAGAGGACGAGATGGTTGGACAGTGTTCTCGAAGCTACGAACATGAGTTTGACCAAACTGCGGGAGGCAGTGCAAGACAGGAGTGCCTGGCGTGCTATGGTCCATGGGGTCACGAAGAGTCGGACACGACTAAACGACTAAACAACAACAACAACAACATATATATATATATATATATATATATATATATATATATATATATATATATGAGAGAGAGAGAGAGAGTGCTAGAAAGGTTCTGGTTGGACCTTTCTTCACCCAGACAGTTCCGCCCCCCCCGAAAAACACCCCCAGGCTGGCCTTGATGATGACAAACCTGCTTCCAGGAGCTCACAGCTCTGCTGCCCCCCCCCCCCCCGGAAAAGAAAACCCTTTAGCACAATACTTGGCAACAGCCTCGGGGACAAAAGCTCTCTTCCCACGACAGGTGCTGTGGTCTCCCTTCCATGCCTGGAACCAGCCTGGGCTTGTTCCATGGAAATTTTGGGAGCTGGCCAGGATGCTGAAAGTGGTGGCTGCGGCTATTTTTTGCTTTCTCTCTACGCCCCCCTCCCCTCGCCTCCCTCCCGCAGCCAGCTGCTTCTCTTGTGGCCAGGACACTGGCACGGGACGGACAATTCTCAGCCTGTTTGCGTCCCTGTTTTCCAGAGGAAATCTGAGCAGGGCAGGCCCTAGCCTGCCAATAAAACACAATAATTTGCCAGCCGGGTGCCTATATTTAGATGCCTGACAGGTGGCAGGGCTGGGAAGAGCATGGGAGCCAAATTCGAGCCCTGCCCCTCAGAGGGGAGCAGCGGCTATGAGGCCTCGCTGCCACCCCAACGATCAAGGGGATGGAGAAATTCATGGAAGAGGAGAGAGAGCGATGAATGACTCTTATCCCAAATGGCTATGTTCCCCCTCCACAGTTGGAGGCTGTGATGCTTCTGAATGCTGATTGCTGGAAACCACAACAGGGGAGAATTGCTCCTGTGTTCGAATCCTGCTTGTGGGTGGGTTTTCCATTTGTTTGTCCGGTTGGTTACTGTGAGCAGAGGATATTGGACTAGATGGGCCATTGCCCTGATCCAGTAGGCTCTTATTACTTATTTCATAAAAACTATACACTGCTTGTAGTTAAAACAAACAAACAAACAAAGAAAAAACTCAAAGCAGTTTACAAAAGATAAAACAGTGAAATCAGGGGGGAAAACCACAACCATACTAACCATATTTTAGCCAAAGTTAAAATACTAAAACAGATTAAAATCACCTCCGCTTTCTAAGCAACTGGGCAGCCTGGTTGAAACAGGAAAGTTTTTTTTTTTTATTGAATTTATATACTGTCCTATATCTGGAGGTCTCAAGGCGCTTCATAGAAAAGATCACAATGTATATAAATCAGAATAAAAACAACAACCCAATAACACCCCCCCCCTAAAAAAAGAGCCACATGTCAATCAGATCAACCAAAGGCCTGGTTAAAAAGGAACATTTTTGCCTGGCGCCTAAGGGTGTGCAATGAAGGTGCCAGGCGAACTTCCCTGGAGAGAGCATTGCGCAAACGGGGAGCCACCGCAGAGAAGGCCCTGCTCTCGTGTTGCCACCCTCCGGACCTCTCGAGGAGGAGGCACACAAAGGAGGCCTCAGAAGATGATCTTGGGGTCTGGCTTGGTTCATATGGATCAAGGCAGTCCTTGAGGTATTGCAGTCCTGAGCCGCTTAAGGCTTTATAGGTCAAAACCAGCACTTTGAATTGGCACACTTTTTTAGCAGGTGCTGAAAAGAGTGCCGTGAAAGCAGTGCGGTCAGCGCTTCTTTCCTTTCCTCTGAAGCGTGATGAGTAAAAAACAAAAAGGGGCCCAGCAGGAGCCAGGAGTTGCTGCCACCGGCAGGACTACGGGACATGCGATAGAGAAGAAAAGGTGAGTAGGAAGCATTGTCATGCAATTTGCACCCTCCTCCAGCTTTCGGTTGGATGCCAATATTGAGCTGCGGATACCAAAATAAAATGTTTTAAAGAGAAATCTTAGCTCTGCTCTAATTAGAACTGCTCAGCATCACACCACTGGGATAATGGAATGTGGCTAATACTGTAATAATACTAATAATAATGGTTTTATTTATATGCTGGCCATTTGAATGGGTTTCCCCAGCCACTCTGGGCAGCTCCCGACAAAATATTAAAACCACAATAAAAATATTAAAAACACAATAAAAACAAACAAAACTTCCCTGTGCAGGGCTGCATTCAGATGTCTTCTAAAAGTAAAAGAGTTGTTTGTTTCCTTGACGTCTGACGGGAGGCTGTTTGCCAGGACGCAGAACTTGAGAGCCTGTAGAGCCACAAGACGAAGCCACCCAGATCACAGCAGACTCTGCTCTTTTGGACCGAGGTGCATGGAAGCAGACTCTGCTTGCAGCTGCGTGACATTTGGCCATGGACGAGCACACGCTGCTCTTTGCTGCGAAATAGTTGAAAAGGTTCGGCCCGAGAAAGGGCTGCGTTTTAGCAGCTGCAGAATGCAGCTGTTCTCTGCACCTGTGAGTCGCCTCCTCATCTGGTCAGGTTTCTTTATTTAAAAATAAATTTTTATTCCATTTTTCCAATTTAGCAAATTACAATAATAATAGTAATAAAAAAATTTCAAGGCTGCAGGGGGAACTTTTTGGGCAGCTTTCAAAGATGATTAGGTGAATTCATGGAGGAGGAAAAGGCTGCCAAGCACTGCTAGCCACAATGGCTATGTGGACGCAGGTGGCACTGTGGTCTAAAAACCACTGAGCCTCTTGGGCTTGCCGATCAGAAGGTCGGGGGTTCGAATCCCCACGACGGGGTGAGCTCCCATTGCTCTGCCCTGGCTTCCGCCAACCTAGCAGTTTGAAAGCACGCCAAAAAGTACGAGTAGATAAATAGGTACCGCTATGGCAGGAAGGTAAAAGGCGTTTCCGTGCGCTCTGGTTTCCATCACAGTGTCCCATTGCGCCAGAAGCAGTTTAGTCCTGCTGGCCACATGACCTGGAAAGATGTCTGTCTTCTTCTTTGGCGATCACTTGTAGCTGAGGAAGATTGTCTTCCTTAAATTAAACACGGTTTTAACAATGAGTCCGTAAGTGACTGTGGAGGCCAATTCTGGATCCACACGTCCTTCCACAGTGGGGACATTGGTTTCCAGGCGGGAGTTGGCCACGGTGTGGATTTGCCAAGCGTGCCTTCCTCTTAGCACATTTCTCCCTTGTGTCCTGAGTTCGAGTGTCTTCAAAGCCCATGACACCTTTGGGAAAGGCTGTTCTCCAACTGGAGCACTCGCAGGCCAGTGTTTCCCAGTTGTCAGTGTTTATACTACATTTTAAAAGATTTGCCTTGAGACAGTCTTTAAAGCGCTTTTGTTGACCACCAGCATTATGCTTTCCATTTCAAAGTTTGGAATAGAGTAGTTGCTTTGGAAGACAATCATCAGGCACCCGTCTTTGCTCTTGTGCTTGAATCCTGTCCACTTGGGGGACAGTCCATTATGTTCTTACAGCGGCCAGCCAGATGGAGCAGTCCCTTTTCCCACCACAGTGCCACTCGAGCAACTCAAGCAGCCTGCATTGGCTGAGCTCTCCCCCCCCCGACTTCCAGTTGTCTTCTGAACCAGTTGCAATTTCCCAGGGCATGCTTATGTGACTTCATGGAGCACGTGGCAGTGGTCCGATCTCGATGTGACTAAGGCATGAATCACTTGGTCATAACTCTCCAGGAAGGGTCATAGCAGGTGAATCAGCCTAAGACATCCTTGCCACAGACGCTACCTCTGCATCCAGGTATAGTTCTGGACGCTGGAGGAAATACAGCATTTGGAACAGTCATGCCTCGAAACATGATTTCCCTCCTAGACATTTCGCAAGCAGAGAGGCCTTTGGAAACTAGGTTCAGTTAATGCAAACCGTATCTTAATTGCTGGTTCTAAATGTGTTCTGCTGTATTTTAATGGTTGTTTTAAACTACAGTGGTCCCTTGGTTCTCAAACTTAATCCGTTCTGGAAGTCCGTTCCAAAACCAAAGTGTCCCAAAACCAATGCAAAGTAATGCAAAATGGATTTATCCGTTCCAGACTTTTAAAAACAACCCCTAAAACAGCAATTTAACAGGAATTTGACTATCTAATGGGAGCATTGATCCATAGAATGAAAGCAATAAACAATGTACTGCAGTCACACAATCAACCAATCAGTACCGTAGTTGAACTGGGTTCCACACAGTCACAAAAACAAAACAAAAAGAGCCGCAAAAACAAAAACACAAAATAAATAGCAAAAAGAGACAGACCTCAGCGTAATGCTCAAAACAGAAGTGTGGCACTCAAATCAGAAGCATAACACTCAAAACGGAGTATGTTCGGCTCCCAAAACAAGTTTGCCAACCAGAACACTTGCTTCCGGGTTTGCAGTGTTTGGGTTCCAAGTTGTTTGAGTACCAAGGCGTTTGAGAACCAAGGTACCACTAGTTTGTCTTTAATTGCTCCCATTACACCAGTGTGGTGTAGTAGTTATAGTGTTGGACTAGGAACTGGGAGAGACCAGGGTTCAAATCCCTCCTTGGTCATGAAGTTCATTGTGTGTGACCTTGGGCCAGTCACTGCCCCCCAGCCTGACCTACCCCACTCATCCCTATCAGCGCTGTGGGGTATTTAAAACACCTCCTGCCGGCCCCAGAGCTTCCATTCCAGTTGTGGATATTTTTAGATACAGTGTTTTTGATCTGGGGAGAGCGTTTATAGGTGGGGAGTCACCTGTATTTGGAAATGGCCACCACATCACCTTTCCGTCTCTCCTCTTCTCCAGGCTAAACTTACCCAGCTCCTTCAACCATTCCTCATCTGGCTTGGTTTCCAGACCCTTGATTCTCTCGGTCACCCTCCTTTACACCCATTCTAGCTTGTCCATATCCTTCTCAAACTGTGGTGCCCAGGACTGCCCGTGGAGATCTGGCCAAGGCAGAATGGTAGCTGCTGCAGTGCTAGGATGGAAGATGCCCCTAGGGGGTTTTATTTTATTTTAAGTTACTCTCAATATCAAAATAAACCTTGGAAAAAATGGCGGCCCAAAGTTCTGAATATACAGGTAGGTTAACTATGCAATCTCTTGCACAAGCCCCATTGACATGACTGGGAGCAGCTGTGCGATGGCATAGCAGTTAAGGAGCACCGCCTGGAAACGGGAGGCCTTCATCTGTTTTGGATGGAGATAACAATTCATAAAGGGCAGGCAATGGCAGAGCAATGCTCCTGCTCACATGTCCGCTGTCCCTATGTCTCAACTCCCCTGCTCCTCTGGAGAAGAGCCACAGTGAGCTACAGTGTGATAAATGACTTTTGAGCATTTAAACAAACAGGCGCCAGATGTTCCCTTAATCAAATCTCCATTTTGCTGCTTTTAACTATGTTACAAATCAAGGTCCGGTTTCGGAGGGCTGCTGCTCGCATGGGAGGCAGCAACAGACGCCTTGCGTGGCTCGGAGAACGCGCAGAATCTCCTAGACTCCCAAGAGTCCCATCTACCAGGAAATTCTCCTGGGCAAGCAAGGTGCTCTTCCCTGTACTTCTTTCCTGAGAAGCTAGAACATGCTGGGAGATGCTGTTGTTTTACGGAGGCCAATGGAGAGCTTTGCTGGCTGACTCGGCTTCCCAGCGGGATCAGTCCAGGAAGTTTGGCTCACATTCTGCCCATGACGTCAGCATACGATTGCCCACACAAGCGCCGATCCCTGATTGGCTGGGATCACGCTGACAACTAGATGGTGCAGCAGCAGCAGCAGTCTGGAGAGTAATGACTGAAAACAGGCACACAGAAGAGGTTTCTCAGGAAGTATTTTGGTGCCTCTGCAAACACGACTCCTCGCCCCTGCAAAGCCAAAGTGGGGAGGGGAACGGAGCTCAGTGACAAGGATGCAGAAGGTCCCAAGTTCAATGCCCAGCGTCTCCAGCCATGGGACAATGAGAAAACCCCAGGGGGATTAATCTGGGCACAATGCAACCAAAATACAGATCAAGCAAAAGTAGGACTGGGATGTGAGATTGTTCTCTGAGCACCTGGCCATGGAACTTACCACGCTGATGGGCTCTGGGAACCAAGAGAACTGTCTTGGTTTTGGCAACTCTGTGGGTGTCTGCTCTGCCTCCAGACAGCCCAGACTTAGCTGCTAGGAGATTGGTAATTAGCGAATAAAACCCCAGCTCCTTTGACTCTGTTGGGCAGCACAGCTGTGCCTGACTTTATGGTGTTTGCAAAAGGGAGGGGAGCAGAAACCGCCATCAACTGTTTCATAGAATCATAGAATCGTAGAGTTGAAAGAGACCACAAGGGCCATCCAGTCCAACCCCCTGCCCAGCAGGAAACACCATCAAAGCATTCTTGACATATGCCTGTCAAGCCTCTGCTTAAAGACCTCCAAAGAAGGAGACTCCACCACACTCCTTGGTAGCAAATTCCACTGTTGAACAGCTCTTACTGTCAGGAAGTTCTTTCTAATGTTTAGGTGGAATCTTCTTTCTTGTAGTTTGAATCCATTGCTCCGTGTCCGCTTCTCTGGAGCAGCAGAAAACAACCTTTCTCCCTCCTCTATATGACATCCTTTTATATATTTGAACATGGCTATCATATCACTCCTTAACCTTCATTGCTTTGAGGAAGCAATGAAATGCAATTGGCTGGCCTTGTGATTTAACACTAAAGGTTAGGGTTCGCCAGGGAATCCACTCTTAAAATCAAATATTAAGGATGAAATGGATCAGAATTTCAAAGATCTAAAGGGCTGCCACATGGAGGATGGAGCAAGCTTGTTTTCTGCTGCTCCAGAATGGAGGATCCAAACCAATGGATTCAAATGGCAAGAAAGGAGAATCTGAGTAAAACTTTGGGTGTGATGGTCTTTCAGACCTTGTGGTGGTGGGGAGCTCCTGACCGGTGCTGAAGCAACACTCAAGACTATCTCAACACTTAAGATTATCTGCAGCAGCATCCCACGCTCTGTCCATGGTCCTGAATCTCCCCTTTATTTTCCTGCATCTTGCTCTTTGGATCACTTGCTCACTGAACTCTGGAAGGCTGCCTTAACTTCTCTCCTCAGGCCAATGGCCAGCGTGGTGTGGTGGTTAAGAGAGGTGGACTTGTAATCTGGGGAACCGGGTTCGCTTCCCCGCTCCTCCACATGCAGCTGCTGGGTGACCTCGGGCAAGTCACACTTCTCTGAAGTCTCTCAGCCTCACTCACCTCACAGAGTGTTTGTTGTGGGGGAGGAAGGGAAAAGGAGATTGTGAACCGCTTTGAGACTCCTTCGGGTAGTTATAAAGTGGGACATCAAATCCAAACTCTTCATCCTCTGTTGGGGGATAGACCCCTGCCTTGGAAAACAAACAAGCAGAAGACCAAGATTCTCATGCAGAATTCAGGGAAGCTGAGCTGGCTTTTAGGAGCAGAGCACTCAAATGATATTAGGCAACAGAGCCTCGCAAACCTGCCATATTCCTCCAGTGGCACCTGTGATCAAATTGTGTTGTCTCTCTGTGCATGGAAGCATCCCACAGGAGACAAGCGTGGCCAATTATTTATAAGTACACCAAACCTCTCTTATTCCTCAGAGGACTCTTCCGGAGCCTGACAGGCATCAGTGTGGCATAATATTGTCTTCCTCGCTTTTGTCCTTGTGTTGGTGGGGGGGGGGGGAGGCTGGAAGCATCTTTCCAGGGAAGGGGGTCTCACTGTGGGTGAGGCTGCAGGCAACTCAGCTCTGGATGCAGAGGGGAAGGGGAAACGGAATGGAACATTGAGGTGGGCCTTCGCCAACAGGGTGCACACCAGATGTTTCCCACAAGCACCACCATGTGGCCATAATGATTGGGACTCATGGGAGTTGTAGTTCAGAACACTAGCTGGCAAGAGGAAGCCAATTCAGGCAGCAATGCCTCCTTCATTGATTTGTTTGCACACATTTTCACTTTTAAAATCCCTTTGCTGTGAGTTGTGCACATTTTTTTTTAAATAAAAAAGTAAGGATGGTATTCACCTAAGTCAGGCTTCCTCAACCTCGGCCCTCCAGATGTTTTTGGCCTACAACTCCCATGATCCCTAGCTAGCAGGACCAGTGGTCAGGGATGATGGGAATTGTAGTCTCATAATATCTGGAGGGCCGAGGTTGAGGAAGCCTGACCTAGGTCCTTCTGCCACTGTTTTATTCCGACAGGCCTTTGCAAACTGACAGGTGTTTTTTTTTATAAAAATTATATATTATTGTTAAAGGAAGTGGCTTTTAACAGTGTTGTACTGTTTTTATTATCTGTATACATTTGGGTGTTTTATTTTTTACATGGTTGTCTTTTATATGTCCTTAGTGTCTTGTATTTTGTCAGTATTGTTTTTATTTTGTGTGAGACGCCTTGAATCTTGGCCCAGTGGGAAAAATACAGGTTATAAGTAAATATAAAATGAGGTTTTACTCAGAGTGGACCCATGGAAATCAAAAGACATGGCTAAGTTAGGTCCATTAATTTCAACAGGTCTACTCTGTGTGAAACTGTCCTAAAGAATCAAAAAGAAGCAAGGGAACCCTGATAGAGTTGTCAGAGGGAGGATAAATATTTGGAATGAACAGAGAAGGAGTTTGAAAAGTCTGCTGAATCCTTCCATCATCACTATGGGATATCATAGCCCCCTTTTTGTGGAATGCTAATTTTAGTCTTTATAGAGAGGTTGTGCAAATGAGGGCAGGAAAACTGTAGAGAGTCCAATGGCACCTCCAAGACTAACAGATTTAGCGTGGCTTCTGGAATCCTCTTTTCGCCAAACAAAGGAAGTCCTGCTCCCAGTTAGCAGATAGACACTCGCATACAAGCACAGAAGAAATCTTCTTTTGTAAGCTGTGGTCCTAAAAGGTCACGAGATGTAAGAGGAGCACTTTGCTCGTGACATTTCTAAGCACTTCCCAAACGGGTACAAGATAAGAGCGGAGTGACCTATTCACAGCGGTAATCGTTTCCGTCTGGGGCTCTGGGCCCTTTAATCTAATACCTGTAATGGGAAAGATTCTCTCCCACTCTTGTGGTGGCACTAGATGTCTTCGTGGGCATTCATTGAAGTGGGACGGTGGAAGATTCAGAACAGGGGAAAGGAAGACTTTTTCCACGCAGCGCAGAGCTAATCTATGGAACTCACTGCTGCAAGAGCCAGGGGTGCCAACAACCGGGATGGCTTTAAAAGAGGACTGGGCAAATTCATGGAGGAGGAGAGGGCTATCGATGGCTACACTCTGCCTCCACAGTTGGAGAAAGCAATGCTTCTGAATACCAGTTGCTGGTAACCACAGGAGGGGAGAGGGCTCTCTTGTGCTCGGATCCTGCTTGCCGGTTTCCCATTGGGGCATCTGGTTGGCTCCTGTGAGAACAAGATACTGGCTGGGGGGTGGTGGAACTGAAAACATATTTTGTTCCATCAAGCTTTCCAAACTGGATGAACAGGTCTTCGCCCTAAGTGTCCACTTGGAATCATTTTAAAATTCACCCTCTGTTGTTGTTGTTATCGTTTTGCAATTGTGTTTCAGCTATGTCTTTTACAAGATAAACCAGATCGCCTTGTGAAAGGGGATTAATAAATAAGAGCATAAGCAGAAGAGCTCTGCTGGATCAGGCCGATGGCTCATCTAGTCCAGCATCCTGTTCTCGCATTGCCCAGCCAAATACTTGTGGGAAACCCGCAAGCAGGATCCGAGCACAAGAGCCCTCTCCCCTCCGGTGGTTTCTAGCCACTAGTATTCGGAAGCGTTGTTCCTTCTGATTGTGGAGGCAGAACACAGCCATGGTGGCTAGTAGTCACAGTCGTCTTCTTCTCCATGAATTTGTCCAATCCTCTTTCAAAGCTGTCTAGATTGGTGGCCATCACTGCCTCCTGTGGGAGGAAGTTCTGTAGCTTAACTTTAATACTTTAGCTGTGGTTCCGGAATTGCAAGGGACTGGGCTAGATGTGCCTTGGGGGTCCCTACCAGCCCCTACAATTCCATGAGTCTATGACCTCAGAAGGTGGAGGACTCTCCTTCGTTGGCTGGCCATCTGCCAGGAATTCTTTATCTGAGATCCCTGCATTGGGGGCCCCCTTCCACCCCTGCAATGTTATGATTCATTGAGATTTTAAAACTGAAGTTGGGTGGCCATCTATGGTGGATCCTTTCACCGTTAGCTCTGCATTGCAGGGGGCTGGACTAGATGACCCTTGGGCTCCCTTCCACCTGTACGATTGCATGATTCTGCAAGACAGAGGCTTTTAAAACAGAGTTTGTATGGCCGCCTCTGGAGGATCCTTCCGCTGCACCACAGGCGGTTGAACTAGTAGACTCTTGGGGTCCTTTCCAACCCTCCTACCCCATAATTCTATAATTCGCCGGAGGTTTGTAAACACAGGTCAGACGGCTATCTCTTATGGACCCTTTCCCGGAGGTCCCTGCCCCGCAGAGGCTTGGGCTAGCAAGACCAAGTGCGGGGGTGGGGCAAGGAAACAGCAGCACCCCTGGGATCCAAAGTCACCTGGCTGGGAGCGTGCGGGGCCCGGGGGGTCTTCTCCCCGGGGGTCCTCTCTCCCTACCCCTCTCCCCTCCCCACCGCACCCCTCCCCCTCCCCTCTAAGGCTGCCCAGGCGGCGTGGCCCGGGCTCTCCTGGAGGTGGTGCTGAAGGGACAGCTCCGCGCCTCCCTCCGCCCTCCGGAGCGCTCTCCCTCCCTCCCTCCCTCCCCCCGGGGAGCAGCCTGGGCGGCGGGTGCTCCCCGCCCGCCCGCCCGCCCGCCTGCCTTCCCGGAGCAGCCGTCGCCTTGGCCAGCCCAGCTGCCGCGGGAGCCTCAGCAGCGGCGGCGGCGGCGGCAGGAGGCAGCAGGCAGGCGCCGGAGCAGCAGCCATGAGCCAGGCAACGGCCGCTTCTTGCGTCTCCTCCTCCTCTCCATCCTCTCCATCGTCTCCAGCAGCAGCAGCAGCGCCCTCCGCTCCCGGCTCCCCGGCGTCCGGCAGCAGCCTCCCCAGCCCGGCGGGACCATGAAGCGGCAGAACGTGCGGACGCTGGCGCTGATCATCTGCACCTTCACCTACCTGCTGGTGGGCGCCGCCGTCTTCGACGCGCTGGAGTCCGAGGCGGAGACGGCCGACCGGACGGCGCTGGAGGAGAAGCAGCTGGAGCTCAAGAGCAAGTACAACCTGTCCGAGGCCAACTACTGCGAGCTCGAGGGGGTGGTCCTCAAGCTCAAGCCCCACAAGGCCGGCGTCCAGTGGAAGTTCGCCGGCTCCTTCTACTTCGCCATCACCGTCATCACCACCATCGGTAAGGAAGGCGGACTCGCCGCGCGCCCATCGCCGCCGCCTGGGGCTCCCCACCAAGCCCCGGCTATTTGCCCGGAGGGGGGGGGGGAGGAGGAGAAGGACTGTCCCCAGAAAGTGTGCATGTGTGCCTGTCTCTCTCCCCCCCCCCTCCGCCGCCGCCTCATTCCACCTGTATAGTTTGTCCTCAGTTTCCCCGTCTGGGGCCGCACCTGCCTCTCCCCGCGCCTGCTGCGTTTCAGAACCGCGTTCCCACTTTGGGGTGGTTTGGAGAGGAGTTGGGCAACTTGTTTGGAAGAACGGGCTTCGGAAACCTTCCGCTGAGCTCGGAGGGGGGGGGGGTTCCCTTCCCTTATTACAGTTCACTTTACTCTCCAATAGACCCACAAAGAAGCCCCCCCCCTTCCAGCTATATAATCGCTATCTCTCTCGATCACCATCCAAGCTCAGTACACGGCTCACGTCCCGCTCCCCGTCCACCCGTTTTTTCTCTCCTTCGCCTTCTTCTGTCCCCCCCCCACCCCCCACCCAAGTAGTCTTGGGGTGGGGTGTGCGCAGGAGATGGCACGTTCTCAGCAGCGTCCGGAAGAAAAATCTCCATTAAAAAAAACCAGCAACACCCTCCCAGACCTAAAGCAAAGCTGTTTCTGGAAAAGTGGGGGGGGGGGGCGGCTGGTTTTTTAAAAAGTGACACTCCCCCCCCCCCCCCCACAGTAGGCTCGTATAGAAAAAGTGGCGAGGGGCGCGGAGAGGTCTGGAAGCAGGGAGCGTGAAATGCATACTAAAGCGCGGAGGAACAATGAAGACAAAGGGGTCTTCCCTGGAAAGCAGACCCCTCCTCTCTTGTCTCTTCCCCCCCCCCCCATTTAAGATAACCAAACCAGATTACTGGTTGGGTTTGGAGGCGCGACTCTGATCTTCGGAATTTCTCATGGAGGATCGTTGGTGTGTCTGGGTAGAAGCTGTGGCCGAATAATCTTTTGCCGAGTTGCGGGGGGGGGGCGGCGGCGGGGCTGCTGTCGATTATGGGATGGGGGGCTGTTTAGGGTGTTAAGCGAGCGGATCAGGGGGAAGGCTCCAATTCCCCAGGGAACTCAGAGGCTTGGACGAAATTCTCGCATTATTGACCCGACATGCTTACCAAAGAGTAAATGCTGTTGGGCACAGTGGACGTTACTTCTGAGTAAACACGCAGAAGGGTGCGTTATTGGGCTGCGGGATATGTATATATAAATTTACTGGGAAGAGTGGGACTTACTTCTGAGTAAAAATACATAGGTCGTGCCATAAAAATGTCTTTTGCACGAAATGAGGAAGGCAGTCGCTAGCTCAGAGGCAGAGAGCAGCTGCTTTACTTGTAGGTTCAGTCCCCTGTGGCATCTCTAGGCAGAAGCGGGAGAGATCCCTGGCTGACACCCTGGGGAGCTGCTGCCAGCCAGTGTCGACAATATTGTGTTGGATGATGAACCAATGGTCTCTGACTGTCATAAGGCAGCGGCCGAGGTTCTTATCAGATACATTCACTGTGCAATCCCATGCGTGGTCGCTCGGAAGCAAGCCCAGCCGCAGCATTCCGCGGGGTCTACTCTCGAGTAGGCGCGCCGGATCGCGACCTGCGAGAGTTAGAGAGCACTTTTCGGACCCCTCCCCCTTGCCATCTGTGCGTGACCGCTTCCTAATCCCTGTAGGGAAGAGAGCCGACGCTCTGTGTCATGAAAGCGATTTATTAATCTGTCCTTAAAGGCGTGAGCTGAGTTTATCTACCTGCCCTCAAGAGGGGTGTTTTTGGGGTGGGTGCGTGGGCTTAGCAAGAGGAAGGTTGCCCCCCCCACCTACCCTACTATGCAGGAAGCGACTGAGGTTCAGGAAGCTTGTTTTTTCTTCCTGCTTCTCTGGAGTAAAAAAAAAATGGATCTACTGTACAGTACTTTGCTCCTCCGCTGTTCCCAGAAGAAGGAGGCGAGTTCGTGGATTCAGGGCTCGTGGGTCGCTTATGGGGAACACCCAGCCTGTCATATTGCCAGTTTCCAAACATGTGAATAAAAACACAGAGGAAGCCGGGGGGGGGGAGGTCTCGCCGTGTCTGCAATGCGCAGGATTCCTGCGAGTGGGCAGCGTTGCAAATGGAAGGGGGGTTTCCTCGGCCAGAGAAGTCCTATAGTTGGGGATCTTATTTGCCGCTCTGCTTTCCACTAAGCTTCGGAAGGTCCTCTGAGAGAGAGCCAACAGCGCCTCAGATCTTTAAGAGCATCTTGCAATTCAGTCTGCAGTTGTAAGCACACCAAGGAAGGAGTAAACGCCAGAGCCCAGTGGGACTCACTCCGACGTAATCGTGGCTTCCTGACCTGCCAAGCTTTCAATAATACTGTATTCCGAATGGGTAGATGGAGATTTGAGGTGGGCAGAAGGGAACCCATGTCAGAAGGTGGAGAAATTAAATCCCAGGCCTTTTTGGGGGGGTCCCAAAGCTCTACCATCCTCGAAGTTTACGCTCGGGTCTATTTGTTGTTTCCTCATCATACTCAAAGTGCCCCCACCCCCCATGGGCTAAGTCATGTGATCTGAGGTGGGTAGGCAAGAAACCCGTGGATTATCCCAAAGTTCATTAGCACAATATTAGATATTCTATGGGGGAAATGAGGAAAATACCCTTCTGTAGGCAGAAATGTATTAATTTCCAGAAATTGCACCTCAATATTTTCTCTTGCCTCCGTACAATAAAGTGAGAAAGGTCAGCTGTATTGCAAAGTCTAAATCTTTAGCTGTGCATGAAGCAATTCATCTCCAGTCCTGTGCACTTTTACTTAGGAGGAATAAACGTAGAATTGTGTTGCATGTTGAGTAAACTGGACAGGCCTTTGCTTTGACCCTTCCGACATTTCTCTTCTTAATGGGGACAGAAGGCTTTCCTTTGACGCTTTTAAAAGGAGAAATTATGTGCCTCTGTTTACGATGTATTAAGCCAGCTACAAATAGAGCATTTTTAAGGACAAACGAATGCAATTGGGCGCAGTTTGACGCGCAGAGGAAGAGATCAGTTTAAGCTCCTAACTCTTGCTTGCAATCAGATTAATTCCTGATTTATGCCGCTCTGGAATTCTGGCCAAAGACCCCCAGAGGCCAGACAGCCTTGAAGCCTGTTGCAATGTTTCCAATTTGTTTCTCAAATCCCGAACTCTTAAAAGCTCTTCCCTGCAGAGTCTCTTTGAAATATGGTGCACACCCTCTCTTCCTGGTTTGGATTTTTTTTTTGGTACTTTCCCTCTGTGCTGAATTATTTCACTTTTTTTATTTTAAAAAAGTCCTTCTATAGCTTTCCTTTTTTGTTCGTGTTCAGAACACCCTTTTGAGAAAGGCCCCCGACTGCTGTTGCTGGTTGGCAATACTTATGCCTAAAAAGAGTATTAATAAAACAAAGGAATAAATGCAATTGAATCAATAGCAGCAGCAAAGCCAAAATAGGTTGGAAAAGAACAGCTTTTTATCTTCTCTGAAATAGCTATCTATCTATCTATCTATCTATCTATCTATCTATCTATCTATCTATCTATCTATCTATCATCTATCTATCCATCTATCTATCCATCTATCTATCTATCTATCTATCTATCTATCTATCTATCTATCTATCTATATCTATCATCTATTCATACCACCCTTCAGCCAAAGCTCGCAGGGCAGTTTAAAATATAACAACAGAAAAATATATAGCATAATAACAAAAAAAGCAATCCCCCCCCCAGTTCCAAAGGACATAGATTGTTAAAGGCCTGGGAGAAGAGGGATGTTTTTTGCCTGGCACCTAAAGATATATAATGAAAGGACCAGCTGAGCTTCCCTGGGGACAGCACTCCACAAGCATGTTAGCCAAATATCTGGAGATGGAGCAAGCTTGTTTTCTGCTGCTCCAGAGGGCTAGGACTCGAACCAATGACTTCAAACTGCAAGAAAGGAGTCAGGAGGAACTTTTTGAGGGCAAGAGCTGTTTGACAAGGGAACAGACTTTTCAGAAGGTGGTGGACTCTCCTTCCTTGGAGGTTTCTAAGCAGATCGCCCTCTATCATGGATGCTTTAGCTGAGATTCCTGCATTGCAGGGCGTTGGATTCGATGCCCCTCAGAGGTCGCGTCCAACTCCACAATCCTATAATTCTAAGTCACAAGAACAGAAAGAGTCCCTAACCCTCTGACAGCGGCCCTCACACTTCCCGGGGCACTTGGGGAGGGGGAGTGGCCCTGTTGCTTGCTATAGAATATAAACAGCAGCTGAACTCCATTAGGGGAAAGGCCCCTCTGACTTTTGTAGGTTGCAGGCCCTGGCAAGAAAGAACCAGGACACTTGGTGCAAAAGAGGTGGCGCAGGATCCCTTGGGTTGGCTGGGGAAGTTTTTAATGTTTGATGTTTAATGTTTTATCGTGTTTTTAGTATTCTGTTGGGAGCCGTTCAGAGTGGCTGGGGAAACTCAGCCAGATAGGCGGGGTATAAATAATGATGATGATGATAATAATAATAATAATAATAATAATAATAATAATAATAATAATAATAATCTGCACTAGTTGCCAAGTGCAGCTCCATGGAAACAGAGGCCAATTCCAGAGGTTACAAGGAACTGGATCAGTTGGGAAACTTGGCCCAAGACTCAATTCCTATTGCAGTTTTGGCACACAATGGCTTTGGGAAAATTGCAACCTTCCCAGTGGCTTTAGTGATGGCAAATGTGCCAGTGCCAGTGCCGTTTGTTGGAGGTTTTCAAACCAAGGTCGGGTGGCCATCTGTAAGAGATGCTTTAGCTGTGATTCCTAAACTGCAGGGGGCGGGACTAGATGACCCTTGAGGTCCCCTCCAACCCTCCAATTCTATGATTCTATGACCATAGCTGTCAAGTTTTCCCTTTTCTCGCGAGGAAGCCTATTCAGCATAAGGGAATTTCCCTTAAAAAAAGGGAGAACTTGACAGCTATGTCTATGACCAAGAGGTCAATTCCCCCCCCCCTGCAAGGTTGTGCTGGAATTATCGCATGAATTGCCTTTGAGTGACATTGTCTTGTCCAACATTGATGGTGATTATTTAGTCTTGATAGTTGCATTTCTTTATTTATAAGAATAGTTGCATACAGCTGCATCATAAAAAAAAATAAACCGAAGCAGTTTACAGAAATGAAAACATAAAAACTGTGCAATGGCATCCATATAAAAGTTTAAAAAAAGACCTCAAACAACAGTTGTGGACAAATGTGTTCTTAATTGCAGGCAGAGGCCTGGCAGAATACAAAAGTTTTACAGCAGGCTTTTAAAACTTGACGCAGTGGCAGAGAGTTCCAGAGGACAGGGCCAATGACACCAAAGGCTAAGCTTCTGGTTGTCAAATTAGCCCCAGCAACTTGGGGGGTGACCAGTGATGCTCTTGCAGATGACCTCAATGACCAAGTGGGGATAGAAGAATTCAGGTGATCCTTGAAGTATCCTGGACCTCAGTTGTCCCAGGGTTTGGTGAATTAATAAAAGAAACTTGAACCAGGCTCTGTATAATGTATTTATGTTAGCATGTTATGCAAAGTTCTCCAAGCAGCTCGCATCACTTTTCAATGCATAAATATAAATATACTATACGATTAGAAGAATTAATTCAAACACCTGAACACATGAAACAGCCCATACCATAACAGTCACAGGCAGCACATTGGCAGCAAACTTAAGTACCGGTAGTCTCTTGCTGTGACAGGATTTGAATCCAGGACTTTCAGCTTCTAATCCTACTGTCTGTCTACTGGATGGATGCTTTCTGTCTTCTTCCATGGCTTGCTTCCTTCCTTCCTTCCTTCCTTCCTTCCTTCCTTCCTTCCTTCCTTCCTTCCTTCCTTCCTTCCTTCCTTCCTTCCTTCCTTCCTTCCTTCCTTTTTTGGTGTGTGTGTGTGTGTGTCATATCAATGGTCAAATCTCATAGAAATCCATGAGAAAATAATAGTAGAAAATGGAATGAAGTTTTATTAAGTGCCAGTTTGATGTAATGGTTAGAAAGCGTGTTGGAGTAAGACATGGGAGAGACCAGGGTTCAAATTCCCACAGCTGGGTGGCGAAGCTTGCCAGGTGACCTTGAACCATTCGCTGTCTCTCTGCCTTGCCTACCTCACAGGGTTGTTGTGGGGGTGAAAAGGGGAGGTGAAAAACTGTGCTCAGCACCTTGAGCTCCTCGGCGGAAGGGTGGGGTGGAGATATAACAAACAGACTAAGTTTGAAGCCAGCTCCCACTTCCAAACCAATTGCTCTAATAACTCAAGAGGATGCCTCTCATATCAGCAGAACAATGCGATATTTGAGAGATACAGCTCACAAACTCTTCTGCGGAGTTTGGGCTCCATTCCTTCATCTCGTTGCCTTTTAGACCTTTTTAGTTTTCAGATTGTTTACGGGAGTTACTTGATATCGTCTTGAGTTTAATTAAAGTGTGTGTGTATATTTACCCTGGCTGTAAATTCCCTCGCATCTATTTTATAGACTGTTGGGATCTAAATCTTAATCGTTGTCTCTGCAATATCCCAGTGCAGAGAAGGACAACCGAAATGATCAAGGGGGTTGGAGCAAAATCCCCTAAGAAAAAAGGGGAGCCATGTTTGGGGCTTTTCAATTTTAAGTTTAGACCAGTTTCTGGAAACTGCAGGAGGAGAGAGCATTCTTGTGCTCCAATCCCACTTGTGGGTTTCCCATAATGGGCATTTGTTTGGCCGCTGTGAGAACAGGAGGCTGGACTAGATGGGCCACTGGCCTGATCCAGCAGGTTCTTCTTATGGAGCCTCCAGGTCCAGAGGCAGTCTATTTAATATTTCATGTATTTTTACTCTTTTGTGGGAAGCCGGCCAGAGTGGCTGGGGAAACCGAGCCAGATGGGCGGGGTATAAATCATTTAGCCCGGACAATGAGGTCCAGCTCCAAGGACCTTCTGGCAGTTCCCTCACTGCGAAAAGCAAAGTTACAGGGAACCAGGCAGAGGGCCTTCTCGGTGGTGGCACCCGCCCTGTGGAACGCCCTCCCATCAGATGTCAAGGAAATAAATTCAAAATTGGTGATCTGTTTAGATTGAATGCATAAGTTGGTAAAGTAGCCGAATAACAAAAGGGATAATAGATAAGACATAGAATTTAAATGATAGAGAAGCCTGGAAAATTGCATATAGAAAGGGAACCGATATTAAATGTTTGGAGGTTTGTTTTTCGATATGTTAATTATTATTAGTTTTTGGTTGTTGTTCTTTTTTCCTTTTTTATCTTTTCATAATTCTTTTTGTGCCTTTTTCTTTTTTCTTTCCTCTTTTTCTTTCTTTCTATGTGTAGCTTATGGCTATGTCTGATTATGTCTGATTATGATATGTTATATTATGTTATGCTGAGATTTGTGTTGATTGTAAATGGTTTTAACAAGAAATAAAGATGATATTTTTTAAAAAAATAAAAAAATCATTTAGCCCGGACACTGAGGTCCAGCTCCAAGGACCTTCTGGTAGTTCCCTCACTGCGAAAAGTGAAGTTACAGGGAACCAGGCAGAGGGCCTTCTCGGTGGTGGCACCCGCCCTGTGGAACGCCCTCCCATCAGATGTCAAGGAAATAAACAACTACCTGTCTTTTAGGAGACATCTGAAGGCAGTCCTGTTTAGGGAAGTTTTTCATACAATCATAGAATCATAGAATCATAGAGTTGGAAGAGACCACAAGGGCCATCCAGTCCAACCCCCTGCTAATGTTTGATGTTTTATTGTGCTTTTAATATTCTGTTGGGAGCCACCCAGAGTGGCTGGGGAAACCCAGCCCAATGGGCAGGGTAGAAATAAATAAATAAATAAATAAATAAATAAATAATAATAATAATAATAATAATAATCCACCCATCTCTTAGGACAGGCAGCATGATAAAGGGGTAACCCCATGGGGAGTTTCCCATTAGCCACCTTGTCTCGCTGGGACAGCCCCATAACAAGCCTTCTCTTTGCCAATGATTGGAAAGGTAGGAATGGGTTGCTAGAATTCCCGTGTAGATGTGATGGGAAAGGTTGCAGCTCATTCAAAGTGCAGGTCTGGTCCCGGGCACATCCAGGTAGGGCTGCAGAGTAAGCAGGATGGGGGAAAACCCTTGGAGAGCTTCTGCCAGCCAGTGCGGGCAAGACTGAGCTCAATGGGAGGTAAAGGGACCCCTGACCATTAGGTCCCGTCGCGGACGTACAGCTTCCGGGTCCTGTGGCCAGCATGACTAAGCCGCTTGTGGCGAACCAGAGCAGCGCACGGAAACGCCGTTTACCTTTCCGCCGGAGCGGTACCTATTTATCTACTTGCAATGCCATGCTTTTGAACTGCTAGGTTGGCAGGAGCAGGGACTGAGCAACAGGAGCTCACCCCGTCGCGGGGATTCGAACCATCAACCTTCTGATCGGCAAGCCCTAGGCTCTGTGGTTTAGACCACAGCACCACCAGCGTCCCATGTGAAGCTCGATGGGAAGCCGGGTGCAAAAGGCATCTTTCTTCGTTTGGGGCTGCTTTGAGCATCTCTTGCCGCTGCTTCCCGACCTTTGCATGCAAATTGTCAAGTTGGTTAATCCAGGGAAGCTGAGGGAGGCTGGATTTGAAACCAAATGTGAAGAGAGAGAGATTAGGTGGGATTATGATGGGGAGGGGAGAGAGGAGGGGAAGGAAAGGTCAAGGGCCAGCAACAAGGCGGCCGCAGCAGGGAGAGGAGGAGGCTGAAGAGTGAAGACCAGAGCTTAGTTTTTACAACTGACAGCCTGGGGTGATGCCCTCCAGGGGCTGATTCATGGTCCACAAGGACGAAAGGGCTGGGAGGGCTGGGAGAATCTCAATTTCTCATTTCTCTGCTCTTAGGTTCAATTCTCCATATTAGTTTACGAATTCTTCTTCTTTTTTAGAAGTCCTCATGAAAATTCTTCAGCACCATACTGAGAATTTCTCCTAATATGCACATTTTTTAAAGTTTTTTTGCAACTGCTAGCATAATGAATTTCAGCTGGGGAACTGCAAGGCCAAATTCAGAGAAGTCCAATTTCCCAAAGTGAATCTCAGTTTCTCATTTTTCCGTCTTAAATTCAGTTCAGATTACTTTATGAATTTTTTTTAAAAAGTCATTGCGAAAAAGCATTTTAGTCTGAATTTCTCGTGCACCTTTTCAAAGGGAATTTTGACTGATATACACAAAGGCATTTCTGCTAATAAAATGCATTTCTGAATATGGACACTTCCCCCTCGTCAATGCATTTCTGTCGGCTGCAGAATCGCACCACAAAATTCAGAGAAATGCAAATTTCAAAGGACAGGACTGCTTTGGTTCTTGTTTTGTAACCATGAACTGCATAGAATACATTCTCCGCCTGGGAATGTCAGTGTCGGTTGTGAAGGACAGGCTTACATTGGAGTGACAAACAGGCCCCACTTCCACGATTACAGCGAGGTTAAATTCTGCATGGAGAAAGTGTGGCACAGAGAAGGTTTTCTCCCTTTCTCAAAAATACTGGTGTGTGTGTGTGTGTCACTCAATGAAGCTGTGAATGGAAGGAGATTCAAGAAGACGAAAGGAAGACTGTGGAACTGACTGCCGCAAGATGCGGCGATGGCCACCAACTTGGAAGGCTTTAAATATGGTTCAGACAGATTCATGGGGGGAAAGGCTACCTCCTTCTCCTCCTCCTCCGGTCCCTTGTACATTGTCTTCCATAAACACGGTTTTAACAATGAGTCCATAAGTGACTGTGGAGGCCAATTCTGGATCCACACGTCCTTCCACAGTGGGGACATTGGTTTCCCTGTGGGAGTTCTGGCCACGATAGCTGCACTGTCGGAGGCAGTTTGAGTCTGAACAGCAGTTGGGGGCGCTTTTGCTTCCCAGAGTTTTCTAGTTGTGAGAGCAGGGCTAACCTAAGAACACTAGGAGAGCCCTGCCGGATCAGGCCAATGACCCCTTCAGTCCACCATCCCGTTCCCACGAGATACCCATTGTGGGAAACCAGTGCTGGACTTATGTATAAGCTAAACAAGCTATAGCTTGGGGCCCCACTCTCTTGGGCCCCCCAAAAAATGTAAAGGAAAAAAAGAACTGGATGTATGTTTCCAAAATATAAGATAAAAAGCAAATAAAATAAAACATACATACAGCAACAGTGTTTTGAGTTGTGAAGGCTTGTGTGTTGTGAAGTCATGGCTCTGCCTGCTAATGGTCAAAGGCCTGGAAACGATGCCTTATGAGGAACGGCTTAGGGAGCTGGGTATGTTTAGCCTGGAGAAGAGAAGGTTAAGGGGTGATATGATAGCCATGTTCAAATATATGAAAGGATGCCATATAGAGGAGGGTGAAAGGTTGTTTTCTGCTGCTCCAGAGAAGTGGACACGGAGCAATGGATTCAGACTACAAGAAAGAAGATTCCACCTAAACATTAGGAAGAACTTCCTGACAGTAAGAGCTGTTTGGCAGTGGAATTTGCTACCAAGGAGTGTGGTGGAGTCTCCTTCTTTGGAGGTCTTTAAGCAGAGGCTTGACAGCCATCTGTCAAGAATGCTTTGATGGTGTTTCCTGCTTGTCAGGGGGATAGACTGGATGGCCCTTGTGGTCTCTTCCAACTCTATGATTCTATGCTCAGCTCCTCCCTAAAATATCACTGGTTTGCTCCTTTCTATGTATAGGGTACCTACATTCTGCATGGACTCGTTGCATGGCAACATGGGCTAATGGCTTGAGATACCTGTTAGGTCGATAAATTACCATATAGCATCTATTCAACAACAACAACAAAAAAAACCAGCGACCATTTGTTGCTGACAAAATGCAGCTGGACATATAAAGGGCCCCATTATCTTCAGTAGTTTACGGCCTCATCAAACCTAAATGCGGCCCTGTGGGAAACCCACAGGCAGCATTTGTGCGCAAGAGCGCTCTCCCCTCCTGTGCTTTCCAGAAACTGGCATGGAGATGCTCTAGTGATTCTAGGACTGCAGTCTGAACAAAGTGGTTGGAGAATTGGGGGAAAGGCCTCTTCACCCTCTGGTTTATTGGGTCTGTGATGCTCCTAGGCCACGGGGACCCAGGGCGCTGTGGCGCATGAAACGGCGCCCTCCTCCCAACCGCACAGAATGTACGCTATCTCCGGAATCCCTGCTCCGGCCTTGACTCTGCGGCCGGCTCTGCCGGCGGCTCAGAATCACCCTTGGCTCCACTCACGAGGCTGTGCTTATCTCCCCAACCATTTCCTGATCTAATTCTCCGTCGAGGAAATCTCCATTTGAAGATGAGCTTCTAACAACGCCTCTGTGTGCCTGCTTCTTTGAGGAACACGGCCGCCCAGCATTGCAATGGAACCTGCCATGGGCGTACCCAGGATCAAAACTAGGGGGGGGGGCAAGGGGAGGGGCCAAGGCACGGAAGGGGAGGGGCCACAAAGTGGGCGGGAACAGCGAACTCGCGCTCCGCCGGGCTGTGCCCCTCCCTAGAAGCAGGGCTGGTGGGCAGAGGCGGAGCCCAGCCCAGCGGAGCGCGAGTTCAGCGTTCCCGCCCACCGCGCCGCGCTCCCTGGTTCCCCGCCGCGCTTGGCCTTGCCTGAGGGCGCGCCGGGGAGCTGGAGGGAGGGTGCGGCGCGGTGCGGCGGGAATGGCGAACTCGCGCTCCGCCGGGCTGTGCTCCGCCTCTGCCCACCAGCCCTGCTTCTAGAGTAGGGCAGCTGCCCTAACTTGCCGAATGGTGGGTACGCCCTTGGAGCCTGCCAATAATTTGGGTCCCCGTCACGGCACATTGAGCATAGGTGCGCTTCCCCCACTGAAGCCGGATTGGCTGAGCGGAGTTTCTGTTCAGGGTGTGCTCTCAGAGATCTGGCATTCTTGGCATGCTTCTAGACCTCATGGTCATGCGATCACTTTCTGGAGCGTTTTGAAGTTTTCGTATCGTAGTCAGCACGATGGTGGTGATGGTGATGATAATTTATTTATACCCTGCCCATCTAGCTGGGTTTCCCCAGCTGCTCTGGGCGGCTCCCAACAGAATGTTAAAAACACAATAAAACCAGGCAGAGGGCCTTCTCGGCAGTGGCACCTGCCCTGTGGAATGCCCTCCCATCAGATGTCAAGGAAATAAACAGCTACCTGACTTTTAGGAGACACCTGAAGGCAGCCCTGTTTACAGAAGTTTTTAATGTCTGATGTTTTATTGTATTTTTAATGTTTTGTTGGAAGCCATATTTTATTATTATTATTATTATTATTATTATTATTATTATTATTATTAATTATTACTACCGGTATCATCATTATCAAACATTAAAAACTTCCCTAAACAGGGCTGCCTTCAGATGTCTTCTAAAAGTCAGATAGTTGTTATTTCCTTGACATCAAAGGGAGGTTGTTCCACAGGGCGGGTGCCACCACTGAGAAGGCCCTCTGCCTGGTTCCCTATAACCTCACTTCTCGCAGGGAGGGAACCTCCAGAAGGCCGTCGGAGCTGGACCTCAGTGTCTGGGCTGAATGATGGGGGTGGAGACGCTCCTTCAGGTCTACTGGGTCAAGGCCATTTTGGGCTTTAAAGGTCAGCACCAAGACTTTGAATTGTGTTCGGAAATGTACTGGGAGCCAATGTAGGTCTTTCAGGACCGGTGTTATGTGGTCTCGGCGGCCGCTCCCAGTCACCAGTCTAGCTGCCGCATTCTGGATTAGTTGTAGGTTCTGGGTCACCTTCAAAGGTAGCCCCACGTAGAGCGCATTGCACGATCCCCTTTCTCTCCTTTGGGGTTGGTAATCATGTTCTCCTCTAGAGCGACAGAAAGCAACCTTGCTCCATCTTCCATGTGGCAACCTTTCAGATACTTGAAGATGACTATCATATCACCTCTCTGTCTTCCCTAGGCCAAACACCCCCAACTCCCACCAACCATTCCTCTTAAGACAGATGCTTCCTGATATTTTACTGTTTCTGCACTGGCTGCAAAAAAAAAGTAAATTGAAAAGAGAAAGAGAATTCTAAATTCTGTCACTGTGGTGCTTTGAGAATCAGCAGTGGCTTAAGAAAGCAAATGCGGAATTTCATTCTAGGCACAGAATTAAGTTTCCGGAGAATTTCAGCTTTCATTCACTGTCCCATGCTCCTAGATCTCATGACTGCCAAGTTTCTTTTGGAAATGTATGGGCGATGAAGACTATTGATATGAAACCTCCAAGAGGTTGGGGCAGGGTGGTGGCTATGTTATGCTAGATGGATCAGTGACTCTGAATATAGAAGTTTCTTATTTATTTTATTCTTATTTATTAAATTTATATCCTGCCCTTCATCACAAGAGCTCAGGGCTGTTCACAGAATAAAAAACAAGATAAAAACACAAGTAGACAATTGTTTTTCAATTTATTTTTTTTAAATTAAACTTCCCCAAACTTCACACATACATTTCAATACTTTTTTTCTGGCTTCCCACCTCCTTTCCCACGGTGTTTCTGTTTCTCTCCCTCTGCTGAACCCCGTCTTCTATGTCTTCAACCTTAACAAAAACCGCTATAATCGTTAATCCCTTCTGTTGCTCATGGTTCAAATCCTGCTCTCGTGTTCATCGTATAGCATTTCTTTAAATACTCCATTTCCCCACAAAACCTTTGTCATTATCTTATTTTAGCTGCCAATTTTGCATAATCCAGCACCTTAATTATCCATTAGTGGGTATATCTGCTTCTTTCCATAAACAATTAAAACAAAACCAACAATGCTGGTCGAGAACCGTAACAATAACTAACTAACTAACTAACTAACTAACCAACCAACAACACAACACAACACAACACAACAACAAAACAATCACCACCCCTTCCTTCTATGTGGGGTTCCTAGGTGTGGGTCTCTGCTGCTCAGCCCGGCACCTCAAAGCTAGCATGTTTAGAAGACATTATGTGGAGAAGACAAGGTTAAGGGGTGATATGATAGCCATGTTCAAATATATAAAAGGATGTCATATAGAGGAGGGAGAAAGGTTGTTTTCTGCTGCTCCAGAGAAGCGGACACGGAGCAATGGATTCAAACTACAAGAAAGAAGATTCCACCTCAACATTAGGAAGAACTTCCTGACAGTAAGAGCTGTTCGGCAGTGGGATTTGCTGCCAAGGAGTGTGGTGGAGTCTCCTTCTTTGGAGGTCTTTAAGCAGAGGCTTGACAGGCATATGTCAAGAATGCTTTGATGGTGTTTCCTGCTCGGCAGGGGGTTGGACTGGATGGCCCTTGTGATCTCTTCCAACTCTACGATTCTATGATTCTATGATTCTATGTGAAATAACAATGGTGACTCCTGCATTGCAGGGGGTTGGACTAGATGACCCTTTGTAACTCTACGATTCTATGTGATGCAATGTGCTCCATCACTGCAATTTATAAAGCTTATGAGATTCACTTCCTTTGCAGAATTTCAGTGCTTGGACTAACAACATTTTTAGAGAAAGGTTTCTCCTTTTAGCAGAGAGGACAAACATTTTGCATGGAGCAACGAGGCAGCCGTATCATTGTACGGGGCAGGCAGCTGGCATTTTTTCTGTGCCAGCCTGAGAACTTCTCCCTCTTTGCCAGCCTCCAACCTGCTTTCGGCCCAAGCTGGCAAAGGCTTCTCCGCAGTCTGCCGCTGCCTTGCCAGTTACGATATCCATTGCCAACATTGCATTTCTGCCTTTCGATGCCAGCATCTGTTCTGCAAGCATTTCTCTGCTCTTGCCTGAGAGGGGAAATGATGCCCTACTAAGAGCCCTTTCCTTTGAAACATTCACTTAACCTAAGAACGTAAGAACAGCCCTGAGGCTGGATCAGGCCCATGGTCCATCTAGTCCATCAGCCTGTTCTCACAGTGGCCAACTAGATGCCCCAATGGCAATTTCCACAAGCAGGATTCGAACGCAAGGGCACTCTCCCTTCCTGGAGTTTCATAAGCAGAAGTGGAGCTGCAGCAAAGAGACGTCCTGGCTAGTAGCCATGAAGAGCCCTCTCCTCCTCCATGGGTTTGTCTAATCCTCTTTTAAAGCCATCCAGGTTAGTGGCAGGGAGTTCCACAGTTTATGTGCTGCATGAAAAAGAACATTCTTATATCGGTCCTGCACCTTCTAACATTCAGCATGCATGGAGTGTTGGTGGTGAGCTGCAGGGTGGGATGGAGAGGTGCAAGGAGGAAGTTGGAGGCAGCAACGCTTCGGAACACCAGTTGCGGGAAACCACAGGAGGGAAGAGGGGCCTTAGGTTCGAATCCTGCTTGCAGGCTTCCCATATTGGGCATCCGGTTGACCACTGTGAGAATAGGATGCTGGAATAGAGGGGCCATTGGCCTGGTCCAGAAGGCGGTTCTCATTGGTGTGAGGGGGGTGTTTTGTTTCTTGTTTTTGCTTGTCCCATCGCTTTCCCCACTCTTGACCACTGTATTGGAGCAAATATGTCATATTATAGAGGAGGGAGAAAGGTTGTTTTCTGCTGCTCCAGAGAAGTGGACACGGAGCAATGGATTCAAACTACAAGAAAGAAGACTCCACCTAAACATTAGGAAGAACTTCCTGACAGTAAGAGCTGTTCGGCAGTGGAATTTGCTACCAAGGAGTGTGGTGGAGTCTCCTTCTTTGGAGGTCTTTAAGCAGAGGCTTGACAGGCATATGTCAAGAATGCTTTGATGGGGTTTCCTGCTTGGCAGGGGGTTGGACTGGATGGCCCTTGTGGTCTCTTCCAACTCTATGGTTCTATGATTGTATGAAATGTCAATCTAAGAAATACCCAATTGGCATTTGCTACGATTCAGTGGTGGGAGGGTCCACTAGGACAAGTGGGGACGATCTCTCAGTCTCATCTTTTCCAAGCTAAACATCCTCAGCTCCCTCAACTGTTCCTCGCAGGGCTTGGTTCCCAGACCCTTGACCACCCCGCTCACCCTCTTCTTCACATGTTCCAGCTTTTCCAATACCCTTCTTACATTTCTGGTGCCAAGAACAGAACACAGGACTCCACGAAGGCAGAATCGACTGGGATGTTGCCACGGCTTTGCTGTTTCAGTAGCTGTTCTTCCTGGGCTTTTACGCCGACTGCTTTTACCACTGCTGTTTCGGAAGGTATTTTTAATCGGCCGGTCGTTAGTTTTTATGGGAGCTGCCTCGCTTAAATAAACACGCAGGAATGAGATCACCGCGGGGGCTCCCAGATCGCTCCCAGAACAGCAGGTATTAAGACTCAGGCGAATTGATGGGCTGGCACAGAGAGCTGGCAGGTGGACGGGCTGATCATTCATCTGAGCCAGAGGACAGAAGAACTTCCTGATACCCTCCCCCTTCTGACAGAGCTGAGACACAACGCTATCCTTTCCCTGCCGACTAACCTGGGAGTCTGGTTGGAGTCCAGCTCAAGGGTTCGATGGGCACGCAATGTCCTCTTCCTCCTCGTCATCAGAAAGGACCAGCCAAGGCCTCCATGACCAATTGGGACAATGAGAAAAATAATCCGGCCTTGGAGGTTGGTGGGATTCTTTCCCAACTGTTTCAGTGCAAGGACACATCCCAGGGGTCTTTCATAGAATCATAGAGTTGGAAGAGACCACAAAGGCCATCCAGTCCAACCCCCTGCCAAGCAGGAAACACCATCAAAGCATTCCTGACAGATGGCTGTCAAGCCTCTGCTTAAAGACCTCCAAAGAAGGAGACTCCACCACACTCCTTGGCAGCAAATCCCACTGCCAAACAGCTCTTACTGTCAGGAAGTTCTTCCTAATGTTGAGGTGGAATCTTCTTTCTTGTAGTTTGAATCCATTGCTCCGTGTCTGCTTCTCTGGAGCAGCAGAAAACAACCTTTCACCCTCCTCTATATGACATCCTTTCATATATTTGAACATGACTATCATGTCACCCCTTAACCTTCTCTTCTCCAGGCTAAACATACCCAGCTCCCTAAGCCGTTCCTCATAAGGCATTGTTTCCAGGCCTTTGACCATTTTGGTTGCCCTCTTCTGGACACGTTCCAGCTTGTCAGTATCCTTCTTCAACTGTGGTGCCCAGAACTGGACACAGTACTCCAGGTGAGGTCTGACCAGAGCAGAATACAGTGGTACTATTACTTCCCTTGATCTAGATGCTATACTCCTATTGATGCAGCCCAGAATTGCATTGGCTTTTTGAGCTGCTGCATCGCACTGTTGACTCATGTCAAGTTTGTGGTCTACCAAGACTCCTAGATCCTTTTCACATGTACTGCTCTCAAGCCAGGTGTCTCCCATCCTGTATTTGTGCCTTTCATTTTTTTTGCCCAAGTGTAGTACTTTACATTTCTCCTTGTTAAAATTCATCGTGTTTGCTTTGGCCCAGTTGTCTAATCTGTTAAGGTCATTCTGAAGTGTGATCCTGTCCTCTGGGGTATTAGCCACCCCTTCCAATTTGGTGTCATCTGCACACTTGCTCAGGATGCCCTCAAGCCCATCATCCAAGTCATTGATAAAGATGTTTCCTGACAACAGCCCACCAGTCATTGTAATGAATAGCATGCCTGCTTGGTGGAGGCCCCGATTCCAAGGCAGTGGAAGCTGGCAAAGCAGAGAGTGATGCAATAAGTTAATAGGCACCCCCCGAAAAAAAATCTTTCAACAGAGAAACAGGGAGAATCTGTCAAACTACTGCAGTGGGGGAAAGCAAGTTCATTCCTTTTTTGGGGAACTATTTCTGGCCATGTCGGTCGGTTTCAATCACATGCACTTTCTAATTTAAGGGCATATCCCTTTGTGAGCTTTGCAATGTCAGCATCCAGGAACCAGGACAAATATACTCAGCATTACTTAGCCATGCCGAGAATTTTGGTGGTTTTGAAGTGTGGGCTTGTGGGGCCTTCAGTTTCCCTCCTCCGTCACAGAAATTCTAAAAACGGGGCATGAGTAAAGCCTACGTCGTAGACCCCGCAGGCTTAATTTCATTTCCATGTAAGTTCTGAGCAGGGGATTTCCACAGAAAATCTATCATCCTGTCTGCTCTTTGGCTGATTCGGTTTGCACAGCCCTTCTTTCAACTTTGTCATAGAATCGTAGAGTTGGAAGGGACCCTGAGGGTCATCTAGTCCAACCCCCTGCAATGCCGGAATCTCAGCTAAAGCACCCATGACAGGTGACCATCCGACCTCCAAGGAAGGAGACTCCACCACCTCCTGAAGGAGACCGTTCCCTGTCAAACAGTTATCACCCTCAGAAAGTTCTTCCTGATGTTTAGTCGGAATCTCCTTCCTTGTAGCTTGAAGCCGTGGGTTCGAGTCCTACCCTCCAGGGCAGGAGAAAAAGTCAACTGATCACTTTTAAGTGAAAGGCTTTGGGTGGTTTTTTGTTTTTGTTTTTTTGTTTGCCGCTGCATGGAATTGCTTATTGCCCCTTGGGCCCCAAAGTCGTGGGTAACAGACTTCTCCTCTTGGCTCCCCGAATTTGTCTAAGCAGTTTTGGAACCGCCCAGCAGCGATGTTGATTTACATTTGTTAGTTGTTTGATACAAAGTAATAATAATAATAAAATGTCAGAGTGACATTGCAGCGAGATAAAATCAATTCAACTATCAAATTGCAAACAATGTACAAAACAAAATTCCTAAAATGCTCCTCTAAAACCACAAGGAGAAGGATAAGTTCTGCCACCCACCAGTAAAAGCTGAGCAACACAAGGAGAGGCAGACTTAACTGTGAAAAGCCTGGGCATAGAATAATAGAATTGTAGGGTTGGAAGGGACCCCCAAGGGTCCTCTAGTCCATCCCCCTGCAAGGCAGGAATCCAGCATCTGCTTAAAAACCTCCAAGGAAGGAGAGTCCACCACCTCCCAAGGGAGTCTGTCAAACAACTCTTACTGTCAGAAAGTTCTTCCTGATGTTTAGTCGGAAATGCCTTCCTTGTCACTTGAAGCTATGGGTTCGGGTCCTGCCCTTCAGAACAGGAGAAAACAAGCTTGCTCCATCCTCCATGTGACAGCCCTTTTGAAGAAGGCTCTCCTATCTCCTCTCAATCACCTTTTATCCAGGTTAAACATCCCCAGCTCCCTCAACTGTTTGGTTTCCAGACTCTATCATATTGATGCAGCCTAGAATAGCATGTTCTCTTTTTTTTTTGCTTCTGCGCCACACTGTGGACTCATGTTAAGATTGTGCTCCTCCAAGACCCCTGGATCCTTTTCACATGTGCTGCTAGTGAGCCAGGTGTTCCCTGTCTTATATTTGTGCAGCTGGTCCTTCATGTCTAAGTGTGGAAGCTTAAATTTGTCCCCATTGAAATTCACTTTGGTAGTTTGGGCTCCAATCTGTTAAGGTCACACTGAATCCCAGTATTCTGTCTTCTGCAACATTAGCTACCTGTCCCAGCTGGGTGTCACCTGCAAATTGGCTGAGCCCTCCATCAAAGTCATGTAAAAAGATACATAGCATGGCTGGGCCCTTCTAGAGGAGATGCAATCCAGACTAGAGGCCTCGAACTGCTTATATGAGTGAGCAATGCCAGGATGAGACCCTGAGGAGAGCCAGCAGTCTGGTTCTTGAGCTGTTCTGCCGAATTAGCCAAGCTACCCATCCTCCGGCCCAAGGACAACACGAAATATTTCTGCCCAGCTAGCCTGTTCCCCGGGACAGAGCCCGAGTGGAGAGGACGGGCTCGCAGGTTCAATCTCCAGATGTTCACCAGAAAAGTTCAGATAGAGAGGAGCCCCCAGGCCAAGAAGTCCAGATGGACCCGTGCCCTTCTCCACTATGCGGTGGGAAGCATCAATTTAATAACTTCCTAAAAACCTCCGAGGAATTCAGCTGTGTGCTTCCTATGCTTCGTCCAAGCGAGCGGTCACCCCGGCTGACCTTGTTCTTTGCGGACTCTTGAAGCCTCTCGGTCACCCTGGGGAGACCCAGGACCATTTAATCATAGAACTGTAGAGTTGGAAGGGACCCCAAAGTAATAAATAATAATAATAATAATAATAATAATAATAATAATAATAATAATTTATTATTTATACCCTGCCCATCTGGCCGGGTCTCCCCAGCCACTCTGGGCAGCTTCCAACAGAAAAATAAAGCACAATAATCTATTAAACATTAAAAGCCTCCCTGAACAGGGCTGCCTTCAGATGTCTTCTAAAAGTCTGGTAGTTGTTTTCCTTTTTGACATCTGTTGGGAGGGCGTTCCACAGGGCAGGCGCCACCACCGAGAAGGCCCTCTGCCTGGTTCCCTGCAACTTGGCTTCTCGTAATGAGGGAACCGCCAGAAGGCCCTCGGTGCTGGACCTCAGTGTCCGGGCAGAACGATGGGGGTGGAGACGCTCCTTCAGGTATACTGGACCGAGGCCGTTTAGGGCTTTAAAGGTCAGCACCAACACTTTGAATTGTGCTTGGAAACGTACTGGGAGGTCATCTGGTCCTGCAATTTGCAAAGTCACAGACCAGGGCACTGCTCTTGGACAGAGCCCCATTTTCCTGTGTGTGCAGACTGGGTTTTTTTTTTTTAAATAGCAGTGCTCTTTTTCTGGGGGTACTTAAGGAGATGCCGTACCGGCACTTTTTTTCAGGAAGAAAAGCACTGGTTTAAAGTGTAACAACTTCATGGGGAATACCAGCGCCATTTTCCCCTAGGGGATCACACTCACAAGGGGGGAAAGGAGCGTTGCAAATTTCCTCCCTCTCCCTTTCAGCTGTTCATTAGGAAGAACTTCCTGACAGTAAGAGCTGTTTGACAGTGGAATTTGCTACCAAGGAGTGTGGGGGAGTCTCCTTCTTTGGAGGTCTTTAAGCAGAGGCTTGACAGCCATATGTCAAGAATGCTTTGATGGTGTTTCCTGCTTGGCAGCGGGTTGGACTGGATGGCCCTTGTGGTCTCTTCAAACTCTATGATTCTATGTTCTGTATGATGCGTCCCTCTTTAAGGCAAGTAAGAGGCAACATCAAAGAAGTTTATAGAACCAGGCATGGTATGGAGAAAAGACCCCCTCCCCCAACACTAGAACGGGTGGACATCCCATGAAACCTCATTGCGGGGGGTTGGACTTCATAACCTCTGGGATGATGATGATGATGATGATGATAACATTAAAAAGGTAAAGGTAAGGGACCCCTGGCAGTTAAGTCCAGTTAAGTCCACTTGTAGATGACTCCGGGGTTATGGTGTTCATCTCGCTTTCAGGCCGAGGGAGCCGGCGTTTGCCTGCAGACAGTTTTTTTCCGGGTCATGTGGCCAGCAGGACTAAGCCGCTTCTGGCGCAATGGAACACCGAAACCAGAGCAGTGCACAGAAATGCTGTGACGACGACAACAACAACAACATATTTATACCCCGTCCATCTGGCTGTGTTTTCCCAGCCACTCAGGGCAGCTCTCAACAGAATTAATGATAATATTAATGATAAAAAACGATAAAACACCAAACATTAAAAACTTCCCTAAACAGGGCTGCCTTCAGATGTCTTCTAAAAGTCAGATCCTGTAGTTGTTTATTTCCTTTGACATCGGATGGGAGGGTGTTCCACAGGGCTGGCGCCACCACTGAGAAGGCCCTCTGCCTGGTTCCCTGTAACCTCACTTCTCACAGGGAGGGAATCACCAGAAGGCCCTCGGCCTCAGTGTCTGGGCAGAACAATGGGGGTGAAGATGCTCCTTCAGGTATACTGGGCCGAGGCCATTTAGGGCTTTCAAGGTCAGCACCAACACTTTGAATTGTGCTTGGAAACATACTGGGAGCCAATGAAGGTCTTTCAGGACCACTGTTATACGGTCTCGGCGGCCGCTCCCAGTCACCAGTGTGGCAGCCGCATTCTGGATTAGTTGTAGTTTCCAGAACACCTTCAAAGGGATCCCTACCAACTCCACAATTCTATGATTCTAAGCTGAATGCTGGAGGATTCCGGGCAGATAAAATAAAGAGCTTCCTCATGCAGCTCAGGGGCAAACTGTGGAACTCCCTTCCACAGGAAGCCTTGACGGCTGCCAGCCTAGATAGCTTCATAATAGCCATCTCCAAATATCTCAAGGGCTGTCACATGGAAGAAGGAGCAAGCTTGGTTTCTCCTGCTCTGGAGGGTAGGACTCGAACCCATGGCTTCAAATTACGAGACAGGAAATTCAGACTAAACTTCAGGAAGAACTTTCTGACAGCAAGAGCCGTTCGATCGTTGAATAGACTCCCTCACAAGGTTGTGGCCTGTCCTTCCTTGGAGGTTGAAGGTCACCTGTCATGGATGCTTTAATTGAGATGCCTGCATTGCAGGGGGTTGGACTAGATGACCGTTGGGTCCCCTTCCAACTCTAAGATTCTCTGATTCTGTGGAAAGGGGATGAGACACATTCACGGAAGAGGAGAGTGCTAGCTGTCTCCACTAGCCATGAAGCCATGTTTCTGAATTCCACTTCCCGGAAGCCGCAGGAGGGGAGAGGGGCCCCAAATGGGTTGGCAACCGCTACTCAACCAGTTAGAGAGCGAAGCTGCCAGTTCGGAGAGAGTGAGAGTGCTATTGTCAGCTGTTGGTGAGCCTTGGTGCCTCTTTTGAGACTCGAGGTCCTGGGGTGGGGGGCAGGCAGGAGAGAGGCGAGGGGCGCCCTTCGTTCGCAGCTGCAGAGAGCCTTGCCAAGTGGCACACAGCTTGGCTTAATTTTAGCCCCAGCCGCAGCTCAAACATGGGCATCCATGAGGTGCTGTTAACCCAGCTGGTGCGACAGGCAGGCAGCTGCCACCGCCCTTCACAGGCCGGATCCTGGGGCTTTAGCTGGCACCCAAATCCTGCCCTCTTTTGCTGAGTTACAGGGAAGGATTAGAAGCTGTCATGATCCCCAGGGCTGTTAAGGGATTTGGAAGCTGGCAGCCAGCAAAGGGGGGGGGGCTGATGAGACCTCGCATAGTCTGAAAAGTAGCCACTGATTCCTTTGTGCAGCCATGGATTTCATGGCATGGATAGCGTGGATAAGAACCGAATTGTAGGGTTGGGAGGGGTGCCAAGGGTCATCTAGTCCAGCCCCCGGCAACAGAGGAGCTGCAGCTAAAGAATTCCTGTTTAAAAACCTCCAGTGAAGGCATCCAGGTGGTTCCCCCCTCACCCTTTCATTTTATCAAAAGTCATTGGAGGTTTTTAAGCAGAGGTTGGGTGGCCAATCTGTCATGGATGCTTTCGTTGAGATTCCTGCATTCCAGGGGGTTGGACTAGAGGACCCCTGGGGTCCCTTTCAACTCTATTATTCTGCGATTCTATACTTTGTAGGTGTTTTAGGAATTGCTCTAGATGATGTGGTGCATCTATTTGGACAAAAGTGGCTGTAAGGAATCGAAGGCACTGACCCCCAACTTTTCCTCCAGCAGGGAACTCGGAGTGGCACAATGGTTTTGAAAGCCAGATGTTGTAAGAGTCTCCTTGGTTGTGGCTCCCTGTGGAATTCTCTCCACATGGGGAATATTCACCTGGCACCCATTTTAACGTCTTTTAATGCCTCCGTCTTCTGCCAAGTGTTTACCATCTGATGTGTTTTAAACCTCTGGCTCTTTGGATTGTTGTGTTGAGGGTGCCTCTGTTGCAAGGATTGTGGGAGGTTTATTGTGATGTTGTGGGTTTGGAGCTGTCAGTCTGGATGATGCCCTGAGTAACCATTCCAATTCTCAGGGGTCCTGTACCCAGGGAAATTTGTTGTTGTTGTTTAGTCATTTAGTCTTGTCCGACTAAATGAGGAACGGCTTAGGGAGCTGGGTATGTTTAGCCTGGAGAAGAGAAGGTTAAGGGGTGATATGATAGCCATGTTCAAATATATGAAAGGATGTCATATGGAGGAGGGAGAAAGATTGTTTTCTGCTGCTCCAGAGAAGCGGACACGGAGCAATGGATTCAAACTACAAGAAAGAAGATTCCACCTAAACATTAGGAAGAACTTCCTGACAGTAAGAGCTGTTCGGCAGTGGAATTTGCTACCAAGGAGTGTGGTGGAGTCTCCTTCTTTGGAGGTCTTTAAGCAGAGGCTTGACAGGCATATGTCAGGAATGCTTTGATGGTGTTTCCTGCTTGGCAGGGGGTTGGACTGGATGACCCTTGTGGTCTCTTCCAACTCTATGATTCTATGATTCTATGACTCTTCGTGACCCCATGGACCAGAGCACGCCAGGCACTCCTGTCTTGCACTGCCTCCCGCACTTTGGTCAGACTCATGTTGGTAGCTTCGAGAACACTGTCCAACCACCTCGTCCTCTGTCGTCCCCTTCTCCTAGTGCCCTCAATCTTTCCCAACATCAGGGTCTTTTCCAAGGATTCTTCTCTTCTCATGAGGTGGCCAAAGTATTGGAGCCTCAGCTTCATGATCTGTCCTTCCAGGGAGCACTCAGGGCTGATTTCCTTAAGAATTGATAGGTTTGATCTTCTAGCAGTCCATGGGACTCTCAAGAGTCTCCTCCAGCACCATAATTCAAAAGCATCAGTTCTTCGGCGATCAGCCTTCTTTATGGTCCAACTCTCACTTCCATACATCACTACTGGGAAAACCATAGCTTTAACTATACGGACCTTTGTCGGCAAGGTGATGTCTCTGCTTTTTAAGATGCTGTCTAGGTTTGTCATTGCCTTTCTCCCAAGATGCAGGCGTCTTTTAAAAGACGCCAGGGAAATTTAGCATCTAATAAATATTGCTGGAGAAGGGGACGTCAGAGGACAAGATGGTTGGACAGTGTTCTCGAAGCTACGAACATGAGTTTGACCAAACTGCGGGAGGCAGTGCAAGACAGGAGTGCCTGGCGTGCTATGGTCCATGGGGTCACGAAGAGTCGGACACGACTAAACGACTAAACAACAACAAATATTGCTGAACTAGCCAGACAGGTTTCTTTGTAAGACAGCGACCTTAGCTGGTCGCTCGGGTGTCCTCATCAGCATCCCCCCAAAATGAGCCAGCTTGCAAGAGCTGCAGCTAAGTCCTGGGGCTCTCCAGGGTCCTGGGTGGGCCTTTCCTCCACCCCCTCACCTAGCTGCAAGGTAGGAGAACCTTTGCCAGAGTTCTTGGATGTGAGATGAACTGGAAGCTGGACACACAGAGACCTGCTTGCTCTGTGCTAGATTCAAAGTCGTGACTAATGGAGAAGCAAGATCTTTTGGGGTGTCCATGCTGGGAGCCCCTCCATCCTAGGCTCAGCTTGTATATATGGGTAGTTAAAACCATTTCCCTAAAGACACTACAGCCTCTGCTGACCTTAATTCCAGGGATACTGAACCCAACTGAACCCTGGAACCCCAGGAGTCTCACCCCCTGGGTGACATGTCACCTAATGCTTTATTGCTTCCAGTAGCACCTTAGAGACCTACTAAGTTTGTCATAGGTATGAGCTTTCGTGTGCATGCACACTTCTTCAGATACACGAAAGCTCATACCAGTGACAAACTTAGTAGGTCTCTAAGGTGCTACTGGAAGGATTTTTTAAATTTTGTTTTGACTGCGTCAGACCAACACGGCTACCTACCTGTAACTTGCTTTATTGCTGTTTCATTTTGATTCGACAAACTTCCCCAGCAAGCAACTGAACATCTAACTTCAAATCCAACTTCAAATCCAAACTCTTCTTAAAGATGATATCAAAACCCGACCGATACACAACCAGTCGATCAATCTCTCTGCTCTTAAAAGACAAATACCCACCACCCTGCCACATTTCGGGCGCTTCTTTCCGTCGACGCTGACGGCATCCTGACAAGAGGCAATGAGAGAATTGCCGCTGTAAATCCTGTCCTTTTCTGAGTTGCACGAGGAAGCCCCTCTCTCCTGATGAGCTGGCATCTAGAGAGAGGAAATCTCTTATTTAAATAAGAGATTATTGAGAATTTTAGTTTCAGCGGAAGCTTTGCTGGACACCTCTCCCCCTTCCCCCTTCCCTCTGTCCTTCCTGGGCCCACGGTGGCAGTAAGTTCGGGGTGCGCAGGGACGACACCTGCCCGCCCTCCTCCCTCTCTTGCCACAGCAGGTGTGTCACGTCTCCCTGCCTCCTGCCCGTGGCTAAGAAGATTTTCTCGCCGGAGTGCGGCCGCTAATGCCACTGACGTCAATGGGGACCTTGGCTTGAACCGCGCCCAGGAGAGAGGCTGAGTGGCCGGCCGTCTAAGGCTCTGGATGCAGCCAGATGGGCCCTACGCAGGAAGCCTCTTTTCGCCAGCGGCATTGGCTGGGTGCGGCTGATTCCTAAGGAGAGGGAAAGGCTGGGTCTTGATGGGAGGGGAATCTAGCGGCCCACCCTCATGATATTGGCGGTGGCAGCACAGTTCTGAATTCCAGTTGCTGTGAATAGCTGGGGGGGGGGGTTGCTGTGGATTCCAGATTTCCCAGATGTATCTGGCTGGCCGCTGTGTGAACAGAAGGGTTACTTAGCCATGATGGCTAAGCTCTGCCGTAGTTCTTCCCATCTTCATTTAATCCCCACCACAACAACCCTGGGAGGTAGAATCATAGAATCATAGAGTTGGAAGAGACCACAAGGGCCATCCAGTCCAACCCCCTGCCAAGCAGGAAACACCACCAAAGCATTCTTGACAGATGGCTGTCAAGCCTCTGCTTAAAGACCTCCAAAGAAGGAGACTCCACCACACTCCTTGGTAGCAAATTCCACTGCCGAACAGCTCTTACTGTCAGGAAGTTCTTCCTAATGTTTAGGTGGAATCTTCTTTCTTGAAGTTTGAATTCATTGCTCCGTGTCTGCTTCTCTGGAGCAGCAGAAAACAATCTTTCTCCCTCCTCCATATGACATCCTTTCATATATTTGAACATGGCTATCATATCACCCCTTAACCTTCTCTTCTCCAGGCTAAACATACCCAGCTCCCTAAGCCGTTCCTCATAAGGCATCGTTTCCAGGCCTTTGACCACTTTGGTTGCCCTCCTCTGGACACGTTCCAGCTTGTCAGTATCCTTCTTGAACTGTGGTGCCCAGAACTGGACACAGTACTCCAGGTGAGGTCTGACCAGAGTAGGCTGGCCCGACTGGCCCAGGGTCAAACCATGAGCTTCACGGCTGGGTGCAGATTCAAACCCTGGTCTCTGAGGTCTTAGTTTGAAGCTGCAGACGCTGCACAACCCCATTCCCTCCAACATTTCTCCGACGGAAATAGGGACATCCCATTCCATAATGATATTTTTTTACTATTTATACACCCCCCCCACACACCTTACTGGGTTGCCCCAGCCACTCTGGGTGGCTTCCAACATATTAAAAATAATAATGAAACATTAAACATTTTTTTAAAAGCCCTTCCCTATACAGAATTGCCTTCAGACGGCTCGGAGATTGGATAATCCCAACATTTCTCAAATGAAAATAGGGACGTCCTAAGGAAAAGCGAGACGTTCCAGGATCAAATCGGAATCCGGGACGGCTTCTCTAAATCAGGGACGTCCCTGGAAAACAGGGACGCTTGGTGGGTCTGCAGTCCTGGCTTTCCTTAATAAACTTGCAGCGACGGATAATTGATCTATCAGGTCAAGTAGTTGGGGAAGCCTGACTCCCACCTGATGAAGCAAAATAAAAAAATTCCTTCAGTAGCACCTTAAAGACCAGCTAAGTTTATATTTTGGTATGAGCTTTCGTGTGCATGCACACTTCTTCAGATACACTTGAAACAGAAGTGTCAGACCCTATATATATATACAAAGGGTGGTGGGGGTGGGTGGGAATGGGTGGTGGGCTGATGGGAGTGGTAAACCTGGAGATGGCTGTTAACGCCTGCTGATGACTGCAATTGGTCCTGCAGGGAAAAAGCAAGGGCTGAGGTGCTAAAGAAAGCTTGATCATGCATAATGAGATAAGAATCCAATGTCTTTATTCATCCCAGGTGGCTCCATGGTTTTAAGCTTGGTAATGAGTTCCAATTCAGCAACTTCTCTTTCCAGTCTGTTCTTGAAATTTCTCTGTAATAAAACAGCTGCTTTGAGATCTTGTATAGAATGTCCTGGGAGATTGAAGTGTTCTCCTACTGGTTTCTCTGTCTTATGGTTCCTGATGTCAGATTTATGTCCATTTATCCTTTGGCATGAGAAGAGAAGAATCCTTGGAAAAGACCCTGATGTTGGGAAAGATTGAGGGCACTAGGAGAAGGGGACAACAGAGGACAAGATGGTTGGACAGTGTTCTCGAAGCTACGAACATGAGTTTGACCAAATTGCGGGAGGCAGTGCAAGACAGGAGTGCCTGGCGTGCTATGGTCCGTGGGGTCACGAAGAGTCGGACACGACTAAACGACTAAACAACAACAACATCCTTTGGCATAGGGTTTGGCCTGTTTGTCGCACCAGATGAGTTCATAGCTGAGGTGAGATACTGCTAGTTCATTGAGAGTATTTTGCACCCTGACCTCCAGTAACTCAGGACGGTTACTAGAAAAACAGGTTTAAAATACTACCACTACTATAATGAAACGACATAAGATTCCAAATTAAAAAGCAGTAGAGGTAACAAAATTCTTTTTTTTTTTTAAAAAAAAAGCAGTGTAAATTTGTGCATCCCACAGAGAGGGAGCCACCACTGAGACGACCCTGATGCTGCCGCCCGTGCGACTTGCTGATTTTTACGGCCGTCTTTTGCATGCCTCCCTTATGGGTTAGGCCCTTCGGGGCTCATGTGTGGGAAAGCTGTTTCCAGGGACAGTAGCTGCGATTCATGCATCGCAGGGGGTTGGACTAGATGACCTTTGGGGATCCCATCGAACCCTCCGCACTTCTGCTCATTTTGCTGATTTATTGCCATTTGCATCCTGCCTGCCATCCTCCAAGGAGCTCAAGGCAGCACACGCTGCTTTCCTCCTTGCCATTTTGTGCTCACGACGACCCTGCGAGGCAGGCGAGGCGGCGACTGGCCCAAGATCGCGCCTGGTGAGCTTCACGGTGGCCAAGTGGGGATTCGAACCCTGGTGTCCCAGGTCCTAGTCCGGCACTCTGAGCAGCACACACCACACTGGCTCTTGAAAGATCCAAGGTCTCCTCTCTTGCTAGATTTGCTGAGCCAACCAACTCACATGTGGAAAGGAAGGAGCTGTTCCCTGGCATGCTAAAAAGGGCCTTGGAAGGATTCCCAGCATCTGCCAGGAATGTGGATCTATGCTTGCAGAACAAAAGTTCTCTTAACCAGCATGTGTGTGATATATATATATGCATATATGATTTATACACACAGAGAAAGAAAACTCTGGGTCTGCATTGCACAAAAGGAAACAGACCATGTTGCTCCGATATTATTTTAATGGCTATGCTTATTGATACATTAATTAACGATGAGCAGAATCGGCTCGAGGCTTGATGGGAGAAGCGCAGCGGGGAGAGTTTGAAAGGATCCAAAAACAATGTTCGTCTGTGTCACGTTCCCTCTCCCCCCCCCTCTCCCTGCCCAAACGGAAAAATTATCTGCCGGGTGACCTTCTCCCCAACTGCCAAGCAGAACAGCTGCAGCCGGATTCCTGCCTGCTCTCTCCACCCCCCCTTGCCCTGCCCCACCCTCATAACTCTCCGACTTTCTTCCGCCTGTGTTAGGGGGAAAGGGTTTCCACCTTTCTGTCTGGCAGGGCTGCAGAAATCAAACAGGTGGAGCCCTTTTTATCTCGACAGCAAGGAGAAGAGAGAGCTGAACCTGTTGAATTTCTGTCTGCTGCACGACTTTGAAGGGCATAGAGCTAGGGCATGGCAATGATTCTCAACCCCAAGAGGAGCAGGTAAAAGAACTGAGCTGGGAAAGCAAATACTTTGCCCAACTCCCAGCCCCATACAATTGTAGGAAGAGACCCCATAGGATCTAGTCCAGGCATGTCCAACAGGTAGATGGTGATCTGTGGTAGATCAGTGGTAGATCATTGGCTCCCCCCCCCCAAGAAGCTCAAAAACGTTGGCTCTCCTAAAAAACAGGCCTTCCTCGTTCCTAAAAAAAAGCTCAACAATTTTGACCTGAACCTCCCAAAAGGAGGTAGATCACTGCCAGTTTTTATTTTAATATATTTATTGAAAGGTTTTTAGAATACAGAAGGAAAAAGAGAAATAAGAAAAATGCAAAAATGAAAAATGAAAATGAAAAACCAAAAAAAAAAAATACAAAGCAAAAAGGGAAAAAAAGAAAGAAATTCAATCTAATTAATATCCCACAATTATAACCAATTCCGACTTCCCCGTCCCAACCTTTCCGAGTCCAATTTTATCCCCAAATATACAGCTTCCAGATTGTTACAAAAATAAAACCTTTTAAATTCATTATTCATCTCTAAAACATCAAAAATTTCAGCTTTTCTTATATATAGACATTTAAATCTTATTTATCTATTAAATTTCCCCATTAGCCTCTAATTTCTCCTCAAAAATGCTTCCTTTAATTTTCAAATCTCATTTTCTGTCCCTCATTTGCCTCTATGTCTTAACCCCCCCCTCCCTGGTTTCAGTTCCCCCAGATGCCTCGACTAGCTCCTTAAAATTTCCAATTTCAAACCTATATAATCTGAGATCACTGCCAGTTTTTAACTCTGAGAGTAGATCGCAGTCTCTTCGGAGTTGGCCACCCCTTGTCCAACCCCCTGCAAGGCAGCTGTCCCATATGGGGATCGAACCTGCAACACTGGCGTTATCAACACCACGCTCTAAGCAACTGAGCTGATACTTTGAGACTTCTTCAGCTGCGATTCCTGCATCACAACGGGGGTTGGACTAGTTGACCCTTGGGATCCCTTCCAAGTCTCCAGATCTATGAGTCTATGACTTATTCCTCTTGGGAGATGCTAAAAAGCAGACTGTATTGACCTGGGTGGACCAACGGCCCAGTTGGTGCGAGACGTAAGTGGGTGACTCTTAGGTGGGCAAGCTTCACCCAGAGAACAGATCAGGCTGTTGCTGGCCTGCCCAGACCCACGACACATTTTGGAGCACCGCATGAGGTCACGAGCCTTGAAAAAAACCACCAATTTCAGGGCGAGATCTCACATGAAATCGTGTGAGATCACAGCGACACTTGCAGGGTCTGAGATGGACAATTGATTATGACCTTTAAATGGCTTGCAGCCAAGCTTTCAGAAAAACCATATTCCCCCGTACGAACCTGTCCTGGTTTTGAGATGTTCAGGAGAGGCCATTGGCCTCATCCAGGAGGGTTCCTCTGATGTTCTTGTGACTCATTAGAAGAACTCTTCCAGTTTTTGGACTCTCCTTCCTTGGAAGTGATCAAACACAGATTTTTTTTTTAAGCACACCAAACTGCCATGGATGCTTTACCTGAGATTCCTGCATTGCAGTGGGTTGGACTAGATGGCCCTGGGGGGTCCCTCCCAATTCTAGGATTCTATCCCCAAAACAGGTTAGCAAAGCCAGAGGGCACCTGGCATCATCTTGCGCAGGAGAGGTCGGCCTCTCCTCCCCAATCTTCCCCCCTGGAGCCACCGTGGCACCTCGCCCTACCCGGCAGAGTTCTATAGGCAAAGCGAATATTTTTAGCACCTGGGGCGGCTGCCGTGCCTGCCGGATTGATGGGTTCAATTAAATATTTATCAAATGATTTTCATGCTGGAGTGAGTGTCGGCGTCTGGTGCGGGTCCCGGAGGGGAGAGAGGAGCTGGCAAATTGTGCGAGGGAGAGCAGGCCGGGTGGCAAAGGAGCGTGGCCTGCACACACACACCCTGGCTCACAAAGGGTTGCCAGCTGTCTCCCCAAACGTTCCCCTCATGCAGATTGCAGAAAGGGATCCTGAACAAGTGCTTTGTGCAGCCAGGATGGTGAGGGTCTGGAAACCAAGCCTTATGAGGAACGGTTGAAGGAGTTGGGGATGGGTAGCCCCTCAATACTGGGAGGTGACATGATGCCCATCTTCAAATATCTGAAGTGCTGTCCCGTGCAGGATGGAATGAGCATGTTTTCTCTTGCCTCGAACGGAAGGAGTACCTGAACCCATTCCAATGAGAAGAAAGGAGATTCTGACTTAAACTTAGGAAGTTCCTTCTAATGGCAAGAGCCGTTTGACAGTGGAATGGACTACCGTAGAACGTGGCGGACTCTCCTTCCTTGGGGTTTTTAAATAATAATAATAATAATAATAATAATAATAATAATAATAATAATAAATTTATAATCAATGGCTGGGTTTCCACAGCAACTCGGGGCAGCTTTCAACAGAATATTAAAACACAATAATCTATTAAACATTAAAAAGCTTCCCTAAACAGAGATTGGGTGGCCACCTGTCAGAGTTCTCTTTAGGTGCAATTCCTAGATGACGCTGGTGTGGGATGTGATACATAAGAAGCAGTCAAGTACAACATTCCTTGTTTTCCTAGAGTGGACATGCAAGGGGATGTTTGGTCCAGCCAGTCAGAACTTCCTGTTTCCTCCTGGGCTGGGACATACTTCCTTTGCATGTGACTAGAGGTGGGCGTGACCTTACCTGTCCAGGTAGCAAAAAGGACAAGGCACGCAGCACCCTCTCTCTCTTTTTGACTTCCTCTGTTGTTGGAGCACCTCTTTTTAGCTAGAGATGCTTCCAGCCAGCAGAGGAGACACTGGGACTATCTCCATATGGAATAGCTCCACATGTACAGGGTGAGTCCTTTAAAAGAGGCCCCGTGGATACAGAGTACACATGTTCCATGGGGCCTCTTTTAAACGACTCATCCTGTATATACTTTGTAACGAAGTCTGCCTTCAGGGATCCAACTGTGAACTGATGATGTGAGTAAACTTCTTCTACTGACTTTAAATAAGATTGTTGTGTCTTTATTCTTTTAAGAGGGATAAAAAGGGGACTTACCAGGAACATACAATTCAATACTGAATTGCATGATAGTGAGAGGCTTAAACAAGCCTGCAATTAGCCAGCCGCTGTGCGTTTAAAAGGGGAATGTAAAACTCTGCTAAGTAAAGGAACTTGCTAGCGCAATTTAGGAAGGATATTAATAAACAATATATCCTCTCCTGCCTCCCGGAACATTCCTGCAACTTAACCTTAGGAAGATTCTTCTAATGGTAAGAGTCGTTTGGCAGTGGAATGGGCTACCATAGAACATGGCGGACTCTCCTTCCTTGGGGTTTAAGAACCAGAGATTGGGTGGCCACCTGTCAGGGTTCTCTTTAGGTGCAATTCCTAAATGACCCTGGTGATCCACCCAACTCTATAATTCTATGAAAAAGAAGTCCCCTTTTCTCCATCGCAAGGAAGGCACCAGGTGAGGTTGAGATTCCTGGATTGTCTCAAGACATGAGCTGAGATTCCTGCATTGCAGAGGGTTGGACTAGAATCACAGAATCATAGAGTTGGAAGAGACCCCAAGGGCCATCCAGTCCAACCCCCTGCCGAGCAGGAAACAGCATCAAAGCATTCCTGACATATGCCTGTCAAGCCTCTGCTTAAAGACCTCCAAAAGAAGGAGACTCCACCACACTCCTTGGCAGCAAATTCCACTGTCGAACAGCTCTTACTGTCAGGAAGTTCTTCCTAATGTTGAGGTGGAATCTTCTTTCTTGTAGTTTGAATCCATTGCTCCGTGTCCGCTTCTCTGGAGCAGCAGAAAACAACCTTTCTCCCTCCTCTATACGACATCCTTTAATATATTTGAACATGGCTATCATATCACCCCTTAACCTTCTCTTCTCCAGCTCCCTAAGCCGTTCCTCATAAGGCGTCATTTCCAAGCCATTTTGGTTGCCCTCCTCTGGACACATTCCAGAATGAGACTAGATGAGCCTTGAGGTCCCTTCCAGCTCTACAATTCTATGATTCTATGCCTGTTCAATCCGCTGAACAGGTGCTCCTAATTCTGCTGATAGGTAACCCAGAGTCCTCTCCTCCTGTTTCCTCTTCCTTGTGTTTAAAACAGACAAGGACAGGCCAGGCCTCAAAGACAGGACGCTTTCAAAGAGAGGACAGTGCGCTCTGGCAGCCCTTCAAAACAGAGGACCGTCCCCTATTAAGCAGGACACCCGGCCACCCCCCTTGGCAACAATTAAGGTGGACCCAGTTCAGGTGCAGCAGCTTTGGAAAAGGCTAATTCCAAGCTGGGGGTCCTTAGGAAAGGAACTGGAAATAAAACTCTCAGTGCTATAACGTCATTGTACAAATCTTTGGCGTGACCGCAATTGGAGTGCTGTGTGCAGTTCTGAATATTGTAGAGCTGGGGGAAAGTTCAGAAAAGGGCCACCGAAATGTTCGAGGTGCTGAAGCGATTCTCATGTGAAGGAAGGTTGCAGTTTCAGTTTAGGGAAAAGGTGACAAGACAGAAGTTTAAATAATTGTGCATGGCATGGAGAAAGTGGATGTTGTTGTTGTTTAGTCGTTTAGTCGTGTCCGACTCTTCGTGACCCCATGGACCAGAGCACGCCAGGCACTCCTGTCTTCTACTGCCTCCCACAGTTTGGTCAAACTCATGTTGGTAGCTTCGAGAACACTGTCCAACCATCTTGTCCTCTGTCGTCCCCTTCTCCTAGTGCCCTCCATCTTTCCCAACATCAAGGTCTTTCCCAGGGAGTCTTCTCTTCTCATGAGGTGGCCAAAGTTCTGGAGCCTCAGCTTCAGGATCTGTCCTTCCAGTGAGCACTCAGGGCTGATTTCCTTCAGAATGGATAGGTTTGATCTTCTTGCAATGGATCAATGCCTTGTCGTGGCGAAGGGGCTTGAATAACTCAGAGAAGCTATGAGCTATGCCATGCAGGGCCACCCAAGATGGACAGGTCATAGTGGAGAGTTTTGACTAAACGTGATCCACCTGGAGAAGGAACTGGCAAGCCACTCCAGTATCCCTGCCAAGAAAACTCCATGGACAAAGACAACAGGCATATAAAAGTTATGACGCTGGAGAAGGTGGATAGAGAAGAGTTATTCTCCATCTTTCACAAGACGAGAACTCATGGAAAGTGATTTTACGACAGGAAAAAAAGAACACGGGGTTAAACTATGGAACTCCCTCCCACAGGAGACAGTGGCGGCCACCAAACTAGATGACTTTGAATGAGGATTGGACAAATTCATGGAAGAGGAGAGGGCTATGGATGGCTGCTAGCCAGGATGCCTCCTTTCTGCCTCCACTGCCAGAGGCGGAAAAATCTCTGAGTCCCCATTGCCAGGAGGAGAGAGGGTTCATGTGCTCAGATCCTGCTTTCGGGTTTCCCCATCTGGTTGGCCACTGTGAGAACAGGATGCTGGGCTAGACGGGACATGGGCCTGATCCAGCAGCCTCTTTTTATGTCCCTACATTGAAAGGGACAAATGGTTTGAGTCTGGATAACGCCCCTTCCCTGTGCTACGTGACATGTTTTCACACCTGAGCAAGATTTGAACCAGGCAGTTTTTCCGGCTCGTAGCTCATGCTGTCAACCACTATCCAACACCGTCTCTAAAACAGTGTCCAGAAATAATAGTTGTTATGGAAAACTACTTGGGTTTATTAGGAATAGGACATCCTGCCTTATGGCCGATAGTTGATCTAATTCTAAAAGGGTTCCTTTGAAGACTATAGTTCTATGGTTATTTAATCCAGTAAAAGCGCTTTAATCAAATCAAAGCCATTCATTAGTGCTAGCCTGTTCCTTGGCTTTGGTGTCCCTTGGCCAAGTCTGATCTTTTTTAATGACAATATGCATTTCTGTTTTTTAAAGAAGTCGTCAGAAGCGGCATACATATATCCTTAAATGTGTGACCTTTTGCTAAATTCTGTGGATCCTCCCCCCCACCCATTTTGTTTGCCCAGAAAATTGAAGGCTGGAGCAGTTGCTAAGGTCCTTTGAAGCACCCTGTCATATTTTTATTTGATTAATTATCTGCACACGAGAGAGAAAATATTTGCCAATTGACCTCCCTGGAGGGATATGATGATTAATGATTAAACACACTGAAAGGAAAATGTGCCTAGAAACCAATGGGCTTACTAACTCCTTGTGGCAAGGGAGGTATTTTGGAGGTGGATGGATGGTGAGGGCTGGGCAGAATTGAAGAGTTGGAAGGGACCCCCAGGGGTCATCTAGCCCAACCCCATGCAATGCAGGAATCACAACTAAAGAACCCCTGACAGGTGGACATCCAAAAACCTCCAAGGAAGGAGAGTCCACCACCTTCTGAGGAAGCCCGTCCCACTGATGTAAAGCCCCTAAAGTCAGAAAGTTCTTCCTGATGTTTTGTCAGAATCTCATTTGAATCAGTTGGTTTGTGTGTCCTAGAATCATAGAATCATAGAATCCTAAAGTTGGAAGAGACCACAAGGGCCATCCAGTCCAACCCCCTGCCAAGCAGGAAACACCATCAAAGCATTCTTGACATATGCCTGTCAAGCCTCTGCTTAAAGACCTCCAAAGAAGGAGACTCCACCACACTCCTTGGTAGCAAATTCCACTGCCGAACAGCTCTTACTGTCAGGAAGTTCTTCCTAATGTTTAGGTGGAATCTTCTTTCTTGTAGGTTGAATCCATTGCTCCGTGTCCGCTTTCTCCCTCCTCTATATGACATCCTTTTATATATTTGAACATGGCTATCATATCACCCCTTAACCTTCTCTTCTCCAGGCTAAACATACCCAGCTCCCTAAGCCGTTCCTCATAAGGCATCGTTTCCAGGCCTTTGACCATTTTGGTTGCCCTCCTCTGGACATGTTCCAGCTTGTCTGTATCCTTCTTGAACTGTGGTGCCCAGAACTGGACACAGTACTCCAGGTGAGGTCTGACCAGAGCAGAATACAGTGGTACTATTACTTCCCTTGATCTAGATGCTATACTCCTATTGATGCAGCCCAGAATTGCATTGGCTTTTTAGCTGCTGCATCACACTGTTGACTCATGTCAAGTCTGTGGTCTACCAAGACTCCTAGAGATCCTTTTCACATGTACTGCTCTCAAGCCAGGTGTCACCCGTCCTGTATTTGTGCCTTTCATTTTTTTTTGCCCAAGTGTAGTACTTTACATTTCTCCTTGTTAAAATTCATCTTGTTTGCTTTGGCCCAGTTGTCTAATCTGTTAAGGTCATTTTGAAGTGTGATCCTGTCCTCTGGGGTATTAGCCACCCCTCCCAATTTGGTGCCATCTGCAAACTTGCTCAAACGTCCTCTTCTCTGGAGCAGCAGAAAACAAGCTTGCTGTATCCTCCATGTGACGACTACTTTAGCACTTGGCCTGTTTTGAGCTCCTCTTTCTTCCCCGGAATTAGCGTCCCATATCAAATATGGTGAAGATTCTGCAGTACCAGGCAACCTAACCATTTAGTTACGGCACGAACTTCCAGGATCTTCAGCTCACTGCTGGTGCCTGGGTGACTGTTTTTATCCAAATAATAATTTTAAAATATCCAGTAGCACCTTAGAGACCAACTAAGTTTGTTCTAGGTACAGTATAAGCCAGACACCCCCAAACTTCGGCCCTCCAAATGTTTTGAGACTACAGTTCCCATCTTCCCTGACCACCGGTCCTGCTAGCTAGGGATCATGGGAGTTGTAGGCCAAAACATCTGGAGGGCCGCAGTTTGGGGGTGCCTGTTTCGTGTGCATGCACACTTCTTCAGGGACCTCCTTCTTCAGATTTTGTGCATGCACACGAAAGCTTATACCAGAATAAACTTACTTGGTCTCTAAGGTGCTAAAGGATAATTTATTTATTCGTTTCGACTGCATCAGACCAACACAGCTACCTACCTGAACCTGTTTTTATCCACTACGTGCTACGTAAAACGCCAAGGGATGGGTGATAGTAGGGGGGGGGGCTGCCACAGTCTTGAAAAACAGCTTTCTGCAGGTTCCTGAGCAAAGATCAGAGCAGCCGAATTGGCTTGGTTCGGCTGCAATGGGGTGCAGAGCGGCACAGCACAGCAGAAAAAGGATGGCCGGCTGGCAATCTTGGGCATGCCTGTTTCTAGAGAGAGGTCAGCTGTTGCACCTGAGGCATGAAATTTCAGTCTCACTTAACTGCTAGAGAAAGTAAGAGATTCATTTCTTCCTGCTAGCTCGTTGCACTTGGCAGCCAGACGGGACTCCGCTATTAATCGGAGGCCTTTGAGATGGGAGTGGCTGGCTTTTGATTAATACCCCTCTGTGAAGAGCTTTGACTGAGTGCAAGAACACTTCATGCTGATCTGCAGCATGCTGTGGTCACCTCACCCACGATTCGCAAGTGCAAATTTCACTCCACGGTCTGTAGGATTTATTGTGAGGATTAAGGATTTCTCTGCAGTCAAATTATTGTATGTCTGTTTCATAACATTTATACGCTGCTTGGTTGCAGCCCCTTCCTGAAAGGAAATTTAAAAAAATTCCTTCCAGTAGCGCCTTAGAGACCAACTAAGTTTGTTATTGGTATGAGCTTTCGTGTGCATGCACACTTCTTCAGATACCATGCATGCACATGAAAGTTCATATCAATAACAAACTTAGTTGGTCTCGAAGGTGCTACTGGAAGGAATTTTTTTATTTTGTTTCGACTATGGCAGACCAACACGGAAACCTACCTGTAACTATTCCTGAAAGGAGTTTGGAATCATAGAATCGAAGACCTGGAGGACCCAAAGGGTCATGCAGTCCAACCCTCTGCAATGCACGTGTTCTTGAAATTAAACTGCAACCATCCCACAACTTTGTGAATGAGCAGGAACTTGGCGACTCTTCTGGCACAACTTTTGAAGGATACAAAGGCAAGCCGCTTATTTCCTTCTGCTCACAAACGCTTAGGGTCTTTGTGGGCCTGGAATCAGGCACCACCCACTGAAAGTTGGGAGCAGGATGGTGAAGGTGGCATGTTTTGTGCCAATCTACCCCAGGCAGGGCTCCCAAGGATGCAATGGAGACATTGCACTCTAATCCTGACTCCCTTCCCTTCCGTTTTTGCTCCTCGTCTCTTGTTCCTTGCGTTTCTTTTCAGTCTTGTTTCTTGAACAAGGTCCGGGGCAATTAGAGTCAATTATCTCTAAGCGATGAGCTGCTTTTCAGATCACAGGAAAACACTGCGCGAGGCAAGGCACTTTGTTTGCAAGCCAATTAAAAGCACCGCCTGGTTCATGTTCTCATTTTAATCAGCTTACAGTGGAGTATACCTAGGCACTCCAGGTTCTTGTTTTAATTAGCTACGGTGGAGCCAAACGGTTTTGCTAATGATACAAGCAAGCCCATGCCGCCCGACTTAAATTAGAGCTCCTTACAAGGTTCCCACTCGATTTGCTACACCCGAGGTCTTTGTTCTCTCAGATCCAGCTCTTGCAATATGCCCAATGAGAAGCATTGCTAAAATCAAACCTGCTTGGTAGAAAATCAGCAGCCAATGCAGATCTCTGAGCACAGGTAGTCTATGTTAGTAAGAGGGCTGTCTTTTTTGTCTGTAGGGATGGGTGAACCCCTCAGTTTTTCATTTTTTGAATCTTAACTTCTGTTCCCAACATGGGGATCTTTTAAAAAGTCCTCATGAAAGTTCGCCAGCCTTTGGGTGCGAATTTCTCCGACTGCACACATTTTCAAGTGAAAGTTTGTCCAAAATGAAATTTCTGCAACACAGATTTCCCCAGCGCGATGCACTTTTTTGCATGCTAGTTTCACTAATATGTGCATTTATAGTTACAGGTAGGTAGCCGTGTTGGTCTGAGTCGAATCAAAATAAAAAAATAATTTTTTTTGCCACACTTTACCACCCATTCCCACCCACCCCCACCACCCTCTGTATATATATAGGGTCTGACACTTCTGTTTCTAGTGTATCTGAAGAAGTGTGCATGCACACGAAAGCTCATACCAAAATATAAACTTAGTTGGTCTTTAAGGTGCTACTGAAGGAATTTTTTTATGTGCATTTATGTGCATTAGTTATTAAAGCATTTTGATGCGCTTTGCTTGGCTGGAGAACAACATTGCAGAATTCCGAAGGCTGGCTCTGCGCTGCGTTTCATGTGTCTTTTTAGAACAATGTGAACTTGGGAAGCTGGCCTTTAAGTGTGAACAGAAATGAAACCCTCCCCTATCCTGGGGCGCAGGGTAGCGGGTTTTTCCTTTCCCCCCACCCCACACGTGGAAAGGCCCCACGTGGAACCCTGGCCTGGCCTGGCCTTGAGATGTCAACTCAACAGGTGCTGCGGACGGTGTGTTTACTGCTCTTTTGTCCTGCTCTGTGAGATGGCGTCATCCTGGTCCCTGGAAACTGAACCCGAGAGAGAGAGAGGGAGAGGGAGAGAGAGAGGTGCAGAGATAAGCCAAGGCTGTTTCATTCTTGGATTTACGACCAGCATCATCTCAAGGTCAGAGAGCGAAGCTCATGAAACCCCAGGTGACAAAACCAACAGGAAGCTCCACCTGGCCTTTGATTTAATTAACGCAGGCAAGCCTTGCTTCTCCCAGGTCAGTTTTACGGCTGACGTGCCAATTCATGCCCTGCTTTCTCTGCCTCCTCTTGGAAGAAGGGTTTCCCTGTACGAAACGGGCAGGTTCGAACGATAAACAAGCGAGCTGTTCAGAGCTGAACAGTAAGAGCTGTTCGGCAGTGGAATTTGCTGCCAAGGAGTGTGGTGGAGTCTCCTTCTTTGGAGGTCTTTAAGCAGAGGCTTGACAGGCATATGTCAAGAATGCTTTGATGGTGTTTCCTGCTTGGCAGGGGGTTGGACTGGATGGCCCTTGTGGTCTCTTCCAACTCTATGATTCTATGAGCTTCCTCTTCTACTGCTTTTCAGAGGGTCATCGTACGTTGGAGGGCAACAAAGAACATCTAATAACCTTTTCAGGCAGGTCAGGTGGCAGATGCACAACTTTCGAGGGCCATGTCCCTGCAGCACCTCCAAGTTCTTAGAGTTTTCCTTTGGAGAAAAGCTAAAGTGTTTGAGGGAGGGCTGTGCTCTGCCCCCCCCCCCCAGGCAGTGATGTTTCTGAATCCCAGTTGCTGGAAATCTCAGCTTGTGCTCAGATCCTGCTTGTGGGTTTTGCATAATGGACATCGGATTAAAGGTAAAAGGTAAAGGACCCCTGGACAGTTCATAGAATCATAGAGTTGGAAGAGACCACAAGGGCCATCCAGTCCAACCCCCTGCCAAGTTAAGTCCAGTCAAAGGCGACTATGAGGTTGTGGCGTTCATCTCGCTTTCAGGCCGAGGGAGCTGGCATTTGTCTGCAGACAGCCTTTCTGGGTCATGTGGCCAGCAGGACTAAACTGCTTCTGGAGCGACGGGACACTGTGACGGAAACCAGAGCAGCACACGGAAACGCTGTTTACCTTCCTGCCAGAGCGGTACCTATTTATCTACTTGCACTTTGACGTGCTTTCGAACTTCTAGGTTGGCAGGAGCTGGGACAGAGCAACGGGAGCTCAGCCCATTGTGCAGCTTCGAACCTCCGACATTCTGATCAGCAAGCCCAAGAGGCTCAGTGGTTTAGACCACTGCGCCACCCGCGTCTTTTACCATCGGCTTAACCACTGTGAGAATCGGATGCTGGACTAGACGGTCTGCTGACCTGGTCCTGCAGGCTCGTCTAATGTTCATAGAATCATAGAATCATAGATTTGGAAGAGACCACAAGGGCCATCCAGTCCAACCCCCTGCTGAGCAGGAAACACCATCAAAGCATTATTGACATATGCCTGTCAAGCCTCTGCTTAAAGACTTCCAAAGAAGGAGACTCCACCACACTCCTTGGCAGCAAATTCCACTGCCGAACAGCTCTTACTGTCAGGAAGTTCTTCCTAAGGTTTAGGTGGAATCTTCTTTCTTGTAGTTTGAATCCATTGCTCTGTGTCCGCTTCTCTGGAGCAGCAGAAAACAACCTTTCTCCCTCTTCCATATGACACCCTTTTATGTATTTGAACATGGCTATCATATCACACCTTAACCTTCTCTTCTCCAGGCTAAACATACCCAGCTCCCTAAGCCGTTCCTCATAAGGCATTGTTTCCAGGCCTTTTACCATTTTGGTTGCCCTCCTCTGGACACGTTCCAGCTTGTCAATATCCCTCTTGAACTGTGGTGTCCAGAACTGGACACAGTAATCCAGGTGAGGTCTGACCAGAGCAGAATACAGTGGTACTATTACTTCCCTTGATCTAGATGCTATACTCCTATTGATGCAGCCCAGAATTGCATTGGCTTTTTTAGCTGCTGCATCACACTGTTGACTCATGTCAAGTTTGTGGTCTACCAAGACTCCTAGATCCTTTTCACATGTACTGCTCTCAAGCCAGGTGTCTCCCATCCTGTATTTGTGCCTTTCATATTTTTTTTTGCCCAAGTTCTTAATGAAGTGGCTTCATGTATGTATGTGTTGGGGTGTGCATGATCCAAACAGGCACCAGGGGGCAAGGGCAGAGATTCTGATGCAGCAAGAGACCCTTGGCTGACAGAGGGTGGCAGAGAGCAAAGACCCCAAGCAGGTTTGTGATGGCAATTGGATGGCAATTGTGCCTGGGGTGACGCATTATCTGGGCTTTCAGACATTTAGCAAAGCTGGTCCAACATCCAAGTAGGTTATTAATATTTAGATCTGGCCTTGGCTTTGCTAAATCACACACACACACACACACACACACACACACACACACACGCCTGCAATTCTGGGCATGGAGCAGGATTTTCGCAGGACGTCAAAGCAGGATGACACCCTCGAGAGGAGAGGATTAGAGTACTTCCCCTGACCTTGGCAAAAGGGGCCTCTGGAGCGACACAATGAAATTTGGTAAGGGCAAGTGGGAAAGTATTGTGTGTGTGGGGGAGACTCAAGCGGTGCCAGGGAGGAGGGAAGGCTCAGAGGCAGAGGCAGCAATGTGGTGCAGTGGTTAGAGCCTGAGCGACTTATTTATTCCACAAAACTTACCGTACATACCGCTCAAGTGTAGGAAACCTCACAGAGTTTTCCCCTCTGCACACTATCCAACAGTATGTACGTTTTCAGAGGCTCTTTTTCGCCTTGCAAAATCTGGTAAAGTGCAAATTTTGAAGGATAGACTCTGATGCACATATTTGGTTTGCTTGAGGATGTGCTGGTCAGGCAGGTTCTGGTTAAGATGCCAGCGGGACTCCCTCCACCCCAAGTTGCTTTTTAAAATAGAATTTCAAAATATTAAAGAACACCAAAAGGATAAAGCACCCCTCTTCTTCACCCACCCAGCCAGTCTGTGACATGTAAGTCCCTGCCATGTCCCTGCCACTATTAGTATATACAATTAACTCACGCCAGATTGCATATAAATTATCTTTTTTTGGGGGGTGGGATTTGTCCCTGAGACACTTTTAATTTGCGTGGTAATCTTTTCACCAAGGCTGTTTGCCAAACTGTGCTCTACCATTGGTCTATATCAAGAAAATGCAAGGTTTTCCAAGTTCAGGATGCTCTGTCAGCATCGAGAGATGCCTAGTGGGAAGGGTGCAGAATGGAAGCCTGGCCCTCTGTTGCTGCCGCTCACCCAGGTTGCAAAGGAGCAGTTTATTTTAAGAGCATTTGCTGTGACTACTTTCTTTTTTTAATCCCTCGTAGCATCTATAGCGGTGTTGCTGACACAGGGTGGAACTTTTCTCTAAAACAAGCCTCTGCTGAGTTTTTTTAAAAAAAACAACAACAACAACCCTCTTTTTTAAAACTTAAAAAAAGGTATAGCGCGATAACAGCAACTGCGATATAGAATCATAGGATCATGGAATTGAAGAGTTGGAAGGAACCCTAAGGGTCATCTAGTCCAACCCCCTGCATTGCAGGTATATCCTAATGGAACCAAAGGAGGTGGGGAATCAAATGGGGTCAAATAGCTATGGAGAACACCATAAACAAGGAAATGTTTTAGTTAAAATAACAAGACATAAGTTTCAATGTGCTCAGAATCTGATTTTGAATAAGTTGCAAAAGGAGCTGGCTTTGAATATTGTGGGGGAGAATCAGGCCAGAGGATGCCTTGAGTCCAGTGCTATTTCCCCCCCAGAAAAAGAGGCTACTCTGCATATTCTCAGATATTTAGCTTTTGCAGTTCTGAAAGCTGGCCGGCACCTGAGAAACCCCTCTTGCAAGAACCTAAGAACAATTCCCCCCTCCTGCAGCTTCAGAAGCGCCGCTGACTAGTAGTAGCCACCGATAGCTCTCTCCTCCTCCATGAATTTCTCCCGTCCTCTAAAAGCCACCCAAGTTGGCGGCCTTCACTGTCACCTGCGGGAAGGAGTTCCACAGTTAGTGTGGTGATGGCTATGACGACGACAATTTTATTATTTATACCCCACCGATCTGGCTGGGTTTCTGTAATCTCCAGCTTCATTGGCTGAAGTCTCAGCGTTAAGGGAGAGGGAGAAACAAAACATTTCTGTAGCCTTTTTCTTCTTGTGTGTCAAGGCCCCAAGAAATCCCAATAACTCACAACGGACACAATAATTATGGTTTGGTTTTTGGGCATTATTTTTGGCCACAACTTTATTTAAAATACAATTTAATTCTGAGTGTTGGCTTAGGCTTTGGTTAATCCATCTGTCCACCCTAAGGGACAGGATCATTTCCATCTGACCCCTTGGGTCAGGACCATACCATCTGCCCGTTGGGCAGGACCAATTCCATCTGACCATTTGGGTCAGGACCAGCTCCGACTTACCAAGTGGTTGGTAAGTCAAGTAAACACCCCAAGGGATTGGAGGTACGGTTTTACTATACTCTCCTTCCCCCAAGGAGTGTTCCCCAAGGCTCGGCTCTGTAATGGACACACCATCCTTGCTTAAGGCCGGATGATGGACTAGAGTACCTGAGCCCCAGGATTCCTTTAACGGAATACTTCTATGAGGAGCAAATAATGGGGGGTAGGCATTTAGCCATGCCCCTCCCATCATAGCTGCCAAGTATCCCGTATCCGCCGGGAAAACCCCTCTTTTCTCACCGTTTCCCGGCGGTCTCCCGTTTGGCAGAGAATCCCGGCATTGTCCCTTAAATTCGATTCTTCCTGGCGGCCATTTTTCTGGTGCCGCTTTGCCCTTCTATGGGCACCAGAAAATGGCGGCGCCGGCGCCGGACGTCGCTTCCGCGCATGACCGGAAGTTGCGTGACGCGACTTGCGGTGGCGCTTCGCCCTTCTATGGGCATCAGAAAATGGCGGCGCTGGCGCCGGAAGTCGCTTTTACGTGTTTCCGGTCATGCGCGGAAGCGACTTCCGGCGCTGGCGCCGCCATTTTCTGGTGCCCATAGAAGGGCGAAGCGCCACCGGAAGTTGCGTCACGCAACTTCCGGTCGTGCGCGCGCTGCCGATCCCGGATCTTTACGATCCGGACTTGGCAGCTATGCCCTCCCATACCATTTAACCAAAGCCTAATGGCCAACCTAACAAGTTATGACAGATTGCTTGACAGTAGGTGAAAACCAAATGGCAACAGCCAATCAGCCAAGTGGAAAAATTCCTACTGGACCCCTGAATACAGGCAACCCCCGCTAGTCGGGCAAGCAGCGTCGACTAAAGCCTAAAGTCAGGGCGGGGATTCGGAAGCTTTTCAAAAGACTGGGGAAACCGAAAGCGACGCAATCATGAAGTTAGATGTGCCTGTCAATCAAATAAAGGCACGCCCCGTGACTCAGCTTACACTTGGCCCACCCCCTCCCAGATTTCTTTCAGGCCTGTCCGCAAACGCCACTACACTCTATGAGTGTAATGGTCTATGCCAGGCATCCTTTTGCAAAGTTCGATCATGTCACTTCTCGCTCGCCTTTCCTCTGAGCTGAGAACGTCCACAAGAGCTACACCCCGGCTTTATGAAGGAAGTCTTCCCAAGAGGAGGGCTTTGTCTCCAAGCATCCTGCCCTCCTGTTGGTGGAGGAGGGCGGGGGGGGGCCTGGCGAGATCGGGTGTGGCATCCCACTTTGCTTGGCCTTTGTTGTTGTTGTTGTTATTGTTATTAATTTATTGTTAAAATTAAAACGATATACTGTACTGCCCTTCATCCGAAGCATTTGCCACTTAATGACGTAGGTAGACTGCTCCTGGAGCTGGAGGTTCCATAAGAACATCAGGAGACCCCCCCCTCCCTGCTGGATCAGGCCAAATGGGCTCTATCTAGTTGAGCATCCTGTTCTCGCAGTGGCCACCCAGAAACCCGCAAGCAGGATCCGAGCACCAGAGCCCTCTTTCTCCTCCTGCAGTTTACACCAGCATCTTCTTCTTCTTTTCCTGCTCTTTCATCTGAAACCCTCTTTCCCTCTGGCTGGCGAAAGCAAGCTGCTTCTGGGGAGGGAGGTTGTGGTCACTGGGTGGGTGGGTGGTTTGCAGGGAAGGGGGGCATTTCTCCCTCCAGGCCTGGGTGTGGGGAAGGGGGGGGGGGAAGAAGAAGGAGCTCTCGTTCTGCCTTGATCCTCTGCTGGAAGGACTCGCTGCGCCTGGCCAGCAGCCAAGGAGAAAGCAGAAAAAGCAGAGAAATTGCCTGATTCTGTCGGCACAAACACTCCCTTTGGCCGGCTGCAGCATTTTCCATGACACCATCCGCTCCGATGGAGGGCTAAGGTCCCTCCCAGCTGAGCAGCAGGGGTGGGGGGTGGGGGGTGGGGAGGCAGGCAGGCAAGGATGACAAATTTGACCTGACAGGTCTGGATGCTGGCTGGGCCTTTCTGGGATGCAGTGTGTGCCGTTCTCCCCTTTCTTGTAACCCGAATTTCGCAGACATGCAGAGAAGCTGAATGTGGGCAGGGTCAGGACAGAGGAGACTTCTTATTCGCACAGCACAGAGTTAACCTGTGGAACCCCCTCCCACAGGAGGCAGCGATGGCCACCAACTGGGATGGCTTTAAAAGAGGCTTAGGGAAATTCATGTAGGAGAATGAAGCTATTTTGATGTCTCCTGGCCAGGATGGCTCTGCTCTCCCAGAGGAACCAATTGCTGGAAACCCCAATAGGGGAGCAAACTCTCCAACATTTCTCCAATGAAAACAGTAACAATAACAATAATAAATTGAGGTTCAAAATGGTTCAGACTTGCATGTGTGGTCTGCCTGGAAGCATGTCAGAGAAAGGGGGGGCTGCCCAGGCAGAATGAAGTACAGTTGTACCTTGGAATCCGTTCCGAGAGTCTGTCCGACTTCCAAAATGCTCGGAATCCAAAGCGCAGCTTCTGATTGGCTGCAGGAAGCTCCTGCAGCCAATCGGAAGCTGCGGAAGCCATTCTAGACGTTCGGCTTCTGAAAATTGTTCAGAAACCTGAACACTCACTTCCGGGTTTTGATTGTTCGGGAGCTGATTTGTTCAGGAGCCAAGGCGTTTGAGATCCAAGGTATGACTTGGATATAGCTTCCTGCCAAGGCAGACAAAGGAAGTGATCTCGTAGAGTTCTCTCTAGCAAATTTTACGGAAAGCTCTGTGACCCACCAGTCCCGTCATGTGCCTAATAATAATAATAATAATAATAATAATAATAATAATAATTCTATTATTTATATCCCACCCATTTGGCTGGGTTCCTCCAGCCACCCTGAGCAGCTTCCAACATATATAAAAACAGAATAAAACATTAAGCATTTTTTTATAAAAAACTTCCCTATCCAGGGCTGCCTTCAGATGTCTTCTATAGGTTGTAAAGCTCCTTAGCTCAGGCGTCAGATAACTCCATACCCTCCAACATTTCTCCGATAAAAATAGGGATGTCCGAAGGAAAAGCGGGACTTTCCAGGATCAAATCAGAAACCGGGATGGCTTCTGTAAATCTGGGTCTGTCCCTGGAAAATAGGGACACTTGGAGGGTCTGGGGGGGGGGGGAGTGTGCTGAAATACTCCTTGTGGGTTTGTTGTTGGCCACAGTGAGAACAGGATGCTGCACCAAGATGGACCATTGGCCTGATCCAGCCCCCTCTCCTTACGCACTAAAACCAGCTTTTGCAAACTTGGTGAAACTCTCGGTCCTCTTTTGCCTTCTCTTTTTGGTGGCATCTAGTTGGCCACCCTTAGCTTGGGCTCAGCGCTGGAACGCGTGAAGCCTTCCTGCGGGAAAGAGTGCCTCTGAGTGCGTGCAGACTTCATTTCTCCCAAGCATTCTCTCTTTGGAGACCTTGCCCTTCCAAACCGAGTCTGGCACAGGTTGCAGATATTATATGGCCAAGAGCGAAGCACGCACACACACACACACACACACACACACACACACACAATGTCGACCCTTTGCATCTGACTTTCCAAATGCCCAGGCAGAGAACAGCTGGGTCTCTAGGGCTGAATGTCCCAAATCTCTCCTGTCAGAGGCCTTGGCATCCTGCCCCCACCTCTCAGGGAAATGAGGGATTAGCCAGGAATCAGGTGTTCCACTGCCTAGATTACGATCCTGCCTGCTGATCCCTCCCCTGTGTGCAAAAGTCCCCAGCCCTTCCTATTTCCACGTCATAATTTGGGGCCACAGACCCATCTTTCTGGCAACTGGTCCCAGCTCCTGAGGTGCCCCAGATAATAATAATAATAATAATAATAATAATAATAATAATAATAATAATAATTTATTATTTATACCCCCGCCCATCTGGCTGGGTTTCCCCAGCCACTCTGGGCGGCTTCCAACAGAAAAATAAAACACAACAATCTATTAAACATTAAAAGCCTCCCTAAACAGGGCTGCCTTCAGATGTCTTCTAAAAGTCTGGTAGTTGTTTTCCTCTTTGACATCTGTTGGGAGGGCGTTCCACAGGGCGGGCGCCACCACCGAGAAGGCCCTCTGCCTCGTTCCCTGCAACTTGGCTTCTCACAACGAGGGAACCGCCAGAAGGCCCTTGGCGCTGGACCTCAGTGTCCGGGCAGAATGATGGAGGTGGAGACGCTCCTTCAGGTATACTGGACCGAGGCCATTTAGGGCTTTCAAGGTCAGCACCAACACTTTGAATTGTGCTCAGAAACATACTGGGAGCCAAATAATTCATAAATGACCCTCATCCAAACACTCAGATTTCCATCTAGCCTCCTGCTTGCCTCTCACCACTCCCCCCCTGTGGAAACCCGATCTTTACCGCTGAATCAGTGCAAATGCCGTAGAATCGTAGAAGTGTAGAGTTGGAAGGGACCCTGAGGATCATCTAGTCCAACCCCCTGCAATGCAGGAATATGCAGCTGTCCCATACGGGGATTGAACCTGCAACCTTGGCGTTATTAGCATGACATCGTTGCCGGATTTACGTATAAGCTAAACAAGCTATAGCTTAGGGTCCCACTCTCTCCCCCCCCCAAAAAAAAATTAAAGGAAATAAAAACCTGGATGTACATTTCCAAAATAAAAGATAAAAAACAAATAAAATAAAAGCTACCTACAGCAACAGTGTTGTGTAGGCTCCTGTGATGTAATCCATGGGCCCTGCCTGCTCGCCTGCTCCCTAAAATATCACTGGTTTGCTCCTTTCTATATACAGCGGTACCTTGGTTTTTAAACTTAATCCGTTCTGGAAGTCTGTTTCAAAACCAAAGCGTTTCAGAAGCAAGGCGCCCTTTCCCATAGAAAGTAATGCAAAGCGGATTATTCCATTCCAGACTTTTAAAAACTAACCCTTAAAACAACATTTTAACATGAATTTTACTATCTAACAAGACCATTGATCCATAAAATGAAAGCAACAATCAATGCGGACACGGAGCAACGGATTCAAACTACAAGAAAGAAGATTCCACCTAAACATTAGGAAGAACTTCCTGACAGTAAGAGCTGTTCGACAGTGGAACTTGCTGCCAAGGAGTGTGGTGGAGTCTCCTTCTTTGGAGGTGTTTAAGCAGAGGCTTGACAGGCATGTGTCAAGAATGCTTTGATGGTGTTTCCTGCTTGGCAGGGGGTTGGACTGGATGGCCCTTGTGGTCTCTTCCAACTCTATGATTCTATGATTCTATGTTCTGGACTATAAAATAAATAAGACAGAGCTGATCCATAGCGGCTAGTAGTGAACAATAGCCTCTCCTCCATGAATTTGCCTAATCCTATTTCAAAGTCATCTAAGTGGGTGGCCATCCCCTGCCTCTTGTGGCAGGGAGTTCCATAGTTTAACTGCACGAAGGAGGGCTTTCTTTTATCTGTCCTGAATCGTCCGACATTCTTTATCAGTTGTTATGAGATCTAGTCTTAGGAGAGGAGTAGATAAACTTTTCATTCTACCCTCCCTCTCCATGCCACACATAATTTTATATGGCTCACTCGCCTTTCCTCCTATCCAACCTCTGGATAAGTCTGATTCCTCTTTTCTGAATCTTTCCCAACCTGACAATATCCTTTTTGAGCTGAGGCGACCAGAACAGCACACAGTATTCGAAATGCGGTCCTACCATAGATTTGTATAGATTTGTATAATGGCATTGTGATACTGACAGTTTTAGTTTCCTTTCCTTTCCTGATGATCCCTAGCGTGGAATTTGTGGGAATGTTGTGGATAGTAGGAGAGGATATCTTGATTGAATATTATCCTTCCTCACTCATGCTAGTGAGCTGGTAGCAGAGCACATTCCCCTATATCAGGCATGTCCAACAGGTAGATCATGATCTACTGGTAGATCACTGGACCTCTGTGGTAGATCACTGGCTCCCCCCAAAGAAGTTAAACAAGTTTTGCTCCCCTCAAAAAAGCTCAACATTTTTGCCCTGTACCCCTAAAAACCGGGCCTTCCTCATCCTAAAAAGCTCAACAACTTCGACCTGAACCCCTAAAAAATGGGCCTTCCCTCTTCCTTAAAAAACACTCAACAACTTTGACCTGAACCCCCCAAAAGGGGGTAGATCACTGCCAGTCTTTAACTCTGCAAGTAGATCACAGTCCCTTGGGAGTTGTCCCCCCCCGCCCTATATATTGCAGGAAGCTGGTTGGTAGATTTGTTTGAATCTCTTGAGTTCAGCAATCCAGTCTGGCTTGTCCAGATTGGATTTGTTCCTGGTAAATCCCTTTTGTTCCCTCTTAAAAAGAATAAAGACACAACAGTCTTCTCTTAAAAGTGACAAGAAGTTTACTTACATTCAGTTCACAGTACAACACATGTACACATGTACAACACAGGTGGTACATTGACAATAAAGGTATTATTATTATTATTAGTAGTAGTAGTAGTAGTATGATTATGAAGGCAGGCTTTAGCTTGTAGTAACAGAAGAGAGTGTGGGTTCATCCCATATGGGAATGAGCCCATGTGCTGCTGGCTGAGAGCCAGCAGACAGCAAAAGCATCGAGATGGAATAAAGCAGAGGAGGAGGGTTCAAGAGAAGGGAAGATGGCTGTGTGACCAGCCCTTTTATGGAGGGAGGATGCTCCAGACCAGGTGTGTGTGACAGGAAGTCCTCCTGGCTGGAGCAACATTCCCCCGTGTGTCCACTCTGGGCAAACATGAAATGTTGTACTCTACTGCTTATGTGGGACCCAGGTGGCACTGTGGTTAAACCACTGAGCCTAGGGCTTGCTGATCAGAAGGTCGGCGGTTCGAATCCCTGTGACGGGGTGAGCTCCCGTTGCTTGGTCCCAGCTCCTGCCAACCTAGCAGTTCGAAAGCACGTCAAAATGCAAGTAGATAAATAGGAACCGCTACAGCGGGAAGGTAAACGGCATTTCCATGTGCTGCTCTGGTTTGCAGGAAGCGGCTTTGTCATGCTGGCCACATGACCTGGAAGCTATACGCCGGCTCCCTCGGCCAATAATGCGAGATGAGCGCGCAACCCCAGAGTCGGTCACGACTGGACCTAATGGTCAGGGGTCCCTTTACCTTTTACTGCTTATGTTACACCCCATAGAATTTCCCTTTCCCCACAGCCACTGCACACTGGGTGGACATCATCCTCAAGCTATCCACTCTGGTTTCTCCACCAGCTGTCTCCATGCCATGTACAATTTTATCGCGTTCTATTGTTGGACTACAGAGGGTTGGACTAGATGACCACTGGCGTCCCTTCCAGCTCTACAGTTCTGTGATTCCTGGCAGGCCACCTCAGAGCCGCTGCCATGTCCACACAAGACAAATCCAGCTGTTTTAGCAGCTGGATTGATATTTGTAGCCAGAAGCCCACCCACCGTGCAATGCTGAAGACCCAGCCAAGGCCGAACCATATCTGGCCAAGCAAGGAAGAGGGGCTGGGGGGGGGTCTCCTCTTCCGCCTCCGCTGACTCCTCTTCCATTGCCGGCCGAGACTTTAGCACGTGAACCCGTTTCCTTATTAATAGCATATGCTCTATTTTCTTTCCCTGAGTTGTGAGGTTTCGGTGCCACTTTGAGGGTAAACAGCTCTTTGGAGAAAACGCTAACGAAGGGTGACAGCTGGGGACGAGAACCGGGGAAAAAATAAAGGCGGCTGGCTGGGTGAGTTTGGGGGAAAATAATAGGAATGTCAGCAATGTAAGGTCAGCTGGCCTAGCAAGCACCAGGCAGATTGCTGCAATCCACCAGGCTGCAGAATTCATCCCTCTTGGTTCGATAAGGCACAGGAAGAAAACGAGGGGCAAAAAAAGAGAGATTTTTACGAAGCTATTGCATCATGCCAAAGCAGGGGAACAATTCTTTTTTTGCGCGCGCGCGGGGGGGGGGGGAATCTTGGATGTCTGAGATCACAGCCCGTGATTATGACTCCTGGCATTTCAGAGAATGGGAAGAGAGGAGTTCTAGTAAATGAGGCAATGCGCCGGCCAAACATGTCAAAGGCGCAATGGCTTTGCCCTCGCTCTGGATCAGTTGCCAGGAAGGGAGGGAAGCTTGGCAACAGCCTTGCCCTTTTGTGTCACCGTCCCCCGTCACTTTCTCCTCCCCATGCATAAGTTTATAAACCTCTAACACTCCTCCTAACTTTTGTTTTCTGAACTGAAAAGCCCCAAGGTTTTAGCCTATCCTTGGAGTGGCAGTGCTACCCCCCCTTCCCGATCATCTCTCTTCCCCCTTTCCAGCTCCACACTCCCCTTTTGGGGATCACAGAACTGTAAAGCTGAAAGGGACCTCCAAGGGTCCTCTAGTCCAGCCCCCTGCAATGCAGGAATCACAGCTGAAGAATCCCTGGTGGGTGGCCGTCTAACCTCCAGTTCACAACCTCCAATGAATCATAGCACCATAGAATTGTAGGGCGGGGGACGGGGACCCTCAAGACTCATCTTGTCTAACCCGCTGCAATGCAGGAATCACAGCTAAAGAAACCCCAATCTATCTTTTGAAACCTCCAAGGAAGGAGAGCCCATCACCTTCTAAGAAAGTCCGTTCTACTGTATTGACAAACAGCTCTTGCACTCAGAAAGTTTTTCCTGATGTTTAGTTGGAAGCTCTCTTCTTGTCATTTGAATCGAGTGGTTCAGGGCCTCCTCTCTGGAAGAACAGATAACAAGCTGGCTTCATCTTGCATGTGGCATCCCCTTGGATAGTTGGAGATGGCTATCATTTCACCCCTATGTGGATCACTGAGCTCTTTCCCTAGAAAGCAGTGTGTGTGTTTAGGAGTCTTGGTAGACCACAAACTTGACATGAGTCAGCAGTGTGATGCAGCAGCTAAAAAAGCCAATGCAATTCTGGGCTGCATCAATAGGAGTATAGATCAAGGGAAGTAATAGTACCACTGTATTCTGCTCTGGTCAGACCTCACCTGGAGTACTGTGTCCAGTTCTGGGCATCACAGTTCAAGAAGGATACTGACAAGCTGGAACGTGTCCAGAGGAGGGCAACCAAAATGGTCAAAGGCCTGGAAACGATGCCTTATGAGGAATGGCTTAGGGAGCTGGGTATGTTTAGCCTGGAGAAGAGAAGGTTAAGGGGTGATATGATAGCCATGCTCAAATATATAAAAGGATGTCATATAGAGGAGGGAGAAAGGTTGCTTTCTGCTGCTTCAGAGAAGCGGACACAGAGCAATGGATTCAAACGACAAGAAAGAAGATTCCACCTCAACATTAGGAAGAACTTCCTGACAGTAAGAGCTGTTCGGCAGTGGAATTTGCTACCAAGGAGTGTGGTGGAGTCTCCTTCTTTGGAGGTCTTTAAGCAGAGGCTTGACAGCCATCTGTCAGGAATGCTTTGGTGGTGTTTCCTGCTTGGCTGGATGGCCCTTGTGGTCTCTTCCAACTCTATGATTCTATGATTCTATGTTTGTGTGTGTGCACATGTTAAAGTCTGGGAGCCAGAAGGAAGACAGTGACTATCTCTCTATGCCAAGCTTCCTCAACCTCGACCCTCCAGATGTTTTGAGACTACCATTCCCATCATCCCTGACCACTGGTCCTGCTTAGCTAGGGCTCATGGGAGTTGTAGGCCAAAAACATCTGGAGGGCTGAGGTTGAGGAAGCCTGCTCTATGCCGAGCCTCTCTGAACCAGACCCCCAAACTCTTGTGCTGAGATTCCCATTAACATCTCGTAGGAGTTTATTCTCCCGGGGGGAAAAACCTCGCCTGCCAGCTTTCTGTCTCTCTAATTCAAACAACATCCTTTGCTTGGCTGGATGTTGCCGTCCAAAGCATAGTGAGATTCTGAGATGAAAGGAAGACGCTTTCTCTGAGCCGAGTCGCCGTCATTCGTCTGCCAGGGAAAGATCAAGCTCTTATTGATTTACTCTCCTGGGAATAGATGCCCGGGCGAGGGACCTTTCTTCTTTCTTTCGACTTCATATCTATCCTGCACAGAAAAGGAGTCACGGTAACCTGAAGGAGAGGATGATTTGGAAGAGGCAATATTTTGTCTTCATGAGCTGGGGACAGATGTGGTACCCAGGCTCCATGAAGTTCCTCTGCCCAGCCCCCTTGAGATCAATCACATGTGCAGACTTCCCCCCCTTGTCTCTAGGAAAAAACTTGCTGCAGGCCTGTGCTCAGCAGAGATGGGGCAAATCCCCCAAAACAAGGTGGGCACATAATTGCATAAATATGTGCATATGCTCACTTATTCAACTAGATGCAAACTGAGAAATTGTCGCTGCAATTTAAATAGAAATGCATATCACCAAGGGGACTAGTAAGGGCGGGTTTTTAGCCTGGTTCTCAAACTTTTTTCCTCCGGGCCGCATTTTCAGAATAAAAACTTGCTCACACCGCACTGTTTTTTGTGTGGTTTTTTTACACGTTGGAAAACAAAAAGAAGCAACTCTTAGCAGTGCTTGATTTATAACACAGAACACAACTTCTTTATAATAATGGGACGCGCAGAAAGTATTAAGCAATGCAGCTACATGACAACATGAATCCTTTCAAAATATAATTATAAACGAGCCTCATAGATTTGTACCTTAAGTAGCTATACAAAGTCAATGAGAGGCGTTAGCTTGCTTTTGCTGGGTAATCTCATTTATATGAGATCTAATCAGACAAACTCTCATCTCCTCACCAATACAAAGAAGTCTTTTTCTTTTCTGATCTTTCATAGAATTGTGGAGTCAGAAGGGACCCTGGGGTCATCTAGTCCAACCCCCTGCAATGCATATTAGTCAAAGTTGAAAATCCCTGCTCACAACAATACAGCCTGGAGAAGAGAAGGTTAAGGGGTGATATGATAGCCATGTTCAAATATATGAAAGGATGTCATATGGAGGAGGGAGAAAGGTTGTTTTCTGCTGCTCCAGAGAAGCGGACACGGAGCAATGGATTCAAACTTCAAGAAAGAAGATTCCACCTAAACATTAGGAAGAACTTCCTGACAGTAAGAGCTGTTCGGCAGTGGGATTTGCTACCAAGGAGTGTGGTGGAGTCTCCTTCTTTGGAGGTCTTTAAGCGGAGGCTTGACAGGCATATGTTAAGAATGCTTTGATGGTGTTTCCTGCTTGGCAGGGGGTTGGACTGGATGGTCCTTGGGGTCTCTTCCAACTCTATGATTCTATGATTCTATATCATGGAAGACTGTAGAAGAATACCCATTGCTCTTGAAGAGAGGCATGGATACTGTTCTGGTTGTGCGTGGATAGATGATAGATAGATGACAGATGATAGATTAATAGATAGATAAATAGATATATAGATAGATAGATGATAGATAATACTACAGTGAAATATTTAAATGTTTATTTGATGGTTCTTGAATCTTCTTGCCACACTTGCCATCAGTGTGGCTCACTCTTCTTCTTTGGTGACCCCTCGTAGCCGAGTAAGATTGTCTTCCATGAACACGGTCTTAACAGTGACCCTTTAAGTGACTGTGGAGGCCAATTCTGGACCCACACGTCCTTCCACAGTGGGAACATAGGTCTCCGGGGGTGGGAGTTGATCACGGTGTGGATTTGCCAAGCGTGCCTTCTTCTTAGCACGTTTCTCCCTTGCGTCCTGAGATCGAGTTTCTTCAAAGCCCAGGACACCTTTGGGAAAGGCTGTTCTCCAACTAGAGCCCTCGCAGGCCAGTGGTTCCCAGTTGTCGGTGTTTATACTACATTTTTAAAGATTTGCCTTGAGAGAGTCTTTAAACCTCTTTTGTTGACCACCAGCATTACGCTTTCCATCTTTAAGTTCAGAATAGAGTAGTTTCTTTGGAAGACGATCAACAGGCATCCGCACAACAAGACCAGTCCAACGAAGTTGATGTTGAAGAACCATTGCTTCGACACTGGTGATCTTTGCTTCTTCCAATACACTGGCATTAGTTCACCTGTCTTCCCAGGTGATGTTCAATTTTTTTCGGAGACACCATTGATGGAATCTTTCGAGGAGTTGGAGATGGCATTTATATATCCATGTTTCACACGGATAACTTAATGTATGTGGAACATGGGCCACTTATAAACGCCATCTCCAACTCCTCAAAAGATTCCATCACTACACCCTTTGAGAACCGTGGGCTTAGAGAAAAGGCCAGTGAAAGGCGACACTATAGCATGCTCAAATCCTGCTTTCGGGTTTCCCACTGTGAGAAGAGGGTGCTGCACTAGATGGGCTGTGGCCTGATCCAGCAGGCTCTTTTTAGGTTCTTAAGAATCCGCCAAACATGTGAGAAGGAAGAGCTCCCAGGTGTCCTGAGGGGCTGATTTGCAGGATGACCAAGGACCAGGTATGATGGGAATTCTGGTCCTACAACATCTGGAGTTTGGGGGAGCATCCATGAAGCCCCCTTCCCTTGCACCACCTGGGGCTGCTTGTCCAAACACACCCCTTCCAGATGTTTCTAAATGTAGCAACGGCCGTAAGCTTGCATGATGGTAAAACAGGGGAAAGGAATGATTGTTATCATGGATAGCTAACAATGCTTGCTCCATGGACTCTGCATAGAGCCTGTAAATATAAGTCTGCATCTTTCTGCATGCAAACAAAGTGGATGTTGGCACCATGCCCTGCTTGCTGGCTTCCCAGAAACACCTGCTTTCCCTGTTTCTTTATTTAGAGTGCATTTTTATGCCACCTTTCCAATAAGGAGCGCATGGGTGGCACGAACTGATCCCTCTGTACCCGCAGAGCAACACTAGAAGGTAGCTTAGACTTTTCCAAGGGCGTTGCATGTGCATTGTGGTTCGATCGGGATGGGAAAGGGCTCAGCAGCATGGCAGAGCACCTGCTTGGCATGCAGAATGTCCCAGATCCAATCACCGGGTACTCCAAATAGGGCTGGGGATGGTGCCCTGACTGGAAACCGGGAGAGCTGCTGCCACTCAGTGCAGGCAATATTGAGCTAGATGGACTGAATAATGCTCTGTCCTGGTATCACAGAACCATAGAATTATGGAGTTGGAAGGGACCCCCAAGGGTCCTCTAGTCCAACCCCCTGCAATGCAGGAATCTCAGCTAAAACATCCATGGCAGATGGCCGTCCAACCTCTGCTTAAAACCCTCCAAGGAAGGAGAGTCCACCACCTCCCAAGGGAGTCCGTTCCACTGTCAAACAGCTCTCACTGTCAGAAAGTTCTTCCTGACGTTTAGTTGGAATCTCCTTCCTTGTAGCTTGAAGCCATGGGTTCGAGTCCTACCCTCCAGGGCAGGAGAAAACAAGCTTGTTCCCTCTTTCATGGGACAGCCCTTAAGGTATTTTAAGGTGACTCTCATATACAGCGCTTTTTTCTGGGGGGACCCCTAAACATTTTGTGAATCTAACAGGAGGAGAAACTATTTTTTTAGTTTCTTCTCTAGTACAGTGTTTCCCAACCAGTGTGCCTCCAGATGTTTTGGGACTACAACTCCCATCATCCCTAGCTAGCAAGACCAGTGGTCAGGAATGATGGGAGTTGTAGTCCCAAAACATCTGGAGGCACACTGGTTGGGAAACACTGCTCTAGTACAGTGAATCGTCAGTTCCGTTGCTACCCCCGATGGCGGCTTCATTTCCTGTCACGGTGTTTCCTGAGTCTCAGATGGAAATGAGCGTTTAATGTGTGAAGTAGGAGTTGGAATTGGTCAGTTTCATTGTTACCACCTCCAATGGTGGCTTCCTTTCCTTTCCCGGTGAGTCAAAATGAGAGTACCTCTGAACATTTCCTTAAAGAAAAAAAAAAGCACTGCTCATATCTCCTCTCAGTCTCCTCTTTTCCAGGCTAAACATACCCAGCTCCTTCAACCGTTCCTCATCAGGCTTAGTTTCCAGACCCTCGATCCTCTTGGTTGCCCTCCTCTGCACACCTTCCAGCTTGTCCATATCACATTAAGCTGAGGTGCCCAGATCTGGACACGGGACTCCTGGCGGGCAGAATAAAGCCGTGCCATTCCTTCCCTTGATCTAGACCAGGGGTCAGCAACCTTTTTCAGCTGTGGGCCGGTCCACCGTCCCTCAGACCATGTGGTGGGCCAGACTATATTTTTTGGGGAGAAGTGAACGAATTCCTATGCCTCACAAATAACCCAGAGATGCGTTTTCAATAAAAGGACACATTCTACTCATGTAAAAACACGCTGATTCCTGGACCGTCCATGGGCTGGATTGAGAAGGGGATTGGGCCACATCCGGCCCACGGGCCTTAGGTTGCCTACCCCTGATCTAGACGCTATCCTTCTGTTGATGCGGCCTGGAATTGCATCAGGTTCACCGCTGCATCGTACATTCCTCTGTTTCAGTGTGAACCTGCCTCCCCCCCCTCCGACACGAGCACTCTAACCACTGCACAACACTGCCCCTTCTCTAGATGCAGGCAGGCTGGCAGAAAGTTCCTTGCATTGGCTTCTCCCACTAGATGCTTGTGGGAAATGGGCACGTAGCACCAAGGAGACAAAAACCGAAGGCCTCCCATGGCCGAATCCTGATCCCTGGAATCCCACCACCAGATTTCTTGGCCTTGCGGGCGAAAGCTCTCCTGCTTCCCTCCCAAACGATGAGGGTTAGGCACTTGTTCTTTTAAAAAGCAGGGCAGCTGAGATTCGACCTCATTGTGTGCTCGAGGGCTTATTTCATAAATCTCAATCCCCTGGGGATACTTTTGTCTGTGGCGGCAACAGCTGGGGTGGGTGGATGGGTGGGGGCAGGCATAGTTGGCAGGAGCTGCCGCCCCTTGGCAGGGCATCCTTCCTCTCCGATGGCATCCGAGCCAATTGGGCTGTCATCTGCTCACTCCCAAATGCTCCGCGAATGTCCGGCAGAAGGTCACTTGGCCACCGAAATCTTGTTGTTGCTCTGGCAGGGAACAAAAAACTTCAAGAAAGAAGATTCCACCTAAACATTAGGAAGAACTTCCTGACAGTAAGAGCTGTTCGGCAGTGGAATTTGCTACCAAGGAGTGTGGTGGAGTCTCCTTCTTTGGAGGTCTTTAAGCAGAGGCTTGACAGGCATATGTCAAGAATGCTTTGATGGTGTTTCCTGCTCGGCTGGGGGTTGGACTGGATGGCCTTTCCGGTCTCTTCCAACTCTACGATTCTATGATTCTATGATTCTAAAAGCTTTCTTCTTCCAGAACATCCATCCCAGGAGATGGAGAGGATTCTCACAACCTTGGTGTGTGTGTGTGTGTTGGCTGCTTCCAGATCGCACTCTATGCGGGGCCTATTGGGGGTAGGTAAACTGGTCCCAAGTTGGTAATAATAATAATAATAATAATAATAATAATAATAATAATAATTTATTACTTATACCCCTGTCCATCGGTCTGGCCCTCCTGAGCCACTCTGAGCAGCTTCCAACAGAACATTGTTGTTGTTTAGTCGTTTAGTCGTGTCCGACTCTTCGTGACCCCATGGACCAGAGCACGCCAGGCACTCCTGTCTTGCACTGCCTCCCGCAGTTTGGTCAAACTCATGTTCGTAGCTTCGAGAACACTGTCCAACCATCTCGTCCTCTGTCGTCCCCTTCTCCTTGTGCCCTCAATCTTTCCCAACATCAGGGTCTTTTCCAAGGATTCTTCTCTTCTCATGAGGTGGCCAAAGTATTGGAGCCTCAGCTTCACGATCTGTCCTTCCAGGGAGCACTCAGGGCTGATTTCCTTCAGAATGGATAGGTTTGATCTTCTTGCAGTCCATGGGACTCTCAAGAGTCTCCTCCAGCACCATAATTCAAAAGCATCAATTCTTTGGCGATCAGCCTTCTTTATGGTCCAGCTCTCACTTCCATACATCACTACTGGGAAAACCATAGCTTTAACTATACGGACCTTTGTAGGCAAGGTGATGTCTCTGCTTTTTAAGATGCTGTCTAGGTTTGTCATTGCTTTTCTCCCAAGAAGCAGGCCTCTTTTAATTTCGTGACTGCTGTCACCATCTGCAGTGATCAAGGAGCCCAAGAAAGTAAAATCTCTCACTGCCTCCATTTCTTCCCCTTCTATTTGCCAGGAGGTGATGGGACCAGTGGCCATGATCTTGGTTTTTTTGATGTTGAGCTTCAGACCATATTTTGCGCTCTCCTCTTTCACCCTCATTAAAAGGTTCTTTAATTCCTCCTCACTTTCTGCCATCAAGGTTGTGTCATCTGCATATCTGAGGTTGTTGATATTTCTTCCGGCAATCTTAATTCCGGCTTGGGATTCATCTAGTCCAGCCTTTCGCATGATGAATTCTGCATATAAGTTAAATAAGCAGGGAGACAATATACAACCTTGTCGTACTCCTTTCCCAACAGAACATTACAAACAAAATAAAACATCAAACGTCAAAAACTTCCCTGGTCCATAGTTCTGCTTGTCCAGAGTAACTATAGATTAGTGTTCATTCCAATTCAGCGGTAAACAAGAGGGGAAAGCAGCAGGGCAAACGAAAAACATAAATGGTAGAATTGTAGAGTTGGAAGGGACAGCCAAGGGTCATCTAGTCCAACCCTTTGCGATGCAGGAATCGCAGCGTATTCTGTGCCTTCTGCACCCAGCTCTGCATTGCAGGGGGTTGGACTAGATGACCCTTGGTGCCTCTTCCAACTCAACAGTTCTATGAGTCTGAGCCCTTTGCTTCGGCTAAGGAGCATGTGGCTTTAACAGAGTTTGGGGGGTGGGGAGGGCATCACAGAGGACAGTTCCACTCCAAATAGAGTGCACGGCGGGTGTTTTTCTCGGCACGCTAAGAAACTTTGTCCCATTCTAAATACAGTGGTAACTCGGTTTTCAAACCGCTTAGTTCACGAACAACTTGGAACCCGAAGGCTGCAAAACCAGAAGTAGGTGTTCCGGTTTGTGAACTTTTTTTTGGAAGCCAAACGTGCTCCATTTTGAGTCCTCCTGTTTTTCCTGTTGCGCTGCTAATTTGCGTCCCCCCATTGTAATTCAAGTCTTCAGTTTCCGATTGCAGTGTTTTGAGGTGATATTTGGAGCTTATATTTGGTGCTTCTGTTTTGCTACTCATTTTGCGTTTTTTGTTTTGAGGCTTTTTCGGTTAATCTGTTTTTGTGACTGTGTGGATCCCAGTTCAGCTACTGATTGATAGATTGTGTGACTGCGGAAATGGATAAAAGCCCCCCATCCAAACAATGACTATCATCAGTGTAGGTAAAAAAATAATAATTTTTTTTCATTTATTTTATAGTACAGTACATTTTATAGTGTCTTTATTTTATAGTACAGTACAGTACATTTTATAGTACAGTACATTGGTACTGTACTATACAGTACCAAGAAGCGGACACGGAGCAATGGATTCAAACTTCAAGAAAGAAGATTCCACCTAAACATTAGGAAGAACTTCCTGACAGTAAGAGCTGTTCGGCAGTGGAATTTGCTACCAAGGAGTGTGGTGGAGTCTCCTTCTTTGGAGGTCTTTAAGCAGAGGCTTGACAGGCATATGCCAAGAATGCTTTGATGGTGTTTCCTGCTTGGCAGGGGGTTGGACTGGATGGCCCTTGTGGTCTCTTCCAACTCTATGATTCTATGATTCTATGGTTATTGCTTTCATTTTATGCATCAATGGCCTCACTAGATAGTCAAATTCATATTAAATTGCAGTTTTCAGGGTTGTTTTTAAAAGTCTGGAATGGATTAATCCGTTTTGCTTTACTTTCTATGGGAAAGCGTGCTTTGGTTTTGGAACGCTCTGGTTTTGGAACAGATTTCTGGAACTGATTAAGTTTGAGAACCAAGGTTCTCTCATGGGCCCAATCGTCTTTTAAACCAACCAAGCTGGAGGCCACCCTCGCCTCCTGTGGGAGTGAGTTCCACAGGTTAACAATGAGTCGTGTGGAGAAGCCCTTTCTTTTCTCTGCCCCGAATCTTCCAACATTCATTGTTGGATTTTCATGAGTTCTAGTGTTTTGAGAGAGGGAGGGGAACTTCCCTCTATCCACTCTCCCCATGCCAGGCATAATTTTTATAAACTCTTATCGTGCCTCACTTCATCTCTAGTCCCAAAGGCTGCAACCTTTGTGTGTCTCTCCATCCCCTTAATCTTTTTTGGGGGGGGAGGGGGGCCTTTCACCAACTCTACAATATACTTTTCCAGGTGAGGCGGCCAGAACTGCGCACATTATCCCAAATGTGGTTGCACCATTAATTGGGATAAGGCCTGATAATGATGTCGCTGTTCTCTGTGACCTTTTCCACGCAGATTTAAATCAGACAGACAGGCTTTATGCGGCTTTTCTTGACCTCGGGCCAATCTCAAACCGCTTGAATTCTGCTTTTTAGACCACTTGCGTCTAGACCATGCCTGCGTGACTTCTCTTGCACTAAATGTTTCCATATATATATCAGGCCCGGGGGCCGGATACGGCCCAATCACCTTCTAAATCTGGCCCACAGACGGTCCAGGAATCAGCATGTTTTTACATGAGTAGAATGTGTCTTTTTATTTAAAATGAATTTCTGGGTTATTTGTGGGGCATAGGAATTAATTCATCCCCACCCCCAAAGATATAGTCCAGGTCTGAGGGACAGTGGAACGGCCCCCTGCTGAAAAAGTTTGCTGATCCCTGATATATATATATATATATATATATATATATATATATATATATATATATATATACACACACACACACACACACACACACACACACACACACACAGTTTTTGAAAAAAATATACATATAAAACAAAACCATTTCAAACATTCAAATACAGAGTTCTTTCGAAGCCTTAGATCTCCTTCCCTCTGTTCATGGGTTCTATCTTTAAGATTAAATTTACTGCAGCTTTTACCCTTATCTATCTGTTATAGAACAATAATTAACGTATTTTTCGTGTATAAGACGCCCCCTATTTTGGGGGACTCCAAATTAAGGAAGGAGCATCATTCCCAGGTCTTTGACCATTTTGGTTGCCCTCTTCTGGACACGTTCCAGCTTGTCAGTATCCTTCTTGAACTGTGGTGCCCAGAACTGGACACAGTAATCCAGTTGAGGTCTGACCAGAGCAGAATACAGTGGTACTATTACTTCCCTTGATCTAGATGCTATACTCCTATTGATGCAGCCCAGAATTGCATTGGCTTTTTTAGCTGCTTTATCACACTGCTGACTCATGTTAAGTTTGTGGTCTACCAAGACTCCTAGATCCTTTTCACATGTACTGCTCTCAAGCCAGGTGTCTCCCATCCTGTATTTGTGCCTTCCATTTTTTTTGCCCAAGTGTAGTACTTTACATTTCTCCCTGTTAAAATTCATCTTGTTTGCTTTGGCCCAGTTGTCTAATCTGTTAAGGTCATTTTGAAGTGTGATCCTGTCCTCTGGGGTCTTAGCCAATTTGGTGTCATCTGCAAACATGCTCAGGATGCCCTCAAGCCCATCAACCAAGTCATTGATAAAGATGTTGAATAAGATTGGGCCCAAGACAGAACCCACGCAATGTAAGCTAGCAACTCACAACTCCTTAGTGCTTTTAACAGAAGCTTGGCCATTTCAGAATAAATAACTGAATGTTTGTTGAGAAGGGTTTACGGACGTCTTTTTAAACGTAAGAACCATTGATGAATTAGGAGCATTTGGGCTGAGGCTCAAGATGTGAGAGGAGTTGGGTGGTTTGCCTTTATATATTAGTGCTTAATGGTTAAAACTCATTCCAAGCTGAACACCAGTGTTTTGTGCCTCCAGGGGAGAGATTTAATTCAGATTGCATTTAAGGGCGAATCTGCCTAATTTGCACTTTCTGAAACAACCTGCAAACTGAAATTCAGGCATTTTTTGAAATTTTCACATCTCTGAATTTTGCAATGTAGTTCTCCATCCAAATGGTGTGGACGGAAAGGCACGGAACTAAGGCAAAGTGGGCAAATAAATGCAAGTATCGGTGAAAATAACAGCTAAAAGTGGATCGTAGGAGGGGAAACTGCTTTGTGGAAACATTAGGCAGGGAAACAATCTGTTTAACTAAGAGAAGTTTGCACTAAATGGCTGGCGAATTTTCATTTTTTAAAAAACCCAATTTGCTGTTGAAATGTTTATTTATTTATTGCATTTATAGCCCCACCTTTTTCTCTACGGAGCTCGATCGAGGTGGTGCGTAAGATTATCTTCCTTCCCATTTAGTCCCCAGAACATCCTTGTGAGAGAGGTTAGGCTGAGAGGTAGCGACTGGCCCCCAAAGAAACATCCCGTGAGCTTCATGGCCCAGTGGGGATTCGAATAATAATAATAATAATAATAATAATAATAATAATAATAATAGGTAAAGGTAAAGGGACCCCTGACCATTAGGTCCAGTCGTGACCGACTCTGGGGTTGCGCGCTCATCTCACATTATTGGCCGAGGGAGCCGGCGTATAGCTTCCAGGTCATGTGGCCAGCATGACAAAGCCGCTTCTGGCAAACCAGAGCAGCGCACAGAAATGCCGTTTACCTTCCCGCCAGAGCGGTACCTATTTATCTACTTGCACTTTGATGTGCTTTTGAACTGCTAGGTTGGCAGGAGCTGGGACCAAGCAAAGGGAGCTCACCCCGTCACAGGGATTCGAACCGCCGACCTTCTGATCAGCAAGCCCTAGGCTCAGTGGTTTAACCACAGCACCACCTGGGTCCCTAATAAAAATAAAAATAATAATAATAATTCCTGTATTGGGAATTTTTTAATGCTTAATGCTGTATTTTGTTTTAATATTTGGTTGGGAGCCACCCAGAGTGGCTGGGGAAACCCAGCCAGATGGGCGAGGTATAAATAATAAATAATTATTATTATTATTATTATTATTATTGAACCCTTGTCTCTTCCAGGTCATAGTCCAGCACTCTAACTACTGCACTACACTGCCTCCTATGCAGAATATGAAATAGGCAGAGCTGAACGTAAAACAGAGGAAGTGAGATCGAGCGAAATGGATGGCTTTGCTCGTCTCCGCCTACTCCTATCACCTGTTTGCCCCGGATCAGTACTATTAATTGGCAATGACAGTTGGAGATAGTTGGGGTGGGTTGGGGGGCTGGCATCCCCCAGGGGCGAAGATCTTTTGGCGGCCTTGGGATGGGAGCTGGTGGGCGTTGGCAGAGAAGGGGGAGGAATCTCAGCAGCAACCGTACTTCTGTCTCCTCTCCTCCAAGCCATCTCAAAAGTCTATTAAACTGAGAGGGATTAGAGAAGGAGAGAACGATAATCCCCGAGAAGCCTCTGAGATCAGCTGTCATATCAAGGTTCCCACAACATGTTCTGAGCTGCTCGTTCCTCTTCCCAGGAGAGTTTGGAGATAAGGGGCACCTCCAGAGAACCGTTGTGTTCTTCCCATTAGAAGAAAATACCCCAACATGTCAATCAGGGCCAGATTGAGGTTGGATGAGGCCCTCAGCTCCTGAAGGGAATGGGACCCTTTCTATGTCCAGCTGTCCTTTGTTAACAACAAATGGTTGCTGTTTTTTTGGGTTGAATATATGCTATATGGTAATTTATGGACCTCATAGGTATCTCAAGCCATTAGTCCATGTTGCCATGCAGGCACCCTATATATAGAAAGGAGCATGTAGGCACCCTATAGAATGTAGGCACCCTATATATAGAAAGGAGCAAACCAGTGATATTTTAGGGAGCAGGCAGGCCCATGGCCCATCATAGGAGCCTACACAACACAAAACACTGTTGCTGTATGTAGGTTTTATTTTATTTGTGATTTTCTCTTATCTTTTGGAAATGTACATCCAGGGGTTTTTTCCTTTAAATTTTTGGCACCCCCCAAGAGAGTGGGGCCCTAAGCTAGTGCTTGTTTAGCGTATACGTAATTCCGGCACTGATGTCAAGGCTAAGAGATGGCCCCTTCCAGCTGTGCTCATTGGCAAAAGGCAAGAGATTGGCAGCAGTTGTTAGTTTTTTTGAAATAATCTTTATTTGATTTTACAAATATAAAATTATAACAATACAACCACACACATCAACAGTTTCCATGTTTTCTATAAATCCATTATCTCCATAGTTCTGGCCACTTTACAAGTGTCATTGCAATCCTGCAAGAAATGTCACGGCGCAGTAAATTCAGCAGTACAGTCGGAAGCCTTCCTCTGCCCCGGCTGCAACAAAACATGTCTCTCCCGTATCGTTCTTTACAGCTACAACTAGCATTGCAACCATCCAACAGCTGGACTTCACCCCTAAAGGTGCACTCCTCTGTTGTCTCCCAGGACAGACGGATGCAAAAATGTTAAAAAATAAAATTGTGGGCTATTTGATGAAGTGAATATATATATATATATATTTCCTACAATGGAAAGGCCTGTTTCCATAATGCAGGGCATTGCACTCCCTGGTGCCTCAGCCCAGCACCTACCAAATGGGTTTTCTCATAAGTAAATGCATCCTTCAAGCCCAACAGGTGTGCTATAAAGAGGAAATGACATGTAACAATTGAGAAGCACTTTGCCCTAATGAGAGGTACCCCCCCCCCCCAGCAGCATTGAATTAGAGTCCACAATCTGAGCTGGTTAACGCACTCATTTGGAAAATAGCACCGTTAATTCTCAGTCAATTCAGGCAAATATTGTGCTCCTGATGGCATTATCAGGAGCTAATGAGGGTCTGTATTCCTCCATAGCCCCACAACAACCTACAATTCATCTTGTGTTGTTTCTGCAGAGGCGTTGATGGCCATTTCTTTTTGTAACAATGATGACAGCGTTGTTGTTGTTTAGTTCTTTAGTCGTCCGACTCTTCGTGACCCCATGGACCAGGGGTCAGCAAACTTTTTCAGCAGGGGGCCTTGCGGGGGTGGTGGTGGTGGTGGACTATATTTTGAAAAATATATATGAACAAATTCCTATGCCCCACAAATAACCCAGAGATGCATTTTAAATAAAAGGACACATTCTACTCACATAAAAACATGCTGATTCCTAGACCATCCGCGGGCCGGATTTAGGTGGTGATTGGGCCGCATCCGGCCCCCGGGCCTTAGTTTGGGGACCCTGCCATGGACCAGAGCATGCCAGGCACTCCTGTCTTGCACTGCTTCCCGCAGTTTGGTCAGATTCATGTTCGTAGCTTCGAGAACACTGTCCAACCATCTCGTCCTCTGTCGTACCCTTCTCCTTGTGCCCTCCATCTTTCCCAGCATCCAGGGAGTCTTCTCTTCTCATGAGGTGGCCAAAGTATTGGAGCCTCAGCTTCACGATCTGTCCTTCCAGGGAGCACTCAGGGCTGATTTCCTTAAGAACTGATAGGTTTGATCTTCTTGCAGTCCATGGGACTCTCAAGAGTCTCCTCCAGCACCATAATTCAAAAGCATCAATTCTTCGGCGATCAGCCTTCTTTATGGTCCAGCTCTCACTTCCATACATCACTACTGGGAAAACCATAGCTCTAACTACCTATATGGACCTTTGTCGGCAAGGTGATGTCTCTGCTTTTTAAGATGCTGTCTAGGTTTGTCATTGCTTTTCTCCCAAGAAGCAGGCGTCTTTTAATTTCGTGACTGCTGTCACCATCTGCAGTGATCAAGGAGCCCAAGAAAGTAAAATCTCTCACTGCCTCCATTTCTTCCTCTTCTATTTGCCAGGAGGTGATGGGACCAGTGGCCATGATCTTAGTTTGACAGCGTAGAGAGCAGCAATTCTCTGTTCTTCCTCTTCCCAGGGCACCCGGGATCCAGAGAAACTGGATTTTCCCAGGGCGCCCGGAGTCTTGGGATAATCACATTTCCCAGGGCCCCCTGGTGCTTCAGATCAGAAAACTGCTTTATGAGTGCACCGTGTTTGTATTCCAACTCAGGTCACTGCAAAGCCTGGTAAAACATAACTTGAAAGAGAGATTTATCAGGTGACCTGAAGACAATCTGCAATCCTTACATTTTAGAATACATAAGGATGGAAGAAGAGCCTGCACAGGATCAGGCCAATGGCCCTGTGGGAGCGAGTTCCATGAACTACCTCAGAAGGTGGTGGACTTTCCTATGTTGGAGGTTTTAAAAGAAAGGTTGGATGGCTGCTTGTTGGGGATTTTTTTTATCTGCGATTCTTGCATTGGAAGGGGTTGGGCTAGATGACCTTTGGGGTTCCTTCCAAATCTACAATTCTATACGATCCTTCAAGATTCAGCTACAGTGTCTTAAGAGGTGTCGAACTGCATAGCAAACCAACAACTTTCCAAAATACAGACTGAGTTGGGTCTGTTACTTTGAGTGGGTCAACTCTGAGTAAAGCATAGTTGAATATAGCAGTTTTCTGTAGCCCAATCTGTGGATGTTACAGTACAAAGAAGATGGGGCTGCCTAACATTTATCAGCACCATTTTGCTAACATTTTAGAGTCTGCGCTCTGTCAGTTAGGTGCGCAAACTGTCAGACACGAGGACTATTGAAAGCATTATCTCTTGAGCTGCTTGCATGCTCCCTGATTCGCTCGCTGTGGCTAAGGCACTCAGCACATGCCCAGAGGCCCACTTTTCTATTAACGCTTCTCTGTTTTCAGGGCTGCATTGGTCTCCAGACAGCGAGTTTTAAAGCTCTGGGGCGAAAGCCCTTTGCTCGAAACCCTTGGCCTGAGACGGCTTTGGGGTTTCGCCCGGGGGGAACATTTGGGTATGACGCTCGCTGGCTTTGGCTTGGAATTTTTTCTTTTCTTGCGGCGGGCTAAAGGGTGCTGAGTCAGACCGGGGAGATGAGCAGCGCTGCCGCGCACGACCCGGACTCCCTTTCGTGCTTTTTTTAGCCTCCTCTGCTTCCCTGCCTGGTGAGATGAGCTGTCTCTGCTCTCCTGCGCTTAAGCGAATGTGATGGGTCTCTCCCTCCCTGAAGGCGGGGGCATTGTGAGGACATGCAGCCTGCAGGGGAGGGGGGGCAGCCTCCTCTGCCCTTCCTCAGGCTGTCCTGATAAGTTGGGCTTGGGGGCTTGGGGGGGGGGAGAAGAAGCTCTGTGCTCCGTGCCCAGAACGCCCCTGGCAGAAACCCCCTCCACCCCCACCCTGCAGGCCTCATCCTTGCATCTGCAAGGAGATACAGTCAGGCAGGAAGCATTTCCCACCCCTTAATCGCCTAAAAACATTTGCCGTCCTCTGTGAGGTCAAGCGAGGACAGGAAGAGAGCTTGGAATGCGGCCTTTGGGGGCTGAACTGACCCCTAGGGCAGCAGGGTCCCTGCAGAAGGAAGCCAGGCCGTTTGTGCTTTGCGCATGTCCAGGAACACTCTTTATTCCTCCCCCCCTTTTTTTACTTTGTAAAAGTGTATGCAGCGCTTGGTTGTGAAAAAGCAACAACAGCCTTGAAGCAGTTTACAAAAAGAGACAAAACTGCCAATAAGAAAATAATAATAATGACAATGATTTAAGCTTTCCGGCAGGCTAAAGGCAGGCTGAAACTCTGGGTAAACATCTGGGTAAGCTGGTCTAAACAAGGATGTTTTTAGCAGCAGCCGAAAATAATGCAATGAAGGCGCCTACTTGACCTCAAGAGGCAGGGAGTTCCAAAGGGTAGGTGCAGCCACACGAAGATTGAGTTCTTGCAAATGCAGAACAGGTGTTGTATGGAACATAGAATCATAGAATCATAGAGTTGGAAAAGACCACAAGGGCCATCCAGTCCAACCCCCTGCCGAGCAGGAAACACCATCAAAGCATTCTTGACATATGCCTGTCAAGCCTCTGCTTAAAGACCTCCAAAGAAGGAGACTCCGCCACACTCCTTGGTAGCAAATTCCACTGCCGAACAGCTCTTACTGTCAGGAAGTTCTTCCTAATGTTTAGGTGGAATCTTCTTTCTTGTAGTTTGAATCCATTGCTCCGTGTCCGCTTCTCTGGAGCAGCAGAAAACAACCTTTCTCCCTCCTCTATATGACATCCTTTTATATATTTGAACATGGCTATCATATCACCCCTTAACCTTCTCTTCTCCAGGCTAAACATGCCCAGCTCCCTAAGCCGTTCCTCATAAGGCATCGTTTCCAGGCCCTTGACCATTTTCCGAAAAGAATTCAATGAAGGCTTGACCTCAAGAGGCAGGGAGTTCCAAAGGGTAGGTGCTGCCACACGAAGATTGAGTTCTTGTAAATGCAGAACGGGTGTTGTATGGAACAGGGCAAATTTTGCCACTTGAAGCAGCGGGCTAGCCAGCACAGAACATTTTGGCACCTGAGGAGAAGCACAAGTGGGTGGCACAGGAAAAAGGGGTGGGGGGGGGAAGAGAGAGATGTTCATTGGGAACAAGGCGGAGAGGAGACCATCAGCGTCTTCTGTTCCGCAAGAGGACACTGTGGAAATGGCATGCAGGGTGGGGAGCTGCCAACCGGGAACGGTTGAAGAAACTGGGTATGTTTAGCTCGGAAAAGAGGAGACTGAGAGGAGTTAGGAGAGCCATCTTCAAATATCTCAAGGGCTGAACCATGGAAGATGGAGCCAGCTTGTTTTTGCCTGCTCTGGAGGGTAGGACTCGAACCCATGGCTTCTAGTTTCAAGAAGGGAGATCCTGACTAACATCAGAAATAACTTTCTGGCACGGTATGAGCTGTTCGACAGTGGAAGGGACTTCCTTGGGAGGTGATAGACTCTCCTTTCTTGGAGGTTTTAAAGCAGAGGTTGGATGGCCACCTGTCATGGATGCTTTAGCTGAGATTCCTGCCTTGGAGGGGGTTGGACTAGATGACCCTCAGGGTCCCTTCCGACAGGGCCCCTTCCGACTCTATGATTCTATGATCTATTATTTTCAATAACTAAGCCAAGTACCACTCAACCCGTCGTTGGCTATTTTGATATGGCGGGAGTAAACGGAACATGTTTCGCCAAAGAAAATCTCATTTAAAGAAAGCACATGTTAAATTTTTGGTCGTTTCTGCCATCGCAGAGGAAAGTGCCATCTACTCCGGGGAATGCTCCAAACCCCCTCCAGGAAAGCAATTAAATCTGACCCTACAAAAGGGCAGCCAATATTTGGAAAGAGTCAAGCTGTCTAAATAATTGGCACAACTCTTAGACTAATCAATAGACAAAGACCAAGATGCAACAGAGAGCGGGTTTTACGAGCCGGGTGCTGTGCATCAATAGCCTTAATTTGAAGATTAAGAATAGATTTTGCCTGGCAATGGCCCTGAGAAAGAAGAAAATTTGCAGAATGAAACCTAATGCTTGCAATTTGTTACTGGAAGCTTTTGGCTGCGAACTAACATAAATACCATGCTGGTGGGTTATGGCAGGGGATAAGGGCTGGACATTGATTGGGGACAGGTCGTAGCTCAGTAGGTAGAGCAGCTGCCTTGCACTCAGGTTCTAGGTTCGAATCCCGACCTTTGCAGGTAAGGCTGGGAGAGATCCCTGCCTGAAATCCCAGAGAGATGCTGCACATCAGAGCGGACAATGCTGAGCAAGATGGACGAAGGCTCTGATTGAGTATAAGGTGTTTTCCTATGTCGGACGCCTCTGCCTGCTTGCCTTCCATTGTCCAGAGAGGGTCATGAGCATCCCAAGAAGTCTTAACCTCCAATCATTTAACTAACACGAGTCAGGCTTAACACGAGTCAACAGGGTGATGCAGCAGCAAACAAAAACTAATGTAATTCTGTTGTTGTTGTTGTTGTTGTTGTTGTTTAGTCATTTAGTCCTGTCCGACTCTTCATGACCCCATGGACCAGAGCACGCCAGGCACTCCTGTCTTCCACTGCCTCCCGCCAACTCATGTTGGTAGCTTCGGGAACACTGTCCAACCATAGAATCATAGAATCATAGAGTTGGAAGAGACCACAAGGGCCATCCAGTCCAACCCCCTGCCAAGTGAGAAACACCATCAAAGCATTCTTGACATATGCCTGTCAAGCCTCTGCTTAAAGACCTCCAAAGAAGGAGACTCCACCACACTCCTTGGTAGCAAATTCCACTGCTGAACAGCTCTTACTGTCAGGACCTTCTTCCTAATGTTTAGGTGGAATCTTCTTTCTTGTAGTTTGAATCCATTGCTCCGTGTCCGCTTCTCTGGAGCAGCAGAAAACAATCTTTCTCCCTCCTCTATATGACATCCTTTTATATATTTGAACATGGCTATCATATCACCCCTTAACCTTCTCTTCTCCAGGCTAAACATCTCATTCTCTGTCGTCCCCTTCTCTTTGTGCCCTCAATCTTACCCAACATCAGGGTCTTTTCCAGGGAGTCTTCTCTTCTCATGAGGTGGCCAAAGTATTGGAGCCTCAGCTTCAGGATCTGTCCTTCAAGTGAGCACTCAGGGCTGATTTCCTTCAGAATGGATAGGTTTGATCTTCTTGCAGTCCACGGGACTCTCAAGAGTCTCCTCCAGCACCAGAATTCAAAAGCATCAATTCTAGGCTGCATCAACAGAGGTCTAGTAGTGTCCCGATCAAGGGAAGTCATAGTCCCATTCTATTCTGCCTGGTGTTTTAGTTCCAATTCTGGGCTTCACCATATTGGCAAGACAAGGATATGGAAGAAACAGGACTGAGAGGAGATACGATAGCCATCTTCAAATATCTCAAGGGCTGTCACATGGAAGATGGAGCACGCAAGCAAGAGATTCCAACCAAACATTAGGAAGATGGTAAGAGCTGTTTGATGGTGGAACAGACTTCCTTGGAAAGTTGTGGACTCTCCTTTGCTGGAGGTTTTCTAAGCAGAGGTTGGATGTCCACCTATTAGGTGAGAGCATCTTCAAATCTCTGCAGGGCTGTCCCATGGAAGATGGGGCAAGCTTGCTTTCTCCTGCTCTGGAGGGTAGGACTCGAACCCGTCACTTCAAGGGGCGAGAAAGGAGATTTTGGCTAACTTTCTGACAGTCAGAGCTGTTCAGCAGTGGAACGGACTCTCCTTCCCTGGAGGTATTTTAAAGCAGAGTTTGGATGTCATGGGTTCTTTAGCGGAAATTCCTGCTCTTACTGTCAGAAAGTTTTTCCATATGATCGGAGGCAGTAATGGTGGCCAGCCTGGGTAGTTCCATTGGTTAGAACATGGTGCTGTTAATACCAAGGTTGCAGGTTCAATCTCCATATGGGGCAGCTGCCTATTCCTGCATTCCTGGACTAGATGATCCTCTGAGTCCCTTCCAAGGTTATGATTCTAAGAGTCTGGCTACCAGTTCCTGGGAATCGCAGGCGGGCAGAGTGTTGCTGGGATCCCGCTTTTTGGATTCAGGCATCAGGTTGGCCCCTGGGAGAATGAGGGGCTGGTCTAGATGGGCATTGGCCTGATCCTGCTGTGGGGCTCACCTTATGTTCTTACCTTTAGAGTGCCCTCCATGGAGCTCTGCTCACAAGCCACCAAGTGGAGCTTTTAGGAAGGGGAACAGGAGAACTAGGGACCCCCCCATGTCATATGGGGGTGCATGGCTGGGAATGGCCGAAAAGCCCTCTCCCAGAGTGCAGGGTCCGTGCCTGAAGCAGGATTTCAATTAATCTCCATCTGGCCTGGCCCAAACCACATGTTAAATTATGTTAAAAGGGCTTATTCCTTATATTTCCCGGGGGATTATCTGCATCTGTGTCTAATGGAATCGGCCAGCTCAGCAAAGAGCTTGTGGGGCATCTCCACCCCCATGGCTATTTTGAAACTTAGAGACATAGCCTTACTGGGAGAAGAGCCTCCTCACATGGAGGGCACACAGAATTTTTTTTTGGGGGGGGGACCCACATTCAGGATCTCTGGTGCATTCAGTTCGCCCTTGTAGATTGCAACAGTTGGGACTGTTTAGCTCCCAAACCCCCTTTCTAAAATATACCAATGGTATGTGGGAATTGTATAGGTTAGAGGTCACCAATGTCATAGGTTTCCGGGCGGGAGTTGATCATGGTGTGGATTTGCCAAGCATGCCTTCCTCTTAGCACGTTTCTCCTTTGCGTCCTGAGTTCGAGTGTCTTCAAAGCCCAGGACACCTTTGGGAAAGGCTGTTCTCCAGCTGGAGCACTCGCAGGCCAGTGTTTCCCAGTGTATATACCACATTTTTTTAATATTTGCCTTGAGAGAGAGTCTTTGAACCTCTTTTGTTGACCACCAGCATTACGCTTTCCATTTTTAAGTTCGGAATACAGTAGTTGCTTTGGAAGACGAATCAGGCATCCATACAACATGACCAGTCCAACGAAGTTGATTGATACATGTTAAGCTTGTGGTCCACCAAGACGTCTAGATCCTTTTCACATGTCCCACTGTTAAGCCAGGTGCCCCCCATCTTTTTGTTTGTGCAGCTGGTCAGACAGATGTCTCTCTCAACCTGCCCTGGAGATGCCATCAAGAATTGAACCTGGGACCCTTGCATACAGGGCAGAAGCTCTAATCCTGAGCTAGAGTCCTTTTCCAAAGGGCAGAGGTCAGCCATTCCCGCAAGGACAGGGCATGCCCAGTAAGCTGATCAGGTGCCTGGGGCGATGTGTGTGCCCTGCGCCCAGGGGCGGGGCCAGCCACCTGCGGAGCGGGGCAAGCTGGGACAGGACGCTCCGTGGGGCCTCCGAGGAGTCTGCAAGCCTCCTCCCACTCAGCCCCCCTACAGCTGAGGGTGAGGCGGTGGGTGGACCATTTAGGGCCGCGTGGAGCCTGCAGGCGCCCAAGCCACTCCCAGGAGAGGCGCGTGGCTCGGGCGCGCTGCAGGCCCAATGGTGAGTACTTCCTGGCATTTTGTCAGCCCTCTCAGTGGTGAGACCCGGGGCCCCTGGGCATGCCCACGTGTGACAAAAATGGGGGTGTGCAAAAGCACCATGCATGCTCACTTCTCTCCCCCATTGGAGGGCATGTTAACTCAGGTGGGGGAGAATTTGTATTTTGCTTGCCAGCACATTGAAGGCGCATCAGGAAGCAAACAGAAAAGCCACTGCAGTTGAAGCAGCACCCGCGTAATGTAGCAAGCAAAGCTCACTCCAGGAAGCAATCTCCAGAAAGCAATGAAGAGCGCATGGCGGTAATCTAAGCGAGAGAGGCAATTCAGGCATGTATCCTGCAAATGAGAGCAATTATTGAAATCTCTTGATTTGTGGAGGGGGGGGGGGAGACAGACGGTGTTGCCGATGATTAAATGGGCTGCCTTTTGCTGCGGCAAAACATCTGCAGGAGTTTCAAGGCCAGGCAAAATAATCCCGGTCTGTTAAGCAGGACAACCAGGAGTTGGTGTGCACAACTCTTGACGTGCCCACAATGGAGAACCTATGGCAAATTGATTCTGGATCATCCCGCTTGGTGTCAATGTCAATGATTGTATTATCAGGAGCAAATAATTAGGGGATTGAGTCGCTGTGATTCAGGGAAAGGGAAAGTTAAGCAGCAGAAATGTTTTTCGCTGGGGCTCATCGAAGGAAATGAATCTAGCCTGAGGCTGGCACAGGCTCCCTCTTGAGGTCCTCTTCGGTAGCTTCCTGATGACTGGTCTATTGAACTTTCATAGCTTTGTAGAGCTGGAAGGAACCCAAGGGTCATCTAAACCAACCCTCTGCAATGCATTCATCCTGGTTTGTTTGCAGGGGGGTTAGACCAGGGCTTTTCCCCCAGCTGGAACTTGGCAGAACTCCGTTCCGGCGCCTCTCAAATGGGCACCATTGCCATTCCAAGAGAATGAGGGGGGTGTTCATGGTGAGTTCGGGCACCTCTTTTTCTAGAAAAATAGCTGGGTTAGACAACATTATGGCACAAAATTATTCCACACTTTCCAGGAAACTTCCCTTCCTATCTCTTTATGCTAGAAAGTCTTTTTTTGGGGGGGGGGGGTGTCAAATCTTTTTTATTAAGTTTTACATAGCAAATTTACATCTGAACATTAAACATCAACATCGACATTAAGGATTGTCTGAACTCCCTTCTGCCCTTCCATGGTTACCACTATCAATCTTTTCCCAACTGCTTCTCTTATTTTTCTTAAATAATCCATTCTTTACCATGATTTTTAGTACACTACAAGCATTACTCAAATCCTGCCAAAGTTTTTAGCTGTTTACAGTGTTCTCTTAAATACATTATAATTTTCCCCCATTCCCTCTTAAAGTTCTTCTCTTCCTGGTTCCTGATTTTCTAGTCAATTTCGCCATTTCGCCATCATCTTTTTCAACCTTTCATCTCTAGTCAGGACTTTGGTTTTTTTCCCCATCTCTGGACCAGTAGTACACAGATAATCATTTCTGCTCCCTTTATGGTGGAAAGTATACTCTTTTGGAGGGACCCAGGTGGCGCTGTGGTTAAACCACAGAGCCTAGGGCTTGCTGATCAGAAGGTTGGCGGTTTGAATCCCTGTGACGAGGTGAGCTCCCGTTGCTCGGTCCCAGCTCCTGCCAACCTAGCAGTTCGAAAGCACGTCAAAAATGCAAGTAGATAAACAGGGACCGCTACAGCGGGAAGGTAAATGGCGTTTCCATGTGCTGCTCTGGTTCACCAGAAGTGGCTTAGTCATGCTGGCCACATGACCTGGAAGCTATACGCCGGCTCAGGGGTCCCTTTACCTTTTTATACTCTTTTGGAGAGACGAGTTTGTTGCACGAGACCTTCAAATCCAATTTGCTTCTGCAACCTGGAATTTGCTTGAAATTCACTTGAAATTCACCAAAGCCCAGAAGTAGCCCCAATCTTTGTTACCCTGAAAACCACGAGGAACGCCTTTTTATCTTTGTCATGCTACCCTGCTGACCCACTGATGTTCCTGCCATTCCACCATCACCACCACATTTTTCTCTCTCTCTGGTCATATTACCCTCTTAAGGCTTTAGAACCATCTGCAATTATGCCTTGCAACTCCAGGGCAAGTTGAAAGCTGATTTTCCTGCCCAGTTTTCATTTTCATCGCTGCCGAGATCAGTCAACAAGGAAATTTCCGGTCATCCACTTGGGAAGCTGCAAGAGGGTCAGTAGACAGGCCACCACCTTTGGGGGCTCAGCAAGCATCTTTGGAGCCTTCTAGTGGGAACCAGTTGCATTTTGGGGGGCCAGCGTAGATGGCTGCCAAGAGGAGGACCATGGGTAATTCTCTTTGCTTTTTTTGGTTACAGTTGATGAGGGCAATGTTGACCATGGGGGCCTCTATTGGCCCCTTTTCTTAGGATGTCCTCTGTTTTAGAGCCCGTTTTTGTCTTTGTAAATAGGTCTGCTTGTCCAAATTAGAGGAGAAGGGAAAAATCAATTTCACTTGGCATAAATCTGGCCTCCATTTCTTCCCCTTCTATTTGCCAGGAAGAAGGGGAAGAAATGGAGGCAGTGAGAGATTTTACTTTCTTGGGCTCCTTGATCACTGCAGATGGTGACTGCAGTCATGAAATTAAAAGACGTCTGCTTCTTGGGAGAAAAGCAATGACAAACCTAGACAGCATCTTAAAAAGCAGAGACATCACCTTGCCGACAAAGGTCCGTATAGTTAAAGCTATGGTTATCCCAGTAGTGATGTATGGAAGTGAGAGCTGGACCATAAAGAATTGATGCTTTTGAATTCTGGTGCTGGAGGAGACTCTTGAGAGTCCCATGGACTGCAAGAAGATCAAACCTATCCATTCTGAAGGAAATCAGCCCTGAGTGCTCACTGGAAGGACAGACCCTGAAGCTGAGGCTCCAATACTTTGGCCACCTCATGAGAAGAGAAGACTCCCTGGAAAAGACCCTGATGTTGGGAAAGATGGAGGGCACAAGGAGAAGGGGACGACAGAGGACGAGATGGTTGGACAGTGTTCTCGAAGCTACTAACATGAGTTTGACCAAACTGCGGGAGGCAGTGGAAGACAGGAGTGCCTGGCGTGCTATGGTCCATGAGGTCATGAAGAGTCGGACACGACTAAACGACTAAACAACAACAAAATCTGTCAAGTGATGCCAGAATGGCTGCCTGCCACCCAGGTCGCTACCAATGGCCCATGAAACTCCTTCCCAGCATGCACTCACCGAGGTAACATTCAGGTCACTCCTTTTCTGACAGAGATGCCAGAGTAACCATTCAGAGGATGCAGGCTGTTCTTACTTTATCTGCAAGCTACATTGATGCCCTGTCAGGTGAAAAGATGGGGCATAGATTCATCATCATCAGTGCTATTTTTCCTAGAAAAAGGAGTGCTGGAGCTCACAATGAACTTCTCCCTCATTCTCTTGGAATGGCAATGGTACCCATCTGAGAGGTGCCAAAACTTAGTTCCAGTGAGTTCCAGCTGAAAAAAGCCCTAGGGGATTTGTCCAGCCCTCTTTTAAAGCCATCCAGGTGGGCGGCCATCGCTGCCTCCTGTGGCAGGGAGTTCCGCAGTTGAACTCCATGCGCTGCGCGGAAGAACTTCCTCTTGCCTGCCTCAAATCTTTCAGCGCTCAGCTTCCCTGGATGCCCAAAAGTTCTAACATGATGAGAGACAGAGAAACACTTTTCTCCCTCTACTTTCTCCACACCATGCATAATTCAGGACTCCGTGCATGAATATGTCAAGAGTCTCTGCCGAGAAGACTTGAATTCTGCGCCGTTTATACATTATTTATCAAAATGGCACCCGCTGGCTTGTTTTTTGCACACGTGCCGAGGGAATAGAGGTGGGAAGTGTCCCACTTTTGCAAGAGATAGTCCTCTACGTGAAGAATTGGCCGTTACAATTCTCGGGGAAAGGTACGGAGGGGCTTTGGAATGGGCAGGGAACAGGTAGCAGCAGAGCGAACCAGCACAGTGCGGAAGACCCCTGGCCACAGTCTCTTGTTCCCCATGATGGTGGGATCACGGAATTGTAAAGTTGGGAGGGATCCCCAAGGGTCATCTAGATCAACCTCCTGGTCTTACAGGAAAAAAGCAATGGGTGAGATGGCTAAAAATAGCTTAATCGTGTATAATGAGATAAGAATCCAATGTCTCTATTCAGACCAGGTCTCTCCATGGTTTTAAGATACATACAAATTATCCATGCAATGTCTTAGAATCATAGAATTGTAGAGTTGGAAGGGACCCCACGGGTCATCTAGTCCTACCCCCTGTAATGCAGGAATCTCGGCTAAAGCATCCATGACAATTAATTATCAACCTCCCAAAAAATCAGAGAGAGCTCTTCTTGCTTTTCATATAAAGGTAAAGGGACCCCTGACCATTAGGTCCAGTCGTGACCGACTCTGGGGTTGCGCGCTCATCTCGCATTATTGGCCGAGGGAGCCGGCATACAGCTTCCAGGTCATGTGGCCAGCATGACAAAGCCGCTTCTGGCAAACCAGAGCAGCACATTGAAACGCCGTTTACCTTCCCGCTGTAGCGGTTCCTATTTATCTACTTGCATTTTGACCTGCTTTCGAACTGCTAGGTTGGCAGGAGCTGGGACCGAGCAACGGGAGCTCACCCCGTCACAGGGATTCGAACCGCCGACCTTCTGATCAGCAAGCCCTAGGCTCAGTGGTTTAACCATACATAGGCACTTCCATTTCAGTGCAAATTAAACCAATTACCGGTATACTCGAGCTCCCTCAAGCGTCCTCATAAGGCTTGGTGTCCTTGATCAATCTTGGTCTCCCTCCTCGGCCCATTTTCGTACATGAGTTGTAACTATTTAATTTACATGCTGCTTAATGCCTTCTGAGCAGTGTACAAAGTGTAAAAACCCATTATGCAAATCTTTGAGAAGGAGCGTCCATAGTATAAATCCACCCAACTTTGAAATTGAAATGTCAGAATAGAAAGCTCCACAATGAGAAGACACAATTTTGTGATTCAAGTTGGTTTCTCCAAAAGAAATGAGAGCTGGCTGGAAAAGTACGTGGCGGCAGGTAGAGAGACATGGAGCTGAATCTTTGCTGAGACTCCGTGAGGCTGTTATTAACGACCGCTTCCATGCAAATTAAATTTAGAAACGTCTTGCGGCGACTTCCCTGCCTGCAGAAGCCAGCGACAGAGTTACTTGGGGAGCTTCCTCAAACATCATGAAATTCTAATGGTATTTTCTTTTTTAATAGAATGAAGTGTGTGCCCAATTGTGGGACTCTTCTCTTACCTGTCTTTAATGAAGTTGTGGAAATATAAATAATAATAAAGATAATGATGATAATAATAATAATAATAATAATAATAAAGAAATGATACATTCAAGATGGAGCAAGCTTGCTTCCTCCTGCTCCGGAGGGCAGGACTTGAATCCATGTCTTCAAGGGACAAGCAAAAAGATTCCTACTAAACAGTAGGAAGAACTTTCTCACAATAAGAGCTGTTTGATTATGGAACAGACTCTCTCAAAGGGGGTGGACCAGGGGTTCCCAAACTACGGTCCGGGGGCCGGATGCGGCCCAAGCGAGCCAATTGTGCGGCACTGGTGCGCCGTGGTGTGGTTGCCCATCTCCGAGTCGGTGCAGTGCCAGAAATAGCTTGTGTGCACGCCCGGGCCGGAGGGCGGGGGAACACGCTCCCATACGCACGTGCACAAGCTATTTCTGGTGCCGCGCCAACCCGGAAGTGCACCCGAAATGACATCTGCGCATGCGCAGAAGCCATTTCCGGCACCGCGCTGCGCCAGAAAAAGCGAGTGTGCGCGCGTATGGGAGCACGTTCTCCCGTCCTCCGGCCCACTGCGCGATTGGCGCCGGAGGAACCGGTCCGAAGTTGGGTCAGTTTGGGGACCCCTGGGGTTGACTCTCCTTCCTTGGAGGTTTTGAAGCAGAGGTTGGATGGCCACCTGTCAGGGACGCTTTAGCTGAGATTCCTGCATTGCAGGGGGTTGGACTAGACAGAGGACCCTTGGGTGTCCCTTCCAACTCTACGATTCTACAATTATTAGGTCCTACAAGTCTACACCCTGACCTGGCCTCCAGAAGGTCCAATTGAATGGAAGGAAGCTGACTTCTGAAAAGGGCAAGCTGGACGGGGTGCAAATTTCCATGCTGTTTCTCTCTTGTCATACTCATGGACGGCCTTACTGTCTTCCATAAATTTGTCTAATCTCCTTATTTGAATTCCATCATAGCCTATATAAACCTCTCTTGTTTAATGCCCACTGCCTGCTATGTGTGCAGGCAGTAATGTAAATTGAGGGATTTCTTTTAAGGGGATGTAAATAATATAACGGATTTAATATAGCAGATAAAGGAGATATTAAAAATAATATGAAATTAAAAGACGCCTGCTTCTTGGGAGAAAAGCAATGACAAACCTAGACAACATCTTAAAAAGCAGAGACATCACCTTGCCTACAAAGGTCCGTATAGTTAAAGCTATGGTTTCCCCAGTAGTGATGTATGGAAGTGAGAATTGGACCATAAAGAAGGCTGATCGCCAAAGAATTGATGCTTTTGAATTATGGTGCTGGAGGAGACTCTTGAGAGTCCCACGGACTGCAAGAAGATCAAACCTATCCATTCTGAAGGAAATCAGCCCTGAGTGCTCACTGGAAGGACAGATGGTGAAGCTGAGGCTCCAATACTTTGGCCACCTCATGAGAAGAGAAGACTCCCTGGAAAAGACCCTGATGTTGGGAAAGATGGAGGGCACTAGGAGAAGGGGACGACAGAGGACGAGATGGTTGGACAGTGTTCTCGAAGCTACGAACATGAGTTTGACCAAACTGCGGGAGGCAGTGGAAGACAGGAGTGCCTGGCGTGCTCTGGTCCATGGGGTCACGAAGAATCGGACACGACTAAATGACTAAACAACAACAACAACAACAACAAATATAATATAAATAATATTTTTAATATCTCCTTTATCTGCTGTCTTAAATCTGTGACCAGCCAGCTTCACCAGATAATGTTGCTTGTGAGTTTCCTTTGCTTGTCGAGAGTGTGTGGATAATTTCCTCATGTTCCTCTGTACTGTAAATAAGTCAACGGGTTTTTGTGTGCAAATAACAGAAAAGGGCTGCTCAGGTATACTTATTGGTCCAAGAAATGGGAGCAAGATGATTCCAGAAGATCCCAAGAAAAAGGTCCCTCCGGTGAATGTTTGTGCTTGTCTTGGGGGGGGGGGTGTTGAAGAACTGGGCTGACATACATAATGTCTCCTGTGCCTTCTTGATATGGTCCTGGGCCAGAAGTTTTTTTACTGCCTCAGTTCTCCATCTGTTATAATACTTCTTAGTATTATAGTTAAAATGCTTCTTAAGATTGCTGAGACGGTAATTGAAAAGACACACCATATTTTTAATTTAAATTAAATTTACAATGATGTGTCTGGATAGCTGAGTTGGCTAGAGTGTGGTGCAGGTCTGATCTCTATATGGGCCAGATGCATATTCCTGCATTGCAGGGGGTTGGACTAGATGATCCTTGGTGTCCCTTCCAACTGTACAATTCTATGTTTCTGTGTAAACTTGGGACCTGTTTACCTGCGAGATCATTTTACCCTATGTGCACCAACACAACCTCTTCAATCGGGAGCCTCTTCGGTTGGTGTCATTTCACATTTGCAAGAACTCAGTTGTTCAGTGTGGCAGCACCTACAACTCTGGGAGATTGCCCAGAGTTGTTGAGATTTTTCTTGGGTGTGTGTGTGGGTGTGTGGCTCCGAGGTGCTGAGCTCTTTTTAGGGATGATTGCCAAAAATTGCTCACCCACATGCCCTGCGCTGCTGCTCACATGCGTCGCGATAGCTGCTTGTCATCTGTCCCATGGCAGCCACAAGAAGAAGAAGAAGAGGAGTTTGGATTTGATATCCCGCTTTATCACTCCCCGAAGGAGTCTCAAACTGGCCAACATTCTCCTTTCCCTTCCTCCCCCACAACAAACACTCTGTGAGGTGAGTGAGGCTGAGAGACTTCAGGGAAGTGTGACTAGCCCCAGGTCACCCAGCAGCTGCATGTGGAGGAGCGGGGAAGCGAACCCGGTTCCCCAGATTACGAGTCTACTGCTCTTAACCACTACACCACACTGGCCACCAATCGCCTGCCCAATTAACGCAGCAACAGCCAATCAACACTACCTCTTGCCGCAGCCACCAATAACATGCCCAATAGCCGTTGACAATCTCCAGGTCGCAGTAACAGCCAATCAAACGTCACCCCTATGCACTATCTGTGTATAGGACGACTCCAATTTTTTTAGCTTATTTGTAAATAAAAAACCCTCGTCTAATACACGGAAAAGTATGGTAACTGTTGCTCGTTTTTCTTGACATCCGCCTGTCTCGGGAGACAAGGGAAGAGTGTGCCTTTGTGGGCAGAGTCAAACCGCTGGAAGGTTGCCGCACCAGATGTGGCTGCAGAGACCGATTCAGGAGAGACATGTTTTGTTGCATCTGGAGCAGAGGAAGTCGTCCATGTGCTGCTGCAGATGCACGAGGGAGATTTTTATTTCTGCATCCCTGCAATTTTTTCTTAGTGATCATTTTACTGCTTTCTCTTTTTTGTAAACTGCTTTGAGGTCTGTTTGTTTTTTCCTCCTGCAGTCAAGAGGTGTATAAATTCTATGAAATAAAACAAGCCCATACAGTCATACCTCGTGTTGCGTCCGCTGCGGGTTGCGTTTTTTCGTGTTGCGAACGTGGCGGACCCGGAAGTGCTTACTTCTGGGTTTCACCCCGTGCGCATATGCAGAAGCGTCCTGCGCACTTTGCGCATGTGCAGAAGTGCTCTGTCGTGCTTTCGTGCAAAAGCACCGCTCAGGTTGCAGACTTTTTGGGGTGTGATTGGCACCCCGGAATGGATCTGGTCCGCAACCCGAGGTACCACTATAAATGGTGTTAGCATCCTCTGGCTGGTTTGGCAGTAAGAATGCCTCCTTCTATATAGAGGGCCTTCTCGGTAGTGGCACCTGCCCTGTGGAACGCCCTTCCATTGGAGGTCAAGGAGATAAACAACTACCTGACATTTAGAAAACACCTAAAGGCAGCCCTCTTTAGGGAAGTATCTGTGATATTTTAATGTATTTTGGTATTTGTTGGAAGCCGCCAAGAGTGCGGGGGAAACCCAGCCAGAAGGGCAGGGTATAAATAATAATAATAATAATAATAATAATAATAATAATAATAATAATAATATGCCAGAAGGTCTTCTGAGTTGATGCTCTTTGATTCCTGGACAGAGATTCGCCAGCTGTGAAGAGTTGTGGCTGTGTGCCTTCCTTCAAATGTGCAACTGGACTGCGCCAAAGAGATTGTCACAGTTCAAAATGTGCCGTGTTGATCTCAAAGTTTTCTCATCCTCTCCCTCAGCTCATTATCCGAGTCCACAACTCGAATTAAGTTCAAGCCTAGCTTGTCATGGGTTAACTGCCAGCGAGCTCTTCCCACTAGTCCCCCCTTCCCCATTACAAAGGGCCAGGGCCGGATTCAGGTTTGATGAGGCCCTAAGCTACTGAAGGGAATGGGGCCCTTTATATGTCCAGCTTTTCTTTGTCAGCAACAAAGGACCACTGTTTTTTGTGATGAATATATGCTATATGGCAGTGTTTCTCAACCTTTTTTGGGCCAAGGCACACTTGTTCCATGAAAAAAATCACGAGGCACACCACCATTAAAAAAGTTAAAAAATTTAACTCTGTGCCGCCCTATATTGACTATATAATTATGGCTGTAAGAAACACTTGCCAATTGCTGTGTTGGTTGCAATCTCCTGTAATAAGGCTTCACAAGCCGCTGATTTCTCTGCCAGCACAATCCTTTGCTCAGCAAGTTTCAGGTTGAGCTCATCCAGCCAGCTTCTTTAAGTTTGTCTAAAACCACCCTCCCGTGGTGGTGGCTGCTGAGAGCTGCGCTCGCCCCGCGTCGTGACCCGGCCAGCTTCCTTTCCGGTGGGTTAGAGTTGCTTATTGGCGGCCGCCAGGCACGTGACAATGCAAATCGCCCTTCTCGTCGCCACACGTCGCGGCACACCAGCCAGCGTCTTGCGGCACACTAGTGTGCCGCGGAACAGCGGTTGAGAAACGCTGCTATATGGTCATTTATGGACCTCATGGGTATCTAAAGCCATTTGCACATGTTGCCATGCAAGCAATACATGCAGAATGTAGGCACCCTATATATAGAAAGGAGCAAACCAGGGATATTTGAGGGAGCAGGCGAGCAGGCGGGGCCCATGACTTACATCACAGGAGCCGACACAACACAAAACTGTATGATAGGTGTCACAGTGGCCGGAGTGGACTACTTCAGAGTAACGACGCTACGCAGCTCTGCATTTTATTCTTTTATTGGTGCTGCGTATTTACAGTGCTCAAGTCATTGCTATTTACACGGAGCGATGTTGTCAGTCGGTTTCAGAACCTCCTAATGGCTTTTGGCGCGTCTTTCTCCAACACAAAAGCTTTGGCAGACCCATCCTCTTGCCCCTCCTCTTCCTGCGTAATTCTGGAGTTGGAGGGATGGGTCTTCCCCCCTTGCTTGCCCCTTCCTGTCCCACCTGGGACCCTGGCTCCTCTACCTTGCCTGAGCCTCGGACACGACTTCCTGCTTCCCCACTGGAATCGGAACTCTCCCTGCTTTCCCCTTTGCTCGGGGACGGGCTTGAACTCAGGAGGGGAGGGACTTCGCGATATCCCCTGTCCCTCACATCCACCCCCCTCCCAAGCTCTCCTTCACCCCTCCCCAGGCCCCCCCCATGTGTCGGTGACGACTGGAAGCCTAAGAACTCAGTGCTCTCCGAGCCCGTTGGTGTGAATACCTCCCCCCAGTCCTGCGAGCCCCCCCCTTCCGCCTGGGCGGACGGGAATCCCAAAAAGTCCGTGGCGTCAGAGCTGGTGGGGGTAAAAACGTTCTGCCAATCTGCTCCTTCCTCTGACTGGGTGGATCTCGGTGACACCCATACCTCATCCTCTGGTTCCTCAAACTCCGCTTCCCAGCGCCATGGTGAGCTGCTCTCCCGTGCCTCCTCCTCCTCCCCCTCCCTTTCCATGTGCCAGGGCTTGGGTCTGTGGGGAAAGAGGGCGTGAAATTCTTCCACCAAGAATTCCTCCTGTATCTGAGTGGCTGGGACCCATTCATTCTGGGACGGTGGAGCATCCTCCCATGCCATGAGGTACTCCAGTCCCCCCACCCCCCACCTTGAATCCAGGATGGCCGTGGCCTCATTGAGTTGCTCCCTGCCTTCCCTCTCCCCCCCTCCCTCGGGGGTTTGTTCGCTGTCTCGGAGCCTGCTGCTTTCCCTGTACGGCGACAGCAGCGATCTATGAAACACTGGATGCACCCTCATGTCCTCTGGCAGTGCCAGCCTGTATGCCACCGGGTTTACCTGTTGCGTGACCGTGAAGGGGCCCAGCCTTTTGGGTGCCAGCTTTTTGCACCTCCCTCTGGTGGGAAGGCCCTCCGAGGACAACCACACCTTGTCCCCCACCCTGATGACCTCCCCTTGTCGCCTGTGGCGATCTGCCCCCTTTTTGTACGCTTCCTTGGCCCTCTCCAAGTGTTCTCTGAGCTGCTGGTGCACCGTCTCCAGTTCCTCTGCCCAATCCTCAGCCTGTGGGCCCTCCTCCTCCTCCTCCTCCCTCTCCCTCTCTGGGAAAGATCTGAGGTCGCGCCCGTAATTGGCCTTAAAGGGCGACACCCCTGTGGAGACGTGCACTGCATTGTTGTAGGCAAATTCTGCTAGTGGCAAGCGATCCACCCAGTCCGTTTGCCGCTGGCTGACGTAGCATCTCAGGTACTGCTGCAGAATGGCGTTGACCCTCTCCGCTTGTCCGTTGGTCTGCGGGTGTCTAGCCGTCGACAAGCTGACCTCCACCTGCAGGAGGTTCATGAGCCGCCGCCAGAACCTGGAAACAAATTGGCGGCCACGATCCGAAATAACCCTTAAAGGTAATCCATGCAGTCTGAAAATGTGATCAACAAACAGTTTGGCTGTCTCTTCTGCCGAGACTGCCCTGGCACACGGTATAAAGTGACACATTTTGGACATAAGGTCCACCACCACCAACACTGCAGTCTTACCCCTGGACGAAGGCAGATCTGTGATGAAGTCCATGGACACCACTTCCCACGGCCTGTGTGGTGTGGCTAAGGGCTCCAGCAACCCTGGTGGCGCTGCTCTGACCACCTTCGCCCGCTGGCAGGTGGTACAGCCCCTTACATAGTCTCGAACATCTTCCCGCACCCCTGGCCACCAGAAGTGTCTCATGACTAGGTGAGCGGTTTTGTCCCTTCCAAAATGCCCCGCTGTAGGGTTGTCGTGCATCTGCTTGAGGACCGTACGTCGAAGCTGGGTGGTGGGTAGGTACAGCGCACCCTTGTAGAAAAGCAGCCCTCTGCGTTCTGCAAAGTCTTTTGCCTGCTCCCTCCCCCCTCTCAGTTCTCTGAAGATGCGGTTGGCAAATTCATCCGCTGCCGTCAGTGCTGTGAGTTCTGCCTCGCTCACCACAGCTGCTCCGCAGGACCATGCCGACGGGGGGAAAATGTGCCTTGGGGCTGGTGGCGCCTCCTCCTCCATGTACTCTGGCTTGCGGGAGAGGGCATCCGCCCTGACATTCTGCTCCCCCGGGATGTAGTGGATGGAGAAGTTGAAGTTCGAGAAGAACTCTGCCCACCGTATCTGCCGCTGGTTGAGCACCCTGGCAGTTCTCCAGAACTCCAGGTTCTTGTGGTCTGTGCACACCTGGATGGGGTGCTTCGCGCCCACCAGGAAGTGTCGCCAGTGCTGGAACGCAGCGTAGATCGCAAGAAGTTCCCTATCAAACACTGTGTAGTTGCGTTCAGGCTGTGTCAGCTTCCTGGAGAAGAAGGCACAGGGTCTCCACTCCCTGTTGGCGTCCAGTTGCAACAAAATTGCGCCCACAGCTTTTTCAGAAGCATCTGTCTCAATGCGTAGGGGCGCGTCCTGCACCACATGGAACAGGTTTTGGTCTGAGGCGAACACTCTCTTGAGGCTTTCGAACGCTGCTTGCGCCTCTGGTGTCCACTTGAACTTCTGCTTGCCTCTCAGGCAGTCCGTGATGGGAGCCGTAACGCGAGAGAAGTTCTTGATGAACTTCCTGTAGAAGTTAGCGAAGCCTAGTAGGCGTTGGGCATCTTTGCGCGTCCTGGGGCTGTGCCAGTCCAGGATGGCCTGCACCTTGTCCTTGTCCATCGCCAGCCCCTTGTCTGACAGCTTGTAGCCCAGGAAGTCCACCTCTTTGGTGTGAAACTTGCACTTCTCCAGCTTCACATACAGGTGGTTCTCCTTCAGGCGTTGCAACACCTCTCTGACATCTTTCACATGCTGCACTGGGTCATTCGAGTAGATAAGGATGTCATCTAGGAAGACCAAGCATTTCCTGAAGAGGAGGGACCCCAGGACGTGGTGCATGAAGGCCTGGAAGCATGCTGAGCCCCCTTGCAAACCGAAGGGCATCACCAGATATTCAAAAGAGCCCAGAGGCGTGAACATCGTGGTTTTCCATTCATCTCCTTCCCGGATCCTGATCAAGTTGTACGCCCCCCTTAGGTCCAGCTTGGTGAAAATCTTGCCCCTGCGTGCCGCTGTCAGGAGATCATCCACTCTGGGCATGGGGAAAGCCACGGGCTCTGTCACCGAATTCAGCCGTCTAAAGTCCACCACAAGACGGCGCTGTTGCGTGTCTTTCTTGTCCACCCAGAAGACCGGGCTGCCCCCTGCTGCCTTGCTTTCCCTTATGAACCCCCGCTTGAGGTTCTTGTCGATGAAAGCGCGCAGATCCTCCAGCTCCTGGTCTGACATGGCGTACAGCTTGGCTGGGGGTATCGTCGCCCCTGGCACCAGGTTGATCTGGCAGTCAAAAGGCCTGTGCGGGGGTAGGTGGTCGGACTCCGCTTCGCTGAAGACCTCCTGCAGGTCCCAGTACTGCTTGGGTATTGCCTCACCCCCTTTGATATGCATGGTGGCCACCGTGGCTATCGGAGGCCCCTCCCCTGGTTGGTGCTGCATGCAATGTTCCAGACAAAAGTCTGACCCAAACGTGATGCACCTCTGGTGCCAACTGATGGAGGGGTCGTGGCGCGCCAGCCAGCTCATGCCCAAGACGATGGGGGGGTCTGAGATGGTGGTGACGTTGAACGCCAGTGTCTCTGAGTGCCTTCCCACCGTCATTCTCATGGGGGGGGTTTGATGTGTGATGGCCCCTCCCAGCAGCTCCCTGCCGTCAATGGTTGCTACGTGCAGAGGAAAATCCAACTGCAAAAGCTGGATTTGGTGCTCTTCTGCAAAGCTTCTCGAGAAGAAGTTGGCGGACGCCCCACTGTCAATTAAGGCGAGGACCGTCAGGGGATAGCCATTTGGGAGCGTTAGCGTCACTTCTAGAACCACTCCTGCTCTGGGAGGGGTGGGCTGGCTCTGCACCTCTCTGTGCGGGTGGGCGGGCTGGGGCTGTTGTCTGCTGACTGTGCCTGGCTGCTGCCCCTTGTCTCCTGCAGCCAGGCTTTCCCGTTTCCCTGCTGTGGTGCTGCGTCAGTGGGGGAGGGCACCACCGTTCCCGCCTTTCCTTGCCACTCCCTGCGATGTGGGCAGTCTCTGACGAGATGCTGGGGTGAGTTGCAGAGAAAGCAATTCCCGCCCCTTCCCTCCTTGCGTCTTGGCGCCGCTGGGGTTTGAAAAGCCCGCGCGCGCGCGCTATCAATCTGCATGGGCTCCTGGTCCTGGCTGGCTCCAGGCGTGGCCTGAAAGGGTTGTTGGGGGAGTGGCTTCTCCTGCGACCGTGGGAACCAAGCCCGCTTTGCGCGCGTCGCTTGCTTGTCGTTCCACCGGGATTCCTGCCTCACCCCCACCGCCAGAGCTGCTTTGCTCAGCTGATCCATAGTACTGGGCTTTGGACCTCTCGAGAGTTCATCCTTCACCTCCTCGCTCAAACCCAAGTAAAACGCAGCTTGCATGGGAGGCGAATCCAAAACCCACCCCAGTCTGTGCACCAGCATGGTGAATTTCGCCCAATATGCGCGAACTGTCATATTTCCTTGGCGTAAATTATGCAGTTCCTCCTTAGTCTGGTCCAAATGACTATCGGACGAATACATCGTCCTCAAACCTTCTAGAAATTGTTGGACATTTTTCATGCAAGGATTCTTGGTTGCGATTAATGGTCTTAGCCACTCCCTGGCTGCTCCGGTGAGATGTTCCACAATAAACGCTACTCTGTGCTCATCATCGGGGAACTCATTCTGGTGCAGCTCAAGAGCATACACGATCTCAGTCTCAAAGCCCTGAAACTCCTTCGGGTCTCCATTGAACTTGCTTACAAGGGTCCCTGCTCTCCTTCCTGGCAGCACTTGGACTTGGGGAGCCCCTCCCGCCTTGTTTTTCTCTGCATCCAGCTTGTTTTGGAGGTCTACCGCCACCGCCCTTAAATGCTGCTCTTTTTCCTGGAGCTCTCTCACCTGTTCCGCAAGTTGTAGCCGGTCGTCCTGGACCTTCTTAGTCTCCTCTTTAGCTGCCTTCAATTCTCCCTGCGCCTGCAGCGACAGCTGTTGCAGTTCTAGCTGGGCTTGCTCAGCGATCTGCCGCCACTTCTCCGCCTCGGACACGCTCATCCCGGCAACTTCGAAGTAGCCCAAAAATGATTAGGAGGTTGCTGTCACAGTGGCCGGAGTGGACTACTTCAGAGTAACGACGCTACGCAGCTCTGCATTTTATTCTTTTATTGGTGCTGCGTATTTACAGTGCTCAAGTCATTGCTATTTACACGGAGCGATGTTGTCAGTCGGTTTCAGAACCTCCTAATGGCTTTTGGCGCGTCTTTCTCCAACACAAAAGCTTTGGCAGACCCATCCTCTTGCCCCTCCTCTTCCTGCGTAATTCTGGAGTTGGAGGGATGGGTCTTCCCCCCTTGCTTGCCCCTTCCTGTCCCACCTGGGACCCTGGCTCCTCTACCTTGCCTGAGCCTCGGACACGACTTCCTGCTTCCCCACTGGAATCGGAACTCTCCCTGCTTTCCCCTTTGCTCGGGGACGGGCTTGAACTCAGGAGGGGAGGGACTTCGCGATATCCCCTGTCCCTCACAATAGGTTTTATTTTATTTGCTTTTTATCTTAAATTTTGGAAGTGTACATCCAGGTTTTTTCCCTTTAATCCCCCTCCCCTGAGAGTGGGGCCCTAAGCTTGTTTAGCTTATACATAAATCTGGGACTGCAAAGGGCCAGCAATGGGGAGCAACTTAGCTGTCTAGTTTGTCTCGAAGGCCTGGCTTCTCCTGCCCAGTAACAACCATGGCTGAGATTTATGGATCTTGTCATTTCCTGTATCTGATTTAACTAGGGATGGAAGGACCTGTCAATTTATGATCTCTCACTTTCTCATTTCCCCCCAGTCTTAAACACAGTCCTCTGCATCTGGTGGCAATTTGTGATTACCAATGAAAATTTGTCAGCATTTCAGTGCAAATCTGTCCTTATAAACACATATTTATATGCAGCCTTATCATATTTTTGCACATTTTCCTCTATTATTTTTGTACATTATTTGCTTTAATACCTTCATTCTTATGCACATGCTCCTGTAATATTTTCATTTATGTAAGCATTGCTTGGTTGGAGCACTGTATTGCAAAATTCGGCTAAGTGCGAATTTTGAAGGACGCCTGAGTTTCAGTCTGCATATCGTCTTGGAAAGTGTGGATTGGACAGAGCTGGTTTTAAACATGTTCTCCCCCATCCCTAGATTTGACTGGTTGAAATTTCTGTCTCGTTTTGGGTGCAAGCATCAAGCAGGCTTCCAAATTGAAATGGGGGGGGGGGAAGCTGTGCAAATCAACCAGGCTTTGTGACGGAGAACCAGAAGGTGAAATATCAAGAGGTCTGTTTCCTTCGGGCTCTCTTGGTAGTTCATCCCCAGAGGCTCAGGGGTGGTTCTGGTCCAACAGGATATGGTCTTCTCAGTGGTGGCCCCTAAGCTATGGATCCCCGCACAGAGGTGTGCCTGGCGCCTTCGTTGTATGGCTTCCAAAGGTTGTAGAAGAAACACCTCTTTACTCTTGACACTGGAATAGTATGTTCTTAGGACCCACTGTGTTCTTAGGGTCGAAAGTTGTTTCAACCGCCGAAAGGCGGTTGGAGGATGGATGGCAGCTAACAGATTGAGGTTGAATCCTGACAAGACAGAAGTACTGTTTTGGGGGGACAGGAGGCAGGCAGGTGTGTGTGGAGGACTCCCTGGTCCTGAATGGGGTAACTGTGCCCCTGAAGGACCAGGTGCACAGCCTGGAAGTCATTTTGGATTCACAGCTGTCCATGGAGGCGCAGGTCAATTCTGTGTCCAGGGCAGCTGTCTACCAGCTCCATCTGGTACACAGGCTGAGACCCTACCTGCCCGCAGACTGTCTCGCCAGAGTGGTGCATGCTCTAGATATCTCTTGCTTGGACTACTGCAATGCGCTCTATGTGGGGCTACCTTTGAAGGTGACCCAGAAACTACAACAAATCCAGAATGCAGCAGCTAGACTGGTGACTGGGAGCGGCCGCCGAGACCACATAACACTGGTCCTGAAAGACCTACATTGGCTCCCAGTACGTTTCCCGGCACAATTCAAAGTGTTGGTGTTGACCTTGAAAGCCCTAAACGGCCTCGGCCCAGTATACCTGAGGAGCGTTTCCACCCCCATCGTCCAGCTAGGATACTGTGGTCCAGCGCTGAGGGCCTTCTGGTGGTTCCCTCCCTGTGAGAAGTGAGGTTACAGGGAACCAGGCAGAGGGCCTTCTCAGTAGTGGCGCCCGCCCTGTGGAACGCCCTCCCAACAAATGTCAAGGAAATAAACAACTACCTGACATTTAGAAGGCATCTGAAGGCAGCCCTGTTTAGGGAAGTTTTTTAATGTTTGGTGTTTTATCGTGTTTTTGATATTCTGTTGGGAGTCGCCCAGAGTGGCTGGGGAAACCGAGCCAGATGGGCCGGATATAGATAATACATTGTTGTTGTTGTTGTTGTTACAGGTAGGTAGCCGTGTTGGTCTGGATCGAAGTAAAATAAAAAAATTCCTTCAGTAGCACCTTAAAGACCAACTAAGTTTTTATTTTGGTATGAGCTTTCGTGTGCATGCACACTTCTTCAGATACCAGATACTGTTGTTGTTGTCGTTGTTGTTGTCGTTGTTGTCATTGTTGTTGTTGTTGGTTTGCTTGTTTGTTTTTAATGTTCGTTTTGTAATGCTGTATTCTGCCCTGGGGTCAGGCACTGGCTGCAGGAAGAGGAATGGTGGAAGCAGGGAACGCACAGAGGGAGAGAATTTGGATTCTAGATCCTAGCAGTGGGAATAGTGGTTTAGGCCCAAGCCCCAGAGGAGGGGAAGAGCTGAGAAGTGCTGGGATCTTGGAGAAGGAGGAAGAGGAGGAAACAGGCAGGGTGGCCCAGGGCAGGGCAGGGCAGAGACAGGAACCAGATATGGCAGATCCACCACTTCTCTTCTGACAGCCGGCAATCCCAGAAGAAGGCGCCAGATGCATGTTGCAGAGCAGAGAGCCAGGCAGAGACACAGAGGGTCCCTTGGGACTTGCGTAGACAGAGAGAGAGGGATAAGGAGTGGAGGGGGTGGGGTGTTACAAGCCAGTCCGGGCAACTGCTTCATCTAGGCAGGACCAACCCTTAGAAGTCTCCGTGTGTTTTCTGTTCTGCTTCCTTAATGGGGGAACCCCCCCACTAATTAATTGTAAGATAGCTGGTGTTTCGCTGTCCTTCTCTGATCTGTGAACGACCTGTTCTCCTTGTCAGCTCCCTGAGAGTACTTAACAATAAATAAATATGATAATGTTGGGTCCAGGTATGTGGGGGAAGCACACCTCGGGCACTTTGCATAGCCACACCACACTCCGTGAGTTTGTTCCCCTCCGATTCCCCCCTCCACCCTTCCAAGTTTCCGTTTGCCCATCCTGTTCTCCTCCTCCCTCCCCCCACAGCCCTCCATGCCCCATATGGTGGGTCCTATGACAAGGTCAACCCCCCCCCACATCCCTGGTCCCCCCTTCCCCCGCTTTGCCTCCTCGCTTTGCTTGAGGTGGCCGCTGTTCCCGCCTGCAGACTTGGTGGTGTGGCTCTGCTGTGTGCCCAGGCTGAAGGGATGGGGTGGTGGCGGCGGCCGCAACATCATCGTGGCGATGGAGCCTTGTGGCTTCTCCGGGCTCTTGTACCAGAAGCAGGAGCACATGGACCGGAAGAGGAGGACCATGGCTGAGATGGGCACACACCACCACCGAGTTTGCAGGCCGGAGCAGCGCCCATCCTGACTCCCCTCCCTTCTCTCTGGCTGCCATTTTGGATGAGGAAGGAGGAGGACGAGGAAGCAACTCCTAGCACGCCTTGCCTGCCTGCCTGCCTGCAGAAGCCCAGACCAGGAGGCTGGAGGCCCTTCCCTCCACCTTCCTCCCCGCCAGCGACCGGTCCCTGTAACCCGCGAGGTGCTACTGACCAGGGTTGCCTCTGCTTTGTGTCTTTGTTCCGCAGGGTACGGCCACGCGGCCCCCAGCACCGATGGCGGGAAGGTCTTCTGCATGTTCTACGCCCTACTGGGGATCCCGCTCACCCTGGTGATGTTCCAGAGCCTCGGCGAGAGGATCAACACCCTGGTGAGGTACCTCCTGCACCGCATCAAGAAGTGCCTTGGGATGAGGCGGCCGGAGGTCTCGATGGCCAACATGGTCACCATCGGCTTCTTCTCCTGCATCAGCACCCTCTGCATTGGGGCGGCCGCCTTCTCCTACTACGAAAACTGGACCTTCTTCCAAGCCTACTACTACTGCTTCATCACGCTCACCACCATCGGCTTCGGAGACTATGTGGCTCTGCAGAAGGAGCAGGCCCTGCAGACTCAGCCCCAGTACGTGGCCTTCAGCTTCATCTACATCCTCACCGGCCTGACCGTGATCGGCGCCTTCCTCAACCTGGTGGTGCTGCGCTTCATGACCATGAACGCCGAGGACGAGAAGCGGGACGCTGAGCACCGGGCGCTGCTCAGCCGCAACGGGCAAGCCAGCAGTGTCCACACCACAGACACCACGGCGTCCTCGACGGCCGCCGCGCTGGGGGGCGTGGGGGTGGTGGGCGGCGGGGCCGGGGGCCGGGGGGCTGGCCTCCGGAACGTCTACGCCGAGGTCCTGCACTTCCAGTCCATGTGCTCCTGCCTCTGGTACAAGAGCCGGGAGAAGCTGCAGTACTCCATCCCCATGATTATCCCCAGGGACCTCTCCACCTCGGACACCTGCATGGAGCAGAGCCACTCGTCCCCGGGGCGCTACCCGGAGACGCCGCCCAACCGGTGCTTCTGCAACGCCCAGCGCTCAGCCATCAGCTCCGTCTCCACGGGCCTGCACAGCCTGTCCCCCTTCCAGGGACTCATGAAGCGGCGCAGCTCAGTGTGAAGGCTGGCGAGACCCTTTCCAGGACTGTCCTAAATGGCAGAGGAAGGGGAGGAGGAGGAGGAGACCGGTGGGGGTGGGGTAGGAGGTAGGCACGCAGAGACCCCAGGCGGGGAGGAACGGTGCCCACCGGAACCTAGAATTCATACAGGTGACAATCTACAAGGGAGGGGGAGTGTCGGCAGCTGGGCCAGGTGTCGTGGGTGTGAGCCCAGGAGGACAGAGCAAAAGCGGGGTTGGCTCTCTGGGTCGGTGTCATGGGGAAACCGAGTCATGGAGAGCTCGGAAGGGGCTCAGCTGCAGAAAGGAGGGGGGAAGAGATATGGAGGTCAAGCTGCTCCAGAGGGGTCAGCAGCTTGGAGCCCGTTCTCTCCAGGATGGGAGTCCCGCCGGCCGCACTTCTGAATGCAATGCTCCCAGTTGCAGCAGCCCCACAAAAATGTGAAACTTGAAAATCGGGGTTCCCCCCCCCACCCTTACGGGAGTGGTGTATGGGATGAAGCAGGGGGGGGAGAGGCGGCTCTGCTGGTGGAGTGTCCACACTTTGATTTATACCTCTGTGAGACTGATGGAAGGACATAGCATCTCTTCCCACTCTGGCCAATAAATGGGGGGAAATCAAGTTCTGTGTCACCCCGCTCCATTCATTTGATCCCCTTCATTTCAGGGGTGAGTTATTTCCTTCCCCCCCTGTGCAGAGGGGTTTGTGCATCAGATACGGGGCAGGGAACTCTCACCCTAAGTGTGCAAATGTCTTCGGTTACGAATGGTGTGCGGGTACCTCGATGGAGGCGTTGGCTCTTGGGTGGCCAAAGGCGGACATGGGTGTGCTGCGTCCTGCTCATTCAGGGCCGTCTCCCCTCCTCTGGGCTTGTGTGTTTTCCGCAATGCCCTTCCTTGCAGCTTTATACAAAACCTTTTATGCAAGAGTCCATGAAGCCCGTGAAACACCCAAGTCCTGCTCCACGGGTCTCAGAGCTGTGCCCCACATCTCCCCAGACTTGACCCACCCTTCCCTCTTTTTGCCCTCAGCCCCTAGAGCTTCCTCTCAAACCTGTCTCTGTTTTGTAGGGGGGGGGTTGTGTTGCTCTTTTCTTTAGGCACAGCGGAGTATCATGCCAGCAACGCCTTGACTTGTGGGGGCAGAACAAGCTCCGATCCATCGCCGCTGCAGCCAAGAGCTACCCACTCTTCTGGGAACTGCAGTTTTCCTGCGAAAATGCAGTAGCCATACAAAAGAGGGGCATTTGCCAGGCAAAAATGAGCCAGTGAGAAGTCCATTGACCCCCATTGACCAGCCACTTGCTCCTACTGGAAAACCAGCCACATCTCTGCCATTGATGTTGGCCAATGGCCTTGGAACTAACCCACATAGCTGCTGGGGGCACGCTAGAATGTTGTGGGGTGTCAGCCAGACCAGTGCCCCCCTCCCTCTTCCAACTCTCTCCAAGAGCTGAAACACACAATCTGCCCATTTTGGTTTCTCATCTTTTCCTGTTCAGTTCTCCATGTTTCCACACCAGTTTGTGATTTCTCTCTCTCTCTAAAAAAACGATTAAAGTTCATCGGCATTGGATTCGAATTACGACTGTGATACTATTACCTGTCTTACTGGAGCAGAATTTTAAAAGCAGCACAGAGACGGGGCTTCCTGGAGTGGCCTCTGGTTCTTAGAATCATAGAACTGTAGAGTTGATCCAGCCTCTGACGTGAGCCAACAGACTTGCGCTCCCACTGTGTGGGACCCCCAAAAGTGTGTCTTTTGGCCCGATGCTCTGGGGAGGCCGCAGTCCTGGAGCTAAAATAGGACATCTCTTTTAGAGGTTGGGATCAGAAGCCGGGGTGACTTCTGTAGATTCAGGACGTCCCACTTAAAACAGGACAGTTGCGCAGGATGTGCCCCCCATCTTATATTACAGTTGTACCTTGCTTGTCAAACGCCTTGGTACTCTTCCATTTCGGCTCTCGAACGCCGCAAACCTGGAAGTGAGTGTTCCGGTTTGTGAACGTTTTTTGGAAGCCAGACGTCCGATGTGGCTTCCGCGGCTTCCGATTGAGTGCAGGAAGCTCCTGCAGCCAATCAGAAGCCGCGCCTTGGTTGTTGAACGTTTTCAGAAGTTGGACGGACTTCTGGAACGGATTCCATTTGAGAACCAAGGCACAATTGTAGTTGTTTCAGATGGTGGAAGCTGTGGCAGTGGGCGGGGGGTAGCAAAGGAGGAGGAGGAGTCCCAGTGCTTCCCTTCCATCTCCAGCGGCAAAACGTCCTAGGTCGAGGAGAGAGGACGCCACCTTGCCACCCCCTTTGAGCAGCACAATGTTTGGGGCTGGCCCTAGAGGCCGCTGTTCTTTCTGAGTGATGATGGTGGTTGGGAACCCCTGTCCCCATTCTCTTCCTTCCAGGGGCAAGTTCCACTGACCTCGCCCTTCGTCCATGGCTGTGACCTCCTGCTCTAGAGCTAAGAGCATTAACTTTCTCCCAAGCATCCGTTCAGGCCCGTCCTAGCCATAGAGGCTAGTGGCGCGGAGAACCACAGTGCCGGGTGCTGGAGGGCGCTAAGTGAGCGCAGGGTTACGGAGATCTGACCAGGAATGCGCTCCTTCTCCGAGGACTCCGCACTGCGCCTCCTTCTCGTTTCCCCAGCGCTGGGTTCCGCTCAGTCGAGCTTTGTCACCAGCGTGCGCACAGCGCCCAAGCAGCTCTTACTGGTCCCGCGGTGCGCGCGCTGGTGGCGAAGCTCGACTGAGCGGAACCCAGCGCTGGGGAAACGAGAAGGAGGCGTGGCGCGGCGTCCTCGGCGCGCTGCCGCAGTCCACTCGGCACTCCCGGGCCCTTGGAGAGGCTCTGGAAGGGGGCGCTGGAGGGACCTAGCGCCAGGGCGCTGGATGGGCTTAAGACGGCCCTGCATCCGTTGCTTCTCCTTCTGCACATTTGCTGAACATCGGTGTGGAGGAGAGCAGAGCACTCTGTGTGTGGTGCAGCGGAGGGAATCGGGAGGAAAGCAGAGAGAGAGAGAGAGAGAGAGAGAGAGAGAGAGAGAGAGAGAGAGAGAGAGAGAGAGAGAGAGAGGATCACAGCCCAGCTCTGCTTCCCAACTAAAACAGACTCACGCATCAGCAAGCAAATTAGGCTAAGACGGTCTTAGGCGAAAGCTTTTTATATTTCTGCCCATGTGACCCCAGCCGTGGCGGCAGAGGCAACCCGAGAAGCGTCACGTAGGCAAAGGAGGAAGTCGAGGATGCCTGGGTTGCAGACGGACCCTCTGGGGTGCCTCCCTGTGCCCTGTGGCTGGTTCCAGAGCGCCAAAGCATGGAGGGGGAGATGGATGGGTCGATGGAGGAGGAACGATCCCTCGGCTCTTTTCGGAAGGACGGTGCAGAAAGGAAAGCATCTTTCTGCATGCGCATGTGCGTGTGCAATTCACAGCCCCGCTCGATTAAAAACCCCTTCTGATCCGTCCATTTTGGCAAAGCTGTAAAGGCCTCTTAGGAGGCAGAATTAGGCCAGGAAGCATCAAGCGAGCATATTGCTCGTGCTGCTGTCAATCGTGCCCATCCCGAGTCGTTAAGCAATAGTGGCTTAACGGGGGGTGAGGGGAGGGGAGGCAGTGAGCGAATGAGATCTTCCCTCACGCATTTCATTACCTGGGAGTAATAAGGGAGGCGAGGAAGCAATATCTGCCGGTTGGCTGAAATGAGTTTCTCAAGCGGAGGATCAATTCTTCCTGGAAACCCGGATCCAAGAGGAGCAAAAGGTTGGGTTGTAGGATCCCAGGAAGTCAGGAAGCTCGTACTGAGACCAGATCGGGTTCAGCCCAGCACAGGAACCCTCATGCTGCCTAGCAGTGGCTCCCCAGGGTTCCGGGTGCAAGTTCCGCTTACTTGACGGGTGGGCGCTCTGCACATGCTCAGATGCACTTCCTTCACAATTCAGATCCAGTGTTAGGAACACAGTGAAGCGCTGGCTCAGGACCTCAAAGATGACATTTACTGAAACTGAAACATGGCAGGGAGGTCTTGCGCCGCCCCTCCTGTGTCCCTGGCCTTCGAACTCAGGGGTGGCCAACACGCTGCTCTCCTGAGGATACTGGTCCAGAGTTCCATTTATTCCCGGCCAGCCACTGGGGATTATGGGAGCTGTAGTCTTGTAGCATTTTGGCCTAGCTGTGTTCTTCCCAGCATTCCTCACTAATCCCTTGCCTTCTTTAGGCAGCATCTCACAACAGAGAACTGCATGGACCAGGCAACACGCACCTGGAGACTGTGAATCTACGTGTTCTGTGAACAACTCCCATGGAGGTCCCTTAAAGCTCCACAATTCAATGATTATGAGGTTCTAAATATGTGTGCCCCCAGGGGGACAAAGAGGGCAGTCCGCCAGCCATATGAACCATAATCCCCAGATTATAATCCCCAAATAATCAAGAATAAGTTTCTAGCCTTTGTAGGACCTGAGATAGGAGGCAAAATGTACAGGCACTTTTCTCATTTTTTTTTTTGGAGGGTGTTAACTTGCTCCCTCTCTTTCTGTGTTTTCCTTTGCCCCCACCCCCTTGGAAAATCACCGATGGCACCGATGCCTGGGAATATCTGTTTTTCTGCAGGATGCAAGTCAAGCTTTTTGTTCTGACCCAGCCAGGCTCTCCTGATGTGGTTCCATTCATTTCATTTCATTACTATGTTTGTACGCCACTTTTAACCCACCCGAGTCACAAAGCGGCTTACGTACAATAAATAATGCCATAGTAAAGGTAAAGGTAAAAGGACCCCTGACCATTAGGTCCAGTCGTGACCGACTCTGGGGTTGCGCGCTCATCTCGCATTATTGGCCGAGGGAGCCGGCGTATAGCTTCCAGGTCATGTGGCCAGCACGACAAAGCCGCTTCTGGCGAACCAGAGCAGCGCACGGAAACGTCATTTACCTTCCCGCTGTAGCGGTTCCTATTTATCTACTTGCATTTTGACGTGATTTCGAACTGCTAGGTTGGCAGGAGCTGGGACCAAACAACGGGAGCTCACCCCTTCGTGGGGATTCAAACCGCCGACCTTCTGATCAGCAAGCCCTAGGCTCAGTGGTTTAACCCACAGCGCCATAGTAGAACACCACAATTACAAGATAAATCATATAAAATAATTAACAAATCCTCGGTAAAACAACCTCCTTCGATAAAGCACGGTTAACAAAACAGCTTAACAAACAGGCTAAACAGCACAGCCATGAGAAAAGTCATATTATAAAATTATTCTGAATACCATCAGTTTGCTGCAATTCCTGCATCTCAGGGGTTGGGCCGGATGACCCTTGGGGGTCCCTTGCAACCAATTCTATGGTTCTACCAGTAACTCTGCAATATAATATGTGAACCTCAAATGTGTGTTGATCACTATGGTTCCCTTTGTGGGAATGTTCAGGGAGGCAGGAGAGGATATATTGTTTATGAATATCCTTCCTAACTTGCACTAGCAAGTTCCTTTTCTTAGCAGAGTTTCACATTCCCCTTTTAAACGCAGAGCGGGTAGCTGGTTGCAGGCTTGTGTAAGCCTCTCACTATTAGGTTTCTGGTAAGTTGACTCCTATCCCTCTTAAAAGAATAAACACGCCACAATCTTGTGTATAGTATATATAAAAGTAGTTTACTCACACATTCAGTTCACAGTTGGATCCCTGAAGGCAGGCTTAGTTACAAAGTATATACATGTGGATCTAACCCAGTGGTCAGCAAACTTTTTCCGCAGGGGGCCAGTCCACTGTCCCTCAGACCTATATTTTGAAAAAAAATATGAATGAATTCCTATGCCCCACAAATAACCCAGAAATGCATTTTAAATAAAAGGACACATTCTACTCATGTAAAACAGGCTGATTCCCAGACCGTTTGCGGGCCAGATTGAGAAGGCGATTGGGCTGGATCCGACCCCCCGGGCCTTAGTTCGGGGACCCCTGATCTAACCCATATGGGGATAATCCCAGTGTCCTTTGCTGGCTGGAAGCCAACAGAGCATCTCTTGCTAAAGAGCTGCTCCAACGACGAAGGAAGTCAAAGTGTGTGTGTGTGTGCAGCGTGCCTTGTCCTTTTTGTTACCTGGACAGGTGAGGTCACGCCCACCTCTAGTCACATGCAAAGGAAGTACAGCCATACCTCGGGTTACAGGCTTCAGGTTGTGTGTTTTCGGGTTGGGCACCACGCAGAACCCGGAAATACCGGAACAGGTTACTTCCAGGTTTCAGCGCTCATGCATGCGCAGAAGCGCTAAATTGCACTTTGTGCATGTGCAGAAGTGCTGAATCATGACCTGCCCGTGCGCAGACGTGGCACTGCAGGTTGCGAACACTGTGGGTTGTGAATGTGCCTCCCGCACGGATCATGTCCGCAACCCGAGCGTCCACTGTACGTCCCAGCCAGGAGGAAACAGGAAGTTTTCAACTGGCTGGACTAAACATTCCCCCGCATGTCCACTCTAGGAAAACAAGGAATGTTGTACTTGACTGCTACTTATGTATCACACCCCACACCCTTAACAGTACAGCCCCACACTAGAGGCAATTAGTCACACACACCTGAGCTGTGCTGGGAGAAATGAGGCACAATTTACAAGCTGTGATCCCTCCGTTGCAGGGGGTTCGACTAGATGAGCCTTGGGGGTCCCTTGCAACTCTGCAACTCTATGTTTCTAAGTGCTATTGAGCTCAACAGGACTTAACATTGAGTTACGTGCAACATGAATGACCCAAGCCGATGTCATTTTGCAGTAGTTGGAGGTTCTCCATGTTCAGAGAGCAGGACACCCCCCCCCCCAATAATGTGGGTGCAGCGAATCCCAGATTATTTCCATTCAAGCTCCTTATTCTTGATCCACTGCTTGTTTCTGGGGAAATCCTAAATTCCACCTGCCTTTGCACATCCAAGGAACTGGGCACACATTCCTCACTTGGCGCAAGACGAAACCAAGGCAGATCAAGAGCCCTGAGTCACCCCTAGTTTTAAACTCAGAGCCTCCTAATTCTTCCGAGATGGAAGCAACTTGCAGGGTCGTTATCTCAGAATAATAAGACCCTTCCCCCCCCCCATCAACAGATCTGAGTTCACGGTCTGGTTCCTTGAGCTATCAGAAGAGATTCTGCTGCAATGAATTAGCTGGGCAGGCGGCTGTCTAGGAAAGAAATGGGTTTTTAGAGTTATTTCCTGGTCCTGCTATGAAATCAGGGACTTTTACTGAATACCACGACTGCAGGGGAATTCCACAGGGCTTCACTGCTGAGGTGGGAAATAAAGATAGGAACCATAATAATAATAATAATAATAATAATAATAATAATAATAATACTCAACACCCAGAAACAATGAATGAGAGTGGCATTTGAAAGCTGTGGAGCACAGTCTCGGAGGGCTGGGCCACACTTCCCTTTCAACCAGCTCTTTCCTGACACAGCTCTGTGCTTTAAAGCTCTATTTGCTCCGATTCAGCTTTAAAGATCGAGTTTTCGTGGGTGGTTGGGTGGTTGGGTAAGCAGTGCTTGGACATTGAGCTTTAAAGAGTGTGCCATGCCTGGGAAGAGTAGAGGAAATGTACGTGTGCATAAGGAAGTGTGCATTAGCTGAGATCCCTTCATGGCAAAGGGATTGGGCTAGATGACCCCCTGGTGCCCCCCACTCTACAGTTCTATGATTCTTACAGCTTGAGAGCTTCAGTGATTCACCCACAACCAGCTGGAAGAAATCATTGGTTTATGGTGCAACTGGAGTGGGAAGAGGGTAGACAGAATCATTGAATCGTAGTGTTGGGAGGGACCCCCAAGGGTCATCCAGTCCAACCCCCTGCAATGCAGGGACCTCAGTGAAAGAATCCCTGGTTGACGTGCAACTGGGAGGGCCAAGACCAGTAAGCAAGCAAAAGGGAGGTGCCAGCAGGTGGCAAACGCAAAAAGCCGGCCTTCTACCGTGTTGCAAGACTCAGCTGCGAAAGAATGAAGTGTGTCTAAAGCAAAAGGCCGAAGCCTCTGGAAGTGTCTCTGGTCAGAACTCGAACCCGTAGCCTCCTGCGCTGGCATTGGCACACTGCTCCTGCCCATTGCTACGCCTCTCCTTTGCCAAAGAGCCGCTCCGCTTTCCTAATGCTGCACACCAAAGGCGGTGGGTCAAGTCTGGGAGGAAAGAAATCTCAGCCTAACTAAGCTAAGTGTGAGATGCTTTGCAAATCAGGGTTGGACTGGATGGCCCTCAGGGTTCCCTTCCAACTCTACAGCCCTATCATTCTATGCCGCAGCTCCATGACCGATGCAGCAGCAAGGCTGGGGAGATGCTCAAGACTAGGACTGAGCCCTGTGGCAATATGCCCTTCCTCTTCCTATTCATTTTATGGGCTAGCCCACTTGGATAATATATTAGGGTATTTGGGGGGAGGGCAGAATTCAAAGGTCATGGGGTAATGGATCAAGCCGGTGTCTCTGCTTTCAAAGTTGCAAAGGTGACCCTGCATTTTGCTATTTTTTCCCCACAGGCGAAGAAGATAACCCCCCCCCTCACCTATTTCTAATACTTGACAACATTGTATATAATGTTAGATATGGGATTTTAAAGAAGAGCTATTTATTATAAATGACACTATGTACACACCATATCGATGTAGACGTGATCTCTTGCAAGGGTATTGCAGGGGGGGGGGGAACTCGCTTCCGAGCAATTGGGGAGAATTTTATTCTTAGCTGGGTTTTTTTTTCACCCATAGAAAAATAAAAGAGTTGGGGGGTGGGGGTGGGGTGGGTGGAATAAAATGCTCCTGGACAAATCTTCTCTCTTTCTCATGCCAAAGCATATTTGTACTGCTCTTTTACTTTCATTTTAGAAACAAAATAAAGTCTGAATTCAAGATCAACGGTCTCCCTCCGTTCTTTGAACCCAGTCTCCCTTTCTAGACACCTGAGATGTGTTGCCTTTGTGAGTTACTGCTGAAGCTCAGGTGTGCTGGGAAACAGACCCACTTCTCTGAGTAGGATATGTTGAAATTTGTTCTTCAAACGCTCCCTCTGCAAACCCTGATGGCAAGCATTTCCCAAATGGCTGGATATTTGGCCAATATTTGATATTCAACGCCAACGTTTGACATGCAGCGCTTCCTCCCGGTAGCAACCAACACCATGCAGGATCTTGCCCACAGACATGCAGTAGCATATAGGTTTTACTACTGCAAGGCATATAAGCATATAAGCAAATGTGAAAAGAAAAGGCAATATCCTGTATCAGAGAGAGGGGGAGGAAATTGTGCCATATATGTAATGCAAAAAATATATAATCCCCAATGTCTACTAACTGTTTTCTTGATATAATTACTTTGCAAATTTTTGCTTTTCAAGTGTTGCTGATTTTATCCATGTTTTGTTCATAATTCCTATTCTGTGTACCCCACATAGACTTTTTTTATGATGGAAATGGTCTACAGTATATGTTTTTCTAAGTGAATTTATGAATAAGTTACACACTTCAAAGATGTCAGGTAACAGCCAGTTTCACAGTATCCAACCGCTGCTTTGCAAAGCTTGCAATATCATACTATTAATTATATTCAATTATTCAGTTGAATTTAGTCCATTCCCAAATACTATTGTGAATTGCCCCAACATTTGAGGTCAGCTAATGCAGCAGATTCAACTGGTTGTGGAGTTCCAGATTTATTTCCCCAAACTAGCAGGGCCTTTTCTTCAGCAGCCCCAGATGACATGTGGATGACCTTCCTTCCAACGTTTCCTTGTCTTCCTATGTGCCTTTGCTCTGCATTGTCCCATCGTGTTCCTGGTACTTGAAAGGTAAGGTCTCTTTTGTGCTTTGTTGTGTTTATTACTTGTCTATTTTCAATTGGGATTTCAGTTCTGTATTTTAATCCAAATTTGGTTTTAAGTTTGTACACCTCTTTATTTGAAAACCGGGCTCACCATTCTGCAAAAATACCCAGTCATGAAACCAATTATGTGAACAGGGGAAGGGGAACGTCCCCAGTTCCTATGTCACATTTTGCTTTTGAAATTTCAACATCAAAATTTGAATCCAGTGGTCGTTGTTGTTGTTGTTTAGTTGTTTAGTCGTGTCCGACTCTTCGTGACCCCTTCGTGATCCAGTGGTCAGATTAAGACATTTAAATGTGTTGTATATATTTTTAAGAAATTCCAGCTCTTATGGAAATGCAATGCCCATATTCCACATGAGAATGAGATGGGATCTCTCTGTCCTGGTGTCCATCCTCAGATCTTTCCCTTCCATTGGGGTGAGGAATTACATCACTTTTGCCCCCTCTCCATCTGCAGAACTAGGCAGTTTTTCCATGCTCCAAACGCACATGGAGATCTGGAGAAGAGGAGACAGAGAAGTGATATGAGAGCCATCTTCAAATATCTACGGTAAGTGGCTGTTCCATGGACGATGGAGAAAGCTTGTTTTCTGCTGCTGCAGAGGGGAGGACCCAAACCAACAGATTCAAACGATAAGAAGGGTGATTTTGATGAAACATTTTGATGGTAAGAGTGCAACGGATACCTTTGGGAGATAGTGGGCTCTCCTTTTTCAGGGGTTTTAAAACCAAGACTGGGTGGCCAAATAGAAGTTGGGTGGCCATCTGTCACGGATGCTTTAGCTGAGATTCCTGCACTGCAGGGGGTTGGACTAAATGACCCTCAGGGTCCCTTCCAACTCTACAGATAAAGGAGCGTCTCCACCACCATCGTTCAGCCCAGACACTGAGGTCCAGCTCCGAGGGCCTTCTGGCGGTTCCCTCCCTGTGAGAAGTGAGGTTACAGGGAACCAGGCAGAGGGCCTTCTCGGTGGTGGCGCCCGCCCTGTGGAATGCCCTCCCATCAGATGTCAAGGAAATAAGCAACTATCTGACTTTTAGAAGACATCTGAAGGCAGCCCTGTTTAGGGAAGCTTTTAATACCTGATGAGTTATTGTATTTTAATATTTTGCTGGAAGCCGCCCAGAGTGGCTGGGTAAACCCAGCTAGATGGGCGAGGTATAATAATAATAATAATAATAATAATAATAATAATAATAATAATAATAGAATTGGGCCTAAACCCCAATTGAAATGGATCTAGAAAATCAATCTCATATTCACAGGACCTGGATGTGATGGACCAGGAGCAAGACTATGGGGTTGTAACAGAAGACTTCTGTAACAGAAGATATTGACCCAGGGTGTGGCTCCTGAGAAACAGGCACCTTCCAATCTCAGCATCACTAGCAAAGGAATTGAAAATAAAACTGCCGATATATTCTGATGCTGTTGTGGAACACTGTATGCCGTTCTAGTTGCCTCGCCTTAGCACCTTTCTCCTTGCATCCTGAGTTCGAGTGTCTTCAAAGCCCATGACACTTTTGCGAGCTAAGAGGAAGGCACACTTGGCAAACCCACACCGTGATCAACTCCCGCCCAGAAACCAATGTCCCCACTGTGGAAGGAGGTGTGGGTCCAGAATTGGCCTCCACAGTCACTTACAGACTCACTGTGACAACTGTGTTTAAGGAAGACAATCTTACTCGCCTACGAAGAAGAAGAGGAAGAAGATTGCCCACTTTGGGACCCATTCATTCAGAGCAGCGACAGCATCTGATGCTAGCCTTCTCAGAGGCCTGAAACTGGGCGTGCGTTACCACCAATGGGCACGGTGCTTGTTTTGGAAAGTGTTCCACAGCTGGGGTGGCGGGGTCATAACTTCTCATAGTCCCTTGACAGAGAAACTGGGAACAGCTGCTTGCCAGGAATGTGCCTGGAACAGAGGGCGTCCTGAGAGGCTGAGAGGTGGGCTGCGGAGGCGGCAGGGCGGGAGAAAAGGGGGCAGTGGGGTCCTGAGAATGGAACAAGGAGCCTGCCGGCCTTCCGAGTTGCCACAAAGCGAGAAAGTAACCTCTGGGCCCCGCTTCTGCCACAGCTCCGAGGCGTCCCCGATGAGTTGGAAACTGTTTATTTTTCCTTTTTTCAGACATGAAAATCTGCTAATGAGAAGGGTCTGTTCTTGCTTCTTCCCGGTGGACTTTTCCCACGGAACGAGGCATGCCATTTCAGGCCGTTCTGTTGCTCTGCAGCAAGCCAGAAAGAGCGACACAAGTTTGGAGGGCCGGAGTGGGACTCTGGAGGAGCCAGAAATTGACCACCAGGAGGCCAATACGATAGTTAAAGGGGTGTGTCTGGGAGAGAGAAGGAGCCTTGGTTTACAGCCCTGGCCTTTCCCAGGGACTCAAGGCAGGTTAGAAGCCCCTTGAAGATGTGCAAAGCACACACAAAGAAAATGTCATTTCTTCCATTGAGTTCCATGCATGAATATGGACTTTCTGTTCACTGCCCTGAAGCCTCTCTTGGTTTTGTTCAGCTCTGGCATGGAATAAACGCCTGCTGATTCCCCAGTATCCTGAATTAAATAAATGAACAGCCCGTGTTCTACACATGCTCAGGGGTGCTCTGTATTTCACTCCTTCTTCCTGTTGAAGTAAGAGCAGCGATAGAAACTTAGTTACAGATGAATTGAAACATAATATTTACAGTCACGTGGTTGTCCAAGCATGGGCCTACAGTCCCTTCTTCCAGCTGCCAAACAACTGTATTTTCCTCTCTTTCCAGAGCTCAGCAACCTCCCGTATCTCAGCTATGTAGGCTATGCCTTGCAGCTCCTAGGAGAGATTTCCACTTTCAGCTTCCCCTGCAGCTTTGCGCTCTTTCTTTCAAGCCGAGAAGAAGCACTGCAACACTCTATTCAACTTAGCAGTGTTCACGGTGGATTCTAAAACACAGTCATCTTGCTTCACATAAAACACTACATAGTTCCTGTGTGACCAGCGTTAGACGGTCACATGAGAACTACTAGAGAACTCCTTAGAATTCAATCAAATTTAAACACATAATAATGCACACAAGCATTTGCAATCACAATTACTACATGTAACAGTTCCACGAGCAAATTCTGGCACTGGGAGCAGATTCCAGACCTTTATCTAGCTTTCATTCGGCGCAGTTTCAATGCTGGTTCACACTAATCCTTCTGTCCGAGGCACTTGCAATTTGCAAAGAATGATGGCTGCATCAGCAGTATCAGAATCAGAGGTGCCCTTTACTCAGGGGTCAGATTCCTCACTGCTGTGACCCAGATCCTTCCTGGGGGGCAGCAGCCTCCCCCCCAACATTTTCAAACTGCCCAGGAAAATGTGGGCACATTTCCCCCTGAAACCTTTTCCTTGAGCCCAATTAGCAGTCGGTCTACGTGGCGGCAGCCTCTTCTATTTTAATGCTCTGTTCAACTCGCCATGCTTCGGGTCACTAACTCTTTTCAGCAAACTTCTGAGCTGGCTTCCAGGCCTGGATGTCTCTCCCAGTTCAAGGAGATTTGTGTTTCTGGGGCTTGGGGAGAAGCTGCTGCCGGTTGTGCCACGTCACAGTGCCATCTGCATCAGAGAGGCTCTCGCTGAATCGGGAGAAACAGAGATCTTGGGAGGTGAGTGGAGGGCTGGCTTGGGAGCTGAAGACAAGCACTGAGCATTTTAGAAGAGTTCTCACCATCAGAAAACTGCTCCTGATGTTTAGTCGGAATCTCCTTTCTTGCCATATGAATCCATTGGTTCAGGTACTCCCCTCTGGAGCAGGAGAAAAACAAGCTTGTTCCCTCTTCCATGTGGCAGCCCTTGTGATATTTGAAGATGGCTATCATCTCCTTTCAATCTCCTCATTTCCAGGCTGAACATACCTAACTCCCCCTCAACTGTTCCTCTTTAAGGCTTGGTTTCCAGACCCTTGATCCTCTTGGATCCTCCTCTGCCCACCTTCCAGCTTGTCAATATCCTTCTTAAAATGTGGCGCCCAAAACTGGGCACAGGACTCCAGGTGTGGTCTGACCAAGGCAGAATAGAGTGGAACTATTCCTTCCCTTGACCTGGACACTAGACTTTTGTTGATGCAGCCTAGAATAGCATTAGCTTTTTTTTGCTGCTGAATCACACGGGTGACTCACGTTAAGCTTGTGGTCCACCAAGACCCCTAGATCCTTTTCACACGCACTGCTAGTAAGCCAGGTGTCCCCCATCTTATATTTGTGCAGCTGGTTCTTTCTGCCTAAATGCAGAACCTGACATTTGTCCCTATGGAAATTAATTTTGTTAATTTGGGCCCAGTTCTGTAATCTGTTAGATTCATCCTGAATCCTGATTCTGTCTTCTGAGGCACTAGCTACCCCTCCCAGTTTGGTGTCACCTGCAAATTGGAGGAGCTCAGTTCCTTCATCCTAGTTGTTTTGAAAGATGTTGAACAACAACGGGCCCAGGACAGAACCCTGCGGCACCCCACATGTCACTTTCCCCCCAGGATGCTGAGGAACCATGAATAGGCACTCTTTGGGTTCGGTCAGTCAACCAGCAACAAATCCACCTAACAATTACCTTGTTCATTCCACATTTTACCAGCTTCCTCACAAGAATATCCTGGGGGACTTTGCCTACTGCCTTACTAAAATCAAGATAGCTAAAGGTAAAGGGACCCCTGACCATTAGGTCCAGTCGTGACCGACTCTGGGGTTGCGCGCTCATCTCGCATTATTGGCCGAGGGAGCCGGCGTATAGCTTCCAGGTCATGTGGCCAGCATGACAAAGCCGCTTCTGGCGAACCAGAGCAGCACACGGAAACGCCGTTTACCTTCCCGCTGTAGCGCTTCCTATTTATCTACTTGCATTTTGACGTGCTTTCGAACTGCTAGGTTGGCAGGAGCTGGGACCAAGCAACGGGAGCTCACCCCGTCACAGGGATTCGAACCGCCGACCTTCTGATCAGCAAGCCCTAGGCTCAGTGGTTTAAAATCAAGATATACTACACCTATACCTAATAAAGACCCACCAACCTTGTAACTCCATCAAAAAAAGAAATGAGATTCATCTGGCATGACTTGCTTTCAAGAAACCCATGGTGGGTCTTAGTAATCACAGCATCTGTTTCTAAGTGCTCCCAGACAGACTGTTGAATTATTTGTTCTAGGACCTTTCCTGATATTGATGTCAAGCTCAACAGTCAGTAGTTACCTGGGTCTTCTCTCCCCTCTTTTGAAGATAATAATAATAATAATAATAATAATAATAATAATAATAATAATAATAATTTATTATTTATACCCCGCCCATCTGGCCGGGTTCCCCCAGCCACTCTGGACGGCTTCCAACAAAACATTAAAATACAGAAATCAAACATTAAAAGCTTCCCTAAACAGGGCTGCCTTGAGATGCCTTCTAAAGGTCTGGTAATTGTTGTTCTCTTTGACCTCTGGTGGGAGGGCATTCCACAGGGTGGGTGCCACTACCGAGAAGGCCCTCTGCCTGGTTCCCTGTAACTTAGCTTCTCGTAGCGAGGGAACCGCCAGAAGGCCCTCGGAGCTGGACCTCAGTGTCCGGGCAGAACAATGATATCTTCTTACATTCTCATGGGATTTGGTGGGGTTTACAGTAGCTGCAATGGACCTGGTCACCAGGAGGAAGGAAGATCTCCCCCACATCTCCCTGTTGCTCAAGAGAATCAGATTGCTAGGAGGAAGCCAGCAAGATTCAGCAGTAGAAGTGCCAACCTCTGCTTCTTCAGGAGCTGCTTTTGCTGGACAGTTCCCTGTTGTCTTTGAGGGGAAAACATTTTTGGGAAATGGAGCAGCGCTAAGCCCCATGGGTCTATGGATGGGTTGAGAATGGAGGTACCTGTCAATTTCAGTTTCTCTCCATTTCTCATTTCCCCCATTGTATAATTTAGTTCACCCCATTTCCACATCCGTTTGCAACCACCCTCCTGAAAATGTTCATGAAAATTCACAAACATTCTCTTGTGCACATTTCTCCATATACAGTGGTACCTCGGTTTATGAACACAATTAATTCCGGAAGTCTGTTCATAAACTGAAGCGTTCATAAACTGAAGCGAACTTTCCCATTGAAAGTAATGGAAAGTGGATTAATCCGTTCCAGACGGGTCCGCGGAGTACTTAAACTGAAGCGTTCATAAACTGAAACATGGGTGTAATTGGTTCCGGAAGTCTGTTCATAAACTGAAGCATTCATAAACTGAAGCGAACTTTCCCATTAAAAGTAATGGAAAGTGAATCAATCCGTTCCAGATGGGTCCGCGGTGTTCATAAACCGAAAATTCATAAACCGAGGTGTTCATAAACCGAGGTTCCACTGTATATGCACTTTTGCAAGAAAGGGACCACGTGTGAATTTTGCAAATATAATCACAGAATCATTGATTTGTAGAGTTGGAAAGGGTTGGGCTAGGTGACCCTTCCAATTCTAGAGATTCTAAGATCTAAGAACAGAGGTCTTGTTGATCACTCTGGGTCTTGAACAGAGACTGGGCTGGTCACAGATCCAGACTGAATAATAGAATCATAGAATTGTACAGCTGGAAGGTCATCTAGTTCAACCCTCTGTAATGCAGGGATCTTAGCTAAAGCCATCCCAAAACTTTTAAAGATGGAGAGTCCACAACCTCCCAAGGGAGTCTGTTCCACTGTTGAATGCAAACCTATGACACGCGTGTCAGATGTGACACGCAGAGCCCTCACTGCTGGCACGCCCATTCGCACTGTTGTTGTTGTCCCCCCCCCATTTGTTCTCCTCCTCCTCACGCTACAGCTTGTCTCCGCTGTTAAAACCTGGATCCTTTGTTGTTGTTGTTGCTGCTGGTAGCCAGAGATTGGTTTTTTAACCCTTTCTGTGCTGTTTTTCCCTAGCACTTTGGCAGACTATGATTGGGTGTAACAGGGTTTGTTTTTTAACCCGTTCTGTGCTGGGGTTTTTTGGCGCATTGGCAGACTATGTCGGTGCTACATGTTAGTTCCAGCGAAGGTATTATTTGTCATTTATTTCTGTTCTTGTTCCCCCCAAAAAGCACAGCAGCTTTGGGGCACCCCCCCAAAAAAGCAAAGCAACTTTTGCATCCCCCCCAAAAACCTCCAAAACTCCCCCCAAAAAAGCTCAACAACTCCCCCCAAAAAGCTCAACAACTCTGGGCACTTTGTCATAAATAAGGGGTTTTTGGTTGGTTTGGTTAAATAATTGGTTTTTGGTTTATTAAATACAGTTATATATTACAATTATACATTTTTGTTATTTAAACTATAAATATCGCGAAATTATGGTTTTTTTCTCGAAGTGACGCACCATCCAAGTAATGCTCGGTTTTTTGGCGAATTTTGACACACCAAGCTCAAAAGGTTGCCCATCACTGCATTAGAAAGTTCTTCCTGATGTTTGGTTGGAATCTCCTTCCTTGTAACTCGAAGCCATTGATTTGGGTCCTACCCTCCAGAGCAGCAGAAAACAAGATCATTCCACCTTCCATGTAACAGCCCTTGAGGTATTGGAAGATGACCATCTCCTCGCCTCTCACTCTCCTCTTCTGCAATGCATTTTTGCACACTGCAGTCACTAATAAAGCATTACGATGTACCCTTTGCGGTTGAAAAACCTCATTTTAAAATTCACCCAGGTGTGGATTTGGAAGGAAGCTGTGCTTGAGTTCAGAACGTGCAAAGTGAGACCATTTCTTCCCTCTCCCTCAGAAGAAGAGGAGAGGTCCTTTAATGGATCCCGTGGCAGGTTAAGAAACAGGAAGCAGAGAGGAGGAATAAATGGGCAGTTTTCCCAATGGACGGGTTCCGAAAGTGGAGTCCCCACGGATCACTGTTGGAGCCTATGCTTTTTAACAATATGTTCACAAATGTTCCAATGCTCCATTCTCAATGCGTCTAGGGTACAGTTTATTAACCATTGGCCTTTACAAAACACTGCTAGACTATTATTACGCTTTTTGCTTGACAGGTCCAGACAGATGACTACTAATATTCTTTTGCTTTCCCTTTCATTTACATTTCAGAAGGTCCTCGAGATCATCTCTTGCTAGTAAGAAGAAGCACACAGGCCCCTTGGAGATAAATTGCTCCATTATCAGGCGCCTCAAGCACCAAAGGGAGAAGTAGAGGTGCAAAGGACCCCCCAGACTTTGAAAGGCTGGTGTCATGGGATCTAGTCCATCAGCTTTGATCCCATAACTAAACCAAATATTTTGATTTTGAATAATGCACAATTAATTGTCACTGCTTTGACCTCTATTGTGTTATCGTCTGGTCTAAAGGTTAGAGTGTTGGACTATGAGGAGAGCAGGGTTCGAATCCCCACTCGGCCATGAAGCTCATGGGTAACCTCGGGCCAGTTGCCACCCCTCAGCCTAACCTACCTCGCAGGGTTGTTGTGGGGATGAAATGGGGAGGAGGAGAACCATGTAGGCCACCTGGAGCTCCTTGGAAGATAAAAGTGGTGCGATCTATAAAGGTAATAAATACATAAATAATTCCTGCAGGAGGTTGGACTAGATGACCCTGGGTCTCCGTTCCAGCTCTATACTGTAATTCTATGATTCTTAGTGGGTTATGTAAACTGTTTTTTCCAAATAATGCTTTTTATAGCATGGGGTAGGGGGCACTGTGAAAGTGGCCGGAAAAAAGCTTGGAAACCAATGATTTAGTATATACATGCATCTCCCTCAAGAATTATAGATATATTGATTTATTTTTAAAATAATTTTTATTGTTTTTATATAACAGCACAAAAAGACAAGACATAAAGAAAAACATTTCTACCCACCTTCCCCCACCTTCCCCCCACAAGTCCCCCTCTGTCACAAGTGGATCCTGCGGGTGTTGAGAGTCGAAGGTAGTCCGTTTGAAAGCTGGGTTTGTCCTCACCCCCCTCTCCCTAGCTCCTGAACCCCCCCCCCCGCCACCAGGAGGCCCTGAGACATAAGGAGAGATTGGGATAGGGAACTCCCCAACCATTTATATCTTCCAGCATAATAGACAAACAAACAAACAATTAAAAATTTCAAGTTCTTACTTTGTTAAACATTGTATTTGTGACTTCCTCAGATCCCTTCTTCCTGATTTTCACAATTCTTAAATATAATTATGGCGGGTTTCTTATTCTTAATTCTGATTCTAATTCTTAAAACTCAACATTATTTCCCTCCTTCTTCGTGTCACCTCCCCACAGGCCCCCTCCTGCCACAAGAGGCACCCATGAGGTGCGACCATCCAAGGGAGGTCTAATTTGTAATTGGGTTTCCTTCCACCCCTCCCTCCCCCCCAAAGCCCCCCCTGCCACCAGAGACTTCAGGTCGACAGGGAGGAAGATGTGGCTAATCCACCCAACTACCTGTCTAAACATAACATTGCTACTCCACAAATCTAAAATTTCTTCCCCCAGCCTTTCCTCCACCCTCCACAAGAAATGTCAATTATTACATATTATTAGTTTCTCTAACCAAACATCTTAAAATTATTCTCTTAAACACCCTCTTCTCCCCCCCCCCCGGGGGTCTCTCCCCCATTTGGTCCAGCATTTCCTTCATCCAGCCAAGATTTCAGAACCGTTTTTCAGCCAGCCTAATTACCAATTTACCAGTTTTTTCATCCCACACCAAGTCTTTCCCAAATCAAACTTCCAGTCTCTGTCCTCCCCTCCCTCTGCTTTCCCCACCCCTCAGTCTCACTTCTCTCTTTTCCATTTTCCCCATTCTCCCCATTTTCAAAGATCATTATCCATTGGGGATGATGCTTCTCCACAAAGATTGCTTTCTCACTTAAGTTCCAAGAACTGCTAGTGTTGGTACTCTTCTCTTCATCTTCTTCTTTTTCCACCTTCTGTTGAGCATCGTCCTCTTCTTGATTTTGAATCTGTGGCCAACTTGATGTTGTTGGACGGCAACTCTAATAATCTCTGCTTGTTGACGGTGCTGGTTGGGGCTGATGAGAATTTCTCCCCATCAAAATCTGGAAGGTCACAGGTTCTCCATCCCTGAGCTAGACCATCACTTGCCTTGACAGCCCCAAGCTACCTCCACCACAACTTTGCCTTCTTTTAAGGCCAGGGTGGAGAATCTCTGCTCCTCCAGATATTGTTGGACCATGACTCCCATTGTCTTTGACCGTCATCCCTGATGGAGGTCAACAGCCTCTGGTTCCCCGTGCTTCCTTTAACCCCACCACCTTGCCACCATCCAAAAGGCTCAGAGCTGGTCATAGCTGCCAAGTACCCCGTTTTCCCTGGGAAACCCCCGTATTTTCTTACCGTTTCCCGCAGGTGTCTCGAATGGCAAAATACCCCGTATTCCCCCGAATTGCGTAGCTTCTGTCTGGAAGTGCGTAGAAGCGACTTCTGGCGCTGCTGACATTTTGGAAATGGGCATAGTGGCATCGGAAGTTGCATCTACGTATGTCCGGGAGTGCGTAGAAGCGACCTCCGGTGCTGCGGTGCTGCTGATCCCGGATTTTTCAATCCGGAACTTGGCACCTATGGAGCAGGTCATTCCCAACACAGAACCATAGAATTGTAGAGTTGGAAGGGACCACATGTGAATTAGAGATCCAGAGGAGCAAAGTCTTCTACCCTTGAGTCCCACCTTTCTTGCCAACTCACTCATCCTTCATTGCCGAACCCTTGTCCAAAGGGGTCTTGCCCATTTCCCAGTTGTGGTGCTTCCAAGAAACAGCATGGAGCAATCTCTGTGTACCTGTACCTGTACTGTACCTGTACAGTAGGCAGATCTAAAAAAATGTAGTGCCTTCCATAGTTCTAGTTACAGGTAGGTAGCCGTGTTGGTCTGAGTCGAAGTAAAATAAAAAAATTCCTTCAGTAGCACCTTAAAGACCAACTAACATGGGCGTAGGCAGGGGGGGCAGGAGGGGGCAGCTGCCCCCCCTAGAAGCAAACAAATTAATGTATTTTACAGACCATAACCAGCACTTTTCCCCTCCAAAAACTGAAGTGGAAAGGGCTTTGCTTTAGCAAGAGCAGCTAAGTCTCCGCTTGCTGGGGGGGGGGGGACACACAGCAGTAACAAAAACACATCAAATAAATAAAGCAAAGTGGCTACCAGTAGTTAAGCAGTTAAGACAATGGAGCATATATCCCCAGGCAAGATTCGATAGCTGACCATTTCACCATATTGTTCTTAAGTGGGAGTTGTTAATGAGCATTCAGGAGCATTAAGAGTTCTATTGGCGATTTAATGAGGGTGCAGACTCAGAGGATTCAATTTGACTAAGGTGGCTCTGCAAGGCTAAAAAGAAGTGAATAAGAAAGGGGGGGGCTGTAGCTTTGACAGACACAGTGATGTTTATAAAAAGCATTGGTGTTCCAGTCTGCCCCTCCTCCTGCATCTGTATACTGTAAATCAGGGGTGGCCACCTCCCAAGAGACTCTGATCTACTCAGAGTTTAAAACTGGGGGTGATCTACCCCCTTTTGGGGGGTTCAGGTCAAAGCTGTTGAGTTTTTTTTAAAGGAAGGGAAGCCCTGTTTTTTTGGGTTTAGGACAAACTTGTTGAGGGAGGGAGGGAGGCCCATTTTTGTTTAGGGCTTCAGGTCATAGTTCAACTTTTTTGAGGGAGGAGGAAAATTTTGGGTGAGCTTTTTTTAGGGGGGCCAGTGACCTACCAGTGATCTACCACAGACATCCAGTGATCTACTGGTAGATCACAATCTACCTGTTGGACGTGCCTGCTGTAAATCAAGCAGAGAGAAAGCTGCTTACAAGGCTCCTGTACATGCAGAGTTCCAGCATCACAGCGTCACCCAGAGGCACCCACAAATATGAGTTATCCCTCTCTCTATTTCTTCCTTCCTTCCCTCCCTCTTCCATCCTTAATAAAATACGGGGGGGGCAGATAAGCCCCACATAGAAAGCCCATCAACATGGGGGGATGACTCTTTCAAATACTGTATTTACCAGTAATTGGGGGGGGGGAGAGGCACCTAGGCCTCTAGGAGTTGGCTGCTATGCCTAGGAGTAGGACAATTCAAGAAAGCAGAACGATGCATATGGTATGGTAATATATCAATAGAATCGTAGAATTGTAGTCGGAAGGGACCACAAGGGTCATCTAGTCCAACCCGCTGCAATGCAGGATTTTTTTCCTAAGGTGGGGCTTGAAACATGGTTGAAATATTATGCTGATATGCAGCAACGCCTCGGAGCCGTCGTGGCTGCGGCCATGCCTTGCCCCGCCCTCGCCCGCCTTTCCACCCCCTCTCGCCTGCCCGACCCTCCTGTCCTCTTGCTGCAGAGTTCCAGCATCACAGCGTCATCCATCGACACCCACAAATATGAGTTCTCTCTCTCTCTATTTCTTCCTTCCTTCTCTCCCTCTTCCATCCTTAATAAAATACGGGGGGGGCAGATAAGCCCCACATAGAAAGCCCATCAACATGGGGAGATGACTCTTTCAAATACGGTATTTACCAGTAATTGGGGGGGGGGGCACCTAGGCCTCTAGGAGTTGGATGCTATGCCTAGGAGTAGGACAATTCAAGAAAGCAGAATGATGCATATGCTATGGTAATATATCAATAGAATCATAGAATTGTAGTCGGAAGGGACCACAAGGGTCATCTAGTCCAACCCCCTGCAATGCAGGATTTTTTTCCTAAGGTGGGGCTTGAACCATGGTTGAAATATTATGCTGATATGCAGCAACGCCTCGGAGCCGTCGTGGCTGCGGCCGTGTCTTGCCTCGCCCTCGCCCGCCCTGCCACCCCCTCTCGCCTGCCCGACCCTCCCGTCATCTCCAGCCAAGCAGGGTAGCTGCCAACGCTACCAGCCCCAGAAGCACAAGGTGGCCGCTGCTGCCACCGCCACGATGTCATCAGGCCCGCTGGCCCTTTAGCCCCGCCCACTTTGTGGCCCCTCCCCTTCCGTGCCTTGGCCCCGCCCCTGAACGACCATGGCTTGCCCCCCCCCCCTAGTTTTGATCCTGGCTACTGGCTACACCCCTGCCAACTAAGTTTTTATTTTGGTATGAGCTTTCGTGTGCATGCACACTTCTTCAAATACACTTGAAACAGAAGTCAGTCCCTTATATATATACAGGTCTACAGGTTTACCACTCCCATCAGCCCATCACCCATTCCCACCCACCCCCACCACCCTCTGTATATATATAAGGGACTGACTTCTGTTTCAAGTGTATCTGAAGAAGTGTGCATGCACACGAAAGCTCATACCAAAATAAAAACTTAGTTGGTCTTTAAGGTGCTACTGAAGGAATTTTTTTATTTAAAAAAATGTAGTACAATCACCGACAACTGGGAAACACTGGCCTGGGAGCGCTCCAATTAGAGAACAGCCTTTACCAACGGTGCCATGGGCTTTGAAGACACTCGAACTCAGGACGAAAGGGAGAAATGCGCTAAGAGGAAGGCACGCTTGGCAAACACTCACCACGATCAACTCCCGCCCGGAAACCTATGAGGCAGTTGGGGATGTTTAGCATGCAGAAGAGAAGACTGGGAGGAGATATGGTAGCCACCTTCGAATATCTCAAGGGCTGTCCCATGGAAAAGGGCGCAGCTTTGTTTTCTCCTGCTCTGGTGGGTAGCACCTGAACCAATGGCTTCAAGTTACCAGAAAGGAGATTCCAAATAAACATCAGGAAGAACTTTCTGACAGTGGAGTGGACACCCTCAGAAGATATTGGACTTTCCTTCCTTGGAGGTTTTTAAAGCAGAGGTTGGGTGGCCATCTGTCCTGGGTGCTTCAGATGAGACTCCTGCGCTGCATTGCAGGGGGTTGGACTAGATGACTGGGCCCTTCCCACCCTCCAATTCTGTGCCTCCGTGGTCCTCCTGGATTCCATGCTGGGCGTGTGGTACTTTCATCCTGCAGGCTTCGCTTGCAAAGCAATCAAAACTAAGCAGTTTAAATGGCGCTCTGTTTGGGGGGTAATAGCATTAGAGTGTCTGGAGAGGAATTAGGGAAATAGCAAGTAGCTTTATTAAGGAGCTTAATTCAATTACCGAAGCAGCCAAGTTGCAAGCTCAGCCTCCGGTGGTGGCACCTCGGCAGCATCCTGAGCGAGGGTGGCAAGAGCAGGGGAGGGGCGGGGGGGGGGGGCTCCCTCACCCGACAGGAGCAGCATCCGTTGCATGCATGCAAAATGAGGGGGAGGAATCTGTGGGTTTCGGTGAGCGGCACACAGAGGTGCAAATGCAGAGGTGGCACAAGATATTTCTCTGCCTGAGGTGGAACACCCCAAGCCTGCCCCGCCTACAGGGATTAAACAATAGAGAACCATGAATTAAGGCTTCTTTGTTAATGGTACAGTGGTGCCTCGCTTAACGAATGCCCTGCTTAACGAAATTTCCGCTTAACGAAAGGATTTTTCGAGTGGAGCTTGCCTCGCTAGACGAATGTGTTTTACGAAAAATCCGTCTAGCGAATCGCGGTTTCCCATAGGAATGCATTGAAATTCAATTAATGCGTTCCTATGGGCAAAAAAAAATTCAAAAAAATTTCAATGCATTCCTATGGGATTCGCTAGATGAATTTTTCGCTATAAGAAAAGACCCGTGGAACGAATTAATTTCGTCTAGCGAGGCACCACTGTACCTCCACATTTGCAGCCCGAGGCAGGGTCATCTCACTTTGCATAATAGGAGGACTGGTCCTGATATTTTAATAATAATAATAATAAATAATAATAATAATAATAATAAATAATAATAATAACAATAAATAATAATAATAATAATAAATAATAAATAATAAATAATAATAATAATAATAATTAATACCCCACCCAACTGGCTGGGTTTGCCCAGCTGCTCTGGGCAGCTGCCAACAAAATATTAAAAACACGCTAAAACATCAAACATGAAGGGTTGCCTTCAGATGTCTTCTACAAGTCATGTACAGTGGTGCCTCGCAAGACGAATTTGATTCATTCCACGAGTCAATTCGTTTTGCGAAAAATCCGTCTTGCGAATCGCAGTTTCCCATAGGAATGCATTGAAATTTCTTTTTTTGCCCATAAAGGGACCCCTGACCATTAGGTCCAGTCGTGACCGACTCTGGGGTTGCGCGCTCATCTCGCATTATTGGCCGAGGGAGCCGGCGTATAGCTTCCAGGTCATGTGGCCAGCATGACAAAGCTGCTTCTGGCAAACCAGAGCAGCACACGGAAACGCCGTTTACCTTCCCACTGTAGCGGTTCCTATTTATCTACTTGCGTTTTGACGTGCTTTCCAACTGCTAGGTTGGCAGGAGCTGGGACCAAGCAACGGGAGCTCACCCCGTCACAGGGATTCGAACCGCCGACCTTCTGATCAGCAAGCCCTAGGCTCAGTGATTTAACCACAGTGCCACCTGGGTCCGGAACGCATTAATTAAAATTCAATGCATTCCTATGGGAAACCGCGATTCGCAAGACGAACTTTTCGCAAAACGAATTTGTCTTGCGAGTCACCATCAGATCGCAAAACGCATTCATCTTGCAAAAAATTCGTCTTGCGGGGCATTTGTCTTGCAAGGTACCACTGTAGTTGTTTATTTCCTTGACATCCATCCATATCTCTGTCTGTCTGTCTGTCTGTCTGTCTGTCTGTCTGTCTGTCTGTCTGTCTGTCTGTCATCATCTATCCATCCATCCAGCTAGCTAGCTCTCTCCCCTCCTCCATGTTATCCTCACAACAGCAATCTTGCAAGGTATCTTAGGCTGAGAGAGGCAATGACCAGCCTCAAGGTCACCTGGTGAGCCGCACGACTGAGCAGAGATTTGAACTTCTGGGTCTCTTCTGGGTCCCGGTATGCTGACACTCTAAGCAGCATGCTGCACTTCGACTCAACTGATGAATGGATTGCATTTCCATCCCACCTTTCCTCCAGCGATGTGGTGTTCAATACATAGTTCTCCTCCTGCCCATTTTATCCTCACAACAACCCTGTGAGGTAGGTTAGGCTGAGAGCGAGTGACTGGTCCCAAGGTCACCCACTGGGCTTCGTGGCCAAGTGGGGATTTGAACTCCTGGTTGCCCAGGTTATAGCCTGACACCAAAACCACTGCACCATACTAGCCCTCCAGTGACTTGGATTGGTTTAAACCTGTGGCCCAGCAGATGCGGCTCTCACAATCTGTGACCATTGGTCATGCTAGCTGGGGCTGGTGAGAGTTGGAGCCCAACAGCATCTGGAACCCAACAATAACTGGAGCTCAACAGCATCTGGAACCCAACAGCATCTGGAACCCAACAGCATCTGGAAGGCAACAGGATTCCTGTCCATCACTTGCCTTTACTGCCCCAAGCAGTAAATTTGGCTTCCAAAGGGCAATTTCCCCCTCTAAGCTCACTATAATCGATCTCTCTCCTTCCTTCCTTCCTTCCTTCCTTCCTTCCTTCCTTCCTTCCTTCCTTCCTTCCTTCCTTCCTTCCTTCCTTCCCAGGGGCGTAGCCAGGATCAAAATTAGGGGGGCAAGGGGCGGGGCCAAGGCACAGGAGGGGCGGGGCCACAATGGGGCAAGGAAAGCCATGGTCGTTCAGGGGCGAGGGGGCGCCAGGATCAGCTCGAAATTTGGCTGCTTCGACCCCCTCCTCCCCCTCCGCGACCGACAAGGGCGAGGGGGCATCAGGAGCAGGATCAGCCCGAAATCGGGCTGTTCCGATCCCCTCCTCCCCCTCCGTGATCGGCAGGGGTGAGGGGGCGCCAGGATCAGCCCGAAATCGGGCTGTTCCGATCCCCTCCTCCCCCTCCGTGATCGCCGGCTAGAAGGGACGCCTCCCTTCTCCCTGGCTGGCTGTGGGGCGGGTGGAGGGAAAGCCAGCCAAACGCTTTGTGCGGCTCTGGGGCTTTCCCTCCGCCCGCCCCACAGCCAGCCGGGGAGAAGGGACGGCTCCCTCCGTTTTTTAAAATATATATAATAATTTTTTATTAATTTTACATAATAAAGAAAAACATACAAAACATATTCCCCCTTCTTCTCTCCCTCCCTCCACGAGTCTCCTTCTGCCACAAGTCTCATGAAAGGTGAGCAGTCGAAGGTAGTCCATTTTATAGTTGAGTTTCTCCCCACCTCGCTCTTCCCCCCCCCGAACCCCCCCTGCCACCAGAGGCTCCAGGATGGGAAGGAAAGTGTCCACCCAGCTAATTTTTCCATAATTACATTAAAATCTAAAAAGGAAAAAGGAAAAGAAACAAAAGAGGAAAAAGAAAACAACGAAACAAGCAAACAAATGCCTCATATTTTGAATCTCTTAGCATTATCTTAATGACTTCCTCAAATCCCCTCTTCCTGATTTTCACAATTTCTAATAATAATCATGGCAGATTTCTTCATCCCAATTTCAATTCTTATTCTTAGAGCACACATTCCAATATCTATGCCTAATATCTGAACTTATCTCATTCACTTCTTAACATATTTCTCACTTTCCCCCTGTTGAAAGTGTTCACTTCCCCCTCCGGGCGGGGAGCAAGTGGAGGGCGGCTCCAGCAGGACGGAGACTCTGGCTGCAGCACAGGGCGGCATGGTGGAGGCGGCGCTGCCGGCGAGGCTCTGGAGGGCGGCGCTGCCGGCAGGGAAGAGGCTCCAGCCGTAGCGCGGCATGGCGGAGGTGGACAAGAGCGCTGCATCCAGCCTCTGCCTCTTCTTTGGCGCCCTCCAGAACGTGACGCCTTGGACGACTGCTTCGCCAGCCCTGCTTCTAGGGGGGCAGCTGCCCCCTCCTGCCCCCCGTCTATGCCCATGTTCCTTCCTTCCTTCCTTCCTTCCTTCCTTCCTTCCTTCCTTCCTTCCTTCCTTCCTTTCCCATCCATTTGTCTCCTCTTTCTTCCATCATGGAACCCAAGGCCTTGTCCACGTGGCTCCCAGAAAACGACTCATCCAAGCAGTGACCAGAGCCAGACCCTCCTCATCTTCAGGAAGGGGGCAGCGATTACGGTTCTATTCCTGCCTTGCAGGGGGTTGGACTGGATGACCCTCGGGGTTCCTTGCCACTCTACAACTCTGTGCTTCTAAGACCACACCCTGAGGAAATCAGGGCCTTTCAAGATGTGGCCAATCTGCCCCCCAAGGTCAGCTAGATCTTCATTTGTTTAGCAAACCATCCTGCAGACGAGCAGAAGTCCGAATGGGAGCCCCAGCCTTGAGTCTTCCAGCTGGCATGGCTGCCACAACCACGTGGCCCTCTCTGAGGACGACGACAAAGGCCCACACTTCCAGGAGAGTTTATTTTTAGACTGACTAATGTGGTTAAACTCTGAATTATCTATGAAGACCATATGTCTACTCAGCTGGAAAGCGACAGGTCAGGCCTCAAAAGACCACCCGGACCAGGACTGGTTTTTAAAAAGGGACTGAAGATTCCCTCCCCCCCCCTTACAAACACAGAGAGGCGGGAGGAGAGTTTCGTGGGTTTGTTTGTTTTTTCAAAAAGGAAGAGCCCATTTCGCAAGGCAAAGCCGTTTGGCAATGCATGTGTGACAGTTTGCAAGTGCCGTGGGGAATTATTCTGCTTTACTCTCCGTTTTCTTCCTGCGTGGAGATATTGGCAAAACAAGGCACCAACCTGGGATGGTGTAGAAAGATGAAAGCTTTTCAGTTTCACAAATCTTCCAATTGGGTGATAAACCCTCCGTAGCTAAAGCTGTGGTTGCAAAGGGGGAATTGGAAACAGGGCAGATTTTGGTAATACGGCACCCTGAGTGAGACAAAAAAAACCCCTTCCAATATGTCTTATTTCAACAATAATGCCTTTTGGTATAGTTCCTTTTTAAGTGGATCTTCTCAAAGTTATTACTGTATTATTATTGAGTCCGTTGGGTGCCTTGTGTGGGGGGAACCCCCCCCCCCACCTTAAATCTGGCGCAGATTGGAAGCCTTAGTGAAATATACTCGGAGTCGAGAGTGAATTTCATGCTCTTTATTCAGCTCATAATCATCAAGGAGAAGAAGAGAAGAATAATGCCCTTTTCCCAAAAGCATCTGCTTATATACATTATTTACACAATGGGCCTTGGCGTGATTGGCTACTTCAGGGCTACACCTGTGGGCCAATCAGGTTGTGGATTGACTTCTGCCAGCCGCCTGATTGGCTGCTCCTGCAGGCCAATCAGGTTGCGGATTCACTTCCACCTGGAGTTGGATTGGGTGGCTCCTGCGGACCAATCAGACTGCTGATTCTGAATCCTATTGTTCAAGGATTCAGCTCAGTACATAACACTTAGTCTGTGCACCACATTCTCTTTCTGCAAGCAGGCTTTGCATTCATTGCCTCTCTCATATTCATGCACCCACAAAATTCCCCATGAAGGGGCTGGGCACCCACAAATTTCAGTGCCAGGGCCATGCATGCTGCATTGCACCCACGTAGGGGCGAGCGAAGGCTAACTGACACCCGGGGCAGGGCAAACCGCCGGCTGCGCACATGTTGCGCCACTAAGTACGACGCATGTGTGGCATCGCTACATACAGCGCATGGGTGTGACACCACGCATGTGTTGTACATAGTGGTTTGCTGTTGCCGCCCTTGAACGCCGTATGGATGGCGGAGAGATCCTCTGCTGGTGGCTGCAGCTGCGAACGGAGGAGCCTCCACAGGCGGCTGCGGTGGCACAATGGCTGCTTGCGCCACCGCGCTGGGGGGCGGGACAAGCACCCTGTAGGGGGCCTTCTTGTCACACCTCCCTCAGTCATGGCACCCAGGGCGCACTGCTCCCCGCCCCCCTTGCGACACCACTGCACCCACAACCCCGGGGACCCATGGTTGTGGGGACAAGCTGGCACTCCTGGCCTCTCTCATCCTGTGGTTTCCAGCAACTGGTATTCAGAAGCACTGCTGCCTTCAACAGTGGGAAAGGGAATAATAATAATAATAATAATAATAATAATAATAATAATAAATTATTATTTCTACCCTGCCCATCTGGCTCAGTTTCCCAGCCACTCTGGGCAGCTTCCAACAAAAGATTAAAAATACAGAATGCTGACGTGTTCAGATCCTCAGTGTGAGAGCATCCTGTTGGACTAGATAACACACTGGCCTGATCCAGCAGGCTCCTCTGGATGTTGCGAGCTGGTGGGAAGGCAGTCTGGATGTTGCCCTGTGATCCCATTCAATCCTTGAGGTTCTTTACTCCAGGGGAGAGAGGAGGAGGTTGCAAGTTTCTTTGTAAGACCTTCTTCTTCTTTGGCGATCACTCATAGCCAACTAACATTGTCTTCCATGAACACGGTCTTAACAATGAGTCTGCAAGTGCCTGTGGAGGCCAATTCTGGATCCACACGTCCTTCCACAGAAGGGACATGGGTTTCCGGGCAGGAGTTGATCACAGTGTGGATTTGCCAAGCGTGCCTTCCTCTTAGCACGTTTCTCCCTTGTGTCCTGAGTTCGAGTGTCTTCAAAGCCCATGGCACCATTGGTAAAGGCTGTTCTCCAACTGGAGCGCTCGTATAAAAAATAACATGTTTATACTACTTTTAAAAAAAGATTTGCCTTGAGAGAGAGTCTTTAAACCTCTTTTGTTGACCACCAGCATTACGCTTTCCATTTTTAAGTTCGGAATAGAGTAGTTGCTTTGGAAGACGATCATCAGGCATCTGCAGAACATGACCAGTCCAACAAACTTGATGTTGAAGAATCCTTGCTTCAACACTGGTGATCTTTGCTTCTTCAAATACACTGGCATTAGTTTGCCAAGTGATGTGTAAATTTTTTCGGAGACACCATTGATGGAATCTTTTGAGGAGTTGGAGATGCGGTTTATAAGTGGTCCACGTTTCACAAGCATTCAGTAAGTCTGGTAGCACAATAGCTTTGCAAACAAGAATTCTGGTTTCCCTGCGAATGTCCCGGTCCTCAAACACTCTGCACTTCAATTGGGAGAAAGCTGTACTCGCAGAGCTCAGGCGATGCTGGATTTTGGCATCAGTGCCAGCCCCTGTGGAAAGATAACTGCCCAGGTAGGAGAAGTGATCTTTGTAAGACTCAGCTGGCCACTTGTGGGTCCTCATCAGCACCCCAAAAGAAAGAGCCAGGTTGCAAGAGCTACAGCTAAGGGATGGGCCTCTCCAAGTAGTCACCATGAAGTGTTACACTTATTAACAACAATACAAAAGAGGGGCCAGTACCACTCACTGATAATAATAATATTTATAACCCCAGCTTTTTCATAGAATCATAGAATCGTAGAGTTGGAAGAGACCACAAGGGCCATCCAGTCCAACCCCCTGCCAAGCAGGAAACACCATCAAAGCATTCTTGACATATGGCTGCCAAGCCTCTGCTTAAAGACCTCCAAAGAAGGAGACTCCACCACACTCCTTGGTAGCAAATTCCACTGCCGAACAGCTCTTACTGTCAGGAAGTTCTTTCTAATGTTTAGGTGGAATCTTCTTTCTTGTAGTTTGAATCCATGGTTCCGTGTCCGCTTCTCTGGAGCAGCAGAAAACAATCTTTCTCCCTCCTCTATATGACATCCTTTCATATATTTGAACATGGCTATCATATCACCCCTTAACCTTCTCTTCTCCAGGCTAAACATACCCAGCTCCCTAAGCCGTTCCTCATAAGGCATTGTTTCCAGGCCTTTGACCATTTTGGTTGCCCTCCTCTGGACACGTTCCAGCTTGTCAGTATCCTTCTTGAACTGTGGTGCCCAGAACTGGACACAGTACTCCAGGTGAGGTCTGACCAGAGCAGAATACAGTGGTACTATTACTATTACTATTAATTTCCCTTCATCAAAGACACAAAGTGGCTGACATCTAAAACAGAAACAGCTAAAGACATACCTGTTGATCATTTTTCAAAAAATTAAACAAACACACATTCTATGACAGCCTGCAGATCATTACAATGAAAACAGAGGAGAGATTCCCACAAGCCTCCAGCTCTCTGGAGCCAAGGGATGTCCCCATGCCCATTTTATGGGAAGAGTCTATTGGAACCTATGACAGAAGCAGGCCTGGGTCCCTGGTGCGCATTCTGTCACCAATGGTTACTGGGTCCCTCATTCCATTCTTCTCCCTGGGATTGACATTCCGGGCAGGAGAATGGGTCAGTGTTTTAGTCACTCCATGAAGAAAAAGGACCTGGAAGAATATCAGGTGAGCAGTGGGACAGACAACCCCCAGCCCCTCCTGTTGGTCATCGTCACTTGTCCCAGACAGATATCTTGTGTCGTCCGTGAAGCAAAAGAACACTCCTGCATTGTTATATTTGATCTGCTGTCATACATGGCTCCCTTCCTCTCCAGTTTATCCTCATAACGACCCTGTGAGGACAAGAGAGACAGCGACTGGCCCCATGAGCTTCCTGGTTGAATGGGGACTTGCACCCTGGTCTCCCAGGTCTCTAACCGCTAGGCCACACTGCTTATGCCAGCCACGATCCTGGCCAACAGCAAGGTATCGCACCCTAGGTCTGGCTGAAGGGAAACCACACTGACCTGGGATGAAGATGGCTGAAACAGGCAGGAGAGGTCCTGTCTGTAAGTGTGGGTCACATCCAGGCCTTTCAGCAACCTTCCCCAAGCTGGTGCCCTCCTGGCATTTCGGACCCACCACTCCCATCAGTGTGGCATAGAGGGTAGAGACTGTGATCGGATGGGAGTGTCTGGTGGTCCATAAATGTCCGGAAGGTACTGGTTTGGGGGCAGCTGACTGCCGCCCCCATGGCAACAGCAACATGAAGGTTTCCTTGCTTTCCTTGACACCTTGCAGAAGATGTGTGACTTTCCCCTCGCTCTTAAATAGAGTCCCTTCAAGTCCCTCCAAGCAAAATCTACAGATCTCAGAAGTATTGTGGATGCTTTAGTTGAGATTCCTGCATTGCAGGGGGTTGGACTAGATGATCCTTTAGGGATCCTTCCGACTCCACAGTTCCATGATTCTATTTTAACTCCCCTGAAAAATGTATGGGAGTATTGATCTCATGAAAGCCCCTAAATTAGTCTCACATTTGTTGGGGGAGGGGGAATGAGGCAGTTTCCACCAATTAATCACCTTAGCTGATTAGTCAGCTGCCTTAATTGGTTAATTCATTGCCTGCATGTAATTAAGCATGCAGGCTGTGAAAACTTCAATGTAGGCTCCCTTCTGAGATATTCAAGGAGGTGTGGAAGTGTGAATTGATGTATTGTCCAATAAACCAAAGCTATCACTCAGGGTTGGAAAGAAAGCACTGTTTAGTATTTCCTTGTTCAATCTTTAACACCAAAAACAGAACAAAACACCAGGACATAGCAGCTTTAAAAATATTAAAAGCAATTCCAAAATCCACAGCAGGGTAATGCAGTTGTTGTCATTTTGATTGATCCTAACCCAGGCCCATGACTCAACTCTGGAGTTTTAAACATTGCATTTTATCTCAGCTCTGCAACCATTGGGAATTTTTTTTTTTTACACTAGATATTCATGATTCTTGAATGAAGGAAGTTTGTGGCATTTGAGACTTTAGAGAAAAGGCGAGGAAGAAGGTGACATGGTAGAACTTCATAAAATTAGGCATGGCATGGAGGGAGTGGATAGCTAAAAAAATCTCCCATAACACCATAGCTGCCAAGTTATCCCTTATTTTAAGGGATTTTCCCTTATGCTGAATAGGCTTCCTCGCGAGAAAAGGGAAAACTTGGCAGCTATGCCATAACACTTGGAACTTCTATACACTCAATGAAGCTGAATGTTGGTAGATTCAGGACAGATGCAGCCGGACCTTGGATCCCAAACGCCTTGGTGCTTGGATGTTTTGGCTCCCAAATGCTGCAAACCTGGAAGTGAGTGTTCCAGTTTGTGGACATTCTTTGAAACCCAAAAGTCCGACGGGGCTTCCGCAGCTTCCGATTGGTCGTAGGAGCTTCCTACAGCCAATCAGAAGCCACGCTTTGGTTTCCAAACGTTTTGGAAGTTGATTCTGGAACGGATTCTGTTTGACTTCCGAGGTACGACTGTAAAAGGAAGGACTTATTCATGGCATGCAGAGTTAAACTATGGAACTGGCTGCCACTGGAGGCTGTGATGGCCGCCAACCTAGATGGTAATACTACTACTACTACTGAAGGGAGAGCTTTGCCAATTGTGTTATTGTGCTAAATCTGATCATATAGTTTGCATTGTATAATTCTGATTGTATGGCTTAGCCCCCCATATCCCTAAAATGCTTCTTAAAAGGCTTTCCTTTTTGCCTCTGCGTCTGTGCACCAAAGTGGGCCAAAGTGTAATACAGAATGCCCTGCTAAGCTATCAAGGCCGCATGACTGTCTTGTCTGATGCTAGCAGTCTGACGCAAAGCGCAGGCAAGATAGATAGGAATTCAAGCCCCCACTCAAGGCTGAGTGAGGATGCTACCGGCGTAGCATGAGTCAGCATGTGTTTATGCACAGGACCGGACACGGATCTTCCTTATATGTACTTGTGACCCCCTTTGTGTTTATGAGAAGGACAGGATACGGATTTTCCTAATATGGATTTGTAACCCATGACCCCCTTGCGTGCGCACATTTACAGAGGAAGGGGAAAGGAGCCCAAGAAGTGTATAAGAAGCTTTGCAAATTTGTGTTTCGGAACTCTTGTCGTGGAGCTGATCACCAAGAGTCTCTTAAATATAAGAATTAAATTCTTTCTTTGGATTCAACCCTCGGTGTCATTATTGGCTGTCTCTGACCCTGCCTGGGCGCAACTTAAAGGACCCTTAGAAGCTAATAGGGCTACATTTTAATATCAGCCACCCTGGGCAGCTCCCAACAGAATATTAAAAACATGACAAACCATCAAACATTAAAAACTGCCCTATACAGAGCTGCCTTCAGATGTCTTCTAAAAGTTATGTAGTTCTTGATCTCTTTGACATCTGGCGGGAGGGCGTTCCACAGGGCAGGCGCCACCACCGAGAAGGCCCTCTGCCTGGTTCCCTGTAGCTTTGCTACTCAGTGAGGGAACCTCCAGAAGGCCCTTGGAGCTGGACCTCATTGTCCGGGCTGAGCGATGGGGGTGGAGATGACCACCAGCCAGGATGCCTAAGCTCTGCATCCCCAGTTGGAGGCAGCAATGGTTCGAAATCCCACCCACTTTGGCAGGTATCCCATCAGGTCCCATCATTGTTAAAACCGTGTTTATGGAAGAAGAGGAAGAGGAAGAGGAAGAGGAAGAGGAAGAGGAAGAGGAAGAGGAAGAGGAAGAGGAAGAGGAAGAAGAAGAAGAAGAAGAAGAAGAAGAAGAAGAAGAAGAAGAAGAAGAAGAAGAAGAAGAAGATTCTAAATACCTGTAGCTGGAAATCACAGAAAGGGAGGGTGCTCTTATGCTGGAATCCTGCTTTTGGGTTTCCTATTGAGGGATGTGGCTGGCCATTGTGAGAACAGGATTCTCTTGTTACCTTCTTATGTTCTTGCAATGTGTGTTTTATTACATGAGCTGGGTGCCCCCATCAGATCCAATATATGGTTCATGTTGTTGCATTATCTCTCCTGCAGGTGCTGACATTTCTTACCAAGGGGGAGATCCTACGGTAGGTCCATCTCTAATCTGGCTCCTAGCTGCTCTCCGGTCCGGCTATTTACGTACAGGCATCTTGAGACCCCGTCCACCCCTTATGTTTAAACAGCGATGACTTTCCCTGAAGAATTGTGGTTTGTTAAGGGTGCTGAGAGTTGTTAGGGGAGCCACAATTTCCTTTTAAAAAAAATATTAGTTATGGACCATAGCATAATTTTTAAAAGTGGTACCTTGGTTCTCAAACTTAATCCATTCCGGAAGTCTATTCCGAAACCAAAGCGTTCCAAAACCAAGGTGCGCTTTCCCATAGAAAGTAATGCTAAATGGATGGGGTCGCGAAGAGTCGGACACGACTAAACGACTAAGCAACAGCAACAATTTTTATTTGGTTTTACAAATTAATGTTTACATTCCAAATCACAAATAAAAACAGATACATAAGATTCTCTTGAATCTTTTGACTTCCCTCCACCGCTCCATGGCTTCCGTACTTGTCCTTTTTTATTGCATATTTTAAGTCGCTCCAATTATTTGATTGTCCATTATATTCAAAGTCCTTGTTACATTACAAGCGTTATTTGAGTCCTCCTAAAAAGTTCAATTGTTTGCAGTGGTTGCCCAATTATAATATGAATTCCCCCCATTCTTTATTAAAATTTTGATCTTCCTGATTTCTGATTTTCCCGGTCATTTTCACCACCTCTGCATAGTCCATCAACTTGGTCTGCCATTCCACTCTGGTACGGACCTTGTCATCTCTGGGCTAAAAGCATCCTGGCAACAGTCTTTTCTGCTCCTTTGGTATTTCTGCGGCTACAATTCCTAATAAAGACACTTCTGGTTTTTAAACAAATGTTATTTTAAACATTTTTTTTTTTCAAATCATTATATATCATTTCCAGAATTCTTTTATTATCTTACAGTTCCACCACATATGATAGAAGGTGCCTTCTTTCTCTTTGCATTGTAGCAGAGCCATAATTCCCAGAGTTCCCTGTGAAGGGGGACTGCTTGTTCTCCTGTGAGGAAAGGCTACAACATTGGGGACTTTTTACGCTTAGAAAAAAAGATGAGCGAGATGTGACATGAAATTATGCATGGCGCAGAATGAGTGTGCAAAGAAAAGTTTCCCCCCTCTCTCATAATGCCAGAACTCGGGAACATCCAATGAAGCTGGATGTTGGAAAATTCAGGAGAGATCAAAGAAAGCCCTTCTTCACACACAGTGCGGAGAGAGACTATGGAACTCCCTGCCACAGGAGGCAGTGATGGCCACCAACTTGGATGGCTTTTTAAAAAACGATTAGGCAGATTCACGGAGGAGAGGGTTGTCAGTGGCTGCTGAGCACTGAGGGAAAAATACTTCTTGAGGGTTCAAGTACGGAGGCTCTCATCAGATCCGTGACCAGTCAGACTTCAACAACAACAATAACAATAATAATAATAATAATAATAATAATAATTTTATTATTTATACCCCACCCATCTGGCTGTGTTTCCCCAGCTACTCTGGGTGGCTGCATTCAGTAACACATTAAAGGACATATTCCAAAGAGTCTAGCACACAAATTATGCAGCAGATATACCTCACCTTAGCTGTTCATCCTTTAACCCAATTACCTTCTGGTCCCTCTGCACTTCACCATCTCTTCATCTAACCACGGTCCTTGAAACGCAACTTTACTCAACCTATTTTCACAGTACCTCTCAGGCTCCTCCTTGTACCTCATCTGGGGTTGTTTTCCACTTTAACATTCATGCGTTAGGTTCTTCCTGAACTGGTCCTTAACAGTTTTATGCTTAGGCTGCACTTTTGTGCATAAGATGAGCACAGCACAGAAATTCTACATCAGTGCAATGGATCTGCTCTAACTTAACTCTTGGAGCCATGATGCTTCTGAATCCCAGTTGCTGGAAGCTACAGAAGGGGAGAAGACTCCCACACTCATCTTCTGCTTGTGGGCTTCCCAGAGGCCTCTGGTTGGACCACTGTGAGAACAGAAGAGAAGGTTAAGGGGTGATATGATAGCCATGTTCAAATATATAAAAGGATGTCATATAGAGGAGGGTGAAAGGTTGTTTTCTGCTGCTCCAGAGAAGCGGACGCGGAACAATGGATTCAAACTACAAGAAAGAAGATTCCACCTCAACATTAGGAAGAACTTCCTGACAGTAAGAGCTGTTCGGCAGTGGAATTTGCTACCAAGGAGTGTGGTGGAGTCTCCTCCTTTGGAGGTCTTTAAGCAGAGGCTTGACAGGCATATGTCAAGAATGCTTTGATGGTGTTTCCTGCTTGGCAGGGGGTTGGACTGGATGGCCCTTGTGGTCTCTTCCAACTCTACGATTCTATGATTCTAGGATGCTGGATTAGATGGGCCACTGGCCTAATCCAACAGGGTCTTCTTAAGCTATTATGGTCCAGTGGTCCCTTGGTTCTCAAACTTAATCCGTTCCGGAAGTCTGTTCCAAAACCAAAGCGTTCCAAAACCAAGGCACGCTTTCCCATAGAAAGTAATGCAAAATGGATTAATCCATTTCATTTAAAAAACAACCCCTAAAACAGGAATTTGACGTGAATTTTACTATCTAACAAGACCATTGATCCATAAAGTGAAATCAATAAACAATGTACTGCAGTCAATCAATCAATCCGTCAGTCGCTGAAGTGGGTTCCACACAGTCACAAAAACAAAACGAAAAGAGCCGCAAAAACAAAAATGCAAAGTAAATAGCAAAAACAGACACTCAAAACAGAAGTGTGGCACTCAAATCGGAATAAAAAAATTCCTTCAGTAGCACCTTAAAGACCAACTAAGTTTATATTTTGGTATGAGCTTTCGTGTGCATGCACACTTCTTCAGATACGTATCTGAAGAAGTGTGCATGCACACGAAAGCTCATACCAAAATATAAACTTAGTTGGTCTTTAAGGTGCTACTGAAGGAATTTTTTTATTTTGCTTCGACTCAGACCAACACGGCTACCTACCTGTAACTCAAATCGGAAGCGTAACACTCAAAATGGAGCACGTTCAGCTTCTGAAAAAAGTTCGCAAACCAGAACACTTACTTGCGGGTTTGCAGTGTTTGGGTTCCAAGTTGTTTGAGTACCAAGGCGTTTGAGAACCAAGGTACCACTTTATTTCCTTAAGGAGCCTTGATAGTGCAAGGCCAGCCCAGCCCAGCCAACCGCCTGCCCTTTTCCTTCGCTTTCAGAATCTATGATGCTTTCTGCAGTGACTGCCCTCAAGGAAAGGATTATAGACAGGAGAAACTCACCTCTGATCAGGTGTCCACCTGGCCCCAGCTGAAGGTAAGCCTATCAGCCAGATGAGAGTATGACCTGCCCTCTGGGGTGACCTGCTCAGACTTCATGGGTGGGAGATCTCTGGAAGAGCATCTCTTTGCAAAAAGGCATGGAAATGTCGAACACAGGAGGGGAGCTGGTCAAGGTGTTGGTGCAAAAAAGAGAGAAAAAGAATAAAAAGGAGACTTCCTGGATGCCAAGATCCATGTCTGGGGCAAGTACTCTTCGGCGAGAGAACCCCAGCAGAGATTGAAAATAAGAAAATGTGCAGCAAAGTAAAGCATGTAAATATAGGTTGTTGGACCTTAAACATTCCTCAGTTGTCCTGCTGACAATTTTATTTCCCAGAAGGTGGAAGAAGCAACGATGATTCTCTATTCAGACCAGGTCTTTCCATGGTTTTAAGTTTGGTTGTTTAGTCGTTTAGTCGTGTCTGACTCTTTGTGACCCCATGGACCAGAGCACGCCAGGCACTCCTGTCTTGCACTGCCTCCCGCAGTTTGGTCAAACTCATGTTCGTAGCTTCGAGAACACTGTCCAACCATCTCGTCCTCTGTCGTCCCCTTCTCCTTGTGCCCTCCATCTTTCCCAACATCAGGGTCTTTTCCAGGGAGTCTTCTCTTCTCATGAGGTGGCCAAAGTATTGGAGCCTCAGCTTCACGATCTGATGTCAGGAATCTGACATCAGGAATCACAAGACAGAGAAACCAGTAGGAGAACACTTCAATCTCCCAGGATGTTCTATACAAGATCTCAAAGTAGCTGTCTTATTACAAAAGAATTTCAGAAATAGACTGGAAAGAGAAGTTGCTGAATTGCAACTTATTGTTGTTGTTGTTTAGTCATTTAGTCGTGTCCGACTCTTCGTGACCCCATGGACCATAGCACGCCAGGCACTCCTGTCTTGCACTGCCTCCCGCTTTTTAAGATGCTGTCTAGGTTTGTCATTGCTTTTCTCCCAAGAAGCAGGCGTCTTTTAATTTCGTGACTGCTGTCACCATCTGCAGTGATCAAGGAGCCCAAGAAAGTAAAATCTCTCACTGCCTCCATTTCTTCCCCTTCTATTTGCCAGGAGGTGATGGGACCAGTGGCCATGATCTTGGTTTTTTTGATGTTGAGCTTCAGACCATATTTTGCGCTCTCCTCTTTCACCCTCATTAAAAGGTTCTTTAATTCCTTCTTGCTTTCTGCCATCAAGGTTGTGTCATCTGCATATCTGAGGTTGTTGATATTTCTTCCGGCAATCTTAATTCCGGCTTGGGATTCATCTAGTCCAGCCTTTCGCATGATGAATTCTGCATATAAGTTAAATAAGCAGGGAGACAATATACAACCTTGTCGTACTCCTTTCCCAATTTTGAACCACTCAGTTGTTCCATATCCAGTTCCAGTTCAACTTATTACAACTTAGTGCAACTTATTACCAAACTTAAAACCATGGAGCGACCTGGTCTGAATAAGGACATTGGATTCTTATCTCATTATACATGATAAAGCTTTCTTCAGCCATCTCACCCCTTGCTTTTTCCTGTAAGACCAATTGCAGTTGTTAACAGTCATCAACAGGTTTACCACTCCTATCAGCCAATCACCCATTCCCTCCACCCTTCTGAGCAATACCCCCACCCCCACCCTCTGACTATACATAAGGGTCTGGTGAATTCTGTATTGGTGTATCAGAAGAAGTGTGCATGCACACGAAAGCTCATACCAATGACAAACTTAGTTGGCGGTGGCGCTGTGGGTTAAACCACTGAGCCTAGGGCTTGCCGATCAGAAGGTCGGCGGTTCGAATCCCTGCGAAAGGCTGAGCTCCCGTTGCTAGGTCCCTGCTCCTGCCAACCTAGCAATTCGAAAGCACATCAAAGTGCAAGTAGATAAATAGGGACCGCTACAGTGGGAAGGTAAACGGCGTTTCCATGTGCTGCTCTGGTTTTCCAGAAGCGGCTTTGTCATGCTGGCCACATGACCTGGAAGCTGTATGCCGGCTCCCTCGGCCAATAATGCGAGATGAGCGCGCAACTCCAGAGTCGGTCACGACTGGACCTAACGGTCAGGGGTCCCTTTACCTTTACCTTAAGGTGCTACTGGAAGGATTTTTTTTATATTGCCTCTCAGCCTTCCCTTCTCCAGACTAGACATGCCAAACGCCCTCAACTGTTCTGCAAAAGGCTTATGCAAATCTTTGCACTGGTTCCAAAGTCTTCTTTCCACTTGCTGCCTCCCAACCCAAGCGCTCGTGTGCAAACCCCAACTTCCTTCAAAAATCCAACACTTTTAATTAACGTGAAGCTCCCAGCCATCCTGGGATGGGTGACTGCACAAATAAGAAGGAGCCTGTGCTTTCTTCTTAATGAACTCTCACTTCATTACTTTCTCCTCGGTGCACAGAGCAGCCCCGTAAGGCACTTTGGCGATGGGGCAGGTCTGCTATGCAAACCTTTCCATTCACTTGCCCATCCTCTGAGGTGGGACCTGGATTTGCCTGCTCTGCCACAAACTGAGCTCCTCGTGGATTCTCTGTATGTTGCAATGCACGCCTCGGACGTTTAAGCATATCAAAATAAGTTTGAGTTTGACCAAACTGCGGGAGGCAGTGCAAGACAGGAGTGCCTGGCGTGCTCTGTCCATGGGGTCACGAAGAGTCGGACACGACTAAACGACTAAACAACAACAACAACTGTCCCAGGCAGGGCCAGATTTAGGTTTGATGAGGCCCTAAGATACTGAAGTAACAGGGCCCTTTAAATGTCCAGCTGCCCTTTGTTAGGAACAAATTGTCGCTGTTTTTTTGTGTTGAATATATGCTATATGGTAATTTATGGACCTAATAGGTATCTAAAGCCATTTGCACCTAACAAAATATGTATTTTTTGAAAGTATTTGTTGAACTGAAATACAGTGGTGCCTCGCTAGACGAATTTAATTCGTTCCACGGGTCTTTTCTTATAACGAAAAATTCGTCTAGCGAATCCCATAGGAATGAATTTTTTTAAAAAAATTTTTTGCCCATAGGAATGCATTAATTGAATTTCAATGCATTCCTATGGGAAACCGCAATTCGAGAGATGAATTTTTCATAAAACAAATTCGTCTAGCGAGGCAACCCCCGCTAGAAAAAACCTTTCGTTAAGCGGAAATTTCGTTAAGCAGGGCATTCGTTAAGCGAGGCACCACTGTACAATTAAGAAGTATATTAATAGTGAAATACAATTAAGAAGAAGTATATTAATAGCAAAATAATTATTAAGCTCTAACTGTATGTAGGTAGGTTTTTAATTATATTTGTTTTTTATCTTATATTTTGGAAATGTACACCTAGGTTTTTTTCTTTTAATTTTTTTTGGGGGGCCCCAAGAGAGTGGGGCCCTAAGCTAGAGCTTGTTTAGCTTATACGTAAATCCGGCACTGGCCCCAGGCCAGTCTCGGTCACATGGGGTTCTAGTCCAGACAGGGCAGCCTAGCCAAGAGATTTGGTTCAACGTGACAAGCCAGGCAAGGAAAGCAAAGTCTCTAGCTTTTCTCCTACCCATCAGAAACTCTTCTGCATCAGGAAACGCAGGTGAACCTCCCCTAGGATGCAAAACTCTCACTCCCCCCCCCAAAAAATATCTTTGCATTTAAGGCAAGATCTCTCCTCCTCCACGAGGGGAGACTTTGCGGGTGGGACACGCTCCGCACGGCAAGCAAGGGGGGCATGTATCGGCCCCCTGCTGCTGCACCAAGCCTCTGGCTGGCCAATAGGGCCGCCCGGGGGGCGGGCTTTGCGGACGTTTAAATTGGCGCGGCAGCAGGGGAATCCTTCTCCTTCGGCATCCCGACGGATCTCCCGCCCACCCTCCCTTTAGGTCTTCCATTTGTGCGTGTGCTTTGACCTTGCTATGGACTTCGGTTGGTCGCCTTTGGTTGCCCAAGGGGCCTGGTAGGAGCTTATTTTAATCCATTTGGCTAATTGGCACCGGCCTCTTGGTTTTTTCGCCTACCTCGTAGCAATTCGTCACAACTTTCTTTCGGTATTTGGCGGTTAGGCATTGGAATATGGTGTGTTTGAGGACTGGTTGTGGCCACCATCCAACCCTCCTCTTATAGGGGTATCCCCTTAAGGGATCCGGCGGTCGTGGATCCTGTCCGATGCCCTGCTGAGGCTAGGGCCATGGCACGACCTCCCAAGGGTGAGCTTTCAGTTGTATTTGCATCAACAGGCTCCTCCTCCTCCCTCGGGGCGTTAACCTGATATGACCCCCCGCAGAGCGGGGTGGGGTCATGCTTGCTAGGGTGTCCAATACCTCTCACTTGCTCTAACCAATAAAGTTGTGGCCTTATTTTACCCATTAACTCAGATCCATGTGTCACTGTGTCTTCATTTCTCGCGGGGGGCGGGTCCTCGAACCGCAAGACCCTCTCCTGCAAGACAATAGCTGAGATGGCCACTCAGGCAGCGAGTGCTAATTGCGTCTCCTGATCCACAACTCAGGCCTGTTTCATCAGAGCCCATGCAAGTCATGTTTAAAGATTCAGCCACTGCGGGGTTTAATTAAAACCCAGGAAATAAATATATTTAGCCACACTGTCAATTTGGATTACAGCGAGCATGTTTACATTTTTTTGCACATTTAATTAATGCTATTTGCATAGGAGGATGCAGGAGGAGGCACTCGGCATTTATTGAAGCGCGCTCCTCGCAAATGAGAAATGCTATCCCGCTCCTCTGAAAATATCACAGGGCTGTGGTGCAAGGGACAATTTAAAGCCCCCCCTCCCCAATGCACACACAAACACGCACACAGCACTCCAGAAACACCATTGCTGTGTCTCGGTGGTACTTAAGAACCAAGAATATTAGAACAAAAGAGGATTAGACAGATTCATAGAGGAGTGGGCTATCAATTGTTTTCTGCTGCTCTAGAGAAGCAGACACGGAGCAATGGATTCAAACTACAAGAAAGAAGATTCCACCTAAACATTAGGAAGAACTTCCTGACAGTAAGAGCTGTTCGCCAGTGGAATTTGCTACCAAGGAGTGTGGTGGAGTCTCCTTCTTTGGAGGTCTTTAAGCAGAGACTTGACAGGTGTATGTCAAGGATGCTTTGATGGTGTTTCCTGCTTGGCAGGGGGTTGGACTGGATGGCCCTTGTGGTCTCTTCCAACTCTATGATTCTATGATTCTATGAACACAGGACTCTAGGTGGGATCTGACCAAGGCAGAATAGAGTGGTAGTTTTACGTCGCTTTGTGGGGACTGCTGTACTGTTGGTGCGGTCTAGATGCTGCCTCTGACAGCACAGAAGTGTGGGTCCATCTGAGGTCATCATGGGGGTGTGAGACATTCGCTAAGCATCTGTCGCACCTGAAAACATTGCTGGCAGAAATAGTACCTTAATTTGGAGGCAGGGCAGAGGGAAGAGAGAGGGCTGCAATTGTTCTGCCTTTGCAGAGAGAGGAATGTCACCTTGTATTTGCAAAGCAACCGACACCAGAGAGAGTTTGCTTTTGTTGCACAGTTCAGAAGCCTTTAAGCTCGCTGCTTTCCAACCCAGTGCTTGCTGCTGAATTTCTAAATAAGGATCACTGGGATGTTTTGGGCCACCGCTAAGAGACGTGGCTGTCAGGGAGAGAAATGATGGCACGCAGAGATGCTGAACATGGCCGGGATGATTAATTCCCTCTCCTCGAGGGCTGCCTCGCAAAGAGCTCCGTGCGAGATCCGGCAAGCGATGTTCGACATGGTGCCATTTGGCAACGGGCAGCCTTTTCGGGATCCCTGCGCTGCATTATCGGAAGAGTGCCGCTGCGTTCGCTCAGATGCACAGATAATTCCAGGGAGCTCTTGAGGAGCTGACAAATTTAACTGTGCCTCTTACCACTGCCTTTGCCTTGCGGCCTCTGAAGGTTTCTGGGAGCACAGAGGGAGAGATAAGGACATAAGAGCCTGCTGGATCAGGTCCATGGCAGATCTAGCCCAGCATCCTGTTACATAAGAAGTTGAGAAGAGCTTGCAGGATCAGGCCCATGGACGCCCTCAGTGGAGGACTCTTCTTCCTTGGATGTTTTAAAGAAGAGGTTGGCCCTCTCAGCTCTACAATTCTATGATTCTACGTACGATATGACACCTCTACAATGATCTCAGATGGATCCACATTCCTGTGCAATGGGAGGAAGCATTGGATCACTGACAGATGAATAAACTAAATTGAATACTATTTACTTGTTGCTGTTTAGTCGTTTAGTCATGTCCGACTCTTCGTGACCCCATGGACCAGAGCACACCAGGCACTCCTGTCTTGCACTGCCTCCCGCAGTTTGGTCAAACTCATCTTCGTAGCTTCGAGAACACTGTCCAACCATCTTGTCCTCCGTCGTCCCCTTCTCCTAGTGCCCTCCATCTTTCCCAACATCAGGGTCTTTCCCAGGGAGTCTCCTCTTCTCATGAGGTGGCCAAAGTATTGGAGCCTCAGCTTCACGATCTGTCCTTCCAGTGAGCACTCAGGGCTGATCTCCTTAAGAATGGATAGGTTTGATCTTCTTGCAGTCCATGGGACTCTCAAGAGTCTCCTCCAGCACCAGAATTCAACAGCATCAATTCTTCGGCGATCAGCCTTCTTTATGGTCCAGCTCTCACTTCCATACATCACTACTGGGAAAACCAAAGCTTTAACTATACGGACCTTTGTAGGCAAGGTGATGTCTCTGCTTTTTAAGATGCTGTCTAGGTTTGTCATTGCTTTTCTCCCAAGAAGCAGGCGTCTTTTAATTTCATGACTGCTGTCACCATCTGCAGTGGTCAAGGAGCCCAGGAAAGTAAAATCTCTCACTGCCTCCATTTCTTCCCCTTCTATTTGCCAGGAGGTGATGGGACCAGGGGCCATGATCTTGGTTTTTTTGATGTTGAGCTTCAGACCATAAATGTAATAAATAAATAAATTCTGCCCCTTCCCCCCTGCAGTTTTGTCTGTGGTGCATCCACACAACATGAAAGTTTAAAGTCAGAATTTCCTCCTCTCCTAAACTTCATTGTTAGCTTATTAATAAAAGTCAGGAAGTTATTTAGATGACTCCTTCCTCCTCCTCCAAAGGCTTCAGCCGGCTGACACCCCATACGCAGATCGAGGATTTAAATTTATACCTGCCCTGTAGCAAACGCACCCTCTAATTTTCAGGGCAGATGCTGTTTGGCCCATTACCTTGCCAGGATCCGGCAGTGAAAAAAGCAGGCTCATTAAGATGCGCCTGTTTCCCTCTCTGAAAACATTGCAAAGCGTGTTCCTTGCTTTTGTACTGAAGCCTCCCTCCCTCCCTAATTAGGCTGCGTTGCAGAATCTGGCTATTTTCAGTGTCGCCTTTTGACATTCACATGTCAACAAACACAAATAGATGGCTGGTTTGGGGCTTCTTGGTTTTTTTGTTTTAATAAATAGAATCATAGAATGGCAGACTCGGAAGGGACCCTAAATGTTCATCTAGTCTAACCTCCTGCATTTCAGGAATCTCTGCTAAAGAATATCCAATGGATAGTAGTAGCAGTGATTTATTATTTATTATTCTTTATACCCCACCCATCTGGCTGGGTTTCCCCAGCCACTCTGGGTGGCTTCCAACAAAAGATTAAAAATACATTTAAAAAATCAATCATTAAAAACTTCCCTAAACAGGGCTGCCTTCAGATGTCTTCTAAATGTCAGATGGTTGTTTATTTCCTTGACATTTGGTGGAAGGTTATTCCACGGGACAGGCGTCACCACCAAGAAGGCCCTCTGCCTGGTTCCCTGTAACTTTGCTTCTCGCCATGAGGGAACTGCCAGAAGGCCCTCGGCGCTGGACCTCAGTGTCTGGGCTGAATGATGGGGGTGGAGACGCTCCTTCAGGTATACTGGGCCGAGGCCATTTCGGGCTTTAAAGGTCAACACCAACACTTTCAATTGTGCTTGGAAATGTACTGGGAGCCAGTGTAGATCACTCAGGACCCGTGTTCTGTGGTCCCAGCGGCCGCTCCCAGTCACCACTCTTGCTGCCGCATTCTGGACTAGTTGTAGTTTCCGGGTCGCCTTTAAAGGTAGCCCCAGGTAGAGTGCATGGCAGTAGTCCAAGCGGGAGATAACCAGAGCATGCACCACTCTGGTGAGACAGTCAGCCAACCTCTGTTTAACGACCTCCTATGATGGAGAGTCCACCTTCTGAGGACGTCCGTTCCACTGTCAAACAGCTCTTGCCCTCAGAAGCTTCTTCCTGACATTTAGTTGGAACCTCCTTTCTTGTCCTTTGAATCCATTGGCATAGCTGCCAAGCCTCCCGTATTCCCCGGGAAATCCCCGTTTTTCCAACTGTTCCTAGCTGAAAAAACGGATTTTTTTTTCTTTTTCCCGGTTTATTCTGGCACGACGGCCATTTTGGAACTGGGCGGAGCATGCTCAGAAGCGACTTTTGATGCTGCTCTGCCCAGTTCCAAAATGGCTGCAGTGCGACTTCTGTCCATTGGTTTGGCTCCTGTTCTCTGGAGCAGCAGAGGTCCTGCTTGCTCCATCTTTTGAAGATGGTTCTCGTCCTTTCTCAGTCTTCTTTTCTTCAGGCTAAACGTACCCAGCTCCTTCAACCGTTCCTCATCAGGCTCGGCTTCCAGACCCTGGATCAGCCTGGTGCCCCTCCTCTGCATTCCTTCCAGGGTCAAGTGTGCTTCCTGGTCCAATGCAATGCACACAGGGCAGATAGCAAATTGTCCGTTGCCAAAGATAACAGCTACAGTCGCTTCTACAGCTCTGGATAACTAAGAGCACCGATTTAGCGGCTGGGCAGCTATTTCCAGGTGCACACTCTGCGAAGCAGTTGCAGCAACCGGGAGCCCCCTCCCTTTCCACCTGTTGATGTGGAGGAAATGCCCACCGATGAACCTAGAGGACCCCACCCCTTAGTTGTAGCTCTTGCAACCTGGCTCATTCTTTTGAGGACGCTCAATGGCCAGCTAAGGTACAGAGAAACTTCTTGGACCAGTTCAGCAAATAAAATCCTCTACACTACAGTATTAGATTCGAGGTTTCCCTGTATACAGGACTGCATCTCATTGCCCCCATCCCTTTAGACTGTTATGGTCTAACAATTTTGCATCTGCTGAATTATCATATCTCCACCGAACACCCCCCCTCCCCAAGTGTGGTTTTCCAAAACTTCACTTATAACCTGATCCTTTTAAAAAATAAAGTAGGAACAGGCCATTCCTCACCTCCAAATTATTTTATTCAGCAGCTCCCTGGAGAGCCCCTCTTGTCTGTCCCCTCACTGCCCACCCCCCCCAGAACACAAACTCTCCCCATTTCAAGGTCCCTTCTGTAGCCTTTTCAGCCCACCTCCCTGCCTCTGTACTTAAATGAAGAATTTCCCCCGCAGGCAAAAAGCCGTTTCCTCGGAATACCTAATGCAGAACTTTGCATTGATCAAATGGGCAGAGAGAGAGAGAGAGAGAGAGAGAGAGAGAGAGAGAGAGAGAGAGAGAGAGAGAGAGAGAGAGAGAGAGAGAGAGCTTCTGCGACATCTTTTTGGGATGCAGCCTGTGCTCTGGCAAAGAGCTTCCTCTCTTTTTCTCATCAGGAGTTGTATCTGAACCATCGCCAGTCTCTCTACCAGGGCGAGGATTTCCATCTCAATTGCAAGTCACTTAGCAACACTGGGCTGGAGGTTTAAAAACTGTTGAAAGTCAGCCCTTTTTTTTTTTTTGGATCTTGTTTTTAAAAAGCTCCTTACAGACTCCGGGTTCAGGATGTTGCAGAGATTTGTTTAAAAAAGCAAAACGGTTGTGGAAATTCCTACGATTCTCATGTTTGTTAGAGGGCAGGAATGGAAATCAGGCAAGCAAATGAAAGCGTCACTATCATTTTTTAAGTGTGCAAAAGTTAGGCAAGTTATTTATTTTTTATTGTGTAACATTTTATTTATTGTGTAACATTTTTATTTATTCATTTGCTGCATTTACATCCCACCTGCTTGTTCATCCTGTATAATAAAGTCCCTGTGTCTCTGCGTCCAGTCCCTGTGTCCCTGTGTCCGCGCTACTGCGCATGTGCCCCACGGACACAGGGATTGGACGCAGAGACTGGACGCACACGCACACGCTCTCTCTCCCCACCCCCACCCCTCTGCCTACCGTTTACCTGCGGCCGCCAACCGCCGCTCCTGGCCGGACAAGCGCCTCACTGCGCGAGGGGGAGGCTGCTTCCTTTCCCTCCCCCCTACACTCCCCCCCCGGCGACCAGCAGCAAGCGGCCGTCGCACACACTCTCCCCCCCACCCCTCTGCCTACCGTTTCCTTCGTGGTCCTCAGGAGAATCGCGGCCACTGTCCAGCTGCGCTCAGCAGAGCGCCCACTGCTAAAGGGAGGGAAGGCCGCGGCCCCGCCGCTCCTCTCACATACTGCTATGTTCTAGCGCCCGTTTATTTAACGGGCTGAATGACACTAGTAATAATAATACTAATACTAATAATACTAATACTAATAATTTTATTATTTATACCCCACCCATCTTGGCTGGGTTGCCCTAGCCACTTTGAGCAGCTTCCAACACAGTACAAGTTGGCATGCATAAGTTATCCGCACCTTGTTTAAATTGCACAACAACCCTGCGAGGAGGGCCGTCTTAAGCATATCTGGTGCCCTGGCACCGTGGTGCGAAGATCCCGCTGGCGCCCCCCCCCCCCCGCCCCGTTTCCCAGCGCGGCTGTCTGGCGGGCGTAGGTTGGACTGAAAGGCAGGGACTTGCCCAAGGTCACACCCAGTGAGCTTCATGGCTGAGTGGGAACTAGGACCCTGGTCTCTCCTGGGTCCTAGTCTGACACTAGCCAATAGGTCACACTATCTTGACTGTAAAACCCTGCTTCATGGTAAAGACAAAACAAAACCTTAAAGCAGTTTCCAAAAGAAAAAAGGGGGGCAATTTAAAAAGTATTTAAAATGTTCAAAAACAGTTAAAACCACTGATAAACTAAAAACAGATGAAAACACAAACCAGTGTTCTAGATACCTGGAAAAATGTTCCCAGCAGACACCAACAAGAGCTCAGTGAAGTTGCCTGCCTGATATCAATAGGCAGGGAGTTCCAAAGGGCAGGATTCGCCACACCCAAAGATCAATTTCTTAAAAATGCAGACCCGGTATTGTGTGGCACCTGTAATAGTGCCCGTTCCACGGACTGAAACGATCAAGTGGGCATATAAGGGGTAAATAGCATAAATCATGTTATTTGCTGCACAGTTTTGGACATTCCCCTGCTATTGAAATTAGTTACATAATTAACTATGGAACTCGCTGCCGCAGGAAGCAGGGATGGCTGCTGACTTGGATGGCTTTAAAAGAGGATTAGATGAATTCATGGAGGAGGACAGAGCTATCGATGGCTCCTAGCCGGGAGGGCTCTGTTCTGCCTCTGTGGTCAAGAGGCAGCAGGGCTTCTGAATCCCAATTGCTGGAAACCACAGGAGGGTTCAAATCTTGCTTGAAGGTTTCTCACAGGCAACTGTTTGGCAAATGTTGTTGTTGTTTAGTTGTTTAGTCGTGTCCGACTCTTCGTGACCCCATAGACCAGAGCACGCCAGGCACTCCTGTCTTGCACTGCCTCCCATAGTTTGGTCAAACTCATGTTCGTAGCTTCGAGAACACTGTCCAACCATCTCGTCCTCTGTCGTCCCCTTCTCCTAGTGCCCTCCATCTTTCCCAACATCAGGGTCTTTTCCAAGGATTCTTCTCTTCTCATGAGGTGGCCAAAGTATTGGAGCCTCAGCTTCACGATCTGTCCTTCCAGTGAGCGCTCAGGGCTGATTTCCTTAAGAATGGATAGGTTTGATCTTCTTGCAGTCCATGGGACTCTCAAGAGTCTCCTCCAGCACCATAATTCAAAAGCATCAATTCTTCGGCGATCAGCCTTCTTTATGGTCCAGCTCTCACTTCCATACATCACTACTGGGAAAACCATAGCTTTAACTATACGAACCTTTGTCGGCAAGGTGATGTCTCTGCTTTTTAAGATGCTGTCTAGGTTTGTCATTGCTTTTCTCCCAAGAAGCAGGCGTCTATTAATTTCATGACTGCTGTCACCATCTGCAGTGATCAAGGAGCCCAAGAAAGTAAAATCTCAAATGTACAGGATACTATCATTTGGCCTGCTCCAGCAGGCTCTTCTTCCCATTCTAATGTTCTTAATGCAGGAGCGGAGCCTTTTATGCCGTGGCCCTCCGTTTAATTATTAGAGAGGCGCTGCCTCCGTTGCGTTTCACCACCTGCTCAAGACCTTCTCAGCTGAGACCTTTCTCAGCTTGCATCTATATTGGAGTAAGTTTTAAGACGTTTCATGGATGTCCTGATTGTTTTATCACTTTTTGCTCGCTGCCCTGCGCTCCTCTGGGAAGGAGGGTGGGATATAAATCTAAGAAAGAAAAAATTCCATGACACCCCAGCCTCCAAGTGGAGAGAGAACATGCCTAGTTTGGTTTGCTTGGCATGAAGGTCAGCGGAGACTGTGGTGTTTTTTTTTAAGGTTTTATTTGCAGCCTGAGCATAGGATGGAGGGGCTCGCAGAAGTAACATCCCAACAGATCTTGCTTCTGCATCTGTCACAGAGCAAGCAGGTCTCTGTGTATCTGGCTTGCAGCCTGCCACCAACTCAGCTCACACCCCACCTCCTACCCATAGCTGCCAAGTACCCCGTTTCCCCCGGGAAAACCCCTTTTTTACTTACCTTTTCCCGGTGGTCCCCCGTATCACTTCGTCTCCCGTTTTTCTCCATTATTTTCTCCTGCCGGCGGCCATTTTTTCCTTTTCGATTTGCCCTTCTATGGGCACCAAAAATGGCCGCCGCCAGCTTCAAAAGTCGCATCTACGCATGTCCGGAAGTGCATAGACGCGACTTCCGGTGTCGGCGGCGGCCATTTTGGGTGCCCATAGATGGGCGGAGCGATACCGGAAGTTGTGTCGACGCACTTCCTGACATGCGTACAAGCGACTTTTGAAGCCGGCGGCGGCCATTTTTGGTGCCCATAGAAGGGCAAAGCGACACCGGAAGTTACGCCGACGCAACTTCCGGTGTCAAATGGCTGCCAGTCCCGGATTCTGCAGTCCGGAACTTGGAAAGTAAGCTCCTACCTGTGGAAGAAAGACCCGCCCACTAACCTTTGTGGGAATGTTGTGGATAGCAGGAGAGGATATATTGATTAAATATTATCCTTCCTCACTCATGCTAGTGAGTCTGTATATTGTAGGAAGCTGGCTGGTAGATTCCTTTGACTCTCTTGAGTTAAGCAATCCAGTCTGGCTTGTCTAGATTGGGTTTGTTCCTGGTAAATTCCCCTTTAATCCCCTTTAAAAAGAATAAAGACACAACAGACTTCTTTTCAAAGTAGTAAGAAGTTTACTCACATTCAGTTCACAGTAAGTTCCCTGAAGGCAAACTTTAGCTTGTAGTTACAGAAGAGAGCGTGGGTTTATCCCATGTAGTGGTTGAGCCCATGTGCTGCTGGCTGAGAGCCAGCAGACAGCAAAAAGTATCAGTATCAGAAGAGAAGATGGCTGCATGGCCAGCCCTTTTATGGGGTCTGCCAGGGTCACGCCCATCTACCTGTTCACACGCAGAGGGAGGATGCTCCAGACCAGGTGTCACAGGAAGTCCTCCTGGCTGGAGCAACATTCCCCTGTGTGTCCACTCTAGGAAACAGGAAATGTTGTACTTGACTGCTACAGTGATGTTACGTCCCACAACCTGGAACGGGCATAGGCAAACCCGGCCCTCCAGATGTTTTGGAACTACAATTCCCATCATCCCTGACCACTGGTCCTGCTAGCTAGGGACCATGGGAGTTGTAGTCCCAAAACATCTGGAGGGCCGAGTTTGTCTATGTCTGACCTGGAGGATCCCACCCCTTAGTTGTAGCTCTTGCAACCTGGTTCCTTCCTTTGGGATGCCGATGAGGACATTTGAGTGGCCAGCTAAGGTCACTGTCTTGCGAAGAAACTCACCTGACCGGTTCAGCAGCCTCCTCCCTTAGAGAAGCGGACACGGAGCAACGGATTCAAACTACAAGAAAGAAGATTCCACCTCAACATTAGGAAGAACTTCCTGACAGTAAGAGCTGTTTGGCAGTGGAATTTGCTGCCAAGCAGTGTGGTGGAGTCTCCTTCTTTGGAGGTCTTTAAGCAGAGGCTTGACAGCCATATGTCAAGAATGCTTTGATGGTGTTTCCTGCTCGGCTGGGGGTTGGACTGGATGGCCCTTGTGGTCTCTTCCAACTCTATGATTCTATGATTCTATTTCAATCGACTGTTTGATTTTATGTTTTAAGGTATTATATACTTTGATGTTAGCCACCCTGAGTCTGGCCATGGCCGGGGAGGGCGGGAGATAAATAATAATAATAATAATAATAATAATTATTATTATTATTATTATTATTATTCCGGGTTTGCAGTGTTTGGGTTCCAAGTTGTTTGAGTACCAAGGCGTTTGAGAACCCAGGTACCATTATATTGGAGTTGGTTTTCTATGGGCAATGTGAGATAGGCTGGAGGAAGCCTCTTTGCTGATGGAGGGCTGCCATCTTCAGGAGACATATTGCCATCTCAGTTGGCTTCCAGGGGCTTTGGGCAGCATCGTGGGACCACAACTCCCGCCCGCCCCTGGCAGCACAGTTGCCCCAAATATCTGGAGGGGGCCCAGAATGTGGTGCGCCTGGGAGAGTGAGAGTGAGAGAGAGAGAGAGAGAGAGGCATTTCAAAGAGGTGACAGGACAGAAATTTGCAAAACTCTCTGTGGCCTGGGGAAAGTTGATAGAGAAGAACTTTTCCTCCCTCTCTCATGGCACTGGAACTGTTGGAATGATTCAGGGCAGCAGAGGGAAGAAAGTCCTTTTCCACGCAGCGCAGAGTTAAACGGTGGAACTCACTCCCTCAAGAAGCACACACACACAGATGGCTTTAAAGCAGGATTAGACAAAACAGTGAAAATCAGTGCTGAACTTGTTGTTGTTTAGTCGTTTAGTCATATCCAACTCTTCGTGACCCCATGGACCATAGCACGCCAGGCACTCCTGTCTTCCACTGCCTCCCGCAGTTTGGTCAGACTCATGTTCGTAGCTTCGAGAACACTGTCCAACCACCTCGTCCTCTGTTGTCCCCTTCTCCTGAACTAGCAACAGATTAAAACACAAAGCAGTATTCTAGACACCTGGGCAGCAACAAAGAGACAACCACGGTGATGTTGGCGAAACAATGAAAAGATAAACCACCGTGAGGTGCAAATATTTAAATGTATTAAACAACCTTCACGTATACAAGGAGATTCAAAAATGTGTGCAAAGTCTCATACTCGAAGTCTTAAAAGTCCAGTATAAAGTGCAATAAAGTCCGACAATAAAGTCTTTGAGAATTGTGAGCTTCGTTAGTCTTGTTAAGCCTTCACACATGAACCTTTGAAAGAGTCCGCACCCTGAGGAAACCATTCCTGTGAAACGGGAAAGAAGCTGGCCACCCATCGGATGAGATAAGAACGTATGGGAAGAGATAAGAACGCATGATACATCACGGTGGTTTACCTTTTCATTGTTTCACCTGGGCAGGCCTGGCTGAACAAAAATGTTTCCAGCAGACACCAACAAGAGCTCAGTGATGTGTGGCAGGATCCGCCACACCCGAAGATCAATTTCTTACAAATGCAGACCCAGTATAATGTGGCACCTGTAATAGTGCCCATTCCACAGATTGGTCAGGTGGGCATATAAGGGGTAAATAACATAAATCCTGTTATTTGCTGCACAGTTTTGGACATTCCCCTGCTATTTAAATTAGTTACATAATTAACTATGGAACTCGCTGCCGCAGGAAGCAGGGATGGCTGCCGACTTGGATGGCTTTAAAAGAGGATTAGATGAATTCATGGAGGAGGACAGAGCTATCGATGGCTCCTAGCCGGGAGGGCTCTGTTCTGAATCCCAATTGCTTCTGAATCCCAATTGCTGGAAACTCCAGGAGGGGAGAGTCGCCCTGCTGCTCAGATCCTGCTTCTCAGTTTCCCCACAGGAATACGGCTGTCCACAGTGAGAACAGGATGCTGGCCTAGATGGGCCACTGGATTCATCCGGCAGCCTCTTCTTCTGTGCTTATGCTCAGCACCTGAGGCACCTTGGCTAAATTGGTGGGTTGGGCTGGGTGTCTTTCCATTCTCTTCTGAGCCTCTGACGCTTTGCTTCCTCCCAAAAATAAATGCCTCCCTTTTTTTAGGGCACAGCACAACACACTATCCAGGACTCTTTTGGAAAGCACTTATTTTCCTTTCAGACGGAACAATGGAGATTCTCTCTCTCTCTCTCTCTCTCTCTCTCTCTCTCTCTCTCTCTCTCTCTCTCTCTCTCTCTCTCTCTCTCTCTCTCTCTCTCTCTCTCTCTCTCTCTCTCTCTCTTGCTGCTCCTGACTGTTCTGGGCTATGAGATGAGATCTATTTTAGAGAGGCTTGATTTCCAGACCCTTGATCATCTTGGTCGCCCTCCTCTGCACACATCCCAGCTTTTCAACATCCTTCTTAAATTGTGGTGCCCAGAATTGGACACAGTATTTCAGATGTGGACTCACCAAGGCAGAATAGAGTGGGACTTCCTTTAATCTGGACCCTAGACTTCTGTTGATGCAGCCGATAACAGCATTTGCTTGTTCTTCATCTACATCTTCTTCACCTTCTGCTAATGCATCGCACTGTGGGCTCATGTTAAGCTTGTGGTCTGCTAAGACCAGGGGCGTCTCAAGGGGGTGCGGGGCGTGCGGTCCACCCTGGGTGTCATGCCGGGTGTGTGATAACCCCCCCCCCCCCCGTCCAGCGGATCAGCGTGGCAGCGCTCACAACCCCGGCGGGTGGATTTTTGTGGTTGGCACGATCGCCGTGGTGAAAATACACCTGCTGATAGTGCAAATATGCCCAGCGATCATCCTGACGGTTTTATGTGATTGATGGCTGGGTTTTCACAACCAGCGGGCGTATCTGTTTCACAGCCAACCCTCCCTAAAAGAAGCTCAACAACTCTGGCAAACGTTCCCAAAATTTGCAATGTGTGTGGGGGTGTGTGGGGGGGTGTGACAAAGAATTGTTTGCACGGGGTACCACCTGACCTTGCTACGCTTCTGGCTAAGACCCCTGGGTCCTGTTCACACCTGCTGCTGTCAAGCCAGGTACCTGTGAAGAGGATTTTCTGGGATTTTCAGTCCCCCAACGGCCGTGTGAAAGGACACACTTCTGGGAGCTGGGTGGGGGGAGCACCCACAGACCCCGCCACAACATGCTCTTGCCCTATAGCAAGCATCTGGGGCAGCAGAAGGAGGGGGCAGCGGTGGTGGTGGTGGTGGAAGTTGGTGGGGCTGAGGTGGGTTGCAGACCCCCTGACTCTGCTCCCAGCATCAGGCAAGGGTTATCGTTGGACTCTTCTGCGGCTTAAAGGAATGATCCAGGAGCCATTTATTCGCCTTTCCGATCTTAAATGCATCAGTCGAGCGCTGGTTTCAAAAGGGCATTTCATAGACTGCGAGCGATAAGTCTGCATTTGGAGATTATCATATTACCTAGAGTGGAAATTTAATCTCCTTTGGACAAAAGGAGGCAGGGAGAAGAAGCTCCCTATTGCCTCCCGGTGGTAGAAGAGGGGTACTGCTTGGGATGTTGCCTGAGTTTTTTTGGGGGGGGGGGAGTCAGAGGCCTTCATTCAGTTAATCAATTAACTAATTAATAAAGACGCTGCTTCAGATTTCAACAGTGATCTGCTAGCAGCTTGCAAATCCTGACAAAACAAAACCCCACATGAGAAATACAGGTTCCACATTCAAAATAAAAAAGACAACCATTGTTGATTGATAATCCGCTTCCTTTAGCTCACTTGATAGAGCATGAGACTCTCCTTTACAACACATGTGTATTTGTTATCTAAGCCCCGATATCATCAATTCTTTCAATAACCCGTTGCTTATATTTTAAATCCTGGCCTGTCACTTCATGTATGAATAACAGTTTGCTAGGTAGTGGGACGCAGGTGGCGGCACTGTGGTCTAAACTACCGGGCCTCTTGGGCTTGCCGATCAGAAGGTCGGCGGTTCGAATCCCCACAACGGAATGAGCTCCCGTTGCTTTGTTCCAGCTTCTGCCAGCCTAGCAGTTCGAAAGCACGCCAGTGCAAGTAGATAAATAGGTACCGCTGTGGTGGGAAAGGGCATTTCTGTGCGGTCTGGTTTCTGTCATAGTGTCCCATTGCGCCGGAAGTGGGCCACATGACCTGGAAAGCTGGTCTGGGGACAAACGCTTGCTCCCTTGGCCTGAAAGCAAGATGAGCGCCGCAACCCCATCTTCTTCTTCTTTGGCGATCATTCGTAGCTGAGTAAGATTGTCTTTCATAAACATGGTTATAACAATGAGTCTGTAACTGACTGTGGAGACCAATTCTGGATCCACACGTCCTTCCGCAGTGGGGACATTGGTTTCTGGGTGGGAGTTGATCACGGTGTGGATTTGCCAAGCGTGCCTTCCTCTTAACATGTTTCTCCCTTGAGTCCTGAGTTCGAGTGTCTTCAAAGCCCATGACACCTTTGGGAAAGGCTGTTCTCCAACTGAAGCGCTCGCAGGTCACTGTTTCCCAGTTGCCAGTGTTTATACTACGTTTTTTTTAGATTTGCCTTGAGACAGTCTTTGAACCTCTTTTGTTGACCACCAGCATTACGCTTTCCATCTTTAAGTTTGGAATAGAGTAGTTGCTTTGGAAGACGATCATCAGGCATAGTCGCTTTTGACTGGACTTAACCGCCCAGGGTCCTTTACCTTTACCTTTTACCTAGTCTATCAATGGTCACTATTCTTCCTTAAACAATTCCTCACAATGTCCTCTTCATTTAACAGTCAGTTTCACCATTTCCGTATAGTCGAGGTCTGAACCTGTCGAGAAGGACCACTGCCTCCTTCACCAGCTGCTCCCTTGCCCCTGGGGTATGGGATTTCTCTTCAGGCATCAATCCCCCTTCGTCCGTCCACACAGGTGAATCCCTTCCGCGACCGGATCTGCAAGGTCTTCTCCACTGACGGCTACTTCACCTTTGAGGACATCCTTGGGATGGCGTCTGTCTTCAGTGACCGGGCGTGCCAGAGCATTAAGATGGAGTATGCTTTTCTGATATACGGTAGGGTATTTCCCCCCGAATTCCCCTTGTGGCAACCGGGGTCCGAGGAATGTGGTCATCGCCCAGAGTGTGGCTCTTGTGCTCGGATCCTGCTTGCTGGGTTCCCCATACTGGGCATCTGGTTGGCCAGTGTGAGAATAGGATGCTGGACTAGGTGGGCCATTGGCCTGATCCAGCAGCCTCTTCTGATGTTCCTATGTTGTGACCCATTCCATCCGTACATTTTGCAACACTTCCCTTGACCAGATTTCAACGACGATGGCTTTGTTGACGAGGAAGACCTCCAGAATGTCATCCGCAGATTGATTGACAGGAACAACCTCAGCGAGGAAGAGATCGCCTCTCTGGCCAACCACGTGCGTCTCGCCCCACGTCCCAGCATGCCCTTCCTTTTATGAGATCTCCAGAGACCTCGAGACAAGAAGTTGGCCATGCTGCGATGTCCCGCAATGGCCAAAGTAGGCCCAGGGGAGGTGGAGGACACCAATTCCTAGCGCAGGACTAGAGCAAAGCAAGCTTGTTTCAACCTTCCTCAACCTGGTACCCTCCAGATGTTGGGCACCACAACTCCCATCAGCCTGAGTCAGCTGGCCTCCCTGTCTCCCCCCCCTACCAGCGCTAGCCACCACTGCACCCAACACCATGGCCCCAGGGGCTGCTGGGAGTCGTAGTCCATTTTTGACCAAGAAGATGATGCAGGTGGTCCTTGAGTTGCTGATTAAGAAGATGGAGGTGCAGCATGAGATGAAGGAGGTGAACCGGGAGAACTTTAGGTGTGGACCTCGGCGCATGATTTCCATGTGCCTTGAGGGCAGTGTTGGGAGGGATGTTCCAATCTCAAGGCTGTGAGTCTATACATTCTCCTACGAACCCACCCAGGCTCTGAGATCTTCTCTCAGTTACATTTTTTAAAACAAATTGGGACGGTACCAGGTTGGGGACAGCTGGCTTGCTCCATCCCTTGGCTAACGAACAGGAGACGCTGATCTCACGTCCAGAGCCCGATGGTTTGAGGTGTAGGTCTCTCACACAGGGCATTCCCTTTGGTTGGGACACCTGTGTCAGGGAGTGGTCTTCAAGGCAGACATTTCCGTTCCAAGCAGGTCCTGGAGGAGGCCGACTTGGATAACGACAAGATGCTCTCCCTGGTGGAGTTCGAACACGCCATGTCCAAGGCTCCAGACTTCCTACAGTAAGAGCCCTGTCAAAAACTCACCTGAGCCATCCAAACCTTGTCGTCACGGGCCCAGCTCCGAAATCCCGCTCCCGTACCTTAGTTCCCGCCCCAAACTTTAACAAAATGACTAGAGCAAGCTTTCCATGACAGTCACCCTCCAGCTTGAGGGTGGCGGCGACAATTGCCAGGGGACAGAGCTATTATGCTCATTCCCACTATTCCTTGCCTATTATAATAGACTAGTGTCATTCAGCCCGTTTAATAAACGGGCGCTAGAGCATACAGCCTTTTTCGCCGGCGGCAGCGCGTGGGGGGGCTGATTGACCACTTCCACGGCTGCCGCTTCGTCGGGGCGCTCCGCTGAGCCCAGCTGGCCAGCGGGCGCCCAGGAGAAGGCCGCGATTCTTCTGAGGACTGCGAGGGAAATGGTAGGCAGAGGAGTGGGGTGGGTGGGGAGAGCGTGCGTCTGTGTCAAGTCTCTGCGTCCAATCCCTGTGTCCGTGGGGCACATGCGCAGTAGCGCGGACACAGGGACACAGGGAATCTGGACGCAGAAACACTTGCACATTATTATATAGGATTTATTGCCCATCCTTCCCCCGCAGCTATTTTAGGCTCTACTTCTGAGGACGGGGCGGCAAGATGGCGGCACACGATATCCGGACGGCACACAAGCCAAGACGCACAAAACCAACTCTTCCAGAGGGACGCTTCCATCACATATATTTTTGTAGGGAAGGAACCCAGGAGACAGATATGTCTGTATATTTTCGCAGGAGAATAAAATTTGACTGTTGAAAAAAGGCAAAGAGCATGGAGTATCTCATATCTCCCTCTTTTCCTCGCCATGGCAGTCTTGGAGAGCGGTTGCGTTTTCAGTTCAGACTGGGCCACTGGGCTCCTGGCTCCTGGCTCCTGCTTACAAAAGGGAGGGTGGAATGGTAGGGTTGGACACCTTGGTTCCGGCAAAATGCAAGGCAGGGCAGGGAGGTGATTTTTCTCGTGAAATTCCAGGGGGTGGGAATTTCTCCACACCCATTTGCACCCTTAATTCTCTGCACAGAGAAATCTGTTTTGCAGATCAAGCGTCCCTGGTTATGCTCCCCGACCCCTATTCCAGTTCTGTTTTCTTTTTAAATGATTTTTATTACTTTTTTTTTTAAAAAAAACTGATACAAAATTCTGCAAAATACAGTGTTCCCCAAAAGGGATCTGAAGGCAATATACTGAGTCGATGTACAATTACAGATCACTGTCAAAGAAATGCAGACAATATAACGAAAACCAAATAAATAAACCGCAGGCATGTGAATGCGAGGAAGGTAGCGACAGGAGCTATTTTTGCATAGATGTAATAGGGGTCCCTTTACCTTAACGATTGAACAAGACAAGGTGACAAAACATGGACTCTATTATACCAGGGGAAATGAATTAACATATTCCAATGCCCTGATTCGCTATACAGTGGAACCTCGGGTTATGAACACCTCCCTTTACGAATTTTCGGTTTACGAACGCCGCGGAGCCACCTGGAACTTATTAATTCACTTTCCATTACTTTCAATGGGAAAGTTCGCTTCAGTTTATGAACAGACTTCCGGAACCAATTGTGTTCATAAACCGAGGTACCACTGTATCAGCCATATTTGTTTATGGGACAAGGGAAGTTCTTGCTCTTCTTTACTTACAAAAGAAATAAACTCAGGCCAAACAAGTATGAAAGCATCCTTTTTCCTTTAGCTCCCAAAGACTCTCAGCTTATTATCTGGTTTTTCCAGCAAGGGACTGCCCCCCCCCCTTTAGTAAGATTGGCACCGTCTCACCCCGACCTCAATCTTGGTTCTTTGGGCTGCACAGAATCATGTTTGCTGCAGTGAAGGCCTCACCCAGACTTCCTTTTGTGCCGTGTTTTCTAGCCATGGGTCTGTGCTTTAAAGCATTGTGTCCAAATGCTTAATTTTTTTGGCCCTGGGATTTTCCCCATGACTTTACCGCTGAATCGGAGGAAACAGCCATTTGCAGAAAACTCAAAAGTGCGAGTAAGTGTAAAAGTAAGTGTGGATGAGCCCTCTCTTATGGTAACTTTTCCAGCAGATGGAATGCCTACCGTTAAGTTATCAACTGGTGATCTCATTAATCCAGAAGGAAGGCAAGTCAGCCATTTGCACAATATTATCTCCACGAGGATCTAGAGTGCGCAGGGTTCCAGGCAAGCAACTCAGCCAAATCTTTGCAAGCTCAGTGCCTCTGCCTGCCAGGAACTTGTCTGGACTTGATAGTGCCCACTCTGGAAAGTGGAGATGGGGTGGTGTTTTGCTGATTGATGCACAAGAGGAACGGACACCCACGGGAGCCGATAGTCCTTCGTTGGAGGTTTTTCAACAGAGGTCGGGGGGCCATCTGTTGGGGATTCTTTAGCTGTGCTTCTTGCATCGCAAGAGGTTGGACTAGAGGACCTTTGGGGGTCCCTTCCAACTCTACCATTCTAAGATCAGAAGAGCCCTGCAGCTGGATCAGACCAAAGGTCCATCTAGTCCAGCATCCTCTTCCCCACGGTGGCCGAGCAAATGCCTCTGGTTGCCACAAACAAGACATGCTCACGGGAGCGCACTCCCGCTTTTGTTTCCCAGAAACTGATCTTCATATACCCCTTGTGACCAGAGGCCGCCGATAGCCTCTAGCCAATTCCTCCAGGAGTCGGTCTAATTCCCCTTTAATGGCATCCGAGTCAGTGGTCCATGGTCGCATCTCAGACCCGCCAACATTTTTCTCTGATGAAAATAGGGACGTCCTAAGCAAAAGCGAGGCTTTCCGGGATCAAATCAGAACCCGGGACGGCTTCTGTCAATCCGGGGCTGCCCCTAGAAAACAGGGTATACTTGGGGGGTCTGACATCGCATCTTCTGCGAGTCAATCCCGCAGTTTGGCTATTTGCCGTGTCCAGGATTGTGTGCAATGCAAACAACACAGCAGACGGTACAAAAATTGAGGCTAGCATGTGTGTCTGAGGGATGGTGGGTGGGGGAATTTAATCACTGGGCTATGCCCCAGAAGTTCATTTTTTATGGAATGGAACTTCCCCCAGGTATTCCTGGGGCAACATGATATGGCAGGGCAGGAGGGGAAAATCCAGCTCTTATGATCTCCTGTCGCCCGGCTCTGACATCCGTGCCAACAAAGGCTGTCAACGGCGACGTGGCGGTCTCCGCTCAGGCCCTGTATTCGAAATAGCTGTCTCGGACTTCTCTCTCTTGCGAGGTCACCCTCTTCCCCGAGGGGAAAGTCTGGTATGTCCGTAGGTTCTCCGGAGACACACGATGGAGGTGCCACAATGTTTTGGCACTCAGCGGCGGGCTGGAGGTCAGGGGGGGAGAAGAAGCACACAAGGGGGGAAATGGGTTACATGGCTGATGGCTGAGACCCGAACGCAGAGGGGAGGATGGTGTTATGGGAATTCTAAGGTCTTATATATGTGTTCATAAATGTGCACGGCAAACACATACATCAGTGTATAAACCACGTGTCTGAACTAGAACAGGAGAACAATCCTGAAGCCATTTTGACTCTCCCAAATGGACCTCAAATATTTCTCTGCAAGGAGGAAGGAAATGGGAAAAGCTTTCAAACTGTCTATGGACTGTAGGGGCTTGCGCCTCCCTGTAAATACAGTCTGGCAAGTATCAGTTAAGCTGAGCACACTATCAATATGCGTAAGTGATATAATAATAATAATAATAATAATAATAATAATAATAATAATAATGTTATTTATACCCCGCCCATCTGGCTGGGTTTTCCCAGCCACTCTAGGCAGCTTCCAACAAAAGAATAAAAACACATTAAAACATCAGGCATTAAAAGCTTCCCTAAACAGGGCTGCCTTCAGATGTCTTCTGAACATCAGATAGAGATCCAAGGAATGGCCAGGCTACCCAGAAAAGGTGATCAGATAAGGCCTTATCAGGTATCCTGGCAGACAGGAGAGAAGCAACACACTCCAATTTCTGCTGGGGACCACCTCTTTCTGTGATGTATGGATGATGTTTTGGGGGGTGGCCTTGAGCTACAGGGGAGGCAATTTCAATAGTCTATATAAGAGCTTGGGCACCATTGTTCTGGGTTCCTCCTTCTTCCTGCGTGTGGTGAGTGAGGACCCTGTTGCAACAGTTAATAAAGATCAGGCTTACTAACTTGCTTTGCTTCTCCATATTCTCTGGTTGGCCTCTGTTGTTTTCTCCTTCCGATAGGGAACCCACTTAAGGATGGGTTCCCTATGGGCTCTTGGGATACCCCATAAGGGGAAAAGGAGCAGTTTTTTCTTATAACAATGGGAATCCCAGAGAGGCACTTCCTCTGCACCCCTGGAGGTTATTGTGGAATATTCATTGCAGCCTTGGATTTTTAGTTTTTGCATACTTATACCAGGGGTCCCCAGACTACGGCCCGCGGGCCAGATGCGGCCCAATTGGCTTCCCAATCCGGCCCGCAACGACCCCCGCCGCCCGCTGCCGCTGCCCGCTCTTACGGCGCGCTGCGCGGCGGCGCAGTTCCAGATCGGAAAAAATTGCCGAAAATCTTTGTGCGCATGCGTATGGGCCTCTCCCGACCCAGAAGAGGTCATTACTGGTGCACTTCCGGGTCGGAGGAGGCCCATACGCATGCGCACAAATGATTTTCGGCGTTTTTTCCGACCTGGAAGTGCGCCACTGCGCCAGTAAGTGTGTGTGCGCATGCGCACGGGCACGCACTCCTCCGCCCCGCTGCGCGCGCACTCCCCTGCCCTCCGGCCCGCTGCGCAATCGGCGCAGTGGGCACCGGCCCAAAGCCGGGTAAGTCTGGCGACTCCTGCTTATATCAACCATGTTAAGAAAGACCAACACACACACACACACACACACGATTGGGTTGGGGTGGGGGGAAACGGTCAACATCCCCATAAGAAAACTATGATTTTTTTCCAACCTTTCTATTGACAGTGTGCCCTTTTTAATACGGTAGTAGTTTAGGATGCCTCTTTGCTAGAGCTTAACAGAGCCTGCAAGAATCAAACTTTTTCATAGTATTTCGATTCCTAACTTGAAAAAAGATTGATTGAGGAAGCATTGCCTAAAGCTGCCCTGAGTTCCCTTGGTGGAAGAGTGTGGTATAAATGCAAGGAAATAATAAAGAGCCGTTTCCATGGGGAGAAAGCAAAATGTGCCATGGAAGTTCTCATTCTCAAATTGAAAAGCAGGCTGTAAATACCTGAAATAAATCTTGTATGCTCTGAAAAAAAGAAAAGAAAAGAAGGAAGGAAGGAATACCCCAGTTGGAGCTCCCTAAACTCCAGGGCACTAAAAACTAGGCCTGGGGGCCACACAATGTGCAACTGGATTCAAAATAGGTAGGTCTGCCAAGCTTCCGTTTTGATTTCTCACTCAGTCTTAAATTCACCTCTTTACACTGCCATCACAGTTTGCGATTATCTTAAAAAGTATTCACAAGCATTTGCCATCGTTTTAGCATGCAAGTCTTTTGGAGTAATTTTGCACAATATGCAAGCGACCTCTCCAAATAAAATGCATTATTGTATTTTATTTTTGCAATTATATACACATATTTATGGGGGTGGGAAACATTCCTATGCCCATTTATTTAATTGTTTTGGCTGGAGAACTGTTCTGCAAAATTGGGAGAGTGAAAGCATCAAAGGATGGCCGTATCTTGGGGCATTGTCTTGTTCTGGAAAGGGTGGAACAGGTAGGATCACGTTAAAATGTGAAATGGACTGAATTTCTCCCTCTTTCCTCTTTGCCAAACGAGAAGCAAAATATAAACGCAATCCAATAAACGAAACAGACAAGCCGAATTTCCTAAGAACAGCTCACATTTTACCAGCCAGAGAAAAACAAACACCTTCTACCTTTTCCCTTGCTTCACTCATCTGCTATTGATCCGCATTTCAGGCGGGCCCCTTTAATTCCAATTTCTTGTCTTATGGATCCAAACCTACAGCCACAACTGTTTGGGGCTGCCTTTCTGAACGGTTTTGTTTTCCTGAAAATTACTTTTCAGAACCTGCTTTGTGCATGAATGCTTCTGGCTCAGAGAAGGCTTTTTTGAGAGAGAGAGAGAGAGAGAGAGAGAGAGAGAGAGGAGAAAATGGTCAGGATTTGCCTCTGTGGGTGGGAGAAAGGACAGTGCAAGGACACAATATATTCCCTGCAGACAGACTCTCTGTGGAACCTGGCCAATGTAGATTTTTGCAGACCACAACAGGGACATTTCGTTAATCATCATCATCATCATCATCACCATCATTTTAATATTTATACCCCGACAATAGAGTGCTTGAGGGCATCCTGAGTAATGGGCTTGACAATGGGCTTGAGGGCATCCTGAGCAAGTTTGCAGATGACACCAAATTGGGAGGGGTGGCTAATACCCCAGAGGACAGGATCACACTTCAAAATGGCCTTAACAGATTAGACAACTGGGCCAAAGCAAACAAGATGAATTTTAACAAGGAGAAAGGTAAAGTACTACACGTGGGCAAAAAAAATGAAAGGCACGAATACAGGATGGGAGACACCTGGCTTGAGAGCAGTACATGTGAAAAGGATCTAGGAGTCTTGGTAGACCACAAACTTGACATGAGTCAGCAGTGTGATGCAGCAGCTCAAAAAGCCAATGCAATTCTGGGCTGCATCAATAGGAGTATAGCATCTAGATCAAGGGAAGTAATAGTACCACTGTATTCTGCTTTGGTCAGACCTCACCTGGAGTACTGTGTCCAGTTCTGGGCACCACAGTTCAAGAAGGATACTGACAAGCTGGAACATGTCCAGAAGAGGGCAACCAAAATGGTCAAAGGCCTGGAAATGATGCCTTATGAGGAACGGCTTAGGGAGCTAGGTATGTTTAGCCTGGAGAAGAGAAGGTTAAGGGGTGATATGATAGCCATGTTCAAATATATGAAAGGATGTCATATGGAGGAGGGTGAAAGGTTGTTTTCTGCTGCTCCAGAGAAGTGGACACGGAGCAATGGATTCAAGCTACAAGAAAGAAGATTCCACCTAAACATTAGGAAGAACTTCCTGATAGTAAGAGCTGTTCGGCAGTGGAATTTGCTACCAAGGAGTGTGGTGGAGTCTCCTTCTTTGGAGGTCTTTAAGCAGAGGCTTGACAGGCATATGTCAGGAATGCTTTGATGGTGTTTCCTGCTTGGCAGGGGGTTGGACTGGATGGCCCTTGTGGTCTCTTCCAACTCTACGATTCTATGATTCTATGATTCTAGAGTGCAATCCCAGGAGTTAAACTGCTAGAGAATCACAGCGCCTGCTGTGGCTGCAGAGAACTTGCAGCTGCTCTCTCCTGTGTTGTTCTTCCTGCAGTTGCAGCACCAAAGTCACTTCTCCAGGGCATAAGCCTGGGCAGCGTGCATGGAGGTCCTGGGCTGCCCAGATGACAAGACCCCCCTCCCCTCGGCCTCGCTGACGTGGTCCAAAGGAAAGCAGAGCAAGACATTTGGCACCAGCTTGGCTGCAGGAATTGATGGAAGGAGGCGTACCGAGGTGCCATCCAACCGCCTTAGGGACTCCACTCTGGATTTCTGTAGGGCAGGGATGTCCAACTCCCAAGAGACTGCGATCTACTCACAGGGGAGGGAGGGGGGACTGGAAGTGATCAGATCAAAGTGTTGAGCTTTTTTTTTAGGGAGGAAAGTCAGTTGTTGACCTGTTTTTACAGCGCAGGTCTAAAATGTCGAGCTTTCTTTAGGGGAAAAAGGAATAAATTGCTCACCAAAAGAACGACCAGGGAACAAACAGCCTCACAGCGGAAACTCCGTCTTTCGTTCTAGTGATCATGCGCAAATGGAGGATCCTCTCCCCCCCCACCCTGAAGGTAAAAGAGCCTGCGATCGACTCAAACCTCCCAGGGATCGACCAGTCGATCGCGGCCAACCGGTTGGACATCCCTGCTGTAGGGTTTACTCCCGAGCCTTTTCTTCTCCCAAAGATATCCCGCAAGGCAGAAGAGGTTTAGGACCAGAGTTCTCCTTCTCCTACATGGTTGCTTTCCCCTAGTGGTTGTGCCCCATCTGATGGGCAGCGATTGCAGGCGGGAGTATTTGCCAGCCGTTTGACTTCAGGGCTCCCTCCCTGGTTTTTCAAGACAGACAAATGGCAACAGCAGCTGCCAGTCAGTGTAGACGATATTGAGCTTGATGGACCAACAGAACTTCTTACGATCCTAAGGCAAGGTGACCGAGGAAAGGTGCCTGGATGGATGGGCCCTGTTTAAAGGGTTAAGTAATTAATTAAAACTATCTACAGCTCACCCTTCAACAATAATGGACACAAGGGTGGGGCACAGAATTCAAAACCACCATCCTATTTATTTCAAACCTAGCCATTCGAAAGCATGTCAAAGTAGATAAAAAGGTAAACGGTGGGAAGGTAAACGGTGTTTCCGTGCGCTGCTCTGGTTCGCCAGAAGCGGCTTAGTCATGCTGGCCACATGACCCAGAAGCTGTCTGCAGACAAACGCTGGCTCCCTCGGCCAGTAAAGCGAGATGAGTGCCGCAACCCCACAGTCGTCCGCAACTGGACTTAACTGTCAGGGGTCCTTTCCCTTTTTAAATTATAAAATAAGACTGCTCCCTAACCTCAACCCATGTGCCATTCTTTGTGATATGTGCATGTTCTGTGCGTAACCAGTCGGTGGCTGAAGCAAAGCCACGCTGGAACATCAATGCTACCACACCACAGGGGCTGGTCACTAGGCACACATAACTGCGCACTAATAAAAGCGTTCTGCTCATCTGGTGTCCGTCAGCCCCTATTTTTCCTGAAAACCTCGAGGACGCAGTGTGGTGGAACTGCCACGCTGAGCCACCAGAGGGCAGTCACGAAGCACAAGACGGTTCAGGGCTGTCTGCCTACTCATACAGGGGGGTGGCGGGGGGGGGGGGGAGAGATTCAAGGTGTGAATCAGGTCGCTTCCAGAAGTCATTCTCACAGCAGTGGCCACAGGGAGAAGCGTTGTGGTCAAAGCCAGCATTGGAAGACTCGCACAAATAAACTCAAAAGGCGCTCTCTCCCCTGGAGCAGAACAACCGAAATGATCAAAGGGGGGGTGGGAGAGCAACACCCCTTTGAAGAAAGGATCAAGCATTTGGGATGCCTTCGTTCGGATAAAAGGCAAGGATGAAGCCACACGACAGGAGTTTATAAAATCATTCATGGCACGGAGAAAGTGGTGAGAGGAAAGGCTTTTCTCTCTCCTAGAATCATAGAATCATAGAATCGTAGAGTTGGAAGAGACCACAAGGGCCATCCAGTCCAACCCCCTGCCAAGCAGGAAACACCATCAAAGCATTCTTGACATATGGCTGTCAAGCCTCTGCTTAAAGACCTCCAAAGAAGGAGACTCCACCACACTCCTTGGTAGCAAATTCCACTGCCGAACAGCTGTTACTGTCAGGAAGTTCTTCCTAATGTTTAGGTGGAATCTTCTTTCTTGGAAGTTTGAATCCATTGCTCTGTGTCCGCTTCTCTGGAGCAGCAGAAAACAACCTTTCTCCCTCTTCTATATGACATCCTTTTATATATTTGAACATGGCTATCATATCACCCCTTAACCTTCTCTTCTCCAGGCTAAACATAAGGCATTGTTTCCAGGCCTTTGACCATTTTGGTTGCCCACCTCTGGACACGTTCCAGCTTTTCAATATCCTTCTTGAACTGTGGTGCCCAGAACTGGACACAGTACTCCAGGTGAGGTCTGACCAGAGCAGAATACTGTGGGAGTATTACTTCCCTTGATCTAGATGCTATACTCCTATTGATGCAGCCCAGAATTGCACTAGCTCCTAACACTAGAAAACCTCAGGGGCAGACTTTGGTCACCTTTTGTAATGTGGCACCCCGTGCAAGGCCAAAATTTGGCATTCCCAAATGGATCTTCTCAATTATGGATCTTCTCAATTTTGCACCTCTTGGCTTGGCACCCAGTGCAGTGGAACTGCTCACCGCATTCTAAACCTGGCGCCGAACTCGCAAATGTCCGGCAAAGCTCAGGACCGCAATACCTCAAAGACTGCCTCTTCCCATATGGACCCACCTGAGATCATCTTCTGAGGCCCTCCTTCGTGTGCCTCCTCCTCAAGAGGTCCAGAGGGTGGCAACACAAGAACAGGGCCTTCTCTGCAGTGGCTCCCCATCTGCGGAATGCTCTCCCCAGGGAAAGTTTGCCTGGCCCTTCATTATACACCTTTAGGCGGCAGGCAAAAACATTCCTTTTTAACCAGGCCTTTGGTTGATCTGATTGGCATCCTATGCCTTTTTAAAATGTGGCTCTTTCCGGGGAGGGGGGGAGTTATTGGGGTGTTGTTTTTCTTCTGATTACCAATTTTTTCGCTCCACAAGACGCACCTTTTTCCTCCTAAAAAGTAAGCGGAGATGTCTGTGCGTCTTATGGAGCGAATGCGTGGTCCCTGGAGCCGGGTCCCTGGAGCCGAATTGTCCAGGGGCGAAATGCAGATCGTGTTTTTTATTTTATTTTAAGAAAGAGCTAAAGCAGGGGTCCCCAAACTAAGGCCCCCGGGCCGGATGCGACCCAATTGGCCTCCCAATCTGGCCCGCGACGACCCCCGCCGCCCGCTGCCGCCGCCCGCTCTTACGGCACGCGGCGCGGCGGCGATCTTCAAAATCGGCAAAAAATCGCCGAAAATCCTTTGTGCGCATGCGTATGGGCCTCTCCCGACCCAGAAGAGGCCATTTCCGATGCACTTCCGTGTCGGGGGAGGCCCATACACATGCACACAAGCGATTTTCAGCGATTTCTTTCCCGACCATGTGCGTGTGCGCATGCGCATGGGCGCGCACTCCCCCGCCTTCCGGCCCGCTGCGCGCGCACTCCCCTGCCCTCCGGCCCGCGGCACGGTCGGCGCGGCGGGCACCGGCCCGAAGCCCGGTAAGTCTGGGGACCCCTGAGCTAAAGACTAACAAGAGGGAAAGAGAGTGTTGAAATGACCCGCTCAGCAGCTGATTGCAAGAGATCGGGGAGGGAGATAAGGGAGCTAGCTCCCTTCCCGGCCCGCCCAGGCCCCTTGCCCAGGCCTCAATTGTTGTCTGCAGAGGGGCTGCTTGTTTCCCCAGCGACCTGTGACTGGCTGATTAGATTATCTGTCTGTAAACTGTAGAAATGGGTCCCTTTCCTTTCCTAGAGAAGCTGCACAACTGTGAGCTGATCCCCGCTTCCAAAACGAGGCTTTTCCAATTTGCAAAAAAAGCTGCACAACTTTGAGCTGATCCTCGAAATAAATGGGAGCTTTCCCCCTTTGCAAAAGAAGCTTCCTCAAATATTTAAAGGGGGGGGCGGCGGCGGCAAAGGCATCCAGGCCTCTAGGAGTTGGCTGCTATGCCTAGGACAATTTCTTGTTTTCCTCCTCTAAAAACTAGGTGCGTCCTATGGTGCGAAAAATTCCGTATTTTCCCCGTGTATAAGACGATGCCTTTTGCTTTAAAAATTTAGGCAAAAATTGTGTGTCATCTTATACACGGATAGTGAATGCGGGGGTGGGTGGGTGGGCTGCGATTAATGGCAGCAGCAAGCAGGAGACTGGCAGCAGCGATTGGGCGGGTGATTGGTGGCTGCGGCAAGGTCTGCTGGTGATTGGCTGTGGCTGTGGCAATTGGGCAGGCGATTGGCGACTGCGGCAAGTGGGTGGGTGGGCTGTTGGTGGCGGCTGCGGCACGGTGTGTGATCGGCAGTGGCTGTGGCAAGTGATCGGCAGTGGCGGGCGAGCAATTGGCAGAAGTGACCTCCCCCCCCCCCCCAAAAAAGAAAAAGCTAAACAAATTAATTTCTTAATTTTGAGTTTTTTTAAAAAATAAGGGGTGTCTTATACACGGAAAAATACAGTATGTTGTGATTTTTTTTCTGTGAACCACCCTGAGACCTCCGGGTATAGAATCATAGAATCATAGAGTTGGAAGAGACCACAAGGGCCATCCAGTCCAACCCCCTGCCAAGCAGGAAACACCATCAAAGTATTCTTGACATATGCCTGTCAAGCCTCTGCTTAAAGACCTCCAAAGAAGGAGACTCCACCACACTCCTTGGCAGCAAATTCCACTGCCGAACAGCTCTTACTGTCAGGAAGTTCTTCCTAATGTTTAGGTGGAATCTTCTTTCTTGTAGCTTGAATCCATTGCTCCGTGTCCGCTTCTCTGAAGCAGCAGAAAACAACCTTTCTCCCTCCCCTGTATGACATCCTTTTATATATTTGAACATGGCTATCATATCACCCCTTCACCTCTTCTCCAGGCTAAACATACCCAGCTCCCTAAGCCGTTCCTCATAAGGCATCGTTTCCAGGCCTTTGACCATTTTCCGAAAAGAATTCAATGAAGGCTTGACCTCAAGAGGCAGGGAGTTCCAAAGGGTAGGTGCTGCCACACGAAGATTGAGGGCGGTATATAAAGGGTGGTATATAAACTCTAATAATAATAATAATAATAAAAATAATAATAATAATAATAATAATATGTTGGAAGATTCGGGGCAGATAAAAGGAAGCCCTTCTTTACACTGCCACACGAGACAGTGATGGCCGCCAACCTCAATGGCTTTAAAAGATAATGGGACCCATTCACGGAGGACGGGAGGGCTGTTGATGGCTACTACTAGCCAGGATGGCTCTGCCCTGTTTCCAAAGTTGAAGGCAGCCGTGCTTCTGAATCCCCGTCACTGGAAACCACGGGATGGGAGAGGGCTGCTCCTGTGCTTGCAATCTGTTTGTGGGGTTCCCAGAGGCACCTGACTGGCAGGAGTGAGAACAGGACACTGGGCTAGATGCGTCCCTATTGGCCTCACCCAGCTACAGGGCCCTTCTGATGTTCTCTCTTTTGCTCGGCTGCCATTCGAGAGCAACACATCTCCTCGCCCCAAGACAGCAGGCAAAACGACAGCTACGTCTATGGGCCGCGGAAGCCTGAGAAGAAACACTGCCCTCTCCGGATTACGGAGACCCGAAAATACACAGCTCGTATCCGGCCAGCACAAATCCACAAGGGTAACCCATGTTCTCTGGCAGAGCAACATGCCCTAGAAAAATGCTTCTTAGAGCCGATCATTCGTGAGTAATGCCAGCCTGCCCCAGAGAGGTCGCTTTGCAACGGCAGGCTGACTGGCAATACTGAATGCGCCACTTAGCTCTCCCAGACAGGCACATAAAATAGGCATTTTTGTGGGCGGGGGGCGGGGGCGGTACAAGCAGGAATGGTTGTGCCACTGGCACATCGTGCTCTCGTGATGCCAGTCTGCTCTTTTGGCACAGCCGTTTGGTTCAGGATTGCCAATGCTTTTTCCGGCAGGGTTTGGCTGTACCTTCAACAGCTGTGTGGCATAAACGTGGCAACACGAGCAGCGAGGCAAGCGTTACCCTGCTGAGATTCCCCCAGCAGATGCCACAGGAACGGTGCCAGAAAGGGGCAGGGAGAAGGCCCCTCTTCCAGGTAGGAAGCCCCCTAACCGTCCTTCACGTGGTCCTGCCCTGTCACTTCTGGGTAAGCTGGGAAGGGAGCAGCTGCTCTAAGCTCCTCTCCCTTGCTCACCCCCTTCTGGGCACTGGGCAGGGAGAACCTATGGACAGCCTGCTGGATCAGGCCAGCAGCCCATCTGCTCCAGCCTCCTGTTCTCACAATGGACAACCAGATACCCATGGAAACCCCAAAGCAGTGTGTTTAGCCTGGATAAGTGGAGATGTGATAGCTATCTTCAAATATCCATGTCACATGGAAGAGGGTGCAAGCTTGTTTTCTCCTGCTCCCGAGGGAAGGACCCAAACCAAATAATAACAATGATCTAATAATAATAATAATAATAATAATAATTTCTGCCCTGCCCATCTGGCTGGGTTTCCCCAGCCACTCTGGGCAGCTTCCAACAAAAGATTAAAAATACATTAAAACATGAGTCATTAAAAACTTCCATAAACCAAAGGATTCAAGTTGCAAGAAAGGAGACTCTGACTAAACATCAGGAAAAAATTTCTGACAGGCGTTCGACAGTGGAACAGTTTCCTTCAGGAGGTTGTGGGCTCTCCTTCCTTGGAGGTTTCTAAGCAGAGGTTGGATGGCCATCTGTCACGGATGCTTTAGCTGAGATTCCTGCATTGCAGGGGGTTAGAATAGATGACCCTCGGGGTCCCTTCCAGCCTTGTCATTCTATGAAGAAGAAAGGTCCATGGATCAGGTCCATGGTCTGACTAGTCTAGCATCCTGTTTTCACACTGGCCAACCAGATGTCTGTGAGAAACCAGCAAGCAAGATTCAAGCACAAGAGCCCTCTCCCCTCCTGTGGTTTCCAGCAACTGGGGTTCAGAAGAATTGCTGTCTGCAACTTTGGAGGCAGAGCAGAGCCATCAAAGCTAATAGCCATTGGTAGCCCTCTCCTCCTCCACTGATTTGTTCTTCTAAAGCCATCTAGGTTGGGGCCCATCACTGCGTCCTGCGGGAGAGAGTTCCACAGCTCCACTGTGCGCTGAGTGGAGAAGTGCACAGCATCTTAGAGGACACTTTTACAGAGCATTTAGCACATGGAGAACGCCGCAGGTTCAGGGCAAACGCCAAGGCCAGAGGTCTTCCCTGCTTGTTTTGCCATTCGCGCAGGATCGCCCCCCACCTCCTCTTTTCAGGCCACCCTCCTTAAATAAGGACGCACACAGATGGAAGAAGGCCTTGCTGGCAAAGGCTGGTGAGCTTTATTCAAAGCAATGCACAGAGATAAGCCAGGAGCAGGGAGGGAAAGGATTTTCAAACAGGCTTTTGCAATTCTTTTAGACTTACATGAATCAGCTTCAGGTTATGAATGAAAATGACATGCATGAGGGTTCAGGAAACAAACCATCGTCTCAGAGAGGAATGCACAAGAAATACAAATGAGGAGTGTGTCCTGAGAGCAAGAAGCCTCATCCAAGAGGCGGAGACCTTTCTTCATATCGACCAGGAGATCTTTACTTGCTAACTCTAAAGACTTGCTCACCACCTACAGCTGTTCTCCTACAACTGTTCGCCCGCCCACTCCCGGTGGGTACAACAAAATCACACCATAATTTTAATCAGATTACATTCACAATGAATTACAAAGATACAATTGCAATAAAAACCCTGCGTAAATGCTGCCTTCAAACGATGCATTCAAGCACAACACGCAGCTGAGAGCCCAACGACATTGTCTAGGGGTGGCCTAGAGGCATCTCAAAACAAAGTTGATTGTGTGGGGAGGGAAGACCCTGTTCCCTGCTAGAAACGGAAGCGAGATGAGAAAGTGGGGAGCTCCCAGATCCACAGTGTTATGTGTTTGAGGGGCAAGGGGTTAGGCCAGGGGTCTCCAAACTAAGGCCCGGGGCCAGATGCGGCCCAATTGCCTTCTCAATCCGACCCGCGGATGGTCCGGGAATCAGCATGTTTTTACATGAGTAGAATGTGTCCTTTTATTTAAAATGCATCTCTGGGTTATTTGTGGGGCCTGCCTGGTGTTTTTACATGAGAAGAATGTATCCTTTTATTCAAAATGCATCTCTGGGTTATTTGTGGGGCATAGGAATTCGTTCACCCCCCCAAATATAGTCCGGCCCCCCACAAGGTCTGAGGGACAGTGGACCGGCCCCCTGCTGAAAAAGTTTGCTGGCCCCTGGGTTAGGCTGAAAGCCTAGGCTCCCTTCTAATTCCTGGAATAGCCAGGCTAGCTTCCCAGTGAGATGATGGGCCATTAAGGGGAACAAAGGAAGGGGCTCTATGTGAGATGCCAAATGGGTGAAGCCATTGGAAAGACAAAGCCAGAGTTGAGAGCAGAGGGTCTGAAGTGATGTGAGCGAGAAGCAAAGCAGCAGGCTGCAAACCAAGAGCGACAGAGCCATGCTTGATTTCTGCAGCAACCCAAGGCTGTGTTCATGGGAGAAGCAAGACCTTCCCGGGGTGTGAATTCTGGGAGCCCTTCCATCGTAGGCTCGGGTTGTAGACATGTGTAAATAAGCCATATATCCTAAAGACACCAGTTTCTGCTGTGCCTCATTCCAAAGGAAACGCGGACCCTGGACAAGCGCCAGAACCACAGATCCATCACCCTCTGAGCTCAAGGGATTAAATGTGGGGGCATTTGAATGGTGTGTGTGTGTGTGTGTGTGTGTGTGTGTGTGTGTGTATAAAAATAAAATAAAGTGACGGAAAGTTTGTCAGGAAAGCCAGCATTGTGTGCCGAGAGAGCTGAGCTAGAACCCATGAGCTGGCCCGTTGTAATCTAAAAGGCCACCTACTTAAGATCGCGTAAGGTGGGTTAGTTGTCCATTAACACCTTCTAAGCACAAGGCAAGAGACGGGATTTCTCCGTTTCAGTTCATTGCTTTGGCGAAAGGTGAATCCCATTCTGCTCCAATTATTGTGTGCATAGAACCAAGAAGATGGAGTTATTCCAGGTCGGTGAGCCCGGATCATGACACCTGAGCAAGTGGCACAAGATGCAGAGGGAAAGGATCTCAGCTCAGGGACAGAACACCTGCTGTATATGCAGAAGGCCCCGGGGGGCTTAGGAGAGATTTTGCCCTGCCTGCCCGAGACCCTGGAGGTCTGCTGCCTGTCAAACGAGGTAAGACTAGCTGAGCTGATGGCCCAGCTCAGAGTAATGTAGCTTCATACAAATGCTTCGGTTGTGATTCCTGCACTGCAGGGGTTGGACAAGATGACCCTTGGGGTCCCTTCCAACTCTACAATTCTATGATTCTGTCATGGACTGGTTGGATACAGAGGAACGGTTGGGGGAATCAGCTGAGAAATGATGGGTGGTTAGAGGGAGAAGAAGGAGAAGGCTGGGAGGAGGTGGTGTTGGAAGCTTGAGAGGTAACAGGGTTTAGTGAGCAGGGGGAGTCTGTGGCAGAGAGAAGTCCGGAATCAGAGGCAGAAGATGAAGCAGGGGAAGAGGGAGGCCAAGAAGCAGAGATGAGTCAGGCTGGTGAAGAGTCACGGGGGGTCTCCCCCTCCTGCTGCAACAAGCTCCCCTTCCCGCTTGCCTCCCAGAACCAGAAGAGGTATGAAGAGGGTGGCGAAGTCAGCTTCACGCAGACACAGTCTCCGATTGCTTGGGGGCAACCCTGGAGAGGACAGGGACTTTCAGTCTCAGCAACTGATCCATGGGGCAAGACCTACCAGGGATGAGCTGCTAGGCTCATTAGGCCTGACACTCAGCCAAGTCAGATCACGTTCTTGCTAGTAAAGAGCTAACTCCCCCTTGAACGGTGTGATTTCCTGCTAGCTCTCTCCAGACAGGTCCTGTGTTCCAGGCTGCACGCCTATCCTCCCTGCCCCTATGCGAATCTTTATGTACTATTTTTTTTACCAGCCTTCTCTTCTCTTAATTAATCTGCCTCTCTCTCTTACACACACTCACACAAGCACACAGATTGCCCCTCCATGGTTTCCAAGCGTAAACATCTCCGGGAAACCCCGGGTTGCTTCATCCACCACTGAGGAAAGCCACCATTTCTCCTTTGGAGTGATCCAGACCAGGGTTAAGCTGTTGTGAGCATCAGCCTCGAGGGAAGGACAGGAGATGGGGGGGGGGAGAGGGGTCCTCCCAGGAGATCAGAGGGAAGCATTCAGGGTTGGCGGGAGGGCCGTAGGACGTGCTGCTTTTTGAAAAGAGCTAAGAGGGATCAAGACCTATGGCAAAACGAAGAGCAAAATTATATTCCAAACAAGGGCAACAACAAAAAATGAAACAGAACAAAACACCCCACTTCCAAAATAAATATAGGGATCCCAGTCGCTTCCTCTCCACACTTGAAAGCCTCTCAAGGAGTTGGTTCCTCCCATGAGAGGTGTCTGGATTCGAACCAGACATCTGCAGCTGTATAAAGCTGTGCCAGTAAAACTACAGGGTTCTGAGCCAGCCCTGAAGGTCTTTTGTTTATCTGTCAGTTTGCATTTCTTAGTGCAGAAAGTATTGATCTGATGTGTAGAGATCTTTCCTATTCTAATTAATTCAAGAGGGTTCTGGAAACTTCTCTGTGTGAAAGAAACAAGCAGAGGGTTCCTGATGTTTGGGTTATTGCTTCCGAGAAGATGAGTACAGCTGCCTTAAACCGGTCCTGCTATCTCTTCTGCCAGGGTCATGCTGACTATAATAGGGAGGCCAGAAGGAGCCTGGGTTTCACGTTCTCTGTCTCTCTTCTCCTTCTGGTGTGGTGTTCTGTACACAGTATGCTTAGTGTTAAGGTTTAGACTTGTTATAAATTATTGCAAGTTTAGGTTAAGTCTGCTGCAACTGGATTTCTTATGGACTGTGCCAATCCTGAATGTATTGGATTTGTGACCATTACGCTCATTTGCTTTCAGCTGGAGTAAAGTTCTGCTGGATGAAATATTCATTGCCTCTGGTCTATTTTGGGGGGATCCTGCAACGTGCTTAAGTTTTTGCTCTGCTAACTATATGTTGGAATATGCTCTGGATCACTACTGAGTAGAATTCCATGACACCATTTACATCTCTGAGAAACCCCCCGTTTCTTTCAGTGGAAGTTAGGTCGTATGTGAACCTAGAACACCCTTTTCCCCCAAAGGAAATCACCTGAGTTACACAAAAGGGTTCCCTTATATGAGCGTATGGTGATAAACAGAGGCCTCCCCAACCCACCCTGACTCTTGCCCACTAGACTCACAGGTCAAGAGGGTGAGGGTACTTCTCCTTCTCCTTCACAGGGATCACAAAATACGGAACCGGGTGCACCGTCCCGGTCTTGTCCATGTAGTGCTCGCGATGCATCTGAGCAAGCTGCAGGTGAAACACCAACAGGTTATAAGGGTCAGGCCACGGGAGGAGAGAGACTGAATTAAGCTGCATCAAGGGACCTGGAGCTGCAACCAGGATAATTTCGCTTTGGGTTCATGAATTTAGATAAAATGACCACAGCAATTAGAAATATCCCCAAGCAGAAATGTATTAAGGAATGGAAACAGGTAGAGGATTATCTAAGAAAAGAGAATTTCAACATAGATCTGGTGATATGCCTATATTGAAAAGAAAACAGGGAAAAATTAATAACAATTATAAAAAATAGCAGTAGGAATTTAAGGGTAACTAAAAAGAAGCAAGAATCTGGTAAGCTTGGAAAATAAAGTGATGTATGGACAGTGGGAAGCTCTTTTTGTAATCTTCAATTTTTAATCTATAATTCTCTTTTTTCTTTCTTTATTTTAGGATTTATAACCCAAATCTTAAGTTTGTAAGATATCTTACCTGTTATACTATTATAGGTGTTGATTTTTGTTATATTATGTTATATTAATTTGTATTATTTACTATATTATTTGTTATGTTAAGTTCTAAGGCTATTGAAATAGAATAACATTTCAAGCTAGTGTCTATATGTTTTCTGCTTTTCTATATATATGTGTGTACATATATACATACATATATATAGCTTCCTTTTCTTCTTTCTTCATATTTTTAATTTTCTGTTGTTGTTTGGAATATGATTTTCTTATATTTTGTTTGGCTTTGTTTTTGTTTTTGGTTAATGAATTTTTTTTGTAACCTGTGTTTGCATAATTAAAATAAAGTTTATTAAAAATATATATTATATTTCTTTATATCCAGCCTTTCCCCTAGTCTGGAACTCGTGGCGGCTGACACAGATAAAACAGAACAAGGGAAAAACACGGAAGAGACCATGATTAAAATGTAATTAAACACTAATAGAATTAAAATAGTATGGAAAATCCATTAAGCACAATAACAAGTGAAGCAACACAGAACCGGGCCTTTCCTCAAAAGCAGTCAGTTCCCAAACGCCTTTCAGAATGAAACAATCTTCACTTTGCTGGTGAGTCAGTCTATCTTCTCTAGGCAGGGAGTTTCAAAGCCGGAAAGGGGGGCTGGATACCGTGGCGGCTGGAGCTGATGGGAGATGTAGTCCTAAACATCTGAATGGCACAGGCATTGGGGAAGGATGGCTTGGTGCACTGCACTTAAAACCAGGGAAACTCGGGTTCAAATCCTTGCAATGGGAAGATAACCTCCCTACTGAGTGGCCTTGGGAAATCACTGCTTCCCAGCTGATTCTGCCTCGAAGGATTATAGAGAGAATTTAAGACAGGTGGAGGCCATTATTATTATTATTATTATTATTATTATTATTATTATTATTATTATTATTACAGTATTATTATTCCACCCTTCATCCATAGATGAAGCTAGACTGATGACTGGGGGCATCCGCCGAGACCACATAACACCGGTCTTGAAAGATCTACATTGGCTCCCAGTACGTTTCTGAGCACAGTTCAAAGTGTTGGTGCTGACCTTGAAAGCCCTAAACGGCCTCGGTCCAGTATACCTGAAGGAGTGTCTCCACCCCTATCATTCTGCCCGGACACTGAGGTCCAGCTCCGAGGGCCTTCTGGCGGTTCCCTCGCTGCAAGAAGCCAAGTTACAGGGAACCAGGCAGAGGGCCTTCTTGGTAGTGGCACCCACCCTGTGGAATGCCCTCCCACCAGAGGTCAAAGAGAATAACAATTTGTTGTTGTTGTTGTTTAGTCGTTTAGTCGTGTCCGACTCTTCGTGACCCCATGGACCATAGCACGCCAGGCACTCCTGTCTTGCACTGCCTCCCGCAGTCTGGTCAAACTCATGTTCATAGCTTTGAGAACACTGTCCAACCATCTCATCCTCCGTCGTCCCCTTCTCCTAGTGCCCTCAATCTTTCCCAACATCAGGGTCTTTTCCAGGGATTCTTCTCTTCTCATGAGGTGGCCAAAGTATTGGAGCCTCAGCTTCAGGATCTGTCCTTCCAGTGAGCACTCAGGGCTGATTTCCTTAAGAATGGATTGGTTTGATCTTCTTGCAGTCCATGGGACTCTCAAGAGTCTCCTCCAGCACCATAATTCAAAAGCATCAATTCTTCGGCGATCAGCCTTCTTTATGGTCCAGCTCTCACTTCCATACATCACTACTGGGAAAACCATAGCTTTAACTATACGGACCTTTGTCGGCAAGGTGATGTCTCTGCTTTTTAAGATGCTGTCTAGGTTTGTCATTGCTTTTCTCCCAAGAAGCAGGCGTCTTTTAATTTCGTGACTGCTGTCACCATCTGCAGTGATCAAGGAGCCCAAGAAGGTGAAATCTCTCACTGCCTCCATTTCTTCCCCTTCTATTTGCCAGGAGGTGATGGGACCAGTGGCCATGATCTTGGTTTTTTTGATGTTGAGCTTCAGACCATATTTTGCGCTCTCCTCTTTCACCCTCATTAAAAGGTTCTTTAATTCCTCCTCGCTTTCTGCCATCAAGGTTGTGTCATCTGCATATCTGAGGTTGTTGATATTTCTTCCGGCAATCTTAATTCCGGCTTGGGATTCATCTAGTCCAGCCTTTCGCATGATGAATTCTGCATATAAGTTAAATAAGCAGGGAGACAATATACAACCTTGTCGTACTCCTTTCCCAATTTTGAACCACTCAGTTGTTCCATATCCAGTTCTAACTTAAGAATAACAATTACCAGACCTTTAGAAGGCATCTTAAGGCAGCCCTGTTTAGGGAAGCTTTTAATGTTCTGTATTTTAATATACTGTTGGAAGCCGCCCAGAATGGCTGGGGTATAAATAAATAAATATTATTATTATTATTATTATTATTATTATTATTATTATTATTATTATTCTACATCTCAGGGTGGTTCACAACATTAAATATAACAAACACAAAATGCATAATAAAAATAGGAGCAAAAATAAACCAATGAATGTTGCTTTCTGTTCTTTGCAAGAAAGATGGGACAAAAATCTAGCAGAGACTACGTGGCCCCATTTCCTTGCCCCCGAGCATTTGCTTGACACACTCTCTTGGTTGCGCCATCTGAAGTGGCCCTGCACAGCCTGTCCTCAGTCCTGCACCATGGAACAATAGTGCCTGCCTTCCTTTAAGAAGGGCTTGCAGGATCAGGCATCAGGGGGGGACTATCTAGTCCAGCAGCCAGTTCTTGCAGTGGCCAGCCAGATTCCTGCGAAAACCCGCAAACAGGATCCAAGCAGGAGAGCCCTCTCCCCTCCTGCAATTTCCAGCAAGTGCTACCCAGAGGCATGGCTAGTCATCATAGCTAACATCCATTGATAGCCCTCTCCTGTACGAATTTGTCTTATCCTCTTTTCAATCCTCCTTTGCTTATTCCAGGCAGCCAGATCCAAGACCGGTGGGCTGTGATGGGTGCTCCTGAGCAATGTCCCTGTGGTCAGTCAGGACACGGGTGGCACAGGGTAGTCTGTAGGGGTGTCGGCAAGCAGGCAGGTGGTCCTCTTTTTAGGCTAGGCGGGCATCGACTAGACAGCAACTTTTGCTTCCTTTCTGCTCCCCCATCTTTTCCCAGAGGCAAAGCCATCTTTGCATAATCCGCTGCGTCACGGACAAATGAGATAGTCCGCTCAAACACAAGAGCACGCAGATGCACTAAAAATCAAAGGAACAAGCAGATGTTTTCCGGCTTGCTCTACGAAAGGGGGAAAGGCTGCTGGAAAACCCTCTATGGTCTTTTGAAGCTTTCTCTGCAATTGGTTGTGAGAATTTGGCTTCAGCAGACAGAAATGAGCCCTGCTCAGCTATTGTCTCAGCTGCTGAGGTGTTAGTGGGCATTCTAGTGTTTTGAAGTTGTCAAAAAAACCTGCTGGCACCCGAGTGCTACAGAGCTGTTAGGGTGTGTGTGTGTGTGAGAAAGAGAAGGAAGCAGCATTGCGTTTCAGGTGGATGGCGTCAATGGATTTGTGCGCACAAGGGAGGGAAATGTGAAGCAGGTGAGCGACTCAAGCGGAATAGGGAATGTGCTACGCCACCCCAGTCTCTGAGCGGCATGAGATTCCAGGGGTTTGTGATTCCTTTTGGAATGAGGCGCAGCGGAGACTTTGCTGCCTTTAGGATCTATGGTTTATTTGCACATATCTACAACCTGAGCTTACGATGGAGGGGGCTCACAGCATTAACACCCCCAAAGGGTCTTGTTTCTCCCATAGCTGCGGCCTTGGATTCACACTCTCTCCAACTTGCTGTTTCCCCCTCGCCACTGCAACTCTCAACCCTGGCTTTGTCCTTCCAACTAATTGCAAGTTGCCACCCTTTTGCTGTCTCGCACAGAGCCCCTTTCCTTTGTTCCCCTTAATGGCCCATCACCCAGGCATTCACCTCATCAAACTCCTAACAGTACACTGGGATGGCCCTGCATATCATAAAGGCAAAACGGACATGGGAATTTTCAGTGTTCCCCACCTGTAATTCTGCAAAGGGGGGGGGGGTTAAGGGAAAAGGCGAGGGGGCACCTTTGAAAAGCATGTCTCGGCTACAAAGGGTAGATATGCAAAAGTGCTTCAAGGGGAAGCAGGAGCTCGGGGAGCGGTGATTGCAGGGCCGGATTTAGGTTTGATTAGGCCCTCAGCTGCTGAAGGTAATGGGGCCCTTTTATATGTCCAGCTGTCCTTTGTCAACAACAAATTGTCGCTGGTTTCTTTGTGTTGAATATATGCTATATGGTAAGTTATGGACCTAATAGTTATCTAAAGCCATTTCTACATAACAAAATATGTGTTTTATCAAAGTAATTGTTGAACTTACCTTATATCAGGCATCCCCAAACTGCGGCCCTCCAGATGTTTTGGCCTACAACTCCCATGATCCCTAGCTAACAGGACCAGTGGTTGGGGAAGATGGGGACTGTAGTCCAAAACATCTTGAGGGCCGAAGTTTGGGGATGCCTGCCTTATATTTTGGAAATGTACATCTAGGTGTTTTTTCCCTTTTAGGTTTTTTTGGCCCCCCCCCCAAGAAAGTGGGGCTCTAAGCTATAGCTTGTTTAGCGTCTACGTAAATTCGGCACTGGGTGATTGGGAGAAGGAGATACAGCCTGCAAGGATACTCCAGTCAAAATCACAGCTTTCCAAGCTCCCATTTACAGTAATTGTTGAACCCAGATGCTGAGCAGGAGGAGAGACCATCATTCCCAAACCGTGCAATGGTGTCGTTGTGACATCAGATTACTGACAGGTAGGCCAGCCACCTATCAAACTTCCCCACCCACCTACCCATACCAGCTCCAACAAACAAAAGGAAGATCTGAATAAATAGTGTCTGTTCTCAGCTCATTAATTTTGGCTACCCACTCTTCATTATTTATAGCTTGCGTGACTGCCGCGGACTTGTTTAACGTTGGGGAAAGGAGAAAGTGACTCTGCTCCAGGTTTGGGAGACAGAGATTATGAAGCTGAGCTTGGCACGGCCGGGCGGGAGGGAGGGAGGGGTGTCTGGCTCCTGGATTCCAGAAGGCAACACGACCCACCAGCAGACTTTCCACAAATCCCCCAGCACCACCCACACGCCCTGCACAGCCAAGATTGCAGCCCTTCTGTTGCTGTCGATTCCTTTGCAAACATAAAACGACTAGGAGCTACAAGCAAGCTGTACAGGCAGCAGACAAAGAGAGGGCACGGCGGGACTTCTTTCTGTGTTGTGTTTCTCTAGCCCCAGGTGTGCGCTTTAAAGCACTTTAAAAAATAATTTAAAAAAGCCCCCGTGTTTTCCCTGTGAAAACCCACTCTTCACTACTAAATCGGAGCAAACAGCAACCTGCAGGAAACCCGAATTGCCGCTTGTTTCGGTGCAGCGTTAACGAATGGCTTTTTGTGGGGAGGGTGATGGGGCAAAAACACACACAAACAAGCGCTGGGAGACAGATCTTTAAAGTGCGGGCATGTGCCTAGAAAACGCAGGGCAAAAGGTAAGTGTGGATGAGCCCATAGTCAGGGAGGGTGGCTTGTTGGCGTCAGGGGGTGCCACTGGTGAAGAGGGTGCTGGCCTGGGGGGGGGTTCCTGGGCCTGATCCAGTGGGGCTCTTCTTCCATTCTTAAGGGATCGAGTGGATCAGCTGGTCACGCCGTTTGCAAATTGAGTTTGCAGGGGACCCTGGGGAGAAGTCCCTTGGAAGCTTATCAGGGGTTCCATGGAGATCTGTGAGCGGCACAGCCGGTCTTCCCCAAATGAGGACCCACCTGCCAAAGGCAATGTTCCCTGCAAGAGTGTGGAGGGCAAAAGGCCTGGCCAATCTGCCCCCCGTAACCAAGAACCAGAATCCTCTGTGACAAGCAGAGCATGAGACTCTTAATCTCAGGGCTGTGGGTTCAAGTCCTATGCTAGGCTGTTCGGGTTTTGCTAAATTAGTAGCATGAGAAGCCATCAGATTGCTTCTTCACACAATCAACTCTAGGACAAGCAATTAACACTGGGCAGAAAGCCAAGGTCTACTTCTGCCATAGTAACTGCGCTCTCATTGGTTGAGTTCAGCACTGAGACCTGTTATCAGAGAAAGCTAGCACAGTACATGGTGTGGTGAGTGTGGTCAGTGTAGGAGGAAAGGTGCTGTATCGGTTGAGAGACAGAGAGGAAAGGATTTATTTTACTTTGTTTTTGAGTTCTAAAGTTGCACATAGAAACTCTGGATTTCTTTTATTTTCATAAATCCTGTATATAGTTTATTCTGCGTCCAGACGTCTAGTCATTTAAGTTACCGCCAGAAGCTTCCGGAAAAACCTGCGCAAACTCTGCTGTGTTCAGGCTGAAGTTACACCTGACACTTAAAAACACTAAGATAGGCAACAGATTCCTGCATGGCAGGGGGTTGGTCTAGATGGCCCTTGTGGTACCTCCCAACCCTACAATACTATGGTTTCCAGTATGAGTCAATGGCCACCTGGGGTGACGGTGGGTCCAGGCCTCCTGCCTTACCTTGTAGAACTCCTTCAGTTCTGCTGTGCGGTTGATATCCAAATTGTAGCGAGAGTAGTTGGGGGTGTGCAGCCAGCGGTCCCACCCCCTGGCCCTTGCCCCAATCACCAGGCCTGGGTCGGGAGAGAAGAGGGTGGGGAACTGGCCCCCTTTGCTGTAAGGGCCGCGGCAGGTTTCCATGAGGGCACTTCGGAAATCTTGGAAGTACTTCATGGTGGTGTTTCCATAGGTGTCCGCAAAGGAAAACGCCACGTTGGGGACATGGCCATGATACCTAGAGGGGGAAAGGTGGAAGGTGAGCGAAACTGGGGAAGAAGAGCCCAAACAATTGCCATTATCTTTTCTTGAAAAATCACTTCCCCAGCTCTCCTAAGAAGCGCAGTCCTTTGCAATCATCGCCGCAACAAACCACAAGTAATGATTATGCCGGTACCGGGTAGGTGCAGAATCGAAGGAAAGCGCCGCTTCCAATGCGACATTGGATCAATGCCATAACAGGCAATTTCTATGCTTGGGGAAAGGATCTTTCTCCCTAGGAAAGAGGCAACGAGAGGGAAACTAAGAACGACTGTGCACCCAAGAAGGGGGCTGTTGCCGATCTTCCAAATGGCTGAACTCCTTGAAACATATTGTTTTTTAAAAAATATGTATTTTATTTTTTCTGCATGTGCTGTAGGGGGAAGCGAGGGGCAGGTGGGCTCGTGAACCCGGGAAGGGGGCCCATATAAGAGAAGGAAACGCTGATCCTAAACCTTATATTCGGGAGAAGAAAAGGCTGAGGAGTGAACCCTACACAAATCTGTAGTGGCGCCTTGTACACTTCCTTCCAGCATCTCCTGCAGCCAGTGCTATTTTTATAGAAAAAAGAAGTGCCGGATCTCACCATGAACACCTCCTTCATTCTTATAGAATGGCAATTGAACCCACCTGAGAGGTGCCGGCCCGGAACTAAGTCCCGGTGAGGTCCAGCTGCAAAAAATGCCCTGCCTGCAGCCAAGCTGGTGCCCAATGTCTTGAATCACAAAATCATAGAATGGTAGAGTTGGAAGGGAACCCAAGGGCCATCTAGTCCAACCCCCTGCAATTAAGGGATCTTTTTGTCCAACGTGGGACTTGAACCCACGACCCCGAGATGAAGAGTCTCATGCTCTACCAATGGAGATATCTTGCATGGTGACCTTTCCAAGGAGAGGGTGGCCTCGTTGTCTGGGCAGCCCAGGACTTCCACGCAGTGCCGGATTTACGTATAAGCTAAACAAGCTATAGCTTAGGGGCCCGCTCTCTTGGGGGCCCCCCAAAATAATTAAAGGAGAAAAAACTGTATAAGATAATGAAATAAAATAAAACCTACATACAGCAACCGTGTTTTGTGTTGTGTAGGCTCCTATGGTGTAAGTCATGGGCCCTGCTCCCTAAAACATCACTGGGCGCTGTGGGTTAAACCACTGAGCCTAGGGCTTGCTGATCAGAAGGTCAGCGGTTCGAATCCCTGTGATGGGGTGAGCTCCCGTTGCTCGGTCCCAGCTCCTGCCAACCTAGCAGTTGGAAAGCACATCAAAATGCAAGTAGATAAATAGGAACCGCTACAGCGGGAAGGTAAACGGCGTTTCCATGTGCTGCTCTGGTTTGTCAGAAGCGGCTTTGTCATGCTGGCCACATGACCTGGAAGCTATACGCCGGCTCCCTCGGCCAATAATGCGAGATGAGCGCGCAACCCCAGAGTCGGTCACGACTGGACCTAATGGTCAAGGGTCCCTTTACCTTTTACTGCTTATGTTACACCCCACAGCTTATGTTATACCTTTTACTGCTTATGTTACACCCCACAGAATTTCCCTTTCCCCACAGCCACTGCACACTGGGTGGACATCATCCTCAAGCTATCCACTCTGGTTTCTCCACCAGCTGTCTCCATGCCATGTACAATTTTATCGTGTTCTATTGTCGGTCATGACTGGACCTAATGGTCAGGGGTCCCTTTACCTTTACCTTTATATATAGGGTGCCTAAATTCTGCATGGACTGGTTGCATGGCAACATGTGCAAGTGTCTTGAGATACCTATGAGGTCCATAAATGACCATATAGCATATATTCAACCCCCCCAAAAAACAGCGACCATTTGTTGTTGACAAAGGACAGCTGGATATGGGAAGGGCGCCATTCCCTCATCCAACCTAAATCCGGCCCTGCCTCCATGCACTTGAAGTCACTTTGGTGGGGAAGTCCCTTCGGTTTGACTTCACCCCCAGAGGCGAACTCCATTGTCTCCCGAGAGAGAGAGAGAGAGAGAGAGAGAGAGAGAGAGAGAGAGAGAGAGATGGTGCCCACAAGGGAACAACAATGGCGAAAGGTGCAAACATAACAAAGAGAAGAAAAAAGCCATTCGACGAAAACCATTGAAAGCTACTTTAAAGCAACTCCATGGGGATGAGAGGCAGACGCAGATTCTTTGCAGGGAATTTTGACATTTTTTTGTTTCCCCGTTTCCTTTCCCTGCTACACACACACACACACAAAGAATTCCAGCACCTTAGCCTAAGTGCCTCTGAGCTTGTCCGGAGTGTCTTTTCCTTCTGACCGAGAGCGGCTGCTTTGTTTCTTTTTTCCCTTTTCATTTTTTAGAGTAAATGCTGGGACCAAGAGTTCCTCTGATCCTGTGCAGGGAGCTGCACTTTTTATTCCATAAAATCTATATATACTGCTTGATTGCAAGGGGGGGACAGGGACGACCTCTAAGTGGTTTATGAAAAATATGAAACAATAAAAGAAAGCTAATGTTGGCACCCGTCCATCTTGGAAGAAACTGGACGACGAAACAACAAACCCATCCCTAATAAGTTTACAAGTGCGATTTAAAGCGTACAGAAAGCTAAAACCCCAAGAGGATAGACTAAGAGGAATTAAAACTTGTGCAAACTTCCTAAGCGTCCAGGCAGGACTAAAATAAGGATGTGCTTAAGCGCAGCGAAGGTGCCTGCCTGATATCAAGCGGCAGGGAGTTCCAAAGTTCCTGTGCAGCCACGCTAAGGAACCGCAGAGCTGGGCAGGACCCCCAGAGGTCATCCAGCCCACCCCCTGCCTACAATGCAGATTAAACAAGGATGTGCTTAAGCGCAGCAAAGGTGCCTGCCTGATATCAAGTGGCAGGGAGTTCCAAAGTTCCTGTGCAGCCACGCTAAGGAACCGCAGAGCTGGGCAGGATCCCCAGAGGTCATCCAGCCTTTTCCCTTTTCTTTCCCCGAAGAAGCAAGCCATAAACCAGCGCTTTCTTTCTCTCTATCCGCCCCTCCCCCAAAAAAATTTTTCTCCCCCCCCCTCGGTCCCCAAACGGCGCCCCCCCCCCAGCGACCCACCCGGGCATGAGCCCCGGCGGCACGTAGGCCGCGTTGTACTGGGTCAGGAGCGTCCCGGCGCTGCGCGAAGCCATGGCCCCGCTGCTCCTTCGTCGGCCGTGCAGGGAAGCGGGGAGGCAGGCGAGGCGCCCAGGCGAGGCCGAGGCTTCAAGGAGGGCCGTAGGCCGCGGCGGTCACAAACCCGTCGCCATGGCAACGAGGAGGGCGGGGAGGGGAGGGAGGCCAAGGAGCCGCGCAGGCGCAGAAGAGAAAGAAATGCGCGCAAGAATCAGCCGCTGTTTCCCAATCAGATCTGCTCCCAGGACAAGCTTGCAGCATTATTATTATTATTATTATTATTATTATTATTATTATTATTATTATTATTATTGTTGCTATTGATGTATTTGTGATGTTTTATTATGTTTTATCACCTTGTTTATTATTATTTTTATCACCTTTTATCACCTTGTTTATTATTGGCATTTCTTCATTCGCAATAAAGTATACAGATGCCAACAGCAAATAATACTTATTGCATTTTTAATTTTTTATTTCCACATTCACCAGAAAGCACAGGGATGCCAAAAGCACCGATTATTTGTTGCATTTCAAAATTATTTCATTTCATTTATATATTCGTAGTAAGGCTGCCAAAAGCAACAACTGTTACCTATTGCATTCTTCTTCTTTTTTTTACTTTATTGACTTATTTGCCATACAGATGCCAACAACAACAACATTTGTTTACATTTGTTTGTTTGTTTGTTTATTTTACATATTCATAATAAGGCATAACCAGGTACTGTATTTCGAATGATTGCTATCAATAGCTAGTGTAAAATAAAAATTTGAAAAACAATTTTTTAATTGCAACGAAGGGTGCAGACAGCATAGATTTTAAAAAAATATTAATGATAATTAAAATAGGGGAAGTCCAGGGGAGGAGGGGGAAAATATGGAATATTGTTGGAGAAATATTGTTAGAGGATGTATACATGGAAAAAGCAATAAATAAGTGCTTAATAGAGGAGTTTGGTGAAGTCTCTGTGTACAAAACGAACCCGAGAAACCCTGAAATTACGGGAATAAATGTGTTGCAATCAATTAGAGCAAATTTGATGAGAGCAAGCGGAATGAATTGGACAGTTAAGCCGATGAAATATTGAGGAGTCTGGTTGTTGTCAAACACAGAAGAGCTGTTTAAATTAAATTATGAACCGGTGGTGGTTGCAGTGGGGAAATAATTGTTTTAAAAATGGTCCCAAATTGGACAGGCAAAAACTACTTGCAAACTTTGTGTGGAATGCATAAAAAGCTCCTGTTCCCATGGCAACCTTGGGGGGGGGGGGAGAGAGCTACAATGGCAAAAAAAAATCTGAACATAAAATATTATAAAGCTACACATGTAGAAGTAATAACCCAATGGCTGAATGTCTCACAGGTATATATGAGAGAGCTGTGTTAAAATCTCGCTAGCAATTATCCCATGGTACAGTAAAAAGAGAAAGGACAATCGATTTTTTTTTATTTTTGGCAAAATGTAATCCTTGTATAGATGGAATCCTGGATATTTGGAACAGCTGACAAATGTTGTTAACCCCTAAGATAAATCCGTTTGCATTTTTTAAAAGCAATTTTTAACATGTATTTTAAGATTGCAGGCCAAATATCTAATTGGATAAACAATAAAGGAAGAAATTGCAAATAACTGTCGTTGCAAAACTATGACGGAAAGGACCCGAATGGGTCCAATCCTGCAAAGGTTTCAATATAGATAACTGAGAAGTTATATAGAATATGATATAAAGAGATGGCAAGAGTACAGTCAAGTTTCGAAGAAATATCCAAAGAGGGGTTCTATCCAAAATATATGTTTTCCTGGATGCATTGAAATCACATTTGGGCACACACTTTAATGGAAAAAGGGTAAAAATAATACGCAGACCAATTTCTGAACAAAAATAAAGAATGTTTTTTGAAAACTTGGGAACCAACATGATCTTTTTGTGTCGACATTGGTGGAATTCATTACAAACTGCTCTGGAAATTCCTGCATTTCAGGGGGTTGGACTAGATGACCCTTGGAGTCCCTTCCAGCTCTACAATTTATGATTCTATGGTATATGGTTCCACAAACACTGAGTAAAACTGACGTTGTCTCTGATGGAAAGTGATGGCGATGTGGCCGTTTGAAGGCGGATAAGGGACAGAAATGGTGGACCTGTCCAATCATTAAAATCTTTGGGGGAGATGTAGTAAGGATATCAATAATATGCGAACTCAACCTTGGTCGTTGGTCTAGACTCTATTCCTTTCTGGCACATCACTCACTTTGGGGAGTTGATTTCCCAGTGTGATAAATCCATACAATATTTGCAAGGGGTTTCATGCCAATTGGTCCTCCTTACCTTTCATGCTGCTGGCTTTTTCTAGACAACCTGCTTATTCAGGGTTGAATCATAGAATCGTAGAGTTGGAAGAGACCACAAGGGCCATCCAGTCCAACCCCCTGCCAAGCAGGAAACACCATCAAAGCATTCTTGACATATGCCTGTCAAGCCTCTGCTTAAAGACCTCCAAAGAAGGAGACTCCACCACACTCCTTGGTAGCAAATTCCACTGCCAAACAGCTCTTACTGTCAGGAAGTTCTTCCTAATGTTGAGGTGGAATCTTCTTTCTTGTAGTTTGAATTCATTGCTCCGTGTCTGCTTCTCTGGAGCAGCAGAAAACAACCTTTCTCCCTCCTCTATATGACATCCTTTTATATATTTGAACATGGCTATCATATCACCCCTTAACCTTCTCTTCTCCAGGCTAAACATACCCAGGTCCCTAATTCATCTGAGCTGCCTCCTCGTTGGCCAACACAAACACTCAGAAATAAGCGTGTGGAGTCAGAGAGCACTGATAACCTATGGAACTCATTCTCACCAGAGGCAGTGGGGGCCACCAAGCTAGCAGTGAGTGGCTTCCCGTCTATGGAATGCTCTCCAAAGGGAAGTTCACCTGGCACATTCATTATACTCTTTTAGGCGCTAGGCATAAACGTTCCTTTTTTAACCAGGCCTTTAGTTGATCTTCTTGACATCCAACACCCTTTTAGAACGTAGTTCTTTTGAGTTTTTTTGGGGGGGTTATTGTTTTTGGTTTGATCTTATATGTATTTGGTTTGATTTTATATGTTATGTTCTTGTTTGTGAACCACCCTGAGACCTCCGGTTATAGGGCGGTGTATAAATTGAATGAATGAATGAATGAATGACCACCATCCTTCCAAGGAAACTGAACTCGGGAAAGGGCCTGGAACCTCTGGTGTATCTGCCAGCACAAAAATTGAGGTGGCATAGAACTGTAGTTAGAAGAAAGAAAGAAAGAAAGAAAGAAAGAAAGAAAGAAAGAAAGAAAGAAAGAAAGAAAGAAAGAAAGAAAGAGGTGTGTGTGTGTGTGTGTGTGTGTGGAAAGCTGCTTCCAACCTCTTATCTTGCTTGGTCACGGAACGTATTGGATTGCGTACCATACAATATTTATTGACGAAAGATGCTCTGCCGCTTTCTTCCAGATCAACGACTACGATGACGAGCTCTTGAAAAACGGCCCAAGATCCAGGATAGGGAGACGAGCCTTTCGTGTTATTTTTTTTTTAAAAAAGGCACATTCACCATCATAAGCAATTTGAAAGTAAGGCTTCAGGGACACTAGATGAATTAACATTGCTGCAGACACACACACATCCAATTGCCAAGGGGCGAGAGAATCCGGGGTCACAGGCGTGACCAGAGTTTGGTTTCTTTAGAATGAAGGTCAGCAGAGACTGCTGTGTCTGTAGGATATAGGGTTTTATTTACAACCTGAGCATAGGATGGAGGGGCACGAAACCCCCCAGCAGATATTGCTTTTGCAGTAGCCACAGCTTTGGACCCAGCGCGGAGCAAGCGGGCCTCTGGGTCTCCAGCTGCCAGCTTGCTTTTGGCTCAGCTCACATCCCCGAAATTCTGGTTATTGCTCTGCTACCTGGCAGCTAAATAAGGGAGGTGGAGGAAAGCCCCCTATTCCCAAGCCTGGAGCCCCCCAGCACTTAGTTGCAGCTCTTTTGGGATGCTGGTGAGGACACTCTAAGGCCAGCTAAGCCCCTTGTCTTATAAGGAAATTTGCCTGCCCAGCTAAGCAGCCTCTTCTGCTGCATTCTTTCTTTAAATAAACATTTTATTCAAAGATTTTCCAAAACTTTGATTCGTGAGATTGATTTTCACCACCTTCCCAATAGATATTCACTTCCCCTCCATCCCTTCATGGTTTTCGTGTCTCCTCTTGTCCTGCTGCTATACCCTTCTGTAAGGGGAAAGGCTTATAGGGAACAGCCCCCCCCCCCAATCAGGTCGAGTTCCTCGCAGAGCAGTAAGTCCAGCACAGGATCAGATTACAAGAGCCAGGAAACAGAAAGGGAGACCCAAGGCTCTGGCAGCCTCAGAGAGCCCCTGCTCCAAGGGGAGGGAGAGAGAGCGGTGGAGGAAGGGACCGGCAAACAGTCAGAAGTGAGGCCATTCCCCCCCAGTGCCTGAATTGAGACAAACGGCTCCCCGTAGGAGCAAGGGGAGGCGCTTTGGGGTTCCCAGGCTGTTATGTTGGGAGCGAAACAGAAAGAAGCCATTGCGAGATTCTGACTCAGTCTGAATCAGAATCTCGCAATGGCTGCTTTCTGTTTCGCGCCCAACATAACAGCCTGGGAACCCCAAAGCGCCTCCCCTTGCTCCTACGGCAGACATGATTTATAGACACTTTGCACTGTAAATAATATGCACAAATAAAAACATCTTAAAGACAAGCAGATGTGGGGGGTCATTAAGAGTAGCCACAACAAACCCTGACACCTTCCTTCCTACATTAAGGAATACGTAATGTCTTCCCTAATTTCACTATACTTAATATCTTATTTTTCCGCTGCTGTCCACAGTTCTGATCCTACTTGTAAGTTTATCTGACTGTTGTATATCTTCAAGTACTGTAGTCTACAAATGGATTCCACTCTTCCCTCAGCGACTCCTCCTCCTGGTCCTTCATATTTGTCGTCAATTTTTGTTGTCGTCCTCTGTTACATCCCAACCCTCTTTGGGTTCAGGAATCCGAAGGGAACTCGGGGCACCATCCAAGCTGACCCCCCTCCCCACAAACCCACAGCATCACTTAATGAGTAAGTCAGTGCTGACAATGCTCTACTGGCAGTCTAAACAGGTGCCAATGCTTCTGTTCTCCAGCACAAATGTGCTAATGGGAGGTGGGAGTCGCAAAGGTAATTGGGAGCCTTTGTTTTGAGAAGTAAAAGCGGGCGATCGAAAGAGTAGCTGAGCATCCTGGTGAGAGCAGCTTCATTGGAGACAATTTGTGGGGGAGTGAGAGGTGAAGTTGCTCTTTTGCAATTGCTTTGGGCGCCTCTGCAAACAGCTCCCCCCCCATTCAGCCTCTATCATGCAGGAATAAATAATGCTTTTTTAATCCCGTGTTCCACCGATGCTTTCTTCCCCAGTGAGACACTCCCTGCATTAAAAGAGATAATCGGAAGGAGAACAACAGCTCGCAAAAGGCTCTTCTTCGTGTCTCATTAAGTCTTTGGAGTGATGAGCATTTTGGTGCTCCTTTGGGATTCGACGAGGCAGAGGATGCGTCTGACAGCCCCATTTCCTTGCCACTCACCCTCCTCCTCTTCATTATCCCAGTTTACTCCGCCACTGAGCACATCGCGGGTTTGCAACCATGATAAATGGGCTGGCTGCAGTGTTCCCCCCAGCCGCCAGCCCACCTGGGATTCCCTTGCAGATTGGGATAGATTCAGCACCAAAGCATGAAGCTAGGCAACTGTAATGCCTTCTTCCAGGGGCTGCCCTTGATGACTGTTCACACAGCAGCAGAGAAATCTGCCTTATACAGAATTTTTTTTGTGGGTGCCCAGGCCCCCAGAGCCCCTGTAGTTGGCGCCAGAAACACTGAAACAGAATCCACCAAACCCTTATGTATATTCAGAGGGTGGGGGTGGGGGTGATGGGAATGGGTGATGGGCTGATAGGAGTGGTAAACCTGTAGATGGCTGTTAACGACTGCTGATGGCTGCAATTGGTCCTCAGCCCTTGTTTTTTCCCCCAGGACCAATTGCAGCCATCAGCAGTCGTTAACAGCCATCTACAGGTTTACCACTCCCATCAGCCCATCACCCATCACCCATTCCCATCACCCCCACCCTCTGTATATATATAAGGGTTTTGTGGATTCTGTTTCAGTGTATCTGATGAAGTGCACACGAAAGCTCATACCAAAATAAAAACTTAGTTGGTCTTTAAGGTGCTACTGAAGGAATTTTTTAATTTTGTTCTGCAATGCCGCTCGGCTGCGTTCTGCAACCTAGCTCAGATGGAAGAGTGTGCAAAGCTCACACAGGGTTAGGTTCCCTCCAAGCGGAAGGTCCCTGGCTCAATCTCCAGTGAAAAGGGATCTCAGCTAGCTGGGCTGGGGAAGACCCACGCCTGAGCCTTGGGGGGGGGGGTCCACTGCGAGCTGGAGGAGATTCAGCTCTGCATATGTTTTAATGTATCTTTAATCTCCTGTTGGAAGCTGCCCAGAGCGTCTGGGGAAACCCAGACAGATGGGCGGGGTATAATAACTTATTATAATATTATTATGCATATGGCAGCTATCCCTTGCCAGTGCCCCAACCCAGGGACACAGTTCTGGGCACACAGCTGGTAGAGAACGGGTTAAATGTCCACATCAGCTGTGGAATCTACCTGCTTGTAATAAAACCTCCCAAAGTACTACGTACCTGGTTACACCAAAGGCCCTGGAAAAGCGCTTGGTGTCCTGCAGTGACCTAGTTTGCGTTAATTTTCCAAGCGGTGTAAACAGATCCGTTTTTGCACTTTTCCTCTCCTATTGCTGCTCTCCTCAGATTCCTCAGAATGAGGGAGACCAGGGGACTCCATTGCAACACTGTCTGGAGTAGGACCAATAAGTTGGAGTGGCTTTTTTAAATTTCTTTTTCATTTTAAGGTTGAGCAACAACAGCACCTATGCAACAAAAGAAACCCTTCCCACTTAGCAGCTATGATGCATCACACAAGACAGTCATGTTATGTAACACTTCAAAGAGAAGAGAGGATCCAGATTAATAAAAGGGACAAACAGCATAATATCAGAAAACATAAGAACCAACCAACATAAGAACCTAAGAAGATGCCTGCTGGATCCGGCCAATGACCCATCAAGTCCAGCATCCTGTTCTCACAGTGGCCAACCTGGTACCCCTGGGAAACCACTGCAAGCAGGATCCAAGCTCAGGGCCAACTCTTCCCTCCTTTGGTTTCCAGCAACTGGGATTCAGAAGACAGAGCAAGCTTGTTTTCTCCTGCTCTGGAGGGCAGGACTCAAACCATCATAGGATGGCTACTAGCCAGGATTACTCTGCTTTGCTCTGCAAAGCTGGAGGTGGCCATGGTTCTGAATCCCGGTTGCTGGAAGCTGCAAGAGGGGAGAGGGCTCTTGTGCTCAGGTCATAGAATCATAGAATCGTAGAGTTGGAAGAGACCACAAGGGCCATCCAGTCCAACCCCCTGCCAAGCAGGAAACACCATCAAAGCATTCTTGACATATGCCTGTCAAGCCTCTGCTTAAAGACCTCCAAAGGAGGAGACTCCACCACACTCCTTGGTAGCAAATTCCACTGCCGAACAGCTCTTACTGTCAGGAAGTTCTTCCTAATGTTTAGGTGGAATCTTCTTTCTTGAAGTTTGAATCCATTGCTCCGTGTCCGCTTCTCTGGAGCAGCAGAAAACAATCTTTCTTCCTCCTCCATATGACATCCTTTCATATATTTGACCATGGCTATCATATCACTCCTTAACCTTCTCTTCTCCAGGCTAAACATACCCAGCTCCCTAAGCCGTTCCTTGTAAGGCATCGTTTCCAGGCCTTTGACCATTTTGGTTGCCCTCTTCTGGACACGTTCCAGCTTGTCAGTATCCTTCTTGAACTGTGGTGCCCAGAACTGGACACAGTACTCCAGGTGAGGTCTGACCAGAGCAGAATACACTGGTACTATTACTTCCCTTGATCTAGATGCTATACTCCTATTGATGCAGCCCAGAATTGCATTGGCTTTTTTAGCTGCTGCATCACACTGCTGACTCATGTCAAGATTGTGGTCTACCAAGACTCCTAGATCCTTTTCACATGTACTGCTCTCAAGCCAGGTGTCTGGAACGTGTCCAGAAGAGGGCAACCAAAACCACCTTCCTCTCTTTCGATGCCTTTTCTTCTCTTGGAATTCTGCTGGCTCTCAGCCAGCAGCATGTGGGATCAGTTCCTATATGGGATGAACTCAAACCCTCTTCTGCAGTGCTTTTTTTCTGGGGGGGGGGGACACAGGGGGACGCATGTCCTAAACATTTTGTGAATCTTTGTACTTTTGTCCATTTACTGCGTTTATTTTTCCCGATTTGAACTATAAAATGGTGATTTCCCCCTTTTAAAGAAAAAAAGCATGGCTCTTCTGTAACTCTAAGCTAAAGCCTGCCTTTAGGGATCCAACTGTGAACTGAATGTGAGTAAAGTTATTATTGTTACATCCCGCAGATGGGCCATTGGCCTGATCCATCAGGCTTTCCATATTAGAAAATGCAACGAGCCTACAGCTGCCTCCCCCACAAGGAAACCGGACATTGGTTATAAGGCTGCAACCTTGGAAAATTCTCACCCACTGGAAAATTGGGGTGCTCATTAGAGCCCAATGCTGTTTTCAGGAAGCACCAGCCTTCCTGTTGTTTAGAAAGGGTTAACCCTTCTCTATGTGTTCTTATTTATGCTGTGAAATTACTGCCCAGCTTTTGCTCTCCAAGGTGTCCAGGCTGGCAGTGGGATCCTAGTGGAAACCGAGCACGGTTTGCTCTTATCGCAGCAGACGCTAATTGCCAATCTGCTATGAATTTAGAAAACATTCTCCGTCGCCGTCTCTGGTGGAGCCACAGCAGAAAAATACCTGCTGGTCACTGTTAGGAGGAGACATTAGGAGAATGACTGGCTCTTGAGTGCCAAATGAGAGGGGTGTTTTGTCCAGATAACCCGCCAAGAAGAGCATTGCAATGTTTCTCCTTTCACAACTCTCTCATGCACACAGTTGTATTTTGCAAATTGCATGCATTTAGCAGCATGCCTGAGCAGAGGTGGGAGGTGATTTCTGACACTGAATGAGAATGCAACACTCTTCCCACACGCTCACCCACCCTAAGCTGCTAAATTATCAGGGGGAAAGAAAGCGTGGGGGAAATCCCCCCTGGAGCTCATTGTTCATACATGCTAAAAACAGTTGCAGGTTGAGAGCCTTCCAAAATCCATTTCTTTGGATTATTCCTTTCGGATTTTTGAGTTTCAAATCATATAGCTTCTTTTTTTTGCATCAGGAATGGAAAGGATGCATAGTCCTGATTCAGTTCCAATTTTTGTACAGAACACTATGCATTGATGGCCACCAAACTAGATGGTTTGTTATACATGTTATAGGATGATGTGCATTGATGCTTCTCTCAGGCACATAGAACCATAGAAGTTGGGGTGCGCTCCAAGGATCATTTAGTCCAACTCCTTGCAGCGCCCGAATCTCACCTCAAGCATCCCTGACAGGTGGCCATCCAACCTCTGCTTCAGAACCTCCAAGGAAGGAGAATCATAGAGCTGGAAGAGACCACAAGGGCCATCCAGTCCAACCCCCTGCCAAGCAGGAAACACCATCAAAGCATTCTTGACATATGCCTGTCAAGCCTCTGCTTAAAGACCTCCAAAGAAGGAGACTCCACCACACTCCTTGGTAGCAAATTCCAAGGAGAGTCCACCACCTCCCGAGGAAGAGGGAGACCATTCTGCTGTCAAACACTGTCAGAAAGTCCTTCCTGATGTTTAGTTGACATCTCCTTTCTTGTCCTTTGAATCCACCAGAAAACAAGCTGGCTCCATCTTCCAATGGGGCAGTCCTTCAGAGATTTCAGGAGGGCTCTCATGTCTTCGATTCTCCAGGCTAATTCTGCCCTCCCTGAAAATGCTCCTTTTCTAAGCCACGACCATGAACAGTGTCCCAAAACATGCGTTTTAGGGCACTACGTGAGCACAGCCCTGAAAAAAAGCAGCACATCTTCTCAGCTCCTTAATCTTGCCTGGGTCACATGACTCACATGGGAGCACAGACAGGAAGACTCACATCCCAGTTTTGGGACTCAAGATCTTTGAGTGCATGCCATTATATGCCATGTGTGCAGTGCCCCCATTTATTTCCAGCACACCGCTAGTTTATGGGGAGGCATCAGATACAGTACTGGCAATAAGCTTTGAGGTTTTGGAGGTTGGGGGGGGGGAGAGAAGCTTCTAGCCATCCTATGTGAGAAGCAAGATGCTGAGCCCCTGATTGGATGTCAGACCTGACTGGACCACATGGAAATTTGATTGAGGACCATGATTCGCTGGGTGATGTGCCTGGCAGAAGCATTAATCCACATCATCCTCTAACCAGTCTGGATTACTCAACCTCCCAAATTCTCCCAAGCAGTAGAGCTGATAATCAATAGTATTTGCAGTGTATCTGAAACGCCCTCAGGGAAGAGAGAGGGAGACGGTTTATTGGGCCCTGGAGCCTTAGGTTTTTTCTTATAATCCTCAGTCACTCTGCCGGCTGCTCCACTTCATTGCCTCTCCTTCGCTGCTGATAGCCCAGCAGGGAGACACTTCTCCTGGCTGCCCAAGGCTGCTTGCTCCTTCGCCTGTCTGTCGCCAGGCCCACGAGCTGAAGAACTGCCTCATTAAAATGAAGAACCATTTGGGGTTAGCTCCAATAGGTGCTCTCTGGAGCGGAGGCGCATTGAGTCATCCTCTGCAACGAGGCGCATGGAAAGTGTGGGGGCACCTCTAAAACATGTTTGCTACCTGCACAAACTCAAAAGGTCATCTAATTAAGGGGAAAGTTCTAAACGGCCTTGGCCCAGTAGACTTGAAGGAGCGTCTTGACTCCACCCCCATCATTCAGCCCTGAGGTCCAGCTCTGAGGGCCTTCTGGCGGTTCCCTCCCTGCAAGAAGCCAAGTTACAGGGAACCAGGCAGAGGGCCTTCTAGGTGGTGGCGGCCTCCCTGTGGAACACCCTCCCATCAGATGTCAAGGAAATAAACAACTTTCTGACTTTTAGAAGACATCTGAAGGCAGCCCTGATTAGGGAAATTTTTTTATGTTTGGTGTTTTATTCTGTTTTTAATATTCTGTTGGGAGCTGCGCAGAGTGGCTGGGGAAACCCAGCCAGATGAGCGGGGTATAAATAATGAGTTGATGTTGTTGTTGTTGTTGTTGTTGTTAAAAGAGCACCCTGGGTGAGGAAGGGAGCATAGGCACCTTTCTCATGGTGTCCCTGACTAGGGCACCTTTCCCCCAAAGTGGCCTTCAGGCATTTCGGACAGGAATCTTTACCCGTGGTTCCTGCATTGCAGGGAGTTGGACTAGATGGCTCAAAAGTTCTTTGGTTTTATGTCAATGCACACCAGCCTATAAAGGTAAAGGTAAAGGGACCCCTGACCATTAGGTCCAGTCGTGACCGACTCTGGGGTTGCGGCACTCATCTCGCATTATTGGCCGAGGGAGCCGGCGTATAGCTTCCAGGTCATGTGGCCAGCATGACAAAGCCGCTACTGGCAAACCAGAGCAGCACATGGAAACGCCGTTTACCTTCCCGCTGTAGCGGTTCCTATTTAACTACTTGCATTTTTGACGTGCTTTCGAACTGCTAGGTTGGCAGGAGCTGGGACCAAGCAACAGGAGCTCACCCCGTCACAGGGATTCGAACCGCCGACCTTGGCTCAGTGGTTTAACCACAGCGCCACCTGGGTCCCTATAACAAACAACCAATTTAGATTACTCAAACTACCAAGTTAAGAATGCAAGAATAGGATGGCCTCTACCTTGGATGGGTTTAAAAGGGGATTTGGACACTCCAGTCCTACAGAAATGGCCTGTGTTCACCGTCCCTCTGCCCAACTTACATTGCAGGGTGGCTGCAAAGGCGAAGGAGAAAATGAATGTCAAATTCTGATTTCCTATTGAAAATGGCTGTGGAAATAAAAGCCAAGAACGATCACCTCCGGGAATCCCCCAAGCAGGGCAGGAGGACAGCAGCCTCCCCGCTCCACTACTGGTTCCGAGCAGCCGGGTCTCAAGGGTAGACTGCTTCTGCAAGTGGAGGTTCATCTTCAAAGCTCTTGGAACAAGTCCGTGTGGTGTAGTGGTTAGGGTGTTCTGACTAGGACCTGGGAAAGAGCAGGGTTGCAATCCCCTTTAGCCATGAAGCCATGGCCTTGGTGGTGGTGGTGGGGAGTCACTGCTTCTTAGCCTAGCCTACCTCGCAGGGTTGTTGTGAGGATTAAATGAGGAGTGGGGGGAGAGAAGCATGTATACCGCCTCGAGCTCCTTGGACGAAAGGTGGGATTTAAATGCAATGGAATATATAAGAAACTTAAGCAAATCTCTGCCCTGCTTGGGGGATCCCTCGAATCGTTTGCTGCAAAACCAGGGTGGACCTGAGTATTCCGCAGGGCTCCATAAGAGCAAGTCATCCTCACCGACCCAGGCGCCTGAAGCATACAGAAATGAAGCGGGCAGCGCCGGATCCCCTGTGCTTTGAGGGGTGGGGGTGGGGGAAACCGAGACGACAAGAGAGGCTCAGCATCAGAATTTGGGGACCCTCCTCCCTCCGCCCGCCCTCGGATGCGCCAGCTAGTTGCGTGTGCTGCAGCCTGAAGGAGCTGGGCTATATATGCACCCCATTCCCTAAATCTTCAGAGCAGCAACAGCAGCAGCTGGAGAAGGCAAAGCCCCCTCTCCCCCTTCTTTGTAAGGTGCAGCAGCTAAGCGGTTAACCGCAGCCAGCTGTAGCTCCAGCCGCCCCTGGATGAAGGCAGCGGGGAGATGATGCTCCTCCGTTATCCCTGAGACATCCGCCAAGTTGCGCGCGGCTGGAGAGGCTGCGAGGGAGCGCTGCTGCTGCAGCAGCAAAGGATGGAGGAGGGAGGAGGTGGTGGCGGCGGCGGGGGGACCCAGGGCAGAGGAGAGCTTTGCCCGTGAGCCAGGATACCAGCCGGAGGGTTGTGCAAAGAGAGAGAGAGCGAGAGCCGAGCGGCACTTTTCTGCGACAGCTCCTGAATAATTGAGGCAAGCAAGCGGCTTGCAGCGCTTGCGAGGCAGCCGAACCGTCACACGGCTCCGGGTCGCCTCTCCTCCTGGTCCACGGAAGGGAGGAGGAAACACCGACGGCTAAGGAGATGCGCCCTGGCTGGTCCAACCTTGCCAGTCTGTCGTAGCGACTGGGCTGGCATAGCAGCCCCACCGTCAACATGGCCTTGGTCGTGCACCTGAAGACGGTCACTGACCTGCGGGGCAAAGGAGACCGGATCGCCAAAGTAGCTTTCAGAGGTATGTCCACATGTGGGGAGGGGGGCTGGTACGTAGGGGGCACTGGGCTGATGTTGCATGCGCAGGTGCTCCCATGGGATCAAAAAGTTCTCTGCAGGGGAGTCGCTTTTGGGCTGCAGCCTCAAGGAGAGGGCCCAGGTGAGAGGGGGCTCTCTCACCTGCCTGCCACCTGGGGAGAAACTGGGGGGGGGGGGCACAATCATTTTGCACATGCCAAAGTTGGCTGGAGTTGATTTTCTTTTTTTAAAGGGGGAGGATTCTGGTGGCTTGAGATAGTCCTGACTGTGTGGCCACATCCTCCCAAAGAATAATGGAATTGTAGAGTTGGAAGGAGACCCCATGGGTCATCTAGTCCAACCCCCTGCAAAGGAGGAATTTGTTTGCCCAATGTGGGGCTTGAACCCCTAACCCTGAGATTAAGAGTCTCATCCTCTACCGACTGAGCGCGGTAGTCATGCTGTCCAAGTGGGTTATATAAATTGAGACAGATGGGGGAGGGAAGACTTGCTCCAGATCCTTGTGAGACCCTTTGCAAAAGCTTTTACTTATTGCGTATTCATTCTGTTGCTACCACACCTTTTCCTCCATGGAGCTCGAGGTGGCTTGCATTCCCCATTTAATCTCAACAACATCCCTGTGAGGTAGGTTAGGCTGAGAGTGAGTGGCTGGCCCAAGGTGATACTCAGTGAGCTCTATGAGCCAAGTGGGGATTCGAACCCAGTTCTCCTCCAGCTCCTAGCCTGACCCCCTCCCCACTACACTGGCTCTCCCCACATGGAGGAAGTCGCAGTTGCTGAAAGAGCCAGCTAGGTCCTTGCAGAGCAGACGCTTCAGGGTCGCATCCTGTACCACAACTGGGGTGCGGGAGAAGGAGGCACAGGAGTGCCCTGCCCCTCTGCCTGGGTTCAGATGCTTCTGCTGAAACGGCTTTCACGAAGAAAGCAGCAAGCAAGGAACATAGGAAGGAAGCGATTTGATACTGAGTCAGACCATCACTCTGTCTCCTTCAAACCCTTTTCTGCACTGGCTGGCAGCAGTGAAAGTCTCCAAGGTTTCAAGTTGGGATCTTTTCCCAGCCCTAACCAGAGATGCCACTGAGGACTGAATCTATCTGCATTCAGAGCTGCTGCTCCGACCACTGAGCTTATGCCCCTTCCCCTATTAGCCTCCGGAATCCGGCCTTTTCCCTACAGTCTTTCCAGTCCCAGTGGGGAACTCCTCCGATCACTTCCTCCCTCATTTCTGCAGTCAATAAGCAACGCCGTTTGTTCCAGCTGGCCTCTTGGGTCCAGCGAAGAGTCAGTGTGGTGTAGTGGTTAGAGCGCTGGACTAGAACCTGGGAGACCTGGGTTCGAATGCCCACTCAGTCTTGAAGCTCACGGGATGACAGTCACAGCCTCTTGCCCTACCTTGCAGGGTCGTTGTACAGCTTACCCTGAGGAGAGAGAGGGGTGAACCATGAACTCTTTGGAGAGGAGATCAATCGTGGGAGATCAAGGCAACAAAACCAGTGCCCTGTTCTGTTTTGTGTTGATCGTTGTGCTGCCTTTTGTATATTTGCGGGGGTTTTACTGTTGTTTTTGGTGCTATCTTAATTGGTGGATTAATTGGTGTATGGGTAGGGCCATAAAAATGTTTTAAGTAAGCAAACAAACAAACAAATAAACAAATAGCAGAGCCCAGACTGGTGAGACACAATTTAAGAAGGATGTGGACAAGCTGGGAAGTGTGCAGAGGAGGGCAAGCAAAGTGATCAAGGGTCTGGAAACTAAGCCTTATGAGGAACAGTTGAAGGAGTTGGGTATGTTTAGCCTGGAAAAGAGGAGACTGAGAGGAGATAGGAGAGCCGTCTTCAAACATCTCAAGGGCTGTCCCATGGAAGATGGAGCAAGCTGGTTTTCTCCTGCTCTGGAGGGTAGGACTCGAACTCATGGCTTCAAGTTACAAGAAATGAGATTCCGCCTAACATACCGGGGGGGGGGACTTTCTGACCGTAGGAGCTGTTTGACAGTGGAACGGACTCCCTTGGAAGGTGGTGGACTCAGCAGAGGTTGGATGGCCACCTGTCTTGGATGCTTCAGCTGAGATTCCTGCATTGCAGGGGGTTGGGCTAGATGTATTTCAGTGTCCCTTCCAAGTATATAGAATCATAGAATCATAGAATCGTAGAGTTGGAAGAGACCACGAGGGCCATCCAGTCCAACCCCCTGCCAAGCAGGAAACACCACCAAAGCATTCTTGACATATGCCTGTCAAGCCTCCGCTTAAAGACCTCCAAAGAAGGAGACTCCGCCACACTCCTTGGCAGCAAATTCCACTGCCGAACAGCTCTTACTGTCAGGAAGTTCTTCTTCCTAATGTTTAGGTGGAATCTTCTTTCTTTCTTGTAGTTTGCATCCATTGCTCCATGTCCCCTTCTCTGGAGCAGCAGAAAACAACCTTTCTCCCTCATCTATATGGCATCCTATATGATCCTATGATTCTTTGCTTCTGTGCTTTTATAGGCATCCCTGCTCCCTAGTGCTTAAATCTAGACTCTAAGACAGGCATCCCCAAACTTCGGCCCTCCAGATGTTTTGGACTACAATTCCCATCTTCCCTGACCACTGGTCCTGTTAGCTAGGGATCATGGGAGTTGTAGGCCAAAACATCTGGAGGGCCGCAGTTTGGGGATGGCCTGCTCTAAGAACTAGGAGGAAAATGCACCTTGTCCCTTTTTTCCAACTCCAGCCCAAAGTTCGGAGCCCAGCCTTACCTGGGGAGGTGCTATGCATTGAAGCTCGGACTCTCTGCAGGCCCAGCCTCTGCTCTGCTCCTTTCTTGTGATGTCTCCTCTAACACAACCTTTGTGCATGCATGTGTGTAGATTTCATCACACAGCTATTGCATCCGACGGCATGCACACGGGTTCCAAATGCATCGCTTGGCCCAGCTCCCCACCAGGCACCCACTGCATGGAGCGATAATTTGAGCTTTTAATTCCACAGCCGTTACGTCGGCAATCCTCACCAAGGGCCCTGCGAGGTAGGCCGGCAGTATTGTGATGCCCGCCCTGTGGAATGCCCTCCCATCAGATGTCAAAGAAATAAACAACTATCTCATGTTTAGAAGACATCTGAAGGCAGCCCTGTTTAGGGAGGTTTTTTAATGTTTGATGTTTTATTGTGTTTTTAATCTTTTGTTGGAAGCCCCCCAGAGTGGCTGGGGAAACCCAGCCAGATGGGCGGGGTATAAATATTTTATTATTATTATTATTATTATTATTATTATTATTATTATTATTATTATTACAACAACAACGTCATATTGTGGTACTGAGAGCAAGCGAGACTGACTTGAGCGTCATATTGTGGTACTGAGAGCAAGCGAGACTGACTTGAGCGAAGCCCTCCAATGAGTTTGTGGCTGATGGCGTGAGATTCAGACCGGGCACTTAGCAGCTCATGCTGAGCTCGAATATCAGCTTTCACACCCCCACCAGCACAAAACACATTGAGCTGGTGTGCTGTTTGCAGCATAAGAAGAAATTTTAAAGGAATTCCCACCTCTCGAAACCCCACAAGGGAAGTGGGCAAGGCTTGCATCTCAGAACACTGGTTCCCCAGGAGTGTGTAAAAGAGAAAATGAAGCTTTATCACAGAGTTCGAAGGGAACCTCAAGGATCATCTAGTCCAACCCCCTGCAATGCAATGCTCCCGCCAAGCTGAAAGATCTGCTTGGTTTCAGGCGACAGCCGAGGGAACTTCCCCAAGCATCTCCACCAGGATTAAAGGAATGGGAAGGGCTAAAATTCCCAGTTACCTGGTAGCTCTCTAACCACTACACAGGCCTACCTCTTGCGTGCCCAAGGGCTCGCAGGGCACACAAGAAGTAAATTTGCCCACCCATTCCAGGTTAAATCCCCAGCATCTGCAAGCAGGGCTGCAAGAGAGCCCTGCTTGAAACCCTGGAGAATTGCTACCAGTCAGTGCAGCAGTATTGACCTATTTTGGCTCCCTGGTCTGACTTTGTATAAAGCAGCTGTGAGGGACAGGGGATATCGCGAAGTCCCTCCCCTCCTGAGTTCAAGCCCATCCCCGAGCACAGGGGAAAGCAGAGAGAGTTCCGATTCCAATGGGGAAGCAGGAAGTCGTGTCCGAGGCTCAGGCAAGGTAGAGGAGCCAGGGTCCCAGGTGGGACAGGAAGGGGCGAATAAGGGGGGGAGACCCATCCCCCCAACTCCGGAATTACGCAGAAAGAGGAGGGGAAAGAGGATGGGTCTGCCAAAGCTTTTGTGTTGGAGAAAGACGCGCCAAAAGCCATTCGGAGGTTCTGGAACCGACTGACCACATCACTCCGTGTAAATAGCAATGACTTCAGCACTGTAAATACGCAGCACCAATAAAAGAATAAAATGCAGAGCTGCGTAGCGTCGTTACTCTGAAGTAGCCCACTCCGGCCACTGTGACAGCAGCTTTCTGCATTCCTAAGTTTGAGGGAGTTGGGTACAGCTAGAGAGGCGACTTGATAGCCATCTCCAGATGTCTGAAAGGCTGTCACGTGGTAGCTGGAGCAAGCTTCAGGTGAGGAAGATCTGAACCAACAAACCAACAGATTCAAAAAGGGCATTTTCAGGGAGGGTAGAATTAGCCTGGAGAATAGAAGACATGAGCTCCCTCCTGAAACATCTGAAGGGCTGCTCCATTGGAAGATGGAGCCAGCTTGTTTTCTGCTGCACCAGAAGCCACTTGTGACTCTGAACAGGGCACAGAAAGTGGAAGAGAGGCGTATTCTGAAGTGCATTTTCGCTCCAGCTACGGTGGTCCTTAAACTTCGCTTTGTTTCATTGCCTTTGATAAAGGCCAAGTGCGACTGAGTCCCAAACCCTATTGATGACAGCTGAGTACCATTTACTGGCAGCACACAGGGAACCCGCTCTGGATTTGTGAAGGGTTTGCTCTAGTGTAGGTTGGATGGCGCCTTGTTTGCCTTCATCCGGCAACTCCTGAAGCTAAGCTGGTGCCAAATATATTGCTCTGCTTTCCTTTGGACCACCTCGGCAAGGCTGGGGGGGGGGTCTTTGTTGGATTTTTTGAATAGTCAAGTTACTTTAGAGCCGGTCTAATGTAAATACTGTCTCTTTAAGAGAAACAGGTGCAGGTGATTTCTGTTAATTGCTCCCAGGCGTGGGCTCTGCTTCTTGTATATAAGGCTCTGCCAGAAAGCCTTCTGCATCTCTTAGTTAGATCTTTCAGTTTGATTCATCACTCTCTCAGTTGTAGATCACTCTCTCAGTTGTTCTCAGTTTAAGAGATTCCAAGTTGAATCTTAGTAAGAGAGACTCTCTGTTTAAGAGATTCCTTAGTTGAATCATAGTATGAGAGTTGCTTAGTTATACAGTGGAACCTCGGTTTATGAACACCTCGGTTTATGAATTTTCGGTTTATGAACGCCGCAGACCCATCTGGAACGGATTAATTCACTTTCCTTTACTTTTAATGGGAAAGTTCGCTTCAGTTTATGAACGCTTCAGTTTATGAACAGACTTCCGGAACCAATTACACCCATGTTTCAGTTTATGAACGCTTCAGTTTAAGTACTTCGCGGACCCGTCTGGAACGGATTAATCCACTTTCCATTACTTTCAATGGAAAAGTTCGCTTCAGTTTATGAACGGTTACTCCGCGGACCGTCTGGAACGGATTAATCCACTTTCCATTACTTTCAATGGGAAAGTTCGCTTCAGTTTATGAACGCTTCAGTTTATGAACAGACTTCCGGAACCAATTGTGTTCATAAACCGAGGTACCACTGTAATGCTAAAAAAGGTAAAGGGACCCCTGACCATTAGGTCCAGTCATGACCGACTCTGGGGTTGCGCGCTCATCTCGCATTATTGGCCGAGGGAGCCAGCGTATAGCTTCCAGGTCATGTGGCCAGCATGACAAAGCCGCTTCTGGCAAACCAGAGCAGCACATGGAAACGCCGTTTACCTTCCCGCTGTAGCGGTTCCTATTTATCTACTTGCACTTTGACGTGCTTTCGAACTGCTAGGTTGGCAGGAGCTGGGACCAAGCAACAGGAGCTCACCCCGTCACAGGGATTCGAACCGCCAACCTTCTGATCAGCAAGCCCTAGGCTCAGTGGTTTAACCACAGCGCCACCTGGGTCCCGTTAGTTATAATGCTAGTTTGCTGTTAATTCTCGGATAGTTTAATGGGAGGTTGGTGGGAGGTTTTGAATGTGGATAGATAACATTGCTAAGAGAGAAAGCATTTATCTTTAGTTTAAAGTCTCTTTAGAGTCAGTTTGTTTTTCAGTTACAGAAACCCAACAGTTTGTATTTTCATCTGCATACTTTTACAAGTGTGCAGCTAGTAAGGGGTTTCATATAAGGGAGATAATTCCCTACGCTCTTAGTGGTGTTTTCTTAGCCAGCTCGACTTCTGACTGTGTATACTCTGCCTGAAGCGTACTTTAAAGGGCCACTGAAAACTGGGATATATGATTTAGGTTAAGCAGGTTTCAATATCCAGTTTTCTCCAATATTATTCTTATCATATACAGGTATATATATAATTATATTCCAATAGTCTTGTCATCTGGTCAGCCCAGGACCTCTGGACGCACTGCCTGTGGGAATGTTTGGGATAGTAGGAGAGGATATATTGATTAAATATTATCCTTCCTCACTTATGCTAGTGAGCTAGTAGCAGAGCACATTCCCTTGTACATAGCAGGAAGCAAGTTGATGGATTCCTGAGAATCATTTGAGTTCAGCAATCCAGTCTGGCTTGTCCAGATTGGGTTGTTCCTGGTGAATCCCCTTTAGCTAAAGGTAAAGGGACCCCTGACTGTTAGGTCCAGTTGTGACTGACTCTGGGGTTGCGACGCTCATCTCGCGTTATTGGCCGAGGGAGCCGGCGTACAGCTTCCAGGTCATGTGGCCAGCATGACAAAGCCGCTTCTGGCGAACCAGAGCAGCGCACGGAAATGCCGTTTACCTTCCTGCTGGAGTAGTACCTATTTATCTACTTGCACTTTGATGTGCTTTCGAACTGCTAGGTTGGCAGGAGCTGGGACCGAGCAACCGGAGCTCACCCCGTTGCAGGGATTCGAACTGCCAACCTTCTGATCGGTAAGCGCTTCTGTTTTGCACATAATAAAATGAAATCACGTATAACCAGCAGCGTTGTTATAGAACTCTGATTAAAAGGAGACAGCAGAGCAATTTCAGAAAAAGTTAAATAACACCATACAAGGAAGCTGCAGAGATAAGAGTAAAATTCAATTTATGTGGCTTTCGCTGGCGTTTTGAACATGCTTCTTATCTCAGCCTCTGTGCCGCAGCTGTGAATTTAGCAGCTCTGAGCAGGAAACCCTGCTCTTGAGTAGACAGAATAACACAATCATAGGATTGTAGAAGTGGAAGGGATCCCCTGGGGCCATCTTGTCCATCCCCCTGCAATGCAGGAATTATAGCGGAAGAGATCCTGGATGGCAGGGGGCCCTCCAATCTTTGCTTGAAGACCTCCAAGGAAGGAGAGTCCACAACCTTCCGAGGGAGACCATGCCAGTGCCAAACAACTCCTGCTGTCAGAACGTTCTTCTTGGTGTTTAGTCAGAATCTGCTTTCTTGTCACTTGAAGCCACTGGTTTGTGTCGTTCCCTCCAGAGCAAAGGAAACAAGCTCGGTCCATCTTTCATGTGACAACCCTTCAGATATTTGAAGATGGCTCTCATGTCACCTCTTAGTCTCCTCTTTTCCAGGCTAAACATACCTAGCTCTTTCAACCATTCCTCATCAGGCTTGGTTTCCAGACCCTTGATCACCTTGCTTGCCCTTCTCTGCACATCTTCCAGCTTGTCGACATCCTCCTCGTATTGTAGTACCCAGAACTGGATACGGTATTCCATACCATAAGTCTTAGGAATATCTGTGAACTGATTTGCACCCCCCCCCCAAAAAAATCCCTTCCTTAATTCAGCATACAGACATATGTCAAGAATGCTTTGATGGTGTTTCCTGCTTAACAGGGGGTTGGACTGGATGGCCCTCGTGGTCTCTTCCAACTCTATGATTCTATGATTCTATACATGCTATGATATAATTCATACTGGCATAGATCTCCTGTTCTTTGTCTGTCCCAAATGCATAAGCTCTTCTTCGTAATTACATAGTAAGAGCAAAGGATACCATGGCCAAATTAGATGCAATAGGTTTCTGTCCATTCAGGGTTATGGTTGATCCAGTTGTCCTTTGCACTGTTGCATCAATACTGCGCCTATGTATCAAACTTACATTTTTTCATAAATATTTATTGAGCTTGAGGTTAATGGTTTCAAACATAAAAGGATGTCATATAGAGGAGGGAGAAAGGTTGTTTTCTGCTGCTCCAGAGAAGCGGACACGGAGCAATGGATTCAAACTACAAGAAAGAAGATTCCACCTCAACACTGGGAAGAACTTCCTGACAGTGAGAGCTGTTCGGCAGCGGAATTTGCTGCCAAGGAGTGTGGTGGAGTCTTCTTCTTTGGAGGTCTTTAAGCAGAGGCTTGACAGGCATATGTCAAGAAGGCTTTGATGGTGTTTCCTGCTCGGCAGGGGGTTGGACTGGATGGCCCTTGTGGTCTCTTCCCTGTGTTTTTTTTTGGGGGGGGGGAGCACCTCTTCAAAACATCATTAGAAACACTAAACGTTTGGGCAAGATGTTGATTCCTCTGCTCACAAGTCACTTCACCCTGTCAGGGTTCCCAGAAACTGACAGCTTCTTGGTCTCCTGATGCAGAAACAGTTTTTTTTTCAGAGCACCAGACCTTAATCTCCTGATCAATAGCTGAGATTTATGTCTGACCACCATCTATCTCCATGTAATTATCTCTGCCAGCAGCCTGCCAGCATAAGACGCTCAATCTGCCATGTTCTTCCGCTGGAAGTTATTATTACGATTATTTAAATATGATTCTCCCTGACGATGTCTTTAGCTTTCCCTGTTTTATCCGTAAGTTGCCTTGAGTCCCTGTCAGGCGTGAAAGGTGGGGTATAAATGAAAGAATGAATTTACTGAACATCTTAAGAACAATTCAACCCAAATCATTGAATGGTTCAATAATAATTCATGGAAAGGGGAGGCAGGCAGGGTTGCCGGGGGTGGGGGGCTCTCTGCTGCAGCTGTGTCCATGTGCAATCTGGCTAGCCGGATGGTTGGGGGGGGGGGACAACCCTCTGAATCTACAACCACCCAGGCTCGAGAGGCTTCCTGCCAAGCTCTTCAGCCATGAAGTGAAGCCTGCAGGCCAGCTGAGCTGAGCGTGAGCGCCTTGCTGTGAAATCCACCTGCAAAAAAACACATAGAGGTACCTGCTTGCCTGGAGCTCCAGATTTCATTTGCTGCTGACAGAGGAAGTGTTGAGACGCCTTGCGCTGTTTCCCTAGAACCGCAGGCTGCAAGATTCCTAGCCGAGCATCGCGCAGGCCAGGCTCTGTTCTGTACACCAGCTGCTTGGCGGCGAGCCTAGGGCTTGCCGATCAGAAGGTTGGCGGTTTGAATCCCCGCGACGGAGTGAGCTCCCGCTGTTTAGTCCCTGCTCCTGCCAACCCAGCAGTTCGAAAGCACGTCAAAGTGCAAGCAGATAAATAGGTACCGCTCTGGCGGGAAGGTAAATGGTGTTTCTGTGCGCTGCTCTGGTTCACCAGAAGCGGCTAACTCATGCTGGCCACAAGACCTGGAATCTGTACGCCGGCTCCCTCGGCCAGGAAATCAAGATGAGCGCCGCAACGCCAGAGTCGTCTGTGTCTGGACCTAATGGTCAGGGGTCCCTTTACCTTTACCTTTACCTGAGCAACCTTACCAAAGCCTGCTCGTGAGGAGACCCTCCCTGGGTCACCATGTGAACCACAAGGATTCTCCAGGGTGCTCCCTTCTTCTTTAGGAAAAGATATCTTATTCCTATTATCGGGGAGGGGGGTTTAATTTTGATACTATACTATACTGTGGTACCTTGGTTCTCAAACTTAATCTGTTCCAGAAATCCGTTCCAAAACCAAAGCATTCCAAAACCAAGGTGCGATTTCCCATACAAAATAATGTCAAATGGATCAATCCATTCCAGACTTTCCCTAAAACAGCGATTTAACATGAATTTTACTATCTACGTATCTAACGAGACCATTGATCCATAAAATGGAAGCAGTAAACAGTGTCACACTGGGTTCCACACAGTCGCAAATACAAAACAAAAAGAGCTGAAAATAAATAGCAAAAACAGACAGACCTCAGCGTAGCACTCAAAACGGAGCATGTTCGGCTTCCAAAAAAAGTTCGCAAACCGGAACACTTACTTCCAGATTTGCAGTGTTTGGGATCCAAGTTGTTTGAATACCAAGGTGTTCTAAGAACCAAGGTACCACTGTTTAAATGTGATACTGCAAGCTCACCCCTCTCACTGAATTTGTATATATATTAATGGTACATATGCAAAAGGCTGGTTTATAATTATACTTTGGGAATGATTCCTGTCCTTACGTAGCTGTATTGCTTTATACTTTCTGCATGTCCTATGATGGTATTATAACCCAAATCATTGGGTTGTACGTTATAAATCAAGGAGTTGTTTCTTTTTTGCTTTCCAATGGACTCCTTATCAATAAAAAGCGTTTTTTTTTTTATTCTGTGAGTGTGGCCCAGAGGAAAAAGTATGGGAACCACAGATCAGCCCCGTCGGTTTCTGTGTTGTAACAGCCTTCAGCAGAGGAGAGAGCAGCCTTTGAGCAAAGGAGCTGGGTTCAAAGTGTGCTCTTCATCTCTGTTGCCTAGAAGCTTCAGATCCCTGCTCGCTGATGAAGCTTCAGGGGGCTTCAATGTGCTTGCCAGATGGAAGGAGCAGCCACAGTAACACTGGGAAAAGCTGCACTCCACAAGCTCAGCCTGCCTTGAGCCTTTTCCAGGCTTCTCTCATTTCATGTTCTGGCTGTTTCACAGACCCTCCAAGTGCCCCTGTTATCCAGAGACAGCCCCGGATTTCAGAAGCCATCCTGGTTTCTGATTTGAATGTTCCACTTTTCCTTAGGACACCCCTATTTTAATTGGAGAAATATTGGAGGGTATGGGACGCCCCTATTTTTACTGGAGGGTAGGGAGTTATGAGACCCCCAAGCAAGGAGAATAATAATAATAATAATAATAATAATAATAATAATAATAATAATAATAATAATTCTTCCCCCAGCCACTCTGGGCGGCTTCCAACAAAAGATTTAAAATACATTAAAACATCAGTCATTAAAAACTTCCCTAAACAGGGCTGCCTTCAGATGTCTTCTAAACATCAAATAGTTGTTTATTTCTTTGACATCTGATGGGAGGGCGTTCCGCCGGGCAGGCGCCACCACCGAGAAGGCCCTGTGCCTGGTTCCCTGTAACTTCACAACCTGAAGGCAGCCCTGTATGGGGAAGATTTTAAATGTTTAATGTTTTTATATATGTTGGAAGCCACCTAGAGTGGCTGGGGCAACCCAGTTAGATGGGCAGGGTATAAATGATATAATAATAATAATAATAATAATAATAATAATAATAATAATAATAGTGTAGGGTGTTCCCATTTTCATTGGGGAAATGTTGGAGAGTATGGTTTCAGAGGTCGGGGGAAAAGCATAGCCAAGAGGCCAGGAGAAATGAGAGCTCCAAACCTGGAAACGATTTCCAGAGGGGTCCTGCCTATTAGGAGCAAAAACAGCAGAGAGTTTTGTGCCACCTTGAATACTAAGCATTATATTTTTAGAGAAATTCATGGAGGAGAGGGCTATCGATAGCCACAGTGGCTCTTGCCCTGCCCTCCACAGCCGGAGACAGCAATGATTCTGAATACCAGTTGTTGGAAATTGCAGGAGGTGAGAGTTTGCTCCCCATCGCTTGCCCTCTCCTCTATGAATTTGTCTTTTAATCTGCGATGACCATCACGGTCTCCAGTGGCAGTGAGTTCCATAGTTTAACTATGTGCTTTGTGAAGAAGGACTTCCTAAACATTAGGAAGAACTTCCTGACATTAAGAGCTGTCCGGCAGTGGAATTTGCTGCCAAGGAGTGTGGTGGAGTCTCCTTCTTAAGCAGGGAGGCTTGACAGGCATATGTCAAGAATGCTTTGATGGTGTTTCCTGCTTGGCAGGGGGTTGGACTGGATGGCCCTTGTGGTCTCTTCCAACTCTATGATTCTATGATTCTATGACTTTCTTTTTTCTGACCTCCAGGTGAGCCCTGGAGGCCTGGCAACCCTGCTATTGTCTCCAATTACCCTGGTGCTCTGATCCATGCCCAGCAGCTGCCCCCATTCAAATTTCCCACAGTGCCTACGAAAGAGGGCATTGCGAGGAATTCAAATGGCAGGTGCTGCTTGCCGCAGACCAGAGTGTTGCTACTTCTAGAGGTGCCACCAATGCCAGACACGTCCAAGGGTGCCCACCGACATGTGAGGGGGCTCAGGAGAAAGCTCCTTGAGTGTGTGTGTGTGTGTGTGTTTGTGGAACCCAGACCCAGCTGTGTTTGTCCAACCTCTGGGTTGGACTAGATGACCCTTGGTGTCCTGCCAACCCTGCAATTCTATGCTTCTGACTCCCACCAATTTCTCTTCTCTCATTCTCTCCAGCACAGCCAGGCCTGACTCTGCTCGATATCCTTCGTTCCCCATGAGATCCACCTATTTATAGGTCCTCTCGCTTGCTTCACAGTTTCTCTGGGTTTTGTTCACTGGGTTGCCTGCCACAGACGTCTGTGCGTCACGAGCAGGTCTGGGAATTGGGGGCTGTCTCCCTGGGGTGCCTCCCCACTCACTCCTTGAGGGTGTCACATCCCCGCCGAGTTTTAAAACCCCGCCCTGCGCGTGTTTTCTGCGAAGGCTGCGAGGGCCACATGGGTGGGGTGCAGGGGCCGGAAGGCAGCACCTGGAGGCTACACCTCAGCTTTACACAAGCCAAACCTATTGCCTTGGCACCACCTGCCATGGGTTGATTCCCTTACCTACTGGGTCACTCTTTTGGGGGGTCTGCCAGAAGGAGAAGCATAGAATTTGTGGGATGTGAAACACATAGCACTCAAGTACAACATGACTGTTGTACCACAGAGCCTAGGGCTTGCCGATCGGAAAGTCGGCGATTCGAATCCCCACAATGGGGTGAGCTCCCGTTGCTCGGTCCCAGCTCCTGCCAGCCTAGCAGCAGCCTCGGCCAATAACACGAGATGAGCACTGCAACCCCAGAGTCGGTCATGACTGGACCTAATGGTCAGGGGTCCCTTTACCTTTACAGTCGTATCTCGGGTTACGAACTCGATCCGTTCCGGGTCGCAGTTCGTAACCCGAAAAGGTCGCAAACCGAGCGCCATTTTTGCGCATGTACAAAGTGCGCACGCCGCTTCTGCGCTTCTGCGCACGACGAAAACACTTCCGGGGGTGCGGAGTTCGTAACCCGAACTGTTCGCAACCCGAGCGGTTCGTATCCCGAGGTACGACTGTACAACATTCCTTGAGGGGACATGCAAGAGGACGCTTTGTACCAGACAGTAGAAAACTTCCTCTTTCCTTCTAGGCTGGGACAAACTTCCTCTCCATGTGACTAGAGGTGGGCGTGGCCTTACCTGCGCAGGTAACAAAAGGGCACGGCAGGGAGCACACTTCCTCTTTCTCTCTTCTCTCATCTTCATCTTTCGACGTGTGAGCAGCAGTGACTGCCTGTTTGCAGTCACATGGGACTAATTCCCACATGGGGTAGTTCCACGTGTATATATTTGGTAACCTGCCACAATCCAATTGTGAACTGATGATACTTTGAGTAAACTTCTTTTACTGACTTTAATTGAGATTGTCGTGTCTATTTTTTTAAAGAGAGACAAAAGGGAATTACCAGGAGTCCTATATTTAAAAGCTTAAACAAGCTTGCAACCAGCTAACCGCTGTGCCTTTAAAGGGGAATGTTTTAAACTCTGCTAAGTCATAGAACTTGCTACCGCGAGTTAGGAAGGATATTGTTAAACAATATGCCCTTTCCTGCCTCCCTGAACATTCCCACACCGACAGGAATAACCTTCTAAGTCTCCGCCATTCCCGATGCAAATTGGAGGCAGCTCACAGCAATATTAAAACCAGAAACAGCAAACAGGATTCTCCGGCTGGAAGCGGACACATTTAATAACCGCCAAAGCCTACCGGCTTTGAGAAGAGGGTTGATTTCGATTTGGCGGTAGATGGTCTTAACATTTTAATAACGTTTCTCGTCCCTTGCCATGTCATAAAAGTTGCATTCAAAGAGGAGTCTCGGCAATGGAGCAATAAAAAGCGAATGCAAATTTATATACATGCCCAGGATGAACAGCTTCTCTCCTTAGCTTTGATATATTTATCATGAAGAAATACAACCTGTGCTGTTACTAATGATTGTACAACCAGTACAATAGGCAACAATTATGCACACAGTTAATATTCTTGTTCAAAAACAATTTTTCACCATTTATCAACTTTGCGTGAATAAGACAACTACTTATTTTGATGTATTTAGAGCAAACGAGTCTGATCAAATTATTATTATTATTTAATGAATTTATATACAGTGGAACCTCGGATTATGAACACCTCAGTTTATGATTTTTCGGTTTACGAACGCCGCGGACCCATCTGGAATGGATTGATTCACTTTCCATTACTTTCAATGGGAAAGTTCGCTTCAGTTTATGAACGCTTCAGTTTATGAACAGACTTCCGGAACCAATTACACCCATGCTTCAGGTTAAGTACGCTTCAGGTTGAGTACTCTGCGGACCTGCCTGGAACGGATTAATCCACTTTCCATTACTTTCAATGGGAAAGTTCGCTTCAGTTTATGAACGCTTCAGTTTATGAACAGACTTCCGGAACCAATTACACCCATGCTTCGGGTTAAGTACGCTTCAGGTTGAGTACTCTGCGGACCCGCCTGGAATGGATTAATCCACTTTCCATTACTTTCAATGGGAAAGTTCGCTTCAGTTTATGAACGCTTCAGGTTGAGTACTCTGCGGACCGTCTGGAACAGATTAATCCACTTTCCATTACTTTCAATGGGAAAGTTTACTTCAGTTTATGAACGCTTCAGTTTATGAACAGACTTCCGGGACCAATTGTGTTCATAAACCGAGGTACCACTGTACTGCCCTATACCTGGAATTGTTCAAGGATGAGATGTAATGCAAAAAGGGGCCCTCTTTTTGTGTGAGATTCTTCTCCACTGCTTCTCCGAGGACGTCTCCATACACGGGTTTATTGATTTACACTATTTCTTAATATATATATAAAATATATATTAATATATATATATTTAAAATCTCTAAGCGGTATACAGAAAATGAAAGCAACAACAGACAACTTAAATCACAACAAACACTACAAGAGCACACTGCTCTCGTTCAAAAATGTCACGTTATTCCATTGCTAATACATGTAAAGCAATGTCAGGCCTTTTGCGCTGTGACACACCCTCAACCTATTTGGCCTGTGGAACTAATTGCAGTCGTTAACACTCAACAGGTTTACCATACCCATTGAGTCAATCACCCATCTCCTACTACCCTCCTGAGAAAAACCCCACCCCACCCTCCCACTATATATAAGGATCTGGTGACTTCTGTTTCAGTGTATCTGAAGAAGTGTCCATGCACACGAAAGCTTATACCCAGAACAAACTTTGTTGTTGTTTAGTTGTTTAGTCGTGTCCGACTCTTCGTGACCCCATGGACCTTAGCACGCCAGGCACTCCTGTCTTCCACTGCCTCCCGCAGTTTGGTCAGACTCATGTTGGTAGCTTTGAGAACACTGTCCAACCATCTCATCCTCTGTCGTCCCCTTCTCCTAGTGCCCTCCATCTTTCCCAACATCAGGGTCTTTTCCAGGGAGTCTTCTCTTCTCATGAGGTGGCCAAAGTATTGGAGCCTCAGCTTCAGGATCTGTCCTTCCAGTGAGCGCTCAGGGCTGATTTCCTTCAGAATGGATAGGTTTGATCTTCTTGCAGTCCATGGGACTCTCAAGAGTCTCCTCCAGCACCATAATTCAAAAGCATTAATCCTTTGGCGATCAGTCTTCTTTAAGGTCCAGACTTAGTTGGTCTCTAAGGTGCTACTGGACAATAAGTTTATTTATTTCGACTGTGTCAGACCAACACGGCTACCTATCTGAATGTTTTACTTCTGTTGGAATCCAAGGCTGCCGCTAAGGGAGAAACAGGGGTGTCAAGGCCGTGAACCCCCTCCATCGTAGGCTCAGGTTGTACATATGTGTAAATAAACCATCTCTATATATAAAAATGTGAACTGGGTACGTCCCTTCATCTCCAATGTTCAACAAAACCGCTTGACTGATAGCATTGAAATTTGGACACAAAGTCAAATGTGACTACCCGAGTGACCCCATACTGTTTTCAAAGACAGATGTGTCACCTACGCCAGGTAAAACTCAAAAAACCCCGTGTTTCAGAACTCACAAATCATATGAAACTGCATGCTGGGAGCACAGGAGAAGTTGCAAAACAGCACCCTCTAGTGACAGCTACACTGGTACTGCACCTAGGAAAGCTTCCCTCTCCACAGCATCTCGGCTCGGCTTTGCAGACTAGGCCGCTTTCCAGACTAGACTGAGTGGAAGTGGGGGCTCGCCTGGGTGGGGGAGGAGGAGGCGGGATAGGTCATGGGTCGGGACAGGGTGGGGGCATTCGCGGGGATACGCCTGTGTAAACATAACATGCGTAAAACAGGGGGACTCTGAAGGTGAGGGGAGTCTGAAGGGGGGCTCTGAGGCTGCATTTAACAGACTGAGTCACAGCAACGCGTGGCAGGGCCAGCTAGTATATCCTAAAAGGAATCATGAATCTTGGATAAGCCCTACTGGACCCCTGGGATCTCCCACCACTCAGAGACTGAGGGTGGTGTGTTACCCTCCTTCCTTCCTTCTTTCCTTCTTTCTTTCTTTCTTTCTTTCTTTCTTTCTTTCTTTCTTTCTTTCTTTCTTTCTTTCTTTCTTTCCATACACACAACAAACTAAATACAGATTAAAACATAAATGTCTGGGTAGGCTCGTATAAATCAGAATGTTTTTTGTAGGCCCCGAAAAGAGAACAGGGAAAGCATCCGCTTCGTGCCGATAGGCAGGGAGTTCCGCAGTGTAGGCGCTGCCACAATAGCTGCCAAGTCTCCCGTTTCCCCTGGGAAAACCCCCCTTTTACTTACCTTTTCCCGGTGGTCCCCCGTATCACTTCGTCTCCCGTTTTTCTCCGTTATTTTCTCCTGCCGGTGGCCATTTTTTTCTTTCCGATTTGCCCTTCTATGGGCACCAAAAATGGCCACCACCAGCTTCAAAAGTCGCATCTACGCATGTCTGGAAGTGCATAGATGTGACTTCCGGTGTTGGCGGCGGCCATTTTTGATGGCCATAGATGGGCGGAGCAACACCGGAAGTTGCGTCGGCACACTTCCTGACATGCGTACAAGTGACCTTCGAAGCCTGCGGCGGCCATTTTTGGTGCCCATAGAAGGGCAAAGCAACACCAGAAGGGCATCGACGCAACTTCCGGTGTCAAATGGCTGCCGGTCCCGGATTCTGCAGTCCGGAACTTGGAAGGTAAGGCTGCCACACTCAAGGATGGAGCGGAACAGGTATTCTGTGGCTCCTGGAGCAGTGCCAGTTCCCCCAGTTGAAGTGGCTCAGTGGGTGTATATATGGAGCAAGGCAAACTGATGCTAAGAGGACTTCTTGGCCCAACTCTCAACACGTTCTTCTGGGTTCTGTGCTGTTCTGCAAAAGCTAAACGTCTGTTTTTCTCCTTGGCTCCTGCAGGCCTCTCCTTCTACACCCGAGTGCTCGAGAACTGCGAGGATGAAGCTCCGTTCGATGAGGTAAGGACGGAGGATTTTTTAAAAAATCTGCAGCAAGGAGTGTTTGGGAACAGCCCTGCCTTAGACTAAAGTTTCCCACAATGGGTGGTACAGCTTTCTAGGGGGCAATGGGGGGCGCTAAGAGGCGAGGGGGTTGCTGGAGGTGTGAATGACTTCTCTGACTTGGAAAAGCTGGTATCGCTCGATCAATTAATCCATTTTGTGGAGTTAATTGAACCAGGTAGTTCTAACTGGATGGGATAATAATAATAATAATAGACATGCAATTAATTGTTACTATTTTGGATTTTATGATCTGGTTATCTTCCTTAGTGGGCTGTGCAAACTGCTATTCTGAATAATGCTTTTTATAGGGGATGAGTTTATGGAACCAAGCAGGTGGCCGCTCCAAAATGTTTGGTAACCACTGCTCGAAGGGATGTTGGGCATGGTTTAAAGTGCTGGTTTTGAAAACCCTAAACCATTTGGAACTAGGATGGTAGAAGAACCACTCACTCCTGTCCGTCAAGTGAGATGGTTGCCTGACTCTTACCATCCAAAGCGAGGCTGGTGGCAAACAGGATCAGGACGGGGCCTTTGGCGTGGTGGCACCAAGACTTTGGAATCATCTTGCCAGGGAAAAACACTCAACCCTTATTTTGATGGGACTTTAAAAGCGTTCTGTTAGGTGTGTCTCGGTGGGGATGAAGATGAGAGGGACAGAGATCTCCAGGGAGTTGTTTTCTTCTTTGCAATTCTCCATTTTTAAAATTTCCATTTTATAGTGTGTGCAAATATCAGTGCTTTTTTCTTTTCTGGAATGGATTGTTTGAATTGCACCATCCACTTCGTTGTGGGAAGGCTAGAGCGTACAGTTTTTAAAAACAATGTTGTTATACGATGCCTGCTTTCCCCCTTGGCACAAATTTCACAGAATCATAGAATGGGAAGGGATCCAAAGGGTCATCTAGGAAGAAGTAAGGACACCCCTGAATTGAACTAGATGACTGTTCTGGTCCCTTCCAACCCTACAATTCTATGATTCTATGATGATTCACCTGGCAGGTGTGTATCACAGGTAATGTGCTCAGGACAGTCCCTGCAAAAATATTCCCATTTCCCAGAAAGTTCAGTCCTAGCCCTGCACCCTTGGTTTATGTGCGGAAGGGAGAAAGTATGAAATATGTCAGAAAGCAACGCAACACTTTTCAGGCAGGATGATTGCCCAGATGTTCCGTGGGCTGATCTGAGAAAATATCTGTGTGCCTCCTTCGGATGTAGAAATGATGTGTCAGACAGATTTTTAAAGCCTCCCTTTTTTACAGGTTTTGAAAGCTCGAGAGGAAAATGCACTGAATATTTGAACAAGCTGCTGGTTTCTAAAGAGGCAACAGAGCCACAGCAGCTGGGTAGAAAAGTTTACAAAAAGAGGTTTCTAAAATGATGCCTGGCATAGGGAAAGTGGATGGAGGAAAGGCTTTTGTCTCTCTCTCACTCTCTCCTAACGCTAGAATTCGCGGGCATCTTGGGAAGTTAAATGTTTGAAGATCCAGAGCAGAGAAAAGACTTTTCCATGCAGTGCGTAGTTAAACTGTGGAACTCCCTGCCACAGGAGTCAGTGATGGTCACCCACTTGGATGGCTTTAAATGAGGATTGGACCATTTCATGGAGGAGGAGAGGGCTATCGGTGGCTCCTAGCCAGGATGGCTTTGCTCTGGCCCCACAATCGGAGGCAGCAACGCTTGCTGGAAACCGCAGGAGGGGAGAGGGCTCTGGTGCTCGGGTCATAGAATCATTTGTAGAGTTGGAAGGGACCCCCACGGGTCATCTAGTCCAACCCCTCTGCAATGCAGGAATCTCAGGTCAAGCATTCGTGACATTCTTAAGGGGTTTCCCATTAGGGCATCTGCTTGGCCACTGTGAGAACGGGATGCTGGACTAGGTGGGCCACTGGCCTGATCCTGCAGGCTCTTCTTACCATCTCGAATAGCTAGGGAATTGCACTTCTGCCCTTTTTCATGTCACATCTGGGCGGGCCGGTTGGGGTTCCATGGAGGGGATGAGTAATGGGCACTCTGCGCATGTTCCAAAGGAAACTTTAAAACTTAAAAAAAAATTCCTTCACACACACACACACACACACACACACACACACACACACACACACAAACAAATACCCTTGGTGTAGTGAGCCTTCCTTTGGCAACAGCCAACTCAAAAAAGACTCCCGTCCCTGACCGTGACACACTTTTGAGATGGTGGCTAATTCCTCTGTGGCTACTCCCAAAGTTTATCTGCCGAATTTTGCGTCTGCAAAGCTGATTCTTCTCCTCTCGTTACATAAACCTCCGGTGCTGCAAATCCTTACATAACGGCCTCCCTCACAGCACCGCTTGCCAAGTTCTTAAAAACACTCAGGTTGCAGGAGACGGGTCCCCCTGGTTCTCCCTTCTTCCACCTCTTCTCTCTCTCTCTCCCTCCCTCCCTCCCTCCCTCTCCTCCTGCCACTTTGCAGCAGATCCGAGATCTGCTGCAAAAAGCTTATTTTCGCTTGCAACCTTCGGAACCGGTCGGCTGAATGCAGAGGTGTCAATGTTGAAGGAGGCGAGGGGGCTGCTCCTTGCCTCAAGGCCACCTTGCCTGCTGAGGTTTGGAAAGGGCAACGAGGGGGCAGAAATTCATTCCTTTATTTGCACTCCCCACTATGTGCAAACCGGAATTCAACAGCTGCCCTTTGAAAATGTGTTCTTTCCTGAATTTTCTGCAACACAGTTTCCCCGAGCAAAGCAGGTGTCCCCCTAAAGTGCATGTTGTTAGGGGAGAACATGAGGAAGAAATGTTTGTGTTGGTGAAAGCAATGCACAAAAAGGCATTATGTTAGGGGAAATCTCATTGCAAAAAGGCATGTCTTTTCCACACAAAAAGTACAGTTGTGAAGTGAAACGCACACACAAATATGTGTGGATTTTGACTTCTTTAAAAAATCACAGACTGATGTGGTAATGACTGGAACAATAAGAAACTGAAATTGATAGTCTTCCATCACTACCTGTCTCGCCAGAGTGGTGCATGCTCTGGTTATCTCCCGCTTGGACTACTGCAATGCGCTCTACGTGGGGCTACCTTTGAAGGTGACCCAGAAACTACAACTAATCCAGAATGCTGCAGCTGGACTGGTGACTGGGAGCGGCCGCTGAGACCTCATAACACCGGTCCTGAAAGACCTACATTAGCTCCCAGTACGTTTCCGAGCACTGACCTTTAAAGCCCTAAATGGCCTCGGTCCAGTATACCTGAAGGAGCATCTCCACCCCCATCGTTCTGCCCGGACACCGAGGTCCAGCACCGAGGGCCTTCTGGCGGTTCCCTCCCTGTGAGAAGCCAAGTTACAGGGAACCAGGCAGAGGGCCTTCTCGGTGGTGGCACCTGCCTTGTGGAACACCCTCTCACCAATGTCAAAGAGAAAAACAACTACCAGACTTTTAGAAGACATCTGAAGGCAGCCCTGTTTAGGGAAGCTTTTAATGTTTAATAGATTATTGTATTTTAATGTTCTGTTGGAAGCTGCCCAGAGTGGCTGGGGAAACCCAGCCAGATAGGCGGGGTATAAATAAAAAATTATTATGTGTGATGCAGCAGCTAAAAAAGCCAATGCAATTCTGGGCTGCATCAATAGGAGTATAGCATCTAGATCTAGGGAAGTAATAGTACCACTGTATTCTGCTCTGGTCAGACCTCACCTGGACTACTGTGTCCAGTTCTGGGCACCACAGTTCAAGAAGGATATTGACAAGCTGGAACGTGTCCAGAAGAGGGCAATGGAAATGGTCAAAGGCCTGGAAACGATGCCTTATGAGGAACGGCTTAGGGAGCTGGGTATGTTTAGCCTGGAGAAGAGAAGGTTAAGGGGTGATATGATAGCCATGTTCCAATATATAAAAGGATGTCATATAGAAGAGGGAGAAAGATTGTTTTCTGCTGCTCCAGAGAAGCGGACACGGAGCAATGGATTCAAACTACAAGAAGATTCCACCTAAACATTAGGAAGAACTTCCTGACAGTAAGAGCTGTTCGGCAGTGGAATTTGCTACCAAGGAGTGTGGTGGAGTGTCCTTCTTTGGAGGTCTTTAAGCAGAGGCTTGATAGGCATATGTCAAGAATGCTTTGATGGTGTTTCCTGCTCGGCAGGGGGTTGGACTGGATGGCCCTTGTGGTCTCCTCCAACTCTACAATTCTATGATTCTATTATTATTATTACCTGGAGTTCTAATGTAGAATTAAGGCTCCATGTAGAATTAAGAAAATTTCGGCTGGGTTCATGCAGGGGGAAACCCCACCACCCCCAGGAAGTTTGAACTGCCCACAGGTCATTTTCTTTGTTTTGAGTGAGGCTTGCAGAGAATCCCTTACAACCCAGCTGAAAGCAGAAAGACACATGACCTTATCATTTATCAGAGCTGAGCGTAGCATCGAGGTTGCCTTTGTCCCAAACTCCAATCTTAATTGGACTTTTGTAATGATGTGTTTGATCACTTTCACATTCTCGTTTATCTTGCATGCTCATCTTAATTGGCACCAGCGCCCGAAGGGGTCCTTCTGCTAGGCCAGAAAGGGTAACATCTGCAGAATGACATGGTCATAGATTCCCAGCCTCCCCAAGCTCTCTACCCTCCTGTTCCCAATTGAGTTACAGTACTCAAAGAAAACAGAACCCCACTCCCCCATTCCTGCCACTTATCAAACAGCCTCCAAAAGTTCCCCAGGTTTCTCTGAAGCCTCCTTTGGTTGTTGTTATGTACTGAGCTGAATCCTAGAAGTTATTGTTGTTGTTTAGTCGTTTAGTCGTGTCCGACTCTTCGTGACCCCATGGACCATAGCACACCAGGCACTCCTGTCTTCCACTGCCTCCCGCAGTTTAGTCAAACTCATGTTTGTAGCTTGGAGAACACTGTCCAACCCTCTCGTCCTCTGTCTTCCCCTTCTCCTAGTGCCCTCCATCTTTCCCAACATCAGGGTCTTTTCCAAGGATTCTTCTCTTCTCATGAGGTGGCCAAAGTCTTGGAGCCTCAGCTTCACGATCTGTCCTTCCAGTGAGCACTCAGGGCTGATTTCCTTCAGAATGGATAGGTTTGATCTTCTTGCAGTCCATGGGACTCTCAAGAGTCTCCTCCAGCACCATAATTCAAAAGCATCAATTCTTCGGCGACCAGCCTTCTTTATGGTCCAGCTCTCACTTCCATACATCACTACTGGGAAAACCATAGCTTTAACTATACGGACCTTTGTTGGCAAGGTAGATTTGGTAGATTGATGTTAAAGATAAGATAAGATAAGATATCTTTATTGTCATTGTCCCCTTGCGGGAACAACGAAATTACTCGGTTGCTACATCCACTCAGATAAAGCATTCCGCATAATCCAAAATTACAAGAGATTCATTTGAACGACAAGGGTGCGTTGGATCTCTTGATATGTCTAGTGCTTTTCTATGGCACCTGGTGGTGTAGATTTGTTCTAAGGTGGAGAGTGAGCAGCCAATAATTCTCTAGGTGTCAGAGTGTTTAGGATGATCTGAGACCACACAGAATTCATGCAACAGGAAAGGAGTTTGCTCAAATGGAGCTACAGTTACAGAAAACCAGGATATTCTCCTCTGGAGCAAGATTGGCAAAACAAAATAGATATAAGCCTGTTTCAAAATGTGGCCAGCCAGTCCTGCTTCATTAAGGGCTTCTTTTGCTCATTTGGTGGTGGTGAAATGGCAATAGCTATGCAACGTAATTTCTTGTTTGGAGAGGGAGGGTCCGTTTTACCAAGCAGAGCGATCCCCCTTCCAAACTAGAATGCCTTGGAGAGGCTGTCGGGAAAGTTTTGACAGGCTTCTGGGTTTGCTGAAACGCCAAAAAGAGCCTCCCGAAAGTCAATTATGGGTTGCCCGGCAACCAGCAGGCCGCCAAACACCCAGATGGATGAGCAGATGAACCGAAGCATCTGCCTCCCATTCATTCAGGAGGCCAATTTAAGTCTCCAATCCCTCCTTCTGGAAAAGCAAAAAGTAGCCAAGCCTGCGATGAGAGGGTTTCAGGGGGGTTATTCCTACTGTGAAGGGGGTTGGACTAGATGACCCTTGGGTCCCTTCCAACCCTTGAGACTTCCCTCCATCCAATGGGTTGCAACCTGACCACTTTTGGACGACCCTCTCCACTCTGTTAAGAATTAGGAACCTGTAGGGCATGGCTCAGGGTGGCCAAAAAATAAGAATGTCTGCCATCTGCTGTTGCCTCCCCTTGTCCCTTGGCATCCAAAATGTTCAACCAGATTGTAGAAACCCGGGGAGAAAGAGCACCAATCTTCACATCAAACTAAGAAATGAAGAAGAGCTTGCTGGATCGAAGCACTGGGATTATTCCCCCATATGGGGTAGATCCACATGTACATATTTGTAACTAAGTCTGCCTTCAGGGATCACACTGTGAACTGATTTAAGTAAACTTCTTTTATTGACTTTGAATAAGATTGTGGCGTCTTTATTCTTTTGAGAGGGATTCAAGGGAACTTACCAGGAACGTACAATTCAATCTGAGACAGTGAGATAGTGAGAGGCTCACACGAGCCAGCAACCAGCTATCTGTTGTGCATATAAAAGGGGAATGTAAACTCCGCTAAGTAAAGGAATTTGCTAGCGCAAGTTAGGAAGGATATTAATAAAGAATATATCCTCTCCTGCCACCCTGAACATTCCCACAGTTCTCAAAGTGGCCAACCAGATGCCCATTATGTGAAACCCACAAGCAGGATTTGAGCACAGGAGCCCTCTTGTCTTCCTGCATTTTCCAGTACTGTATTCAGAATGTATTCAGTACTGTATTCATTTTCCAGTACTGCATTTTCCAGTACTGTATTCAGAAGCATTTCTGCCTCTGTCTGTGGAGGCAGAACACAGCCATCCTGGCTAGGAGACATCAATAGTCATCTATAGAATGTGTTTCATCCTCTTTTAAAGGCATCCAAGTTGATGGCAACTCCTTCAGCTTCCCCTTGCCAGGCACCAGAAAATGTTCAGATCGTCCTATGCAATTCAGCCTCATTTGCATGGGGAGAAATTTCAGTTTTGGAAAACTCACACCGCTGCTTTCTCCAGGCCAAAATGTTTTTTGTCCTCCACCTCGCCATAAAACACTTTAAACAATTTCGGATTACAAAGAATACAGTGGTGCCTCGCAAGACGAATTTAATTCGTTCCATGAGTCAATTCGTTTTGCGAAAAATTCATCTTGCGAATCGCGGTTTCCCATAGGAATGCATTGAAATTTCTTTTTTTTTGCCCATAGGGACGCATTAATTAAATTTCAATGCATTCCTATGGGAAACCGCGATTCGCAAGACGAATTTTTCGCAAAACGAATTCGTCTTGCGAGTCACCATCAGATCACCATCAGATTGCAAAACACATTCGTCTTGCGAAAAATTCATCTTGCAGGGCATTCGTCTTGCGAGGTGTCACTGTATGTGCAACGTCTCTTGTAACATCTTTACAAATCGGTTTCATTTGTTGAGACATTGGGAAGAAAAAGGGGGAAAGAGGTAGATGGGGGAGGGTGGGGGTGGGGTCGGGTGGCGATGTTCCTATTTTGCTTAGTGTGGGGGGGCTTTTTGCTTCATCAGCGTCGCTTGTGTAGGTTCTCTGCTGTTCGCTTGCGCTCCTTTGGTGGTGAGAGATGTTGGGGTTGGCCTAGGATACGGTGGTTCATTTGTGGTTGGCTGTAGTGTTCTTTGTTTCGTGTGTGAGTGGGGCGGGCCATAAAACACTTTGACTCTTGCCTCTGAACGCAGCAGCAAAACGTGAGCCACAAGGACTTTGCTTTATTAACACGATGCTAATGGAGCACGTTTCTCCCCAGGAAGAGGATCCTAATGGCTGTTTTTAATTGGCTGCAATAAAAAAAATAATTTCCCCAGGGACCATGTTTATTTTGAAAAGGCAGGCTGTGGCTGCAGCCCTCATCGCACAAAATTGTCGGGTCTTTCTCGTCCTTCCAAGTAAAGGTGCTTTGGGTTGTGTTTTTCAGCTCCTAAGCTTCACCGCTTGGGGATTCTTAGTATTTATTAGCTTCTGCTCAGGCTGGCAACTGCAAAGTAAGAACATAAGAATCACCTGCTGGATCAGGCCAGCAGCCCTCCTAGTCCAGTACCCAGCTCCCACAGAGGCCAGTCAGATGCACAATATGGAAAACGTGCAAGCAGGATCCGAGCAGAAAAGCAACTCTCCTCTCTTGCAGTTTCCAGCAACTGGCTTCCAGTAGCAAGGGCTTGACAATCCATGTTGAAAAGTCGGACCTGAACCATTAAGGAACAAACCTAACCATCAATAGGAGTATAGCATCTAGATCAAGGGAAGTAATAGTACCACTGTATTCCGCTCTGGTCAGACCTCACCTGGAGTACTGTGTTCAGTTCTGGGCACCACAGTTCAAGAAGGATACTGACAAGCTGGAACGTGTCCAGAAGAGGGCAACCAAAATGGTCAAAGGCCTGGAAACGATGCCTTATGAGGATCGGCTTAGGGAGCTGGGTATGTTTAGCCTGGAGAAGAGAAGGTTAAGGGGTGATATGATAGCCATGTTCAGATATATAAAAGGATGTCATATAGAGGAGGGAGAAAGGTTGTTTTCTGCTGCTCCAGAGAAGCGGACACGGAGCAATGGATTCAAACTACAAGAAAGAAGATTCCACCTAAACATTAGGAAGAACTTCCTGACAGTAAGAGCTGTTCGGCAGTGGAATTTGCTGCCAAGGAGTGTGGTGGAGTCTCCTTCTTTGGAGGTCTTTAAGCAGAGGCTTGACAGGCATATGTCAAGAATGCTTTGATGGTTGTTTCCTGCTTTGCAGGGGGTTGGACTGGATGGCCCTTGTGGTCTCTTCCAACTGTACGATTCTATGATTCTATGATTCAACCCAAAACAAAACAAAACACAATTCTGATTTACAAAGAGTAAAGCCTGCATCTCCCTTTTCCACGGGAGAGGCCAACTGCTTTTCTGCGTTGTGCTTTGGCTTGGACAGGAGGGCACCATGCCAACCTATTGTGCCAGCCACAACACCAGAGACTTGGGGGCCTTTGCAACAGTTAACACTTCCAGAATAAGAAGAGTAAACTGGTGGGTGGGAGCTCACTCCAAAGTCTGCCCCATGCTTAGAGGCAGAAGGAAGGCAAATACATATGCTAGCCCAACCCAACTGGTACCTTATCCTAAGAGCATAAAGAGAGCCGACTGGATCAGGCCAATGGCTCAGCTAGTCCAGCATCCTGTTCTCACAGTGGCCAAGCAGTTGCCCCAATGGGGACCATGCAAGCAGGATCTGGGCAGAAGAGTCCTCTCCCCTCCTGTGGAGCATTGCTACCCCCAACGATGGAAGCAGAGCATGGTAACCGATAGCCCTCTCCTCCTGAATGAATTTGTCCAATCCTCTTTTGAAGCCTTCCACCCCTGCCTCCTGTGGCAGGGAGTTCCATAGTTTAACTACATGCTATGTGTATGTGAAGAAGGACTTTTTAAACAAACAAACAAACCCACCACCTGTCCTGAATCTTCTACTATTCAGCTTCATTGGATGTCCATGAGTTCTAACGTTATGGTAGATTTCTAAGCAGAGGTTGGGTCTTGGATGCTGTAGTTGAGATTCCTGCATTGCAGGGGGTTGGACTAGATGACCCTCTGGACACCTTCCATCTCTACAGTTGTCTCATTCTATGACTCCGCCAACCTGCACTTTGTCCAGGGCTTCAGATTCTGGCCCCATCTGATTAGAGAAGTGTTATGCTGAAGGAACTCCGGACAACATTTCTGTCATTTCCGAAATGGATGGGTGTTTCCCAGCCAGCAATGTAGCTGTTTCACAATCAGTGGGTTCTGCACAGCATTGCACCATCCTAATAATTCAAGAAGACCTCACAAATGGCTTTGGAAAAGATGTCATTTACCTCTGAAAGCTGCAACGTTCTCTTGGGATAACTGGAGTTTCTGCCCCCCCCCCCGGAAGCCCTGTTTAGGGAGGCTTTTAATGTTTAATAGATTATTTTATTTCATTTTTCTGTTGGAGTTTGATCTTCTTGCAGTCCATGGGCCTCTCAAGAGTCTCCTCCAGCACCATAATTCAAAAGCATAAATTCTTCAGCGATCAGCCTTCTTTATGGTCCAGCTCTCACTTCCATACATCACTACTGGGAAAACCAAAGCTTTAACTATACAGACCTTTGTCGGCAAGGTGAGGTCTCTGCTTTTTAAGATGCTGTCTAGGTTTGTCATTGCTTTTCTCCCAAGAAGCAGGCGTCTTTTAATTTCGTGACTGCTGTCACCATCTGCAGTGATCAAGGAGCCCAAGAAAGTAAAATCTCTCACTGCCTCCATTTCTTCCCCTTCTATTTGCCAGGAGGTGATGGGACCAGTGGCCATGATCTTGGTTTTTTTGATGTTTAAATAAATAAATTATTATTATTATTATTATTATTACATCTCCTCCTCCTTAGCTTATGATGAATAAGTTCTTCTGGCTGGGTCAGCTCCTGACTCCAGATTCCCTGCTTTTGAAATGCCAACTCCTGCATCGCCAGGGCTTGGACTAGATGAGCCTTGGGAGTTCCTTCCCAACTCTACAATTCAGACATGTCTTTACCATACATCATATACTGTAGATGCATCACATACATACTATGGGAATGGCTACAAGAGGCGTGCCCAGTCTGACACTTTGACCACATGGTCTCACTTTTGCGTTGTCATCAAGAAACACTTTCCCAAGTTCACCCGCTGAGCTTCGTGGCAAAGTGGGCATTTGATCCCTGGTCTGCCTGAGGTTCCATTCTCCTCTCCGTCATAGCGTCTCTCCTGCTTTCTCTTAATTATTATTATTATTATTGATGTATTTTTATTGATTTTATAACAAATACAAACAAAAATAGATAAAAGAAAAAAGAAAAACAAAGAAAAAACATAAAAAGTACAAAAAGGAAAACATTTCTTTGACAATGTAATATTCCAATATATTTTCTTACTCTGTCGACTTCCTCCTTCCCCCCTCCACGTTTCCATTTATAACTAATATAGCACTCTCTACTTCTTAAATCATTTCTTCTTCTAAAACTCTCATTATGAATATTATTCTTGATCCTTTTAAACCACAAAATCCCACTATTTCAACCCATTTCAACATATCCTTGGATCAAGAGATCATAGTAATTAATTTACATTTAATCTTAACTCCTCCTTAATATATCTAATTGCTGCTACAGCCTCTTTGTACTTCCACTTCCCTTATTGTCCATTTTTAATCTTATATTTCTTCTCCAAATAAATCTTGAATTTTGCGTCTCTCCTGGTTTCTCTTGCAAAATTGGGATGTTGCATTATTCTGTTCAACATTGAAGGCTATCATCATCATTTTATACATTCAATAATAATAACAACAACTTATAAACGCCATCTCCAACTCCTCGAAAGATTCCATCAACGGCGTCTCTGAATTTTTTTACACATGACTTGGGAAGACAGGCGGACTAATGCCAGTGTAATGGAAGAAGCAAAGATCACCAATGTCAAAGCAACGATTCTTCAACATCAACTTCGTTGGACTGGTCATGTCGTTCGGATGCCTAATGATCGTCTTCCGAAGCCCCAGAAATCCAAGAGGCAATTAAAAGAGCTAAGATTGGGAAATGACCAGGAGTTCGGGAAATCACAGAAGAGGTTTAAAGACTCTCTCAAGGCAATTTTTTAAAAAATGTAGTATAAACACCAACAATTGAGAAACACTTGCCTACGAGCGTTGCAATTGGAGAACAGCCTTTCCCAAAGGTGTCATGGGCTTTGAAGATACTCGAACTCAGGGTGCAAGGGAGAAACGTGCTAAGAGGAAGGCATGCTTGGCAAATCCACACCGTGATCAACTCCCGCCCAGAAGCCAATGTCCCCACTGTGGAAGGACGTATGGGTCCAGAATTGGCCTCCACAGTCTCTTATGGACTCGCTGTGAAAACCGTGTTTATGGAAGACAATATTACTTGGCCACGAGGGATCGCCAAAGGAAAGAGGAAGATACATTCAATCTGGCAAGAGTACTCGAGAAGGGAATGACTTTTTTGTTTTATTTACTTACTTATTTCGTTACCTTTATGCACCACCTTTTCCTCTGAGACGCTCAAGGTAACATACATGGGTCTCCTCCTCCTCCCCATTTCACCCCACAGCAACCCTGTGAGGTAGCCCCCCAGGTCACACCCAGTGAGCTTCGTGGCCAACTGGGGATTCAAACCCAGGTCTCCCGGGTCATAACCATTACACCACACTGGCTCTTTTCATCTGAGTTGTGCTGCGGGACACACACACACACACCCATCCTCCCAGCAATCTGGATCCTTCACACTCCAGGCAATGACAGATTCAACTTCTCTTCCTTGAGTGCAATTACAGGAAAGCAGCAAAGGGGGGGGGGAGAGAGCACTGGATCTAAGCCAACCTCAGTTCCTAAAGTCTTGCTCTACTTTCCCCTTCACAACATACAACTTGCAAGCTCAGCAAACACATTGAGAAGAGAGATTCGGGTCCTGCCAAGAGCAGAGGCTGGAAGGATGAACCAAATTCCCACGAGATATTTGATCGTTGAAGAGGACGGCACCTAAGCCTGCAAACTGACAGCAAGAAAACCTCACATAAATAGGGTTTCTGAACCCCAGTCTCTTAGCAACAAACCATTTAAGCTCCAGCTTATGTTTATTTAAATTTCATGTCGTGTGTGTGGTATTTTTATTTAAAAAACCCTCAAAACATTTCCACAAACAAGAATTTATTTCCCCACATCTTCATTCACTTCAGCACCATAAGAGTATTACCTCCGATACTGATTTTACTAGCTAATTTGCTTTTCTGCCAATAATTCTGCTGTACAGATCTATAGTGCTGCTGTGTTTGGAATATTGTGTACAGTTTGGGTAGCCTCACCTCAAATAGCGTTGAGCTGGAAAATGTTGAGGAAAAGGTTCAGAAAAAGTCAAGGGGGGAGTGACTCCCATATGAAGGAAAATGGCAGCTTTTGGTACAGTACTTTGCAACTCAGAGAAAAGGTGAGTAGGAGACAATAATATGATAGAAGTTTATAGAATTATGCCTGGCATGGATACTCATGGACATCCTATGGAAGCCAAATGTTGGAAGATTCGGGACACATAAGTTCTTCGTGCACTGGAGAGTTAAACTATGGAACTCCCTCCCCCATGAAACAGTGATGGCTACCAACTTAGGTAAAGGTAAATGACCATTAGGTCCAGTCGTGACCAACTCTGGGGTTGCGCGCTCATCTTGCATTATTGGCCGAGGGAGCCGGCGTACAGCTTCCAGGTCATGTGGCCAGCATGACAAAGCCGCTTCTTGCAAACCAGAGCAGCACGTGGAGCGGTTCCTATTTATCTACTTGCATTTTGACGTGCTTTCGAACTGCTAGGTTGGCAGGAGCTGGGACCAAGCAACGGGAGCTCACCCCGTCACAGGGATTCGAACTGCCGATCTTCCGACCAGCAAGCCCCAGGCTCAGTGGTCTAACCACAGCGCCACCTGGGTCCCCGGCTACCAACTTAGATGGCTTTAAAAGAGGATGAGACAAATTAATGAATTAATGGAGGAGGTGAAGGTTATAAACAGGACAGCTACGCTCTGCCTCCACAATGCTTCTGAATCTCAGTTGCTGGAAACCCCAGGAGAGGAGAGGGGTCTTGTGCTCGAAACCATGCCTTGCTGCTTTCCCACAGGCAGCTGGTGGGCCACAGTGAGAAGAGGATGCTGGCCCAGATAGGCCACTGGCAGACGTGTCTTAAGCCCTTATGCATTGTTTTTATCAAAGCCGTGGTTTTTGTTTTTCTCCCTCCCTCGCTCCTTACGAGAGAGACTGAGATGCAGAAGTGTGAGTAGGCAAAAAATCTTGTTTTGCTCACCCCTGCCTTGCAAACGCTGAGCAAAAGCAGCTAATGAGAAGAGAGAGAGGTTAACTAGCATGAGCGAAGCTAAAAGGAGAGCAAAACTCACATTTCATGCTTCCCCTTAATAGCCTCTGTGAGGTAATAGGCAACAATCAATGAAATGCTGTAAGGTCAAGATTGTTAGATGGGGGGGGGGTTTGAAGGCCGGGATCTTACAAAGTTCAGGAGGGCACAAGATGCTGGAATGAGAGGATGTTAATCAGAACCAATGAGGGCTCTGGAACAAGAATGAAATCACATCCCTATTTTTCTCTAATGTGCTAAGAGAGTGTGGTGTAGTGGTTAGAGTGTTGGATTAAAAGGTAAAGGACCTCTGGATGGTTAAATACAGTCAAAGGTGACTGTGGGGTTGCAGTGTTCATCTCGCTTTCACGCCGAGGGAGCCAGCGTTTGTCCACAGGCAGCCTTCCAGGTCATGTGGCCAGCAGGACTAAACCGCTTGTGGCGCAATGGGACACTGTGATAGAAGCCAGAGTGCATGGACACGCCGCTTACCTTCCCACTGCAGTGGTACCTATTTATCTACTTGCACTGGCATGCTTTCAAACTGCTAGGTTGGCAGGAGCTGGGACAGAGCAACGGGAGCTCACCCCGTCATGGGAATTCGAACCGCCGACCTTCCGATCGGCAAGCCCAAGAGGCTCAGTGGTTTAGTCCACAGCGACACTCATGTCCCCTTAGTGTTGGACTAGGACCTGGGTGACCAGGGTTCGCATTCTCAGTCAAGAGGTTAAATGGGTATCACCTTGAACAGCTCTTACCGTTAGATAGTTTGTCCTAATATATATTAGGAATCCCCTTTCTTCGCTTCTCTCATAGCCACAGCCTTGGATTCCAGCAGAAATTGGTCCTTGCTCTCTCCCTACCTTTCCAACCCGCTGTTGGATTTTCCCTCCAACTTCTAGCTCAATGAGCCCACTTCCAACTCTGGCCTTTTGTCTTTCTGAGGAATGGAAAGTTGAAGGAGGGAGACCCACCCATTTGTCCTCTGGCACAGAGCCACTTCCTTTGTTCCCTTAATGACCCAAACTTAGCAGGCCTTTACCAGACTGCTCTGGAATTAGAAGTGGGGCTCAAGGACTATAGCCTACCCCACCTCCAAACTCATGATAATACTTTATACAGACTGCTTTTCCGCTGCTAATGAATATAGAAGGAGTTCTTTTGCCTGTATGGGAATATCTTTTTGAAAGATGATACTTAGTAGAAAGATCTCTGGTCTTTTTGGGATATTCCTACCTATAATTTTTTGGATCTCATCATGAATTTTATCCCAAAATTTCCTGATATTCTCACAGGTCCACCACATATGAAACAGGTTCCCATCGTTTCCCCCACACCTCCAGCAGACATTTGCGATGTTCTTATACATTTTAGAAAGTCTGGAAGGTGTGAGGTACCACCTGTGGTTCATCTTTAGCATGTTTTCTCTTATATTATAGCTCGTATTGTTATTGCCAAAGGATGGAAAGAAAAAGAAGCTCCAATAATTATAGATTGGCAAAATAAACTTCAAGAGTTTGCTGAAATGGCACAGTTAACAAACAGTTTGAGAGGAAAGGTTAAAGAAGCATTTCTAAAAAATGGGACAGGTACAAGAAATATGTTAGAAAATATACTGAGAACAAAATTTCTATGATAGCGTTTGAGTAAAAAAGGGAAAAAATCTGTTTGGATTTGCAGTAATCAGTTTCCTTAAGAAATAGGAGTGTCAAACGATATGTAAAAACAGAGATAGCATGGATTGAATATACACTCTGCGACAAAAAGAGGAGAGTATGCTGATGGAGATAACAGGAAGTCCAAAGATAAAATTTACTTTCTTTTCTTTTTTTCTTTTTTTTTCTCCTTTCCCTTTTTTTTCTGGGAAAGGAGGATTAGAAATACGATACGAAAAATTGTAACAAACAAACATAAATGTATATGTGTATGTATATGTATGTATATGTATACAAGCATGAAGAACAATGTTCAGGTTTGGTGATGGGAAAAAATAAATAAATATCATACCTACAATATATATATATATATATATATATATATATATATATATATATATATATATATATATACACAGACTGCTTTTCCTGGTGATGCTTTCGGTGAGCAATGTTGACACTTGTTTTCTTGTGCAGATTACACACAAAAACCACTTTATCCCAAGAACATTTTCTCACCAGGAGGAATTGTCAGCCAGCCCTGCTAAGCAGCCGGCAATGTGTGCCTCTAGTATTTGCAAGCATTTTCTGCCAGTGTTCTGATCTGTACTGCAGTACCCAAGCTGTTCGCTTCACACTCAGAGAGCCACGTCGCTTTGCAAAAGTGCCAATACAAGCTTAAAAATAATGCTGCAGAGAAAAGCCTGTTGTTGCTTTTAATTGGGGCTCAGAGAAGGCTGATTTCTTTCCAATCTGCTAGCACTACTCCTCTTTGAACGTCGTGGTTTTTAAAATAAAATTGGCCTCAGTTGGCTGGTGGTGGCACCCAAGGAATGCAGTGACTCCAGCTATTTAAAGCTTTTCCCCTGTTGATGTCAGCCTGCCCTAAACTGCTCATGTTAATATACACCAAAGCATCAAGTATAAGCAACATCCATTCTCTCCCTCTCCCTTCTTTTCCACTTGGTGGCCCAGCTGCACCCCACTTGGGCAGAGACACCCTAACTTCTCTTGTCTAGGCTCTGGTGCTTTGTTTCTGGAAAAAAGGTGGGGGGATGCACCACGAAGTTCATTATTTATTGTGGGCTCAGTCCCCCCCCCGATATTTGCAGTGCCACCACCCCTGGACAGACAATGATCATAGAATCATAGAGTTGGAAGAGACCACTAGGGCCATCCAGTCCAACCCCCTGCCGAGCAGGAAACACCATCAAAGCATTCTTGACATATGCCTGTCAAGCCTCTGCTTAAAGACCTCCAAAGAAGGAGACTCCACCACACTCCTTGGCAGCAAATTCCACTGCCGAACAGCTCTTACTGTCAGGAAGTTCTTCCTAATGTTTAGGTGGAATCTTCTTTCTTGTACAGTGGTGCCTCGCTTAACGAATGCCCTGCTTAACGAAATTTCCGCTTAATGAAAGGTTTTTTTCTAGTGGAGGTTGCCTCACTAGACGAATTCGTTTTACGAAAAATTCATCAAGCGAATCGCGGTTTCCCATAGGAATGCATTGAAATTCAATTAATGCATTCCTATGGACAAAAAAAAATCCAAAAAAAATCAATGCATTCCTATGGGATTCACTAGACGAATTTTTCGTTATAAGAAAAGACCCGTGGAACGAATTAAATTTGTCTAGCGAGGCACCACTGTAGTTTGAATCCAGTGCTCCGTGTCCGCTTCTCTGGAGCAGCAGAAAACAACCTTTCTCCCTCCTCTATATGACATCCTTTGATATATTTGAACATGGCTATCATATCACCCCTTAACCTTCTCTTTTCCAGGCTAAACATACCCAGCTCCCTAAGCCGTTCCTCATAAGGCATCGTTTCCAGGCCTTTGACCATTTTGGTTGCCCTCCTCTGGACACGTTCCAGCTTGTCAGTATCCTTCTTGAACTGTGGTGCCCAGAACTGGACACAGGACTCCAGGTGAGGTCTGACCAGAGCAGAATACAGTGGTACTATTACTTCCCTTGATCTAGATGCTATACTCCTATTGATGCAGCCCAGAATTGCATTGGCTTTTTTAGCTGCTGCATCACTCTGCTGACTCATGTCAAGTTTGTGGTCTACCAAGACTCCTAGATCCTTTTCACATGTACTGCTCTCAAGCCAGGTGTCTCCCATCCTGTATTTGTGCCTTTCATTTTTTTGCCCAAGTGTTTTACTTTACATTTCTCCTTGTTAAAATTCATCTTGTTTGCTTTGGCCCAGTTGTCTAGTCTCTTAAGGTCATTTTGAAGTGTGATCTGGATTAGAAATGGCCCCAACTTTATTGATTACAGATATAAGTGGATTTTTGGTTCAAGCATTGGATCTATGTTTGTTCCAGCCCCCCCCCCACTGGAAAAAAATATTTAATTTTAAAGAAGGTAAGGGTCCTGCTCCAAAAATACACCATGCTGCCTTGCTTTTCTCTGACCTGAATCTTGCAACATTGAGCTTCATTGAGAGGCCCACGAGTTCTAGAGTTATGAGACACCGGGGGGGGGCACTTTATTCACATTCTCCATGCCACGCAGTTTAATAAACTGCCAACACGTTCTTATGGACCTCTCTTGTGCTTGTGAAACTCTGTAATTCACAGTTGGTGTCAATGTATAAAACCTTGGGAACGATTTTTTGAAAGAAGTCCTTCATTTTTCATCCTGGAATTTAATCGCTGTCCTGTCCACGGCCGGATTTCGGTTTGATGAGGCCCTAAGCTACTGAAGGGAACGGGGCCCTTTCTGCTCTGGTCAGACCTCACCTGGAGTCCTGTGTCCAGTTCTGGGCACCACAGTTCAAGAAGGATACTGACAAGCTGGAACGTGTCCAGAGGAGGGCAACCAAAATGGTCAAAGGCCTGGAAACGATGCCTTATGAGGAACGGCTTAGGGAGCTGGGCATGTTTAGCCTGCAGAAGAGAAGGTTAAGGGGTGATATGATAGCCATGTTCAAATATATGAAAGGATGTCATATGGAGGAGGGAGAAAGGTTGTTTTCTGCTGCTCCAGAGAAGCGGACACGGAGCAATGGATTCAAACTACAAGAAAGAAGATTCCACCTAAACATTAGGAAGAACTTCCTGACAGTAAGAGCTGTTTGGCAGTGGAATTTGCTGCCAAGAAGTGTGGTGGAGTCTCCTTCTTTGGAGGTCTTTAAGCAGAGGCTTGACAGCCATATGTCAGGAATGCTTTGATGGTGTTTCCTGCTCGGCAGGGGGTTGGACTGGATGGCCCTTGTGGTCTCTTCCAACTCTACAATTCTATGATTCTATGTCCAGCTCTCCTTTGTCAACAACAAATTCTCACTGTTTTTTGTGCTGCATATGTGCTATATGGTCATTTATGGACCTAATAGGTCCATACACTACACAAAACACTGTTGCTGTATGTAGGTTTTATTTTATTTGTTTTTTTAATCTTATATTTTGAAAATGTACATCCAGTGGTTTTTTTTCCTTTAATTTTTTTGCCCCCCCCCCCAAGAGAGTGGGGCCCGAAGCTAGAGCTTGTTTGGCTTATACGGCACTGGTCCTGCCCTTAATTCAGGGGTACCCAAACTAAGGCCCGGAGGCTGGATGCGGCCCAATCACCTTCTAAATCCGGCCCGCGGACGGTTCGGGAATCAGCCTGTTTTTACATGAGTAGAATGTGTCCTTTTATTTAAAATGCATCTCTGGGTTATTTGTGGGGCCTGCCTGGTGTTTTTACATGAGTAGAATATGTCCTTTTATTTAAAATGCATCTCTGGGTTATTTGTGGGGCATAGGAATTCGTTCATATTTTCCCCCGAAATATAGTCCGGCCCCCCACAAGGTCTGAGGGACAGTGGACCGGCCCCCTGCTGAAAAAGTTTGCTGACCCCTGCCTTAATGTATTGAATGAAGGAAAATCCTTAGCCTTTGACACGCCCCTGAAAGTTTTCCATTCCCGCTGAATCTGCAGGAAGCTTCCTTGCCTTTCCCAGCTAATCTACTGCTTGCAGTTCATCAACAGCGTTTTGCTGAACTGTTCTCCACGGGAGGAGAGAGCGCGTTACGGCGCTCGGATATTGGAGACGGTCTCTTCACCTTCCTGTGCAATTGTTTCGCCCAGCGGGGCGCACGCCTGGACTTGCAAACAAATACCAGCGGCGTGAACAAAGAGGGCATGGAAATTGAGAGCAAAAGACAGGCAGGGGGTGGGCAGCCAGTGGGGGTTCATAGAATCAGTGGCTTTTTTTTCTTTAAAAAAAGTCTAGGCGGTATGTACTCTCATTTTGGCTCAAGAAAACCACCGTTTTATAGTTCAAATCGGGGGAAATAAATACAGTATACGGACAAAGTACAAAGATTCACAAAATGTTTAGGGTTCAGGTAGGTAGCCGTGTTGGTCTGACGCGGTCAAAATATATATATTATATATATATATATATATATATATATATATATATATATATATATATATATATAAATTGTCCAGTAGCACCTTAGAGACGGACTAAGTTTGTTCTGGGTATAAGCTTTCCTGTGCATGCACACTTCTTCAGATACACTGAAACAGAAGTCACCAGACCATTATATATACTGGTGGTGGGAGGGTGGGGTGGGGTTTTTCTCAGAAATTTAGTGGGAGATGAGTGATTGACTCAATGGGTATGCTAAACCTGTTGACGACTGTTAATTTTTAGGGGTATGCATACCTCTGCATCCCCCCAGAAAAAAAGCACTGTATAGAATCATAGACTTCAATTGGAAGGGACCCTGGGGTCATCTAGTCCAACCCCCTGCAATGCAGGAATCACAGCTAAAGAATCCATGACAGGTGGCCACCCAACCTCTGCTTAAAAACCTCCAAGGAAGGAGAGTCCACCCCCTTCTGAGGGAGTCCGTTCCATAGCCTAACAGCTCTTAATGTCAAAAAGTACTTCCTAAGGTTTAGCTGGAATCTCCTTTACTGTATTGTCATTTATATCCTGTATTTTTATCTTGTGAACCATCCTGAGATCTTCGGATGAAGAGCGGTACAGTGGAACCTCGGGTTGCGAATGTGATCCGTGCAGGAGGCACGTTCACAACCCGCAGAGTTCGCAACCCGCAGCGACGCACACGCACGACGCAATCCAGCACTTCTGCGCATGCGCGAAGCGTGATCTATTGCTTATGCGCATGCGCGAGCGCCGAAACCCAGAAGTAACCCGTTCCGGTACTTCCAGGTTCAGTGCGTCCGTAACCTGAAAACGCGCAACCCACAGTGATCGCAACCCGAGGTATGACTGTATATAAATTTGATTAATATAAGTCCCTCGGTTCAGTCCTTCTTCTGGAGGAGCTGTGTGTAAAACTGAGAAACCATCGCAGGAAGATAAGGAGCTGCCTTACACCAGGTCAAACCTCTGGCCCACCCAGCCCTGTGACTGAAAGCCTCTTCCAGGCTCCTCCTGAACGCCAGTTGCTGGGAATCCCCAGTGGGGGAAAACACTGCTGGTTTCCCACTGGGACTGGGGCATCAGGTTGGCCACTGGGAGAACAGGATGCTGGACTTGGTGGGCCCCTTTGGGGCTGATCCAGCCACTTTATGAAGCAGCTCTCCAGAATTTTTTTCTTTCAAAATGCAGCACATGGTGAATTTCAAATCCACGGTTGAAGAGCTCTTCTTTTCCATCTATAAGTTCTGTGGCCAAAGCAGGACATCCTTGTGGGAATGTTCAGGGTGGCAGGATATATTGTTTATTAATATCCTTCCTAACTTGTGCTAGCAAATTCCTTTACTTAGCAGAGTTTACATTCCCCTTTTTACATGCACAGCAGATAGCTGGTTGCAGGCTCGTGTGAGCCTCTCACTATTATACAGTTCAGTCTGTCTCAGATTGAATTGTACGTTCCTGTTAAGTTCCCTTGAATCCCTCTTAAAAGAATAAAGACGCCACAATCTTATTCAAAGTCAATAAAAGAAGTTTACTTACATCAGTTCACAGTTGGATTCCTGAAGGCAGACTTAGTTATAAATTCCTGAAGGCAGACGGTATGTACATGTGGATCTACCCTAGGGGTCAGCAAACTTTTTCAGCAGGGGGCCAGTCCACTGTCCCTCAGACCTTGTGGGGGGCCGGACTATATATTTTTTTTGGGAAAGAACAAATTCCTATGCCCCACAAATAACCCAGAGATGCATTTTAAATAAAACCAAACATTCTACTTATGTAAAAATGCACTGATTCCGGGACCATCCGCAGACTGGATTTAGAAGGAGGAACAGGAAGTTTCGACTGGCTGGACGAAACATTCCCTTGCATGTCCACTCTAGGAAAACAAGGAATGTTGTACTTGAGTGCCTCTCATGTATCACATCCCATGCCCCTCACATCTCCCCTCTCTTCCTTCAGACCTTCCGGTGGCCTGTTGCAAGCAGCATTGACGTCAACGAGATGCTGGAGGTCCAGGTCTTCAACTACAGCAAAGTCTTCTCCAACAGGTCAGTGGCGTTCTGCTTGTCTGGGGTGAGTTTTGTTCCCCACCTTTGGGGCTTCCTTAAGAGATCCCCCACAATATATGCAGATTCTTCTCACCGTCTTTCAAGGATTAGACATATTCATGGAGGAGGAGGAGAGGGCTGCTGATGACTACTAGCCAGGATGACTATGCTCAGCCATGGAGATAGCAATGCTTCTGAATGCCAGATGCTGGAAACAGCTGGAGATGAGGTGCTCAAATCCTGCTTGCTGGTCTTCCACAGGCATTTGGTTGGCCACTGTGAGGACCGGATGCTGGGCTATATGGTGTGGGAATCTCAGGGTGGCAGGAGAGGATATATTGTTTATTAATATCCTTCCTAACTTGCATTAGCAAGTTCTATAACTTAGCAAAATTTTGCTTTCCCCTTTTAAACCCACAGCGGGTAACTGGCTGCAGGCTTGTTTAAGCTTCTCAGTATAGATTACTGGTAAGATCCCTTATTTCCCTCTTGAAAGAATGAAGACGCCACCATCTTATTTAAGACATTTTAAAGTAGTTTACTCACATTCAGTTCACAGTTGGATCCCTGAAGGAAGACTTAGTTACAAAGTATATACATGTGAGTTTATCCCATATGGAGAGAGTCTCTTTGTCCTCTGCTGGCTGATAGCCAACAGGGCATCTCTAGCTAAAAAGCTGCTCCAACGACGAGAGGAAATCAGAAGAGAGAGGGAGGTGCTGCGTGCCTTGTGCTTTTGTTACCTGCACAGGTAAGGTCACACCCACCTCCAGTCACATGCAAGAGGAAGGATGCTCCAGGCCAGGAGGAAACAGGAAAGTTTTCAACTGGCTGGACCAAACATCCCCCTGCATGTCCACTCTAGGAAAACAAGGAATGTTGTACTTGACTGCTACTTATGTATCACATCCCACAGGGCCGGTATCCCACCTTGAACTACCTACAGACCCTATCTTCAAACTGCAGACTGGTTTGGTACCAAAAGCAGAAAAATGATGCCTTCTCTAGTGCCAGACAAATACTAGCATTTCATCTCTGCCCCTTTGGTTTTCAGTACTACAAAAGAGGGAGCCCAGCAAATTAGAGAATTTCCAAAGGCAGCGCAATGGCACACACAAACCATTTGTCACAGAAACCCTAAGTGGCAGGAAGGCAATTCCCTTCCACGCAGGACTATGCCCGATACATTTGTTTACCAGGGAGATAAAAATAGCATTTTTTCACCCAAGCCACAAATTATAGCAAAGTGAGCCTGCACCAAGAGTGCAATTCCGTCACAAGTTTCATTGGGTAGAAGAAAGGGGTCCCCCCCCCCCACAGCAAATGAGGAAATAACAAATTGAAATAGAAGTCTGGGAAAGCCCGACCTCACATGATGCTCCAGTCCTGAAGGGCAGGCAAAGGGCAGGGCCACTCCAGGTGGGAAGAAACGGGGAGCACAAGGAGTCTGGATTTTTAAAAGAATGCTTTGTGCCTCAATGTCTCATTTTCCCCCTTTTTAAAATTTATTTTGTGTGTTTTTCTTTTTCTAAAATAAAATCGGGATTAAGGGGTTTTCTCAGGATGGCGGAGGCTGTGTGTGTGCTGGGTCCCCTTGGCGTTGGGGTGTTGGGGTTGTGGCCCTCGCTCTCCTTCGGATAGGAAATGCTCAGGTGGGGAGGGGGGGAAAGGGGCGGGGGGCCTGGGGAGGGTCCATTGAAGGGGAGAGTGAGAAGTGCCCCTATCTTCAACTGAGAAATGTTGGAGGGTATGAAGCAGCCCTCGGCCTGTTCGAATCTCTCGGCTGTGGCCCAGTTGTCTTCCCCCGTTGCATTTGGAGCATTTCATCCAGTTGTCACTCTACCCCTTCCCCCCTCTGACTTTTGGCCCAGGCTGATTCAGTTACCTCCACTGGGTAACCCAATAGCTCCATATTGCCATGACCGCTTCTTTTGTCCAAGGCATTTTAGCCAAGGAAGTCCAGGGGAGAACAAGGAAGTGCATTTGTGATGGTCAATATCCCTTTAGCTCCTGATCACAGCACTGGGAATTTTTAGAAACTTGTAACATTGTCGTGTGCAACCCCGATCTCCAAGGGGTGAGAAATTCCAGGGGTGCCTCCACTTTCCTGGTGTCCTTGGAAGGGAGGTGAGCAAAGGCTGCGGTGTCTTCAAGATACATTGCTTTCTTTGCACTGGTGGGTTTTAAAGAGCGGTTGGATGGCCATCTTTCAGGCATTCTTGCATTACAGGGGGTTGGACTAGATGACCCTTGGGTTCCCTTCCAACTCTACAGTTCTATGATTCTAATGCTGGCCACTGAGCCCTGGAGCTTCCCTTTAGGCCTGGGATAAGAGGGAAGAGGTCCCAGGTTCAAACATCTCACTCACTGGCAGCCTTCAGCCTTTGTTGCTTCTGAGGTTTGGCATTTTATACATGCCAGAGTTTGAAATCTTAACAAGACAAAGGAAAAAGACCAGCATGGAACTCTGCCATTGAAGAGATCAGGGCTTGTAGACATCTTGGCTTGTAGGCAACCACCAAACCCAAGGGTGGACAGGACAGAGGAGCTGGCAGGAAGCTTCTCTTCAAAGGCCAACTGCTCTTCAAAGCAAAGCTACTTCAAGGTTCACACACCCAGAGGACTCGAGCTGAGAGCCCAGCTGCCCAGCGCCAGAAGGAGACACCAGGAGAAGCCAGATATGGTAAATAATATCCCTCCTGCTGCAATAGCCCATTTGGCAATGCTGGGGCCACACCACAGAATTGTAGAGTTGGAATGGACCACCAAATGCAAGAATCACAGCTAGCATATGGTCACCCAACCTGTTTAGAAACCTACAGGGAAGGAGAAAGTGCTTCTTCACACAGTGCCTAGTCGAACTCTGGAACTCGCTCTCCCAAGAGAAGAGAATGCTGGACCAGATGAGTCTCTTCTTAGCTTCTTCTAGAATCCACCACCTTCCAAGGTGGTTCCATCCACTGTCAACCAGCTCTTACCGCCAGAAAGTTCTTCCTAATGTTTAATAATAAAATCACAGACTTGGAGAGTTGGAAGGGACCACGAGGGTCATCTAGTCCAACCCCTGCAACTCAAGAATCTTTCACCCAACATGGGGCTTGAACCCATGACCCTGAGATTAAGAGTCTCCTGCTCTACTGAGCTGTCATGCTTCTGCAACCTCCTTTCTTTTTCCAGCTCCACAATTCTACGTATCTTTAATTCTACCTTGTAAATTGTTCCTTTCCTCCTGAGAAGGGGACTTTAGCTAGTAGGCCTGCATTAAGATATAGAATCATAGAACTGGAGAGTTGGAAGGGACCCCAAGGGCCATCTAGTCCAACCCCCTGCAATGCAGGAATCTCAGCTAAAGCATCCATGGCAGATGGCTATCCAACCACCTGAGAAACTGCTTCCCACCCCAAGCAAAAAGATTGCACCAAACGAGTCTCCTTTTACTTGTAGAGGGCGTGTGAGAATTTCTCAAAACCTGGCGTGCCTGGCAGAAATCCCTGGTGATTTTCAAGATCACCAGCCCTCCGGTGCTTTTGTGTTTCCTTCCAACGTGTCCCAAATGTCTCCTGCAATGTGGCTGAGGTCTTGTGGGCTAGAGGTGTTGAGCGAGCCGGTGTCCCTGTGTGTGTTTTATTACAGTCCATGAATGACACGCACAGGTGCTTGATGAAGGCGATCGGCTTACCAGGACGCTCTCCAGATAAAGGGATGACACTAGATCCCGTGTCTGAATCATTGATGAACCGGCGTTCTTTTTGCGTGGCTTTGTGGTGGAATGTCACTCGCCGCTGATCGCCTGGTGGCTAATTAACTTGCAATATGATCTGAGTCCCCCCCCCCTGCCCCGCTGCAGCCGGCCACCAGGCCTCCTATTCTGAGGGCAACCGGTTTTTGTTTTTTGTGTTTTTGCTCAGCTGCTGAACGGCAAGACAAGACAACAGCTGAGCAACCGTGGAGTGGAGAAATTTCCCTGCCTAAAGGAAAAGCGGCGACATTGCCGCAATGCTTCTTTTTTCCTTTTTGCATAAGTTTTTCTCTTTTACATTTTAGAATATTCATTTAAACAACCTTAAAATATCTTCTCTTTCCATGGTTCAGTTTGCATACCATAGAGCCCTGCATATTTTACATAAACTAAACCATTCATTTTTACATCCATCAAAACTTATTTTACACAGTTGCATTTATCTTAAAGTTGCCAATGTTTTCAAGTGTACACAATTTTCACCCATATATTCAATAAACATTTCCCAATCTTCTTTAAACGTACAGTACATTCTTCTATTCTCTTATTCTGTAACTTAAGTCTGCAAGCTGCACAAATTCCATTAGCTTAAGTTGCCATTCTTCTTTGGTTGGGACCTCGTTCATTTTCCATTTGGGGGCTAACAAAACACAGGCCGCAGCAGTGGCATACATACCGGTAAATAACCTTTTTTGACATCTGGGAATTTCCATCTGAATCATCCCCATCAAAAAGGACTGTTGTTTTTTGGTACTTTTAAACATTCCCCCCCCAATACTCTTTTACCCTTTTGCAGGTACCCTCGGCCTCGTTGCATCTCCAGCACTTAGCTGATTCAGTCTTATACATTTTAGCAAGTCTACTCAGAGTTAGATATCACCTGTAAATCATTTTCAGGTACTGTCGTTCTCTTTCAAGGAGTAACATGCTGTGAACTTCTGATCGCGCTTCCCTAGTCCCCCCCCCCAGATATTCAGATCTATATTATGTCCTATATCTATTGCCCATTGTGTCACAGAAGCTTAAAAAGGGTAAAAGGTAAAGGGACCCCTGACCATTAGGTCCAGTCGTGACCAACTTTGGGGTTTGGCACTTGAAATATACTCGGAGTCGAGAGTGAATTTCATGCTCTTTATTCAGCTCATATTCATCAGGGAGAAGAAGAGAAGACGAATGGCTCTTTTCCCAAAACCATCTGCTTATATACATTATTTACACAATGGGCCTTGCGTGATTGGCTACTTCAGGGCTACACCTGTGGGCCAATTATATTGTGGATTGACTTCTGCCTGCAGCCTGATTGGCTGCTCCTACAGGCCAATCAGGTAGCAGATTCACTTCTGCCAGCCGCCTGATTGGCTGCTCCAGCAGGCCAATCAGGTTGCGGATTCACTTCCACCTGGAGTTGGATTGGGTAGCTCCCGCTGATTCTGAATCCTATTGTTCTAGGATTCAGCTCAGTACATAACAGCACTCATCTCCCTTTATTGGCCGAGGGAGCCGGCGTATAGCTTCCAGGTCATGTGGCCAGCATGACAAAGCCGCTTCTGGCAAACCAGAGCAGCACACAGAAACACTGTTTACCTTCCCGCTGTAGCTGTACCTATTTATCTACTTGCACTTTGACATGCTTTCGAACTGCTAGGTTGGCAGGAGCTGGGACCGAGCAACGGGAGCTCACCCCATCGCGGAGATTCGAACCGCTGACCTTCCGATCGGCAAGCCCTAGGCTCAGTGGTTTAACCCAAAGCACCACCCGCGTCCCTTATAGAAGCTTTAACAAGCAACAAAAGATGACATTGCTCCCGATTTTCACTGCAAAATTTCAGTTTTTATGATGTGCCAGATGCCGAAGTTTAGCCTCAGGGAGCTGGTGGGTCAGTGGAGATGGAGGAGTAGAGATAGACAGAACCTGTAAAAGAATCACATATTGATGCTTAGCACTGATGGCTGGTGGCTACTGGCTGCTGCCAGGTTTTGTATGGGTAAAAGAGGATTAGACAAATCCATGCGGGAGAGGGCTATCGATGAATATTAGCCAGGCTGTCTAGGCTCTGCCTTCACAGTCAGAGGCAGCAATGCTTCTGTTCTGGCTGGCCTTTGGCTTGGAATCAGCTTGGTCCCCCCCCCTTTCCATTTCCTTCTGTGATGGAACCTCTATTTGGGGACTTCCCTGGCTTTTTTCCTGGCCCACGTAGGACCAGTCTGGATAGCTGGCCTTCTTGGTGGAGATTTGATTTTTTATCCCCCAAAACAGATTTGATTCTGGGCTTCCACTGAAATGAGGCTGCATTTTAAGTTGTATTTTAATCAATTGTTTTTATAGCTGATGCTAGCTGCCCTGAGCTCGGTCTTGGCCAGGGAGGGCGGGGTATAAATAAATAAATTGTTGTTGTTGTTTAGTCGTTCAGCCTTCTTTATGGTCCAGCTCTCACTTCCATACATCACTACTGGGAAAACAAATAAATTATTATTATTATTAATATTATTATTAGCACTTGCTGGAAATCGCAGGAGGGGAAGAGTGTGCTATTGTAACCCAAAACTTCTGTTTGGTACTAGTGCCAGATTTACGTATAAACTAAACAAGCTATAGTTTAGGGCCCCACTCTCTTGCCCCCTCCCCCCGAAAAAAATTCAAAGGAAAAAAACCACTGGATGTACATTTCCAAAATGTAAGATAAAAAACAAATAAAATAAAACCTAGGTACAGCAACTGTGTTTTGTGTTGTGTGTGGACCTATTAGGTCCATAAATTACCATATATTCAACACAAAAACAGTGCCAATTTGTTGTTGACAAAGGACAGCACAGCTGGACATCTAAAGGGCCCCATTACCTTCAGTAGCTGAGGGCCCCATCAAACCTGAATCCAGCCCTGGTTGGGACAGTATGATCTAAAACTATATTTTGAGGTTTTTACCGTATGCCTCTAGTCTTTTATATTTATTGTCCTCTTTTATCTTAGAATATTTTCATTGCTGTGTTGTTATTCTCTTTTTATGACACCCAGAGAGATGATTTCATGAGGCAGCTTACGAATATAATTCATCAGCTGAATAATGGATGAAAGTACTCAGACCAGGACTAGACAAATGAAACAGAAGAGGCCGTCAAGGATGCACAAATCACAGAATTGTAGAGTTGGAAGGGACCCCAAGAGTCATCTAGTCCAACCCCCTACGATGCAGGAATCATTTGCCCGTTGTGGAACTCGAACCCAAGACTCTAAGGGTCTCGTGCTCTACCAACTGAGCTTTCCTGCTCTGTCAGGACTGATCTAAGGATAGGCAGGTTTCTCTCCATTGTGAGAATAGGATGCTGTAGCTGGTACTTATCTCTGAGTAGGTTGGTTAAGATTGATAAGACAGAATCAGATAAATGTTGGAAGTGTGAAGGAGCGGAGGGAACATTCTTCCACATGTGGCAGACATCTAAAAAGGTAAAAGGGTATTGGGAAATGATTTATAATGAATTGAAAAAAAAGAAGTTTAAAATTACTTTCCCAAAGAAACCACAGTCCTTTTTGTTGGGATAACCCTGACTGAAATCCCAAGGTGTCAGAAAAGGTTATTTAAGCATCAATTCTTCGGCGATCAGCCTTCTTTATGGTCCAGCTCTCACTTCCATACATCACTACTGAGAGCTGGACCATAAAGAAGGCTGATCGCCGAAGAATTGATGCTTTTGAATTCTGGTGCTGGAGGAGACTCTTGAGTGTCCCATGGACTGCAAGAAGATCAAACCTCTCCATTCTTAAGGAAATCAGCCCTGAATGCTCACTGGAAGGACAGATCCTGAAGCTGAGGCTCCAATACTTTGGCCACCTCATGAGAAGAGAAGACTCCCTGGAAAAGACCCTGATGTTGGGAAAGATGGAGGGCACTAGGAGAAGGGGACGACAGAGGACAAGATGGTTGGACAGTGTTCTCGAAGCTACGAACATGAGTTTGACCAAACTGCGGGAGGCAGTGCAAGACAGGAGTGCCTGGCGTGCTCTGGTCCATGGGGTCACGAAGAGTTGGACATGACTAAACAACTAAACAACAACAATATGAGAGTCAGATGTCAGATCACGTGGAAGAAAGTACAGAGAGCCAAGTGTCACCTATGATGGTGGTGGATAAATGCAGAAAAGAGTGCAGGGAAGATGCCTGCCTGATCTCAATAGGCAGGGAGTTCCAAATATTACTCTTTTTTGCAAATGTGGAACGAATCTTTTGTGGCAGTGCTGGTTCTGCAGATTGGAGCGGTCAAGTGGGCATGTATTGGGTCAGAATATCTCGTAGGTAAACTGGTCCCAAGTTGCTCAGGGCTCTGTTTACTAATAGTAACACGTCAAACTAGCGAATCGGCGGCCAGTGCAGATCTCTGAGCACAGATATTATAAGCTGATACGCTATTGCTCCTGGCAGCAATCTGCACTAATTGTAGCTTCCAGATCAAGCTCAAGGGAAACCCCACAAGGGGTGAGTTGCAATTATGCAGTCTTGAATTAACCAATCCCTGAACTATTGTGGCCAAGCAATACCAGCCCAGGAACCATTGCAGCTGTCGTACCAATTTGCTTTCATGCACACTTTTCTTTTTAAAAATTTCCTTTATTGCAAAACAATTTACATAAAACATAAAAAACACGAACAAACCATCATCATACCCACATAACAACTGACATTAACTAACAGCATATCATTTAACATCACCAGGGCCGGCCCTATGGCAAGGCTGGGTGGTGCAGGGCACCAGGCCACCGGGCTGCCAGGGGGGCGCTGCGCTGCGCCCGCCAGACAACCGCACTGGGAAACGGGGCGGGGGCGTGGCGCCGGAGGGATCTTCACACCATGGCGCCAGATACGCTTAAGACGGCCCTGAACATCACACACACTTTTGACTTCCGATTCAGCTCATTGTACATTTTACACATTGTTGGTCTATACGCACTTCCTTGGTCCCCCCCCCCTCCAGTTCCCTATCGAGAATTTTTTTGCTTTTATAATTTCCTTTTTATTAAAGTTCCAGTCTAAATCTGTCAGGAGATTTGCATTGCAAAATTGGCAGAAGTGTGATTTTTCTTGCTCCAGAGTTTGCATTTTGTTTTGGCAAAGTCCAAACTAGGTCGGTTTGCCTTTAAATGGAAACTCAGTCAAATTCTCCCTGTTTCCTTAAACAGAAGTTTTTTTTTTTAAAATCAAATCATAACACAAGACAAACAATAAAGACCAGATTTCCCTGGGGGGTGACTCAGAGGCTCTACCTGCCAGACCATTTGGATTCCTGGGAGATTCACAAAAACCATCACCTGAGTGGCTTTGTAGCTGCTGCTGTTACCTGCAGCAATTCACCCCAAGTACAAACTGCTCCCATGTGCCAGAGTGAACAGACTTACAGGTTGCTACAGAAAATCTCAGGAGGGCTCTTCAGAAGCTTCCTTTAAAGAATCGCTTGACAGGGAGTTCTCCCAGTCCCAGAGAAGAATGCCGAGGACATTCAGCAGCATTTATGTGCCTCATTATCCTCCCCAAGTCCTCCCTTTTTGTGTGTGTGTGGGGTGTGTGTGTGGGGGGGGGGTCCATGAATCTTGCACAGGAATCCTGCCAGAAGGAATATGTTCTTCGCGCTGCAAAAGCGAATAATAAAAAAGTGTGAAATGCCAAATAGAAATGAGAACGCATGAAAAACGCCCGCGGCTAATGAAGATTGTCATTTTCTTTGTAGACCAAATTAACTGGAAAGTACAGGACTAAGAGAATCAGTTGAAGATGGTTGCAAAGAAAGGTGTTTAATTTTAAAAGTGTGGCCAGAAAGTTCCACCATGCAGCTTGGAGATCTAATTTTGAAAAGACCATTTAAAACACGGTTCAAGAAGGCGCTCTGTCATGGCTCAGATTAGCAGTTGTGGAAATGCAATTTCCGCAGGTTTTAATTTCTTTCCAAGCAGGATGGATGGATGCTGTGACCTGCCTCGCTCTTTATCGCTATTACGCCTTCAAGCATTTATTCCCCCCTTTCTCAAGCCAGACCTGTGATTATTTTGCTTGTTAACCACAAACAGCATTTAATGACGGAGAGCTCCCTGATCTCAGATGCTTCCTTAGGAGGTAGCTGGAAAGGGAGGCTAATGAAAGCCGTACATTCACTCGCCCCCTTGGTTCAGGAGCCAGGCGTCAAATGCCGCCAGCGTTCCTGGCAAATGGAGCTGTAAATCTTTGCTAACCTTTGCTGGTGAGAAGGCAGAGATTCAGGTGAGGGGGAAACCAGGAGGGCTGCTTGCTGCCTCATTCAGGACCACACATTGCTCCTTCTTGCCATTGCTCCTTCAAAGGCTCCCCTCCCAGGGCTGACTTCATGCCCTACATTTAACCAGAAACAGGGAAACGCAGGCTCTGCAGTGTTGTTTTTAAAATATTAATATGCACTCGCTCCTTTATCTTTCTTTTTCCTATCGGAAGGGAAACCATGTCTAAGAAGCCCAGAGAGATCACACGGCACAGAGGGGATAATTTGGAGCGAAGGCGAACTGCATGCTTTTAAATTTTAAAAAGGACCAGAGAGTTATGGGAGGAAGGAAAACATCTGAAGTTCCATTAAGTTAGAAAAAAAGATGATTTAGCATGAGGCAGGAACCAGTACAGAGAGAATGGACATGAAAAGGTCGGGTGTCCTTCCTTGATATTGCTGACAACTGTGTAGGGTCACAGCCGAGGGGAAGATATTCCAACACAATATCCCCACTGTGGAAGGACGTGTGGTTCCAGAACTGGCCTCCACGGTCACTTACGGGCTCATTGTTAAAACCATGCTTATGGAAGACAATCTTTCTCGGCTACAAGGGATCGAAGAAGAAGAAGAAGAAGAAGAAGAAGAAGAAGAAGAAGAAGAAGAAGAAGAAGAAGAAGAAACCTCAACAACCCATTTGCAAATGAAGCTTCCTAGGGCTGGGCATCTGGGGTGGCCAGGGTAAGAACAGGATCCCGGACTAGACGGGATCCTTTTGGCCTGATCCAGCCAGTGTCACTTTATGTCCCCTTTGCAGACATGTTAAAGGTAAAGGTAAAGGGACCCCTGACCATTAGGTCCAGTCGTGACCGACTCTGGGGTTGCGTGCTCATCTCGCATTATTGGCAGAGGAAGCCGGCGTATAGCTTCCAGGTCATGTGGCCAGCATGACAAAGCCACTTCTGGCAAACCAGAGCAGCACACGGAAACACCGTTTACCTTCCCGCTGTAGCGGTTCCTATTTATCTACTTGCATTTTGATGTGCTTTCGAACTGCTAGGTTGGCAGGAGCTGGGACCAAGCAAGGGGAGCTCGCCCCGTCACGGGGATTCGAACCGCCGACCTTCTGATCAGCAAGCCCTAGGCTCAGTGGTTTAACCCACAGCTCCACCTGCGTCCCTCATGTTAAACCACTGGTTATATCTAACTAGAACATCTCTACTGGTAAAGTAGGTATTGCTTCTCCCTCATGGCAGCCAAAGGCTGAGGTGGTCCAGAGGTGTTGTCTCTTGCCCGACTGTGTAATCTTAGCTTCATCTAAGTCAAATGCCATTGATTTTCTAATTTGCAGTGTGGAACAGCTCTTTGAAGGCTCCTGGATGCTCTTTTTCGGCTTCATAGGCCTGGGAATCGCGGGGCTCCAAATCTCAGGCTCTCCGTGCTAGAGGTTCAGTGCCCTTGAATTCTACTCAATATTGCTCCAGAGTAGATTCCAACACAGGGATGCGGGTGGCGCTGTAGTCTAAACCACTGAGCCTCTTCGGTTTGTTGATCAGAAGGTCGGCGGTTCGAATCCCCGCAATGGAGTGAGCTCCCATTGCTCTGTCCCAGCTCCTGCCCACCTAGCAGTTCAAAAGCATGCCAGTGCAAGTAGATAAATAGGTACGGCTGCAGCGGGAAGGTAAATGGCATTTCTGTGTGCTCTGGTGTCCCGTTGCGCCAGAAGTGGTTTATCATAGAATCATAGAATCATAGAGTTGGAAGAGACCACAAGGGCCATCCAGTCCAACCCCCTGCCAATCAGGAAACACCATCAAAGCATTCTTGACATATGCCTGTCAAGCCTCTGCTTAAAGACCTCCAAAGAAGGAGACTCCACCACACTCCTTGGTAGCAAATTCCACTGCTGAACAGCTCTTACTGTCAGGAAGTTCTTCCTAATGTTTAGGTGGAATCTTCTTTCTTGAAGTTTGAATCCATTGCTCCATGTCCGCTTCTCTGGAGCAGCAGAAAACAATCTTTCTCCCTCCTCCATATGACATCCTTTCATATATTTGAACATGGCTATCATATCACCCCTTAACCTTCTCTTCTCCAGGCTAAACATACCCAGCTCCCTAAGTTTAGTCCTGCTGGCCACATGACCCGGAAAGCCGTCTGTGGACAAATGCCAGCTCCCTCGGCCTGAAAGCGAGATGATAGCCAGAACCCCATAGTTTCCTTTGACTGGACTTAACCGTCCAGGGGTTCTTTACCTTTAGATTCCAACGTATAGTTAGCAGAGTAAAACTTAAACATGTTGCAGGATTCCCCCAAAATAGACCAGAAGCAATGAGTATTTCATCCAGCAGAACTTTACTCCAACTGAAAGCAAATGAGCGTAATGGTCACAAATCCAATACATTCAGGATTGGCACAGTCCATAAGAAATCCAGTTGCAGCAGACTTAACTTAAACTTGCAATAATTTATAACAAGTCTGAACCTTAACACTAAGCTTACTGTGTACAGAACACCACACCAGAAGGAGAAGAGAGACAGAGAACATGAAACCCAGGTGCCTTCTGGCCTCCCTATTATACTCAGCATGACCCTGGCAGAAGAGATAGCAGGACCGGTTTAAGGCAGCTGTACTCATCTTCTCGGAAGCAATAACCCAAACATCAGGAACCTTCTGCTTGTTTTTTCACACAGAGAAGCTTCCAGAACCCCCTTGAATCATTTAGAATAGGAAAGATCTCTACACATCAGATCCATACTTTCTGCCCGAAGAAATGCAAGCTGACTCTGCAGCCCTTGGGGTGTGAGGTCAGCAGGCCACCCAGTGCTTCACCTGCATGTTTTCCCTGCAATGATGCAGGGACTACAAGTGCAGTTCTTCTAAGGCACATACCATGATACACAGCGCACAGTTGAAGCTGTGGAACTCCCTCCCACAGGAGGCAGTGACGGACACCAACCTGGATGGCTTTAAAAGAGGATTACAGTGGTACCCAGGCCCGGCTCTAGGGGTAGTCTCGGTGGTGCGGGGCGCCAGGGCGCTGGGCCGGCAGGAGGGCGCTGCGCCCACTAGGGCGGGGGCGCCGGAGCGATCTCCACGCCACAGCGCCAGGGCGCCCGACCGGCTTGAGACGGCCCTGGTGGTACCTCAGTTTGCTAACACAATCCATTCCGCAGAGGAGTTTGCTCGCTGAGGCATTCACTTGCCGATAGAGCGCTCCTGGGCACGTACTGTGCAGATTGCTTCTGCGCATCCGACGCCGTGGAACCCGGATGTAAACACTTCTGGGTCTGCGGCATTCGTAAACGGAGGTAGGTGTAAACCGAGGTTCTACTGTAGATCAATTCATGGAGGAGGATGGGGCTATTGATGGCTAGTAGCCAGGATAACTGTGCTCTGCTTCTGCAGTTGGAGGCAGCGATACTCCTGAATATCAGTTTCTGGGAACCACAGGAGGGGGAGAGTCCTGCCTTTGTGTTCAAATCCTGCTTGTAGGTTTCTCATTTGGGGCATCTAGTTAGCCACTGTGAGAACAGAAGGCTGGACTAGCTGATCCCACAAGGCTCTTATGCTCTTATTGTGAAATATAGACTGTAAGACTTTTAAAATATGCCATTATGGGTTCCAAAACTTCCCTCAGCTTAGAAAAGACCACAGGTTTGGTAAGTAAAACATTTTAAACTTCTTCTTCTTCTTGAAAACGATTTACTTACAAATGTTCCAAAGGTCAGATTCGTGTGCTTTTCCATACACCAGTCAGAAAGGTTGCACAGGCAGTTAAACTGTGTTCCAAAGTGGTGGAAGTTCCTAAATTATTGTTACAGGAACTCAAGAGTGGCTTGTGAGAGCCATGCGGTTGAGGTGTAGGGGAAGTGACCTAGGCTAAGCCTGGCAGGACAGCTTACTCTCTGGTATTAACCCCTTCAAGCATTAATTAGGCTTAAGTCTGTTGGTTACATGAGGCTGGTTATCCCACACGTATGGCAGCGCTGCTTCTGAAGACCAGTTGCTGGAAACCACAGGAGGGGAGAGTTGCTCTTGTGTTCAAATCCTGCTTCCGGGTTTCCCGTTGGGTCATTTGGTTGGACAGGACGTTGGTCTTGATGAGCCATTGGCCTGATCCAGCAGGTTCTCTTATGTTCTTACATTGGCTACCTGTGTGCCGATATTCTTTTGCCTTGCTCTTTTCTCGGAGAACGGTTTTGCTTTCTTCCAAGGGCTTGGCAGTTCTGAGGTCTGTCCGGCCTGCCCCATCAGAAGGGGAATGTGTGGGAGCTTGAGTCCCACATCGCTCCGGGGACCCTCACAGCCTTCTCTTCTTGCTTCCTAGGCTCATCGGGACATTCCAGATGGTTTTGCAGAAGGTGGTGGAGGAAGGGCAGCTGGAGGTGACGGACACCTTGATCGATGATAACAACGCTTCCATCCAGGTAAATGTGGGCAAGCGATGCCTGGAGCATGTGGCTGCTTTTTGCTCTGAAGACTGCTGAATGAACTAACCTGGGACCCTCGGGATGTGTCCGAAAATTGAAGGTGCTTTGGGTGGGGGGACAATGGCAAATCTCAAACCCACCACTGGAGACCCTCTCAGAAGACCCTATTTAATTTCAACAGGGACAAATGTGAGGTTCTGAATTTAGATGATGATGATGATGATGATAATAATAATAATAATAATAATAATAATAATAATAATAATTGTACCCTACCCATCTGACTGGGTTGCCCCAGCCAAGAGTAATGAGCTGCACAAATATAGGACCCGAACCGACAGATTCAAATTGCAAGGATTGAGATTTTGACTAAACATTAGGAAGAAATTTCTTTTTTTATATATAATAATTTTTATTAGAATTTTTCAGAATAAGAAAAAGAATAACACAAAAAGAAAACACTACAATAACAACAATAAAAAAGGAAATAAACACAAAAATTCAAATTACTTAATCCTTTTTCCTTCACATTATATTTGGGGACCCTCTCGGGTTACCGTCCACTGCGGTTCTTTGGCATAATCAAATCTTTAGCAATTTCTAAACCATTGTATTCACTAGTATCTATATTATACTCATTTTACTCCTTTCCACTTAACATAATCATACATTCCACAGTTTCTTTTTAGCCTAATTCCGATCTTAATATGTTACTTTAGCATTTTTTTTAAAATATAGCTTAAAATCTTTCCAAGGAAGAAATTTCTAACTGAGGGCCTTCTCGGTGGTGGCGCCCGCCCTGTGGAACGCCCTCCCATCAGATGTCAAAGAAACAAACAACTATCTGACGTTTAAAAGACATCTGAAGGCAGCCCTCTTTAGGGAAGTTTTTAATGACTGGTGTTTTAATGTATTTTTAATCTCTTGTTGGAAGCCGCCCAGAGTGGCTGGGGAGACCCAGCCAGATGGGCGGGATATAAGTAATAAATGATGGTGATGGTGATGACGACAGTAAAACTTCCTTGGAAGATGGTAGACTCTCCTTCCTTGGAGGAGTTTCAGCAGAGGTTGGGTGTCCATCTGCTGGGGATTCTTTACCTGTGATTCCTGCATTGCAGGGGTTGGACTAGAGGACCTCTGGAGTTCCCTTCCAGTTGTACAGTGCTAGGATTCTATGATTCTCTCACCCTATGGCTTTACAGTTATGGGTTGACATTTACCTCCTTCCGTCCCAGCCCTTTTCAGACCTGCAGGCTGTTTCCTTCTGCCTCTTATAAGATGTCTGTTGCTTTTAGGATATGTGTGTTGGAAAACAATGGGGGCTTTGCTTTTCAAGTGTTTCCTGAGAGCCCTTTCAAAGCCCATTGAGGTTTTGTGAGCACTCCGAACCAATGCTTGCAAATCCCTGGGAGTTTTCAAGGTGAACAGATAAGTGTTTATCTGCCCCCCCCCTAACTTATCTGACGGTGAGACCATAGTTATTCATTTCCAAGAACGAATATATTTTTTCATTTAAAAGAATTTATACACTTGAGTGTAAGGGGGGGGGACAGTTGCAAAGTGGTTTGCTAAAATAATAAAAAGGTCAGGGAAAACAGTTAAAAGCAGCAGTTTGACATTTAAAAATGATTAAAATCAGCAATAAGCTAAAGAAGAGGTTAACATTGTGGATATCTGGGTCTGCTTGCCTAAACAAAAATGTTTGGAGCAGGTGCCAAAAAGAGTACAGCAAAAGTGCCTGTCTGATGTCCGTATGCAGAGACAAGGCACTCTGTCCCCCATGTGCAATGAAATAATGTCATTAAAAAGCGTTTATAATGAGGACTAGCAGCTTGGTAAAAAGATGAATGCCAAGAGCCTTCGAAAACTGTCAAGTCTTGACTACACCTACAAGTTGCCTGCAGTTTAAGACATGATAATGTGGAGAATTATCCACATTATTATCCACATTATTGAGGGACCCAGGTGGCTCTGTGGGTTAAATCACTGAGCCTAGGGCTTGCCGATCAGAAGGTCAGCGGTTCGAATCCCTGTGACGGGGTGAGCTCCCGTTGCTCGGTCCCAGCTCCTGCCAACCTAGCAGTTCGAAAGTACATCAAAATGCAAGTAGATAAATAGGAACCGCTACAGCGGGAAGGTAAACGGCGTTTCCATGTGCTGCTCTGGTTTGCCAGAAGCGGCTTTGTCATGCTGGCCACATGACCTGGAAACTATACGCCGGCTCCCTCGGCCAATAATGCGAGATGAGCGTGCAACCCCAGAGTCGGTCACGACTGGACCTAATGGTCAGGGGTCCCTTCACCTTTTTTTTAATGTGGAGAATGCAGAAGACCATAGGATTCATACCAGCTTTGTGGAGAAATGTCACTTTGTCATGTACAAAGTTTCTGTTGTACAAACCAACTGTTTGAAGAAGTGCACACACGCGCGCACACACACACACACACACAATTGCTGTGTTGGTCTTTCTAAGCTGCTGGAATAGCCTTGCGGCTCTTGAGTCCCCGGCCACATGAGCTTTTGCTTCTGTGTCACATTGAGGACTAGCGACTTGGTTTGAGTGACGCGCCTTGTGGTTCCCATCATCCAGGGCCGGTGCATCCATTTAGGCCAACTAGGCAGTTGCCTAGGGCGCAAAAATGGAGGGGGCGCTGGCCAGCCTGCCCCACAAAACCCCTGCGCATCTGCCGCCTTCCCACGGCGTGCGCTTGCGCTCCTCCCGCATATGGAGGGGACGCTGTGAGCTCCTCAGCGGCTGCAGCGAGCAAGCGGCGGCAGCGCCCGTAGCTGAAACCTTCAGCTATGGGCGCTGCTGCCGCCGCTCACTCGCTCGCTGCACTTTTGGCTTGCGCTCCTCCCACCTATGGAGGGAATGCAGGGGCGTCAGTGGCGTTGCGCGTGCGTCATGACGCATGCACCTGGGGGGCGCTGGACGGTGCTTTTGCCTAGGGCACAAAAAGCCCTAGCACCGGCCCTGCCATCATCCAGTCATTCATTAGATTTATATCCCACCATTTCCTCCAAGGGAGTTCAAGGTGGCAACCATGGTTCTCCCCCTCCTCATTCAATGCCCACAACAACCCTGTGAGGTAGGTTAGGCGGAGAGGCAAGGCCACCTAGCGATCTTTGTGGCTGATTGAGGGATTTGAACCCTGATCTCTCCCAGTCCAGGCCCAGCTCTCTACCATTACACCGGCTCTCTCATTCCAGCAACTGGGACTTTTAGCAAATGACCAGATTCAGGTGTTTGGGGTATTTTTGTTTCTGTACAGCTGTACAGAAATGCCTGCGTTGCCCTATGCAGTAACCGTGGCAACCACACAAAAGAAGGGGAAGCGCGTCAGGGACAATCCTCTTGGTTTTTCTGGTTTCCAATTTGTGGCACGGCTCAGGTGAGCTGAGCACGCCAGAGAAACCGAGGTTTCATTAGCTGTGGTTGGGGGACGGGGAGAGCTGTTTTGCTAAGCAGGTAAATTGAATGGTGTCTGTCCAGAATCCCCCCCAAAAGTGGGTGAGACCTGTAGCCCCCACCCAAGACTTCTGTTTGCCCCCCTGCCAGGCATCTCAGGTTATATATATATATATATATATTCTAATCTACATTTCAAAATATTCATTTAAACAGCCTTAAATCAATGACTTCCCTTCTTCTCTTTCCGTGGTTCATTTTGCATACCACACATCACTGCATATTTTACATCAACTAACCCATTCGGCAATCCATTTACACTGTTGAATTTATCTTAATGCTAGTTACAGGTAGGTAGCCGTGTTGGTCTGACACAGTCAAAATAAAAATAAAAAAATCCTTCCAGTAGCACCTTAGAGACCAACTAAGTTTGTCATAGGTATGAAGGATTTTTTATTTTTATTTTATCTTAATGCTACCGGTGTTTTTAAATAAACACAATTTTCACCCATACATTCAGCAAACATTTTCCAGTCTTCTTTAAGCATGCATTCGTCTTGTTCTCTCATTCTATATGTTAAATCTGCAAGCTGTCCGTCAATTTAAGTTGCCATCCTTCTTTGGTTGGGACTTTGCTCGTTTTCCATTTTGGGGCTAATAGAACATGGGCCGCAGTTGTAGCATACATAAATAACCTTTTTTGACATCTGGGAATTTCCCTCTGAATCATCCCCAACAAAAGGCCTCTGCTGTTGTTTTTTGAGAGTTACTTTTAAACATTTTTTCCAATTCATTATATATCATTTCCCAATGCTCTTTTACCCTTTTACAAGTCCACCCCATATGATAAACATACCCTCAACCTCATTACATGTTTGTAGGCTTCTTCCTATAATGGGCGCCTGGTTGGCCACTGTGAGAACAGGATGCTGGACTAGATGAGCCACTGGCCATAGCCTCTCCCTATGTTCTTATGCCCCATATCTTGTGCCATTAGCTACTGTCAGAGGCACCCACTTCCTCTCCTGCTGAAAGTCCCTTCCTGTCCTTTGCTGGAAGAGGCCAGCTCGGCGTCCCACTGCCCTTTCACTGAGCTACAGAAAGGTTGAGCAAGTGGGGAGGAGCGGGGCCTTCTCCCTGAGACACCTACGTGGCAGGAACACTCCCTCTCGGAGCCAACTCAGGTGCCGCTTGCCGAAAGCTGCCTGCCAAAACGAGGCGGCTGAGACATAAGAGGGAGGCAGGACGACATGGGGAACAGACCAATAAGTGTGTTGTCGGTTCCTCTGTTGCAGACCAGTATCTCCATCGAGATCAGGTACCAGGCCATGGATGGCACCGTCGGGGCTTGGAACGACAACGAGTTCTTGGAGAGCCCCAACGCACCCTCGGAGGGAGACCCCCACGAGATGGACGTCTTGCTGCCCCCCCAGCGGCAGTCTCCCAGCAAGACCAGCGCCGCAGAGAGGGCTCTCCGGAGGTAAGGAGATGCGCCTTCTGAAATGCAACTCACAATGCAGGGACCCTGTTAAGGAAAAGAATTCCGGGGTGAGACGCTACTCCACAGCCCAGCTTTTGGGGGGTGCAAGGCCCCTGCGAGTCCATGTGGTCAGTAAAAGAAGGAAGTTTCGGCCAAGTCATTTAGAGCAAAACAGTAGACCACAATCTTTATTGTTGCGCAACAGGTCCCCCCAGGAGTAAGAACCCCGAGCATGGGCGAGATCCTCTTTTAAAACTTCCCTCTTTCCCCCAGAATACACTTTGAGAGGCATCATTGATACATCATCACTACATCACTGGCATGTCACAAATGGGGAGGGGCCTACAAGGGTTACACAAGTTCAACATTGGGTCATTTTATCAGACACCTTTCCCAACACCTCTGAAGTACCGTACCCATCACCGAAAGAACAATAAAACTCTTGACATCTCCTTGCCCTCAGGCATGGGCCAGTGCAGCTCCAGCTCCCCGCCGCGCCCTCTGGCAAGGCCAAGCGCAGCAGGGAACCAGAGAGTGCGACGGGAAGCTGGAGGGCACGGTGCGGTGGGCGGGCACGCCGAACTCGCGCTCCGCTGGTCTGTGCTCCGCCTTTGCCTCTGCCCACCAACCCTGCTGGCTTGGTGAGGCGGCAAACAGTGAGGGGAGGGAGGTGACCCCTGCGTGCGGCGCTAGCTGGGGGCCGCTGGAGCCGGGAGTGCGGCTTGCAACCTGCTCCCTGCCAGTCCGCTCCCGAGTTTTGATCCTGGGTACGCCCCTGCCCTCAGGACTTGTCTGGAGATGGACTTTCAGAACACCTGACTTGCTCAACTGCCTCTGCGGATGTCTAGTGCTGCCCCCCTGGTCACTCCGTGGGTGGGGGGCAGTGTATGCCCTGTTCCTACTGCCTGCGTGACTTCCCGCTTCTTGGTTCATGGAGGGAGGTGGGGCCCAAATTCACCTTTCTTTAAGGGTTAAAATGGCATTGGAATGAAAAGAGTCAGTTAAAGTATGGATTTTCTATGAATTTATAAAGCTTCCCTGAGCTGTCGAGTCAAAAGGATACATTCAGGTATAATATTTGTACCATTGCAACAATGTGTTGCAATGTGCATTTCCACATGTCATTTCCGTAACAACCCAAATGCCTGTGGCTGGGAGTTTGGCTTCATCCTCAACCAGCAGGACCTCTTGTGAGGAAGGAAGGAAGGAAGGAATCATAGAATCAATTGTAGAGGTGGAAGAAACTCCCATATTGCTCATGAGGAAATTCCCCTTGCGGGTTCCAGGACAGAGGCTCACACCAGATGCCCAATTGCTTAGATTTTATTCAGTACAGTACGAGCACAACTTTCACGGGGGTTCAGTTCCGAGAGCCCCGCATGCATACAGCTAAAGGTGAGCGTGGCACTTTCCAAATTGCTCCCTATGCATAGGGCGCGGGGCCTTTCTCACACCAGCCCAGTTTGCCAGAAAACTCATCTGACGAAATCTGCATTTGAGATTCCTCCGTAGTTTTCAGCAGAGTAAATACCACTCATTTCTACTTCTGTAGAAGCTGGCAGATTAACCACGGCCGCTCCTTATCCATTCGTTCCTGGCAGCAGCTTCCTGCCTGCCTGCCTGCCCTGTTTTCTTCCTTCTCATAATTTTGCGGGGAGTGTCAGTCCCGTATTCTTCACCAGAGGGGGAAGGAAACCTGCCGTGGTCCAGTGCAAGGGAGACCAGAAATGCTGGTTCCCTAATAAAGAAACAAATGAGGGTGTTCCTTCTTTCAGGCCACAGAGACATGACCCTCACGGAGGCAAAGACGCCGTAACCAGCCAATTTGCTGTACTAAACTGGGCTGAAACATCTAATTGGAACTGTAGATCAACTTCCCAGATCAATACGTTAACAATTCTTGTTGCGAGCAGCATCTTTAATGGGCATCATGCGCCAGCCTGAGCATGTTTTGACGGCCCCCGTTTCGCAGGTCAGATGTACTGTTTAATTGCTCCCAATCCAGATGGGGAGAAGCTCTCCATTCAACATCTACCAGCCCAGGTTGTGCTCAGTCCCAGTTCTGTTCTGGGGGCAAGGAGCAGGTTCACAGCCAGAGTTCAGACTCTAGCAGAGCAATGCCAGGCAAAGCAAGCAGCCCTGGGTTCAGTAAGGCAAAGTGGAGTAACAGAATCATAGAATCATAGAGTTGGAAGAGACCACAAGGGTCATCCAGTCCAACCCCCTGGCGAGCAGGAAACACCATCAAAGCATTCTTGACATATGTCTGTCAAGCCTCTGCTTAAAGTCCTCCAAAGAAGGAGACTCCACCACACTCCTTGGTAGCAAATTCCACTGCCGAGCAGCTCTTACTGTCAGGAAGTTCTTCCTAATGTTTGGGTGGAATCTTCTTTCTTGTAGTTTGAATCCATTGCTCCGTGTCCGCTTCTCTGGAGCAGCAGAAAACAACCTTTCTCCCTCCTCCATATGACATGGTTTTATATATTTGAGCATGGCTATCATATCACCCCTTAACCTTCTCTTCTCCAGGCTAAACATACCCAGCTCCCTAAGCCGTTCCTCATAAGGCATTGTTTCCAGGCCTTTGACCATTTCCGGTGCCCTCTTCTGGACACGTTCCAGCTTGTCAGTATCCTTCTTGAACTGTGGTGCCCAGAACTGGACACAGTACTCCAGGTGAGGTCTGACCAGAATCATAGAACTGTAGAGTTGGAAGTGTGGGAATGTTGTGGATAGTAGGAGAGGATATATTGATTAAATCTTCTCCTTCCTCACTCATGCTAGTGAGCTGGTAGCAGAACACATTCCATTGTACATAGCAGGAAGCTAGTTGATGGATTCCTGAGAATCATTTAAGTTGAGCAGTCCAGTCTGTCTTGTCCAGATTGGGTTGTTCCTGGAAAATGTCCCCATTACTGTAGTTCCCTCTTAAAAACAACAATGACACGACAGCCTTCTTTGAAAGTAATGATGAAATTTACTTACATTCAGTTCTCAGTATTGTCCTGAAGTCAGACTTTAGCTTGGTTACAGGTACATTTGTAGAGAAGAGAAGTCTGAGCCAGGCCTCAGACTTTCTACCTTGTGGCTTCCATCCTTTGAAAGGATGAGCCTTGTGCTACTGGCTAAGAGCCAGCAGAAGATGGTAAAAGAGCAAAAGATGACAATGAGCCAAAAGAGGAAGATGGCTGCGTGACTACCCTGTTTCTCATATTTTAAGACATACCCATAAAATAAGCCATAGCAGGATTTTTAAGCATTCAAGGAATATAAGCCATACCCCGAAAATAAGACATAGTGATAGGCGCAGCAGCAATGCCGGCCACAGCAGGAGGAGGAGGAAAAAAATAAGACATCCCTTGAAAATAAGCCATAGTGTGTTTTTTTGAGGAAAAAATAAATATAAGACATGTCTTATAATATGAGAAACACGGTAGCCCCTTTATAGGGTCTGCCAGGGTCACGCCCATCTACCTGGTCGCATGCAGGGGGAGGGTGCTCCAGACCAGGTGTGACAGGAAGTCCTCCTGGCTGGACCAACATTCCCCTGCGTGTCAACTCTAGGAAACAGGAAATGTTGTATTTGACTGCTACAGTAAAGGATACATCCCACAGGAAGGGACCCCGAAAGGTCATCTGGCCCAACCGAAAGGTCCTCTAGCAAACCACAGACAAAACATTCCTGACCGTCCAACCCCTGCTTAAAAACACCAGCGAAGGAGAGCCCGCCACCTTCTGGGGAAGTTTGTCCCACTGTCAAACAGCTCCTTCCGTCAGAAAGTTCTTCCTAATATTTCCTAATATTTTGCCAGAATCTCCCGTCTTGTCATTTGAATCCATTGGTTCAGGTCCTCCCCTCTGGATCAGCAGGAAACAACCTTGCTCCACCTTCCATGAGACAACCCTTAAGATGGCTCTCATGTCACCTCTTCAATTCCCGACAGTTAGAGCCGCTCAACAGCGGAACAGACCCACCAGCCAGGGATTCTTTAGCCGTGATGCCTGCATTGCAGGGGGTTGGACTGGATGACCCTTGGGGGTCCCTTGCTGCATTGCATCTCTGTGGCGTGACATTGCCTGGTGGAACAGTGGAGCAATTCAGGTAATCCGGGAAATAAAATAAGTCAGGAGCAACTTGGCCGATAAAGCTATGCGAACTCCCAAGCTGAGGTGATCTGGTGCACGGCTTATGGGAGAGAGCAACATTTCCCCCAATCAAAGTGCTTAAGAGAAGAATTATGCGCCTGGCTCCGCAATTGACTCTGGTGCTTTGAAGGTTTCGTACAACTCCAGGAATAGTCGCAGAGGCTGCTTAACCAGAGAGTTGGTTTCGTATGTCATGCCCTCTTGTGGGTAATTTGTGTACAACAATAACCCATGTGGCTGAGGAGAGATCACAGAACATCAGCTACTTTGGCAGATCTGCGTTCCTAAAGCACTCTTGACCAAGGCAACATGGATGGAAGAGCACATTCTGAGGAGACGTGGCAAGTGAGACATCGAGGGCTTGCTTAATTTCCCCCATTCCCTCAGGTTCTCACCTGCAAATGTGGCTGACCCACCACCACCACCACCTAGACTTCATTCTGGTCTCAAAGTTTCGCAGGTAAAGAACGGCCTGGGTAGATAGACCCAATGGGTGGAGAAAGGATCTGCACCCATTGGATTTCTCCTGCACAGATCCTTCACAACCACAGCACATATCCCGACGGCTTCACAATGTGTCGTTCTGAGCTGAGGGCTGCTTCATGCATGGCAAGGAAGGAGAGCATGACTCAAGGTCGTAGAACCATAGAACTGTCTAGTTGCAGGGACTCCCAAAGGCCATTTCGTCCAACCTCCTGCAATGCAGGAATCGCAGGCCGGTTCTGCTAGGGTTGGTGCTCTTGTCCCCATTTGATAATAATAATAATATATTTTTATTTATACCCCGCCCTCCCCAGTCAAAACCGGGCTCAGGACGGCTAACACCAATAAAATTACAATAAAACATAAAAAGCAATTAATTAAAATACAGATTAAAATACAATATTAAAATTTAAAATGCAGCCTCATTTTAAGTAGTCCATAAATCCAAACCATGAGGGAGGAAAAACACAGGGGTCAGACTGAGTCCAGCCCAAAGGCCAGGCGGAACAGCTCTGTCTTGCAGGCCCTGCGGAAAGATGACAAATCCTGCAGGGCCCTGGTCTCCTGGGAAAGAGTGTTCCACCAAGTTGGGGCCAATCCTGAAAAGGCCCTGGCCCTAGTAGAGGCCAATCTAGCCACCTTATGGCTCGGGATCTCCAGAATATTGTTGTTTGTGGACCTTAAGGTCCTCCACGGGGCATACCAGGAGAGGCGGTCCCGTAGGTACAAGGGTCCCAAGCCGCATAGGGCTTTAAAGGTCAAAACCAGCACCTTAAACCTGATCCTGTACTCCACCGGGAGCCAGTGCAGCTGGTAAAGCACTGGATGAATGTGATCCCGTGGTCGGGACCCCGTAAGGAGCCTCACCGCGGCATTCTGCACCCGCTGGAGTTTCTGGGAAAACGAAGAAACAGATAAAAGTTCATGGAAGCTTTAAAGAGGGTTCCAAAATTTTCTTTAGTGTGTAGGAGTGGCAGCCTAGGCTTGATTGGTGACAGCTGGAGGTGCAAATAAAGGGAGGAAGTTGCAGGCTGCAATTTTCTGCATGAGGAACGCGCGCGCACACACACACACACACACACACACAAACACTGTCAACACGCACGCTGACAACAAGGTTGGAAGTAAGACAATGTGTGCTGCCAATACTGTGAGTTTTGCTGTGTCAGGATTGTTAATTACTGGACTGAGATTATACCGTGCTGGAGAGATATAGAAGGAATGTAAATAGCATGTATATTATAGGAACAGAAATGCTTGTGCAAGAAAGTCAAGCAAGAAAGAAGCTCTTGACTGAATTTGAGCATGACTCCTGTTCTTGTCCTCTGCCTCCGGGGAAAACTCTGCTGCAAACAGTAAGAAGTGGTTTTACCGAGGTGCCACCACACAAGCAGAAAAGGGCAGCGGAAGTGTGTGGACGGTAACCTCTAATACCGTCGCCAATCCCTGCTGCCTTCCTGTGCTCAAAGAGACAGGTCAAACTTGGGTAATCCCCTTCCTGTTGTTGCCACCTGTCCACGCAGGCAAGAAGAGGATGAGATGTATTACCACAGCGATGACGAGCTTCTGGGCGAGGGGGACACCATAAGCCAGGGCTCTCTCAATGCCAGGTAGTACAAGGAACCCAGAGAAACTTGGGTCTCCTCTTTGGATTGCTGTGGTGGAGTTGAGCAGAAGCTGAGTGGGCAACAGCTGTCCTTGCAGGGAAGGCGGCGAATCGCCACCATCGTTCCTGGTCCTCACAGGTGCTCAGGCAAAGATGGAGGATGCAGCGCTGCATTGCGCCATCTCCCCCTGCATGCGGGGATGGCTTTACGAGAACGTGGAATGACGGCAGGGAGATCTCACCTGGTGCCGATTTCTCTGATCCGTGCAAACCTGTCCAAGGGTGTGCAGTGCAGTGGGGTGTGTGATATCAAAGCATGCGAGTGAGTCTTTGCATCCTGGATTGAAGTTCTGTAGACGAGGGGAAGAATTAGGACGGGGCAGGGCGAGCTGTGACGAGATTGCTTTGTGGGTCAACGAGGATCCTCTATCTCTGGAGACGGTGGATAAAGGAAAGTTTGTCCAGGTGGTGCCTGACCAAGGCAAAATAGAGCGGAATTATGACTTCCTTTGATCTGGATACTAGAATTGCATTGGCTTTTTTGGCCGCAGCATGGCTCATGCTGGCTCATGTTGACTCACAGTGCTTGCACCGAGCTGAATTTCCCCCTGGCTATCTTTCAGCAACTTTGTCCACCTCATGCCTCTTAAGCCAAGCATGGGAATATTGCTGTGCTGCAAGAAAAGGGGGTGGCATTAATTAACGGAGCTGCTGCCATAGCAACCTGGTACCCAAGGGTTCAGATCCTTCCTCAACTGCCCTTCATGTTCAATGTGTGCTGACAGCTGAGATTTAAAGAGCCAGAGGGGATGAAGAAAAATCCACAGCTTTTCCTTTTCCTGACTTCACAGGTTGACAATGCTTAGCCTTGCCTTCTCTCTCTCTCTCTCTCTCTCTCTCTCTCTCTCTCTCTCTCTCTCTCTCTCTCTCTCTCTCTCTCTCTCTCTCTCTCTCTCTCTCTCTGACATAATGAACACATTTGAAACCGCTGCTTTCTGTTTGCTGAGCCAAATAGACCAGAATAGTGTAACGGTCTGAAGCTGTAGCTCTCCAAGGTCTCTGGGAAGGAGAACATTTCCACACCTGTGGTCTGGGATCCTTCTGAAAAATGGGAGATAGCAGGAACCGAACCTGTGGCACTTCTGCCTGAACAATTTGACACTGAGCATCTCCACTTCCTTTCAGCAACGGACGGCGGCTCTCAGCAGCTTCACGAGAGACCAGATTTCAAAACCAGCACTTGTTTCTGCTGGGCGGCACATTCTGTTAAAAGCATATCTGCCCCGCCAGGGAAGGGAAAACACACAGAGTATGTGAGCCCTGGTTCACAGCTCAGGCTCAGTAAACATACTCTGTGGAGTTCCCTGACCCCTTTTTTCTCTGCATTTTCTTTTTTATTGGGGTGGGTGGGTGTGCCTGGGCAGGAATCACAGCTATTGCACCTCTGACAGACGACCACCCAACCTTTGCTTAAAAACCTCCAAGGAAGGAAAGTCCACAACCTCTTGAGGGAGAACAATCCACCTGTAGAACAGCTCTTACTGTTAGAAAGTTCTTCCTGGTGTTTAGTCAGAATCATCTTCCTTGTCATGTTCCACAGGGCAGGTGCCACCACCGAGAAGGCCCTCTGCCTGGTTCCCTGTAACTTTGCTTCTTGCAGGGAGGGAACCCCCAGAAGGCCCTTGAAGTTGGACCTCAGAAGAAGGGGGTGGAGATGCTCCTTCAGGTATACTGGGCCGAGGCTGTTAGGGCTTTAAAGGTCAGCACCAACACTTTGAATTGGATTGAATTGAATCCATTGGTTTTGGTCCTCCCGTCCGGAGAAGCTGAGAGCAAGCTTGCTCTGTTTTCCCCTTTTCCTTCATTCTGCCCTCCTACCTGGGTTAATATTGACAGCGCTGCCCATTCTGCAAGAAAGGAGAGAAAATCCACTGACTATTCCAGTGAGATTTGGCAGCTCCCGCAGCCTTCATTACCGAAGCATTTGCCGACTGCATTTTGACATAGTTAGGAAAGATGTCTCATTAGTCAGCTAATTTCCTTTCCCACCGGGAGGAGAAAACAAACCTTCCCTGGGATGGAAATAATCCATGATTGGCTCTGCAAAGGCCCCAGCAGATCAATTGCTTTTGCATCTCAGCCTTGTCTGTTTGGTTCATCTCCCTCGTATTTTGGGCGGGTTGATTTTATTTTTTGTAAAAAAAAACTCATCACAATTACGAGGCAGCTGTCCAAAGCCATTCTGGAAAGGTGCTGTGCTGGGAGAACCAGAATGCAAACATCTGCTGGGAGATTCAGGACAGATAAAAGGAAGCCCTTCTTCACACAGCACAAAGTTAACCTGGGGAACTCCCTGCCACAGGAGGCAGTGATGGCTACCAACCTGGACGGCTTTAAAAGAGGATCAGACAAATTAATGGAGGAGGAGAGGAGGAGAGGCCTTTACAACTTTATATTTATATGCAGAGAACGCCAGATTTAGGGTAGAGTTGACGGTTTCTCCTGAACAGGACACTGAGCTGAGAAGGTGCAAAATTGAGAAGACTCACAATTGAGAAGATCCATTTGGGGCTGGCAATTTGGGGGCTTGCACAGGGTACCATATTATTGCAGATGACCAAAGTCTGCCCCTCTAACACAGAGACAGCCAATGCTCAAAGCATCTTCCAAGAAACTGGGGTTCTGTTTATTGACACCCCAGGGGTATGTCTAGCTGTTTACTGGTTGGGGGTGGTCTCCATATTATATCACTGTAAGTCATATTATTTCCTGCTGCCTTCCACTATAGCGTTCGGTCTTGTACTGCTGGCCCTGAATATAATGTGGAACAAAGAAATGCTATTTTTGATCAGGACCAATTTTTGCTGTTCAGATTTTGCATGGTTTATTCTGACAGCCAGCATGGTGTAGTGGTTAAGAGCAGTGGACTCATAATCTGGTGAACCGGGTTCACTTCCCCGCTCCTCCACATGCAGCTGCTGGGTGACCTTGGGTTACTCACACTTCTCTGAAGTCTCTCAGCCTCACTCACCTCACAGAGTGTTTGTTGTGGGGGAGGAAGGGAAAGGAGAATGTTAGCCGCTTTGAGACTCCTTAGGGTAGTGATAAAGAGGGATATCAAATCCAAACCACCACCTCCTCCTCCTCCTCCTCTTCCTCCTCCTCTTCTTCTTCTTCTTCTTCTTCTTCTTCTTCTTCTTCTTCTTCTTCTTCTTCTTCTTCTTCTTCTTCCGAGGGGCAAACTGGACATTTGGGGATGGATCCAGTTTGGCACCGAGCAGCAGCAAAGCTGGGGGAGGAGGAGAAGGAGGGAGGTTCGTAGCTGAAAAGCAGCAGGGTGAGAGAACAAGCTTAACCTTTGCCTCAACCAGTAGCGCCATCTTCAGGGGCCCCTGGGGCCCTGGGCACCCACAATTTTTTTGCTCTGGTGTCTGTGGGTGCTCGGCCTCAACCTCCTGCCACCACCTTGTGCCACCCGCCAGCAGGCATAATCGATTTTATTCCACCTGGCCTTTGGACAGTGAATACAGTACTTCTTAGGGAAGGGCTCTTAATAATGCTGTGCTGTTTTTATTACCTGCATTTTCATAGATTCGTTTGTCTCTGCCGCATGCTTGTGTGAAATTCCGTGATGTTTGCATGTGGCTCTTAATGTTCCAGCAACACCTCCGTTAAACAACACGAGCAATTTGTTTTAACTCTGCTTCTCCATCTGTCACATAAACGGACCAGTCTGGGCGAAGACGGAGATGACTTTGAAGGGTAAATATGGTGTGCAGTGATGCATGAAGCCAGCGAAGTGGAACGAGGGGGATTTAATTATTCACAATATTTCCTCGTGCGTCCGTACAACAATTTTTCATTTGCACTGGGATGTTTTACAGTGTTTTTCCTTGTTGAGGCAACTCTCTGAGGAAGTCCTTTTCAATTATTTTACACAGATGACGTTCAAATGCAAAGTGTTTCATCCACACTAAGCTGGCTGAACTTGGTTCCCATTGAAATCAAGAGGACTCAGTCGTGACTAAGTTATCCCATTGATTTCATTGGGAAGAACTAAGTTCCACTAACAGTACAATGTCTACTCAGAAATAACTCCTACTGAGCTGAATAGAACTCATATCTCCCAGCCCCCAAACTGACACTCTCAAATTTGGGGATTTTTTTTTACATTTTATCCTGAAAACCTTTTGGCTCTAAAAAGCTAAAAGGTAAAGGGACCCCTGACCATTAGGTCCAGTCGTGACCGACTCTGGGGTTGCGCGCTCATCTCGCATTATTGGCCGAGGGAGCTGGCGTATAGCTTCCAGGTCATGTAGCCAGCATGACAAAGCCGCTTCTGGCAAACCAGAGCAGCACATGGAAATGCCATTTACCTTCCCGCTGTAGCGGTTCCTATTTATCTACTTGCATTTGAGGTGCTTTCGAACTGCTAGGTTGGCAGGAGCTGGGACCGAGCAACGGGAGCTCACCCCGTCACAGGGATTCGAACTGCTGACCTTCTGATCAGCAAGCCCTAGGCTCAGTGGTTTAACCATAGCGCCACCTGGGTCCCTCTCTAAAAAGCTATTTCCTCACAAAAGACTAACCCCCTTCAGTTTTTCAGCAAATACATTTCTAAACCCTAGGCATTTTGTTCTGTTCGGTTTCTTGCCACTTCCTGCTTTCAGCAAACGGAAATCTTTCAAGTGCCTGCCATTGGGATGAAATTAGGGGCAGGCTTTTAAACATGAAATGCAATCGAGGGACTTTAAAGCAACTGCCCTTTCAAAGAAGGTAAACGTGTTCACAGGCCTCCCTGAAACACTGCTGAAACACGGATTTCATTTTGCAGGTGCAAAAGCGGGCAGGGGTCCTGAAAAAGTCTCTCCTTCCAGCTCAGGCTGTTTTGGGACCATCTGGGAGGTTTAAATCCCTAAGGTCGGGCTAATTCAGTAACTAGGCCCCATTCACACAATACACAGAAGATGTTCTCCCCTGGAAAATGCAAGATGAGACCATGTATTTATTGCCTGCCCCTCACCCTAAGCTCCCAGGGCCATTTTTCTTTCTTTTAAGGAGTGAAAATAACTTAAAACAGATGGCAACCATAAAAATAAAGTGGGCTCTACAAAACATACCTGGGGAGCCACAAACCAGGGGAAGAAGGCGCATCTTCTGCACAAAATGGGAATTATACAATGAAGGTGTCAGGCACACCTCCTTGGGGAGGGAGTTTTGCAGGTAAGGGGCTGCCACAGAGAAGGCCCTCTTCTCCTGGGCAGAGACCTTCCAATTCTCTGAAGGTAGAAGAAGAGTCCAGAGGGGCACCCTGCTTATCTCAGCACCTGAGAGGGTCCATAGGGAAGAAGGGGGGTCTCTCTGTTATTTGGGGCCTGAGCATCCATAGAATACTCACAGAATTCATAGACTACTCACAGAATTCATAGACTACTCATAGAGCTAAGAGGAAGGTATGTTTGGCAAACCCTCACCGTGATCAACTCCTGCCCGGAAACCTATTTCCCCACTGTGGAAGGATGTGTGGATCCAGAATTGGCCTCCACAGTCACTTACGGACTCACTGTTAAGACCATGTTCATGGAAGACAAGCTTACTCGGCTATGAGTATTGCCAAAGAAGATTCAAAGAACCGTAGAATTGGAAGGGACCCCGAGGGTCATCAAGTCCAACCCCCCCGTATTGCAGGAATCTCAGCTAAAGTGTCCATGACAGATGGCCAAACATCATGCACACTTGTGCTCAGTGGGACGCTGAAGCTTCCTTTTCAGGCAATTGTGCTTCCATTGGCCAACCTGGGTTTGCCACCATGTAATGTGCAAAGCCCCCCCAGCTCAACTGCCTTTCACCCTGTGAGCCGGCATGTTGCAGCGGTTAGAGCATCCAACTGGGGCTTGGGAGTGACCAGCCTTCCAATCCGCACTCCGCCATGAAGCTCACTGGGCGACCTCGGGTCTGCCACTAGCTCTCATCCTAACCCACCTCACTAGGTTGTTGTGGGGATGAAGTGAGGGGGAGAGCCATGCACCCCACCTTGAGGTCCATGGAGAAAATAATAATTAAAATAACATTGAACGGGCCTCCTGGAGAGAGCTTTCCCTAGGGGGCCTGTGCCCCACTTGTTGTCAGTAAAGCGAGATGAGCGCCGCAACCCCAGAGTCGTCTGCGACTGGACCTAATGGTCAGGGGTCCCTTTACCTTTACCTTATGCCAGCAGAGGCCACATCCTGAAAACATTTAAACATTTTTAGACCTAGCTTTCAAGCTAGCGAGGCTCTGTTGCCTCTGAGCAAGTCACAGGCCTGGTCTTTTGTGTTCCTGGAGAAGGGAGAAAGTTGGCCCTGGGAAATATAACCCGATCCCTGTTTACTTTTAAAAATTCATGGGTGGGATGGAGCTCTGGAGCAGAACACAATCTGGCCCCAGTGAATTATTGATCTGCTCCTTTTCTTTGGCCTAGCAGTGACGCATCCGCTTCCATGCTCACCTCATGCCAACCACCCCACTGGCCTCCCCTCTCCCTTGTCTTCTGTGCGCTATCCATGGTGCTGATTTCATATTTCACTTAATTTCATAAACTACACCGCTTGATTGCAAAAGCAAAAGGAAACAAACAAAAAAAAAAACCCTCAAAGCGGTTTACAGAAAAAGGTGAAACACTAAAATCACCAATCAGGAGAATGAGTAACAGTTTAAGATTTTCAAAGGGTTAAAATAACATCAGACTAAAACCACAGGAAAACATGCATCAGTTTCTAAAAAATATGGGCAGGATTTGCTTGAACAAAAATGTGTTTTAGAAGGCGCCAAAAAATGCCCAGTGAAGGCACCTGCCCAGGGCAGTCTCGAGCAGGTCGCGCGCCCTGGTGCTGAGCAGCGGAGATCGCTCCGGCGCCCCCGCTCTCACAGGGCGCAGCATGGTTTCCGCGCGGCTTTGCTGTGTGGCGCCCACCGGGGGTCTACCTAGAGCTGGCCCTGCACCTGCCTGAGATCAATAGGCAGGGAGTTCCAAAGTGTAAATGTGGCTTCACTAAGAGATTGAGTTCTTACAAACACAGAACGGGTATTATGTGGCACTTGTAACTGGGCCACTTCTGCAGATCGAAGCCGTCAAGTGGGCGCATATGGGTTAATGCAATTCTGCAACTAAACTGGTCCCAAGTTGTTGATGGCTTTTATATACTCTGCCCAGTAGCAAATCAGCAACCTGTGCAGGTCTCTGAGCGCAAGGGTTCTATGCTGACAAGGCCTCGCCCCCGTCAGCAATTATGCTGCAGCATTCTGCCCTCGCTGCGGCCTCCGGGTCAAATGCAAGGGAAGCCCCACCTAGAGCTCCTTGCAGCAATCCAGCCTTGCATACACAATGGGAGGTTTCAGATCCCAAAGTGACGTCAGGAGATCGCGCAGGCAGTTTCCCCCCGAGATGCCCCTTAGCAGAGCCATATGAGATTCACAAGTACGGCTCCCTCCTCTCCAGCTCTGCAATTTCAAAACGTTTCTTTTTCCCGAGAGGCTTTTAATATTCTGTTTTTATTGCTGCCTGTCTTCAGACTTATAGATGGCTGCGTTCCACTTAACTATGGCAATGTTTCTGATGTTTGTTTACTGCAATGTGTGTTTGCCCCCCCCCCAAATCTGTACTTGTTTCTTTGTTTTATGACACAAAGCTGCTCTGTGAGTGGAAGGTTTGCAATTAATAAATCAATTGATTGATTATTATTATTATTATTTTTAAAAAAACGACCTCTGAAAAGCAGCCAGGAGTGGCTGCCAGTTTCATCAAAGGGATGATGACGAGGGGGCAGATGCTTAACTCATATCCCTCCCGCCCTATGTCTCCTCAAACTGCCCTTCTGAAACTGCTTTTCTCCCAGCAGAGGAAAAGGTAGACCCATACAATTGTAGAGTTGGGAGGAACTCTGAGGTCCTCTAGTCCACCCCCTGCAATGCAGGAACTGCAGCTAAGGGAAGCTTATATCTCCCCCCCCTCCCCGCAACCAGAAAAGGAGCTAGAAATGAATGGGGAAATGGCAGGAAGGGAATGGCCATGGGTCAGCAGCAGAGCACCTGCTTGGCATGCAGAATGCCATAGGTTCCATCCCAAGTAGGGCTGGCATTGCCCCCCTGTCTGAAACCCTAGAGAGCTCCTGCTGCCAGTCTGTGTTGGAAATACTGATCTAGATGTCCAGGCTTGGTTTAAGGAAGCTTCCTGCATTCATGGCTTGAGCAAAACCATTCCCCATTCCCCCTCAGTCATCGAATCATAGCATTGTTGAGTTGGAAGGGCTCCCCAAGGGCCATCTAGTCCAGCCCCCCCGCAATGCAGGAATGATTGCTAAATCCTAAATCTGATGCCTTGTTTCTACTCTCCTGTGTCCTAATCCAGCAGACCATCAGGATTCCGGAGTAAGAGCCATGATGGGTACCAGTCCGTGGCCAGGTAGTTACACTCGGCGCGAAACTCTTTCCTTGCAGTTGGGAGGCAAGGCCCCTCCTAGGCTCCCCAGAAGAACAGCATTTTCTCCATGCCAAGACAGAGTCCCAGGACTGGTTCCGAAATCTGGGGGTCCAGTCCCTGAGACTCACGAAAGCCCAACCAAGACTCTCTGAGCATGCACAGATTGTGCAGCAGAGTAAACCACAAGCAGACCAGGCCCAGGGGAGGGCTAGCAAGAAGAGACTTTGGCTCGAAATCTATAGCAATATATAGAATTGTAGGGTTGAAAGGGAGCCAAGGGTCATCTTGCCCAACCCCCAGTTCCAGGGGGCGCTTGAGTTCCAGGAGCAGTTGACAACCCCCCAAGAAACAGAGGCTCCTGGACCATTGATGGCTGAGATTTTAAGGCATTAATGGACGCGATCCACCAAGCCCGGCTGTTTCTTTGCCTCTTCCAGGTGGCAAAGGGCTCAGGGAGCATCCCTTTTCCTGCTTTGGGGTGCGTGTGGGGGGGCAGTTCTTTTTGTCTGTGTTCCTGACCATGCAAGCACCGCCGAGCTGCAGTTGTTTGAGGAGTGGCCGATTCTGAGCCAAGGGGTTGCTTTGAATCCTAGCACTGTAAGTTGGGAGGGACCCCCAAGGGCCATCTAGTTCAGCCCTCTGCAATGCAGGAACCACAGGCCACGAATCCCCGACAGAGTGCCACCCAACCTCTGCTTAAAAACCTCAAAAGGTGGACAGTCTACTTTCCCAGGTCAGAGAACCATAGAATGGTAGAGCTGGAAGGTACCCCCAAGGGTCCTCTAGTCCAACCCCCTGCAATGCAGAAACCACCCTTGCATGTGTCAGGCTTAGTGGTTTTTCTGAGCAGGGATTTAAATGCCACCTGCTTTCTGCTCCTCTGCAACAGCGATGAGCATGGAGAACCCAGGTACAAGCATGTCTTCTAGGCTGCAGCTCCTCTTTCTTTCCTTTCTTTCTTTCTTTCTTTCTTTCTTTCTTTCTTTCTTTCTTTCTTCCATACAATTTATTAATTTTATAATAACAAAACACACACCAGGAAAAGAGCATCATAATCAAAAATTTAACTCATACATCTTAAATGACTTCCCTCCACTCCCCCTTCTGGTTTCATTATTTTATACTTATTCAATATTCACGCACATCTATGGAGTCTTATTATTCTTAGCAATCCAACTTTTTCATGTTGTTACAAGGGACCTGTAGAAGTTCAACTAATGTAGAAACATATACACAAAGCTTACAATATATGCCTTAACCCCCCTCCTTTTTGAAAAAACAATGTCCTTATCTTTCAAATTGGGCACTACGTCCCACATAGTTCATTCATTCATTTGTTTTGCCAATCTTCTTCATCTTCTTTGGCTCCTTCCCTCTCTTTCTTCAGCATTGGACATTGTGCGCGTGTCTCTGCATGTCCATACACACATGTGCATTCTAGATACCAGCTCTGCACTTGAGGTACGCCAGTGGTTCCCAAACCTTTTGGGGGGACACCACCCCCTTGGTCCCATGAAGGCACCCCCAGTGCCCCCTACCCTGCCCTGTAAAAAGCATCATTCAGAAGAGCAGCACCATTCGAAACAGTAATAATAATAATAATAATAATAATAATCATCATCATAGAATCATACAGTTGGAAGAGACCACAAGGGCCATCCAGTCCAACCCCCTGCCAAGCAGGAAACACCATCAAAGCATTCTTGACATATGCCTGTCAAGCCTCTGCTTAAAGACCTCCAAAGGAGGAGACTCCACCACACTCCTTGGTAGCAAATTCCACTGCCGAACAGCTCTTACTGTCAGGAAGTTCTTCCTAATGTTTAGGTGGAATCTTCTTTCTTGTAGTTTGAATCCATTGCTCCGTGTCCGCTTCTCTGGAGCAAATAATAATTTATTATTTATACCCTACCCATCTGGCTGGGTTTCCCCAGCCACTCTGGGCGGCTTCCAACAGAAGAATAAAATAATCGATAGTGATGAATTGCACATTCATCCCAAATTAAACAGGTTCATCTTATTAATTTGACAAAATCAAAGAATGGTAGAGTTGGGAGGGACCGCAAGAGCCATCTAGTCCAACCCCCTGCAATGCAGGAATATTTCACCCCATCTGGGGCTCGAACCCACAACCCTGAGATTAAGAGTCTCATGCTCAACCGACTGAGCTGGCCTTGATCCAGTGGCACCGGTTTTTCCAAGCCTGATAGGCACCTCCAGTGCCTCCCCCTGCTGCGCCAAGGGGGGGCGCTACCACCCTCTTTGGGGGCCATTTGGGACACATTATGCAAAGCGGTAAAGGCTGGAGAATAAATTAGGCAAAATGAGAGAAGCTGTGCCGAGACTGTCAATATGCATAATTCATGTATTTGTTTTAATTATTTCATAAAATTTATACAGCGCTTGAATGGAAAAAGGAACACAAAACTCAAAGCAGTTTACAAAAGAAAGGGACAAGACAGTAAAATCACCAATAGGAAAAACTGACAGCAATAATCTCAAGGCCTCTGAAAAGTAAAAAATTAAAAGCAGATTAAAAGTCACACCAACATTCTAGACACCTGGGTATGCTTGCCTGCACAAGAATGTTTTCAGCAGGTGCCAAAAGTCCAGTGAAGGTACTTGCCTGATATCAATAGGCAGGGAGTTCCAAAGTGCAGATGCCGCCAGCTTTTGCTGTGAAGTCTGAATGTTTCAACTTCCTTTGTCACTAAAATGTTTCTGAAAGTCTCTGCAAGCCTCTCTCTCCCTGTGTGATCTCACCGCTGGCTGTTCTCTCTACCTCCAAGCTATATGTGTGCTTGCTGTGGTTTTCCAGCTGGGGCAAGGCATGGTTTCTTGATTTTGTGTGTGTGTTTTTGTATAGTTCATTTTGGGAAATCCAGGTGTCTGGGCAAAGCTTTCTCTTCTTGTAATGTTGTTTTTTGAACCACGCGACTTGTGTGCTTTCAGAGATAAAGCTAAGGGGAAAGAGAAAAAACACCGTCACTTGTTCAGGTATTGCAACTTGCCTTTCTCAGCTCCCAACTCAAGTTTCTAGTCCCTGGTTTGCAGTGCTACAGTTCGCTGTCTTTTCACCACATTTCTGAATAGCCTGGGAATATTATTTTCAGGATGATGAGTGGGAATTGGGGGGGGGGGCTAGTGGAAGAAAACCCTCACCAGAAAGTATTATGGGTTGTTAAGAGAGACCAGCAACTGGCAAGGTTGGCAGAGGACGTGACAGTCTCCCCCAGTCCCCTTGCCATGCCTGGATATGTTCCTTGGGAAGACCTGGGTTCAAATCACCACTCAACTTGCCTACCTTACGGGGGTGTTATGGGGATAAAATGGATATTTGTGTGTGTGGAACTATGCATGTTCTTTGATCTCCTTGGACAAAGAGCAGGATTTCTTTATCTTTTAAGTAATAGAAAAGATTTTTTGTTGATTTATTTAGTACTTATGCACCACCCCTCACATTTTCATTGTGTTTAATATGGCATCCCGCACGGCTGTCCGCTCATCTCAGCAAAGGAAAAGACAAATCTCACAAGTAGGTGCCGCAATCGCCGCAGGTTTCTCTTCCTATCTAACACTTCTCTCTCTGTCCCTGAGATTCCTTCTTCCTTCGGAAGTAGCCAACTTTCTGGCAGAAACTTTCTCCCCTTATGAAGGAAGGCTGCAGCAATTGGGACTTTTTAGTTTAGAGAAAAGGTGAGGGAGATGCAGCAGGATAGGAGTTTATAAAAGTACTAGTGTCATTCAGCCCGTTTAATAAACGGGCGCTAGAGCATTCAGCCTTTTTCGTCGGCAGCGGCGCGTGGGTGGGGGCGATTGGCCCCTCCCACGGCTGCCGCTTCGTCGGGGCGCTCCGCTGAGCCCAGCTGGCTGGCGGGCGCCCAGGAGAAGGCCGTGATTCTTCTGAGGACTGCAAGGGAAATGGTAGGCAGAGGGTGGGGGGTGGGGAGAGCGTGTGTGTGTGTCAAGTCTCTGCGTCCAATCCCTGTGTCCGTGGGGCACATGCGCAGTAGCGCAAACCCAGGGACACAGGGAATTCTGGACGCAGAGACACTTGCACTTTATTATATAGGATGCCTGGCGTGGAGAAAGAGGAGTGAGAAAAGCTTCTGTCTCTCTCTGCCAATGCTACATCCAGTAAAGCTGGGAAATTTGGAAGATTCGGGATGGATAAAAGAAAGGACTTCCTCACATAGTGCACAGTTGAACTATGGAACTCCCTGCCACAGGAGCGAGAGATAGCTGACAGTTTAGATGGCTTTAAAAGAGGATTGAAGAAATTCATGGAGGAAGAGAGGGCTATTGATGGCTCCTAGCCAGGACGGCTATGCTCTGCCCATAATACAAAACCAGCAAGCAGGATCCAGCATTACGGTCTCCATAGCCATTGAGAGCCCTCTCCTCCTCCATGAATCTGCCTAGTCCTCTTTTAAAGCCATTCAAGTTGCTGGCCACCACTGCCTCCTGTGGCAGTGAGTTCCGTAGTTCAACTCTGTGCTGCGTGAAGGAGCCCTTTTCTAAAACCTGTCTCGGTTCCGCCAACATTTGGCTTCCTTCGATGACCACAAGTTCTAGTGTTACCAGAGAGGGAGACCACCTTCCCTGTACCCACTATCTGAGTGCCACGCCTAATTTCATAAACTTTTGCCACATTGCCTCGGACTCGCCATTTCTCTGCCAACAAGTCTCTTTCCGCTGGAGCAGCCTGGGTCCCTCTGTGCCCCCTGAGCTATGGGCTCTTTCCCAAGCGCAAGGGGAGTAGAGCGTAACCAGCCACAGGTCTCTGAGCCAACTCCTTGTCCCCTTGACCGTGTGCCCAAGGCCCGGTGTCTTTCCAATGTTCATCCTCTCGTCTCTGCCGCACACCTTCTCCACTATTATAAAGGCAGAATAAGCCTGAATAATTCATCTGCAGCCCGTAATCGGATCCTGGACGAGTCCATCTGGAATTGCAGGAGGATGAGGCACCCAGTGGCTCTTTCTCTCCCCTCCACCCCAGAAAACGTGAGCCCAGAGGGCTAGCAGAAAGGGAAGGGAGCCCGAGGCCTAGCCAAGGGACCAAATCACGGAAGCTGCCTCTTGGGGCAGCATCTAGGGTGGGCGCCCCGAGCAGCCTCTCCAGTGCCACCTCGGGTGACGGCCACCCCGAGCGTCCCGTGCTGTCTCGGATGTTCTCATCCAATATTCACGAAGGCGACGGTGTCAGTTCTCTGCCGGAGCCGCTAAGCTGCGCATAAGCGCCACTCTGCTCCCCTCGCTGGAGGAAAATGGGGGGCAGCGGGGCCCGGGTTTGAGGCCGCTGGAGGGGCCAGGGAAAGGGTGGGAGCGGACGACGGGTCGGGAACCCCTGTTCCCCCACCCTGAGACGAACTGCCCTGCTCTCTCTCTCTCCCCCACCCCAAGTCCCCTGTCCTCTGCTGGGATGGTAGTCGCGAGACACAGGTAGAGTCTGTCTTACCTGGGACAGGTAGGTGATTGGTTTGTTTATCTCTGGAAGTTTTTGATGGGGGGGGGGATAATGAATGCAAGGTGCCACCCCATAACAGGGTCATGGGCAAGATTAGCGTGTCTGGGTGGGTGGAAGGGAGCATTGAATTTTTTATTACTCAGCGTCTGGTCAGGAGAAACAGGTGGCTTGCAAGAGGAATATGCTAAAGAGGACTAGTTTCTTGGGAGTGCTTTTACTACCACCAATCGCTGTTCTTGACGAAGGACCCAGAAAACCGGAGCTCAAATGTAGGGGAAAGGTGTCCATCGCTGGAGGCCTCGTATGTTTGCTGGAGCGTTGACCTTGAGTGTTTGTGCTTGTGTGCGCGAGCAAAGGACTCGTATGTAACTGGGGACGCATGGTACGGTCCTCTCAGGTGACTGTACCACATATTGAACGCATTTGATGGCTGCCTCCCGTGCCCAGTCTCCCTACCTGCTGATGTCAGGGAAGGAAATGATGTGGAAGCAGCGATGGATTTTTCAAGAGGGTTAGACAAATTCATGGAGGAGGGGTGGGTTTTCGGAAGACGCCTGCGCGTGAATTTGTTTCATGTGCGTAGATCAGTGCACGCTGACCAATTATGCACAGTCTCCGCGGCGGAGCTCTATTCGGATGGCATGAGTATCACGACGACCGGTAGATTTTTATCTGCTGCAGCCTTCACCCGCCTTCACAGCCGTTGTAACACACCGCTTGTTATCATCCGCCTGTTCTGCCATTGAGGATGGAGAGGGCTACCTGTGGCCACTAGCCACAATGGCTATGCTCTCATAGAATCATAGAATCGTAGAGTTGGAAGAGACCACAAGGGCCATCCAGTCCAACCCCCTGCCAAGCAGGAAACACCATCAAAGCATTCTTGACATATGCCTGTCAAGCCTCTGCTTAAAGACCTCCAAAGAAGGAGACTCCACCACACTTCTTGGTAGCAAATTCCACTGCCGGACAGCTCTTACTGTCAGGAAGTTCTTCCTAATGTTTAGGTGGAATCTTCTTTCTTGAAGTTTGAATCCATTGCTCCGTGTCCGCTTCTCTGGAGCAGCAGAAAACAACCTTTCTCCCTCCTCTATATGACATCCTTTTATATATTTGAACATGGCTATCATGTCACCCCTTAACCTTCTCTTCTCCAGGCTAAACATACCCAGCCCCCTAAGCCGTTCCTCATAAGGCATCGTTTCCAGGCCTTTGACCATTTCCGTTGCCCTCTTCTGGACACGTTCCAGCTTGTCAGTATCCTTCTTGAACTGTGGTGCCCAGAACTGGACACAGTACTCCAGGTGAGGTCTGACCAGAGCGGAATACAGTGGTACTATTACTTCCCTAGATCTAGATGCTATACTCCTATTGATGCAGCCCAGAATTGCATTGGCTTTTTTAGCTGCTGCATCACACTGCTGACTCATGTCAAGTTTGTGGTCTACCAAGACTCCTAGATCCTTTTCACATGTAGATCCTTTTCACATGTAAAGGATGTGAAAAGGATTTTTCACATGTAAAGCAGCTCCCTCCACAGCCAGAGGCTGTGAGCCCACGAGAACCATCCTGGCCTTATAGGAAGAGGGAGCTATAGGAGGGAGATGCTCTGTGGCCCTTCCACAGGAGCAGATCTGGAATTTAGCCTGGACACTTTGGGACCTTCCAAAACTTCCCCTCCTCTCCATTTGCCTCTGGAATAACCGGACCCTCCACTCTGGAGTCCTTATTTCTGGAGAAAGCTTCCCACCAGTGCAGAACACCCTCCCTCTCTCCTCTTTCTCCCTCCCCTGTCTCCCTCCCCCCTCCCCCATCCTGGCAAATGATCCCCACCCCACTTCTCTGATTTAAAAGAAATGTTAATTATTCATCTGTTAATTAGCTTTTCATTATGCGTCAGCCGGGTGCCTGCGAGCAGGTCTCGTGTTTCAGATTCCAGACATTTATTTATTTATGTAAAAAGAAATCCAGTGTGTAGGGGCCGGACTGCACGAAACCATCTATTTCCCTTCCCCTTAGAATCATAGCATTGCGGAGTTGGAAGGTACCCCAAGAGTCATCTAGCCCAACCCCCTGAGGTGCAGGAAAGTCCAGCCACCTCCTCTTCTAGTACCACTGTATTCTGCTCTGGTCAGACCTCACCTGGAGTACTGTGTCCAGTTCTGGGCACCACAGTTCAAGAAGGATACTGACAAACTGGAACGTGTCCAGAGGAGGGCAACCAAAATGGTCAAAGGCCTGGAAACGATGCCTTATGAGGAACGGCTTAGGGAGCTGGGTATGTTTAGCCTGGAGAAGAGAAGGTTAAGGGGTGATATGATAGCCATGTTCAAATATATTAAAGGATGCCATATGGAGGAGGGAGAAAGATTGTTTTCTGCTGCTCCAGAGAAGTGGACACGGAGCAATGGATTCAAACTACAAGAAAGAAGATTCCTCCTAAACATTAGGAAGAACTTCCTGACAGTAAGAGCTGTTCGGCAGTGGAATTTGCTACCAAGGAGTGTGGTGGAGTCTCCTTCTTTGGAGGTCTTTAAGCAGAGGCTTGACAGCCATATGTCAAGAATGCTTTGATGGTGTTTCCTGCTTGGCAGGGGGTTGGACTGGATGGCCCTTGTGGTCTCTTCCAACTCTATGATTCTATGATTCTGAGCACAAGAGCAACTCTCCCCTCCTGTGATTTCCAGCATTGAGAAGCCTTGCTGCCTCTGACAGTGGAGGGCTGCTATTATTATTATTATTATTATTATTATTATTATTATTATTATTATTATTATTACCCTGCCCATCTGGCTGGGTTTCCCCAGCTACTCTGGGCAGCTTCCAACAAAGGATTAAAAATACATTAAAACATTAGTCATTAAAAACTTCCCTAAAGAGGGCTGCCTTCGGGAGCCACCAATAGCCCTCTCCTCCTCCTCCATGTAGTATAATCTGAAACATCTACAGGCCCTCGTGTTTGGGGAAGCCTGATCTAAGGGCTGAGACTCCAGGATATATCTTACAAGAGGATGATTAAGCAGGAGTGGAAATAATGTCCAAAGGCCAAGAAGAGTCATACACCAACGGGAATTTGAATAATTGCATTGCATCTGAAACTCTGGGTGTGGACATGACTGACGTGTGAAATCATTACGGCGGGGTGTGGGGTGTAATTCTTGCAGGAAGCCCAACATCCTTAGGGAACCTCCGCTCACTAGCGTGTCATGCCGCTCGGATAAACACAACTGTCAAATCCTTTCATCGTTTCCACGTTTAGCTCTCCCCAGCCTTCATCCCCAAACACAGTCTAAGCATCTGCCTTGAACGGCCACCTTGTCCCTTATCCACTGCCCAGGTCACGATGATCAACTGGGAAAGGCCTCAGATTCGTTTAGTATCTGGACAAACAAAGGCATTCAATGTAGTGGGCACCTTTTGTCTCCTGCTGGGAAAGTATATTTGGCCAAGTGGTTTTTTTTAAAAAAGAGAACTCACTGGGTTCAGTGCTTGTCATTTGTTCAGCTGTGCAACAAGCCCCCAAATTTGGGGTCCTGTTCCACTGTTTTGCAATCATTTTGCAATGTTTTGCAGAGCTTCCAAAATGGTACGGCTGATCTAACCATCCAAACTGCAGGGTTTGGAGTAAACTGGCCAATGTTGGATTAGGGGTGATCAGTATTGCCCCCCCCATGCTGGTTAGGTCAGCCAGACGGTTTTGAGGGGCACTTCCAAAATTGCAGGTTTGCCCTGCAATTCAGTTGCAAAGCATTTGCAAAAACTTTGCCACATGTTTCGAACAAATCAGGCAATGTTGGATTTGGGGGGGTGATATCCAGGAACCCCAGTTTGATAATCAATAGCTTAGTTTTGGGGGCACTGCTCCGCAAAACTTTGGCACAGGTTTGGAGTGAATCGGATGGTGCAGGATTTTGGGGTAATACCTAGGAACCCAGATTTGATGTATCAATTACTCAGTCTCGGACGTGCAGCAAATGCAGAGTTTGTGCTGCAAAACGATTGCAAAACTTTGGAGGTGATCCCAGCTTTGGGGTTTCATAATTAGCACACCTCGTTTGTTCTGCATTTTTAAAAATGTTTTGATTATTTTATTGCTTCCCAACATGAGATAGATGATAGATAGACAGAGAGATGATAGATAGATGCGGTAGATAGATAGATAGATAGATAGATAGATAGATAGATAGATATAGATAGATAGATAGATAGATAGATAGATAGATAGATAGATGATGATAGATAGATAGATAGATAGATAGATAGATAGATAGATAGATAGATAGATAGATGATATAGAGCTAGATGAGTTGGCAGTTTATGAGCACTCTTACAAACAAACAAACAAACAAATATCCTTATACTCTCTCTCTCATTTTCCTTACTCTTTCTTCCCTCTGTTTAGCTCTCCCCACTGTCAAAGTTCAGATTGTAAGCTCCTAGGGGCAAAGACCTGTTGTGTGTGTATGTATGTATGCATTTTGGGGTTCCTGCTGTAAAGTGGCGCAACGACACTGACACTCTGCCTACTCTTTTTACAGAGCTGGGAAAGGAGTCTTTTCAGCCATGAAGCTGGGCAAAGCACGTGGTCAAAAAGATGACCACCACAGGAAGCAAGGTAACTCTTTGCACCCTCAACTCCTGGTCTTCTGGGCATCAGTGAATTGTGACTGCTGAGGCCTTTTGCAGTGCATATCTGAGGGGTCCAGGTCCAGGTTGAGGAGAAAAGTATATTGCCGATATTAATATAGTGCAGCTTGGAGAAATTGGATGCATAAAAACTGACTCCTTGTGGGATGAAACATTTTCCAGACCCGTTAATACGATTCAAGCTTTACAAACAAGAACTTCTCCAAAACAGGTACAAAAACAATCAATGATGCATCCAAACAGTCCCATAAGATATGTGTACAGGTAGGTAGCCATGTCGGTCTGATGTAGTTGAAAGAAAATAAAAAAAATTCCTTCTGAAGGGAGAGATTTGTGCCAATTGTGTTATTGAGCTGAATCTGATCATATAGTTTGCATTGTATAATTCTGATTGTGTGGCTTAGCCCCCCCCCATATCCCTGGGATGTCTTGCTTAAAATGCTTTTTTCTTTGCCTCTCTCTGTGTGCCAAAGTGGAAAGTAAGCAAAAGGAACAGGATGCCCAGCTTGCTATCAAGGCCGAATAAGCTGGCCTTGTCTGGAACACAGAGAAAGGCTTATCAGCGGATGAGCTTGACGCTGGAAGCTGCTATGCTTGACACATAGTCTTACTCAAGGCTGAGTGAGGATGCTACCGGGGTAGCATGAGTCAGCATGTGTTTATGAGAAGGACAAGATACGGATTTTCCTAATATGGATTTGTAACCTGTGACCCCCTTGCGTGCGCACATTTACAGAGGAGGGGGGAAGGAGCCCAATAAGTGTATAAGAAGCTTTGCAAATTTGTGTTTCTTTACTCTTGCCGTGGAGCTGACCACCAGGAGTCTCTTAAATTTAAGAATTAAATTCCTTCTCTGGATTCAACCCCCGGTGTCATTATTGGCTGTCTGTGTCCCTGCCTGGGCGCAATTAAGGACCCTAAGTAGCTAATAAGGCTACACTTCCAGTAGCACCTTAGAGACCAACTTAAGTTTGTCATTGGTATGAGCTTTCGTGTGCATGCACACTTCTTCAGATACCTGAATATATATGGCTATCAAAGCATAGACTCAGCATATTTTTCTTACAAATATAATATAACTCTAAACAGGTACGGTAGGGTAAAGGTAAAAAAAAACCTGGACGGTTAAGTCTAGTCAAGATTCAAAGGTCTCTCTCTCTCCTTACACAGACTCCATTGGCCTGCATTCCACCCTGAGGCTGTCCCTTCTGGAAGACAATCACTAACACATCTTCCTCACATTTATCCTGGGAACGAAAGACCCAAAGTCAACTCCCTTCAAAGCGGAGATTTGCAATTGAATACCTTAATCACATGATCTAAGGTTAAACACTCACGTGAAAGAACAGAGAACACCAACAGTTTATTATTCACCCATCTAGAAGCTTAGAGCAGGCATCCCCAAACTGCGGCCCTCCAGATGTTTTGGCCTACAACTCCCATGATCCCTAGCTAAGAGGACCAGTGGTCAGGGATGATGGGAATTGTAGTCCAAAACATCTGGAGGGCCGAAGTTTGGGGATGCCTGGCTTAGAGAGTTCTTTCTAGCTTTGTGTATACCACAGCAGAAGTTTCCAATGTTAAACCCTTTCAGCAATATACATACAGGCATTCTCCATTCCAGTGTGCAATTAAACAATTACGCTTAACAAAATATCCCTTGAATTCTTTGCATCTATGGATGCAGCCTCCCAGCAACAGCTCCTGGATGAAGGGAATGGCAGAGAAGTCCATTTCTCCCTGCCTTTTATACTCCACAGATCCTAGGAGGATCCACTGATAGACTAGGAGGTCAGACTAAGAGGCTTAATTACGAACTTACGTCTCTCTCTCTCTCTGTGGCAGATGAACCTGCAGTCCTGGAAGCCGAAGACCTGGACCGGAAGGCGATGCGGCTGGGAGGCGGCCTGGACCCAGACACCATCTCCCTGGCATCCGTCACAGCTGTCACCACCAATGTATCCAACAAGAGGTGAGCAGGCTTACAAGGCAGGCCGAGGCATAAAGTCCAAAGCTTGTCATCAATTGTCCTTTACTCAGATTAGGCTTATTAACATTGGTGGATCAATGTTATCATAGGTATCATAGAATCGTAGAGCTGGAAGGGACCCCCAGAGGCATCTAGTCCAACCCCCTGCATTGCAGGAATCTCAACTCAAGAATCCATGGCAGATGGCCATCCAACTTTTGCTTAAAAACCTCCAAGGAAGGAGAGTCCACCACCTCTTGTGGGAGTCTGTTCCACGGTCGAACAGCTCTTAACGTCAGAAAGTTCTTCCTGATGTTTACTCAGAATCTCTTTTCTTGAACTTGAAGTCATGGGTTCGAGTCCTACACTCCAGAGCAGGAGAGAGGAGAAAACAAGCTTGCTCCAGGAGGATATCACCTATAGAGTCAACTGCCATTCATAAGAATACCGTAACATGAACAATAACTGGCCAACTTACAGAGACTTGGTGGATGAGATAAATTATTATCCCAAACTGAAAAGGTTTGAAGAACTCAAACAACTAGGGGTAAATTGGCTAGAATACTACCAGTTTAGGGCGGCCTTTGAAAAAGTTAAGACGTTAAAAGAGAAGGAGGTTTTACAGAACAACCAAAAGACTCTCTCCAAAATGTACAAGCTGTTACAGAATGTAGAAAAAGAGGGAAAGGGAAAAGCCATAATAAGATGGGAGCAGGACTGTAGGTTATGTAATTGAATATAAAGAGTGGGGAAAAACTGTGGACAAAAAATATATATAAATTTTACAACATGTTATTTAATAAGAGAAAACTACCTGAAAATGTACCATAGGTAGTATTTAACACCAGAGAGATTGGCTAAAAATGAACAAATCACTTAGTAATGTGTTGGAGATGCACAAAGCAGAATGGAACCTTCTACCATATGTGGTGGACATGTCCAGAGATCAGAAAGTTCTGGGACAGGATCCATGAAGAAATAAAAAAGTTACTAAGAACTTCACATAGCAAAAGACCAGAACCATACCTTTTTGGGAATATTGAATAGTGATATTTCAAGAGAAAATACTAAATTCTTTCGGCACGCGACATCTGCGGTGAGAATCCTGGTGGCTAAGTACTGGAAGGGTAACCAGATACCGACCAAAGAGGAATGGTTATGTAAATTATGTGAATATTTGGAGCCCTCCAAATTGACGGATATAATAAGACTAAAGCCAATGAATACAGTCAAGAAGGAATGAAAGTGCTTGAAATGTGAAAGGAAATGTTGTGAGAGTGATGGAAATCTATTATTACTATTATTTTGTAAAATAGCGTTTATTGTATTGAAATATTATACTTTTCTTTATTCTTTTGAAGGGAGAGGTTTGCCAATTGTGTTATTGAGCTAGATCTGATCCTATAGTTTGCATTGCCCCCCCAATATTCCTCCTAAAATGCTTCTTAAAGAAGCTTTCCTCTTTGCCTCTATGCCTCTGTGTGTTAAAGTGCAATGTAACAGGTAGGTAGCCGTGTTGGTCTGAGTCGAAGCAAAATAAAAAAATTCCTTCAGTAGCACCTTAAAGACCAACTAAGTTTATATTTTGGTATGAGCTTTCGTGTGCATGCTTTCGTGGTGTATCTGAAGAAGTGTGCATGCACATGAAAGCTCATACCAAAATATAAACTTAGTTGGTCTTTAAGGTGCTACTGAAGGAATTTTTTTATTTTGCAATGTAACAGTGAGACTTGCTATCAAGGCTAAGAGCTGACCTTGTCTGGAACACAGAATGAGAGGCAGAGAGGTTTATCAGCGGTACTGCCAGCCTGACGCTGACGCTGGAATCCTTGATGCGCAGTCTTACTCAAGGCCGAGTGGGGATGCTACCGGGGCAGCATGAGTCAGCATGTGTTTATGCACAGGACCGGACACAGGAAGATCCATATATGTACTTGTCACCCCCTTGCGTGCGCACATTTACAGAGGAGGGGGGAAAGGAGCCCAAGAAGTGTATAAGAAGCTTTGCAATTTGTGTTTCAGTACTCTTGTCGTGAGGCTTAACCACCAAGAGTCTCTTAATTAATTAAGAATTAAACTCTTTCTCTGGATTCAACCTCCGGTGTCATTATTGGCTATCTCTGTCCTTGCCTGGGCGCAACTTAAAGGACCCTTAGTAGCTGATAAAGCTACACTTTTACTGTCTACTTTTCTTTGCATCCCCCCTTTCTTCTTTATTTTTTATATTATTCTTTATGTATGGTTTGGTATTGATGTATTTACTTTGCAATAAAAATTAACTTAAAATTTATTTTTTAAAAAACTTGCTCCAGGAGAATTATGATGTCCATCATGAGGGACAAAAGATATTCTCTTTTCCAGAACCTGGAAACCTTCATATATGGAATTCTGATGTCAAGGGGAAAGCTGTTCACCCTCAACTTCCATCTGGCAAACATAGTGCTAATCTAGGGCTGTTCTAATTCTAGGGCTGTTGTGCAGCTTACTGAGATAGTGTTTGTGAACTGTGCTGAGCACTTTTCTGACTGTGATTATTCCCTTTTCCAGATCCAAGCCAGATATTAAAATGGAGCCCAGTGCTGGGAGGCCTATGGACTACCAGGTAAACTGCTTCTGGCCTCTCTTTCATGGGGAGCCGTCCCTGGGGCACCCTTTGTTTTAAGACACACAACTATTATCTAAGTTATAAAAGTACAAAAGGTAAGTTTTGTACCTTTAGAAGACATCTGAAGGCAGCCCTGTATAGGGAAGCTTTTTAATGTGCAATGTTTTATTATGTTTTTATATATGTTGGAAGCCACCTGGAGTGGCTGGGGTAACCCAGTCAGATGGGCAGGGTGCAAATATTATTAGAAATTATTACGATGGTGATGATTAGTTCAAAAAGGGTGTCTGAACCACAGAGCTCAGACATGCATGTGTGGCCGTCTTGGAACCATGATGAAGAAAGATAATAATAATCCAGGATACCCTAAAGGCACCCTGGATTTTCCTGCTATTACCAAATTTCTCCCCCTTAAAAATAACAGCCACACATACATTGTTGGTAAAAAAGTAAAAGCAGCGTTTACTTACATAAGTAGGTATTGAAGCAGCAATTGCAGTAGCAGAAAGAAGGCAGGTTTATAACTACTATCCATAGCTGCCAAGTCTCCCGTTTACCCCGGGAAATCCCCGTTTTTCCAGCTGTTCCTAGCTGAAAAAATGGATTTTTTTGTTTTTTCCTGGTTTATTCTGGCGCGGCGGCCGTTTTGGAACTGGGCGGAGCATGCTCAGAAGCGACTTTTGATGCTGCTCTGCCCAGTTCCAAAATGGCTGCAGTGCAACTTCTGGCATGGTGGCCATTTTGGAACCGGCGGCCATTTTGGAACAAAGCAGCATCCAAAGTCACTTCTGAGCATGCTCCGCCCAGTTCCAAAATGGCGGCAGCGCTACTTCCGGTCTGCTATTTCCGGCCCGGTCCCTTATTTCTCTGACAGCAACTTGGCAGGTATGACTATCTGAATTACAAAAGTAGAAAATCTAAGTTCAAAAATGGTGTCTGAACTGCAGAACATGTGTGGTCAGCTTGGAAGCATGATGAAGAAAGAGGAGGCTGACCTGGCAGGAAGGAAGTATGTAGCGTTACAGCTTCCTGCCAAAGCAGAGAAAGGAAATGATCTCACAGAATTATCTCTAGCGAATTGGACAGGAAAGCTCTATGAGCCTCAGCCCCTTCACGAGCCCACCTGGCAAAACATGAATTGCTGGTTTGACTGCAAGAATGCCCCACAACTCCCTTTTAGGACAGGGCGAGGAGAGGGGATCAAGGAAGATGGCGCCAAACTCTTGAGTGGCCCCGGTCACGGCTAACCACCTCTTCCTTCTCCGACTAGGTCAGCGTCACGGTCATTGAGGCGCGGCAGCTGGTGGGGCTCAACATGGACCCCGTGGTGTGCGTGGAGGTGGGGGACGAGAAGAAATACACGTCCATGAAGGAATCAACCAACTGCCCCTATTACAATGAGGTGAGGTCTCTGTTTGGGGCTGTGGGCCCCCCATCCATCCTTGGTGTAGGTCAGGCATCCCCAAACTGCGGCCCTCCAGATGTTTTGGCCTACAACTCCCATGATCCCTAGCTAACAGGACCAGTGGTCGGGGAAGATGGGAATTGTAGTCCAAAACATCTGGAGGGCCGAAGTTTGGGGATGCCTGGTGTAGGTTCTTGAAGCCCCCCAAAGAGCAGATAAAGACCCTCTTCCATGAAGTGCTGTCTCTAGCAACGCTGGCGCTCTCTTTGCTGCCTTGGCAGAATGGCGGCTGTGCCAAGCAGAGGGGTGAACGGCCATGGGTGGCAAGTGTGCCATGTCACAGAGCCCTTGTAAAGGGATTTGTGGGTAAGCCTCTGTGGACAGGTTTTGGTTCAACATCTGGATTGGAAGTGGAGGGAGGGCCCCACCTTCAGATACATCACAAGGTGCAGCCTGGCATTTCCTTCCTAGGGGCTCACCCACACTTGCCTTCCCTCCGCTCTTCCCAGGAACGCTCTGAGCTTTAAAGCTGGAGCACCCTCCCTTTTCTGCAGAGCTTTCTCTGAAAGAACTCGCTCTTTAAAGCTAACGGCAATCTGCAGAAAACCCAAATTGACATTGCTCTGTTTTTTTTTTATAATAATAATTGTTGTTGTTGCTGTTTAGTCGTTTAGTCGTGTCCGACTCTTTGTGACTCCATGGACCAGAGCACGCCAGGCACATCGTAGGATTGATTTCAATTCCGCAAGTGTCTTCAAACTTCTACAGTTGTTATTAATTTAGTCAATAAAGTTACTCCAATCTCTCTGGGACTTTGTCTCGCCCTGATTTTGGACATTGCTCTGATTGAGCACTAAAGAACAGGTGTGCAGGGGCAAAGCTCAAGCCAAATAAAAGAGCAAAAAAAGAGGAAATGGTTGGACCTTAAAGTAGAAAATGGTGCCTGGAAAGAGCAAGGAAAAGCTAAGTGTGGAGAAGCTCTGTGTCTCCCTTGCAAGAGGCTGGGCTGGGCTGGGCTGATCCATCCCTCCTCTGCATAATGACAGTTTTAATGTAAGTAGCGCTTTGGGTTTCTGAGTGCATCACCAGTTGCAGAGTGCTCAAATGCTGACATTTGAATGTCTTGCTAAGAAAAAAATCATTTACAAAACCTGCCACTTTTTCAAAATTCAAGTATTTTGAGGGAATTGTAGAATTTTCACCATTATTTCTGCCTTGGCAGTGGCAGCGGAACATCGAGATTCTAGAATGATATACATTGGGTCCTGGTTTTTCTAATCATGTTTTTTTCTTAGGACGACTAATCCCCTCCTTTTCTCTCTCCTTCCTCCCTGCTCCCAGTACTTTGTCTTCGACTTCCACGTTCCCCCAGACGTCATGTTCGACAAAATCGTCAAGATATCGGTGAGCAAAACTCTCTGCCTGCTCCCCTGTCTCTGTTGGAGTATTCTTCTAAACTGGCAGGTTTTGAGATAGAGGATGAACAGCTTAGGAGAAGGCAAGCTGGAGAGCTGGAACAGATGCGGATGAAGAAATGGGGTGCCATTTAAGAGAATTACATGATACTCCAAACCAGCACATGAATCAACTCTAGGGCATGAGAGGCTAGAGATCCATCCCCCCAAGAAATGGGTTCAAACACCGTTTTATCTAACACACATATTTTTGCAAGCAATTTCCTCTGCAGCATGGCATTCCTGGCTGTTTCTTCCACTGACGTATATACCATTGTGTGTGCTTCTCTCCAATGTGTGCATTTCTGTACTACATCGTTTTGGTCGAGAACTGCTATTGCAAAATTCAGAGAAATGTGAATATCAAAGGGCTGCACACTGGCTGTGTGCATGAGATCTCATGGGACCATCTGGGCATAGCTGCCAAGTTCCAGACTGAAAAATCTGGGACCAGCAGCGGTGCAGCACAGGAAGACGCTTCTACGCACTTCCGGACATGCGTAGAAGCGATTTCTGGCACTGCGGCCATTTTGGAAATGGGTAGAGTGGCGCCAGAAGTCGCTTCTACTCACTTCCGGACATGCGTAGAAGCAACTTCTGGTGCTGTGGCCATTTTGGAGCTGCTTTCCGGGGGATTTACGGGACATAAATCCATTCGGGAGACCAGCGGGAAACGGTAAGAAAATACGGGGTTTCCCGGGCAAAACGGGGTACTTGACAGCTATGCATCTGGGCTCCTGCGGTATCTTGTGCAAGCATACTTAGTCTCCCACAATGCACATGCCAAGCAGGTCTTGCCCCCCCCCGCAAGTCAGGGAGCTTAAAACATCTTTCTGCACCAGGTCTGCTTAGGTTACTCGGCATAAAATGAGTTTTTAAGCTCCCAGCATTGCTTGCTGGGCTCTAGGAGTATGGGAAATTCTCTCTCTCTCTGCCTCACCCACTAGAGTTTGGATATACAGTCATACCTCGGTTTAAGTATGCTTCGGTTTAAGTACTTTCAGTTTAAGTACTCCACGGACCTATCTGGAACGGATTCATCCACTTTCCATTACTTTCAATGGGAAAGTTCGCTTCAGGTTAAGTACAGACTTCCGGAACCAATTGTGTACTTAAACCGAGGTACCTCTGTATGCAATTTTCAGGTGTACATGTAATCTTTGGCACCAAACCTGCTTGTAAGATATACCATATTGGCCTGAATATGTCTCACCTTTTCCCCAAATTCCGACTGTGAAAAGTTAAAGTGTGGCTTATATTCGTGACCTTACGGAATGCAGCCAGGAGCACAGGGCAAACAGTGCCAGGAGTGCAGGAAAGTGGCGCCCACCCTGTGCGTAGTCCCCCGTCCTCTCCCCTAAGGCTGGGATGGGAGAGAGTGAGGAGGGGGAAAGGCCGCCGTCAACACAGCGCAACTCCCCCCCCCGCCGCCGCCCAGTATGCACCCAGGAGCAGCGAGGAAGGGAGCAGCTTATATTCGGGTTTTTCTCTCCTCCCTCCTCCAATTTTAAAGGTGCGGCCTATATTCAGGTGTGGCTTATATTCGGGCCAATACGGTACTGCACTGTGTATAGCCTGTGGGATTTGTCTTTCCTGGGTGGGTAATTTAATACCCACTGCTTAGAAACAGCATTCAGACAGCATTGGACTAACTGACCACCTTGCTCCCTTCATTTGCATCCATCCTATCAGTTAAAACAAACAAACAAACAAACAAACATTTCTGTAGCAGTTACAGGTAGGTAGCCGTGTTGGTCCGACGTAGTCGAAACAAAATAAAAAAATTCCTTCCAGCAGCACCTTAAAGACCAACTAAGTTTTTTATTTTGATATGAGCTTTCGTGTGCATGCAGACGAAAATGGTATCTGAAGAAGTGTGCATGCACACGAAAGCTCATACCAAAATAAAAAAACTTAGTTGGTCTTTAAGGTGCTGCTGGAAGGAATTTTTTTTTTTTATTATTTCTGTAGCATTTAGGGCACAGTAGGTGCCCATTTCTCATATCCCCCAGAAATGTTTTCTGCGAGGCGCAAAGTAGGCTCCTTGTTCAACCTTGCCTCCGACTCTCCCCCCCCCCTTTAATCTGAAGGTGATTCACTCCAAGAACCTCCTGCGCAGTGGAACCTTAGTCGGCTCCTTCAAGATGGATGTCGGAACCGTTTACACCCAGCCAGGTAGGTGGCAAAAGGTTTTTTCTGGTGTGGAAGGCTGTTCTCGTGCTATCAGGATGGCTGCCGTAGCTGTGGGAGGAACTTCTCCTTGGCAGTTCAATGTGGAGGCTGGCACCAAATTTCCAGTTAGCCAAATTTTATTCTTAGAATCAGAGAGCTACAAGGGACCCTGAAGGTCTCCTAGTCTGACCCCATGCAATGCAGGAATGCAGGGCATCAGTTTAGCTGTTCATTCTCTAGTCAACCACCCTCTGCCACCCCAGCACCTCACCATCTCTTCATCCAAGCACAGTCCTGGGAAACACTCAAACCATTTTTATTTATTTTTTACTGTGCGTGCAGAGCCTTTCCTGCACTTTATCTGACATTGTTTTGTGGGAATGTTCAGGGGGGCAGGAAAGGATATATTGTTTATTAATATCCTTCCTAACTTGCGCTAGCAAGTTCCTTTGCAGAGTTTACATTCCCCCTTTTACATGCACAGCAGATAGCCGGTTGCAGGCTCGTGTGAGCCTCTCACTAGTATACAATTCAGTGTGTCTCAGATCGAATTGTACGTTCCTGGTAAGTTCCCTTGAATCCCTCTTAAAAGAATAAAGACGCCACAATCTTACTCAAAGTCAATTAAAGAAGTTAAATCAGTTCACAGTTGGATCCCTGAAGGCAGACTTAGTTACAAATATGTACAGTACATTTGGATCTACCCCATATGGCGGAATAATCCCAGTGTTTCTGCTAGCTGAGAGCTAGCAGAGCTGTTGTTTAGTCGTTTAGTCGTGTCTGACTCTTCGTGACCCCATGGACCATAGCACGCCAGGCACTCCTGTCTTGCACTGCCTCCCACAGTTTGGTCAAACACTGTCCAACCATCTCATCCTCTGTCGTCCCCTTCTCCTAGTGCCCTCCATCTTTCCCAACATCAGGGTCTTTTCCAGGGAGTCTTCTCTTCTCACGAGGTGGCCAAAGTATTGGAGCCTCAGCTTCACGATCTGTCCTTCCAGTGAGCACTCAGGGCTGATTAGCAGAGCAGTCCTAGCTAAAAGCTGGTCAAACAAAGAAGGAAGTCAAAAAGAAGGAAGGGTGCTGTGTGACTTGTCCTTTTGTTACCTGGGCAGGTTAGATCACGCCCACCTTCTATCACATGCAAAAGGAAGGATGCTCCAGCCAGGAGGAGCAGGAAGTTTCGACTGGCTGGACCAAACATCCTCTTGCATGTCCACTCTAGGAAAACAAGGAATGTTGTATTTGACTGCTCCCAGTGGATTATACCCCACAGTTTTTCACTCTAACATTCAGCAGCTAGGATCCTCCTAAACTGGTTCTTGCCACTTTTGTGGTCCGGCCACACCCTTTGCAGAGTGACATGGTCCTCACTGATAATGGGTTTCACAGAAGTCTGCCCATCCTCTTTGGTGGGTGCCATTGGGGGCTGGTGTCCCCCCCCCCCTGTGTCCCGGGATCCAATGTGGGAAGTCCGAGGGACTGTTTCCCAGGCAGCAATGGGAGCCTAATGAAGCAGCGGTTCTTGCACCAGCCCACCTGGGGGAACGAGGCGCCAGGCTCCGCCGAGATGCTCAGCTTGTGGGAGATCCTCCCCACCTCGCAGGGTCTCATGTTGTCTCCCTGTCTTCTTCTCGCAGAGCACCAGTTCTACCACAAGTGGGCGCTCCTCTCGGACCCGGAGGACATCACCGCAGGGCTGAAGGGTTATGTGAAGGTGGACATCGCGGTGGTGGGCAAAGGGGACAACATCAAGACGCCCCACAAGGCCAATGAGACGGATGAGGATGACATTGAGGGGTGAGGAGGGGGAGTAAGGAGAGGAGGGGAGAAGAGCAGAGGGAGGTGAAGGGGGAGGGAGGGAGAGAGGAAGAAGAGTTTGGACTTGATATCCCGCATTTCACTTCGGGTCAGCAAGGTTTATCTCACCTGGGCCAGTTCACTCCAGTGGAGATCCCTTTGCGGACCGGATCGTGTGGCGCCTGCGTCTGCACAGATGCAATTCCGGTGTCTGCGCAGACATGATTTCCAGCGTCTGGGCATGCACAGACGTGATTTCCGACGCCACAGAAACGAGTTCCTGTGCCACGCTGCGCCAGTTTAGCACAGCATGTGGGGGCTCGGTTTGGGGGCAGCTTGTGGGCCAGTTAAATGACCCCCGTGGGCCTACCCCTGCCTTAAGGAGTCTCAAAGCAGCTAACATTCTCCTTTCCCTTCCTCCCCCACAACAAACACTCTGTGATGTGAGTGAGGCTGAGAGACTTCAGAGAAGCGTGACTAGCCCAAGGTCACCCAGCAGCTGCATGTGGAGGAGCGGGGAAGCGAACCCGGTTCCCCAGATTATGAAGCCACCGCTCTTAACCACTACACCACGCAGAGCGAGGAGAGGAAGGGAGGAAGAGGAGGGGAGAGGGAGGAGGAAAATCAGGAGGAGGGGGAACAAGAAGGTGGAGGGGGCCCTGGCGGGCTTTGTCCCTCACCTTGTGAAGCTGAAATTCAGTGGCTGAGGTGGGCTGGGGAGCCGGGTTTCTCCTTGCCTGTCCCTCAGTAGTGATGACGAGCAAATTCCTCTCAGCGCAATCCAAATTCGCTGTGAGCTGTGCTCAGAGAGACAGCATTGCATAGTGGTTAGAGCATTGGACTATGACCCGGGGAAAGAGTCAGATGAAGAGGAGCAGAAATAGGAAGGAATTGACTTAGAGGGAGAAGATGTGCGAAAGTGACATGGAGCAGAAATAGGCTGGTTTTCTTTGTTCCTTAATTTATTTCATAAAATTTATACACCTATTATTATTATTATTATTATTATTATTATTATTATTATTATGCCCATCTGGCTGGGTTTCCCCAGCCACTCTGGGTGGCTTCTAGCATATCTGGAAACCTCCCAATACAGGTCTGGTTTTAACTTCTGGTTGGGCTTGTTTAAACAATAATGGTTTTAGCAGGCATCAATAGGCAGGCAGTTCCAAAGTGTAGGTGCTCTAAACATGTTAAGACACAGGAAGGATTTGAGTAGGAACAGCAGTGGAAAGTACAGCGGAGGTATTTGTTGTGAAAAAGCTAAGGCACAGAATAATTATAATATGCAGGAAGAAATGGAATTTTGGAGAAACAATGGAGGGACAGAGGGGAAGTCCTAGATTGATTGGTTTACTGTTAAATTTGAAATGTTGTTGAATGATCATTTATTTGTCAAATTTCTATAAATAATTTTTAAATACAGCCCATTCCTTGGGTTACGGCTGCTTCAGGTTGCGTTTTTTTCATGTTAAGAACGCAGCAAACCCGGAAGCGTTTACTTCTGGAGTTTTCCATGCACGTATGCGCAGAAGCTCTCTATCGCGCTTTCGCGCATGCGCAAAAGCTCTACTCTAGTTATGGACTTTTCGGGGTGAGAACGGCACCCCGGAACGGATTGAGTCCATAACTTAGAGGTAAAGGTAAAGGGACCCCTGACCATTAGGTCCAGTCATGACCAACTCTGGGGTTGCGCGCTCATCTCGCATTATTGGCCGAGGGAGCCGGCGTACAGCTTCCGGGTCATGTGGCCAGCATGACTAAGCCGCTTCTGGCAAACCAGAGCAGCGCATGGAAACGCCGTTTACCTTCCCGCTGTAGTGGTTCCTATTTATCTACTTGCATTTTGACGTGCTTTCGAACTGCTAGGTTGGCAGGAGCTGGGACCAAGCAACGGGAGCTCACCCCGTCACAGGGATTCGAACCGCCGACCTTCTGATCAGCAAGCCCTAGGCTCAGTGGTTTAGCCCACAGCGCCACCTGGGTCCCTCTAACTTAGAGGTACCACTGTATATATATAAAAAAGATCGAGTTCTTACTGATGCAAAACGAGTGTAATGTGGCACCTGCAGAAATGCCAAGAGGTCGAGGGGGCGCATGGGGGGGGGGGGTAAGCCGATCTAGTAGGTTACAAGTTTCCCATTGCAATTTCCCCATCGCCCGTACAGTATTTGGAAGGGAACTTTAAAAGGAGCTCTGGCAGGGAAACTGGAAGGCAAACGTGAAGCAAAAGCTACCTCTGGGTTGCAAGGTTTCGTGATTAGATGTGGGAAGAAGCAAAGTCCCACCCCAGGGCCATCCTGTGTCTTGTAGAAACCTGCTCCTTCCCGACGGCGTCCCTCCGGAGAGGCAGTGGGCTCGCTTCTACATCAAGATCTACCGGGCAGAGGGTCTCCCGCGCATGAACACCAGCATCATGGCCAACGTCAAGAAGGCCCTCATTGGAGAGAACAAGGACCTGGTGGACCCCTATGTCCAGGTCCTCTTTGCAGGACAAAAGGTACGTGGGCATGTTAAGAGAGCCTCAGGACTCGGCCCAGCTGAGAGTCCCCCTCGCTTGCAGAGAGTCAGCTGGCTTTTGTTTTTTAAAATATATTTATTAGAGATTTTTCAAACAACAAAGACATACAAAAATACAAAACACACACAAAAAATACAAAACATACACACACAAAAAACAACAACACCAAATACAAAAAATACAAAAATGTGAAAACAAAAATTCTTATTACTTGGTAATAACTTCCCGACTTCCCGGCCCCCCCTTCCCGAATCTACTCTACACCCCATTCAGACAGCTTTCATAATATGCAGGAAAAAACAGACCTGATCTAGTATTACAAATCCATATCTTAAATTGTATAATACTCAATACAAGAGAGAAAAATCATGTGTGTACATATCTAACTCTAGTTAATCCCTTTTAGCCTCTAAGCTGGCTTTTGTTTAATGACATGCATCCTTTGGACCATCGCTCTTATCAGTTAGACTGCAACGGCCATTCAATAAAGAGAAGAAAATTGAATTATTATATTGGTTTAGATATCAAAAGATGCTGTAAAAAATAACTTTGCTTGTCAAACATCAAACCACCAGGATGTTACAAAGGGATATTAACGGTTGTCTGTTATCATGTTGTAGTCTTTTCTTCAATGTAATGTAATGTAATATACAATGGCCAATCTGGTGGGACCTAACAGGACTTGTCACCTCAAACACTTGCATGTTGGTGAAGGCCTGAGAGTTTAGCCCCAGAATCTGCTTTCAGACCACCTGCCAGGGATGCTTTAGTTGTGATTCCTGCTTTGCAGGGGGGTTGGACTAGATGACCCCTGGGGATCCCTTCTAGCCCTGCACTTCTATGATTTGAATATGTGAGACTATCTACGTCCAGCAATGTATGATGGAAAATAAGCAGTCCATTATTCCCTTTCAAAGAGTTAATTAAGACATCAAGTGGGGAAATGATGTGCCATTGATACCTCCCTGCATGCCCCTTACACACACACACAGAGAGAGAGAGAGAGAGGGAGGGGGAGGGAGAGGGAGAGGGAGAGGGAGAGGGAGAGGGAGAGGGAGAGGGAGAGGTGTGAAAAGAATCAAGGGGTCTTGGTGGACCACAAGTTTAACAAGAGTCAGTAGGGTGATGCAGCAACAAAAAAAGCTAACGCTATTCTAGGCTGCATCAACAAAAGTTTAATGTCCAGATGAAGGGAAGTCATAGTCCCTCTCTATTCCGCTATGGTCAGACCACACCTGGGATACTGTGTCCAGTTCTGGGCACCACAATTTAAGAAGGATGTTGATATCCTGGAAGGTTTGCAGAGGAGGGCAACCGAGATGATCAAGGGTCTGGAAACCGAGCCTTCTGAGGAACAGTTGAAGGAGCTGGATATGTTTAGCCTGGAAAAGAGGAGACTGAGAAGAGATAGGATGGTCATCTTCAACTATCTGCCAAGAGCTGACTCATGAAAAATGAAGCAAGCTTGTTTTCACCTGCTCTGGAGGGTAGGGCCTGAACCATTGGATCCGAACTACAAGAAAGAAAGATTCCCACTAAATCCCAATAAGAGCTGTGCGACTGTGGAACGGTCTCCCCCGGGAGGTGGTGGACTCTCCTTCCTTGAAGGTTTTTAAGCAGAGCTTGGATACTCATCTGCCAGGAATTCTTTAGTTGTGATTCCTGCATTGCAGGGGGGGTTGGACTAGATGGCCCCTGGGGCTAATATCTAGCTCTACAAATATATTATTCTATGAAATTGTAATCTGCTGCTGTGTGGCTGAATCTGGTTGTGGCCTGCGACCTTTGATCACCCTTCGACGGCCACTGGCTTCTATTAGATCATTCCCAGAGGATAAGGCTATCAAGGGATGCAGTTCCTGAGGGCCATATGGAACCTCCAGCAGCAGGAGCAGCTGACCTTTGAATGCTAGTTGCTGGCAAACAACAGTGGGAGAATGTGGTTGTCTGCAAGCTTCCTGGGAACATCTGCCTCTCCACTCTTGGAGACAGGATGCTGGGCTGTCTCCCAGCATCCTCAGGTTTTGGCCCACTGAGGTTCTTCTGGTGTTTTTATACTCCTTATGTCTTTATCAGGGGAAAACCTCGGTCCAGAAAAGCAGCTATGAGCCCACGTGGAACGAGCAGATTGCCTTCACGGAAATGTTCCCCCCACTGTGCAAGCGGATCAAGGTCCAGATCCGCGATTCCGACAAGGTCAACGACGTGGCCATTGGGACCCATTTCATCGACCTCAGGAAGATCTCCAACGAAGGCGACAAAGGTGAGGTGAAGCATGAACGAAAAAGTGCCATTGTTTTGCAAAACAAAAACAAAACCAGCACACAGCATATCCGGGATAGACTTAATATTTGGTTGGTCTAAATTTCTTTTTAAGTCATCCAATTTGGGGGTTGCTATTGCCTCCTGCGGGAGCGAGTTCCATGGGTTAACATGGACCTTCTTCCCTTTGCCCTGCTGATCTTGGCCAGGCTTCCTGCCCACGTTTGGCCCTGCCTGGGTGAACATGTACGGTTCCACGCGCAACTACACCCTGATGGACGAGCACCAGGACTTGAACGAGGGCCTGGGCGAAGGGGTTTCCTTCCGTGCCCGCCTCCTCCTCAGCCTGGCGGTGGAAATCTTGGATACCAGCAACCCAGAGCTCACCAGCTCCACTGAAGTCCAAGTTGAGATGGCCACGGCAGTTGCCGACGTAAGTCTCTGATCCTGGCATAACCCAGACAGATGAACGGGGTATAAATAATAAAATTATCATTATCATTATCATTATCATTATCCTTTCCTTGCTAGTCTTGTTTGTACTGTGGCTCCTTAAGCTACCCCGCAAGGGTAGCAGGGAACACTAGCTTTTCTATGGACTTCCTTCCCCTAGGATTTAGCTCCTGACTTGCGAGTTCCTGCAGGATTTGGACCCTAGAGGCAGCGCCCTTATTTCTCTCAATTGCTTTAGTTAAATACATGGGTCTTATTTCTTGCATTGCAAGGGATTGGACTAGATGACTCTTGGGATCCTTTCCAACTCTATGGTTCTATGATTCAATCTATACCCTCTCCTCACACATCTGCCGAACTTGCCTTGATAGCTTCATCAGTCAGGGTTCCCTCTAGCCGGATCCAGTAAATTCTTCTTATGTCCTTTTGTTCCAATAATTTTATATATTTTTCCCATACCCCAAAAATTGATTTCCTTATTACATGATTCTGAAAACATTTGTGTACCTTTGCTTTTTCATACCACAAATATGCATGCAATCCAAATCTGTTATCATGTCCTTCCACTGTAAATCTAAAATATCCCCATTTCTCAATATTATCCAATCCCGGATCCAGCAAATACAAGATGCCTCATAATATAGTTTTAAGTCTAGCAGGGCCAAGCCCCGTCTCTCTTTAACATCTGATAACAATTCATATTTTATCCTTGGTTTCTTCCCCTGCCAGATGAATCTGGAAATATTTTTTTGCCATTATTTAAAGCATCGAGTACTGCCTATCACCAGGATTGATTGGAATAAAAATCAAATTCTTGGCAAGACATTCATTTTAATCACTGATATTCTTCGCCAGAATGATAAATTCATTCTACCCCAAATCTCTAAATCCCTAAGTTCTTCTTATGTCCTTATCCCACCCCACAGAACTGCACAGGCAAGATGGACGAGTTCTTTCTCTTTGGATCCTTCCTGGAGGCTACCATGATTGACAGGAAAAATGGAGACAAGCCCATCAACTTTGAGGTCACCATAGGTAGGTATGGCTTCATGAAGGGATGGGGTGAGAAGGCCCACCAAGGAGGGGCGTTTGCCTTCTGGGATGCTGTGCGCACAGAACCATGTGCAAAATGTGGCATCGGAAGAAGAGCTTGGGCTCCTTGAGGACCAAGCGGTATCAGAAATAAAATCTGAGGCTTCTTCTTCTTTGGCGATCCCTCATAGCTGAGTAAGATTGTCTTCCATACACATGGTCTTAACAGTGAGTCTGTAAGTGACTGTGGAGGCCAATTCTGGATCCACACATTCCTTCCACAGTGGGGACATTGGTTTCCGGGCGGGAGTTGATCACGGTGTGGATTTGCCAAGCGTGCCTTCCTCTTAGCACATTTCTCCCTTGCGTCCTGAGTTCGAGTGTCTTCAAAGCCCATGGCACCTTTCGTAAAGGCTGTCCTCCAATTGGAGCACTCGCAGGCCAGGGTTTCCCAGTTGTCAGTGTTTATGCTACATTTTCTTGGATTTGTCTCGAGAGAGTCTTTATACCTCTTTTGTTGACCACCAGAATTACGCGCTGCCCTTGACTCAGAATATTCCTGAATCGTGTATCACAAGATCCTGGGGCAGCATAGATCAAAATGTGCAAATCCAGGCAGAAAAGTTATGAGGGCTAAATACTGGCTATTTTCTGCGGAATTCTGGATGTGTGGCAACCCTAGTTCCCTCTGACTCTGCCGTTCCATGGTGATTCTATCCCTTCCGTCTCCCCCCAGGCAATTACGGCAATGAAATCGACGGGATGTCCAAGCCCATGATCAAGAAGAAGAAAGATAGTGGAGGAGATGGCAACGAGGAAGAATCTCAGCTGCTGGAGAACGAGAGTGACGAGGAAAGCACAGACGACGGAGAATTTGTCTCCATCTCCTCTTCTCCACCTTTGAGGCCTTTGATCACCGACAGGCAAGTGAAACTTGGGCCAGTCTGGTTGAAGTGAAAAACCTTGTTGTTGGAAAGGGTGGTCCCAGAATTTCTTTTTGCCTCCTTGTGTCCTTAGGACATCACACAGTAAGGTCCATCGAGGGCAGTAGCACCGAGGTGACCCCAGAGGACTCCCCTGCAGGGTTGGTGGGCCGATTTAATAATAATAATAATAATAATAATAATAATAATAATAATAATAATAATTTATTATTTTGAATTATGGTGCTGGAGGAGACTCTTGAGAGTCCCATGGACTGCAAGAAGATCAAACCTATCCATTCTTAAGGAAATCAGCCCTGAGTGCTCCCTGGAAGGACAGATCGTGAAGCTGAGGCTCCAATACTTTGGCCACCTCATGAGAAGAGAGGAATCTTTGGAAAAGACCCTGATGTTGGGAAAGATTGAGGGCACTAGGAGAAGGGGACGACAGAGGACAAGATGGTTGGACAGTGTTCTTGAAGCTACGAACATGAGTTTGACCAAACTGCGGGAGGCAGTGCAAGACAGGAGTGCCTGGCGTGCTCTGGTCCATGGGGTCACGAAGAGTCGGACACGACTAAACGACTAAACAACAACAATTTATTATTTATACCCCACCCATCTGGCTGGGTTTCCCCAGCCACTCTGGGCGGCTTCCAACAGAAAAATAAAACACAATAATCTATTAAACATTAAAAGCCTCCCTGAACAGGGCTGCCTTCAGATGTCTTCTAAAAGTCTGGTAGTTGTTTTCCTCTTTGACATCTGCAACGAGGGAACTGCCAGAAGGCCCTCGGAGCTGGACCTCAGTGTCCAGGCAGAATGATGGAGGTGGAGACGCTCCTTCAGGTATACTGGACCAAGGCCGATTTAATGCACACATTTAATTAGATGAGAATATAGGCTCCTTCTAGGTTCTCATCTAAATAAATGGCTGTCTTGCCAAATGCAAGGTGGTTCTTTTAAAATGAGATTCAGAAGCAGTACAAAACACGAGTGATGCTGAAATATACCCAGAATCCCGTAGTGACTTCATGCTCTTTATTGCAGCTTGTAAAATAGGCTGATTAACTTCTTCCGGGAGCCTGATTGGTCCTCTCCTGCAAGCCAATCACTTGCTGCATTCTAGGATCCTACTTGCCTATTGTTCTAGGATCCAAGCTTAGTACATAACAGAGTGAGAAGATGAAAGATTTTATTCTTTATTTTATTCAGTATACCTGAAGGAGCGTCTCCACCCCCATCATTCTGCCCGGACACTGAGGTCCAGCACCGAGGGCCTTCTGGCGGTTCCCTCGTTGCGAGAAGCCAAGTTGCAGGGAACTAGGCAGAGGGCCTTCTCGGTGGTGGCGCCTGCCCTGTGGAACGCCCTCTCAACAAATGTCAAAAAGGAAAACAACTACCAGACTTTTAGAAGACATCTGAAGGCAGCCCTGTTCAGGGAGGCTTTTAATGTTTAATAGATTATTGTGTTTTATTTTTCTGTTGGAAGTCGCTCAGAGTGGCTGGGGAGACCCGGCCAGATGGGCGGTGTATAAATAATAAATTATTATTATTATTATTATTATTATTATTATTATATTATTATTATTATTATTATTCTATGCAGCAAGCAATATATACATACCAAGCAAGCACCTCAATCTGCCACTTGGAAGCCCTCCAGAATCGCCGAAGTGACTCCCCCAGGTAGCCTCAGTTTGCACGGCCCTGCGGCCCATCAGTCCGTGCACGAGCTTCTCCAAAACTCTGCCCACAACCATCCGATTTATAGATCACTAGCCTGTGTCGCTTGCCCGACTGGCTATGTGCAGATCATTCATTACTGGCTATGTGCAGATTATTCATTAGCCACCCCCCTCCCAGTGCCTGACTTTCTCAAAACAAATGTCCAACATCAAAGAAGGTACAATTTATCTTCCGGATAGATTGCCCATACAATGGCCCATCTAACCATGGCTAGCCAAATATTTGTAAGAAGTCTACAGGGAGGGTTTGATGGTGGCAGAGACCATTCGGCGGTGTGCTGTCTCTGAACTTAGCAGCTTCCTTGAGAACTTATCATGGCTAACAGCCTGTGATAACTTCTCCAAAAGCCAGCTACATCAGCAACCGTCTCCACAACTTGTGGCAGGGAGTTCCATAAGTTCTGAACAGCTGCTGCCCCACCGCAGCCCCTTTCAACTCCTGAGGCTTACCGCCTGCTCCTTCCCCTGCTCCCAGGAACTACTTCCACCTGCCATACTTTGAGAAGAAGCCGTGCATCTACATCAAGAGCTGGTGGCAGGATCAGCGGAGGCGTCTCTACAACTCCAACATCATGGACAAGATTGCGGACAAGCTGGTGGGCACCCAAGAGGGTCTGGGGGAGGTGTGGAGTGGGGAGGGAAACACTGGGGTGACCAGTTGCTAGATGACCCTCGGGGGGCCCTTCCAACTCTGCAATTCTATCTTCTTCTTTGGCGATCACTCGTAGACGAGTAAGATTGTCTTCCATACACATGGTTTTAACAATGAGTCCATAAGTGACTGTGGAGGCCAATTCAGGGTCCACACGTCCTTCCACAGTGGGGACATTGTTTTCCGGGAGGGAGTTGATCACATTTCTCCCTTGCGTCCTGAGTTCGAGTGCATAGCTGCCAAGTTTTCCCTTTTCTCGCGAGGAAGCCTATTCAGCATAAGGGAAAATCCCTTTAAAAAAGGGATAACTTGGCAGCTATGGTTCTAGTGTCTTCAAAGCCCAAGACACCTTTGGTAAAGGCTGTTCTCCTGTTGGAGCGCTCGCAGGCCAGTGTTTCCCAGTTGTCAGTGTTTATACTACATTTTTAAAAATTTGCCTTGAGACAGTCTTTCAACCTCTTTTGCTGACCACCAGCATTACGCTTTCCATTTTAAAGTTTGGAATAGAGTAGTTGCTTTGGAAGACGAATCAGGCATCCATACAACATGACCAGTCCAACGAAGCTGGTTGAATGTTGAAGAATCATTCCTTCGACACTGGTGATCTTTGCTTTTTCCAGTATACTGGCATTAGTTCGCCTGCCTTCCTGAGCCCCCACCCCCGGTAGTCCGACTACATTGATGGTTGTTTCTGAACTTCCAGGAAGAAGGCTTGAATGACGTTCATGAGATGATGAAGACTGAGAAGCCCCACCCGGAACGGCGCCTCCGAGGGGTCCTGGAGGAGCTGAGCAGTGCATGCCTGTGAGTCAGCCACAACTGGGGGGGGGGAGGACCCTCAAAATATCAGGAAGTTGCAAGGGAAGGGCCATGAGATTCGGCCCGCTCCCATATATACACCTGAGGACCAGGTTGCTTGAGAGAGCACCTCACCCCTTGTAATGCCCAGTAGGTCTCTGCCGTCTGCCAGAGAATCATAGAGTTGGAAGAGGCCACAAGGGTCATCCAGTCCAACCCCCTGCCGAGCAGGAAACACCATCAAAGCATTCTTGACATATGGCTGTCAAGCCTCTGCTTAAAGACCTCCAAAGGAGGAGACTCCACCACACTCCTTGGTAGCAAATTCCACTGCCGAACAGCTCTTACTGTCAGGAAGTTCTTCCTGAGGTTTAGGTGGAATCTTCTTTCTTGGAGTTTGAATCCAAGCTTTCCCAGCTGGGCAAAGAGGTCGGGGTTAATGAAATTGTTGGGCTGCCTCTGTTCTTCCAGTTATAAATGATATGTGCCCTCCGGAGCTCCCGTTGTTGAGGAGGTGAATTAGATCTCATATTCATTTTTATCTTATATTTTGGTAATGTACATCCAGGGTTTTTTTCTTTTACATTTTTTGGGGGCCCCCAAGAGAGTGGAGCCCCAAGCGATAGCTTGTTTAGCTTATACGTAAACCCGGCACTGGCCTCATGTCTAAAAAGTTTCCTGCTTGGCAGGGGGTTGGACTGGATGGCCCTTGTGGTCTCTTCCAACTCTATGATTCTATGATTCTAAGTGTGTCACCAACATGAAAAGTTTGCAAAGCTCTGCACTACGCCGTATCCCAAACTGTCTCCTCAAGTCTGGGCACACACACACCCCTCCAAGACCATCTTTGCTGCCCTTTCTTGTTTGGCACCAGCTTAAGTCCGTCTTCTCTGCCCCACCCCTTGACCTGTCCCAACAGGCGGTTTGTGACCCTCTCCAACAAGGACCAGAACCATTCCTCCCGGACGCGGCTGGACCGGGAGAGGCTGAAATCCTGTATGCGGGAACTGGTGAGTGTCTCTCCAGGTTGGGAGCCCCCCCGCCGGAAAAGAAGGAAAAGGGAATGGGCAGGGGGTTCAGTGGTCATGGTGCCTGCAGTGAAAGAGGGGGTGCCCAAGAGAGCCTTTTCCACACCCTTTTCCTAGCCTGATTGCAACACAACAGCCCTTCAGTGTTGCCAGGGGGCATGATTCTCTGGTAGTTGCTGCCACCACCCTCCCATATCCTAGTCCAAGATCAAAGCAGCTGGATCGTTTCCCTGGTGGACCCTGCACATAAACCGCCTAAAATATTTGAAGAAGTGTGCATGCACACGAAAGCTTATACCAAGAACAAACTTAATTGGTCTCTAAGGTGCTACTGGACAATTTTTTAATATATTCCTAAAATATTGTTATTATTATTTATTGAATTTATATACTGCCCCATACCTGGAGGTCTCAAGGCGGTTCACAGAACAAAATATAAAACTACAAAATATATAATCAAAATAAAAACAACCACCCAGTACGCCCCTCAAACCGCATTTTAAAAGGGTTTAGGGGCACAGAGCAATGCACTCTGCTTATGAGTTACTCAGAGTGTAAAGGCAGAGTTGGTGCTCTCTTACAACCCTTGCCCTAAACTTCCAGTAGCATGAATTCCAAGTGATGTGGAGGATTCTAAAACCTTGAGGCTGGCAATCGCATGCATGTCAGTGGTCAAATTATGAAATGTTATTAAAAAATAAAGGTGGAGGGAAAGCAAGCAGAGGGTCAAAACAGAATACAAAATAAGCCACAGCATTGTGGCTCTAAAATTGAACAAATCCTAGCCTAGTCCTGACACTTTAGCTGTTCTAGTTTACCCATTGTGGGAATGGATTTAGACACCAGTTATTATCCTGAGATCAGCGGAGTATCACCCTTTGCAGCTTAAACTTGGAAGCTGAGACAAGATATATTTTAGCTTCTACAAGCAATAATCCAGAATGCTCTAAAAGCAGACTGGATTTTCCTGGTATTACCCATTTTCTCCCCCTTAAAAATAACTATCGCACGTACATTGTTTCGTAAAAAGGTAAAAGTAGTTTTTACTTACATAAGTGGGTATCAAAGCAGCAATTGCAGTAGCGAAAAGAAGGCAGGTTTATAACGACTATCCGAATGACAAAAGTACAGAATCTAAGGCATGACGAAGAAAGAGAAAGAGGCTCAGGCAGGAAGGAAGGATGTAGTGTTACAACTTTCTGCCAAGGCAGACAAAAGAAGCGATCTCACAGAGTTCTCTCTAGCAATTTTTACAGGAAAGTTCGGTGGCCCTCCGCCCTTTCGTGCGCCTAGCAGGCAAAACATGAATGGTTGGTTTTGACTGCAATAATGATCCACACAAGTAAGCAGCAAGGATAGTCATCTTCGCCCCAAATCAGGTCTGGATCCCGGATGGTGAGAGCGAACACAACTGCAGAGAGGCTCTTTGTAAGGCTCTCTCCCTTGTCTTCGGAGGGAGGGACTTCCGAACCTTGCTGACCAATGGGCCATTACATTTCAGTGCCGAGGAAATGCAGTGCAATTGTGGGGAAGGGAATGCAATTGATTGTGGATCACTTGTGGGCTCATAAAAACAGGAACAGGAAGTACCAGTTGCATTTGCTGGCTCGATTGATTTCTGGACAATGGATGAGCCAGCAAATGTCGGAAATTCCCACTGCTGCCATTCTCATTCTGATTGGCATTTTCCAACATCCCTTTCTCCAAGACCAGCATAAACACCTGTGTCTGAACAATCACATTTTCTAAAGTAAAGTAGGATAGCAACAGACATCAGCAGAGCCTACAGTTTACCTTCCAAGTCCCGGACCGCAGAATCCGGCACCGGCACCTGTGTGACACCGGATGTTGCGTCGACATTACTTCCGGTGTCGCTTTGCCCTTCTATGGGCACCAAAAATGGCCGCCGCCGGCTTCAAAAGTAGCTTCTACGCATGACCGGAAGTGCGTCGACGCAACTTCTGGTGTTGCCCCGCCCATCTATGGGCACCAAAAATGGCCGACGACGACACCGGAAGTCGCGTCTACACACTTCCGGTCATGCGTACATGCGACTTTTGAAGCCGCCGCCGGCCATTTTTTGTGCCCATAGAAGGGCAAATCAGAAAGAAGAAAAAATGGCCACCGGCAGGAGAAAATAACGGAGAAAAATGGGAGACGAAGTGATACGGGGGACCACCGGGAAAAGGTAAGTAAAAAAACGGGGGATTCCCAGGGAAAACGGGGTACTTGGCAGCTATGGCCTACAGTGACCCCAGTTTTGTAGGCAGGGATGTTGAGTCTCACCCCCTTCCATTTCCCAAATTCATGTCATTTTTGCAGTCCAATGCTTCCTCCTCTTTCATCCCCCTGACCTCTTTCTCTCTCTCCTTGCATCCAACACCATGCAGGAGACAATGGGCCAGCAGGCCAAGACCATGCGATCCCAGGTCAAGAAAACCACCATCAGGGACAAGCTGAAGCAGGCGCAGAACTTCTTGCAAAAGCTGCGGTTCCTGGCAGATGAGGTGAGGTGACCAGGTCCATCCATATGTAACTTGAGCCTTGCTTAAATATCTCAGCACTGGGCTTTGAGCAGCCAAGCATGCAGGAACCGGGAAACACCGGGGGCTACATTGAATGACCCTTTGATCTGCTTCCTAATCTGTGGTTCTATGCAGTCTGCACTGGATCCAGTTGGCAGATCCAGCCCTGAAGGCATGAGCACAGAGAATTGTCAGCAAATTGCCTCATGAAGCAGACAATTTTATGGAAAGTATTAGGGGGACCAGGAGCTGAGTTCAAGAGGAGCTGAGGTCACAGACAGGCAGAGGAGTCCAAAGGCAGCAAGAAGAATCAGGCAGAGCCAGAGATAAGGAGAACCAAGTTCAAGAGAGACGGGGGGAAACCCTTAGAACAGGAAGTGGGAGCTGGGAAGCAGGAAGTCCAGAGCTGGTGCTTGAACTCAAGGTCCAGGTGGGCTGCCAAAACATGGCAGAGATCTGACCCCCATGAAGGTCAGGGAGAACCAGTGGAGTGCTTGAGTCGGGCCTTTGTTGGAGCACTTACGGCTGATGCAAAAAGTGAGCCTGGTCAGAGAGAGCGAAACATGTAAGGAGTTTGCATGGCATGAAAAGATGGTGGGGCAATAGTGGGTTTTAGTGAACTGAGATGGTGATGGCTTTTCTTGAGGGTGCGATGCTGCAGAAGATCACAGCAGGGAAGGGCACCTTAGGAAGTCGGGCCAGAGGTACTAAACGGAGGGGGACTAATTGTTGCCTCACATGCAGAGGAAGGCCAAGAGGATAGAATCACAGAACTGGAAGGGAAGAATCATAGACTCAAAAGTTGGAAGGGATCCCATCCCATCCAACCACTTGCAATGCATGAATCTCAACTAAACCATCCATGACAGATGGCCATCCAACCTCTGCTTAAAAACCCCCAATGAAGGAGCACCCACCACCTCACAAGGGAGTCCGTTCCACTGCCAAACAGCTCCTACTGTCAGAAAGTCAGAATCTCCTTTTTTTCGCTACTTGAAGCCATGGGTTCAGGTCCTACCCTCCAGGGCAGGAGAAAACAAGCTTGCTCCATCTTCCATGTGACAGCCCTTCAGATATTTGAAGATGGCTATCCTGTCACCTGTCTTTCCCAGGCTAAACATATCCAATTCTTTCAACCATTCCTCATCAGGCTTAGTTTCCAGACCGTTGACCAGCTTGGTTGTCCCCCTTTGCCTGCCTTCCAGCTTGTCCATATCCTCTTTCAATTGCAGTGCCCAGAACTGGACACAGGTGGTGTCTGACCAAGGCAGAATAGGACTATGACTTCCCTTGACCTGGATACTAGACTTCTGTTGCAATTCTGGCTGTAGCTGCATTGCAGGGGGTTGGACTATATGACTCTTGGGGGTTCCTTCCAGCTCTACAATTCTATGGTCCTACAGCTTGGCTTGGAAGACCTACCTTAGGAAGGGAAGAGAAAATGGGGAGTGGCTTCCCCAGGCGTTATTTCCTGGGAGAGGCTAGCTCCAGTGTTGGTGGGTGCTGCTCAGCTCTTGAACCTTCTCCCTGCTCCCACCCCTCCCTTCCCAGCCCCAGCACAGCATCCCGGACGTCTTCATCTGGATGATGAGCAACAACAAGCGCATCGCCTATGCCCGCATCCCCTCCAAGGACATCCTCTACTCCATCGTGGACGAGGAAACGGGGAAGGACTGCGCCAAAGTGAAGACCGTCTTCCTCAGGGTGACGTGACAGCTGCTTTTAACTCCCTCCTTGGGACACAGTTGGTGGGCGGACGGATGAAGGGGGGCAGGGAGGGAGGGAGGAGGAGGGCATGAGAGGTGCAATTTAGAAAAGAGGCAGCTGGGTAAGAAGCACCTGTGGTGTCAAAATCCACCTGTCTGCTCCATCAGAGGATGCCTTGCCGTCAGCAGTTGTACAACAGCCACGAATTCGGAAAGCCTTAAAATAAAAAAAAATCCTTCAGTAGCACCTTAAACACCAACTAAGTTTTTATTTTGGTATGAGCTTTCATGTGCATGCACACTTCTTCAGATACACTTGAAACAGAAGAGTCAGACCCTTATGTATATACATTGGGTGGGGGTGGGTGGGTGGGGAATGGGTGATGGGCTGATGGGAGTGGTAAACCTGTAGATGGCTGTTAACAACTGTTGATGACTGCAATTGGTCCTGCGGGGGGGGGGAGCAAGGGCTGAGGTGCTAAAGAAAGCTTGATCATGCATAAGAATCCGATGTCTTTATTCATCCCAGGTGGCTCCATGGTTTTAAGCTTGGTAATGAGTTCCAATTCAGCAACTTCTCTTTCCAGTCTGTTCCTGAAATTTTTCTGTAATAAAACAGCTGCTTTGAGATCTTGTATAGAATGTCCTGGGAGATTGAAGTGTTCTCCTACTGGTTTCTCTGTCTTGTGGTTCCTGATGTCAGATTTATGTCCATTTATCCTTTGGCGTAGGGTTTGGCCTGTTTGTCCAATATAGAGAGCTGAAGGGCACTGTTGGCATTTGATGGCATACACAATGTTAGAAGATGAGCAATTAGATAGTCCTGAGATGGTATGTTGGATGTTGTTGGGGCCAGTAATGGTGTTGTTGTCTGGGTGTATGTGGCAGCAAAGTTGGCAAATGACGTTAGACTGGGAACAGATTAAAACTCACGCCAGCTTTCTAAACATCTGAGACTTTGGCAATACGTTGCCCTGAGCGAGGACAAAATTGGTGCCCTCACCGCCTCACTTTCCATTCTGTGCATGCTCTCAAGTGTGCTAGGCCATAGTTTTATGCCCCCTCAGCTTGGAACCCTGTGCAGGGGAACTGCCTGTACCACTGTACATTCAGTGCTGTGGGTAGGGTGGTCAAAACAAAAACGTTTTCAGCAGGCGTCGAAAAAGTACCTCAAAGGTGTCAGGAGAGGACATATTGTTTATTAATATCCTTCCTAACTTGCGCTGGCAAGTTCCTTTACTTAGAAGAGTGTATTCCCCTTTACACAGAGTTTCTTAAGACAATATGCAATTCAATCTGGCTTGTCCAGATTGAAATATGTTCTAATATTTTCCTGGTAAGACCCCTTGAATCCCTCCTAAAAGAATAAAGACACCACAGTCTTATTCATCAGCAATAAAAAGAAAGTTTACTCACGATCAGGCAGAGCACAGTGTGATCCCTGAAGGTAGGATTAAGGCTTAGAGTTACAAATGTATGAAAACAAGGTTTACCCCATAAGGGAGATGGCCTGGAGGACTGCTTAGCTGGCAGCCAGCAGTTCATTCCAGGAGGTTCGCAAGATGGATAGAAGAGGGGAAAGGCAGAGAGTGGCAGCCTGCCTTGTCCTTTTACCAGGTCTGGAAAGGTCACGCCCACCCACTAGTCACATGCAATGAAGGATGCTCCAGGCCGGGAGGAAACAGGACCTTTCGACTGGCTGGACCAAACATTCCCACTCTAGGAAAACAAGGAATGTTGTAGTTACAGGTAGATAACCGTGTTGGTCTGAGTCGAAGCAAAATAAAAAAATTCCTTCAGTAGCACCTTAAAGACCAACTAAGTTTTTATTTTGGTATGAGCTTTCGTGTGCATGCACACTTCTTCAGATACACTGAAACAGAATCAACCAGCTTTCGTGTGCATGCACACTTCTGTTTCAGTGTATCTGACGAAGTGTGCATGCACACGAAAGCTCATACCAAAATAAAAACTTAGTTGGTCTTTAAGGTGCTACTGAAGGAATGTTGTGTTTACAGTGGATTACACCCCACAGTTTTTAGGTCACCAGCCTGCTCTCCCTTGCAGACATGTGGCCTTCCATAAACTCACTTGGGCGCAGGATTGTGGCCGCAACAATTTGTGCGTTTCAGGACTCAGGTGCAAAGTGGAAAGGGGACTTCTGGTGCTTGGAGAAAAGTGATGGGTTGTCAGGGTCTGGCCAGAGACGGCTGCCAGAGACGGGTCTGACTCTGAAGATGGAGGAATGCAGTCACAGACAGAGCAGCCTCTGACAGAGGAAGAAGGGGAAGATTCCCCCCCCCTTCCTTCACCATTCCCAGCAGTAGATTCAGAAGCCGCACAGTCTGGGGAAGAGTCCCACAGCTTTGAGATAGTCGCTAGGCAACCAGGAGATGGGGAGCATTTGGAAAGTTCTTCATTCGAGAGTGTGGGGGGGGAATTCCCTCCCTCCCCCGAACTTGAAGGGCTGAAAGGGTTAAAGAACAACAGAAGTACAGGGGAGGAAGAACTGGACACTGGGCGCTTCTCGCTGTGGAAGGGGAGAGGATTCAGAGTGATCAACTGCTATCCCGATAGAGGGTGGCCCTGGGCTGCTCTCTGTATGTTGTTGTAAATAAAACAGACTATACAGTGGTACCTCGGTTTGCGAATGCAATCCGTTCCGCGGAGGCGTTCACTCGCCGAAGGCACGCTTCTGTGTGTGTGCGAAGCGCCGATAGAGTGCTTCTGCGTACGCGCACGTTGCACAGATTATTTCTGCGCATGCGTGAGCTGCGTAGATCGCGTCTGCCCATCTGACGCCACAGAACCCGGATGTAAACACTTCCGGGTCTGCGGCGTTCGTAAACGGAGGTTTTCATAAGCGGAGGTAGGCGTAAACCGAGGTTCCACTGTAAACCTGCCAGAGGCTGGTTAATTCTTAACGGAAGCTCCCAGAGAGAAGGGGTATCTGACATGGGTGTTTGATGTGCTTTTTCTCTTTCTCTCTTTCTCTCTCTTCCTTGGCCTTTCTCCACTCAGTTACCGGGGAAAAAGGGTTTTGGGCCAGCCGGCTGGACGGTTCAAGCCAAGATGGAGATCTATTTGTGGCTGGGGCTCAACAAACATCGCAAGGACTTCCTCAGCGGCCTGCCCTGCGGCTTTGAGGAGAAGAAACTTCCCAAGGGCCAGAACATCCCTTCCTTCCCACCCATCAGCCTCCTGTACAGCAGTAAGAGAACCCCTTCCTTGCTTTTGGAGGGGCCGGGGACCCCACAGGCTCGCCTTTGTGCTCTGTCCTTAATCCCAGGTGTAGCAGGGAAGGTCTTCTTTAAGGCTCAGAGGCGCTGTCTTCCTGACTGTGTTAGATTTTGCCCAGGCTCAGCCTTTAGTACTGAAGGCAGGTCCTACGGTGTTATGAAAGGATCGTCTTTAAAGATCCCCAATGGCTACACTCAGGCAAATGCCAAATGCCTATCACTCTTTAGGATGCAGGAATCTAACAATTTCAGCTTCTCTCTGTTTCTCATTTTCCCAGGCTTCAGATCACCCCATTTCTGCAAAAGCCTGTTATATATATATTTTTAAAAATGATATATATATTTATGCACATTTCTCTTAATGCACATTTTTTGTACATACTTTTGACTAGTGTAAGCATTTCCCCCCAAAACAATGTCCTCCTAATACAACGCATTTCCCTGCAATGTCCCCCATTACAATGTATTCCACCCCCTCCAAACACATTTTCCCCAATACAATGTATTTTTAATACAATATTTTCGCCAATATACACATCCTCCTAGAATCATAGAATCATAGAGTTGGAAGAGACCACAAGGGCCATCCAGTCCAACCCCCTGCCAAGAAGGAATCACCATCAAAGCATTCTTGACATATGCCTGTCAAGCCTCTGCTTAAAGACCTCCAGAGAAGGAGACTCCACCACACTCCTTGGTAGCAAATTCCACTGCCGAACAGCTCTTACTGTCAGGAAGTTCTTCCTAATGTTTAGGAATCACTATCTGGAGAACTGCACCCCAAATTTCGCAGAACTGCAGATTTTGAAGAAGTGCTGCGTTTTGGTCCGTGCATTCGTTTGCAAAGTGCGGATTTTGTACATTCCGCTTACAGTGTCAGCTAAATGGGTTTCTCCTCCACTTGTGGTTCTCTCTCGCTGCCCCAAATCCACACAGAGTCACCTCCCTCTCTTTCCTTTCCTTTCCCCCGTGCAGTGAAGCAGGTCTTCCAGCTTCGTGTCCACATGTACCAAGCCAGGAGTCTCTTCGCTGCCGACAGCAGTGGCCTCTCCGACCCCTTTGCTCGCGTCTTTTTCATCACGCAGAGTCAGTGCACAGAGGTAAGAGGAGGAGATGTGTGATTCATAGACAAGCGGTCCTTGTCTGAATTTCTTGCTTGTTAAAAGCGGAGGTGATGTTCCTAATTTTAAATCTCCATGGGAAAGGGAAGTGGTAGAGGAAGTGCAAAAGTGCGGTCTGTCCTCCCTTTATATTGAGTCCATGACGTACAGCCGCGCTAAAGCGATGATCGCTCAGAGATTGGGGGATATCGCCAGACAGGAGGACATAGCCCGCGTGAAATCTGGGATGTTTTTAGGGGAGCAGGTGTATCGGTCTGCACCAGCCCATTACCTGGCGGATATCCACTACGTGGAATACCGCAGACTACTTACGGCGGCCAGACTGAATGTCCTTGATTCGGCGGTTTTGAGGGGAAGATTTGGAGGAGTCCCATACGGTCAGAGAATGTGCCATTGTGCCTTGGGTGAGGTAGAATCCACAGAACACATTCTACTGAGTTGTCCCTTTTATAATGATTTAAGGCAATATCTTATAGCCCCGTATTTATCTCAGTTTAGTTCCCGACCAAGAGAACGGCAGGCAGCATATTTGCTAAACAAGCCCACTGGGAAAATAACCTTCTCGGTGGCTAAATTCCTCTTCCTGGCGCTCAAGTGTCGGAAACGTATAATCGAATGTCTTGATGTGGGTTATCTGTAGGAGGTTTAGTAGCGTGGTCATACCCCATTTATGTATCCCTCTGATGCCTTCAGTTTTATATTTTTATGTATCCCTCTGATGCCTTCAGTTTTATATGTTTATCTTTGTATTGAGAAATGTTTTTTGTTTCTGACTATCGGTCGAATAAAGTATATTGATTGATTGAAAGGTGATGTTCCGCGCAGCCCAAATTGCTCATGGCTCCTGTTGAGGGTGGCGCTGTGGGTTAAACCACAGAGTCTAGGGCTTGCTGATCAGAAGGTCGGCGGTTTGAATCCCTGCAACAGGGTGAGCTCCTGTTGTTCGGTCCCAGCTCCTGCCTACCTAGCAGTTTGAAAGTACATCAAAGTGCAAGTAGATAAATAGGGACCGCTCCGGCGGGAAGGTAAACGGCGTTTCCGTGCGCTGCTCTGGTTCACCAGAAGCAGCTTAGTCATGCTGGCCACATGACCTGGAAGCTGTCTGCGGACAAACGCCGGCTCCCTCGGCCTATAGAGCGAGATGAGCGCCGCAACCCCAGAGTCGGACACGACTGGACCTGATGGTCAGGGGCCCCTTTACCTTTACCTTTTACCTGTTGAGGGTGACCAACCCTGCCAGCACGGTTTCCTCTCAGTTCCACATTGTTATTATCCATTTCATAAAATTAATACCCCTGCTTGGTTGTAAAAAACAAACCTCAAAGGGGTTTACAAGAAAACCAAACAAGAAAATTATCAACAAGAAAACTACCGTAATTTAAGACTTCCGAAAAGTTAAAATAACAAAAGACCGAAAATGGATTAAAACACCTGATTGGGCTTGTTTAAACGATAACGGCTTTAGCAGGCAACATCAATAGGCAGGGAGTTCCAAAGTGTAGATTCCAGTCTTCAGTTTTCTGCAATTCTGCATTTGTCTTTTTTTTTTAAAGTTCTTATCAAAATCCACCAGCATTTTATTGTGATTTTCTCCTAATACACACATTTGGCAACTTTTTGCCTGCCAATTTTGCAAAAAGGCCATCCTTGTGCTTAAATGTCAAGTGGAGGTGGCTGCTTGCTTCATTTCCCCAGGGAGGGAATTTAGGAATTTAGGTGCCCCTGTAGAAAAGGCCCCGTCTCTGATACACACCAATGGAGTTCGGTTTGAAAGGAGACCAGAGAGAAAAAGATCACGGCAGCCTCAAGTGCCAAATTCCAGAAGGATATAGCAGCAGCTCCTGCTGTAGGCAAAAGCTCTGCAGGATTTCGGGGGAAACTGAAAGAAATAGGATATGGGGTTTGAAGGAGGAGATTCCTGCACACCTTGAGTCAGTCCTTCCTTCCTCCTCCTCCTCCTCCTTCTCTTCTCAGGTCCTCCAAGAGACACTTTGCCCCACATGGGACCAGTTGCTGGTGTTTGACAACGTGGAACTATATGGGGAAGTCCATGAGATGCGGGACGACCCTCCCATCATTGTCATCGAGATCTATGACCAGGACACAGTGGTAAGAGGGGCCGGGAAGGGAAGTGGGGAGGGGATCATAGCAGAGGGGGGAAGCAGAGTTCTTTGCCTGCATTGTGTCAGGCAGAAGAGGAACCAACCTATCCGTTGCTAGGAACGGATAAGACAAGGAAAAGTCCTTAGCACCTGCTTGTTTATTCAATATTTACAGAGAAAGGCTTGGAAATGCAGCCTCTTCAAATAATGGCGTTGTCCTGAGTAAATCTCCGTCCCCCTTCTCTCCCACTTCCTCATTCATCAACAGCACCATTCCCTCGACAATTATCTGTCTTCAAGCTCTTTGCTCTCCTACTTTTAAGGCTCGCCAGGTTCTGGGAGATGATGGTGTCTGGAATGCTTTCCTGTGATAACGTGTCAGCCAGCTGCTCCGGCTCTGCCTCCTCCTCCTCTCCTGTTATTTTCCAACTTTCCCCCTCTTCTTCCTCTGAGCTGTGACCTCCCGCAAACCCCCGTTGTAATTTCGAACTGTCTTCTTCTTCTCTGGAAGGGTCAGGCTGGGGAGACCATCTCCACCATTCCTCCTCTACCCAGTCCCTGGTGGGAAAGGGCTCGCATCCAGTACTGCTCACATCTTTTGATTCTGGACCTCTGGAGCTCCCCATAGCGACGTCTCCTGGCACACCCTCCCTGCCCCACCATTTTTGGTCTGTGGTCCACCATGCTGCTTTGAGGACCGAGGATCAAGCGAGATATTCAGAGCAGACTAGCAGAGATCTTGTTTGGAATGGATGGAAGGGTCTCATGCTCGATCAACAGAGCTCTCCACTTTCTCCATCTCCTTCCAGGGAAAGGCTGACTTTATGGGCCGAACGTTTGCCAAGCCCGTGGTGAAGATGTCGGATGAGGAGTACTGTCCGCCCCGCTTCCCACCCCAGCTAGAGTACTATCAGATCTACCGGGGCAACTCCACCGCCGGGGACCTGCTGGCTGCCTTCGAACTGCTCCAGGTAATGGCATCCCCAGGACCCAAAATTAAACGATAAATGACAAGAACTCGGGCCAAAAAGGATAGTTTCAAAAAGTCTTCACAAAGTTTTATTCAGGATAAATTCCAGTAAACATCAACATCAGGACAAGGCCCTGTTTCGATTATTCTTCATCAGCTAGGTTTCTCAGGTCTAAGTGTACCAAGTATGTTTGCCTTCACTTAGACCTGAGAAACCTAGCTGATGAAGAATAATCGAAACAGGGCCTTGTCCTGATGTTGATGTTTACTGGAATTTATCCTGAACTTTGTGAAGACTTTTTGAAACTATCCCCAGGACCCATGCATGGGGTGGGGTGGGGTGGGGGCAAATGGGTCAAACCTGGCTGAGCCTGAGGTCCCTGAATGAGACTGAGAGGGGTAGCTAATGCCTTGGAATAGTACCAGGTTTTGAGATGGCCTTCAGGGCTTGGAGGACTGGGCCGAATGAGTTTTGACAAATGTGAGGTTCTACACTTAAGCAGGAAGAATCAGATGCACAAATATAGGAATGGGGGGGGGCACCTGGCTTTCCAGCAGGGCATGTGAAAAGGGTTTAGGAGTCTTAGTGGGCCACAAGCTTAACATGAGTTGACAGCATGATGCAGCAGCAAAAAAAAAAAGTGAATACAGTGGAACCTCGGTTTACGAATTTTCGGTTTACGAACGCCGTGGACCCATCTGGAACTGATTGATTCCCTTTCCATTACTTTCAATAGGAAAGTTCACTTCAGTTTATGAACACTTCAGTTTTAAGTACTCCGTGGACCGTCTGGAACAGATTAATCCACTTTCCATTACTTTCAATGGGAAAGTTCGCTTCAGTTTATGAACGCTTCAGTTTATGAACAGACTTCCGGAACCAATTGTGTTCATAAACCGAGGTACCACTGTACTGCATCGACAAAAGATAAAATCAGGTTCTGGGATGACTTTCACAGGTTGGAGAACTGGGCCAAAACTTAACAAACTAGTCTTTTCTGTTATGGTTCCCAGGCAGCTAGTACAGTAGGCCTGAAACTTATCCAGTGGTACCTCGGTTTATGAACACAATTGGTTCTGGAAGCCTGTTCATAAACTGAAGCGTTCATAAACTGAAGTGAAGTTTCCCATTGAAAGTAATGGAAAGTGGATTAATCCGTTCCAGATGGGTCGGCGGAGTACTCAACCTGAAGCGTACTTAACCCGAAGCATGGGTGTAATTGGTTCCAGAAGTCTGTTCATAAACTGAAGCGTTCATAAACTGAAGCGAACTTTCCCATTGAAAGTAATGGAAAGTGAATTAATCCGTTCCAGATGGGTCCGAGGCGTTCGTAAACTGAAAATTCGTAAACCGAGGTGTTCATAAACCGAGGTTCCACTGTATTGGGGTTATGTTTTGGGGGTCTGTGCACAAAGGAAAAGATCCCCGGAATTGCACCCCTGCAACCATTCCCACCTGCTCAAAGCCAGTGTGCTGAGCAAGCCTCATCTCCCCCCCCCCGCCATTCTGCCTTGATGACTGCATGCCTTCCAACATTCTTCTAATAAAAATTGGGACATGGGCTCACATTTCCTTCCCAAAGTCTGGTATGCCTTTGCCCGGCTTTGGGAACCAGGAAGGAGGACTCCAACTCTCATCCCTGTTTCCCAAAGGCTGCTGCCACTATGGGAGCTGCTTCCAAGGGCTCCATCTTCAGGCCCCATGAAATCGGGGCACCCCAGGACAGAGGCAGAGCCCAGAGTGCCTTCAAAGAAAGCAGGGCAGTCCTGCTCAAAATGGGGGCAATTGGAAGGTATGTTACTGGCCTCTGGGAAGCTCTTGCTAAGGCCCTGAGATGCTTTTGCAAGATCTTGCAGGGCTGTCCGAAATCTCTCAATATCTCATGATGGCTCTGCAAGTTCTTGCAGGAGCATCCCAGGATCCTGAAATGATCTTCCCAGAGCTTAGTAAGTAAAGAGCTCTTTAAAAGCTCTTTCAACCACAGGAAAACCCAGTGCAGAAAGAGCATCTTAAGCCCTCCGTCTTGCTTTCCGAGTTCTGGAAGCTCTCATAAGATATGGTTCAGCCCCTTTTGATGGGTTTTCCGTGTTCTCTGGCCCTCTTTCTATTTATTTTTCAATGAAGCACACAAGGGTGCAATCACATAAATAAAAGGAGCACAGGTTTCGGGGTCTACTGTAAGTTGTGTGGATGGAGGAATCTCCAAGGATCCCACCTGCCAAGGACACAACTCCTTCTTCCATCTCGCTCTTTGAAAGTGGACTTTGCCTTCTCCATCTGCTGTGCTGTTTGCCCGTTTAAGAGTGGACTTTGTTTTCTTTTCTTTACATGTGTGGATTCGTCCTGTCCTGTCCGTCCTTCTGTCTGTCTGTCTGTCTGTCTGTCTGTCTGTCTGTCTGTCTGTCTGTCTGTCTGTCTCTCTTTCCACCTTGCCTCCATCTTCTCAGTTTCCTTACGACGACGAAGAGATCAGGCGGGCCTTGCTGGCGGTCAATGGTCCGTGTGTGCCACAGATCAAGGTGCTTTCCAGATTGCCACGGCTGAAAGAAAAGCCCTTTGTGATGCTCTCATTCCTCTTAGCTGGGGGTCTTGCCTTGTATTACAGGATATCCTGATTTGATTTTTGTTACAGTGGTACCTCTACTTACGAATAACTCTACTTACGAATGTTTCTACCTCCGAATGGAGCTCCGTCCGCCATCTTGGATGCGGTTTAGATAGGATTTTTTCTACTTACGAATTTTTAGATAGGGTTGCTTCGACTTACGAATTTTTTCTCCCAATGCATTCCTATGGGATTCAACTTACAATTTTTTTCGACTTACGAATGTGCGTTCGGAACGCATTAAATTCATAAGTAGAGGTACCACTGTATTCTTATTTTGCCCTTTGCGTTATCTTGCTCTCTTCCTCTTGTCTGCATGAGCCAAACTAGGTCAAGTTCTGCCTGTCTCACAACCCACCACCTGTCCCGCTCTCCCTCCCTTGACTTTTTCCATCTGTAACTCGCTCACAAATTGCGGAGCGGGGCCTTGGGCATGCGGGTAATCTCCGAAGGGGCTGTTCTGCACATCCTCTGGAAGAAAGTGTCAGCTCAGCCCACCAATAACCCTTTCTTCCCCAAAACGTTGGCACCTCTCAAAAACCACCAGTAGGCTCAAAGCCTCTCCGCCTGCCTCTTGGGGCTGCTAGAAACCTGCATGGCTGCAATAGTAATTCAGAGACGTACAGCTTCCAACTCAAAATTTCTGGAATTACTATCTATTATACTTTTGGGCACTTCACAAAGCACCATGTTGGTAGTGTATAAAAAACCAGTCTGTACTGTATCCAAAACCGTGACTTTGGGCTTACCTTATTCCAAGCAGGGATTCTAGACTCCCCCACTTAGAGATGCATGAATGGGATGAGAGACGCTCCCGAGGGTGGACGGAAGCATCCTGGTGGTCGGCAGATTGTGTTTGTGTGTGTGTGAGAGAGAGATTACTAAAGGAACAGATTCTACCTGCCGTCCTCCTCTCTTGCAGATTGGCCCAGCCGGGAAGTCAGAGCTGCCTCCCATTGACGGCCCCACAGACATGGATCGGGGCCCCATCCTGCCTGTGCCTTTGGGAATCCGCCCTGTGTTGAGCAAATACAGAGTGGAGGTAAGCTTAAACCTCGGTGCTGTGCTTCCTGCATGGCAGGCGGCTGGACTTGGTGCTGGTGCCATAGCTGCCAAGTACCCCGTTTTCCCCGGGAAACCCCCGTTTTTACTTACCTTTTCCCGGTGGTCCCCTGTATCACTTCATCTCCCGTTTTTCTCCGTTATTTTCTCCTGCCGGCGGCCATTTTTTTCTTTCCGATTTGCCCTTCTATGGGCACCAAAAATGGCTGCTGCCGGCTTCGAAAGTCGCATCTACACATGTCTGGAAGTGCATAGACGCGACTTCCGGTGTCGGCGGCGGCCATTTTTGGTGCCCATAGATGGGTGGAGCGACACCGGAAGTTGCGTCGACTCACTTCCTGGCATGCGTACAAGCGACTTTCAAAGCCGGCGGCGGCCATTTTTGGTGCCCACAGAAGGGCAAAGCGACACTGGAAGCTACGCCGATGCAACTTCCGGTGTTACACGGTTGCCGGTCCTGGATTCTGCAGTCCTGGACTTGGAAGGTAAGACCAGTGGTCAGGAATGATGGGAATTGTAGTCCCAAAACATCTGGAGGGCTAAGTTTGGCCATGTTTGGACTAGATGGTCCACAGGGTCCTGTCAGGCATGGGGGAGTCACTCCTTCCCTGGTAGCATCAAGGATGAAGGAAGAAACAAGAAAGTTCGTATTTATGGTTTTATTCAGTCACCATGGTGCAAGACAAGGATTATAGTCCTTAACCCCATAGTGACGCTGCTCACTCTGAGCTCCGCCCCCCAGCAACAGCCCTTGGCTCTACGGGGGCTCCAGTAGTCAAATGCCGTTGGACCCGTTGCTCTTGAACTCTAATTGAGCGATGAATTCTCGGGGATGGTAGCTCTAATGTGCTTTCCAAGGAAGTCTCTGCTCCCCTCCCTTCTCCTCCAGCTCTGAGTTCTGCTGTAATTCAATCCTGTCTCCCTCTTCTCTTGAAACTGATGGAGAAGGGGGGGGGCGATCCCCACCACTCCCTCTCCTCCTCCGAGGGAAGCTGAGGAGAAGGAGGGGGCGATCCCCAGCCCTTCTCTTCAGTCCAGTCCCTGACAGGTCCCTTCTTCCGACTCCACCATTCTACGATTCTACAATTCTAGATCTTGTTCTGGGGGCTGAGAGACCTGAAGCGCGTGAACTTGGCCCAGGTGGATCGGCCTCGAGTGGACATCGAATGTGCCGGGAGGGGAGTCCAGTCGTCCCTCATCCAGAACTACAAGAAAAACCCCAATTTCAGCACCTTGGTCAAATGGTTTGAAGTGGTGAGTATCTTCCCCCAAGAGGGATGGGTGCATAAGGACATGAGAAGAGGCTGCTGGATCAGGCCAATGGCCCCTCTAGTCCAGCATCCTGTTCTCACAGTGGCCATCCAGAGGCCTGTGGGGAACCAGCAAGCAGGAGCCAAACACAAGAGCAATTCTACCCTCCTGAGCTTTCCAGCAACTGGGATTGAGAAGCATTGCTGTCTCTGACTGTCAGCCTGGCTTCTGAATCTCTCCAAAGGTCCATCCAGCCCACAATGGACCATCAGGAGCCAATCCTTGGAAGCCCACAAGGAGCACATGGAGGCATTAGCCCTTTCTCACACTTGCTCTCCTGCAATTGGTCTTGCAACAGGGCCCAAGGAGGGGAGGGCAACCTAGATGGTCAAGGGTCTGGAAACCAAGTCTTATCTATATATGTTGTTGTTTAGTCGTTTAGTCGTGTCCGACTCTTCGTGACCCCATGGACCATAGCACGCCAGGCACTCCTGTCTTGCACTGCCTCCCGCAGTTTGGTCAAACTCATGTTCGTAGCTTCGAGAACACTGTCCAACCATCTTGTCCTCTGACGTCCCCTTCTCCTTGTGCCCTCCATCTTTCCCAACATCAGGGTCTTTTCCAGGGATTCTTCTCTTCTCATGAGGTGGCCAAAGTCTTGGAGCCTCAGCTTCACGACCTGTCCTTCCAGGGAGCACTCAGGGCTGATTTCCTTAAGAATGGATAGGTTTGATCTTCTTGCAGTCCATTTTATATATATATATATATATATATAAATGTAAAAATCGTGAAACTGCGTTTGCCACTTTTCTCCGTAACCGCTTGACCGATCGTCCTGAAATTTTGACACAACGATCCAGGCCACTCCTCGAGCGTTGTTGGGGGCAAAAATCCCTCAAATCACACACCTGGGCAGGTGTAGACCTGGTTTTCCACCAAGTCAAACAGCACCCTCAAGTGGCGTAGTACCCTCCTCCACCCCCTCCCTTCCTGTGAAATCTAAGCCCCACCCACAAACCAAATGACATCATCAACCAAGCAACTGAAACCACCAAGGCGGCCATTATCAGACAGACTAGGCCGCTTTCCAGACTAGGCCAAGTGGAGGTGGGGGGGGGGGGCGAATAGAGGGCAGGGATAAGTAATGGGTCAGAACAGGGTGGGGGGAGACACAGGGATGAAACCTGCCCTCTCCACAATATCTCACCTCAGCTTTGCAGATTAGGCCGCTTTCCAGACTAGGCCAAGTGGAGGTGGGGGGGGGGAATAGAGGGCAGGGATACATAATGGGTCAGAACAGGGGGGGGGGCACAGGGATGAAACCTGCCCTCTCCACAGTATCTCGCCTCGACTCAGTGGGACTCTGAGGCTCAGGGGTACCCTCCATTTCACAGACTAACGCACAGCAACGCATGCAGGGCCAGCTAGTGAGTGTTATAAAAACAAAAACTGCTCCCTTTCCCTTATGGGGTATTCCGGAGCCCAAATACTGGTAGCATCCTTAAGTGGGTTCCCTATTGGTAGGAGAAAACAACAGAAGCTGATCAGAGAATATTGAGAAGCAAAGCAGCTAGTAAGCCTGATCTTTATTAACTGTTGCAACAGGGTCCCCCGCTCACCCCCACAAGAGGGAGGAGGAACCCAGAACAATGGTACGCAAGCCCTTATATAGACTTTTGATATTGCCCACCTGTAGCCCAAGACCACGCCCCCCAAAAAAGCATACATGCATCACAGAAAGAGGTGGTCTACAGCAGAGGAGGCGGTCTACAGCAGAAATCCTGCCTGCCAGGATACCTGATAATGGTCACTGGCTGCATTACCTGGGCAGCCTGGCCATTCTTTTGTGATGGTCAATACTCTAGTTCCTGAAACCAGGTCACAGGCTCACCCTATTCATTCACAAATACTCCCTCAAGACAGGATTTGCAAGCAAAAAGACAATGGGGAGGCTTTCCCCATTTGCCTCCCTTCCTGCAGAGGAATATTTGAGGTCATTGGGAGAGTTGAAATGGTTCCAGGATTGCTCTCCTGACACGTGGTTTATATAATGTATGTGTTTGCCTTGTGCATTTATGAACATTTAATTTATATTTGAGACCTTAGAATTCTTATAACATGAGGAATGGTTGAAGGAGTTGGGGATGTTTAGCCTGGGAAAGAGGAGGAGACTGCCTTGAAGGCTTTTATGCAGAGGTTGGATGGCCACCTGCCAGGGATTTTTTTAGCTGAGATTCCTGCATTGAAGGAGGAAACACTCCATTTCAACTTAAAACATTTCCCCAGAGCAGTAGTAAGCTCAGCCAATCAGATCTTATCTTTCCCCATTGGATTTGGGGCCAATGGGGGCAGTGGAACAACGAGGGGGTGGCTGAGATGACCCTGAAGACACCAGGGATCTGTCCATTCCCCCCCCCCCCCGGCTAAATTCTACTTTTCCTTCTGGTCCCTTGCAGGATCTGCCTGAGAACGAGCTTCTTCATCCCCCCCTGAACATCCGCGTTGTGGATTGCCGCGCTTTTGGGCGTTACACCCTCGTGGGCAGCCACGCTGTGAACTCCCTGCGGAAATTCATCTACAGGCCTCCGGATAAGAAAGCCCAGCACTGGAGTACAGCAGGTAGACCCAGAGGGAGGGAGGGTGATGTTATGGGGTCCGGGAGATGGGGCACCTCTGGTGTGAACTAACTGTGTAAGTTGGAACAGGGTACGACCAGTACATGATAAATGCTCAGTCTTTAGGGTCTTGGTTTGCTAGACAGGGGTGTGTGTGGCTATTTAATAAGCCCGCTCTGTAGTTAAGAAACTGAGCTCCAATCAATCAATCAATCAAGCTTTATTACGGTCATACACCAGCTATTAAAACTAAAAATGCTTTACAAAGCTATGGGAGTTGTCACTCGGGGTGGATATAAGAGTCTATGAGTTTGAAGGGGCTCCATGAGCAGCAGAGGTTCAAAGCTCTAAGAACCTAGGAAATCGCTTGGGTAACCTTAAGCAAATAACTGTTTCTGACTTTGCTTCCCCCCGCAACCCCGCATCTGAAATAAAGAGAGCACGAGACTGTGGGAATGTTTAGGGTGGCAAGAGAGGATATACTGTTTATTAATATCCTTCCTAACGTGCGCTAGCAAGTTCCTTTACTTAGCAGAGTGCATTCCCCTTTACACAGCAGAAAACGAGTTGCAAACTCGTGTGAGTTTCTTAAGACAATACGCAATTCCATCTGGCTTGTCCAGATTGAAAAATGTTCTAATATTTTCCTGGTAAGACCCCTTGAATCCCTCCTAAAAGAATAAAGAGACCACAGTCTTATTCATAAGCAATAAAAAGAAAGTTTACTCACGATCAGGCAGAGCACAGTGTGATCCCTGAAGGCAGGATTAAGGCTTAGACCGAGTTAAAAATGTATAAAAACAGGTTTACTAAATAAGGTTTACTCCATAAAACAATTTTACCTAGTGACTGCAGGCTAGCAGTCCAGCAGATCACAGGACGAAAGGAAGATGGAAAAGAAGGGAGAGTGGCAGTATGCCTTGTCCTTTTACCAGGTCTGGAAAGGTCACGCCCACATGCAAGGAAGGATGCTCCAGGTCAGGAGGAACAGGAAGTTTTGACTGGCTGGACCAAACATTCCCTTGCATGTCCACTCTAGGAAAACAAGGAATGTTGTGTTTGACTGCTCCCAGTGGATTCCATCCCACAATAAAGAGATCACGAGACCGGCTAAACTTACATGGCTGGTATAGAAGTAAATGGATCTGAGATCATGTATGTAGCACCCTTATATGGAAATGATCCGCAGGGGGTTAAATGGCAAGGAAGCAGATTCCGACCCAACATTAAAAAGGACTTTCTGACGGCAAGAGCTGTTCGACGGTGGAACGGTCTCCCTCGGAAGGTGGTGGACTCTCCTTCTTTGGAGGTTTTTAAGCAGAGGTTGGATGGCCATCTGCCATGGATTCTTTAGCTGAGATTTCTGTATTGAAGGGGGTTGGGCTAGATGACCCTCGGGGTCCCTTCCAACTCTAGTCTATGGTTCTATTTCAATTCTATGGTTCTATGAAATACAAAGGGTTGTGATTGTAGCTGAGCCTGGAAACATCCGTAACACAAAAGTTCTTGTGCATTCAACATTTTTGTGTGCTTATTCTCATCCCTGCAAGTTTTCTCTCTGAAGCTTGGAGGCGTTCTCTCTCCAGTATTTTCGTCTCCACTTTTCCAGTCATTTTTTCTTCCTTTTATAATACCTTCTGGGAGGCATGTAAGAGGAAGGCAACTATCTCTGTCCTGTCTTGGTCACAATCAGGGCTCTTTCTGACCCACAACAGGTCTTTTTCTGCCAAATGCTATGTTATTCGTCTCACTGTCCGCTTGTTAATATAATTCACATAACTTATCTGCATAATCTGCACAAATTGGGGATTTCACATAATTCATGCCATGATTATTTCCAAAAGGTTCGTTTCTTTGCAAAGGGAACGGAATTTGAATGGGGGAGGATGTCCTTTATTTATTTATTCATTTCATATAAAATTTATATAGCACTTGATTTTTTAAAAAAAAACACTCAAAGTGATTTACAAAGCAATCAAAACAATAAAATTATTAGTAAAAAGAATTAAAAGATTGTTTTTTAAAAAAGCAGTAAACTAAAAACACACCAGCTTTCTAGAAATCTGAGTAGGCTTGTCTAAACAAGAATGTTTTTCTGCCAATGTTACTCACGGATGCTACTGGCCCAGAGATGGAAATAAGATAAAGCCCCTACCAGAGAAGAATGGCAGGTGAAGTTGATGGGTTATGCCAAAATGGCAAAAAAGAATCAGAAATCAGGAAGAAAATATAATAAGGAATGGGGGGAAATTGTAATTTATCTTAAAAACCATTGTAAACATTTAAAATCGTTAGGAGGATTGGAATGACCAGTTTAATGGTGTATTTTGGACACAATGGAGACGTAGAAGATTTGGGTTATCATAAAAGATCCAGGAGGAAATGATTAACCAAAGGACCCACAAAGGGGAGGAGAGAAGTCCAGGAGATTCTTCGGAATCTTGTTTCCATGCTGAATGCTGCATATGTGACTGTGAAATTTTAATCTGGAAAACCAAATTAATTTTTTTTAAAAAAATGTTTTTATCAGGCTCCGAAAAGAGTGCAGGGAAGGTACCTGCTTGATGTCAATAGGCAGGGAGTTCCAAGGATTAATTTGTTGCAAATATGGAATGGTTATTATGTGGCACCTGTAAGATAGAAGGTGTCAGGAGGGCATATTTAGGGCAAGGCCACCTCACAGGTAAACACGTATCGGTCACAGACTGAAACAACCACCAACTATCCACGACATTGATTTCCATTCCGGACACGGGGCAAATAAGCGAACACTTTCTGTTTAAGTTTCCATTGGAGTTCTCCAGCATCTCTGCCTTCTGGCCACCTCTGTCCTAAAACAATTCCCTTCTTCTTCTTCTTCTTCTTCTTCTTCTTCTTCTTCTTCTTCTTCTTCTTCTTCTTCTTCTTCTTCTTCTTCTCTCTCCCTTTCCCTCTTTTTCTGCGCTTGGTTCTCTTTCTCTGTTTTCTGCCCAGCTAAGCTCATGAGTGCCTATGCAGCCCTGGCCAACGGAGGACCCATCTCTCACCCCACAGGGGAAATCGTGGTTAACATGGAGCCCGAGGCCCCCATCAAGAAGATGGAGACCATGGTCAAGCTGGAAGCGGTAAGTGGCAGGGCTGTGGGAATGTTCAGGGTGGCAGGAGAGGATATATTGTTTATTAATATCCTTCCTAACTTGCGCAAGCAAGTTCCTTCACTTAGCAGAGTTTACGTTCCCCTTTTTAACAAGCACAGCAGATAGCTGGTTGCAGGCTCGTGTAAGCCTCTCACTATTATACAATTCAGTATGTTTCAGATTGAATTGTACATTCCTGGTAAGTTCCCTTGAATCCCTCTTAAAAGAATAAAGATGCCACAATCTTATCCAAAGTCAATAGAAGAAGTATAGTTAAAGCTATGGTTTCCCCAGTAGTGATGTATGGAAGTGAGAGCTGGACCATAAAGAAGGCTGATCACCGAAGAATGGATGCTTTTGAATTATGGTGCTGGAGGAGACTCTTGAGAGTCCCATGGACTGCAAGAAGATCAAACCTCTCCATCCTGAAGGAAATCAGCCCTGAGCGCTCACTGGAAGGACAGATCCTGAAGCTGAGGCTCCAATACTTTGGCCACCTCATGAGAAGAGAAGAATCCTTGGAAAAGACCCTGATGTTGGGAAAGATTGAGGGCACTAGGAGAAGGGGACGTCAGAGGACGAGATGGTTGGACAGTGTTCTCGAAGCTACCAACATGAGTCTGACCAAACTGCGGGAGGCAGTGGAAGACAGGAGTGCCTGGCAATCTCTGGTCCATGGGGTCACGAAGAGTCGGACATGACTAAACAACAACAACAACAACAACAACAACAACAGAAGTTTACTTAAATCAGTTCACAGTTGGATTACTGAAGGCAGACTTAGTTACAAATATGTACATGTGGATCTACCCCATATGGGGGAATAATCCCAGTGCTTCTGCTACCCGAGAGCTAGCAGAGCAGTCCTAGCTAGAAGCTGGTCCAATGAAGAAGGGTGTCAAAAAGAGGGAAGGGTGCTGCGTGACTCGTCCTTTTGTTACCTGGACAGGTTGGTTCACGCCCACCTTCTATCACATGCAAAAGGAAGGATCCTCCAGCCTAGGAGGAACAGGAAATTTCGACTGGCTGGACCAAACATTCCCTTGCATGTCCACTCTAGGAAAACAAGGAATGTTGCACTTGACTTTTCCAAGTGGATTACATCCGACATGGGCCTTCTCTGCCCTTCAACACTGCAGGGGCACCCGAACTTCCAACCTTGTGCGGGGGCAGAATACCTGGGTCTGGGGTCTCCAAGGCCTGAGCTTGTTTCTGTCCCAAGGATGCAGCTCCCTTGGAGTGGAGAAAGGAACTCTGAATGGAGGCAGGTGGAAGATGGAAGGAAGCATGGGGTGTGTGTGTGCTTTGGAACAGGAATGCTGCTTTCCTGTGTTTTTCCTGCAAAGCTAGTTTCTTATAAGCCAGGTTGTGATAACCTTTGGTGGTAGTCTGCCCACTTTGAGTCCCCCTCCCCCCCCCCCCCCCCGCACCCAGCTCTCGCTTGTGGCTCCTAGAAGCTGTCTGCAGGCAACAGCGACCACAATCAGAAAATTCAGCTGGTGCAGAATCTCAGCACCCAGGATGCTCACTGGAGCAAGACAGTTTGAGCATATTACACCAATCCTGCTCTGACTGCACTGGCTACCAGTTAGTTTCCAGGCCCAATTCAAAGTGCTGGTTTTGATCTATAAAGCCTTAAATGGATCAGGACCGCAATACCTCAAGGACCGCCTCTTCCCATATGAACCGACCCGGACCCTGAGGTCATCTTCTGAGGCTCTCCTTTGTGTGCCTCCTCCTTGAGGGGTCTGGAAGGTGGAAACATGAGAGCGGGGCCTTCTCAGGGAGGTTCGCCTGGCACATTCCAGGGAGGTTCGCCTGGCACATTCATTATACACCTTTAGGTGCCAGGCAAAAACGTTCCTTTTAACCAGGCCTTTGGTTGACCTTTTAAAATGTGGCCCATTTGGTGTGTGTGTGTGTGTTATTGGGTTATTGTTCTTATTTTGATTTTATATATTGTGATCTTTTATGTGAGCCACCCTGAGACCTCCAGGTATAGGGCAGTATATACGGTAAATTTAATAAATAATAATCCCGGGAAATGGCTTTGACCGGCCATCTAAACAATGTTTTGTGCATCTGCATCTAACCATGCCCTTTTCTAAAATGTATTTACTGTATTGGTGTGTGCTTTTATCTTTGTAAATTTAACAAAGCACAAAATAAAAATAAAATCGGGATTAAGGGGTTTCCTCGGGACGAGAGAGGGCGTGTTTGCTGTGTCCTTTCTGGGAAGTGGTGGTGGCGGCCCTGACGCTCCTTCTGTTCGGAAAAGCTCTGGGTGGGAGAGAATAGAAGGCTGAGGAGCGTCAGTTGTGGGGAAGAGCAAGGAATGTCCTTATTTTTTTTATCTGGGGGGGTTGTTGGAGTGTATGGAAACTGCAGGTCTGCCTTCCTCTTTGTAACTGCGACTTCTTTTTCTCCCTTCCCATCTCTTTCCCCCGGAGGCAGAACTCTGATGCGGTTGTGAAAGTGGATGTGGTAAGTGACTGATGTGCCATGCCTGGCTCTGTGGTGACTGTCAGGAACGTGTCGTCCGTCCCCCGTCCCCCCCAGTCCAGCTGAAGAGTCAGACTCAGAAATTGAGCTGAGCAGGCAAGAGGCTGATTCTGTAGATGGGAGCTGTCTCTTTGAGTTTAGAGAGGACAGTCCGACTCACCCCCCCTCCTTCCCAGGGAAAAAGCTGTTAGCTCCCAAGGAGAGGAAGAGTTGGAAGTCAGCCCAAGCTTTGCCAGGCAACCAGCTGCCCAGTAAGGATGGATCCCAGCAAATCCTACAGGTGCAGAAAGAGGCCAGAGATGCAATGAGTCCAAAAAGGCTTCCAAGGTGTGAAAGGAGACGAAAAGCAGAGACTCACAAAGGTCACAGCCTGAGCGATACCTCTGACCGCATCTCTGTCGCCCTCCTCTTCCCCATTCTTTTGCAGTCGGAAGAAGAGAAGGAGAAGAAGAAGAAAAAGAAGAAGAAAGGGGGTGCAGAGGAGGAGGAGGACGATGAGCCTGACGAGAGCATGCTGGACTGGTGGTCCAAGTATTTTGCTTCCATCGAGACGATGAAGGAGGTGAGTGGTTGGCAGGTGGTGATCAAGAGCGGCGGGTGCAAAATATGGGACAGGAAGCTGCCTGAGAGCCATTCTCCCATTCTGAGAATCAAAGCTAATTCTAATTCCGGACAAGTTATACTTGGCTCTTTCCATATTGTTAGGCTGGCTTGGTCACGCACCACCAAATTCCTCTGGGGCTTCTGGGGCATGAATGCTGCAGGAACAACCACATCCCAGCATGCATTGCAGGGGGTTGGACTAGATGGCCCTTGGGATCCCTTCCAACTCTACAATTCTATGATTCTATAATTCAATGCCCTTCTAGGCTGTGTATTCCAAGGTTCAGCAAACTTTATCAGCAGGGGGCAGGTCCACTGTCCCTCAGACCTTGTGGAGGGCTGGACTATATTTGGAAGGGGAAAAAATGAACGAATTCATATGCCCCACAAATAACCCAGAGATGCATTTTAAATAAAAGGATACATTCTACTCATGTAAAAAAACACATGGCTTTAACTACTCATGTAAAAATATGGCCCCGGATCGTCTGGGGGCCATATTTAGAAGGCAATTGGGCTGGATCCGGCCCCTGGACCTTAGTTTGCCCACCCATGGTGTATTCTATGATATGGAAGGTCTGCCTTAGTTATGATTGCTGCATTGCAGGGGGTTGGACTAGATGACCGCTGGGGTCCCTTCCAGCACTACACTTCTGTGATCCTGTGATTCTACCTATGTCACCATATTAGAGACTGCCCGCGTTCGAAGGGTTCACCCTTAGATGGCAATTTTAAGGGCTCCGCCAGGAAGCGGGGATAAATTTCAAAAGGAATTGTGGCTACGTGCGTAAAGATCGACTTGAATATCGTCAACCTTTTTTTCAATAGAAAATAAAGTCAATATCCACTTTCGCATTCAATATTCCATGCAATCAAAAAGCTTTGTGGAAATGGGATATCACTTCCGAGAAGCCAAACCGCTTCCCACCCAAGATAGAAAGCCCACTCTCTCAGTGTCTGTGTCATTCGTGCCGTGGGGAGAATTGCATTGAAATACACAAGTCCAGGAGGCATAGAATCAATCATAGGATCATAGAGTTGGAAGAGACCACAAGGGCCATCCAGTCCAACCCCCTGCCAAGCAGGAAACACCATCAAAGCATTCTTGACATATGCCTGTCAAGCCTCTGCTTAAAGACCTCCAAAGGCATCTTCTAGGAACCTGCCTGCCTGCCTCTGATCAAAGGGTTCTCCAAAACAAATAGCTTCCCATTTGCCTCTGTTATAAGCGCTGGGCCATCAGTCCTTCCTCGCCACCAGAATCCAGTCAGCTGAAACTCCTGGACCTGGCTCGCCAAACTCTTATAAGAAAAAACTGCTCCTTTCCCCTTATGGCAAGGGTGTCCAAACTTTTTTCAAAGAGGGCCAGATTTGACCATGCGTGAGGGCTGGCCAAGGTTGTTGACCTTTTTAAAGGATTGAAGTTGTTGAGCTTTATTTAGGATGTCGCCCCAAAGTTGTTCACCTTTATTTAGAACCCTGGGATGGAACTACCTATGGCTCCCAGGCCTGACTTTTGACATGCCTGCCTTATGGGGTACCCAAGAGCCTGTATAGAGTCCTTATGTAGGTTCTCTATCGGTAGGAAATAAATAACAGAGGCCAGCCAGAGAATATTGAGAAGCAAAGCAGCTAGATAAGCCTGATCTTTACTAACTGTTGCAACAGGGTCCTCACTCACCACACACAGGAGGGAGGAGGGACCCTAAACAATGGTGCGCAAGCCCTTATATAGACTTTTGAAATTGCCCACCCTGTAGCCCAAGACCACCTCCCAAAACATCATATATACATCACAGGAGACGGTCTACAGCAGAAATCCTGCCTGCCAGGATACCTGACAATGGTCACTGATTGCATTACCTGGGCAGCCTGGTCATTCTTTTGTGATGATGAATACTGTACTTTAATTCCTGAATCCAGGTCACAGGCTCACCCTATGCATACACCAGGGGTCCCCAGACTTACCGGCGTTTGGGCCGGTTCCCACCGCACCGATCGCGCGGCGGGCCGGCGGGCGGGGGAGTGCGCGCCCGTGCGCATGCGCACGGGCGCGCTTCCAGGGTGGAAAAAGCGCCGAAAATTCGTTTAGGGCTTTCAAGGTCAGCACCAACACTTTGAATTGTGCTCGGAAACGTCCAAACTGCAGAGGAATATTTGAGGTCACGGAAAGAGTCAAAATGGCTTTAGGATTGCTCTCCTGTACTATTTCAGACACGCGGTGTATATACTTATTATGCATGTGTTAGAATTCGTATAACACCTACATTGTTGTGTGACCTTCCTTTCCTTTCCTTTTTCTAGCTGCTTCGACAGCAGGAGGCGGCTGCGGCGGAAGCGGAAGAGAAGGATGAGATGGATATGTCTGAGGGTAAATCTTTGGAAATCTGGAATTCAAAGAAATGAAAGGTGGATTTGATAGGAGAGTTAATCCCCACCCACCCACACCCTGTAACATTTGGGGAACCCAAACTCCAAGGAAAGCCCCACTCGCTGACAGAGCCTGCATCTTCCACAGCTAGAGAGCAGGCAGAAATTAACAGGTCAAGCCTTCCTTCTCATTGTAGCTCCAGGAACGGGCAGCCCTTCACCTCTGGCCCACTTGATCAGCCAGGCAGCTGTTTAAACCAGAGCTCTCCGCATCTCCTCCTGAGAGGAGTTATGCTTTCGTTCCATGCAAAACATCTGCAAACTGCTAAGTGTGGAGGAGAGCAGGATTTAATTGCTTTGAGATTTGTTTGGGTTCTTTTTTTCCATCAAGCGGTGTATTATTATTATTATTATTATTATTATTATTATTATTATTATTATATGCCGCCCTTCATCACAAGATCTCAGGGCAGTTCACAAAACAACACACAAGATGAAAAACACAAGTCAAGACCTCCTTCTTTGGATGTCTTTAAGCAGAGGTTTGACAGGCATATGTCAAGAATGCTTTGATGGTGTTTCCTTCTTGGCAGGGGGTTGGACTGGATGGCCCTTGTGGTCTCTTCCAACTCTATGATTCTATGATTCTAATTAAAACAAAAACAACAACTCGCCTTTCCCACAGACCCACTTAAAAGGCTGCAGTATTAGTATTTATTAAATGTGTAACTGTTCCAAAATTATGAAACATGGAGATTTTGTGGGAATGTTAGGGATGTGGATTAGGATATATTATTAGATAGATCCTATCCAAGCTTATGTTAGCAAGCTTCCAATATCAGCAGAGTGCCATTCCCCTTTTGTGCGCAGCAAAGCGAGTGCGTTCAGGTTTGCTAAAACCTGTACAATAATATTATACTTTATACTTCAATATTATACTTCCTGGCAAAGTCCCCTTTGTCCCTCTTAAAAGAATTACACAACACAGTGTTTATAAAATAAGATAGAGTTTACTTACAGTTTCATCCTGAGTTAACAGCATAATCTCAGAAAGGCAGGCTTACGTAGAAAAGTTACAAGTATATACATGTGGAGACTACTTAGTAAGGTAAGGCTCCATTTGGTCTCACTCTTGGCAGCAGGCCAAGAGGGAGAACCATCCTAGCTGTAGATTCTCTGGAGATGTGTTCCCATTGGAGAAGAAAAGGCTAAGAGGGAGAATGGCTGCTGGCTAGGGGCTTTTGTCCCAGTTAATCCATCTCATCTGCATATCTGGGGGAACAGGAACTTAGTCAGGTGTTCCCCAGGTGAGTTCCTGTTAGTGGACACTCTAGGAACTGTTGTGACTTGTCTGCCCCAGTGTTCCATCCCACAGATTTGCCCTCTCCAAACCCTCCCCCCCACAAAACAAGCTCCTCTCCTAGAGCTGAAACAAAATGCAACTACCTGAACTATAGGAATATTGAGAACTGTTGAAAATGAATTCCCCATTTCCACCTTCAAGGAAACTGTTATGCCAATACATTTTAATTTTTTTAAATGCATATGAAAAGAGTTCAGCACCAGCCCCTTCCATTGCACCATCTGCAGCGTGTCTGGCCTCCTTCCATTTATTCCTCTCTCTCTTTGCCAGCTACCCAAAAGCAAAGGTTTGGGCACCTTCTGTCTCCCCTCTCTGCATGGCCCCCCACCTCCCTCACTTTTTCTGTTTTTATGCCATCACCCCATCACTGGCAAAGAGTCTATGAAAGTTGGCAGAATCGGACTTCGGAGCTGGGCGTGTAAAATCTCTTGGGGCAGGCTGGGGGCGCGTCTGTGATCCGACACTGTCTGATGCAGAATCAGAAAGTTCCCTCCTCCTGCCTTGAGGTCCCAAGAAATTGTCAGGAGGAGGAGAAAGTTGAAAAGGGAATGCAACCCAACGTGTATCCCTCTAAACATGTATCCCTCAAATATATAAAAGGATGTCCTATAGAGGAGGGAGAAAAGTTGTTTTCTGCTGCTCCAGAGAAGCGGACATGGAACAATGGATTCAAACTACAAGAAAGAAGATTCCACCTAAACATTAGGAAGCACTTCCTGACAGTAAGAGCTGTTCGGCAGTGGAATTTGCTACCAAGGAGTGTGGTGGAGTCTCCTTCTTTGGAGGTCTTTAAGCAGAGGCTTGACAGGCATATGTCAAGAATGCTTTGATGGTGTTTCCTGCTTGGCAGGGGGTTGGACTGGATGGCCCTTGTGGTCTCTTCTAACTCTATGATTCTGTGATTCTAAATCTCGATGGAGAGAGAGAGAGAGAGGTCAGCAAAGAGGTTAAAGGCACAGGGATAGTTTTGGGGATCTGGGGATCCCATACTCTGTTTAGACCCCATGCAGACCCTTTTCCTAAAAGCTGAATTGCACCCAAACTTCCAAGAGAAACCACAAATACCTCCCTCCCAATGTATCGAAGCATTCTGTCAGGCTTCGGAGAAGCGGTTTCCTCCCTCTCTTTGGCCGTGGATGAGCAGAACAAAGCGAAAATAGTCTCTTACCATTGAAAGAGATTTTAATGATCACAGCAAAAGAGCAAAGAATCCATTCTCAGAGCACAGGTGCTCCCTATTAAGGTTTACACCCACTCCCCCCCACCGAGTCACCCTCTGCTTCATCGTCTTTGCAACCTGATCTCGCAACCACTGCGCCTTATCTAATCTCCACAACCTTGGACTGATCGGCTGGACACTTTCCAGCGCACCGGAGTCTGTTAATTCTCTCTCTCCCGGTTCTTCTTCCCCTACCTGTTCACCACCCAGTTCTTCCCAACTTTTGTCTTCTGAACTACGTCCCTCTGCGAACCACTGTTCCAAATCTATACTGCCCCACTGCCCCTGGGAAGTGTCAGGATCCTGATTGGGGGCAGGGGGAGGCTCCCACCATTCCTCATCTGTGCAGCCCTCCTCAGCACAGTCCCCGAGACATTAATAGCAAGGGCTGGTGGTCTCCCAAGCCTCGGTAGAAAGGGACCCTGTTAGGGATGGCAAAAATTGGTTTGATAATGGCTGTCTGTCAGCTTTCATGCATATCACGACTGCTCGTTCTGTTTCTCGTCTCCCGCCTTCCCCTTGGCTGCAATGCCCTGCACCTGCCCCCCCCCTCCGCCATCTGCCACTGCTTCCCTTGTGGGGCTCAGAAATCAGACTTGATGACTCTCCCATGAAAGGCTCCAAGGGCCAAGGGAAGACCAAGGAGAAAGTCAAGGCCCCAAAAGAGGACAAGAAGAAGAAGCAGCAACAGGGGCAGCCGCCGACATCTGAGGGTCCCGAGAAGAAGAACAAGCAGAAGATCGATGAGCTTAAGGTGAGCTGCGCCAGATCCCAGTTGCGTCAGAAGTGTAGAAGCCCGAAGGTGGGTTTATGGGGGTTTAACTCTGCATCCTGAGGGCCCCTCCAGACTGGGAGTTTTATTTTTCCTTTGCGGGAGTATTCTATAACCTAATTTAGGGATGCCATATTTCAAAAAGTGAAGATCTGGACACAAACGTTGTTGAATTTTTAAAAGCTATTTTAAAAAATGAAAATCTACACTGCCGACACGGGCTGCCATACGGCCACATTTTCCTGGACTTCTCAGCAATTTCCATCCAGACGCTGTTTATGAGGGCTATATCCGGGAAATTCCGGACCTACGGTAACCCTAACTTAATTACAGTCATACCTGCCAAGTCCCGGACTGCAGAATCCGGGACCGGCAGCCGCGTGACACCAAAAATGGCCGCCGCCAACACCGGAAGTCGAGTCTACACACTTCCGGACATGCGTAGACGTGACTTTTGGCGCCGGCACCAGCCATTTTCGGTGGGCAAAGCAGGGGGGGGGGGAATGGCCGCTGGCAGGAGAATATAAGGGAGAAATAATGGGAGACGAAGAGATACGGGGGACCGTCGGGAAACTGTATGAAAAAACGGGGGGTTTCCCGGGGAAAACGGGGTACTTGGCAGCTATGCACTCGTTGTGGAGCTTCCTTTGTGCTTGATCTGGAGGGTATGCTGCAGCCTGATTGCTGACAGGAGCAAGGCTTCATCAGCATATATAACCCCTGTGCTCAGAAATCTGCACTGGCTGCAGATTTGCTACAAGGCATTGCTGTGAGCATATAAAGTCCATAAAACCTGGGACCAGTTTACCCACGAGCTCAGCTTACCCCAGCTGCACACACTCAGCCACTTCCATTGGAGGAACTAGCAGTGTAACAGGTGACCCATAATACTCAATACATTTGCAAGAACTTGGTCTTTTAGTGTGGCAGCAGCTACACTTCGGAACTCCCTGCCTATTGACACCAGGCAGGCATCTTCGCTGAACTCTTTTCAGCACCTGCTCAAAACAGTCTTATTTAGTTTATGAGGAACGGCTTAAGGAGCTGGGTATGTTTAGCCTGGAGAAGAGAAGGTTAAGGGGTGATATGATAGCCATGTTCAAATATATGAAAGGATGTTATATGGAGGAGGGAGAAATATTGTTTTCTGCTGCTCCAGAGAAGCGGACACGGAGCAATGGATTCAAACTTCAAGAAAGATACATTAGGAAGAACTTCCTGACAGTAAGAGCTGTTCGGCAGTGGAATTTACTACCAAGGAGTGTGGTGGAGTCTCCTTCTTGGGAGGTCTTTAAGCGGAGGCTTGACGGCCATATGTCAGGAATGCTTTGATGGTGTTTCCTGCTTGGCAGGGGGTTGGACTGGATGGCCCTTGTGGTCTCTTCCAGCTCTATGATTCTTTGATTCTATGATTCTTTGATTCTATGATTCTAGTCCAGACCAGGGGTCGGTAATTTTTTTTAGCCATGGACCAGTCTACTGTCCCTCAGACCTTGTGGCGGGCTGGAGAAGCGGCATGGGGGGGGGGCTGGAAGATGAGGTGAGGGGGGCAAGTAGTCCTCCTTCCCACTCCCCAGCCACAACACCAGCCGCTACGCTTACCTTCCCTGGGGCTGCCGCTGCTGCTGCTGCCGCCACTACCACCGCTGCCGCGGCTGCTTCTCGTGGGTAGGCAGAGCGACCTCGTCTGCTCCGCTCTCTGGCCCACGGGAGCCAGAGCGGTGGTGGCAGAGGGGAAACGAGTGGCGCAAAAGGGCTGGCTCCAGAGAGGGGCTGCTTAAAATGGCACTCAGCCAGCTCATCCCAGCCCCCTTCCTCCTCTAGGCAGGGCAGGAAGAAGCCAGGAGGGGGGAGGGAGGAGGCGCGGTGTGTGAGAGGGGAGGGGGAGGGAATGGAATGGTGCAGGAAAAAATGGCGCAGCCCGAATGAACAGAATCCCCACGCCAATCCACGGACAGTCCGCAGGCCGGATCCTGAAGGCAATTGGGCCTGATCCGGCCCATGGGCCTTAGTTTGCTGGCCCCTGGTCCAGACTTTCCAGATGCTTAGGAAGTTGGTGTGAGTTTTTGCTTGTTTCAGTATTTTAAACATTGGTGTATATAAAAAAATAAAAAAATTGTCCAGGAGCACCTTAGAGACCAAATAAGCTTGTTCTTGGTATCTGAAGAAGTGTGCATGCACACAAAAGCTTATACTAAGAACAAACTTAGTTGGTCTCTAAGGTGCTCCTGGACAATTCTTTTATATATTTCGACTGCGTCAGACCAACACGGCCACCTACCTGAATCTGAAATTTTGGTATGTTTGAAAATATTGCTTTGAAAGTTTGCTTGATATTTTTGTAAACTGCTTTGAGGTTAGGGGGCTTCCTTTGCAATCAAGAGGTTATGAAACGGAGAAATACAATGAAGAGTAATTCTTATTATTTTTACTTCGCCTGCTTTGCTGTTGCTTTCCCGGGTTCATTGTCACCTCCCCCCAAGGTGTTCCCCAAAGAGCTGGAGACGGAATTTGACAGCTTTGAGGACTGGCTGCACACTTTCAGCCTCTTTCGGGGGAAGATTGGCGATGACGATGACCACGCAGCCGACGAGGATCGTATCGTGGGCAGGTTCAAGGCGAGTTGGGGGGCTGGCATCTGCAAACCGCATGCATAGGAGAAGATCCAGAACAGTTATGGCCCTCTCTTGGGAGTTGTGGTGCCTCTACACTTCTATAAATGGGTGGTGGTCCCCCCCCCCTTTCCCCACATTGGATTGAATTTGAAAATACACAGAGGTAGTCTGTGAAGGCAGCCCTGTTTAGGGAGGCTTTTAATGTTTAATAGATTTTATTTTTCTGTTGGAAGCCACCCAGAGTGGCTGGGGAAACCCAGCCAGATGGGCGGGGTATAAATATTATTATTATTATTATTATTATTAATATCATTTATTAGTATCTTAAACAAGCCAGCAAACCTGGGATCAGAGAATTTCCCAAAGCTAATCTGATTTCAAGCCTGCATTTTCCATGTGGAGCTGGGGGGTGGGGGGTGGGCGGGTCTATTATTTCTGGTGCCATTATTCTGGTGCACCAAAACACGAGAGGGAGAGGTTTTTTTTAAAGGAGGCCACATGGCTGCAATTCCTGTACTGCAGAGGGCGGTTGGACTAGATGACCCTTGGGAGTCCCTCACAACTCTACAATTCTCTTAGCCTGTGATTCGGACACGCTCCCTTTTGGCTTTTGTTTTTAATGTTTGGTGGTTTATTGTGCTTTTAATTATGTTGGGAGCCACACAGCCTGGCTGGGGAAACTCAGCCAGATGGACGGGGTTTAAATTTATTATTATTATTATTATTATTATTATTATTATTATTATTATTATTAATTATTATTATTATTATTGCTTTGCCCAGGCCTGGATTCCCTTTTAACCAGATTAAAATAGGAGTATAGCGTCTAGATCAAGGGAAGTAATAGTACCACTGTATTCTGCTCTGGTCAGACCTCACCTGGAGTACTGTGTCCAGTTCTGGGCACCACAGTTCAAGAAGGATACTGACAAGCTGGAACGTGTCCAGAGGAGGGCAACCAAAATGGTCAAAGGCCTGGAAACGATGCCTTATGAGGAACGGCTTAGGGAACTGGGTGTGTTTAGCCTGGAGAAGAGAAGGTTAAGGGGTGATAGGATAGCCATGTTCAAATATATAAAAGGATGTCATATAGAGTAGGGTGAAAGGTTGTTTTCTGCTGCTCCAGAGAAGCGGACACGGCGCAATGGATTCAAGCTACAAGAAAGAAGCTTCCACCTAAACATTAGGAAGAACTTCCTGACAGTAAGAGCTGTTCGACAGTGGAACTTGCTGCCAAGGAGTGTGGTGGAGTCTCCTTCTTTGGAGGTCTTTAAGTGGAGGCTTGACAGCCACCTGTCAGGAATGCTTTGATGGTGTTTCCTGCTTGGCAGGGGGTTGGACTGGATGGCCCTTGTGGTCTCTTCCAACTCTATGATTCTATGAAAACATCTTCTCACCTTCCCACGCCCCCGTTTTTCTTGCAGGGCTCCATGTGCGTCTACAAAGTGCCACTCCCTGATGACATCACCAAAGAGGCGGGGTACGACCCAAATTTCGGCATGTTCCAGGGCATCCCAAGCAACGACCCCATCAATGTGCTGGTCCGGGTCTACGTGGTGAGGGTACGCAAACGGACACACGGTTTCCTCTTTCTTCCTAGTTACTGCCCTTCCAGCTCCAAGGACTGGATCCCATCTAGCTGCCCCCAGCCAGGTTCTGGTTGCCTCACCTCAAAAAGGAGATTGTAGGGCTGGGAAAGGTTCAGAGAAGAGCAGCCCAAATGATCAAGGGGATGGAGCAGCTTCCGTATGAGGACAGGTTGCGGCGTTTAGGACTTTTTAGTCTAGAGAAAAGGAGAACGAGGCATGGTAGAAGTTTACAGAATTGGAGAGAGACAAGTTTTTCTCTCGCGCGCATAAGACTAGAACTCGTGGCCATCCTGCACGTATTCCATTAGTTTAAGTTGCCGTTCTTCTTTGGTTGGGACCTCGTTTGTTTTCCGTTTTGGAGCTAGCCAAACACGGACCGCAGTAGTAGCATACATAAATAGAATAAGAGAACAAGAAAAGTATACATGTAAAGAAGACTGGAAAATGTTGACTGATTGTATGGGTGAAAATTGTGTGCATATAAAAACGCTGGTAGCATTAAGATAAATTCATCAGTGTAAATAGGTTTTGATGGTGTAACAATGCATTACTGAATGGTGTAGTAAATTTAAAATATGCAGGGATGTTTGGTATGCAAAATGAACCACGGAAAGAGAGCAAGGGAAGTCGTTGATTTATGGGTGTTTAAATGAATATTTTGAAATGTAGATTAGAAAAATCTAATAAAAACTATATATATATAGTTGTTGTTTAGTCGTTTAGTCATTTCCGACTCTTCGTGACCCCATGGACCAGAGCACGCCAGGCACTCCTGTCTTGCACTGCCTCTCGCAGTTTGGTTAAACTCATGTTCGTAGCTTCGAGAACACTGTCCAACCATCTCGTCCTCTGTCGTCCCCTTCTCCTTGTGCCCTCCATCTTTCCCAACATCAGGGTCTTTTCCAGGGAGTCTTCTCTTCTCATGAGGTGGCCAAAGTATTGGAGCCTCAGCTTCAGGATCTGTCCTTCCAGTGAGCACTCAGGGCTGATTTCCTTCAGAATGGATAGGTTTTGTAAGAGAGAGGGCTTGCAGAGAGCAGCCCACTCTGCTTACTTCCACCAGATGGGAGAGCAGCAGCAAGTCTGGGAGTTCAAATCAGGAACAGGAAGGGTTAAGACGGGTCCAGGGCTCTGCAGAGTCCTGGTGGCTCAGCTCCAGGTTGGTAGCAGGGAAGCAGGGGAGGAGCTAGCTTCAGCAGGGGCTGGAAAGGAGGGAGGAGAGAGAACGGCACCTCAGGAGCCTGGTTTGGGACCACGGAGGACCCATAGAGCAAGGAGGAGGGGCGTTTGGATGCCGAGTCTTAAAAAGGGGGTCAGAGCCCACGAGACGCCATTGTGGGCTTCTGCCCCATGCAGAGCAGACATGATTTGAGACATCTCACCACTGTATATAGCATGCACAATAAAACTATGAAAATCCAGAGGATATGTGGAGTGCTTACTCGGGAGTAGCCAACACCCCATCTGTGACAGGTTTCATCTTATTGCAGTCCATATATATATATAACTATATATATAGTTATATAGTTATAGTTATATATCATGGCCAGACAATGGGAAACCCAGCCAGATGGGTGGGGTACAAATAAATTATTATTATTAATTATTGACCCCATTACCTTCAGTAGCTTAGGGCCTCATCCAACCTAAATCCGGCCCTGTATGTACCTTAAGGTCAGCCTCTTCAAAGATAGATAGCAGGGCGAGCTGGAGAGAAGGGACCCCCTTTTTGTTAATGTGGGACTTTAGGGTCGCATCCTTCAATGAGCCTTGGATGATGGTGAGGCTTCTCTTCCAGGCCACCGATCTGCACCCCGCCGACATCAACGGCAAAGCTGACCCATATGTCGTCATCAAGCTGGGGAAGACGGACATCAAGGACAAGGAGAACTACATCTCCAAACAGCTGAACCCCATTTTTGGAAAGTAAGGGGTCCCCACGCTGAGCCAGGCTGCCGTTTGCATAGCGCTGCCTGGGCTGGTTGGTTTTTTTTTTTTTTTTTTTTGCCTCCAGAGGAGCAGAAAACAAGCTTGTTCCATCTTCCACGTGGCAGCCCTTTCACCCAGAAGCTGGAGCAAGATTGCTTTCTGCTGCTCTGGAGGCGAGGACCCCAAATAATGTGCCACCCTATAAGACGCACCTAGTTTTTAGAGGAGGAAAACAAGGGGGAAAAAATATTCTTTTTTAGTGAGCCTTCAATGGCTCAGAAGAATGAAGGAAGGAAGGAAGGAAGGAAGGAAGGAAGGAAGGAAGGAAGGAAGGAAGGAAGGAAGGAAGGGAGGAAGGAAAGAAGGAAGGAAGGAAGAGGAGAGAGAGAGAGAGAGAGAAGGAAGGGGTGAAAAAGAGGGGGGAGAGAGAGGGAAGGAAGGAGGGAGGGAGGGAAGAGAGAGGGAGGGAGGGAGGGAGGGAGGGAGGGAGGGAGGGAGGGAGGGAAGGAAGGAAGGAAGGAAGGAAGGAAGGAAGGAAGGAAGGAAGGAAGGAAGGAAGCAAGCAAGCAAGCTGGGAGGAGGGGGGGGAAGGGTCTCCCGTCCATCCCTCCTCCCGGTTCGCTGTAAAGCAAGTGGGGCAGGCATGCTAGCCGCTGTTGGCAGAGTCGCTGCGCTGCACCTCTGCCAACGGCGGCTACAAGCCTGCTGTTCCGAGTGGGCCTTCGCTCCATAAGACACACAGACATTTCTCCATCCTTTTTAGGAGGAAAAAGTGTGTCTTATATCAGGAAGGACTTTCTCCATTCAATGATGGAACAGATTATCTCAGACAGTAGCGGGCTTTCCTTTGTTGAAGGTTTTAAAAGAGAGTTTGGATTGCCGTCAGGCAGGGATCCTTGAGCTGAAATTCCTGCACTACAGGGGGGTTAGACTAGATGACCACTGGGGGATCTTCCAGCTCTACAATGCTCTGGCTGTGCCTTCATATGGAAGCTCAGATGGACACCAGACCTGCCAGGAGGCAGCCTCTGAGAGGAGGACATTTGCAGGCACTTGAGAGGCAGCAAAATTCCATTAGTACTGGAATGCATTAATGGGGGGTGGGGGTGGAGAACTGGGATTTTCCAAGCCAGGCATTGCACACCTTAGGTTAGCTTTCCTCAATCTCAGGTCCCCAGGCGTTGTTGGACTACATCTCCCATCATCCCTAGCTAGCAGGACCTGTGGTCAGGGATGCTGGGAGTTGTAGTCATTCAGCTGGGAAACTGAGATCCAGCTCCGAGGGCCTTCTGCCAGTTCCCTCATTGTGAGAAGCGAAGTTACAGGGAACCAGGAAGAGGGCCTTCTCGGTGGTGGCGCCCGCCCTGCGGAACGCCCTCCCATCAGTTGTCAAGGAAATAAACAACTACCTGACTTTGAGAAGACATCTGAAGGCAGCCCTGTTTAGGGAAGTTTTTAATGTTGGATGTTTTATCAGGTTTTTAATATTCTTTTGGGAGTGGCTGGGGAAACCCAGCCAGATGGGCAAGGTATAAGGAATATATAATAATTATAATTATTCCAACAACATCTAGGGACCCAAGGCTAAGAAAAGGCTGCCTTAGGTCAATCCTGACCCAAACTGGGATCACCCAGCTAGTTGGTTAGCTTATTTTTCCACCCGTCTAATAATTCCACCTATTCCAGCAACGATTGCTTTGGAAAAGTTTCTCCATCTCCAAGGGCTGTCCTTCTCCTCCCTTGCCCCTTCTCCTTCCTTTCCAATTTCCCCCGCGATTCCAGATGGTTGTCTCTTCCCCTCCAGGTCGTTCGACATCGAGGCCACTTTCCCCATGGAATCGATGCTGACAGTGGCTATTTACGACTGGGATCTAGTGGGCTCCGATGATCTGATTGGCGAGACCAAGATCGACCTGGAGAACCGATACTACAGCAAGCACAGGGCGACCTGTGGGATCACCCAGAACTATTCCATGTGAGCATCCCGGATCCCTGCAGCTGAATTTGGTAGCTCTGAGTGAGGCCCTGTGTGTGTGGCAGCATCAGGGCTAGAGTCAGACGCAGGTCAGCAAAAGTAAGAAGCAGAGTTTTGCCAGAGAAGTCAACTGTTCATTCAAAGAAACCACCTGCAACTAGAGCATTGGACTCTTAATTTCAGGGTCGTGGGTTCAGGCCCCACGTTGGGCAAAAGATTCCCACATTGCAGAGGGTTGGACTAGAGGACCTTCGTGGTCCTGTCTCCAACGCTTTGATTCTGTGAACTCAGCAACACTTCCTGTTAAGTCTTACCCGAACAGAGCAGGGAGGGTCCTTGAGTGGGCTGCAGGGACTGGGCTCTCCCAAGCCCCACCTTGAACTGACGAGAGCCAACTTTTCTCCACAGCCACGGTTACAATATGTGGCGAGACCCTCAGAAGCCCACCCAGATCTTGTCCAAGTTATGCAAAGAGGGGAAGCTGGACGGGCCCCACTACGGCCCTGGCGGCAGAGTGAAGGTGACCAACCGGGTCTTCACGGGACCCACAGAAGTGGAGGACGAAAACGGTAAGTTGGAAGCAAGTCAGCCCCAGTCAGTTGCTTTGAAGTAAGAATGTACAGGATGGTCAGAGATGGGGGAAGGGAGAGGATTTCTATTTAGCTCACGATGAAAGGCAGACCAGCCTCATTTGCACAATGTGAGACTTGAAACACAGGCGGCCTTCAAATTTTGCAGAATTCTGCAGTGCAGCCCTCTGAATTTTGCAATGGAACCATCGCCGTTTTGCAATGACGTTGTCTAGCCAACGAGTTTGTACAGAAAGGCACATACTGTGGCAAAGTGTCGATAGAAATGCACATTCTTCTGAAAATGCATTATTTTAGAAGAGATTGCATTGCAAAAACAAAAACAAAAAACCCTGCATACCAGGCAGAATTATGCAATGTGTTTATTGGGTAATTGCTTAATGGATTACATACGTGAGCACAAACCCAGGCTGATGGGGCGAACCCTCTTGTTTGTCACACAAGGGTGCCGACAGCAGCAAATGTTTCTGCTCCTTTTTCGACCCATGGCGTTTCTCTATCTATCTTTCTTTCTCTCTCTCTCTCTCTGCCTCATTGCCTCTGTGCTCTCTGCCCTCGCAGGCCAGAAGAAACAGACGGACGAACATCTAGCGCTGACTGTCTTGCACCACTGGGAGGAGATCCCGCGTGTGGGCTGCAAACTGGTGCCAGAACACGTGGAAACGCGGCCCTTGCTGAACCCGGACAAGCCAGGCATTGAGCAGGTACCGGGCGCCACTCTAGACTGCGCACTTGCTGGTGTGGAGGATTCGCGCTCCAACCATATATTTGCACATCTCTATTGCCACCAACTCCATGCGGATGTGTGTTATTGGGTGGTCGTTTTTATTTTGATTATATATATATATGTTGTGGTTTTTATGTTGATCTTCTTTAAAAAATTGTTTTTATTTATTGTTGATATACACATACAGTATTACACATCTTACATATAAAAAAGACAGTAAAAAGAAAGAAAATGAAGAAAGGGAAAAATAGAAAACGAACAGCCCTTCCAACTCTATGATTCTACATTTTTATAACTGTTAGCATAAACAACATTCTTTCTGTCTATATCTGAAGAAAATACATAAAAAAAGAAAAAGAAAAAACCAGACAAACCTAAAGCAAGCAAGCAAAACCATTCCATTTAAACCTCTTAGTAAGGAATACAAGCCATCCTTATTCCTATTTAGTAACCGCCTTCTCTTCTATATTTATAGTATATCCTTTTTTGACTTGTTTCCCTGATTTATATCTATTATATGTTGATCTTTTCTGTGAACTGCCCTGAGACATCCGGGTATAAGATGGTATATAAATTCTAATAATAATAATAATAATAATAATAATAATAATAATTGTCCCAACGCAAGGAATACATTTCCAGGCAGCGATGAGTTCCTCCCCACCCCTGAGCTTTGGGACCACCTTAGTTTCCAGGAACTCGATTCGGACAGCCACAGAGTCTGCTGCAATATTGCCACTGGTCATTGCTGCTGAGAGCCAGTGTGGTGTAGTGGTTAAGAGCAATGGACTCGTAATCTGGGGAACCGGGTTTGCCCCGCTCCTCCACATGCAGCTGCTGGGTGACCTTGGGCTAGTCACACCCACCTCACAGAGTGTTTGTTGTGGGGGAGGAAGGGAAAGGAGAATGTTAGCCGCTTTGAGACTCCTTTGGGGAGTGATAAAGCGGAATATCAAATCCAAACTCCTCCTCCTCCTCCTCCTCCTCCTCCTCCTCCTCCTCCTCCTCCTCCTCCTCCTCCTCCTCCTCCTCCTCTTCTTCTTCTTCTTCTTCTTCTTCTTCTTCTTCTTCTTCTTCTTCTTCTTCTTCTTCTTCTTCTTCTTCTTCTTCTTCTTCTTCTTCTTCTTCTTCTTCTTCTGGAGGTTTGACAGTTGCATGGAAGATAGCATGCTGAACACTTGGCCACCAGAGCTGAATAGAGCCTCCATTTTCAGAGGCAGTGTACCTCTGACTGGGGCTTTTTAGTTTAGAGAAAAGGCGGCAGGATAAAAGAGCCTGCCATTATGCACGGCATGGAGAAATTAGCTAGAGAAAAGAATTCATGGACACCTGGATGCTGGAAGATTCGGGACACAGAGGAAAAATAAGGACATCTCCATGCATAGTTAAACTATGGAACTCCCTTCCACAGGAGGCAGTGATGGCTGCAAACTTGGGATGGCTTTAAGGGAGGTTTAGACAAATTGTTGGAGGAGAGGACTATCAATGGCTCCTAGCTAGGATGGCTCGGCTCTGCCTCCACAGTTGGAAACCGCAGGAGGGGAGAGTTGTTCTTGGGCTTGAATCCTGCTTGCTGGTTTCCCAGGGGGCACCTGGTTGGCCACTGTGAAAACAGGATGCTGGACTAGATGGGCCATTGTCCTGATCCAGCAGGCTCTCCTCGTCTTCTTCTGCCGGTTAATAGGGCTGGGCTGTTGTCCTGGAATCCTGCCCACGATCTTCTAGGAAGCATTTCGCTATCCACGCTTGGAAAGGGGACATCTGCACCTTGGGTCTGGTCAAACAGAGCTCTACTTAGGATTTTAGAACACCCTTGGGATGGAGAAAAGGCTGCCTGAGATGCACTGGGGGCCCCCAAACAGATTGGATCTGAGCGGGGCCCAGCGATAAGGGACTTGGGGGGAAATTAGGTGCCACTAACTGGGTCTCTCCATCATTGCAGGGACGGCTGGAGTTGTGGGTGGATATGTTCCCCATGGACATGCCGGCACCAGGACCCGCCATTGACATATCGCCGAGGAAGCCAAAGAAGTAATGCTTTGCTCTGGGTCGGGGTTGGAGCTGGAGCAGGGCTGGGCAAGATTGGGTTTTCACCACTGCGATATATCACCAGCAATAAATCGATACACCACAATGTCTGGAATAAGGATGGAGCCAAGGCATTGGCCGGCTTCACGGTCTTCATTGCATCATGATTTTTGCATAGCGCACTGGCAATCATGATTCATGATAGATCGCCAGGTCAAAAATTATGAAACTGGTATAACGGTCTGGACTTCAAACCGGTTTTGGACGAGATATCAATATATCGCCCAGCCCTAGTCAAGAGGGCCCACAGGGGATCCCTGCATCCATGAAATCCTTTCTGGAGGAGGAAAAAGGATGAGTGGGTGATTTAATGGAGGGAAGGATGAATAGTTTGGCTGGGTGGCTGGCTGAAAATGGGGCAAAGAGACTGAGAGTGAGAGAGAGAATGAATGAGATAATAAAAGAAAGAAGAGACAATAGAAATGATCTTTCCGTTGATATATAATTTTATGGCATTACTCCAAAAAGAAAGTGTGTTATGAGCCATCAAACCTCAGAAATACACTTTCTCCAAAAGGTTTCCACAATTTTGGCCACTAGTGTAGGTCATGTTTATATTTGATTGTGTGGGTGGTTACGAGTCCTAAACGTTATATGGGACTTCATTTGAGCATCTCCTGTGAGAGAAAGCGAAGGAGTTCAGCACTTTTGAGGGTTTGGGGTGGGAGGGAATAATTTATTTTATTTGTGAAAATACTTACATGAAGAAAGCATCTAAGCGGTGTACAGCAAACAAAAATCCAGTGATCTGACTCCATATTTGGCATTTTCCTAATGGACTGGATTTGATTTATGGCATGTTTGAAAAGCTCGGGTGGATGTCACCATGCTCTTGGACCACAATAGTCCGTTGACCAAGTTGCTTCTTGTCCTGCCCCTGGTTGCCCAAAGCTTATTCAAATTGGAAGAGTGTGCTCTCGTTTCTGTGGATCTGAGTTTCGATGAGTCTCCAGGGGGGAGAGAAATCATAGAACTGTAGAACTGGAAGGGACCCCAAGGGCATACCTGCCAAGTTGCTGTCCGAAAAATAAGGGACCAGGCCGGAAGTAGCAGACCGGAAGTAGCGCTGCCGCCATTTTGGAACTGGGCGGAGCATGCTCAGAAGTGACTTTTGATGCTGCTTTGCCCAGTTCCAAAATGGCCACCGTGCCAGAAGTCGCACTGCAGCCATTTTGGAACTGGGCAGAGCAGCATCAAAATTCACTTCTGAGCATGCTCCGCCCAGTTCCAAAATGGCCACCGCGCCAGAATAAACCGGGGGAAAACAAAAAATCCGTTTTTTCAGCTAGGAACAGCTGGAAAAACGGGGGTTTCCCGGGGAATACGGGAGACTTGGCAGCTATGCCCAAGGGCCATCCAGTCCAGCCCCCTCCAGTCCAAGGGTCCAGTCTAGCAGGGAATTTCCCCTCCCCTCCCAGCCAAAAGCGCCTGCAACAACCCAGCAGCAGAGGAAGCCGCTCAGGATGAGCCCCCCATAGGGGCGGGGTTCACCACGGGACCTCCAGTGTCTGTCTGCCTCCTCCCACTTATCCGCCCTACAGTTTAGGGAGCTGGTGGACCATTTGGGCAGCGGGGAGGCTGCGTGCACCCAAGCCGCCCTGTCTCTCCCAGGAGAGATGCGTGGCTCGGGCACGCTGCAGGCCCTGTGGTGAGTGCTGCCCAGCATTTTGTCACACACACACCCCTCAGTGGTGACACCCAGGGTGGTCTGCACCCAACGCACCCCCCTTCCGCCCCCCCTGCAACAACCATGGAGGGAATTCAACAGGAAGGACATGGCGGTCTCCCTTCCTCTGCTCAGACCTTCCTTGGAGAGCCTTAGGAGAGGAAGCGCAGTTCTTCAACACACACACCCCGGCTCACCCCTTGTTCTCCCTTCTTCCCTGCCAGATACGAGCTTAGAGTGATAGTGTGGAACACAGATGAGGTAGTCCTGGAGGACGATGATTACTTCACTGGCGAGAAATCCAGTGACATTTTTGTCCGGGGGTACGTACGCGGGGAACCCATAACCGGCTACTCTCTCTGTGTGCGTGAGCTTCTCGTTTTGGTTCTGCCCCGCTCTGTAGTGCTCCCCGCAGAGGACGGACGACCCTTTCTCAGGTGGCGTGGCTCCTCCAGGCGGGCATCAGTTAACCAACACTTTGCTTCTCCTATTCTGCCTCCCCCCCCCTTTTCTGTCCTCTCTGTGTTGTTGTGCTGCTGTCCGCTCTGCGCCATGGCTAGGTATGAGCTGCGGGTTATTATTTGGAACACCGATGAGGTGGTCCTGGAGGACGATGCTTTCATGATGGGAGAGAAGATGTCAGACATCTATGTCAGGGGGTAATTGACCGAGGCTCCATGCACGACCCCTCCGGGGGGGGGGGCGCAGGGCTGCTTGGGGGGGGGGGAGAACGCATGGGAGACTCCCTGCGAATCCTTTGCTCGTCTACTGTGGGATGCGCTGCAAATCCATAGCTTATGGCGATCCATCGGCAGGGCCTAAGGGGAAGCTCGTTCCAGCGGTTATTACTATTATTTACTTGTACCCTGCCCATCTGATAGGGTTGCCCCAGCCTCTCTAGGCAGCTTCCAACATAACAGAGCACAGGCAAAACTTCCCAATACAGGGCTTTAAAAACAGGCATTAAAAACTTCCCAATACAGGGCTGCCTTCGGAAGGTGTGCATCTCCTTGACGTCTGATGGGAGGGCGTTCCACAGGGCAGGCACCACCACTGAGAAAGCCCTCTGCCTAGTTCCATGTATCCCCACTTCTCGTAGTGAGGAACCACCAGAAGGCCCTCGAAGAAGGACCTCAGTGTCCGGGCTGGACAATGGAGGGTGGAGAGGCTCCTTCAGGTCTACTGGGCCCAGGTCATTTAGGGCAGTGGTCCTCAACCTTGGGCATCCAGATGTTTTGAGACTACAATTCCCATCATCCTTGACCACTGGTCCTGCTAGCTAGGGATCATGGGAGTTGTAGGCCAAAAACATCTGGAGGCCCAAGGTTGAGGAACACTGATTTAGGGCTTTCAAGGTCAGCACCAACACTTTGAATTGTGCCCGGAAACAAACTGGGAGTCAATGTAGATCTAAGAGATGGGTCACTTTGCGTAGACCTGACCATGGGAGGATAAGGTTGTTGAGCCAGCTTCTGCTCAAGCCACACGCCAAGAGCTAGCGCCCCAGAGGGGCTACCTTCACCCTGCCACAGGCATAGCTGCCAAGTTTTCCCTTTTCTCGCGAGGAAGCCTATTCGGCATAAGGGGAAAATCCCTTAGAAAAAGGGATAACTTGGCAGCTATGGCCACAGGTCTGATGCAGCCCTGCCAATCCACCCAACCTGAGCTATGCATTTGCCTGGGAGTAGGGCTGGGTGGTCACCCATAAGGCGCCTGAGAAAATACAAGCATCTGAGCAGGTAAGGGGATGAGGGTCAAGGGCTTTCTTCTCCCTTCCCTGAATGAGGAATGCTGCTGTCGTGCTGCCTCTTTGCATGCTCTTGTTCCAGGCGTGGCACCTCCTTGTGTGTGTGTGTGCTTGGCTGTCTCCCTTTTGCAAGCCCCTCTCACCGAGAGGAAAGGGCGCAGCTGGGAAAGGGGGGGGTTGCAGATATGGTAGTGTGTTTAGCTGTGGGGACAGCTTGCTTTGTTCCCTCTTGCATGCATCAGAGGGGGGTACAGTTTAGGCCAGGGGTTCCCAAACTTTTGGAGGGGCCCTCTCCCTTGGTTCCATAAACTCACCCACAGTGTCCTTCCCCTAAAGTATTATTCAGAATAGCAGTTTGTTTGACCTACTAAGTCTGATATACACACACAAAAATCAAAATAGGGACAATCAGTGGACCATTTATTCAGAAGCTGGTTGAAACCATTTAGTTTAATTAATTCAAAAAATGGATGAAGTTGATACCAGCTTTTCAAAGTCTGATAGGCATTTAGACCTCCACGCTCCCCTGATGCCCCTTAGCGCCCCATAGATAATTCCTTTGCCCTTCATGTAAGACGCATACAGAGGAGCGGTGCATTTTCAGCTACACTAAAACAGAATTTGTGGAAAAGGCCGCTCCTTGGGTTACAGAATAATTTCTGGATTCTGGCCCAGGTTTTTTATTTATGACCTAAAACAGTTCTATCATGCTTTTTTCCCTTTAAAATGCCGAAAGTGGCAAACAGCAAGTTAGATTGAAACAACCCCCCCCCCCCCCGATCTTTCACACATTTGATGGTTGTGCAAAAGCCAACGCTTTGGAGCCAAAACTCAAAACATGCAATTTTCAACTTCTGAGAATTTATTGTTGTGTCCCTTTTCTTTTTTCTTTTGTATTGGAGGAATGTCTCCAAACCGAATTCTGAATGTGGGCTTTAGAAATCACATCTGATCTTCAAATCCCACCGAACAGATACTGATTTCAGACTCCAGGGAACTGAGAAAGGAAGAAAAGAACTCACAGACTGTGCCGTGAGAGCACCCCAGAGCCTGATAAGCGAGGCAGAGAAATTAAAAGCCCTCTGCCTTGCTCAGAAGATAGAATACTTGTGCAGGGGCAGGACCAAGGGAGTGACTTGGGTATACGCATTTTCGTGTATACGCACCATCCCCAGGGCAATAACCCCCCCCCACACACACAAGGTGCGATTCTACTGTACTTAAAACAGCATCTCCTCCAGGCAGGGATAATAATCTTACTATTTATATGCCACCCATCTGACCGGGTTGCCCCAGCCACTCTGGGCAGCCCCCAACAGAATATTAAAAGCCCCCAAAATCACCAAACATTAAAAACTTCCCTAAACAGGACTGCCTTCAGAAGTCTTCTAAAAGTCAGATAGTTGTTTATTTCCTTGACATCTGGTGGGAAGGCGTTCCCCAGGGCAGGCGCCACCACCGAGAAGGCCCTCTGCCTCGTTCCCTGTAGCCTCGCTTCTCGCATCGAGGGAACCACCAGAAGGCCCTCGGAGCTGGACTTCAGTGTCCGGGCTGAACGACAACAACTCCCAGCATCCCTGACCACAGGTCCTGCTAGCTAGGGATGATGGGAGATGTAGTCCAGCAACGCCTGGGGACCTGAGATTGAGGAAGGCTAACCCTAAGGTGTGCAATGCCCCAGCCCCTCTGGGCAGCTCCCAACAGAATACCCAAAACACAACAAGTCTCTCCAACGTAGCAATACTCAGCACCCCCTTAGGATGCCCCTTTGCAAGCGAGCCCCCCCCCTCCAGCCTGCCGCCTCCCCTCCAGCACCGACGTTTCCTGGTCCCGCATGAGCACAACTGTCCTTCGAAATCCCCTCCCGGCTGACCCCCCCCATCCCCTCTCTTTTGCCCGTGCAGATGGCTGAAGGGGCAGCAAGAAGACAAGCAGGACACAGACGTCCACTATCACTCGCTGACCGGCGAGGGGAACTTCAACTGGCGTTACCTCTTTCCTTTCGACTACCTTGCGGCTGAGGAGAAGATTGTTATCTCGAAGAAAGAGTCCATGTTCTCCTGGGACGAGACCGAGTACAAGATTCCGGCCCGACTCACGCTACAAGTGTGGGACGCCGACCACTTTTCCGCCGATGACTTCCTCGGTCAGTGACGGAGCCCGGGAGGGTACTTGCCCCAGGGTCAGCATGGGGGAGAGGAAGCACTTTACAGTATAGAGATTTTATCTGTGTTGCTTTATTTATTTTGATAGCTTTTTATTGGGTTTTAGCAACTTGAATCATAGGGACAATAAAGGGTTCAAAAAAGACCTCGTCTTTTATCATGCCATTTGTGCACAATGAAAATACCCTGTTTCTCATATTTTAAGACATACCCATAAAATAAGCCATAGCAGGATTTTTAAGCATTCAAGGAATATAAGCCATACCCCAAAAATAGTGATAGGCACAGCAGCAATGCCGGCCGCGGCAGGAGGAGGAGGAAAAAAATAAGACATCCCTTGAAAATAAGCCATAGTGTTTTTTTTTTTTGAGGAAAAAATATATATAAGACGTGTCTTATAATATGAGAAACACGGTAGCATAATAAATTTGTGTTGGTATCTAACAAAATAGGGTTCATTATTAGTGGTCCATGGGACCCAGGTGGCGCTGTGGTTAAACCACTGAGCCTAGGGCTTGCTGATCAGAAGGTCGGCGGTTCGAATCCCTGTGACGGGGTGAGCTCCCGTTGCTTGGTCCCAGCTCCTGCCAACCTAGCAGTTCAAAAGCACGTCAAAATGCAAGTAGATAAATAGGAACCGCTACAGCGGGAAGGTAAACGGCGTTTCCATGTGCTGCTCTGGTTTGCCAGAACTGGCTTTGTCATGCTGGCCACATGACCTGGAAGCTGTACGCCGGCTCCCTTGGCCAATAATGCGAGATGAGCGCCGCAACCCCAGAGTCGGTCACGACTGGACCTAATGGTCAGGGGTCCCTTTACCTTTACCTTTTATCTAACAAAATAGGGTTCATTATTAGTGGTCCATGTAAACGTTCTTCGCTTGTGAACTGGTTTAAACCTAAACAAAAACAAAGGGGACACCGGATAGAATATTTAACCGGTAGCATTCAACACCGCATAGCTAAATGCCTAATCTGGAGCACTTTTGTTTCTGCTTAGATTGAGTATGAATAATAGTCATTTTCCCTCTTATGTTACCGATGAACCAATATACAGTGGAACCTCGGTTTATGAACACCTCAGTTTACGAATTTTCGGTTTGCGAACGCCGCAGACCCATATGGAACGGATTCACTTTCCATTACTTTCAATGGGAAAGTTTGCTTCAGTTTATGAACACTTCAGTTTATGAACAGACTTCCGGAACCAGTTACACCCATGCTTCTGGTTAAGTACGCTTCAGGTTGAGTACTCCGCAGACCCGTCTGGAACGGATTAATCCACTTTCCATTACTTTTAATGGGAAAGTTCGCTTCAGTTTATGAATGCTTCAGGTTGAGTACTCCGCGGACCCGTCTGGAACAGATTAATCCACTTTCCATTACTTTTAATGGGAAAGTTCACTTCAGTTTATGAACGCTTCAGTTTATGAACAGACTTCCAGAACCAATTGTGTTCATAAACCGAGGTACCACTGTAAAGTGTTGATACAGTGGTACCTCGGTTTATGAACACAATTGGTTCCGGAAGTCTGTTCATAAACTGAAGCGTTCATAAACGGAAGCGAACTTTCCCATTGAAAGTAATGGAAAGTGAATCCGATCCAGGTGGGTTTGTGGCGTTCGTAAAACCGAAAATTCGTAAACCGAGGTGTTCATAAACTGAGGTTCCACTGTATATTGATGAATGATAATAATTTAGATCAAATGCTGATGGTATATAATAATAATAATAATAATAATAATAATAATAATAATAATAATATCATCTCTCCTTTCTCTCTCCCTCCCTTTCTCAGGAGGCATTGAGCTTGACCTGAACCGCTTCCCACGTGGCGCTAAGACCGCCAAGCAGTGCAGCATGGAGCTGGGGACGGGTGAGATTGAGGTGCCCATGGTCTCTATCTTCAAACAGAAGAGGGTGAAGGGCTGGTGGCCCTTCTTGGCACGAGACGAGAACGACGAAATGGAGATGACGGTACGTAATGGGGCTGCAGGGAGAGGGCCGCCACCTTGGCTTAGAGGGGAAGCCAGGTCAGGTCGGGTCAGGCGGGAAAGGCACCCCCAGATCTGAAGGAGCACAGGAAAATGGGGTGGAGCTGCAGGTCAAGAGTGAGAAACCTGGATATGGGGTGGACAGAGGAGCTGGATGGTTTAGAATTATGGTATCGTAGACCCTCAAGGGTCCTCTAGTCCAACCCAACCCAACACAGGAAACGTTGCTAAGTTATCCCTAGAATGGCCATCCAACCACTCTTTTAAAATCTCCAATGATGGAGAGGGCTTCATCAGATATGGGTTAGAATCATAGAATCAGAGAGTTGGAAGAGACCGCAAGGGCCATCCAGTCCAACCCCCTGCCAAGCAGGAAACACCATCAAAGCATTCTTGACATATGCCATCAAAGCATTCTTGACATATGCCATTCTTGACATATGGGTTGGTGGTCTATGGTTCTGCTTTGACCGTTGGTTGCTTCTGACTCTGGGTGTGATGTGCAGAGGTGGAGCGAGGGCTGCCCAGGACTTTCCCCAACATCATGCCACCCTCTCTGGTTCCTGTCCATGAGCTGAACCACTTTGTTCACATCCGCCTGCCTGCCTCGATTGATGCCCAGGCTTCCATGGCACCTCCTGCCTATATGGCAAACCCTGCAGTCATCAGAATGTAAGAAGAGGCTGTAGGATCAGGCCAATGGCTCACTTAGTCTAGCTTCCTTTTCTCACAGTGGCCCACCAGATGCCCCCCAAGGGAAACCCACAAGGACGACCCCAGTCACAAGGGCAACTCTCCCCTCCTGCAGTTTCCAGCCATTGATAGCCCTCTCCTCCATGAATCTGTCTAATCTTCTAAAGCCATCCAAGATGGTGGCCATCACTGCCTCCTTCAAGAAGGAGTTCCATTGTTCAACTATTGTGTTATGTGATGAAGTCCTTTCTTTTATCCGTCCTGAATCTTCCAGCATTCAGCTTCACTGGATGTCCGTGAGTTCAAAACTCACCTCTACCTTCCTCCCCCCCCCAACAGGGAAAAGTGGAGGCCGAGCTTCACCTCCTGACGGCCGAGGAAGCCGAGAAAAGTCCGGCCGGGCTGGCTCGTAACGAGCCCGACCCATTGGAGAAACCCAAGTGAGTGGCGAGAGGGGAGGAAGAGGGAGGTGGGAGCAGAGGTCCCCAAGCAGACGCTCACATGGATGGAGGCATAACAGGGGAGGTCCAAGGGCTGTACAGCCGCACAGGGAACAGCAGTGGCCGCTGGCCGTCTTGCTTGGGTGGGACGCACCACCCCGTTGATCTGCCTTGCGTGTTCTCTCCCTCCTCCGTTGACTCCGTTCGTCTCTCCCTGTCTCTCTCTCCCCTGTGTCCTCGGTCTCTCTCCTCCTCTTCCTGCTCCTCCTCGCCCCACCTTGCCCTCCTGCCCCAGCCGCCCAGATACCAGCTTCATTTGGTTCCTGAACCCTCTCAAGTCCATCCGCTACTTTATCTGGCACACGTACCGCTGGCTTCTGCTGAAAATCCTCCTCCTCGTTCTCTTGCTCCTTATGGTCGGACTCTTCTTGTACTCCATGCCCGGCTACATGGTCAAGAAGCTGCTCGGGGCCTGAAAGGGTCTGCCCCCTCTTTCCTCAGGGTACCTTCCTTTTTTCCACCCAACGCCTGCAGCTTGGGGGCTGCTTCGTGCCGTGACCACAACGGGAAACATGGGCAGGGTGGGGGGGGGACAGGTGAGAAGTAGGAGAGTCCCCATCAAAAAACCTTTAGAAGTTGGGAGAGGAGGAGGGACAGGTGAGAAGACACCTGATTTCCCAGGTTAGACGCCTTGCTCTTTGACCCCAGGTGTGTGAGGGGCTGATGCACTTGGAGACGCCCTACTCTGTCCAACATGACTCCAGAATGAAACTGTGCTTGAACGCAGGCCCTGTGGCTGAGCTGCAGCTTCAGCAAAGTACCCTAGAAAATAATGAGCAGAGATGATCAGCCAGAGAGCAGCTGATCTGCAGGAGGGCTGCCATCTCTGCCCACCCAAACCACTTAACCCGCACGCTCCTTCCCAAGAACCACACCCCAGAATCCTCGACGACCTTGCCTGGGTTGCCAGGCCTTGCAAGTGAGGGTTTGCTGATGTTCCCGAGGCAGACACAAACAACTGGGGACCTACACAAGGGCTTGACAGCTGTGTATGGTGACCCACCAGTGAGACGAGAGAGGGCCTGGCGGGTCACAAGGCAGGGCTTGCATGAAACGCTGCTGCTGTCGAGCCCCTGCTTAGGTTGCTGGTGCCATCGGGCCGGCAATGCAAGTGGGAAGATGGCCAAGTCTTGTGCGGTGGCAGGGTTCAAGGCGTGACCTGAGGAAACCATCTCCCCACTGCCCCTAGGAAATTGTTGCCCTGGCTGGGCAAAAGAGGATCAGTGGGAGGCACCAGCTGGGAAATCCCCCAAGGGAATCCCTGGAGGAGGAAGGCTCAGAGCCAGGGGGTTGGTGGAAGATTGGGAGGAGGGGCTGGATGCTGATGTGGCAACAGGGTTTAGTGAGCAGGAAGAGTCGGCGACAGGGAGCGGTTCAGACTCTGAGGCTGAAGCAGAGGAGCGGGGGGGGGGGGGTCAAGAGGCTGCTGGAGAATCCAGGAAGTCTCTCTCTCTCTGGCTGCATCAAACTCCCTTCCTCCCTGAATGAGGGCAGAACAGAGGCCAGAGGTGTGCATATGCAGTTTGAGACTGCTGGGGAAACATCTGGCAGAGGAGGAGCCTTAGAGAGGGTGGAAGGCAAGGACCTTCAGTCCTGGAAGCTGCTCCGTAGGGGAGCATCGCTGAATTGTCTGCCGTTTCCTTGAATGAAGAATGAGGTTCACTGTCGATGAAGCCCTGCGTCTTTTGTGCTGACCTGCGTCTGACTCCAGCCCTGGACATTTTCTCCCTCTCCCACCCCCACCTCCCGCCTCTCTCTCTCCTCACAGTCGTCCGGATACATCCTTCATCTGGTTCCTGAACCCGCTCAAGTCCATACGGTACCTTATCTGCACCCGCTACAAGTGGCTCATCATCAAGATCGTCTTGGCCCTCCTGCTGATCATCATGGTGGCCCTTTTCCTGTACTCCATGCCCGGCTACATGGTCAAGAAGCTCCTTGGAGCATGAGGAGGAAGCCACCTGCACCCTGCCCCCCCCCACTTTCGGAGCCTGTTGTTCTTGGTCATCGCCGGCTCTTGTTTGTGTTTCTTTTTTGTGACTTCCTTGTGTTTCCTCTCGGGAAATATTTGGGGGGGGATGGGGGCAGCAGGAGCTCAAAATTTGCTCCGCAGTGTTGGGGAAGGGGGAGAAAGGAGATTTCTTTACTCTCTCCCCCCCCCCCCCGACATGAGCTTTATATCCTCAGCAATTCTTCTCAGCCTCTCCAGCCTAAGTCTTTGGAACTGGAGAGCCTTGCAGTCTAAGGACTCCTGTCTCGCACCCATCTTGCCTCAACTGGAGAATCCTCCACCATTGAACCCACGAGGTGGCGCCACCTCAGTCTGTGCTCTGTGTGGATTTGACATGTTCACCTGTCTCTCCCTCCTTTTCCCGTTGTTTTTCCTTCCGCAGCAAAACTCGGCACGAGGCTCTGGGAATGCAAGGGCCTTCTCCTCCTTGCGCTAGGTGTGATGTGATCCGCTGAGATTCTGGCGCCCCTGGTTGCTGCCCAATGCTGCCGTTTTCTTTATTGAGGCTACCCCCCTGGCCCACCACAGACGGGCACAGCTTCCTGCTGGTTCCCAGCCTGGTAGGGAGAATGGAGGCATTTGCCGTGCTGGAGCAATGCCTACCCACATTTTCCGAGGGCGAGCACAAATCAGGAGCTTAGTCGGTTCATCGGCTGCAGGTGCTGCGAGAAGATGGGGTATCTCCCCCAGACGGGAGCAAGCGTAACAGCCGACAGTGCAATGATACACGTGTGTCTGCTCAGAAGCAAGTCCCACTGAATTCACCGATCAGTAGGCTGAGGATTGCAGCATATAAAAGACTGAGCTGCAAATCCACCGATCCCCAAGCCAGGAGTTCCCAATTTAGGCAGCCTGCTTTGCCAGCCCCCTCTGCAGTTTGAGGATAACAGTACTCGTACCAGGCTCTCATGCAGATTTCACCAAGATAAGCTCGAAAAGTGCTAGATAAGTACTAAATAGGACCATTATTCATTGGATGATAAGCGCAGACAGTTCTCGCTTGGTCCTCGGCTCTTCAAGAATACCCCGTAAGCCTGGCAGGGGTGGTGCTTGGAAACACCCAGACACACGTGTGTGAGCACAGAGCAATAACATGTGGAGATGGGGGAGGGACTCCAGTCACCAAATTTTCTAGTCCCTCAGCCCTTTGATGGGCTAGCTATGATCTTCAGCCAAGCTCCCTAGCCACTTGAACCCTGGTTGGGGCAGGGAGAAGGAAACAGGCTCGAGGACATTTTCTGATGACCGAGTCCAAAGCAGCCTTTCGTGGCTGGTGACTCAACGGGAAGGCGAGGGACAACCTGCTTCCCAGACCAAGACATCCCAATCCCTAGTAACTGAAATATTCATGTCTCGTCTTTCCTCAATCAGTGGAGGGTTCCAGTAAGTGGTTTTTATTCTCATCTAACGGATGCACAGCACATTCTTCAGGGTTGAGACGGTATACGGAGAAGGCACATCCTTTTGAAACAAGGGATTGTCGGTGAAACCCTTAAAGTAGGGGGGTGAGGCTTAAGGATGCAGCTTGCTTCTCAAAGCGAATCCGCTGATTGAGACAGGCAAAGCTAGAAAGACCAAAGGGGGTGGGTGGGTGGGCCGGGTTACATGTGGCCGCTACAGCATCACCGTTGCCCAACATGTTTGGGCATCTCCTTGAGACCCATAGGTTTTTGAAGGGCTTACAGGGCCCCTATCCTGGCCCGGACTCTAATCCATCTTCTGCAAAAGAAAGAAGATTCCACCTAAACATTAGGAAGAACTTCCTGACAGTAAGAGCTGTTCGGCAGTGGAATTTGCTGCCAAGGAGTGTGGTGGAGTCTCCTTCTTTGGAGGTCTTTAAGCAGAGGCTTGACAGCCATCTGTCAAGAATGCTTTGATGGTGTTTCCTGCTCGGCAGGGGGTTGGACTGGATGGCCCTTGTGGTCTCTTCCAACTCTATGATTCTAGAATCTGCAGGGGGCGCAGACTTAAGAAGCACAGCAGTCATGCAAAGTGTTGCAACGCTCCGCTGTATCGAGGCATCACCTCTCTTGTGGGATCACATCGGTCCCTCTTCCATGTGACTCTACAGCTGCCCTTCCTGTTCCTCTCTCTCTCCACACTCGAGAGGCAATCTGGGAGGGCAGTGTGAAGATCGTCAAAGCACACCACTGACTCCAAATCCCACATCACCAAAAAACAGCCGCCGGGCAGCCGTGGGCAATTTTTGGGCGAGCCACCAACCCTTAGCATCCACTAGGTACGGCTAACGGCTGTGTGGGCAAGGCTAGCACACCAGGCTGTCACAAGAGAACCGTAGCAGCCACGGGGCTTATGCAGTGGAGTGAGGGAGAGAGTCGCAGGGGACCAATGTGTTGGGAAGGGAAGAGGCAGGGGAAGTTTTGGGGGTCAGATGGAGGTGGCAGGTGGCCCAGCTCTAGCACCACGCGTCTCTAGAGTGGCCTTCGCCAGTCCAGTGCTGGGCAGGGCTGATGGGAGTTGTAGTTCAGAGCACCCAGAGGGCGCCAGGTCAACGAAGGCAGCCCTAGAGAAACCAGCACAGGGAAAAGCTGCCTTTCTGCCCCTCTCTCCCTCCTGCAGCTCTGGAACACCTGGTGGCTTGTGTGTTTCATGCTGTCTTTCTCGTCCTGATTTCCTGAGGTGTGTGTAAAGGATTGATCCTGTTTTTATCTACTGTTGCGGGGAGGGTTCTTTTGTGGGTGGGTGATCTTTGTGCACTGTTAATATGGGGTCTTTGGGATTTGCTGTACGGATCGGGAGATAAATCTGTAAGTTCTTTAATAAAAACAGATCACCAGAAAGGAACGGAGTCTGGATTGCTTTTTGTGGAGGGAGGGAGGGAGGGAGGGAGGAAAATACCTACAAACCAGTGGCTTATATAAACCTAGCCAGTGAGTGCCTGGTGCTTCAGAGAACCCCAAAAGTTCTACGGAATGGAGCTAAGGGGGAAACAGGAGGTCTAGTTCAGGGTTCCCCTTTCCCTTCATGATGCCTAGTTCCCTGGGTCCTGAGACCTTAGCCTGCCCCCCACCCACCCGGCAGAAGCTGGCGATGTGGCCACACTGAGCACCCTGGGGACAGAAAACTTTAAGAGAATTGTCAGGTTAAGACTGTTGCAGATCTGCTCGTGCACCCAGAAAGCATGGGGATTTCTTAGTGCCTTAACATTCACCTACCACTTGGCCTCTGTGCCTCCACATCCCCCCCCCCCATCTTCGTTGCCCAGCCTCTCTTGCAGTTTGCCACCATAATCTGGTCCCATTTATACCCTCGAGGGTGCCTGGTTTGGGTGGCATTTCTCACAAGCAACCCTCAGGACAGAACAAGGAACCTCCAGTTACTTGGCCTTGCAGGTTCCCTCTCTGACCCCACTTATTTTGTCTGTGCTGCTTCCAGAGTCCCACAAGCCCCATTCATCAAATTATTTTGGCTCAGTTCCAACCTTTTTCTTGCCTCAAGAGGAACTGGAGGTCCACCTTTAAGCACACTGAACGGTTTAAAAACAGAAACGGATCCCACCCCGTTCTCTCCCTATTAATTTTTCTCCTCAAGCAACAGCAGCAAATATAAGACAGGAGAAACAGAACGGCCACAACAATTAGCCATTTATTTGCCTCCTCTCCCTAATGACACTTCGGAACCTCTGCGTTCAGAGTAACATCTTCTCCCAAAGGGTAACAAACCCGAGCGTTAACATTTGGGGTGGATCAGTGGTGAGTTTTGCCGGTTCTGAAACCTGATCTCGGCACACGTCAAAAGTGTTTGCAAGCCTTCCCTGGGGTGCCCCAGGTGCTGGGGAACAGCCGTGTGGCTTGCAGCTCACCAGGGCTTGCTACTCACCAAGGTGTGGCCCAAACCAGCGCTCAAGGGCAGCTGTGAGGGAATGACAGGCACCCCGCCGACACTCCTTTGAGGAGCTAAGAAGATGGTGGGGGAGCAACTGCGCCAGGACATCAGGTATTCATCTGCAGGTGCAGCAAGTGGGTGGGAGGGATCAGCAGCTCGGCATTCACCTGCGGAAAGGGAAGCAAAGACCATCAATAGCGCCCATTCCTGCCCAGCCTGGATGTGACTGAGGCTCAGCCCTTCACAGGGCGGGTGATGCTTAAAAGTCCTGCGGAATAGATGACCCTTGGGGTTCTCTCCATTTCGACAATTCTATGATTCTCAATGCCCTACGTGGAGGCCCAGCCACGGCAGTGAGCCCAGCGTTGTCACGTGTGTGAAGCAACCTCGCTCTTGCAGGAAGCAATGCCTGCCACCCACCTAGATGGCTTCCCAAGAGGATTGGGCAAATTCATGGAGGAGGAGAAGGCAGCCAATGGCCCCTAGCCAGGATGGCCAAGCTCTCCCTGCACGGTCGGAGGCAGGAATGCTTCTGAACGCCCGTTGCTGGGTGCCACAGGAGGGAAGAGCGCAGCTCTCATGCTCACGTCCTGCTTGCAGGCTTCACATAATAGGATGCTGGACTGGGTGGGCCTGATCCAGCTGCAGGGCCCTTCTTATGTTTTGAGGGCAGCCAGTGCTGGCAACCAGGCAGGGAGGCAGATCATAGAATCACAGAGTTGGAAGGGACCCTGCAGATCATCATCCTCCTTTATTGGGAAGTTTATAATGTTTGATTTTTTTATCGTGTTAATGCCTTGAGATGCCTTCTAAAAGTCATATAGTTGTTTATTTCCTTGACATCTGGTGGGAGGGCGTTCCACAGGGCGGTCGCCACCACCGAGAAGGCCCTCTGCCTGGTTCCCTGTAACCTCACTTTTCGCAGTAAGGGAACCGCCAGAAGGCCCTCGGAGCTGGATCTCACCCGGCCCTACCCTCTGTAATGCAGGAATACGCAGCTGCTCCGTACAGGGATCGAACCTGCAAGCTTGGCATTAGCAGCACCCTGCTCTATCCAACTGAGACTACCCTGTGTTATAGGGCACCCCCCCCCCCCAGGCCAGGGACGCCAGATCATGGGGGCTGAGTTGTTTTGGGCCCCCTCAATATTTTTGGGGGAGCAGGGCAGGGCTCTCCATCGTGCAGCTCTCGTGGCATAGGGCCCCTTCAATTTGGGCATGAGGTGGCGCCTCTGCCCCAGGCGGTGAAGGAATCTTGTGGATCTAAGATCTACGCGACCTGTTGCCCTCGGTCCCGCAGCCCGTTTGCTCACCGGGGAATGGAGATACTGCCGCAGCAGCATCCTGAGCTCTGCGTTCTGCTGGCGCAGCCCATCCGTCTCGACGATCAGCTTCGCCCTCTGGTCCAGGACATAGCTGTGCAGGTGGGGGAGGGAGAGGGAGAGAAGATGCATGGGGCCAAAAGGGCCTCTGGTGCCATGTGCCTGAAAGAAGTCCCTTGTCTTCCCTTGCAGGTAAAGGATCCCTGGATGGCTAAGCCCAGTCAAAGGCAACCGAGGCAGAAATCGGGGGGCGGGACACTGTTACCATGAAAGCCAGGCAAGGAAGAGGCACGTTCTCACCACCAGGGGCCACCCGAGGCCCAGACAAGGAGCACTCCTGGCAGCAGGGAAACAACCTCCGCGGGGCAGGGCACCTAGCTCAAATGTGCTTGACCTTCTCCTTGTGCAAGGCTCTTCAATGGCCCCCACCTCAATGACCCCCCTCCCTGGAGAGACGGGGCAGGGGCTTAATAGGATCTACCTACCCCCCACCCCCGCCTTACTGGTATTTGTGCAAGCCAGAGACCAGGGCATCCCACAACTTCAGATTCACATCCGGGATGGCGTGGGCGAGAGCGTCCCAATACTCCGAGTCCTTAGAGTTGTCCCGTTCTTCATGCACCTTCTTCTGGGGGTGTTTATCTCTGGAGGTGGGAAGGAGGGAGAGTCACTGGCTGGGAAGCTGGAGCCGGAAGCTGACCTGGGCCACCTCCCTGCTCCCTCTGGCCAGCCACAACACTTGGGGCCCACTCAAATACTGCCCCTCCTTTTAAAATGTGGGGTTTTTTTGGGGGGGGGGTGTTATTTGATTGTTATTTTTATTATACATTTTGTGGTTTTATATTTTTATTCCGTTCTGTGAACCAGGCGGTATATTATTATTATTATTATTAATTTGTGCACCCCCTCCATCTAAAGCAACCACTCACAGGAGGAAAAAGGCTGCCATTCTCCTCTCTCTCCTGTGAGAGCTCTGGGCTTGTCAGGAGCTCAGCTCATGGCTTGCTTGGGAAGAAGTGGGGCCAGGGAGGGGAACAATAAGCCCATTGCTAGACCCGAACGCCATTTGAGCAAAAATAAAGAAATAACAAGACGCTGCAGGTTCCCGGTCTCTCTCTCTCTCTCTCTCTCTCTCTCTCTCTCTCTCTCTCTCTCTCTCTCTCTCTCTCTCTCTCTCTCTCTCTCTCTCTCTCTCCGATCTGGACTGGGATTAGGGTGTAGGAGGGAGGGAGTTCTTCCAGGGTTTTTGGCAAGTTTTTCTTCTGCATCAAACTCTGCATTCTACCACTGTATTGCAGCACTTCCCTCGACCCAGAAACTCATGCGAAGGGGAGCCATCTCACAGAATCGCAGAGCTGGAAGCAACCACAAGGCTGATCTAGTCCAACCCCCTGCGATGCAAGTTTTTTTTTGCTCAACATGGGACTCGAACCCACAACCCTGAGCTTAAAAGCCTCATGCTCCACAGACTGAGCTATCCTCTGTCCATCTTTCCCTGGCTGCCACTGTTTCTTACAAGCAGCCCACACATCCTTCCTCCCCGCAGCATCCCAAACCAGCCCTATCCTCTTCCTCCTCTTCCGCAGACAGACCCACCTTGGCTCTTGGAATTCCTGGACGAAAGCCTTGAGGGCTTTAAGGATGTCGTTGGGGTGCATGTACAAAGAAGAGAGAAGCGAAGAAGAGCTCGGGGGGACTTTGCCCTCGTCTTGTGGGGCCGAAGAGCCCTCCCTCTCCTCCTCCCCCTCCTCTGCAGCCTCGACCTCTGAAGGCTCTTTTTGGGGGCCTATCTCCGCGAGGAACTCTTCCAAGTCCTACGAGGCAAGGAGACACAGGAGGAGACGCTTCTGACACAGCCCAGTGGAGCCAAGACTTATGGGGGGAAAGCAGCACAAAATGCAACTTAGTGAAGAGGTAGAAGAGAAGGCCAGAGTCTGATATATTGTTAGGCGTGGAGAGTCCTCCCCTCCCTTTGGTAACTTCACATATAAGAATTAATAAGCAGTTGGTAGATCTGTAGTCCTTTTATTACAGCGTAATGTTGCCGTCACAAATACACAGCTCTCCACAAGAAGGGCAGTTGGCTAGTCTAATCCGACTTCCGACTTCCACAGTATTTTAGGCGCCGACGGGAAGTTCCTCCCTCCCCCTGACTCCTTTGCTCTCTGGTACGTTTGGACCTCTGAGTCTGTGGTGAGGGCTGTTCCCCCACACTCTCGAGAGGTGGCTCAACTAGCTGCCCCCTCCCTTCTGGCTCTCTTGTCATTATCTCGTAACTGGGTAACTCCTCCCTAAGCTGTTCAGCTTTTGTCTCTCTCTCTCTGCTTCTGAACACGCTGTGGACATGGGGGGGGGGGTCCGACTCTTCCCCCTCCAGCTCTCCATCGGAGAGAAGCTGGTGTGCCATAGAGTGCATTCCCCAGTCCTCGTCTTCAGACCATTCCCTGACATATATAAAAATAATACTAATACTAATACTACTACTAATACCCTGCCCATCTGACTGGTTGCCTAGCCACTCTGGGCAGCTTCCAGTGTATATAAAAACAAACTAAAACACTAAGCATAGCAGGGGAGAGACAGAAAGGGAACTTTTTTGTTGCCGCCACAAGCTGAGGGGTGTTATACTTACCTTCCAAGTCCCGGACTGCAGAATCCGGAACTGGCAGCCGTATGACACCGGAAGTTGCGTCGACGTAACTTCCGGTGTCGCTTTGCCCTTCTATGGGCACCAAAAATGGCCGCCGCCGGCTTCAAAAGTCGCTTGTACGCATGTCAGGAAGTGCGTCTATGCACTTCCGGACATGCGTAGATGCGACTTTTGAAGCCGGCGGCGGCCATTTTTGGTGCCCATAGAAGGGCAAATCGGAAAGAAAAAAAATGGCCGCCAGCAGGAGAAAATAACGGAGAAAAACGGGAGACGAAGTGATACGGGGGACCACCGGGAAAAGGTAAGTAAAATCGGGGTTTTCCCGGAGAGAACGGGGTACTTGGCAGCTATGGTGTTATAAGAGGAGGAATATTCCCATCTCGTCCCGTTTGTGAATCTATAGGACGTCTCTTTGCCTGCTGCTAAAACAGCTGTGCTTTTGGTCTGTGTCAGGCTGGCACTTGTTATGTTCTTCTGTTAGGAACAAAGGAAACAGCTGCCTTACCCCCGAGTCTGACCATCGGCCCACCTGAGTCAGTACTCTCTACACAGGTTTAGCCGCAGGTCTCTAGGGTTCAGGGCAGGGGACATTCCCAGCCCTGCCAGGAGATGTCGGGAATGGCTCCTGGGATCCTGCGCACGTCAAACCGAGCGCATTCACCTCTGAGCTGCGTCCCATCACCACGTTCCAGCCCCACCCTGGCCTTACCGGGTTAGCAGCCACCTGCTGAGCCTTGAAGCTCCTGAAGAACTGCACCAGGTGATAGATGTCGTCTTCGCTGACGATCGACAGAGCCTGCGGAGAGGAAGGGAAAGCTCAGCAGGCGCCCGGTTAGCCGCCAATGCCAGGATTCGTATGTGCTGCTCCTCCCAGGTGAGCTTGTGGAAGAGCTCAGGCAGGCCCTTCGACCGTGGGGGAAGTGGCTGCCTGTGTTTATTTGAATTTTTTGAAAAGTCTTACATTCTTTTTTAAAAATATTTTTTTTCCAAAAAGGGAAATGCAAAGATTGTTATGAAATATACATTCTTATACGAGCTAAAATGTTAATCTACACCAGGCACCCCCAAACTGCAGCCCTCCAGATGTTTTGGCCTACAACTCCCATGATCCCTAGCTAACAGGACCAGTGGTCAGGGATGATGGGAATTGTAGTCCAAAACATCTGGAGGGCCGAAGTTTAGGGATGCCTGCTCTAGACCAGTTGTTTTTGGCCTACAACTCCCATGATCCCTAGCTAGCAGGACTTGTGGTCAGGGATGATGGGAACTGTAGTCCAAAGACAGCTCGAGACCCAAGTTTGGGAAACATTGATCTCGATAAAAACACCAATCCAGATGAAAACAAGAGGGGTGGGGGGAGAACGAAGTAGAGATATAGAGATAGAAAAAAAAGATTAAAAGAGAAAGGGGGCGGGGGACTTACATTATTGTTGTCAATTCTTCCCATTGCTAATTTTATTGTTTTATCTTTTTTGTAAACAGCTTTGGAATTTTCTTTTGCAATCGGGCGGCATGAAGAAGTTGTGAAACAAATAAATCAGACATAGGCAAACTCGGCCCTCCATATGTTTTGGGACTACAACTCCCATCATCCCTAGCTAACAGGACCAGGGGTCAGGGCTGGTGGGCGTTGTAGCCCTAAAACATCTGGAGGGCTGAGTTTGCCTATGCCTGAAATAAATAAACTTCCACAGAGGATTCCCACCTCCCCTCCAATAAATTGATGTGTGAAAATGTGGAACTTCGGATTGTAAAAGAGAAAGAGAAAGAAACTGAGAGGAACCCAAATTGGGCAGATGGGCCCATGTCCTTACTGTGAAGATGGAGTCCAGCCTCATGAGGGTCCGGTCGTGCTTCTCCAAGGGCTGGAGGAGACCTCGCAGTTTGCTCTCAATCAGGAAGCCCTGGCAAAAGAGGGGGGGGGGAAGGATTCCTCACAGCTCAGAGGCGAAGGCCTTGAGCCAGGCGTTTCCGAGTCCCTGGCAGGGCAAGTCCAGCCACCACAGCACCCCGCTTGCCTGCCTGCCTGCCTGCCTGCCTCCCACCCCGCTTCAGCTCACCGACTCATCACACAGGAGCTCCAGGATGTGCTTGACCGTCTTGGTGGAGATGGACCAAAGCGCCTTGACCTCTGGCTCTGGGCCATCAGGCCCCCGGCGGACCTCGTCTAGGACGATTTCCTTCTCATCTCGGAAGCTGCCCTCCAACGTGACAGACTTGCTGGCTGAAGGAAAGAGCGATGGCCAGAAGCGGGGATAAAGGGAGGCGCAAACCGAACGGCAAGCCAAGTTGATGGCAAAACTAACTGGGAAGCTCAGAAATCAAGAAGACAAGGACTTTAGCAAGGAATGGGGGGGATTTATAATTTATTTACGATACCACTGCAAGCAGGTTAAAACATGAGCAGGATTTTAACCACACTTGTAAATTAATGGAAAGTGTGGACAGTTTAGAAGGATAAAAAAATGTGGATAAGTACTGATATGATGTTGTAAATTATATCATGAGGACCCATGGAAGGGATGGGGGGAAGTCAGGAGATTCAGAGTGGTCTCGATATTTGGATTCGGAATTGTTTTTTGTTGTTGTATGTTTATACTTTTAAAAATCAAATACTTTTTTTAAAAAAATAAAGAGAGGCGCAAATCCAGCCACCCAGGAGAATTGCAGATTCCCCTCTGCACACTGATTTCAGCAACAAAGAGGTACATTTCTTAATGATTTCAGCAACAAAGAGGTGCAGCTAAGCCCCCCCAGCAACCTGTTTGGAAAGAGCTGAAGCACTATCTCAGCCTTAATTACTTTACTGTAATTATTATATTTTCTTAATTGCTTTACTGTAATTACTGTAGCAGTGGAACAGTCCTACCCCGGGAGGTTGTGGACTCTCCTTGCTTGGAGGCTTTCAAGCAGAGGTTGGCGGTCCACCTGCCAGGGACGCTTGAGCTGAGAGTCCTGATTTACAGGGGGCTGGACTGGATGACCCTTGGGGTCCCTTCCAACTCTATGATTCTACAATTCAACTTTATGAAGACATATGGGTAGCACCTGACAAACTCAAGGCAGGAAACAGGGGTGAGCAGAGGATGGTTTCCAGTGATGCTTGGTCACACGGAGGGGCTTAAGCGCCCTTACAGAACTCCATGCTCCTCTCACTGCTTAGCAGTAAAATGAACTGGGCAAAACGGGGCACATCTATAGATGTTGGCATGATTTTCATAACCTGCGTATCAATTAATTTGGTTTTCCACAGGGCAAATTTGGGATCAACTTGATGGGAAAATCACTGAATAGTATCTAACAATAGAAACATGATGATTTTTGCATGTGTGTGTGTGTGTTCTTTGTTTTTCTGTTTCATTTTTTAGAAAGTGTGTGTTCTTGTCATTATTTTAGTGGTCTTTTTCTTTTCCTGTTTCCATTTTTCTTTTCTTGAATATACGTAGAGATGTAAGGTTTTTGTTTATTGAGTTTGATATTATTTGATCTGGTCATTATTATTTGAAGATATAGAAGTTATCAATGTATGTATTTGTTATCTATACATTGTTTGTATATTTGTATATTTTGAAATAAAGTAATAAACAAATAAATAAAAATAACTTGATGGGGAAATCCAGCTTTCCCAAAATCCAGGTCCTGCTTTTGTTTTTGAAAAAAAGGCTACTTTCTATCCCTTATTTCCAGGAAAAAATAATCACCATGGAATGGCCTAATATTTGTTGAAAACTTGAACCGATGGAAGAACTATATGTGCAAAAGCACCTTTATGCCAATGGCTTCAAACTGCACAACTTGCCCCTATTGGAGGATTGGAGGGTTCCCTCGCTGTAGAAGAAGAAGATGATTTTGGATTTGATATCCCGCTTTATCACTACCCTAAGGAGTCTCAAAGCGGCTAACATTCTCCTTTCCCTTCCTCCCCCACAACAAACACTCTGTGAGGTGAGTGAGGCTGAGAGACTTCAGAGAAGTGTGACTAGCCCAAGGTCACCCAGCAGCTGCATGTGGAGGAGCGGAGACGCGAACCCAGTTCCCCAGATTACGAGTCTACTGCTCTTAACCACTACACCACACTGGCTTGGCCACAAGGGCTCTGGAGCAGCATAGAGACCTCCATGGAAAAAGAGGGCAGACCCTCAGCCTTCAAGACAGAAGGACCCTGATTGCATCCTCCTGATCTCCATGGCTGGGGAGCTGGGGGAGCATCCCTGCTTGAAACTGAGAATTTCAACACTGAACCAGGTGGGCTGATGGTCTGATTAAGGCAGCTTCCTATGCCTGTGTTCTCAAGCAGCAGAGGGGGTGGGGGTGGGGGTGGGGTGAGAGAGAGCCTTGCTTACTTTCTGGTGCAATCACCTCCCTAGCCAGTTCGCTGGCCGACTTCATCTTCTTGCTGTGCACGATGGGACCCACATTGTGCAGGAACCAGCCTTCCGGCTCAATCCAGGGTATCCCCAGTTGCTGGGCGTGGATGACGCGGTCGGCGCTGAAAACCTTGCGGATCAGGCCCTTAGCCTCCTCCTCGTTCATTAGCCACACGTCCAGGAAGTGCTCGGCGTCCACGATGGCAAAGTGCCTGCGTTGAAGGGGGAAAGGAAATGATTCCTGCATCGCAGGGGGTTGGACTAGATGACCCACACGGCCCCTTCCCACTACCGTTCTATGATTTCCAAACTGGATCTGAGCTCAGGCCTGCGTACTAGCACATAGAATCATAGAATGGAAGAGTTATAACGGACCTCCAAGGGTCATCTATTCTAACCCCCCTGCAGGAATCTCAGCTGACGCATCCATGACAGATGGCCATCCAACCTCTGCTTAAATATGTCCCGAGGAAGGAGAGTTTCCAACCTCCCTGGGGACACTGTTTTGCTGGCGGACAGCTCTTACTGTTCCTTCTGATATTTAGTCAAAATAATAATAATACACACAAATGCTTTCTTACATATCATCCAGACATAGACCAGAGCAGGGGTCAGCAAACTTTTTCAGCAGGGGGCCGGTCCACTGTCCCCCAGACCTTGTGGAGGGCCAGACTATATTTTGAGGGGGGAAATGAACAAATTCCTATGCCCCACAAATAACCCAGATATGCATTTTAAATAAAAGCACACATTCTACTCATGTAAAAACACACTGATTCCCGGACCGTCCGCGGGCCGGATTGAGAAGGTGATTGGGCCAGGTCCAGACCCCGGGCCTTAGTTTGCCTACCCATGGCCTAGAGCACATCAGAGCCAGGTCAAAGGATCAAAGCATGAAGGAAGTTTCCTTTCTGGCTCCTGATGTGCTGATCAGTCAGTGAGCCATCTGAAGCAAGGTGGGAGCACCTGGAAGTGATGTGAAATCCACTTCTTAAATCCCCACTCCCTTGTCGAGTCCAAGGGTGGCCTTGGGCAGATCATTCTCCCTTTATCCGTCTTTAGCAAACCGCTGTGATGGTAGAGCACCTGCCTTGCATGTGGGAGGTCCCAGGGCAATCTCCAGCAGCATCTCAAGGGAGGGCTGGGAGAGACACCCTGCCTGAAACCCTGCGGAGCTGTGGCCAGTGTAGACCAGGGGTGAGGAACTCTTTCGGCTCCCCAGGCCAGATCTTTATCAGGCCAAATCTGGCAGGGAGGCAGCTTTTTGAGTTGGGATCGTTTATATCTATTCTCTCAGAGTTGGGATCGTTTATACCTATTCTTGGGCTCCTTGATCACTGCAGATGGTGACAGCAGTCACGAAATTAAAAGACGCCTGCTTCTTGGGAGAAAAGCAATGACAAACCTAGACAGCATCTTAAAAAGCAGAGACATCACCTTGCCTACAAAGGTCCGTATAGTTAAAGCTATGGTTTTCCCAGTAGTGATGTATGGAAGTGAGAGCTAGACCATAAAAAAGGCTGATCGCTGAGGAATTGATGCTTTTGAATTATGGTGCTGGAGGAGACTCTTGAAAGTCCCATGGACTGCAAGAAGATCAAACCTCTCCATTCTGAAGGAAATCAGCCCTAAGTGCTCACTGGAAGGACAGATCCTGAAGCTGAGGCTCCACGACTTTGGCCACCTCATGAGAAGAGAAGACTCCCTGGAAAAAACCCTGATGTTGGGAAAGATGGAGGGCACTAGGAGAAGGGGACGACAGAGGACGAGATGGTTGGACAGTGTTCCCAAAGCTACGAACATGAGTTTGAGCAAACTGCAGGAGGCACTGCAAGACAGGAGTGCCTGGCGTGCTATGGTCCATGGGGTCACGAAGAGTCGGACACGACTAAACAACAACAACAACAATATCTGCACCTCGGCTGAGCAGGAAGGACTCGAAAGAGAATCCATCCCCTCCCTGCAGCTGCTTTGAGCCTCGGCCCTTCTTATGACTCGCGCACGGTCCCGCTGAACCCTGGTTCGGACTGTTGCAGCCAAGAGGCAACAGTCTTTACCCGCCCACGAGCTCTGCTGCTCCCGTGCGGCCCCACCTCATGGTCCTCTGCAGGTCCTTGTACTGCTGCACAATCCGCTTGTAGTCAGCCGTCAGAGCCATGTTCTCCTCGCGGTACTGCTTGATCTGCCTGGCAAACTTGAGGCGCAGGTTGTTCAGGATGTCGTGCAACCTGGAGGCGCGGGGTGGTGGTGGTGGAGAGAGAGAGAAGTGGAGCTCGGCTTACGAAAAGGAAGAGCGGGGCCAGCAACCCACCGAGACCTGAGAGTGGTAAGGGCCCCAGCAGAAGAGAAGAAAGATTTCAAATATATGTATATATTTCATGGCGTTGACTCTTGCTTCAGAGGCACGTGTCACGCATCCTGCATCGACTGCCCAGAAAATTCTCTGCGGACATGGGGCAGGATAGCATCCATACCAAGGCCACGATCCAGCAGAGAATTTGGTGTGCTTAAATCCCAGGCTGCGGGAAGGGAAGAAGGGCAAGGCGGCCTGGCTCCTTTACCGATTCAGCTTCCGCTTCTGTTGGGATTTGATGATGGTGTTCTCCTCGTCCCGTTTCTTCAGGACCTGGAAGTTGTACTCCAGCTTCTCCTGGTTCAGCTGGTAGATGGCTTTCATTTGCTGGAGTTGCTGCTCCAGGATCTGGCGCCCAAAGCGGGGAGGAAATGAAGAATAAGCAGAGGCCATGCTGCAAATCCCCCTCATGGACTTGCTCCAGAGGAGACCAGCTTTGCAGCTGGACAATACCCCCAAGATGGTACTCCCTAACAACCCGCCCCCCCCAATCCCTAAACCAAACAGCCACAGCCACTGGTGTCCCTTATCAGAAACCAGGAGACCAGGCTGGGGATCTGAGCAAGGGGTAAAAAGTCAAGGATGGAAAGAGGGGAAATTATGTGCAGAGGACCACAGGAAATCCCTTCGGGTTGCACTTGAAACAAGAATCTTAGTGGTCCCCAGAATGGTCCTTGCATTAAGAGGAACAATTGCGGCATCGCAGCCCCCGTCCCGGTCTGGGAGGCTGGGAAGGGACCCTCAAATTGCAAGGCCCCAGGTGATTTTTGTCTCCCAGCCTTCTTTGCAATCGCATCACCATTCCCTGAAACCTGCCATTTAAGCCTCCTGCAGATGCCCCAAAAGAAATGAGGAGAGTCCATGAAGGAATCGCTGCCGAAGTGACACTGCTGCCTTCCCACCGTGCCGCAGAGCAAGGGCTCACAGTGTCCCCGCCACGATGACGGCACCCAATGGGGGGGGGTCTATTCTCACTCCGTACCTGCACATCATGCTCCAACTTGATCTTGATCACATTGTACTCCTCTGCGTCTTGCACCCGGAGCTGGTTCAGCTCGCGCTCATATTCCTCCACCTTCTTCAGGCGGGCCATCATGAAGTCCAGCTAGAGCAAAAGGCAGAGAGAGCGGGTGGCCAATGTCCCAGTTAAGAGGCGGGGGGACGAAGCCAGCTCTTTGCCCCGGAATCGGTAAACAACTCCCAAACCCCCGAGTAGCCCATCAGAGCATCTCCCTGCAAAACGAAGGGGCTGCTTCTCCCTGGATTTGTTACTTTGAAGAGATTGGGTCAAGGCCGATGAGAGTTGGGCTTTTGCCCCACACTCCCGGCTTCCGAGGGGGCAGCTCTTAAGCACACGGCCCTCTGGCTTTGCTAAGGGGATACTCTGAAGCTCATTTCTGAGCCCAGCAAAACTTGTGGTCACATTCTGATATATTTCTCCTTCCTTGGAGGTTTGTGAGCAGAGGTTGGATGGCCACCTGTCATGGATCCATTAGCTGAGATTCCTGCATTTCAGGGGGTCAGACTAGATGACCCTCGGGGTCCCTTCCAACTCTATGATTCTAATATTTATACACTGCTTTTCACCATAGTGGTCACAAAGCATGTTCATAACGCAGATGGTCGCATCTACCCTGAACAGAAACTAAGGGAGAAATTTGGTTGTGGTCTCATGTTATCCACCTCAACCAGCCCTCTCCCCCACCAAAGAAAACAAAATATGATTATAGAATCATAGAAATGTAGAGCGGGGAGGGACCCAAGGGTCATCTAGTCCAACCCCCTGCAATGCAGGAATCTCAGCTAATGCATCCAAGCCATTCAACCTCTGCTTTAAAACTTCCAAGGAAGGAGATTATCTAACTCACAGAAGACTTGTATTTTTAAAAAACCAAATTATTTTTATTTATTTGAGTTATATACTACCCTCCCTTACAAGATCTCAGGGAGGTACAGAAGACAAAAAGCAAAATAACTTCACTTAATTTTACTACCGCTCACAGTGATCTAGTTTCCTGCCCCACCCCAGTATTTCTACTTAACCTCAAGTCCCGCAAGGCCAACCAGCAAATATGCCTTGGAGGAGAAACTCCTGCCAGTTTTAGACTGGTGGCTCCTAAACCTTTTGGGGCCACTGCCCCATTGGTTCCATAAACACACCCATGATGCCCCCCCCCCACCATACAAAAAGCATTATTCAGAATACTGGTTTGTACGACCCGCCAAGAGAGATACACAATTAAATTTTAAAAAGGGACAATTAATTGCACAGTTATTCAAAGTCCGATGAAAACTATTTGGTAACATTAATTCGACAAAACTGGTGGACCTGATGCAGCTTTTCGAAGTCTGATAAGTTGTTTGCATGTTGTGAACAACCCTGAAATCTACTGAAGGGTGGCATACAAATATAATAATAATAATAATAATAATAATAATAATAATAATAATAATAATAATAGCAGCACCCCCTGCTGCCCCCTTGCCTCTTAGCAAACCACCCACCCATCGCGGTAACCCTCCAGCCCTCCAGGGGTGACAACAGCCACCTTGGGACTTTTCAGGCTTGGAAAGTGGGGGAACGGAAGTCAGTCTTATCTCTTCCGCTGAATTGTACTTTTGTATTCTCTCTCTCTCTCTCAGAGAAGATGCAAGAGGACGCCAGGTAAAGGGACCCCTGACTGTTAGGTCCAGTTGCGGATGACTCTGGGGTTGCGGCGCTCATCTCGCTTTACTGGCCGAGGGAGCCGGCGTACAGCTTCCGGGTCATGTGGCCAGCATGACTAAGCCGCTTCTGGTGAACCAGAGCAGCGCACGGAAACGCCGTTTACCTTCCTGTATATTTATTGCTTAATAAAGTACTTAGAACGCCACACCTAAGCTCCACATCATTTCTCCTATACTCTGCTGCTAGAGTGTGCAACTGTGCACGTATCTTCAGATATGTGTCACTGTTGCACACCGGGACTGAAGATATATGAGTGTCCCGGCCTGCGCTTCACAAGGACGATGCCCAGAGAGCTTTGTCTCAATCCGGGGACTGCGTGTGTCCCCCAGGCACATAGCTGCCAAGTCTCCCGTATTCCCCAGGAAACCCCCGTTTTTCCAGCTGTTCCCAGCCGAAAAACGGATTTTTTTTTGTTTTCCCCCGGTTTATTCTGGCGCGGCGGCCATTTTGGAACTGGGCGGAGCATGCTCAGAAGCGACTTTTGATGTTGCTTTGCCCAGTTCCAAATTGGCTGCAGCGCGACTTCTGGTGCGGCGGCCATTTTGGAACAGGGCAGAGCAGCATAAAAAGTAGCTTCTGAGCATGCTCCGCCCAGTTCCAAAATGGCGGCAGCGCTACTTCCAGTCAGTCCCTTATTTCTCAGGCCGGAACTTGGCAGCTATGCCCAGGCGTGTTCTGACAAGGACTACCATTTTAGACTTTTTCTTCTTTTCCTTCCTGGGAGGGCGGCTGTTTCTCTGCCTTTCCCACAGACACACGCCCCCTTCTTCCTTACCTCTTGGCGGTTGAGCAACTGCATGGCCTGCTCCCATTTCTTCTTGTTGCTCGTGAGGAGTTCACGGCGCTCTAATTCAAAGGCTTTCTGGGGGGGAAAAGAGAGAGATGTGGCTTGAGCAACCCCCAATCTATGTGCGGAAGGGACGTCAGCAGAGTCCCTTGAGACCCAGGACTCAGAATCACAGAACTGAAAAGCTCATCTAGTCCAACCCCTGAAAGTGCAGGAATCACGAGGCTATCACAGACTCCGCAGAGCTCATATTCAGCCCTAAAGTAGCAAATGGGTGCTCCTAAGTAGAGGAGGAGGGTAAATTAGGGACCTTCTAAGAGGACTCCAGCTCACCTTCATTACTTCTCGGCGTTTGGAGTCACTGAATTTTGATTTCTTTCCCCAGACCCGTTCATTTAACACCCACCCACCCACGTTCTCCTACCCTGTGAGACTTGGGTATGTCAGACCACAGTATCTCCCCGGCTAATAGACTAGTAGTCTGATCACAGAAGCTTAAGTTTGGGACTCTAAAGCCACTATCTCTTTGGATGTGCTATTGTGTTTTGTGAAACGAATTGATTGCACAAAGTCTGCAACTGTTCAATTACTGGGATTTTCAAAGGCAGTGCCAAAAGCAAGAAAAGGATCCGCAGCTCGGCATTTTTAAACTGTTTTATTTCATATTGCCAGTCTAATTCTGATGTATTTTTTGCTAGCTGCCTTGGATACATGAAGGAGAAATACAGTACATAAAATAAACGAAGATGAACAGAATTTATAGACACTTGCTTGCTGGTGCCCAATGCTGCTTTCTTCTTAGTTTGACCGTCCTGTTTTTTTGCTGCACATACACAAGCAAGAAAGAATCGCCTTCTGCTGGTGAGAAGCTTCAGGGACGAGAGACCAGTACCTCAATCTGCAGGAGCTCTCGGCGGTAGCTTTTTATGAGGTTCCTGATCTGCTCCTCCATCCGCTCCAGCAGCAGGTTAATGTCTTCTGACTGCTTCCTGAGATCCTTCACATACTGGTCATCTTTGGTTTTCAGCTCCTGGAAGGCACAAACAGACAAACAGATTCACGCCTTGACTTTTGGATTCCGCCGTCATCTCCACACTACGAAGGCAGGTGGATTTTATTTACTAAATTTGTATGCTGCCCTTCATCCTAAGACCACAGGGCGGTTTGCGATGTATAACTCCTCTTCTGCTGATTTTACGCACACAATTGCAGCGTCACGCAGATTGCGGGAAATTAAATAAATTAAAGGAAATAAAGGGGAAGCAAGTGCGGGAACTTTTTGAGCCTTGTTTAACAGGCTCTGGGAAGGTCACACGAGGCCTCTGGGGGCAGCGACTGCAGGATCCGAGGCCTCTGGAAACCTTCCCAGAGCCCAGTAAGCAAGACGTGAGGTTTAAAAAGCTCCCTGCCTTGCGTGCGTAGGTGGGGGAAGGCCTCCTCAGACTGAGGATCGGACAGGTGGGGATAGCCACGCAGGGTTCTAGCAGTCATGAGCAATAGCCAGGAACGCAACCCTCACATAAGGTGAGATTTATCTGTACAATGGTACCTCGGGTTAAGAACTTAATTCGTTCCGGAGGTCCGTTCTTAACCTGAAACTGTTCTTAACCTGAAGCACCACTTTAGCTAATGGGGCCTCCCACTGCCACTGTGGCGCCGCCGCGCAATTTCTGTTCTCATCCTGAAGCAAAGTTCTTAACCCGAGGTACTATTTCTGGGTTAGCGGAGTCTGTAACCTGAAGCATCTGTAACCCGAGGTACCACTATACAGTGGTACCTTGTCTAGCGTCCGCCTCGTCGAGCGCCCGTTCCATCAAACGTCCGCAGCAAACTCGGAACGGGTTACTTCCGGGTTCACCGCTCACGCATGTGCAGAAGCACTAAATCGCGCTTCACACATGCGCAGAAGCACAAACCGCTCCGCACACGTGCAGACGCGGAATTTTGTCCAGCGTCCTTTCGGCCAGCGACCGGGGCTCCGGAAGAGATCCTGGTCGCAAAACGAGGTACTACTGTAGATGGTTAAAGGCCAAAGGCCTGGTTATAGAGGAAAGTTCTTGCCTGGCACCTAAAAATATGTAACAAAGGTGCAAGATGAGCACTCAATAATAATAATAATAATAATAATAATTTATTTGTACCCCGCTCATGTGGTTGGGTTTCCCCAGCCACTCTGGGCGGCTTCCAACAAAGATCAAAAATACACTTTTCTGCCACTGCAGAAAAGGCCCCTTTTTGTGTTGCCACCCTCCAGACCTCTTGTGGAGGAGGCACATAAAGAAAGGGACTCAAAGGATGATCTCAGGGTCCGGGTCAGTTCAAATAGTTCATGAGGAAGTTTCTCATGCTACAAATTCCAAATCAGTCCGAGGCATGTTTGCCCATCACTAGCAGAAAGATACATACATTTGTCGACTGCTAACACCTCTCCCTTTCTCTAAAGGCAAAACACTTTTTGGGTTAGCCCCTGCAGCCACCCTTCCCATGACCTGCCCCACCCCCCACCCCCCCGCCGGTGCGCAAACCCCCCACCTGCTGCAGCTCACTGATGAGCTTGTTCTTTTCTTCGATCAGCTGTGCGCACATCATCTGCTGCGCATTGAGCCCTTCCCAGAGATCCTGGGGGATGACCTTCTCCCTGGTAGCTCCCCACTTGGAAGTGATCTCATTAAACTTGTCCTGGTTGGCCTTGGATTCATTCTCCAGCTTCTCCACCCTGTAAAGAGCCAGATGGAGAGAGAGTTCCCTTCAAGGTGAGTTTGTGCAGAGCCCTCATCAGTTCTGATCTGAGGCTGAAAATCCATAACGCTGTCGCAGGCTGCTGTGAGTCACAGCAGATCAATGATCTTCTAGAAGAATCATTTGCTGGCACAAGACCTCTGCCCTCTCCTCCTTGGTCTTTCTTTTTGGCTCGAGCACCAAGCATTTCCAAACAGACACTTTCCTGAAGATCAGGTGCATCTGTAGGCCTGATCCCCAGTAGTCCATTGGCTCTTTGGGCATTTTGAAGTTCCTTGCAAGTGGCAAGCCCCTCCCCAAAAAGGGGTGTGGCACAACACCCACCCCTCTCAATTAACTGGGATCTCGCTCTTGCAATGCTTTCCCTCTCACCACCAATTTAGCATAAGAGTCTTAAGCAAATCATAGAATCGTAGAATTGGAAGGGACCCCGAGGGTCAACCAGTCCAACCCCCTGCAATGAAGGATCTTAGCCAAACTGCGAGAGAGAGCATCCGAACTATTGAGGGTAGTGCAATAACAGAAGTGGGGGCCTCCTCCGAACGAGAACCAACTTTCAGAAAACTCAAGCCAATATGGGAATAAGCTAGAGGGAAGGTGTGCATGCTGACATACAATGTTCTATCAACACCATGTTTATAATTGCTCATATTTCCACCTCCAAAGGGAAAATTTGTTTTCTGCTGCGTCAAAGATTAAGGCCCACAGCCACAAGTCTAAATTACAAGAAAGGGGATGTTGACTCGAATGAGGAAGAACTCCTTGGTGGCGAAAGCTCTTTGGCAGTAGATGGGACTCCCTTGGAAAATGATGGGTGGTCCTTTGTCATAAGCATTTAAGCAGAGGCCGGGGGGCCGTCCAGCATGGGCAGGAACATAATAATAATAATAATAATAATAATAATAATAATAATTATACCCCACCCATCTGGCTGGGTTTCCCCAGCCACTCTGGGCGGCTTCCAACAAAAGATTAAAAATACATAAAAACATCAGTTTTTAACAACTTCCCTAAAAATGACCTCTGAGCTCCCTTCGGAATGTTTGGCTCCATTATGCGTTGATGCCAGTGTACTTAAAACAAGGAGGGTCTGCACCTGAAGGACACAGCGCACACCTTGCAATCAAATGCCCCTCTTGGCTTCCATTCTAAGCACCTCCAGTTTAAGGAGGTTGCCAGACAGCAGGGGTGGAGCACGTCATAGAACGGCTGCTAGGATGGATAAGGTAAAGGTAAAGGACACCTGGACGGTTAAGTCCAGTCAGAGGCGACTATGGGGTTGCGGCCGAGGGAGCCAGCGTTTGTCCACAGACAGTTTTCCGGGTCATGTGGCCAGCAAGACTAAACCGCTTCTGGCACACGGAGGACCGTGACGAGTGCCAGAGCGCACGGAAACGCCATTTACCTTCCCACCGCAGCGGTACCTATTTATCTACTGGCACTGGCATGCTTTCAAACTGCTAGGTTGACAGGAGCTGGGGCAGAGCAATGGGAGCTCACCCAGTTGTGGGGATTTGAACTGCCAATCTTCCAATCGGCAAGCCCAAGAGGCTCAGTGGTTTAGACCACAGCACAACACATGTGGGTACACATTCTGAGCTCCTTGCAGGAAGGGTGGGCTATAAAACTGGTTAAAAAAATTAATGTTATTGGCCAATGGTTGTGCATACTGTAGCCTGCAGTTCTGTCAAGCCTGAATCAGAATGTTGAACCTGGGAGCAGACGTCTTTTCTGACCTCTTGGTCAAAGTGAAGATCGCGCTGAGTTCCCAAGGGAACCGCTGGCTGGCTCTGATCTCTCCTGCCTCTTCCCCAGATATCCCCCAGTTCCAGAGGATGCTCCGGCCCAGCGCTTACCTTTGCCGATTCAACTCCTCTTCCTCTGCTCTCCGCTGCGTCTCTCGAGAATCAGCTGCCACCTGGATGTTTGTCACTAGCTGTGTGCCATCGATCAGCAGCTTAGTCAACCTCTGAGCAAACAAGAGAACATATCATAAGCAGGTCATTCTAAGCTAATGGAGACAGTATCTTTTGACCAACCAGACTGATTTATGTTGCTACTTCGGGGGGGGGGGGAACCAAACCTGCAGGGTCTGCAATTGTGAAGTTGTGCCATACAAATGTATCTTGGCAATAGGACTTCCACCTCGAGGTTCAGTTCCCTCCTGAAAGTTGAAGTTCTTTCAGCCGAATCTCGCCAGCCCTACCTCCTTCTCCAGAGTTGCAGCTATTACTAACTTCTGCCAGCTAGGCTTAGTCCAGGGAGCATTTCATTGGTAACAGAAAAATTAAGATACAATGGTACCTTGGTTTTCAAACACCTTGGTACTCAGACAACTTGGAACCCAAACATTGCAAACCAGGAAGTAACTGTTCCAGTTTGCGAACTTTTTCCGGAAGCTGAACATGCTCCGTTTTAAGTGTTATGCTTCCGATTTGAGTGCCACACTTCCCTTTTGAATGTTACACTGAGGTCTGTCTGTTTCTGCGTTTTTGTTTCTGCGGCTCTTTTTGTTTTGTTTTTGTGACTGTGTGGAACCCAGTTCAGCTACTGATTGATTGATTGATTGTGTGACTGCAGTCCATTGTTTATTGCTTTCATTTTATGGATCAATGGTCTCGTTAGGAAGTAAAATTCATGTTACATTGCTATTTCAGGGGTTGTTTTTAAAAGTCTGGAACGGATTAATCCATTTTGCATTACTTTCTATGGGAAAGCGTGCCTTGATTTTGGAACGCTTTGGTTTTCGGACGGACCTCCAGAACGGACTAAGCTTGAGAACCAAGGCACCACTGTATATTGATACCAATGTTATCTTACTATCCATTTTTTGCTATTCTGAAACTGTTTTGTATCGTCTTTTGTATGGATAGCGATGGTTTGGGTTTCTTTTTGTCACGCTGTGCTGTGAACTGATTGAATGTATTTTGGGGAAATTGTACACAAAAAAGCCCTGGTTCCCTCGCTGAGTCCTAACCTGTCTGCTCTCCTCTATCTGCTTGTGGCTCCGACTCTGCTCCTCTTCCACCAGTTTATGTGCATCTGGATCTTCTCCAAGGGCTTCCCTGGAAAAGAACCAAAAAGGTGTATATTCATCTTTGGTCTACCCACCCTGTACCTGGACTGACGTTTGGGGATCTCCAGACCTGAAACCGGGGTGACTCTGGATAGGAAGCTCTGGGGGAAAGTGGGGGAGCCCAAAAGGGTGGGGGTGGGAAACATGGGGGTCTTAAGAAGTGGGATGCTGGGACCATTTCTGCGTCTGGGGTTGAGTTGCAGGAGGAGAGGTTCAGAGCTGGGTGGCCAGATCACCTGAGGTGCATCAGGATTCACAACCGCCCTGTTCACGTCTTTTGGGGAGGGAGATAAAGACCTTTTTTACTCCGCCAGGCTTTTGGGGATTTTAAAGTTGCTTCGCTCTCTGGTTTTAACTCTAAAACTAATTGCAATTGTTGCAGACAATTAGGGGGTGGGAGGTGCTGCAGGTGGACAAGGTGGTACCTCGGTTGAAGAGCAGTCCTGTTTAAGAACGCTTCGGCTTACAAACTCCACAAAACCAGAAATGGTGTCCCGGTTTGAGAACTTTACCTTGGTCTAAGAACCGAATCCGAACGGTGGAAGTTGCAGGAGGCCTCATTAGGGAAAGCGTGCCTTGGTTTAAGAATGGTTTCAGTTTAAGAACGGACTTCTGGAACAGATTAAGTTCGTAAACCGAGGTACCACTGTATCATCATCATCTCTTATATGTTTTGGAAGATGGTTTTTTCTGCCTGCCTCTCCTCCAGACGTTCAGACGCCTCTCAAGATACCATGGCCGTTTGGCGGGATGGTTCCTGCACATTTTGGGCACCGGGTGCCATTTTTCACTCCAGACGGAGAACAGAAACATTGCAAGCTGCCTCTGGAGATACTGCCTCCCAATCTGGTTCCCAGGACGGAGCAGCAGGCTTTAGCCACCTGTTTGGCTACTGTCAAAAGCCATTTTGAATGGAGACAGTGGACCGAACCGATGCATACCATGCCGATTTGGACCCCTCTGAAAATATTGTGGCACAATTCGGCGTGACTTTGCTCAATGTGGGGTCAGCGGGAAGGGGGGCTGTGTGCAGCCCTAAAATTAGAATATTACACTGTTCATATTCTTTTTTTGTAAGTCTCTCTTTTTTTGATCCTTAGAAATACAAACGTATATATATATAGAGAACATATACTCCCATATACATATGGAGAAGTAAATATATACTGTACACGCAAATGTACACACACGAACACACACATATATAGATATGCATACACAAACAGATATTGGGCTGGTTAACATTCTATGGCTTTTTAAATGTGTTTGTAGGAGGGGGATTATTGATTTGTTTTTGCTTTATCGTGTATTTTATATTCTCGTTTTATTTTATTTTTTTGTCACCTGCCCTGGAATCTTATGATGAAGAGGGGTATAGAAATCCAGCTGTGCAGGGGGCTGCTGGGGAGAATTATGGAGGGGCCTTGCCACAAGATAATTATCATTACTATTAATTATTATTAACTATTTATTTAATTTGTATACTGCCCCTTTATCCAAAGAACTTGGGGCAACTTGCAGAATGAAATGAGGAGGCGAAAGCACAACATACCTAATAAAAACAAGGGCAGAAGCGGGACGTGGGTCAGCCAAAGGGCCCTCCCTCCTCCTTTGGAAGGGTCTCCTACAGGTCCTGTAGTTGGGCCCCCTTGCAATGCCTCCCCTTCCCTCCCCCCCTACTTCGGAAGGTGCTCCTAGAGGTCCTCTAGCTGTACCCGCTCATGATGCCTCCCCTCCCCCCAGAAGAAACACCCAGAGGTCCTCTAGGCGGACCCCCTTCACGATGGCAGCATTGCGCCTCCCCCTCCCCTTGGAAGGGGCTTCTAGAGATCCTCTAGTCCGACCCCCTCGCGATGCCTCCCCCCCTCGGAAGGTGCACCCAGAGGTCCTCTAGCCGGACCCCCCTGGCGGCGGCGCCTAGTCCCACCTTCGCTTGGCCTCGAGGCGGGCGGCGATGCGGAGCCGCCGGGCGGCGATGCGCTCCTGCGGGTCCTCCGAGGAGAGGTTGGGCACCTTGGAGGAGCGCCCGCCTCCCTCGCCGCCCTCCTCAGTCCCCTCAGCGGCGGCGGCGCCGCCTTCGCCCTCGGAGCTCATCCCGACGCCCGGCGAGCAGGCCCAACGCCTCCCGTCGCCCGGGCAACGCCGTCGCTAGGAAACGGAGCCCGCGCTGCCACGTCACGACGTCACGTGCACCTTCTTTAAACGTAGAGGTAGAACAGGAGAGTGACGCGCGGCGCTGGCTTCCGGTTGCATTGCAGCCTGCAAGGAGGCGGGGGCAATTTTCGCTTATTTCTGGAGCGCAGTTAAGGAGTTTCTTGCGCTCTTCGCGCAAAGGGACAGGTGGTCCTTGCAATTTATATCTGCAGGGGAGATGCGTCTCCGTAGGGAAAGGAATAATCCCCCCACCCTCGAATATTTATGTAGCGCCTCCCACTTTAAGTGGGCATTTATTATTATTATTATTATTATTAAAATTTGTATTATTATAATAATAATTATTATTATTTGCATTTATATACTGCCCTATACCCGGAGGTCTCAGGGCAGTTCACAGAACAAAATCAAAATATAAAACAACAAAACATAAATATAGTAAATATTTTATACAAAATAAAAACAGCATTCCAATAACACCCCCCCAAAAAAAACCCCTCCACATTTCAAAAGGACATAGGATGATGATTATTATTATTTCTTAGCCCCATTACACTGATATCCCCCCTTTCCTCCAAAGAGTTGCAGTTCTCATTTTTATTATTTGATTATTAAATTTGCAACCCACCTTCTAACTTGGGTTTCCAGCCGTTGTTGGACTACAAACCCCATCATCCCTAGCTAGCAGGACCAGTGGTCAGGGATGATGGGGCTTGTAGTCCAAAACCAGTTTGGGAAACCCTGTTCTAAGGAGCTCAAGGTCGGGTACCACAGTTCTTCCCTTCCTCCTCTGTGAGGTTGCTTAGGCTGAGAGGCAATGGCGGGCTCAATGTTACCCAGGAAGCTGAGTGGGGAGATTTGCACCCAGGTCTCCCAGCTCCTAGTCTGGCACTCTAGCCACCATGCCACACTGTTTTACCTGCTAACTGCAGCCTGCCATCCCGTTTGCCACGATCCTGGAAGGTGCCAAGCAGATGTTTTCCATGAGGCGGCCCTGCAACAACAGCTTATGCCAGCATTGCAGGGGGTTGGACTGGATGGCCCTTGGGGGTCCCTTCCAACTGTCCAATTCTAGGATTCTATGACAACCTTTTCTTGGGCGGTAGCAGCTCATTTAAAACCCAGCCAAGAATCTGAGTAGAGTCTCCTTTCCAACTTTGCAGTTGTTGTGGTTGATAATAATAATAATAGTAATAGTAACAATTTATTTATACCCCACCTTTTCCTCCTCAGAAGGACTCGAGGTGGCTTATACATAAAATAAGAACAGCTAAAAACATGGGGGGACCATGACAATAAAAACATTAAACATGAATAGAATTTAAAAACTCTCCAAATATATAGAGAGAGGCAGAGCATAGCCATCTATTTCCTCCTCCTCCTCCTCCTCCTCCTCCTCCTCTTCTTCTTCTTCTTATATCCCACCTTTTCACCCCAAGGAGCTCAAGGTGCTGTACATGGTTTTTCCTCCTCCCTCATTTAACCCCTACAACAACCCTGTGAGGTGGGTTAGGCTGCTCGAAGGTCACACCCCATGCATTTCAGAACCGAGTGCGGAAGACTGTTAGCAGCTCGGCTCCTGCAAATTAGCGGTGATAATCGTAATGTTTTGGAAGCATTGGGGGCGCAGCACATGCAATTGCGAAGTCAAGCTTGGGGATCAGGCGAAGGAAGAGCAGCTTTCCCCCTCGAGGTGGGTTTGCAAAGCTCTTGCTGACTTTTGCACAGAGGTTGCTAAGCCATCCCACCCCCCACCCCCCGCCTCTCCTTATGATGCTCTCTGTGTGATGTCATGCAGAGTTGGAACAGGTTGCCTGGCGCACCTTCAGACGCCACATCACTCGAGTCTTTGGACAAGGGCCGGCATCATGGCTTTTTTCCCTGCAAATCTGGAGGCCTCTCGGCCAGATCTGGACCGGAAGACAACTCTGGTAGACTTTCTGTCTTTCTGTCTTTCCTCCTTTTTCCATCCCCTACGGCGCAAGTACTTGGCCCCACACTTAGTTCAGCCCAGGCAATATATATATATATATATATATATGTGTGTGTGTGTGACGCAGGTGGTGCTGTGGTCTAAAAAACCACTGAGCCTCTGGGGCTAGCCAATCGATCAGCAGTTCAAATCCCCGCGATGGATGAGCTCCCGTTGCTCTGTCCCAGCTCCTGCCAACCTAGCAGTTCGAAAGCACGTCAAAGTGCAAGTAGATAAATAGGAACCGCTCCATGTGGGAAGGTAAACGACGTTTCCGTGCGCCGCTCTGGTTTCCATCACAGTGTTCTGTTGCACCAGAAGTGGTTTAGTTCTGCTGGCCACATGACCCAGATACCTGTCTGTGGACAAACGCCGTCTCCCTTGGCCTGAAAGCGAGGTGAGCACCCCATAGTCACCTTTGACTGGACTTAACCGTCCAGGGGTCCTTTCCCTTTTTACCTATGTGTTGTTGTTGTTGTTGAGTCGTTTAGTCGTGTCCGACTCTTCGTGACCCCATGGACCAGAGCACACAAGGCACTCCTGTCTTCCACTGCCTCCCGCAGTTTGGTCAAACTCATGTTCGTAGCTTCGAGAACACTGTCCAACCATCTCGTCCTCTGTCGTCCCCTTCTCCTTGTGCCCTCCATCTTTCCCAACATCAGGGTCTTTTCCAAGGATTCTTCTCTTCTCATGAGGTGGCCAAAGTATTGGAGCCTCAGCTTCAGGATCTGTCCTTCCAGTGAGCACTCAGGGTTGATTTCCTTCAGAATGGATAGGTTTGATCTTCTTGCAGTCCATGGGACTCTCAAGAGTCTCCTCCAGCACCATAATTCAAATTACCTATGTGTGCGTGTGTGTTTTCACATCCATGTATATACAGTAAGCCTACAACTCGGGCATGTTTCATGGAATCATAGAATCATAGAGTTGGAAGGGACCCTGGAGGCCATCTAGCTCAACCCCCACAATGCATGGATAGGCAGCCACCCCTTACGGGGGTCGAACCCGCAACCTTGGCATTATCAGCACCGTGCTCAAGCCAACTGAGCTATCAGGGGTCATTTAACTTGTGTGTGTTTAGCTTGATGAGGTTGGAAAAATAATTATAAAACATTTAAAGTGGGCAGGCATCCAGGGAAAAGCCTTTGCAAGGCTGGGGTCCTTCCCATGCCGCCCTCCCCGAGTGGCTTTGCGAAGCTGGGATCTGATCAGATCCCAGCCTCACAAAGGTGCACGGGCTGGCTTGGGGAGGGTGGCGTGAGCCGCCCCTGCCCCCCACCTCCAATGTACCTGGGGCAATCGCCCCTGCTGCACTTCCCATGTTACGCCACTGGTCCAAGCGGCTGAGCAGATGCCTCTTCTGGGAAAACCGTGAGCAGAATTTGAACACTGTCTCATTTTTTGACAGAATTACAAGCCTGGTAGATGAAGGGAACGCTGTGGATGTAGCCTATCTTGATTTCAGCAAGGCCTTTGACAAGGTGCCCCATGATATTCTTGTAAAGGAGCTGGTAAAATGCGGGCTAGACAATGCTACCATTCAGTGGATTTGTAACTGGCTGACTGACCGAACCCAAAGGGTGCTCATCAATGGCTCCTCCTCATCCTGGAGAGTAGTGACTAGTGGGGTGGCCCAGGGTTCTGTCTTGGGCCCAATCTTATTCAACATATTTATCAATGACTTGGATGATGGGCTTGAGGGCATCCTGAGCAAGTTTGCAGATGACACCAAATTGGGAGGGGTGGCTAATACCCCAGAAGACAGGATCACACTTCAAAATGACCTAACAAATTAGACAATTGGGCCAAAGCAAACAAGATGAATTTTAACAAGGAGAAATGTAAAGTACTACACTTGGGGGAAAAAAATGAAAGGCACAAATACAGGATGGGAGACACCTGGCTTGAGAGCAGTACATGTGAAAAGGACCTAGGAGTCTTGGTAGACCACAGACTTGACATGAGTCAGCAGTGTGATGCAGCAGCTAAAAAAGCCAATGCAATTCTGGGCTGCATCAATAGGAGTATAGCATCTAGATCTAGGGAAGTAATAGTACCACTGTATTCTGCTCTGGTCAGACCTCACCTGGAGTACTGTGTCCAGTTCTGGGCACCACAGTTCAAGAAGGATACTGACAAGCTGGAACGTGTCCAGAAGAGGGCAACCAAAATTGTCAAAGGCCTGGAAACGATGCCTTATGAGGAACGGCTTAGGGAGCTGGGCATGTTTAGCCTCGAGAAGAGAAGGTTAAGGGATGATATGATAGCCATGTTCAAATGTATAAAAGGATGTCATATAGAGGAGGGGAAAAGGTTGTTTTCGGCTGCTCCAGAGAAGCGGACACGGAGCAATGGATTCAAACTACAGTACAAGAAAGAAGATTCCACCTCAACATTAGGAAGAACTTCCTGACAGTAAGAGCTGTTCGGCAGTGGAATTTGCTACCAAGGAGTGTGGTGGAGTCTCCTCCTTTGGAGGTCTTTAAGCAGAGGCTTGACAGGCATATGTCAAGAATGCTTTGATGGTGTTTCCTGCTTGGCAGGGGGTTGGACTGGATGGCCCTTGTGGTCTCTTCCAACTCTACGTTTCTATGATTCTATGAGATTACTCTTGCAGTTTCCAGCAAGTGGTATGCAACAGCATGGCTGCTTCTGGGGGTGGAGGCAGAGCCCAGCCGTCCTGGCTGGTGGCCATCAACAGCCCTCTGCTCCTCCACGAATTTGCCCAACCTTCTGGGCCCTTCGTCTCCTCCTTGCCTTGCAGAGCATTTGGAGCGCTTTGTTTTTATAACTCCAGAATGAAATCACAGGGAGATAATGGCCCTCCCTTTGGTCTCCCGTCCTGCCCTCCCCATCTATGGAACCTTGGGGCCTCAGTTATCCCTGCGAGGTTGCCAGGGAGACGAACTGCCACCTGGACCCTGCTCTGGAAGCGAAGATGCCCCGTGCCAATGAACCCTTACAGGAGCTATGAGGACTTCTCCCGCATTCCCTCGGCCTCCCGGCGGCGGCGTTCCCTGCGGCACTGTAGCTCCCAGCCCTGCTTCGTCTCCTGCACCTTCTACACGCCCATCTGCTTGCCCTTTCCGCAAGATGAAATGAAATTCAGCCTCAAGGCGAGTTTAAGGGGCAGGGGAGGCCGGGAGGGGGCACCTGGAGCGCTGCTTTCATAAACCGCCACTGGAATTGTCTGGAGAACTCGGTTTTAATCTCTCTCGTGGTTCTGCATGATTTTCTGGATATGCATTTTTTAGCAGGTGGAATCTGCCCGGGGGGGGGGCATCTTGAGGGCTGAAAGGCAGGCTGTACATTATATTTATTTTGCTTTTATTTAATAAATGCATAAGACAGTGCGGAGGTGGGGGGGTAGAGAAAATGTGCCTTCCTTCACACCGGTCTCTCCTTCGGTGCAGACAGCATTCTTCAAGTAACAAGTCTCCAACAAATGAAAAAGGAAGGCAGATCATAGAATTGTAGAGTTGGAAGGGACCCCGAGGATCATCCAGTCCAACCCCCCTGCAATGCAGGAATCTCAGCTTGAGCATCTGTGACAGATGACCGTCCAACTTCGGCTTAAAAACCTCTCGAAGGAAGGAGAGTCTGCATCCTTCATCTTCTCTAAACACACACACAGATCTTCCAACCATTCCTTGTAGAACTTGTTCACCACCAGACTCCCCCTGGACTCCAGAGAGCCAGTGTGGTGTAGTGGTTAAGAGTGGCAGACTCGTAATCTTGGGAACTGGGTTCGTGTCTCCGCTCCTCCACATGCAGCTGCTGGGTGACCTTGGGCTAGTCACACTTCTCTGAAGTCTCTCAGCCCCACCTACCTCACAGGGTGTCTGTTGTGGGGGAGGAGGGGAAAGGAGATTGTTAGCCGCTTTGAGACTCCTTCGGGTAGCGATAAAGCGGGATATCAAATCCAAACTCTTCTTCTTCTCTTCTTCCTTTGGACACATTTTCTGAAAGCATGGGTGCTATCCTATGGCAGCGAGACTTTGATGGACCCCATACTGAACAGATGTTCTAGGTGCAAGTGAAGTTTCTCAGATACTTAGGGACAGTTATTGTGGACATTGTGAAAGATAACGTGTTGTTCTAGGACAGGCATCCCCAAACTGAGGCCCTCCAGATGTTTTGGCCTACAACTCCCATGATCCCTAGCTAACAGGACCAGTGGTTGGGGAAGATGGGAATTGTAGTCCAAAACATCTGGAGGGCCAAAGTTTGGGGATGCCTGTTCTAGGAGTCCACCAAACACCCTTTTCATGGGGCCGTGAAAATTCCTCATGCGTTGAGTGGCTTGTGTGCTCTTGTTGGTGGTGGTGGTTTTTTTGCTTAGCTTCTCCACACTTATTGCCCAGGTCCAAAAATGAGAGCTTGTACCCCCTTGCAGCCTCTGCTCTTGCACCAATCCTACTGGAACTCAGCACTGGGAGAGCTACCAAAGTTATCTCCATGGAGAACCAACACCTTCCTCCTAAGATGTGAATGCACCATCGCAACAATGAGGTTCCATGTCATAATGTTCGTGGAAACAAACACGGCCGGAAACATCTCTCCGTCTCTCCTCTGGGACACACTAAAAGACTATTTAAGAGGATTTATCATTTGCTACGCAGCATGTTGGAGGAAGAGGAGGAGGAACTCAGGGTAGGAAAACCGGTTGCCCTAGAAACCAAACAAACCCCAGGATCCGTAATAATAACATCTGCTGGAATCGAGGTTCCGGTTAAGAAAAGATACGAGGCTAAAAAATTGCTTTCTGATCAGCTCCAATTTCCCCTTGCCCTCAATTAGAGCAAACATCTTGGGAGTTAAGAGGGAAAGTTTTAGCTTTTTCTCTTAGCGCATGCAATGTAAGTCTCTTTCTGCTGTTAGGGACAAGAAGGCTATTCTTCGCATAACTCAGAAAGCAATCAGTGAGCAACTGGGGTTTTCAGAATAATAATAGTTGTTATTTGGCATTATATAAGGCAAAGCTGACTCCACAGAGGTGATCTCTGCTTTCTTACAACCCGATATATCTTCCCCAAATATGAAGGAGATTGCATATTTCAGTCTTCTGAAAGAGAAGGGGTCAGAAGTGAAAAAGGAACTGGCTGCGTTGGGGAATGATTCAGATTCAGTGAATCATGTCACTGTTGTAAAACAAAGCAGAAGAAATATGGGAAGAAAGCCCTGTTCTGAGTATGAAGCCTTGGTTACGGGATTCTTCAGGCCCAAAGAGGACATCTCATGGACTCCTAGAGTTGGAAGGGATCCTGAGGGTCATCTAGTCCAACCCCCTGCAATGCAGGAATTCATGCAGCTGACAGGGACCAAACCTGCAGCCTTGGCATTGTTAGCACCATGCTATAACCAACTGAGCTACCCAGCTATTCAACAATGAAACCCAGCCAATTTCCCTTGAGGGTGTGAGTTGCAAAGTCCTCACTGCATGTGTTGTGGCTCCACATTTACCATCTCCACGCTGCCTCCTCAGTGGGCTGCATCTCCAACAGACAAGGGCTGGATCAGACCTGTGTGATAATCTGGCTTATCGATGCACCTGGGTGCTAAAGACAAAAGGCGGGGGTTGTCTCAAGACACTGTCACCGGATACTGAATATATATTCAAACATACGTCACCGGGAATTTCTCTTTCAGACTTTTGCTGCCTTCACTTTCCCACTATCCACACCTATGCGCTTAAAGGACATTCAGCATATGCCTAAAGCACATGGCTGCTCCCGAGCGGCAGACTTGTGAAAAAAGAGGAGAGGTGGGTCACCTCGGTGGTGAAACTTGCCATCATTTTCAGAATCATGCCGAGATTAATCCAACCGCCGACATGGTTCAATGGGAACAAATGTCCAAGGTGAGCAGCTCAGTTAGCAGGTTATCACATGAAATCAACCCTGTCCATTGATGATTATTCTTAGTGCTTGTGGTTTTATTAAAACATTTTGAATTGTTTTTAGTGTTCTGTACATTTTGCCTTGCTCGTTGCCCCGAGAGGGTTGCGATTTTTCAGGCAGGCCTGTAGAAGGCATCGGACAAACGGGAATAAATTGTGACGATGGCAACTTACTTTGCAATGTGCAAAGTAATTTCAATGTGGGAGGGGTGGCTAATACCCCAGAGGACAAGATCACACTTCAAAATGACCTTAACTGATTAGACAAGTGGGCCAAAGCAAACAAGATGAATTTTAACAAGGAGAAATGTAAAGTACTACACTTGGGCAAAAAAAAATGAAAGGCACAAATACAGGATGGGTGACACCTGGCTTGAGAGCAGTACATGTGAAAAGGATCTAGGAATCTTGGTAGACCACAAACATGACATGAGTCAACAGTGTGATGCAGCAGCTAAAAAAGCCAATGCAATTCTGGGCTGCATCAATAGGAGTATAGCATCTAGATCTCGGGAAGTTATAGTACCACTGTATTCTGCTCTGGTCAGACCTCACCTGGAGTACTGTGTCCAGTTCTGGGCACCACAGTTCAAGAAGGATACTGACAAGCTGGAACGTGTCCAGAAGAGGGCAACCAAAATGGTCAAAGGCCTGGAAACGATGCCTTATGAGGAACGGCTTAGGGAGCTGGGTATGTTTAGCCTGGAGAAGAGAAGGTGAAGGGGTGATATGATAGCCATGTTCAAATATATGAAAGGATGCCATATAGAGGAGGGTGAAAGGTTGTTTTCTGCTGCTCCAGAGAAGCGGACACGGAGCAATGGATTCAAACTTCAAGAAAGAAGATTCCACCTAAACATTAGGAAGAACTTCCTGACAGTAAGAGCTGTTCGGCAGTGGAATTTGCTGCCAAGGAGTGTGGTGGAGTCTCCTTCTTTGGAGGTCTTTAAGCAGAGGCTTGACAGGCTTATGTCAAGAATGCTTTGATGGTGTTTCCTGCTTGGCAGGGGGTTGGACTGGATGGCCCTTGTGGTCTCTTCCAACTCTAGGATTCTATGATTCTTTTCCATGAGAGAGAGCAGCAGGCCCCACTTAGGGGCCTCACTCTGCATTGCCAACAGAGGCGTGCTTCCTCTTTGCCACCTGTGATGGAGGAAAACATGGGTGGGAAAGCACCTTTTTATCTGGGGGGCTGAACTAGAGATGGCCCTCTTTAATGTCTGCTACCTCTTTTGTTGCTGTTGTCCTTAGAATATGGAGAGGAGGTCCAATATGGAGAATATGGAGAGGAGGTCAAAACTAGAGGTGGACCATCTGAGCAAAGAACACGAGAGCTTTAGTGAGAGTGAAAAGAGCTCAGAGAGGTGAGTGTCTTGGTAAGTGGAGAAGACCCACAGGGCAGATTTCATTTGCCAAGTGCAACCACTCTAGGTCAAGATACTTTGTCTGTGGTTTATGTGGGAATGTTAGGGATGTGGATTAGGATATATTATTAGATAGATCCTATCCAAGCTTGTGTTAGCAAGCTTCCAATATCAGCAGAGTGACATTGCCCTTTTGTGCGCAGCAAAGCGTGAGCGTTAGGTTCGCTAGAACCTCTACAACAATATTATACTTTATACTTCAATATTATACTTCCTGGCAAAGTCCCCTTTGTCCCTCTTAAAAGAAATACACAACACAGTGTTTATAAAATAAGATAGTGCTTACTTACAGTTTCATCCTGAGTTAACAGCATAATCTCAGAAAGGCAGGCTTGCTTAGAAAAGTTATAAATATATACATATGGAGACTACTTAGTAAAGTAAGGCTCCATTTGGTCTCACTCTTGGCTGCAGGCCAAGATGGAGAACAATCCTAACTGGAGATGTGTTCCCATTGAAGGATAGAAGGCTAAGAGAGAGAGTGGCTGCTGGCTAGAGGCTTTGTCCCAGCTAGTCCATCTCATTTGCATGTCTTTAGGAACAGGAACTTAATCAGGTGTTCCTCCAGGTAAGTTCCTGTTAGTGGACACTCTAGGAACTGTTGTGACTTGTCTGCCCCAGTGTTCCATCCCACAGTTTATGTGTCTTTGACAGGCACAGCCTACCTACCATTTTTTTTCTATGCTCAAAAGTTTAGAGCTAGAAACTCCTCAGTTCTTGCCAGGTACGCTGGCAGGCAAGGGAGTTTCCTCGTCCCCTCTGGTAGCTTCCAGTAAAAAGTAATGAGTAGGGTGATGACTTTTTCATTTGAACTTTTGCCTATTAATGACTAAAATGAGGTATATTCCATTGAAATATTTAAAAAGGTTATGCATAAACCGTGTTTTTTTTGTATGCCATTTTACCATTTCATAGAATTGTATTAACAATTCTATATATATTTCATATCAAATTTGGCCACAACACCACATTCCACAACGGGGAGTGTCCTTAGCAACATAGGGTATACAAATGCCACACCTGCGCGAGGTAAAAGCCCCTTTTTGGGACCTCAAAACTCAGCCAGCAGACCCTGCCGGGCATGCTGGGAAATGATCCTACAGGAGAGGTAGCAAAACATCACCCTCTAGTGGCATCTATACTGTTACTGCAGCTAAAAAAAGCTTCCTTATGACCCTATATAATGTTGTATATATGTGACTCTAAAGCTTGGCTTCAATTTTATATCTGCTTACAGTGACATCAAAAATGGTCAAAAAACTGATAAATTAATTTTTTAAAATCATTTTGTGCGTGAGGTTTTTTTTTTAAATCAAATCTCTTTGAAAGTAAGATTTTATCTAATCTTTCATGAAAGCTCATCAAATTATGATACAGGGAAATGGGGTTGTAAAAAAGTCATCACCCTTAGTAATGAGCCTTTGGCAGGTTTATAGTCCTTTTTTATGTACAACAACATACTTAGAGCAGCATCAGGCCGCCCTCCCCACAGATCGCAGTCGCTCACTCTGAGTCCCCTCCCCTTCCTCAGCAAGAAGCGGGCCACCCGCCACCTGTCCCTCCTCTGGGCTTCCGTTGTTCCTGGACCATTTCAGTCCTCCTAGGGGAGGGAGGGACGGCCCTGCCACTCTGGGTTGAAAAATCTCTGTAAGGCTCCCTCCCCCTCCTGGTTGCCTAGCTCCTATCTCAAACTCTCCAGCTCTTCCCCCCCAACTGAGCAGGCTCTGGATCTGCTGGTCTCTCTGCTTCTGTCGGAGACTGCTCTGACTGCGCCTACATTCCTTCATCTTCGGAGTCAGACCAGTCTCTGGCATCTGATTCAGACCAGCCCCTGACAGTTCTGCAGCATTTTCGACCAATTTCAGCAAAAACTTACCTCCTTGCCATACTTCTGGGTTTCCCCGGACATTCTTGCCGATCGCCTATTTTCAAGCCCCGAAACCCGGATGTGTCCAGGAAAACAACAACAACAACAACAACAACAACACCTTTATTGTCATTGTTTAGGTCCCCTACATTTATTTCTTGTTTTTTCCAATTTTATCAATTTTCATTAAAGTTGTTGGCTTGGGTCATAGAAGGAGGCTGAAGTAAATCAAGAGGTTGCCTTATCTCCCAGTGATGAGAATGTATCTTCTCTGTGAATCTCTGCATGCTGATTCTGTTTGCTGTGGGAAAGTTCAGGAAAATAATCCCACCACTCCATTTGATTTGAAGGACTCGGTTGTGTCTCTCTCTATACCCAAATGTCGGTGTTCTAGTAACCTCTCCTTTTTATGCGATGCATTCTTTTACATTACGAGCTCCTTTCAAGGCCAGCCTTTAAATTTAAAATTGCACAGCACTTCCTGTGCAGCAATGGGCCAGGTATTGCTTCCGAGGGAAAAGATCGCAGCCATGGGAGCTTCGGAAGGGGTGGAGGGGGGGGGGAAGCAGGGTTTGTGATTATCCCATGGTCTTTTTTAAAAGCTGAAATGTTCTTTTGCAGGGTGAGGGCGATGAAAATGGAAAGCATGGTAAGCAGCAATTTCACTTATGGTAACAGCTTTGCTAACAACTTTAGGGTACTATCCTGCAGTCTCACCCACCTCACCTCCCTCTGGCTCAGCTAGACCAATATTTTTATTTCGTATTTGCCTTTTTTATGAATTGCACTTTTTATGTGTAGTTGGGGGTTCCCCATCCCCACCCCATAATATTGTTGTTGTTGTTTAGTCGTTTAGTTGTGTCCGACTCTTCGTGACCCCATGGACCAGAGCACGCCAGGCACTCCTGTCTTCCACTGCCTCCCGCAGTTTGGTCAAACTCATGTTCGTAGCTTCGAGAACACTGTCCAACCATCTCATCCTCTGTCGTCCCCTTCTCCTAGTGCCCTCAATCTTTCCCAACATCAGGGTCTTTTCCAGGGAGTCTTCTCTTCTCATGAGGTGGCCAAAGTCTTGGAGCCTCAGCTTCAGGATCTGTCCTTCCAGTGAGCACTCAGGGCTGATTTCCTTCAGAATGGATAGGTTTGATCTTCTTGCAGTCCATGGGACTCTCAAGAGTCTCCTCCAGCACCATAATTCGCTTCACAATCTGTCCTTATTTATTTAATAAGTTATTTAATTGATTGATTGATTGATTTAATTGATTGATTGATTGATTGATTGATTGCATCTATATCCCAGCTGCACATATTTCTCTCCCCTCCTCATTTAACCCCACAACAACCCTGAGAGGTAGGCTAGGCTGAAAGGCAGTTGGTTCCCCAAAGTCACCCGTTGAGTTTCATAGGTGAGTGGGGATTTGAACCCTGGTCTCCCAGGTCCTAGTCCAGCATTCTAACCACTAGGCCACCCTGGCTCTCTTTAAAAGAACCTTTCATAAAGGAGACTTTTTATATAGCAAACAACTGCCAAGTTCAGATACATTTATTATTGCTAGTCGTAAGGATGATATACTGTGTCCAGCAACAGCTCCTCGTGGTCTCAGGCCTTTTCCACCTGTGCTGCCCAGTAGATCCCATTAACTGGAAGTGTCCAGGGCCAGGACTGAGCTCGAGACCTCCTAGAATCATAGAATTGTCGAGTTGTCGAGTCCAGCCACCTGCAATGCAGGAATCGTGACTACTTCTTAAATAGGCAATCATGCAAGGTGTGACTGGAAAGTTCGGGGAATGGTCACAGAAATCAGACAGTGAGAAATATTTGAACATACAATTGGCATCGGAAACCCACGAAATGCTCAGAGATGAAGCTGTCACTCAAAAGACAGCATTTCTGTGAAGGGCGGCAAACCATCGAAGATGACCCTCAGTCTGGCAGACTGTCGAGGTGCAGAACGGCGGCAAATGTCGACAGAGCTCGTGAGCTATTGATGTGGGATCGGCGTTTGTCCTTCCGAACAATGGCGGAAGAATTGCATTCTCCGTGTGAAATTGTTACTGAGGTTACTGAGTTGTCCCACCCTCCATATTCTCCCGATCTGGCCCCAATGGATTTCTTTCTCTTTCTAAGACTGAAATCGGCACTGAAAGAGCACAAGTTTCCCAACATTTCACACGTCCAAGCTGCTGTGCCGAGGGAGCTGAAAGCAGTACAAAAAGAGGACTTCTCCAGAAGTTCCCAACAGTTCTACGAACATTGTCAACAGTGCATCGTATCAGTGGGGGGCTGCTGCTTTGAAGGCCTGTAAGGCATGTATGTTCGAATATTTCTCACTGTCCGATTCCTGTGACCATTCACCAAACTTTCCGGTCACACCTTGTAGAATCGTAGTGTTGGAAGAGACGCAATGCTATGCTCTGGGCTCCACCCCCTCCCTGCGGAAAGCAGAGCCTGAAGGCTTTGCACATGCGCAGCAACCCTGAGCATCCCAAATGATGAATGTGGGAAGACAAAAGCCTTGGGTGACCCTCTTCGTCTCCTCTCTGTTATCTTTCAGCTGAAGAAGGTGCTAGCTGAAAACCAGCAGTTGAAAAGTGCTGTAAGTCCGCTATTGTGTGTGTGTTTTGCAAGGGAGGTTTTCCCTTGGGGCTCACAAAGCTTCTGAGCCTTCTCACCTATTAACAACAACAACAACAACAACAGCAACAGCAACAACAACAACAACAACAACAACAACAACAACAACTTATTTATATCCCGCCCATCTGCCTGGGTTTCCCAAGCCACTCTGGGCGGCTCCCAACAGAATATTAAAAACACGATAAAACATAAAACACTAAACAGGGCTGCCTTCAGATGTCTTCTAAAAGTCAGGTAGCTGTTTAGTTCCTTGACATCTGATGGGAGGGCATTCCACAGGGAGGGCACCACCACCTAGAAGGCCCTCTGCCTGGTTCCCTGTATCTTGGCTTCTCGCAATGAGGGAACCGCCAGAAGGCCCTCAGCGCTGGACCTCAGTGTCCAGGCAGAACAACGGGGGTGGAGACGCTCCTTCAGGTATACTGGACCGAGGCCATTTAGGGCTTTAAAGGTCAGCACCAACACTGAATTGTACTGGGAAACGTACTGGGAGCCAATTGACTTAATGGATTTACTAGATTCACTGTCCAGAGACACCCCAGTCACAATATGGGCTCCACGTAGTCCTTGGAAAGTACATAGAGCTGGAAGGGGAAGCCGTAGAAGCAGACCACAAAGATGTCAGTGTCCCGGCTCCATAGAAAGCGCCCCCTCTCAAAGGATAGATAAACGAAGGTGGGGATACCGTTGGCCAGAAATGCCTTTCTTCTGGAGAAAAGACTCTTGCCTTTCCGCTGCCACTTCGCAGCACTCACAGAATTGGATTAAATAAGTGTCTCATCCAAAATTGGAGGCAGCAGCGCTTCCGAATGCTGGTTGCTGGAAGCCACAGGAGGGGAGAAGGCTCTTGAGCTCGAATCCTGCTTGGAGGTTTCCCGTAATGGGCATCACTTTGAATTGTACTGGGAGCCAATGTAGGTCTCTCAGGACCGGTGTTATGTGGTCTCGACAGCCACTCTCAGTCACCAGTCTGGCTGCCACATTCTGGATTAGTTGCAGTTTCCAGGTCACCTTCAAAGGTAGCCCCACGTAGAGCACATTGCAGTAGTCCAAGCGGGAGATAACCAGAGCATGCACCACTCTGGGATCCCTAAGAGTCATCTAGACCAACATTCTGCAGTGCAGGGATCACAAGTAGAGAATCCCTGGCAGATGGATAGCCAACCTCTGCTTAAAAACTCCAAGGAAGGAGAGTCCACCAGGAGCGCCCCTGCGTGGGACTTAATGGAATGGATTTTCTTTTGCAGGTTCACTTCTTGAAGCAGCAGAACAAAGGTAGGATCTCTCTCTCTCTCATATTTCCATAAGTTCCGACACATCTTTTTCTAGAAAAGCAGCACCAATAATAAGAATAACAATAGCAATTCTTCTGTGCATATTGAATGATGAGGGGGAAGGAAGCTGCGAGTTTTGACCGATGGACCTGTTTTCTATTCCAGAAAAAGATAGCGAACCAGAAGACTGCAAGAGGTCAGTGCAATCGGATGTCCGGCGGGAGATCGCCAGGTCCTTGTGGAATAATGGACGATATTTATAGAGAATCGCAGAGCTGTGGCGTTCGAAGGAACAGCCCTGGGGTCACCTTGCCCAACTCCCTGCAGTGCAGGAATGCCTGCGAAAGGATCCCATCCAAATTCTGCCTTGAAAGCACCAAGGAACGAGAGACCGAAACCTTCTGAAAGGGTCTTTCCCACTGTTGAATGGCTTAGCCCCAGAAAGATCTCTCTAAGCTTTAGTCAGAATCTCCTTTCCTGCCATTTGGATCTGTTGCTTTGGGTCCCACTTTCTGGAGTAGCAGAAAACCACTCTTGCTCCATCTTCCGTTTGACAGCCCTTCAGATATTTGAAGGTGGCTCTCATATCCCCTCTCAGCCTCCTCTTTTCCAGACTCAACATACCCAGTTCACTCAACCGTTCCCCATAAATCTTCATCACCCCCTGCTCATTTTCTAGCTTATCGATATCCTTTTTAAAGTGGGCTGCCCAGAACCGGACACAAGACCTAACTTGTCAATCTTCTTTCTCCACTCTTTTTTCCAGGGCTAAAGAAAAACTTATGACGGAAATTGGGTCTCTCTTGACCGAAATTGCCTTCCTGAAGGAAGTTCGGGAGCAGCTGGTGAGTGTCTTGGATCAGGGTATTTCCCCGCCCCCCCCCCAATTGTGGCTTAAGTCTCCAGATCCCACTATGAGTAGCTGAAGATCAAACTCCCTTGAACCAAATGTGCTGGTGGGAACAGGATCACTTCCAATTTAACTGAGGCAAAGTGTGCCTAAAACTGCATATAGTCATGAAAATAAGATCCAAGCGCCCGGAATATGAGGGAAAATAGCATTGCAAAAATGTGTATTTTAGGTGAAATAAGGATGAAGATTACAGTGGTACCTCGGTTTACAAACACAATAGGTTCCAGAAGTCCGTACTTAACCTGAAGCGTACTTAACCTGAAGCGAACTTTCCCATTGAAAGTAATGGAAAGTGGATTAATCCGTTCCAGACGGGTCCGCGGAGTACTCAACCTGAAGCGTACTTAACCCAAGGTATGAGTGTAATTGGTTCCAGAAGTCTGTATTTAACCTGAAGCATTCATAAACTGAAGCGAACTTTCCCATTGAAAGTAACGGAACGTGGATTAATCCGTTCCAGACAGGTCCGCGGAGTACTTAAACTGAAAATACTCAAACTGAGGCGTACTTAAACCGAGGTATGACTGTATTAGGGACGCAGGTGGCACTGTAGGTTAAACCACAGAGCCTAGGGCTTGCCGCTCAGAAGGTTGGCAGTTCAAATCCCTGTGACAGAGTGAGCTCTCATTGCTCGGTCCCTGCTGCCAACCTAGCAGTTTAGATAAATAGGTACCGCTCTGGCGGGAAGGTAAACGGTGTTTCCGTGTGCTGCTCTGGTTCGCCAGAAGCGGCTTAGTCATGCTGGCCACATGACCCGGAAGCTGTCTGCGGACAAACGCCGGCTCCCTCGGCCTATAGAGGGAGATGAGCGCCGCAACCCCAGAGTCCACGACTGGACCTAATGGTCAGGGGTACCTTTACCTTTTAAGGATGAAGATACTGATGAATTTTAATGAGGACTTTTTTAAAAAAAAAATTGCAGGCTGACATGGAAATGTAGATAGCATAATAAGAAAAATCACATAAAAATCATAGTAACGGTCCTTCCCACATTGAAAAAGTCATAGACTATTTAAAGGCCTGGAAGAAGAAGGATTATTATTATTATTATTATTTATTTATAGCCCGCCCATCTGGCTTGGTTTCCCTAGCCACTGGGCGGCTTCCAACAAAATATTAAAATACGATGGTCTGTTAAACATTAAAATCTTCCCTAAACAGGGCTGCCTTCAGATGTCTTCTAAAAGTCAGATACAGCGGTGCCTCGCTAGACGAATGCCCTGTTAGACAAATTTTTCGCTATACGAATAGGTTTCGCGATCGGAGGTTGCCTCGCAAGACGACGAGGTTTTCTATGGCCGCCGCTTCGTCTTGCGAAGCGTGGCCATAAAAACCTCCGATCACAAAACCTACTTGCAAAAGGCATTCGTCTAGTGAAAGGGGAACCAGCTGTAGCAAGGGAAGAAGGCAAAGGAAGATGAGCTGTCGGCGCCTCTCAGCTGATCTTCCTTTGCCTTCTTCTCGCGCTGCAGCTGGTTCCCCTTTCTGTTCCGCTGGTCTCCGCCGGTTGCCGCGAGCAGTGAGGGGCAACCGGCAGAGACCAGCGGAACACAAAGGGGAACTAGCATGGGAAGAAGCGGGGGAAGCGGAGGAACGATCCGTTCCCCCCGCTTCTCCCCCCCCCGGTCGCCTGGCACACAGCTCTCTTGGCTGGGGAAGGCAGGCAGGCAAGAGAGCAAGCGCCTGCCTGCCTGCCTTCCCCGTTGCCAGTCCCCCGGAGCCCATAGGAATGCGTTGATTAAGTTTCAGTGCATTCCTATGGGAAACCGGGACTCGCTAGACGAAGTTTTCGTAGGACGAATTGAGTCCTGGAATGAATTAAATTCGTCTAGCGAGGCACCACTGTAGTTGCTTATTTCCTTGACATCTGGTGGGAGGGCGTTCCACAGGGTGGGTGCCACTACTGAGAAGGCCCTCTGCCTGGTTCCCTGTAACTTGGCTTCTCACAGCAAGGGAACCGCAAGAAGGCCCTCGGCACTGGACCTCAGTGTCCAGGCTGAACGATGGGGGTGGAGACGCTCCTTCAGGTATACTGGACCGAGGCCGTTTAGGGCTTTAAAGGTCAGCACCAACACTTTGAATTGTGCTCGGAAACGTACTGGGAACCAATGTAGATCTTTCAGGACCCGTGTTATATGGTCTTGGCGGCCGCTCCCAGTCACCAGTCAAGCTGCTGCATTCTGGATTAGTTGTAGTTTCCGAGTCACCTTCAAAGGTAGCCCCACGTAGAGCGCATTGCAGTAGTCCAAGCGGGAGATAACTAGAGCATGCACCACTCTGGTGAGACAGTCTGCGGGCAGGTAGGGTCTCAGCCTGGGTACCAGATGGAGCTGATAGACAGCTGCGTCATTCTCGTTTGCAGTCCGCATGCTTCCCGCAGTATAAACATTTTGGTGTGCGTCTCTTTAGAGAAGCGCGTCACGAAATCCGCATTTCAAAAGGGGTGGCGTTCTGGTTGGAGTTAGGGCGCTCGCTCTGCTCTGAGCCGCTTGCTCTCCTGCTTCCCTTCCAGAGATCCAAGGACCCCGAGTCCAGGAAGGAGACGACAAAAGCCCTCACCGAGACCATCCAGGCCAAGCTGGAGGTGGCTCACGCGAAGATCGAGGCGGCCGAGGCCAAGAAGGAGACCCTGGAGGCCAAGCGGAAGGCGGAAGAGGCGGCGGAGGTGGCGGAAGCAGCCCAGGCGAGGGAGGACAACCTCCTCTCCTACGTCTCCAAGATTGCCACCCTGGCGTACCAACAGGCTGCCGAGGCGGAGTATGACTGCACCCAGGCCCGCAAAGCCATGGCGGTGGCAGAGGCCATTCAGGTTGCCACCCTGGCCGACGGCAAAGGCCGACGGAGCCACAAGCACCACCACCACCACCACGGCAAGCACCACCGGAGCCACCACGACCACAGGGGCCACCACAGCCACCACAGCCACCACAGCCACCAAGAGACCCAGAGCGACCTGCCCCACTCGGATCCCGAGACCCTGAGCAGCACCCGATGAGGAGGAGGACGGGAGGAAGGAAGGAAGCAAACGAAGGCAGGAGCGTGGCTGGGCGGGAGGAGAGAGAGAGGGGATTGGCGCCATAGAGCGCCAATAGCAGGAGCCCTGGGCAGAATTAAAATTTATGTTTGAGCTGCTGACTCCTTACTCGTTTCATAGAATTGTGGCGTCGTAGAGTTGGAAGGGACCCACCGGGCTATCTGTTCCTTTCACATTGTTGCTATTTCTAGGGTTGCCAGATTTCAAGAAGGGAAAATCCGGACACAAAAGTCGGCAAAGTTGTTGAGCTTTGGCGCAGTAAGCTAGGGGTAAAGCTTTTAGCTTCTTTGGAGGAAATCCGCCAAATAATGGACACTTCCGACAGGGCTGCCATATGCCCGAGTTTCCCCACATGTTTTAACTGATTTTTAAAATTTTCCGCTGGGACGCCCTTTTCAACGGGCAAATCCCCACATTTCCCCCGGCTTAAAACGCAAGGGAGAAAAATAATTTAAAACAATTAATCATTAATAGAATTACAACTGCACACAGACACAGACACACAAAATGTTAGGGACTGGCATCGGGGCCAGTGGGGCTGGACTCTTGGCCCAAGAGAGGTGGGCAGTGTTTTGTGGGCACCTGTGCCAACCAGGAGGCAAAAGTTGGAGGCAGGGGAAGCTTCGGAGATGGAGGGTGGAGTGCAGGAGGGGTCAGAAGAAGAGGAGGAAGAGGCAGGCCAGGCAAGGGAAGAGCCAGGGGCTTCCCTACCCTCTTGCACCACTGTCTCCCAGAACCAGGAGGGGACTGAAAAGGGAAGAGCAGACGTTTCCCCGCAGGCGCAGTCTCCGGCTGTGCACACGTAGCCCACCAGGGGAAGGTACATAAATTGGTCCCCAGTTGCTGCATCTGTTCCATAGATCACAGACCTGGGAATAGCTGCCTGGGCACAAGATTGGGGTTGCGTGAATATCTAGAACTCTAGAAGTGACTGAATAAATAAAAAAATGTACAGTCATCTTAGACACCAAGTAAGTTTGTTCTGGGTATAAGCTTTCATGTGCATGCACACTTCTTCAGATACCTTCTTCTTCAGATTTTGTGCATGCACACAAAAGTTTATACCCAGAACAAACTTAGTTGGTCTCTAAGGTGCTCCTGGAGAATTTTTTTATTTATTCCGACTGTGTCACACCTACACGGCTACCTACCTGAATATAGAAGCGACTGTAAGTGTTCTCTTGGACAATAAAGAGTTTGCTATTTGCCGTGTGCATTGCTGGGAAGCATACTTGACACACACATGCACACAAACGCATGATCTATTAAAAGCATACAGCAAGAGCGGCAAGGCGCCAGCCCCTTCATTGAAAGCAGCGAGTCCCCCAGAGCTGGTTGAAAGAAGCTCTTCTCTTGCTGGTGGAAGGACAACATATAATAAAAAATTTATTGTTATCTGTCACAAGAGACTAGGATCTTTTTGCAGGGCCTGCAAGACGGAGCTTTTCCGCCAGGCCTTTGGCACAGTCTGACCCCCTCTCTCCTTCTGTAATCTTCATAGAACTCTAACACGATATTAATTTGATTCTGAATTGATTCTAGAATGTATTTTAATTGTGTGATTTTATGTACACTGTGCTATATAATAATGCGAGATGAGTGCGCAACCCCAGAGTCGGTCACGACTGGACCTAATGGTCAGGGGTCCCTTTACCTTTTATGTACACTGTTAGGGGACCCAGGTGGCGCTGTGGGTTAAACTACTGAGCCTAGGGCTTGCTGATTAGAAAGTCAGCGGTTCGAATCCCTGTGACGGGGTGAGCTCCCGTTGCTCGGTCCCAGCTCCTGCCAACCTAGCAGTTCGAAAGCACGTCAAAATGCAAGTAGATAAATAGGAACCGCTACAGCGGGAAGGTAAACGGCGTTTCCGTGTGCTGCTCTGGTTCGCCAGAAGCGGCTTTGTCATGCTGGCCACATGACCTGGAAGCTATACGCCAGCTCCCTCGGCCAATAATGCGAGATGAGCGCGCAACCCCAGAGTCGGTCAAGACTGGACCTAATGGTCAGGGGTCCCTTTACCTTTTATGTACACTGTGCTATTTTTACCTGAGCGGCGCGGCTGGCAGAGGGAAAAGGGAGGCCGCCGTGCAGCTCCTCCACTTGCTGGGGCGCCCCTCAGCGCTCCCCTCAGCGCCCAGGCGCCCCGGCGCCCCGTGTCACTGGAGTCAATGGGCAAGCTGGCCCTGTGGGAGACTCAGGAACCAAGAAGATACTTTAAAAAAAGGTATGAAAAAATCCATAACTTACTTAGGAGGCCATTGTAAACAAATAAAAACGTTAGCTGGACTCATACTAATAACAAACTTAGTTTGTCTCTAAGGTGCAACTGGAAGGGATTTTTTTATTTTGTAATATGTGGTTATGGAAAAATTATTTTAAGGACTTAGGTAGGGGACGGGGAGAAATCACGAGATTCAGAGAATATGTATGGATATGTTAAAAGTTGTTTTTCTTTTCATTATTTTAAATTTGGTCTTGTAAAGACCAATAATATATAATAATGTGTGTGCAAATAAAACCATATGTCCGTAAGCCATTATCTCCACTGACCTTCATTCCAAGGAAACTGAACCCGGGTAGGTGCCTGGGAAGCCGGGCTCTCTCATTGCTCAAAGATTGGGGTCACGTGTAACAATATTGAACTATGAACCAATAGTCTTACCCAATTCCCAATGTCGTGCCAAAGTTACTTTTAACTCTCCTCCTTCATTTATGCTAAGAACCACGGGTATTCATTTCGCGGGATCTGCTCCACCTGGCACGGACCCACTCACCAGAACCCCTTTGCTGCATCATGACATATAGATAGACAATTACGGAATCACACCAATATCCTTTATTCTATCATTAAGAAAGCAACGCATCAGCAGCTCACTAAGCAAACAGATTATGTCCACAGCTGCTTGGCTACTCCCCGCACTGGGCACGTCTTGACTTCTCAGGGAGCTGCGGAGCTGGTTCAGCGGCTGCATCATGCTCGCGGTAACGGGATCGACTTCACCAGCGATTCAAAGTCCATATAGTTTAGTGCCAGCAGTTCCATCAAAAAATGGGAGGCTTAACTGGCTGGTCGCCCCAGAGCTTTGGTCTATACATACAAGGAAAGGGAGCAATACAATTGGGGGGGAAGCCTGACACCTCCTCCCTGTGGTGTTACAGATTGGTGGAGAATGCGGGCAGCAAAGACGGTACACTCACAGGGTAGACAGAAACATTACAGTAGATTCTACAAGCAAGCCCTGAGAGACAGAAAGGCTGAGATGCCCCAATTCCTCTGAGGGGGGAGTCAGGAGCTGGCAGGAAGAAAAGGCGCCTGCAATTATTGGCCAGCCTCTCTGAGGTCACATCATTTCCTCTCCGACAGAGGTCCTCTGTTTGCTCTTTGGGTGCCAAGCTTCCCTCCTCACGGCGTCAAGCATTTCACGCCAGCGTCTTCCGCGTGTCCACAGTTTGTTTTCCCCCAGCCGGAAAAGCTACACTGGAGCAAGCTCTCCTCCGTCCCCTTGCAGGCCACGTCGTCCATCCAGATGCGTCCTTTCCCTGGGAGGAGAATTGGAGACCACCGTCATCGGCTGGGATTCCTGGCCCCCAACAAACCCAAGACACCTCCCTCCCTCTTGTCACCATCGCTATGAGAACATCCTTGACCAGCCAAAGCTGTCAAGGAAGGAGAATCGGACTAAACACCTGGAATAACTTTCTGGGAGTAAGAGCTATTCAGCAGTGGAAGGGACTCCATCAGAAGGTGCTTGGTTCTCCTTCACTGGAGGTTTTTTTTAGCAGAGGTTGGATCATGGGTAGGCAAACTAAGACCTGGGGGCTGGATCCGGCCCGTGGACGGACCGGGAATCAGCGTGTTTTTACCTGAGTAGACGGTGCCCTTTTATTTAAAACTAGCTGGCCCTGCATGCGTTGCTGTGCGTTAGTCTGTGAAATGGAGGGTAATAGCCCCCCTTCAGATACCCCTGAGCCTCAGAGTCCCCCTGAGTCGAGGCGAGATACTGTGTAGAGGGCAGGTTTCATCCCTGTGTTCCCCCCCCTGTTCTGACCCATTACGTATCCCTGCCCTCTATTGGCCCCCCACCCCCCACCTCCACTTGGCCTAGTCTGGAAAGTGGCCTAGTCTGCAAAGGCGAGGTGAGATATTGTGGAGAGGGCAGGTTTCATCCCTGTGTCTCCCCCCACCCTGTTCTGACCCATTACTTATCCCTGCCCTCTATTCGCCCCCCCCCCACCTCCACTTGGCCTTGTCTGGAAAGCGGCCTAGTCTGTCATTTGATGATGTCATTTGGTTTGTGGGTGTGGCTTAGATTTCACAGGAAGGGAGGGGGTGGAGGAGGGTACTACGCCACTTGAGGGCGCTGTTTGACTTGGTGGAAAACCAGGTCTACACCTGCCCAGGTGTGTGATTTGAGGGATTTTTGCCCCCAACAACGCTCGGGGAGTGGCCTGGATCGTTGTGTCAAAATTTCAGGACAATCGGTCAAGCGGCAACGGAGAAAAGTGTAGAACGCAGTTTCACGTTTTTTACATTTTTATATATATAGATGCATCTCTGGATTATTTGTGTTATTTGTGGGGCATAGGAATTTGTTCATTATTTCCCCAAAAAATATAGTCCGCCCCCCCCCGCAAGGTCTGATGGGTCATTGGCCTGACCCAGCAGACTTTTCATATGTTCCTAGGTAACTTACTTGAAGAGTCATAGAATCATGAAATAGTAGAGTTGGAAAGGACCCTCTGCATTGCAGGAATCTCAACCAAATCATCCATGACAGGTGGCTATCCAACCAAGGGGGTCAGCAGACTTTTTCAGCAGGGGGCCGGTCCACTGTCCCTCAGACCTTGTGGGGGGACTGGAGTATATTTTGGGAAAAAATTCCCAAGCTCCACAAATAACCCAGAGATGCATTTTAAATAGAAGCACACATTCTACTCATGTAAAAACATGCTGATTCCTGGAGCGTCCGTGGCCCAGATTTAGAAGGCGATTGGGCCGGATCTGGCCCCTGGGCCTTAGTTTGCCTACCCATGGAGTAGTTGCTATGGAAGACGATAATCAAGTATCCGAACAGCATGACCAGTCCAATGAAGATGATCTTGAAGAATCATTGATCTTTGCTTCTTCCAGTACACTGGCATTAGTTTGCCTGTTTTCCCAAGTCATGTGTAAACTGATATACAATATATAGAATCCACAGATTGCAGCATGGCTTGGAATAGCACTTTAAAGCTTTCTTAAAAGCCTCAGCAAAAAGAGGGGGGAAATAGAGGTTATAGTCCCTGTGAGGTTTTAATTCTAGGGAAACAGGCCTTTTGATACACCAGCTGGGACCCCAGAAAATCCCTCTTGTCGAGAGAGACGGCTTTAGCTTCTGGCCAGTTACGGCTGGTGCCTTTATTCTGCTGAGTAAGCAGGACCAAAATCAACAGCTCGTTCACAGTCCCATTGCTGGCATCCCTGAGCACCCTTGGAGGATTTTGAGTGTAGGACTGGTCCATTCTCAAGCAGAGAGTGTGTCTCCACCCCCATTCGATGACAACCTCTCAAATCCCCATGCTGGAAGTGGTGACTCAGGCCTCATCCTTTCCAGCCTGTGAATCAACAGCAATAAAGAAGATCTCGCTCCCAGGACTCTGCTAAAGATTCCCTCCACAAAGTGGATAATGGCGATTAAAAAAAAGAAAAACTGAGCCAGGAAAAGCTCTAGCTTAGCTTTGCCAGGACTAATAGGAACCAAGTGGAGATCAGAAGGAGGTTTCTAACTCATCGGAGAAGGGACATTTCCTTGGAAAGGCCACAGGAACAAAGAGAAATGCTTGGAACCACAGCTGGGCCGGGCCTGTATATTTGTTCGGCACGGACCCCACTCTCTCTCAAAGGCTGGGGCTGGTAACCACATGGAACTTGGTTCGGCTCATATTTCAATGTAGATGAATCTAAATTCACACTCTGTGGACTGATATGCAAATGAAAAAAGGCAGCTGTCCTTCAAAATTTGCATTTCTTTGAATTTCTTTGTGATGTGGTTCTTGAACACCCCCAAAGTACAAAAATGCAAGTATGGAGGGAAAGTGTGCCCCCAAAGTGCACATTTTAGTGAAAACAGAATGCGGAAATGCATTATCTTAGGTAAAATTGCATACAAAATGTGTATATTGGGAGAACTGCACACTAAGATGCTGACAAATTTCCTTGGGGGTTTAAAAATAATAATTTGCAAACTGATGCAAATATGTAGAGGACTGAATTTAAGACTGGGAAAATGAGGAGTGGAGAAAAACTGAAATTGACAGACCAGCTCTATACCTGCCTTGAAGCTGACGAAGTTTTAAAAGGGTTGATTTGTCTCCTAGGAAACACAGACTTCAATGAGTCTTATGGGCATACCTACCAAGTTCCGGTGGGAGAAATAAGGGACCGGACCGGAAGTAGCAGACCGGAAGTAGCGCTGCCGCCATTTTGGAACTGGGTAGAGCTGCATCAAAAGTCGCTTCTGAGCATGCTCCGTCCAGTTCCAAAATTGCCGCCACGCCAGAATAAACCGGGGAAAAACAAAAAATTCCGTTTTTTCAGCTGAGAACAGCTAGAAAAACGGGGGTTTCCCGGGGAATACGGGAGACTTGGCAGCTATGCTTATGGGGGAAGCTCGCAACTTATGCATTTAATTTGTGCTCATTCAGCTTTACGTGCATAATAATAATAATAATAATAATAATAATAACTAGGAGAAAGGGGGAGAGGCTTCCAGGAAATAAAGACTTTGGCAATCCCACCCGCCATTGAAACCTATACACAATTTTTGGCTTTAGGCACAATGCCTGGACTGTTGCCTGTGTTTCAGTAACCCTTTGGGCAAACATCCTGTTTATGCAGGATTGAAGTGTAGGGAGACAGAGGACACATCAGAGAAGGAATATAGGAAGTTGTCTCTATTTGTCCCTCCAGACCTGACTCTGGCTGGCAGCAGCTATTCAGGGGATTGTGTAGAGAGAAGCTTTTCCCTTCAGCAGCTGCTCGAGACCCCTTCTACTTATGATTTTATTTCTTTGCTACATTTACACGAACACCCCATGGCGGAAGTTCGCGAGGCAAAACGGCAGAAACAGAAATCCCGGAGGGGGCTGCTTTGTGCGTGCAAAAAAAGACTGAAGCAGGGGAAAGAATCGGGGCGGGCCAGACATATTTGCACAAACTAGTCATGCAAATTTCAAAATATTTGCAGACCGGCCATCCTCTCTCCCCGCCCTGATCAAGAGAGGTGATGAAATGCTGGAATGGTACAAACGCAGCCGTGGCTTGGATAGCGCCAGGGGATCTCCTGACCCATAACTTTGGGGTTCTGCTGCCGCTCAGCGGGGCTTGTTTGGAAATGGTTCTGGTCAATTGCACCTCTCTCTGCCTCTCTTTCCCAGGCAGGCAGGAGCGCCTGGGTGGCCCCTGACCACACAAACACCTTCCCCCAGGCCCTTGACCAGAAAGAAAGCCATTACGTAAAGGTGGGCATTCTATGGGAGACTGAAATCAAAGGCTGGGAAGTGCCAAGGATCTCCTTCCACAGTTCCTGGACTCTGGCTCTTGTTCCCTGCATTTCTCCCAGGCTGGGAAATTTGCAAAGTTATGGGAGGTCAACACTATCAGTATCGCTATCCTTGTGTTGCACAGCACGGAGAGACTGAAATGTGAAAGGACGATGGCTCTGTGGCAGAGCATTTGCTCTGCATGCAGAAAGTCCCGGGTTCAAATCCAGCCATCTCTAGACTGATGTTCATCAGCCAAAGGCCTGGTTGAAGAGGAATGTTTTCACCTGGTGTCTAATGAAGGCTCCAGGGTGAGCCACCCGGGGAAAAGCATCCCTCAAAAGGGGGGGGGCACCGCAGAAAAGTCTTGTTCTTATGCTGCCATGCTCTGGACCTCTAGTGGAAGAACTGTCTCAGATGATGATCTCAGGGTCCAGGTAGGTTCATATGGAGAGAGGAACATGGAAAGCTGCGTCAGAGTAGCTCAGACCATGGTTCCATTTAGCTCACAGTAGTTGGCAAGGGTTCTCCAGGGTTTCAGCTATGGTTTTCTCCTGCTCCTACCTAGAAATAAAACTGGGGGATGAAACTGGGACCCTCTGTATGCAGAGCCAACGGCTAGTAGTGCTGCTGCCTTTACCTTGCCCAAAGACAGCCACCCTGTAAATCTCTTCTGCGCCTCGGAAGCCCAGCATCCGGCACACCACATCTCCATCTTTCTTGTCCCAGCCGTCGTCACAAACGGTTCCCCACGATCGGTCGTGATAAACCTCCACCCGCCCTTCGTGGGGGCCTGAGCCGTTCACCAGGCGGATAATCCCCTCCTCGGAAGCAGGGGCTGCAGGGTAAGGCAGGGGAGGAAAAGAAGATGAGACAGGTGGCATTAAAATGGTCAAATCAAGAATTCATGCTTTCGTATTTTACATTCCTTCGTTATCGCTTGATTTACAATTAATTTCGCATTCTGTTCTGAATATATTGCTTGTATTCCTTTTAAAAATTTATCTCCACAATTAATTTCTTCCAACAATTTTCTCATGAAATCCCAGGACACATTGTCAAAAGCTTTTTCAGCATCTATAAACATCATTGCCGTTCCCCCCCCCCATTCTTTACCTCCAGGTATTCTATCACGTTTAGAATATTTCTTATATTCTCCATTTGTCTACCTGGAAGAATTCCTGCTTGATCCTGGTGATCCAGATGGGCACATGAAGGGGCTGAGGCTCACAGAGCTTTTGTGTCCGTTTGCCTTGGCAGAAAGCTATGCCAGTACATACTTCCTCCCTGCCTGGACATCTTTCTCTTTTTTCATCATGCCTCCAAGCTGACTACATGTGCATGTCTGAGCTCTGAAACTCAGACACCATTTAGAGCTTAGTTTTTGTGCTTCTGTAACTTAGATAATAGTGAGAAACCAGCCTTCATTTTGCTACTGTAATTGCTGCTTCAAGACCCATACTATGTAAGTAAATACTACTTTTACTTCTTCACAAAACGATGTATGTGTGGTTGTTATTTTTAAAGGGGAGAAAAGAGGTAATACCAAGAAAACCTAGCCTGCCTTAAAGCAGAAAGTATTGTCTCTGGAAGGTTAAATCAACCTTGTATTAGCTTCCAAGTTTAAACAGCAAAGGATGGTTCCCTGCTCATCTCACAATATATCCTCTTCTACTGTCAAAATCCATTCCTACACTCTCTCCTAAGGGATGTTCCTTCCTCTTCCCACAGATCACAGGGGAGACCTGCACACATCTCTTTCCAGTTCCTAAACAGGAGAACTGAATGCCAGACACCACCTTGAGCAGGACAGAAATACATCCAGTGTCAGAATACCACCATTCCAAGTACTACCTCTTTGCACAATGCAAAATTAGCTTACAACACTATTTTTCGTTTAGAGAAAAGGTGAGTAAGAGGCCACATGACGGAAGTTTATAAAATTATGTTTTCATTGGACAGCCAATGAAGTTCAATGTTGGAAGGCTCAGGGTGGATAAAAGAGAGGACTTCTCCACACAGTGCAAAGTTAAACTATGGAACTCCAGTTGCCACTTCTGGGAAATCCACAAGCAGGATCTGAACACAGAGTCCTGTCTCCTCCTGAGATTTCCAGCAGCTGGGATTCAGAAACATTGCTGCCTCAAACTGCGGAGACAGAGCAGAGCCATCCTGGCTATTAGCTAACGAAAGCCTTTTCCTCCATAAATCTGTCTAAGCTTTCAAAGTCACCTAGGTTGCTGGCCATCACTGCCTCTGGTGGGAGGGAGTTCCATAGTTTAACCCTGCGCTCTGTGAAGAGGGACTTTCTGTTATTTGTGCAGCTTATCTTTTCATTGCGGATAAACTCTTGTGTGTGTTTCTCGATGCGAGGATAAGCTCTGCGTAGCAAACGGGAAAATCGGATTCATTCACCTCCCAGCGAGGCAGATTCTCCCACTGCCGGGCAGCAGACCAAATTGTTTTCAGCACAAAACCGGGAACAAAAGACATCCCTTCTCCAGGTTAAGTGGGGCCAACAACTTGGATTGCAGCGAGCAAAGCGACGAGGCTGCATCCTCGATGCTCTCCCCACCCCCTTTGGCCTTGACTCTTTGCCGATTGTGTCATTGTGCACAAAAGCACGAGGCAGGTCCCTCTAATCCTCCACGGCCCCTGACCTCACCCATTAAGCCATCATCGCCTGCCTCCTAAAGGCCCCCGGAAGCATCTTGAAGCCATTTGTGGCTGTCTCCTTGAGCAAGGGGCACCCTGGGCCCTGCTGATTGCTTGCTTGCTCCGAGGAAGGCTGGGCTGCGTTCCAAGCTAGTTATCACACTCCTCAGCTGTTGGGTGTGGACACATATCCCTCCCTGGTGGGATATTTCACCTGCCGGAACAACGGCTTCATCACTGGGTTTGGTTTAAGAGCAGCACCTGTTCTGAACGCAATAGCTAGGTCCCATAAATGGATGCTAACTGGAGCCAGGAGACTGGGCGGGAGATCAGGCCTGGGCGGGAGATCATTTAGATTGTGTGTGTGTGTATGTGTGTGTGTGTGTGTGTGTATTTTTTTGTCCTGCAGTGTCTCCAGGAAGGGTAGGGGAATTTTCATGCTGTACCTAAATGGCCTCGGTCCAGTATACCTGAAGGAGTGTCTCCACCTCCATCATTCTGCCCGGACACTGAGGTCCAGCACCGAGGGCCTTCTGGCGGTTCCCTCGTTGCAAGAAGCCAAGTTTCAGGGAACTAGGCAGAGGGCCTTCTCGGTGGTGGCGCCTACCCTGTGGAACACCCTCCCAACAGATGTCAAAGAGGAAAACAACTACCAGACATCTGAAGGCAGCCCTGTTCAGGGAGGCTTTTAATGTTTAATAGATTATTGTGTTTTATTCTTTTGTTGGAAGCCGCCCAGAGTGGCTGGGGAGATCCGGCCAGATGGGCGGGGTATAAATAAATTATTATTATTATTATTATTATTATTATTATTATTAGGGATGGAGGAACCTGTAACTCTGCAGATGCCAGATCCTATATCGGCTCCAAGAGCCAGCATGGCCAATGGGCATGGATGATGGGAGTTGTAGTCCAGCAAGAAGTGGAGGACCACAGGTTACCTCGCATCTGTGTGGGATGTATCCTTCACTGTAGCAGTCAAATACAACATTTCCTAGAGTGGACACGCAGGGGAATGTGGTCCAGCCAGGAGGACTTCCTGTCACACCTGGTCTGGAGCACCCTCCCCCTGCATGTGACCAGGTAGATGGGCGTGACCCTGGCAGACCCTATAAAGGGGCTAGTCACGCAGCCATCTTCCTCTTTTGGCTCATTTTCATCTTTTGCTCTTTTGCCATCTTCTGCTGGCTCTTAGCCAGTAGCACATGGCTCATCCTTTCAAAGGATGGAAGCCACAAGGTAGAAAGTCTGAGGCCTGGCTCAGACTTCTCTTCTCTACAAATGTACCTGTAACCTCAAGCTAAAGCCTGCCTTCAGGACAATACTGAGAACTGAATGTAAGTAAACTTTATCATTACTTTTAAAGAGGGCGGCTGTGTCATTATTGTTTTTAAGAGGGAACTAAAGGGGAAATTTACCCTGGACAAGCCAGAGACCGGATTGTTTAACTCAAATGATTCTCAGGAATCCATTAACTAGTTAATGAGTGCCCACAGGCCCTGTCCCTGCCTCCTTCCACCTGGTCTAGGGCGGGGCCTGGAGGGCCTCATAAGGACTGCCGCCGCTGCTCTGCTGCTGGTGCTGCCCAGGGGAACTTAAAACAGCACAGAGTTCTTTTTAAAATGCCTTTTAAAGAATTTTATGTTTTTATTTTCTTGGGGTGGTAGGTGGGAGGGTATTTTCTTTGGGGTGGTAGGTGGGAGGGATTTTTAGTTGGGTGTGGGAATCTGTTAAATTTTGGTGTATTGTAATTTTTATTGTTTTTGGTTTTATTGTTTTATTGTGTTTTTTTGTGTTTTCCTTTTGTTCCGTTCTTGCTGTTTTTTACAGAGGTTTTATTTTGTTTTTAAGGGGAGGGGTCAGGGCTGCCCGGGAGGGGGTCCCAGCAAGCAAAATGGCTGGGGCAGATTCCACAGGGGGGGATGCACTGGGACAACCGATCTCAGTGGTCACGGGTAGGAGGAGGAGTTACGCTAAGACCAGACCATGTCATTACCGAGGAGGCAGACTTAGTCGTTGTCTGAGGACTATCCCTGCCTCCGGGTCTGGTCCTGACCGGACGGATATTGGAATCAGCAAGGGATACCCACATGACCTGAAGGTGCTGCTGTGCAATGCCAGGTCGATGATGAATAAGACCACTGCCATTCACGACCTGATTGTGGATGGAGGATTTGACCTGGCATGTGTGACAGAGACCTGGTTGGATGAAGCCGATGGGCCCGTTCTTGGCGCTGCTTGCCCACCAGGTTTCTCTTATGCACAGCAACCCAGGCCATCTGGGAGGGGAGGGGGGGTTGCAGTGATTTTTAGGAAGTCATTAGTTTGCACCAGGCGTCCTATTGGTAAGACTGAGTTTTCTGAGTGCATGTTCTGGAAGTTGGGCAATAGGGGCAGTACAGGATTCCTTTTGGTGTACCGACCTCCCCGCTGCACCAAGGATTCCCTGCCCGAGCTGCTTCAGGTCGTGTCGGATGTGCTCCTGGAGACACCTAGCTTGGTTGTCTTAGGGGATTTTAACATCCATGCCGACACGACCTTACAAGGAGCCGCTCGGGACTTTGTGGAAAGCATGGCCACCATGGGGCTCTCCCTGAATAAGTCTGGCCCAACTCATAGCCGCGGACATGCCTTGGACTTGGTGTTTACCTCTATGGATGGTGGTGATCTGACATTAAGTAAAAGCGAAACAAAAGAAGTGCCATGGTCAGATCACTTTCTGGTGCAACTGGACTTCTCCGCAACCCTTCCCCTCTGCAGGGAGGTGGGACCGATTCGGATGGTCCGCCCCCGCTACTTAATGGATCCAATTGGCTTCCAGAGAGTGGTAGGGGATGTTTTATCCCATGTCGATGGCCTTTCAGCTGATTCCCTGGTGGCCCGCTGGAATGCGGAGTTAACCAGCGCTATTGACTGTCTGGCTCCGAAGCGCCCTCTCAGATTGCATGGAGCCCGGACAGCCCCGTGGTTTTCCCCGGCGCTGAGGGTGATGAAACAGTCATTGAGACGGCTAGAGCGCCGGTGGCGGAAAACTCATTTTGAATCAGACCGGACACGGGCTAGAGCTCAACTTCGAGCCTACCAAGTGGCAATGGCGACGGCGAAGAGGACCTTCTTCACCGTCTCCATCGCATCTGCAGAAAACAGCAGCAGGAGACTCTTCCAGGTGGTTCGCAATTTAGCGGAACCACCTGCTCCATCCGGGCCCAGTATGGGCCACATGATCTCCTGCAATGATTTTGCAAAGTTTTTTGCAGATAAAGTCACTCAGATTCGGGAAGAGGTAGACTCCACCGTGGGAGCAGGGCCGTGGCGGGGGAGTGCTAGAGTCCTGTCTAGTCAAGTTTTGTGGGATCAATTTCAATCTGTTACCTCCGAGGATGTGGACAGGCTGCTTGGACGAGTGAAACCAACCACCTGTCTCCTTGATCCTTGCCCATCCTGGCTTATAAAAGCTAGCCGGGAAGGGCTGGGCGATGGGCTTCGCGGGTTGGTAAATGCTTCTCTCCATGAGGGAGCCTTCCCAGACCCGCTGAAAGAGGCGGTTATTAAACCGCTTCTAAAAAAACCATCTTTAGATCCAGCCAATATGGCCAACTATCGCCCAGTCTCAAATCTTCCATTCTTGGGCAAGGTGATTGAGCGAGTGGTTGCTGAACAACTCCAGGCACGCCTGGAAGAAGCGGACCATTTGGATCCCTTCCAGTCAGGATTCAGGCCTCATCATGGGACTGAAACTGCCTTGGTCGCACTGGTCGATGATCTCCGGCGGGCTAGGGACAAAGGTAAGAGCTGTTTCCTTGTTCTGCTGGATCTCTCAGCGGCTTTTGACACCATCGACCATAACATCCTTCTGGACCGTCTAGAGGGCTTGGGAGCTGGGGGCACTGTCATGCAGTGGTTCCGCGCCTTCCTCCTGGGCCGTGTTCAGAAAGTGGTGGTGGGGGATGAGTGTTCAGACCCCTGGGCTCTCACTTGTGGGGTGCCTCAGGGTTCTGTCCTCTCCCCCATGCTTTTTAACATCTATATGCAGCCGCTGGGAGAGATCATCAGGAGGTTTGGGCTGGGTGTCCATCAGTATGCTGATGATACCCAGCTCTACCTCTCTTTTAAATCAGAACCAGTGAAGGCGGTGAAGGTCCTGTGTGAGTGCTTGGAGGCGGTTGGAGGATGGATGGCGGCTAACAGATTGAGATTGAATCCTGACAAGACAGAAGTACTGTTTTGGGGGGACAGGAGGCGGGTGGGTGTGGAGGACTCCCTGGTCCTGAATGGGGTAACTGTGCCCCTGAAAGACCAGGTGCGCAGCCTGGGAGTCATTTTAGACTCACAGCTGTCCATGGAGGCACAGGTCAACTCGGTGTCCAAGGCAGCTGTTTATCAGCTCCATCTGGTACGCAGGCTGAGTCCCTACCTGCCCACTGACTGTCTCTCCAGAGTGGTGCATGCTCTAGTTATCTCCCGCTTGGACTACTGCAATGCGCTCTACGTGGGGCTACCTTTGAAGGTGACCCGGAAACTACAACTAATCCAGAATGCGGCAGCTAGACTGGTGACTGGGAGCGGCCGCCGAGACCACATAACACCGGTCCTGAAAGACCTACATTGGCTCCCAGTACGTTTCCGAGCACAATTCAAAGTGTTGGTGTTGACCTTTAAAGCCCTAAACGGCCTCGGTCCGGTATACCTGAAGGAGCGTCTCCACCCCCATCGTTCTGCCCGGACACTGAGGTCCAGCTCCGGGGGCTTTCTGGCGGTTCCCTCACTACGAGAAGCCAAGTTACAGGGAACCAGGCAGAGGGCCTTCTCGGTAGTGGCACCCACCCTGTGGAATGCCCTCCCACTAGAGGTCAAAGAGAACAACAACTACCAGACCTTTAGAAGGCATCTCAAGGCAGCCCTGTTTAGGGAAGCTTTTAATGTTTGATGGATCTCTGTATTTTAATGTTTGATGGATTTCTGTGTTTTAGAATTTCTGTTTTGTTGGAAGCCGCCCAGAGTGGCTGGGGGAACCCGGCCAGATGGGCGGGGTATAAATAATAAATTATTATTATTATTATTATTATTATTATTATTATTATTATTATTATTATAGTTTCCTGCAATGTACAAGGGAATGTGCTCTGCTACTAGCTCACTAGCATAAGCGATAAAAATTTAATCAATATATCCTCTCCTACTATCCTCAACATTCCCACAATCTGTTGCGCCTAATAAAGGAAGGATGGACCAATGGGCACAGCAAGGTTTCCTTCATCGGCTGATAAGCATCCTACGGTACCAAATTCTTAAAGGTAAAGGTAAAGGGACCCCTGACCATTAGGTCCAGTTGTGACCGACTCTGGGGTTGCGCGCTCATCTCGCATTATTGGCCGAGGGAGCCGGCGTATAGGTTCCAGGTCATGTGGCCAGCATGACAAAGCCACTTCTGGCGAACCAGAGCAGCACATGGAAACACCGTTTACCTTCCCGCTATAGCGGTTCCTATTTATCTACTTGCATTTTGACGTGCTTTCAAACTGCTAGGTTGGCAGGAGCTGGGACCAAGCAACGGGAGCTCACTCCGTTGTGGGGATTCAAACCGCCAACCTTCTGATCAGCAAGCCCTAGGCTCAGTGGTTTAACCACAGCGCCACCTGGGTCCAATTTCTTAGCCTTTGGGTCCAATTTCTTAGCCTTTGGAAAGTCAGTCTTTCTGCGGCCAAGTGAAGTGGTGGTAATAATAATAATAATAATAATAATAATAATAATAATAATAATAATATCCCTCCCATCTGACTCGGTTGCCCCAGCCACTCCAGGCGGCTTCCAACATACCTGTATATAGAAACATATATTTGGGGTGGTGGGGGTTGTAACTGTTAACAGATGTCTGAATGGCACATGGATGTTACTCTGACTGACTGCTACACTGAGAGAGAAGTTTTTAATGTTTGAAGTCACACTGTGTTTTTATATCTTGTTGGAAGCTACGCAGAGTAAGTGGGGCAGTCCAGTCAAATGGGTGGGTGTACTGCTGCACGATTATAAAATTATGCACAGCATGGAGAAAGTGGACAGAAATTGTTTCTCCCTCTCTAATAACACTAGAGCTTGTTGACATGCATGGCCCTCTGCCACGGAGGCTATAGCTGAGATTCCTACATTGCAGGGGGGCAGACTAGATGACCCATGGGGTCCCTCCCAACTCTACTTTTCTATGATTCTTTTAATGACTGTTGTTTTTGTTCCTCTGCATGCAAGAATCCCATATTTGCCGCAGTATTTCTTACAGTATGCCAGCCGCAAGAGGCCCCCTTCTCTCTCGCTCTTTTATTATTTTTATTAAATTTCCATTTCATAATATTAAAATACATCCTTGTTATTCACATTGATTTTTGCTCCTATGAGCCGATCGACTTCCCTCCTTCCCACCTCATGGTTTCCATAATTCCTTTCTGTGTCATAGCATTTGTACCTCTTCCAAGTTACATACCATTCATTCCAATTGCCATAAATTTTAAATAAATATAAAAAGGTATTAATTATAGCTCCCAAGCCGGAATTAAGATTGCTGGAAGAAATATCAACAACCTCGGATATGCAGATGACACAACATTGATGGCAGAAAGTGAGGAGGAATTAAAGAACCTTTTAATGAGGGTGAAAGAGGAGAGCGCAAAATATGGTCTGAAGCTCAACATCAAAAAAACCCAAGATCATGGCCACTGGTCCCATCACCTCCTGGCAAATAGAAGGGGAAGAAATGGAGGCAGTGAGAGATTTTACTTTCTTGGGCTCCTTGATCACTGCAGATGGTGACAGCAGTCACGAAATTAAAAGACGCCTGCTTCTTGGGAGGAAAGCAATGACAAACCTAGACAGCATCTTAAAAAGCAGAGACATCACCTTGCCGACAAAGGTCCGTATAGTTAAAGCTATGGTTTTCCCAGTAGTGATGTATGGAAGTGAGAGCTGGACCATAAAGAAGGCTGATCGCCGAAGAATTGATGCTTTTGAATTATGGTGCTGGAGGAGACTCTTGAGAGTCCCATGGACTGCAAGAAGATCAAACCTCTCCATTCTTAAGGAAATCAGCCCTGAGTGCTCCCTGGAAGGACAGATCGTGAAGCTGAGGCTCCAATACTTTGGCCACCTCATGAGAAGAGAAGAGAAGAGAAGAATCCTTGGAAAAGACCTTGATGTTGGGAAAGATGGAGCGCACTAGGAGAAGGGGGCGACAGAGGATGAGATGGTTGGATGGTGTTCTCGAAGCTATCAACATGAGTTTGACCAAACTGTGGGAGGCAGTGCAAGACAGGAGTGCCTGGCGTGCTCTGGTCCATCGGGTCACGAAGAGTCGGACACGACTAAACGACTAAACAACAACAACAACAACAACAACAACAATTATCAATCCTGCTAGCGTTGTTAATTGTTTGCAGTAAGAGCCCCCCTTGTTTCAGCCGGGTCCCTCACTCTTAGAAAGTATATACGAACCTCCTTGGGGCTTGGGCTGGGCTTTTATTTTTTCCACCAATGCCTGGATTGCACCCCTCCCCCCAGAAAGCAATCTGTAGCCCTGGGGTTTACATGCTCATTCCCACCCCCAGGCCCCCATTTGCATGAGACCCCAGAGTTTCCCTTGGCCTTTGTTCCTCTCCCGTGTACATTTGTTTTTATTGAGCCTATTACCTCTCCGAGCCTTTAGCAAAAGGGAAAAATATAAGGAAAAGAAATAAACATGATTGCTTAGGAAAACAAGCCCGCGAGCTCATGCAGCTGCACAAAGATATCATCGGCCGGGATAATTGGGACCATGTGTCTGTTAGAGAAATGGGAGATTTATGCCTTAGTCCAGAGCTCTCCGAATCTCCCTGGTTAAGGAAGGAAGAAGGAAAGAGAGACGCCCGTTTCTCATTCCATTTGCGGAATGGACATCTTCGAAACTGTTAGGCTCCAAAATCCCTTAGAGATATATATATAGCATGGGAGCATTTTGCACCCATTTCACAGGCTGCTGTCGAGTTGGAAAAGGCAAGCAAAATGATCCAGAAGTTGGAGCGACTCAGCTATGAGCAAAGTTTGCAGCATTTGGGACTTTTTAGTTCAGAGAAAAGGAGAAGAAGAGGCGAAATGATTGAAGTTTATAATAATAATAATAATAATAATAATAATAATAATAATAATAATAATAATAATAATTTATTATTTATACCCCGCCCATCTGGCCGGGTTCCCCCAGCCACTCTGGGCGGCTTCCAAAAAAACAGAAATTCTAAGCTTATGCCCAGCATGGGAAAGTGGGAAGGGAGAATTTTTCCTCCCTCTTTCATAACGCTAGGATACGTGGATGTTGGAGGAATCAGAACAGATAAAATAAAGTATTTCTTCAAGCAGCACATAGTTAATCTCTGGAACTCCCTGCCACAGGAGGCCGAGGTGGCCACCAACCTAGATGTCTACAATTAAGGACTAGGCCAGGCATCCCCAAACTCGGCCCGCCAGATGTTTTGGGACTACAACTCCCATCATCCCTAGCTAAACAGGACCAGTGGTCAGGGATGATGGGAGTTGAAGTCCCAAAACATCTGGAGGGCCGAGTTTTCCTATGCCTGTTCTAGCGCAAAGGCAATGCCCAGTTCAGCTTCCAAAATGGCAGAATTTTACAAAATTAAATACCTACAGTAACTTTTATTTTATTTTATTGCATTGCATTTATATCCCCTCTTTCCCCCCTAAGGAGTTCAAGGTGACAGGCATGGTTCAACTTCTCCCCTTTCTCGTTCAATCCCTACAACAACCCTGTGAGGTAGGTTCGGCTGAGAGGTGCAGCAACTGGCCCCATAGCACCCGGTGAGCTGCACGGCCGAGTGGGAGGATTTGAACCCGGGTCTCCCAGGTCCTAGCCACTACACAACACTGCCTCTCATTACCTAATTCTGAAATTCTGCACCGTTCATACTAAAGCAAAGCAAACACAGTGCAAAGGGGGTGGGGAAGGTAATCAATTACGTATCATTTTAGAGGACCGTGTCATGGACGCTTTAGTTGAGATTCCTGCTTTGCAGAGGGTTGGACTAGATGACCCTTGGGATACCATCCAACTCTGCAATTCGATGACCGAAAAGAGCAACAGCAAATACTGATGATATTCGCTGGGTCAACGTGGTGCATGTACATGGATCGACATTGCACTGCAACACACCGTTTGTAGTCTTTATGTTCAGAAGCAGGGAGAGTCCGTTGTTTCCTCCCGCCATTATGGTTCATTGTGACCATGTTCCGCATCACACGGTGATGTTTCTTGCAGAGCCCATGCTCTTTGCCAACTCTTTTGTTTCGAAATCTATTTGGGCATACCTGTGCGTGGTATATCTGCACGACAAAGACACAAATCTCCACCCTCTATCGTCCTTAAGACCCGCACGTACCACATTTCCCTAGAACCAAACATCTCCTGCATTTATCAGCGTCAAAAATAAAGCCCAACTCTATTTACCGGTATTTAAAAACTAATAAATACACTTCAGGAGAGGCCCCCGGGCCCTTAACAGCAGCAACACCTGCAGAAATTCAACAGGTGCAGCTTTGCCCATCGACGACGCTTTCAATGCCTTTTTCTCACCTAGCAGTTGAAGGCATCGGAGCACAGGCAGGAACAAAAGGTGGCAACCCACAGAGGAGAAACAAAACCCCATTTTTACCTGGTTCTCCGCCTCGGTCTCCTCTGTCCCCCTTCTCCCCCTTTGGGCCTTGGTCACCTGAAAGCAGAAAAAAGGCATCAGACTGCATGCTCTCACAGAGGTGTCTGGGAACACTCAAGTTGCATTATTATTTTACTAGTGTCATTCAGCCCGTTAAATAAACGGACACTAGAACATTTGGCCTGTTTCAGCAGCGGCGACGCGTGGGGGGGGGGGCGATTGGCCCCTCCCACGGCCGCCGCTTCGTCGGGGCGCTCTGCCGAGCCCAGCTGGGCAGCGGGCGCCCAGGAGAAGGCCGCAATTCGGCCTCTTTCTGCGGCGGCACGTGGGGGGGGCAGCTGGCCCCTCTCTTGGCCGCCATTCGTTGGGGCGCTCTGCTGAGCCCAGCTGGGTAGCGGGCGCCCAGGAGAAGGCTGCGATTCTTCTGAGGACCGCGAGGGAAACGGTAAGCAGAGGGGTGGGGGGGAGAGAGAGTGTGTGTGTGCGACGCCCGCTTGCTGCTGGTCGCGGGGGGGGGGAGCATGGGGGGGGGAGGAAAAGGAAGCAGCCTCCTCCTCGCGCAGTGAGGCACTTGTCCGGCTGGGAGCAGCGGTTGGCGGCTGCAGGTAAACGGTAGGCAGAGGGGTGGGGAGAGTGTGTGTGTGTGCGTGCGTGCATCCAGTCTCTGCTTCCAATCCCTGTTCCGTGGGGCACATGCAAAGTAGCGCGGACACAGGGACACAGGGACTGGACGCAGAGACCCTTGCACATTATTATATAGGATATTTATATCCTCCTTTTCCTTCAGGGAGCTTAAGGGGCAATGCATGATTCCTCCTCTCCCCAGTCATCATCACAACTACCCTGTGAGATAGTTTAGGCCAAGCATCCCCAAACTTTGGCCCTCCAGATGTTTCAGACTACAATTCCCATCATCCCTGACCACTGGTCCTGTTAGCTAAGGATCATGGGAGTTGTAGGCCAAAACATCTGGAGGGCCGCGGTTTGGGGATGCCTGGTTTAGGCTGAGAGGCAGCGACCAGCCCAAAGTCACACCCAGTGGGCTTTATGGTCAAGTGAGGATTCAAACCCTGGTCTCTCTGAGGTCCTAATCCAAAACTCTAACCACTACACCACACTGTCTTTCCCAAGAACTGAAGCCAAAATGCTCCAGGAGGTGCAAGGAGTGGGTGGAGCTTGAGGACTTTGCCAGCTTTTTATTCCTTCCTGGTGGGCGCCAAATTGACATTTTCATTTCTCCGACTCAGGAAGACGGTCTGTGCTAAAAAAAAACGGGTATACAGTGATTGGAGTTCTGTGCATTGCATCCTGGACAGAGATGCCCAGAAATGTTTTGATGCTCCCGGGGTAGAAAATGGCACCCAACGGCAAAGGGTCGAACCCTAGCGATGGCTGCTGACTGCGATTTAAGAAGAGATTCAACAAATTCAGGGGCGATGGCAGACCACAAGCTGAACATGAGTCAACAGGGTGGTGCATCAGCAAAAAAAGTGAATGCTATTCTAGGCTGCATCAAGAGAAGTCGAGTGTCCAGATCAAGGGAAGCCATAGTCCCTCTCTCTTCTGCCTTGGTCAGACCACAGCTGGAAAACTGTGGGCACCACATTTTAAGAAGGATGTTGACAAGCTGGAAGGTGTGCAGAGTAGGGCAACATCTGAAGGCAGCCCTGTATCAGGAGTTTTTAAAAAATGTTTCATGTTTTTAGATATGATTTTAGATATGCTGTAAGTCACCCAGAGTGGCTGGGAAACCCAGCCAGATGGGCGGGGTATAAATAATAAAATTATTATTAGTATTATTAACACAGGATTCCTGTATTGCAGAGGGTTGGACTAGATGACCCTTGGGGTCCCTTCCAACCCTACACATCCATGATCCCATGATTCTTGTTGATGAACAATAGGTTTTTTTCTGGGTGTTGGATTTCAAATGTTTGTGGGACAGCGGTCTAGTGTCCAGATCAAGGGAAGTCATAGTCCCCCTCTGTACTGCTTTAGTCAGACCACACTTGAAATATTGTGTCAAGTTCTGGGCACCAAAATTTAAGAAGGTTGTTGACAAGCTGGCATGTGTGCGGAGGAGGCAGACCAAGAGGATCAAGGGTCTGGAAACTAAGCCTGATGAGGAACGGTTGAAGGAGCTGGGTAAGTTTAGCCTGGAAAAAGTGGAGACTGAGAGGAGATAGGATGGCCGTCTTCCAATATCTCAAGGGCTGTCACATGGAAGAGGGAGCAAGCTTGTTTTCTCCTGCTCTGGAGGGTAGGATCTGAACCCATGGCTTCAAGTGACAAGAAAGGAGATTCCGACTAAATACAGTGGTGCCTCGCTAGACGAAATTAATTCGTTCCACGGGTCTTTTCTTATAGCGAAAAATTCGTCTAGCGAATCCCATAGGAATGCATTGAAATTGTTTTGAAATTTTTTTGCCCATAGGAACGCATTAATTGAATTTCAATGCATTCCTATGGGAAACCGCGATTCGCTAGACGAATTTTTCATAAAACGCATTCGTCTAGCGAGGCAACCTCCGCTCGAAAAATCCTTTCATTAAGCAGAATATTCGTTAAGCAGGGCATTCATTAAGCGAGGCACCACTGTATATGGAAAAACTTTCTGACCACCTGAGCTGTTTGACAGTGGAATGGACTCCCCTGGGAGGTTGTGGACTCTCCTTCCTTGGGGTTTTTTAAACAGAGGTAGGTTAGCTGAGATTCCTGCATTGCCGGGGGTTGGACTAGATGACCCTTGGGGGTCCCTTCCAACTCTACAATTCTATGACGAGGCGATCAGAGTCTACCAGGGATGGCTGCACCTGTCAATTGCAGTCCTCTCAGTCTCTCATTTTTCCTATGCAGAGTTGGAGGGGACCCCTGAGGCTCATTTCGGCCAACCGGTTTTGTCCCTGCCCTCCTCCCTGCTGAGTCCTAGAAGGGCAACACTGAGACTCCGGGAGGCAGAGGAAGCTGATAGGTGGTGCCACTTCCTGGACTGGTTGTGAGATGGCAGGCAGAGCGAGGCCGGTGGGCCAGCCAGTGCCACCTTCGCCCTCATGGACCAGCCTCCACCTTTTCCAGCTGTTGCCTCCAGCTGTTCCTCCGCTCTCTGGATTCTTTCCTTCCTATAAATAGGACGCCCACCCCCTTTCTCTAACCTGCTGGCAAACGTTTTCCCGTTCTGGGTGGCATAGCCAAGTGACTCTGCATCGAGCGCAGGCAAGGCATGGAAATTGGCACCAGTCTTCCAGCTTCCTGGCGGCCGGTCAAAGGGTTCCCTCTCCGGCATTTTGCTGGCCCAAGCGGTGTTGTGATGGTTTGGCCCGTGGCTCCTCCCCTGCCTGCCCCCGCCCCCTCCTCCGTGGCCTCCTGCCATCCAGCGATTTGATAGGTGACCACCAAGTCCCATTAAACAAGGCCAGATCAAATTTTCTTTCGCTCCCAGCCAAGCTGTTCCCTTTTAACCATTCGGCCAATTAAAAGCATATGTTTTCTGAGCCTGAGCGTTTGTGTGGCTGGCAGGGATTCACGAGCCACTTTAGACGGAGTCATTGCACATATATGCTGGAATCGGTGGGTCAGGAATGGCCTGACCCCAAGCAAAAAGCCTTAAAGGTATCTTACTGGATCTGACCACATGGATTCATCCAGCCCTTGGGTCTCTTTCAAGCAGAAATCTTTCCAGCAGTCTCAAAATTATAAGAGGAAAAGTAGAATTCCGAAGTCCTACTGGACATCTCCTAATTTTATTCAATCTTCCATGTGACAGCCCCTGAGATATTTGAAGATGGCTCTCCTATCTCCTCTCAGTCTCCTCTTTCCCAGGCTAAACATCCCCAGCTCCTTCAACCATTCCTCATAAGGCTTGGTTTCCAGATCCTCTTGGTCGCCCTCCTCTCTGCAGCTTCCAGCTTGTCAACATCCTTCTTGAACTATGGTGTGTCCAGAACTGGACACAGGACTCCAGGTGGGATCTGATTTTAAAGAATTGGAAAAGGTTCAGAAAAATGATCGAGGCGATGGAGCGACACCCCTACGGAGAAAGGCCACGGTGTTTAGGGCATTTTACTTTAGGGAAAAGACAAATAAGAGGGGACATGGCAGAAGTTCATAAAATTATTCCTGACATGAAGAATGTGGAGAAAGAAAACTTTTCTCTCTGTGTCTCCTAACGCTAAAAATCGTCAATGTCCAGCAAAGTTGAACGTTGGGCAATTCAGGACAGATAAAGGAAAATCTTTCGGCACACAGCACAGAGTTAAACTACGGAACTCCCTCCCACAGGAAGCAGCGATGGCCACCAACTTGGATGGCTTTAAAAGAAGGTTGGATGATGTCTTCTAGCCAGGATGGCTCTGTTCTGCCTCCACAGTTGGAGGCAACAATAATTCTGAATCCCAGTTACTGGAAACTCCAGGGGGGCAGAGCTGCTCTCGTGCTCAGATCCTGCCCACCAGTTTCACTTGGGGGGCATCTGGTTGGCTGCTGTGAGAACAGGACGCAGGACGAGGTGGGCCCTTGGCCTGATCCAGCAGGCTCTTCCGATGTTCTTATGAGATTGACTGGCAGTTTAGTGCCAAGGAGCGCACTCCAGCGCAAAACAAACGCCCCAAAACACTGCTTTTTTATTTTTTAAAAGGAGCTAAGGAGTTCTCCCCACGGATACAGCCTCCCCATCTCCCCCTCACTATAATTTAATCGTGGCTTTAAGCCAAGTGTCACCATGCTTGGACCACTGGTTGCTAAGGCGATGGAGTCGTGATGGAGATGGTGATGGAAGATGGTCTCCAGGTACCTGTTTGGGGATGGCAGGAAGAGGAAGGGGGTGCAGAAAAGATTTCAGGAGGGGCGTTGTTTTTAAGAGGGGAGGGTGGCACCTCCTACCCCGGTACGTACGCCTTTCTGCCTGAGGGAAAAAGGAAGACCATCTGGCCTGGCTCTGCTCCCAGACCCGAAGCCAGAATTCCCAGCACAATATTTCCTGATAGGGTCCCGCCAGAGCCATTAAATATATGGAGCAGCTGGACACATTCATTACACTGGCGGGTGGGATGGTGCGCAAGTGCTCATGCGCCAATTCAAAACACATCTTTTAAGAACAACATCCATTTCTACGGTGCGGGACTTCTTATCGGCAAAATCTCTTGCAAGGCCAAGCCAAAAAGGGAGAGGGGCATGGATTTTTTTGGGGGGGGGTGGTGGCAGAGAGAAAATCAGTTTTGCAGGTGCTGAAGGAAAAGTTGGATGCACAAACGTGGGGGTTTCTAGGGGGCTAAGCACAGCACCCCTACTTGCACTCAGAAGCCCTCTATAATTTGTGTGTGCTGAATGACATTTGCACCCATCGCAGTGTTGAAAAGGAATGCATTCAACAGCCAGTGGCAAATCCATTTTTGTTGTTTTGGAGTTTTGCATTAAGAGGTACCTTGGCAACAGTATAAGTTACTATGAATTGAATTCTATTAATTGTTTTCATAGAATTGGAAGGGAACCTTCCAACCCCCTGCAATGCAGCTGTCGTATACAGGGACCGAACCTGCAACCCTGGCATTATCAGCCCCACGCTCTAACTGATAAACTTCTTCTTCCTACTTGCCTTCTATGCTATTTTGTTGGATCACATACCCTCCAACATCCCGCAGATCAAAAGGGGGACATTTGCTTTTGGGTCCCAAGCTCTCACAGAGCGAGCTGAGCACCAGACCAAAAAAAGGGGGCATTCTAGGATCCAGGCTGCTCGTGTGGTTAGTGTGTGCTGTTTTGAGCTCAACATTTATTGTTGGGAAAGCGGAATGCAAATATTAAATCCCTCTAAGATAGAGAACTCTTCACATCTCCCTAGTTGGCCACCTGTATCATCTAGTCCAACCCCCAGCACAGGTGTCTCCTGGGTGGAAAATGCTGGTGTGCCCATAGCTTCCTTACTTAACCATCAGGCATAAGCTCCTCCGGGTAAATAAGTTGGTCTGTTTTTATGGTGAGGGGATTTGTTGTTGTCTCATTTTCGGTTTCCCGGCTTTCAGAATGAGAGCATTAGTGTGTTAGCTCACATCCTGCGAGTGTGAACCAGATAAGCATTTTTTAGCCGTTAGCGGTGATCGAAAACAGCCATCACTAGAAAAGATGCACACTTTTTTTGTGTAAATCACCCTTGGCTTGCGCATCCAAGCAAGTTAGAAAGAGACCCATTCTGTCCATTCCCCATCTAATCTGTCTTCTGGGGATGGAGAGGGAGATAAAACTTTCTGGAAGCGAAAGAGCCCCGCCGACCGCCGTCCCCCTGTGCCAAGGCAAATGGAGACGGGTAGCGCCATGAAGCCAAGATAAACTTTCTTCCTAACAAGGGAATCCAGCCGCCTTGGCCACAGAGAGTTTCCCAGGCTAGAGGAGGGAGCTGCTCGACGGGCAATGGAGTGGGGAGCCTTGGCAGAGACGCTGGCCTCCTAGCCTAGATCAACCTTCCCCAACCTGGTGCTCTCCAGATGCTTTCTGGGCACCACAATTTAAGAAGGATGTTGACAAGTTGGAAGGTGTGCAGAGGAGGGAGACCAAGATGATCAATTGCCTCAAACCAAGCCTTATGAGGAACGGTTGAAGGAGCTGGAGATGTTTAGCCTGGAAAAAAGGAGACTGAGAGGAGAAAGGAGAGCCATCTTCAAATATCTCAGACATGGAAGATGGAGCAAGCTTGTTTTCTACGCTCTGGAGGGTAGGACTTGAACCAATGGCTTCAAGTTGCAAGAAAGGAGATTCTGACTCAACATCAGGAAGAACTTTCTGACAGTAAGAGCTTCTTCACCAGTGGAACAGTCTCCCACAAGAAGAGGTGGACTCTCCTTCTTTGGAGGTTTTTAAGCAGAGGTTGGATTCTAGCCGTAGATTCTTGAGCTGTGATTCCTGCCTTGGGGGGGATTGGACTAGATGACCCTTGAGGTCCCTTCCAACTCTACAGTTCTATGACAAACACCTGCAAATTTGTCAAATCCTCTTTTCAAGCCGTCCCAGTTGGTGGCTATCCTGTGGGGCTGAGTTCCATTGGTTAACAATATTCAGCCTCTGTGGGATGTTCACAAGTTCTAGTGTTTTGAGAGCAGGATAATAATTTTTCTCTGTCCGCTTCCTCCACGCTAAGAAGAATAATTTTTATAAACTTCTTATCGCGGCATCTCTTCCTTGCCTTTTCTCTAAACTAAAAAGTCTCAACCTTTCTTCATTTTCTTGATCATTTGGATGGCCCTTTCCTGAGCCTTTCCCAACACAGCAGAATCCTACCTCACAGGGTTGTTGTGAAGATAGAATGGGGAGGGGAAAAAGAACCATGTTAAGTCGCCTTGGCTTTCCTTGGAAGAAAAGTGTGATATAAACAACAGGAACAATTGGAGAAGGCTTCTGAAAAGGCACAAAGGGAGAGGGGGGGACCCCTCTAAAATTCACCAACCCAAGAAGAAGTGTTTCTTCTCCTCTTCCTAATAGTTTTTATTCCTGTATCTATGGGAAGATCTCACAGACAGGCCCCAGACCAAGGCTGTTTCCCATCCCGCTAAACTATTCTGACAAGCTGCCCGAGGATCAAAACGCCGCAATGCGGGAGGTTGAAGGAGGAGAGGGGTTTGGGGGGCAAGGGGAGTTAATGAGACTCAAATGGCAATAGGCGCAGCATGAAGCCATCTCAAACATGCCGGGCTCAAAGCCAACAGGAAGCAGGAGCCAGGAATTTGGGCTGGTGGGGGGCACAGGGGGTGTGCTTTTTAGGCGGGGGGGGCAGGAAATGAAGGGTCCCACAATATCTGCGGCGCATATGCAAAAAAGTATGTAAACATTTGGTATGTAAAGGGCCGTGATAATAACCCTTCTTTGGATGAGAAAATTCGTCAGCGCTGATAATTCAGAGCAATAATTTAAGCGAAGCGGCATTTTCAAAGAACTCGTGACCATCCAATGAAGCTGAATTTTGGAAGGTTTGGGACAGATTAAAGGAAGGACTCCTTCATACAGAGGAGATTTAAACTGTGGAACTCATTCCCACTGGAGACAGAGGGTGAAAATTTGAGTAGATAAATCATGATGCCTCCATAGGCCTTCCTCTGAACATAACCCAACTTGTCAACATGCTTTTTCGTTGTCAACTTGGGATCCTTGGGGTCTTGTCCTTTAATGCCACCTTGATCGTGACCTGGTGAGGGTGGTTACCTGTTTCTCACTTGGAAAAGTGGGAAGAACAGCCCTCCTTCTCACTTCCTCCTCTTTGTACCGTCTGTGTTGTTTAAGGGTCAAATTAATTCCACGGAAGCTGACTTTTATCCAGCACTCTTAATTTGAGACTCCTGCATGGCACAGGGTTGGACTAGATGACCCTGGGGGTTCCCTTGCAACTCTACAATTCTATGATTCTACTCAGACACCATGGGAAACGTGGCATCTCTCTCTCTCTCTCTCTCTCTCTCTCTCTCTGATTTTTCTGGGAAGGGGGATGAAAGTGACTGGAGGGACTGGGGGCGCGTGCCCCTCACTCAAAAATCCAAATGTGTCAATGAGCCTGAAAAGGTTCTGGGTACCACAAATTGAGGAGGATGTGGACAAGCTGGAAGGTGTGCAGAGGAGGGCAACCAAGATGATCAAGGGTCTGGAAAGTAAGCCTTATGAGGAACGGTTGAAGGAGCTGCGTATGTTTAGTCTGGAAAAAGAGGAGACTGAGAGGAGATAGGAGAGCCATCTTCCAATATCTCAAGGGCTGTCACATCGAAGAGGGAGCAAGCTTGTTTTCTCCTGCTCTGGAGGGTAGGACCTGAACCCATGGCTTCAAGTGACAAGAAAGGAGATTCCGACTAAATATATGGAAAAAACTTTCTGACCACCAGAGCTGTTTGACAGTGGAATGGACTCCCCTGGGAGGTTGTGGACTCTCCTTCCTTGGGGGTTTTTAAACAGAGGTAGGTTAGCTGAGATTCCTGCATTGCAGGGGGTTGGACTAGATGACCCTTAAGGGCTATCACATGGAAGAGGGAGCAAGCGTGCATGCGTTATGATGCAGGATGAACTGTGCATGTCCGCACATGCGCAGTCCGTCCGAGTTGGCGCTGCTCTGCTCGGCTGGTGCGCTCCGAAGCAGAGAGTGCTACGGAGCAGTTTGCCGCCGTCGCCGCCCGGCAACCCGCTCCGTAACGTGCTCTGCTTCTCCCTGCTCGGGTGGAGGAGGCAAGGGGCGGGCCAGGGCCCGGGGGCGCTGCCCCCACCAGACTGGAGCTAGGGTCAGCCTGCCCCCTACGCCCCTCCCTTGCTTTGTGCCTGAGCTTGTTTTTCTCCTGCTCTGAAGGGTAGGACTCGAACCCATGGCTTCAAGTTGCATGAAAGGAGATTCCGACTAAATATCAGGAAGAGCTTTCTAACGTTAAGAGCTGTTCGACAGTGGAACAGACTCCCTCGGGAGATTGTAGATGTCCATCACTGGAGGTTTGTAAGCAGAGGTTGGATGGCCATCTGCCATGGATTCCTGAGCTGTGATTCCTGACTTGGAGGGGGTTGGACTAGATGACGCTTGGGGTCCCTTCCAGCTCTACACTTCTGAGATTCTAAGGTTGGCAAGCGCTGCTGTGCTGATTCCTCTGAATGCGGGTAAGGAAGACATTCGGACACTTTAAAATAGCGCATCGTACCTGCAACTCCACGTGGCCCAGGCATTCCTCGTGGGCCAAGGTCTCCTCGGTCGCCCTTTTGCCCACGCTGCCCCATAGGTCCTCTTTCGCCAGGGAATCCTAGATTCAGGGAGAGAAGAAGGAAAAGTCACGATCTGGTGCGTTCCTCGTGAAATTGCATGCTGTGGTTTCAACGGTGAACAATAGGCACCAACACCCCAGCTTTCATGCACCTGGAGACTGTCCTTTCTCCACACCCCAAATTCTGCCAAGCTTATAAAACTTATGGAGAGCCTGTGACCTTCCTGATATTGCTGAGCTTCAACTCTCCCCAGCCCCAGGCTGAGAAAATGTGGAGGATCCCATCGCTGCATGAATTTATGACTTAAGTCTTAAGGGATGACTACACAAACAGCCATGAGTCTGTGAGAAAGATTTTTGCTCTAAGTTTGAAAAACAAATGAGGGGAAAAAACAAACTCTGGCGCTGCCTTTTGCCAAGCGCAGAAGAAAAGGGGGGTCCCAACCAGGCGAAACCCGCAGAGGGTCTATTTCACCCTATTTTTAAAATCCAAACTGAAATCTGCAAGTTACATATGTCAGTCATGAGCGTCTTCTCGTTGCATTTGCAAATTGCGGCTGTAGTCCCAGGACTGACCTCTGAGCAGACATGGGCACAATAATTGCACATTAGAAGCAGATTCCTGCATTGCAGGGGGCTGGACTAGATGGCCCTCGGGGTCCCTTCCAACTCTACACGTTCATGATTCCATGAGAATCAGTTTTGCAAATTTAGCAGATTGGCTCATAAATGTAGTATCCTGATTGCTGGGATCGTTTTAGCCTCTCTGCAGTATTATTATTAGTAATAATATTAGTATTAATTTCATTTCTACACCACTTTATATTTCCAAGAAAAATCTCAAAGCGGTTTACAGCACATTAAAACATCAACAAAACAATCTGAACGAAGTCAAATATAGAGTATACAGTCAAAGCAACATACTGTAATTAACAGAAAGCTAAAATAATCTCTTAAAGATTTCAAAATAAAACATTACAAAGGAAGTCAACTACAGAAAACATATTTAACACAAACAAAGTTAACAAAAAAATCTTAAACATTTCGGGGGGGGGGGACCCAGCCATTGCTAAGTGAAGTCAAATATAAAAATGCACATTTAAAACAGCATAATTAACAAGAGGAGTTGGGTGCCAGAATCTCATGCCCACTTACTACAGAAATACCTTCCCCAGGTGGAAGGAGCCCACCTGCCTCAACGCAAACGAGGCAGTTGAAACTTGGAGTTATGAGGCCGCATTCTGGCATTTTCTCCACCCCCACTAATTTCTTTCTTTATTGCATTTTTATCCCGCCTTTTTCCTCACAGAGCTCAAGGTGGCTCACATTGCTCTCCCCTTCATCGAATCCTCACAACAGCCCTGTGAGGTAGGTTAGGCTGAGAGGCAGAGCCTGGCCCAAGGTCACCCTCTGAGCTTCATGGCTGAGGGGCGACATTCGAACCCTGGTCTCTCCCAGGTCCCAACTACCACTATGCCACACTGTCTCACCCACTAACTGCAGCCTGCCATCCCATTTGCCAAGATCCTGGGGGGTGCCAGGCATATGTTTTCAATGAGGAGGCCCTGCAGCGGCTTTGAGACCTTTTCCTTGTGCGGTAACAGCTCATTTAAAGCCCGGCCAGGAATCTGGATAGTTTAGAGTCTCCTTTCCAACTTTACGTTAACACAACATTACAGGACTCGGTGCCCAGAGGTACGATCCATGTCAGCTTTCTCTAAATTGCGAGGGGAAGACAGTTTGTTGGAGAGCCTCCCGCCCCGTGGATGTCAATGAGATAAGATGCTGAGGCCACTTAGCTCTTAATCTCCAGGAGCGTGGGAAGGACCCCTTCCTTAGGACAGATCACTTCTGACAGGAGCAAGGCCTGCTAAGATGCACAACGATCTATTAAGAGGTGAGATGAGACATTCATTCACCGAGAGGCAGTTGCGAGGAGCTGAAGTGAATCCTGGCACAGATTTTAATCTCGTCTGGATTCCTGCCTGCTCTGCTTGGAATGCCAAGTGGCTTCTGCTGGGGAGAAGCTGGTGGGCTTGTGAAGCGCAGGAGCAGTTGACCTCTTTTCTCTTTGGCGATCCCTCGTAGCCGAGTAAGATTGTCTTCCATAAACACGGTTTTCACAGTGAGTCTGTAAGTGATTGTGGAGACCAATTCTGGATCCACACGTCCTTCCACAGTGGGGACATTTGTTTCCAGGCGGGAGTTCGAGTGCCTTCAAAGCCCATGACACCTTTGGTAGAGGCTGTTCTCCAATTGGAGTGCTCACAGGCCAGTGTTTCCCAATTGTCAGTGTTTATACTACATTTTTTAAAAGATTTGCCTTGAGACAGTCTTTGAACCTCTTTTGTTGACCACCAGCATTACGCTTTCCATTTTTAAGTTCGGAATAGAGTAGTTGCTTTGGAAGACGAACATCAGGCATCCACACAACATGTCCAGTCCAATGATGTTGATGTTGAAGAATCCTTGCTTCAACACTGGTGATCTTTGCTTCTTCCAGTACACTGATATTAGTTCGACTGTCTTCCCAAGTGATGTGTGAAATTTTTCAGAGACACCATTGATGGAATCTTTCGAGGAGTTGGAGATGGCGTTTATAAGTGGTCCATGTTTCACAAGCATACAGTAAGGTTGGCCGTACAATAGCTTTGTAAGCAAGCATTTTGATTTCCCTGCAAATGTCCCAGTCCTCAAACACTCTGCACTTCAGTCAGGAGAAAGTTGCACTCGCAGAGCTCAGGCAATGCTGGATTTCAGCATCAATGTTGGCCCTTGTGGAAAGATAACTACCCAGGGCAGCAGTTGACCATCTGATGCAGAAGAAAGGATGGGATAATCAGTTGGCATAGTGAGGAGAACCTGCCCAATTCACTCTCTTTGAAACTATCTGCAGCTTGAGACTGTGCCTGCGTGGAAACATCCTCTGCTCCTCTCTTTTCAGTCCCCTTCTGGTTCTGGGAGGCAGGGGTGCAGGAGAGGGTGGGGAAGCACCTATCCCTTCAGTTGCCTCTTCCTCCTCTTCTTTCGACCCCTCCTGTGCTCCACCCTTCACCTCCGAAGCTTTTCCTGCCTCCGACTCGCCTCCTGGGTGGCACAGGTCCTCTCAAATCACTGCCCCCCTCTCCCAAGTGAGACTCCGGCCCCACTCTCCAACATCCTGACAGTCCTGGGCATGCAGGCTCATCTCACGTTCTCACAATCTAGAACGTGGGAGCCCGACGGAACCAAACCGAGGGATTAGCTTGTTCTTCCGCCAGTCAATCAGTTTATTATGGTCACGGAGAAGCAGTTTTAAAAGGGCAAACATATACAAAAGTTATAAGAACAAGCCGGAATAAAAAAAAAAGGGAGATGAGGTTGATTGAGCTTGTTCTTCTTTCCCCAGATATTTGGACCTCGGGCTGCCTCTCAACATTTTGGGGGATTCCTTTCTGTTGTTGAGGCCCTTAGCAGTCTGTGGATGGATTTTACCATGGATATATAGCATTGGATTTATCAGGACCTGTGCTGGTATTGGCCTTGGAGAAAATTGCTTAGGATACGGTAAATATGCAGTTGGGTTTGGGCCAATGGAAGCCATAAGGGCTGCTCTTATATCTCCATTACAGTCGCCGGGCAGTCATATTGCCTCATATCGACCTCATTACACCTAAACTGGTCTTGGATGGCCATTATCAAAACCCGAAAGGCTCCAAATACCTCTCTTTTTAAAGATTTGGTGCACAACACAGCAGGCACCACCCGAATCTCAACAGGCAAGCCAGCTATACTAACGGGAATTAAGTGGAATAGCCACAAAAATAATAATCATAAAAATCTTAGGAGCAAACATCAGGGAATGTAATGTTTAAAAAACTTAAAAGCGGTCCTACGAACGATAAATCCTAGACTGCAAAATTCAACAAACCCAAAAAGCCCACGCACAGATAATGAAATCAATTAAATCAAATCAAAGCCAGGCTCTGCTCTGCTCTGCTCATCCGCGGCAGAAAATGCATTCAGACAGGGCAAGTCTCAATGGCAACAGGGAAGATTCCAGACAAATGTCAAAAGGATCACAGGAAGATGCTTCGAACTGAACTTGGCCACTGACCTGTTTACCTCTGGACTTTCCATTACAGGGCCTGGCAGAAGATATCCAGGGTCTGGGGCAGCGGTCTTTCCCAGCCCTCAGTTCGAATCTTGCCTCTGCCATGAACCCGCTAAGTGGCCTTACCGTAGTTAGGGCTTCCTTTTGTCCACTCCCCCCCCCACTCTTTAGTGGGTTTTCTTAAAAAAGGGGGGATGTGGGTGGCGCTGTGATCTAAACCACAGAGCCTAGGGCTTGCCGACCAGAAGGTCAGCGGTTCAAATCCCCACGATGGGGTTAGCTCCCGTTGTTCAGTCCCAGCTCCTGCCCACCTAGCAGTTTGAAAGCACGTCAAAGTCTTCTTTCTTCTTTGGCGATCACTCGTAGCTGAGTAAGATTGTCTTCCATAAACACGATTTTAACAATGGGTCCGTAAGTGACTGTGGAGGCCAATTCTGGATCCGCATGTCCTTCCACAGTGGGGAAATTGGTTTCCAGGTGGGAGTTGATCACGGTGTGGATTTGCCAAGCATGCCTTCCTCTTAGCACGTTTCTCCCTTGTGTCCTGAGTTTGAGGGTCTTCAAAGCCCATGACACCTTTGGTAAAGGCTGTTCTCCAACTGGAGCGCTCACAGGCCAGTGTTTCCCAGTTGTCAGTGTTTATACTACATTTTTAAAGATTTGCCTTGAAAGAGTCTTTAAACCTCTTTTGTTGACCACCAGCATTACGCTTTCCATTTTTAAGTTTGGAATAGAGTAGTTGCTTTGGAAGACAATCATCAGGCATCCACACAACATGACCAGTCCAAATTCAGGCTACTCTTCAACTCTGCATGCCCATTTTATGGGTTCTATGGGTGAAATCTGGAACGTGTCCAGAGGAGGGCAACCAAAATGGGCAAAGGCCTGGAAACAATGCCTTATGAGGAACGGCTTAGGGAGCTGGGTATGTTTAGCCTGGAGAAGAGAAGGTTAAGGGGTGATATGATAGCCATGTTCAAATATATAAAAGGATGTCATATAGAGGAGGGACACGGAGCAATGGATTCAAACTACAAGAAAGAAGATTCCACCTAAACATTAGGAAGAACTTCCTGACAGTAAGAGCTGTTCGGCAGTGGAATTTGCTACCAAGGAGTGTGGTGGAGTCTCCTTCTTTGGAGGTCTTTAAGCAGAGGCTTGACAAGCATATGTCAAGAATGCTTTGATGGTGTTTCTTGCTTGGCAGGGGGTTGGACTGGATGGCCCTTGTGGTCTCTTCCAACTCTATGATTCTATGTAACGTCAAAGTGCAAGTAGATAAATAGGTACCGCTCCGGTGGGAAGGTAAACAGCGTTTCCGTACGCTGCTCTGGTTCACCAGAAGTGACTTAGACATGCTGGCCACATGACCAGGAAGCTGTCTGCAGACAAACAACGGCTCTCTCGGCCTATAGAGCGAGATGAGTGCACAACCCCAGAGTCGTCGGTGAATGGGCCTAATGGTCAGGGGTACCTTTACCCTTACTTTAAAAAACATTTATAATTTTTTCAAAATACAAACATGACAGATGAAAGAAAGAAAGAAAGAAAGAAAGAAAGAAAGGAAGGAAGGAAGGAAGGAAAGAAAGGAAAGAAAGAAAGAAAGAAAGAAAGAAAGAAAGAAAGAAAGAAAGAAAGAAAGAAAGAAAGAAGAGTTTCCCACAGATTGGTATTAACTCTGATTTATTGCTAAAGAGTCATATTTTCTAGGCATGGCTCAAATGGAAATTGTGGGCGAGCCCTTATTGAAACCAATAGCTCAGTTAGTTAGAGTACAATTCTGAATACACCAAGGATGCAGGATCATTCCCCGTATGGGACAGCTGCAAATTTCTGCATTACAGGGGTTTGGACTACGGTAGATGGTCTTCAGGCTCGCTTCCAACTCTTGAATTCTGTGAGAACATAAGTTGAGGAATACCCACTGGGAAATGCAGGATAAGCTTTGCAAGAGATCAGGGGCATCCCAGCCCAGCCCCAGCCCTAAAATCGGACCTCACACAGGGCATGGCCCAAGATAAAAACCCAGCAAGCAATCACGGCAAGGCAACCTCTCCTGTTCCACCCCCTCCCAGGCAACTGGGTGCCCCCAGGAAATCTAAATCCAGCCCAGGCCATTTCTCCCATAACTCTGCCGTGCCAGAAATCTCAGGCAATTACAGGTGGTTTAATGGTGCCACTCTGTCCTCCAGCCAAGAGCTTTCAGAGAGCACGTAACATAAGCTTCCACTTAGCTAGAAAATCGTGTTTTCCTTCAGGGCTTTAATTGAATTTCACTTCTACAAACAGCGGTTTCGGCGAAGGAGGTTGGGGGGGGGGGAGAGGGAGTTTCTTGAAACTTTAAGCAGCTCACTCCAAACCCACAAAACAGATCGGAAGACCCTGGAAAATACCAGAGCTTGCGAGCGACCACGCACCCCCTTTTCCATGTGCCAAGGTTTTCTTCCAGAGAGGGAGCCCCCCAGAGAGATAGCTCATTCCCCTGCTGCCCCAACACAGTCTTTTAAGCCGAGAGGAGAGATCTGCCTCCCCGCTGCTAAGGCTAACCCTTTGCTTCCTGCCTGCGAGCCATCTGGTTAGTGGTTAGTGACGCAGTGCCAGGGTAAACTCAAGACCTTCCGCAAGCAAAGGCAGCGAAGAAGAAAGCGTTCTTGTTTGTTTGAATGGAACCACGGAGGGCGACTGGCCTGCGATCAGATGGAAAGGATAAGAGCTGTTAGGGAGAAACTGAATCTCGGCGAGAGTGGATTCACCTTGAATGCTTGCATTAAGAGCAGGAGAGTGTAAAGGCAGTCCTGCAGGATCAGGCCAGCAGTGGTCCATCTAATCTAGCACCCTGCTCTCACAGTGGCTAACCAGAAACCCACAAACTGAATTTTGCAGCCAAAAGATGCAGAGACTCTCCTGTAGGGCCCTTTCGGAGAGAAATATTTTGAGCACTTACGGCTGATGTTTGTTCCGATGTGCTGGCTGATGGGTTCTGTAGCCCCCAAACATCTGGAGGGCACCAAGTTGGGAAAGGCTGACCTAGACCAATGCTATCAGCATCCTTCCAAAATTTCAGGCAGAATCACCTTGCCCGTCAACTCCTACCTGAGATCTTTTGAACAAGGACATCGAAAGAGCCTGTAGGATCAGGCCAGTGGCCCATCTAGTGGTCCTACAGCAGCCAACCAAATGCCTATGGGAAACCTGCAAGCAGGATCCGAGCTCAAGGGCCTCCTGGAGTTTCCAGCCACTGGTATCCAGTGGAGGCAGAGAAGAGCTACCCTGGTTAGTTGTCATCGATAGTCCTCTCCTCTAGGAAGTCCAAAGAAAATGCCTAGAATTGGGACATTTAGTATACACACAGCTGTGGCAAACAGAGCACTAGCAGAGCCAGGAGGAGCGCAATCTGCCATGCATGATGCCTCACCTTGCAGGCCAGGTAAGCCAGGAGGACCGGGCTCCCCTTCCATCCCTTCGTTGCCTTGATCCCCTTTCGGTCCAGGTGGCCCTAAAATGGAAAGAGAAGGGCGATGAGCCCTGGTTTCATTTCAAACCCACCAAGATTTCACAAAGATCCCAAATTCGTTGGGATTCCTGCATCGCCCATCTCCACAGTTCTATGGTTCTATGAAGCCCGGACCTTACACTTTTCTCAACAATCTCAGCCACTGGTGTGAGGGCTTGGCCCAAGCGTCTAGTTGCTGGTAGCAGCCATGGGTCTTGATCTCTGCCCAGTTTTTGACCTGGCCCCGTTTCTGCCCCTGCGACTGCCCCCAGGTCCAAGAACCAAACCAGCAACATCACGAATGGAGAAGCCATGCAGTTTGGGCCTTCCAAAGGCTTGGAAACAGGAACTTCCAATCTAGTACAGACTAGTTTAATATTATCACACTAGTGTCATTCAGCCCGTTTAATAAACGGGCGCTAGAACATTCAGCCTTTTTCGGCGGCGGCAGCGTGTGGGGGGCCGGTTGGCCCCTTCAACGGCTGCTGCTTCGTTAGGGCGCTCCTCTGAGCCTAGCTGGCCAGCGGGCGCCCAGGAGAAGGCCGTGATTCTTCTGAGGACTGCGAGGGAAACGGTAGGCAGAGGGGTGGGGGTGGGGAGAGTGTGTGTGTGTGTGTGTGCGTCAAGTCTCTGCGTCCAATCCCTGTGTCCGTGGGGCACATGCGCAGTAGCGTCGACACAGGGACACAGGGACTGGACGCAGAGACACTTGCACTTTATTATATGGGATTCACCACATAATTGTCACCTTTTTTATGCCTGTTTTTATTTCCAAACAATGGGGTGCGATGATTATGCGGTGGCAACGATCATGCAGTGAATTACGGTAGTGTGCACACGTGTACATGCTCATTTTCAGGAATGTCGTGTTCTGCGGACCAGTTGACCCACAAGATCGCCTTGTCCCATAAGTGCCAGCTCAACCACTTCGGTGGATGGAATTGACCTGTTTACAGGGGGCACATGCCCACCCCACATCTGTAAGACTCAATCATTTACCGTGGCAGCACTACTACTACCGTATTACTACTAATATGGAAGCCACTCTGGGCAGCTTCCACAAAAATATAAAAAATACAATAAAACATCAAATAGTAAAAACTTCCCTAAGCAGGCCTGCCTTCAGATGTCTTCTAAAAGTCAGATAGTTGTTTATTTCCTTGACATCTGACGGGAGGGCGTTCCACAGGGCAGGCGCCACCACCGAGAAGGCCCTCTGCCTGGTTGCCTGTAACCTCACTTCTCGCAGGGAGGGACCTCAGTGTCCGGGCAGAATGATGGGGGTGGATATGTTCCTTCAGGTATACTGGGCCAGTAAACACTCTAGAATTATTGATAGTGCCCTTTGTCACACGATCTCAGGGCGATTCACAGATGGCTGGATTCAGGGTGTCCCAAATGGAAAAGGCTTCTCATTCAAAGAACCGCAAGCCATTCCCTCTGTGCACAAGCTTCTGGGGGATGCTGGTCCAATCCCCCCCCATCCGTCTCCACAATGAACCCCCAAAGGCAAGCGAGAGGCCTCCCCTTTTAGTGCGCTGACTCCATCTGCTAAAGTAAATCCCCAGCAACCCTTTGTGGTGAAGCCAATCCCGATATTAGAAATCCAGAGGGTTGGGCACAACATCCAAAAGGAAAGCTCCTGGATCGGCGGAGCACATGAGTTTCCACCAGATGGGAAAATGCAGCATCAATGGCTCCCACCCCACCTAGGCTGCCTAGGATGGCAGATTTTGCTGCTCGAGTTTATGGGACAGGTCCAAATACCGACAGTGAAAATTTCTACTAAGCCTTTGCCTAAAGTGACACCTCAGACCACCTCTCTCTTTCTTCCTGATCACTTAAAAATCATTTAAAGGTTTTTGGATAGCACACAATGCACATTACCTACGAGGTCCCCTTATCCTCATATATAAAAGACTTGGGTGGCGCTGTGGTCTAAACCACTGAGCCTCTTGGGCTTGCCGATCAGAAGGTCAGTGGTTCAAATCCCCGCAACAGGGTGAGCTCCTGCCAACCTGGCAGTTCAAAAGCATGCCAGTGCAAGTAGATAAATAGGGACCACTGTGGCAGGAAGGTAAACAGCAGCCTCAGAGTCGCCTTTGACTGGACTTAACCATCCAGGGGTCCTTTGCCTTTACCTTTTACCTACCTTACCCTCATATATGCCCACTTGATCTGCAGAACTAGGACTAGTTACAGCTAGGTAGCCGTGTTGGTCTGACGTAGTCAAAACAAAATTTAAAAAAATCCTTCCAGTAGCACCTTAGAGACCAACTAAGTTTGTCATAGGTATGAGCTTTCGTGTGCATGTATCTGAAGAAGTGTGCATGCACACGAAAGCTCATACCTATGACAGAACTAGGACTGTTACAGATGCCAAATAATCCTTGTTCCGCATTTTTAAGAATTCAATTTTTAGCTCCTTCAGCCATTCCTTATCGGGCTTGGTTTCCAGATCCTTTACCATCTTGGTCACATTGTTCTGTACATTATCCTTCTTAAATGGTGGTACCCAGAACTGGACACAGGACTCCAAGTGTGATCTGACCAAGGCAGAATAGAGTGGGACTATGACTTATCTTGATCTGGACACTCATTCAGTTGATGCAGCCTAGAATAGAATTAGCCCCTTTTTTTGCTGCTGCTGCTTCACCCTGTTGACTCATGTTCAACTTGTGGTCCACCAAGACCCCTGGATCCTTTTCACACGTACTATTGGCAAGCCAGGTGCCCCCCATCTTATACTTGTGCACCTGGTTCTTCCTGCTTATCAGTAGAACCTGACATTCGGAACCCCACTGAATTTAATTCTGTTAGTTTTGGCCTAGTTCTGCAATCTGTTAAAGTCATCTGGAATCCTGATTCTAGCTCCTGAGTTATTAGCTGCCCCTCCCAATCTATTATCATCATTTCCATATTATCATTATTTGTTAAATTTGTATACCACCCTTCATCCGTAGGGTGGTTTGCAGCATAAAAATACGAGATGAAAACATAAAATGTTAATTTATATGGGGGTTTTATGCATGCGGAGGAAAAGGGACGAGAAAGGGCTGGTTTTGGTGTGCTGTTTAACTTGGCCGTGACTTGTCCTGCACCTGCAGCTAGTTAAGCATGGGAGAACGAGTCAGCAAGCATGTGAGAATGAGTCACCACAATATACAGTGGAACCTCAGTTTATGAACACCTCGGTTTACGAATTTTCGGTTTATGAACGCCACAGACCCATCTGGAACGGATTAATTCGCTTTCCATTACTTTCAATGGGAAAGTTTGCTTCAGTTTATGAACGCTTCAGTTTATGAACAGACTTCCGGAACCAATTGTGTTCATAAACTGAGGTACCACTGTACAGTATAAATGCTGATGTGCTTGAGGCAAGCTTCAGAGCATCGTCTATATCAGGCATCCCCAAACTGCGGCCCTCCAGATGTTTTGGCCTACAACTCCCATGATCCCTGGGTAACAGGACCAGTGGTCGGGGATGATGGGAATTGTAGTCCAAAACATCTGGAGGGCCGAAGTTTAGGGATGCCTGGTCTATATGCTGCAAGGAGACTCCACATACAACTTTATGTAACTGGAACTGCATTATACTGCAAGTAAAGCAACTGACTCTTCCTAGAATGGTTTGGTGTTGCTTTGTTCTTTTGGCACACTCTGCTGGCATTGGGATGGGGCACTCTGCACATGCCCCACCATAAAACACATAATTGAGACAAACCAATAACCTCCCCCACCCTCTATTTTGTCCCCTGCAAATTTGATGAGCGTCCCCCTGCCCACTCATTCCCGGTGAGAACGGCTGGCCTTTCCCGCCCCACCCCTACCTCGTATGACCGAGATGTCCCTCAAGGCGATGGAGTGCTCCCAGTCCTTGAGGCGCAGGTCCTCGGTCACGTTGTTGAGGATGGCCAGCTCGTGCTTGAGCTGCTGCTCCATGGCGATGTGGACAAGGCGCATCTGGCGGGCGTCCTCGCTGGCGTTGCTGATCAGGACCTGCAGGTCCTGGATGCGGGTGTGGTGGATGCCCACGTCGTAGGACAGGGTCCGGTTCATGCTGCCCACCTCCCCACCCACCATGGTCAGCTGGTCGTTCAAGCCCTCCACCCGGGACGCCAGCTGCGTCAGCAAGCTCTCGTGGTGCCTCAGGAGGAGTCGGCTGCTGTTCCCCTCCACGGAGACCTTGTAGATCTCCATCTGTGCCAAGTCACTCTGCTGGTTCAAGGCCTCCCGTAGGCCGGAGACCGCCCGGTCTGTCTGATCCGCTTGGGACCGCAAGCTCCCGAGGGCCCCTTCCAGCTTCTGAAGGGAGCTGGTCATCAGCAGGAGAGAGTCAGAGTGGTTCTGAAGAAGGTCCTGCAGGCGCCAGATGTGGTCCAGGAAGTCCCCTTTGAGAGGTTGCTGCAGGACCGTCAGCTGGAGGTCCCGGAAGCTTTCGTTTAACCGGTTGACATTCCCCGTTAGCACCTTCAGGTCTTCTGGAGAGCTCTGAGGCCTGGAAACTGGGGAGAGAAGAAAGAGGCATCTCAAGGCACAGAGGAATAATAATAATAATAATAATAATAATAATAATAATAATAATAATAATTTATTATTTATACCCCGCCCATCTGGCCGGGTCTCCCCAGCCACTCTGGGCGGCTTCCAACAGAAGAATAAAACACATTAATCTATTAAACATTAAAAGCCTCCCTGAACAGGGCTGCCTTCAGATGTCTTCTAAAAGTCTGGTAGTTGTTTTCCTTTTTGACATCTGTTGGGAGGGCGTTCCACAGGGTAGGCGCCACCACCGAGAAGGCCCTCTGCCTAGTTCCCTGCAACTTGGCTTCTCGCAACGAGGGAACCACCAGAAGGCCCTCGGTGCTGGACCTCAGTGTCCGGGCAGAATGATGGAGGTGGAGACGCTCCTTCAGGTATACTGGACCGAGGCCATTTAGGGCTTTCAAGGTCAGCACCAACACTTTGAATTGTCTCGGAAACGTACTGGGAGCCAATGTAGATCTTTCAAGACCGGTGTTATGTGGTCTCGGCGGCCGCTCCCAGTCACCACTCTTGCTGCCGCATTCTGGATTAGTTGTAGTTTCCGAGTCACCTTCAAAGGTAGCCCCACGTAGAGCGCATTGCAGTAGTCCAAGCGGGAGATAACCAAAGCATGCACCACTCTGGAGAGACAGTCTGCAGGCAGGTAGGGTCTCAGCCTGCGTACCAGATGGAGCTGATAAACAGCTGCCCTGGACACAGAATTGACCTGCGCCTCCATGGACAGCTGTGAGTCCAGAATGACTCCCAGGCTGCGCACCTGGTCCTTCAGGGGCACAGTTACCCCATTCAGGACCAGGGAGTCCTCCACACCTGCCCGCCTCCTGTCCCCCACGAACAGTACTTCTGTCTTGTCAGGATTTAATCTCAATCTGTTAGCCGCCATCCATCCTCCAACCACCTCCAGCCATAGATCCCTCAGTACATGTCTCCCTGTACTTGGGGCAGTGGTGGCAACATGGGTCAAACATACGTTTCGAAGTGTCTTCTGCAACCTGGCGCCCATCAGCTGTTTTGGACTACAGTGTCAGAGCTGTAGTCCTCAGTAGCTGGTTGCAGAGGTTTACCTTAGAGACTGCCTCTGAGGTTCAGAAAACAGCAAACAAAATTATCGAGGTGATGGGAGTGACTCTCCTATGAAGAAAAGTTGCAGTGTTTGGGACTATTTGGAGAAAAGGTAAGGAAGCGGGTAGAGGAAAGTTTTGCTTCTAATGCGCACCAAGGCACCTGAGCCACAAAGTTCACAGGAGAACAATAAATCACACTGACATGGAGTATTTTGGTTTATGGGTTGAAATAGGCCACAACTTTATTGATTACAGATGTGAGCGGTTTGGCTTAGACATTGGGGTTTTCAGGAGTATGGGCAGGAGTCAGGCTCTGGGGCCTGTAGTGCTTTGCAGGACTGGGGCCTGCCTCAGCTTGTGCTGGAGAAACAAGAAGTGGCCACTCAGGTGAAGACCTCAGCTTGTGCTGGAGAAGCAAGGAGTGACCACTCAGGTGAGGCCACTTGATATTTCACTGCACCTGGTGGCAGGAGCTGGGAGGGATAAAAGCTCAGCATTTCCCTTCAGCTCTTTGCCACGGCAACGCTATCCCTGCCTGGTTGCCTCTGGCCTCTTGCTCCTTGGACCCTTGCCTTGCCAACGCCTTGCTCCTCGACCCTTGGACCTTTGCCCTGCTGATGCCTTGCTCCTCAACCCTTGGACCTTTGCCTTGCCGACGCTTTGCTCCTTGACTCCCAGACCTTCACCTCTGCCTTGCTCCTTGACCATGTGACTGCCTGCTACTGGACCCTCAGCCCTGCACCTGTTCCTGCTTCTACATCACCATCTTGCCTCTGGTCCTGACGTCCTCAATCAGGGCTTCAACCGCCCGCCGACCGGACCATGACAGGGGTAAAGCCAGGCTATATCTTGACTCCTGCCCATCTGCAGGGAGGCCACGGGAGGGTAAATCACCAATAGGGGGTGCCCTGTAACTTACGTCAGATGGTGGCACCACCCTGAGGGGTCCCCGTAGGGGTTGTGACATGGCCCTAGCCCATGCCCAGGCTTCGGACAGTATTCATACCCCAGATTCCTTTAACAGGATACCCTTACTGAAGAGGGGCAGGCGAGGCAACAACCTCCCCTCCAACCAAACAAAGGCTTACCCAATGCCTAACCTCACAAAAGTTGTGACGATTGCTACTAGGTAGGCGAAAACCAAGTGGCTGGTGCCAATTTGCCAAGTGGAAAAAATCCCTACCCAGCCCCAACAACATGGCGGCCGGCAACTGCCATGGCAAGGTCATATCGGAGCAAAGCACGAAAAGAGGGCGGGTGGGCTGGGTGATCTGACGAAGAGGCAATGAAGAGGGAGCCGGCCGGCCGCGCCAAGATGAAATGTCCCGCGGCCACACCCACCCTGCCGGCTGATTGGCTGGGGCTGCCTCCCAACACAGATGACACAGCCGGCCATGACATAGGGGTGAGGAGGCGTACCTCCACCCCTACGCCGGAAAACTATTAAGGCAATGCCACCCACCAATACAGAAGTGAGATTCAGGACTGATCAAAGAAAGTCCTTCCTGCAGCATGTAGGTAAACTATGGAACTCCCTGCCACAGGAATCAGTGATGGGCACCAACTTGGATGGCTTTAAAAGAGGATTAGACAAATTCATGGAGGACAAGGCTATTCGTGGCTATGAATGACACGAATTGTCATTCATTTCATTTCATTTAGTGTCTGCTATCTATTTATGCAAAAATCCACATCCCGCCCCCCCGCCCCGCCCCCCGGTATCTCCATGCCAGTCGGGATGGCTAACCACAATGAAAACCCACTAGAAAATTGATTTTATGGTAGTGTTTCATTGTTTTCTCATTGCATTGTCGAGTACCTCTTGCCGAGTTCTAAATATTCCTCGGTTTGGAAAGGTTTTTAGCTAAAATAAAACCATTTACGAGACATGCACAGAGAACTTTGGAAAGCACATCTATCACAAGCCGAACTTTCTAGCAGAGTTTGGAAGTGATCTCTTTGCATCCCAAGTTCTGACTCTCTGGGGGTGTGAAGTAAAGATCACAGAAGGCTGGGAGCTCCTTGGGGTTTTTGCTGCCCAGCTGTTTAAAAATGTTCAGGTCCTAAAAGAAGGCCGAAAGGACCAGGTTGCACTGCCTGTCCTGCTTGCCTCCTCCTTTTAATTGCTTAATAATCAGGTTTTCTTTCTGGATTGGCAATTTGGCTGGACTCTCTACACTGTAATTGACTCCAGCTGAGGTTTGTGGGCGTTCTGGAGTGGGAAGCTGGCAGGATCCCTGGGGCTGCCAATCACTGAGCCTGGCAAAGAAGCTGAGATTAAAGGGCAAGGGAATTTTAAGAGATGATCCCAAAGAGGGATACACTAAGCCCTTTTAAACCCAAAGTCTAGAGAAGCGGAAGGAATAAGATTCAGCCCACCTTGAGAGGCAGACCTTCTTCATCGACACGTTTGAATGCAATGGGAGAAGCAGAGCACAGCTCTCCTTTGAAATTTGCACTGCTCTGAATTTTGCAATGCAGTTCTCCCGAACTTTGCATCTTAGGCAAAATTGCATACAAACATATTGTATGGGTCCCTTCCAAACCTGAAATCCTGTTTCTGTGAGGGTAGAATGGCTAAGAGGAGGCCTGCCAAATCAGCTCCTTTGTCGAGATAATGGCTTTGGCTGGCTAGGCAAGTACCATGAACATATCCAAAGAGGTCGCTCTGTTGCCATGGAGACAAATGGGTGGGCCTTTTCGTACCTCAGCTGGCTGGAGGGCACAAGAAAAATGAGAACCTGGAGAAAACCAAAACAGATGGATTGTTGTTGTTGTTTAGTCATTTAGTCGTGTCCGACTCTTCGTGACCCCATGGACCATAGCACGCCAGGCACTCCTGTCTTGCACTGCCTCCCGCAATTTGGTCAAACTCATGTTGGTAGCTTCGAGAACACTGTCCAACCATCTCGTCCTCTGTCGTCCCCTTCTCCTAGTGCCCTCAATCTTTCCCAACATCAGGGTCTTTTCCAAGGATTCTTCTCTTCTCATGAGGTGGCCAAAGTATTGGAGCCTCAGCTTCACGATCTGTCCTTCCAGGGAGCACTCAGGGCTGATTTCCTTAAGAATGGATAGGTTTGATCTTCTTGCAGTCCATGGGACTCTCAAGAGTCTCCTCCAGCACCACAATTCAAAAGCATCAATTCTTCGGCGATCAGCCTTCTTTATGGTCCAGCTCTCACTTCCATACATCACTACTGGGAAAACCATAGCTTTAACTATACGGACCTTTGTCGGCAAGGTGATGTCTCTGCTTTTTAAGATGCTGTCTAGGTTTGTCATTGCTTTTCTCCCAAGAAGCAGGCGTCTTTTAATTTCGTGACTGCTGTCACCATCTGCAGTGATCAAGGAGCCCAAGAAAGTGAAATCTCTCACTGCCTCCATTTCTTCCCCTTCTATTTGCCAGGAGGTGATGGGACCAGTGGCCATGATCTTGGTTTTTTTGATGTTGGGGCTGAGAGACTTCAAAGAAGTGTGACTAGCCCAAGGTCACCCAGCAGCTGCATGTGGAGGAGCGGAGACGCGAACCCTGTTCCCCAGATTACGAGAGTCCACCGCTCTTAACCACTACACCACACTGGATTGAGGGCACAAGGAGAAGAGGACGACAGAGGATGAGATGGTTGGACAGTGTTCTCGAAGCTACGAACATGAGTTTGACCAAACTGCGGGATGCAGTGGAAGACAGGAGTGCCTGGCGTGCTCTGGGCCATGGGGTCACAAAGAGTCGGACACGACTAAACGATTAAACAACAACAATCAAAACATTGCACAAAAATGTGTTTATTAGGAGAACATAAGAGCCTGCTGGATCAGGCCAATGGTCTAGCATCCTGTTTTCACAGTAGCCAATGAGAAGCCCATTATGGGATGTTCACAAGCTGGACCTGGGTACAAGAGGCTTCCAGCAGCTGGTATTCAGAAGCATTTCTGCCTCTGTGGAGGCAGGGCAGAGCCATTCTGGCTAGTTGCCATTAACAGGCCTCTCGTTCTCCATGAATTCATCTAATCCTCTTTTAAAAGCTACCCAAGTTGGTAGCCATCGCTGCCTCCTGGGGCAGGGAGTTCCACAGTTCCACTATGCTCTGTCTGAAGAAGGACTTTCTTTTATCCTTCTAACCTTCAGCTTCATTGCATGTCCAGGAGTGTTACAAGAAAGGGAGGAAAACTTTTCGCTTTCTCCATGCCATTGCACTCAAATGATTAATTTCCATGAATATATAAATGGACACACTGCAAAAATGTGTAGAAATGAATCAGGGGGGAATGAGACATGGAGAGGACTCTTAACCACTATCACATGTTCCTCCCCTACAAACTTTTTTCAGAGGCACCAGAGCCTACTAACCTCTTGACCCAGCTCAAAGACCATCTCAGATCTGGGACTGCAAACACGAAAGGCTTTGTCCCACAATCAGTGAGTGCCAAACAGGAGATAAATATAAGCCAGGTGGCATCTCCTGGCCTTCAGAGAAGCCGCAGAACCGCCTCTTCATTCCAGAAGGATGTTTTCAGAGAACTGAGCACAAATGGCATGAGGGCAGTCAGAAGGAACTGGGGATGTTTAGTCTAGGGAGGGAAAGTATTGAGTATTTTAAATATTTAAAAGTATGTCAGAGGGAAAAGGGAGAACAGTTTAGTCAACCCATCAAAAGCAGGAGACAAAAAACACTTGTTTAAAGTGGAGAGAGGTGGAAACAGGGTTTTGCAAAGAATCCTAGGAGCTGCTTCTTAAGGATGGTAGAGTTGGGATCCTGGGGGTCATCTAGTCCAACCCCACTCCTAGCAACTGGTATTGAGAGGAATACTGCTTCTGCAGTGAAAGCAGGACACAGTCATCATGGCTAATAGCCACTGATTGTCCATTAATTTCCCATGGCTGTTAGTGGAAAAGAGGAAGCAATTTGGATTTTACTTATTTATTTCATATAATTTATGTAGCGCTTGATTGCAGAAAAGAGGTTTCTGCCTCAGCCACTGAGATGTCTAGAGCTGCCCCGCTAGACAAGACCACATCTATTTCTGGCGCCCAGTTTGAGAGGCCACACCCAGAGGCTATGAGCTGTTTCAGTTCACATATTTATACCTTGCTTCCTTCCCTTGCCCCATGCAAAAAAACAATTTTTAGACTAAAGTGGCTTGCAAAGGATAAATGTAGGTGCAAACACACAAGATGGGAGTGTATAAATGAAAACAGGAAAGGAGAAATTGAACGGTTCATCGGACAAGCAAAAATTGGACATGCAAAAATAGTAGCATAAAGGTGGACCTGTGTGAAGGTCACCTTTCACGGAAAGAACTGCAGCTCAGGCTAAAATACTTTCACTTGTGGTCGCAAGAGCAAACATTTTGCATAAGACTGTTTGTGTCTGCGAGGCTACATTATGAAAAAAAAACCCCTCCTTATTGGAAATAGGGGTGTTGGGACATAAAGATGGAAAAAGGAAGAAAACAGCAGCCCGGATGCTACTAGCCCAGAGATGGAAGGAAGAAACAATTCCAACCAGGGAAGACTAGCAAACCAAGTAGATGCTGAAATGGCTAAATTTACTGGAAAGCTCAGGAACCAAGAGGACAAGAACTTTAAAAAAAGAATGGGAACAATTTATAATGTACTTAAAAAGGGACCCCTGACCATTAGGTCCAGTCGCGGACGACTCTGGGGTTGCGGCGCTCATCTCGCTTTACTGACCGAGGGAGCCGACGTACAGATTACGGGTCATGCGGCCAGCATGACAAAGCCGCTTCTGGCGAACCAGAGCAGCGCACGGAAACGCCGTTTACCTTCCCGCCACAGCGGTACCTATTTATCTACTTGCACTTTAACGTGCTTTTGAACTGCTAGGTTGGCAGGAGCTGGGACCAAACAACGGGAGCTCACCCCATCGCGGGGATCCAAACCACCGACCTCCTGATCGGCAAGCCCAAGAGGCTCAGTGGTTTAACCCACAGCGCCACCCTTTATAATGTACTTAGGAGACCATTGTAAGCAGATGAAAACATGAGCAGGATTTTAATCTCACTTGTAAGGTAACAAAGACTAAGGATAACTCAGATGAAAATTTGGATAACGGATTGATATGCAGTTGTAAATGTTGACATAGGTAAAAAAGGTAAAGGTAAAGGAACTCTGGATGGTTAGGTCCAGTCAAAGGCGACTATGGGGTTGCGGTGCTCATCTTGCTTTCAGGCCGAGGGAGCTGGAGTTTGTCTGCAGACACCTTTCTGGGTCACGTGGCCAGCAGGACTCAAGCACTTCTAGTGTCACCGGACACCGTGACAGAAACCAGAGCGCACGGAAACACCGTTTACCTTCCTGCCACAGCGGTACCTATTTATCTACTTGCACTGCATGCTTTTGAACTGCTAGGTTGGCAGGAGCTGCGACAGAGCAGACCTTCTAACCGGCAAGCCCAAGAGGCTCAGTGGTTTAGACCACAGCGCCACCCGCATCCCTATGTTGACATAAGGACCCATGGAGGGGATGGGGGGGGGGTGAAGGTCTGGAGATTCAGAGAAATCTCTTTATATAGTTTTGCAATTGCAATAAACTTGCATTTGTAAAATCAAATTGTTATGTACTGAGCTGAATCATAGAACAATAGGATCCAGAATCAGCAGTCTGATTGGTCCGCAGGAGCCACCCAATCCAACTCCAGGTGGAAGTGAATCCGCAACCTGATTGGCCTGCAGGAGCAGCCAATCAGGCGGCTGGCAGAAGTGAATCCGCAACCTGATTGGCCTGCAGGAGCAGCCAATCAGGCTGCTGGCAGAAGTCAATCCACAAACTGATTGGCCCACAGGTGTAGCCCTGAAGTAGCCAATCACGCCAAGCCCATTGTGTAAATAATGTATAGAAGCAGATGGTTTTGGGAAAAGGGCATTCTCCTTCTCTTCTTCTCCTTGATGACTACGAGCTGAATAAAGAGCATGAAATTCACTCTCGACTCCGAGTATATTTCACAAATAAAAATGATTTTTTTAAAAAAGAGGAAAAGGAAGACAGGCCATTTTCGACTGGGGGCCCTTGCATGTCAAGGTTTCAAGGGCCTATGTGGTTGATGCTTCTCTGCCCCCCCCCCGCCAACTGGGAGGGACTGATGCAGTTGCTAGGCAACTCCTGTTGTGTGTTCCACAGCTGGCCAGGACCGGAGCAGTGACATGGGAGGGAGGGATGGAGAAAGGATACACACAGGCCAAAAACATGGGTGGGGCACCCTGTTCTTTGTGGGCTCCAGAACTGGCTGCAAGTTGAGACCTGTAGTGTAAACATGACTTTGGTCTTGCCGGTCCAACTAACACCCCTTCCAAAACAAAAAAACAAAAACCCCAAACCTTACCACTAAGCCATGCTCTCTACGCACAGCAAAAAAAAGTCAAATGCAAAAGGAATGCGGCAATACAAGCCCGTTTTTCCCCACTTCCAGGGGGTTAAAAATGTGCTGCAAGGCTGGGGCAATGCAGGATGGGAGCCAGACCCAAGCAAATAATAATAATAATAAAATAGTCATTATTGGGGGGGGGTATTCCTAGTATCCACCTGGCCCCGATCCCCTGGTGATGCAACTGTTTGTTTATAGTGGGGGGAAAGGAGAGGATATTAATGGAGCACATTTGGTACAAATTAGGGCGAGCGCAAGTGCGCACAGAGCACAGCTGGCAAGCTTTCAGGCTGTGCTAAGCAGGCGAGGCTGTGGGATTTGAAGAGCTGGTCGCTAATTGGAGGTGGAACCGCACAGGGATTTTGTGAAAAGAGGATTTGGAGATGGGATTACGTTCTCCGCGGAGCGAAAACAGCTTTGGCTGTTTAAACTGGCCCAGCTTGCTGCTGGGTGCGATTCTTCAGCAGGGAGGAAGAGAATTGTGCTGAGAGAGGTTCTGTGGGCGGGAGGGGGGGGAGTGATAAACCAAGCTATAAAAGGAAACATCTTTAATTGCTCGTCACCCATGGGCCTACTCGTGTCAGGGGGGGCACTGTGGGTTGGGGGGGTGGGAGAAGATGAATTTTATGTCAATTAAAATAAGAGGTAATGTGAAATGATAATGATATGCTGTATGAATTTAGGTTTAAAGATTATGAGTTGAATTGCTATAATGAAATTGCAACGATTGAGTAGGAGAAGATGTGAAAATCAATGGGGAAAGACGAGGGGAAGTCACAAAAATAATGTTAACTAAAAGAGGACTGAGTGTATTATGAATTTTTTTATTTTTTGTTGTTTGTTCTTTTTTGTTTTCTTTCTTTCTTTTTTCTTTTCTTATGGGGCATATGTATGGATAGATAGCTGGGTGGCTGTCCTCCTCTGTCTTCCCCCGTTACCCTAGGGCTCACTGGTGGCAGAAGTGGGAACTGGGGGGGGGAGGGGGAGGGGATAAACCCGGCTATAAAATGGACCGCCTTCTTCTGTTCTCCCGGCATAGGTCCTGCTCCGGGCAGGAGGGGGCTCGTGGGGGGAGGGTAGAGGAGGGTGGGTGAATATGAAATGTATGTTTTGTCTTATTTTGTAAAATCAATAAAAATTATATTTTTTTAAAAAAAGAGAATTGTGCTAAAGCACTCTGAAGGAAATAGGGGTCTCCTAGCTACCCTTGGCAAACTACAGTTCCCAGGGTTCTTTGGGGAAAGCCATGACGGTTTAAAGTGGTTTGATGCTGCTTTAAATATATAGCATGGATGGGGGAGTCGAGAGTAAGATAAGAATGGTCTTAGCCTGTATGCAATTTCCTGCATTGAAATTGAAATAATGTGCTTCTAAAAATCATAAGCACTGGCATTTTCATGGAAGCTAAGACTACCAGTGGCTAAACGCCAGGATGACGATGTTCTGCAGCCACTTTCAGGGGCAATGTTCTTCTTAATACCAGTTTCTGGGAATCACAAGATAGTGTGGTGTAGTGGTTAGAGGACCAGGGTTCAAATCCTCCATTCAGCCACTGGGTGACTTTAGGCCAGTCATGTACGCTCAGATGAACCTACCTCACAGAGTTGTTGTAAGGATGGAATAGGGAGAGGAAGAACTCTGCTCAACACATTGCACTCCTTGGAGGAAAGGTGGGGTATATAAAGGGTTGCCCTTGAGAAGCAATGGAGTTCCCCCCCAGGGGTGGAGTCAACCTGCTGGAGAATCACAGCACCTGCTGTGGCTGTTAACTCGTAACTGCTGGCCCCTGCGTTGTTTCAGCTGCATTAGCAGCACCAAAGTGACCGGTAAACAGGACAGAAAGCCCTTTACACCGCACATAGTTAAACTACAGAACTCCCTCCCACAGGAGGTTTGAAAAGAGGGTTAAATAAACTCATGGAGGAGGAGGAGGCTATCGATGGCTACTTGCCCTTCCAACAGTATGTATGTATGTATGTATGTATGTATGTATGTATGTATGTATGTATAAATATTATTATTATTATTATTATTATTATTATTAGGGGGAGGGATTACAGAGAACCCCCCCCTCTCATCAGAAGCAGCCCGTCTCCAAGCAGTCATGAAAGCGCGGGGTCTGAAGAGGTGAGTCAGGAGACTGAGAGAGAGTGCCAGGGCTCTGGCAGCATTGGAGAGCCCCTGCTCCACAGGCAGGAAGAGAGAGAGGCGGGAAGGGTGGAGATTCACTGTCCCGAGGCTTTTATGTTGGTCAAAGTTGCAAAAAGGGGCAGTGCCGGATTCTGATTCGGAATGAGAAGACATGAAACCAGCAGCTCGTTACACTGTAAATAAGGTGCACTAATAAAGACTTTTGAAAGACAAGCATGTGGAGAGTCGTTACTCAGGAGTAGTCGTAACAACCCTGACAATTATTATTATTATTATTATTATTATTATTATTATTATTATTATTACTACTACTACTACACTGGGAACCGCAGGAGGCGAGAGGTGCTCTTGTGCTTGGATCTGACTTGTGAGTTCCCCACAAGCATCTGGTTGGCCACTGTGAGGACAGGATGTTGGACTAGATAGGCCAGGGGCCTGATCCACCAGGCTTTTCTTCTGCTCTTCTTAGAGGGCTGCAGCTGTGCTCAGGTCCTACTTGTGGGCTTCCCTTGAGGGCACCTGGCTTGCCACTTTGGCCATGGTGGCTTCAGAGCCGTCTTTCCCATAGGGCTTAGTGGTTCATTGCACCAGGGCGCCAGGCTCTCATGGGCGCCCCAGCGAGTGGGGGAGCTGCGCGGCTTTGCCGGCGGCCTTGCCGGCGGCCTCCCCTTTCCCTGCAGGCCCGTCGGCTGGCCTCGCCAACCATATGGCTGGCGGGCGCGCAGCTTGCCTACCAAGCCTCCGCGGGAGGAGAGCGATCCTTGAAGAGGCTTAGGATGGAAGCTGCGCCCCGCCAACTGTATGGCTGGCAGGCATGTAGCTTCTTTCCCAAGCCTCCCTCCCTCTCTCACCCCACACCCCCAATCTCCCCTCCGTGAAAGTAGCATTTATTACTACTCGGGAGGAGGCGGCGGCAGCAGCAGCAAGATGAACATTTGGGGGTGCTGGGCGGATCTTTTCACCTTGGCGCCGCATATGCTAAAGACGGCCCTGGGTGGCTTGACCCAGCTGCAGGACTGGGTGCGGGGTGCAAAGAACGTGTCCAGAAGAGGGCAACCAAAATGGTCAAAGGCCTGGAAACGATGCCTTATGAGGAACGGCTTAGGGAGCTGGGTATGTTTAGCCTGGAGAAGAGAAGGTTAAGGGCTGATATGATAGCCATGTTCAAATATATAAAAGGATGTCATATAGAGGAGGGAGAAAGGTTGTTTTGTGCTGCTCCAGAGAAGCGGACACGGAGCAATGGATTCAAACTTCAAGAAAGAAGATTCCACCTAAACATTAGGAAGAACTTCCTGACAGTAAGAGCTGTTTGGCAGTGGAATTTGCTACCAAGGAGTGTGGTGGAGTCTCCTTCTTTGGAGGTCTTGACAGCCATATGTCAAGAATGCTTTGATGGTGTTTCCTGCTCGGCAGGGGGTTGGACTGGATGGCCCTTGTGGTCTCTTCCAACTCTACGATTCTATGATTTTATGATTCTAGGACACTTCTTGCATTCGCCTGTCCTTATCCCGCTTAACATTTGACTAAAAACATGAGATCGCCTTCTAGTTCCACGCAGTTTTTCTTCCTGATCTTTGCCAGGGCAAGGAGCCCCAGCTTTGCAAGAAAGGGAGGGGAAGGGGGTAAATGTTGCGCACTCTGCAAGATCTCCACGTGGCTGGTCCTTGCACAACCATCAGTCACATCTCATCTCTTTCTGCCATCATATCTGCAGGAGGCCAAAGCAAGGAGGAGCTCTCTGGGTGTGTTCTTTGAGGTTCCTCCGGGTCTCAAGGCAGGGCACAGGCAATGAGGTGGAGCTTTTGAAGAAACAAAAACACCTCTCCAAATGCATTTTTTTAAAAAATAAAATAAAATGAAAAGTGCTCTCTTTGAGCCTGCAAACACAGCATGTCAATTTGTCTCACAATTTCCACACTTCCTGGCGCAGAGCTACAGGGCTGGAAGAATTTTGGGTGGTTTAGCTGACAGAGTGTTTGCTGGGACAGGACCAGAAAGGAGACAAGCATTAAAAAAAAGAAAAGCCTTAAAAAAAAATCAGGAATAAAGTCTATTTGTAGAGGCACATAAAGTAGATTTCTGGCTCCAGACAAGTTAGTGGAACCTGTTTGATAATGGGACCCCCACTGGCAGTAACAAGGCTGGTTCATTTCCTGGTCCAAACATTTGGCATGCATTGCACCTCTGGGGTTTGGGTTCGGGATAGAAAGACGGGTGGAAAAGTCTCTCTGCAGCAGCTCGGAGTTGCTTTCCTTTCATCAGAGGGATTCTGCTTAAGAAGGCAGAGCATGTACAGAGTTATTATCACCAGGAAGAAAGGCTGAAGCATTTGGGACCTCTTGGTTTAGAGAAAAGTACGCGGCAGGATCATAGAATGTCTTTAATATTATGCAGGGCAGGGAGAAAGTGGAGAAAGGAAAGATTTTTTTTCTCCCTCTCTCCTAACGTGGACATTCAACGAAGCTGGGTGAAATGAGTTTTCATTTCATCCCTTTATCAGCAAGTCAACTTCAAGAGAAAATGAGATGGGTCAGGGAACAAGAAAACAAATCACACCCACTCAGTTTCCTCCGTTTGCTCTCTAATAAAATCCATGGCCCGGTTCAATTGCTTCCACACGACTACAATTAGATTTGGCAGGGACGAAATGGAGCAGAACATTTCCCCAGCCCTCCGCCTCCAAGCCATGATAGCGAGAGCTGGCTGTGATGTTGCTGTGATGGAAAGCAGACCCGGGTGGCTGTCAAGTCCAGAGGAAAGAGGGTCGGGCGAGGCTGGCCAGAGGCAGCAGCCAGATCAGAACCAGCTGGGATCCATTCTGCTGGCCCCTTTGGGTCAAACCGATCCCAGATGGTGCTAAAGTGGTTGACTAATCGATTGGCCGAAGTTGCAGGTGTCACGTAACACCTGTTCGGCGTTTGCAAGAACTCAATATCCTACACTTTGGAACTCCCTGCCTCTTGATGACAGGCAGGTGCCTTCCCTCTACTCTTTTTAGAGCCTGATAAAAACATTCTTGTTTGAATAAGCCTACCCAGATGTTCAGAAAATGCATGCGAGTTTTAATCTGTTTTTGGTCTGTTATATTAACTTTCTGGAAGTTATAAATTCTTGTTAACTTTGATTATGGATAATTTCACTGTTTTGTCTCTCTTTTTTTGTAAACCACCTTGAGGTTTGTTTTTGGTTTTTTTTTACCATCAAGCGGTATATAAATTTAATGAAATAAATACATAATAGTATTACTTCTTGGGACCCAGGTGGCGCTGTGGTTAAACCACTGAGCCTAGGGCTTGCCGATCAGAAGGTCGGCGGTTCGAATCCCTGTGATGGGGTGAGCTCCCGTTGCTTGGTCCCAGCTCCTGCCAACCTAGCAGTTTGAAAGCATGTCAAAATGCAAGTAGATAAATAGGAACCGCTACAGCGGGAAGGTAAACGGCGTTTCCATGTGCTGCTCTGGTTTGCCAGAAGCGGCTTTGTCATGCTGGCCACATGACCTGGAAGCTATACGCCGGCTCCCTCGGCCAATAATGCGAGATGAGCGCGCAACCCCAGAGTCGGTCACGACTGGACCTAATGGTCAGGGGTCCCTTTACCTTTACTTTACCTTTAGTATTACTTCTTAGATTTATATACTACCAACCTTCATTGAGATACCGTGGGAAGGTTTACAGTGTAAGCTTAATGCAGGCACCCCCAAACTTTGGCCCTCCAGATTTTTTGGACTACAATTCCCATCATCCCTGACCACTGGTCCTGTTAGCTAGGGATCATGGGAGTTGTAGACCAAAACATCTGGAGGGCCGCAGTTTGGGGGTGGCTGGTTTAGTGCCTGTCCCTTCTCATCCTAGCTGCCTGCTTTTTCTGACTGAGCCAACAGGAATACAATGTGTGCACCTGTAGGTTTTCTTTAAAAAAAGTTTTTATTAAACATTTGATGCAGGAAAAGGAGTAACTCAGCTCCCAGGTATCAAAAGCAGCCAGTCGACCAGCATTGCCTTGACTGCTTGCAGATGTCAATTACAGGGTGCAGTAACCACAGTGGTTGTGATATTTCAGCTTGCACAAACACATACCATGCCGACTGGGTCATTTGCAAATGGGCTTGCAGGCTGGCTAGCCCAGCAAAGAGAGAGGCTGATGCCCTTGGGGGATGCCGGGGGAGGGGATCGTTTTGCAAGTTTCGTGGTTTTGGACATACTGTTCTACTAGTCTGTTTATTTTTTAAAACCTCTCCTGGTCCCTTCTTACCAAGTCTGCTGGAGGAATCCCTTGGTCCGTGTTGTTTTTCCACTTGGACCTCACACCTGGCAATGGGGTTATTCTGAAAAGATTCAGAACAGTCTGGATTCGCAAATCCTGTTGCCTATGATCCATGGCTGAAGCCTAAGGACCACGAAGATGCCTACACTAGAGCTCTGAAGCCTTTCCTGCAGAATTTCTGAGCACAATTCAAAGTGTTGGTGCTGACCTTGAAAGCCCTAAATGGCCTTGGCCCAGTATACCCGAAGGAGCGTCTCCACCCCCATCGTTCAGCGCGGACACTGAGGTCCCGCTCTGAGGGCCTTTTGGCAGTTCCCTCCCTGTGAGAAATGAGGTTACAGGGGACCAGGCAGAGGGCCTTCTCAGTGGTGTCTCCCACCTGTGGAACGCCCTTTCATCAGATGTCAAGGAGATAAGCAACTATCTGACCTTTAGGAGACATCTGAAGGCAGCCCTGTTTAGGGACGTTTTTAATGATCGTGTTTTTAATATTCCGTTGGGAGCCGCCCAGATTGGGCATGGTATAAATATATTATTATTATTATTATTATTATTATTATTATTAATTCCCCCTTCACAGAGGACAAGGCTCCGTCGATGGCTACTAGACATTATGCTCAGAGGCACCCATGCTTCCGAATACCAGTGTTCAGGATTCGAGCACAAGAGCAACAGAGCAACCCTCTCCCCTCCTGCTGTCTCCAGCAACTGGAATTCAGAATCATAGAATCATAGAGTTGGAAGAGACCACAAGGGCCATCCAGTCCAACCCCCTGCCAAGCAGGAAACACCATCAAAGCATTCTTGACATATGCCTGCCAAGCCTCTGCTTAAAGACCTCCAAAGAAGGAGACTCCACCACACTCCTTGGCAGCAAATTCCACTGCTGAACAGCTCTTACTGTCAGGAAGTTCTTCCTAATGTTTAGGTGGAATCTTCTTTCTTGAATCCATTGCTCCGTGTCCGCTTCTCTGGAGCAGCAGAAAACAACCTTTCTCCCTCCTCCATATGACATCCTTTTATATATTTGAACATGGCTATCATATCACCCCTTAACCTTCTCTTCTCCAGGCTAAACATACCCAGCTCCCTAAGACGTTCCTCATAAGGCATCGTTTCCAGGCCTTTGACCATTTTGGTTGCCCTCCTCTGGACACGTTCCAGCTTGTCAGTATCCTTCTTGAACTGTGGTGCCCAGAACTGGACACAGTACTCCAGGTGAGGTCTGACCAGAGCAGAATACAGTGGTACTATTACTTCCCTTGATCTAGATGCTATACTCCTATTGATGCAGCCCAGAATTGCATTGGCTTTTTTAGCTGCTACATCACACTGCTGACTCATGTCAAGCTGCCTCTGACATTGGAGGCAGAGCAGAGCCATCTGGGCTAGTAGCCATTGAAAGCCCTCTCCTCCTCAACACAGTTGCCCAATCCTCTTTTAAAGCCACCCTGGTTGGTGGCCTTCACTACCTCCTGTGGCAGGGAGTTCCACCTCCACGGTTGGAGGCATTGGTGCTTCTGCATTCCAGTTGCTGGGAACCGCAGGAAAAGAGAGGATTCTCGTGCTCAGGTGCTGTTTGGGGTTTTTCCATTGAGGCGTTTAGTTGGCCACCGTGAGAATAGGATGCTGAACTAGGTGGGCTGTTGGCCTCATACAAGGAGATGATCCAGGGTCTGGAAACCAAGCCTTATGAGGAACGGTTGAAGGAGCTGGGGCTATTTAGCCTGGAAAAGAGGAGACATCTTCAAATATCTCATGGGCTGTCACATGGAAAGTGGAGCAAGCTTGTTTTCTCCTGCTCTGGATGGTAGGACTCGAACCAACAGCTTTGAGTTACAAGAAAGGAGATTTCTAACAGAAAGAGCTGTTTGACAATGGAATATTTCTCTTGGGTGGTTGTGGACTCTCCTTCCCTGGATGTCTTGGAGAAGGAGGAGGAGGAGGAGGAGGAGGAGGAGGAGGAGGAGGAGGAGGAGGAGGAGGAGGAGGAGGAGGGCCACCTGTCATGGATGCTTTAGCTGAGATTCCTGCATTGCAGGGGGCTGGACTGGATGACCCTTCGGATCCCTTCCAACTCTCCAGTTCTAGGATTTTATGACTTTCTTATGTTCTTCCTGCTCTTGCCTCAGCTTGTGGTCAAACACCTTTGCTCTCACATTTTCCTCCCTGGCAAAAACAGATGAGCTCACTCAGACTGGCAGCCTTGCTTTTGGCTGTTTACTAGGGACGCACGATTCAGAGGCCAACCTGGGCCTCCCTTTCCAAGAATGGGCGTTTTGTTTTGTTTCTTATCCATCGAAGCGTGTGTTCGATCTGCCTGGCTCAGTTGCTTGCTGGAGATGCAGCCAGGAATTCTCCAGAGGGGGCCTTGGCTCAGCACAGAAGCATGAATGCGCTTGCTTCGCGCACCACCAAAACAGTGCCTCAATTTGTCAACTTCCCGGTGGAATAGTGGCAAGTCCAGGTAGACTTTCTACCTTCATCTTGACTTCTGAGATCACTGAGAAGAACCTCTGCTTTTTTTGAACCCTCAGCATGTAATCTCTTCCGAATCTGAGACCTGGGTGTGAATTCCAACCCCAGAGGGTGATTTTTCATTCTAAATGATTATAAAAATGAAGCCTGTGTGGTAATTTTAGGCTCTGAACTTTATGGTCTTGCTGGGAGGGGAGGGTCTTTAGGCAGCAATGTATTGTTGTGGGTTTGGAAAGGGTCAGCCTGGATAAGGCCCGGAGTTCCCTTCCGATTCTCAGGGTCCTGTGCCCAGTGAGAGTTAGAATATAATAGAAGATTCTGTTGCTGAAGTGGTCAGACAAGTTTATTTGTGAGACAATGACCTCAGCTGGCTACTTAAAGGCCCTCGTCAGCATCTCCAAAAGAATGGCCCAGGTTGTAAGATCTACCACTAAGTGACGGGGCTCTCCAGACTAATGAGTGGGTCATTCCTCTACCCCCTCACCTCCTGCCAGGTGGGAGAACAAGTTTTGGGGTGTGAGCAGAGGTGGAAACAGGCTGGACGCTGTAGACGCAGAGACCTGCTTGCTCTGTGCAGGATCCAAAGGTGAGACTAATGGAGAAGTCAGATCTGTTGGGATGATAAACTTCTGAGCCCCTCCATCTTATGCTCAGCTTGTAAACAAAACCATGTATCCTAGTCTCCACTGACCCTCATTCCAAGGAAACTGAACCCTGGGTAAATGTCTGGAACCCTGGAGTCTCCCATTGCTTGGAGACTGGGGTGGTGTGTATCAGAATATTACTTCAGCTGCAGGGCCGGTGCGTCCATTTAGGCGAACTAGGCAGCTGCCTAGGGCGCCGAAATGGAGGGGGCACTGGCTAGCCTCCCCCCCGCCTGCCCCCGCCACCCACCACCCGCCGCGGCGGGAGAGGCGGCTTGCGCACCTCCTTGGCGGGCTCGGGCTCGGCGGCGTCCCAGCCAGGAGCGCCGGAACCCCAGTTGCAGCAGGCAGAGGAGGAGGGTGGCGGAGAGCAGGCAGAGGCGCAGCGTGCAGCCCTTCCCTGGCTGCCTCTCCTTGGCCACGCAGCGCCACTGGCTCATGCTGCTGCCAGGGGCGAGAGCGGGCACCGGCGGGTCCAGGGTGAGCGGGCGGTTCTCTTCTCCTCCGCGCTCCTGCCGCTGGTCGCGTGCCTCGCCCAAGGACACATGTCGGGGAAAGTTTGGGCTCTGGCTGGCGGGAGTTCCTCCCCTCTTCTCCTGCCCCAGCTGGGAAGCGGAGGGCGCCTCAGAGCCGCCTCCTCCCGGCCACCGGGCGAGGGACGGGAGCCTCGCCGTAGCTCTTGGTGGCCACCCCGAGGCTCTGCGGGGCCCTCGGTCCTCTTCTTGCTCTCTCCTTCCTTCTCCCCCACTCACTCAGACCATATTTCACCCATGTTTGAAATATGATTGGCCGGGGGTGCCAGAAGGTGATCTCGCCTAGGGCGCCAAAAACCCTAGCACCGGCCCTGTTCAGCTGTGAGTTGCACAATTAACCTTTCTTTTCTCCTGGCAGCCTGTGGGCATTCCATGCTTTAAAACTCCTTCAACATTCCTGGCATGTTAAAGCAAAGATAATTTTGCCAATCTTGATTTGAAAAAGAAAAAGAAAAAAGAAAATCTATATGTGTGCAGTTTTGCATTTTAAACCCATGTAAATCAAAGCACTGCGGGGATATAACGGAGCCTGTTTCTGAAATCCAGCTGCTGAACACATTTCTGCCATGTTTTTGTGGTTGAAAACGATGGTGTCTTTTTAATGCCTGCCTCAAATCTGAAATTGTTTTTATAATTGGAATAATTTTGCTTTTTGGAATGGCTGCAATGGTTTTCATTGTTAAATCATTTTAAGGCATTCTATAGGAATTAATCACCCCTGAGAAATCTCTGTGTGGGACAAGAGGCTACAGTTAGAACTGGATATGGAACAACTGATTGGTTCAAAATTGGGAAAGGAGTACGACAAGGCTGTATATTGTCTCCCTGCTTATTTATATGCAGAATTCATCATGCGAAAAGCTGGACTGGATGAATTCCAAACTGGAATTAAGATTGCCAGAAGAAATATCAACAACCTCAGACATGCAGATGACACAACCTTGAAAGTGAGGAGAAATTAAAGAACCTTTTAATGAGGGTGAAAGAGGAGAGCACAAAATATGGTCTGAAGCTCAACACCAAAAAAAACCAGAATCATGGCCACTGGTCCCATCACCTCCTGGCAAATAGAAGGGGAAGAAATGGAGGCAGTGAGAGATTTGACTTTCTTGGGCTCCATGATAACTGCAGATGGTGACAGCAGTCACGAAATTAAAAGACGCCTGCTTCTTGGGAGAAAAGCAATGACAAACCTAGACAGCATCTTAAAAAGCAGAGACATCACCTTGCCTACAAAGGTCCGTATAGTTAAAGCTATGGTTTTCCCAGTAGTGATGTATGGAAGTGAGAGCTGGACCATAAAGAAGGCTGATCGCCGAAGAATTGATGCTTTTGAATTATGGTGCTGGAGGAGACTCTTGAGAGTCCCATGGACTGCAAGAAGATCAAACCTATCCATTCTGAAGGAAATCAGCCCTGAGTGCTCACTGGAAGGACAGATCGTGAAGCTGAGGCTCCAATGAGAAGAGAAGACTCCCTGGAAAAGACCTTGATGTTGGGAAAGATGGAGGGCACAAGGAGAAGGGGACGACAGAGGACGAGATGGTTGGACAGTGTTCTCGAAGCCACCAACTTGAGTCTGACCAAACTGCGGGAGGCAGTGCAAGACAGGAGTGCCTGGCATGCTCTGGTCCATGGGGTCATGAAGAGTCAGACACGAGTAAACGACTAAACAACAACAGGCATAGGAATTAATTCATGAATGCAATATATAAGTTGAAGATCATGGAGAACAGAATGTTCAGCCTCCACTATGAGAGGAGGAGGAGGAGGAGGAGGAGGAGGAGGAGGAGGAGGAGGAGGAGGAGGAGGAGGTTTGGACTTGATATCCCGCCTTTCACTACCCTAAGGAGTCTCAAAGCGTCTAACAATCTCCTTTTCCCTTCTTCACCCACAACAAACACTCTGTGAGGTGAGTGAGGCAGAGAGACTTCAGAGAAGTGTGACTAGCCCAAGGTCACCCAGCAGCTGCATGTGGAGGAGCGGGGAAGCGAACTTGGTTCACCAGATTACGAGTCCAAGAGAGTGGCTGTGCTCAGGTCCTGCTTGCAGATATCCCAGTATGCAGGCCTAGTTAGGCCTTTGGCCTCATTCAGCTGCAGGGCCTTTCATAGGTTCTTATGGTCTAGACTCTACAGAAAACTTCCTGAGCCACCACCTCAGTATTTGTGAAACGTGGACCACTTATAAATGCCATCTCCAACTCCTCAAAAGATTCCATCAATGGTGTCTCCGAAAAATTGTAGACAGGCAAACTAATGCCAGTGTACTGGAAGAAGCAATGATCACCAGTGTCGAAGCAATGATTCTTCAACATCCACTTCGTTGGACTGGGCATGTTGTGCGGATGCCTGATGGTCGTCTTCCAAAGAAACTACTCTATTCTGAACTTAAAGATGGAAAGCGTAATGCTGGTGGTCAACAAAAGAGGTTTAAAGACTCTTTCAAGGCAAATCTTTAAAAATGTAGTTGTTTTGTTGTTTAGTCGTTTAGTCGTGTCCGACTCTTCGTGACCCCATGGACCATAGCACGCCAGGCACTCCTGTCTTGCACTGCCTCCCGCAGTTTGGTCAAACTCATGTTCGTAGCTTCGAGAACACTGTCCAACCATCTTGTCCTCTGTCGTCCCCTTCTCCTAGTGCCCTCAATCTTTCCCAACATCAGGGTCTTTCCAAGGATTCTTCTCTTCTCATGAGGTGGCCAAAGTATTGGAGCCTCAGCTTCACGATCTGTCCTTCCAGGGAGCACTCAGGGCTGATTTCCTTAAGAATGGATAGGTTTGATCTTCTTGCAGTCCATGGGACTCTCAAGAGTCTCCTCCAGCACCATAATTCAAAAGCATCAATTCTTCGGCGATCAGCCTTCTTTATGGTCCAACTCTCACTTCCATACATCACTACTGGGAAAACCATAGCTTTAACTATACGGACCTTTGTCGGCAAGGTGATGTCTCTGCTTTTTAAGATGCTGTCTAGGTTTGTCATTGCTTTTCTCCCAAGAAGCAGGCGTCTTTTAATTTCGTGACTGCTGTCACCATCTGCAGTGATCAAGGAGCCCAAGAAAGTAAAATCTCTCACTGCCTCCATTTCTTCCCCTTCTATTTGCCAGGAGGTGATGGGACCAGTGGCCATGATCTTGGTTTTTTTGATGTTGAGCTTCAGACCATATTTTGCGCTCTCCTCTTTCACCCTCATTAAAAGGTTCTTTAATTCCTCCTCGCTTTCTGCCATCAAGGTTGTGTCATCTGCATATCTGAGGTTGTTGATATTTCTTCCAGCAATCTTAATTCCGGCTTGGGATTCATCTAGTCCAGCCTTTCGCATGATGAATTCTGCATATAAGTTAAATAAGCAGGGAGACAATATACAACCTTGTCGTACTCCTTTCCCAATTTTGAACCAATCAGTTGTTCCATATCCAGTTCTAACTGTAGCTTCTTGTCCCACATAGAGATTTCTCAGGAGACAGATGAGGTGATCAGGCACTCCCATTTCTTTAAGAACTTGCCATAGTTTGCTGTGGTCGACACAGTCAAAGGCTTTTGCATAGTTACTTCTGCTTCATTGACTATGCAAAAATGTAGTATAAACACTGACAACTGGGAAACTGTTATGTACTGAGCTGAATCCTAGAACAATAGGATTCAGAATCAGCGGGAGCTACCCAATCCAACTCCAGGTGGAAGTGAATCTGCTACCTGATTGGCCTGTAGAAGCAGCCAATCAGGCTGCAGGCAGAAGTCAATCCACAATATAATTGGCCCACAGGTGTAGCCCTGAAGTAGCCAATCACGCAAGGCACATTGTGTAAATAATGTATATAAGCAGATGGTTTTGGGAAAAGAGCGATTCTTCTCCTCTTCTCCTTGATGACTATGAGCTGAATAAAGAGCATGAAATTCACTCTCGACTCCGAGTACATTTCAGAAACACTGGCCTGTAAGCGCTCCAGTTGGAGAACAGCCTTTACCAAAGGTGTCATGGGCTTTGAAGACTCAAACTCAGGACACAAGGGAGAAACATGCTAAGAGGAAACCATGCTTGGAAAACCTCACTGTGATCAACTCCCGCCCAGAAACCAATGTCCCCACTGTGGAAGGACGTGTGCATCCAGAATTGGCCTCCACAGTTACTTACGGACTCACTGTTAAAACCAGGCACCCCCAAACTGCAGCCCTCCAGATGCTTTTGCCTACAACTCCCATGATCCCTAGCTAACAGGACCAGTGGTCGGGGAAGATGGGAATTGTAGTCCAAAACATCTGGAGAGCCGAAGTTTGGGGGTGCCTGGTTAAAACTGTGTTTACGGAAAACAATCTTACTCGCCAAGAGGGATCGCCAAAGAAGATTTGTTAAGAATAATTGTTGAATTCAGAAATGTAGCATGGGGGGGGGTCCATGGCCCCGGGCACACAATTTTTGAGGGGGTGCAATTAGGTGCCACCACAACAGGCACGGAGCCCTGGTGGCAGGCGGGTTGGTCTAGTGGGCGGGTGGATGGAGACAGAGGGCAAGGAGCCTGTTGGAGGTAGACTCCATTCACCCTCCATGCAGGGCTCCAGGCACACACCCCAGCCCAGCTGCCCAGCCCACCAGGGAGGTGCAACACTTGCCTCGCCCTGGGCACCAGCAACCCACGCTATGCCACTGGAGGGTTGGGTCTGTTTAGCCTGGAGAAGAGAAGACTGAGAGGGGATGGGATAGTCAACTTCATATCTCTGAAGGGTTGCCATGTGGAAGATGCTGCCTGCTGCCGAACCAATGTATTCCAAGGGCAAGGAAGGAGATTCCGATTAAACATTAGGAAGAATTTTCTGATGGTGAGTGCTGCTTGGCAGAGGAGCAGACCATTTTGGAAGGTGGTGGACTCTCCTTCTTTGGAGGTTTGGATCTGCCAGAGACTGTTTTGCGGTGATTTCTGCATTGCAGGGATTTCTGCCTTGCACTCGGTGCCCCTGGGGTGCCCCTTCCATCTCTACCATTCTGATTCTATGATCCCAAGTTGAGAAAAGCACCCCCATGAATCAAGCGATGAAAAGGCTGGAGACCGACTGCACGATGGAGGCAGGAGACAAGAGAGAAACCCCATGGCTCCAGCTTCACCAGAGCCAAGAGGGTGGCATGGGCAGCTTTTCCTTCGGAGCTCCTCCCTCTTAACATTCATAAACGTTCTGCTAGGAAAGCCATTTATGAAGTGGCACATTGCGTTTTCAAAGAGGTGGGAGAGACTTCTCTGAGAAAGCATTCTTTGGGGTAGTTTGATCCACTGTTGGGACCCCGTTTGGCTTAAAAATTAATCAAATCCTGTTCAGCTTAATTGAGTTTTGGGAAGCCAAGCCCTTTGCACAACCAGCTCTCCCCCGATATGGGAATCTATGTAACAGCCAGTAAAATGTTGTGAACTTAAACTAAATATCATTGCTGTGTCCAAACAATGGGCTCCAAGAAGGAGGCTGGACAATGAAGACCATCTCTTGAAGCTGTTTATGAAAAGCTTTATTGGGATCATGGTGATATCTGGCCGGTTTCTTAGACTCCCATTGTACTAATAATATCAACTTCCTTCCTTTCTTTCTTTCCAAAATTTGCATTTTGGTGCCTCTTTTTGAGCAGAGAGCTGCATTACAATGTGTGAAATCCAAAACAGAATTGTATTGACCTATGTATTAACCCGGGAGGTACAAATTGGGACAGTTTGCTTTGCAATGAGAAGCAAATGAACTTTTCTTCCATCCCTGTTGCAGACTGCATCTGGGGTGCAACTTCCATTTCACTGTATCTGAAGAAGTGTGCATGCACACGAAAGCTCATACCAAAATAAAAACTTAGTTGGTCTTTAAGGTGCTACTGAAGGAATTTTTTTTATTTTGCATCTGGGGTGTTGTGCACACAGAGATGTGCTTTGCCACTAAACTACGGACCTTTCTCCCCCAAGGCCTGTGTTGGGTTCAGTTTTGAAAGAACTGTGCACCAAGATTCGTTTTCTAATCCTCTCAAAATGTTTTCAGTCTCCCAGATGTAGAAAAACAACAACCCTGGCTAACAAGACATGTGTTTGCCCCCAAATTCTGTTCATGCGTGGCTCTTTTTTTTCCTTTTTCCAGAGGGGGCCCCAGAACGTCCACTGCATTTCTGTAAGTCAGGAGACTAAATCCTGTAGATTTTTCTCTGTGTACGGTTCCACTTTGCATTTAATTTCAGGAGATCTTTTAAAGGCCTCTCAGCAGAGGAGGAAATGGAACTGTATCCCGTGTTTTTGTGGACCGTCCAAAGTATATCGAGGGGTTCCAATGGAAACAAACATGAAAGGCGCAGGAACGTAACAGAGGGTTTGGGCTTTATTGTTCCGAACTCCAGGAAAAAATGGCAAGAATTATCTGTTACTATCTTCCATAGGGCAGTTCCTGGGCCATGAGGGTTGCATCTGGTCTGAATGCAAAAAAAGGTTTACTGGGCTGTTTGGGGGGGGGGGGTGCATCTTAGCAGTGGCCAAACTCACTGCAGTCTTTTAAACTGAGATTCCATCATCACCATCACTATCATCTGAATTTGCATACCACTCTTCATCCAAAGATCTCAGGGTGGTACACAGCCTAAAAATACAAAATGAACATTGCAAGGGGTTGGGATGGATGACCCTTCGGGTACCTTCCAACTCTACCATTCTATGCTTCTATTTAGACCACTGTGGGGAAAGTGGGAACTTTCTTTCTGTGCTCTCTCTCTCTCTGAGATCTTTCTGGGAAGGGGGATCAAAGCGACTGGAGGGATTGATGCAAATGTGACAATGAACTTGTAAAGGTTCTGGGTACCCCGGTTTAAAAGGATGTGGACAAGCTGGGAAGTGTGCAGAGGAGGGCAACCAAGGTGATCAAGGGTCTGGAAACTAAGCCTTATGAGGAACGGTTGAAGGAGTTGGGTATATTTAGCCTGGGAAAGAGGAGACTGAGAGCCATCTTCAAATATCTCAAGGGCTGTCCCATGGAAGATGGAGCAAGCTTGTTTTCTCCTGCTCTGGAGGGTAGGACTCGAACCAATGGCTCCACCCCCTTGACCTTGGTAGGCAAACTAAAGCCCGGGGGCTGGATCCAGCCCAACTGCCTTCTAAATTCGGCCTGCGGACAGTCCGGGAATCAGCCTGTTTTTACATGAGTAGAATGTGTGCTTTTATTTAAAATGCATCTCTGGGTTATTTGTTGGGCATAGGAATTCGTTCATTATTATTTCCCCCCCAAAGTATAGTCCAGCCCCCCCCCCCAAAGTCTGAAGGACAGTGGACCGGCCCCTGGCTGAAAAAGTTTCCTGACCGCTGCCCTTGATCATTCTGGCTGCCCTTTCCTGAGCCATTTCCAGCTCTAAAATACCCTTTTTGGAGTAAAGCGACCTGAACAGTACAAAGAAATTAGGTTGCTATCTTTTTTCTGGCAAAATACAGGGCAGAGCAGGGAAGCTGGGGGTGATTTTTTTTTTTTTTGCTGAAGTGACTTCAAAGCAATCCATTGCAATCTATTGCAGGCTAAGAGATGCACAACCATGAATATGTGAATCTGTCTGTGCTTGGCTACCCAGAGTTTAAATACATGACCATTCATACAGCCTTTCAAACACAGGCATTTGGAGAGAATCCCTGACTTGGGAGAGAGAGAGAGAGAGAGAGAGAGAGAGAGAGAGAGAGAGAGAGAGAGAGAGAGAGAGAGAGAGAGAGAAGACCTGAAATACAGGACAAAACTATATCAATACAGGACATAGCATTTTACATTGAAATTTGGGACAATCCTGTATTATACAGGACTGATAGCAACTCTAGAAAGAATCATAGAATCATAGAGTTGGAAGAGACCACAAGGGCCATCCAGTCCAACCCCCTGCCAAGCAGGAAACACCATCAAAGCATTCTTGACATATGCCTGTCAAGCCTCCGCTTAAAGATCTCCAAAGAAGGAGACTCCACCACACTCCTTGGTAGCAAATTCCACTGCCGAACAGCTCTTACTGTCAGGAAGTTCTTCCTAATGTTTAGGTGGAATCTTCTTGGCTATCGTATCACCCCTTAACCTTCTCACAGAGTGTACATCTCTTTGTGGCTATCTGCCTGCAATCCAAATGAATCCACATTTCAACTGATTAAGCTTGCATATTTTGGATTTCTCGCAGAGTTTTGTTTTGCTTCGGCCGAGAACCCCAGCAGAGCTGCTCAATATTTTCTCATGGTTCTGGGTCACGTATGTAAGCTCCTCGGGGCAGGTGGCTGGTTCTTCTTTAGTCGGTGGCCTGTTGCAACTGTCTCTTGGCTGCCCGTCAAGGGTGGTTTTGAGTCCAGCTGGCCTAAGCTATGCAGCCTGCGTTATCTTTCAGAGGGTCAAACCACGCGGTCCCAATAAATCGGTCTCTGGATCACTATGGGAGACATTTCATGTTCCTTGGGCTTTTGCCAGCTGCCCTTTCCTTCCCAGCTGGAGGACTTTTTAGCCTGGACTGTCATTGGATTAGGCAAGAGCTGTTAAATGTGCTTCATTGCCGCAGCTGAGAGCCGCTCTCAAGCCCCTTGCAGGCAGAGGATATTAAAAACTCGCCTGGTTCCTAGCAGTATAAATCACTGATCTTCATCTTCCTGTTTTGCAAGGGTGAATCACGGGAATTTCGGCACAGAATCTGCCTTGGTGGCCCCGTAGGATGACCTCTGTCAGGAGAGAGACTGGGGAATTGTGTCCTTGTTCATTCTCCTTGACCTCTCAGCGGCTTTCGAAACCATTTATAGTCGCATCCATCTGGAGTGACTGTCCGACTTGGGGGTGGGTGGCACTGCTGTGTGGTGGTTCCGGTCCTACTTGAACGGTCGTTTCCAGAGGGTGATGCTCTTTGGCACGATGGAGCCATCAATTTGGGGTTCCTCAGGGCTCAATCCCATCCCCTACGTTGTTTAGCATCTACAAGAAACCTCTGGGTGGGGTCATCCGGAGGTTTCGAGTACAGTCATACCTCGGCCGCTTCAGGTTGCGTGTTTTCGGGTTGCACACCGCGCCGCCGCACCCGAAAGTCCTGGAACGGGTTACTTCCGGGTTTCAGCGCCCGCACATGTGCAGAAGCACCGAATCATGACCCCCGCGTGCGCAGATGCGGCGCTACGGGTTGCGAACAAGTTGTGAACGCTGCGGGTTGTGAACATGCTTCGCGCACGGATCACGTTCGCAACCCAAGCGTCCACTGTACGTTGTCACCAGTATGCTGATGACACTCAGATCTATTTCTCTACATCTGCAGGTGACAACGTATGTGCAGGTGGAGGTGCTAGACCAGCGTCTTACCTTGGTAATGGACTGGATGAGAGCCAACAAACTGAAGCTCAATCCAGATAAGACTTAGGCACTGTGAGTGGGCGATTCCCTAAACCGGATGACTGGAAGGTTGCCTGATCTTTATGGAGTTAAGGTTCAATGTGTTACTATTAGCATATAAATGGGTCAGTGTGTCTGCCTGTTAACCGGAAGGTTCATGGTCCGAGTCCAACTAGGAACAGCTGTGGGCAGGATTCCTGCATTGCAGGGGGTGGACTAGATGTCCCCTGAGGTCCCTTCCAACTCTACAATTCTATGAAAAGGTGTAAGTGCGGAGGAGCCTACTGCTCCTCAACAAAGAGGACCTATATTTGCTCATATGAAGGCTGCTAGATCCCTTCCCTCCTCACAGAGCCCTGTAGCTGGATCAGGCCCACATCGTCTAGCATCTTGTCCTCACGGTGGTTTAATGCAGTGTTTCCCAACCTTGTGCGTCCAGATGTTTTGGGGCTAGAATTCCCATCATTCCTGACCACTGGCCTTGCTAGCTAGGGATGATGGGAGTTGTAGTCCCAAAACATCTGGAGGCACAAGGTTGGGAAACACTGGTTTAATGCCCTGAAAAGCATAGGAATCCAGGTAGACTGCCTCTGAAACTGGAAGCTCCATAGGAAGTTCGGAAGGACCCCCCCCCCCCCTGCGGCTAGATCAGGCCAAAGGGGCCTGATCTCAGGCAGCATCCTGCTCTCAGAGTGGCCAACCAGATGCCCCGGTCGGGAGAAGCTGGCAAGCAGGACTGGAGAGCAACACCTGCTCTGTCCTCGCTTGTCCCAGGAACTGGCATTCAGAGGCATCACTGCTTCCGTCAATGGAATGAAAATGTAGCTATCACTGGTACAGGGAGCCCTCCTGTCATTCATCTCTGCAGGCAGGGAAAGATTTGGCACCTGCACAGCATCCCGAGAGTCAGAGTGAAGTTGCTGCTAAGAGATCTCCGCTGTTGATGCTGCAGATTTAACTAGCCAGCCAAAATAAGGTCAGCCTAATTAGCCAGTGATTCATCGCCTTGCTTCTCCTCTAGGAATCGTGGAGCTTTATATTCCAGGCACATTTCAATTTCACCCTCCGCCCAGGGAGAAGGATTTCTGCCGTGGGTGGGAAGGCAGATGTTAGCATGATGTATGATCCCCATCCACCTTCTGCAAGGACAGGATCCATCCCTCCATCATAACAATTGCCATGGTTTTTTTTCCCCCATTCAGAGAAAAATGAACAAACATTTGACATTATGACAGCCCCTCCTTGGAAATAAAACGCCTTCTTTGTTCTGATCGGAATCAGATGTGGCAAAAGGGGCTTTTGAGTGCAGCGAGGCCACACATGAAATCTTAGACTCATGGAATTGGACAGTTGGAAGGGACTCTAATGGAGGTTCTTAGAAGCTTAGAAGCTCAACATCAAAAAAACCAAGATCATGGCCACTGGTCCCATCACCTCCTGGCAAATAGAAGGGGAAGAAATGGAAGCAGTGAGAGATTTTACTTTCTTGGGCTCCTTGATCACTGCAGATGGTGACAGCAGTCACGAAATTAAAAGACGCCTGCTTCTTGGGAGAAAAGCAATGACAAACCTAGATAGCATCTTAAAAAGCAGAGACATCACCTTGCCGATAAAGGTCCATATAGTTAAAGCTATGGTTTTCCCAGTAGTGATGTATGGAAGTGAGAGCTGGACCATAAAGAAGGCTGATCGCCGAAGAATTGATGCTTTTGAATTATGGTGCTGGAGGAGACTCTTGAGAGTCCCATGGACTGCAAGAAGATCAAACCTATCCATTCTGAAGGAAATCAGCCCTGAGTGCTCCCTGGAAGGACAGATCGTGAAGCTGAGGCTCCAATACTTTGGCCACCTCATGAGAAGAGAAGAATCCTTGGAAAAGACCCTGATGTTGGGAAAGATGGAGGGCACTTAGGAGAAGGGGACGACAGAGGACGAGATGGTTGGACAGTGTTCTCGAAGCTACGAACATGAGTTTGACCAAACTGCGGGAGGCAGTGCAAGACAGGAGTGCCTGGTGTGCTCTGGTCCATGGGGTCACGAAGAGTCGGACACAACTAAACGACTCAACAACAACAACAGAAGCTCCCAAGGATGGAGAGGCCACCACCTTCCAAGAAGTCCATTCCAAGGTCAAACAAATCTGACCATCAGAAAGTTCTTCCTGATGTTTAGTCCGGAATCTCCTTTCTTGCAACTTGAATCCATTGGTTGGCGCCCTGCCCCCAAGAGCAGGAGAAAACAAGCTTGCTCCACCTTCCATGGAACAGCCCTTCAGATATTTGAAGATGACTATTGTATCACCTTTCAAATGATAGGTTCTACAGTTTGGCAGGAATAACCAGCTAAACAAATATAAGACGGGGGACACCTGGCTTACTAGCAGTGCATGTGAAAAGGATCTAGTTTGCAGACGACACCAAATTGGGAGGGGTGGCTAATATCCCAGAGGACAGGATCACACTTCAAAATGACCTTAACAGATTAGACAACTGGGCCAAAGCAAACAAGATGAATTTTAACAAGGAGAAATGTAAGGTACTACACTTGGGCAAAAAAAAATGAAAGGCACAAATACAGGATGGGAGACACCGGGCTTGAGAGCAGTACATGTGAAAAGGACCTAGGAGTCTTGGTAGACCACAGACTTGACATGAGTCAGCAGTGTGATGCAGCAGCTCAAAAAGCCAATGCAATTCTGGGCTGCATCAATAGGAGTATAGCGTCTAGATCTAGGGAAGTAATAGTACCACTGTATTCTGCTCTGGTCAGACCTCACCTGGAGTACTGTGTCCAGTTCTGGGCACCACAGTTCAAGAAGGATACTGACAAGCTGGAATGTGTCCAGAAGAGGGCAACCAAAATGGTCAAAGGCCTGGAAACGATGCCTTATGAGGAACGGCTTAGGGAGCTGGGTATGTTTAGCCTGGAGAAGAGAAGGTTAAGGGGTGATATGATGACCATGTTCAAATATATGAAAGGATGTCATATGGAGGAGGGAGAAAGGTTGTTTTCTGCTGCTCCAGAGAAGCGGACACGGAGCAATGGATTCAAACTTCAAGAAAGAAGATTCCACCTAAACATTAGGAAGAACTTCCTGACAGTAAGAGCTGTTCGGCAGTGGAATTTGCTTCCAAGGGGTGTGGTGGAGTCTCCTTCTTTGGAGGTCTTTAAGCAGAGGCTTGACAGGCATATGTCAAGAATGCTTTGATGGTGTTTCCTGCTTGGCAGGGGGTTGGACTGGATGGCCCTTATGGTCTCTTCCAACTCTATGATTCTATGATTCTTGGTGGACCACAAACTGAACGTCAGTTAGCAGTGCGATGCAGTAGCAGCAAAAAAAAATAAGGTAAATGCTATCCTAGGCTGCATCAACAGAAGTCTAGTGTCCAGATCAAGGGAAGTCATAGTCCCACTCTATTCTGCCTGGGTCAGACCACATCTGGAATACTGTGTCCAGCTCTGGGCACCACAATTTAAGGAGGATGTTGACAAGTTGGAAGGTGTGCAGAGGCGTGAGACCAAGATGATCAAGGGCCTGGAAACCGAGCCTTATGAGGAACAGTTGAAGGAGTTGGGTATGTTTAGCCTGGAAAAGAGGAGACTGAGAGGAGATTGAAGAGCCATCTTCAAATATCTCAAGGCCTATTCACATGGAAGACGGAGCAATCTTGTTTTCTCCTGCTCTGGAGGGTAGGACTCGAGCTAATGGCTTCAAGTTACAAGAATGGAGATTGCAGGGGGTTGGACTGGATGACCCTGGGGGGTCCCTTCCAACTCTTCGATTCTGTGATGCTACGGTGTGCCCTTTGGATATACAATCTTGGCTCACCTCTGGTGTCACACTTGCCAATGCGTTGACCTCTGAGCTGCTCCAGCACAACGAGCCAAACCCAGACGCCCAACTGTGTCTCTCGGAAACAGCCTTCGGAGAAAGACACCGGGAGAGAAACACAGGCTGGATCTGTGGGGGTGGATTGTCCCAGCTTGGCTCCCCTACAGCCTTCAGTCTTTCGGACGTTCTGGTGCCGGGATCTGTCCTCCCAGAGGAGAAGCAATCACTCAGCATAAGCCGAGCAGACATTCTGGGAACGTGCTTTGGTGGACTCTGCCCAAGCCACAAACCCAGAGATGGAGCCCAAAGTCTCCCTGGGACACTTCGCGGCCACCCACTAAACCTCACTCGGCTCATTATGCCGAGGATTGGGTTTGACACGTCTGCCCCCGGCCAAGGATTACTCACCGAGTGTTTGCTGTATGCCTTCGTCTTCCCATGGCTACACCCAAAAGGCTGGGAGGTGGCATTTGCAAACCCACAAGGAGATGGACCTTGGCCAGGGGGGAAACTGAGATCCAGAAAGATCTAGCACTGGCTTTGTGCACACTTAGAATCACGAAATTGTAGAAATGGTAGGGACCCTAAGACTCATCTAGTCCAACCCCCTGCAATGCAGGATTCCTGTCCACAGCCGTCCCTGGGTGGACTCGGACCACCAACCCTCTGGTTGGTGCACAGGAATCATGCAATCAATCAATCAATGTAGCTGCTGCCAGTCAGTGCACTATTGGGCTAAATAATAATAATAATAATAATAATAATAATAATAATAATAATTTTATTTATACCCTGCCCTCCCCAGTCAAAACCGGGCTCAGGGCGGCTCACACCAATAAAATTACAATAAAACATAAAAAGCAATTGATTAAAATACAGATTAAAATACAGTATTAAAATTTAAAATTTAAGTTTAAAATGCAGCCTGATTTTAAGTAGTCCATAAATCCAAGCCATGAGGGAGGAAAACACAGGGGTCAGACTAAGTCCAACCCAAAGGCCAGGCGGAACAGCTCTGTCTTGCAGGCCCTGCGGAAAGATGACAAATCCCACAGGGCCCTGGTCTCCTGTGAAAGAGCGTTCCACAAGTTGGGGACAATCCTGAAAAGGCCCTGGCCCTAGTAGAGGCCAATCTAGCCACCTTATGGCTCGGGATCTCCAGAATATTGTTGTTTGTGGACCTTAAGGTCCTCCGCGGGGCATACCAGGAGAGGCGGTCCCGTAGGTACGAGGGTCCCAGAGTTCCGTCTCACAGTACAAAGTAGCCCTCTAAATTCCTACCAGCAACTTCTCGCTGTTTTTACCTGCAAAAGGTGGTGGGGGATGTGTGGTTTTCCCCAGTGGTCCTTACCTGCGAGGATGAAAACACCCACAAGGATCAGGAAGACCAACAGGTAGAGCCCAACCACGGCGTATTTGAGAGCAGCCAGGGAGCCCAGCTGTCCGCAGGGTCCCGATGGCCGCTTCCTGCTCCCTGGACCTGTAAGAGCAAGGGAAGGGCTGGTCAGGTTGAGGCTGGCTGCTTCGCCCTGCATTTAAATTCTTATCATCCCCATTAGTTCATTGCCTTCTTAGGAAACATCTCAAAACAACACGCAAAATATAAAAATACAGAGCTTAGCATAGAATTGGAGAGTTGGAAAGGACTCCAAGTGTCATCTTAAGTCCAACCCCCTGGACTGCAGGAATCTCAGCTAAAACATCCATGACAGATGACCACCCAACCTCTGCTTAAAAACCTCCAAGGAAGGAGAGTCCACAACCTCCAGAGGGAGTCTGTTCCACTGCATAACAGCTCTTTTTGTCAGAAAGTTTTTCTTGATGTTTAGTTGAAATCTCCTTTCTTGTAACTTAAAGCCATGAGTTCGAGTCCTACACTCCGGAGCAGGAGAAAACATGCTTGCTCCATCTTCCACGTGACAGCCCTTGAGATATTTGAAGATGGCTTTCATATCTCCTCTCAGTCTCCTCTTTTTCCAAGCTAAACATACCCAGCTCCTTCAACCGTTCCTCATCAGGCTTAGTTTCCAGACTTTCCTTGATCTGGACACTAGACTTCCGTTCCACAAACATTTAAAATCCAACACCCAGGAAAAAAACCTATTGTTCATCAACAAGCATCATGGGATCATGGAAATGTAGGGTTGGAAGGGACCCAAGGGTCATCTAGTCCAACCCTCTGCAATACAGGAATTTTGTGGATGTAAAGGATAACTTCATTGGAGGTTTTGAAGCAGGATGGCCACTTTTCAGGGATTCTTTAGCTGCGGTTCCTGTAGTGCACAGGGTTGGACTAGATGGCCCTTGGAGTCCCTTTCAACTCTACAAACATGCTGATTCCCTGACCGTCCGCGGGCCAGATTTAGAAGGCGATTGGGCAGGATCTGGCCCGCAGGCCTTAGGTTGCCTACCCCTGGTCTAGACCCTCAGGCTGAGGCAGAAAGAAGAAGAAATTTGCTCACGAGGAGGAGCGTTCAACAAGAACTCTTGCAAAACAAATCCCCGCCCCCCCAGGGTAAAAAATAAAATCCGGCCTAAGAAATTTATCACAATTTAATTTGCCAAAAGGAAGAAACTGATGCTGAGCTCCTGAGCCAAGACTTGCCTTAGAATGTGACTCTGGGGCAACATCAACTTTAAAAATAGCCAGGGAATAAAATAAAGAAAGGAGAGATGAGTTTGGAACGGCTTGCAAAGACATCCAAGCCCCCAAAGACGAGGTTCGCAAATAATAATTTTCAGACATTTGCAGCTTGGAGGTATGTTGCAAGCAATTTTCTGCAGTGTAGTAACTTTGCACATTCATCCTGGAGAGGGATTTGCCAGCTTGGTGTAGTGGCTAGAGTGCTGGGACTAGGACCTGGGAGACCCGGGTTCAAATCCTCACTCAGCCATTAACCTCACTGGGTGGCCTGAGGCTCACGTTTCCGTCTCTCAGTCTTGGAGAAAAAGCAGGCTGCCGGACCCTCCTTTCTTGGAGGTTTTTAGACAGGTCAGATGGCCACCTGACGGGGATCCTTTAGCTGTGGCTCCTGCATCGCAGGGGGTTGGACTAGAGGACCCTTGGGTGTCCCCTCCAGCTTTGCATTTTACGAGATGCTCTCAGAATGCAGCTCTAGCAAAGGCTGGCCCACTGGGGCTTATTAAAAATAATAATAATTTTTAATCATTATTTTCTTCCTTTAACATCAGTCTCAACATTGCAATACCAAACAATACAACTTTTAGCTCTGCCGAGATTTCGACTTTCCTCCCTCCCTCCCTTCAACAGGTTTCAAGTCCAATCGCGCAATTTAAATCTTTATCTACAGTCCACATTGTAGGATTTATTTCAATCCTGCTAGTGTCTTCAAATTCTTACAATTATCATTTAAATACACGTTAAATTTACTCCGGTCCCTTTGGAATTTCTGGTCATCCTGGCCTCGGATCCTGCAAGTCAATTTGGCCATTTCCGCATATTCCATCATCTTCGTCTGCCACTCCACAATAGTAATAGGTATCTCTTGTAACTTCCACTTTTGGGCCAATAAAGTTCTCGCTGCCGCTGCGGCATACATAAATAGTCTTTGATCTACCTTCGCAATTTCATTTCCCATCAAGCCTAGCAAAAATGCTTCAGGTTTCTTGGGAAATGTATACATTACTCTGCCTGGCCCACTGGGGCTTTGCAGGGCACTGCCGCACCCGCCTCGGTGTTAGTAATCACACCATTGTGTTGGATTTTTTAAATAGTCAAGTTACTTTAGAGCCGGTCTAATGTAAATACTGTCTGTTTAAGAGAATCAGGTGCAGGTGATTTCTGTTAATTGCTCACAGGCACGGGCTCTGCTTCTTGTATATAAGGCTCTGCCAGAAAGCCTTCTGTATCTCTTAGCTAGATCTTTCAGTTTGATTCATCTCTAAGTAGATCACTCTCTCAGTTGTTCTCAGTTTAAGAGATTCCCAGTTGAATCTTAGTATGAGAGTTGCTTAGTTATAAAGCTAGTTTGCTGTTAATTCTCAGGTAGTTTAATGGGAGTTTTGTGGGAGGTTTGGAAAGTGGGTAGATAATATTGCTAAGAGAGAAAGCATTTATCTTTAGTTTAAAGTCTCTTTAGATTCAGTTTGTTTTTCAAAGAAACCCAACCGTTTGTATTTTCATCTGCATACTTTTACAAGTGTGCAGCTAGTAAGGGGTTTCATATAAGGGAGATAATACCCTACGCTCTTGGTGGTGTTTTCTTAGCCAGGTCAACTTCTGACAGCGTATACTCTGCGTGAAGCGTACTTTAAAGGGCCGCTGTAAAACTGGGATATATGATTTAGGTTAAGCAGGTTTAAATATCCAGTTTTCTCCAATATTATTCTTATCATATATATATTATTTCTCAATACGTTGAGCGTTGGAGTTCACCCTTTACGAGCAAAAACACGATCTGCACGGGAGTGTCAGTTGTAATGACCACAACAACTCATCGCTGGTAGGTCTTGCCCCCATGAAGCAGTTGCAGACTGAAGGTCCCCACCTCCCCACAGCTCCCTCCTCTCCAGGCTTCTCCCCAAGCAATCGGAGACTATTCCAGTCAACCTCTCCTCCACCCTTTTCATGCCTCTTCTGGTTCTGGGAAACCAGGGGGGAAGGGAGCTTGTTGAAGCAGGAGGGGGAACCCCCTGTGACGCTTCACCAGCCTGATTCATCTCTGCCTCTTGGCACAGCCATTGTGGCTAGTAGCCTTTGACAGCCCCCCCCTCCATGAATTGGTCTAATCCTCCTTTAAAACCAATGAAGATGTTGACCATCACTGCCTCCTGTGGGTGGGAGTTCCATAGTTTAACAAAGACCTTTCTTCCATCCATTCTAAACTTTCCAGCATTCAACTTCATTGGCCATCCACAAGTCCTAGTTCTAGAAGACATCTGAAGGCGGCCCTGTATAGGGAAGCTTTTAATGTTTAATGTTTTCTTATGTTTTTTATATGCTGGAAGCCACCCAGACTGACTGCAGCAACCCATTCAGATGGGCGAGGTAATAATAATAATAATATTTTGTTATGAGAATGGGAGACAAAGTTTCTCCATGCCATGAAATATTTTATAGCTTTCTATCATGTTGCTTCTTGCTTTCCTTCTCTCTAAACTATGAAATCCTGAATAAAAAAAATTCCTTCCAGTAGCACCTTAGAGACCAACTAAGTTTGTCATTGGTATGAGCTTTCGTGTGCATGCACACTTCTTCAGGTACCAATGCACACGAAAGCTCATACCTATGACAAACTTAGTTGGTCTCTAAGGTGCTACTGGAAGGATTTTTTTAAATTTTCTTTTTGACTGCGTCAGACCAACACGGCTACCTACCTGTAACTAGTACTGCACTATGAAATCCTGAACACTCCTAGTTTCTTCAGAGAGGGGTCACTTGGTCATTTTAGTTGCCCTATTTGTCTAACTCCTGCATCAACAAAAGGATGTTTCTCCAGCTCACCTGGGCTGCTGAGATGCTTAGAACCAACCAGGTGTGGACTTTTGTATGAAATGAGGATGATCTGGCTTGGTTTCTGCTGCTGAAAGCAAATCCTGGGCTCAGCGCATGACCAAAGGCGCCCTGTTCTTTAATTCTAACTGTGGGTTGTATTCAAGGTAAAGATTCCGTCAGTGCAAGCGATTCTCTCCTAGCAAAACAGAAGGCATCCCCCCCTTCTTCTTTTGCACCCCCTAAGTCTGTTCTAGACAGCATCTTAAAAAGCAGAGACATCACCTTGCCTACAAAGGTCTGTATAGTTAAAGCTATGGTTTTCCCAGTAGTGATGTATGGAAGTGAGAGCTGGACCATAAAGAATTGATGCTTTTGAATTATGGTGCTGGAGGAGACTCTTGAGAGTCCCATGGACTGCTAGAAGATCAAACCTATCCATTCTTAAGGAAATCAGCCCTGAGTGCTCACTGGAAGGACAGATCGTGAAGCTGAGGCTCCAATACTTTGGCCACCTCATGAGAAGAGAAGACTTCCTGGAAAAGACCTTGATGTTGGGAAAGATTGAGGGCACTAGGAGAAGGGGACGACAGAGGACGAGATGGTTGGACAGTGTTCTCGAAGCTACGAACATGAGTTTGACCAAACTGCGGGAGGCAGTGGAAGACAGGAGTGCCTGGCGTGCTTTGGTCCATGGGGTCACGAAGAGTCGGACACGACTAAACGACTAAACAACTAAACAACAACAACAAGTCTGTTATGGGGCTTACCCAATCTTCTGAAACAGATTTGGCGGGTGAGGTGTGTATGGAAGGAAGAGGTGGAGAAGTCCCCTTGTGCAAGCAGAAGTCATTCCGCTCGTGCAGCTATTTAGTTGAATACTGACCTGTGCATCTTATGCACCTGAGTAAATTTGGCTGGCAAATTTCAGGGTCGGCCAAATCTGCCCCAGCCCTGCGATAGAAGTTGCACAACTTCTGAGCTCAGTTTAGTAGCAACCAAACTGCCCTTTCCCCAGGAGCAAAGCTTAATTTCCAGCGCTTGTCATCAGCGAACATAATTTAGTTCCTAATATCCCCTAAACTATGAGGTCATTTTTTATTATTATTTTTGCAAGTTTTAATATATTCGGAGTTGGGATATGAGCTACTTACTGCAAGAGGGGTTTGCAGAATGCAGCTGGACTTCTCATTGGGGATAAGCAGGTTGAAACCCAATAGAAAAAGGTGCTTGCTCTCATTCTGGTTGCTGGGACATCATGTCAATGGAGGAAAGAGCTGGTTGTGAACATGGGGGGGCAAGGAGACCCCCTCCCGTGGATTTGGCTCTATGGCTCAGCACAGAGGTGGCTGCAGAACAGCGGTAGACCCAGGTGGTGTTTTGACAAACAGGCAGTTGTAACTAAGTCGGGAGGAGAACCTGAGTCCGGAGGTTGCCAAATGAGGTGAAAATTGGCCCTCGGGGAGAATCTCCCAGCTCTTGCCAGGAAGCCAGAACAGCAGCTGGACAGGTGGGCTTGGAAATGGGCAGAGAAGCAGCCCCCTCCTCGGCGCTGCCTGCGGGGTAGCAAGTCGGTCCCTCCCTGCTTGGTTTTGCAAAAGGGCTTTCCAGTGTATCAGAGAACTGCTGCTGGAGGGCAGTTTTGCAGAATTGTTGTTGTTGTTTAGTCGTTTAGTCGTGTCCGACTCTTCGTGACCCCATGGACCAGAGAACGCCAGGCACTCCTGTCTTGCACTGCCTCCCGCAGTTTGGTCAAACTCATGTTGGTAGCTTCGAGAACACTGTCCAACTATCTCGTCCTCTGTCGTCCCCTTCTCCTTGTGCCCTCAATCTTTCCCAACATCAGGGTCTTTTCCAGGGAGTCTTCTCTTCTCATGAGGTGGCCAAAGTCTTGGAGCCTCAGCCTCACGATCTGTCCTTCCAGTGAGCACTCAGGGCTGATTTCCTTAAGAATGGATAGGTTTGATCTTCTTGCAGTCCATGGGACTCTCAAGAGTCTCCTCCAGCACCATAATTCAAAAGCATCAATTCTTCGGCGATCAGCCTTCTTTATGGTCCAGCTCTCACTTCCATACATCACTACTGGGAAAACCATAGCTTTAACTATACGGACCTTTGTCGGCAAGGTGATGTCTCTGCTTTTTAAGATGCTGTCTAGGTTTGTCATTGCTTTTCTCCCAAGAAGCAGGCGTCTTTTAATTTCGTGACTGCTGTCACCATCTGCAGTGATCAAGGAGCCCAAGAAAGTAAAATCTCTCACTGCCTCCATTTCTTCCCCTTCTATTTGCCAGGAGGTGATGGGACCAGTGGCCATGATCTTGGTTTTTTTGATGTTGAGCTTCAGACCATATTTTGCGCTCTCCTCTTTCACCCTCCTTAAAAGGTTCTTTAATTCCTCCTCGCTTTCTGCCATCAAGGTTGTGTCATCTGCATACCTGAGGTTATTGATATCAATAACCTCAGTTTTGCAGAAAGCCCCTGCAAAATGACCCCCAACCTTTTCCGGTGATTGTTTAGGGATCATTTTAAAAAGGGCTTTCAAAGCCTTCGGATGACTAGCTGTGTGAACCAAATTGGGGGAGGTTACCCCCTATCTAAGGGGCGGTGCAAAGAAATTCCTGAAAGACTGCCTGCCCCTTAGGACACCTGCTCATGATTACACTGCACCCATCAGAAGATCACAGGGCAGTGAACCCACAAATGGGCATTTTCGGCCATTGCCCCATAGTCTCTGGAAGGCCCTTCCCTGTGTCCAGGGTCATCTTAAGTATATCTGGCGCCCTGGCGCCGTGGTGCGGCGGATCCCTCCGGCGCCCCCCCCCGTTTCCCTGCACGGCGCCCCCCTGGCGGGCCGGCGCTCTGGCGCCCTGCGCCACCCAGCCTGGCCGTAGGGCCAGCCCTGCCTGTGTCGTACACAAAGCATCATCCACCAGTGACTTCAAACATCTCGTAAAGACATCTCTTTTTACCCAAACTTTCCCTGACCCTTAAAACCAGTTTTTATTTGTTTGAATTCCCCAAATTCCTGTTTTTATTTCCCTGCCTTACTGGTTTTATGTTGTGTTTTTATTTTCACGATGCTGTTTTTTTTATTTTTTATGGCTTAAAAAAAATACTAAGCAGTTTGCAAACACTTTTAAATACACAAACATCGAACCCCAAGGCTTCAACAGCTGTTGTGTTTGGCAACAATCCATTCTGCTTCGGAAACTACTCGGTCTGTGTTCATTTATCACTAACATCTTTCCTCTGTGATGTTGGGATGTGCTACTTAGAAGGATAGGCTCTTTCTTATTACAAAGGGTAGGTTTGTGCAAAGATAGCCAAATGGTGGGAACCAATCCAATTGAAACGACCCAAAATCAAGAAGCAAAATGTTTGCCGTGATGCTAATGGAACCAGGACTGAAGATGCTTGACTGGGATTGCTGGTCCAGCAGCTGTACATGCACTAATGATAGGTTGGGTGACTCAGTTGGTTAGAGTGTGGTGCTGATAACATGAAGGTTGCAGGTTCGATCCCCGTATCGGACAGCTGCATATTCCTGCATTGCAGGGGGGTTGGACTAGATGACGCTCAGGGTCCCCCTTCCAACTCTACGCTTCTATGATTCTATGCGGGACTCTCTCTAAATGACGCCAAAAGGGGAAAAAAAATAACCTCCTTCCTAATGAACATGCTGCTCCCTTTTGAATGGAGATAGTTGGCAATGGAAATGGCTGAAATAATAGAATCATAGAGTTGGAAGGGACCCTAAGGGTTCATCTAGTCCCCTGCAATGCAGGAATCTCAGCTCAAGGCTATCCAACTGATGGCCATCCAAGCTTGGTTGAAAACCTCCAAGAAGGTCTGTGGGAGACTGTTCCACTGTTGAACAGATATTGCCATCTGGAAGTTCTTCCTAATGTTTTGTCAGTCTCCTTCCTTGTAACGTGAAGCCATTGGTTCAAGTCCTACCCTCTGGAGCAGGGTAGGCAACCTCAGGCCCGTGGGCCGGATGCAGCCCAATCGCCTTCTCAATCTGGCCCATGGACGGTCCGGGAATCAGCATGTTTTTACATGAGAAGAATGTGTCCTTTTATTTAAAATGCATCTCTGGGTTATTTGTGGGGCATAGGGATTTGTTCATTATTTTTCCCCCAAAATATAGTCTGGCCCACCACATGGTCTGAGGGATGGTGGACCGGCCCACGGCTGAAAAAGGTTGCTGACCCCTGCTCTGGAGCAACAGAGAGCAAGGTTGCTCCACCTTCCGTCTGCTCCCATCAATGCTAGTCAGCCAAAGACAATCAGCGCACAACATCCCAACTTCCCCTGTTCTATTCCAAACAAAAGTCTTCCTAACTGGTGTGTCTTCCACAGTTTTTTTTGTTTTGTTTTGTTTTTGAGTTGTGGTCTAAAACATCAGGTGGCTAATACCCCAGAGGACAGGATCACACTTCAAAATGACCTTAACAGATTAGACAACTGGGCCAAAGCAAACAAGATGAATTTTAACAAGGAGAAATGTAAAGTACTACACTTGGGCAAAAAAGAAAGAAAGGCACAAATACAGGATGGGTGACACCTGGCTTGAGAGCAGTACATGTGAAAAGGACCTAGGAGTCTTGACATGAGTCAGCAGTGTGATGCAGCAGCTAAAAAAGCCAATGCAATTCTGGGCTGCATCAATAGGAGTATAGCATCTAGATCTAGGGAAGTAATAGTACCACTGTATTCTGCTCTGGTCAGACCTCACCTGGAGTACTGTGTCCAGTTCTGGGCACCACAGTTCAAGAAGGATACTGACAAGCTGGAATGTGTCCAGAAGAGGGCAACCAAAATGGTCAAAGGCCTGGAAACGATGCCTTATGAGGAACGGCTTAGGGAGCTGGGTATGTTTAGCCTGGAGAAGAGAAGGTTAAGGGGTGATATGATAGCCATGTTCAAATATATAAAAGGATGTCATATAGAGGAGGGAGAAAGGTTGTTTCCTGCTGCTCCAGAGAAGCGGACACAGAGCAATGGATTCAAACTTCAAGAAAGAAGATTCCACCTAAATATTAGGAAGAACTTCCTGACAGTAAGAGCTGTTCAACAGTGGAATTTGCTGCCAAGAAGTGTGGTGGAGTCTCCTTCTTTGCAGGTCTTTAAGCAGAGGCTTGACAGCCATATGTCAAGAATGCTTTGATGGTGTTTCCTGCTTGGCAGGGGGTTGGACTGGATGGCCCTTGTGGTCTCTTCCAACTCTATGATTCTATTATTCTAGAGCAAGCTTGCTCCACCTTCCGTGTCCTCCCATCAATGCCAGTCAGCCAAAGACAATTAGTGCACAACATCCCAACTTCCCCTGTTCTATTCCAAACAAAAGTCTTCCTAACTGGTGTGTCTTCCACAGTTTTTTTTTTTTGTTTTTTTTTTGAGTTGTGGGCTAAAACATCAGGTGAGAGCACCAGATTGGAGAAGACTCTCCCTTTCCTTGCCTCCGCCTTCCTGTCAGAAATCCATTTGGAATGGCTTTCTAAAACCACTCTGCTGTTTATTTGGCCTGGCCTCCGACTCAAGTGTGTTCCATAAACCTTCAGCGCACTTCCTGCGTCATTGCTGCCACTCTCATCTCATTGTGTGACCTCTTGGCTATTAAACGATTGTTCGCAAGCACAATTAAAAGAAAGAACGACTTGCGAAACTTGAGGCCCGAGGTCTACGTTATTCTTGTAAAGAGAGATGGAGAGAGATTATTTATGTACATACCATCACATTTGGAAGGCTTTCTGGACAGACATTAATTTGCCTTTCAATCTTATCAGGGCCATACTTGACATCAGGAAAAGTGGGGGAACCTGTCTCAGATCCAGATCCTTCAGAGATATCATAAGAACATAAGAAGAGCTTGCTGGATCAGGCCAGTGGCCCATCTAATCCAGCATCCTGTCCTCACAGTGCCCAACCTGATAGAATCATTGAATCTTAGAGTTGGAAGGGACCCAAGGGTCATCTAGTCCAACCCCCTGCGATACAGGAATCTCAGCTGAAGCATCCCTGACAGATGGCCACCCAACCTCTGCTTCAGAACCTCCGAGGAAGGAGAGTCCAAAATCTCTGTTTCGCTGTCAAACAGCTCTTACTGTCAGAAAGTCAGAATCTCCTTTCTCGTAAATTGAAGCCATTGGTTCGAGTCCTACCTTCCAGAGCAGGAGAAAACAAGCTTGCTCCATCCCTTGTATGACAGCCCTTGAGATCTTTGAAGATGACTCTCGTCTCTCCTCTCAGTCTCCTCTTTTCCAGGCTAAACATAACCCATTCTTTCAAACGTTCCTCTTGAGGCGTGGTTTCCAGACCCTTGATCTTCTTGGTTGCCCCCCTCTGTGTCCATTCAGGTGCCCCTGGGAAACCCGCAAGCAGGATTTGAGCACAAGAGCCCTCTCTGCTCCTGCGGTTTCCAGCAACTGTTATTCAGAAGCGCAGTTGCTTCCAACTGTGGAGAAATAGCATAGCTCTCATCGCCAGCAGCCATTGATAGCCCTCTCCTCCTTGAATTTGCCTAATCGTCATCTAAAGCCATCTAAGTTGTTGGCCATCGTTGCCTCCTGTGGGAGAGAGTTCCACAGTTTATCTTTTGCTGTGTGTGGAGAAGTCCATTCCCCAGGCATTCCCCTCTGTTTTGGGACAGATACCAGTCAGGTGGCCTGCCCTGAACTCACCGCACAATTGCCTGTCCTCGGGCATGGTGTTGGAAATTAAGATTTAGAGAGTAGCCCAATCCACTCTTAAATGTGGAACAGGCCAGTGGGGGGGAATTCCATCCCACCCTTTGCCTCAGGCAGCAAAACATCTTGGGCAGACGTGAGATCTTATCTTGTATACCAGATTTTATTCCTCTCCCCACCCCCAATAGACCCCATGCCCCTGTCCTTATACCCAGAGCACGATGATGACAATAACAATGTGTTTTTATAAGGAAGAACTGTTTGTGCTCAGAAAGGAAGATAACCTCTGGATTGAATATTTGCTGCATACAGAGCAACTCTGAGCTCACCAGCTTCATCCCGGATATTTAGCCTTTATTTACATCTGGTGCTCATGCCAACTTGCAAAGGATGGAAGACACATTAATCTCTCTCTTGGCATATATATGTAGCGGGAGAGGTCAGAAACATTATTACAGTCTGCGACTCTTAGTCATTACTGTACGTATCCTTTTGAGTAAATCAAGGAACTTAATTGGGAGGCAAACCATTGTTGTTTCACCCCCCAAGAGCTCAGGGAAGTTTCCATGAGAAGCCTACTAGTCTGTTCAGCCCAGTTCCAACTCTCCGTTTGCTGGATTTGGCCTGGCTCTGCAAAGTCTTCCAGGAGATCAGAGACCTTCCCCCATCTCTGTTCATTTATGGCTCCTCTAGACAAACCTTCCCCAAACTGGCTCCTTCCAGGGGTGTTGGACTACAACTCCCATCAGCGCCAGACAGCTCCCCGCTAACATTCCTCCGACGAAAATAGGAGAAATCAGGAAGTGCCTCCCTCTTTTGATCTCCTGCACACCTGAACGTCCTCTGCGCATTGACATTGGTCACCCTGAGCCAACGGCAACCTCTCTGCCTCACCTACTTTGCAGGATTGTTGTGAAGAAAAAAATGTGCTAGGGAAGGGGTTGTGAACAATGCCTTCCATGGATGAATGTTGTTGTTGTTGTTGTTTAGTCATTTAGTCGTGTCCGACTCTTCGTGACCCCATGGACCATAGCACGCCAGGCACTCCTGTCTTGCACTGCCTCCCACAGTTTGGTCAAACTCATGTTCGTAGCTTTGAGAACACTGTCCAACCATCTTGTCCTCTGTCGTCCCCTTCTCCTTGTGCCCTCAATCTTTCCCAACATCAGGGTCTTTTCCAGGGAGTCTTCTCTTCTCATGAGGTGGCCAAAGTCTTGGAGCCTCAGCTTCACGATCTGTCCTTCCAGGGAGCACTCAGGGCTGATTTCCTTCAGAATGGAGAGGTTTGATCTTATTGCAGTCCATGGGACTCTCAAGAGTCTCCTCCAGCACCAGAATTCAAAAGCATCAATTCTTCGGCGATCAGCCTTCTTTATGGTCCAGCTCTCACTTCCATACATCACTACTGGGAAAACCATAGCTTTATCTATACGGACCTTTGTAGGCAAGGTGATGTCTCTGCTTTTTAAGATGCTGTCTAGGTTTGTCATTGCTTTTCTCCCAAGAAGCAGGCGTCTTTTAATTTCGTGACTGCTGTCACCATCTGCAGTGATTATGGAGCCCAAGAAAGTAAAATCTCTCACTGCCTCCATTTCTTCCCCTTCTATTTGCCAGGAGGCGATGGGACCAGTGGCCATGATCTTGGTTTTTTTGATGTTGAACTTCAGACCATATACTGCGCTCTCCTCTTTCACCCTCATTAAAAGGTTCTTTAATTCCTCCTCACTTTCTGCCATCAAGGTTGTGTCATCTGCATATCTGAGGTTGTTGATATTTCTTCCGGCAATCTTAATTCCGGCTTGGGATTCATCTAGTCCAGCCTTTCGCTGGATGAATGGGATGAAGTAAAAATTTAGTGGTAAGCTGCCTTGAATCCCCATCAGGGATAAAAAGGTGGAACCATCATCACCGTGGTTTCCTGCCTCTTCCAGTGCTAGAAGTTCACAAGTTCTAGCGACAGGAGAAAGGGAGAAGCAAGTTTCTCCATTCCCTTTCTCCAGGCTGTGTGTGAACTTACATTCTCCCACCAAGTCTCCTCCTATTCTCTCTCTTTTTAAATGTATTTTATTGTTCATTTTCAGATTTTACAGTTGAATCACAAATCTAAATTTATGCTTCCAATTAAGACATCCAGTCATCAACTCCCCTCCTCCCACTTTCTGCGGTTGTTGTTGTTATTGTTTAGTCGTGTCCGACTCTTCATGACCCCATGGACCATAGCACGCCAGGCACTCCTGTCCTCCACTGCCTCCTGCAGTTTGGTCAGACTCATGTTCGTAGCTTCAAGAACACTTATACAGTGGTACCTCTACTTACAAATTTAATGCGTTCCAAACGCCCATTCGTAAGTCGGAAAAATAGGAATGCATTGGGAGAAAAAATTCGTATGTCGAAGCAACCCTATCTAAAAATTCGTAAGTAGAAAAAATCCTATCTAAACCGCATCCAAAATGGCGGATGGAGCTCCAATCGTAAGTAGAAGTAGAAGTAGAAGTAAGTAGAGTTATTCGTAAGTAGAGGTACCACTATATATAAAAATAATAATAAAAATTGTCCAGTAGCACCTTAGAGACCAACTAAGTTTGTTTTTCGTATAAGCTTTCGTGTGCATGCACACTTCTTTAGATACTGTACACTGAAACAGAAGTCACCAGACCCTTAAATATAGTGGAAGGCTGGGATGAAATTTTTCTCAGGAGGGTAGTAGGAGATGGGTGATTGGCTCAATGCGCTTCATCTATTTACTGTTCATCCTTTTATGTTTTATTTAAGTTATTCTCACGGCACGTTTTTATATCAGTCCTGCTAGGGATTTAAGTTGTTTACAATAATTCTTCAGATAGTCAATAAATTCTCCCCATTCTATATTAAAACATCTCTCTCCTTGATTTCTTAATCTTCCAGTAAGGTTTGCCATTTCTGCATACTCCATCATTTTTTGTTGCCAATCTTCCTTCGTTGGAAAGTCTCCTCCTCCTCCTCTCAAACCTCTGTCCTCTCCCTTAAAAGGTAAAGGGACCCCTGACCATTAGGTCCAGTCGTGCCCGACTCTGGGGTTGCGGCGCTCATCTCGCATTATTGGCCAAGGGAGCCGGCATACAGCTTCCGGGTCATGTGGCCAGCATGAGAAAGCCGCTTCTGGCAAACCAGAGCAGCACACGGAAACGCCGTTTACCTTCCCACTGTAGCGGTACCTATTTATCTACTTGCACTTTGACATGCTTTCGAACTGCTACGTTGGCAGGATCTGGGACCGAGCAACGGGAGCTCAGCCCGTCGCGGGGATTCGAACCACCGACCTTCTGATTGGCAAGCCCTAGGCTCTGTGGTTTAACCCTGTCCTCTCCCTTAGGTCTCCACTTTTACAGCACACAATTTTTTCCTACTTCTAAAGGGTTAAGAATCGAGAAAGGCACCCGAGTTCACATAACCGCATTACAAAGGGTTGTGGCTGCGGTCTGGAGCAATAAAACAGTGAGGTCACCCTTTGGTTGGCAAAGTCAACCAGTTGAGTCCCCAAAGAAAACACAGTGCTGTAAAAAAAACAATAATATGTTTTTTATTTATTTATATCTTTGGAGAGGTGGCTAAGCCATGAGCTTAAAGCTTGCTGCCTCTCCCCAGCGCTGGTCCAATATGTATTTTATTACCGGCCTGTTCTTAGCATCAATTTACAGCGCTTGGTCCCTCTCGCCAGCCAAACAGATGGAAGCAGAGGTTTCATAATAAGGACAGTTGCATTATTTTTTTCTGACATTAACACTTATATCAGGCCCTTGGCGAGCGCTAGGGGGCTTGGCGTGGACCCCAGAAAGAGCCGCTCCTTTTCTGAGGCCGGCTGCAGCTGTGCAGAGGAGCTCATCCACTTCCGTATGGAAACGGGGGGGGGGGGCCACGACAAGATTGCAACCTGCAAATGTGGCCATGTTCAAATATCTGGGGGCTGCCCTGTGGAAGATGGAGCAAGCTTGGTTTCTGGTGCTCTGTGTCAGGAGTATGGTCAGGAGTCAGGCTCTGGGGCCTGTAGTGCTTTGCAGGACTGGGGCCTGCCTCAGCTTGTGCTGGAGAAGCAAGGAGTGGCCACTCAGGTGAAGACCTCAGCTTGTGCTGGAGAGGCAAGGAGTGGTCACTCAGGTGAGGCCACTTGATACCTCACTGCACCTGGTGGCAGGAGCTGGGAGGGATAAAAGCTCAGCATTTCCCTTCAGCTCTTTGCCACAGCAACGCTACCCCTGCCTGGTTGCCTCTGGCCTCTCGCTCCTTGGACCCTTGCCTTGCCGACGCCTTGATCCTCGACCCTTGGACCCTTGCCTTGCCGACGCCTTGATCCTCGACCCTTGGACCCTTGCCTTGCCGACGCCTTGATCCTCGACCCTTGGACCCTTGCCTTGCCGACGCCTTGACCCTCGACCCTTGGACCCTTGCCTTGCCGACGCCTTGATCCTCGACCCTTGGACCCTTGCCTTGCCGACGCCTTGATCCTCGACCCTTGGACCCTTGCCTTGCCGACGCCTTGATCCTCGACCCTTGGACCCTTGCCTTGCCGACGCCTTGATCCTCGACCCTTGGACCCTTGCCTTGCCGACGCCTTGATCCTCGACCCTTGGACCTTTGCCTTGCCAATGCCTTGCTCCTTGACTCCCAGACCTTCGCCTCTGCCTTGCTCCTTGACCCTGCAACTGCCTGCTGCTGGACCCTCAGCCCTGCACCTGTTCCTGCTTCTACATCACCATCTTGCCTCTGGTCCTGACGCCCTCAGTCAGGGCTTCAATCGCCCGCCGACCGGACCGTGACACTCTGGAGGAGAGGACCCGAACCCGTGGATTCAAATGGCAAGGAAAGTTAACCTCAGAAACCTCAGAAAAAAATGAGAAAATGAAAGATTCTAAAATGGACAGGTGCTGGGCTCTGAGATCCTGAATGTCTCCTCTCTGTCACAGCAAACAAGGGGGATGTTTTCCGTGAGTTGTCCACCGAAACCCCCAAATCCCTTCCACGACTGCTTCAGATCACGCAGATCATTGTGTGTATGTGAAGTTTTTGTTTTTGTGCCTTTCTTTTGCCCTGAAGTGCCCCCTCTCCAATCACTTAACTCCCAATCAATCTCATAAGGACAAGCTGCACAGCTCAGTTTGAAAGCTGGGATGGGCATCTGTTCTGGGACAAGGGAATGGCACTTGATGCCTCCCCCCAGGATGGGCAGGCTTCCTCCTATGCCAAGGAAGGCATTGGGGGTCATTTCCATGCCAGGAGAACCAGTCCTGAAACGGATTGGCAGATGAATGGGAAGACGGAAGGGAACACTTCTTCATGGTTGAACTATGGAACTCATTGCCACAGGAGGCAGGCAATGGTGGCCACTGTCTTGGACATCTTTAAAAGAGGATTGGACAAGTTTGGGAGCACATTGGGCTTGGATGTATCTGTCCACACCTATAAAGTCAGTGGGGGAATCAATCTATTTCCAGGCTGATAAGACTGTTGTGTTCCAAAGATTAAAGTGTGAGCATCTCTGATTAATAAAACTGAGGTCCCCCCCCCTTTACATTTATGGCTTTATTTATTCATTTGTTTGTTTGTTTCAGCTTCTGCATGTTTGTTTAATTTGTAATTTTTAAAACTCAAAGATTATTTTATTGGAAGAGGTTTTTTAACAGAGGTTGGATGGCCATCTGTCAGGGATTCTCTGCATTGCAGGGGTTGGACTAGAGGACCTCTGGGGGTCCTTCCTGCTCTACAGTTCTGTGATTCTATGATCAGCCGATCCAATAAAAAATGATTTATTTTTTTATCAGAGAAGCTGAGGAAGGCAGAAGTTGAAACGTTTTGCACCTAAATAAATAAAGACTCTTGCTTTGATAATCACACTAACGTAGATATTATTTTACTGGTTAACCGGATCCTAAAAGGGAGCCAGGGCAAGCTTGTGTATGGTGCTGTGTGATGCTTTTATAAATCCTCACAGACACAAAAAAAGTTGCATTTCAACAGACATTTAAATATAAAAGTAGAGATATGTTTTGTGAGCCTAGAGGTGTGTCAGAAAATCTGAAGAAGAGGGTGATCTGATGGGCAATCGAATTCTGAGCCACACATTTCATAGAATCATAGAGTTGGAAGGGACCCCCAGAGACAATCTAGCCCAACCCTCTGCAATGCAGGAATCTCAAAGAATCCCTTGGATTCTTGGATCAGGCCAGTTTGTAATTGGGAATTGTAAAAACAGAATTACTCAGCCATCCCTGTTCCGTGAACCCTCGAAACACAGAAGATCTCGCACGGAGCTCCTTCCTGCCATGTACTCATGACTTACCATCATCACAGAGGTTCAGCTTCGAGAGGTTCTTTCCGTCAAACTGCTCCTCGAAGACGGACCCGTTCTCTCTCTCGCCAAAGGTATGGAGGTACATGGCTTTGTTCTCCATCCTTTCACCTGCGGGAGACACACGGAAGAAGCCAGTCAGGAAAATGGGGGAGGCGTCACCATAGCTCAGCAGCAGAAGTCGCCAGGCTCGGTCCCCGGCATCTCAGGAGATTGAGAAGTTGGAACTACAGGGAGATCAAGGTGATGGAAACTAAGCCTGATGAGGAACGCTGGAAGGAGCTGGGTATGTTAGCCTGGAAAAGAGGAGTCATAGAATCATAGAATCATAGAGTTGGAAGAGACCACAAGGGCCATCCAGTCCAACCCCCTGCCAAGCAGGAAACACCATCAAAGCATTCTTGACATATGCCTGTCAAGCCTCTGCTTAAAGACCTCCAAAGAAGGAGACTCCACCACACTCCTTGGTAGCAAATTCCACTGCCGAACAGCTCTTACTGTCAGGAAGTTCTTCCTAATGTTTAGGTGGAATCTTCTTTCTTGAAGTTTGAATCCATTGCTCCGTGTCCGCTTCTCAGGAGACTGAGAGGAGATTGGAGAGCCATCTTCCAATCGCTCAAGGGCTGTCACATGGAAGAGGGAGCAAGCTTGTTTTCAGGACCCAAACCAATGGCTTCAAGTTACAAGAAAGGAGATTCCGACTAAGCGTCAGGAAGAACTTTCTGACAGTAAGAGTGTTTGACAGTTGAATGGTCTCCCTTAGGAGATTGTGGGCTCTCCTTCCTTGGAGGTTTTAAAGTAGAGGTTGGATGGCCATCGGTCATAGATGCTTTAATTGAGATTCCTGCATTAAAGTAAAAAAAATGGTCAAGGACCCCTCGAGTCCAGTCAGGTGGCTATGGAGTTTCAGCGCTCATCTCGCTTTCAGGCCGAGGGAGCCGGCGCTTGACCGCAGAGAGCTTTTCGGGTGATGTGGCCAGCAGGACTAAACTGCTTCTGGCGCAACAGAATAACATGACGGAAAACAGAGTGCACAGAAACGCCGTTTACCTTCCCGCCGGAGCGGTACCTATTTGTCTACTTGCACTGATGTGCTTTCGAACTGCAAGGTTGGCAGGAGCTGGGACAGAGCAATGGGAGCTCACCCCGTCACGGGGATTCGAACTGCTGACCTTCTGACCAGCAAGTCCAAGAGGCTCAGTGGTTTAGACCGCTGTGCCACCCGTGTCCGGCATTACAGGGGGTTGGTCTAGATGACCCTTGGAGTCTCTACCAGTTCTACAGTTCTATGATTAAACCACCCTGGGATTGAAGCGCAGGTTCTGTTATGCAGCTATGGGCCTCCCCATTGGTATGGGTTGCCTGGTGGCGCTGTGGTCTTAACCACTGAGCCTCTTGGGCTTGCCAATCAGAAGGTCGGCGGTTCGAATCCCCGTGACATGGTGAGCTCCCATTGCTAGGTCCCAGCTCCTGCCAACCTTGCAGTTCAAAAGCACATCAGTGCAAGTAGATAAATAGGTACCGCTCCAGCGGGAAGGTAAACGGTGTTTCTGTGCACTCTGGTTTCTGTCACAGTGTCCCGTTGTGCCAGAAGTGGTTTACTCATGCTGGCCACATGACCCAGAAAGCTGTCTGCGGACAAACACCAGCTCCCTCACCCTGAAAGTGAGATGAGTGCCGCAACCCCATAGCACCATCCAGGGGGGCTTTACCTTTACCTCAGCACTCAGAGCCCCATAGGGATGGGGGGGGGAGAGAAATTTCACTGTGAATTGACCTTATCCAAACATGCAGAAACAATTTACAAACTGAAAAACAAAGCAGCTTTCCCCCCAAAAAACCCCTGCAGTTCTCCAAATTTTGCAATGCCGTTCTCCAAGCAAAAACCCCAAAACCATGTACAGAAATACATTCATCAGGGGGAAGTTTGCAGGGAGAAAAATAACACACACAAATGAATTAGGAGAGACTGCTTGCATATACCTAGGTGTGCATTAGTCAAAACTGCACACAGAAATGTGAGCGTGAGGAGAAATCCAGACAAAAATGCTAATGAATTTCCATGACTACTTTTTTGATGCAGGCCTGTGGTGAACTGGAAATTGCTGAAATCGGGGGGGGGGGGGAATAGAAACTGGAATGAACCGACCTGCCTGTCTTTGAGGCTTGTTCGGCTGATGCCAGAAAGGGCTGGTCCCTGATCTGCCCCCAACTCAGCAAAAGGGCAGCTGCTTTGACAGAGGTAGGGCTGCCAAACCCAGACTCAAACCAGCTGGATAACAATTCTGGATGCCTCCCAACTAGGCCAGAGCCCAGACCCTCCTCTCTCATCTCAGGGGACAGGCCTGTTCTCTGGAAGGCCGGAAGAAGTGCGGTGATCGACAGAGCAAGGCACTTTTCAGAAAACAGTGGAACGGATCTTTGCCCCGGGAAGCTTACAGTCAACACTTTGACAGTGTCGTGTTAAGGGTGTGGGGTTTTTTTTTGGGGGGGGGGGAGGTGATATGGAGTAAGATGGCAGAATCTCTGAAGATCTGGAAGGGACCCAAGGGTCATCTAGTCCAACCCCCTGCAATGCAGGAATCATACCTGAAGATTCCCAGGCCAGATGCAGATAGGATGAAGGACAGCACGAGAGATAGCAGGACCAGCGAGGTTAGCTCTGTGGCAGAACATCTGTTCTGCCTACCCTCCAAGTGTTGCGATTTTCCAGCGACAGTCCCGGAATTAGAGAAGCTGTCCCAGTTTCTGATTCTATCCCGGAATCTCCGGCTTTTCCTTATTCCTCTCCTCCCCTTAAAGGTAAAGGGACCCCTGACTCTGGGGTTGCGGCGCTCATCTCGCGTTATTGGCCAAGGGAGCCGGCGTACAGCTTCCAGGTCATGTGGCCAGCATGACAAAGCCGCTTCTGGCAAACCAGAGCAGCGCACGGAAACGCCGTTTACCTTCCCACTGGAGTGGTACCTATTTATCTACTTGCACTTTGACGTGCTTTCGAGCTGCTAGGTTGGCAGGAGCAGGGACCGAGTAACAGGAGCTCACCCCGTTGCGGGGATTCGAACCACCAACCTTCTGATCGGCAAGCCCTAGGCTTTGTGGTTTAACCCACAGCGCTACCCGTGTCCCTCCCCCTCCCCTTATTCCTCCTTATTCTTCTGCTCTCTCTCTCTCCCCTCTTTCTCCCCCATCTCAATGTTCCTTTCATCCCTGGCTCCTTTCAACTTCAGCTAACACTCATGTTTGACAGGCTGTTGCTTTCTCGGCCCCCGGGAGATGAAAACACACACACCTCGCCCAGTGTGCCCCTCCTCTGATCAGCTTCCTTTCATCTGTCGTGCCAGCCAAAAAGAAGTTAAATGTACCTGGCACGGGGGGGGGGAGGAGGAGAGGGGGGGCAAAGGGGGCATGGGGGGTTATTTCTCCAACCTTTAGTGGAAAGCCAGGAAACATAAAACCATGGAACTGTAGATTGGAAGGGACACTCCAAATGCCATCTAGTCCAACCCCCACAATGCAGGAATCGCAGCTAAAGAATCCCAGCCGATGAAGGAGAGTCCACCACCTTTAGATGCTACCCTTTAAATTTCCAGCTGAAAGAAGAGACAGGGCAGCGACAGCTTCTCCCATCCATAGAATCCGAGAATGGTTCAGTTGGAAATGACCCTGAGGGTCATCTAGTCCAACCCCCAATATGGAGCTTGAATCCATGACCTCTTTCTCCCTCTCAAACTGGTTTTGGGTAGGAGGAAACCTGGCAGCCCTTCGTCGCCACCCAAATCACCCTTCCTGGGGTGCGCAGTCCTAGGAATGTAGGAAAGCGCCTTGTACAGAGTCAGGCCATTGGTCCAGCTAGAGCTCAGTAGTGGCTATACTGACCGGCAACAATGACTCTCAAGGGACATTCCCAGCCCTACACAAAGATACTGAGGGCTGGACCTGAACCCCAGAATGTCCGCATGAATGGATTTGCCAGGGAAACAGTGTGCCATGCTGAGAGAGTAAGAGCGCCCCGTCGAAAGTGGGGTTCAGATCCCATCTCCCTTTGACTAAGATGTCCCCGTGGGGTAGCTCAGTTTGTAGAGCATGAGACTTTCAATCTCCTGGTCGTGGGTTCAAGCCCTACGTTGGCGAGTTTCCTGCATTGCACGGGTTTGGACTAGATGACCCTTGGGGGTCCCTTTCAACTCCGCATTTCTATGATTCAATGAAATATATGCAGCAAATAAGGAGATCTGCCCTCAGCAGAAGCAAATCAGGCACCCACTGACCTCTGATCCCTCCTTGAATGCGAGCGGAGCTGATTTTGCAAAGATCTGTCTTGAGGAAGCGGGATTTGGCTTCCGAAAACTGCTTTCTTGTGTGTTTATAGTTGCAGGGGTGGAGCGGTACTTTTATGTTGCAGGCTTGCTTTTGTGACACGCTGCTTTAAGTGTGCGCTGTTGTTTTTAAAGGATTGCACATTATAGTGTGTGTGTCTCCATCGCTATAAATCGCTTCTTTTGGCTGTGTGCCAGGATTCATAAATCAGCGGGCGGAAAGAAGTTTTTCTCCCTCTCTCTCATCATGCTAGAACCCTCGGACAACCGGTGAAGCTGGACGCTGGAAGATCCAGGACAGAGAAAATAAATCCCTTCTTCACACAGCACATAGAGAGACTATGGAACTCCCAGCCACAAGAGACGGTGGTGGCCAGCAACTTGGATGGCTTTAAAGGAGGATGGGACAAATTCCCTTCTATCTCTACAGTTCTATGATTCCAACCCAGCCCCTTCCTCACCCACCTCCCAGGTACAGCTTCCAACAACAACAACAACTTAAAGTCCATCATGAGAAGCCACATCAAAAGTCGCATGAATGCAAATATTGGATACATCTCAACTTACTTTGGACCATCCTGCTTCTTCCATCACTCACCCACAGCTGCATATCTCAGCTGGGCTGATGCTGCTGTATCTCTGCAGCGATATTTCCCTATTTAATGGGAGGCTGCACTGAATTTTCACAGGATTCAATTTTGTCCCAGAAAAGGTGTTGTTTCAAGTGGTGCATGGGGGCAAAGACCAGCACTCTGCTAAATTGAGCAAGGGTGTGTGTGACAACCCTTTTGTTTGCAAAATCTCCACCTCTCTCTTACGGCACTTCACTTGCCAAGAGGTAGGTTGTCTCCTTAGAAGTGGCTTGTCCCACTCCAAAGAGGGGGGGGCATTTTTGCCCCTGAAAGATCATAAACATGAAGGGAGCCTGGAGGGGACAAGGTCAGGGTTTTCCATTCAAAATCCCATTCGAGTAAGTGTGAAGTTGATCAACATTGCTCCCATTTCACAGATAGGTAAGTGAGAATGAGTTAGAATCATAGAACTGTAGAGCTGGAAGGGACCCCGAGGGTCATCTAGTCCAACCCCCTGTAATGCAGGAATCTCAGCTGAAGGTTCCATGATGGATGGCCACCCAGCTTCTGCTTAAAAGCCTCCAATGGAGTCCGTTCCACTGTCGAACAGTTCTTGTCATCAGAAAGTTATTCCTGCTGTTTAGTCGGAATCTCCTTCCTTGTAACTTGAAGCCATCGGTTCGAGTCCTGCCACCCAGAGCAGAAGAAAACCAGCTCGCTCCATCTTCCATGTGGCAGCCCTTCAGATATCGAAGACGGCTCTCATATCACCTCTCTGTTGCCTCTTTTCCAGGCTAAACATCCCCAGTTCCTTCAACCGCTCCTCATAAGGCTTGGCTTCCAAACCATTGATCATCTCGGTTGCCCTCCCCTGCACACTTTCCAGCTTGGCAATCTCCTTCTCGAACTGAGGTGTCCAGAACTGGACACAAAACACTATTCTGTCCGCCAAGGCTATTCTAAAAGTCAGTGGCAGAGATTTATTCGGACGTCGCAGGGTCTCCCAAGTACCAGCAGAAAGGTCCTCGCCTCCTCCACCCCCGTCCCGCTGGAGAACTGTGTCTCCTGCTTAGCTTTTGAAACAATCAAGGGGTAAGTTAAGTTACTCACCTGACGGCCAGGGTTCTTGGTAGCCTTGGAGACTTCAGCCCCTCCTAATCCCTACCATGCAAGGGAAGGTAGAGGAAAATCTCAAAATGCCAGTTAGCTCCTTCCAATACAGAAGAAAAGGAAGAGCCCTCTAGACATGGGTAGTCATCCCTTCCATGGGCAACATGGGGTCTTGGGTGTGTGTGGGGGGGCTTCTCCTGATGTTCCTCTCCTTCAGATTGCCAGCTGTGGCTGTCTCAAAACTCTGCAGCCGAAACTCTTTTCTCCAGGCAAAGTGAAGGAGCCGGGCAGCTTTCCAGCTAGCCTTCGCCACTCCTGGGGAAGCCGAGGGGCGTGGGAAGGGGGCAGGCATAGAAAGGGGAGAGTGAAGAAGCAGCAGCTCCAAGGGCTGAGTTATTGTCGTTGTTGCTCTGAAAAAAAAGAAGGTTCCAGTTGCTGAGAGTCTCTTAAAAGTTTCTTGGAAGAAGTGGACCATGCAGAGAGGGGCAGGTATGGAGAGATGCGCCCTCTGGTGGCTCAACTCTCGCAAGGCAGTCTGGCAACACATCTCTTTTGCAGCGGGGATAAAATAAAACACTCTTCGTGGCAGTTTCGTGGTTCTTGCGGAGGCCGTTAGCACTTAATGGGGCGTGTATTCTGTATTCTGAGAAATGTGGGAAATAGAACGCAGAGAGCAGGGTCTTCCCAATGGGTTGTTACTTATCCCAGCAAGTCCATATTGTTGAATCCCATTGCAGAATCCAGCGTAGGAAGGCATCAACATTTATCAGGACATTGGCATTGAGTTCCATGTATTTGGAGCGGAAGGCAAACGTCAAGGACCCCAGGAAAGAACACAATGGGCCATCAGGCGCCAGCGATCCGAAAGTGGCATAGTTAAACTGTGGAACTCACTGCCACAGGAGCCAGCGATGGCCACCAACCTAGATGGTTTTAAAGAGGACCGGACTATTTCAAGGAGGAGCAGGGTAACGAAGGCTACTAGCCATGATGGCTGTGGTCTCCCTTCACAGTAAAAGGTAAAGGTAAAGGGACCCCTGACTATTAGGTCCAGTTGTGACCGACTCTGGGGTTGCGCGCTCATCTCACATTATTGGCCGAGGGAGCCGGCGTACAGCTTCCAGGTCATGTGACCAGCATGACAGAGCCGCTTTTGGCAAACCAGAGCAGCACATGGAAACGCCGTTTACCTTCCCGCTGTAGCGGTTCCTATTTATCTACTTGCATTTTGAGGTGCTTTCGAACTGCTAGGTGGGCAGGAGCTGGGACCAAGCAATGGGAGCTCACCCCGTTGCAGGGATTCGAACCGCCGACCTTCTGATCAGCAAGCCCTAGGCTCAGTGGTTTAAACAGAGGCAGCAATGCTTCTGAATCCTGGTTGCTGGAAATCACGCAGGAGGGGAGAGGGCTCTTGTGCTTGAATCCTGCTTCAATCCTGCATAATGGGCACCTAAAGGTAAAGCTTAGTTTTGTTTTTTGTTTTTGATGTTTTTTGATGTAAAAACAAAACAAAACACCAAGATCATGGCCCCTGGTCCCATCACCTCCTGGCAAATAGAAGGGGAAGAAATGGAAGCAGTGAGAGATTTTACTTTCTTGGGCTCCTTGATCACTGCAGATGGTGACAGCAGTCACGAAATTAAAAGACGCCTGCTTCTTGGGAGAAAAGCAATGACAAACCTAGACAGCATCTTAAAATGCAGAGACATCACCTTGCCGACAAAGGTCCGTATAGTTAAACTATGGTTTTCCCAGTAGTGATGTATGGAAGTGAGAGCTGGACCATAAAGAAGGCTGATTGCCGAAGAATTGATGCTTTTGAATTATGGTGCTGGAGGAGACTCTTGAGAGTCCCATGGACTGCAAGAAGATCAAACCTATCCATTCTTAAGGAAATTAGCCCTGAGTGCTCACTGGAAGGACAGATCGTGAAGCTGAGGCTCCAATACTTTGGCCACCTCATGAGAAGAGAAGAATCCTTGGAAAAGACCCTGATGTTGGGAAAGATGGAGGGCACAAGGAGAAGGGGACAACAGAGGACGAGGTGGTTGGACAGTGTTCTCGAAGCTACGAACATGAGTTTGACCAAACTGCGGGAGGCAGTGGAAGACAGGAGTGCCTGGCGTGCTTTGGTCCATGGGGTCATGAAGAGTCGGACACGACTAAACAACTAAACAACAACAAAAGGTAAAGCTAAAGGTAAACGGTGTTTCCGTGTGCTCTGGTTTCCATCACGGTGTTCCATTGCGCCAGAAGCGGTTTAGTCCTGCTGGCCACAAGACCTGGAAAACAGTATGTGGACCAACGCCAGCTCCCTCAGCCTGAAAGCAAGATGAGCGCCGCAACCCCATAGTTGCCTTTACATTGACTGGGAACAGCTCCCCTAGATCTTAGGAAGAGGGAGAAAACTTTCCCCCATGATCTGCTGACAGGGGTCCTTTACCTTTTTCCACGTAATGGGCACCTGTTTTGCCACTATGAGAACAGGATGCCAGACTAGGTGGCCTAATCCAGCAGGCTGTTCTAATGACAGCCTCTTTCTTTTAGAGCCCTTGAAATTCCCCACCCTGTTTGTGGGCACATACTTTTTTTTTCCATTGCAGGGACTTCCCACTCTGTGGAATGAAAACACCTACAGTCATATGACGGACAGCAATCCTATGACTGCACACAGGGAATGAATCTCCAACCGATTCAGTCAATGAGTTCCATCAGCAGAAGCCATTGCAATGGAAGTGTGATAAGGAAAGAGGAGACAGGAGGAGCCCATAATAATAATGACACAGCCTTGGTCTTTTTCTAGTCCTTGGCACATGCCCCTCAGGGCTTGCCACATCCACCTTGCAAACGATGGTTGGCATCCCGCAAGATTTCAACAGGCCTCCAGCCACCCATAAGTAGAGGGTTAGCAAGACACAAACAAAAAGACTGACTTTCTGAGTTGTTGAACAGTGGAATGGAGCCCTTCAGAAGGTGCTGGATTCTCCATTGCAGGAAGATTTTAAGCAGAGGTTCGATGGGCGCCTTCAGACATGCTATAGCTGTGATGCCTGCATCGCAGGGGGATAGACTTGATGATCCTTGGGGTCCCTTCTGTGAACCTATGATTCTGTGGTCTTTGGCTGGTCCTTGGCACATGCCCCTCGGGGCTTGCCACAACCATCTTGCAAACGACGGTTGGCAAACACACATAGAAACACACATGGGACTAACATCAAATCCCTCACATCTGATTCTGAGAACTGGAGTTCCAAAGACCCCAGCAGTGGAGGGAAGACATAGCCTTGGTAGCCACTAGACCTGATATCCCTCTCCTACAAGAAATAAAATATTTGTAATCTCAATGCATTCTCAAGGGCGCTATTTTTAAAAAACTCCATTTCCCTCTCTTTGCTAGTCAGTGACGCAAGCCTGGTGTGTGGTCATTATGTCAAAGGTGGTTTTGCACATATCCTGTAAAAGACATTTGGTTTCCCGCAAGGTTTCATCAGTCCTCCATCCACCTATAAGTAGGGGGACCTCTCCTTCCCCAGTCAACTGCTCTTCCACTTGGCTTCAGGCATCTCCAGGATTCCCACCAACCTCCAGCCATGAAGATCTTCTGCCTCCTCTCTCTTGCCGTCCTCTTCTTGATGCTGCTGGCTCCAGGTATGGCCATCTTCTCAGATGCTTCTTCTTCTCTGAGATCCACAGCTCTCCGCTTTATTCCTTTTAAGCCTGCCTCTGAACACCACTAGCTGTTAGTCCCAAAGAGGTGGGATCTTGCCCCTATGTCCTCCTGGAGAGTTTCCCAAATGGGGCATCTGGTTGGACACTGCAGGAAAAGAGCAATGGGCTTCCTTTGGCCTGATCCAGAAATCAGGCTCAGAAATCAGGCTCCTCTAATGCTCTTTTTAATATGCCTTCTACACCAGACACGTCCAACAGGTAGATCGTGATCTACTGGTAGATCACTGGAAGTCTGTGGTAATTCACTGGTAAATCACTAGCTCTGCTCAAAGAAGCTCAACAACTTTGACTCCCCTAAAAAAGCTCAACAACTTTGACCTGAACCCCTAAAAACGGGCTTTCCTCCCTAAAAAAGCTCAACAACCTGAACCCCCCAAAATGGGGTAGATCACTGCCTCTTTTTAACTCTGTGAGTAGATCGCAGTCTTTTGGGAGTTGGCCACCCCTGTTCTACACCAATCCTAAGGCATGGAAAGGAATGCAAAGAAGCAACTTTTTAAAACCCATGTTTCAGTAAATGCAAATGTTCCTGTGAATTCAGCTTTGCAGTGAGTAAAAGAACAGGCCAGTTTCCTGGGTAAGGGGGCTTCTCTCTCCAAGGTTACCAGTGGCCCCCAGGGAAGAAGGGCAGCCTTCCCTACTGCCTTGGCTTAGACCTATTGCTGAAGGTGCGGGGGGGGGGGGGGAGTGGAGGGACTGATTCTCCACCCCAGCCCCTTTCCCTGCATTCATCCTGCAGCAGCCTCCCCCAACCTGGCACCCTCCGTATGTTTCAAGGGCCATCAGGGCCACCAGGGAAGGGGGGTGGAAGGCTTCAGTTGGTTCTTTCTCCTCCTCCAGATTTCACTGAAGCCCAACACAGTGACCAGACATGTCGTGTTAATAGGGGGATATGCAGGGCTCACGGCTGCCGCATAACCGAATACCCAAAAGGACGTTGCTCGGGAAGGAGACGTTGCTGCGTTAAACGTGAGTTATATGCTGAAGGGTATCTGTGCCTGAAGGGACCCAGGTGGCGCTGTGGTTAAACCACTGAGCCTAGGGCTTGCTGATCAGAAGGTCAGCGGTTCGAATCCCTGTGACGGGGTGAGCTCCCGTTGCTTGGTCCCAGCTCCTGCCAACCTAGCAGTTCGAAAGCACATCAAAATGCAAGTAGATAAATAGGGACCGCTCCGGCGGGAAGGTAAACGGTGTTTCCATGCGCTGCTCTGGTTTGCCAGAAGCGGCTTTGTCATGCTGGCCACATGACCTGGAAGCTATATGCTGGCTCCCTCGGCCAATAATGCGAGATGAGCGCGCAACCCCAGAGTCGGTCACGACTGGACCTAATGGTCAGGGGTCCCTTTACCTTTACCTATCTGTGCCTGAAGGTCAGAATCCAAGAATCATAGAGACCTAGAGTTGGAAGGCACCCCAAGGGTCATCTAGTCCACCCCCTGCAACACAGGAAATGCAGCTAAAGCATCCCTGTCAGATTTCCACCCAACCTCTGTATAAAAAACCTCCAAGGAAGGAGAGCCCACCACCTCCCGAGAGAGTCCATTCCACTGTCAAACAGTCAAAAGTTCTTCCCAAGGTTTAATCTATGGTGGGCAAACACATCCCCAAAGACGTGGGACTTATGACTCTGTTTCTTCCCCCTCCCCACTGCTCTCTGTGGGGGGAGCGGTATTCGTCAGGACTGCAGAGTGTGGGCAGGCAGTTGAAAACCATGTCATGTCCCCATGGAAATTCCCCCATGGCCACAACTTCTCTGAAAGGGTTGTCTATTGCACCCAAAAGAAAATATCATCATCATCATCATCAACAACAACAACAACTTATTTGCCACCCATCTGACTGGGTTGCCCCAGCAACTCTGAGCAACTCCCCCCCCCCAAAAAAAAATAAGAACACCACACCACATACTGAAAGCTTCCCTGATCAGGGCTGCCTTCAGATGTCTTTTAAAAATCACATAGCTTTTTATCTGTTTGAGATCTGATAGGAGGGGGTGCCACCACCAAGAAGGCCCTCTGCCTGGTTCCCTGTAGCTTCACTTTTAGCTATTAGGGAACCGTCAGAAGGCCCTTGGTACTGGACCTCAGTGTCTGGGCAGAATGATGGGGGTAGAGACGCTCCTTCAGGTATACTGGACCGAGGCCATTTAGGGCTTTAAAGGTCAGCACCAACACTTGGAATTGTGCTCGGAAACGTACTGGGAGCCAATGTAGGTTTTTCAGGACCAGCATTATATGGTCTCGGCAGCCGCTTCCAGTCTAGCTGCCGCATTCTGGCTTAGTTGTAGTTTCTGGGTCACCTTCAAAGGTAGAGTGCAATGCAGTAGTCCAAGCGGGAGATAACCAGGGCATGGACCACCCTGGAGATACAGTCTGTGGGGAAGGAGGGTGTCAAAAAAGCATTGGGTATTGCAGTCCAGAAGGTCTGAAGGGCACCTGGTTGGAGATGGCTGAAAATCCTAACCCTTTGCACTTCTGGCTATTGGACCTCCCACAGCAGCCACAGACCTGTTTTCTGCTCCATCTGTATTAATAGATTTCTTCTCCACAGTTGGAACTCTCACGGACAAATAGAGCAACGTCTCTGACGAAGGAGCATCTTCCCCCCGCCCTCTGTGGAAACCCCTGTGCTGCCTCGACTGCATCACCCAGCTCATCTCGTGAAGAAAATGCTTTGCCTCGCGCCACTTCATGCCCATTTACTCTTGAGTAAGCCCTTCTGTGCTCAGTGGGACTGACTCCTTCCTAACTGGGCTTAGGGCTGGAGCCTAGATTTGGTTTGCTTGCTCAAATGCTTTCGTTTTGCCTTTTAATAAATGCAAGCATTGAAAGTGCCTGTTACCGTTGCATGGTGTGAAGGGGGGGAACTGTTGGGGGCTGTTTTTTGGGGGGGGGTCATCATAGAATTGGAAGGTACCATAAGGGTCATCTAGTCCAACCCCCTACAATGCAGGAATCTTTTTGCCCAATGAAGTGGCCAGGGGCGTACCCAGGATCAAAACTAGGGGGGGGCAAGGGGTGGGGCCAAGACACGGGAGGGGAGGGGGCCACAAAATGGGAATGTGGGCGGGGCTACAGAGCACAGGTGGAGCACGCAGCCATGGGCGAGAGCAGTGCTGCCGGCGGGGCTGGTGGGCAGAGGCGGAGGCAGAGCACAGCCCCGCGGAGCGCGAGTTCGGCGTTCCCGCCCTCCCCACTGCGCCCTCCAGCTTCCTGTTGTGCTCTCTGGTTACCCGCCACGCTTGGCCTTTCCGGAGGGCGCAACGGGAAGCTGAAGCGAGGGCGCGGAGCGGAGCGGTGCGGCGGGCGGGAATGCCGAACTCGTTCCCCACGGGCTGTGCTCCATCTCCGCCTCTGCCCACTAGCCCCGCCGGCAGCGCTGCGCTCGCCCACGGCTGCGCCGGCCCTGCTTCTAGGGGGCGGCTGCCCCCCCCTGCCCCACGTTGGGTACGCCCATGCGTGCGGCTCAAACTCTGTGATTAAAAGTCTCATGCACTACTGACTGAGTTATCTCACAGAACTTTAGACTCCTCTAGTTTAGCCCTATGTGATTCAGGTATCACAGCTAAAAGATCCATGGCAGGGGGCCATCCAACCATGTTCTTTCATTCATTCATATATATAACATCTACATTAATTTTCCAATTTATATTTGAAAGTATTTATTTAAATAATCTTAAATCGATGACTTCCCTTCCTTCCCTTCATATCCTTCTGTGGTTCAGTTTGCATACCGTACATCTCTGCATATTTTACATAATCCAAACCATTCAGTATTCCAACATTGCATCCCTCAAACTTATTTATGCTATTGAATTTACCTTAATGCTACCAGCGTTTTCACCCATATATTCAATAAACGTTGTCCAGTCTTCTTTCAACCCTTGTTCTTCTCGTTCTCTTAATGTATATGTTAAGTCTGCAAACTGTACATATTCCATTAGTTTAAGTTGCCATTCTTCTTTGGGTGCTTTCCATTTTTGGGCTAACAAAACATGGGCCGCAGTTGTTGTTGTTGTTGTTTAGTCATTTAGTCGTGTCTGACTCTTCGTGACCCCATGGACCAGAGCACGCCAGGCACTCCTGTCTTCCACTGCCTCCCGCAGTTTGGTCAAACTCATGTTCGTAGCTTCGAGAACACTGTCCAACCATCTTGTCCTCTGACGTCCCCTTCTCCTAGTGCCCTCAATCTTGCCCAACATCAGGGTCTTTTCCAAGGATTCTTCTCTTCTCATGAGGTGGCCAAAGTATTGGAGCCCCATCTTCACGATCTGTCCTTCCAGAGAGCACTCAGGGCTGATTTCCTTAAGAATGGAAAGATTTGATCTTCTTGCAGTCCATGGGACTCTCAAGAGTCTCCTCCAGCACCATAATTCAAAAGCATCAATTCTTCGGCGATCAGCCTTCTTTATGGTCCAGCTCTCACTTCCATACATCACTACTGGAAAAACCATAGCTTTAACTATACGGACCCATAGCTTTAACTATACGGGCCCCAGTTGTGGCATACAGAAATAACCTTTCTATGACACCTGGGAATTTCCATCTGAATTATCCCCAACAAAAAGGACTCTGGGCTTTTTTTTTGGTTTGTTTGTTTTTGGTAAGATACTTTTAAACATTTTTTTTTCTATTCAAATTTTTTATTTCCCCTTCCACAGCCAACTCAAAAAAGAGCAGGCACAGTACGGCTACCCCAGGAGCTGGTCTCCTACCTCTGCAGTGCAGGTCTGCCCCGACAAGCCCAAACTTCATTAGTAAGTGGTCAGTACATAGAATCATAGAGTTGGAAAGGACCACAAGGGCCATCCAGTCCAACCCCCTGCCAAGCAGGAAACACCATCAAAGCATTCTTGACATATGCCTGTCAAGCCTCTGCTTAAAGATCTCCAAAGAAGGAGACTCCACCACACTCCTTGGTAGCAAATTCCACTGCCGAACAGCTCTTACTGTCACGAAGTTCTTCCTAATGTTTAGGTGGAATCTAGTATCCACATACACACTCCATTCGAAGACCACCTCCATCCCCACTCGGTTGGTGCCGCACTGAGCAATCAGGTCAACAAAGCTTGCTCAAATCGGGGTCCCCACCCAGGTCTCCCGTTCTACATGCCAGGTCGGTCTGCTCACTCACAACTAGGTCAGGGGTGAGCAAGGTTTTATTAGGGACCAGCCTAGCATTCAACGGGGGGGGGGGGGGTCAGCACCTGACTTTTGGGTACAGCAGGTAGCCCCCTGCCCCAGCCACACCAAAGCAAGAAGGTGGGTCAGGACACAATCATCTGTGGCTCGCTTCCCCTCCTTCACACACACACACTAAAACAAAACATTCAAAGAAAACACAAGAAACATACAAAAAACATATTACAAACACTACATTGTTGTTGTTTAGTCATTTAGTCGTGTCCGACTCTTCGTGACCCCATGGACCAGAGCACGCCAGGCACTCCAAACACTACATTAAGAAATATAAAAAACATTCTTCTATCATAAAATCTATCATTGCCAACTTCCTCCACTCCTTTCTAACTGCGTTTCAATATCTTCCTTCCTTAGTACTTTCCATATCTCGATTCCAATCTTTTTAATACTTCTCTAAACATATTATTACTCTTATTAACTTGGCAATATAATAAATCTCTTCTTACTATCTTAAAACCCAATTCTATTCTAATTAAATCGCTTCCCCTCCTTTAGCCATGCTTGTCCCCAGTCACCAGAATGGCCAGTTCGAGTGCTCTCCTCTCCTCTCTCTCTTCCCTAATCCATTCATCCCAGGATCTGTCTACTGAATCCCCCAAATCCACCCCAAAGCTCTTGCCTAGGATGGACACACTACCCCCCCTTTCCTCAACCTGGGGAAGGGGGCAGATTGCACCCAATATAGACTCTCATCCTGGTCCAAAGGCTCTTCCTTTCAGCTCTGTTATGTACTGAGCTGAATCCTAGAACAATAGGATTCAGAATCAGCGGGAGCTACCCAATCCAACTCCAGGTGGAAGTGAATCCGCAACCTGATTGGCCTGCTGGAGCAGCCAATCAGGCGGCTGGCAGAAGTGAATCTGCTACCTGATTGGCCTGTAGGAGCAGCCAATCAGGCTGCAGGCAGAAGTCAATCCACAATATAATTGGCCCACAGGTGTAGCCCTGAAGTAGCCAATCACGCAAGGCCCATTGTGTAAATAATGTATATAAGCAGATGGTTTTGGGAAAAGAGCCATTCGTCTTCTCTTCTTCTCCTTGATGACTATGAGCTGAATAAAGAGCATGAAATTCACTCTCGACTCCGAGTATATTTCAAGCTCCCAGAGCCGAATCAACTCAGCAAATTGGCAGCAATCTCAGCAACAAGCAGACATAGCCCTGCACAGAATCGAGAGCCTGAACGTTACGACCAAAAATGCACTTGGCGGAGAGAGAGAAAAATCAAGGGAGTTGTGCCCTCGCTTTCATGCCAGTGCTAAAGGACTACCCCGAAGGGAGATAACCTTTGGGGTCACGCCATAGGCGGTCACCCATTTATTTGTTTGTTTGTTTATTCCTTCGTTGGTTGCATTTCTATCCCTCTTTTTTCTCCAAAGAGCTCAAGGCAGTGTACATGGTTCTCCCCCCCTCGCCATCTAATCCTCACACCTGTCAAACTGGGCAAAATGCTCAGATCTAGGCCAAACACCTGTTGGAAATGCGGGTAGGCAGAAGGCACATTGATCCAGATGTGGTGGAACTGTAAAAAGATCAGAGAATTTTGGGAGATGATCTACAACGAACTTTTTTAAAAAATAAAAGAAGAAGAAGAAGTCTAAATGCTCTTTCCATAAGGAATAATGAGTAATGAAGTCTGGACGAAATTCAGGAGAATTTTCATGTATGCTACAGTAGCAGCCAGAATTTTAATCGCAATAGGTTGGAAAGGAGAAGCTACCCCATTCAAAACAAATAGCGAGACTATGCAGAACCGGATTATCAGCAAGGTTCCGAGATGTTACCGATGAAAAATTCAATAGAGAGTGGTGTGGAGGAGTGATTTGCTAATTGTATTATTGAGCCAAATCGGATCCTATAAGTTTGCATTGCCTGCATTGTATAATTCTGACTGTGTGGCTTAGCCCCATATTCCTGGGATGCTTTTTCCCCTAAAATGTTTTTCAGTGCCTCTGTGTCTCTGCACCAAAGTGTGTCAAAGTGCAAAGCAAAAAGGAACAGGATGCCCAGCTCAAGGCTGGATGAGCTGGCCCTGTCTGGAACACAGAAGGGCTTATCAGTTGCTATGCCTGATGCGTAGTCTTACTCAAGGCTGTTGGAAGTGCTAGTTTGACGCGTAAACTGAAGGCTAAAGGCTTTGTTGAGCCAGCATGTGTTTAGAGTCTACACCCAGGGATATGAATTCGGCAGTAATTGACAATACGCATAGACGATGTGAAGGAGGGGGGAAGATGCGCAAATCACCACTGTCCCCTATAGTCCTGTTTATGTTACCCCTGCCTAAGCCAGCATGTGTTTACGCACAGGACGTGTACTGTTGACCCCCTTGCGTGCATGAACCCCTTGCGTGCACACATTTACAGGGAGGGGAAAAGAGCCCAAAAGAAGGGTATAAGAGAGCTTTGCAATTTGTGTTTCTTTACTCTTGTCGTGGAACTAGCCACCTTGAGTCTCTTATTAATAAGAAATTAAATTCTTTCTCTGGAACTCAACCCCGGTGTCGTTTTGACTATCTTTGTCCTGCCTGGGGCAACTTAAAGGACCCTTAGTAGCTGATACGGCTGCAGTGGGATGTATATAGAGTTTATTTAAAAGAATATTGCAGAAATATAAATCCTTTGGCAGGTCTGGATTTCTGCATGTAATAGGAGAATCTTATAAAATTAATGTAATTGAAATAACCTAGAGGAGACAAAGTTTAGTGTGCAGAAAAAGAAGGCAACTTGGGAACCACAATGGGGGAACTGGAGGTCATGTTGAATCCAACTACAAATTGTTACATACAACAAGCATCAATTATGGAATGAATGAATGTTTGTTTTTATTTTTGTTTTCTTTGGATTATTTATGTTACACTGTTTTTAACACACACACACACACACACACACACACACACACACACACACTGCAGTTGCTGGTCTTTTGCAATCTCCACAGAGATGGGCCCCATGAGATGTCTTCAGCATCCTTTCCCAAGAGCCTGAAGGGCAAACCCAGCAGGCATAGTTGGGAACCTGTGGCCACAGGGCTAAGTCCCATTTCACCACCTGGTCTTGCTTCAAGTGAACGAACAAGCCTTGCTCCATCGGATGCCCACAAGCAGCAAAGTTGGGCAAAAAAACTGCCAGATTCAGCCCCGTGAACTTGGGAATGAACCCAGAACAGAAGGGGATATCGGGGGACAGTGGGTGGGATTGGGGAGCAGCAGTGCCAAAGATGTCCCTTTTGGTGCAAACAGATTGAGGGATGAAGCTGGAGAAAAGGGGCAAATAACACATGCGAGGATTCCTTGAAAATATTGTTACACAGCGCCCAAATTGCTGAGCATGGAGAAAACCCAGGCGTTTCAGTGTTTGCCCAGAGTTCGATTTCCTTGGAATAAAGGTCAGTGGTGGCTGTGCTGTCTTTTGGATATCTGGTGCTATTTACACATAGAGACAGGATGAGCATAAAATGCAAGGCTTCAAAGCATTAACACCCCCCCCCCCCGCCCCAGCTTTGGATTCCATACACAGCAAGCCCATCTCTGTGCCTCTAGCGTCCAACCTGCTTCCAGCAAAACTCTCAAACTAGCTCAGGACCTCTTTACCTCCAATGAGGAAAAGGGCAAATAACATGTCTGAGGATTCCTTGAAAATGGAATCTGTGAGGTGAGTGGGGCTGAGAGACTTCAGAGAAGTGAGACTAGCCAAAGGTCACCCAGCAGCTGCATGCGGAGGAGAAGGGAAGCGAACCTGGTTCACCAGATTAGGAGTCCACCGCTCTTAACTACTACACCATGCTGGCTCTCAACCTCATGCTGGCTGAAGGGTTGTCTAGAAATCTAATTGACATAACAACAACAACAACAACAACAACAATGTTTTCCTGCTTATCAGCCAGGGGATGAGGATGGTTGAATGACTCACCTATTAACCTGTAGGATCTCTCTAATTTCAGCTCCTCCCACCTGCCTTATTCTTTTGAGATGCTGATAAGGACACTCCAGTGACCAGCGAAGGTCCTACTCTAGTTTCTAACCCTCCATGGATTGAGGACCCCAAGAATAGGAAGGAATGAAGGCAACTCCCTGGTCCACAACAAGATGAGTAAGTTTTTTGCCTAAGCCTCCAGGTGTCAACACCCTACAGGTTACTGATGCGAAGCAGGAGACCAAGTCGCTTGCAAGCAAGAGGAGAGGAGAGGGGGAATCAGGATTTCTATATGTTGGAAGCCACCCAGAATGCCTAGAGCAACACAGTCCATGATGAAGGAACAGGACACCCCTATTTTCATGGCAGAAATGTTGCAGGCTATGTCCTCTGACTTTTCCAGCTCTGCTCAGTTCCTGTTTGTGAAACATCCTTCTCTGTGCAGCTGCCCAAGGAAGCAGGACAGTTGGGGGGGGGACCCAGAGAAAGGGGCAGGAGGAGGGGCAGGGGAGACCCCTGGGAGAGGTGCCTGCCTGCAATTTGAGAAATGCCCTTGTGCAAAGCCAAGGCTTGAAAAGCAACCACAAAATCTGGATGGCACCACAGACTGACAGAGAGAGGGAAAGGGTCTTTGAGTCTGTCCAAAAAAATCCCCTCAACCCATCACACGTTTTCACAACATGAAGCAACACAAAGGTTTCCAATGCTTGCATTTATTAAAAAGAAGAAGCTAAAGCATTTTGCAGGCAAACCAAATCCAAGCTCCAATCCTGAGCCCACTTACTAAGGAGTCAAACAGGCAGACAGGATGGCTCCCTCTTGACTCCTTCGCAGAATCGCCTTCAGCAGCATCAAGCAAAGCGGTTTCTTCCCCAGCAGAGATGGGGTGCAGTCGAGGCAGCTGCGCATCAGAGGAGAGCAGGGTGGTCTTTCTTTCACCAGAGGTTTTGCACAGGAGATCTGCAGAGAAACACGCCTGTGAGAGGAGGAGAAACTGTTAATGTGGGTGTTCGTGGTGGTTCTGAAAACCCAAAGCAGTGACTCCAACTGGGAGGCAGAAGAGCTCAAATTGCACACAGAGGGTCTGTTTTGCAGAGGGTTGGACTAGAGGACCCCATAGGTCCCTCCCAATGGTACATTTTTATTCTATGATTGTAGGAGAGACCTCTGGGCATTTCTTGTATGCACTTGGGGGAACCTGAGAGGGACTTTACTACCACACATACATTTTTTCTAATGTGGTTCATTTTCCTCATTCCTATTTTTGCAAACAGCAACCCCAGGAGAAGACGCATTTGAGAAGATCTTTGTTTGTGCATTGGTGTGCGTGCATCTAACTCTTTCCCTTCCAACTCTACAATTCTGTGATTCTACTTTCACAGGGACGTTCCACATAGGTTGCCTTTGCTATTTGAGGAGGGTCAGCGACTGAGCCCCCACCCTCTCATGCCAGGAGGAGCTGTTCTTTGAGCCAATTGGAGGCATTCCTTCCCAGGCTAAGGGGAGTTGTGGCTGAGGGGCCAGAGAGCATTCATGGGGGCAGCAAGGGGAGAGGAAAGGGTCTTCAACCCCCTGTGCACAGGCTAAGATTGTTCCCCCTCACAGTGGCTGTAAAGGGAACGAGAGAGGGGTGGGCTGGGGGGGGGGGAACAGAGTGATGAGTCTCATGCATTGGGATCATGAGACACTATTGACTAATTTTCAAGGAAAACTAACATTTGATTTAACTCACCTTAACGGCGGCAACAGGCTTGGTAACCACACCTAAAAAGTTGCCTTTGGGGTGGATAGCACCTTGCTTGCATTCTCCCACCTTGCCGTTGACATCTCCGACGACAAGCTTGGGCTGGAGGAGGAGGAGGAAGAAGAAGACTTTGAAGGCTTTGTCTCTCAGGACTGACCTTCTCCACCTTCCACAACTTCTTCCACAATGGCCCTGTTGGCCTGGACACCTGGAGGGCACCAGGTTGGGGAAAGGTGGTGCAGGAAGAATGCAGGGCTGGAGCAGAGAGTCAGTCCATTTTCCTGCTGCCTATCTGCAACTTCAGGACAGGGTCTGAGCCAAGGTGGTAAGGAAGGCTGCGTCAGAGTCACTGGCTTCCCTGGGCAGCCACTGGCAAACTGGGAGAGAGAAGCCCCCTTGCCCAGGAAACTGGAACGTTTTCATACCCACCCCAAATCTGAGTGCACTGAAGCACATATTTACAGATTTGAAAGCAAGAGCTTTCGTGGATTATATAAATGAGGTAATAAGAAGAGCCAGACTGATGGATCTGGCCAAAGGGGGCCTATCCAGACCAGCATCCTCTTCTCACAGTGTCCAACCAGAAGCCCCATTGGGGAAACTCTCCAGGAGGACAGAGGGGCAAGATCCCACCTCTTTGGGAGTCACAGCAAGTGGTGTTCAGAGGCAGGTTTAACATGAATAAAGCGGAGAGCTGTGCAGCTGCTCAGAGAAGAAGCCTCTGAGAAGATGGCCTTACCTGGAGCCAGCAGCATCAAGAAGAGGACGGCAACAGAGAGGAGGCACAAGATCTTCATGGCTGGAGGTTGGTGGGAATCCTGGAGGTACCAGAAGCCAAGTGGAAGAGCAGTTGACTGGCGCAGGAGAGGTCCCTCTACTTATAGGTGGCTGGAGGACTGATGAAATATTGTGGGATGCCAACCGTTGTTTGCAGGATGGATGTGGCAATCCCTGAGGGGCACGTGCCAAGGACCAGCCAAAGACCACAGAATCGTAGGTGCATAGAATTGACACCAAGGATCATCAAGTCCATCCCCCTGCAATGCAGGTATCACAGCTATAGAATTCCTGACAGGCGCCCATCCAACATCTGCTTAAATTCTTCCTGCAAAGGAGAATCAGGCACCTTCTGAAGAGCCCCGTTCCACTGTTGAGCAACTCAGAAAGTGAATCTGTGGGTTTGTGTCTTGCTCTCTGCTCACAGTGGCATGGCATCTTTTGGTGTCCCTGGGGGGGGGCACTTTGCCGCTAGCCCAACCCTTCCCACTAGCCCAACTCAATAACCACCTTCACAGGGACGTTCCACACAGGTTGCCTTTTCTATTTGAGGAGGGTCAGCGACTGAGCCCCCACCCTCTCATGCCAGGAAGAGCTGTTCTTTGAGCCAATTGGAGGCATTCCTTCCCAGGCTAAGGGGAGTTGTGGCTGAGGGGCCAGAGAGCTTTCATGGGGGCAGCAACGGGGGAGGAAAGGGTCTTCAACCCCCTGTGCACTCTCGCTAATATTGTTCCCCCTCACAGTGGCTGTAAAGGGAAAGAGAGAGAGGTGGGCTAGGGGGGGAAACAGAGTGATGAGTCTCATGCATTTGGTTTCCCCGTTCCCTCTGGCAGGAGCTCCAATGGCTGTTGACAGCAGCATCTCTTCCTCTAAGAACTTGGAACAAAGGGGAGCCACCACCGTTCAGATCCTCAAGCTCGCCTTGACTTCAGCTCTCGTCCGATGGCCGTTTCCATCCATATCCATATCGAGAATGGAATTGCTGCATCTCACCCTGAACTCGAGGGCAAAACATCCCTTGACGGGAATGGCTCCAGAGAAACCCTCGGCCCTGGGAGCGTTTTGTCAGATAGTGACACTCTGCCCTCCATAATGCCAAGGCTACCAAGCAGCGGGAAAAGTTGGGCAGATGAGGGGGGGGGGAGGTGGAAGAGATGCAGGGATTTCCTAATGGGATGTAAGGTGGACTCATAGAGGAGTGCAATGGAGACGTCACAGGAAGCTGAGTGCCGGGAGATTCGGGAGACATAAAAACTAAGGGCTTCTTCATGCAGTTTGTAGTGAAACGATGGAACTCCCTCGCCCAGGAGGCAGGGAGGACCACTGACTCAGATGGCTTGAAATGCAGACCAATGGCTTCTAGCCATGAGGGAGATGCTCTGCCTTCGCAGTGAGGGGCCACGATGCTTCTTAATGGCAGTTCCTTTACCTTTACTTGCTTTGGTACGCATCAATTGATTGAACTGCCTTGCAGGATTCATGGAGGGAGAACACTTGGAAGAACAGCTGTGTTCCAAATCTGGCATAGTTGCAGAAAGTATTGAATAATGATTATAAGATATTTGCGGGAATTCTGGCCAACAGATTGAAATCAGTATTAAAGGACATTATACATGAGGATCAGGCGGGATTCCTCCCAGATAGATATATCAAAACCAATATGAGAATTCCACTATTGACAGATCTAGAACGATATTTGTAATGGTAAGTAAATAAAGAGATAAAAAGTGAGGAAAATAAAAGAAATAAGTCCAATAATATCAAACCTGTGAGAAACATCAATCAGAAAAACCAGGTATAATGGAAAGGGTTGGAAGTATCGATTGTTTTTGAAATTAGAACACATTTTTAGACTTTATTTGGTTATGTATAACTTTAGATCTGTTTTGAGTTAAAATTTAATCATATATGAAGTATAAGGACATTATTTTGTATCTTGTATCTTATATTTTATTTTTGAAGATCTGATGTATTTTTTAATATTTTGCAATAAAGGTATATATATAACAAACAAACAAAAACAAAACCATTATGAGAATTGTTATTGACCTAATAGAGTGTTTAGATCTTAAACCAAGCAAAAAAGCAGGATTTATACTGGTGGATGCTGAAAAAGCATTCGACAACCTCTCAAGATGCTTCCTAAAGAAAATATTAGAACTGTCAGCACTGGGGGCGGATTATTGCAGAGGAATAAATGCAATATATATGAGAAGCAAATTGCTAACATAATTATAAATGGGGATAGAACAGATTGGTTTCAGGTTAAAAGAGCAACTAGAAAGGGATGCCCGCTCTCGCTGCTGCTGTTTATATTGCCATTGGAAATATTATTAAATGAAATAAGAGAAGATGAAGAAATTACAGGAATAACATTAGGAAGTGAAAGATTTAAAGTAAGAGCCTTCGCTGATGATATATTAATAACAACAGAAAATCCAGAATTAAGTATTAACAGAGCTTTAGAAATAATAAAGGAATTTGGCGTAGTATCAGGATTTAAATTAAATAAAGAAAAAACGAATTTATTAGTAAAAAAAAATATGCAAGAAAAAGAACAAAAGAAATTAGAAGAAGAGGTGGGATTAAAAATTGTAAATAAGGCCAAATATTTAGGTAGAGATATTACTATGAAAAATATTAATTTATTCAAAAATAATTATGAGAAAATTTGGAAGGATGTAAAATAGGATTTAGAAAGATGGGGTAAAATTACAATTGTCAATGTCTGGGAGAGTCTTGATAATTAAATTGAATGTGCTACCAAAAATGCTGTATCTTTTCCAAACAATACCAATTATAAAAAAAGAAATTTGCTTTGAAGATTGGAGGAAGGACATCACAAAAATCATTTGGCAAGGAAACCACCCCCCCCCCGGATAAAATCTAAATTGTTAACAGAAAAAAAGATAGAGGAGGCTATTCATTACCCAATTTGAAATTATATTATGAGGCAGAATGTTTGATTTGGATAAGGGATTGGGCAAAATTGGGAATAAATAAAATGTTGGATTTGGAAAGCCTTAATTGCAGCTTCGGATGGCACGCGTACTTAAATTATGAAAAAGCAAAAATAAATAAGGAATTTACAAATCACATTTTAATAGGGGCGCTGTACAAAGTATGGAACAAATATAAAAGGTACGTGGAGCCTCTAACACCATGGTGGATTTCACCAATAGAAGCACATGCCGTCAAGAAATTAAATACAAGAAAGAATTGGCCCACATATAGACAATTGATAGTAGAACATCAAGGAAATTATAAATTAAAGGATTATGAGGAATTAAAAGACTATGGAATAGATAATTGGCAGCATAGGCAGCTCATTAGTATTTTTAATGTAGATAAAAAGAAAGGCTTTTCAAAATAAAATTCTAAATTTGACAAAGAGGTGATCCAAAATAAAAAGAAATTATTATCTAAAACATATAACCTATTATTAGATTGGGATTTGATGGAGGAAGGGACAAAGGAGGTAATGGTAAAGTGGTCTAAAGATCTCGTCCGTACAATCTACATGGAGCAATGGGACAAATTATGGGGAGAAGATATAAAATTTACAACCTCTAATAATATAAAGGAGAATTTTCTAAAAATGTACTACAGATGGTACCTAACACCTGTGAAATTGGCTAAGATATATAAATTAAAAACCAACCTCTGCTGGAGGTGTAATAAAGAACCAGGAACATTTCTACCCATGTGGTGGACATGTGAAGAAATTTCAAAATTTTGGATAGTTTTACATGAGGAAATCACGAAAATGTTGAAAAAAAATCAATAATAAAAAATGCAGAGATGTACCTGTTAGGTTTGATAAATGAAGAAATACCAAAAGAAAATAAAAAAGTTTTTTTATATGCCAGCACAGCAGCAAAGATAGTAATTGCAACCAATTGGAAAACATCAAAGGTGCCAACAAAGGAGGATTGGATTTCTAAATTTAGTGAATATTTGTTAATGGCAAAGTTAACAGCAGCAGTAAGAGAAGTCGGAAAAGCAACGGGGGGAAGTCGAGGGGGGGGAGAATAGGGAAAGGGGAAAGGGTGACGGGAAATTGAGATGGGGAAAATGATGCAATGAATTGAAATGGATTTTTCTTTTTCTGTTATCTTTGTTATTCTTTCTTTTTATTGTTGGAGATATTGCAGAAATGGAATTGCAATGAATGTATTGATGGTATAAATTACGATAAAAGTTATTATATATATAAAAAGAAAAAAGAAAAGAAAGTATGTGCAGCTGAGGTACAAAAGTTTTTTGGGGAAATAGTCCAGCCCTGATGTAGCTGTTCTCATGCAGTCTGTGCCCAAGAACCAGGTAATCTCCCAACCACACACCTGCTTGGGGGCCCAAACTAGGATTGCCTTTGGCCTCACCCAGCTGCAGGGCTCTTCTCAGGCTCAATCCTGCATGTCCATATCTTATGGAAGCATTTCCACTTGGGATTGCTCACCACCCTCTCCAACTCAACAGGTTGTCCCCAACTTCACCAACTGAGTTCTGCTGCATCCTCTCCTTTCCCTAGGCACCACCCAAAGCTGATCTGGAGGCTTGTATCCCACATTGCCCAATACTTTGGAATAGATTTTGAGGATGCAATGGGTCTGCATGGGAGAAGAGCAGGGGTTCCTATACACAATTGGATATCTGTGGCCTTGGATACATCATTCCAGCACCAAACGATTCTGTTGGCCTTCCATGCTCTTGATCATTCTCCAGATCCATCTTTCGAAGGGAAGGGTAGGCTTAAACTTCTCTTTTTATGGACAATCTTTGAGCATTGTCCTGCTCTCTCTCTCTCTCTCTCTCTCTCTCTCTCTCTCTCTCTCTCTCTCTGTGTGTGTGTGTGTGTGCGCGCACGTGTGTTTGTGTTGTGCTGCTTTTATGGTATTTGTGTTGCTTGCTTGATGCTTCGTTTTAATATTTCTGGCTGACACTGGTTTAAACCTCTGTGCATGGCTGTGAATATATGGGGGGAACTACAAAAAGTGGGGACCCAAAATTGAGGGCAAGGCTTTTATATTTAAATTTGGAGAAGGGGGAGAAGTATCATTGCCCGTCGTGAGCTGTTGACCTGTAACATTTAGAAGGCAGTTGGTGGTCTTTTGCAATCTCCACAGAGATGGGCCCCATGAGATGTCTTCAGCATCCTTTCCCAAGAGCCTGAAGTTCAAACCCAGCAGTCAAGGTGGGGAAACTGTGGCCACAGGGCTAAGTCCCATTTCCCCACCTGGTCTTGCTTCAAGTGAACGGACAAGCGTTGCTCCATCGGATGCAGCAAACTTGGGTAAAGCAACTGCCAGATTCAGCACAGTGAACTTGGGAATGAGCCCAGATCAGAAGGGGATATTGGGTGGGGGGTGGGGGGGAATGGGGAGTAGCAATGACAAAGACACCCTTTGACATGCAACAAGATTGAGGGACGAAGCTGGAGAAAAGGGGCAAATAACACATGTGAGGATTCCTTGAAAATATTGTTACACAGCAGCCCAATCTCTGAGAGGTGAGAAAATCGAAGGGTTTCCTTGCTTGCCCAGATTTCAGTTTCCATGGAATGAAGGTCAGCAGAGGCTGTGCTGTCTTTAGGATATCTCCTAAAGTCTCCCATCCTGTATTTGTGCCTTTCATTCCCCCCCCCCAAGTGTAGTACTTTACATTTCTCCCTGTTAAAATTCATCCTGTTTGCTTTGGCCCAGTTGTCTAATCTGTTAAAGTCATTTTGAAGTGTGATCCTGTCCTCTGGGGTATTAGCCAATCCTCCCAATTTGGTGTCATCTGCAAACTTGCTCAGGATGCCCTCAAGCCCATCATCCAAGTCATTGATAAAGATGTTGAATAAGACTGGGCCCGAGACAGAATCCTGTGGCACCCCACTAGTCACTACTCTCCAGGATGAGGAGGAGCCATTGATGAGCACCCTTTGGGTTCGGTCAGCCAGCCAGTTACAAATCCAGTTACAAATCCAGCCAGTTACAAAGGCCTTATTGGCCTGCAGGAGCAGCCAATCAGGCTGCTGGCAGAAGTCAATCCGCAACCTGATTGACCCACAGGTGCAGCCCTGAAGTAGCCAATCACGCAAGGCCCATTGTGTAAATAATGTACATAAGCAGACGTTTAGGGGGAAAGAGCCATTCTTCTCTTCTTCTCCTTTGCTACTACGTACAAGCTGAATAAAGAGCATGAACTTCACTCTCGACTCTGAGTATATTACACCCCCAGGTTGCTGTAGTGCAGCTGGATGCCAACTCGCTTGCAAGCAGGAGGAGAGATGCCATCACTAGAATAGCTTGAGCCAGGCTAGTGATGTTGTTGGGTCTGTTCCCAGGAGAAAGGAAGTCCTTATCTCCCTATGCTCACATGATGTTTTTCACTGTACTCTGTACACTTTCTCTTTCGGCTGTGCAAGATGCTGGACGCTGTGCTGCACCCCTCTCTCTATAATAAAATAGTTAGACACTACTTATTGATTCCTGTGTGTTGTTCTTCAAGCTGAAGGCAATCGCTGCACTCCCGGACTCACTGTAGCCGGGTGTGCTCTGCCTTCTGTTAGCCGGCTACGGAATGCAAACAGAATGAGCAGGAGGTTCCCCAGATCCAGCAGGGCTGGCTGACCACATGGTATGTGAAGCAGAACACATGGCCTTCTAAGGAAGACCTTCAGCGAGGCCATAGAGGCACAAGATGCCAACCTCAGGCTGAGGATTGCTGGGGAATTGGAATGGGAATTGGGGAGAGCTCCTAGCATCTCCACTTGCCCCCACATCGCAATGCTCCTCGCCAGCCTGCTTAAGGATATTGTAGTCATGAAGGGATCTCAAACATCTATGGAGTCAACGTATGGGTCTCTCTGTATGGCTGCCCCATTGACTCCTTCCCAGAATCACGTTCCACAGCATCAAGCAGGGATCAATAGTTTAAGGCTATTGTGAAGCTCTTTAAGTCTATGATTCTGTGGTCTTTGGCTGGTCCTTGGCACATGCCCCTCAGGGCTTGCCACATCCATCTTGCAAATGACAGTTGGTATCCCAGAAGATTTCAACAGGCCTCCAAGCACCTATAAGTAGAGGTACCTCTCCTTCCCCAGTCAACTGCTCTTCCACTTGGCTTCTTGTACCTCCAGGATTCCCACCAACCTCCAGCCATGCAGATCTTCTGCCTCCTCTCTCTTGCCGTCCTCTTCTTGATGCTGCTGGTTCCAGGTATGGTCTCTGAACACCACTTGCTGTGACTCCCCAAGAGGTGGGATCTTGCCCCATGTCCTAGAATCATAGAATCATAGAGTTGGAAGAGACCACAAGGGCCATCCTGTCCAACCCCCTGCCAAGAAGGAAACACCATCAAAGCATTCCTGACAGTTGGCTGTCAAGCCTCTGCTTAAAGACCTCCAAAGAAGGAGACTCCACCACACTCCTTGGTAGCAAATTCCACTGCCGAACAGCTCTTACTGTCAGGAAGTTCTTCCTAATGTTTAGGTGGAATCTTCTTTCTTGTAGTTTGAATCCATTGCTCCGTGTCCGCTTCTCTGGAGCAGCAGAAAACAACCTTTCTCCCGCCTCTATATGACATCCCTTTATATATTTGAACATGGCTATCATATCACCGCTTAACCTTCTCTTCTCCAGGCTAAACATACCCAGCTCCCTAAGCCGTTCCTCATAAGGCAGTGTTTCCAGGACTTTGACCATTTTGGTTGCCCTCTTCTGGACACGTTCCAGCTTGTCAGTATCCTTCTTGAACTGTAGTGCCCAGAACTGGACACAGTACTCCAGCTGAGGTCTGACCAGAGCAGAATACAGTGGTACTATTACTTCCCTAGATCTAGATGCTATACTCCTATTGATGCAGCCCAGAATTGCATTGGCTTTTTTAGCTGCTGCATCACACTGCTGAGTCATGTCCTGAGGCCCTTTGTAACTGCTTATCTTGTAAGGAATGTTGTCCCTGCAAGGATGAGTATGTAGTGTCCTTGCCCACTGTAGCTGCTCATCCTGTTTGGCAGTTGTTCTTGCGAGGGTAGGTATGTGATGATCTTATCTATAGCCAAAGGCTATCTACTTCCTTCACTACCACCTTGGCTCATACCCAGTCCTGGAGGTGCAGGGAGGCAGGAAAATGGACTGACTCTCTGCTCCAGCCCTGCATTCTTCCTGCGCCAGCTTTCCCCAACCTGGTGCCCTCCAGGTGTCCAAGCCAGAAGGACCATTGTGGAAGCAGTTTTGGAAGGGGGAGAAGGTCAGTCCTGTGAGACAGAGCCTTCAGATTCTTCTTTTTCCTCCTCTAGATTTCACAAGAGCCCAATCCACATGTTGTTATCACCATTGTCGACGTCTCAGGGGGAGATGCCAACGGAGGTGCCACCCACCCCAAAGGCTACTTATTCGGTGTGGTCAGCAAGCTTGTTGCCATTAAGGTGAGTTAAATCAAATCTTAGTTTTCCTTGAAAATTAGTCAATGGTGTCTCATGACCCCAAATACATGAGATTCATCACTCTGTTTCCCCACCCCACCTCTTTCCTTTTACAGCCACTGTAAGGGGGAACAATATTAGCATGTCCACAGGGGGTTGAAGACCCTTTCCTCTCCCCTTGCTGCCCCCATGAAAGCTCTCTGGCCCCTCAGCCACAACTCCCCTTAGCCAGGGAAGGAATGCCTCCATTGGCTCAAAGAAGAGCTCTTCCTGGCATGAGAGGGAGGGGGCTCAGTCGCTGACCCTCCTCAAATACCAAAGGCAAGCTGAGTGAAATGTCCCTGTGAAGGTGGAATCACAGAATCACAGAATTGTAGAGTTGGAAGGGAAAGAGTTCAATGCACACTCACAATGATCTTCTCAAATGTGTCCTCTCCTGGGGTTGCTGTTTGTAAAAACAAGAAGGATAAAGAACCACATTAGGAAAAAAGTGTGTGTGGTAGCAAAGTCCCTCTCAAGTTCCCCCAAGTGCATACATGAAATGCCCAGAGGTCTCTCCTACAATCATAGAATAAAAATGTAGCATTGGGAGGGACCTATGGGGTCATCTAGTCCAACCCTCTGCAAAACAGACCCTCTGTGTGCAATTTGAGCTCTTCTGCCTCCCAGATGGAGTCACTGCTTTGGGTTTTCAGAACCACCACCAACACCCATATTAACAGTGTTTCCTCCTCTCACAGGCGGGTAACTCTACAGATCTCCTGTGCAAGACCTCTGGTGAAAGGAAGACCTCCCTGCTCTCCTCTGATGCGCAGCTGCCTCAACTGCACCCCCCCCCATCTCTGCTGGGGAAGAAACCGCTTTGCTTGATGCTGGGAAGGAGTCAAGAGGGAGCCGTCCTGTCTGCCTATCTACTCATGACTCCTTAGAAAGTGGGCTCAGGATCGGAGTTTGGATTTGGTTTGCCTGCAAAAGCGCTTTAGCTTTTTCTTTTTAATAAATGCAAGCATTAGAAAACTTTGTGTTGGTCCATTTTGTGAAAATGTGTGCTGGGTTGAGGGGATTTTTTGGTCAGTCAAATACTCTTTCTTTCTTTCTTTCTTTCTTTCTTTCTTTCTTTCTTTCTTTCTTTCTTTCTTTCTTTCTTTCTTTCTTTCTGGTTGCTTTTCCAAACATGACTTTGCACAATGGAATTTCTCAAATTGCAGGCAGGCACCTCTCCCAGGGGTCTCCCCTGCCCCTCCTCCTGCCCCTTTCTCTGGGTCTCCCCTCCAACATTCCAGTCATGAGACTCATCCCACCAGGTTTCAGTGATGCCTATTATGTCATATTTAGTTTGCTGTACCAAGAGCTCAAGTTCATCTTGTTTATTTCCCATGCTCTGTGCATTAGTATACAGACATTGAAGACCGTTGATCATTCCCCCATGTCTCTTATTTAAGGAAATTTTCGTCCCACCACTAGGTCTGCATGCTGCTTGCTCCATTTGGTCCTTGACATTCGGATGATCATCTTCAGCATTTGATAGACTCCTACCTTCAGGACCACTGTCTCCCTCCCCCACATAAGTCAGTTTAAAGACCTCCTGATGAGGTTTTTGAGTTTCGAGGCAAAAACATTCCTCCCAACTTTTGTGAGGTGCAGTCCATCACTTGCCAGAAGTCCATCTTCAAGAAACTGCAGACCGTGATCTAGGAATCCAAACCGTTCCTGTTTGCACCATTTGCGAAGCCAGTTGTTCACTTCCCCTATTTTTCCCTCTCTCCCTGGGCCACGTCGTTCAACTGGGAGGACAGAAGAGATGACAATTTGTGCATCTAATTGCTTCAACTTCCTGCCCATACATCACTGCTGGGAAAACCATAGCTTTAACTATACAGATCTTTGTCAGCAAGGTGATGTCTCTGCTTTTTAAGATGTTGTCTAGGTTTGTCATTGCTTTTCTCCCAAGAAGCAGGCATTTTTAAAAAAATTTCGTGACTGCTGTCACCATCTGCAGTAAAATCTCTCACTGCCTCCATTTCTTCCCCTTCTATTTGCCAGGAGGTGATGGGACCAGTGGCCATGATCTTGGTTTTTTTGATGTTGAGCTTCAGACCATATTTTGCGCTCTCCTCTTTCACCTCCATTAAAAGGTTCTTTAATTCCTCCTCACTTTCTGCCATCAAGGTTGTGTCATCTGCATATCTGAAGTTGTTGATATTTCTTCTGGCAATCTTAATTCCTTTTTGGGATTCATCCAGTCCAGCCTTTAACATGATGAATTCTGCATATAAGTTAAATAAGCAGCAGGGGCGTACCCAGGATCAAGACTAGGGGGGGCAAGCCATGGTTGTTCAAGGGCGGGGCCAAGGCACGGGAGGGGAGGGGGCACAAAGTGGGAATGTGGGCGGTGCTACAGGGCCAGCGCGCCCGACGACTCGGCGGCTGCAGCCGCTAAATGAACCCCCTAAACTCTCTCACACGAAATTCCCCTGCTCTGAAGCAGGGTCGTCTCTAGGCCCGGGCCTGGTGGCGCAGGGCGCCAGGCCACCAGGGGTGCCGGTGTGCCCGCTTAGAGGCGCGGCAGAGGCCGCCCCAGGCGCGCCTCTCAGCTGTTCAGCGGCTTCAGGCTGCTTTCCGGAGGCGCGCGTGCCTGGGGCCGCCTCCGCCGCGTACAGGGGCGTCGCAACAGGGGGCGGGCAGCACCCCCTGCCCCAGGGCCAGCCCTATGGCCAGGCTGGATTGCGCAGGGCTCTGGCCCTCCAGGCGGCAGCCGCGCAGTGAGCTGCGCCCGCCGCGCCGGGAAACGGGGCAGGGTGGGGGTACCAGAGGGATCCGTCACACCACGGTGACAGGGCGCCAGGTATGCTTAAGATGGCCCTGCTCTGAAGACACCGCTCCCATCCATTTACGGCTAGCCACCCCCCTGAAAAAACCCCTTTGGGCCCCGCTTTCCCTCCTCTAGGTCCCCCCAAAGCCTTGCCAGTTCCCACCCTATATATCTAGGATGGGGAAGGAGCTCAGAGGTCTGCTAGTCCTGGGGGGCCATCCCCCCGTGGCCTGGGAGGATACTGGGGACCCCCCCTGCCAAGCTGAGATCCTCAAAGAAGAAGAAGAAGCTGCCACTGCCGCCTCCCCATCGCAAGGGAGCAAAAGATGGGAAAGGTGGGGTGGCGCAGTGCAGGCGAGAGAGCCCCCCAAAGCTGTGACCCTACGGCGGTGCCAGCAGCTCCCCCGCCCTCAATGCCCCTCTCTCGGCAGGGGCAGCAATGGAGAGCGGCTGGGGGGGGGGGCGCATTGCAAAGAAGGAAACAGCAGCCAATGCCCGGAGAGGGCAATGCACGCAGGGGGAGCGGAGAGCTGTGCCGCCCCCAAGGCAGCTCCTTTCCTATTGCTGGGGGTGGGGGGGCAGCGAGGAAGGGTTACTGCCACTGGGCTACTCCTGCCGCGGGCAATCCGGCGCAAACGCCCACCGAGGCTGAACTGGCTCCTGTCGGTGCACTTCCTCTCCCGGCCCAGGAGGAGTCTCAGTAGCAACTCCTAACTCAGGGGGGGGGGTAGGGAGGTGCGGAGGGGGGAAGGGGGCGATTCCCAGCCCGCGACGCCAACGATCGCAGTGCAGCCTACTGGGAGGTAGAGCGCGGCATCGGCTGCAACCAATGCAGGGAGCCGCGTCTCCTTCGCTTGCCAGCCCAGCAGAACTCTTAGGCAGGAGAGGTTGCCGCCCGGCAGGGCTTTCCATTGGGAGGCGCGAAGGCTTTAGTGGGTGGGAATTGGTGCAAATGTAGGCAGGGCAGGCTGAGAGGAGGAGCCGCCGCTGAGGAGCCGCGGAGTCGCGGCACCAGCAGCGTTTCCTCCCCCCCTCCCCTCCCGTGTCAGCAAGCGGGGCGCCTGTGCAGGGTATTTGCTTCCCTAGTCGGGCCCGTGGTTTGGCCTTCTAGGGGGGGCAGCTGCACCCCCCTGCCCCATGCTGGGTACACCCATGATAAGCAGGGAGACAATATACAACCTTGTCGTACTCCTTTCCCAATTTTGAACCAGTCAGTTATTCCATAACCAGTTCTAATGGTAGCTTCTTGTCCCACATAGAGATTTCCCAGAAGAGAGATGATTTGATCAGGCAATCCCATTTCTTTAAGAACTTGCCATAGTTTGCTGTGGTCAACACAGTCAAAGGCTTTTGCATAGTCAATGAAGCAGAAGTAGACGTTTTTCTGGAACTCTCTAGCTTTCTCCATAATCCAGCGCATGTTTGCTATTTGGTCTCTGGTTCCTCTGCCCCTTCGAAATCCAGCTTGCACTTCTGGGAGTTCTCGGTCCACATACTGCTTAAGCCTGCCTTGTAAAATTTTAAGCATACAAGGGTACATATCCTTAACATTACAAGTCTTCTTACAACCCTACTTGTGTTGTTAGTTGCCTACAATGTTCTTTTAAATGTAATATAAACATACCTGCCAAGTCTCTTGCGGAGAAATCCAGGATCGGCAGCCGCATGACAATGGACGTTGCGTAGACGCAACATCCGTTGTCACTTTGCCCATCTATGGACACCGAAAACGGCCAGCGCCGGAAGTCGCTTCTACGCATGTCCGGAAGTGCGTAGACGCAACTTCCGGTGCCGGCGCTGGCCATTTATGGTGCCTATAGATGGGCAAAGCGGAACCAGAAAAATGGCCGGCAGGAGCCGAAATAAGGGAGATAAACGGGAGAGGAGCTGAAACGGGAGACTGCCAGGAAACGGTAAGGAAAATGGGGGTTTCCCGGGAAATACGGGGTACTTGGCAGCTATGAGTATAAATTTACTCCACTCTCTTTGGAAAGCTTGATCCTGTTGGTTTCGGATCTTCCTCGTCACTTTTGCTAAGTGTGCATAGTCCACCATTTTCGTCTGCCATTCTTCTAACGTTGGTATCTCTTGTGGTTTCCACTTCTGGGCTAAAAGAGTCGCTGCCACAGTAGTTGCATACATAAATAATTTCTGGTCACATTTTGGTATCACTTCCCCAACCAACCCCAATAGGAAAGCTTCTGGTTTTTTTTAACAAATGTATTCTTATAATTTTTCTTAAACTCATTATATATCATTTCCCAATATGCCTTAACCTTATCACAAGTCCACCACATGTGGTAAAACCTCCCTACTTTTTTTTTTTTTTGCATTTCCAGCATTCCTTATTTCTCATCCTGTACATTTTTGAAAGTTTAGTTGGTGTCAGATACCATCTATACATCATTTTCATTATATTTTCTTTCAATGCGCTACATGCAGTAAAATTAATTCCACAAAATAGTGCTTTCCAACCCCAACCCCTACTGAGGGAAGATGGGGTGAGTTGAAATCTACCCGGATCAAGCGGGAGGAGATCAGCAACACTTCCTAGTTGCCAAGATGCATTTCTGGAAGGCTGAATTTGATGCCCCTGTGGATCCTGCCACCCAAGGTGAGCACCACACCTTGCCTCATGAGTGGGTTGGCCCAGCATGTTGATCTCTGTCCTGGGTGGCAGTGAAGGAAGAGATGGGGGAGGATGGGAAGCAGAGCTTGGGGGGCAGCGTGGCCCACACAGTGTGGTTTCCCCCAGGCTTCTAGGCAAGGCATGCATACCTTCTAACATTTCTCCAGTGAAAAGAGGGGTGTCCTGTTCCATCATCATCATCATCATCATCATCATCATCATCATCATCATCATCATGTTATTACTTATAACCCACCCTTTGGACCGGGTTGTTGCAGCCACTCTGGCAGGCTTCCAACATATAGAAAAACATAAAAAGAGCAAACTTTTTTTAAAAAAAAAAAACCTCCCCATGCAGGACTGCCTTCAGATGCCTTGTAAAGGGTGTAATATTTCTTAACTCCTTGGGCTCAGAGGTCGCATAACTGCACCCCCTCCAACATTTCTCCGATGAACATGCAAAGAGCAAAGTTCTACCCTGGTTGTGGGACCTCTTCCGCTTGCAAGTGAAATGGCCCCCTGATCCACATCAGCAAAGTGCAGGGTGTGGACCTTTGGGACCTTGGTCTCAGGTGCCTCGTATCCTTATAAGGAACCTTCGTGTGTGCTAATTGCCCCCTTTCTCCAGCTCCCAATTGGTGAGGATGAAAAGGGTGTTTGGTGGGCTCAGCCTTGCACCATAGGCTAAGGTTACCAGATTGTTTTCAATGAATCTGGGGACACTTTTCAACTTCCTACTAAATAGATGGATTTTGTCAGGGGACTGGTTTGTAAATCCGGGGACTGTCCCCGCGAAACAGGGACGTCTGGTAACCTTACCATAGGCCAGTGATGGGCAACCTTTTGAGCTTGGTGTGTCAAAATTCGCCAAAAAAACTGAGCATAACACGGGTGGTGTGTCACTTCAAGAAAAAAACACCATAATTTCATGATATTTATAGTTTAAATAACAAAAATGTATTAATTGTAATATATTACTGTATTTAATATACCAAAAACTAATTATTTAACCAAACCAAACCAAACCAAAAACCCCTTATTTATCACAAAGTGCCCAGAGTTGTTGAGCTTTTGGGGGGGAGCTGCGAACCAAAGTTTTGGAGGTTTTTTGGGGGGTCTGTGTGCAAAAGTTTCTTTGCTTTTTTGGGGGGGATGCCCCAAAGCTGCTGCGCTTTTTTTGGGGGGGGGGAAGAGAACAGAAATAAATGATGAATAATACCTTCACTGGAACTAACACGCAGCACCGACATAGTCTGCCAAAGCGCCAAAAAACCAGCACAGAATGGGTTAAAAACGAACGCTGTTACACCCAATCATAGTCTGCCAAAGCGCCAGAAAAAACAGCACAGAAAGGGTTAAAAACAAACGCTGTTACACCCAATCATAGTCTGCCAAAGCGCCAAAAAAACCAGCACAGAATGGGTTAAAAAACCAATCTCCAGCTACCAGCAACAACAACAACAAAAAGATGGGTTTTAACAGTGGAGACAAGCTATAGCGAAAACAACAACAGCGCGAATGGGCCAATGGGGCGCGTGCCAGCAGTGAGGGCCCTGCGTGTCACGTCTGACACGCGTGTCATAGGTTTGCCATCACTGCCATAGGCTCAATCCCAATATCCTCTACAAGCCAAGGCTTTTACTGGATGGCTCACAGTGGAGTATAAATATCTGTTTAGGGCATTGCCCAAATGGAGGTGGGTGACACCTGACCCACAGACACCTGTCTCACAAGGGTGTGGTCTTGATGTCGTCCTCCCCCCTCACATCTACCCACATCTATCCTGCATTGGTTTTGAAATCCTCGGCAGGGCTTCTTCCACATGGAGCTTCGACCTCACTGTCTTGCTCCTCAGCTCCTCCTGACATGACCTTTGAGCCACCCAACTTCTGCCTTTCACCTTGCACCTCCAAGTCATAAACAGAGGAGGAACAGCATGAGTAGCCCAGAATAGAATCAGAGATCTGAAAGGTACAACCCAAAAGTGCTCTTGAGTGGAGCCCTGGACCTCTGCCCCAAAACCAACCCTGATGGCATATCTCCTCTTGCTTGCAAGCGAGTTGTGGCATCCAGCTCCGCATGGGAAACCTGAAGGGTGTTGACCCCTGGGGGTTTGGCAAAAAGGTTATTCATATTGTGGATTGCGGATTGTGCCCTGAGTTCCTTCTCATTCATTGGGTCCTGTATCTACGGAGGGTTAGAATCTCAGAGAGAAGGTTGCTGAACTGGTCAGACAAGATGTTTTTTCTTCTTCTTGTAAGGCAACAACTCTGGCTGGCTAGTTGAGTGTCCTCATGAGCATCTCAAAAAAATGAGCCAGGTTGCAAGAACAGCAAATCAGTGAGGGGGTCTTTCAGATTAACGGGTGGGCCTTCCTCCACCCCCAACCACCAGCTGCCTAGTGTTGCCCCTCTCCAGATCTCTCGCTGAGGAGGTGCATAAAGAAGGGCCTAAGAGGTTGATCTCAGCATCCAGGTTGGTACATATGGGGAGAGGTGGCATTGGAGGTAAAGTGGTCCAGAGTCAGTTTGAGAGTTTTGCTGGAAACAGGTTGGACGCTAGAAGCACAAAGATGGGCTTGCTCTGTACTGAATCCAAAGCTGTGAGTGAGTAGGAGGATGGGTGTGTGGGGGTGTGGGGTGTGTGTTAATGCTTTGAAGCCTTGCATTTTATGCTCACCCTGTCTCTATGTGTAAATAGCACCAGATATCCAAAAGACACCACAGCCACCACTGACCTTTATTTCAAGGAAATCGAACTCTGGGCAAACACTGAAACGCCTGGGTTTTCTCAATGCTCAGCAATTTGGGCGCTGTGTAACAATATTTTCAAGGAATCCTCGCATGTGTTATTTGCCCCTTTTCTCCAGCTCCATCCCTCAATCTGTTTGCACCAAAAGGGACATCTTTGGCACTGCTGCTCCCCATTCCCACCCACCATTCCCCCAATATCACCTTCTGATCTGGGCTAATCCCCAAGTTCACTGTTCTGCATCTGGCAGTTGCTTTACCCAACTTTGCTGCCTGTGGGCATCCGATGGAGAAACGCTTGTCCGTTAACTTGAAGCAAGACCAGGTGGTGAAATGGGACTTAGCCCTGTGGCCACAGGTTCCCAACTATGCCTGCTGGGTTTGCCCTTCAGGCTCTTGGGAAAGGATGCTGAAGACATCTCATGGGGCCCATCTCTGTGGAGATTGCAAAAGACCACCAACTGCCTTCTAAATGTTACAGGTCAACAGCTCATGACTGGCACTGATACTTCTCCCCCTTCTCCAAATTTAAATATAAAAGCCTTGCCCTCACCTTTGGGTGCCCACTTTTTGTAGTTCCCCCCCATATATTCACAGCAATACACAGAAGTTTAAACCAGTGTCCGTTAGTTCTAGTTCAGTGTTCCTTATCTCTCTTTTCATCCAGAAAACGGAGGTGAGCTTTCCTTCTTCATCCATCCGATAAGCGTGCAAACACAGCCACACCCCTTTATGTCTGCTTTTAATCCAGAAAGAAGCTCTGTTCCAGATAAAGAGAAGAGGGGTGGGGGAAGAGATAGGAGAAAAAAAGAAGAGGCGAAAAAGAGAAATAGAGCGTTTTGATGTGGGGGTGAGCACCATCATTCTAAAATTGCAAATGGGAATGCGAGGAAGAGACAAAGGTCAAGAACACATAATAATATTTATAGCAACCCAATTGAGGGAGTTGGGGAGACAGAGCAGAGAAAAGATTGACTTTCTGAGATGTTGAACAGTGGAACAGAGCCCTTCAGAAGCTGCTGGATTCTCCATTGCAGGAAGATTTTAAGCAGAGGTTGGATGGGCGCCTTCAGGGATGCTATAGCTGTGATGCCTGCATCACAGGGGGATAGACTTGATGATCCTTGGGGTCCCTTCTGTGAACCTATGATTCTATGGTCTTTGGTCCTTGGCACATGCCCCTCGGGGCTTGCCACAACCCTCTTGCAAACGACGGTTGGCAAACACACATAGAAACACACATGGGACTAACATCAAATCTCTCACATCTGATTCTGAGAAGTGGAGTTCGGAGGGCTAAAGACCCCAGCAGTGGAGGGAAGACATTGCCTTGGTGGCCACCAGACCTGATAGCCCTCTCCTACAAGATATAAAAATTTTGTAATCTCAATACATTCTCAAGGGCACTATTTTTTAAAAACTCCATTTCCCTCTCTTGCCAGTCAGTGACACAAGCCTGGTGTGTGGTCATTATGTCAAAGGTGGTTTTGCACATATCCGGCAAAAAACATTTGGTTTCCCGCAAGGTTTCATCAGTCCTCCATCCACCTATAAGTAGGGTGACCTCTCCTTCCCCAGTCAACTGCTCCTCCACTTGGCTTCAGGCATCTCTAGGAATCCCACCAATTTCCAGCCATGAAGATCTTCTGCATCCTCTCTCTCGCCTTCCTCCTCCTCCTGCTGGCTCCAGGTATGGCCTTCTTCTCAGATGCTTCGTCTCTGAGCAGCTTCACAGCTTTCAGCTTTATTCATGTTAAACTGGCTCTGAACACCACTTGCTGTGACTCGCAGAGAGATGGGACCTTGCCCCATGTTCTCCTGGAGAGTTTCCCAAATGGGGCTTCTGGTTGGACGCTGTGAGAAGAGGATGCTGGTCTGGATGGGCCCCCTTTTGCCATCAGTCTGGTTCTTCTTATTACCTCATTTATATGTTCCACGGAAGCTATTGTTTCAAATCTGTAATAATGCGCTTCAGCACAGTCAGCTTTGCGGTGGGTAAAAGAACAGGCAAATTTCCTTGGCAAGGGGGCTACTCTCTCCCAGTTTGCCAGTGGCCGCCCAGGGAAGCTAGTGACTTGGGCACAGCCTTCCCTACCACCTTGGCTCAGATCCTGTCCTTAAAGGTACAGGTAGGCAGCCCTGTGTTCTTCCTGCACCAGCTTTCCCCAACCTGGTGCCCTCCATGTGCTTAAGCCAGCAGGGCCACTGTGGAAGAACTTGCAGAAGGTGTAAAAGGTCAGTCCTGTGACTGTAATGGCTTCGATCTCTCCCACACAAGCGAGACGACTCCGGCAGTTAATTATTTCAGATTTATTAGCCAAATAACAAAGCCCCAGGTCAGAGCTCAGCTAATCTTCGTCATCCTCAGAAAGCACAGTTGCTGGAAATAAGCTCTGCCCCCTTCCCCCCCCCCCAACAGGAGAAACGCCACCTTCACTTCCTTTCCTTTTCAAGCTTCTCTTAAAGTCTCCTGAACCTACGATATTTTGGAGAGAGCACTGCCGGTATTCCTGGGTCTGAGTCACTCTCTGGGCCGACAAGCTGCATTCTTTCACCTTCAGTGATCCCTGTGCCCAGAGATACTAAATAAAAAAAATTCCTTCCAGTAGCACCTTAGAGACCAACTAAGTTTGTCACTGGTATGAGCTTTCATGTATATGAAGAAGTGTGCATGCACACGAAAGCTCATACCAATGCCAAACTTAGTTGGTCTCTAAGGTGCTACTGGAAGGATTTTAAAAAAAAATTGTTTCGACTACGCCAGTCCAACACGGCTACCTACCTGTACCCAGAGCATAGCTGTCAAGGTCTCCCTTTTTTTAAGGGAAATTCTCTTATGCTGAATAGGCTTCCTCGCGAGAAAAGGGAAAACTTGACAGCTATGGCCCACAGATACTCTTACTGTTGCTTCCTGCCACTTCCCCCTCCCCTCTAATCGGTTCTCTCTCTATGTCAGCGTTCTCATTCCCTGTCAGTGAAGGAACATGGATGACACAGAGCCTTCAAAGTCTTCTTTTTCCTCCTCCAGATTTCACCAGAGCCCAATATCATTGGTGCCGAGACGAATGTAGAAAGAGAGGGGGGGTATTGGAACAATGTGGGGGCCGAAAGGTCCTTTATATGTGTGGTCGATATCCATGTTGCCGTTAAGGTGAGTTAAATCAAATCTTAGCTGAACCCAAAAATTAGCCAATGATTTTTCATGACCCCAAATGCATAAGTTTCTCTCCGCCACCCCACCCCACCCCACCCCACCCCAAACTCTCTCTCTTAAGCTTTACAGCCACTGTGAGGGGGAAACAATATTAGCGTGTGCACAGGGGGTGGAAGACCCTTTCTTCTCCCCTTGCTGTCCCCATGAAAGCTCTCTGGCCCCTCAGCCACAACTCCGTTAGCTTGGGAAGGAAGGCCTCCATTGGCACGAGAGGCTGGGGGCTCAGTTGCTGACCCTCCTCAAATAGCAAAGGCAACCTGTGTGAAATGTCCCTGTGAAGGTGGTTATTGTATCACAGAATTGGAAGGGAAAGAGTTCAATGCACACTCACAAAGATCTGCTCAAATGTGTCCTCTCCTGGAGTTGCTGTTTGCAAAAAGAGCATAGCTACCAAGGACCCCGTATTTCCCGGGAAACCCCCTCTTTTTACTTACCGTTTCGCGACGGTCTCCCGTTTCAGCTCCTCTCCCGTTCATCTCCCTTATTTTGGTTCCTGTCGGCGGCCATTTTTCTGGTGTCGCTTTGCCCATCTATGGGCACCAGAAAATGGCCAGCGCCGGCGCCAGAAGTCGTGTCTACGCATGTCCGGAAGTGCATAGACGCAACTTCTGGTGTAGCATTGCCCATCTATGGGCACCGAAAATGGCCGGCACCGGCACCGGACATCGCGTCTACGCATGTCCGGACATGTGTAGATGTGACTTTCGGCGCTGGCGCCGGCCATTTTCGGTGCCCATAGATGGGCAAAGCGACCCTGGAAGTTGCGTCTACGCAACTTCCAGTGTCGCGCGGCTGCCGATCACAGATTTCTCTGTGAGAGACTTGGCAGGTATGAAAAAAGAGGAAGAAGGGAAATGAACCACATTAGAAAAAATGTATGTGGGGTAGCAAAGTCCCTATCAAGTTCCCCCAAATGCCCAGAGGTCTCTCCTACAATCATAGAATAAAAATGTAGCATTGGGAGGGATCTATGGGGTCATCTAGTCCAACCCTCTGCAAAACAGACCCTCTGTGTGCAATTTGAGCTCTTCTGCCTCCAAGTTGGAGTCACTGCTTTGGGTTTTCAGAACCACCACCAACACCCATATTAACAGTGTTTCCTCCTCTCACAGGCGTGTTTCTCTACAGATCTCCTGTGCAAGACCTCTGGTGAAAGGAAGACCTCCCTGCTCTCCTCTGATGCACAGCTGCCTTGACTGCCCCCCCCCCCATCTCTGCTGGGGAAGAAACCGCTTTGCTTGATGCTGCTGAAGGCGATTCTGGGAAGGAGTCAAGAGGGAGCCGTCCTGTCTGCCTGTCTACTCATGACTCCTTAGAAAGTGGGCTCAGGATTGGAGCTTGGATTTGGTTTGTCTGCAAAAGCGCTTTAGCTTTTTCTTTTTAATAAAGGCAAGCATTGGAAAACCTTGTGTTGGTCCATGTTAAGTGAAAATGTGTGCTGAGTTGAGGGGACTTTTTGGGACAGACTCCAAACCCTGTTGCCCTCTCTGTCAGTCTGTGGTGCTATCTAGGTTCTGTGGTTGCTTGTCAAGCCTTGGCTTTGCACAAGGGCATTTCTCAAATTGCAGGCAGGCACCTCTCCCAGGGGTCTCCCCTGCCCCTCCTCCTGCCCCTTTCTCTGTGTCTCCCCCTCCAACTGTCCTGCTTCCTTGGGCAGCTGCACAGAGAAGGATGTTTCACAAACAGGAACTGAGCACAGCTGGAAAAGTTAGAGGACATAGCCTCAGGGGCGTACCCAGGATCAAAACTAGGGGGAGGGGCAAGGGGCGGGGCCAAGGCATGGGAGGGGAGGGGCCACAAAGTGGGAACGTGGGCGGGGCTACAGAGCCCAGGTCATCTAGTCCAACCCCCTACAATGCAGGAATCTAAACTAAAGCATCCACAAGAGAGGGCCATGCAAGATCTGCTTGAAAACCTCCAAGGAAGGTTTACCTGCAGAGCAAGCTCCTCTAGACTTCTTTCCCAGTAAACAAGCGTTGGTTCTGGCTGTCAGTCGCAACAGATCTCAAAGTAAACAAGCCGCAGTCGGGAGCAGGAGCTTTGCAAGTGAAGAAAGTTATTTGTTCCAGGGCCAATAATTGTATGGAGTGCAGGGTGTTTGGTTCCTTCTTAGGAATATCACTTTTATGCTTTATTCTATTTAAATGTTTGCATACATACCCCACAATCCTTTTCAGAAAATACACAAGGTAGCAGATATGAGATTGTATTTGGCCCAATGACATATTTGGCAGTTCTGAAGATGACCCAGTACAAACATTGTTGCAGATATATTTCCGTCATCAGACCCTCGGCCAGACTGGCCAGTTTTGGAGTAGTTGGCTCAAAACAAGATATGTCAGAAGCCAGCTGAAAACCAATGGAGCTAAATTTAGAGATCCGGGAGTCACTGCGCATGGTGCAGTCTTATCAGCTTCTGGCAAAACATACAGCAGTGGGAAGTTTGAGCACTGGGTTTTAAAAACTGCTGTCCCACAGAGAAGAACTGAAATGGTCTTAATATTATCAAGCATATCTGTATAAACTTGCTGTTTGTGACAGAAACCATACCTGTGATGACCAGTGAAGAAATTACTGGGAGCAAGCTATGTTATTCAGAAATGAAGGTTTTTTGAAACCTCATAGCCATCACCTTAACATTTTCTTAAACAGTAGCTGCGGGTATGGGCAGTATGAACAGTTTTTGAAAATAACCATATACAAAACTGAATTAGAAGAAAGGGGCTAAAAACAATGCCTGCAAATGCGTTACTGTCTTCAAAAACAGAATTGTAAGACTTGTTGCAACAATGGCCTCTTGATAGTGAGACAATTAAAAGCAGGTAAATGAGGCTAAAAGTCAAGGCTGGTTATTTTGGCTGAAGACCTGTGAGGCTTCTTCGCTTTCAAGCAGCAAATAAACCATCAGGTGATGCCAAATTAACACACTTGGCAATGTCATGAGGAAGGTGCTGTCTCCAGAGACTCCCTCACCCAAAGACAAGCACCTTTGCTTCGATTTCAGGTCCCCCGGGTCAGAGCGGAACATTTCCACGGAGCAGCAGTCAAGTGGGAGGGCAAACAGGGCAGTTGTAAGGGCGCAGCAGACCACAATTTCTTTTCATGACATCTGGCGATGGGCTAGTTCTCCTTGTGCTAGCTCACATAGATGGGGGGCGGGGTGGTGTGTGTGGAGACGATTGAATATGAATGTGGGACCCAAGGGCGTACCCACCATTCGGCAAGTTAGGGCAGCTGCCCTACTCTAGAAGCAGGGCTGGTGGGCAGAGGCGGAGCACAGCCCGGCGGAGCGCGAGTTCGCCATTCCCGCCGCACCGCGCCGCACCCTCCCTCCAGCTCCCCGGCGCGCCCTCAGGCAAGGCCAAGCGCGGCGGGGAACCAGGGAGCGCGGTGCGGCGGGCGGGAACGCTGAACTCGCGCTCCGCTGGGCTGGGCTCCGTCTCCGCCCACCAGCCCTGCTTCTAGGGAGGGGCACAGCCCGGCGTAGCGCGAGTTCGCTGTTCCCGCCCACTTTGTGGCCCCTCCCCTTCCGTGCCTTGGCCCCTCCCCTTGCCCCCCCTAGTTTTGATCCTGGGTACGCCCATGGTGGGACCCCTGTCATACCGGAGCTGGAAAGACCGCAGACTCCATTGATTTATCGATGAGATTCTGTGGTCCTGAGCCCCCGTGGAGTGTGAGAGCTGAGCTGGAAGCAGCCTGGAGGCTGGAGACACAGATTCCTGTTTGCTGTGTAGGGGACCCAAAGCTGTGACAAACTGAGAAGGATGATTGGGGGGGGGGTGTTAATGCTGTAACCCCCATCCATTTTGTGCTCAGGCTTTCTCTATACAGTATGCTCAAAACAAACCCATATCTCCTAAAGACACCAAAGTCTCCGCTCACCTTCAAGGAAACCGAACTCTGGGCAAACACCGAAACGCCTGGGTTTTCTCCATGCTCAGCAATTTGGGTGCTGTGTAACAATATTTTCAAGGAACCTGAAATGTGCTATTTGCCCCCTTTCTCCAGCTCCATCCATCAATCTGTTTGCATGCCAAGGGATGTCTTTGGTGTTGCTGCTCCCCAATCCCACCCACTGTCTCCCGATATCACCTTCTGGTCTGGGCTCATTCCCAAGTTCACTGTTCTGCATCTGGCAGTTCCTTGACCCAAATTTGCTGCCTGTGGGCATCCGATGGAGCAACACTTGTTCGTTCACTTGAAGCAAGACCAGGTGGGGAAATGGGACTTAGCCCTGTGGCCACAGTTTCCCCACCTTGACTGCTGGGTTTGCCCTTCAGGCTCTTGGGAAAGGATGCTGAAGACATCTCATGGGGCCCATCTCTGTGGAGATTGCGAAAGACCACCAACTGCCTGCTAAATATCACTGGGCAAGACACAGCTCAGACCAACATCTCACAGCAAGCACCGATTCTTCTCTCCCCTCTCCTAAATAAAATATAAAATATCTCTCTGGTGTCCCCTTCCTCCTGTTCCTGGGAGCCAATGTGCTGACTTCCTGGTGTCAGGGAGTCCTCCAGCTCTGCCCCCCGACCCACAAGGCAGAAGGGCCACTGGCCAGAAATACAGGGAGATGCAGTCCACAAACATCTGACGGTCCCTCCCCTAAGTGCCCCTTGAGTACAGTTGGAAGGAAACAGCGAGGAATGGTCCGCACCCAAAATAGAGCAAAAAGGAGAAGGAGAAACATCTCAAGATTCTGGATATGGATTTATTGAAGAGAGTGTGGCCACTGGAGCAGTGGTGGGATGGCCACCTGTCACAAAATTAGCTAAGGTGTATAGGATGAGTAGTAAAACATGCTGGAAATGTAAAGATAAAGATGGTGAAATTTACCATATGTGGTGGACATGCAAGAAAGTAAAAGGATTTTGGGAAATGATTTATAATGAGTTGAAAAAGATGTTTAAGTACACCTTTCCCAAAAGACCCGAAGCCTTTTTATTGGGACTAATGGGAGAGGAAATAGCAAAGGGAGATCAGAGACTATTAATGTATGCCACAACTGCAGCGAGGACTCTACTAGCCCAAAAATGGAAATTACAGGAAATACCGACGATTGAGGAGTGGCAGACGAAAATGATGGACTATGCAGAACTGGCAAAGTTGACCTGCGGGATCCGAAACCAGGGAGAGACAAAGTTCCAAAGGGAATGGAGTAAATTCATTGACTATATGGAGAAAAACTGTAGAAGTTTAAAGACACTTGTGGGACTGAAATAAACCCTACGAACTTAATCTATCCATGTTTATATAAAGGAACTGTGAGATAAGAGTGAGGAATAAAGCCGTATGACGGGAGGGAAGGAAGTCACAGCTCGGCAGAGCAAAATGGATTGAGAGAAACCCAAGAGGGGATGTAATTATTGTTATTTTTTGTTTTTGTTTTTTGTTTAATTGGAAAATCTAATAAAAATTATTTTTTTAAAAAAAATGGTGTGGGAGACTGCATTTTATTTGTTCAAATGGCCTAATATGTTGCCGTTAAGGTGAGTTATAAATGCAAACATTGAAAAAATCTCCATAGGTCCATGTTCTGAAAACGTGTGTGGGGAGGGGGGGATTTTGGGGGGTCAGACTCTACTATCCAATGTGTCACACATACAAGCACACAAGCTCAGAGTAACCATTGTTAGTCCACAACATTATCTGGAGAACGCCAAGCTCCTCATCCTTGTCTTCTTAAGGAAGGGGGTGTTGATGGATGTCCAAAGCCTCATCACCCAAGACAGGTGAGGCCCCTCAGGTGAGTTCCTCCTTCCCATCATCTGAGTGACACTCACCTAAGCCACCAGGTTTGGTTCAGGTGATGCTCTCCTTCCCCTCCCTCCCTGCTTCCATCCCATCATACCACCATGGGCTCAATTCCAATATCCCCCGCAAGCCAATGCTTTTTCTGGATCGCTCACAGTGGAGTTTAGGATCCTGACCGAAAGGAGGTGGGAATTCCACTATGGCAGCTAGCAATAAATGCCTCCGTTAGCTCAAGAGCCCAGAACCAGAAAATGTCGACAGCTCCAAAATATTTTAAAGTCTGCAAACAGAAGCCGTTGTTGCTTCAGATAAGAAGCAAGTAGAGGAAAAAAGGCAAGTGAGCCCCTCAAAATGTGGTCAGCCAGCCCTGCTGGATCTGGAGATCCTCCTCTTCATTCAGCTAAGTGGAGCCCTGGACCTCTGCCCCAAATCCAACCCAGATGCCACCTCTCCTCTCCTCTCCTCTCCTCTCCTCTGGCTTGCAAGTGAGATGGCATCCTACTCCACATCCACAACCTGTGGGGTGTTGACACCTGGAGGCTTAGGCAAAAAGGTTGCTCATCTTGTTGTGGATCAGGGGGTGCCCTGCATCCCTTCCAATTCTTGGGGTCCTGATCCCAGGGAGGGTTCGAACCTCAAAGAGGAGTTTGCTGAGCTGGTCAGACAACGTTCTTTGTAGGACTAGGACCTTTGCTGGCCACTGGAGATTTTGTGGTCCTGAGCCCATGTGGTGTGTGAGAGTTGAGCTGGAAGCAGCCTGGAGGCTGGAGACACAGATTCCTGTTCGCTGTGTAAGGGATCCAAAGCCATGAAGAACTGAGAAGGATGACTAAGGGGGTGTTAATGCTGTGACCCCATCCATTTTATTATCAGGCTCTCTTTATATGTTCAAAAAAAAAATTATATCTCCGTTCACATTCAAGGAAACCAAACTCTGGGCAGGAACCTGAAATGTGTTATTTGCCCCTTTTCTCCAGCTCCATCCCTGAATCTGTTTGCATGGAAAGGGATCTCTTTGGCATTGCTGCTCCCCATTCCCACCCACCATTCCCCCAATATCACCTTCTGATCTGGGCTAATCCCCAAGTTCACTGTTCTGCATCTGGCAGTTGCTTGGCACAACTTTGGTGCCTGTGGGCATCCGATGGAGCAACGCTTGTCCGTTCACTTGAAGCAAGACCAGGTGGGGAAATGGGACTTAGCCCTGTGGCCACAGTTTCCCCACCTTGACTGCTGGGTTTGCCCTTCAGGCTCTTGGGAAAGGATGCTGAAGACATCCCATGGGGCCCATCTCTGTGGAGATTGCAAAAGACCAGCAACTGCCTGCTAAACATCACTAGAGGGGATGCAGCTCAGACCAACATCTCATGACTGGCACTGATATTTCTCTCCCTTCGCCAAATTCAAATTTTAAAGGAATTGCCCTGACCTTGTAGTTCCCCCTATATATTCACAACAATGCACAGAAGTTTACACCAGTGCCACGCAGCAATATTAAAATGAAGGAACACAAATACCATAAAAGCAGCACAACACAAACACATGTGTGCGCACACACACACACACACACACACAGAGAGAGAGAGAGAGAGAGAGAGAGAGAGAGAGAGAGAGAGAGAGAGAGAGAGAAGGAGAGTGCTCAAAGATTGTCCATAAAAAAAGAAGGTTAAGACTGCCTTTCCTTGGAAAGAGGGATCTGGAGAATGATAAAGAGCATGGAAGGCCAACAGAATGGCTGCCTGGCCAGTGTTGGGGCAGGGGTGCGCCTGCCAAGAGCCGCCATGGCCGGGCAGGCTCCCCCCGTGTGGGCAGGTGAGGAGGGAGCACAGCATGGCCCTGTGAAGCCTCGGTGCCCCATGCCTGCCCAGCAGCGATGGCATCTAGAGTTGGGCTAGAAGGAAGGGTTTTGTTCACCCTCTGGGCTCAGTCCCTGGCCCTCCCTGCAGAGTGCCGCCCCCCCCCCCCGGGACACCAAAAGATGCAATGCCACTGAGAGCAAGACACTAACCCACAGATTCACTTTCTGAGTTGTTGAACAGTGGAACAGAGCCCTTCAGAAGGTGCCTGATTCTCCTTTGCAGGAAGATTTTAAGCAGAGGTTGGATGGGCGCCTGTCAGGGATGCTATAGCTGTGATGCCTGCATTGCAGGGGGATGGACTTGATGATCCTTGGTGTCCCTTCTGTGAACCTATGATTCTGTGGTCTTTGGCTGGTCCTTGGCACATGCCCCTAAGGCTTGCCACATCCATCTTGCAAACGACGGTTGGCATCCCACAAGATTTCATCAGTCCTCCAGCCTATAAGTAGAGGGACCTCTCCTTCGCCAGTCAACTGCTCTTCCACTTGGCTTCTGGTACCTCTAGGATTCCCACCAACCTCCAGCCATGAAGATCTTCTGCATCCTCTCTCTTGCCTTCCTCCTCCTGCTGCTGGCTCCAGGTATGGCCTTCTTCTCAGATGCTTCTTCTCTGAGCAGCTTCACAGCTCTCAGCTTTATTCCTTTTAAACTGGCTCTGAACACCACTTGCTGTGACTCCCAAAGAGATGGGATCTTGCCCCATGTCCTCCTGGAGTTTCCCAAATGGGGCTTTTGGTTGGACACTGTGAGAAGAGGATGCTGGTCTGGATGGGCTCCCTTTTGCCATCAGCCTTGCTCTTCTTATTACCTCATTTATAAGATCCACAGAAGCTCTTGTTCTCAAATCTATATAAATGTACTTCAGCACAGTCAGCTTTGTGGTAGGTAAAAGAACGGGCCAATTTCCTGGGCAAGGGGGCTACTCTCTCCCAGTTTGCCAGTGGCCGCCCAGGGAAGCCAGTGACTCGGGCACAGCCTACCCTACCACCTTGGCTCAGATCCTGTCCTTAAAGGTACAGGTAGGCAGCAGAAGGTACAGGTAGGCAGACTCTCTGTTCCAGTTTCAGCCCTGCTGGTGCCCTCCATGTGTCTAAGCCAGCAGGCCCACTGTGGAAGAAGTTGCGGAAGGTGTAAAAGGTCAGTCCTGCGACTGTAAAGGCTTTGTTCTCTCTCACACAAGCGAGACGACACCGGCAGTTAATTATTTCAGATTTATTAGCCAAATAACAAAGCCCCAGGTCAGAGCTCAGCTAATCTTCGTCATCCTCAGAAAGCACAGTTGCTGAAAATAAGCTCTGCCCCCTCCCCCCCCCCAACAGGAGGAACCCCACCTTCACTTCCTTTCCTTTTCAAGCTTCTCTTAAAGTCTCCTGAACCTACGATATTTTGGAGAGAACACTGCCGGTATTCCTGGGTCTGAGTCACTGTCTGGGCCAACAAGCTGCATTCTTTCACCTTCAGTGATCCCTGTGCCCAGAGATACTAAATAAAAAAATCCCTTCCAGTAGCACCTTAGAGACCAACTAAGTTGGTCACTGGTATGAGCTTTCGTGTATCTGAAGAAGTGTGCATGCACATGAAAGCTCATACCAATGACAAACCTAGTTGATCTCTAAGGTGCTACTGGAAGGAATTTTAAAATTTTGTTTCGACTACACCAGACCAACATGGCTACCTACCTGTACCCAGAGCATAGCTGTCAAGGTCTCCCTTTTTTAAAGGGAAATTCTCTTATGCTGAATAGGCTTCCTCGTGAGAAAAGGGAAAACTTGACAGCTATGGCCCAGAGATACTCTTACTGTTGCTTCCTTCCACTTCCCCCTCCCCTCTAATCGGTTCTCTCTCTATGTCAGCGTTCTCATTCCCTGTCAGTGAAGGAACATGGATGACACAGAGCCTTCAAAGTCTTCTTTTTCCTCCTCCAGATTTCACCAGAGGCCAGTATCCATGGTGCCAAGAGGAATGTAGAAAGAAAGGGGGGGTATTGGAACAATGTGGGGGCCGAAGGGTCCTTTATTGGTGTGGTCGATTTCGGTGTTGCCGTTAAGGTGAGTTAAATCAAATCTTAGATGAATCCGAAAATTAGTCAATTTTTCATGACCCCAATTGCATGGGACTCATCGCTCTGCCCCCCCCCAACCTATCTCTCATTCCCTTTACAGCCACTGTGAGAGGGAACAATATTAGCCTGTGCACAGAGGGTGGAAGACCCTTTCCTCCCCCCTTGCTGCCCCCATGAAAGCTCTCTGGCTCCTCAGCCACAACTCCCCTTAGCCTGGGAGGGAAAGCCTCCATTGGCTCAAAGAACAGCTCTTCCTGGCATGAGAGGGAGGGGGGCTCAGTCGCTGACCCTCCTCAAATAGCAAAGGCAACCTGTGTGAAATGTCCCTGTGAAGGTGAATCACAGAATCACAGAACTGAAGAGTGGAAAGAGTTCAATGCACACCAACGCACACTCACAATGATCTTCTCAAATGTGTCCCCCCCTGTGGTTGCTGTTTGTAAAAACAAGAAGGAAAAAGAACCATTAGGAAAAATGTGTGTGTGGTAGCAAAGTCCCTCTCAAGTTCCCCCAAGTGCATACATGAAATGCCCTGAGGTCAATCATAGAATAAAAATGTAGCATTGGGAGAATAGAAATTTAGTGTTGGGAGGGACCTATGGGGTCATCTAGTCCAATCCTCTGAAAAACAGACCCTCTGTGTGCAATTTGAGCTCTTCTGCCTCCCAGTTGGAGTCACTGCTTGGGGTTTTCAGAACCACCACCAACACCCACATTAACAGTGTTTCCTCCTCTCACAGGTGTGTTTCTCTTCAGATCTCCTGTGCAAGACCCCTGGTGAAAGGAAGACCACCCTGCTCTCCTCTGATGCGCAGCTGCCTTGAATCCCCCCCATCTCTGCTGGGGAAGAAACCGCTTTGCTTGATGCTGCTGAAGGCGATTCTGGGAAGGAGTCAAGAGGGAGCCATCTTGTCTCCCTGTCTACTCATGAGTAAGCCCCACTGTAGCCAGTGGGTCCCGACTCATGAATAAGAGGGATCAGGATTGGAGCTCGTAATTGCTTTGCCTGAAAAATGCTTTAGCTTCTTCTTTTTAATAAATGCAAGCATTGGAAACGGTTCATGTTGTGAAAACGTGTGATGGGTTGAGGGGATTTTTTGGTTCACTCTGAGACCCTTTTCCTCTCTCTGTCAGTCTCTGGTGCTATCCAGATTTTGTGGTTGCTTTTCAAGCCTTGGCTTTGCACAAGGGCATTTCTCAAATTGCAGGCAGGCACCTCTCCCAGGGGTCTCCCCTGCCCCTCCTCCTGCCCCTTTCTCTGGGTCTCCCCCTCCAACTGTCCTGCTTTCTTGGGCAGCTGCACAGAGAAGGATGTTTCAGAAACAGGAACTGAGCAGAGCTGGAAAAGTCAGAGGACATAGCCTGCAACATTTCTGCCATGAAAATAGGGGTGTCCTGTTCCTTCATCATGGACTGTGTTGCTCTAGGCATTCTGGGTGGCTTCCAACATAGAGAAAACCCCAATTCCCCCTCTCCTCTCCTCTTGCTTGCAAGCGACTTGGCCTCCTGCTCCGCATCAGTAACCTGTAGGGTGTTCACACCTGGAGGCTTAGACAAAAAGCTTACTCATCTTGTTGTGGACCAGGGAGTTGCCTTCATTCCTTCCTATTCTTGGGGTCCTCAATCCATGGAGGGTTAGAAACTAGAGTAGGACCTTCACTGGTCACTGGAGTGTCCTTATCAGCATCTCAAAAGTATAAGGCAGGTGGGAGGAGCTGAAAGTCAGGGGGATCCTAAAGGCTAATAGGTGAGTCATTCAACCATCCTCATCCCCTGGCTGATAAGCAGGAAAACAGTAGGTGGTTGTTGTTGTTGTTGTTGTTGTTGTTGTTGTTGTTGTTGTTATGTCAATTAGATTTCTAGACAACCCTTCAGCCAGCATCCGGTTGAGAGCCAGCATGGTGTAGTGGTTAAGAGCGGTGGACTCGTAATCTGGTGAGCCGGGTTCGCTTCCCCGCTCCTCCACATGCAGCTGCTGGGTGACCTTGGACTAGTCACACTTCTCTGAAGTCTCTCAACCTCACACACCTCACAGAGTGTTTGTTGTGGGGGAGGAAGGGAAAGGAGATTGTTAGCCTCTTTGAGACTCCTTAAGGCAGTGTTTCTCAACCTTTTTTGGGCCACGGCACACTTTTCTATGAAAAAAAATCCCGCGGCACACCAACTCTGTGCCGCCCTATATTTAGTTTAGTTTGGAGGGGAGACGTACCAGTAAAGCATGCCACTGAAGAACTTCTGCGCGGTAGCCAGGCGGACCCACCAGGCGCAGAGCCTGCAGAGCGAGCGGGGACAGACCCCAGGCGGGCAGACACAGGCGCGCAGCTGCCGCCGCCTCCCTCCCAGCCGCCCCAGGCAGCCGCCGCCGCTCTGGCCCGGCGAAGAGAAGCCCTGCGCAGCCTTCCCCGCCTGCCTCCTCCTCCCCAGGAGGGCGATTTGCATTGTCACGTGCCTGGCGGCCGCCAATACACAGCACTGACCTGCCGGAAAGGAAGCCGGCCGGGTGACGACGCGGGCGCTCGCCTCGCGTCGTGACCCGGCCGGCTTCCTTTCCAGCGGGTCAGCGACGTGACAGTGCAAATCGCCCTTCTCGTCGCAGCACACCAGCCAGTGTTGAGAAACGCTGCCTTAAGGGGAGTGAAAGGTGGGATACCAAGTCCAAACTGTTCTTTGTCTTCTTCATCTGAGAACCACAGCTCAGTTAAAAATACAAAAACAGCAAAATACATACCATTTTAACAAACCAAACAATAACACCTCACACATAGTTTAAAAGACCATAGATTTTTTCATTAGCCCATGGCCTGGAAGAAGAGGAATGGATTTGCCTGGCACATAATGGAGCAGAGTGAGCCTCCAGGGGAAAGAGCATTCCACAAACAGGGAGCCCCCATAGAAAAGACCTCTTCTCACATTGCTGCCCTCCAGACCTTTTGCGAAGGAGGCACATGAAGAAGGGCTTCTGATGATGATCTCAGGGTCCAGGTCAACTCATATGGGGAGAGGTCGTCCTTGAGATATTGTGGTCCTGAGCCCATGTATGTGTGAGAGCTGTGTTGGAAGCAGCCTGGAAGCTGGAGACACACGTTCCTGTTTGCTGTGTAGGGGACCCAAAGCTGTGACAAACTGAGAAGGATGATTTGGGGGGTGTTAATGCTGTGAGCCCATCCATTTTGTGCTCAGGCTCTCTCTATACAGTATGCTCAAAACAAACCCATATCTCCTAAAGACACCAAAGTCTCCGCTCACCTTCAAGGAAACCGAACTCTGGGCAAACAACGAAATGCCTAGGTTTTCTCCATGCTCAACAATTAGGGTGCTGTGTAACAATATTTTCAAGGAATCCTCACGTGTTATTTGCCCTTTTTCTCCAGCTCCATCTCTGAATCTGTTTGCATGGCAAGAGATGTCTTTGGTATTGCTGCTCCCCAATCCCACCCACTGTCCCCCAATATCCCCTTCTGATCTGGGCTCATTCCCAAGTTCACTGGACTGAATCTGGCAGTTGCTTTACCCAAGTTTGCTGCATCCGATGGAGCAACGCTTGTCCGTTCACTTGAAGCAAGACCAGGTGGGGAAATGGGACTTAGCCCTGTGACCACAGTTTCCCCACCTTGCCTGTTGGGTTTGCCCTTCAGGCTCTTGGGAAAGGATGCTGAAGACATCTCATGGGGCCCATCTCTGTGGAGATTGCAAAAGACCACCAACTGCCTGCTAAATATCACTGGGCAAGGCACATCTCAGACCAACATCTCACAGCAAGCACCCCTTCCTCCTGTTCCTGGGAGCCAAAATGGGGACTTTCTCTGCTTCCTTTTCCTGTGCAGAAACTGGTGGAGACCCTGTGCTGGGAAGGCCTGTGGGCTGTGCTCTTCCTCCTCTCCCCCTGCAAGATTTCCAAAGACCCCTGAAGGTGTCACAACCCCACAGTGACCTATAAACACAGAGAAGCTCCCCACCTCTGCTCCGCCCTGGAGTCTCCGACATTCAGCCTAGAAGCTCTTCCACCTTGTCTCTCTGCTGTCTTCTTCTTCCTTCTACCAGGTAAGGCATGATGGAGATGCTCTGCCTCAGCAGAGAGAGGCAACCATGCTTCTTAATGCCAGTTGCTAGGAATTCCATGTGATCCATAGCCATTGGTAGCCTACAAGGAGGACCTGAGTGAACACTGCTCTCCCCACTTGTGATTCTGGGCCAATGATGTTCAGATAAAAACCAAGGGCTTCTTTATGCAGTTTGTAGTGAAACGATGGAACTCCCTCGCCCAGGAGGCAGGGAGGACCACCGACTCAGATGGCTTGAAATGCAGACCAATGGCTTCTAGCCATGAGGGAGATGCTCTTCTTCCGCAGTGAGGGGCCACAATGCTTCTTAATACCAGTTCCTTTACCTTTACTTGTTTTGGTACGCATCAATTGATTGAACTGCCTTGCCGGATTCATGGAAGGAGAATACTTGGAAGAACAGCTGTGTTCCAAATCTGGCATAGTTGCAGAAAGTACATGCAGCTGAGGTACAAAAGTTTTTTGGGGGAAATAGTCCAGCCCTGATGTAGCTCTTCTCATGCAGTCTGTGCCCAAGAGCCAGGTAATCTCCCAACACCACACCTGCTTGGGGGCCCAAACTAGGATTGCCTTTGGCCTCACCCAGCTGCAGGGCTCTTCTCAGGCTCAATCCTGCAGATCTGTATCTTATGCCAACATTTCCACTTGGGATTGCTCACCACCCTCTCCAACTCAACAGGTTGTCCCCAACTTCACCAACTGAGTTCTGCTGCATCCTCTCCTCTCCCTAGGCACCGCCCAAAGCTGATCTGGAGGCTTGTATCCCACATTGCCCAATACTTTAGAAAAGATTCTGTGGATGCAGTGGGTCTGCAGGGGAGAAAAGCAGGGGCTCCCATCCCCCAAGTGGAAGTCTGTGGCCTTGGATGCAACCCCAGCGGCGCAGCACCAAACTATTCTGTTGGCCTTCCATGCTCTTGATCATTCTCCAGATCCATCCTTCGAAGGGAAGGGTAGGCTTAAACATCTCTTTTTATGGACAATCTTTGAGCATTGTCCTGCTCTCTCTCTCTCTCTCTCTCTCTCTCTCTCTCTCTCTCTCTCTCTCTCTCTCTCTCTCTCTCTCTCTCTCCCTCTCCCTCTCTCTCTCTCCCTCTCTCCATGTGTGTGTTTGTGTGCACATGTGTTTGTGTTGTGCTGCTTTTATGGTATTTAAGTTGTTTGCTTGATGCTTCATTTTAATATTTCTGGCTGACACTGGTTTAAACTTCTGTGCATTGCTGTGAAAAATGGGGGGAACTACAAAAAGTGGGCACCCAAAGGTGAGGGCAAGGCTTTTTAATTTTGGAGGAGGAGAAGTATCAGTGCCAGTCTTGAGCTATTGACCTGTAACATTTAGCAGGCAGTTGCTGGTCTTTTGCAATCTCCACAGAGATGGGCCCCATGAGATGTCTTCAGCATCCTTTCCCAAGAGCCTGAAGGGCAAACCCAGCAGTCAAGGTGGGGAAACTGTGGCCACAGGGCTAAGTCCCATTTCCCCACCTGGTCTTGCTTCAAGTGAACGGACAAGCCTTGCTCCATCGGATGCCCACAGGCAGCAAAGTTGTGCCAAGCAACTGCCAGATGCAGAACAGTGAACTTGGGAATGAGCCCAGATCAGAAGGTGATATTGGGTGGGGGGTGGGGGGGAATGGGGAGTAGCAATGACAAAGACACCCTTTGCCATGCAACAAGATTGAGGGATGGAGCTGGAGAAAAGGGGCAAATAACACATTTGAAAATATTGTTACGCAGCAGCCCAATCTCTGAGTGGTGAGAAAATCCAAGGGTTTCCTTGCTTGCCCAGATTTCAGTTTCCGTGGAATGAAGGTCAGCAGAGGCTGTGCTGTCTTTAGGATATCTGGTGCTATTTACACATAGAGACAGCCTGAGCATAAAATGCAGGGCTTCAAAGCATTAGCACCCCCACCCCCCACCCCAGATCCTCCTACTCAGTCACAGCTTTGGATTCCATACACAGCAAGCCCATCTCTGTGCCTCTAGCTTCCAGCCTGCTTCCTGCAAAACTCTCAACCTGACTCAGGACCTCTTTACCTCCAATGCCACCTCTCCCCATATGTACCAACCTGGATCCTGAGATCAACCTCTTAGGCCCTTCTTTATGCACCTCCTCAGCGAGAGATCTGGAGAGGGGCAACACTAGGCAGCTGGTGGTTGGGGGTGGAGGAAAGGCCCACCCGTTAATCTGAAAGACCCCCTCACTGATTTGCTGCTCTTGCAACCTGGCTCATTTTTTTGAGATGCTCATGAGGACACTCAACTAGCCAGCCAGAGAGAAAGAAAACACCTTGTCTGACCAGTTCAGCAACCTTCTCTCTGAGATTCTAACCCTCCGTAGATACAGGACCCCATGAATGAGAAGGAACTCAGGGCACAATCCACAATATGAATAAACTTTTTGCCAAACCCCCAGGGGTCAAGACCCTTCAGGTTTCCGATGTGGAGCTGGATGCCACAACTCGCTTGCAAGCAAGAGGAGAGAAAAGGTGGCATCTGGGTTAGATTTGGGGCAGAGGTCCAGGGCTCCACTCAGCAGAATGAGCAGGAGGCTCCCCAGATCCCGCGGGGCTGGCTGACCGCATGTTGAAGTAGGTGAAGTAGAATAGAAATAGAATAGGGCGGGTGCCACTACCGAGAAGGCCCTCTGCCTAGTTCCTTGTAGATTTGCTTCTCGCAGCGAGGGAACAGCCAGAAGTCCCTCGGCACTGGACCTCAGTGTCCAGGCAGAACGATGGGGGTGGAGACGCTCCTTCAGGTATACTGGACCGAGGCCGTTTAGGGCTTTAAAGGTCAACACCAACACTTTGAATTGTGCTCGGAAACGTACTGCGAGTCAATGTAGGTCTTTCAAGACCGGTGTTATGTGGTCTTGGCGGCTCCCCCCAGTCACCAGTCTAGCTGCCGCATTCTGGATTAGTTGTAGTTTCCGAGTCACCTTCAAAGGTAGCCCCACATAGAGCGCATTGCAGTAGTCCAAGCGGGAGATAAATGACTCCCAGGCTGTGCACCTGGTCCTTCAGGGGCACAGTTACCCCATGCAGGACCAGGGAGTCCTCCACACCTGCCCGCCTCCTGTCCCCCACAAACAGTACTTCTGTCTTGTCAGGATTCAACCTCAATCTGTTAGCCGCCATCCATCTTCCAACTGCCTCCAGACACTCACACAGGACCTTCACCATCTTCACTGGTTCTGATTTGAAAGAGAGGTAGAGCTGGGTATCATCCGCATACTGATGAACACCCAGCCCAAACCCCCTGATGATCTCTCCCAGTGGCTGCATGTAGATGTTAAAAAGCAGGGTGGAGAGGACAGAGCCCTGAGGCACCCCACAAGTGAGAGCCCAGGGGTCTGAACACTCATCCCCCACCACCACTTTCTGAACACGGCCCAGGAGGAAGGAGCGGAACCACTGCATGACAGTGCCGCCAGCTCCCAAACCCTCTAGACAGTCCAGAAGGATGTTATGGTCGATGGTGTCAAAAGCCGCTGAGAGATCCAGCAGAACTAGGAAACAGCTCTCACCTTTGTCCCTAGCTGGCCGGAGATCATCAACCAGTGCGACCAAGGCAGTTTGAGTCCCATGGTGAGGCCTGAATCCTGACTGGAAGGGATCCAAGTGGTCCCTCTGTGCCCCATACCTGCCCAGCACCGATGCCTCACAGAGTTGGGCTTGCGGGAATGGTTTTGTTCAGCCTCTGAGCTCAGTCCCTGGTCCTGCCTACAGAGTGCCTCCCCCCGGGACACCAAAAGATGATATGCCACAGTGAGCAGAGAGCAGGACACAAACCCACAGATTCACTTTCTGAGTTGTTAAATAGTCGAATGGAGCCCTTCAGAAGGTGACTGGTTCTCCTTTGCAGAAAGATTTTAAGCAGAGATCGGATGGCACCTGTCAGGAATGCTATAGCTGTTATACATTGCAGAGGGATGGACTTGATGAACCTTGGTGTCTTCTATGTACTTATGATTCTATGGTCCATGGCTGGTCCTTGGCACATGCCCCTCAGGGCTTGCCACATCCATCTTGCAAACGACGGTTGGCATCCCACAAGATTTCATCAGTCCTCCAGCCACCCATAAGTAGAGGGACCCCTCCTTCCCCAGTCAACTGCTCTTCCACTTGGCTTCTGGTACCTCCAGGATTCCCACCAACCTCCAGCCATGAAGATCTTCTGCCTCCTCTCTCTCACCTTCCTCTTCTTGATGCTGCTGGCTCCAGGTAAGGCCATCTTCTCAGATGCTTCTTCTCTGAGCAGCTCCACAGCTCTCAGCTTTATTCATGTTAAACCTGCCTCTGAACACCACTTGCTATGGCTCCCCAAGAGGTGGGATCTTGCCCCATGTCCTCCTGGAGAGTTTCCCAAATGGGGCTTTTGGTTGGACACTGTGAGAAGAGGATGCTGGTCTGGATGGGCCCCCTTTGGCCAGATCCTTCAGTCTGGCTCTTCTTATTACCTCATTTATAGGATCCACAGAAGCTCTTGCATTCAAATCTGTAATAATGCGCTTCAGCACACTCAGCTTTGCGGTGGGTAAAAGAACAGGCAAATTTCCTTGGCAAGGGGGCTACTGTCTCCCAGTTTGCCAGTGGCCGCCCAGGGAAGCCAGTGACTCTGACGCAACCTTCCTTACCACCTTGGCTCAGACCCTGTCCTGCAGGTGCAGGGAGGCAGAAATAAGGACTGGCTCTCTGCTCCAGCCCTGCATTCTTCCTGCACCAGCTTTCCCCAACCTGGTGCCCTCCAGGTGTCCAGGCCAACAGGGCCATTGTGGAAGAAGTTGTGGAAGGTGTAGAAGGTCAGTCCTGAGAGACAGAGCCTTCAAAGTCTTTTTCTTCTTCTTCTTCCTCCTCCTCCAGATTTCACAAGAGCCCAAAATTGTGATCAGAGATGTCGACGGCAGAGTGGGAGACTGCAAGCAAGGTGCTATCCACCCCAAAGGCAACTTTTTAAGTGTGGTGGCCAAGCCTGTTGCCGCCGTTAAGGTGAGTTAAATCAAATGTTAGTTTTCCTTGAAAATTAGTCAATAGTGTCTCATGATCCCAATGCATGAGACTCATCACTCTGTTTCCCCCCCCCCCAGCCCAGCCCTCTCTTATTCCCTTTACAGTCACTGTGAGGGGGAACAATCTTAGCCTGTGCACAGGGGGTTGAAGACCCTTTCCTCTCCCCTTGCTGCCCCCATGAAAGCTCTCTGGCCCCTCAGCCACATCTCCCCTTAGCCTGGGAAGGAATGCCTCCAATTGGCTCAAAGAACTGCTCTTCCTGGCATGAGAGGGTAGGGGCTCAGTCGCTGACCCTCCTCAAATAGTAAAGTCAACTTGTATCACAGAATTGTAGAGTTGTAATGTACCTCCCAGTGGCTGGAAGGGAAAGAGTTAAATGCACACCAACGCAGACACACAGGATCTTGTCAAATGTGTCCTCTCCTGTGGTTGCTGTTTGTAAAAACAAGAAGGAAAAAGAACCACATTAAGAAAAATGTATGTGTGGTAGCAAAGCCCCACTCAATCTCCCCACAGTGCATAAATGAAATACTCAGAAGTCTCCCTTACAATCGTAGAATAGAAATGTAGTATTGGGAGGGACCTAAGGGGTCATCTAATCCAGTACGTTTCCAAGCACAATTCAAAGTCTTGGTGCTAACCTTTAAAGCACTAAACGGTCTCGGTCCTGTATACCTGAAGGAGCATCTCCACCCCCATTGTTTAGCCCGGACACTGAGATCCAGTGCTGAGGGCCTTCTGGTGGTTCCCTCACTGCGAGAAGCAAAGCTACAGGGAACCAGGCAGAGGGCCTTTTCGGTAGTGGCGCCCGCCCTGTGGAACGCCCTCCCATCGGAGGTCAAGGAGATAAACAACTACCTGACATTTAGAAAACACCTAAAGGCAGCCTTGTTTAGGAAAGTTTTTAATCTGTGATATTTTAATGTATTTTAGTATTGTTGGAAGCTGCCCAGAGAGGTGGGGGAAACCCAGCCAGATGGGTGGGGTATAAATAAATAAATAAATAAATAAATAAATAAATAACCCTCTGCAAAACAGACCCTCTGTGTGCAATTTGGACTCTGACAACAGTCAGCTCTTCTGTCTCCCAGTTGGAATCACTGCTTTGGGTTTTCAGAACCACCACCAACACCCATATTAACAGTTTCTCCTCCTCTCACAGGCGTGTTTCTCTACAGATCTCCTGTGCAAGACCTCTGGTGAAAGGAAGACCTCCCTGCTCTCCTCTGATGTGCAGCTGCCTCGACTAGACCCCCCATCTCTGCTGGGGAAGAAACCGCTTTGCTTGATGCTGCTGAAAGCGATTCTGGGAAGGAGTCAAGAGGGAGCCATCCTGTCTCCCTGTCTACTCATGAGTAAGCCCCACTGTAGCCAGTGGGTCCCGACTCATGAGTAAGAGGGATCAGGATTGGAGCTCGTAATTGCTTTGCCTGAAAAATGCTTTAGCTTCTTCTTTTTAATAAATGCAAGCATTGGAAACCTTTGTCTTGGTTCATGTTGTGATAACGTGTGATGGGTTGAGGGGATTTTTTGGTCAGACTCTGAGACCCTTTTCCTCTCTCTGTCAGTCTGTGGTGCTATCCAGATTTTGTGGTTGCTTTTCAAGCCTTGGCTTTGCACAAGGGCATTTCTCAAATTGCAGGCAGGCACCTCTCCCAGGAGTCTCCCCTGCCCCTCCTCCTGCCCCTTTCTCTGGGTCTCCCCCCAACTGTCCTGCTTCCTTGGGCAGCTGCACAGAGAAGGATGTTTCACAAACAGGAATGGATCAGAGCTGAAATATTATTATTATTATTATTATTATTATTATTATTATTATTATTATTAAATTGGGAAAGGAGTACGACAAGGTTGTATATTGTCTCCCTGCTTATTTAACTTATATGCAGAATTCATCATGCGAAAGGCTGGACTAGATGAATCCCAAGCAGGAATTAAGATTGCCGGAAGAAATATCAACAACCTCAGATATGCAGATGACACAACCTTGATGGCAGAAAGTGAGGAGGAATTAAAGAACCTTTTAATGAGGGTGAAAGAGGAGAGCGCAAAATATGGTCTGAAGCTCAACATCAAAAAAACCAAGATCATGGCCACTGGTCCCATCACCTCCTGGCAAATAGAAGGGGAAGAAATGGAGGCTGTTGTGACGTGGGGTTTGTGATTTCAGCTCTCTTGACATAACATGCTGGAGACAGTTCTCTAGTAACAGCTCTTTATTAAAGTGAACAAGACTGACTGTGAGGGCAGGAAGGCTACATTTATAGGGACAGGGGACTAGCTAGGAAGGGATACATTTTGGAGGGAACAATATCAAGCAATCACAGTGCTGCCTTTTGGAGGAAACCAATAAGACAGAGGATCCAAATACAGCAGCTTAAATGAACCAATAGTAGCTGTACCCTCTGGGACCAAAAGGCAGTTACTTTATCCTAATGCAAATACAGACAATAATAATACAGATATAAAATCCTTTGACTCAGTACACAACACCCCTCCCCCCCTAGTGAGCACAGCAGACGTAATCCCTCAGGTACTGTGGGGTCCTACAACTTCTACTTGATCTCCTGACAACAGGTGTTGCAGGTTCTGGATTGGGTGTTACCTGTGGTGGAGGGGCTGCTATAGGGGTTTCGTCAGGAACAGATGGAGTCCCAGACATCTCAGGGTCCCCGACCTGTACCTCGTCATCATGAGGACTAGCAGACCCTGGTTCATTTGCTGAAGCCCCTGGTGACTGCACCTCTGGGCCATCTTCACTCTGGTCTCGCAGCTGTGCGTCATTAGCCAGGGATGAATTATCTGACTCCTCCCTGCTGAGCGCCCGGCGCCTCAGCTGATCTATATGTCTCTTCCAAACTTGCCCATTTTCCAAGGTCACATAATAGGACACAGGTCCACTAGCCCGGGTGATCACACTGGCCACCCACCGCGGACCTCGTGAATAGTTCCTCACCCAGACCAGATCTTCAGGGGCGAGATACCTTGTTGTGTCAGTCTCAGCCTGGGGGGTTGCTCTTGAATTACGGTTTGGCATTTTATCTGGGTGGACATAATCCAGCACCGTTACCAGTCTTCTACCTAAGAGCAGCTCGGCTGGCGACTTGCCCGTCGCCGTACACGGCGTCGCATGCTGCAAAAATAACATTCGCGCAATGCGAGCCGACCAGTTACCCTCCATTAAGCGCGCAATGGATTCTTTGGCTGTTCTTACCATGCGCTCAGCCTGCCCATTGGAGGATGGGTGAAAGGGCGCGGATGTGACCCCTCTTATGAAGTTATCAGCCAAGAATGCCCTGAATTCTTGGGATACAAAAGCTGCCCCATTATCTGATACAATGGTCTCAGGTAACCCGTGGGTAGCAAACAGCTGCCTCAACACCTTGATTACGGCAGCTGATGCCATGCTAGGGACCATCGCCACTTCTAACCATTTGGAATATGCATCAACGATAACCAAAAAGACCTTCCCTTGGAATGGCCCCGCAAAATCTATGTGCAGCCGGCTCCAGGGAGTCCTGGACTGCTCCCACCAGTGGACTGGTGCTCTGGCCACTTCTGGCCGCACCTCTTGGCATGCCTTGCATGTTCGTACCCATTGTTCTATGTTCTGGTCCATTCCAGGCCACCACACATAACATCGGGCTAGCGACTTCATCCTGACCATTCCCGGGTGTCCCATGTGAAGCGTCTCAAGAACCCTGTTTCTCAGTGGTGCTGGGATGATCACCCTATCTCCCCATAGGAGACAACCCTTATGCATGGACAATTCGTGCTGCCTTGTCGCATAAGGCCTGAATTTTTCTTCATGCGGACCACCTGGCCACCCCCTCCCCACCCAAGTGAGCACACGGGAGAGAACAGCATCTTTCCTCGTTTTCTCAGCTATATCCGTAGCTGTTACAGGAGCCCCTGGAAGTGTTTCTAGCATCATAATGTACTCCGCCGGAGCAGGATCCTCATTGCTCCCGCCAGGAAGGGGCAAGCGACTCAGCGCATCAGCATGGCACAATTGTTTCCCTGGCACATGGGTCAAGGTGTACTGGAACCCATTCAGGAATATTGACCAACGCAACATTCTGGGGGAGAGAATTTGTGGCGTTTGTTTGTTTGGGTTGAACAACCCTAACAGTGGTTTGTGGTCCGTTTCAATGGAGAATTGGCGACCGTACAAATAATCATAGAACCTTTTGATTCCGGACACAATAGCCAGTGCCTCTTTATCAATTTGAGCATAGTTGCGCTCTGTGGGCGACAACGTACGGGAATAGAAAGAGATGGGCTTTTCCGACCCATCCGGTTCCCTATGACTCAGCACAGCCCCCAGACCGTATTGAGAGGCATCACATGCCAGGACCAGCGGCTTTGACTCATCATAATGGAGTGCAGCGACTGAGGAAGGAGCAGAAGGGCTGCTGCCTCTTGGATTTGGGTGACTGTCCAGGCTTGTGTGGGTGTTTGTTTCTGGCTGTGACCTTGTTTGTTTCTGGCTGTGACCTTCCACCTAGAAGTGTGAGTCAGGAAGTCCAGGTGATTAGCTGTGGGCGGAGCTAGTCAGAGCCTGGAGTGCAGCGACTGAGGAAGGAGCAGAAGGGCTGCTGCCTCTTGGATTTGGGTGACTGTCCAGGCTTGTGTGGGTGTTTGTTTCTGGCTGTGACCTTGTTTGTTTCTGGCTGTGACCTTCCACCTAGAAGTGTGAGTCAGGAAGTCCAGGTGATTAGCTGTGGGCGGAGCTAATCAGAGCCTGGAGTGCAGCGACTGAGGAAGGAGCAGAAGGGCTGCTGCCTCTTGGATTTGGGTGACTGTCCAGGCTTGTGTGGGTGTTTGTTTCTGGCTGTGACCTTGTTTGTTTCTGGCTGTGACCTTCCACCTAGAAGTGTGAGTCAGGAAGTCCAGGTGATTAGCTGTGGGCGGAGCTAATCAGAGCCTGGAGTGCAGCGACTGAGGAAGGAGCAGAAGGGCTGCTGCCTCTTGGATTTGGGTGACTGTCCAGGCTTGTGTGGGTGTTTGTTTCTGGCTGTGACCTTGTTTGTTTCTGGCTGTGACCTTCCACCTAGAAGTGTGAGTCAGGAAGTCCAGGTGATTAGCTGTGGGCGGAGCTAGTCAGAGCCTGGAGTGCAGCGGCGCGCGCCTAGCGGCGCGCGCAGTTTGACCCATCTTTTTGACCTAGGGCAGCAACTCTCATACGTTTGTTAGGGGGGACCTAGGCCTCTTCCTCTTTCCCCCTTGACCTCAAGGTTTTCAAGATGGAGGTGGAGGGAACAACCATTGTCACCTGCAATTCCTGTGCAATGTTTGTTTTCTTGCCAAAGGATGTGGGTAGCTACACCTGCAACAATTGCAAGTTGGTTGCCCTACTAGAAAACAAGGTTGCCCTTCTGGAAGAGAAGGTGCAGCAGCTTCAGGGGCGTGTATCTACGCTCCAGAGAATTAAAGAGCTGGAGCTTTTCTTGGATGCAGCAGAGCACACTGTCTGCACCAAGGAGGAGACAGGGGATCTCCCGGAGGAGGAGGTCAGTTCCCCAACACAGCCAGATGTATGGAGGAACGTGACTCATAGAAGTAGAAGGCCCAGGGATCGCTCTGAGTGCTTAGAATTACACAACCGTTTTGAAGTGCTCATGGAAGACGAGGAACAGACTCCACCTGAGGATCTCTCCCTCATCACAGTTGATGAGGAATATGAAGACGAGCAACCAAGTCAGTCCTCTGGAAATATGCAGGTAACCTTGGAAGGGACAGCACATAGAAGAATCCCAACCAAGCCTATGAAGAGGCGTGTAGTGGTGATTGGGGATTCCCTACTGAGGGGTACAGAAGCAGTGATCTGTGGGCCTGACAAGATGTCTCGAGAGGTGTGCTGTCTACCTGGGGCCAAGATCAAAGATGTAACAGAACGGCTGCAAGGAATCATAAAACCCACCGACAAATACCCCTTCCTTTTGGTGCATGTGGGAACCAATGACACTGCAAGCCATAGCTTACAGAAGATCAAAAATGATTATGAGGCTCTGGGCAGGAAGTTGAAGCAATTAGATGCACAAATTGTCATCTCTTCTGTCCTCCCAGTTGAACGACATGGCCCAGGGAGAGAGGGAAAAATAGGGGAAGTGAACAACTGGCTTCGCAAATGGTGCAAACAGGAACGGTTTGGATTCCTAGATCACGGTCTGCAGTTTCTTGAAGATGGACTTCTGGCAAGTGATGGACTGCACCTCACAAAAGTTGGGAGGAATGTTTTTGCCACAAAACTCAAAAACCTCATCAGGAGGGCTTTAAACTGACTTATGTGGGGGAGGGAGACAGTGGTCCTGAAGGTAGGAGTCTATCAAATGCTGAAGATGATCATCCAAATGTCAAGGACCAAATGGAGCAAGCAGCATGCAGACATAGTGGTGGGACGAAAATATCCTTAAATAAGAGACATGGGGGAATGATCAACGGTCTTCAATGTCTGTATACTAATGCACAGAGCATGGGAAATAAACAAGATGAACTTGAGCTCTTGGTACAGCAAACTAAATATGACATAATAGGCATCACTGAAACCTGGTGGGATGAGTCTCATGACTGGAATGTAGTAATAGAGGGATACAATCTATTTAAGAGAAATAGACCAAACAGGAAAGGAGGAGGAGTAGCTTTATATGTTAGGGATATGTATACCTGTGAAGAGATCCAGGATTTAAAACTTCAAAGCCAAATTGAGAGTATCTGGGTCAAAATTAAGGGAGAGAAAAACAACAGTGATCTCATTGTGGGAGTTTACTATAGATCCCCAAGCCAAACTGAGGACACAGATGATGCCTTCCTGGAACAGATGGCCAAGCATTCCAAAGGAAGTGAGATAGTAGTAATGGGGGATTTCAACTATCCTGATATTTGTTGGATGTCAAACTCAGCCAAGAGCATAAGGTCGAACAGATTCCTCACTGGCCTTGCAGACAACTTCATTGTCCAGAAAGTGGGAGAAGCAACAAGAGGATCAGCCATTTTAGATCTGGTCCTAACCAATAGTGATGACTTGGTTAGTGGGGTAGAAGTGGCAGGATCATTAGGTGGGAGTGACCATGCTCTTCTGGAGTTTATTATCCAGCGGAAAGGAGCAACCAAGCATACTAAGGTCCAAATTCTAGACTTTAAGAAAGCCAACTTCAGAAAACTTAGGGAAACGCTGGGTGAAATCCCATGGACAGTAATACTAAAAGGGAAGGGAGTTCATGATGGTTGGGAGTTTGTTAAAAGGGAGATATTAAAAGCGCAACTTCAGGCAATACCAACGAGACTGAAACATGGAAGGTGCCTAAAGAAGCCAGGCTGGCTATCTAAAGAACTTTTGACTGAGTTAAGATTTAAAAGGGATATGTACAAAAAATGGAAAAGGGGGGAAATCTCCAGAGAGGAATTCAAACATATAGCCAGCACGTGTAGAGACAAAGTCAGAAAAGCTAAAGCACAGAATGAACTCAGGCTCGCCAGAGAGGTTAAAAGCAACAAAAAGGGCTTTTATGGGTATGTCCGTAGCAAAAGGAAAAACAAGGAAACAGTGGGGTCACTCAGAGGAGAAGATGGTGAAATGCAAACAGGGGACAGAGAAAGGGCAGAACTCCTCAATGCCTTCTTTGCCTCAGTCTTCTCCAAGAAAGAAAACAACGCCCGACCTGAAGAATATGGAGCAGATGATTCAGCAGGGGAAACACAGCCCAGAATAAGTAAGGAGGTAGTACAAGAATACTTGGCTAGTTTAGATGTATTCAAGTCTCCAGGGCCAGATGAACTACATCCAAGAGTATTAAAAGAACTGGCAGAGGTGATTTCAGAACCACTGGCAATAATCTTTGAAAATTCCTGGAGAACAGGCGAAGTTCCAGCAGACTGGAGGAGGGCAAATGTTGTCCCTATTTTCAAAAAGGGGAAAAGAGAGGACCCAAACAATTACCGCCCAGTCAGCCTGACATCAATACCAGGAAAGATTCTAGAGCAGATCATTAAGCAAACAGTCTGTGAGCACCTAGAAAGAAACTCTGTGATCACTAAAAGTCAGCATGGGTTCCTGAAAAATAAGTCATGTCAGACTAATCTGATCTCATTTTTTGACAGAATTACAAGCCTGGTAGATGAAGGGAACGCTGTGGATGTAGCCTATCTTGATTTCAGCAAGGCCTTTGACAAGGTGCCCCATGATATTCTTGTAAAGAAGCTGGTAAAATGTGGGCTAGACAATGCTACCATTCAGTGGATTTGTAGCTGGATTACTGACCGAACCCAAAGGGTGCTCATCAATGGCTCCTCCTCATCCTGGAGAGTAGTGACTAGTGGGGTGCCACAGGGTTCTGTCTTGGGCCCAGTCTTGTTCAACATCTTTATCAATGACTTGGATGATGGGCTTGAGGGAATCCTGAGCAAGTTTGCAGATGACACCAAGTTGGGAGGGGTGGCTAACACCCCAGAGGACAGGATCACACTTCAGAATGACCTTAACAGATTAGACAACTGGGCCAAAGCAAACAAGATGAATTTTAACAAGGAGAAATGTAAAGTACTACACTTGGGCAAAAAAAATGAAAAGCACAAATACAGGATGGGAGACACCTGGCTTGAGAGCAGTACATGTGAAAAGGATCTAGGAGTTTTGGTTGACCACAAACTTGACATGAGTCAGCAGTGTGATGCAGCAGCTAAAAAAGCCAATGCAATTCTGGGCTGCATCAATAGGAGTATAGCATCTAGATCAAGGGAAGTAATAGTACCACTGTATTCTGCTCTGGTCAGACCTCACCTGGAGTATTGTGTCCAGTTCTGGGCACCACAGTTCAAGAAGGATATTGATAAGCTGGAACGTGTCCAGAAGAGGGCAACCAAAATGGTCAAAGGCCTGGAAACGATGCCTTATGAGGAACGGCTTAGGGAGCTGGGTATGTTTAGCCTGGAGAAGAGAAGGTTAAGGGGTGATATGATAACCATGTTCAAATATATAAAAGGATGTCATATAGAGGAGGGAGAAAGGTTGTTTTCTGCTGCTCCAGAGAAGCGGACACGGAGCAACGGATTCAAACTACAAGAAAGAAAATTCCACCTAAACATTAGGAAGAACTTCCTGACAGTAAGAGCTGTTCGGCAGTGGAATTTGCTGCCAAGGAGTGTGGTGGAGTCTCCTTCTTTGGAGGTCTTTAAGCAGAGGCTTGACAGCCATCTGTCAGGAATGCTTTGATGGTGTTTCCTGCTTGGCAGGGGGTTGGACTGGATGGCCCTTGTGGTCTCTTCCAACTCTATGATTCTATGATTCTATGATTCTATGATTCTATAATGAGCAAGGACGCTCCTGCTACTCAGCATTCCTCGCAAGGAGTCAAAAGCCTTCTGCTGCTCCCGCCCCCATCGCCACACATTCTTTTTCTGCAATAGTCTATGTAATGGTTCAGCTACCGAAGCTTTCTGGGGTAAGAATGAATGATAAAAGTTAATAAGTCCCAGGAATGACTGCAACTCCGTCTTGTTCTGTGGTCGTGGTGCCTCGATGATGGCCTTAATCTTAGCATCTGTGGGGTGGATGCCTGATGCATCAATTTTAAACCCCAAGAAATCCACCGTTGGCACCCCAAAACTGCATTTTTCCTTTTTCAGTTGCAACCCCACCTCCTTGAACTTGAGCAACACTGCACGGACACGCGCAACCAGTTCCTGTGGGTCTTTTCCAGCAATCAAAACGTCATCAAAAAATGGCAAGACCCCCGGCAGACCTCTTAACAGGCGTTCCATGAGCCCTTGAAAAATCCCTGGGGCCACACAAACTCCGAACTGTAATCTGTTAACTCTGAACGCCCCTTTATGTGTGACAATAGTCTGTGCTTCCGCTGATTGTGGGGTTACTGGCAGCTGTTGGTAAGCTTGTGCCAGGTCAATTTTGGCGAACACCTTGCCCCCAGCCAGTTTAGCCAACAGATGTGATACAACTGGAATGGGGTATGAGTTTCCCCTGAGTGCCTTATTGATAGTACATTTGTAATCTGCGCATATCCTGACTTCCCCATTTGCTTTAAGGGGCGTGACGATTGGAGTCTCCCACTTAGCAGAGTCCACGGGTGAGAGAACTCCCTGCTTGACCAATTTATCCAGCTCTGCCTCGATCTTGGGTTGCAGTGCAAATGGCACTCGCCTTGGTTTGAGTCGGATTGGAGCCACCCCGGGGTCCAACTCGAAGTCAACTGGGGGCCCTTTATAACAACCCAGTTTTCCATTAAAGAGACCAGCAAATTCCTTGCATAATACCTCGCTCATCTCAGGGCAGGTTTGGATTGAATTAAGCCCTGAGATACTCAGTCCCAGGGCAGGGAACCAGTCAGTGCCCAGGAGACTGGGGCGACTGCCCTTCGCAATCACCAGTTTGAGTACAGCCTGTTTGTCCCGGAACTGTACACTCACGGCACACATTCCCATAACATGGATGCGGCCTGCTGAGTATGACTGCAAGGTTGCCGGGAAGGGCTCCAGAGGGGGCAACTTACCCCTGGGGAAGAATGTCTTCGCGGTCTGGTCCGACACGATGGTGAATGCAGATCCGGAGTCCACCTCCATGTCGCACTGCTGACCCTCAATCTTCACCTTGACGTGTGCCTTGCCTTGCGCTGGAAACTGCACGGCCCTCCCATTGATCTCCGTTACGTAGTGGCAGTCCTTTAGAAAACGAGTTGCTGTGGGCGGTCTGCGATGCTCCAGTCTAGGTGCTCCTGTCGCTCCCGACGCCGCCGATCTACAGACCCTGGCGATGTGACCCGTCTTTCCGCACGTCCGGCAGATAGCATCCCTGAAACGACAACTCTTCCTTTCATGGTTTCCGCCACAACCTGGGCAACTGCCTCGGCGATCTCTGTGCACTTTGCAGGCCTGACGCACCGACTCGACCCCACGGACTGGGCTCTGGCTTGGAGTAGCCTCTAGCTCGTCCATGGCATGCGCAACTTCTATCTGTGGCTTAGTGGCCTTGCGACTGGCATCAAGCTCCTCTCTTTCATAATTCTCCGTGGCGGTGGCCTCCTTCAAGGCTGAAGCAAGGGTAACCTCTTCTTTAGCCACGATGCGTCTTCTGGCTTTCTTGCTGCTCAGACCCCCAATAAGCCGATCCAGGAGAGTCTCTTCCAGATTTTGGAAGCCGCAGTGCTGAGCGAGCTTCTGGAGTTCAGCCAGAAATGTGGATACAGACTCCCCAGCATGCTGCTGCCTCTTATGGAACTCCATCCGCCGGGCCATCTTGGTCTCAGTAGGCGCCAAGTGGCTCGTTAGGCAGGCAAGAATATCTTTGAGAGATGTCTCACTCAGCTTCGCTGGAGCAAGCAATGCCTTGGCCAGCTTGAAGGTCTCGGGCCCACAGTAGCTCAGGAATGTGGCCCTTCTTTTGCTGGCATCGGTGATCCCTTGAGCCACTGCAAAGAACTCGAAGCGTTCGACGTAGTCTTCCCAGGTGTGGGGCTCTGATGGCTGGAAGGGCTCCAATACCCTTGGACTCTCCATTGTCCTAGCGGGCAGGGTCGTCTTCTCAGCTGGCCAGTGAGTCTTGTTCTAAGCTGCAATCCGGACTCTGAGGCAGGGCTGTGTTTAACCGCTCCTCAGCATTCCGGATCCCATCCTCGTCGCCAGTTGTTGTGACGTGGGGTTTGTGATTTCAGCTCTCTTGACATAACATGCTGGAGACAGTTCTCTAGTAACAGCTCTTTATTAAAGTGAACAAGACTGACTGTGAGGGCAGGAAGGCTACATTTATAGGGACAGGGGACTAGCTAGGAAGGGATACATTTTGGAGGGAACAATATCAAGCAATCACAGTGCTGCCTTTTGGAGGAAACCAATAAGACAGAGGATCCAAATACAGCAGCTTAAATGAACCAATAGTAGCTGTACCCTCTGGGACCAAAAGGCAGTTACTTTATCCTACCGTGTTTCTCATATTTTAAGGCATCCCTACAAAATAAGGCATGGCAGGATTTTCCTGAGGTGGAAAAATATAAGGCATACCTCGAAAATAAGCCGTACCGGGTGGTGGAAGAAGGTCTGTGGCAAAGAAGGGTTGCTGCTGCCGCGTTAACCCCCGAGACCTGGCTGCAGCCTCAGCGCGCAGCGCGTGCAGCCCCAGAACCCGGCTGTAGCCTTTGCGCGCGGACACCCGGGACCCGGCTGCAGCCTCAGCGCGCAGCGCGCGCAGCCCCAGTACCCGGCTGCAGCCTCTGCCTGCCGCGCGCGCAGCCCCAGGACCCGGCTGCAGCCTCTGCCTGCCGCGCGCGCAGCCCCAGGACCCGGCTGCAGCCTCTGCCTGCCGCGCGCGCAGCCCCAGGACCCGGCTGCAGCCTCTGCCTGCCGCGCGCGCAGCCCCAGGACCCGGCTGCAGCCTCTGCCTGCCGCGCGCGCAGCCCCAGGACCCGGCTGCAGCCTCTGCCTGCCACGCGCGCAGCCCCAGGACCCGGCTGCAGCCTCTGCCTGCCGCGCGCGCAGCCCCAGGACCCGGCTGCAGCCTCTGCCTGCCGCGCGCGCAGCCCCAGGACCCGGCTGCAGCCTCTGCCTGCCGCGCACGCAGCCCCAGGACCCGGCTGCAGCCTCTGCCTGCCGCGCACGCAGCCCCAGGACCCGGCTGCAGCCTCTGCCTGCCGCGCGCGAAGACCCAGGACCCGGCTGCAGCCTCTGCCTGCCGCGCGCGAAGACCCGGTGGGAGCAGGTCTGTCGTCTGCACAGATACCGGTACCGGTACTTATTTTTTAATTAAGACATCCCTTGAAAATAAGCCATGCTGTGTTTTTTTCAGGAAAAAATTAATATAAGACATGACTTATAATGTGAGAAACACGGTAATGCAAATACAGACAATAATAATACAGATATAAAATCCTTTGACTCAGTACACAACAGAGGCAGTGAGAGATTTTACTTTCTTGGGCTCCTTGATCACTGCAGATGGTGACAGCAGTCACGAAATTAAAAGACGCCTGCTTCTTGGGAGAAAAGCAATGACAAACCTAGGCAGCATCTTAAAAAGCAGAGACATCACCTTGCCGACAAAGGTCCGTATAGTTAAAGCTATGGTTTTCCCAGTAGTGATGTATGGAAGTGAGAGCTGGACCATCAAGAAGGCTGATCGCCGAAGAATTGATGCTTTTGAATTATGGTGCTGGAGGAGACTCTTGAGAGTCCCATGGACTGCTAGAAGATCAAACCTATCCATTCTTAAGGAAATCAGCCCTGAGTGCTCCCTGGAAGGACAGATCGTGAAGCTGAGGCTCCAATACTTTGGCCACCTCATGAGAAGAGAAGAATCCTTGGAAAAGACCCTGATGTTGGGAAAGATTGAGGGCACTAGGAGAAGGGGACGACAGAGGACAAGATGGTTGGACAGTGTTCTCGAAGCTACGAACATGAGTTTGACCAAACTACGGGAGGCAGTGGAAGACAGGAGTGCCTGGCGTGCTATGGTCCATGGGGTCACGAAGAGTCGGACACGACTAAACGACTAAACAACAACATTATTATTATTATTATTATTATTATTATTATTATTATTATTATTATTATTCAGTGTTTTTTTCTAAAATAATGTTTAGGGGTACAGTACTCTCATTTTCTTACTCATATTGAAATACTGCCCCTCAATGAGGCCAAACTTAGATTTACAAAATGTTCAGGGGTATTCGTACCCCTGCGTACCCCCAGAAAATAATAATAATACAGTGGTGCCTCGCTTAACGAATGCCCTGCTTAATGAAATTTCCGCTTAACGAAAGGATTTTTCGAGCGGAGGTTGCTTCGCTAGACGAATTCATTTTATGAAAAATTCGTCTAGCAAATTGCGGTTTCCCATAGGAATGCATTGAAATTCAATTAATGCGTTCCTATGGGCAAAAAAAAAATTCAAAAAAAAATTCAATGCATTCCTATGGGATTCGCTAGATGAATTTTTCGCTATAAGAAAAGACCCGTGGAACGAATTAAATTCGTCTAGCGAGGCACCACTGGAAGAAGAAGAAGAAGAAGAAGAAGAAGAAGAAGAAGAAGAAGAAGAAGAAGAAGAAGAAGAAGAAGAAGAAGTTACTTATACCCCACCCATCTGGCTGGTTTTTCCCAGCAACTCTAGTTGGCCCCCTAAACTCTGAGGAAAACCACTGGGCTGTCCAGGCTCCATACAATTGGAGAGGGTCCTTTGGAGCCAGACAGAACTTTATAGCCATGGTTAGCTCTGCATGCCAGCGGGCTACCAGGGAATTAGCTGAAAGGCCATCAACATGAGTGCTCATGAGAAGACTCCCTGGAAAAGATCCTGATGTTGGGAAAGATGGAGGGCACTAGGAGAAGGGGACGACAGAGGACGAGATGGTTGGACAGTGTTCTCAAAGCCACCAACATGAGTCTGACCAAACTGCGGGAGGCAGTGGAAGACAGGAGTGCCTGGCGTGCTCTGGTCCATGGGGTCACGAAGAGTCGGACATGACTAAACGACTAAACAACAACAACAACCACTCTCTGAAAACCATTTGGATCTATTAAGTGGTGGGGGCGGACCATCCGAATCGGCCCAACCTCTCTGCAGAGGGGAGGGGTCACAGAGAAGTCCAGTTGCACCAGGAAGTGATCTGACCATGGCACTTCTTTAGTTTCATTTTTTTCTGTAGTGTAAGCTCACCAGCATCCACAGAGGTGAACACCAGGTCTAAAAGCATTTCCCCAGCAACGAGTTGGGTCAAAAGTATTCAGGGACAGCCCCATGGAGGCCATGCTTTCCACAAATTCCCAAGTGGCCCCTTGTAAGGTTTTGGAATGGATGTTAAAACCTCTAGGACAACCAAACTAGGTGTCTCCAGGAGAACATCCACCACCTGAAGCAGTTACAGCAGGGAATCCTTGGTGCAGCGAGGAGGTCGGTACACCCAAAGGAATCCTGTACTGCCCCTATTGTCCAACGTCCAGAACATGCACTCAGAGAACTGGGTCTTCCCAATAGGACGCATGGTGTAAGCTAATGACTTCCTAAAAATCACTGCAGGGTTAGTCTTCAAACAACGACTAAGCCTACATCCTCGGTAATGATGACATGGTCTGGTTTTAGTGTAACTTGTCCTCCTACCCGTGATCACAGAGATCGGGTGTCCTGGTAAATCCCCCCCCCCCCATTGGAACCTGCGCCAGCCATTCTGTTAGCTGGGGCCCACTCCCAGGCAGCCCTGACCCTGCTTTGTTTTGCTAGCTGACACTGGTTTAAACTTCTGTGCATTGTTGTGAATATATGGGGGGAAGAACAAAAAGTGGGCACCCAAAGGTGAGGGCAAGGCTTTTATATTTAAATTTCGAGAAGGGGGAGAAGTATCAGTGCCAGTCGTGAGCTGTTGACCTGTAACATTTAGAAGGCAGTTGGTGGTCTTTTGCAATCTCCACAGAGATGGGTCCCATGAGATGTCTTCAGCATCCTTTCCCAAGAGCCTGAAGGACAAACCCAGCAGTCAAGGTGGGGAAACTGTGGCCACAGGGCTAAGTCCCATTTCCCCACCTGGTCTTGCTTTAAGTTAACGGACAAGCCTTGCTCCATCGGAGGCCCACAGGCAGCAAAGTTGTGCCAAGCAACTGCCAGATTCAGCCCAGTGAACTTGGGAATGAGCCCAGATCAGAAGGGGATATTGGGGGACAGTGGGTGGGAATGGGGAGCAGCAATGCCAAAGACATCTCTTGCCATGCAAACAGATTCAGAGATGGAGCTGGAGAAAAAGGGCAAATAACACGTGAGGATTCCTTGAAAATATTGTTACACAGCACCCAAATTGCTGAGCATGGAGAAAACCCAGGCATTTCAGTGTTTGCCCAGAGTTTGGTTTCCTTGAAGGTGAGCAGAGACTTTGGTTTCTTTAGGAGATATGTGGCGGGTTTTTTGAACATATATAGGGAGCCTGAGCATAAAATGGATGGGTTCACAGCATTAACATTCCCCAAATTATCCTTCTCAATTAGTCACATCTTTGGGTCCCCTACACAGCAAACAGGAACGTGTGTCTCCAGCTTCCAGGCTGCTTCCAACACAGCTCTCACACATACATGGGCTCAGGACCACAGAATCTCAAGGACGACCTCTCCCCATATGAGTTGACCTGGACCCTGAGATCATCATCAGAAGCCCTTCTTCATGTGCCTCCTTCACCAGAGGTCTGGAGGACGGCACTGCGAGAAGAAGTCTTTCCCCCCATTATCACTATCTTTATTGCAAAACATACAACACAAAAAGGCAAAAACAATACCAGAATGACAACTAAACATTATTTGATTACACATCAGCTAACATCACGCATACTTTTGACTTCTGAATCTCCCCATTGTGTTCTCTAAATATTCTTAACCTATACACACTTCCTATTATATCTATTACATACCAGGAACATTTTTTACCTTTGTAATTTTCTTTAATATTCAAGATTCAATCTATATTTGTCAGGAGATTTGCATTTTCGCAGTACTGTTTTAAATATTCTTTAAATATTGTCCGTTCTTTGCTAGCTTTCTGATTTGAGTTTCCTCTTATTCTCCCAGTTATTTTCACAAGTTCCAGGTATTCTTTCATCTTCACCTGCGTCAAGTTATATATGCCTCTGTCCAAATGTCTGGAGTTTTCCCTTTAGAAAGAATATCATTCATCACATCCTTCAATTGTATTGCTAGAAAATCTTCTAATTTTTCAAAGTAACCCACTGAGAGACAATCTGGGCCAAGAGATTTCCCAATATTTGCTTTTTTAATTGTTGTTTGGATTTCCATCATGGTTATAGGGGCATTTAATATTTTTACCTTTACCTTTGCTATTTCTGATAAATTGTGTTGTTTTAAAAATTCCTTTATTTTTTCTTGATTTTCTGCTCCCTTTTGGTATACCCAATTCCTTATAAAATCTTACAAAGAGAAGAGGTATTTTCAGTAGTGGAAGAGGAGGAGGAGGAGGAGTTTCGAATTGATATCCCACCTTTCGCTCCCCTTAAGGCAGGGGTGTCAAACTCAAATTCATCGGGGGCCGCATCAGCAGTTTGGACATCCTCAAAGGGCCGGTTGTATCTGTAGGACTATGTGTCCACTCTTTATTCTCATAAATTATTGTCACTGCATTCTATTACTGTTTTTTGTAATAATGTAAGTAATAACTAGCTCTGAAAGCAGAAACATAGTCAGAATAATGGCAAGTAGATATTCAAATGTACAATTATTGTACAATTTATTGAAAAATGATTTTTGGTAACTGCACTGGGTGGTGGAGGCTCACTAGGGTTTCATGCAGGACCTTTGCAGAGCTACTAGTACCTGGAGATGCCGGGGTCCTTCTGCATGCAGGACAGATGTTCTGCCAGTGAGCCACCACCCTTCACCAAAGGGACTGGCTGAGGTTGACTCACCGGAGCTGCTCTCCTGGTTCCAGGGTTTAAGGGCCAGAAGTATAAAGCAGCATCCTATGTTTCTGAGGAGAGGGAGAGGGAGAGGGAGAGGGAGAGGGAGAGGGAGAGGGAGAGGGAGAGGGAGAGGGAGAGGGAGAGGGAGAGGGAGAGGAGGGGAGGAAGGAAGGAAGGAAGGAAGGAAGGAAGGAAGGAAGGAAGGAAGGAAGGAAGGAAAGAGGGGAGAGAAAGAAGAGTAGGAAATAAGGAAGGGAATAAAGAAGGAAAGAAAAAGAAAGAGGGAGAGAAGACGGAAAGGGAGAAAGAAGGAAGGAAGTAGAGGGAAAGAAAGAATAAGAATGAGGGAGAGGAAGAAAGTTGGGAAGGACGGAAGGAAGAAAGGAAGGAAGTAAGGAAGAAAGAAAGAAAGAAAGAAAAGAGGGAGCAGGAGGGAGAGAGGAAGGAAAGAGGTGAGAGAAAGAAGAGTAGGAAAGAAGGAATAAAGAAGGACAGAAAAAGAAAGAGGGAGAGAAGACAGAGATAAAGAAGGAAGGAAGGAGAGGGAAAGAAAGAATAAGAACGAGAGAGAGGAAGAAAGAAAGGGAGGGGGGGTCGCCGCCTTGATTCAGCGCCAGAAAAGAACGCGAAGGGACCCAGGGGCAAAAAGCATTTCCCCGGCCCCAGCTGTTTGTCGGCGCTTTGTTGGCGCGGCGCTTCAGCAGCAAGGTCCCACTGCTGGGTCCCGCTGGCTGGGGCGCTCGGCGGGCCACATGACGAGGTCTGGCGGGCCGGATTTGGCCCCCGGGCCTTGTGTTTGACACCCGTGCCTTAAGGAGTCTCAAAGCGGCTCACAATCTCCTTTCCCTTCCTCCCCCACAACAAACCCTCTGTGAGGTGAGTGGGGCTGAGAGACTTCAGAGAAGTGTGACTAGCCCAAGGTCACCCAGCAGCTGCATGTGGAGGAGCGGGGAAGCGAACCCGGTTCACCAGATTACGAGTCCACTGCTCTGAACCACCACACCACACTGGGTCTTGAGCACACTGATGTTGAGGTCAAAACTCTAAGCCCTGAAGAGGCTTTCAAAACCAGTGCAGGATGAATGTGGGTAGGTGTCCACTGCTCTTAACCACTGCACCATGAGGTCTTTTCTGTGGTGGCTCCCAGTTTGCGGAATGCTCTTCCCCAGGAGGCTCACTCTGCTCCTTTAGGTGTCAGGCAAATACATTCCTCTTCTCCCAGGTCTTCGGCTAATGAAAAAAATATATGGTCCTTTACACCACGGGTGTCAGACCCAAGGCCCGCGGGCCAAATGCGGCCCGCGAGACCTCGCCATGCGGCCCGCGAGACCTCGTCATGTGGTCTAGAGCGCCAGAATGCAGGGGGCGCTGAGCAGCCCGCCCGCCGCCCGCTGCCGCCGCCGCCGCCGCCACCGCCCTGTGCTGCCTGGGGCCGACTCCCGCGTCTGCAGGGGGGCGTAGTTGGCCCCCTGCACCAGCCCCTCCCCGCCGCCGCATCATACCCTCTGCCAGCCAATAGGGCTCAGGGGGGCGGAGTCCAGCTGCAGCGGGAGAATTTCTCTTTGCTGGGCTTCCGGCAAGGCATCACGGCGCGCGCCACGGAGCTCCTGAGGGCAGCCAGCGTGTTCGCACTGCCCGAAGAGCTCCTGAGCCACTGAGACCGCCGCCGCGTGAGTGCCGGGGGTGCCTGCTGGACCCCCCCCCAGCTGAACACACAGAGAGAGAGAGAGAGAGAGAGAGAGAGAGAGAGAGAGAGAGAGAGAGAGAGAGAGAGAGAGAGAGAGAGAGAGAGAGAGAGAGAGAGAGAGAGAGAGAGAGAGATCGACCCTACTGTGCAAGCGCCATTCATTTCCATGGGAGTTCGCCCTGCAAAGCCCCCTGAAATGAATGGCGGCGGCAAGAGTGGGTCGTTTCCTGAGCCATTGAGCAAGGTTAGTGGCCGCTGGAGACGCAGGGAGGGAGGGAGGGAGGCTCTCAGAAGCAGCCGGAGCCCACCCGGGCAGATTAACCCTTGGGCTGCTGGGTACCATCAGCTCATTCACCCGCTGCCTTTCTTCCGCTGCTTTCGAGAGAAGTCCGGCTAGGCGGCAAGGCTGGAGTTGCAGGCTGATGCAAAGGAAGGGGCTTGAGGAGCTGGGGACGGGGAAAGAGATCTCTTAGAGATCTCTGCTGGCACCAGAGAGGGATGGCTGGTCGGGCAGTTTCAGCTCACGGAGGATTGTTTTCTGTTTGAGAAGCGGGGAGGCTATTGACAGGGAAGCGAGCGCTCACTTTCCCTCTGGAGAGCTCAACAGCTGCTCTCGGGCTGGCAGCGCCTTGAAATCATTTTTAAAGAGAGGGAAAGGGGAGGAGAACAAGCGGGGATGGATGGAAAGAAGGCGGGAGGGAGGGAGGGAGGGAGAGAAGGAGGGAGGGAGGGAGGGAGGGAGGGGAGGAGGACAAGCCGGGAGCCTCTGAGGGGGAGAGAGCGAGAGCTAGGAGACAACGGGGGAGCAGCCGCTTTGCAGCCGGCCTCAAGATCTCACATCTATACACTCTCCGATCGATGGCAAGGAGGGATAATATTTGTCAGCTGCAGTCCTCCCCCACCTTTTCCATTCTAACCCAAGAAAGGAGGGAGCCGGAGGAGGCCGTCTGTCTAAGAGGCATTTCCTCTTGGTTTCAAAAACAAAACAAGAATTAGCCCATTATAAAAGAGGAGAGAAGAACCCCGCAAGCGAGTAAAATCCATAGCTGCCAAGTTTTCCCTTTTCTCGCGAGGAAGCCTATTCAGCATAAGGGAAAATCCCTTTAAAAAAGGGATAACTTGGCAGCTATGGTAAAATCTAGTCAGAAAAGTTTTTTTAAAAAGTTAATGCCTTGTGTTTGCCATATGTGTAATAAACAGTGTTTGGCAATATTTGTATGTTTTTTAAAAAAATTACTCTGTTACCAAAAATCATTTTTCAATAAATTGTACAATAATTGTACATTTGAATACCTACTTGCCATTATTCTGACTATGTTTTTGCTTTCAGAGCTAGTTATTACTTACATTATTACAAAAAACAGTAATAATTGAATGCAGTGACAATAATTTATAATAATAAAGAGTGGACACATAGTCCTACAGATACAACCGGCCCTTTGAGGGTGAGCAAACTGCTGATGCGGCCCCCGATGAATTTGAGTTTGACACCCCTGCTTTACACTATGTGCAGCTGTTATTGTTTGGTTTGTTAATATAGTATGTATTTTGATGTTTTGTATTTTAAACTGTGCTGTTGTCGTCAGATGAAGGGTTGTAGAGAAATCTAATTGATGATAATAATGATGATGATAGTACAGTAGTAGTAGTAGTAGTAATAATAATAATAATAATAATAATAATAATAATAATACCACTCTTCTTCTGCCCATCAGCTAGGGCAGGGGTCAGCAAACGTTTTCAGCCATGAGCCGGTCCATCGTCCCTCAGACCATGTGGTGGGCTGGACTATATTTTGGAAAAAAATATGAACAAATTCCTATGCCCCACAAATGACCCAGAGATGCATTTCAAATAAAAGCACACAGGGTATGTCCAAAAAATCCCCTCAACCCAGCACACATTTTCACTTAATATAGACCAACACAAAGTTTTCCAATGCTTGGATTTATTAAAAAGAAAAAGCTAAAGCGCTTTTGCAGGCAAACCAAATCCAAGTTCCAATCCTGAGCCCACGTTCTAAGGAGTCATGAGTAGATAGGCAGACTGGACGGCTCCCTCTTGACTCCTTCCCAGAATCGCCTTCAGCAGCATCAAGCAAAGCGGTTTCTTCCCCAGCAGAGATGGGGGGGGGCAGTCAAGGCAGCTGTGCATCAGAGGAGAGCAGGGTGGTCTTTCTTTCACCAGAGGTCTTGCACAGGAGATCTGTAGAGAAACATGTGTGAGAGGAGGAAACACTGTTAATATGGGTGTTGGTGGTGGTTCTGAATACCCAAACCAGTGACTCCAAATGGGAGACAGAAGAGCTGACTGTTGTCAGGGTCCAAATTGCACACAGAGGGTCTGTTTTGCAGAGGGTTGGGCTAGATGACCCCTTAGGATCCCCAATGCTACATTTCTATTCTATGATTGTAAGAGAGACCTCTGAACCTTTCATGTATGCACTTTGGGGGATTTGAATGGGCTTTTTCTACCACACAGACATTTTTCCCAATGTGGTTCTTTTTCCTTCTTGTTTTTACGAACAGCAACCCCAGGAGAGGACACATTTGAGCAGATCATTGTGAGTGTGAGTTGGTGTGCATTGAACACTTTCCCTTCCAACTCTTCAATTCTGTGATTCTACCTTCACAGGGACATTTCACACAGGTTGCCTTTGCTATTTGAGGAGGGTCAGCGACTGAGCCCCCACCCTCTCATGCCAGGAAGAGCTGTTCTTTGAGCCAATGGAGGCATTCCTTCCCAGGCTAAGGGGAGTTGTGGCTGAGGGACCAGAGAGCTTTCATGGGGGCAGCAAGGGGGAGGAAAGGGTCTTCAACCCCCTGTGCACAGGCTAAGATTGTTCCCCCTCACAGTGGCTGTAAAGGGAATGAGAGAGGGGTGGGCTGGGGGGGGGGGGACAGAGTGATGAGTCTCATGCATTGGGATCATGAGACACCATTGACTAATTTTCAAGGAGAACTAACATTTGATTTAACTCACCTTAACGGCGGCAACAGGCTTGGCCACCACACGTAAAAAGTTGCCTTTGGGGTGGATAGCACCTTGCTTGCAGTCTCCCATTCCGCCGGCGACATCTCCGAGTACATTCTTGTGCTCTTGTGAAATCTGGAGGAGGAGGAAGAAGACGACGACTTTGAAGGCTCTGTCTCTCAGGACTGACCTTCTACACCAGGGGTGTCAAACTCAAATTCATCGGGGGCCGCATCAGCAGTTTGGACATCCTCAAAGGGCCGGTTGTATCTGTAGGACTATGTGTCCACTCTTTATTCTCATAAATTATTGTCACTGCATTCTATTACTGTTTTTTGTAATAATGTAAGTAATAACTAGCTCTGAAAGCAGAAACATAGTCAGAATAATGGCAAGTAGATATTCAAATGTACAATTATTGTACAATTTATTGAAAAATGATTTTTGGTAACTGCACTGGGTGGTGGAGGCTCACTAGGGTTTCATGCAGGACCTTTGCAGAGCTACTAGTACCTGGAGATGCCGGGGTCCTTCTGCATGCAGGACAGATGTTCTGCCAGTGAGCCACCACCCTTCACCAAAGGGACTGGCTGAGGTTGACTCACCGGAGCTGCTCTCCTGGTTCCAGGGTTTAAGGGCCAGAAGTATAAAGCAGCATCCTATGTTTCTGAGGAGAGGGAGAGGGAGAGGGAGAGGGAGAGGGAGAGGGAGAGGGAGAGGGAGAGGGAGAGGGAGAGGAGGGGAGGAAGGAAGGAAGGAAGGAAGGAAGGAAGGAAGGAAGGAAGGAAGGAAGGAAGGAAGGAAGGAAGGAAGGAAGGAAGGAAGGAAGGAAGAAAAGAGGGAGTGGGAGGGAGAGAGGAAGGAAGGAAGGAAGGAAGGAAAGAGGGGAGAGAAAGAAGAGTAGGAAATAAGGAAGGGAATAAAGAAGGAAAGAAAAAGAAAGAGGGAGAGAAGACGGAAAGGGAGAAAGAAGGAAGGAAGTAGAGGGAAAGAAAGAATAAGAATGAGGGAGAGGAAGAAAGTTGGGAAGGACGGAAGGAAGAAAGGAAGGAAGTAAGGAAGAAAGAAAGAAAGAAAGAAAAGAGGGAGCAGGAGGGAGAGAGGAAGGAAAGAGGTGAGAGAAAGAAGAGTAGGAAAGAAGGAATAAAGAAGGACAGAAAAAGAAAGAGGGAGAGAAGACAGAGATAAAGAAGGAAGGAAGGAGAGGGAAAGAAAGAATAAGAACGAGAGAGAGGAAGAAAGAAAGGGAGGGGGGGTCGCCGCCTTGATTCAGCGCCAGAAAAGAACGCGAAGGGACCCAGGGGCAAAAAGCATTTCCCCGGCCCCAGCTGTTTGTCGGCGCTTTGTTGGCGCGGCGCTTCAGCAGCAAGGTCCCACTGCTGGGTCCCGCTGGCTGGGGCGCTCGGCGGGCCACATGACGAGGTCTGGCGGGCCGGATTTGGCCCCCGGGCCTTGTGTTTGACACCCGTGTTCTACACCTTCCACAACTTCTTCCATAATGGCCCTGTTGGCCTGGACACCTGCAGGGCTGGAGCAGAGAACCAGTCCATTTTCCTGCCTCCCTGCACCTGCAGGACAGGGTCTGAGCCAAGGTGGTAAGGAAGGCTGTGACAGAGTCACTGGCTTCCATGGGCAGCCACTGGCAAACTGGGAGAGAGAAGCCCCCTTGCCCAAGAAGCTGGTCCGTTCTTTTACCCACAGCAAATCTGAGTGCATTGAAGCACATTATTACAGATGTGAAAGCAAGAGCTTCCATGAACCATATAAATGAGGTAATAAGAAGAGCCAGACTGATGGATCAGGCCAAAGGGGGCCCATCCAGACCAGCATCCTCTTCTCACACTGTCCAACCAGAAGCCCCATTGGGGAAACTCTCCAGGAGGACATGGGGCAAGATCCCACCTCTTTGGGAGTCACAGCAAGTGGTGTTCAGAGGCAGGTTTAACATGAATAAAGCTGAGAGCTGTGGAGCTGCTCAGAGAAGAAGCATCTGAGAAGATGGCCTTACCTGGAGCCAGCAGCATCAAGAAGAGGACGGCAACAGAGAGGAGGCAGAAGATCTTCATGGCTGGAGGTTGGTGGGAATCCTGGAGGTACCAGAAGCCAAGTGGAAGAGCAGTTGACTGGGGAAGGAGAGGTCCCCCTACTTATAGGTGGCTGGAGGACTGATGAAATCTTGTGGGATGCCAACCGTCGTTTGCAAGATGGATGTGGCAAGCCCTGAGGGGTATGTGCCAAGGACCAGCCAAAGACCACAGAATCGTAGGTGCATAGAATTGACACCAAGGAACATCAAGTCCATCCCCCTGCAATGCATGTATAACAGCTATAGCATCCCTGACAGGTGCCCATCCAACTTCTGCTTAAATTCTTCCTGCAAAGGAGAATCAGGCACCTTCTGAACAGCCCCGTTCCACTGTTGAGCAACTCAGAAAGTGAATCTGTGGGTTTGTGTCTTGCTCTCTGCTCACAGTGGCACGGCATCTTTTGATGTCCCTTTGGGGGGGGGGTGCTCTGCAGGCGGGACCAGGGACTGAGCGCAGAACAAAACCCTTCCTGCTAGCCCAACTCTAGACGCCTTCCCTGCTGGGCAGGCATGGGGCACCGAGGCTTCACAGGGCCATGCAGTGCTCCCTCCTCACCTGCCCACATGGAGGGAGCCTGTCTGGCCATGGTGGCTCTTGCCACCCCCACCTCAACACTTGCTTGGTGGCCATTCAGTGTGGGGACCAGGCTCCAGGGGCAGAGATGCCCTGCAGCAGGCAAGGCGGGGATCCTTGCATGGGGGCACCTGGCTCATTCCCCCCTCAAAATCTGGTGCTCGGGGCTACAGCCCATCTAGCCCTCCCCACAATGAGCAGGAGAAAACAAGCTTGCCCCTTCCTCCTTGTGACAGCCCTTCACACATTGGAAGATTGCTCTCAGATCTCCTCTCAGTCCCCCCAACTCCTTCAATTGTGTTGCTATAAATATTATGGTATTATGTCTTCTTCACCTTTGTCTCTTTGTTGTGTTCCCATTTGCAATTTTAGAATGATGGTGCTCACTCCCACGTCAAAATGCTCTACAGTACCTCTCTATTTCTTTTTCGCCTCTTCTTTTTTTCTCCGATCTCTCCCCCCACCCCACTTCTTGACCTGGACCCAGAGATCATCATCAGAAGCCTTTCTTCATGTGCCTCCTTCACAAGAGGTCCTTATTCCTTTGAGATGCTGATGAGGACACTCCAGTGGCAGCAAAGGTCCAGGGGTCAGCAAACTTTTTCAGCAGCAGGCCAGTCCACTGTCCCTCAGACCTTGTGGGGGGCCGGACTATATTTTGAACGAATTCCTATGCCCCACAAATAACCCAGAGATGCATCCTATATAATAAAGTCCAAGTGTCTCTGCGTCCAGTTTTCCCGTGTGTCCCTGGGTTACTGCGCATGGGCCCCAGGGACACAGGGATTGGACAGCAGAGACTGGACACACACACGTGCGCGCTCTCCCCCCCCCACCTACCGTTTCCCTGCGGCTGCCAACCGCTGCTCCTGGCTGGACTGAGCGTTGGCGGGGGGAGCGTGCACGTGTGTGCGTCCAGCAAGGACAGGTCCCGGGGTTCGGAGAAGCGCTGCACAAGCGCTTCTCCGAACCCCGGGATGCCTCCTTCCTGTCCGCGGCTTGGGGAGAGGAACGGAGGAGGAGAAAGCAGAGCTTTCTTCTCCTCCGTTCCTGCCCCCCTGCCGCCGACAGCAAGGACAGGTCCCAGGGTTCGGAGAAGCGCTGTGTGAGCGCTTCTCCGAACCCCAGGATGTTCTAGTGCCCATTATTGAACGGGCTGAAATACACTAGTATTATATAAAAGCACACATTCTACTCATGTAAAAACACGCTGGTTCCCAGACTGTCGGTGGGCCGGATTGAGAAGGTGATTGGGCCGCATCCAGCCCACGGGCCTTACGTTGCCTACCCCTGAGCTAGGGGATGAGGATGGTGGAATGGCTCACCTATTAGCCTGTAGGATCCCTCTTAATTGCACCTCTTCCCACCTGCCTTAATCTTTTGAGATGCTGATGAGGACACTCCAGTGGCCAGCGAAGGTCCTAGTCCTACAAAGATGGTTGTCTGACTAGCTCAGCAAACTCCTCTCTTAGATTTTTTACACTCCCTGGGTTCAGGACCCCAAGAATTGGAAGGGATGCAGGGCACTCCCTGGTCCACAGCAAGATGAGAAACCTTTTTGCCGGACTTCCGGTCTACTGCCATCGCAGACAGGTGAGGAAACCTTGAGCTCCGAGGTTCCTGGCTCTGTGAGGGAGAGGGGAGCTGCGAGAGCGCCACGGACCCCCCACAAGAACCCCAGATCGAGCGTTCTGGGTGCATGAGAGCTTGGCTGCGCCCCAAAGGGAAACCTCCGCTCCCCGGCAAGCTCTTTTTAAGAGCCCTGAGAGCGAGCGGAGTTGAATTGCGGGTGCCATTTTTGAGCCTACCGCTACCCCCACAGAGCGAAGCTTCGAGCTTGCAGCGGAGGAGCAGTGGATTTCTCTGCAAATTTAAGCAATTGGACACTGTACACCATGAGTACAAAAAAAGGATCTGGAAAATCTTTTTTAATTTGTAAAGAATTGGCCATGGGAGGAGATTCAAAAGCAGAAGATTATCTTCCCCCATTGAGCGATTTAAGAAGCAGTTAACTTACCCGAAGCCAGGAACTTCAAAGGAAACTTTTATTTTGCCAGAAAGTGGACCTAAAACTTTCTCCCCAAGATAGGGCAAAGGGGAGGAAGGTTTATTTAACTTATAAGCCCTGTAAAAGTGAACTTTTGGACTGGGGAAAGTCCCCCCCCCCGGGGGGGAGCTGGAGTCAGGTGTCTGGAGGGTCAGCAAGTCACTATTAAGACTCCACCACACTCCTTGGTAGCAAATTCCACTGCCAGCCTGCCTGGAAGTTCCCACGCAATTTGAGATAAACAGGATGCCAGAAGACTCAACATCATCTGACTCTGATGATTTTTACAAGATGTTTTTGGATTTGCTTTTTTGAATTACGTCAGAACTCTAAACAGAATGGGAAAGGATCAAGTTTAACAGAGATTGAAGCTATGCAAGATGTGCAACAAACAAGCTATGGACAATGTTAAAGAAGACGAGGAAACTGTTTGGAGCATTGTTCCCCCAGTGAGGGGGGAGAGCAAGAAAATGGACAAAGAAGAACCAGCATGGAATGATGCCCTCCTAGTGAGAGAGGGAGGGCAGGATCCATACTGGGGGAAAGTTTTAAGTGGAATAAAAATCGAGATGGGTTTGAAATGTGGAAAGGCCGTTGGATGGTGTTGTGCAACAGTCAGAGAGGTGGGGAGACAGCAGGGGGCGAAGAAGGGAGTGTGGTGGGAAAAGGCCGAAAGAGTGGGAGTGGGGTGATGAATAATAGTAGGTGTTATTCTCTGATTGATTAAGTCGGCCTGAACTGGAATGATCTATGGAACTTGCTGATTCACCTAGGGGACCTTGAGTCCGGCGGAGGGGGGGGGGCTATGTTAGAATAAAGTGCTAAGTTGATATTATGACAATAGAATCAATATTTGAATGTATGAAAAATTTCTGGGGTATAAAATTGAGGCTGAGGAGAGCAAATAGAGGATATTGGGATGGGAAAACAAATCTAGTATTGAGTTAGGTTAAAAATAATTGGCTGAGGATGTTTGAATTTATATAGATATAGATATAGATTCATAGATTAGATACAATAGTTAGACATTGATAAATTGTGTTAAAGTTAATTAAGTTGAAAAGTGAAAATTGCCTAATTTGGATATTATTTTTCTTTTATTGTTTTTCTTTTTTTCTTTATGTGTTGTTTTTGTAATATTTTTTGTATTTTTGGATTTTTTGTGCTTTTTAAAATTGAAAAAATATGATTGCCGGGGGGGGGGGGACCTTTTTCGCCTAAGCCTCCAGGTGTCAACACCCCACAGGTTGCGGATGTGGAATAGGATGCCATCTCACTTGCAAGGAAAGGAGAAGTGGCATCAGGGTTTTCTATAAGTTGGAAGCCTGCCAGAGTGGCTGCAGCAACCCAGTCCAAAGGTTATAAGTAATAACATGATGATGATGATGATGATGATGATGATGATGATGATGATGGAACAGGGCACCCCTCTTTTCACTAGAGAAATGTTGGAAAGTATGCATGCCTTGTCCAGAAGCCACTCTGTCCCCCGCCCATTGCCTTCCTCTCCACCAGCTCTGCTATCCATCCTCCCCCATCTCTTCCTTTGCTACCATGCAGGACAGAGATCTACATGCTGGGCCAACCCGCTCATGAGGCAAGGTGCAGAGGCCACCTCGGGTGGCAGGATCCACAGGGGCATCAGATTCAGTGCCCAAGAAATGCCCAAGACTCGGGCATGGCTGATATCATCCCCCTTGGTCGTAATTAAGCTTTTAACTCACCCCTTCTTCCCAGGATAGGGGCTGGAAAGAAGAGTTTGGAAGAAGAGTTTGGATTTGATATCCCGCTTTATCACTACCCGAAGGAGTCTCAAAGCGGCTAACAATCTCCTTTTCCCTCCTCCCCCACAACAGACACCCTGTGAGGTGGGTGGGGCTGAGAGACTTCAGAGAAGTGTGACTAGCCCAAGGTCACCCAGCAGCTGCATGTGGAGGAGCGGAGACGCGAACCCGGTTCCCCAGATTACAAGTCTACCGCTCTTAACCACTACACCACACTGGCAACATTTTGTAGTTTGCCTCAAATGTTTTGGGGCGGTCCTGTCCACAACACTCTCCATTCCCTCCGCCATCTCCCTCATCAACCTTGTCTTCTTTCTAAACGCCCCTCCAACCCTCCAAGTGTCCCTGTCTTCCGGGAGCAGTCCTGGATTTACAGAAGCTTCCCACAGTTGATTTGATCTCAGAATGTCCCACTTTTCCTAAGGACGTCCCCATTTCCATAAGAGAAATGTTGCTCGGTAGATGCAACCCCTGAGCCATCTATAGGAATTCCTGTATAGGGAGATTCGTTAATGTTTAATGTGTTATGATGTTTTTATAAATATTTCTGAGCAACCAGAGTGGCTGGGGAAACCAGTCGGATGGGAGTATTATTATTATTATTATTATTATTATTATTATTATTAGGAACACCCCTATTTTCATGGCAGAAATGTTGCAGTGTATGTCCCCTAGCTTTTTCAGCTCTGTTCAGTTTCTGTTTGTGAAAGATGGAGTCCTTCTCTGTGCAGCAGCCCATGAAAGCAGGAAAATTGGAGGGGAGACCCAGAGAAAGGGGTCGGGGAGACCCCAGAGAGAGGTGGGTGCCTGAAATTTGAGAAATGCCCTTGTGCAAAGCCATGTTTGGAAAAGCAACCACAAAACCTGGATGGCATGACTGACTGGCAGAGAGAGAGGGGGGGGTGTATTTGAGTGACCAAAAAATCCCCTCAACTCAGCACACATTTTCACTTAACAAAGTTTTCCAAATGCTTGCATTTATTAAAAAGAAAAAGCTAAAGCATTTTGCAGGCAAACCAAATCCAAGCTCCAATCCTGATCCCACTTACTCATGAGTCAAGCCCCACTGGGGCTTACTCATGAGTAGACAGGCAGACAAGATGGCTCCCTCTTGACTCCTTCCCAGAATCGCCTTCAGCAGCATCAAGCAAAGCGGTTTCTTCCCCAGCAGAGATGGGGGGTGCAGTCGAGGCAGCTGCACATCAGAGGAGAGCAGGGAGGTCTTCCTTTCACCAGAGGTCTTGCACAGGAGATCTGCAGAGAAACACGCCTGTGAGAGGCGGAGAAACTGTTAATGTGGGTGTTGGTGGTGGTTCTGAAAACCGAAAGCAATGACTCCAACTGGGAGGCAGAAGAGCTGACTGTTGTCAGAGTCCAAATTGCACACAGAGGGTCTGTTTTGCAGAGGGTTGGCCTAGATGACTCCTTAGGGTCCCCCAATGCTACATTTCTATACTATGATTGTAAGAGAGACGTCTGTGCATTTCATGTATGCACTTTGGGGAATTTGAGTGGGGCTTTTCTACCACACAGACATTTTTCCCAATGTGGTTCTTTTTCCTTCTTGTTTTTACGAACAGCAACCCCAGGAGAGGACACATTTGAACAGATAATTGTGAGTGTGCGTTGCTGTGCATTGAACACTTTCCCTTCCAACTCTACAATTCTGTGATTCTGTGATTCACCTTCACAGGGACATTTCACACAGGTTGCCTTTGCTATTTGAGGAGGGTCAGCGACTGAGCCCCCACCCTCTCATGCCAGGAAGAGCTGTTCTTTGAGCCAATGGAGGCTTTCCTTCCCAGGCTAAGGGGAGTTGTGGCTGAGGGGCCAGAGAGTTTTCATGGGGGCAGCAAGGGGAGAGGAAAGGGTCTTCAACCCCCTGTGCACAGGCTAAGATTGTTCCCCCTCACAGTGGCTGTAAAGGGAATAAGAGAGGGGTGGGCTGGGGGGGGGAAACAGAGTGATGAGTCTCATGCATTGGGATCATGAGACACCATTGACTAATTTTCAAGGAGAACAAACATTTGATTTAACTCACCTTAACGGCAACAGACTAGGCGACCACACCGAAAAAGTACCCTTCGGGGTGGAAAGCACCTTGATACCATTCTCCCATTCTGCCGGCGACACCTCTGATTACAATTTTGGGCTCTTGTGAAATCTGGAGGAGGAGGAAGAAGAAGACTTTGAAGGCTCTGTCTCTCAGGACTGACCTTCTACACCTTCCACAACTTCTTCCATAATGGCCCTGTTGGCCTGGACACCTGGAGGGCACCAGGTTGGGGAAAGGTGGTGCAGGAAGAATGCAGGGCTGGAGCAGAGAGCCAGTCCATTTTCCTGCTGCCTCCCTGCACCTCCAGGACAGGGTCTGAGCCAAGGTGGTAAGGAAGGCTGTGTCAGAGTCACTGGCTTCCCTGGGCAGCCACTGGCAAACTGAGAGAGAGAAGCCCCCTTGCCCAAGAAGCTGGTCCGTTCTTTTACCCACCACAAATCTGAGTGCAGTGAAGCACATTATTACAGATGTGAAAGCAAGAGCTTCCATGAACCATATAAATGAGGTAATAAGAAGAGCCAGACTGATGGATCTGGCCAAAGGGGGCCCATCCAGACCAGCATCCTCTTCTCACAGTGTCCAACCAGAAGCCCCATTGGGGAAACTCTCCAGGAGGACATGGGGCAAGATCCCACCTCTTTGGGAGTCACAGCAAGTGGTGTTCAGAGGCAGGTTTAACATGAATAAAGCTGAGAGCTGTGGAGCTGCTCAGAGAAGAAGCATCTGAGAAGATGGCCTTACCTGGAGCCAGCAGCATCAAGAAGAGGACGGCAACAGAGAGGAGGCAGAAGATCTTCATGGCTGGAGGTTGGTGGGAATCCTGGAGGTACCAGAAGCCAAGTGGAGGAGCAGTTGACTGGGGAAGGAGAGGTCCCTCTACTTATAGGTGGCTGGAGGCCTGTTGAAATCTTGTGGGATGCCAACCGTCGTTTGCAGGATGGATGTGGCAAGCCCTGAGGGGCATGTGCCAAGGACCAGCCAAAGACCACAGAATCATAGGTTCACAGAAGGTACACCAAGGATCATCAAGTCCATCCCCCTGCAATGCAGGCATCACAGCTATAGCATCCCTGACAGGCGCCCATCCAACTTCTGCTTAAATTCTTCCTGCAAAGGAGAATCAGGCACCTTCTGAAGAGCCCCGTTCCACTGTTGAGCAACTCAGAAAGTGAATCTGTGGGTTTGTGTCTTGCTCTCTGCTCACAGTGGCATGGCATCTTTTGGTGTCCCCAGTGGGCAGAGTTATCCAGCAGCAGGTAAGGTGGGGATCCTTGCATGGGGGCATCTGGCTCATTCCCCCCTCAAAATCTGGTGCCCGGGGCTACAGCCCATCTAGCCCTCCCCACAATGAGCAGGAGAAAACAAGCTTGCCCCTTCCTCCTTGTGACAGCCCTTCACACATTTGAAGATGGCTATCAGATCTCCTCTCAGTCTCCCCAACTCCCACAATTGCGTTGCTATAAATATTATTATGTGTTCTTGACCTTTGTCTCTTCTTCGCCTTCCCATTTGCAATTTTGGAATGATGGTGCTCACCCCCACATCAAAACGCTCTACCTCTCTTTTTCTTTTTCGCCTCTTCTTTTTTTCCTCCTATCTCTTCCCCCACCCCTCTTCTTTTCATCTGGATCAGAGCTTCTTTCTGGATTAAAAGCAGACATAAAGGGGTGTGGCTGTGTTTTTACGCTCATCAGATGGATGAAGAAGGGAAGCTTGCCTCTGTTTTCCTGATGAAAAGAAAGATAAGGGAGGAGAAACCAATCCTTGGGGAAGAAGGTTGCCCATGGATACCAGCCAGGATGGCAACTTTCTCCCTCCCCTGCTGGAGACAAGAGGCCTCTGATCATCATTAGCCCAGAATCAAAAGTGGGGAGAGCAGTGTTCACTCAGGTCCTCCTTGCAAGCTACCAATGGCTATGGATCACATGGAATTCACAGCAACTGCCATTAAGAAGCATGTTGGAGGCAGAGCATCTCCCTTATGGCTAGCAGCCACTGGCCTGCATTTCAAGCCATCTGAGTCGGTGGTCCTCCCTGCCTCCTGGGCAACGGAGTTCATAGTTTTACTACAAGAGGCACAAAGAAGCCCTTGGTTTTATCTCTCCCGAATCTCCCGACACTCAGCTTCCCGTCATGTCTCCATTGCACTCCTCTATGAATCCACCTTACCTCTCTTTAGGAAACCCCTGCATCTCCTCCACCTTTACCCCACACAAAACCTGCCCCAATGATTGAAATCTCCCCTAAATCTCCCCAAGGTGGTGCCTTCCCTTCACTCTCCCTGATTCCACACCAGTTTGCTTAGAAACCCAAACAAGCTCCTGAAAACTCATCAGCATTTGGGTGTGACGTTTTCCCTAATACACAGGCATTTCCATGTAATCTTGCCTAATATGCACCTATTTGCAAGGCAGTCCCCCCCCCCAATTCCTGCATGCTATTTTCTCCAATATGGATACATATTACACGACTTTATGCACGGGAGGCAGTGCAAGACAGGAGTGCCTGGCGTGCTGTGGTCCATGGGGTCACGAAGAGTCGGACATGACTAAACGACTAAACAACAACAACAATGTGTTTTAGTACACATTACACGATTGAACTGCCTTGCAGAATTCATGGAAGGAGAACACTTGGAAGGACAGCTCTGTTTCAAATCTGGCATAGTTGCAGAAAGTATGTGCAGCTGAGGTACAAAACTTTTGGGGGGAAATAGTCCAGCCCTGATGTAGCTCTTCTCATGCAGCCTGTGCCCAAGAGCCAGGTAATCTCCCAACACCACACCTGCTTGGGGGCCCAACTAGGAGGGCCTTTGGCCTCACCCACCTGCAGGGCTCTTCTCTGGCTCAATCCTGCATGTCCATATCTTATGGAAGCATTTCCACTTGGGATTGCTCACCACCCTCTCCAACTCAACAGGTTGTCACCAACTTCAAAAACTGAGTTCTGCTGAATCCTCTCCTCTCCCTAGGCACCACCCAAAGCTGATCTGGAGGCTTGTATCCCACATTGCCCAATACTTTGGAATAGATTTTGAGGATGCAATGGGTCTGCATGGGAGAAGAGCAGGGGTTCCTATACACAATTGGACATCTGTGGCCTTGGGTACATCATTCCAGCACCAAATGATTCTGTTGACCTTCCATGCTCTTGATCATTCTCCAGATCCATTCAAGGGAAGGGAGTCTTAACCTTCTTTTTTATGTTTTATGGACACTCTTTGAGCACTGTCCTGCTGTGTGTGTGTGTGTGTGTGTGTGTGTGTGTGTGTGTGTGTGTTGTGCTGCTTTTATGGTATTTGTGTTGCTTGCTTGATGCTTCTGTGCATTGTTGTGAATATATAGGGGGAACTACAAGGTCAGGTGAAGCTGAGGCTCCAATACTTTGGCCACCTCATGAGAAGAGAAGACTCCCTGGAAAAGACCCTGATGTTGGGAAAGATGGAGGGCACTTGGAGAAGGGGACGACAGAGGACGAGATGGTTGGACAGTGTTCTCGAAGGTACGAACATGAGTTTGACCAAACTGCGGGAGGCAGTGGAAGACAGGAGTGCCTGGCGTTCTATGGTCCATGGGGTCACGAAGAGTCGGACACGACTAAACAACAACAACAAGGTCAGGGCAATTCTTTTATATTTGAATTTGAAGAAGGGGGAGAAGTATCAGTGCCAGTCATGAGTTGCTGGTCTGGGCTGTGCCTGTGAAATCAAGAAGGCAGTTGCTGGTCTTTTGCAATCTCCATGAGATGTCTTCAGCATCCTTTCCCAAGAGCCTGAAGTTCAAACCCAGCAGGCAAAGTGGGGAACCTGTTGTCACATGGCTAATCCCATTTCACCACCTGGTCTTGCTTCAAGTTAACGGACAAGCCTTGCTCCATTGAATGCCCACAGGCAGTAAAGTTGTGCCAAGCAACTACCAGATTCAGCACAGTGAACTTGGGAATTAGCCTAGATCAGAAGGCGATATTGGGGGGCGGAGTGGGATTGGGGAGCAGCAATGTCAAAGACACCCTTTGGCATGCAACAAGATTGAGGGATGAAGCTGGAGAAAGGGGGCAAATAACACAATTCAGGTTCCTTATAAATATTGTTACGCAGCAGCCAAATTGCTGAGCATTGAGAAACCCCAGGGGTTTCAGTGCTTGCACAGAGTTTGGTTTCCTTGAATGTGAACAGAGATATAGATTTATTTGAACATATAGAGAGATCCTGAGCATAAAATGGATGGGGTCACAGCATTAACACCCCCCAAATCATCCTTCTCAGTTCATCACAGCTTTGGATCCCCTACACAGCAAACAGGAATGTGTGTCTCCAGCTTCCAGGCTGCTTCCAACACAGCTCTCACACATACATGGGCTCAGGACCACAAAATCTCAAGGACGGACTCTCTCCATATGAAGTGACCTGGACCCAGAGATCATCATCAGAAGCCTTTCTTCGTGTGCCTCCTTCACAAGAGGTCCATAATAGTTTTGTGTTTTTCTTTTTATATACATAAGAATGTATGCTCTGATTGTTTATACATAACATTGTTTTCTGTTTTAAATTTGAATATATCAAAAAAAGGTTTTTAAAATTTAAAAATTAAACACACACACACACACACACACACACACACACACACGAGGGCCAGAGGGCAGCACTACAAGACGAGGTCTTGTCTGTGGTGGCTCCCTGTTTGTGGATTGCTCTTACCCGGGAGGCTCACTCTGCTCCTTTATGTGTCAGGCTAATACATTCCTCTTCTCCCAGCCTTAGGCTAATGGAAAAACCTATGGTCTATGTGCGGGTGTTATTGTTTTGTTTCTTAATATGGTATGTATATTGATGTTTTTGTATTTTAAACTGCACTGTGGTCCTCAGATGAAGGGTTGTAGAGAAATCAAATTGACGGCTTCCGCTTTCCGGTTGTCTTAATGGCACAGCTCCCACGATAGTTGAGACCATTGGTGAAGAAATAAACAAAGATGAAAGAAGGTAATGATCTTTGTAAACTCCGCCCAGGGGGAGTGAACTTCCCTCGTGGATCGTCTCAGTACCTTGCTTTTGAACCTACATGGAGGCGGGAACCAGGGAGACTCCCACCTATTAGCCTGTAGGATCCCTCTTAGTTGCAGCTCTTCCCACCTGCCTTATTCTTTTGAGATGCTGATGAGGACACTCCATTGGCCAGCAAAGGTCCTAGTCCTACAAAGAACGTTGTCCGACCAGCTCAGCAAACTCCTCTTTGAGGTTCTAACCCTCCCTGGGATCAGGACCCCAAGAATTGGAAGGGATGCTGGGCACCCCCTGATCCACAGCAAGATGAGCAACCTTTTTTGCCTAAGCCTCCAGGTGTCAACACCCTACAGGTTGTGGATGTGGAGTAGGATGCCATCTCACTTGCAAGCCAGAGGAGAGGAGAGGAGAGGAGAGGAGAGGAGAGGAGAGGAGAGGAGAGGAGAGGTGGCATCTGGGTTGGATTTGGGGCAGAGGTCCAGGGCTCCACTTAGCTGAATGAGGAGGAGGATCTCCAGATCCAGTAGGGCTGGCTGACCACATTTAGAGGGGCTCGCTTGCCTTTTTTCCTCTACTTGCTTCTTATCCGAAGCAACAATAGCTTCTGTTTGCAGACTTTAAAATATTTTGGAGCTGTCGACATTTTCTGGCTCTGGGCTCTTGAGCTAACGGAGGCATTTATTGCTAGCTGCCATATTGGAATTCCCACTTCCTTTTGGTCAGGATCCTAAACTCCACTGCGAGCAATCCAGAAAAAGCATTGGCTTGCAGGGGATTTTGGAATTGAGCCCATGGTGGTATGATGGGATGGAAGCAGGGAGGGAGGGGAAGGAGAGCATCACCTGAACCAAACCTGGTGACTTAGGTGAGTGTCACTCAGATGATGGGAAGGAGGAACTCACCTGAGGGGCCTCACCTGTCTTGGGTGATAATGAGGCTTTGGACATCCATCAACACCCCCTTCCTTAAGAAGACAAGGATGAGGAGCTTGGCGTTCTCCAGATAATGTTGAGGACTAACAATGGTTATTCTGAGTTTGTGGCGCTGTGGGTTAAACCACTGAGCCTAGGGCTTGCTGATCAGAAGGTCAGCGGTTCGAATCCCTGTGACGGGGTGAGCTCCCCTTGCTTGGTCCCAGCTCCTGCCAACCTAGCAGTTCGAAAGCACGTCAAAATGCAAGTAGATAAATAGGAACCGCTACAGCGGGAAGGTAAACGGCGTTTCCATGTGCTGCTCTGGTTTGCCAGAAGCGGCTTAGTCATGCTGGCCACATGACCTGGAAGCTATACGCCGGCTCCCTCGGCCAATAATGCGAGATGAGCGTGCAACCCCTGAGTTGGTCACGACTGGACCTAATGGTCAGGGGTCCCTTTACCTTTATGTGTGGCACATTGGATAGTAGATTCTGACCCCCCAAGTTCCCCCCCTCCCCACAAACGTTTTCAGAACATGGACCTACGCAGATTTTTTCAATATTTGCATTTATAACTCACTTTAACGGTAACATATTAGGCCATTTGAACAAATAAAATGTAGCCTCCCGCACCATTTTTGACACCTCCAATTATCACATTGGCTCTGTTGAAATCTGCTTCTTCTTTCTCCACTTCCTCCCCGCTTTCTGTGCCCTGGTCAAGTCCTGCTTAGGAAACATCCCGTCCCAGGGGAGGAGACATGGAGAAAGAGGCACAAGGAGAAGTGGGGGGGGCTGGGAAAGAGGGGTTGGCCCACCATTTGAGAAATGCTCTTGTGCAAAGCCATGTTTGCAATAACAACCACAGAACCTGGTGCCCACTGACTGTCCTCGAAGAATGCATTTTCTGAAATGCATTCAGCCTACAATAAAGATAAGGGAGGAGATACAGATCCTTGGGGGAGAAGGTTGCCCAGGGCTACCAGCCAGGATGGCAACTTTCTTTCCCCCCTGCTGGACACAGGAGGCCTCTGAACATCATTGGCCCAGAATTGCAAGTGGGGAGAGTGGTGTTCACTCAGTCCTCCTTGTAGGCTACCAATGGCTATGGATCACATGGGATTCCCAGCAACTGGCATTAAGAAGCATGGTTGCCTCCCTCATGGCTAGCAGCCAGTGGCAGTGGTTTCTTCTGGGAAGACGCAGGGGGAAACATACCCTTGAACATTTTGTGAATCTTTGTACTTTTGTCCATTTACTATATTTATTCTTCCCATTTTGAACTAATTTTGAACTAATAAGAGTACCGCCTAAACCTTTTATTTAGAAAAAAAGTACTGGCCACTGGTATAAATTTCAAGCCACCTGAGTTGGTGGTCATCCTTGCCTCTTGTGCCAGGGAGTTCCATCGTTTCATTTCAAGCTGAACGAAATAGCCCTTGGTTTTATCTCTCCCGAATCTCCCGACACTCAGCTTCCTGTGACGTCTCCATTGCACTCCTCTATGAATCCACCTTACCTCCCATTAGAAAATTCCTGCATCTCTTCCACCTTTTCGCCGCACGCAGCCTCCCCCACTGATCCGGCTGTTTGGTAGCCTTGGCATTATGGAGGACAGAGTGTCACTATCAAACAAAACGCTCCCAGGGCAAAGGGTTTCTCTGGAGCCATTCCCGTCAAGGGATGTTTTGCCCTCGAGTTCAGGGTGAGCTGCAGCAATTCCATTCTCGATATGGATGGAAACGGCCATCAGACGAGAGCTGAAGTCAAGGTGAGCTTGAGGATCTGAGCGGTGGTGGCTCCCCTTTGTTCCAAGTTCTTAGAGGAAGAGATGATGCTGTCAACAGCCATTGGAACTCCTGCCAGAGGGAGCGGGAAACCAAAACAGTTGGCGCATCACTCTCTTTTAGACATGTTCCCCTCCAGATGTTTTGGATTACCACACCAGCATATGGACTTGGAGAGACTTGGAGAAACTTCATTTTTTTAAATAAAGTGCCCGCAAGAAAATCTGCCACTAACTCTCCCACTCCCACAGGAAACAATGTTTGAGATCTATTCATTTCTATTTTAAAATGCATGCCCTGGTTCTTCCCTTCCACAAAGGATTTGCTCAAAGCATCAAAACAACAATGGCCCACACATTATAATACAGAACTAACTGAAAACAGCAGCAAAATGGAGAGAGGTGGTCAATTTGGTCAATTTCAATTTTTACACAGTGTTTCATTTTCCCAAATGGAAGTTAAGTTATCCACATACAGAAACATTCTCCAGAAAAGTCATCAGCATTTTTGTGCGAATTTTTCCTAATATGCAGGTGTTTTACTGCAATTTTACCTAATATGGACATTTTTGCAAGGCAATTTCCTCCCAGTGTAACATTTCTTGCATGCTTTTTTCACCAATATAGGCACACATTACACCACGCTCGGTGTTTTGGTCTACGTTACTTGACTGCAGAAGTGCATTGCAAAATTCAGACAAGACAGAATTTGGAAGGTTAACTTAGTTCCAGCTTGCGTATTGTCCAGAAAGTGCCAAATTAGTAGGCTGTCCTGCAATTTGAAATGACTCTATTTCCCCCACTCCTGAGCAACCACACAGGGAACTCCAGCAACAGTCAAGAAAGAGCAACAGTTTGATTTCACAGCAAATTTGGGAGTTCCTGCATTTTCTTTTTCATATCTGAAGGACCAGGGATGTCCATTGATAGCAAAGGCAGAGAAAGCAATATTTTCTTATGCAAGACTCCTGCACTTTGTTTGGACAATGAATTTTGATGCCTGGCGAAGGCCTATATTTATATTGGCCAAAGCTAAAGGGATTTATTGATCAATAAATTTACATCAAGCATCTCCTCCTCCTACTCCTCCCTTCCTTTCTTTGGGTGCTGGCCATTTCTTGCTATTCCCTCCCCATCATCCTATGGACATAGCTGGACTATATCTCCTACCATTCCTGGCTGCTAGCCCTTCTGGCTTTTGGGGCGGAAGGGAGCTGGGGGTCCCCATCAACATCTGGTCTGCACCACATTGGCTACTGCTGCCCTAGCCCCCTAGCTCTGCAAAGGAGGGTCTCCCTCTCTGCCTTACCTGGTAGAAGGAAGAAGAAGACAGCAGAGAGACGAGGTGGAAGAGCTTCTAGGCTGAATGTCAGAGACTCCAGGATGGAGCGGGGGTGGGGAGCTTCTCTGTGTTTATAGGTCACTGTGGGGTTGTGACACCTTCAGGGGTCTTTGGAAATCTTGCAGGGGGAGAGGAGGAAGAGCACAGCCCACAGGCCTTCCCAGCACAGGGTCTCCACCAGTTTCTGCACAGGAAAAGGAAGCAGAGAAATGTCCACAATGGCAGAGAGTGAGAACGCCAGTCTTGAAGTCCTTGTAGGGATGGGGACCGAAGGAGGAAGACGGGAGATTGGACACAGGTCACAATTCACACCTGGGTCAAACACAGTCTTCACAAACCTGGTGTTCAACAGATGTTTGGGACTACAATTCCCATCGGCCAAAGGTGATAGGAGTTTTTCCATTTATGTGCTACTTGCTTGTAGAAAGATCCAGAGTAGTTTACAAAGGAGCATGAGGATATCTGTGGGGCAGTTTGGGTCACCCACAACCAGGGGTTTGGTCATGGATAAACCCACGGGCATAGCCAGGAAAAAATTGTTTTGGGGGGACAGTACTTTTGTTACTTGGGTTAGGACTGATATGATTGGTCAATTAGTTAAGTATTTCCATTGTATTGCTTGACCTACAGGGGGCAGCTGCCCCCTGCCCCTCCTGGGGGGCGGAGCTGGAGGACTCCTTGACATCAGGAAGTCAGCACATTGGCTCCCGAGACTACCCCTAGAGCCGGGCCTGGATATTTGATCAAGTTTCAATCAAGTATTATTAGTACAAAAAGAAAACAATACTAGAACCATGTACAAGTGCTGACACAGAAGCCAAAACCAAACGTCAAGCAGCTAGCATATACAAATAAATACTGAAAGGCAAACCAGTCTTTATGGTCTTTGAGGTTATATAGCGGTCAGCAAAGTGGCAGCAGGTCGAATGAGGTGTCAATGGTAGACAGGCTGCCGGCGTTTTTCGCCTGTTTCGCCCATATGACGGGCTTCTTCAGTAGTTTCTCCTTCTGCTTTCAGTTATGTTTAATGCATTCACTGGTGGTATAAACCAGGTCTTATTAGTATTCGAACTAAATCACTAATATACATCTAAACAAACAAATATAAAAGGCAATACTTACAATTCGTATGAAACCACTTATCTTGGCTTAGGCCACAATGCTCAAGTTCTTTTACACAAGGTTCTCTCAGGTGGCTTTGATACATTTACATCACCAGTGAATATGTAAATGTAAGCCAAGATAAGTGGTCTAATCTAAACCTAATCTAAGTGGTCTTATCTAAGATAAGTGGTTTTATACGAATTGTAAGTACTGTCTTTGATATTTGTTTAATACTCGAGTGAAACTTGATTGAATCTTGTGCCCTTGCGTGCTGCTTGTATTATATTGGACTTTTGAAGAAATTGGCAGCATTAGCCCATTATTTCAGTGTTTGTTGGGCCTGGATATTTAGCAGGCAGTTGCTGGTCTTTTGCAATCTCCACAGAGATGGGCCCCATGAGATGTCTTCAGCATCCTTTCCCAAGAACCTGAAGGGCAAACGCAGCACCCAAATCTCCGAGAGGTGAGAAAACCCAGGCGTTTCAGTGCTTGCCCAGAGTTTGGATTCCTTGGAATGAAGGTCAGCAGAGGCTGTGCTGTCTTTAGGATATCTGGTGCTATTTACACATATAGACAGGCTGAGCATAAAATTATGGGCTTGAAAGCATTAACACCCCCACCCCACCCCACCCCACCCCACCCCACAAAACCCTCCTACTCAGTCACAGCTTTGGATTCAGTACACAGCAAGCCCATCTCTGTGCCTCTAGCTTCCAACCAGTTTCCAGCAAAACTCTCAAACTAGCCCAGGACCGTCTTGGATCCTGGGATCATCATTTGAGGCCCTTTTTGATCTGGAGGTCTGGAGAGGGGCAACACCAGGCAGTTAGGGGCTGGGGGTGGAGGAAAGGCCCACCCATTAGTCTGGGGGACCCCTTCACTCAGTTGCTGCTCTTGCAACTGGCTCGTTCTTTTGAGATGCTCATGAGGACACTCTTGTGGCTGGCCAGAGTCATTGCCTCACACAGAAACTAGTCCGACCAGTTCAGCAACCTCCTCTCTTAGATTCTAACCTTCTGTTGGTACAGGACCCCGTGAAAGAGACGGAACTGAGGACACGCTACAATCCACAATACGAATAACCTTTTGGTCAAAGCCCCCCTGTTGCCATAGTGCAGCTGGATGCCAACTCGTTTGCAACCAAGAGGAGAGATGCCGTCAGGGTTGGATTTGGGGCAGAGGTTCAGGGCTCCACTCAGCAGAATGAGCAGGAGGCTCCCCAAATGCAGCAGGGCTGGCTGACCACATGGTATGTGAAGCAGAACACATGGCCTTCTAAGGAAGACCTCCTGTGAGGCCATAGAGGCACAAGAGGCCAACCTCAGGCTGAGGATTGCTGGGGAATTGGAATGGGAATTGGGGAGAGCTCCTAGCATCTCCACTTGCCCCCACATCGCAATGCTCCTCGCCAGCCTGCTTAAGGATATTGCAGTCATGAAGGAATCTCAAACATCTATGGAGTCAACGTATGGGTCTCCCTGTATGGCTGCCCCATTGACTCCTTCCCAGAATCACGTTCCACAGCATCAAGCAGGGATCAATAGCTTAAGGGCTATTGTGAAACTCTATCACTCTATGATTCTATGGTCTTTGGCTGGTCCTTGGCACATGCCCCTCAGGTCTTGCTACATCCATCCTGCAAACGACGGTTGGCATCCCGCAAGATTTCATCAGTCCTCCAGCCACCCATAAGTAGAGGGACCTCTCCTTCCCCAGTCAACTGCTCTTCCACTTGGCTTCTGGAACCTCCAGGATTCCCACCAACCTCCAGCCATGAAGATCTTCTGCCTCCTCTCTCTTGCCGTCCTCTTCCTGATGCTGCTGGCTCCAGGTATGGTCTCTGAACACCATTTGCTATGGCTCCCCAAGAGGTGGGGTCTTGCCCCATGTCCTCCTGGAGAGTTTCCCAAATGGGGCTTCTGGTTGGACACTGTGAGAAGAGGATGCTGGTCTGGATGGGCCCCCTTTGGCCAGATCCATCAGTCTGGCTCTTCTTATTACCTCATTTATATAATCCACGAAAGCTCTTGCTTTCAAATCTGTAATAATGTGCTTCAGTGCACTCAGCTTTGGGGTGGGTATGAAAACGTTCCAGTTTCCTGGGCAAGGGGGCTTCTCTCTCCCAGTTTGCCAGTGGCTGCCCAGGGAAGCCAGTGACTCTGACTCAGCCTTCCTTACCACCGTGGCTCAGACCCCGTCCTGAAGTTGCAGATAGGCAGCAGGAAAATGGACTGACTCTCTGCTCCAGCCCTGCATTCTTCCTGCACCACCTTTCCCCAACCTGGTGCCCTCCAGGTGTCCAGGCCAACAGGGCCATTGTGGAAGAAGTTGTGGAAGGTGGAGAAGGTCAGTCCTGAGAGACAAAGCCTTCAAAGTCTTCTTCTTCCTCCTCCTCCTCCAGCCCAAGCTTGTCATCAGAGATGTCGACGGCGAGGTGGGAGAATGCAAGCAAGGTGCTATCCACCCCAAAGGCAACTTTTTAGGTGTGGTGGCCAAGCCTGTTGCCGCCGTTAAGGTGAGTTAAATCAAATGTTAGCTTTCCTTGAAAATTAGTCAGTAGTGTCTCATGATCCCAATGCATGAGACTCATCACTCTGCCCCCCCCAGCCCACCCCTCTCTCGTTCCCTTTACAGCCACTGTGAGGGGGAACAATCTTAGCCTGTGCACAGGGGGTTGAAGACCCTTTCCTCTCCCCTTGCTGCCCCCATGAACGCTCTCTGGCCCCTCAGCCACAACTCCCCTTAGCCTGGGAAGGAATGCCTCCAATTGGCTCAAAGAACAGCTCTTCCTGGCATGAGAGAGAGGGGGCTCAGTCACTGACCCTCCTCAAATAGAAAAGGCAACCTGTGTGGAACGTCCCTGTGAAGGTAGAATCACAGAATTGTAGAGTTGGAAGGGAAATAGTTAAATGCACGCACACCAATGCACAAACAAAGATCTTCTCAAATGTGTCCTCTCCTGGGGTTGCTGTTTGCAAAAATAGGAATGAGGTAAATGAACCACATTAGAAAAAATGTATGTGTGGTAGTAAAGTCCCTCTCAAGTTCCGCCAAGTGCATACAAGAAATGCCCAGAAGACTCTCCTACATTCATAGAATAAAAATGTACCATTGGGAGGGACCTATGGGGTCCTCTAGTCCAACCCTCTGCAAAACAGACCCTCTGTGTGCAATTTGAACTCTTCTGCCTCCCAGTTGGGAGTCACTGCTTTGGGTTTTCAGAACCACCACCAACACCCATATTAACAGTGTTTCCTCCTCTCACAGGCGTGTTTCTCTGCAGATCTCCTGTGCAAGACCTCTGGTGAAAGGAAGACCTCCCTGCTCTCCTCTGATGTGCAGCTAGCTGCCTTGAATGCCCCCCCCCATCTCTGCTGGGGAAGAAACCGCTTTGCTTGATGCTGCTGAAGGCGGTTCTGGGAAGGAATCAAGAGGGAGCCATCCGGTCTGACTCCTTAGAAAGTGGGCTCAGGATCGGAGCTTGGATTTGGTTTGCCTGCAAAAGTGCTTTAGCTTTTTCTTTTTAATAAATGCAAGCATTGGAAACCTTTGTGTTGGTCCATTTTGTGAAAATGTGTGATGGGTTGAGGGGACTTTTTGTTCAGTCAAATACCCTTTCTTTCTTTCTTTCTTTCTTTCTTTCTTTCTTTCTTTCTTTCTTTCTTTCTTTCTTTCTTTCTTTCTCTCTCTCTCTCTCTCTCTCTCTCTCTGCCAGTCAGGGGTGCCATCCAGGTTTCGTGGTTGCTTTTCCAAACATGACTTTGCACAAGGGCATTTCTCAAATTGCAGGCAGGCACCTCTCCATCTTGTCTGCCTGTCTACTCATGAGTAAGCCCCACTGTGGCCATGACTCCTTAGTAAGTGGACTCAGGATCGGAAGTTGGGTTTGATTTGCCTGCAAAAACGCTTTAGCTTTGTCTTTTAATAAATGCAAGCATTGGAAACCTTTGTGTAGGTCCATGTTGTGAAAATGTGTGCTAGGTCTTGATTTCTCTTGGACTATAATATCTGGTGTGTGAAACACATAAATAGAAGAACACAGAGAGGCCAGGACAGGACATGTGGTTAGGATTCCATGGAGACACGATATTCCTCCATGTGTACAATATCCTGAAACAGGGCTGGGAAGGTCTGGGCTCCTGCCAACTCCCTTGGCTGTTCGGACAGTATCCAACCAGATCCCCACAAACAGGACTACAGCCCAAATGTGCCTCTTTTTCCCACAGTCTCCTGCCATGTCAATGGAGGGAGAACAAAGGCATTGTGATGAGTAGCAGTAGGTAGTCTCCAATATTGTTTGGAGAACCCCAGGATCCCCATCCCTGTCTCATAGAATTATAGATTTGTAGAGTTGGAAGGGACTGTGAGGGTCATCTAGTCTGGTCCCCTGCAATGCAGGAATCTCAGCTGAAGCCTCCATGACAGATGGCCATCCAACCTCTGCTTAAAAGCCTCCAAGGAAGGAGAGGCCACCACCTCCTGAGGGAGACTGTTCCACTGTCAAATAGCTCCTACTGTCAGAAAGTTTTTTCTGAATATTTAGTCAGAATCTCCTTTCTTGTAACTTGAAGACATTGGTTTGGGCCCTACTTTCCAGAGCAGCAGAAAACAAGCTTGCTTCATCTTCTGTGTGACAGCCCTTTTGATATTTGAAGGTGGCTATCATATTTCTTAAGGAAAGGTGAGTTGGAAGCTGTCCAAAACCTTGTGATCATCCCTGGACAGGTGAGGCCCCTTCAGGTGAGTTCTTCCACCCCATCATCTGGGTGACACTCACATAACTCTCAAGATTTGATGCAGCTGATGCTCTCCTCCGCCTCTTTTCTTGCTTCCATTCCATCATACCTCAAGACCTCAAGGAGACCCTCCCCCTGCGAACCTACTGAGACCCTGAAATCATTACCTGAGGCCGTTCTTTGTGTTCCTCCTCCCCAAGATGTCCAGAGGGTGGGAACCCAAGAATGGGCATTTTCTGTGATTGGATGAGGTCCTCAGTGTGGTTTGGGGGAGATTTTGGTTTGTTTGTTTTTGTTTGTTTGTTTATGATGCATTTTGTGTTTTTATGTAGTCAACTGCCCCAAAATCTACAACTGAAGGGTGGTATACAAATCAGAATCAGAATCATACCACCATGGACTAAAATACAATATCCAATGTAAGCCAATGCCTTTACTGGACTGACTACAGGTCACCAAAAAATGAACAAGCTTTTGAGTTCCGCAGAACGCTTCTTTGGACTGGATGTTAAGCAAATCAGGCGGTGGGGGTGGGGGTGAAAATCTGGTCTAGGGTTAAAATCTGCATTGGTGTGAGTCTTAAGGTATAAAGGAAGAAGAAGGGTCAGGCCGCTTGATACAGATGTTACTTGCATAACAGCTCTGGATCCCACCCCTTACCATTTGCACGGGAGTTGCATCTGGAAGGTCAGAGCTTCCCCAGGCATGACTTTATACCTGAGATTCCAGGTTTCATGCTGGGAGAAGCACAACAGCCCATTCCTCATATTTGAAAGGATTAACTACAACAGTTCCCTAGATCCAGCTCTGGCCTTAAACGAAACTTTGGTTCCTGGTGGTCAGAGGTATTAAAGAGAAACACTGCCATATTTATGAATGGCAAACGTGGAGGTTTATTGCACGCAGTGGAGTTGAAATCTTGGTTTTGGTCCCGGCCCCAAAGGAAGGGGGTGGCACCCTGGGGCACAGGCCCACGTCTGACATCAGAAGCTGACTTCCATCAATTGGTCCATCAAGCTGAGTGATCTCAACAGGGTTCCCAGCAGGGGTCTCTCCCAGCGCTTTCGGTTTTAAAATGAGGGATGAAGGGGGTGCGGCTGACTCAGATGCTCCTTGTAGTTTGGGGCAGCTCTGGGTTAGGAAAACAAACAGAGGAAAGGTACATGAGATTGCAAAGCCCCAACCAGGCCTCCCAAAGTGCATAGCCCAGAACCGTAGAATTGTAGCATTGGAAGGGACCCCCAAGGGCCATCTACTCCAACCCCGGGGAAGGTTCGAATCACAACTAAACAATCCTTGACAAATGGCCATCCAACCTCTGCTTAAAAGCTCCCAAGGAAGGAGAGTCCACCACCTTATGAGGTAGATCATTCCTCTGTTGAGCAACTCTTACCATCAGAAAGTCCTTCTTTAGTCTGAATCTTGCTTTGTGTCCTACCCTCCGAAACAAGCGGGGAAAAGTCTCCTCCTCTCTTTTTCCAGGCTAAACATACCCAGCTCCCTCCCTCAGCTGTTCTGGAACACATTTTCTTCAGCCCTGGGCACAATTGACATTTCCATATAACTCACCTCAACGGCAACAAAGTTTGTCTCCTGAACACCATCCAATTTCTCTTTCCTTGACGCCACAGCTGAAATACTTGCATCTCCCTCCCCTACGGACACATTGCGGCTCGAGATTTTGGGCTTCGGTGAAATCTGGAAGGGGAAAAACCCTTTGAAGCTTGCTTTCTCCCACACACTTACCCACCCACCCACCCACCAAGGCCTGGCCTTCTACACTTTCCACACCTTCCCCGAAGGCCCTGCTGCCTGGGATATCTGGAGGGCACCAGGTTGGGGACAGCTGGTGCAGGAGGAAAGCAAGGAAGCGGTCTGGGCTGGAGACTGAGATCATTCCCCTCCCACCTGCAGCTTTAGCAGATGGTCTAAGCCAGACATCTCCAACTCCCAAGCGACTACGATCCACTCCCAGTATTAAAAAACTCTCAGTGATCTACCCTTTGTCAATGCCTAGAGTTGTTCAGCTTTTTAAGCGGGGAGTGACCAAAGTTGTTGAGCTTTTCTAAACACAATTTTTGGAGGGGAGGCGATTTCTTTAATCCCACGATTGACCAGCAGCACCTCCGTGATTGACTGGTAGATCGCGGTCGACCTGTTGGATATGCCTGGTCTAAGCCAAGGCAGAAGGGAAGGCTGTGCCAGAGCCACTGGGAGAGAGAAGCCCCCTTGCCCAGGAAACTGGCTCACTCTCTGCCCCACTGCAAAGATGAAAGATTTTAAAGCAGCAGCTTCTTTGATTTATGTTTCATGTTTTAGGATTAGCATGGCAAGAAGATCATAAGAAGAGACTGGCTGCTGGATCAGGCCAAGGGGGCCCCATCTAGCCCCTCTTTTTGCAGTGGCCAACCAGATGCCCCATTGGGGAAGCTCTCCAGGAGGGCAGAGGGGCAAGAGGACCCAACACTCATCCCTTTGGGATTCCCTGCAAGTAAACATTCAGAGGCAGGTTTAAAATGAGGAAAGCTGAGAGATGTGAAGTTCGGAGAAGAAACACCTGAGAAGAAGGTCATACCTGGAGCCAGCAGCATCAAGAAGAGAACGGCAACAGAGAGGAGACAGAAGATCTTCATGGCTGGAGGTTGGTGGGAATCCTGGAGGTACCAGAAGCCAAGTGGAGGTGCAATTGAATGGAGACAGAGAGCTCTCTCTACTTATAGTTGACTGGAGGACTGTTGAAATCTTGTGGGATGTCAACTGTCGTTTGCAGGATGGATGTGGCAAGCCCTGGGGGTCATGTGCCAAGGACGAGAAAAAGACCAAGGCTGTGTTGCTATGATGATGTTGATGTATTCCTGCCTCCTGCAGTTTTAATATGATGGCATTTGCTCTCCCGGCTGCCCTCCTCTCTTTTTTTCTAGTCGCTGGTGGAGCCAACTCTGGTATGTTAGTTAATATGGGCTCCACCCCAACTCTCTCCCCAAATTTTCCTTTGGCAGCCTCTCTTCACCCATATCAAACCAACCCCCCTCCCTCCCTCCCCACCTCACCCACTCCTTCCACTCACAGCTTGCCCCCGAGCCCATCCCCCTCATCTCACGGTTTGCCCCAACTCCCCCCCCCCTCTTTCCAGGGTGGTGGGTGCTTCACCCAGTGGCTTTCTCAAATGCTCTCTGAAGTTCCTTTCCCCTCTTCCCCCTGCCAATGAAAGTGGATCGCAAAAAGTTTTCCTTCCTCCCTCAAAGCACCAGAACTCAGGGACAAGCAATGAAGCTGAATGGCGGAAGCTTCAGGACACAGAAAGGGATGTCCTTCTTCCCACGGTTCATCTATGGAACTCCTTCCCGCAGGAGGCAGTGATGGCCACCAACTTGGATGACTTTAAAAGAGGATGAGAGAGAGGGCGATTGATGGCTAATACTCAGAGGCAGGAGTGCTTCTGAATCCCAGTTGCTGCCAAAGACAGGAGGGGAGAGGGCTTTTGTTCTCGGATCCTGCCTTCTGCTTCCCCATAATGTGCATCTGGCTGCTCACTTTGAGAACAGGATGTTGCATGAGATGGGATCTCTACAAAAAAAACCGGAGCGGAATCCCTAAGATGAGACCAAACTTTGGCCAGAGTGGAAATGGAGGAGGCCTTTGAATGGGCTGTGTGTGTTGTGTGTGTGTGTGTGTGTGTGTGTGTGTGTGTGTGTACTATCCCATTGTCATGCACTGACCACTTCCTGTCGAAGTTTGTGCTTCTCTACAGAGGTGGGGGACCAGCTCTGATGACACCCCCCCCCCGCCCCGTCATTTGACGGAATTTGGCTTGGTCAGCCTAGAAAACAGGAGACTGAGAGGAGATATAAGAACCATCTTCAAATATCTTAAGGGCTGTCACTTGGAGGAGGGATCAAGCTTCCTTTCTCCTGCTCTGGAGGGCAGGATTCGAACCAACGACTTCAAGGAAGGAGCTTCCAACTAAACATCTGGAAAAACTTTCTGAATGGTTGGATAGTGGAACTGTCTCCCTTGGGAAATTGGGGACTCTCCTTCCTTGGAGGTTTTTTAGCAGAGGTTGAATGGACACCTGTCACAGATGCTTTAGTTGACATTCCTGCATTACAGCGGGTTGGACTAGATGACCCTGGGTGTCCCTTCCAACTTTACAATTCTGTGATACGATGATCCAGCAGACTCTTTTTATGGACTTTTGTGTATGTATGAACACAGCTGGAAGAAATAGTCCTGTTACACAGTGCCATTCTCAAACTCTTGAGAAATGATATTCATTCTCTCTTTCTCTCTATTCCTACCTCATAATACACATTTCTTCCAAGGGAACCACCATCCTAAATCCCATCCTAAACCCAGTTACAAAGATGTCACCCTCACTGAGCACAGCAGGAGTTGCTCTGGAGTAACCGGGCAGAAAGGATTGGGCTGTTACGGATCCTTCTCAGAATTGCCTTCAGAAGCAGCAGCAGCAGAAGAAGCAGAAGTGAGCAAAGAGATTCTGCAGAGGTGGAGTCAAGGCAGTTGCATCTCCAGAGAAGAAATGGGGTGGTCTTCCTTTCATTTCATCAGAGATGGTGCCCAGTGGGTCTGCTGTGGAGCTGAACAATAAAGAGAGGAAACACCGTGAATATGGGAGGGGGGAGGGTGCTCAAAACAAGCCAGGGACCCCCTGAAGACCAAGGAGCCTAATGCTATCAGAGTTGGGATTTCATGGTGTGTGTGTGTGTGTGTGTGTGTGTGTGAGAGAGAGAGAGAGAGAGAGAGAGAGAGAGAGAGAGAGAGAGAGAGAGAGAGAGAGAGAGAGAGAGACCTTAGCTTAGCTGGTTAGAGTTGGTCAGAGTGTGACCTTCTGCTGAATGTGCAGAAGTCGGGAGAGTTCTGCATCCCAAACCCACATGCCTCCTTACACCGTCTGGGGCTGATAATCCAAAACATCTGGTGGCCCCCTGATTGACAAAGGCTGCCCTCTAGGCTTCCAAAAACCTTGTTTCACGTGGGGCTTGTTCTCCCCCTCCTGTCTTCTAAGCTCCAAGTGGCTCCCAATGTCATTAGGGAATTCTCAAGGTCCAAACCAAAAACAGTCAATTTAGCATTTGAGAGAATCTAGCAGGTGCCCCCCACCCGCCATGACGGTTAAGGGTCAAAGACGGGTGGGGGGGAGCAGAGCTGTAACTCTTTGGGGTGGTGTCTCTTTGAGATGTTCCAGACTTATTTCCAGACACAGGAATGGTTTTGCATCCAACTCACCTTAGGTGCCCTTGCAGCAAGGCCTGTCTCCCGAACACTTCGAAATCTCTTTCTCGCCTTTGTTGCAGGTTTTTCTGCAGGTGCCCCCATTCTGTTGGCATTCCTGGGTGGGACGTGTAGCTCCGGTGAAATCTGTAGGGGAAAGCGAAGAGAAGAGCAAACTACCGTAAGAGAGGGAGATGCAAGTACAGTACCAAGGAGAGGATCTACCTGGGAAGGCTGCTCTGTCTCCCAGGACTGGCCTTCCACAGCTTCCACCCTTTGCTCCTCAACAGCCCTGCTGGCCAGGACATTTGGAGGGCACCAGGTTGGGGGAGGCTGGTGCAGGATGAATGCAGGGAAGGGGGCTGGGATGGAGAGGGAGACCCTCCCCCTCCCCCCTGCCCCGTCAGAAGGAGGGCTAACTCAAGGTAATCACTGGCTTCCCTGGGGGCCACTGGAAACCTTGGAGAGAGAAGTTCTCTTGCCCAGGGAACTGGCCCACTCTCTTCCCCACCAGGAAGCTAAATGCCCTGAAATATGTTATTAAGGTTTTTCTAGCAGCAGCTTCTTTGGATCGGATTCCATATTTTAGGATTGGGATGACAATCAGATCCCAAGAGCTTGGCTGCTGGATCAGGCCAAAGGGGACTCATCAAGTCTATCAACCTGGTCTCACAGTGGCCACCCAGATGCCCCAGTTGGGAAGCTCTCCAGGAGGGCAGAGGGGCAAGCAGACTCTACACCCTTCCCTTTGGGATTCCCTGCAAGTGATATTCAGAGGCAGGTTTAAAAAGAATAAAGCTGAGAGCTGTGGGTCTCAGAGAAGAAGAAGCATCTGAGAAGGAGGTCATACCTGGAGCCAGCAGCATCAAGAAGAGGACGGCGAGAGAAAGGAGGCAGAAGATCTTCATGGCTGGAGGTTGGTGGGAATCCTGGAGATGCCTGAAGCCAAGTGGAAGAGCAGTTGACTGGGGAAGGAGAGGTCCCTCTACTTATAGGTGGATGGAGGACTGATGAAACCTTGTGGGAAGCCAAATGTCTTTTACAGGATAGATGTCACAATCCCTGCGGGGCAGAAGAAGATGAGAATTGCCGTCTGGATTTGAGTAATGCTCTTGTGCAAAACCACATGTGGAAGAAGGACCACAAACCAGGCTAGTGTCACTGACTGACAAAGAGAAGCACAGGGAATTGTTTCTGAAACCAAGCCATTGGAGAATTAATTTCCCAGCTATGCATTGAGTTTACCATGACGTTAATAGAGGAAAAGCAGGTTCTTGGGGGGAGGAAAGGGCTATCTGGGCTCCTGGCCCCCAGGGCTCTGTTTTCCCTCCACTGCTGGAGTCTGAAGGTCTCTGAACTCCAGTTGCTCACAATCACAAGCGAGGGCATGGCTGTTTCTCACGTGTGTTTCTGGTAGCCTTCTTGTTACCTACCATTCCCAACAATGGTTGACTCTTGCAGGCTGCTGGTTTTGCAGAGTTAAGGTTTCTTCAGATAATGCATTTAAAAAAAATCCATCTCAGCACACAGTTAAAGAATGGAGTTTGCTCCTACCAGAGATAGCGCCACCAAATTAGATGGTTCTGAAAGGCTCTTCTTTGTGGGTTATCAATGCCTACTGGTACCCCGCTGTATGGGTTTGGGTACCCGTTATGTGACTGGAGAACCGCCTTGGAAAATTCAAAGAGTCAATTTGGAAGGATGATTCTGTTCCGTTTCACGTACTGTTGTGGAAAGTGCAAGTTAGCTGGTCAGACCTTTAATTTCCAGCTGAATTTAATGTCTCCCATTTCCATGCCAAAAACTCAAAAAGGACCCCACTAGCAAGCAATCCATTAAAGAATGACAGTGTGATTTCTTAGCATCCTTTTGAGGTCATGCCTTTCCTTTTCCATATTTGGAGAACAAATAGTGGGGAAATTGAAAGGCATATCTTCTCAGAGATTCTTACAGTTTGCTTGAACCTTGCATTTCAACGTTTGATGAGGACCAAAAAAGGGGCTTATTTATAAATAAATTAATATCCATATGTCATTCTTTTATCCCCATTTTTGGTTTATTTTGGATGCTAAAAGTTCTTTGCTATTCATTCCAGCACCTAACAGTGCCATTGCCGTCAATCAGACTCCACATCCATTTTTCCAAAGAAAGGGCAAGTTAAACCCTCCTTTTCCAAATGGTCTGAATGTGTGTGTTGTGCTGTTTGCATTTTACTTGTAGTGCTGAAGCAACACTTGGTTATGATATTCTTGGCAATGACAGGCATTGGAATCAAATTGTGTGCACGGTTGTGAATTTATGTGTCCCTGGGAGAGAGATGGGGGCTCAAAAGTGAGGATCACAGTCTCATATTCTTCTGGGGGCGGAATATTAGTGCCAGTCGTGAGCTGTTGCTCTGTGTCATGGAAATAGCATGTGAAAATGAATTTCATCCAGGGAAATTACCCTGCCAAAATCTGCAGATCTGGCAAAATGACAGACAGACAATTCCAGGATTCTATGATGAATGCCATTTTGCTCCATTTTGACCTGGCATTGCTGTTCCCCACTCTCACCAACCTCCCCCCCCCCCACCTCCTTCTGATCTGGGCCAATTCCACTGCATTGCTTGGAAGCAGCCACCTGTTACTTCACACACCTTTGCTGCCTGTGGACATCGATGATCATGGAGCAATATTTGTCTGACTTGGAGCCAGACATGGTGAGGAAACACAACTCAGCGGTGAGACCACAGGCTCCCCACCTTGCCTGCTGCTTCTTGCACTTCAGCCTCTTGGGAAAGGATGCTGAAGACATCCCATGTCTATGTAGGTTGCAGAAGATGAGCAGGTGCCCTGTAAGTTTCACAGGACAGGACACAGTATATGGGAACATCAGAAGAGACACCCTTTGCCCTGGCTGTGCTTGGTTGAGCAATGACACTCCATAATGCCAAGGCTGTCGAGCAGCTGAATCTGTGGGGCAGGTTGAGTGTGGGAAAGGTGGAAGAGACAAGGATGTTTCATTATGGGAGGTAAGGTGGATTCAGTTTGATGGGGACATCGGGTGAAGCTGAATGTTGGGAGATTCAGGAGAGGTAAAAGAAAGGACTTTTTCATTCAGCGTAATGTTAAACTACAGAACTCACTTCAAAAAGAGGCAATGAGGACCAGCAAGTTGCATGGCTTTAAAAGCAGATTGGGCAAACTCATGACTTGAGATGCCTTTCAATGGCATGGCAACTTGCCATGATGGCTTCTTCCTGCCTCTTCCTGGAAATGGCACTTAGCGCCACAGTTGTGACCAGCATCCATCCATATCCTACACGGAAGGCCTTTTCAAAACCATCTAAGGTGGCAGCTAACAGTGATTGAGCTCGCGAATGGATTACCCTTTTAAAACTGGGTACATCATGCTGCCCAACTGATGGGCAAATATGACCTCTCAGTGACTGAGCCAGCAGAAACAAAATTTGGGAGCAACAGCAACCCCCTTGCTTCTGATTCTGAGAACTGGAGTTCAGAGGCCAACAGTTGAGGGAGAACATAGCCATGGTGGCCAGGAGCCCTGATAGCGCTCTCCTCCAAGAAATAAAATATTTGTAATCTCAATGCATTCTTGGAAAATTCCTTCATCAAGGGCACCATTTTACAAACAACCCAATTTCCTCTCTTTGCCGGTCATTTTTCCATATGTGGTTTTGCACAAGAACATTACAGAAATCCGGACGGCTCTTCTCATGTTCTTCTGCCCTGCAGGGCTTGCAACATCAATCCTGTAAGAGATATTTTGCTTCCCACAAGGTTTCCACAGTCCTCCATCCACCTACAAATAGGGGGACCTCTTCTACTTGGCTTCTGGCATCTCCATGATTCCCACCAACCTCCAGACATGAAGATCTTCTGCCTCCTCTCTCTTGCCTTCCTCTTATTGATGCTGCTGGCTCCAGGTATGACCTTCTTCTCAGATGCTATCTCTGAACTCCATAGCTCTCATATTTATTCCGTTTAAACCTGCCTCTTAACACCACTTGCAGGAAACCCCAAAGGGATGGGTGTGGAGTCCTCTTGCCCCTATGTCCTCCTTGAGAACTTCCCAAATGGGGCATCTGGTCGGCCACTACAAGAGCAATGTGTTTCCTTTGGCCCGATCCAGAAATCAGGCTCATTCTATGATAATAATAATAATAATTTTATTCATACCCCACCCTTCCCAATCAAGACCGGGCTCAGGGCGGTTAACAGCAAAAATATCAACGCAAGTATAAAAGAAACAATTCAATTAAAATGCAGATTAATACAATGTTAAATTTCAATTTTAAAATTAGAAATCTACAAGATAAAACCATTATAAGATAAAACCTTAGGGGAGGGTAACCCCAGGGTCAGACTGCGTCAGTCCAAAGGCCAAGCGGAACAGCTCTGTCTTGCAGGCCCTACAAAAAGATGACAAATCCCACAGGGCCCTAGTCTCCTGAGACAGAGCGTTCCACCAGGTTGGGGCCAGTACTGAGAAGGCCCTGGTCCTGGTCGAGGCCAGCCTAACTACCTTGTGACTCGGGATCTCCAGTATGTTATTATTTGTGGACCTTAATGTCCTCTGCGGGTCATACTGGGAGAGGCGGTCCCGTAAGTACGAGGGTCCTAAGCCGCATAAGGCTTACTCCCTGTAATTCTAATCCTAAAACAAGGAATATAATCCATAGGAATTGCTGAAGGTGCAGGCAGGAGGGGAAGGGTCTCTCTCTCCACCCCAGACTCTTTCCCTGCATTCATCCTGCACCAGCTGTCCCCAGCGTGTCCCCCTCCAGGTTTCTTGCCTCGCAGGGTTATCAGGGAAGAAGAACTGAAGCTGTAGAAGGTCAGTTCTGGCTTCAAATGGTTCTTTCTCCTCCCACAGATTTCACAGGAGCCCAAAATCCCAATGAAGAATGTCGCCTTGCCGGCGGGACCTGCCATTATTTTAGGTGCTGGAAAGGCAAAACAGAAATTGCTAAATGCACAGGAAGCAAAGTTTGTTGCCGTTAAGGTGAGTTAGATCCAATTATAACTGTGTCTCCAAGAGAGGCGACCAGAAAGGTATGTGACTTACAGCTCTGTTTCCACCCACAGTCACAACTTCAGTTAGCCTGGTCCCTTCCTCAGATAGCAAAGGCATTCCACGTGAAGCATCTCTGTAAAGGTTGTTTTTGTATTAAACAACTGTTGAGTTGGAAGGGAACCCACACATCCCACAATGGCTGGAAGGGAAAGGGTTAAGTGTTCTGCTCAAATTTGTCATGGCTCATCACACATTGAGACTGAATCCGGATCTGCACTACTTACGGACTCCTGTTCCTCTATTAAAGAAACATAGGCTCACAGAATGGTAGAGTTGGAAGGGACTCCAAGGGTCCTCTAGTCCAACCCCCTGCAATGCAGGGATCTCAGGTAAAGCATTCCTGACAGATGGCCATCAAACCTCTGCTTGAAAACTCCAAGGAAGGAGAGTCCACAACCTCCTGACGGAGACCGTTTCACTATCAATCAGCTCTTACCATCAGAAAATTCTTCATGATGTTTAGCCGCAATCTCCTTCCGGAGCCTTTCATCAAGTCCTCCCATATGCTGCCTTTTGTCCATCCCTTTCCACATGATCTCTCAATCACAAGGTCCCAATCCCATCTCATGCTGCCAGCATTCAAAGTATTAGCCATCAGGACTTGCCTTTATGTTGGGGGGTGACTGCTTCATTCACCAACCAGATCCTGAAAGCTATTGCATGTCTGTTAGATTCTCTCCACCTGCTCAGTTCCATGTTCCGGGTTAGGGGCCCCTGCCCTTGTAGTACTGTACTTTCTCTCCAGGAGCTGAGAAATAATAACTCCAAAAGCAAGCAGACCAACCTTTGGCAACCCTGACATCTCATTTCCTACCAACTGAGGACTGCAACTCCCAGCAGCCCCAAGCTACATGGTCATGTGATGATGGGTATAGATGGGACGGCTTGGGAGCAGGATGGAGACACACACACCCCAAACACACACACATACTTTTAGCTGGAGGTCTGAAACAAACCCTCTGTGTGCAATTTGAGCACCTACAACAGCCAGCTCTTCAGCCTCCCAGTTGGGGTCACTGGTTTGGGTTTTCAGCACCATCCCCAGCATCCATATTAACAGTGTTTCCTCCTCTCACAGGCAACATACCTGTCAACTTTCGGATTTGAAAATAAGGGATCAGCAACCTCACCTATCCCGGGGACAGTCTACAGTATATCTAACAATCCAGGATAGCAGTTTGAAATGGCGCTGGAATAAGAGAATTTCCAGCAAAAAAAGGGGGGGGAAGGCTTACAGCCGTGGCTTGGAAAAAGGGAGCTTCCCGCAAAAAAAGGGAGGGTTGACAGCTATGACAGGCAAGTAACTCTACAAATCTACAGTGCAAAATCTCTGGTGAAAGGAAGACCACCCTTCTCTCCTCTGATGTGCAGCTGCTTCGACTAGACCCCCCATCTCTGCTGGGGAAGAAACCGCTTTGCTTGATGCTGCTGAAGGCGATTCTGGGAAGGAGTCAAGAGGGAGCCGTCCTGTCTGCCCCTCTACTCATGAGAATCTCAACGCATTCTTTTTAATAAATGCAAGCATTGGAAACCTTTGTGTAGGTCCATGTTGTGAAAATGTGTGCTGGGTCTTGTTTTCTGTTGGACTATAATATCTAATGTGTGAAACACATAAATAGAAGAACACAGAGAGGCCGAGACAGGACATGTGATTAGGATTCCATGGAGACATGAGATTCCTCCATGTGTGCAATATCCTGAAACAGGGCTGGGGAGGTCTGAGCTCCTGCCAACTTCCTTGGCTGTGCAGACAGTATCCAACCAGATGCCCACAAACAGGACCACAGCCCAAATGTGCCTCTTCTTCCCACAGTCTCCTGCCATGACAATGGAGGGAGAACAAAGGCATTGTCCTGAGTAGCAGTAGGTAGTCTCCAATATTGTTTGGAGAACCCCAGGATCCCCATCCCTGTCTTATAGAATTATAGATTTGTAGAGTTGGAAGGGACTGTGAGGGTCATCTAGTCTGGTCCCCTGCAATGCAGGAATCTCAGCTGAAGCCTCCATGACAGATGGCCATCCAACCTCTGCTTAAAAGCCTCCAAGGAAGGAGAGGCCACAACCTCCTGAGGGAGACTGTTCCACTGTCAAATAGCTCCTACTGTCAGAAAGTTTTTTCTGACTATTTAGTCAGAATCTCCTTTCTTGTAACTTGAAGACATTGGTTTGGGCCCTACTTTCCAGAGCAGCAGAAAACAAGCTTGCTTCATCTTCTGTGTGACAGCCCTTTTGATATTTGAAGGTGGCTATCATATTTCTTAAGGAAAGGTGAGTTGGAAGCTGTCCAAAACCTTGTGATCATCCCTGGACAGGTGAGGCCCCTTCAGGTGAGTAATTCCAGCCCATCATCTGGGTGACACTCAAGATTTGATGCAGCTGATGCTCTCCTCCCCCTCCTTTCTTGCTTCCATTCCATCATACCTCAAGACCTCAAGGAGACCCTCCCCCTGTGAACCTACTGAGACCCTGATATCATGTGTTCCTCCTCCCCAATATGTCCAGAGGGTGGCAACACAAGAATGGGCATTTTCTGTGATTGTTGGATGAAGTCCTCAGTGTGGTTTGGGGGAGATATTGGTTTGTTTGTTTGTTTGGTTGTTTTTTTGTTTATGATGTATTTTGTGTTTTTATGTTGTGAACTGCCCCAAAATCTACGATTGAAGGGTGGTATACAAATCAGGATCAGAATCACGCCTGTAGCATCCCAGAATGGGACTCCCAGGCTGAAGGAAACTTCACCACGCAGCAATAGAGAAAAGTAAAGTCATTTATTGTTTGCTGACAGCAAGCAGTGACTCAGAGGATACTTCCTAAAAAACTGAGCCCCAGAGCATCAGTGTTCTGGGCTTATATACCTTTTCCAGACAACATTTGGCATTACAAATGTAAACCGATAAGGCATGGAGACAATAAGATTCCATATAAAGCACTTCCTTAGAGCTGTGGTTGGTATCAAATGCAAAACAAAAAAACCCTTACACATCAAGCATCCTGCTGGCCATCAAATAGAACGGCATTTCCGTGTGCTGCTCTGGTTCGCCAGAAGCGGCTTAGTCATGCTGGCCACATGACCCAGAAGCTGTACACTGGCTCCCTTGGCCAAGAACGCGAGATGAGTGCCGCAACCCCAGAGTCGGTCACGACTGGACCTGATGGTCAGGGGTCCCTTTACCTTTAAATGGGAAAATAAAGGTAAAGGTAAAGGGGCCCCTGACCATCAGGTCCAGTCGTGTCCAACTCTGGGGTTGCGGCACTCATCTCCCTTTATTGGCTGAGGGAGCCGGCGTTTGTCCGCAGACAGCTTCCGGGTCATGTGGCCAGCATGACAAAGCTGCTTCTGGTGAACCAGAGCAGTGCATGGAAACGCCGTTTACCTTCCCGCCAGAGCGGTCCCTATTTATCTACTTGCACTTTGAGGTGCTTTCAAACTGCTAGGTTGGCAGGAGCTGGGACCAAGCAGCAGGAGCTCACCCCGTTGCAGGGATTCGAACCGCCGACCTTCTGATCAGCAAGCCCTAGGCTCTGTGGTTTAACTCATAGCGCCACCTGGGTCCCCAAAATACCAGGGAAAATACCAGGATAATATTAGTGAACCTGATCAAACGCATCTGCTGCCGTGAGTTTAAAAGGGGGATGTTACTCTGCTAATTTGTGAAATTTGTTAACACAATTTGGAATAGGATATAATCAAATAATATATCCTCTCCTGCATCCCTGAACATTCCCACATCTCTTTCTCTCTATTCCTACGTCACACTACATATTTCTTCCAGGGAAACCACCACGGAGGGCAGGAACTCCAAAGAACCAGCAGGTGGTGATCCAGGATCGGTTGCTTGTTGCAGATCCTGTGGCTTGTTATTCTAGAAAAATTGTGGTTGTCTTTTACAGCCCAACTCTCCGTCATAGGACTCAGTATGGGTCAGAGAGGAATGGATGGCAGTAGAAAGCAAGCGAGGAAGGTGTTTCTTTTTCTGTTGCCAACTAAGTTATCCCACTGCAAGGAGCTGAGGATCCAGAAAATAAGGTGTGCAGGAGCTTTCAAAGACTTTAGAAATTGCCCAGCCCCTTAGCCAAAGACCACCCAAAAGCATCATGCAAGCATCACAGAAAGAGGCTGTCTACAACAGAAATTGGAGAGTGTGGCTTGTCTCCTGTCTCTCAAGTTATCTGATAATGGTTGGCACCTGAGCCCCAAGTTCCCAGGCGAACAATAAATCACACTGACACAGAATACTTGGTTTATGGGTTCAAATAGGCCACGACGTTATTGCTTTTAGATGTGAGTGGTTTGGCTTAGGCATTGGGGTGAAGCCAGGCTATATCTTGACACCTGCCCATCTGCAGGGAGGCCACGGAAGGGTAAACCACCAATGGGGGTGCCCTATAAATTACGTCAGATAGTGGCATCACCCCGAGGGGTCCCCGCTCTGCCGGCTGATGGGCTGGGGCTGCCACGCAACGCCGCTGATGCAGCCGGCAATGACGTAGGGGGAAGGTAGTGTAACACACACACACACCGCATGCTGGAAGACTTTGAGGTTCGGCTGTCCGTGCACAACAGCATCCTCCAATATAGAGGACAGCTGATTTTTCCTGCTGTCCTTCTGAGCCATTCTTTTGAGATGGTAAATGCCTTAGTTCTTTAATCCAGTGCATAGGTCTACCCTGTTCATACACAAAATATCCCCTTAAAACAGGATTTGACGCTTTCTCCAAGATACTTCCTTTTGCAGAGAAATATTTGAGGTCATTAAGACTCAAGATGGCTTCAGGATTGCTCTCCTGTACTCTTACATCTTATATCCTTATACTCTTACATCTTATATACCTTATACCGGTATATGTGTGTGCTTACCTTGTTAGGAACATTCGCTTTATTTATGACACCTTTGATTTCTTATGACACTGTATATGGGAGATGGAATTCCAAACAATCTCCTTCCTTAAATTTCTAAAGGCTGCCTTTGCAAAGGGCAGCTGACACCAATCCCAGAATGCTCAGAGCCAGGGACAGAGGAAGCTCTCAGACCTACAAAGGGATCCATCTCCTGAGAAACAGCAGCATCAACAATTGCAGTAGGGAAAGGCCCCTGAGCTATTGCAGCCCTGAGACATTTCAGCCTTTGTAGGTCAAAACCAGCACTTTCAATTGGGTCCAATTCAAAGTTCTTTAGCTTGCACTAGAAGACCCACAGGGACCATTCCAACAATTCTAGGATTCTCTAATTTTGCTCCCTTTTGACCTGGAGGGGGATGTGTTTAGTATTGCTCCCCTGGACTTGGAAGACCTGGATTTAAATCCCCACCTAGCCATGAAGCTCACTGGGTGACCCTGGGCCAGTCACTACATTTCAGCCTAGCCTACCTCACAGGGTTGTTGCAAAGGAGGAGGACCAAGATGATCAAGGTTCTGGAAAAGAAGCCATATGAGGAATGGTTGAGGGAGCTGGGTAGGTTTAGCCTGGAGAAGAGGAGACTTAGAGGAGATATGATATTCATCTTCAAATATCTTAAGGGCTGTCATGTGAAAGGTGGAGCAAGCTTGTTTTCTCCTGCTCTGGAGGGCAGGGCCCAAACCAATGGATTCCAATTCCATGAATGGAGATTCTGACTAACACTAGGAAGATCTTTTTGAAGGAAAAAGTTGCTTGACCGTGGAATGGTATCTCTCAGAAGGTGGTGGACTCTCCTTCAGTGGAGAATTTTAAGCAGAGATTGGATGGCCACCTGTCAGAGATTCTATAACTGGGACTAGTTGACCCTCAGGGTCCCTTTCAACTCTATAATGCTAGGATTCTCCGGTGATAATTGCAATTTTGCTCCATTTCGACCCGGAACGTGATGTGTCTAGCATTGCTCCCCCCCTCCCACCAACTGCCCCCCTGAACCTCCTCCAGGACTAGGCCAATTCCCAAGTCCACTGTGTTGCACAGAAGCACCTGCCAGTTACTCCAAAAAAAAAAAGGAAAGTCACAGGATGGGGAGGAACGGGCAGAGCCCCCACCCCACCCCGGCGCCCCTTTTCATACAAGGCACCCACACAGAGGTTTCCAATGCTTGCATTTATTGAAAGGAAAAGCAAAAGCAAATAAGCAGGCAAATCCCATCGCAAACCCAGTTACAAAGATGTCACCCTCACTGAGCACAGCAGGAGTTGCTCTGGAGTAACCGGGCAGAAAGGATTGGGCTGTTACGGATCCTTCTCAGAATCGCCTTCAGAAGCAGCAGCAGTGAGCAAAGAGTTTCTGCAGAGGTGGAGTCAAGGCAGGTGCATCTCCAGAGAAGAAATGGGGTGGTCTTCCTTTCATTTCATCAGAGATGGTGCCCAGTGGGTCTGCTGTAGAGCTGAACAATAGAGAGAGGAAACACAGTGAATATTGGGTGGGTGGGTGTGCTCAAAACAAGCCAGGGACCCCCTGAAGACCAAAGAGCCTAATGCTATCAGAGTTGGGATTTCATGGTGTGTGTGTGTGTGGCTGAGACCTTAGCTCAGCTGGTTAGAGTTGGTCAGAGTGTGACCTTCTGCTGAATGTGCAGAGGTCGGGGGAGTTCTGCATCCCAAACCCACATGCCTCCTTACACCGTCTGGGGCTGATAATCCAAAACATCTGGTGGCCCCCTGATAGACAAAGGCTGCCCTCTAGGCTTCCAAAAACCTTGTTTCACATGGGGCTTGTTCTCCCCCTCCTGTCTTCTAAGCTCCAAGTGGCTCCCAATGTCATTAGGGAATTCTCAAGGTCCAAACCAAAAACAGTCAATTTAGCATTTGGGAGAATCTAGCAGGTGCCCCCCACCCGCCATGACGGTGAAGGGTCAAAGACCGGGGGGTGGGGGGGAAGCAGAGCTGTAAGTCTCAGGCCTTTGGGGTCGTGTCTCTTTGAGATGTTCCAGACTTATTTCCAGACACAGGTATGGTTTTGCATCTAACTCACCTTAGGTGCCCTTGCAGCAAGGCCTGTCTCCCGAACACTTCGAAATCTCTTTCTCGCCTTTGTTGCAGGTTTTTCTGCAGGTGCCCCCATTCTGTTGGCATTCCTGGGTGGGACGTGTAGCTCCGGTGAAATCTGTAGGGGAAAGCGAAGAGAAGAGCAAACTAAGAGAGGGAGATGCAACTACAAAGCCTGCTCTGTCTCCCAGGACTGGCCTTCCACAGTTTCCACCCTTTGTTCCTCAACAGCCCTGCTGGCCAGGACATTTGGAGGGCACCAGGTTGGGGGAGGCTGGTGCAGGATGAATGCAGGGAAGGGGGCTGGGATGGAGAGTGAGACCCTCTCCCTCCCCCCTGCGCCTTCAGAAGGAGGGCTGACTCAAGGTAATCACTGGCTTCCCTGGGGGCCACTGGAAACCTTGGAGAGAGAAGTTCTCTTGCCCAGGGAACTGGCCCACTCTCTTCCCCACCACAAAGCTAAATGCCCTGAAATATGTTATTACAGATTTTCTAGCAACAGCTTCTTTGGATCAGATTCCATATTTTAGGATTGGGATGACAATCAGATCCCAAGAGCTTGGCTGCTGGATCAGGCCAAAGGGGACTCATCAAGTCCATCAACCTGGTCTCACAGTGGCCACCCAGATGCCCCAGTTGGGAAGGTCTCCAGGAGGGCAGAGGGGCAAGAAGACTCCACACCCTTCCCTTTGGGATTCCCTGCAAGTGATATTCAGAGGCAGGTTTAAAAAGAATAAAGCGGAGAGCTGTGGATCTCAGAGAAGAAGAAGCATCTGAGATAAGGCCATACCTGGAGCCAGCAGCATCAAGAAGAGGAAGGCGAGAGAGAGGATGCAGAAGATCTTCATGGCTGGAGGTTGGTGGGAATCCTGGAGGTACCAGAAGCCAAGTGGAAGAGCAGTTGACTGGGGAAGGAGAGGTCCCTCTACTTATAGGTGGATGGAGGACTGATGAAACCTTGTGGGAAACCAAATGTCTTTTACAGCATAGATGTCACAATCCCTGCGGGGCAGAAGAAGATGAGAATTGCCGTCTGGATTTGAGTAATGCTCTTGTGCAAAACCACATGTGGAAGAAGGACCACAAACCAGGCTAGTGTCACTGACTGACAAAGAGAAGCACAGGGAATTGTTTCTGAAACCAAGCCATTGGAGAATTAATTTCCCAGCTATGCATTGAGTTTACCATGACGTTAATAGAGGAAAAGCAGGTTCTTGGGGGGAGGAGAGGGCTATCTGGGCTCCTGGCCCTCAGGGCTCTGTTTTCCCTCCACTGCTGGAGTCTGAAGGTCTCTGAACTCCAGTTGCTCACAATCACAAGCGAGGGCATGGCTGTTTCTCACGTGTGTTTCTGGTAGCCTTCTTGTTACCTACCATTCCCAACAATGGTTGACTCTTGCAGGCTGCTGGTTTTGCAGACTTAAGGTTTCTTCAGATAATGCATTTTAAAAAGATCCATCTCAGCACACAGTTAAAGAATGGAGTTTGCTCCTACCGGAGATAGCGCCACCAAATTAGATGGTTCTGAAAGGCTCTTCTTTGTGGGTTATCAATGGCTACTGGTACCCCGCTGTATGGGTTTGGGTACCCGTTATGTGACTGGACAACCGCCTTGGAAACTTCAAAGACTCAATTTGGAAGGATGATTCTGTTGTGTTTCACGTACTGTTGTGGAAAGTGCAAATTAGCTGGTCAGACCTTTAATTTCCAGCTGAATTTAATGTCTCCCATTTCCCTGTCCAAAACTCAAAGAGGACCCCACTGGCAAGCAATCCATTGAAGAATGACTGTGATTTCTTAGCATCCTTTTGGGGTCATGCCTTTCCTTTTCCATATTTGGAGGACAAATAGCAGGGAAATTGAAAGGCATATCTTCTCAGAGATTCTTACAGTTTGCTTCAACCTTGCATTTCAATGTTTGATGAGGACCAAAAAAGGGGGCTTATTTATAAATAAATTAATATCCATATGTCATTCTTTTATCCCCATTTTTGGTTTATTTTGGATGCTAAAAGTTCTTTGCTATTGCCCCCTCATGAGGGTTGAAGCAACGATTCTTCAACATCAACTTCGTTGGACTGGTCATGTGGTTTAGATGCCTGGTTATCGTCTTCCAAACAACTGCTCCATTCCCAACTTCAGAATGGAAAGTGAAAAGCTGGTGGACAACAAAAGAAGTCTCCACTGTGGCAGAGAGCGAGAACGCCAGTCTGGAAGTCCTTGTTGGGATGGGGACCAAAGGGGGAAGATGGCAGATCTGGACACAGGTCACATCACAGCCTTCACCAACCTGGTGCCCTCCAGATGTTTGGGGCTACTACTCCCATCGCCTCATGCAGGACCATGTGAGGCTGAGGCTGGTGGGAATTTTTTGCAGTACTATGCCGCTTGCTTGTGAAAACAGCCTCCCATTGGTTTACAAAAGAGAGTGTGAGCTTGTGGGAGAGAGCAAGGGGTGCTGGACTAGACAGGCCTTCGGGCTGGTCCGTTTCAGGGATCCTCTCGTGCTAAGTCCTTCAGATCCACATCTCATACCATCATGTCTGCCTGGGCTTTCTCACCAACATCTGCAACTCTATGGCTTGTCTCCAACTTCACAAATTGAATCCTGATTCCTCTCCTCTCCCTGGACAGTGGTGAGGAACCCATCTCTGCCCCAGGAACCACCAAAATCTGATCTGGAGAGTCATTCCAATCTTTAGAGCAGATTTTGAGGTGCCTGGGGGGAGTCTTCAGGGGAGAGGAGGAAATGTCCTATACCAAGCAGAAATCTCTTGCCTCAACAGGACAGCAGCCTTGGACATAACCCAATCATTCCAGCACCTAACTGTGCCATTGCCCTCAATCAGACTCCACATCCATTTTTCCAAAGAAAGAGCAAGTTAAACCCTCCTTTTCCAAATGGTCTGAATGTGTGTGTTGTGCTGTTTGCATTTTACTTGTAGTGCTGAATCAACACTTGGTTATGATATTCTTGGCAAGGGCAGGCATTGGAATGAAATTGTGTGCACTGTTGTTAATTTATGTGTCCATGGGAGAGAGATGGGGGCTCAAAAGTGAGGATCAGTCTCTTATTATTCTGGGGGAGGAATATTAGTGCCAGTTGTGAGCTGTTGCTCTGTGTCATGGAAATAGCATGTGAAAATGAATTTCCTCCAGGGAAATTGCCCTGCCAAAATCTGCAAATCTGGCAAAATGACAGACAGACAATTCCAGGATTTCTATGATGAATGCCATTTTGCTCCATTTTGACCTGGCATTGCTATTCCCCACTCTCACCAACCTCCCCCCCCCCACCTCCTTCTGATCTGGGCCAGATCACCAGACATGGTGAGGAAACACAACTCAGCGGTGAGACCACAGGCTCCCCACCTTGTCTGCTGCTTCTTGCACTTCAGCCTCTTGGGAAAGGATGCTGAAGACATCCCATGTCTGTGTAAGTTGCAGAAGATGAGCAGGTGCCCTGTACGTTTCACAGGACAGAACGCAGTATATGGGAACATCAGAAGAGACACCCTTTGCCCTGGCTGTGCTTGGTTGAGCAATGACACTCTCCTCTACATAATGCCAAGGCTGTCGAGCAGCTGAATCTGTGGGGCAGGTTGAGTGTGGGAAAGGTGGGAGAGACAAGGATGTTTCATTATGGGAGGTAAGGTGGATTCAGTTTGATGGGGACATCGGGTGAAGCTGAATGTCGGGAGATTCAGGAGAGGTAAAAGAAAGGACTTTTTCATTCAGTGTACAGTGGCACCTCGGTTTGCAAACACAATTGGTTCCGGAAGTCTGTACTTAACCTGAAGCGAACTTTCCCATTGAAAGTAATGGAAAGTGAATTAATTCGTTCCAGACAGGTCCGCGGAGTAATTAAACTGAAAATACTCAAACCGAGGCGTACTTAAACCGAGGTATGACTGTATAGTTAAATACAGAACTCACTTCAAAAAGAGGCAATGAGGACCAGCAAGTTGCATGGCTTTAAAAGCAGATTGGGCAAACTCATGACTTGAGATGCCTTTCAATGGCATGGCAACTTGCCATGATGGCTTCTTCCTGCCTCTTCCTGGAAATGGCACTTAGGGCCACAGTTGTGACAAGCAGCCATCCATATCCTACACGGAAGGCCTTTTCAAAACCATCTAAGGTGGCAGCTAACAGTGATTGAGCTCGCGAATGGATTACCCTTTTAAAACTGGGTACAGCATGCTGTCCAACTGATGGGCAAATATGACCTCTCAGTGACTGAGCCAGCAGAAACAAAATTTGGGAGCAACAGCAACCCCCTTGCTTCTGATTCTGAGGACTGGAGTTCAGAGGCCAACAGTTGAGGGAGAACATAGCCATGGTGGCCAGGAGCCCTGATAGCGCTCTCCAAGAAATAAAATATTTGTAATCTCAATGCATTCTAGTAAAATTCCTTCATCAAGGGCACCATTTTACAAACAACCCAATTTCCTCTCTTTGCTGGTCATTTTTCCATATGTGGTTTTGCACAAGAACGTTACAGAAATCCGGACGGCTCTTCTCATGTTCTTCTGCCCTGCAGGGCTTGCAACATCAATCCTGTAAGAGATATTTTGCTTCCCACAAGGTTTCCACAGTCCTCCATCCACCTACAAATAGGGGAACCTCTTCTTCTTGGCTTCTGGCATTTCCAGGATTCCCACCAACCTCCAGACATGAAGATCTTCTGCCTCCTCTCTCTTGCCTTCCTCTTATTGATGCTGCTGGCTCCAGGTATGACCTCCTTCTCAGATGCTTCTTCTCTGAACTCCACAGCTCCCATCTTTATTCTGTTTAAACCTGCCTCTTAACACCACTTGCAGGAAATCCCAAAGGGATGGGTGTGGAGTCCTCTTGCCCCTATGTCCTCCTTGAGAACTTCCCAAATGGGGCTTCTGGTCGGCCACTACAAGAGCAATGTTTTTCCTTTGGCATGATCCAGAAATCAGGCTCATTCTATAATAATAATAATAATAATAATAATAATTTTATTTATACCCCGCACTTCCCAGTCAAGACCGGGGTCAGGGCAGATAACAGCAAAAATATCAACGCAAGTATAAAAGAAACAATTCAATTAAAATGCAGATTAATACAATGTTAAAATTCAATTTTAAAATTAGAAATCTACAAGTAAGATAAACCATTATAAGATAAAACCTTAGAGGAGGGTAACCCCGGGGTCAGACTGCATCAGTCCATAGGCCAGGCAGAACAGCTCTGTCTTGCAGGCCCTACGAAAAGATGACAAATCCCGCAGGGCCCTAGTCTCCTGAGACAGAGCGTTCCACCAGGTCGGGGCCAGTACTGAGAAGGCCCTGGTCCTGCTCGAGGCCAGCCTAACTACCTTGTGACTCGGGATCTCCAGTATGTTATTATTTGTGGACCTTAATGTCCTCTGCGGGGCATACTGGGAGAGGCGGTCCCGTAGGTACGAGGGTCCTAAGCCGCATAAGGCTTACTGGCTGTAATTCTAATCCTAAAACCAGGAATATAATCCATAGGAATTGCCTTGGCTCAGACCTTTTGCTGAAGGTGCAGGCAGGAGGGGAAGGGTCTCTCTCTCCACCCCAGACCCTTTCCCTGCATTCATCCTGCACCAGCTGTCCCCCTCCAGGTTTCTTGCCTCGCAGGGTTATCAGGGAAGAAGAACTGAAGGTGTAGAAGGTCAATTCTGGGGGTGCAGAGCTGGCTTCAAATGGTTCTTTCTCCTCCCCCAGATTTCACAGGAGCCCAAAATCCCAATGAAGAATGTCGCCTTGCCGGTGGGACCTGCCATTATTTTAGGTGCTGGAAAGGCAAAACAGAAATTGCTAAATGCACAGGAAGCAAAGTTTGTTGCCGTTAAGGTGAGTTAGGTCAAATTATAACTGTGTCTCAAAGAGAGGTGACCAGAAAGGACGACCAAGGGTCCTCTAGTCCAACCCCCTGCAATGCATGAATCTCAGGTAAAGCCTTCCTGACAAATGGCCATCAAACCTCTGCTTGAAAACTCCAAGGAAGGAGAGGCCACAACCTCCTGACGGAGACCATTTCATTATCAATCAGCTCTTACCATCAGAAAATTCTTCGTGATGTTTAGCCGCAATCTCCTTCCGGAGCCTTTCATCAAGTCCTCCCATATGCTGCCTTTTGTCCATCCCTTTCCACACGATCTCTCAATCAAAAGGTCCCAATCCCATCTCATGCTGCCAGCATTCAAAGTATTAGCTATCAAGACTTGCCTTTATGTTGGGGGGGGGGGGGGGGTTGACTGCTTCGTTCACCAACCGGATCCTGAAAACTATTGCATGTCTGTTAGATTCTCTCCACCTGCTCAGTTCCATGTTCCGGGTTAGGGGCCCCTGCCCTTGTAGTACTGTACTTTCTCTCCAGGAGCTGAGAAATAATAACTCCAAAAGCAAGCAGGCCAACCTTTGGCAACCCTGACATCTCATTTTCTACCAACTGAGGACTGCAACTCCCAGCAGCCCCAAGCTACATGGTCATGTGATGATGGGTATAGATGGGACGGCTTGGGAGCAGGATGGAGACACACACACCCCAAACACACACACATACTTTTAGCTGGAGGTCTGAAACAAACCCTCTGTGTGCAATTTGAGCACCTACAACAGCCAGCTCTTCAGCCTCCCAGTTGGGGTCACTGGTTTGGGTTTTCAGCATCCATATTAACAGTGTTTCCTCCTCTCACAGGCAACATACCTGTCAACTTTCGGATTTGAAAATAAGGGATCAGCAACCTCACCTATCCCGGGGACAGTCTACAGTATATCTAACAATCCAGGATAGCAGTTTGAAACGGCGCTGGAATAAGAGAAATTCCAGCAAAAAAAAAAAAAGGAAAAAAAAGGGAAGGCTTACAGCTGTGGCTTGGGAAAAGGGAGCTTCCCGCAAAAAAAGGGAGGGTTGACAGCTATGACAGGCAAGTAACTCTACAAATCTCCTGTGCAAAACCTCTGGTGAAAGGAAGACCACCCTGCTCTCCTCTGATGTGCAGCTGCCTCGACTAGACCCCCCATCTCTGCTGGGGAAGAAACCGCTTTGCTTGATGCTGCTGAAGGCGATTCTGGGAAGGAGTCAAGAGGGAGCCATCCTGTCTGCCTATCTACTCATGAGAATCTCAATGCATTCTTTTTAATAAATGCAAGCATTGGAAACCATTGTGTAGGTCCATGTTGTGAAAATGTGTGCTGGGTCTTGTTTTCTGTTGGACTATAATATCTGGTTTGTGAAACACATAAATAAAAGAACACAGAGAGGCCGAGACAGGACATGTGGTTAGGATTCCATGGAGACAGGAGGTTCCTCCATGTGTGCAATATCCTGAAACAGGGCTGGGAAGGTCTGAGCTCCTGCCAACTTCCTTGGCTGTTCGGACATATCCAACCAGATGCCCACAAACAGGACCACAGCCCAAATGTGCCCCTTCTTCCCACAGTCTCCTGCCATGACAATGGAGGGAGAACAAAGGCATTGTCCTGAGTAGCAGTAGGTAGTCTCCAATATTGTTTGGAGAACCCCCAGGATCCCCATCCCTGTCTCATAGAATTATAGATTTGTAGAGTTGGAAGGGACTGTGAGGGTCATCTAGTCTGGTCCCCTGCAATGCAGGAATCTCAGCTGAAGCCTCCATGACAGATGGCCATCCAACCTCTGCTTAAAAGCCTCCAAGGAAGGAGAGGCCACAACCTCCTGAGGGAGACTGTTCCACTGTCAAATAGCTCCTACTGTCAGAAAGTTTTTTCTGAATATTTAGTCAGAATCTCCTTTCTTGTAACTTGAAGACATTGGTTTGGGCCCTACTTTCCAGAGCAGCAGAAAACAAGCTTGCTTCATCTTCTGTGTGACAGCCCTTTTGATATTTGAAGGTGGCTATCATATTTCTTAAGGAAAGGTGAGTTGGAAGCTGTCCAAAACCTTGTGATCATCCCTGGACAGGTGAGGCCCCTTCAGGTGAGTTCTTCCACCCCATCATCTGGGTGACACTCACATAACTCTCAAGATTTGATGCAGCTGATGCTCTCCTCCGCCTCTTTTCTTGCTTCCAATCCATCATACCTCAAGACCTCAAGGAGACCCTCCCCCTGCGAACCTACTGAGACCCTGAAATCATTACCTGAGGCCGTTCTTTGTGTTCCTCCTCCCCAAGATGTCCAGAGGGTGGGAACCCAAGAATGGGCATTTTCTGTGATTGGATGAGGTCCTCAGTGGGGTTTGGGGGAGATTTTGGTTTGTTTGTTTTTGTTTGTTTATGATGCATTTTGTGTTTTTATATAGTCAACTGCCCCAAAATCTACAACTGAAGGGTGGTATACAAATCAGAATCAGAATCATACCACCATGGACTAAAATACAATATCCAATGTAAGCCAATGCCTTTACTGGACTGACTACAGGTCACCAAAAAATGAACAAGCTTTTGAGTTCTGCAGAACGCTTCTTTGGACTGGATGTTAAGCAAATCAGGCGGTGGGGGTGGGGCTGAAAATCTGGTCTAGGGTTAAAATCTGCATTGGTGTGAGTCTTAAGGTGTAAAGGAAGAAGAAGAGTTAGACCGCTTGATACAGATGTTACTTGGATAACAACTCTGGATCCCACCCCTGACCATTGGCCACTGGTGGGAGTTGCACCTGGAAGGTCAGAGCTTCCCCAGGCATGACGTGATACCTGAGATTCCAGGTTTCACCAACTGCCCCCCTGAACGTCCATCAGAACTGGGCCATTGCACAATTCCACTGTGTTGCACAGAAGCACCTGCCAGTTACTCCCAAATCGAATAAAAGTCACAGTATGGAGAGGGACATTGATGACCCTCAGGGACCCTTCCAACTTTACAATTCTAGGGTTCTCTGGTGATAATTGCAATTTGCTCCATTTTGACCTGGAAGGGGATGTGCTTAGCATTGCTTCCCTGGACTGGGACCCCAGGACTTAAATTCCAAGCCAGCCGTGAAGCTCACTGGGTGACCCTGGGCCACTCACTACCTTTCAGCCTAGCCTACCTCACAGGGTTGTTGCCAGGATGAAATGAAGATGTGGAGAACTGTGTGCCCCACCTTGAGCCCCTCAGGGTCCCGTTCAACTTTACAATTCTAGGGTTCTCTGGTGATAATTGCAATTTTGCTCCATTTTGACCTGGAAGGAGATGTGCCTAGCATTGCTTCCCCCCCCCTCCCACCAACTGCCCCCCTGAACCTCCTCCAGGACTAGGCCAATTCCCAAGTCCACTGTGTTGCACAGAAGCACCTGCCAGTTACTCCAAAACCAAAGGAAAGTCACAGGATGGGGAGGAACTGGCAGAGCCCCCACCCCACCCCTGCGCCCCTTTTCATACAAGGCACCCACACAGAGGTTTCCAATGCTTGCATTTATTGAAAGGAAAAGCAAAAGCAAATAAGCAGGCAAATCCCATCGCAAACCCAGTTACAAAGATGTCACCCTCATTGAGCACAGCAGGAGTTGCTCTGGAGTAACCGGCAGAAAGGATTGGGCTGTTACGGAGCCTTCTCAGAATCGCCTTCAGAAGCAGCAGCAGTGAGCAAAGAGTTTCTGCAGAGGTGGAGTCAAGGCAGTTGCATCTGCAGAGAAGAAATGGGGTGGTCTTCCTTTCATTTCATCAGAGATGGTGCCCAGTGGGTCTGCTGTAGAGCTGAACAATAGAGAGAGGAAACACCTTGAATATGGGAGGGGGGAGGGTGCTCAAAACAAGCCAGGGACCCCCTGAAGACCAAAGAACCTAATGCTAGAAGAGTTGGGATTTCATGGGGTGTGTGTGTGTGTGGCTGAGACCTTAGCTCAGCTGGTTAGAGTTGGTCAGAGTGTGACCTTCTGCTGAATGTGCAGAAGTCGGGAGAGTTCTGCATCCCAAACCCACATGCCTCCCTACACCGTATGGGGCTGATAATCCAAAACATCTGGTGGCCCCCTGATAGACAAAGGCTGCCCTCTAGGCTTCCAAAAACCTTGTTTCACATGGGGCTTGTTCTCCCCCTCCTGTCTTCTAAGCTCCAAGTGGCTCCCAATGTCATTAGGGAATTCTCAAGGTCCAAACCAAAAACAGTCAATTTAGCATTTGGGAGAATCTAGCAGGTGCCCCCCACCCGCCATGACGGTGAAGGGTCAAAGACCGGGGGGTGGGGGGGAAGCAGAGCTGTAAGTCTCAGGCCTTTGGGGTCGTGTCTCTTTGAGATGTTCCAGACTTATTTCCAGACACAGGTATGGTTTTGCATCTAACTCACCTTAGGTGCCCTTGCAGCAAGGCCTGTCTCCCGAACACTTCGAAATCTCTTTCTCGCCTTTGTTGCAGGTTTTTCTGCAGGTGCCCCCATTCTGTTGGCATTCCTGGGTGGGACGTGTAGCTCCGGTGAAATCTGTAGGGGAAAGCGAAGAGAAGAGCAAACTAAGAGAGGGAGATGCAACTACAAAGCCTGCTCTGTCTCCCAGGACTGGCCTTCCACAGTTTCCACCCTTTGTTCCTCAACAGCCCTGCTGGCCAGGACATTTGGAGGGCACCAGGTTGGGGGAGGCTGGTGCAGGATGAATGCAGGGAAGGGGGCTGGGATGGAGAGTGAGACCCTCTCCCTCCCCCCTGCGCCTTCAGAAGGAGGGCTGACTCAAGGTAATCACTGGCTTCCCTGGGGGCCACTGGAAACCTTGGAGAGAGAAGTTCTCTTGCCCAGGGAACTGGCCCACTCTCTTCCCCACCACAAAGCTAAATGCCCTGAAATATGTTATTACAGATTTTCTAGCAACAGCTTCTTTGGATCAGATTCCATATTTTAGGATTGGGATGACAATCAGATCCCAAGAGCTTGGCTGCTGGATCAGGCCAAAGGGGACTCATCAAGTCCATCAACCTGGTCTCACAGTGGCCACCCAGATGCCCCAGTTGGGAAGGTCTCCAGGAGGGCAGAGGGGCAAGAAGACTCCACACCCTTCCCTTTGGGATTCCCTGCAAGTGATATTCAGAGGCAGGTTTAAAAAGAATAAAGCGGAGAGCTGTGGATCTCAGAGAAGAAGAAGCATCTGAGATAAGGCCATACCTGGAGCCAGCAGCATCAAGAAGAGGAAGGCGAGAGAGAGGATGCAGAAGATCTTCATGGCTGGAGGTTGGTGGGAATCCTGGAGGTACCAGAAGCCAAGTGGAAGAGCAGTTGACTGGGGAAGGAGAGGTCCCTCTACTTATAGGTGGATGGAGGACTGATGAAACCTTGTGGGAAACCAAATGTCTTTTACAGCATAGATGTCACAATCCCTGCGGGGCAGAAGAAGATGAGAATTGCCGTCTGGATTTGAGTAATGCTCTTGTGCAAAACCACATGTGGAAGAATGACCACAAACCAGGCTAGTGTCACTGACTGACAAAGAGAAGCACAGGGAATTGTTTCTGAAACCAAGCCATTGGAGAATTAATTTCCCAGCTATGCATTGAGTTTACCATGACGTTAATAGAGGAAAAGCAGGTTCTTGGGGGGAGGAAAGGGCTATCTGGGCTCCTGGCCCTCAGGGCTCTGTTTTCCCTCCACTGCTGGAGTCTGAAGGTCTCTGAACTCCAGTTGCTCACAATCACAAGCGAGGGCATGGCTGTTTCTCACGTGTGTTTCTGGTAGCCTTCTTGTTACCTACCATTCCCAACAATGGTTGACTCTTGCAGGCTGCTGGTTTTGCAGACTTAAGGTTTCTTCAGATAATGCATTTTAAAAAGATCCATCTCAGCACACAGTTAAAGAATGGAGTTTGCTCCTACCGGAGATAGCGCCACCAAATTAGATGGTTCTGAAAGGCTCTTCTTTGTGGGTTATCAATGGCTACTGGTACCCCGCTGTATGGGTTTGGGTACCCGTTATGTGACTGGACAACCGCCTTGGAAACTTCAAAGACTCAATTTGGAAGGATGATTCTGTTGTGTTTCACGTACTGTTGTGGAAAGTGCAAATTAGCTGGTCAGACCTTTAATTTCCAGCTGAATTTAATGTCTCCCATTTCCCTGTCCAAAACTCAAAGAGGACCCCACTGGCAAGCAATCCATTGAAGAATGACTGTGATTTCTTAGCATCCTTTTGGGGTCATGCCTTTCCTTTTCCATATTTGGAGGACAAATAGCAGGGAAATTGAAAGGCATATCTTCTCAGAGATTCTTACAGTTTGCTTCAACCTTGCATTTCAATGTTTGATGAGGACCAAAAAAGGGGCTAATTTATAAATAAATTAATATCCATATGTCATTCTTTTATCCCCATTTTTGGTATATTTTGGATGCTAAAGGTTCTTTGCTATTGCCCCCTCATGAGGGTTGAAGCAACGATTCTTCAACATCAACTTCGTTGGACTGGTCATGTGGTTTAGATGCCTGGTTATCGTCTTCCAAACAACTGCTCCATTCCCAACTTCAGAATGGAAAGTGAAAAGCTGGTGGACAACAAAAGAAGTCTCCACTGTGGCAGAGAGCGAGAACGCCAGTCTGGAAGTCCTTGTTGGGATGGGGACCAAAGGGGGAAGATGGCAGATCTGGACACAGGTCACATCACAGCCTTCACCAACCTGGTGCCCTCCAGATGTTTGGGGCTACTACTCCCATCGCCTCATGCAGGACCATGTGAGGCTGAGGCTGGTGGGAATTTTTTGCAGTACTATGCCGCTTGCTTGTGAAAACAGCCTCCCATTGGTTTACAAAAGAGAGTGTGAGCTTGTGGGAGAGAGCAAGGGGTGCTGGACTAGACAGGCCTTCGGGCTGGTCCGTTTCAGGGATCCTCTCGTGCTAAGTCCTTCAGATCCACATCTCATACCATCATGTCTGCCTGGGCTTTCTCACCAACATCTGCAACTCTATGGCTTGTCTCCAACTTCACAAATTGAATCCTGATTCCTCTCCTCTCCCTGGACAGTGGTGAGGAACCCATCTCTGCCCCAGGAACCACCAAAATCTGATCTGGAGAGTCATTCCAATCTTTAGAGCAGATTTTGAGGTGCCTGGGGGGAGTCTTCAGGGGAGAGGAGGAAATGTCCTATACCAAGCAGAAATCTCTTGCCTCAACAGGACAGCAGCCTTGGACATAACCCAATCATTCCAGCACCTAACTGTGCCATTGCCCTCAATCAGACTCCACATCCATTTTTCCAAAGAAAGAGCAAGTTAAACCCTCCTTTTCCAAATGGTCTGAATGTGTGTGTTGTGCTGTTTGCATTTTACTTGTAGTGCTGAATCAACACTTGGTTATGATATTCTTGGCAAGGGCAGGCATTGGAATGAAATTGTGTGCACTGTTGTTAATTTATGTGTCCATGGGAGAGAGATGGGGGCTCAAAAGTGAGGATCAGTCTCTTATTATTCTGGGGGAGGAATATTAGTGCCAGTTGTGAGCTGTTGCTCTGTGTCATGGAAATAGCATGTGAAAATGAATTTCCTCCAGGGAAATTGCCCTGCCAAAATCTGCAAATCTGGCAAAATGACAGACAGACAATTCCAGGATTTCTATGATGAATGCCATTTTGCTCCATTTTGACCTGGCATTGCTATTCCCCACTCTCACCAACCTCCCCCCCCCACCTCCTTCTGATCTGGGCCAGATCACCAGACATGGTGAGGAAACACAACTCAGCGGTGAGACCACAGGCTCCCCACCTTGTCTGCTGCTTCTTGCACTTCAGCCTCTTGGGAAAGGATGCTGAAGACATCCCATGTCTGTGTAAGTTGCAGAAGATGAGCAGGTGCCCTGTACGTTTCACAGGACAGAACGCAGTATATGGGAACATCAGAAGAGACACCCTTTGCCCTGGCTGTGCTTGGTTGAGCAATGACACTCTCCTCTACATAATGCCAAGGCTGTCGAGCAGCTGAATCTGTGGGGCAGGTTGAGTGTGGGAAAGGTGGGAGAGACAAGGATGTTTCATTATGGGAGGTAAGGTGGATTCAGTTTGATGGGGACATCGGGTGAAGCTGAATGTCGGGAGATTCAGGAGAGGTAAAAGAAAGGACTTTTTCATTCAGTGTACAGTGGTACCTCGGTTTGCAAACACAATTGGTTCCGGAAGTCTGTACTTAACCTGAAGCGAACTTTCCCATTGAAAGTAATGGAAAGTGAATTAATTCGTTCCAGACAGGTCCGCGGAGTAATTAAACTGAAAATACTCAAACCGAGGCGTACTTAAACCGAGGTATGACTGTATAGTTAAATACAGAACTCACTTCAAAAAGAGGCAATGAGGACCAGCAAGTTGCATGGCTTTAAAAGCAGATTGGGCAAACTCATGACTTGAGATGCCTTTCAATGGCATGGCAACTTGCCATGATGGCTTCTTCCTGCCTCTTCCTGGAAATGGCACTTAGGGCCACAGTTGTGACAAGCAGCCATCCATATCCTACACGGAAGGCCTTTTCAAAACCATCTAAGGTGGCAGCTAACAGTGATTGAGCTCGCGAATGGATTACCCTTTTAAAACTGGGTACAGCATGCTGTCCAACTGATGGGCAAATATGACCTCTCAGTGACTGAGCCAGCAGAAACAAAATTTGGGAGCAACAGCAACCCCCTTGCTTCTGATTCTGAGGACTGGAGTTCAGAGGCCAACAGTTGAGGGAGAACATAGCCATGGTGGCCAGGAGCCCTGATAGCGCTCTCCAAGAAATAAAATATTTGTAATCTCAATGCATTCTAGTAAAATTCCTTCATCAAGGGCACCATTTTACAAACAACCCAATTTCCTCTCTTTGCTGGTCATTTTTCCATATGTGGTTTTGCACAAGAACGTTACAGAAATCCGGACGGCTCTTCTCATGTTCTTCTGCCCTGCAGGGCTTGCAACATCAATCCTGTAAGAGATATTTTGCTTCCCACAAGGTTTCCACAGTCCTCCATCCACCTACAAATAGGGGAACCTCTTCTTCTTGGCTTCTGGCATTTCCAGGATTCCCACCAACCTCCAGACATGAAGATCTTCTGCCTCCTCTCTCTTGCCTTCCTCTTATTGATGCTGCTGGCTCCAGGTATGACCTCCTTCTCAGATGCTTCTTCTCTGAACTCCACAGCTCCCATCTTTATTCTGTTTAAACCTGCCTCTTAACACCACTTGCAGGAAATCCCAAAGGGATGGGTGTGGAGTCCTCTTGCCCCTATGTCCTCCTTGAGAACTTCCCAAATGGGGCTTCTGGTCGGCCACTACAAGAGCAATGTTTTTCCTTTGGCATGATCCAGAAATCAGGCTCATTCTATAATAATAATAATAATAATAATAATAATTTTATTTATACCCCGCACTTCCCAGTCAAGACCGGGGTCAGGGCAGATAACAGCAAAAATATCAACGCAAGTATAAAAGAAACAATTCAATTAAAATGCAGATTAATACAATGTTAAAATTCAATTTTAAAATTAGAAATCTACAAGTAAGATAAACCATTATAAGATAAAACCTTAGAGGAGGGTAACCCCGGGGTCAGACTGCATCAGTCCATAGGCCAGGCAGAACAGCTCTGTCTTGCAGGCCCTACGAAAAGATGACAAATCCCGCAGGGCCCTAGTCTCCTGAGACAGAGCGTTCCACCAGGTCGGGGCCAGTACTGAGAAGGCCCTGGTCCTGCTCGAGGCCAGCCTAACTACCTTGTGACTCGGGATCTCCAGTATGTTATTATTTGTGGACCTTAATGTCCTCTGCGGGGCATACTGGGAGAGGCGGTCCCGTAGGTACGAGGGTCCTAAGCCGCATAAGGCTTACTGGCTGTAATTCTAATCCTAAAACCAGGAATATAATCCATAGGAATTGCCTTGGCTCAGACCTTTTGCTGAAGGTGCAGGCAGGAGGGGAAGGGTCTCTCTCTCCACCCCAGACCCTTTCCCTGCATTCATCCTGCACCAGCTGTCCCCCTCCAGGTTTCTTGCCTCGCAGGGTTATCAGGGAAGAAGAACTGAAGGTGTAGAAGGTCAATTCTGGGGGTGCAGAGCTGGCTTCAAATGGTTCTTTCTCCTCCCCCAGATTTCACAGGAGCCCAAAATCCCAATGAAGAATGTCGCCTTGCCGGTGGGACCTGCCATTATTTTAGGTGCTGGAAAGGCAAAACAGAAATTGCTAAATGCACAGGAAGCAAAGTTTGTTGCCGTTAAGGTGAGTTAGGTCAAATTATAACTGTGTCTCAAAGAGAGGTGACCAGAAAGGACGACCAAGGGTCCTCTAGTCCAACCCCCTGCAATGCATGAATCTCAGGTAAAGCCTTCCTGACAAATGGCCATCAAACCTCTGCTTGAAAACTCCAAGGAAGGAGAGGCCACAACCTCCTGACGGAGACCATTTCATTATCAATCAGCTCTTACCATCAGAAAATTCTTCGTGATGTTTAGCCGCAATCTCCTTCCGGAGCCTTTCATCAAGTCCTCCCATATGCTGCCTTTTGTCCATCCCTTTCCACACGATCTCTCAATCAAAAGGTCCCAATCCCATCTCATGCTGCCAGCATTCAAAGTATTAGCTATCAAGACTTGCCTTTATGTTGGGGGGGGGGGGTTGACTGCTTCGTTCACCAACCGGATCCTGAAAACTATTGCATGTCTGTTAGATTCTCTCCACCTGCTCAGTTCCATGTTCCGGGTTAGGGGCCCCTGCCCTTGTAGTACTGTACTTTCTCTCCAGGAGCTGAGAAATAATAACTCCAAAAGCAAGCAGGCCAACCTTTGGCAACCCTGACATCTCATTTTCTACCAACTGAGGACTGCAACTCCCAGCAGCCCCAAGCTACATGGTCATGTGATGATGGGTATAGATGGGACGGCTTGAGAGCAGGATGGAGACACACACACCCCAAACACACACACATACTTTTAGCTGGAGGTCTGAAACAAACCCTCTGTGTGCAATTTGAGCACCTACAACAGCCAGCTCTTCAGCCTCCCAGTTGGGGTCACTGGTTTGGGTTTTCAGCATCCATATTAACAGTGTTTCCTCCTCTCACAGGCAACATACCTGTCAACTTTCGGATTTGAAAATAAGGGATCAGCAACCTCACCTATCCCGGGGACAGTCTACAGTATATCTAACAATCCAGGATAGCAGTTTGAAACGGCGCTGGAATAAGAGAAATTCCAGCAAAAAAAAAAAAAGGAAAAAAAGGGAAGGCTTACAGCTGTGGCTTGGGAAAAGGGAGCTTCCCGCAAAAAAAGGGAGGGTTGACAGCTATGACAGGCAAGTAACTCTACAAATCTCCTGTGCAAAACCTCTGGTGAAAGGAAGACCACCCTGCTCTCCTCTGATGTGCAGCTGCCTCGACTAGACCCCCCATCTCTGCTGGGGAAGAAACCGCTTTGCTTGATGCTGCTGAAGGCGATTCTGGGAAGGAGTCAAGAGGGAGCCATCCTGTCTGCCTATCTACTCATGAGAATCTCAATGCATTCTTTTTAATAAATGCAAGCATTGGAAACCATTGTGTAGGTCCATGTTGTTAAAATGTGTGCTGGGTCTTGTTTTCTGTTGGACTATAATATCTGGTTTGTGAAACACATAAATAAAAGAACACAGAGAGGCCGAGACAGGACATGTGGTTAGGATTCCATGGAGACAGGAGGTTCCTCCATGTGTGCAATATCCTGAAACAGGGCTGGGAAGGTCTGAGCTCCTGCCAACTTCCTTGGCTGTTCGGACATATCCAACCAGATGCCCACAAACAGGACCACAGCCCAAATGTGCCCCTTCTTCCCACAGTCTCCTGCCATGACAATGGAGGGAGAACAAAGGCATTGTCCTGAGTAGCAGTAGGTAGTCTCCAATATTGTTTGGAGAACCCCCAGGATCCCCATCCCTGTCTCATAGAATTATAGATTTGTAGAGTTGGAAGGGACTGTGAGGGTCATCTAGTCTGGTCCCCTGCAATGCAGGAATCTCAGCTGAAGCCTCCATGACAGATGGCCATCCAACCTCTGCTTAAAAGCCTCCAAGGAAGGAGAGGCCACAACCTCCTGAGGGAGACTGTTCCACTGTCAAATAGCTCCTACTGTCAGAAAGTTTTTTCTGAATATTTAGTCAGAATCTCCTTTCTTGTAACTTGAAGACATTGGTTTGGGCCCTACTTTCCAGAGCAGCAGAAAACAAGCTTGCTTCATCTTCTGTGTGACAGCCCTTTTGATATTTGAAGGTGGCTATCATATTTCTTAAGGAAAGGTGAGTTGGAAGCTGTCCAAAACCTTGTGATCATCCCTGGACAGGTGAGGCCCCTTCAGGTGAGTTCTTCCACCCCATCATCTGGGTGACACTCACATAACTCTCAAGATTTGATGCAGCTGATGCTCTCCTCCGCCTCTTTTCTTGCTTCCAATCCATCATACCTCAAGACCTCAAGGAGACCCTCCCCCTGCGAACCTACTGAGACCCTGAAATCATTACCTGAGGCCGTTCTTTGTGTTCCTCCTCCCCAAGATGTCCAGAGGGTGGGAACCCAAGAATGGGCATTTTCTGTGATTGGATGAGGTCCTCAGTGGGGTTTGGGGGAGATTTTGGTTTGTTTGTTTTTGTTTGTTTATGATGCATTTTGTGTTTTTATATAGTCAACTGCCCCAAAATCTACAACTGAAGGGTGGTATACAAATCAGAATCAGAATCATACCACCATGGACTAAAATACAATATCCAATGTAAGCCAATGCCTTTACTGGACTGACTACAGGTCACCAAAAAATGAACAAGCTTTTGAGTTCTGCAGAACGCTTCTTTGGACTGGATGTTAAGCAAATCAGGCGGTGGGGGTGGGGCTGAAAATCTGGTCTAGGGTTAAAATCTGCATTGGTGTGAGTCTTAAGGTGTAAAGGAAGAAGAAGAGTTAGACCGCTTGATACAGATGTTACTTGGATAACAACTCTGGATCCCACCCCTGACCATTGGCCACTGGTGGGAGTTGCACCTGGAAGGTCAGAGCTTCCCCAGGCATGACGTGATACCTGAGATTCCAGGTTTCACCAACTGCCCCCCTGAACGTCCATCAGAACTGGGCCATTGCACAATTCCACTGTGTTGCACAGAAGCACCTGCCAGTTACTCCCAAATCGAATAAAAGTCACAGTATGGAGAGGGACATTGATGACCCTCAGGGACCCTTCCAACTTTACAATTCTAGGGTTCTCTGGTGATAATTGCAATTTGCTCCATTTTGACCTGGAAGGGGATGTGCTTAGCATTGCTTCCCTGGACTGGGACCCCAGGACTTAAATTCCAAGCCAGCCGTGAAGCTCACTGGGTGACCCTGGGCCACTCACTACCTTTCAGCCTAGCCTACCTCACAGGGTTGTTGCCAGGATGAAATGAAGATGTGGAGAACTGTGTGCCCCACCTTGAGCCCCTCAGGGTCCCGTTCAACTTTACAATTCTAGGGTTCTCTGGTGATAATTGCAATTTTGCTCCATTTTGACCTGGAAGGAGATGTGCCTAGCATTGCTTCCCCCCCCCCTCCCACCAACTGCCCCCCTGAACCTCCTCCAGGACTAGGCCAATTCCCAAGTCCACTGTGTTGCACAGAAGCACCTGCCAGTTACTCCAAAACCAAAGGAAAGTCACAGGATGGGGAGGAACTGGCAGAGCCCCCACCCCACCCCTGCGCCCCTTTTCATACAAGGCACCCACACAGAGGTTTCCAATGCTTGCATTTATTGAAAGGAAAAGCAAAAGCAAATAAGCAGGCAAATCCCATCGCAAACCCAGTTACAAAGATGTCACCCTCATTGAGCACAGCAGGAGTTGCTCTGGAGTAACCGGCAGAAAGGATTGGGCTGTTACGGAGCCTTCTCAGAATCGCCTTCAGAAGCAGCAGCAGTGAGCAAAGAGTTTCTGCAGAGGTGGAGTCAAGGCAGTTGCATCTGCAGAGAAGAAATGGGGTGGTCTTCCTTTCATTTCATCAGAGATGGTGCCCAGTGGGTCTGCTGTAGAGCTGAACAATAGAGAGAGGAAACACCTTGAATATGGGAGGGGGGAGGGTGCTCAAAACAAGCCAGGGACCCCCTGAAGACCAAAGAACCTAATGCTAGAAGAGTTGGGATTTCATGGGGTGTGTGTGTGTGTGGCTGAGACCTTAGCTCAGCTGGTTAGAGTTGGTCAGAGTGTGACCTTCTGCTGAATGTGCAGAAGTCGGGAGAGTTCTGCATCCCAAACCCACATGCCTCCCTACACCGTATGGGGCTGATAATCCAAAACATCTGGTGGCCCCCTGATTGACAAAGGCTGCCCTCTAGGCTTCCAAAAACCTTGTTCCACATGGGGCTTGTTCTCCCCCTCCTGTCTTCTAAGCTCCAAGTGGCTCCCAATGTCATTAGGGAATTCTCAAGGTCCAAACCAAAAACAGTCAATTTAGCATTTGGGAGAATCTAGCAGGTGCCCCCCACCCGCCATGACGTTTAAGGGTCAAAGACGGGGGGGGGGGAAAGCAGAGCTGTAACTCTTTGGGGTCGTGTCTCTTTGAGATGTTCCAGGCTTATTTCCAGACACAGGTATGGTTTTGCATCGAACTCACCTTAGGTGCCCTTGCAGCAAGGCCTGTCTCCCGAACACTTCGAAATCTCTTTCTCGCCTTTGTTGCAGGTTTTTCTGCAGGTGCCCCCATTCTGTTGGCATTCCTGGGTGGGACGTGTAGCTCCGGTGAAATCTGTAGGGGAAAGCGAAGAGAAGAGCAAACTACCGTAAGAGAGGGAGATGCAACTACCAAGGAGAGGATCTACCTGGGAAGGCTGCTCTGTCTCCCAGGACTGGCCTTCCACACCTTCCACCCTTTGCTCCTCAACAGCCCTGCTGGCCAGGACATTTGGCTGGTGCAGGATGAATGCAGGGAAGGGGGCTGGGATGGAGAGTGAGACCCTCTCCCTCCCCCCTGCGCCTTCAGAAGGAGGGCTGACTCAAGGTAATCACTGGCTTCCCTGGGGGCCACTGGAAACCTTGGAGAGAGAAGTTCTCTTGCCCAGGGAACTGGCCCACTCTCTTCCCCACCACAAAGCTAAATGCCCTGAAATATGTTATTACAGATTTTCTAGCAACAGCTTCTTTGGATCAGATTCCATATTTTAGGATTGGGATGACAATCAGATCCCAAGAGCTTGGCTGCTGGGTCAAGCCAAAGGGGACTCATCAAGTCTATCAACCTGGTCTCACAGTGGCCAACCAGATGCCCCAGTTGGGAAGTTCTCCAGGAGGGCAGAGGGGCAAGAAGACTCTACACCCTTCCCTTTGGGATTCCCTGCAAGTGATATTCAGAGGCAGGTTTAAAAGGAATAAAGCTGAGAACTGTGGATCTCAGAGAAGAGGAAGCATCTGAGATAAGGCCATACCTGGAGCCAGCAGCATCAAGAAGAGGAAGGCGAGAGAGAGGATGCAGAAGATCTTCATGGCTGGAGGTTGGTGGGAATCCTGGAGATGCCTGAAGCCAAGTGGAAGAGCAGTTGACTGGGGAAGGAGAGGTCCCTCTACTTATAGGTGGATGGAGGACTGATGAAACCTTGTGGGAAGCCAAATGTCTTTTACAGGATAGATGTCACAATCCCTGCGGGGCAGAAGAAGATGAGAATTGCCGTCTGGATTTGAGTAATGCTCTTGTGCAAAACCACATGTGGAAGAAGGACCACAAACCAGGCTAGTGTCACTGACTGACAAAGAGAAGCACAGGGAATTGTTTCTGAAACCAAGCCATTGGAGAATTAATTTCCCAGCTATGCATTGAGTTTACCATGACGTTAATAGAGGAAACGCAGGTTCTTGCGGGGAGGAAAGGGCTATCTGGGCTCCTGGCCCCCAGGGCTCTGTTTTCCCTCCACTGCTGGAGTCTGAAGGTCTCTGAACTCCAGTTGCTCACAATCACAAGCGAGGGCATGGCTGTTTCTCACGTGTGTTTCTGGTAGCCTTCTTGTTACCTACCATTCCCAACAATGGTTGACTCTTGCGGGCTGCTGGTTTTGCAGAGTTAAGGTTTCTTCAGATAATACATTTTAAAAAAATCCATCTCAGCACACAGTTAAAGAATGGAGTTTGCTCCTACCAGAGATAGCGCCAGCAAATTAGATGGTTTTGAAAGGCTCTTCTTTGTGGGTTATCAATGGCTACTGGTACCCCGCTGTATGGGTTTGGGTACCCGTTATGTGACTGGAGAACCACCTTGGAAAATTCAAAGAGTCAATTTGGAAGGATGATTCTGTTCCGTTTCACGTACTGTTGTGGAAAGTGCAAGTTAGCTGGTCAGACCTTTAATTTCCAGCTGAATTTAATGTCTCCCATTTCCCTGCCAAAAACTCAAAAAGGACCCCACTGGCAAGCAATCCATTAAAGAATGACAGTGTGATTTCTTAGCATCCTTTTGAGGTCATGCCTTTCCTTTTCCATATTTGGAGAACAAATAGTGGGGAAATTGAAAGGCATATCTTCTCAGAGATTCTTACAGTTTGCTTGAACCTTGCATTTCAACGTTTGATGAGGACCAAAAAAGGGGGCTTATTTATAAATAAATTAATATCCATATGTCATTCTTTTATCCCCATTTTTGGTTTATTTTGGATGCTAAAAGTTCTTTGCTATTGCCCCCTCATGAGGGTTGAAGCAATGATTCCTCAACATCAACTTCGTTGGACTGGTCATGTGGTTTAGATGCCTGATTACTGTCTTCCAAACAATTGCTCCATTCCCAACTTCAGAATGGAAAGTGTAATGCTGGTGGATAACAAAAGAAGTGTTCACTGTGGCAGAGAGCGAGAATGCCAGTCTGGAAGTCCTTGTTGGGTTGGGGACCAAAGGGGGAAGATGGGAGATCTGGACACAGGTCACATCACAGCCTTCACCAACCTGGTGGCCTCCAGATGTTTGGGGCTACTACTCACATCGTCTCATGTAGGACCATGTGAGGCTGAGGCTGGTGGGAGTTTTTGCAGTAATATGCCGCTTGCTTGTGAAAACAGCCTCCCATTGGTTTACAAAAGAGAGTGTGAGCTTGTGGGAGAGAGCAAGGGGTGCTGGACTAGACAGGCCTTCGGGCTGGTCCGTTTCAGGGATCCTCTCGTGCTAAGTCCTTCAGATCCACATCTCATACCATCATGTCCGCCTGGGCTTTCTCACCACCATCTGCAACTCAATGGCTTGTCTCCAACTTCACAAACTGAATCCTGATTCCTCTCCTCTCCCTGGACAGTGGCGAGGAACCCATCTCTGCCCCAGGAACCACCAAAATCTGATCTGGAGAGTCATTCCAATCTTTAGAGCAGATTTTGAGGTGCCTGGGGGGAGTCTTCAGGGGAGAGGAGGAAATGTCCTATACCAAGCAGAAATCTCTTGCCTCAACAGGACAGCAGCCTTGGAAATAACCCAATCATTCCAGCACCTAACTGTGCCATTGCCCTCAATTAGACTCCACATCCATTTTTCCAAAGAAAGGGCAAGTTAAACCCTCCTTTTCCGAATGGTCTGAATGTGTGTGTTGTGCTGTTTGCATTTACTCGTAGTGCTGAATCAACATTTTGTTTTGATATTCTTGGCAATGACAGGCATTGGAATGAAATTGTGTGCACTGTTGTGAATTTATGTGTCCGTGGGAGAGAGATGGGAGCTCAAAAGTGAGGATCGGACTATCACATTATTCTGGGGGAGGAGTATTAGTGCCAGTCGTGACCTGTTGGTGTGTGCTGTGTCCTGTCATGTGAAACTTACAGGGCACCTGCTCATCTTCTGCAACCTACACAGACATGGGATGTCTGCAGCATCCTTTCCCAAGAGGCTGAAGTGCAAGAAGCAGCAGGCAAGGTGGGGGAGCCTGTGGTCTCACCGCTGAGTTGTGTTTCCTCACCATGTCTGGCTCCAACTCAGACAAATATTGCTCCATGATCATCAAATGTTCAAAGGCAGCGAAGGTGTGTGAAGTAACAGGGCAGATGCTTCCGTGAAATACAGTGGAATTGGGAACTGGCCCAGATCAGGAGGAGGTTGGGGGGGGGGAGAGGTTGGTGAGAGTGGATAACAGCAATGCCATGTCAAAATGGAGCAAAATGGCATTTATTATGTTGTTGTTGTTTAGTCGTTTAGTCGTGTCCGACTCTTCGTGACCCCATGGACCATAGCACGCCAGGCACTCCTGTCTTGCACTGCCTCCCGCAATTTGGTCAAACTCATGTTCGTAGCTTCGAGAACACTGTCCAACCATCTTGTCCTCTGTCGTCCCCTTCTCCTAGTGCCCTCAATCTTTCCCAACATCAGGGTCTTTTCCAAGGATTCTTCTCTTCTCATGAGGTGGCCAAAGTATTGGAGCCTGAGCTTCACGATCTGTCCTTCCAGGGAGCACTCAGGGCTGATTTCCTTAAGAATGGATAGGTTTGATCTTCTTGCAGTCCATGGGACTCTCAAGAGTCTCCTCCAGCACCATAATTCAAAAGCATCAATTCTTCGGCGATCAGCCTTCTTTATGGTCCAGCTCTCACTTCCATACATCACTACTGGGAAAACCATAGCTTTAACTATACGGACCTTTGTCGGCAAGGTGATGTCTCTGCTTTTTAAGATGCTGTCTAGGTTTGTCATTGCTTTTCTCCCAAGAAGCAGGCGTCTTTTAATTTCGTGACTGCTGTCACCATCTGCAGTGATCAAGGAGCCCAAGAAAGTAAAATCTCTCACTGCCTCCATTTCTTCCCCTTCTATTTGCCAGGAGGTGATGGGACCAGTGGCCATGATCTTGGTTTTTTTGATGTTGAGCTTCAGACCATATTTTGTGCTCTCCTCTTTCACCCTCATTAAAAGGTTCTTTAATTCCTCCTCGCTTTCTGCCATCAAGGTTGTGTCATCTGCATATCTGAGGTTGTTGATATTTCTTCCGGCAATCTTAATTCCGGCTTGGGATTCATCTAGTCCAGCCTTTCGCATGATGAATTCTGCATATAAGTTAAATAAGCAGGGAGACAATATACAACCTTGTCGTACTCCTTTCCCAATTTTGAACCAATCAGTTGTTCCATATCCAGTTCTAACTGTAGCTTCTTGTCCCACATAGAGATTTCTCAGGAGACAGATGAGGTGATCAGGCACTCCCATTTCTTTAAGAACTTGCCATAGTTTGCTGTGGTCGACACAGTCAAAGGCTTTTGCATAGTCAATGAAGCAGAAGTAGACGTTTTTCTGGAACTCTCTAGCTTTCTCCATAATCCAGCGCATGTTTGCTATTTGGTCTCTGGTTCCTCTGCCCTTCGAAATCCAGCTTGCACTTCTGGGAGTTCTCGGTCCACATACTGCCTAAGCCTGCCTTGTAGAATTTTAAGCATAACCTTGCTAGCGTGTGAAATGAGCGCAATTGTGCGGTAGTTGGAGCATTCTTTGGCACTGCCCTTCTTTGGAATTGGGATGTAGACTGATCTTCTCCAATCCTCTGGCCATTGCTGAGTTTTCCAAACTTGCTGGCATATTGGGTGTAGCACCTTAACAGCATCATCTTTTAAAATTTTAAATAGTTCAGCTGGAATATCATCACTTCCACTGGCCTTGTTATTAGCAGTGCTTTCTAAGGCCCATTTGACTTCACTCTCCAAGATGTCTGGCTCAAGGTCAGCAACCACACTACCTGGGGTGTACGAGACCTCCATATCTTTCTGGTATAATTCCTCTGTGTATTCTTGCCACCTCTTCTTGATGTCTTCATGGATCAATGCCTTGTCGTGGCAAAGGGGCTTGAATAACTCAGAGAAGCTATGAGCTATGCCATGCAGGGCCACCCAAGATGGACAGGTCATAGTGGAGAGTTTTGACTAAACGTGATCCACCTGGAGAAGGAACTGGCAAGCCACTCCAGTAACCCTGCCAAGAAAACTCCATGGACAAAGACAACAGGCATTTATTATAGAATCCTGGAATTGGAGAGTTGGAAGGGACCCTGGGAGTCATCTAGTCCAAACCTCAGAATCCCTGACAGGTGGCCATTGAATCTCTGCTTGAAACCCTCCACTGAAGAAGAGTCCACCACCTTCTTTTTGTAAAAAAATATTTATTAGGTTTACCAACTAATTTTGACATAATCGCTGCTGGCAAAATATTAACAATATAAATTCCCAATTAACCTCTTCCCCACGACTTCCCCCAACTTCCCCTTCTGGTTTATAACACATTCATTTCTTCTGCTTTTCATCTAAACCCTAATGTAATAAAATTAACAATATACATTATAATTATCTTCTTAATATTTTAACCACATATTCATGTTTTCTATTCATATTTTGTTGGTTGTAAGTGTTTAGTTAAACCCTGCAAGTGATTCCATTTCCTTACGTTGTTTTAAAAAAGCCCTGAGTGCTCCCTGGAAGGACAGATCGTGAAGCTGAGGCTCCAATACTTTGGCCACCTCATGAGAAGAGAAGAATCCTTGGAAAAGACCCTGATGTTGGGAAAGATTGAGGGCACTAGGAGAAGGGGACGACAGAGGACGAGATGGTTGGACAGTGTTCTCGAAGCTACGAACATGAGTTTGACCAAACTGCGGGAGGCAGTGGAAGACAGGAGTGTCTGGCGTGTTCTGGTCCATGGGGTCACGAAGAGTCGGACACAACTAAATGACTAAACAACATATAAGGGCTTGCATGCATGATCTGAGTCTCCCCCCACCCTGTGTGGGGGGGGGACTACCCTGTTGGAACAGCTTTTTAATAAAGACCCGCTTAACTAACTGCCTTGCTTTCCATTGGAACTCTGGTCTGGTCTTTGTTACTTTTGCGCCAGCAGGGGTTTCAAATATCATCTTGCCGGGGTTCAGGATTCCACCCAGAATCGGACCCTTTATCTAGAGAATTCTCTTAAATTCTTACAACAGCGATATAGCATTCCTTGCAGTCTAGGAGAGATCTCAAAATGTTTTATTGGCAGTTGTGTTGGACTGCACTTGGTGTCCCCTCTTTGTCCATGTGGGGGTTCTCAGAGTCCCCTCTTTGTCCGTGTGTGTGCGTGTAGGGGGTTGTTCTCATTTTCTTACAAGAGTTTAAAGGCAAGTGGACTAAGCGTCTTTGATGAAGCCCTTGGACTTGGAGAGGGAAGGCGGGGAGCCCTGCCTCTTGGGGGGCTTGCTGGGTTTTCCTCGCACCTTCGCCCAGATGTTCTTAATGCAGAGAAGCAGCCGCTTTAGGATGTTGGGGTGCTTCTTGGGGGGCACAGCAAGCACTGTGCTGCGGGCCGGCATTCGGAGTTCTGGCTCGGGCTTTATTTTCGGTTGTGGGGTGGGTTTTGGGACCCTCCTGCCGTGGCTTTTAGACCTCAGGTCCAGCCTCTCTGCCGAGTGCTGCCTGGGCAGGCGGACGGCCTTCTCTGGGTCCCGAGGCTGGGGGGCAGCTGCCTTGGTCTTCCGCCGCTTGCTCTTGCTCCTTTCTAACTTGGAGGGCAGCCCCTCTTTGCCTGGGCGCGTCCGGGAGGCGTTCGGCTTGCACACCAGCCCCCACTCATTGGCCTCGGACCGCTTGATCTTCAGCAAGAAGCCCAGGCCCATGTGGACCTCACCTTCCCTCATGCTCAGCCGGGGGTAGACCACGAGGGAAGGGCTGTACCGCGTGGGTGGGTGGGGGCAGTAGGGGGTACAACGGCCACACAGCAGGCAGACGGGGTACTCCACGCATGGCCGGCCGCGCCCCTTCTCCAGCCCCTTGGCCAGGGCCCGGTACAGGTCCTGCATGGCTTGGTCCTGGTCCAGCGACTCCACCAGCGTGTGGGCCAGGCACGGGGTCTTGCTGGGCTGGCACACCTCCTGCTGCAGCTTGGCTGGGCCCAGGGCCAAGCAGGGCATCTCCAGCTGCGCCTGGCACATGAATAACGGGTCCAGGACTGGTGGGCGGGTGGCGCTCATTGCATCGCGGATTGCCAGCTGCCTCGGGGCTTCGGGCGCAGTGGTGTCGGCCCAGCTCAGGCGTCGCACCTTGCGGTCCACGGTGGCACTGATCTCGATCTCCAGGGGCTTGGCCTTTGGGCTAGCGGGTCTGGCTTTTGGGCTAGCAGGTCTGGCTTTTGGGCTAGCAGGTCTGGCTTTTGGGCTAGCGGGTCTGGCTTTTGGGCTAGCGGGTCTGGCTTTGGGGCTAGCGGGTCTGGCCTTTGGTCTGGCAACTCTGGCCTCCTTGGGGTTGCTGTGGGGCCTCTGACTGCCCCCACCATCCCTCTCCTTTTCCTTGGGGGTGCCGGGTCTGCTCAGCTCCTTGGCCAGGGGGCTTTTGCCAGGGCCAAGGAGGCCAAGGAGGGTCTCCAGGGTATCCAGGCTTTCTTTGGTGGCCTCGCTGCCCAGCTCAGCCGTGGCCAGGCCCTGGGGGCTTTTGCCAGGGCCAAGGAGGCCAAGGAGGGTCTCCAGGTCCTCTTTGGTGGCCTCACTGCCCAGCTCGGCCGTGGCCAGGCCCTGGGGGCTTTTGCCAGGGCCAAAGAGGCCAAGGAGGGTCTCCAGGGTCTCCAGGTCTTCTTTGGTGGCCTCGCTGCCCAGCTCGGCCGTGGCCAGGCCCCGGAGGCTGCTGTGACTCACAGTCTTGAGGATGGAAGGAGTGAGCAGCTCCTCCCGGGGCGGTGTGGGGGGCCTGGGGCACGGGCTGCGCACGTGGAGGGTCTTGGGTGGGCTCTGGCGGCCTGCCGGGTGGGGCCGAGGGGGCGTGCGGCTGCGCAACCTCGGACCTGTGGTTAGCTGCGGGCTGGCGGCCCATGGAGGGACCCCGCCCTTGGGAGCTTCGACGCTGACCAAACAGGCCCTGCCTTTGGGGCTGGGGTCCCGGTGGGAGAGCGTTGCCAGCACCGCGTCTTCTTCCTTCCTGGGGTGGCGCTGCTTGGTGTGGACGTGCCAGTTGAGCAGCTCCTGGGACTTGTAGTCCAGGAAGCTGATCCTGTTGGGTGGTTTCGGTGGGTTGGGTGGGCCGCTGGGGGGTTTGCTCGTGGGGTGCCAGGGAGGGGGTGTGCTGATGCGCCTGGCGGTGGAGTCCGAGCAGGGCCTGGGGCTCCCCCGTTGCCCCTGCAGCCGCTTCTGGCACAGGCTGGAGTCCTGCTTGGGGCAGGGGTGGGGCTGATGGTGCGGTTGGTGGTGGGGCTGGTGGGAAACCACCCTGGGGGGTTTGGGGAGGCGAGCTGCTGCTGCTGCTTTGTGCTGGGAGGCAGGAGCCAGGGAGGGGGGCACGGCTGACCAGCTGTAGCAGGTGGTGTCAGCTTCCACCTCTTCCTCCTCTACATCTCCTCCTCCTCCTCCTGAGGAATGGCTCCAGCTCCGGATGGAGGTGACGGACGCCATGGAGACATTGGACGGAGTCCGCGAGATCCTGGAGGGGGGGGGGTCGGGTGGGAGAGGCAGAAAGGCAAAGGAAGGAGGTCAGAACAGGCCTTCTTTCACTTTTGTCTTGTTTGTCACCAGCAAGAGAATGTTATAAGAATGTTAAGGTCTCAAATCTAGAATAAATACTCATAAATGCACACCTATCTAATTATATGACCCATGTGTCTGAAATAGTATGGGAGAGCAATCCTGAAGCCATTTTGACCTTATCTGGTATCTGAAGAAGTGTGCATGCACACGAAAGCTCATACCTATGACAAACTTAGTTGGTCTCTAAGGTGCTACTGGAAGGATTTTTTTATTTTTATTTTATATGAGTTATGCTGTTCCATTATGTTATTGATATTTACTCTTTGTAAGCTGCTTTGAGATGCACCTGAATAAAAAGTGCCATAGAAATACAGTGTATCAAATCAAATCAATAGAATCAAACTCCTCCGAATATTCACTTTACAGATACTAAAGATTGAGGTTGAATCCTGACAAGACAGAAGTACTGTTTTTGAGGGACAGGAGGTGGGCAGGTGTGGAAGCCTCCCTGGTCCTGAATGGGGTAACTGTGCCCTTGAAGGACCAGGTGTGCAGCCTGGGAGTCACTTTGGACTCACAGCTGTCCATGGAGGCGCAGGTTAATTCTGTATCCAGGGCAGCTGTCTATCAGCTCTATCTGGTACGCAGGATAAGACCCTCCCTGCCCGCAGACTGTCTTGCCAGAGTGCTGCCTGCTCTAGTTATCTCCCACTTGGACTATTGCAATGCACTCTATGTGGGGCTACATTTGAAGGTGATCTGGAAACTACAACTAATCCAGAATGCAGCAGCTAGACTGGTGATTGCAACAGTTAGTAATGTTATGTATGCTCCTCATTTGCAGGATAATCTCCTAAGTGTTTCTCAGTTAGACGCTCTAGGATTTAAAGTGGTGTTTGAAAACTCTCGGTGCGAAATTCTTCGAGATAACAAACTCATTCTTTATGCCAAGTGTGTTGATGGTTTATATGTATTGCCTTTTGATACAGGCGCAGCTGCTAAAGCAACTAGAGAAACTGAAAAGGCATGCTGTAACATATCAGTAGATAAGAATGAGAAAATGCATAACCACTGTATTCATGATTATCACCGTTTGTTTGGTCATTTGCATTTCCAAGCAGTGGCAAAAATGCAAAATATGGTTGAGGGCATGAAAGTCCAAAAGTGTCCTTACCACATGAAATGTGTTTCTTGTGCAGAGAATAAGATTAGACAAGCTCCCAAAGGTACAAAGTCTGGGAGGGAAGTAAAAAAACCTTTTGAGATGGTGCATGCAGATTTGGTTGGGCCTCTAGCGCTCTCTAGAGGCAACTCACGTTACTTCATGGTTCTGATTGATTCTTATTCCAAATATGTTTGGGTTTATGTACTGCAGAAAAAGTCTGAAGCCTTTTTAAGATTCAAACAGTTTTGTGCATGGCTTTAAAATGTGCACAATGAGCAGGTGCGTCACTTTTACACTGACAAAGGTGAAGAATTTTGTTCAGAGCAATTTGAGAACTTTCTTGCTGAACAGGGTATAGAGCACATGACTGCCACACCCAGATCTCCATGGATGAATGGTTTGTGTGAAAGAGTAAACCAAACCTTGCAACAAGGTATTAAAACTCTGTTGCATGATTCAGGCCTACCCAATCCCTTTTGGGGGGAAGCTTTATCATGCTTTACTTATGTTTATAATAAAGGTAAAGGTAAAGGGACCCCTGACCATTAGGTCCAGTCGTGACCGACTCTAGGGTTGCGCGCTCATCTCGCATTATTGGCCGAGGGAGCCGGCGTACAGCTTCCAGGTCATGTGGCCAGCATGACAAAGCCGCTTCTGGCAAACCAGAGCAGCACATGGAAACGCCGTTTACCTTCCCGCTGTAGCAGTTCCTATTTATCTACTTGCATTTTGATGTGCTTTCGAACTGCTAGGTTGGCAGGAGCTGGGACCAAGCAACGGGAGCTCACCCCGTCACAGGGATTCGAACCGCCGACCTTCTGATCAGCAAGCCCTAGGCTCAGTGGTTTAACCACAGTGCCACCTGGGTCCCTTACATGTTTATAATAGGAGATAATTAATAGGAGATAAATAATAATAATAATAATAATAATAATAATAATAATATAACAACAACAACTGTGGTTGTTGTTATTTCAAAGAATAGTCCTAATGCAAGGAATTGTAGAGTTGGAAGAGACCCTAAGACACCCTAAGAGTCGTCTAGTCCAACCTCCTGCAAGGACAGCTGGCCATCCAACCTCTGCTTAAACCTCCAGCTCCCAAGGGAGTCTCTTCCATTGTCAAGCAACTCTCATTGTCGGATGCCAACTCTTGTCAGCCCCAGCCAACATAGGTGGCAACACCCTGGGGCCCTCACCATGAAGGGGCCGGGCACCCACAAATTTCAGTGCCAGGGCCACGCACACTGCCTGGCACCCACGGCACCAGGCACCCACGGTAACGGGGCCAAGCTGGCACTCCTGCCAGCCAGCATGGGCCGTGGTCAGGGACCATGGGTGGGTGGGTGTGTACGCGCACACGTGCACAAAGGCTGCTCTGTGCCAAGGAACCTCGGACCTGCAAGTCCCTCAGACAGCAAGCGCATGGCGGTTTCTAGGAGTGACTTACGTGCTGCTGATGCGTTTCATTTGCCAAGCGAGATACTGGATGTTCTTGTCCAAGGTGTGCAAAGTGCGGTACAAGCACAGGGTCTCACATGACCTAAGAAAAAGCAGAGAAGCAGGGCAGCATAAGAACATTATAAGAGTCTTCTGGATCAGGCCAGTGGTCCGTCTAGATGACTCTCAGTGTTTACAATTCTATGACCTTTGGGGAACTGGGACAGATGATGCTGCCCGTCTGATTTTTCATGGAATCACAGAATTGTAGACTTGAAAGCCCCCCCCCCGAATCATCTAGTCCAACCCCCTGCACTGCAGGAATAAAGACTCACCTCCATTCTGCTGGGTCCTCGGTCTGATTCTGGAGACAAAGAAGAACCTGTCGGAGAACAGCAAGGCAAAAAGAACAGAGCTGAAGGCAAATCAGGGCGATGGCAACAGAGGCGGTGGGGAGGGAGGTGAATGGGTCTGAATCCCTTTCATAGTCTGCAGGGCCTGTTCAAGGCTTTCTGCCGCCTGAAGCAAAGGGCAAGGAGTTTCCTCCTCCCAGGCAGACGGCTGAATCTTATTTCAACATCCTCCCTTACACCCCGAGGACAGCGGCTTGGTTTAGTGGGTGCAGGATCTGAGCTCAAGAGCACCCTTGCCTCCTGTGGATCCCAGCAACTTGAATTCACAAGCCTTCCTGCCTCTGAATGTGGAGGCAGAGCAGAGCCATTGTGGCTGGGAGCCAGCCATAGCCTTCTCCTCCTCCGTGAACTTGTCCAATCCCCTTCTTTAAATTGGCCCTCAATGCTTCCTCTGAAAGCATCAGAACAGCACAGAGGGAGAGATGGGAGGGGGGTCATTTTGCCCGTACAAAGAGAGTGTGAAGATGCATATGTCCCTCTGCCTCCGCTATCAGAAGTGATCTGCATCTGAAAGCCACTGGCAGCTAGGAATCACAAGCCAGGAGAGGGCTACTTTCATAGAATTGTAGAGTTGGAAGGGACACCCAAGGGTCCTCTTGTCCAACCCCCTGCGAGGCAGGAATCTCAGCTAAAAGCATCCATGACAAGATGGCTGTCCAAGCTCTCCTGAAAAACCTCCAAGGAAGGAGAGTCTACCACAGAGGAACCAACTTGGGCCCCAGGTCATGACATCATTCCCCCCCCCCACCTTGGAACTTGACCTCCGGTGGTACCGAAACTCAGATTCCAAGACCTCAAGAGACCTCAGGCACCCACAGCTCCCCATAGTTGGCGCCCCTGGTCCACCACCTCCCCAGGGAGCTAAACATGTTGAGCCAGGAAAACTCAACTGTGGTTTTAGTCATATCTATGAAGAAAGGTTTTAGCAATAGGGACTTTTTAAAGAAAAGGCACATAAGAGGTGGCAGAATAGTTTTTTAAAATTATGCATGGCATGGAGAAAGCAGAGGGAGAATCATAGAATCTTAGAGTTGGAAGAGACCCAAGGGTCATCTATTCTAACCCCCTGCAATGCAGGAATCTCAGCTAAAGCATCCATGACAGATGGCCATCCAAGCTCTGTTTAAAAACCACCAAGGAAAGGAGGCCACCACCTCCCGAGGGAGACCGTTCCACTGTCAAACAGCTCTTGCCATCAGAAAGTTTTTCCAAATGTTTCATCGGAATCTCCTTTCTTGGAACTTGAATTCTATCCCTCTCTCACAATGCTAGAACTCATGGACACTCAACAACGCTGAATGTTGGCTGCGGCTTACTTACACATAATATTTTGACAGCAAACAGCAACAAAAGGACCATCACCACCACCAGCAGCATGTTGTTGGGGGGAGGCAGCTGCTCTGACTGGACTCCCGGCACAGGGCCCTGTTATCTCCAGAGGTGACACTTGCATCACAAATGTCCGCTGTAGCCCACCCTGATTGGCTAAGGGCCTCTCTGTGATAGGTCAGCCAGCTGCAGAATAGGTGGCATTCATCCAGCCCTCTGAGCTGGGCTGGGCTGGGTAAAGTACTACACTTGGGCAAAAAATAAATAAATGAAAGGCACAAATACAGGATGGGTGACACGTGGCTTGAGAGCAGTACATGTGAAAAAGATCTAGGAGTCTTGGTAGACCACAAACTTGACATGAGTCAGCAGTGTGATGCAGCAGCTAAAAAAGCCAATGCAATTCTGGGCTGCATCAATAGGAGTATAGCATCTAGATCAAGGGAAGTAATAGTACCACTGTATTCTGCTCTGGTCAGACCTCACCTGGAGTACTGTGTCCAGTTCTGGGCACCACAGTTCAAGAAGGATACTGACAAGCTGGAACGTGTCCAGAAGAGGGCAACCAAAATGGTCAAAGGCCTGGAAACAATGCCTTATGAGGAATGGCTTAGGGAGCTGGGTATGTTTAGCCTGGAGAAGAGAAGGTTAAGGGGTGATAGGATAGCCATGTTTAAATATATAAAAGGATGTCATATGGAGGAGGGAGAAAGATTGTTTTCTGCTGCTCCAGAGAAGCGGACACGGAGCAATGGATTCAAACTACAAGAAAGAAGATTCCACCTAAACATTAGGAAGAACTTCCTGACAGTAAGAGCTGTTCGTCAGTGGAATTTGCTGCCAAGGAGTGTGGTGGAGTCTCCTTCTTTGGAGGTCTTTAAGCAGAGGCTTGACAGGCATATGTCAAGAATGCTTTGATGGTGTTTCCTGCTTGGCAGGGGGTTGGACTGGATGACCCTTGTGGTCTCTTCCAACTCTATGATTCGATGATTGTATGAGAGGCAACTGCCCCCTGACCCCCAAGAGTGGCTCCTGCCCCACAGCTGAGGTTTCGATTCTGAAATGAGAGGCCCAGAAGCTCAAGCCGAAACAAAGTAAAAAATAAAAAAATTCCTTCTAGTAGCACCTTTAGAGACCTACTAAGTTTGTTATTGGTATGAGCTTTCGTGTGCATGCACACTTCTTCAGGTACCAATATCCAGCATGCTTGTTGTGGATATTGCAGACCCTCTTCCCCACATAGACAGAAGCCATCCCAGTTTCTGATTTGAACCTGGAATGTCCTGCTTTCCCTTAAGACATTCCTATTTTCACCGGAGAAATGGGGGAGGGTGTGACATCGAAGGTGACCTGGAAACTACTCCCTGGTACTGAATAGGGTAACTGCCCACGAAGGACCAGGTGCTTAGCCTGGGAGTCATTTTAGATTCACAGTTGTCCATGGAGGCGCAGGTCAATTCTGTGTCCAGGGCAGCTGTCTACCAGCTCCATCTGTCCACCAGCTCCATTTATATAAATAAATAAAATGGCATCACCACCTGATTGTAAAATCAAACAAACCTCACAATAGCACAAAAAAAACCCACACACAACCATTTAAAGCATTCAAAAATAATTAAAAATCAGTGATAAACTAAAAACAGATTAAAGCACACATCCACATTCTACGTTTGTGGGTAGGCATGTCTATAAAGAAATATGTTTTTAGTAGGTGGCAACAAAAGTCCAGCAGAAGCACTTCCCTGATGTCAATAAGCAGGGAGTTCCGAAGTGTTAAGTACTTCCCTATGAAAATAGCAATTTATTACAAATGCAGAATGGGTATCATGTGGCATCTGTAACAGAGCCGGTTCCACATGAATGGCAGTGATGTATAAGATTATGAATAGTGTGGAGGAAATATAGTATTATGAGACAGCGAGAAAATGCCTCAGAGGCCAGAGGGGTCATCTAGCAATGGAGGAGACATGCTCAGGAGGTGATGGCGATTCCTTCACTGGGAATATTTAAGCAGAGATTTGACAGTATCTGTCAAGGATGCTGTGCAGTGGAACCTCGGTTTATGAACACCTCGGTTTATGGATTTTCGGTTTACGAACGCCACAGACCCAGCTGGAACGGATTAATCCACTTTCCATTACTTTCAATGGGAAAGTTCGCTTCAGTTTATGAACGCTTCGGTTTAAGTACTCCGCGGACCGTCTGGAACAGATTATCTGAAGAAGTGTGCATGCACACGAAAGCTCATACCTATAACAAACTTAGTTGGTCTCTAAGGTGCTATTGGAAGGATTTTTTATTTTTATTTTGACTGCGTCAGATCAACACGGCTACCTACCTGTAACTGGAACAGATTAATCCACTTTCCATTACTTTCAATGGGAAAGTTTGCTTCAGTTTATGAACGCTTCAGTTTATGAACAGACTTCCGGAACCAATTGTGTTCATAAACCGAGGTACTACTGTACAGTAGTTCCATCCTGAGCAAGGAGGGTGGACAGGATCTTCCAAAATCCCTTAGGACATTGTTTTTTTATCTTGCTGTTATGTACTGAGCTGAATCCTAGAACAATAGTAGACAGAATGCAGCAGTCTGATTGGTCCGCAGGAGCTACCCAATCCAGCTCCAGGTGGAAGTGAATCTGCAACCTGATTGGCCTGCAGGTGCGGCCCTGAAGTAGCCAATCACGCAAGGCCCATTGTGAATAATGTATATAAGCAGACGTTTTGGGGAAAGAGGCATTCTTGTTTTGCTACTACAAGCTTAATAAAGAGCATGACCCTGAGTATATTCCAGGGGGCCACGTCAAACTCGTGCACGTCTTTGACAAACAAAGCAACATTTTCAGCTGAGGAAGCCCTTCAGAGCAACAGAATAAAGGCCCTTTGAGCGTATTTTGAAAAGTGCCATTTTCCATACAGGACTTGTCAAGAGCAACAGGCAGGGCACCCAGGGAACTGTGGCGCCGGTCCTAGCTGACCTGAACAATTTTGCAACACGGGACGCCAAACATCACCTGCCTGCCATGTTTTGTGGCCTGTCAGATATATCACAGTGCCCTAAAGTTGGCAGCCCAAACCCAGAAGGGTTTTTGAGACCCTCCCGGTGTGCCATCATGCGCGCCTGGTGAGCTGTGTTCAGATTTCTGCATCCCGTTGTGCCACACTTGTCATATCCTTCCCTCTTTCTCTGATGATCAGGGTGCGAGTGCCATTGCATGATTTCCTCGTATTTCCTGATACAGGAGTCAAGCTTTGGAAAGGACCAGGGTCTTGGCAATCTGCTTCACACTGCCTGGATTTGTTTTGCATGACGGAAAGTATATATTTAGTGGGTGAAAAGGCTAAGGGGAGTCAATAAAAACGACTTAGTGATAACTGAGCGTGCTCAATGGCCGCAGAATACAGACTGACCATTGGGGGGCAAAATTAAGGGAGAGAGGGGAAGAATGGAGTGTCCTCAAGAAGGAATGGCTGAATGACTAGAATCAATGAAGACGCGCAGCAACTTTTTGTTGCAGTTCCCACTATTATTATTTGTTTATTAAGATATCTCAACTAAAATCCTCCCGGGTGGCTTCCTAAAGACACCCAAACAATGCAAATCAACAGAGACAATTGTTATTTTTAACAAAACCTCACTAGGACGAGCTATTTCCATTTTTTAAAAATGCGAGAAGGTCGCCTTGGCATGATACAAAGTCAGCAGGAAAGGGGAAAACAAACATTTTAAACATTTTACAGCAGTTTTAAATGCTCTCAGATTGCTTTTGATTGTTTTAGATGGTTGTCAGTGAAGAGAGCAATGATGAGCCTTACGAATGAGCTGTTTGACCCAGGCCACATAAACACCACACAGTGCTAGCCAGAGTAGAGAAGGGTAGATCTGTTTATTCCTAGTCTGGGTCAATGTCACATGTGCTCATTCATATGTCCAGTCCATCCCATTTCCACATTAATTGGTAAGATATATGTTTAAAATGTCTTCTGTCACACAGAAGATGAGGCAAGCTTGTTTTCTGCTGCTCCGGAAAGTAGAGCCCAAACCAATGTCTTCACTAGATTGGGTCATAAAAAACTTTTTTTGGAAAATGTTTCCTCCCTTGATCTTATATCAGGCGTATGGTATAAACATAGTCAAATTTAAAATTTGGGACAAATCGGTTAATATTTAGACCCTGCTCCTACAAATTGAAATTTTGCCTCACTACGAGTGATGAAAACATAGGAATTTGACTCATTTTTTCTCAGTATGTTAAATTGTGAACTAATAAACATATATTTTAGATTTTATGTACAGCAATAATAATGGTTTTGAACAAATTATATGGAACAATTAAGCAAATGGTGCACTAAATAAGTAAACATAAACAATAAACAATAAAACACCACTCATATTATGTTTTGCGTCAAAACATCACATTATACTTAATTACTTAGGTATAAACTGTACTAAATGCTTACAGGGCACCTGCTCATCTTCTGCAACCTACAAAGACATGGGATGTCTTCAGCATCCTTTCCCAAGAGGCTGAAGTGCAAGAAGCAGCAGGCAAGGTGGGGAGCCTTGTGGTCTCACCGCTGAGTTGTGTTTCCTCACCATGTCTGGCTCCAAGTCAGACAAATATTGCTCCATGATCATCGATTTCCACAGGCAGCAAAAGTGGGTGAAGTAACAGATTCAGTGGAATTGGGAATTGGCCCAGATCAGAAGGAGGTGGGGTGGGGGGAGGTTGGTGAGAGTGGGGAACAGCAATGCCAGGTCAAAATGGAGCAAAATGGCATTTATCATAGAATCCTGGAATTGGAGTGTTGGAAGGGACCTTGAGAGTCATCTAGTCCAAGCGAATGAATGCCTGACAGGCCATCCAATCTCTGCTTAAAAACCTTCACTGAAGGAGAGCCAGCCACCTTTGTGTTTTATTTTGCTTTTTGCCTTTCTGTCATATCTCGTTGTCAACACATACGATGTTACAGCCATACATAAAATAAGAACAAGATAGCATAGATATAAATCATAAACATATGATAGTAATAATAACAGCGTGCTCTGGTCCATGGGGTCACGAAGAGTCGGACATGACTAAATGACTAAACAACAACAACAATAACAATAACATATCTATATTCTACCAAGTCTATTTCAATCTCTGTGTCTTGATTCAAACTTCCCTTCCATTCATTTCAAGGTTTCCTACTATCTTTGTAAGTGCATTTTCTTACTCTACTAAATTATGCTCCCTACCTTACATAATCTCACCTCATAACATATACTGCTGATTATTTTTGCAGCCTGTTATGATTATTTTCTTCTTCTAATCTTTTTTCATATAATCCGTATATAATATCCAGTCCCCTTTCCGTCTTCCCCCTTTGGTCCCCATCCCAACAGTGACTGCAAGACGGCCGTTCTCACTTTCTGCCATAGTTGACATTTCCCTGCTTCCTTTTCTTGGGTGGGAACTGGTGGAGGCTGTCTGGGACGGCCTTTGGGCTGTGCTCATCCTCCCCTCCAGGAATTGGTCTAATCCTCTCTTAAAATCATCCAGTTTTGTGAACATCACTACATCTTGGACAAGCCAGTGGGACTTTGTGACACTGGTCCTGAAAGCCTTGCATTGGCTTCCAGTGAACTACAGGGACCAATTTAAGGTGCTGGAAGGAGCAGGCTCAAAAGTGCCCCTAAATAAGCTTGCTTTAAGCAAAACACCTGGGGACCCACCCACCCCCACCTGCCACTGGAAATATTTTCATTCCCATTTTCAAAATGCATTCCCTGCTTCTTTCTGTCCATAAAAGATTTGCTCAAAGGATTTGTTCCTCGTCTTCCATGTCTCGTTTTCCAAGCTGCAGCTGAGTTTTCCACAACACCCATTTCAGTTTGCTTTTAAGAGCAAAACAGTTCTTAAGAAAACTCCGCAGCTTTTCTGCATGGATTTCTCCTGATAACATGTCTGTATGTCATTTTGCCTGATCTGCAGATTTTGGCAGGGCAATTTCCCTGGATGAAATTCATTTTCACATGCTATTTCCATGACACAGAGCAACAGCTCACGACTGGCACCAATACTCCTCCCCCAGAATAATATGAGACTGTGATCCTCACTTTTGAGCCCCCATCTCTCTCCCATGGACACATAAATTAACAACAGTGCACACAATTTCATTCCAATGTCTGCCCTTGCCAAGAATATCATAACCAAGCGTTGCTTCAGCACTACAAGTAAAATGCAAACAGACCCACACATTCAGACCATTTGGAAAAGGAGGGTTTAACTTGCCCTTTCTTTGGAAAAATGGATGTGGAGTCTGATTGAGGGCAATGGCACAGTTAGGTGCTGGAATGACTGGGTTATTTCCAAGGCTGCTGTCCTGTTGAGGCAAGAGATTTCTGCTTGGTATAGGACATTTCCTCCTCTCCCCTGAAGACTCCCCCCAGGCACCTCAAAATCTGCTCTAAAGATTGGGATGACTCTCCAGATCAGATTTTGGCGGTTCCTGGGGCAGAGATGGGTTCCTCACCACTGTCCAGGGAGAGGAGAGGAATCAGGATTCAATTTGTGAAGTTGGAGACAAGCCATTGAGTTGCAGATGGTGGTGAGAAAGCCCAGGCGGAAATGATGGTATGAGATGTGGATCTGAAGGACTTAGCACGAGAGGATCCCTGAAACGGACCAGCCCGAAGGCCTGTCTAGTCCAGCACCCCTTGCTCTCTCCCACAAGCTCACACTCTCTTTTGTAAACCAATAGGAGGCTGTTTTCACAAGCAAGCGGCATAGTACTGCAAAAACTCCCACCAGCCTCAGCCTCACATGGTCCTGCATGAGACGAAGGGAGTAGTAGCTCCAAACATCTGGAGGGCACCAGGTTGGTGAAGGCTTTGATGTGACCTGTGTCCAGATCTCCCATCTTCCCCCTTTGGTCCCCAGCCCAACAAGGACTTCCAGACTGGCGTTCTAGCTCTCTGCCACAGTGGACATTTCTTTTGTTGTCCACCAGCTTTTCACTTTCCATTCTCAAGTTGGAAATGGAGCAGTTGTTTGGAAGACGATAATCAGGCATCATTGGAGGGAAAACAGAGCCCTGGGGGCCAGGAGCCCAGATAGCCCTCTCCCCCCCCCCAAGAACCTGCTTTTCCTCTATTAACGTCATGGTAAACTCAATGCATAGCTGGGAAATTAATTTTCCAATGGTATAGTTTCAGAAACAATTCCCTCTGCTTCTCTTTGTCAGTCAGTGACACTAGCCTGGTTTGTGGTCCTTCTTCCACATGTGGTTTTGCACAAGAGCATTACTCAAATCCAGACGGCAATTCTCATCTTCTTCTGCCCCGCAGGGATTGTGACATCTATGCTGTAAAAGACATTTGGCTTCCCACGAGGTTTCATCAGTCCTCCATCCACCTATAAGTAGGGGGACCTCTCCTTCCCCAGACAACTGCTCTTCCACTTGGCTTCAGGCATCTCCAGGATTCCCACCAACCTCCAGCCATGAAGATCTTCTTCATCCTCTCTCTCGCCTTCCTCTTCTTGATGCTGCTGGCTCCAGGTATGGCCTTATCTCAGATGCTTCTTCTTCTCTGAGCTCCACAGCTCTCTGCTTTATTCTTTTTAAATCTGCCTCTGAATATCACTTGCAGGGAATCCCAAAGGGAAGGGTGGGGAGTTCTCTTTCCCCTCTGTCCCTCTTGAGAGCTTCCCACATGGGGCATCTGGTTGGCCACTGTGAGACCAGGTTGATGGACTTGATGAGTCCCCTTTGGCCTGATCCAGCAGCCAAGCTCTTGGGATCTGATTGTCATACCAATCCTAAAATATGGAATCCGATCCAAAGAAGCTCTTGCTAGAAAATCTGTAATAACATATTTCAGGGCATTTAGCTTTGTGGTGGGGAAGAGAGTGGGCCAGTTCCCTGGGCAAGAGAACTTCTCTCTCCAAGGTTTCCAGTGGCCCCCGGGGAAGCCAGTGACTGCCTTGGGTCAGGCCCTCTGACGAAGGCATGGGGGGGGAGGGTCTCACTCTCCATCCCAGCCCCCTTCCCTGCATTCATCCTGCACGAGCCTCCCCCAACCTGGTGCCCTCCAAATGTGGGTGGAAGGTGTGGAAGGCCAGTCCTGGGAGACAGAGCAGCCTTCCCAGGTAGATCCTCTCCTTGGTCCTGTACTTGCATCTCCCTCTCTTACGGTAGTTGGCTCTTCTCTTCTCTTTCCCCTTCAGATTTCACCGGAGCTACACGTCCCACCCAGGAATGCCAACAGAACGGGGGCACCTGCAGAAAAACCTGCAATAAAGGCGAGAAAGAGATTTCGAAGTGTTCGGGAGACAGGCCTTGCTGCAAGGGCACCTAAGGTGAGTTGGATGCAAAACCATTCCTGTGTCTGGAAATAAGTCTGGAACATCTCAAAGAGACACCACCCCAAAGAGTTACAGCTCTGCTCCCCCCCACCCGTCTTTGACCCTTAACCGTCATGGCGGGTGGGGGGCACCTGCTAGATTCTCCCAAATGCTAAATTGACTGTTTTTGGTTTGGACCTTGAGAATTCCCTAATGACATTGGGAGCCACTTGGAGCTTAGAAGACAGGAGCGGGAGAACAAGCCCCATGTGAAACAAGGTTTTTGAAAGCCTAGAGGGCAGCCTTTGTCAATCAGGGGGCCACCAGATGTTTTGGATTATCAGCCCCAGACGGTGTAAGGAGGCATGTGGGTTTGGGATGCAGAACTCTCCCGACCTCTGCACATTCAGAAGGTCACACTCTGACCAACTCTAACCAGCTGAGCTAAGGTCTCAGCCACGCACACGCACACACACACCCCATGAAATCCCAACTCTGATAGCATTAGGCTCTTTGGTCTTCAGGGGGTCCCTGGCTTGTTTTGAGCACACCCACGCACCCAATATTCACTGTGTTTCCTCTCTCTATTGTTCAGCTCTACAGCAGACCCACTGGGCACCATCTCTGATGAAATGAAAGGAAGACCACCCCATTTCTTCTCACGAGATGCAACTGCCTTGACTCCACCTCTGCAGAAACTCTTTGCTCACTGCTGCTGCTTCTGAAGGCGATTCTGAGAAGGATCCGTAACAGCCCAATCCTTTCTGCCCGGTTACTCCAGAGCAACTCCTGCTGTGCTCAATGAGGGTGACATCTTTGTAACTGGGTTCACGATGGGATTTGCCTGCTTATTTGCTTTTGCTTTTCCTTTCAATAAATGCAAGCATTGGAAACCTCTGTGTGGGTGCCTTGTATGAAAAGGGGCACCGGGTTGGGGTGGGGGCTCTGCCAGTTCCTCTCCATCCTGTGACTTTCCTTTGGTTTTGGAGTAACTGGCATGTGCTTCTGTGCAAGACAGTGGACTTGGGAATTGGCCTAGTTCTGGAGGAGGTTCAGGGGGGCAGTTGGTGGGAGGGGGGGAAGCAATGCTAGACACATCTCCTTCCGGGTCGAAATGGAGCAAAATTGCAATTATCACCGGAGAATCCTAGCATTATAGAGTTGGAAGGGACCCTGAGGGTCAACTAGTCCAAGTTATAGAATCTCTGACAGGTGGCCATCCAATCTCTGCTTAAAATTCTCCACTGAAGGAGAGTCCACCACCTTCTGAGAGATACCATTCCACGGTCAAGCAACTTTTTCCTTCAAAAAGATCTTCCTAGTGTTAGTCAGAATCTCCATTCATGGAATTGGAATCCATTGGTTTGGGCCCTGCCCTCCAGAGCAGGAGAAAACAAGCTTGCTCCACCTTTCACATGACAGCCCTTAAGATATTTGAAGATGAATATCATATCTCCTCTAAGTCTCCTCTTCTCCAGGCTAAACCTACCCAGCTCCCTCAACCATTCCTCATATGGCTTCTTCTCCAGAACCTTGATCATCTTGGTCCTCCTCCTTTGCAACAACCCTGTGAGGTAGGCTAGGCTGAAATGTAGTGACTGGCCCAGGGTCACCCAGTGAGCTTCATGGCTAGGTGGGGATTTAAATCCAGGTCTTCCAAGTCCAGGGGAACAATACTAAGCACATCCCCCTCCAGGTCAAAAGGGAGCAAAATTAGAGAATCCTAGAATTGTTGGAATGGTCCCTGTGGGTCTTCTAGTGCAAGCTAAAGAACTTTGAATTGGACCCAATTGAAAGTGCTGGTTTTGACCTACAAAGGCTGAAATGACTCAGGGCTGCAATAGCTCAGGGGCCTTTCCCTACTGCAATTGTTGATGCTGCTGTTTCTCAGGAGATGGATCCCTTTGTAGGTCTGAGAGCTTCCTCTGTCCCTGGCTCTGAGCATTCTGGGATTGGTGTCAGCTGCCCTTTGCAATGGCAGCCTTTAGAAATTTTAGGAAGGACATCGTTTGGAATTCCATCTCCCATATACAGTGTCATAAGAATTCAAAGGTGTCATAAATAAAGCGAATGTTCCTAACAAGGTAAGCACATACCGGTATAAGGATATAAGCCCCATGTCTGTAAGAGTACAGGAGAGCAATCCTGAAGCCATCTTGAGTCTTAATGACCTCAAATATTTCTCTGCAAAAGGAAGTATCTTGGAGAAAGCGTCAAATCCTGTTTTAAGGGGATATTTTGTGTATGAACAGGGTAGACCTATGCACTGGATTAAAGAACTAAGGCATTTACCATCTCAAAAGAATGGCTCAGAAGGAAAGCAGGAAAAATCAGCTGTCCTCTATATTGGAGGATGCTGTTGTGCACGGACAGCCGAACCTCAAAGTCTTCCAGCATGCGGTGTGTGTGTGTGTTACACTACCTTCCCCCTACGTCATTGCCGGCTGCATCAGCGGCGTTGCGTGGCAGCCCCAGCCCATCAGCCGGCAGAGCGGGGACCCCTCGGGGTGATGCCACTATCTGACGTAATTTATAGGGCACCCCCATTGGTGGTTTACCCTTCCGTGGCCTCCCTGCAGATGGGCAGGTGTCAATATATAGCCTGGCTTCACCCCAATGCCTAAGCCAAACCACTCACATCTAAAAGCAATAACGTCGTGGCCTATTTGAACCCATAAACCAAGTATTCTGTGTCAGTGTGATTTATTGTTCGCCTGGGAACTTGGGGCTCAGGTGCCAACCATTATCAGATAACTTGAGAGACAGGAGACAAGCCACACTCTCCAATTTCTGTTGTAGACAGCCTCTTTCTGTGATGCTTGCATGATGCTTTTGGGTGGTCTTTGGCTAAGGGGCTGGGCAATTTCTAAAGTCTTTGAAAGCTCCTGCACACCTTATTTTCTGGATCCTCAGCTCCTTGCAGTGGGATAACTTAGTTGGCAACAGAAAAAGAAACACCTTCCTCGCTTGCTTTCTACTGCCATCCATTCCTCTCTGACCCATACTGAGTCCTATGACGGAGAGTTGGGCTGTAAAAGACAACCACAATTTTTCTAGAATAACAAGCCACACGATCTGCCACAAGCAACCGATCCTGGAGCACCACCTGCTGGTTCTTTGGAGTTCCTGCCCTCCGTGGTGGTTTCCCTGGAAGAAATATGTACTGTGACGTAGGAATAGAGAGAAAGAGATGCGGGAATGTTCAGGGATGCAGGAGAGGATATATTATTTGATTATATCCTATTCCAAATTGTGTTAACAAATTTCACAAATTAGCAGAGTAACATTCCCCTTTTAAACTCACGGCAGCAGATGCGTTTGATCAGGTTCACTAATATTATCCTGGTATTTCCCCTGGTGACAGGGACGCAGGTGGCGCTGTGGTTAAACCACTGAGCCTAGGGCTTGCTGATCAGAAGGTCGGTGGTTCGAATCCCTGTGACGGGGTGAGCTCCCGTTGCTTGGTCCCAGCTCCTGCCAACCTAGCAGTTCGAAAGCACGTCAAAATGCAAGTAGATAAATAGGAACCGCTACAGCGGGAAGGTAAATGGCGTCTCCATGTGGTGCTCTGGTTTGCCAGAAGCGGCTTTGCCATGCTGGCCACATGACCTGGAAGCTATACGCCGGCTCCCTCGGCCAATAATGCGAGATGAGCGCGCAACCCCAGAGTCGGTCACGACAGGACCTAATGGTCAGGGGTCCCTTTACCTTTTTATTTTCCCTGGTATTTTTGGGACTCAGGTGGCGCTATGGGTTAAACCACAGAGCCTAGGGCTTGCTGATCAGAAGGTCGGCGGTTCGAATCCCTGCAACGGGGCGAGCTCCCGTTGCTCGGTCCCAGCTCCTGCCAACCTAGCAGTTTGAAAGCACATCAAAGTGCAAGTAGATAAATAGGGACCGCTCTGGCGGGAAGATAAACGGCGTTTCCATGCACTGCTCTGGTTCACCAGAAGCAGCTTTGTCATGCTGGCCACATGACCCGGAAGCTGTCTGCGGACAAACGCCGGCTCCCTCAGCCAATAAAGGGAGATGAGTGCCGCAACCCCAGAGTTGGACACGACTGGACCTGATGGTCAGGGGCCCCTTTACCTTTACCTTTACCTTTATTTTCCCATTTAAAGGTAAAGGGACCCCTGACCATCAGGTCCAGTCGTGACCGACTCTGGGGTTGCGGCACTCATCTCGCGTTCTTGGCCAAGGGAGCCAGTGTACAGCTTCTGGGTCATGTGGCCAGCATGACTAAGCCGCTTCTGGCGAACCAGAGCAGCACACGGAAATGCCATTCTATTTGATGGCCAGCAGGATGCTTGATGTGTAAGGTTTTTTTGTTTTGCATTGAATACCAACCACAGCTCTAAGGAAGTGCTTTATATGGAAGCTTATTGTCTCCATGCCTTATTGGTTTACATTTGTGATGCCAAATGTTGTCTGGAAAAGGTATATAAACCCAGAACACTGATGCTCCTGGGCTCAGTTTTTTTAGGAAGTATCCTCTGAGTCACTGTTTGCTGTCAGCAAACAATAAATTACTTTACTTTTCTCTATTGCTGCGTGGTGAAGTTTCCTTCAGCCTGGGATGCTACAGTATGATTCTGATCCTGATCCCGATTCTGATTTGTATACCACCCTTCAATCGTAGATTTTGGGGCAGTTCACAACATAAAAACACAAAATACATCATAAACAAAAAAAACAACCAAACAAACAAACCAATATCTCCCCCAAACCACACTGAGGACTTCATCCAACAATCACAGAAAATGCCCATTCTTGTGTTGCCACCCTCTGGACATCTTGGGGAGGAGGAACACATGATTTCAGGGTCTCAGTAGGTTCACAGGGGGAGGGTCTCCTTGAGGTATTGAGGTATGATGGAATGGAAGCAAGAAAGGAGGGGGAGGAGAGCATCAGCTGCATCAAATCTTGAGTGTCACCCAGATGATGGGCTGGAATTACTCACCTGAAGGGGCCTCACCTGTCCAGGGATGATCACAAGGTTTTGGACAGCTTCCAACTCACCTTTCCTTAAGAAATACGATAGCACCCTTCAAATATCTAAAGGGCTGTCACACAGAAGATGAAGCAAGCTTGTTTTCTGCTGCTCTGGAAAGTAGGGCCCAAACCAATGTCTTCAAGTTACAAGAAATGAGATTCTGACTAAATATTCAGAAAAAACTTTCTGACAGTAGGAGCTATTTGACAGTGGAACAGTCTCCCTCAGGAGGTGGTGGCTCTCCTTCCTTGGAGGCTTTTAAGCAGAGGTTGGATGGCCATCTGTCATGGAGGCTTCAGCTGAGATTCCTGCATTGCAGGGGACCAGACTAGAGGACCCTCACAGTCCCTTCCAACTCTACAAATCTATAATTCTATAAGACAGGGATGGGGATCCTGGGGGTTCTCCAAACAATATTGGAGACTACCTACTGCTACTCATCACAATGCCTTTGTTCTCCCTCCATTGTCATGGCAGGAGACTGTGGGAAGAAGAGGCACATTTGGGCTGTGGTCCTGTTTGTGGGCATCTGGTTGGATACTGTCTGCACAGCCAAGGAAGTTGGCAGGAGCTTGTCAAAGGTTGCAGGTTCAAGTCGATCAATAGAGCCCTATACCTGTCACAGAGCTCAGACCTTCCCAGCCCTGTTTCAAGATATTGCACACATGGAGGAATCTCATGTCTCCATGGAATCCTAACCACATGTCCTGTCTCGGCCTCTCTGTGTTCTTCTATTTATGTGTTTCACAAACCAGATATTATAGTGCAACAGAAAACAAGACCCAGCACACATTTTAACAACATGGACCTACACAAAGGTTTCCAATGCTTGCATTTATTAAAAAGAATGCATTGAGATTCTCATGAGTAGACAGGCAGACAGGACGGCTCCCTCTTGACTCCTTCCCAGAATCGCCTTCAGCAGCATCAAGCAAAGCGGTTTCTTCCCCAGCAGAGATGGGGGGTCTAGTCAAGGCAGCTGCACATCAGAGGAGAGGAGGGCGGTCTTCCTTTCACCAGAGGTTTTGCACAGGAGATTTGTAGAGTTACTTGCCTGTCATAGCTGTCAACCCTCCCTTTTTTTGCAGGAAGCTCCCTTATTCCAGTTCTGTTTCCCACTGCTATCCTGGATTGTTAGATATACTGTAGACTGTCCCTGGGACAGGTGAGGTTGCTGATTTCCTTATTTTCAAACCCGAACGTTGACAGGTATGTTGCCTATGAGAGGAGGAAACACTGTTAATATGGATGCTGAAAACCCAAACCAGTGACCCCAACTGGGAGGCTGAAGAGCTGGCTGTTGTAGGTGCTCAAATTGCACACAGAGGGTTTGTTTCAGACCTCCAGCTAAAAGTGTGTGTGTGTGTTTGGGGTGTGTGTGTGTCTCCATCCTGCTCCCAAGCCGGCCCATCTATACCCACCATCACATGACCATGTAGCTTGGGGCTGCTGGGAGTTGCAGTCCTCAGTTGGTAGAAAATGAGATGTCAGGGTTGCCAAAAGCTGGCCTGCTTGCTTTTTGAGTTATTATTTCTCAGCTCCTGGAGAGAAAGTACTACAAGGGCAGGGGCCCCTAAACCGGAACATGGAACTGAGCAGGTGGAGAGAATCTAACAGACATGCAATAGTTTTCAGGATCTGGTTGGTGAATGAAGCAGTCACTCCCTAACATAAAGGCAAGTCCTGATGGCTAATACTTTGAATGCTGGCAGCATGAGATGGGATTGGGACCTTGTGATTGAGAGATCGTGTGGAAAGGGATGGACAAAAGGCAGCATATGGGAGGGCTTGATGAAAGGAGATTGCGGCTAAACATCACGAATAATTTTCTGATGGTAAGAGCTGATTGATAGAGGAACGGTCTCCGTCAGGAGGTTGTGGACCCTCCCTCCTTGGAGTTTTCAAGCAGAGGTTTGATGGCCATCTGTCAGGAATGCTTTACCTGAGATCCCTGCATTGCAGGGGGTTGGACTAGAGGACTCTTGGAGTCCCTTCCAACTCTACCATTCTGTGAGACTATGTTTCTTTAATAGAGGAACAGGAGCCCGTAAGTAGTGCAGATCCGGATTCAGTCTCAATGTGTGATGAGCCATGACAAATTTGAGCAGAACACTTAACCCTTTCCCTCCCAGCCATTGTGGGATGTGTGGGTTCCCTTCCAACTCAACAGTTCTGTGATACAAAAACAACCTTTACAGAGATGCTTCACGTGGAATGCCTTTGCTATCTGAGGAAGGGGTCAGCCAAAGACCCCTTTTCTTTCCAGGCTAAGAGAAGTTGTGACTGTGGGTGGAAACAGAGCTGTAAGTCGCCTCGCTTTGAGACACAGTCACCTCTCTTTGAGACACAGTTATAATTTGATCTAACTCACCTTAACGGCAACAAACTTTGCTTCCTGTGCATTTAGCAATTTCTGTTTTGCCTTTCCAGCACCTAAAATAATGGCAGCTCCCACCGGCAAGGCGACATTCTTCATTGGGATTTTGGGCTCTGATGAAATCTGGGGGAGGAGAAAGAACCATTTGAAGCCAGCTCTGCACCCCCAGAACTGACCTTCTACAGCTTCAGTTCTTCTTCCCTAATAACCCTGCGAGGCAAGAAACCTGGAGGGGGACAGCTGGTGCAGGATGAATGCAGGGAAAGGGTCTGGGGTGGAGAGAGAGACCCTTCCCCTCCTGCCTGCACCTTCAGCAAAAGGTCTGAGCCAAGGCAATTCCTATGGATTATATTCCTGGTTTTAGGATTAGAATTACAGCGAGTAAGCCTTATGCGGCTTAGGACCCTCGTACCTACGGGACCGCCTCTCCCAGTATGCCCCGCAGAAGACATTAAGGTCCACAAATAATAACATACTGGAGATCCCGGGTCACAAGGTAGTTAGGCTGGCCTCGACCAGGACCAAGGCCTTCTCAGTACTGCGCCCTACCTGGTGGAACGCTCTGTCTCAGCAGACTAGGGCCCTGCGGGATTTGTCAATCCCTGCGGGATTTGTCAGCTTCTTTGGATCGGATTCCATATTTTAGGATTGGGATGACAATCAGATCCCAAGAGCTTGGCTGCTGGATCAGGCCAAAGGGGACTCATCAAGTCCATCAACCTGGTCTCACAGTGGCCAACCAGAAGCCCCATTTGGGAAGTTCTCAAGGAGGACATAGGGGCAAGAGGACTCCACACCCATCCCTTTGGGGTTTCCTGCAAGTGGTGTTAAGAGGCAGGTTTAAAAGGAATAAATATGAGAGGTATGGAGTTCAGAGATAGCATCTGAGAAGAAGGTCATACCTGGAGCCAGCAGCATCAAGAAGAGGAAGGCGAGAGAGAGGAGGCAGAAGATCTTCATGTCTGGAGGTTGGTGGGAATCCTGGAGATGCCAGAAGCCAAGTAGAAGAGGTCCCCCTATTTGTAGGTGGATGGAGGACTGTGGAAACCTTGTGGGAAGCAAAATATCTCTTACAGGATTGATGTTGCAAGCCCTGCAGGGCAGAAGAACATGAGAAGAGCCGTCCGGATTTCTGTAATGTTCTTGTGCAGAACCACATATGGAAAAATGACCGGCAAAGAGAGGAAATTGGGTTGTTTGTAAAATGGTGCCCTTGATGAAGGAATTTTCCAAGAATGCATTGAGATTACAAATATTTTATTTCTTGGAGGAGAGCGCTATCAGGGCTCCTGGCCACCATGGCTATGTTCTCCCTCAACTGTTGGCCTCTGAACTCCAGTCCTCAGAATCAGAAGCAAGGGGGTTGCTGTTGCTCCCAAATTTTGTTTCTGCTGGCTCAGTCACTGAGAGGTCATATTTGCCCATCAGTTGGGCAGCATGATGTACCCAGTTTTTAAAGGGCAATCCATTCGCGAGCTCAATCACTGTTAGCTGCCACCTTAGATGGTTTTGAAAAGGCCTTCTGTGTAGGATATGGATGGATGCTGGTCACAACTGTGGCCCTAAGTGCCATTTCCAGGAAGAGGCAGGAAGAAGCCATCATGGCAAGTTGCCATGCCATTGAAAGGCATCTCAAGTCATGAGTTTGCCCAATCTGCTTTTAAAGTCATGCAACTTGCTGGTCCTCATTGCCTCTTTTTGAAGTGAGTTCTGTATTTAACTATACAGTCATACCTCGGCTTAAGTACGCCTCGGTTTGAGTATTTTCAGTTTAAGTACTCCGTGGACCTGTCTTGGAACGAATTAATTCACTTTCCATTACTTTCAATGGGAAAGTTCGCTTCAGGTTAAGTACGCTTCAGGTTAAGTACAGACTTCCGGAACCAATTGTGTTTGTAAACCGAGGTACCACTGTACACTGAATGAAAAAGTCCTTTCTTTTACATCTCCTGAATCTCCCGACATTCAGCTTCACCCGATGTCCCCATCAAACTGAATCCACCTTACCTCCCATAATGAAACATCCTTGTCTCTTCCACCTTTCCCACACTCAACCTGCCCCACAGATTCAGCTGCTCGACAGCCTTCGCATTATGGAGAGGAGAGTGTCATTGCTCAACCAAGCACAGCCAGGGCAAAGGGTGTCTCTTCTGATGTTCCCATATACTGCGTTCTGTCCTGTGAAACGTACAGGGCACCTGCTCATCTTCTGCAACCTACACAGATAGGGGATGTCTTCAGCATCCTTTCCCAAGAGGCTGAAGTGCAAGAAGCAGCAGGCAAGGTGGGGAGCCTGTGGTCTCACCGCTGAGTTGTGTTTCCTCACCATGTCTGGCTCCAAGTCAGACAAATATTGCTCCATGATCATCGATGTCCACAGGCAGCAAAGGTGTGTGAAGTAACAGGTGGCTGCTTCCAAGCAATGCAGTGGAATTGGCCCAGATCAGAAGGAGGTGGGGGGGGAGGTTGGTGAGAGTGGGGAATAGCAATGCCAGGTCAAAATGGAGCAAAATGGCATTCATCATAGAAATCCTGGAATTGTCTGTCTGTCATTTTGCCAGATTTGCAGATTTTGGCAGGGCAATTTCCCTGGATGAAATTCATTTTCACATGCTATTTCCATGACACAGAGCAACAGCTCACGACTGGCACTAATATTCCGCCCCCAGAATAATTTGAGACTGTGATCCTCACTTTTGAGCCCCCATCTCTCTCCCATGGACACATAAATTAACAACAGTGCACACAATGTCATTCCAATGCCTGCCCTTGCCAAGAATATCATAACCAAGTGTTGCTTCAGCACTACAAGTAAAATGCAAACAGCACAACACACACATTCAGACCATTTGGGAAAGGAGGGTTTAACTTGCCCTTTCTTTGGAAAAATGGATGTGGAGTCTGATTGAGGGCAATGGCACAGTTAGGTGCTGGAATGATTGGGTTATTTCCAAGGCTGCTGTCCTCTTCAGGCAAGAGATTTGTGCTTGGTATAGGACATTTCCTCCTCTCCCCTGAAGACTCCCCCCAGGCACCTCAAAATCTGCTCTAAAGATTGGAATGACTCTCCAGATCAGATTTTGGTGGTTCCTGGGGCAGAGATGGGTTCCTCACCACTGTCCAGGGAGAGGAGAGGAATCGGGATTCAATTTGTGAAGTTGGAGACAAGCCATTGAGTTACAGATGGTGGTGAGAAAGCCCAGGCGGACATGATGGTATGAGATGTGGATCTGAAGGACTTAGCACGAGAGGATCCCTGAAACGGACCAGCCCGAAGGCCTGTCTAGTCCAGCACCCCTTGCTCTCTCCCACAAGCTCACACTCTCTTTTGTAAACCAATGGGAGGCTGTTTTCACAAGCAAGCGGCATAGTACTGCTAAAACTCCCACCAGCCTCAGCCTCACATGGTCCTACATGAGACGATGTGAGTAGTAGCCCCAAACATCTGGAGGCCACCAGGTTGGTGAAGGCTGTGATGTGACCTGTGTCCAGATCTCCCATCTTCCCCCTTTGGTCCCCATCCCAACAAAGACTTCCAGACTGGCGTTCTCGCTCTCTGCCACAGTGGACACTTCTTTTGTTGTCCACCAGCTTTTCACTTTCCATTCTGAAGTTGGGAATGGAGCAGTTGTTTGGAAGACGATAACCAGGCATCTAAACCACATGACCAGTCCAACGAAGTTGATGTTGAAGAATCATTCCTTCAACCCTCATGAGGGGGCAATAGCAAATAACCTTCAGCATCCAAAATAAACCAAAAATGGGGATAAAAGAATGACATATGGATATTAATTTATTTATAAATAAGCCCCTTTTTTGGTCCTCATCAAACATTGAAATGCAAGGTTGAAGCAAACTGTAAGAATCTCTGAGAAGATATGCCTTTCAATTTCCCCGCTATTTGTCCTCCAAATATGGAAAAGGAAAGGCATGACCTCAAAAGGATGCTAAGAAATCACACTGTCATTCTTCAATGGATTGCTTGCCAGTGGGGTCCTTTTTGAGTTTTTGGCAGGGAAATGGGAGACATTAAATTCAGCTGGAAATTAAAGGTCTGACCAGCTAACTTGCACTTTCCACAACAGTACGTGAAACGGAATAGAATCATCCTTCCAAATTGACTCTTTGAATTTTCCAAGGCGGTTCTCCAGTCACATAACGGGTACCCAAACCCATACAGCGGGGTACCAGTAGCCATTGATAACCCACAAAGAAGAGCCTTTCAAAACTATCTAATTTGGTGGCGCTATCTCTGGTAGGAGCAAACTCCATTCTTTAACTGTGTGCTGAGATGGATCTTTTTAAAATGCATTATCTGAAGAAACCTTAACTCTGCAAAACCAGCAGCCTGCAAGAGTCAACCATTGTTGGGAATGGTAGGTAACAAGAAGGCTACCAGAAACACACGTGAGAAACAGCCATGCCCTCGCTTGTGATTGTGAGCAACTGGAGTTCAGAGACCTTCAGACACCAGCAGTGGAGGGAAAACAGAGCCCTGGGGGCCAGGAGCCCAGATAGCCCTCTCCTCCCCCCAAGAACCTGCTTTTCCTCTATTAACGTCATGGTAAACTCAATGCATAGCTGGGAAATTAATTCTCCAGTGGCATAGTTTCAGAAACAATTCCCCCTGCTTCTCTTTGTCAGTCAGTGACACTAGCCTGGTTTGTGGTCCTTCTTCCACATGTGGTTTTGCACAAGAGCATTACTCAAATCCAGACGGCAATTCTCATCTTCTTCTGCCCCGCAAGGATTGTGACATGTATCCTGTAAAAGACATTTGGGTTCCCACAAGGTTTCATCAGTCCTCCATCCACCTATAAGTAGAGGGACCTCTCCTTCCCCAGACATCTGCTCTTCCACTTGGCTTCAGGCATCTCCAGGATTCCCACCAACCTCCAGCCATGAAGATCTTCTGCATCCTCTCTCTCGCCTTCCTCTTCTTGATGCTGCTGGCTCCAGGTAGGGCTTCTTCTTCTCTGAGACCCACAGCTCTCCGCTTTATTCCTTTTAAACCTGCCTCTGAATATCACTTGCAGGGAATCCCAAAGGGAAGGGTGTAGAGTCTTCTTGCCCCTCTGTCCCCCTTGAGAGCTTCCCTAATGAGGCATCTGGTTGGCCACTGTGAGACCAGGTTGATGGACTTGATGAGTCCCCTTTGGCCTGATCCAGCAGCCAAGCTCTTGGGATCTGATTGTCATCCCAATCCTAAAATATGGAATCTGATCCAAAGAAGCTGTTGCTAGGAAATCTGTAATAACATATTTCAGGGCATTTAGCTTTGTGGTGGGGAAGAGAGTGGGCCAGTTCCCTGGGCAAGAGAACTTCTCTCTCCAAGGTTTCCAGTGGCCCCCAGGGAAGCCAGTGATTACCTTGAGTTAGCCCTCCTTCTGACGGGGCAGGGGGGAGGGGGAGGGTCTCACTCTCCATCCCAGCCCCCTTCCGTGCAATCATCCTGCACCAGCTGTGGAAGGCCAGTCCTGGGAGACAGAGCAGCCTTCCCAGGTAGATCCTCTCCTTGGTCCTGTAGTTGCATCTCCCTCTCTTACGGTAGTTGGCTCTTCTCTTCGCTTTCCCCTACAGATTTCACCGGAGCTACACGTCCCACCCAGGAATGCCAACAGAATGGGGGCACCTGCAGAAAAACCTGCAACAAAGGCGAGAAAGAGATTTCGAAGTGTTCGGGAGACAGGCCTTGCTGCAAGGGCACCTAAGGTGAGTTAGATGCAAAACCATACCTGTGTCTGGAAATAAGTCTGGAACATCTCAAAGAGACATGACCCCAAAGGCCTGAGACTTACAGCTCTGCTCCCCCCCCCCCCCGTCTTTGACCCTTAACCGTCATGGTGGGTGGGGGGCACCTGCAAGATTCTCCCAAATGCTAAATTGACTGTTTTTGGTTTTGACCTTGAGAATTCCCTAATGACATTGGGAGCCACTTGGAGCTTAGAAGACAGGAGCGGGAGAACAAGCCCCATGTGAAACAAGGTTTTTGAAAGCCTAGAGGGCAGCCTTTGTCAATCAGGGGGCCACCAGATGTTTTGGATTATCAGCCCCAGACAGTGTAAGGAGGCATGTGGGTTTGGGATGCAGAACTCTCCCGACTTCTGCACATTCAGCAGAAGGTCACACTCTGACCAACTCTAACCAGCTCAGCTAAGGTCTCAGCCACACACACACGCACACGCACACCCCATGAAATCCCAACTCTGATAGCATTAGGCTCTTTGGTCTTCAGGGGGTCCCTGGCTTGTTTTGAGCACACCCACCCACCCAATATTCACTGTGTTTCCTCTCTCTATTGTTCAGCTCTACAGCAGACCCACTGGGCACCATCTCTGATGAAATGAAAGGAAGGCCGTCCCATTTCTTCTCTGGAGATGCAACTGCCTTGACTCCACCTCTGCAGAAACTCTTTGCTCACTCCTCCTCCTGCTGCTTCTGCTGCTTCTGAAGGCGATTCTGAGAAGGATCCGTAACAGCCCAATCCTTTCTGCCCGGTTACTCCAGAGCAACTCCTGCTGTGCTCAATGAGGGTGACATCTTTGTAACTGGGTTTAGGATGGGATTTGCCTGCTTATTTGCTTTTGCTTTTCCTTTCAATAAATGCAAGCATTGGAAACCTCTGTGTGGGTGCCTTGTATGAAAAGGGGCGCCGGTTTGGGGTGGGGGCTCTGCCAGTTCCTCTCCATCCTGTGACTTTCCTTTGGTTTTGGAGTAACTGGCAGGTGCTTCTGTGCAACACAGTGGACTTGGGAATTGGCCTAGTTCTGGAGGAGGTTCAGGGGGGCAGTTGGTGGGAGGGGGGGGAAGCAATGCTAGACACATCTCCTTCCGGGTCGAAATGGAGCAAAATTGCAATTATCACCGGAGAGTCCTAGCATTATAGAGTTGGAAGGGACCCTGAGGGTCAACTAGTCCAAGTTATAGAATCTCTGACAGGTGGCCATCCAATCTCTGCTTAAAATTCTCCACTGAAGGAGAGTCCACCACCTTCTGAGAGATACCATTCCAGGGTCAAGCAACTCTTTCCTTCAAAAAGATCTTCCTAGTGTTAGTCAGAATCTCCATTCATGGAATTGGAATCCATTGGTTTGGGCCCTGCCCTCCAGAGCAGGATAAAACAAGCTTGCTCCACCTTTCACATGACAGCCCTTAAGATATTTGAAGATGAATATCATATCTCCTCTAAGTCTCCTCTTCTCCAGGCTAAACCTACCCAGCTCCCTCAACCATTCCTCATATGGCTTCTTTTCCAGAACCTTGATCATCTTGGTCCTCCTCCTTTGCAACAACCCTGTGAGGTTGCCTAGGCTGAAATGTAGTGACTGGTCCAGGGTCACCCAGTGAGCTTCATAGCTAGGTGGGGATTTAAATCCTGGTCTTCCAAGTCCAGGGGAACAATACTAAGCACATCCCCCTCCAGGTCAAAAGGGAGCAAAATTAGAGAATCCTAGAATTGTTGGAATGGTCCCTGTGGGTCTTCTAGTGCAAGCTAAAGAACTTTGAATTGGACCCAATGGAAAGTGCTGGTTTTGACCTACAAAGGCTGAAATGACTCAGGGCTGCAATAGCTCAGGGGCCTTTCCCTACTGCAATTGTTGATGCTGCTGTTTCTCAGGAGATGGATCCCTTTGTAGGTCTGAGAGCTTCCTCTGTCCCTGGCTCTGAGCATTCTGGGATTGGTGTCAGCTGCCCTTTGCAATGGCAGCCTTTAGAAATTTTAGGAAGGAGATCATTTGGAATTCCATCTCCCATATACAGTGTCATAAGAATTCAAAGGTGTCATAAATAAAGCGAATGTTCCTAACAAGGTAAACACGCACATATACCAGTATAAGGATATAAGCCCCATGTCTGTAAGAGTACAGGAGAGCAATCCTGAAGCCATCTTGAGTCTTAATGACCTCAAATATTTCTCTGCAAAGGGAAGTATCTTGGAGAAAGCGTCAAATCCTGTTTTAAGGGGATATTTTGTGTATGAACAGGGTAGACCTATGCACTGGATTAAAGAACTAAGGCATTTACCATCTCAAAAGAATGGCTCAGAAGGACAGCAGGAAAAATCAGCCGTCCTCTATATTGGAGGATGCTGTTGTGCACGGACAGCCAAACCTCAAAGTTTTCCTGCTTGCGGGGTGTGTGTGTTACACTACCTTCCCCCTACGTCATTGCCGGCTGCATCAGCAGCGTTGCGTGGCAGCCCCAGCCCATCAGCCGGCAGAGCGGGGACCCCTCGGGGTGATGCCACTATCTGACGTAATTTATAGGGCACCCCCATTGGTGGTTTACCCTTCCGTGGCCTCCCTGCAGATGGGCAGGTGTCAATATATAGCCTGGCTTCACCCCAATGCCTAAGCCAAACCACTCACATCTAAAAGCAATAACGTCGTGGCCTATTTGAACCCATAAACCAAGTATTCTGTGTCAGTGTGATTTATTGTTCGCCTGGGAACTTGGGGCTCAGGTGCCAACCATTATCAGATAACTTGAGAGACAGGAGACAAGCCACACTCTCCAATTTCTGTTGTAGACAGCCTCTTTCTGTGATGCTTGCATGATGCTTTTGGTGGTCTTTGGCTAAGGGGCTGGGCAATTTCTAAAGTCTTTGAAAGCTCCTGCACACCTTGTTTTCTGGATCCTCAGCTCCTTGCAGTGGGATAACTTAGTTGGCAACAGAAAAAGAAACACCTTCCTCGCTTGCTTTCTACTGCCATCCATTCCTCTCTGACCCATACTGAGTCCTATGACGGAGAGTTGGGCTGTAAAAGACAACCACAATTTTTCTAGAATAACAAGCCACACGATCTGCAACAAGCAACCGATCCTGGAGCACCACCTGCTGGTTCTTTGGAGTTCCTGCCCTCCGTGGTGGTTTCCCTGGAAGAAATATGTACTGTGACGTAGGAATAGAGAGAAAGAGATGTGGGAATGTTCAGGGATGCAGGAGAGGATATATTATTTGATTATATCCTATTCCAAATTGTGTTAACAAATTTCACAAATTAGCAGAGTAACATCCCCCTTTTAAACTCACGGCAGCAGATGCGTTTGATCAGGTTCACTAATATTATCCTGGTATTTTCCCTGGTATTTTTGGGACCCAGGTGGCGCTATGGGTTAAACCACAGAGCCTAGGGCTTGCTGATCAGAAGGTCGGCAGTTCGAATCCCTGCAATGGGGCGAGCTCCCGTTGCTCGGTCCCAGCTCCTGCCCACCTAGCAGTTTGAAAGCACATCAAAGTGCAAGTAGATAAATAGGGACCGCTCTGGCGGGAAGGTAAACGGCGTTTCCATGCGCTGCTCTGGTTCACCAGAAGCAGCTTTGTCATGCTGGCCACATGACCCGAAAGCTGTCTGCGGACAAACGCCGGCTCCCTCAGCCAATAAAGGGAGATGAGTGCCGCAACCCCAGAGTTGGACACGACTGGACCTGATGGTCAGGGGCCCCTTTACCTTTACCTTTATTTTCCCATTTAAAGGTAAAGGGACCCCTGACCATCAGGTCCAGTCGTGACCGACTCTGGGGTTGCGGCACTCATCTCGCGTTCTTGGCCAAGGGAGCCAGTGTACAGCTTCTGGGTCATGTGGCCAGCATGACTAAGCCGCTTCTGGCGAACCAGAGCAGCACATGGAAATGCTGTTCTATTTGATGGCCAGCAGGATGCTTGATGTGTAAGGGTTTTTTTGTTTTGCATTGGATACCAACCACAGCTCTAAGGAAGTGCTTTATATGGAAGCTTATTGTCTCCATGCCTTATTGGTTTACATTTGTAATGCCAAATGTTGTCTGGAAAAGGTATATACACCCAGAACACTGATGCTCTGGGGCTCAGTTTTTTAGGAAGTATCCTCTGAGTCACTGCTTGCTGTCAGCAAACAATAAATGACTTTACTTTTCTCTATTGCTGCGTGGTGAAGTTTCCTTCAGCCTGGGAGTCCCATTCTGGGATGCTACAGGCGTGATTCTGATCCTGATTTGTATACCACCCTTCAATCGTAGATTTTGGGGCAGTTCACAACATAAAAACACAAAATACATCATAAACAAAAAAACAACCAAACAAACAAACCAATATCTCCCCCAAACCACACTGAGGACTTCATCCAACAATCACAGAAAATGCCCATTCTTGTGTTGCCACCCTCTGGACATCTTGGGGAGGAGGAACACATGATTTCAGGGTCTCAGTAGGTTCACAGGGGGAGGGTCTCCTTGAGGTCTTGAGGTATGATGGAATGGAAGCAAGAAAGGAGGGGGAGGAGAGCATCAGCTGCATCAAATCTTGAGTGTCACCCAGATGGTGGGCTGGAATTACTCACCTGAAGGGGCCTCACCTGTCCAGGGATGATCACAAGGTTTTGGACAGCTTCCAACTCACCTTTCCTTAAGAAATATGATAGCCACCTTCAAATATCAAAAGGGCTGTTACACAGAAGCTTGTTTTCTGCTGCTCTAGAAAGTAGGGCCCAAACCAATGTCTTCAAGTTACAAGAAAGGAGATTCTGACTAAATAGTCAGAAAAAACTTTCTGACAGTAGGAGCTATTTGACAGTGGAACAGTCTCCCTCAGGAGGTGGTGGCCTCTCCTTCCTTGGAGGCTTTTAAGCAGAGGTTGGATGGCCATCTGTCATGGAGGCTTCAGCTGAGATTCCTGCATTGCAGGGGACCAGACTAGAGGACCCTCACAGTCCCTTCCAACTCTACAAATCTATAATTCTATAAGACAGGGATGGGGATCCTGGGGTTCTCCAAACAATATTGGAGACTACCTACTGCTACTCAGCACAATGCCTTTGTTCTCCCTCCATTGTCATGGCAGGAGACTGTGGGAAGAAGGGGCACATTTGGGCTGTGGTCCTGTTTGTGGGCATCTGGTTGGATACTGTCCGAACAGCCAAGGAAGTTGGCAGGAGCTCAGACCTTCCCAGCCCTGTTTCAAGATATTGCACACATGGAGGAATCTCATGTCTCCATGGAATCCTAACTACATGTCCTGTCTCGGCCTCTCTGTGTTCTTCTATTTATGTGTTTCACAAACCAGATATTATAGTCCAACAGAAAACAAGACCCAGCACACATTTTAACAACATGGACCTACACAAAGGTTTCCAATGCTTGCATTTATTAAAAAGAATGCGTTGAGATTCTCATGAGTAGACAGGCAGACAGGATGGCTCCCTCTTGACTCCTTCCCAGAATCGCCTTCAGCAGCATCAAGCAAAGCGGTTTCTTCCCCAGCAGAGATGGGGGGCGGTGCAGTCGAGGCAGCTGCACATCAGAGGAGAGGAGGGTGGTCTTCCTTTCACCAGAGGTTTTGCACTGTAGATTTGTAGAGTTACTTGCCCATCATAGCTGTCAACCCTCCCTTTTTTTGCGGGAAGCTCCCTTATTCCAGTGCTGTTTCCCACTGCTATCCTGGATTGTTAGATATACGGTAGACTGTCCCCGGGACAGGTGAGGTTGCTGATCCCTTATTTTCAAATACGAAAGTTGACAGGTATGTTGCCTATGAGAGGAGGAAACACTGTTAATATGGATGCTGAAAACCCAAACCAGTGACCCCAACTGGGAGGCTGAAGAGCTGGCTGTTGTAGGTGCTCAAATTGCACACAGAGGGTTTGTTTCAGACCTCCAGCTAAAAGTATGTGTGTGTGTTTGGGGTGTGTGTGTGTCTCCATCCTGCTCCCAAGCCGTCCCATCTATACCCATCATCACATGACCATGTAGCTTGGGGCTGCTGGGAGTTGCAGTCCTCAGTTGGTAGAAAATGAGATGTCAGGGTTGCCAAAGGTTGGTCTGCTTGCTTTTGGAGTTATTATTTCTCAGCTCCTGGAGAGAAAGTCCTACAAGGGCAGGGGCCCCTAACCCGGAACATGGAACTGAGCAGGTGGAGAGAATCTAACAGACATGCAATAGTTTTCAGGATCTGGTTGGTGAATGAAGCAGTCAAACCCCCCCCCCCCCAACATAAAGGCAGGTCCTGAGAGCTAATACTTTGAATGCTGGCAGCATGAGGTGGGATTGGGACCTTTTGATTGAGAGATCGTGTGGAAAGGGATGGACAAAAGGCAGCATATGGGAGGACTGCTGTCCTCTCCCCCATGCTTTTTAACATCTACATGCAGCCGCTGGGAGAGATCATCAGGGGGTTTGGGCTGGGTGTTCACCAGTATGCGGATGATACCCAGCTCTACCTCTCTTTCAAATCAGAACCAGAGAAGGCGGTGAAGGTCCTGTGTGAGTGCTTGGAGGCGGTCGGAGGTTGGATGGCGGCTAACAGATTGAGGTTGAATCCTGACAAGGTTGAATCCTGACAAAGTTGAATCCTGACAAGACAAATTTGAGCAGGACACTGAACCCTTTCCCTTCCAGCCATTGTGGGATGTGTGGGTTCCCTTCCAACTCAACAGTTGTTTAATACAAAAACAACCTTTACAGAGATGCTTCACGTGGAATGCCTTTGCTATCTGAGGAAGGGACCAGCCAAAGACCCCTTTTCTTTCCAGGCTAAGAGAAGTTGTGACTCTGGGTGGAAACAGAGCTGTAAGTCGCATCCCTTTCTGGTCGCCTCTCTTTGAGACACAGTTATAATTGGATCTAACTCACCTTAACGGCAACAAACTTTGCTTCCTGTGCATTTAGCAATTTCTGTCTTGCCTTTCCAGCACCTAAAATAATGGCAGCTCCCACCGGCAAGGCGACATTCTTCATTGGGATTTTGGGCTCTGATGAAATCTGGGGGAGGAGAAAGAACTATTTGAAGCCAGCTCTGCACCCCCAGAATTGACCTTCTACACCTTCAGTTCTTCTTCCCTGATAACCCTGCGAGGCAAGAAACCTGGAGGGGGACACGCTGGGGACAGCTGGTGCAGGATGAATGCAGGGAAAGGGTCTGGGGTGGAGAGAGAGACCCTTCCCCTCCTGCCTGCACCTTCAGCAAAAGGTCTGAGCCAAGGCAATTCCTATGGATTATATTCCTTGTTTTAGGATTAGAATTACAGCGAGTAAGCCTTATGCAGTTTAGGACCCTCGTACCTACGGGACCGCCTCTCCCAGTATGCCCCGCAGAGGACATTAAGGTCCACAAATAATAACATACTGGAGATCCCGAGTCACAAGGTGGTTAGGCTGTCCTCGACCAGGACTAGGGCCTTCTCAGTACTGGCCCCGACCTGGTGGAACGCTCTGTCTCAGGAGACTAGGGCCCTGCGGGATTTGTCATCTTTTCGTAGGGCCTGCAAGACAGAGCTGTTCTGCCTGGCCTTTGGACTGATGCAGTCTGACCCCGGGGTTACCCTCCTCTAAGGTTTTATCTTATAATGGTTTATCTTACTTGTAGATTTCTAATTTTAAAATTGAATTTTAACATTGTATTAATCTGCATGTTAATTGAATTGTTTCTTTTATACTTGCATTGATATTTTTGCTGTTAACCGCCCTGAGCCCAGTCTTTTTTTTTAAAACATACTTTTTATTAATTTTACAAAATACAAAAAAAAAAAACCCGGTACATACATAAACACCTTTTCCACCTCCTTCCTACCCACCCACATGGGTCCTCCCCTGCCACAGAAGTATCCCATGTATGTGAACAGTCAGAGATGGTCCATTTTATGCTTGGATTTCTGTCCTCCTCCCCCTCCCCTGACCCCAAAGCCCCCCCCTGCCACCAGGGAGCTCCAGCAAACCAGGGCAGTACGCAGGAGGCCATCCATCCAACCATCTATTGTCATACCAAAAAAAGAGAAAAATAGAAATAGGAAAAAAGAGAAAAAAGAAAGGGCAAAAAAAGAGAAAAAAACAATACAAAACAGAAATTTTTTTCTTACATTCATAATTGTAAAACCATATTTTGTGGGCTTCCCCTCCCCCCCCCTTCCCCGGTTTTCATCCCTTTTTTATCATCTGCAACAGTTTCTTACTTCATAAAAATACACCTTTGTATCTTATACAACTTATAAATCAATTGTTAACATTTTCATCTAATATTCAACTCAATGAAAAATCAAACTCCCATTTTATCTTCCCGTGCCTAATTTTTTCTCCCTCTATAAGCCTCCATATTTTCACATTTTTCCAAAATCCATTCACTTTTAAAACTATAACTATTCTCAATTTAACCTTACATCCCCGATTACCGGCTCCACCCCCCCAATCCAGCAAATTCCATAATCAGCAGACCAGTTATAAACCTGTTAATCCATCCTTATAATCACAACATCACTTTCCCTTCACCCCACCCCCTGTTTACAGTCTTTTGCCATTCAGGCCACCATACAGGACCCCTGAATTTCTTCTCTTCTCTGCATATTTTTTCCTTCTTCCCTGTGGGCGTTCTGGAGTTCCAATAATACCAATCGTGCCCCCCTCAAAGGCAGGGCACTCCATCCAACTTTTTGTAGAGTAAAGTCATCATTTTTTTCGTGGTGTGCTTCATTTTGTGTTGAATCATCACAGTCCTCATCTTCATCTTTTCCTTCCAAATCACAGTCACCATCATTGCCATGCCCTGAGCCCAGTCTTGATTGGGAAGGGCGGGGTATGAATAAAATTATTATTATTATTATTATTATTATTATTATTATTATTATTATCATCATCATAGAATGAGCCTGATTTCTGGATCGGGCCAAAGGAAACACATTGCTCTTGCAGTGGCAGACCAGATGCCCCATTTGGGAAGTTCTCAAGGAGGACATAGGGGCAAGAGGACTCCACACCCATCCCTTTGGGGTTTCCTGCAAGTGGTGTTAAGAGGCAGGTTTAAAAGGAATAAATATGAGAGGTATGGAGTTCAGAGATAGCATCTTGTTTTTGGTTTGGACCTTAAGAATTCCCTAATGACATTGGGAGCCACTTGGAGCTTAGAAGACAGGAGCGGGAGAACAAGCCCCATGTGAAACAAGGTTTTTGAGGGCAGCCTTTGTCAATCAGGGGGCCCCCAGATGTTTTGGATTATCAGCCCCAGACGGTGTAAGGAGGCATGTGGGTTTGGGATGCAGAACTCTCCCAACTTCTGCACATTCAGCAGAAGGGCACACTCTGACCAACTCTAACAAGCTGAACTAAGGTCTCAGCCACACACACATCCCCCATGAAATCCCAACTCTGATAGCATTAGGTTCTTTGGTCTTCAGGGGGTCCCTGGCTTGTTTTGAGCACACCCACCCACCCAATATTCACAGTGTTTCCTCTCTTTATTGTTCAGCTCTACAGCAGACCCACTGGGCACCATCTCTGATGAAATGAAAGGAAGGCCACCCCATTTCTTCTCTGGAGATGCAACTGCCTTGACTCCACCTCTGCAGAAACTCTTTGCTCACTGCTGCTGCTTCTGAAGGCGATTCTGAGAAGGATCCGTAACAGCCCAATCCTTTCTGCCCGGTTACTCCAGAGCAACTCCTGCTGTGCTCAATGAGGGTGACATCTTTGTAACTGGGTTTACGATGGGATTTGCCTGCTTATTTGCTTTTGCTTTTCCTTTCAATAAATGCAAGCATTGGAAACCTCTGTGTGGGTGCCTTGTATGAAAAGGGGCGCCGGGTTGGGGTGGGGGCTCTGCCAGTTCCTCTCCATCCTGTGACTTTCCTTTGGTTTTGGAGTAACTGGCAGGTGCTTCTGTGCAACACAATGGACTTGGGAATTGGCCTAGTTCTGGAGGAGGTTCAGGGGGGCAGTTGGTTGGAGGGGGGGGAGCAATGCTAGACACATCTCCTTCCGGGTCAAAATGTAGCAAAATTGCAATTCATCACCAGAGAATCCTAGCATTGTAGAGTTGGAAGGGACCCTGGGGGGCTCAAGGTGGGGCACACAATGCTCCACGCTTTCATTTAATCCTGGCAACAACCCTGTGAGGTAGGCTAGGCTGAAAGGTAGTGAGTGGCCCAGGGTCACCCAGTGAGCTTCATGGCTGGCTGGGAATTTAAGTCCTGGGGTCCCAGTCCAGGGGAAGCAATGCTAAGCACATCCCCTTCCAGGTCAAAATGGAGCAAATTGCAATTATCACCAGAGAACCCTAGAATTGTAAAGTTGGAAGCGTCCCTGAGGGTCATCAATGTCCCTCTCCATACTGTGACTTTTATTCGATTTGGGAGTAACTGGCAGGTGCTTCTGTGCAACACAGTGGAATTGTGCAATGGCCCAGTTCTGATGGACGTTCAGGGGGGAAGTTGGTGGGAGGGGGGGAAGCAATGCTAGACACATCCCCTTCTAGGTTAAAATGCAGCAAGATTGCAATTCTCTTCAGATCCTGAGGGTCAACTAGTCCAAGATAGGTGCAATGGAATCTTCCCAGTTTTCCTTCTCCATCTGCAACAAGCAACCGATCCTGGAGCGCCACCTGCTGGTTCTTTGGAGTTCCTGTCCTCCGTGGTGGTTCCCTTTGAAGAAATGTGTATTATGACGTAGGAATGGAGAGAAAGAGAGAATGAATATCATTTCTCAAGAGCTTGAGAGTTGCACTGTGTAACAGGACCATTTCTTCCAGCTGTGTTCATACATGCACAAAAGCCCATAAAAAGAGTCTGCTGGATCACAGAATTGTAAAGTTGGAAGGGACACCCAGGGTCATCTAGTCCAACCCGCTGCAATGCAGGAATGTCAACTAAAGCATCCATGACAGGTGGCCATTCAACCTCTGCTAAAAAACCTCCAAGGAAGGAGAGTCCACAATTGCCCAAGGGAGACAGTTCCACTATCCAACCATTCAGAATTTTTTTCCGGATGTTTAGTTGGAAGCTCCTTCCTTGTAACTTGAAGCCGTTGGTTCGAATCCTGCCCTCCAGAGCAGGAGAAAGCAAGCTTGACTCCTCCTCCAAGTGACAGCCCTTAAGATATTTGAAGATGGTCCTTATATCTCCTCTCAGTCTCCTTTTTTCCAGGCTAACCAAGCCAAATTCCGTCAAATGATGGGGGGGGGTGTCATCAGAGCTGGTCTCCCACCTCTGCCGAGGTTTGCCCCTACAAGCACAAACTTCGACAGGAAGTGGTCAGTGCATGACAATGGGATAGTATACACACACACAACACACACACACAACACACACACACACACACAGCCCATTCAAAGGCCTCCTCCATTTCCACTCTGGTCAAAGTTTGGTCTCATCTTAGGGATTCCGCTCCAGGTTTTTTGTAGAGATCCCATCTCACGCAACATCCTGTTCTCAAAGTGAGCACCCAGATGCACATTATGGGGAAGCAGAAGGCAGGATCCGAGAACAAAAGCCCTCTCCCCTCCTGTCTTTGGCAGCACCTGGGATTCAGAAGCACTCTGAGTAGTAGCCATCAATCGTCCTCTCTCTCATCCTCTTTTAAAGTCATCCAGGGCTAAGTCCCATTTCCCCACCTGGTCTTGCTTCAAGTAAACAGACAAGCGTTGCTCCATCGGATGCAGCAAACTTGGGTAAAGCAACTGCCAGATTCAGCCCAGTGAACTTGGGAACGAGCCCAGATCAGAAGGGGATATTGGGGGAATGGTGGGTGGGATTGGGGAGCAGCAATGCCAAAGACATCTCTTGCCATGCAAACAGATTCATGGATGGAGCTGGAGAAAAAGGGCAAATAACACATGTGAGGATTCCTTAAAAATATTGCTGCACTGCACCCAAATTGCTGAGCATGGAGAAAACCCAGGGGGGTCAGTGTTTGCCCAGAGTTTGGTTTCCTTGAAGGTGAGCAGAGACTTTGGAGTATTTAGGTGATACGGTTTTTAAATGAACATATAGAGAGAGCCTGTACGTTTCTGAGCACAATTCAAAGTGTTGGTGCTGACCTTTAAAGCCCTAAATGGCCTCGGTCCAGTATACCTGAAGAAGCATCTCCACCTCCATCATTCTGCCCGGACACTGAGGTCCAGCACCAAGGGCCTTCTGGCGGTTCCCTCGTTGCGAGAAGCCAAGTTGCAGGGAACTAGGCAGAGGGCCTTCTTGGTGGTGGCGCCTGCCCTGTGGAACGCCCTCCCAACAGATGTCAAAGAGGAAAACAACTGCCAGACTTTTAGAAGACATCTGAAGGCAGCTCTGGAGGCTTTTAATGTTTAATAGATTATTGTGTTTTATTCTCCTGTTGGAAGCCGCCCAGTATATAAATAATAAATTATTATTATTATTATTATTATTATTGAGCATAAAATGGATGGGAACACGGCATTAACATCCCCCAAATCATCCTTCTCAGTTTATCACAGCTTTGGGTCCCCTGCACAGCAAACAGGAATCTGTGTCTCCAGCTTCCAGGCTTCTTGCAGCTCAACTCTCACAAACAACATGGGCTAAAAATCTCACAGACAGCTTCTCCCCATATGAGCTGACCTGGACCCTGAGATCATAATCAGAAGCCCTTCTTAATGTGCCTCCTTCGCAAGTGGTTCAGAGGGCGGGAATGCGAGAAGAGGACTTTTTTTGTGGAGGCTCCGTGTTGATATTTGTCCATTGGCTCAAGTATCCCCTCAACCCAGCACACATTTTCACAACATGGACCTACACAAAGATTTCCAATGCTTGCATTTATTAAAAAGAAAAAGCTAAAGCGCTTTTGCAGACAAACCAAATCCAAGCTCCAATCCTGAGCCCACTTTCTCAGGAGTCATGAGTAGACAGGCAGACAGGATGGCTCCCTCTTGACTCCTTCCCAGAATCGCCTTCAGTAGCATCAAGCAAAGCGGTTTCTTCCCCAGCAGAAATGGGGGGGGGCAGTCAAGGCAGCTGCACATCAGAGGAGAGCAGGGAGGTCTTCCTTTCACCAGAGGTCTTGCACCGTAGATCTGTAGAGTTACTCGCCTGTGAGAGGAGGAAACACTGTTAATATGGGTGTTGGTGGTGGTTCTGAAAACCCAAACCAGTGACTCCAACTGGGAGGCAGAAGAGCTGACTGTTGTCAGAGTCCAAATTGCACACAGAGGGTCTGTTTTGCAGAGGGTTGAACTAGATGACCCCTTAGGTCACTCCCAACACTACATTTATATTCTATGATTTCATGTATGCATTTTGGGGGGGTTTCTCATGTGGTTCCTCCTCCTCCTCCTCCTCCTCCTCCTCCTCCTCCTCCTCCTCCTCCTCCTCCCTCTTCCTCTTCCTCTTCCTCTTCCTCTTCCAAACAGCAACCCCCAAAAGAGGACATTTATGTGCAGATCATTGTGAGTGCCCATTGGTGTGAATTTAACTCTTTCCCTTCCAGCCACTGGGATGTCCCTTCCAACTCTACAATTCTGTGATTGAATAACCACCTTCACAGGGATGTATTTGAGGAGGGTCAGCGACTGAGCCCCCACCCTCTCATGCCAGGAAGAGCTGTTCTTTGAGCCAATGGAGGCATTCCTTCCCAGGCTAAGGGGAGTTGTGGCTGAGGGCCCAGAGAGCTTTCATGGGGGCAGCAACGGGGGAGGAAAGGGTCTTCAACCCTCTGTGCACACGCGAATATTGTTCCCCCTCACGGTGGCTGTAAAGGGAAAGAGAGAAAGGTGGGCTAGGTGGGAAAAGAGAGTTATGAGTCTCATGCAATTGGTGTCATGAGGCTAATTTTTGGGCACAGCAAAGATTGGATTTAACTCACCTTAACGGCAACACATTAGGACATCTGAACACTTAAAAAGTGGCTTCGCGCACCATCTTATGCATTTCCCACCAATACGTTCACATATTGGAACAGCAACTTTGGCTCTGGTGAAATCTGGAGGAGGAAAAAGAAGGCTTTGAAGGCTCTGTCTCACAGGACTGACCTTCTACACCTTCCACAAATTCTTCCACAATGCCCCTGATGGCTCAGACACCGGAGGGCACCAGGTTGGGGAAAGCTGGTGCAGGAAGAATGCAGGGCTGGAGTAGAGAGTCAGTCCCTTCTGCTGCCTATCTGCACCTCCAGGACAGGGTCTGAGCCAAGGTGGTAAGGAAGGCTGTGTCAGAGTCACTGGCTTCCCTGGGCAGCCACTGGCAAACTGGGAGAGAGGAGCTCCCTTGCGCAGGAAACTCGCCTTTTCTTTTACTCACCACAAAGCTAACTGTGTTGAAACACTTTATTAGAGATTTGAAAGCAAGAGCTTCCGTGGATCACATAAATAACTCTCTCTATATACAAATGTAAAAGGGGCTTGTGTGTTGGTCTCCACCTCTCACCAAAACCGCTTGACCAATGCCAACGAAATATGGACACAACGTCACATGCGAATAAGCGCGTGTCCACATACCGACACTGCCGGGCATGCTGGGAAATAGAACCCTGAAGCTGCGTCTCCAAGGGCGGGACAGAGTGCATCCTGGGAAACAGAAGGCTGAACCTGCATCTCAGCAACCAATATGCTATAACTGCCAGAACGGCCATTCCTCCACAAAGGGCCACGCCGGGATCCTGCCCCTAGCCACCCATGTCCCGAAACATGTCAGATCAGGTTTGCAGGGAACAGAGCTGGGGACTCACCTGCATTGTGGGTGGGGACAGGACGGGGATGGGATAGCTCAGGTTTGCAGGGAACGGAACTGGGGACCCACAGCAACACGTGGCCGGGCCAGCTAGTGAGGTAATAAGAAGAGCCAGACTGAAGGATCTGGCCAAAGGGGGCCCATCCAGTCCAACATCCTCTTCTCACAGTGTCCAACCAAAAGCCCCATTTGGGAACTCTCCAGGACAGTGGTTCCCAACAGGTGGTCCGCGGACCCCCAGGGGTACGCGATCTATGCCAGAGGGGTCCGCAAGATGCTATTAGAATAAAAAATATATTAAATATATTTCGTATGATAACAGATTTTTTGTTATGGCCGCTTCCTGCATGAGCAGAGTCTAGCGCAAAACTAGAATTAGATAGAGGCAGTAGCTCTGCTGTATGCCGTTAGGTGGCGCTTTACAAACACTACTGTTTTGCAAAGAGGCAGCGCGCACATTCTACTAATGCTCACCTCCCCAAGATGCTTTGCGCGCGTCGGCTTCATTTGTGCGCTACTGCGCAGGTACCCTGTCTTTTCCATTCCCCTCCCTCCTCCCTGGCGCGCGCTGCCTCTTTGCAAAACAGTAGTGTTTGTAAACAAAGCGTTGTTTTTCGCGGAAGCTACAGTTCGCGTAGTTAAAAATGGACCGTTGGTTAAAAAGTAGTTCATCTTATTAAGAACTGAAAATTAAAACTAACTGTATACTGATGGAGTACTCTGTAGATATAAATATAAAATATAAAAAGACTCTTAATTTGGCTCTCACTTTTTAATTTTAGGATTAGGAATTAATGGGGGTCCTTGTCACAATAGCGGCTCGATGAGGGGTCCTCGAGAAAATTTTGTTGGGAACCCCTGCTCCAGGAGGACATGGAGCAAGATCCCACCTCTTTGGGAGTCACAGCAAATGGTGTTCAGAGCCAGTTTAAAAGGAATAAAGCTGAGAGCTGTGAAGCTGCTCAGAGAAGAAGCATCTGAGAAGAAGGCCTTACCTGGAGCCAACAGGAGGAGGAGGACGGCAACAGAGAGGAGACAGAAGATCTTCATGGCTGGAGGTTGGTGGGAATCCTGGAGGTACCAGAAGCCAAGTGGAAGAGCTATTGCCTGGGGAAGGAGATGTTCCACATCTTATAGGTGGCTGGAGGACTGTTGAAATCTTGTGGGTTGCCAACTGTCGTTCGCAAGATGGATGTGGCAAACCCTGAGGTTCATGTGCCAAGGACCAGCCAAAGACCACAGAATCATAGACCCATAGAGCTTCAGCATCGGAAGATACCCCAAGAGTCATCTACGGCAACCCTTGCAATGCAGGGATCTCTGACTGGTGCCCATCCAACCTCTGCTTCAAAAAATGGGCACCCAAAGGTGAGGGCAAGGCTTTTAAATTTAATTCTGGAGAAGGAGGAGAAGTATCAGTGCTTGCTGTGAGATGTTGGTCTGCGCTGTGTCTTGCCCAGTGATATTTAACAGGCAGTTGCTGGTCTTTTGCAATCTCCACAGAGATGTCTTCAGCATCCTTTCCCAAGAGCCTGAAGGGCAAACCCAGCAGGCAAGGTGGGGAACCTATGGTCACAGGGCTAAGTCCCATTTCCCCACCTGGTCTTGCTTCAAGTGAACGGACAAGCCTTGCTCCATCGGATGCCCACAAAGTTGGGCAAAACAACTACCAGATCCAGCACAGTGAACTTGGGAATGAGCCTAGATCAGAAGGCGATATCAGGGGAGGCAGGGGGTGGAATTGGGGAGCAGCAATGCCAAAGAGATCCCTTTCAGTGCAAACAGATTCAGCGATGGAACTGGAGCAAAGGGGCAAATAACACATTTCAGGTTCCTTGAAAATATTGTTACACAGCAGTTTCAGTGTTTGCCCAGAATTCAGTTTCCTTGAAGGTGACGTGCTCAATTCCTGCTTATGAAACATCCAGTCCTGTATAGGGAAGATTTTAAAGTTCAATGTTTAATGTGTTCTGATATTTTTACACATATTTTTGAGCCTGCTCTAAAGATTGGAATGACTCTCCAGATCAGATTTTGATGGTTCCTGGGGCAGAAATGGGTTTAGGGCATTGTTTTCCCACATGAGGTGAGGGGGAGGGGTGCTCAGTTTTGGCCAACTGAACATTAGGAACATTTTTTTTAATGGAAAGAGTTGTTTGACAGTGGAATGGACTCCCTCAGAAGTTGGTGGACTCTCCTTCAGTGAAGGTTTTTAAGCAGAGATTGGATGGCCACCTGTCAGAGATTCTTTAACTTGGACTAGCTGACCCTCAGGGTCCCTTCCAACTCTATAATGCTAGGATTCTATGATGATAATTGCATTTTTGCTCCATTTTGACCCAGAAGGGAATGTGTTTAGAATTGCTCCCCTCTTCCCCCCCCCCCCACCTCCTTCAGAACTGGGCCAATTCCCAATTGCACAATCCCATTGTGCAATTCAGAGAAGTGTGAATTTCTATGAATGGTTTTGTGTTTCAGTTTTCATATTGCTTTGGAAAGTGCATATGAGATGGGCTCACCCTTAAATGAGAAATGAATCAAAATGTATCTAGGTGCCTTAGTAGACTTCAAGCTTAACACGAGTGAACAGTGTGATGCAGCATGAAAAAAACTGATTGCTATTCTAGGCTTCATGAACAGAAATATAGTGTCTAGGGGCGTCTTAGCCATAGAGGCTAGTGGCGCGGGGAACCATGGCGCCAAGTGCTGGAGGGCGTTGGAGGGAAGAGGCGGAGGCCGGGCGCGGTGCCTCCCTGCATCACCTCGCTGCCCTTGCCTGCCTCCGCCATGCAGAGCGGCACCCGGAGTCTCCGTCCCATTGGAGTGCTGCCCGCCCGCAGGGCTGCCTCTTGCCTTTCCCATCTCCCCCTCGGCGAAGGGGCCCTCAGGGCATGGTGGCGGGAGGTGCCGAAGCACCAAGGCCCACCACGACGTGCACGCACTTCGCCAAAATCTTGCAGCGCGTGAGGGCTGCCAGGAGGTGGCCGGCCGCCGAGGGCAAGCCCTGGAGCCTCCGCCTATTCCCCGCAGTAAAAAGGTGAAACGACGGGTGGGGCACCGGAGGGATCTTTGAATGGGGGCGGGGCACCAGAGGGATCTTTGAACCACGGCGCCGGATATCCTTGAGACGGCCCTGCCACTGGTCTAGATCAAGGGAAGTCGTAGTACCGTTCTATTCTTCCTTAGTCAGACCACACCTGGAGTCCTTTGTCCATTTCTGGGTGCCATCATTTAAGAAGGATGTTAACAAGCTGGAAGGTGTGCAGAGGAGGGCAACCAAGAGGATCAGGACCATCTTGGACTGTAAACCAAACCTGATGAGGAATGGTTGAAGGAATTGGGTATGTTTAGCCTGGAAAGGAGGAGACTGAAAGGAGATATGAGAGCCATCTTCAAATATCTGAAAGGCTGTCCCATGGAAGAGGGAGCAAGCTTGTTTTCTGCTGCTCCAGAGAGGAGGACCTGAACCAATGGATTTGATTTACAAGAAAGAAGATTCTGGCTAAACATTCGGAAGAACTTTCTGACTGTCAAAGCATTTTGACAGTGGAACGAACTCCCTTAAACGATGGTGTACTCCTTTCTCGGATGTTTCTAAGCAGAAGTTTGATGCTATTTTCAAGGCACTGGCGGAGGAACGGGGGTGGGGGGTGGGGAGCGCACTGCCCCCTGCACCATCGGGGAAGGGGATAACATCATGGCCGCCCCCGGACACGCGCGGCACACCCCCCACCGCACCGGCACCATGCCCCCGGGATGCACACCACGCCCCCAGGATGCACGCAAGCCACGCCCCCACCTGCTCTCCTCCCCTGGTGCCGGAGCATGCAGCTTCGCCACTGCTTCCAGGGAACCTTCAGCTGCATTGCGGGGGGTTGGACTGGATGTCCCTTGGGAATCCCTTCCCTCTCTGCAATTCTTTGAAGTTCCCTGTCCCTTGCTGGGTCACAATTGCTGGAGAGATGAGGGGGGAAAGCTTCAGAAACACTGAAAGCAGCTTAAACTGACCACGAGTCCCTCTAGCTTAGCACTGTCAACCCAGACTGGCAGTAGCCCTCCAGGCAAGAGTACCTTCTGCATGCCAAGCAGATGCCCTAGCACTGAGCGATGGCCCTTCCCTAAAACAGAGGAGCCCAAGTCCAAAACGCCACCTCTCTATCTCTCCTTCTTCTGCTTCCAAATACCTCCAACGTCATGCCACCCACGGGGACAGCTGGAGAGCGTTGGCTGACAGCATGTCTTCGACGTCCCCTTGTTCTAATTATAAACCTGCATTCGATATCTTGGATGCTCTCTGCCTGCCTCTTCCATTTTTTCCCCTGAGCAAGGGAAGCAGCCGGCCTGGAGGAATCAGAGCTGACTCGCCAGCCCCTTTCCCCAAAGTTTACTCCTGGCGCGTGTGTTTGCGTGACCCTCTTTTCTCCATCGCCGGCAGACGAAGCAGGGGGCATTGCCTGCTCCTGTTGAACCCCTCTCTCCCCTTGCGGAGCAGAATCCGAGCCTGCGGGAGACAGCCTTCCGCCATGGATTCACTGCTCGGATGACTGGGTCCCTCGCGTCCCCGAGACCCTGCTGGCATTGACAGCTGCTGCTACCCGTGTCCATGGAAACAGCGTTGGGCAGCCCGCAAGGAAGCAGGTGGGTGTCGGGAGTCTAGGGAGGAACGTGGCTTGACAAAGGAGCTCACTCCACCAGCCTCCTCCGAGCTGGGCACGGTGGCATGCAGACCGCCGTGGGCCCAAGGGGCCTCCCACCTCTGCAGCCCAGACTTTTGCACTTGGCACCCTGTTGTCCTGGGTCTTCGTAGTGCCAAAGGAGAAGTGTTTGACACCCCCCCTGCAGTGCGGGACACGGGTCTGGCCTGCCACTGAACCAGGTGACCCTTTGCCCTGGTCCTCCGAGGCAAAGCAGGCGGGAGACGGGTGGCAGATGGGTGCCGCAGTCCACAAACACGTCCCCGGAGGAGCCTGGCGGACTTGAAGAGAGAAAGCAGTCCAGGTTTTCCGAGCAACTTGTTGAAACGGAGCAAGCTGCCGCCTTCTGCCAGCTTCTCCATCTGTCTCTGTGGCTCTGAGCTTTCCAGGACTTGGCTTCCCAGAAGGTCTCCGAGGCAGAGCAGGGCGAGATCTCTCCCAACAAGGCGACAGCAGGAGTCCATCCTGGATCCCACGATGGCAGGTAAGGAGAAGAGGGTGGACCTGGTAGCTGCTGGAGGCTAGGGCAGCAGACTCTGAAACCGAGGGGAGAGTCATGATGGCGATCGATGTATTGGCTTGACTTCCTGGGTCTCTTCCTGTGTGAAAGATTCACAGAGAGACTAAGGCGATTTTCACAGGTTCAAGGAACCTTCCTCTTTGTGGAATGTCTGCGGGTAATTTGTGATTTTGCTTGGGCCCTGGGTTAGAGCCCAGGTGGATGGATAGAAGGGGAAGGTGTGTCAGAAGGAATCCAAAGGGTCATCTAGACCAACCCATGGAGGAGAAGGAACTGAGACTTCTTTTATATGGATTGCTGACCTTTGCATCAATGGAGCATTTTTATATCGGAGTAGTTTTGCAATCTTTGTTGTCGTTCAAGTTGTTTGCTTTAGTTTTCTGTACACCACCGAGAGATATTTGTTATGTAGTGTTGTGAGTTTCAGTGGTCAGCCTGGATGAGGCTCTGGGACCAATCCTTGGGGTCTGTACCCAGCGAGGGAGAGAATCTAAAAGAGGATTCTATTGCTGAACTAGTCAGACGAGTTGCTTTGTAAGACAAAGACCTTCCCTGGCCACTTAAGTGTCCTCATCAACATCTCAAAAGAATGAACCAGGTCACAAGAGTGATCATAGAATCATAGAGTTGGAAGAGACCACAAGGGCCATCCAGTCCAACCCCCTGCCAAGCAGGAAACACCATCAAAGCATTCTTGACATATGCCTGTCAAGCCTCTGCTTAAAGACCTCCAAAGAAGGAGACTCCACCACACTCCTTGGTAGCAAATTCCACTGCCGAACAGCTCTTACTGTCAGGAAGTTCTTCCTAATGTTTAGGTGGAATCTTCTTTCTTGTAGCTTGAATCCATTGCTCCGTGTCCGCTTCTCTGGAGCAGCAGAAAACAACCTTTCTCCCTCCTCTATATGACATCCTTTTATATATTTGAACATGGCTATCATATCACCCCTTAACCTTCTCTTCTCCAGGCTAAACATACCCAGCTCCCTAAGCTGTTCCTCATAAGGCATCGTTTCCATTTGACCATTTTCGTTGCCCTCTTCTGGACACGTTCCAGCTTGTCTGTATCCTTCTTGAACTGTGGTGCCCAGTGATGGGGACCTCCAGGCTATTGGGGGCTCCACACACACCCTTGTCTACCTGCTAGGTTGACAAACAAGAGCCAGCGTTTTGGGGGGTGAACAGACCTGGAAGTTGAAGACACAGAGATACTATATGCTTATCCAAGTTTGGTTTTCTTGTTTAGGGAGGCTTTTAATGTTTAATCGATTATTTTATTTTATTTTTCTGTTGGAAGCTGCCCAGGGTGGCTGGGGAAACCCAGCCAGGTGGGCGGGGTATAAATTATTATTATTATTATTATTATTATTATTATTATTATTATTATTATTATTAACGAAGGTCAGCAACAGGTGTACTATCTGGGCCCTCCTGAAGGTCACAGGCCCCTCCATATTTTCAAGGAAGCCCCCCCCCCTCAGTGGGTGGATGGAGGGGGGGTGGGCCAATTCGGCCTGGCCAGGTGGGGGGTGCACGTGTAATAGCATGCACAAGTGATGCCCCCCAGCCAATGTTGGGGTGCGACGCAGAGTGTCTGGTCAGCAGAGATTGTGATGTCTTTAGGATATTTGGTTTTAGTTCGAAAGCATGTCAAAATGCAAGTAGATAAATAGGAACCGCTACAGCGGGAAGGTAAACGATGTTTCCATGTGCTGCTCTGGTTTGCCAGAAGTGGCTTTGTCATGCTGGCCACATGACCTGGAAGCTGTACGCCGCTCCCTTGGCCAATAACGTGAGATGAGCGCCGCAACCCCAGAGTCAGTCATGACTGGACCTAATGGTCAGGGGTCCCTTTACCCTTTATATGCTATATGGTAATTTATCGGTAATTAATAGGTATCTAAAGCCATTTGCACATATTGCTATGCAAGCAGTCCATGCAGAATGTAGGCACCCTATATATAGAAAGGAGCAAACCAAGGATATTTTAGGGAGCAGGCTAGGAGCCTACACAAAACAAAACACTGTTGCTGTATGTAGGTTTTATTTTTTGTGTTTTTTATCTTATATTTTGGAAATGCACATCCAGGTTTTTTTCCTTTTATTTTTTGGGGGCCCCCAAGAGGGAGGCCCAAAGCTATAGCTTATACGTAAATCTGGCACTGGTTGGAAGGGACCCCAAGAGTCATTTAATCCAACCCTCTGCAATGCAGGAATATCGGCTGGACCATTCATGGCAGATGGCCACCCAACCTCTGCTTTAAAGCTCCTCCAATCTTATCCCAAATTTGCCTCCTGGAGACACCACATTAAGGTCTTGGTGGGAGGTTTCTCTTATTGCCTTTCTTTATCGCTCTTCTCCTGCCCCGTAGTTGAGCCTCTGCCAGGGACGGGATGTGTAGGCAGGGGAGAGGAGCAGATGCCACTTCTCCTCTTTTGCACTTGCATATAAATCTGGGCTCGCAAACACCCAGGCACCATGCAGCGCACAGCTTGCCGCTTCCAAGTTCTGCAGCTGCCAAGATCTATTTTGAACCTCTGGTGAGGATAATAATAATATTACATGGTGGGACAATCGTGTTTTGTCACTTATTGCGATCATCTCTCTTTAGCCCAAGTAATAAACACTGATATTATAAAAAAAAATGCATCTGATTGCAGAACAGATTAATATAGCATCCAGGGTGCCCCCAGACTGTCAGTATTTTTGTGGGAGGAATTAAACTGCAAACCAGTGCAGTTAAAGTGAGAATGTAAGAAGCGGCTGCTGGATCAGGCCCAGTGCTGGATTTACGTATAAGCTAAACCAGCGTTTCTCAACCGCTGTTCCGCGGCACACTAGTGTGCCGCGAGACGCTGGCTGGTGTGCCGCGACGTGCGGCGATGAGAAGGGCGATTTGCATTGTCACGTGCCTGGCGGCCGCCAATAATCAACACTGTCCCGCTGGAAAGCAATATTTCTCCTCCTCTTTCCCAAAGCTCAGTGCAAACAAGCCTGGCGGCCGCCAATACACAGCACTAGCCCGCCGGAAAGCAATATTTGGCAAGTGTTTCTTACAGTCATAATTATAATATAGGGCGGCACAGAGTTAATTTTTTTAACTTTTTTAATGGTGGTGTGCCTCGTGATTTTTTTCACGGAACAAGTGTGCCGTGGCCCAAAAAAGGTTGAGAAACACTGAGCTAAACAAGCTATAGCTTAGGGCCCCACTCTCTTGGGGGCCCCCAAAAAAAATTAAAGGAAAAAACCTGGATGTACATTTCCAAAATCTAAGATAAAAAAACCACAAATAAAATAAAACCTACATCCAGCAACAGTGTTTTGTGTTGTGCAGGCTCCTATGATGTAAGTCATGGGCCCCGCCTGCTAGCCTGCTCCCTAAAATATCAATGGTTTGCTCTTTTCTATATCAATTACTTTGATAAAATACATATTTTGCTATGTGCAAATGGCTTGAGATACCTGTTAAGCCCATAAATGACCATATAGCATATTGTTGTTGTTTAGTCGTTTAGTCGTGTCCGACTCTTCGTGACCCCATGGACCATAGCACGCCAGGCACTCCTGTCTTCCACTGCCTCCCGCAGTTTGGTCAGACTCATGTTCGTAGCTTCAAGAACACTGTCCGGCCATCTCGTCCTCTGTCGTCCCCTTCTCCTTGTGCCCTCAATCTTTCCCAACATCAGGGTCTTTTCCAGGGAGTCTTCTCTTCTCATGAGGTGGCCAAAGTATTAGAGCCTCAGCTTCACGATCTGTCCTTCCAGTGAGCACTCAGGGCTGATTTCCTTAAGAATGGATAGGTTTGATCTTCTTGCAGTCCATGGGACTCTCAAGAGTCTCCTCCAGCACCATAATTCAAAAGCATCAATTCTTCGGCGATCAGCCTTCTTTATGGTCCAGCTCTCACTTCCATACATCACTACTGGGAAAACCATAGCTTTAACTATACGGACCTTTGTCGGCACTCTCTTGGGGGCCCCCAAAAAAAATTAAGGGAAAAAACCTGGATGTACATTTCTAAAATATAAGATAAAAGAACAAATAAAATAAAACCTACATACAACAATAGTGTTTTGTGTTATGTAGACTCCTATGATGTAAGTCATGGGGCCCCGCCTGCTTGCCTGCTCCCTAAAATATCAATGGTTTGCTCTTTTCTATATCAATTACTTTGATAAAATACATATTTTGTTACAGTATGTGCAAATGGCTTGAGATACCTGTTAGGTCCATAAATGACCATATAGCATATATGTTTTAAGCTTTTAATGTTTAATCGATTATTTTATTTTATTTTATTTTTCTGTTGGAAGCCGCCCAGAGTGGCTGGGGAAACCCAGCCAGATGGACGGGGTATAAATAATATATTATTATTATTATTATTATTATTATTATTATTATTCAACACCAAAAGCAGCAGCAATTTGTTGTTGACAAAGGACAGCGGGACATATAAAGGGCCCCATTACCTTCAGTATCTTTAGGGTCTCGTCAAACTGAAAGCCGGCCCCGATCAGGCCAATGGTCCACCTTGTCAAGCATCGTCAACCAGATGCCCCAATGGGAAACGGGGCAAGCGGGATCTGAGCACAACACTGGGATTCAGAAGCATGGCTGCCTCCAACTTTGCAGGCAAAGCAGAAGCCCTGTGGCTTGGAACCATCGATAGCAATGACTTCTCGGTGGTGGCACCCACCCTGTGGAAAGCCCTCCTTCCAATCCATCAATCAAACAAACAAGCAAGCAAACTTTATCTTGGTCACAGACCAGTATAAGATAAAACATACGGATAAACCGAACACGTAAGACTTAAAACAGGTAAGGGATGAAAACTAGAAGTTAAAAGGTGATTATATCATACACCAGATGACAAAGAGATGACCTTAGAAGAAATCTGAAGGCAGCCCTGTATAGGGAAGGTTTTTAATGTTTAATTATGTTTTTATATATGTTGGAAGCCATCCAGAGTGGCTGGGGCAACCCAGTCAGATAGACAGGGTGTTGTTGTTGTTGTTGTTGTTGTTGTCGTTGTCGTCGTCATCATCATCATCATCATCAAAGGTTCTGTGTCACCCTCATGCAACAAATCCACTTTTGGGGAAAATGGAGGTTTCGTAGTGAGGAAATTGATGGTAAAATGTAATGTAAGGTGTAGGATGAATGGATTAAAAATGGGAAGATGCCCACAAGACATTCAGGGTGAATTTTCATAGCCATACAAGCCCATTGCAGACAAATAAGAACAAAAGCTATGGGGAGACCAGCCATGGTCTTATGCCCACATATGAAATCAGGATGAATCCTGAATAAAGAGCATCTTCCACATTTGATGGAAACCATGTGATGAGGGTGCCAGTCACACCTCTTTGGGGAGGGACTTCCATCACTTAGGGGCCACCACAGAGAAGCCCCTCTCCTGGGCCACTGCTACCAGAACTTCCAGTGGTGGCGGCCCTACCAAGAGGGCATCTTTCGTAGTCCAAAACATTTGGAGGGCACCAAGCTGGGGAAGGCTATTTTGGATTGACTGATCCAAGAGGGGGGGGGCATTTGTTTTGCCATGGAAGGTCACCTCTCTTGGGCTGCTCGTTGACTCTGCGCCAACACTATCTTGAGGAGGAAGGAGGGGATCCAGTTTCTTCTGTGCTCACGTATGTTTGAAGCAGCTTTCATTAGCCCCGAATTCTCCCAACTTCGAGGGAAATCAGATGAACAGATTTGATCAAAAGCCTGGTTTTAATTAAAGCTTTGAAGTCCCCCAAAGGCAGATTCTGCGTCACTGTGCACAGCTTCACAATGACTGCAGCCGAAGTCTGCATCGGGGGAAAGGTTAGAAGCAGAACACCTCTTCCCCAGCACATTTATCTCCATTCTGCTTTGGGGGCTGTAACACCCTGGTAGAGCATCTCCCTTGCAGGCAAATGGTCATGGGTTCAATCCCCAATAGCCTCTCTATGCACAACTGGGATAAGTCTCCTGCTTATAATCCTGGAGGGCCACTTCCAGCCACTGCAGACAATACAGTGTTAAATGGACCAATGGTCTGATGTGGGCAGCTTTCTGTGTTGCCATTAGAACAATAGCTGGTGTGAGGAAAGATACTATTAAATCAATATATCCTCTCCTAGTATCTACAACATTCCCACATTACTTGCCTTTTCTCTAAACTAAAAAATCCCAAACACTGCAGCCTTTCTTCATAGAAGGGTCATTCCATCCCCTCGATCATTTTGTTCATCCTTTCAATCCCAGATTCTGCTCGTCTTTCCCAACCTTTCAATCCCAGCTTCTGCAGTCTCAGTTGGCTTGCTTGGCCAAATAGGAGTTCCAAAACAACATCTCTCCTCCCTGGGAACTCTCCTTGGTCCTGCAGAGCCTGGCTCTCTCCCCTGGTTCGCTGTTGCTGCTGGATGATCCCTGCCTTGTCTCGCTGTCTCTCGAGCTGGCTAGATGAGGATTGATTTTCGCTTCCACCAGGAGCTGACATAGTTATGCAAAAATGTCTTGCAATGCACTCGACACTCCAAAAGTTTCTCCCTGTCAGGAGTATGGGCAGGAGTCAGGCTCTGGGGCCTGTAGTGCTTTGCAGGACTGGGGCCTGCCTCAGCTTGTGCTGGAGAAGCAAGGAGTGGCCACACAGGTGAAGACCTCAGCTTGTGCTGGAGAGGCAAGGAGTGGTCACTCAGGTGAGGCCACTTGATACCTCACTGCACCTGGTGGCAGGAGCTGGGAGGGATAAAAGCTCAGCATTTCCCTTCAGCTCTTTGCCACAGCAACGCTACCCCTGCCTGGTTGCCTCTGGCCTCTTGCTCCTTGGACCCTTGCCTGGCTGACGCCTTGATCCTCGACCCTTGGACCTTTGCCTTGCCGACGCCTTGCTCCTTGACTCCCAGACCTTCGCCTCTGCCTTGCTCCTTGACCCTGCAACTGCCTGCTGCTGGACCCTCAGCCCTGCACCTGTTCCTGCTTCTACACCACCATCTTGCCTCTGGTCCGGACATCCCCAGCCAGGGCTTCAACCGCCCGCTGACCGGACTGTGACACTCCCATTTAAATGTGCCCTCATAAGAAGAGCCAGCTGGATCAGGCCAATGGCCCATCTAGTCCAGCATCCTGTTCTCATTGTGGCTGAACACTTGCCTGTGTGAAACCACTAAGCAGGATATGAGCACAAGAGCAACTCCCCCCTCCTGTGGTTTCCTGTAACTGGTATTCAGAAGCATTGCTAGTAGCCACCAATAGCCCTCTCCTCCTCTGCGAATTTGCCCAATCCTCTTTTCAAGCCATCAGAAAAGGTGGCTACTCCCTGTCTCCTGTGGGAGTGAGTTCCACAGGTTCCCTATCCACTGTGTGAAGGAGCCCTTTCTGTCTTCTGTCCTGAATCACTGGATGTTCACAAGTTCTAGTCTTATGGGAGGGGAAGAAAAACGTTCCTCTCGCCACCACGCCATGCATAATTTTAGAAACCCTCATTTGCCGTCCTGCTTGCTCGTTCCTCTCTCCAGTCCGCCCCAGGGTCTTCCATCCTCCTTCTTCAGCACCTCCTGGAAGCTTTCTGGCCTCGCTGTCTGTCTCGGAGCAACCTTGCCAGGCTCTGTGACAGCTGCTCAAGGATTAAATGGGTGCCAAAACCAGGCAGGCTGCCAACACCACCTCCCGGGGTGTGTTCTTGGCACTTGGAGTTGATCTGCAGCTGAGAACTGAAGCCCATCCAATGGGGCGGCTGCAACAGGCTCCCCAGAGGGGTTTGAGAAGAGAGAGACCTCAGGAGACGGGAGGAAAGGAGAGAAGAGTTGAGGAGGAGAGGGCTGCTAATGAGAGACGCTCCCAGCAGGATGTAATGCCAGCCCTGTGCCACAGTCTCTGCGCCAGCCTTTGTTATTATTATTATCTCTCGCTGTCCCCGTGAGAGGGTGACAGATAAAAAACAAAGACCCAAAATAGCCTGCAAGGAAGACAGGAAGGTGGAGCAAGGAAAAGCGAGCCTGATGTCATGGACTAATTGGACAAAGAGGAAGGGTGGAAGGAACCAGACTGGGAGCCACCAAGGGAAAAGGCTCAGAGTCTGGGGATTGCTGGTGGGATGATGGTGGGTGGTCAAAGGGAGAAGACTCGGAAAAGGAGGTGTTGGAAGCAGAAGGGGGTAACAGGGCTTAGTGAGCTGGGAGAGTCTGTGGCTGAAGCGGGAGAGGAGGCAGACCACAGTTCAAGAAGGATACTGACAAGCTGGAACGTGTCCAGAGGAGGGCAACCAAAATGGTCAAAGGCCTGGAAACAATGCCTTACGAGGAACGGCTTAGGGAGCTGGGTATGTTTAGCCTGGAGAAGAGAAAGTTAAGGGGTGATATGATAGCCATGTTCAAATATATAAAAGGATGTCATATAGAGGAGGGTGAAAGGTTGTTTTCTGCTGCTCCAGAGAAGCGGACACGGAGCAATGGATTCAAACTACAAGAAAGAAGATTCCACCTAAACATTAGGAAGAACTTCCTGACAGTAAGAGCTGTTCGACAGTGGAATTTGCTGCCAAGAAGTGTGGTGGAGTCTCCTTCTTTGGAGGGCTTTAAGCAGAGGCTTGACAGCCATATGTCAAGAATGCTTTGATGGTGTTTCCTGCTTGGCAGGGGGTTGGACTGGACGGCCCTTGTGGTCTCTTCCAACTCTGTGATTCTATGATTCTAAGAGGCAGAGATGAGTCAGGCTGGTGAAGAATCACGGGGATCTCCCCCTCCTGCTGTGACAGGCTCTCCTCTCCTCCCTGACACTCAGAACCAAGTGCGGAATGAAACGGGTAGAGCAAAGGCAGGCTGCTTGCAGGCATAGTCTCCAATTGCTTGGAAGAAGCCCTGGAGAGGAGGAGACATAGGCAGCTTTGGGTAGGTTTGCCATATTTCAAGAGGTTAAAATCCAGACACAAAAAGTTGTCGAGCTTTTTTAGGGCAATTGCTCAATAGCCCTTTCGCAGCTGCCAAGCCTGAGCTGCCCACACCAGAGCCTGCGCCAGAACCAGAGGTGGCTGAATTCTCCCCAAATGAGCGTGTAGGGCCTCCAAAACAGGACATGTCCGGGAATTCCTGGACTAATGGCAACCCTAGCTTTGGGGACATTTGGTCTCGGCAACTGATTTCAGGGGTTGGGACCTAGTGGGCATGTGCTTCTTGGGCCTGAAACCCAGCCACATTCGTAAAAATTGTGCCTTGCTAATAAAGACTTAATCCAGCTTTGAGCTGTGTGGTTTAGTGACCACCCTGTAACACCGCAGGACCTCTGCCTGGGAGCCCTCCCTTGCTGTCGCTGCCCCCCACTTCTACCAAGCCCTTCCAGGTCCCTTCCCTTGTTAATTAACTCGATGGCCTCATTTGCAATTGCAAATGCTTCTCTGGCTCCTGCATGACCAGGCAGCCGCCTTCAATTAATTTTGCCTGCGTTGAAACCTCACACCTGAGCTTTCCTCGCTGGGCTTTCTGGCAGAAGGCGTGTGATTGCCTTCGCTGTTGGAAAAGGTAAAGGGAGAAAGCAAGGTGCTCTGCACATGCACAGGGGCACTGAGACCGCCTTCTGGACATACAACTCCAAACAATGTTCAAAAAGGGCTGAGGTCAGGAGTAAGGGAAGGCAATCTCCATTAGAATTTAGATCTATGTATGCACAGCATCTTGTTTCAGATCCACATTGTTTGTTTGTTTTAAAAAAATTTTTTACTGATTTCTTTTTCCCCCCAGTGTCATACAGAATTTTGCAAAACGCAGGGTTGCCAGACAGGATGCGATGGCAAATGGACTCAGTCCTTGCGCAATTATAGATCGCTGTCAAACAAATACATTCATAAAAGGGAGCCAAAATAAGCTGCTGGTATCTGAATGTGAGGAACTATTTTTAGCATAGCTATCATGGTTAAACAAGACAGGGTTACAAAACATGGTACGTTCTATTATACCAAGGGAAAGGAATTCAATTGCCCAGAATCCCTGTATCGGCTACATTCGTTCATGGGCCAAGAGGGGTCCTCAGCCATGTTCCTCCTTGCTTATAAATGAAATAAAGTCAGCCCAAACAGGTGAAAAGCAATCTTTTTTTCTCTCCTTTGGACTCTCAGCTTATTTGCTAGTTTTGCCAGCAGGGCGATATTCCACACCTTAATGTTCTAAGTAATAAGATCTGCCCCATTTTTATAGATACAGTGGTATCTTGGTTCTCAAACTTAATCCGTTCCGGAAGTCCGTCCCAAAACCAAAGTGTTCCAAAACCAAGGGGTGCTTGTCCCATAGAAAGTAATGCAAAATGGATCAATCCATTCCAGACTTTTAAAAACAACCCCTAAAACAGCAGTTTAACATGAATTTTACTATCTAACGAGACCATTGATCCATAAAATGAAAGCAATAAACAATGTACTGCAGTCACACAATCAGTCAGTAGCTGAACTCGGTTCCACACAGTCACAAAAACAAAACAAAAAGAGCCGCAAAAACAAAAACGCCAAATAAATAGAAAAACAGACAGACACACCTCAGTGTAACACTCAAAACGGAAGTGTGTCACTCAAATCGGAAGTGTGGCACTCGAAACAGAGCACGGTCAGCTTCCGAAAAAAGTTCACAAACCGGAACATTTACTTCCAGGTTTGCAGTGTTCGGGCTGTGGGGGTCAGGCTGAGTCCGTCCCTACAGAAAAGACTGGTCCATCTGACTCTGTATCTTTGACCTGCTTTGCAGGGGGTTGGGCTAAATGACCTTTGGGTGCGCCTTCCAACTGTGATTCTGAGAATCAGACTGTGGGCCAATTTTGTGGTGGTGACCAGCAATCGCTCTCCAGGATTTCAGAGAGGGGATCTTTCCCAGCCCTATTAATTGTGAATTATCCCATGCATTTCCCACCTTTTTAGGAGCTCAAAGTGGTGCATATGTCTCTCCCCATTCTTATTTAATTCCCACAACAGCCCTGCGAGGTAGGTTCGGCTGAGAGGCAGCAGCTAGCCCAAGGTTGGGTGCACCTGGAGACAATGACATTGACAGGCATCCACAACCCATGTGTCAGTGCTGAAGCGAGTGCAACAAAAATCCCACGGGCTGTCAGGGCTCTAGGAATGCCTTGCCCTTGTGCAACTTTGAAGATTTGTATTAGTTTATTGTGGTTTATTCATTCCACCTTTCCTCCAGGGAGTTTGAGGTGGCCTACACAGCTTTCCTCCTCCCCAGTTTATCTCTCAACAACCCTGGGAGGCAGGGTAGCCTGGGAGGCCGAGGCCAGTCCCACCCGGTGAGCTTCATGGCTGAGTGGGGATTTGAACCCAGATCTCCCAGGTCATAGTCCAACACTCTATCCCACGGGTGTCAAACACAAGGCCCGGGGGCCAAATCCGGCCCGCCAGACCTCGTCATGTGGCCCGCCGAGCGCCCCAGCCAGAGGGACCCAGCAGTGGGACCTTGCTGCTGAAGCGCCGCGCCAACAAAGCGCTGACAAACAGCTGGGGCCGGGGAAATGCTTTTTGCCCCTGGGTCCCTTCGCGCTCTTTTCTGGCGCTGAATCAAGGCGGTGACCCCCCCCTTCCCTTTCTTTCTTCCTCTCTCTCGTTCTTATTCTTTCTTTCCCTCTCCTTCCTTCCTTCTTTATCTCTGTCTTCTCTCCCTCTTTCTTTTTCTTTCCTTCTTTATTCCTTCTTTCCTACTCTTCTTTCTCTCACCTCTTTCCTTCCTCTCTCCCTCCCACTCCCTCTTTTCTTCCTTCCTTCCTTCCTTCCTTCCTTCCTTTCTTCCTCCCTCTCCCTCTCCCTCTCCCTCTCCCTCTCCCTCTCCCTCTCCTCAGAAACATAGGATGCTGCTTTATACTTCTGGCCCTTAAACCCTGGAACCAGGAGAGCAGCTCCAGTGAGTCAACCTCAGCCAGTCCCTTTGGTGAAGGGTGGTGGCTCACTGGCAGAACATCTGTCCTGCATGCAGAAGGACCCCAGCATCTCCAGGTACTAGTACCTCTGCAAAGGTCCTGCATGAAACCCTAGTGAGCCTCCACCACCCAGTGCAGTTACCAAAAATCATTTTTCAATAAATTGTACAATAATTGTACATTTGAATATCTACTTGCCATTATTCTGACTATGTTTCTGCTTTCAGAGCTAGTTATTACTTATATTATTACAAAAAACAGTAATAATTGAATGCAGTGACAATAATTTATGATAATAAAGAGTGGACACATAGTCCTACAGATACAACCGGCCCTTTGAGGGTGACCAAACTGCTGATGCGGCCCCCAATGAATTTGAGTTTGACACCCCTGCTCTATCCCATCATCCCTGATCACTGGTCCTGTTAGCTAGGGATCATGGGAGTTGTAGAATCATAGAATCATAGAGTTGGAAGAGACCACAAGGGCCATCCAGTCCAACCCCCTGCCAAGCAGGAAACACCATCAAAGCATTCCTGACATATGCCTGTCAAGCCTCTGCTTAAAGACCTCCAAGGAAGGAGACTCCACCACACTCCTTGTTAGCAAATTCCACTGCCGAACAGCTCTTACTGTCATGAAGTTCTTCCTAATGTTTAGGTGGAATCTTCTTTCTTGTAGCTTGAATCCATTGCTCCGTGTCCGCTTCTCTGGAGCAGCAGAAAACAATCTTTCTCCCTCCTCCATATGACATCCTTTCATATATTTGAACATGGCTATCATATCACCCCTTAACCTTCTCTTCTCCAGGCTAAACATACCCAGCTCCCTAAGCCGTTCCTCATAAGGCATCGTTTCCAGGCCTTTGACCATTTTGGTTGCCCTCCTCTGGACACGTTCCAGCTTGTCAGTATCCTTCTTGAACTGTGGTGCCCAGAACTGGACACAGTACTCCAGCTGAGGTGTGACCAGAGCAGAATACAGTGGTACTATTACTTCCCTAGATCTAGATGCTATACTCCTATTGATGCAGCCCAGAATTGCATTGGCTTTTTTAGCTGCTGCATCACACTGCTGACTCATGTCAAGTTTGTGGTCTACCAAGACTCCTAGATCCTTTTCACATGTACTGCTCTCAAGCCAGGTGTCACCCATCCTGTATTTGTGCCTTTCATTTTTTTGCCCAAGTGTAGTACCTTACATTTCTCCTTGTTAAAATTCATCTTGTTTGCTTTGTACCAGTTTTCTAATCTGTTAAGGTCATTTTGAAGTGTGATCCTGTCCTCTGGGGTATTAGCCACCCCTCCCAATTTGGTGTCGTCTGCAAACTTGCTCAGGATGCCCTCAAGCCCATCATCCAAGCAGTAGTAGTCCCAAAACATCTGGAGGGCCAAGTTTGCCTATGCCTGCTCTAACCACTGCACCACACTGCCTCCCACCTGACTTGTTTCCATCAAGTCCCTTTAATAAGGAAGACCACACCTTGGCGAAGGCCAGTAGAAGCTTAAGGGGAAATGGATTTGCTTTATTATATACCTGCATGGTAGGTAGGCTCAGCTGAGAGGCAGCAGCTAGCCCAAGGCCACCCACTGAACTTCACGGATTCGAACCCTGATCTCTCTCAAGTCCTAGTCCACAAACGCCACACTGCCTATGGAGATGCTGCCATTGAGGGTTGAACCTGGAGCCTTCTGCATGCAGAGCACGTGTCCTGCCAGTGATTCTCACAGCCCTTCTGCAACCCTCCCCCTCCAGTTTTTCCTATGCCTCCCGTTTGCGCAAATGACTATTTAGCATTGATCCATTTAATTTTTAACACAAGGCAGGCCTGGCGACGAGAGGGGGGGTGTCCCTCAATTTCAGGGATGCCTCCTTCCCCCTGATTTCCTCTCTCGCTGTCATTGACAGCTCTTCAGCCAAGGGTTCAAAAAAAATCATAGGGAGAGGAGATAGAGGAATCCGCTTGGCGTTGCATACTGATGCCTCTCCTAACCAGAGAAGATGCTCCGGGGAAGAAAGGGATCAAAAGGAAGCCAGCGGGGAGGGGAGCCAGGATTCCTGATGAGGCAGAATGAGAAGAAGGTTACTAAATCCTTGGCTGAGAAAGCAAGAAATAAACAGAAGCCCTTGAAGGGAAGGCGAAGACAGGGAGGCAGGAGGGTTGGGGGAAGAAGCTGGAACAGCAGAATCTAGTCCTTGAAGAAGCAGAGGGCTGGGAGCTGCTGATGCCCCAGTTTGCTGTGTCTGGTTGTTCCCACAGCGCAGCAGTTTCAAGAGGTGCAAGGGAGAGGAAGGACCACATATTTATTATCCAGGGCAGCAGCTAGCTTGCAAGCCTGACAGCGAGCAAGACCTCCTCCTTGGAGGGAGCAGCAGCAAGAGGCACAGCTGCTCTGCCTGCAGGCCAGAGGGAGCATCATGGCCTGCCGGAGAGGCCTGGCGGATTGCACGGCGGCCGTGGACCGACACATTTGCAACGGTAAAGCCGAGAGGCTTGCATGGCCACAGGGGAAGCGGAGCGAGCATGCAATGAGGAGAGAGCGAGAGGACGGGGCTATGTGGCTGTAGGGGTGTTGGGCTCCGTCGCCGGCCTCTGACACAGGCTCCCTGCGTCAACCTGGGCACGACACTTAGGATACTGTAGAATTGTAGAGTTGGAAGGGACCCCCAGAAGTCATCTAGTCCAACCCCCTGCAACGTAGGACTCCCTGGCGGGTGGCCATCCAGCTTGTCTGTAAAAGCCTCCAAGGAATCCACCTCCTTCGGTGGGGCTCCATCTCACCGTCCAATGGCTCTTACCCTCAGAAAGTTCTTCCTGATAGAGAGTTATAAGAGTAGGAAGGGACCACAAGGGTCATCCTGTCCAGCCCCCTGTAGTGCAGGAATCGTTGGCCCAAAGTGGGACTCGAACCCACGTCCCTGAGATTAAGAGCCTCACGATCGACGGACGGAGCTGTTCCAGCTGTAGTATTCAGCCGGAATATCCTTTCCTGCAATGTGAGTCCTTAGGATTTCCTGCATTGCAAGGCTCCCCTGCAGACCTGCGCACTATAGGGGGTTGGGCTATATGATCATTGGGGTCCCTTCCAACTCTATGTTTCCATAAGTCCAAGACTCCTGCACGTATCTCCCCACTTTGGAAGCTCTCCCACTATGGGGACCTCTTGGCCATTTTCTAGATGAGAGGGGGTAAGGCTGGGGCAAGGCCTGTAACCCTGGAAAGCAGCTGCCAGTCAGTGCGCGCAGTACTGAGTTAGATGGACCAATGGTCTAAGTTGGTATCAGGCAGTTTCTCATATATATATATTTGAAAATATTCATTTAAACATCCTTAAATCAACGACTTCCCTTCCTCTCTTTCCGTGGTTCATTTTGCATACCACACATCCCTGCATATTTTACCACGAACTAAACCATTCAGTAATCCATTATTACATCCAGCAAAACTTATTCACACTGCTGAATTTATCTTAATGCTACCAGCGTTTTTAAATGGACACAATTTCCACCCATATATTCAGTAAGCATTTTCCAGTCTTCTTTAAAGGTGAATTCTTCTTGTTCTCTTATTCTATACGTTGAATCTGCAAGCTGTGCGTATATTTATTCCATCAGTTTAAGTTGCCATTCTTCTTTAGTTGGGACCTCGCTCCTTTTCCACTTTTGGTCTAACGAAACACAGACCGCAGTAGTAGCGTCCATAGTCTTGTTTGACGCCTGGGTTGTCATGCAACCTTAGTTTTCTTCGCCTCCTAGAAACCTTGTGGTTAATGATTGATGATGATGATGTTTCTCCAGCATTGCACCTCTCCTGTCCAATTAGGGCAGCGGTTCTCCTGGTATGGCAGGAGGGGATGGCAATTGCGGTGGGAAGATTTGAGGACAATCAAATAAACATGTCAACATTTCAGTGCAGTATAGCAAAGTATCCAAATAATTTCATTTTTCATTTTTTCGTTTTTTGTTTTTGGATATATGACCAGAAACAGTACCCTCGCCTCTCTTCAAGGGCATCGGCTATTCTTCAATAGCTCTCCATGACATATTGGTGTGAGCAGGGATATGTCCAACTCTGACAAATATGACAGATCGGAAAAGAGAAAGACTCCTTTGCGTTGCTGAGGAGAGGGGAGTCTTTCTTAAATTAGGCCTAATACAAATGAGATTGCCTAGCAAAAGCAAGCTCAAGAAGTGTTGTTGTTGTTTAGTCGTTTAGTCGTGTCCGACTCTTCGTGACCCCATAGACCAGGGGTCAGCAAAGTTTTTCAGCAGGGGGCCGGTCCACTGTCCCTCAGACCTTGTGGGGGGGGCGGACTATAGTTTGAAATTTTTTTTTGAATGAATTCCTATGCCCCACAAATAACCCAGAGATGCATTTTAAATAAAAGGACACATTCTACTCATGTAAAAACACCAGGCAGGCCCCACAAATAACCCAAAGATGCATTTTAAATAAAAGAACACATTCTACTCATGTAAAAACATGCTGATTCCTGGACCATCCGCGGGCCAGATTTAGAAGGTGATTGGGCCGCATCTGGCCCCCGGGCCTTAGTTTGGGCACCCCTGCCATAGACCATAGCACACCAGGCACTCCTGTCTTCCACTGCCTCCCGCAGTTTGGTCAAACTCATGTTCGTAGCGTCGAGAACACTGTCCAGCCATCTTGTCCTCTGTCGTCCCCTTCTCCTAGTGCCCTCCATCTTTCCCAACATCAGGGTCTTTTCCAAGGATTCTTCTCTTCTCATGAGGTGGCCAAAGTATTGGAGTCAAGAAGTGTGCATGCACACAAAAGCTCATACCTATGACAAACTTAGTTGGTCTCTAAGGTGCTACTGGAAGGAATTTTTTATTTTTTGTTTTGACCTCTCAATGAATTTGCATACCTGCTTAAGGTACATATGTAAGAGCCTCATTTCTAATTATATTTTGGGAAGGATTCCGGATCTTATGTAGCTGCATTATTTCATGTTTTCTGGGTGCCCCATGAGCATATTATAAAGCAGTTGTGTTCTATGTCATAAGTCAAGCGCTGCTAGACATTGTTTCTTTTTGTTTCCCAATGAATTTCTTATCAATGAAAAATTCGGTGTCGAGCCAGCAGATTTTCATTCTGAAAATGTGTGGGGCAGAGGAAAAGCTTGAGAACCACCAAGTTGGAGGAAAGTTCAGCCAGTGCCCAAGAAGGTGGTAGGAAAGCAGTTGGACTTTTAGCTGTGGACAGCTGCAAATGAGATGTGTTTCTTACTTGTTTGGACTTCTGAAACTGAGGCACCGAGACACGGATTTGCAGAACAGTTTTGCAAATACCAGTTTACCAGTATATGCAAATCATAGAATCGTAGAGTTGGAAGAGACCACAAGGGCCATCCAGTCCTATTGATGCAGCCCAAAATTGCATTGGCAAAGATAGACTTTAAGTGTCCCAGAAGGCAAGGCAGCTCCTTTCCCACCCAAAGTGCTCCAGATCAGTTTGTTTGCCGTGCACCCCACCCCGGGTCATCCCAAACAGATTCCTCTTCCATTCATTTGCCCCCAGTTAATTTCTCAACTCCAAATCCACTCCAAATTCCCTTCAATTCAATTTATGAAGGATGTTGACAAGCTGGAAGGTGTGCAGAGGAGGGCGACTAGGAGGATCAATGGTCTGGAAACTAAGCCTTATGAGGAACAGTTGAAGGAGGTGGATACCATTAGCCCGGGAAAGAGGAGACCGAGAGGAGATAGGGTAGCCATCTTCAAATATTCAAAGGGCTGTCCCATGGAAGATGGAGCAAGCTTGTTTTCTGCTGCTCCGGAGGGTAGGACTCGAACCCATGGCTTCAAGTTCCAAGAAAGGAGATTCCGACTAAACATATGGAATAATTTTCTGACGGTAAGAGCTGTTCAATGGTGGAACAGACTCTCTCAGGAGGTTGCGGGCTCTCCTTCCTTGGAGGTTTAAAAGCAGAGGTTGGATAGCCATCTACCAGGGATGCTTTAGTTGAGATTCCAGCATTGCAGGGGGTTGGACTAGATGACCAGTCGTGTCCCATCCGACTCTGTGATTCTATGATTTACCCCCATGCATTATCCTGCCTGATCCCCTCTAGAAAAAGTCACCTAGGAGTAATTTAGGCCCTAAAATTAAAATCCCATCTGCAGTAAGCAATTTTGCATACACACCCTGAGACCAATTCAATTTCCCTTGGATTCGTTACCCATCCAGAATCACTCAGACAAAGACTTGCGATGGGGACATGGTCCTGGTCCTGAATTAGTGCCCCTGCCAGTGAACGAGCTCCATGGAACCAGAAAGGTGAAATTATTGACTGAGCACTTGTCCTGCAAGCAGAAAACTCCCAGGTTCTCTGTCTGGCATCTTCAGATTAGGAATTGGGGGGGGGAGCAGGCGGGACCTGTTTTGGCCACACCTCTTTAGACAGCAAATGGAGCCTCACATGAAAGAATGCTCCTACTATGCATTGGACAATTCCCTGCACTCAGAAAGCTAGCATGTCAGGAAGAAAGCTGAGCCTCTTCTCCTCGTCATTCAGTTTTCAAGGCAGATGAAAGGTGTGGGTTTTTTTGCTTTGCTTTCCTACCAAAGGAGCATGGGTGTAGCCAAGGGGCAGGGGCTTTATTAGTTGAGGTTCCTGCCCCCCCCCCAGCAGAACCCTGATGATCTCCTGTAATGTCCTTTTTATGGACATAAAAAAAGCTCAACGACTTTGGCTGCCCCCCAACAAAAATCCTGGTTACACCCATGCAAAGGAGCATTGCATAATGTTACCCCCCTTTCCCCCTCGCCCCAGAAGACATCATTTATACGTATCATGAGCTGTGCCCCCCCCCTTCCTCTCCCCCTGCTGTCTTCCAGTTTCTTAGGCTACCTGAGCAAAGAAATCTCTGGTGCATTTTAACATCCGGCGCAGTCCTTGCTCTCCATCAGCAGAGTTGTATAAATAGCCCTTGCGGTCCAGAGCTGAGGCTGAGCTGATCCTCCCTCCACCCGCACCCCCCCCCCCAAAAAAAACCCACACTGGAGCTTCTGCTGACGTCACCCAGTGATGCAGTCCCCCCCCCCGCCTGCAAAAAGAGAGAGATAATTCTGAAGCGGGAGCCGCAATTCTGCTCAGACAGTGGGCGCCTGTTTCAGATAGGGAATTTCAACAACAGAGAAAAATTCTTTTTTTTCTGGAAGAAGCGATTTCAGGGGCAGGAGGAGAGAGACAGAGCCACAATGGATTTTTCAAAACATGATTAACTTAGGAATCACAAGTCAGAAGATTTAGAGGTGTGGCTTTTGTTTTTATTTTAAATTGTGTGTTTTTAAAGACACCCCCCTCAAAATTAAAATTCAGAAGTGAAAATGATTATCTGAAATCTGAAATTCCCATTTCACATTTTTTAAAATTGCATTGATTTATTAACAAACAAACAAAGTGCAAACGTAACAAGAAAAATGAAAACAGAGTCAAAAATGGAAGGACAAATGTACAGAGATCCAGGGCAGTTCTAAAGGGATAATAAGGCTCCCTTTACAAACAATAAATAATTATAAAAAGATACGGTAACAGTATTCCCCACCTGTGACTTACATTACAATGGAAAATAAAGGTTCAAGATAGTCGTGAATGAGTCAGATACCTGCATATACAGATGACGCTGAATGAGCCTGTGCCCCAGTATAGGTATAAAAAATAATATCAGGCCAATTTCACTTTTTATATACTGTATACAGTATAACGTTTGCGCAGGGGGGAGATTTCAGCTGTTGCTGCAGTCAATAGAAGAGGAGGGCTCTGGGAGAGATTTCCCACTGTTCATATGTGTAATATTTCTTGACATTTCCTAGAAGTGTAGAGTTGGAAGGGACCCCAGGGGTCATTTAGTCCATCTCAGCTTGGACAAAAGCCAGGAGGAGAGAGATTTCTTTCGGGCGCAGAAGCGAGGAGCCCAACCTCTGAATTCAAATTGGCTTCAAGTTACAAAAAAGGAGATTCTTTCTAAATATTAGGAAGAACTTTCTGACAGTAAGAGCTGTTCCGCAGTGGGAGAGTCTCCCTTCGGGAGCTTGGGGACTCTCCTAGTTCCTTGGAAGTTTCAAGTCAGAGGTTGGATGGCCACCTGTCATGGATGCTTCAGCTGAGATGCCTGCATTTCTGGGGGTTGGTCTAGATGACCCGTGGGGTCCATTCTTCGACCCCTACAGTTCAATGATTCTGGGATTCTATAAGATCAACATGGCGATTTCCAGAAATTGCCCCCACCTCTTCCCTCTCCACCCAACACATACTGTACCATACAGGTGTGGAGACTGAAGCAGGACAGCAGTTGGGGGCATAGCTGCCAAGTTATCCCTTTTTTTAAGGGATTTTCCCTTATGCTGAATAGGCTTCCTCGCAAGAAAAGGGAAAACTTGGCAGCTATGGTTGGGGGGCCCGTCAGTCAGGGGCTCCTGCATTGCAGGGGGCTGGACTAGATGACCCGTGGGGTCCCTTCCAACGCTTTCACAATCCCTTCCACCATCCTGCGATTCGCTGGAGGTTTTGAATCAGACGTTCAGGCAGATACCTGCCAAGTACCAGAGACCCCCACTATTCCTACTCCCCCCGAAATGGGCGTACCTAACCGAGGACCCCCTCCGGGGGATGGACTAGATGACCCCTGGGGATCCCTCCCAAGCCCACCATTCTCTCTCCGAAGCCCCTCCTCAGGGTACCGGAGCCCCCCTTCTTCCAACTCCCCCCGAGAGGGGCGTGTCAAACCGAGGACACACCCGGGGGGGATGGACTAGATGGCCCCTGGGGATCCCTCTCAAGCTCACCATTCTCTCTCCGAAGCCCCTCCTCAGGGTACCAGAGACCCCCTATTCTTCTGACTCCCCCCGAGAGGGGCGTGTCTAACCGAGGACAACCCCGGGGGATGGACTAGATGCCCCTTGGGGATCCCTCCCAAGCCCACCATTCTCTTTCCGAAGCCCCTCCTTAGGGTACCAGAGCCCCCTCCCATTCTTCTGACTCCCCCCGACAGGGGCGTGTCTAACTGAGGGAGGACCCCCACCCACCCCCTCTCCGCCCATGCGCAGAAGACCCCCTCCCTCGTTCATTCATGCCCGCCTGTCTCCGCCTTCTCCGGGCTCCGCCGCGGCGGTGAATGAGCGGCGCCGCAGAGCGAGCGGGGGAGCGCGGCGGAGCGGGCGCGGCGAGCTGGGGCTCCGCAGGCGAGCCATGTACGGTAAGGGGGCGCGCGCGGGGGGGGGGTGCCCGCTTGACTCTCCTTTTCCCCGACATCACCAGGGACTGGCACCTTGGGACCCTCCGTTTTGCTTTTTGTTTTTCCTGCCTGTTTCTCTCTTCTTCTTTTTTGGAGGGGGGGGGAAAATGTTGTTCGTGCCACCATCCCTGCCCCCCCCCAAATTCCGCCCACGAAGGTCACCTTCCGGCTACACCTCCTAGGGGTCCCCTCGCCCACCGCGATGCCCGGAGAGATGCCGGGGAACAGGCAGGCATCGCTGCCCCCCCCCCGAAAAAGAGATGCCCGAGGGGTGCGCGGCTGTGTCAGGAAAGGGAAAAATATATATTTATAAAGTGGTCTTTCATCAGTTCTGGCCCCAGGAAACAAGATCTCCCCAGTTCTGCTTGGTGGTTGTTGTTTTTGGGGGTTTTTTTTGGGGGGGTGTTCTAGCAAAGAAGAGCGCCCCCCAATTTCCAGGGCCTGATAAATAGCTATATCGTGGCGTTTCTGCGGCGAAGCTGCGGGGAGAAGCAGTTCTATGCAAAACCGGGGGGGGGGGGCTGACTGGGAAGGAAAGATGACAAACTTCGTTGGTCTCTAAAGGTGCTGCAGGAAGGGGGGAAATTGTTGGGAAGGAAAGAGTTAAGCAGCCCCCCTCTCCTCGTCGTCCTCCTCCCCCCTTCTGAAAATCACAGTATCTGCAGGGGCTGCCTCTCTTTAAAAAGAAAAAAATATCTTAAAAAAAAATTAACTGGTTAGTGTGGTCCACAGGTCCGGCGAAGGTGTTGTGTGTGTCTGGACTGTGCCGGCACGACCCCCCCCCCCGCCCCCAGCTTCAGGTGGCAGCTTGAAATCCTCCTCTCCACCCCCCCCAAAAAGGCATGAAAGGGAATTCCCCGCAGGTAGAAATCAAGCCTGACAGGGGAGCTTCTTTGGTGTTACGGAGCAGGGTCTTGTTCCGGTGGCCCCACAGTCTAAAGGGAGATGGAGAAGAAATTGTAGAAATGCAGAGTTGGAAGGGACACCAAGGGTCATCTAGTCCAGCCCCCTGCAAGTTGTCTTTCGTGACCCCCCCCCCCAAAAAATTATGGCATTTCCCTTCCTCCTGTTTCCAGCCCTCCCCCCGGAACTCCGTAAATACTACAAAGGACTCCAAGGCTGGAGTCTGTCCAGTAGAATAGAGCTCTGCAGAGAGTTTAAGGGCATCAAAAGGGTTAACTCCCCCCCCTGCTCCCGCAAAAATAAAAATCCCCTGTTGTATTGACAGCCTATTGAACAAAAGTTGTAGCCTCTGCTGGAGACCAGGGAACACTTTTGCTGCGCAGGCACAATTTTTGCCACTGTTCCCTGCACCCCCAGCCCCCCCCCCCATGTTGTTACTTAATTCCCTTGGAATGCCATATTCAATGAGTTCTACCACCCCCCACCCCCCACCCCTATTTGCAGTCTGATGTCTGCAGCTGTCTTGCTCTGGTGGTGCAAATGCAGGAGAGCTTGGTCTTTGGGACTTGGGGTGTGTGTGATCTGTGCAATTGGGTGTGTGTGTGTGTGTGTGTGTGTGTGTGTGTGGCGGGTGTCCTCTGTTATCACAGAATCATGGAACTGTAGTGTTGGAGGGCCTCCCGAGGGTCATCTAGCTCAACCCCCTGCAATGCAGCATTTGCAGCTGAAACCACAGCTGTGGGTCTGTGTTTACAATCTGCTTTGTGTGTGTTTGCGGGGGTGTGTGTGTGGGTGTGTGTGTGAATCTGGGCATGGTGCCCTCCCCTCTTTTCCAGGTTTGTCTGGTGAGTAATGCGATCCCAGGGCCCTGATCCTGCGGATAACAGGTTGGCTCTAGCTAGCCCTCTCCGAAGACCAGCATCAGTGATGCTGTTGGGTCTTTCTCCAGAGTTGAAACAAGCGGATGTTTCTGAATCAGGGCTTGCAAAGGCAATTTTGTTGTGTGTGTGTGTGTGTGTGTGATTTGCACAAGGTTCACCCCCACTGAGCCGGCTTCTGCTGGGTCATACTCCGAGATTCCTTGCAAACGCTGAGCCAAGAGAGCCTTCTTTTTGAGTCTGATCTCGTCGTTGTTCCATTGCGACCCGGAGACTCAGAATAAAAGGGGTCATCTAGTCCAACCCCCCTGCGATCAGTTTGGTTAGTGAGCTGAAAATACGTCCTTCTAGGATTGCCACTCTCCCCCCCCCCCAGTTCTTTTGTTTGTTTCGTTGACTGGTTTTGCTCTGCTGCCCTGAGCCAGGAGCTCTAAAGCCTTAGCTGCTGCATTTCTGCTTGCAGGGCAGTTCTATCTGTGACCGACTCTTCCTGTTTGAATGTCCATGAACGTTCTGGGTGGAGGGAGTTAAGATGAGTTCAAAGATTGATGCAAATACCACTGCAACCTTTTGAAGTGTCCGTCCCCCCCCCCCCCCGATCTATTTTGGCTTGCATCCCAGTCATGGGTGAATCATGTTTCGTGAATAAACTGTGATATTGGGGTTGGGCTTGTTTTGGGATTTTGATATGGCCGTGCATCTCAACTGCAGTACTTAACCCTTGCAAGGGCCTGTATCGCTTCCAAAACATAGAATCACAGAATTGTAGGGTTGGAAGGGACCCTGAGGGTCACCTATTCCAACCCGCTGGAGTGCCCAATGTGGGGCTCGAACCCATGACCCAAAGATTAAGAGTCTCAAGCTCTGCTGACTGAACTGTTTGCATGGGAATCATGCCTGTCCTTTGTGGAATATTCCATTTCCTTCGAAAGATGACTCCTTAATATGGAATAGCTACCAAGGAGAGAGATCCCCAGTTAACAAAAGAGACTTGCTGCAGTTTAGCTGAACCATAGAATCACAGCATTGTAGAGGTGAAAGGGACCCCAAAGGGTCCTCTAGTCCATCCCCCTGGAATGTGCAGGAACCACAGCTAAGAAATCCCTGACAGATGGCCATCCAACCTCAGCTCAAAAGTCTTCCTTTAGGATAGTTTTCCATGATGGCAGTGGGCCAGTCCTGTTTCTTAGCCTCACCTCAGTTCTCCATCTGTAAAATGGGCTCATTGAGGTCAGCCATTTGCCGTTTGCCCAGTAAGGGCAGCTGAACCGCCTTTCTGCTTCTCCAGGGAGCATGGGGGGGGGGGGAGGGCCTTCAAGAGGAGCAGTGCCAGATACTTCCTTTTGGCAGCCTCCCTTGGAAGACATCCCATGCATATTTTTAATGCAGGGTGATAGTGATGGTGGGATTAAATTCATTTGAGGGCTTGTAAACTTGAGTACGACTCGTCTGCAAGCCTGTGTTTAAAAAGTGCTGCATAAATGAACATTAAAGTTTAACTGGCCTTTTTGTCACTCTATATATACTGTATATATACTGTATAACGAGTTGTAAAAAGCTGGCATGCAATTTGCAAACATGGTATGGTATAATTTGCTGGATTCCTTCCCGAATCCGTCTGCTTGTCATCTCCGCCACAGTGACGTCTTTGCGAGTCACTGCCGAGTGTCGGTGGATTGATGCCTTGTTGCAAAAATATTTCTCCCTGTCCTTAGATAATGCAAGGGGAACTGTGTGCCGACCTCAAATCACACGATGGAGTGCAATTTCGCCAGGAATTTGTTCCTGCACAGCATCCGCTGGAAATGGGAAGCACCCACATTATTGCACAACTCCTATCCGTTCTTTTCCTTCCCCACGGATCCTGCATTGCAGGGGGTTGGACTAGATGGCCTTTGGGTCACCTCCCTTCTGGAGGAGCAGAAAACAAGCTTTCCATGTGACAGCGCTTCAGATATCCAAAGATGGCTCTCATATCCCCTCTTTTCCAGGCTAAACATCCCACATAAGGCCTGGTCATAAGACCCTTGATGATCCTGGCCGGCCCGCCGAGACCACATAACAACGGTCTTGAAAGATCTACATTGGCTCACAGTACGTTTCCGAGCACAATTCAAAGTGTTGGTGCTGACCTTGAAAGCCCTAAATGGCCTTGGTCCAGTATACCTGAAGGAGCGTCTCCACCCCCATCGTTCTACCCGGACACTGAGGTCCAGCACCGAGGGCCTTCTGGCGGTTCCCTCGTTGCGAGAAGCCAAGTTGCAGGGAACTAGGCAGAGGGCCTTCTCGGTGGTGGCGCCTGCCCTGTGGAACGCCCTCCCAACAGATGTCAAAAAGGAAAACAACTAACAGACTTTTAGAAGACATCTGAAGGCAGCCCTGTTCAGGGATGCTTTTAAATGTTTAATAGATTATTGTGTTTTATTTTTCTGTTGGAAGCCGCCCAGAGTGGCTGGAGAGACCCGGCCAGATGGGCGGGGTATAAATAATAAATTATTATTATTATTATTATTATTATTATTAGCCAGCATATAAACACAGGAGCAGAACATCCGTTTAAAACCAGCAAAAGGGGGAGGGAGAGAGACTTTTGTGACAGCACCTTAAATATACCAGAACCCCTGTGGATCTGGCAGCAAGGGATTTTTATTATTATTATTTAAATGTCCTTATTAAGGGTTTTCTTGCATTACAACAGTACAAGCACCGTCTCTATTTTCAGAGCATCAAGCTCCTCCTGTAGATTGCTTCTATCCCATGTGAGACTTTATAGCAGGGGTCCCCAAACTAAGGCCCGGGGGCCGGATGCGGCCCAATCACCTTCTAAATCCGGCCCGCGGATGGTCTGGGAATCAGCATGTTTTTACATGAGTAGAATGTGTCCTTTTATTTAAAATGCATCTCTGGGTTATTTGTGGGGCCTGCCTGGTGTTTTTACATGAGTCGAATGTGTCCTTTTATTTAAAATGCATCTCTGGGTTATTTGTGGAGCATAGGAATTTGTTCATTTCCCCCCCCCCCCCGAAATATAGTCCGGCCCCCCACAAGGTCTGAAGGACAGTGGACCGGCCCCCTGCTGAAAAAGTTTGCTGACCCCTGCTTTATAGCGTTGCATAGGGTTGCCATATTTCAAAAAGTGAAAATCTGGACAGATGTTTTTTCGATTTTGCAAAAAAACTCAACAACAAAAATAAGACTTTGGAGCCGCCTTGCCCCAAGATGGCAACTAGACATTCCGTTTTGGCGACCCTGACCTTGGTTTAAGGAGGCATTTGGCACCTAGCTCATATACCCGAGTTTCTAACACCGATTGCAGGATGCCAAGGTCACCCAGAGAGTCTTCATGGCCAAAGTTCTTTGCTTCTGCTGCTTCCGTTCCTGCCTCATCGCAGCTTGGTGATTCACAATACCAGCGGGTCTCCCTTTCCTTGGCCTGCATCCTGCAAAACACTTAGTCCGATTGCGTTTTATCCTCCCCTGACCCCGCCGAAAGCCACATTGCTCGCAGAGGCAAATCCTTTACACTTATAGGGCCGCTAATGTCCAACAGCTGGCTGTGGCAGCTGGCAAAAGCCCTCCTTCCCCTGTAGCCGCCGCTGCCGCGCAGGGAAAGATGATTAAATTTGCGTCTGTCCCTTCTGCGTCCTGGAGGGCAGGGGGAAATGGTTCCACCAGATCCCGGCCTTCCCGCCCGGGGTGGATTCTCTACAGAGCACATTTCCGCTGGGAACCCTTTTACAAGCCGATCAGAGGTGATCCTGGGGGGCTGAGATCATTTCCTACCCTGAGCCTTGCAAGGCGGGTGCAATTCCAGGTACTGGAGTTATTCCTCGACTTTCGGCATTTCTGGCCTGGCAATCGTGCATTAATTCATAGGGGTCTATTTTGTCGCAGTGCATGGCTGGGATGTCTCCAGGTGAAGCGGGTTTGTGGGTGCTGTCGCCTGGGGGTGGCACAATTGCCATCCTCTGGAGGTTGCAGGTTTTGCTTGTGGCTTGGCTGTCTTTGGAACCTTCTGGAACAGGGGGAATCCCTGCTCCCTGCCATTTCCCCGCCAGGTCAAATTGGGTAGCCCATCCTTCTCCAACCAGGTCCCCTCTGGAAGTTTTGTGGTTCAAAACCACCAGACAGCACCGGGTTGACGATGACTGGGCCATGTTGGTTTGGTTTCCTAAGCCCCGGGAAGAACTTTCTGAGGGCAAGAGCTGTTTGACAGTGGAATGGTCTTCCTGGGGAGGTGGTGGACTTGCCTTGGTTGGAGCTTTTTAGCTGAGATCCCTGCATTTCAGGGGGTTGGACTAAAGGACTCTTTGGGTCTCTTCCAACTCTACAGTTCTATTATTCTAAGGGCTGATATACCCCAGAATACTGGTATGTGCCTGCAGAGCAAAATAGCTAAAGCAAGCATCTAGATCTAGGGAAGTAATAGTACCACTGTATTCTGCTCTGGTCAGACCTCACCTGGAGTACCGTGTCCAGTTCTGGGCACCACAGTTCAAGAAGGATACTGAGAAGCTGGAACGTGTCCAGAAGAGGGCAACCAAAATGGTTAAAGGCCTGGAAACGATGCCTTATGAGGAACGACTTAGGGAGCTGGGTATGTTTAGCCTGGAGAAGAGAAGGTTAAGGGGGGATATGATAGCCATGTTCAAATATATGAAAGGATGTCATATGGAGGAGGGAGAAAGATTGTTTTCTGCTGCTCCAGAGAAGCGGACACGGAGCAATGGATTTAAACTACAAGAAAGAAGATTCCACGTAAACATTAGGAAGAACTTCCTGACAGTAAGAGCTGTTTGGCAGTGGAATTTGCTACCAAGGAGTGTGGTGGAGTCTCCTTCTTTGGAGGTCTTTAAGCAGAGGCTTGACAGGCATATGTCAAGAATGCTTTGATGGTGTTTCCTGCTCGGCAGGGGGTTGGACTGGATGGCCCTTGTGGTCTCTTCCAACTCTACGATTCTATGATTCTAAGTGTCCTCCCAGAGCCACAGAAGCAAGAGAACGGAGCCTCAACACAGAATCATAGAATTTTACAGTTGGAAGGGACCCTGAGGGTCCTCTAGTCTAACCCCCTGCAATGCAGGAATCTCAGCTAAAGCACCCATGACAGATGACCATGTTTTTAATATATTAAGTGGTATAGAATTGGTGTAAGTAAATAAATACTGCAGACACCCACCTGCAGTCGAAAGTGTTTGCACTTCAGACCCAGGTTGACCGCCTCACCTGCTGATCTGAGAATCGGGAGCAACCTGTGTTTCTTTGTACTGGTGGAGAGAAACTCAAGCTGTCCATGTTCCACTTTTGCAAATGCTCCCCTCGAGGAGGGGGAAATTAATGTTTGCTCCTCTGGCCCGTGTTTTGTTTTGTGCGAGGTGCACTTTGAAAAAAACACCTTAAAATGTGCAGCTTAAAAGACCTTAAAATGTGCAGCTTAAAAGACCTTAAAATGTGCAGTTTGGGGCAGGGCTTCCAACAGACACCATCCCTTGTTTTACTGCTCTGGACTGTGGTACAGAGAAAATGTCTTGCAGCTGGGATCAGATGTCGGGGTGTGTGTGGTTGTGTTTGTGCATTGCAGTCTCTCAGCACTTAGCAGTCCCTTCTGACAATTCCTGGAGAGTGGGGCAGGGGGATCTACGGGGAGAGGCCTGCCCCCATGACAGCTGCACCCTGCCTGAGACGGCAGAAGTGAAATGCAATTAAAAACCAGCGATGCTAATTGCTGTGAATCCTGCCTGAATGAATCGCTACTGAAGAAATCATTAGCGGGAGGGCATGAGCCACATGCAAACTGCAGAGAGCTTGGTTTGTGTGTGTTTTTTAAAAAAAACTCCCCTTTTAAAATAATACCGCATTCTTTGGGCCAGACAGCCGGAAGGGAGCTAATTTGCCTATGTAGCGCCGCGTTCAGCAGAACTGTGTGTCATTGTGCTGCATGTGAAAATAGGCTCACAAAAGCGTCAGGCCCAAAGGGGACCGAGATGTTCCAGCATCCTATTTGCACAGGAGGGGAGAGTTGCTCTTGTGCTCGAATCCTGCTTGCTGGTTTCCCACTGGGCTGGGCAATATCTGGTTTTCACCAGCTAAACATCACAATATACTGATATATCTGGAAATGATGATGGAGCTGGTTTTCAGCTTTGCAATATATCACCAGCTAAACCTTGTGATATACTGATTAATCTCAACGTCTGAAAAAAAGGAGGGAGCTATGTAGAGGCATCGGCAGGCTTCACGGTTTTCCCCGCACCGTGATTTTTGCATAGCAAACACACACACGGCGTGATTCGGGATATTTTGCCAGGTCAGAAACTACCGGTATGAAGCTGATATCACGATACGGACTTCAAACCGGCTTTGGACAATATGTTGATACATCGCCCGGCTCTGCTGACATCTGGACACTGTGAGAATAGGAGGCTGGCCTAGGTGGGCCATTGGCAGACTCCTCTTAGGGTCTAATGTTCATAACCAGGGCTAGATCTACATTTTCAAAAATGCCATTAAAAATATAGCTCTCAATGCAATTTACCACTGGCGATGGATCACTGCTCTACAGTGCCCACTGGTGGCACATTTTTATAATGCATTTTTGACGTTATAGTTGACCCGTGTAGCTGAGTCCCAAATGCCCCAGCAAGAAGACCACAAGCAGGAGAGTTTCTTCTTGAAGTTGCAAAGATCTCAGAAGCCCAGAGCAGGGCTTTTAGCATGGCTGCCCTTGTTCTGTGGAACGAAGCTGCCTTATACGGAATTAGAACAATGGCCCATCGGGCTCAGTACTGCCTGCACTGACTGGCAGCAATGGCTCTCCAATTAACAGGCAGGTGTCTCTCCCAGCTCTACTGGGAGGTGCTAGGATTGCTCCTCAGACCTCCTGCACATGATGCTGATGTTCTACCCCTGAGCTTTCCAAAGGAAGGCCCTTTCCACACCATTTCTTTTCTCCAGATGGGGAAACGGTTCTTTGCCACGAGGGCCTGTTTCCTGCTGTTGTGCTTTTCTTTTAAATGCATCTGCCGTCCCCTTGGCCACTGTTTCGATTGTGCCTTGTCTGGAGACGATTGTGCAGAATGTGGCAGCTAGACTAGGGACTGGGAGCGGCCGCCGAGACCACATAACACCGGTCCTGAAAGACCTACATTGACTCCCGGCACGTCTCCGAGCACAATTCAAAGTGTTGACCTTTAAGGCCCGAAATAGCTTTGTCCCAGTAGAGCCGAAGGAGCGTCTCCACCCCCATCATTCAGCCCGGACACTGAGGTCCAGCTCCGAGGGCCTTCTGGCGGTTCCCTCCCTGTGAGAAGTGAGGTTACAGGGAACAAGGCAGAGGGCCTTCTCAGTGGTGGCACCCGCCCTGTGGAACACCCTCTCTTCAGATGTTGAGAAAATCAACAACTACAGTGGTACCTCCAGTTACGAACTTAATTCGTTCCAGAGGCCCGTTCTTCTCCTGAAACCGTTCTTAACATGAGGCGCGCTTTTGCTAATGGGGCCTTCTGCTGCACGCGACTTCTGCTCGCATCCCGGGGCAACGTTCGCTCCCAGGGGCACATACTTCCAGGTTAGCGGAGCTTGTTACCCGAAGCGTTCGCAAGGAGGACGGTACGTAACCGGAGGTATTGCTGTATCTAAATTCTAGAAGACATCTGAAGGCAGTCCTGTTTAGGGAAGTTTTTAATATTTGATGAATTATTGTATTTTAATATTTTGCTGGAAGCCGCCCAGAGTGGCTGCAGGAACCCAGCTGAGATGGGCAGGATATAAATTAATTATTATTATTATTATTGCAGAAGGTGAGTAAAAGTGGCCGATGCTATACAAGCCATGGCAACCGCGGTCACAGTCATAAATAAATAGGCAAAAGCGTGGAGTAGGAGATATGAAGAGAAATATAAAATAAATAGCGTTTGAGTTAGTATTATTTAGTATTAACATAGAGTTGTATAGGAAATAAATGCACGAGTGAATATCAGAGTGGAAACAGAAGTCGGGAAAGTGGGGGGGGGAGCAGAGGGCGGGAAAGGGTGGGAGGAGGGGGGTGAAAGAAGGTTTTGCTCCAAATATTCATTTATATGTTTTGTTATGCTTTGTAATTCCTCCTGAGTTTTTTTTAAAAAATAATATTTCTGTAACGTTTTAAAAATTTGAAATAAAGGTTTTTTAAATTAAAAATAAAATAAAATAGGCAAAAGCTGGTGAGGTGGCGAGTTCCTCTCTTGACACATCATGGTGCCAGAAAGCTTATCCTCGCTGCCTTTGTAGCATGCATGTTGGAAAATCCAGCGGATGACAGGCGAGGGAATGAGTAACGCAGAGCTGATTCTCCCCCTTCCAGGGATCGCTTGTCATTCTCCACCTCCTTGTGCTATAATTTGAGGGACAGCTTGTCTCATTAACTCCCTGGCAAGCCTGCAGGTGGGCAGGGGCACAATCTGCCTGTCTCGAGGTTGATGGTGGCACCAAGATTTCCGGGTTTGCCTTTCCAGGGTGGTTGGAGGGGAGTCTAGTCTGAATTACAGGAGGCTGTGATTCACAGCTGCAAGGAAGAGGCAGGGATGTGTCTTGGGAGGCTGCAGAGAAGCAGTTTTTACACCCCATCCTTTCCAGCGGGCAGGTTTTCTTTCCTTATCCTTCCTCGGAAGGATCACGATCCGTCGCAGCCTGCAGAACCTCTGGAGGAGGGATGAGCCGCCGGGTTAGGAGCGCGGAAATCTGCCTTTTACAGAGCCAAACTATTTCTCCATCTAGTTCAGGACCGTGTACACTTTGCAGGAATCATAGAATCATAGAGTTGGAAGACACCACAAGGGCCATCCAGTCCAACCCCCTGCCAAGCAGGAAACACCATCAAAGCATTCTTGACATATGCCTGTCAAGCCTCTGCTTAAAGACCTCCAAAGAAGGAGACTCCACCACACTCCTTGGGAGCAAATTCCACTGCCGAACAGCTCTTACTGTCAGGAAGTTCTTCCTAACGTTTAGGTGGAATCTTCTTTCTTGAAGTTTGAATCCATTGCTCCGTGTCCGCTTCTCTGGAGCAGCAGAAAACAACCTTTCTCCCTCCTCCATATGACATCCTTTCATATATTTGAACATGGCTATCATATCACCCCTTAACCTTCTCTTCTCCAGGCTAAACATACCCAGCTCCCTAAGCCGTTCCTCATAGGGCATCGTTTCCAGGCCTTTGACCATTTTGGTTGCCCTCCTCTGGACACGTTCCAGCTTGTCAGTATCCTTCTTGAACTGTGGTGCTCAGAACTGGACACAGTACTCCAGGTGAGGTCTGACCAGAGCAGAATACAGTGGTACTGTTACTTCCCTTGATCTAGATGCTATACTCCTATTGATGCAGCCCAGAATTGCATTGGCTTTTTTAGCTGCTGCATCACACTGTTGACTCATGTCAAGTTTGTGGTCTACCAAGACTCCTAGATCCTTTTCACATCTACTGCTCTCAAGCCAGGTGTCTCCCATCCTGTATTTGTGCCTTTCATTTTTTTTGCCCAAGTGTAGTACTTTACATTTCTCCCTGTTAAAATTCATCTTGTTTGCTTTGGCCCAGTTGTCTAATCTGTTAAGGTCATTTTGAAGTGTGATCCTGTCCTCTGGTGTATTAGGAGTGAAAGATCTCCAGGATCTCAGGCAGGAGGTTCTCCCAGCCCTACCTGTCAGTGTTAGAAATGCATCCCATAATAACAAACAGAAGCAATACCCCTCGCACAGTATTTTTAAATTACATTTCTAAAGGGAGGACTGTGCTCTTGGGAGGAAATTCAGGATAAAAGTGTTAGAGATCCCTGACGCAGGATTTGCCCAACACAAATTAATTCTTTAGCCTCTGGCCATTTGTAATCTAATGAAAACTATCTGTGCGTTTTAAAGAAGCTTATGTGACTGAGATAAATGGGGGGGGGGGGAGAGGAATGGATCTTCGCCCGGCCTGTCCATTAATTCTGGATATATAGTGACGTTTGCCCAAAATAAACTTGAGCTTTGAAAGGGACTTGCGTTCAGTTTTCGTTGCAAAGAACATCACACAAAGATCACGCCAATTCGGAGCATGACCTCGTCTTGCCCAGGGCAGGCTGGTAGGTAGTTTCCCCCCCCCTCTCTCTCCCCCCCCCCCCCGGCGATACCTGGAAGCAGAGCACTTTCTTCTGCATGCAAAAGGTTCCTTATTCAATCCCTGGCACACCCAGGGTCTGGAAACCAAGGCTGTTTAGCCTGGGAAAGAGGAGACAAAGGAGACAGGATAGCCATCTTCAAGTATCTCAAGGGCAAACAAGCTTGTTTTCTCCTGCTCTGGAGGGTAGGACTCGAACCCATGGCTTCAAGTAGCAAGAAAGGAGATTCTGACTAAACATTCAGAAAAACCTTCTGACAGTAAGAGCTGTTTGACAGTGGAATGGTCTCCCTCTGGAGGTGGTGGACTCTCCTTCATCTGAGGTTTTTAAGCAGAGGTTGGATGGCCATCTGTCAGGGATGCTTTGGCTGGGATTCCTACATTGCAGGGGGTGGGACTGGATGACCTTTGGGGGTACCTTCCAACTCTATAATTCTATGATTCTATTCTTAGCAATGTCCCCAGTCTGAAACTCTGTATAGACAATACTCGAGTTGGATAAAAGATGTCATATAAGGCAGCTTCCTAAAAACATAAGAGGAGCTTGCAGGGTCAGGCCAATGGCCCATCTAGTCCAGCATCCTGTTCTCACAGCGGCCAACCAGATGCCTGTGGGAAAAACCTGCAGGCAGGACTCGAACTCAAGAGCAACTCTCCCCTCTTGTGGTTTCCAGTAGCTGGCATCGCTGCCTCTCACTGTGGAGGCAGAGCAGAGCAATCCTGGCTAGGAGCCATTGACCGCCCTCTCCTCCTCCATGGATTTGTCTAATCCTCTTTTCAAGCCATCCAAGTTGGTAGCCACCATTTCCTCCAGTGGCAGGGAGTTCCGCAGTTTGGCTTCCTTCCAGGGTTCTTACGCCAGGCACATCCCAAAAGGAGATGCGTCATTCTCCCTCGAAGCCTAATTTCATTAGGGGCGGGGGACCCTCTGGGTGTCAGCAAAGGCCTCTGGGGGCGTCACGTTGGGGACCCTTGGGCTAAAGCGTGTGGTTGACCTGGGAATCCTTCTTGATGCATGAACTCTGCAATTGCCTAGGTTGTCGAGTGGGAACTTAGCAAATGCAACCTGCCCTTGGGGTTTTCAGAGGCAACACAGAAGCTGCAGACCTGCCTTTCTTTCTATATTTAGAAATATTTCTATAAGGTCATATCAGAAAGCATTGGGGTGGTTTACATCATTAAATCATAAAACACCATTAAGAAAAGAACTCGGTTTCCTAAAATGGATGGATATATATATCACTGGAGCTTCTGGTTCTGTTCTTAGTGATATGATTTACAGTAAACTGCCCTGAATGTTTTGGGGAAAAGTGCGAAGGCATTATGAAAATATATTAAAATAGCATTTCAGTGATTCTTTTTCAGTATGTGTTGAGAGCAAGGATAGCATCCAGGCCACTCACTCCTTGCTTTGGAAATAGGCAGCGTGCTGTAATGGTCAGAGTGTCAGACTAGAACCTGGGAGACCAGGGTTCAAATCGCCACGAGGCTCACGGTCTCTCAGCCCAACCTACCTCACAGGATTGTCGTGGGGATTAAATGTGGGGATTAGGGAGCTGGGTATGTTTAGCCTGGAGAAGAGAAGGTTAAGGGGTGATATGATAGCCATGTTCAAATATATGAAAGGATGTCATATGGAGGAGGGAGAAAGGTTGTTTTCTGCTGCTCCAGAGAAGCGGACACGGAGCAATGGATTCAAACTACAAGAAAGAAGATTCCACCTAAACATTAGGAAGAACTTCCTGACAGTAAGAGCTGTTCGGCAGTGGAATTTGCTGCCAAGGAGTGTGGTGGAGTCTCCTTCTTTGGAGGTCTTTAAGCAGAGGCTTGACAGGCATATGTCAAGAATGCTTTGATGGTGTTTCCTGCTCGGCAGGGGGTTGGACTGGATGGCCCTTGGGGTCTCTTCCAACTCTACGATTCTATGATTCTATGTCCTCCACTTTGCGCTCCAAGGTGGGATGGAAATGCAATAAACAAACGGATTCCAGGGCAGGCATTGTCTTGTTGGAATCACAGAATCATAGCATTGTAGGTACCCCAGGGGGCCATCTAGTCCAACCCCCTGAATGCAGGAATCTTTTTTTGCCCAATGTGGGGCTCGACCTCACGACCCTGAGATTAAGAGTCTCATGCTTTACTGACTGAGCTATCCGGGTCTCCAGTTCGTCCCCCTTCGCTTCAAGTAGCTGGAGGAGAGAAGCAAATGGCAGGGGGGTGGACTAGATGACTCTCTGGGTCCCCTTCCAACTCTACAATTCTGCGTGGAAAAAAGGCGAGATGAAAAAAGGAAACTCGTTTTTGATCGGCTCCAATCCAGGAAGGTTTAGGGGATTTGCCAGCTTCCACATCATCTGGGATTTTGGATTCGTGAGCAGGTTTTAACATACAGTCTCTGAGCCACAATTAATATCCTAGATCGGGGGGGGGGGGGGGACGACAGGCCGGAGTGCGGAAATAGAGGCTGTGTGTGGCTTTCTGGGATCTGCTAATGCTGCTCAGCGAGGAGGGGTTTCTCAGGGGGCTGCGCTGGATGTCAATGCCATGTGACAGCCTGATCTGACGCCTGTCTCCCTACTTAGCAAGTCTGCAGGATGTCATGGCTGGTCCCATGCTAAACAGCACCGAGTGCTAATTCTGGCAGCACCTTCCGAGATGCTTGCCTCTGCTCTGAGAGAGCAAAACACCCTCTTCTCCCTGCCACCTCCCTCTCAGCGTTTGCTTGCTTATTTATTTCCCTTTATTACCATTACTAACAACCAAAAGGTACAGTAGCAAGCTATTGCATCATACCATATATATACAAACAAATTATAGCAAGAGGAAGAAATTGTGACACGCCAATATAAACTGAGACATCCCTATTACCCCAGCTGTTGTGGATGGGTGGTGAAAACATAGGAAAAGACAATAGCCTCTTTTCTTTTGGCTAATGTTTTGTGCCACTGGGGAGGTGGTAATTCTGTATTGATTTGTTATGGATGTTTGTATGTGATGCCAATAAAAGGTTTGATGATGAAAACCCCACAAGATGACATAAAAGATTTCTGGACCCTCCATCCTCCTGGAAACATGCAGTTTTTCTATGTATTTCCCCCCTACAAAAGTCAAAGTTTGTAAGTTCTTATAACTCCAAGGAGTTCATGGTCCTCTTCCCTTCCCATTGTATCCCCACAACAACCCTGTGAGGTAGGTCAGGCCGAGAGGCAGTGACTGGCCCAAGATCACCCAGTGAGGGGTCCATGTCAGAGAGGGGGGATTCGAACCCTGGTTTCTGCCAGGTCTTAGTCTGACACTCTAACCACTACACCACGCTGCCTCTGCCCAAGTTAGCAATAAAACAGTCTTCGCATCCTGCAATGAAACCCGGTTGCTGAGATTTCAAGCTACTGTACTCGATTTCAGGTTTCCCCTGACTTTTCCCTGCAGTGATTGTTGATTAATTGGAGTTTCTGCAAAAGAAGGAAAAGGGGAACTGTTTGTTTAACCTCTATGAGGACGAGAGACATCAGCCTAGCGATTTGCTCTCGCCTCGTGGTGTGCTGATATCATGGTCTGCTGCTGGCTTTGTCACAAATGCCAGTTTCCGCAGGGCTGACTTGCCTCCCCCACTCCCCCGGCCCCCTTTTTATTTTTTGCTGAGCACTTCTGGGGCGAGAGATAGAGAATCCCAGGACTAAAACTTTGTTCTGCAATATCCTGGTGCTCAGATTCTCCAAGCAAAATGATGCATCTGCACAGATTAGTCACATTTCATAGAATCATAGCATTTGAACAAAGATGTTCTAATTGGTGTGCTTTCCTTTTCAACACCCACTCTTGCCAACTTCATCCTTGGCTCGGGGGAAACTGCTTTGGCTCAGGTTTGGCTCTTTCCAGCACTCAGAAAATCCATCCTCGGACTAAATGAATGCAAAGAATTGTAGAATTGGAAGGAACCCCTAAGGGTCATCTGGTCCAACCCTCTACAATCCACCCCTCTTCCTTGCCCAGCTGCTGCCAGTTGAGTCTCTCTTTTACAGCTTCCTTGTTCCAGCCTTTGTTGTTGTTTAGTCATTTAGTCGTATCCGACTCTTGACCCCATGGACCAGAGCACGCCAGGCACTCCTGTCTTGCACTGCCTCCCGCAGTTTGGTCAAACTCATGTTCGTAGCTTTGAGAACACTGTCCAACCATCTCGTCCTCTGTCGTCCCCTTCTCCTAGTGCCCTCCATCTTTCCCAACATCAGGGTCTTTTCCAGGGAGTCTTCTCTTCTCATGAGGTGGCCAAAGTATTGGAGCCTCAGCTTCATGATCTGTCCTTCCAGTGAGCACTCAGGGCTGATTTCAGCTGATTCCAGCCTTGCATGTGAGTAATTTCTGTGGCCTCTGGCTCAGGCAGACTTTTAATAGCCAACTGCCCACAAGCGCTTCTGTTTCTCCTTGAGGCCTAAAATAAAAGACCTTTTACACAATTGGCTGGAGTGTTTACCTCGAATCGGTTCTTATTCACCATAGGCGAGTGAGCAACCTTCTTAGGTTCCTTGTATTGATTGCTGCTATAATAGTTTTCGTACAAATTCTCCCTGCACTTTCCCCTTCTCATTAGGAAAAATACATCTGAAAATCCTTTGTGTTTTGTTGGTTCAAGTTGCCCAATCTTGTTTGTGCCGCTACAGCTGCATAAAATGACCAACCTCTTAAAAACACACACACAAAGGAATTGGGTCTTTGCCCTGACTGATGCCCGGATGCCCACATTTCCCCTTAGCTTTCTCCAAAATTCCCACTAAATTTCCTTTTCCTTTTCCTGGCAGTTTAGATCAACACATGTGGACACACTCTGACACTCTGACATCAGTAACTTGGCAGATGGGGGGGGGGAAGGTGAGGATTGAAAGGGTGCCCGTCCCAATTCCAAAATGCCAGTTTTCAAAATTAATCCAGGCTGGGTACACCAATCCGGCCTGGAGTTCCAAAGGCGTTTGGCTGGCGCCTTGTATCCCTCTTTCCAGCGCATGGCTCTGGCAGTGTTTTCCCGGCTCCATCCTCTATGAGGGAGCCTGTTGTGGGGGTGCATGGTTCCACCCCTTTCAGAAATTTGCACCTGGGGCCACAGCCCCCCTCCACTATGCCACACAGAGAGGTATGACTGACTAATAGCAAGAGCTGCTTGACAGGGGATGAACTTCCCTGAAAAGCTGGCTGGCTTCCCCTCGCTGGAGGATGCAGAGTTTGTGCAAGAGAGATGCTGTGGCTCCATCTGGAACGGAACTGTGAGTTTTTAATATATATAAAGGTAAAGGGACCCCTGAGCGTTAGGTCCAGTCGTGAACGACTCTGGGGTTGCGGCACTCATCTTGCTTTACTGGTTGAGGGAGCCGGCATACAGCTTCCAGGTCATGTGGCCAGTATGACTAAGCCGCATCTGGCAAACCAGAGCAGTGCACGGAAACGCCGTTTACCTTCCCGCCGGAGCGGTACCTATTTATCTACTTGCACTTTGACGTGCTTTTGAACTGCTAGGTGGGCAGGAGCTGGGACCGAGCAACAGGAGCTCACCCTGTCGCGGGGATTTGAACTGCCGACCTTCTGATCGGCAAGCCCTAGGCTCTGTGGTTTAACCCACAGCGCCACCTGCACCCCGTCCATCTGTCTGGGTTGCCCCAGCCACTCTGAGTGGCTTCCAATACACATAATAATCATCATAAAACATCAAACATTAATAGTAGCAATTTGATCCAATAAAAAAAGTCACAATAACTTTAGAATAAGCAACATATATCAAATAAAGCAATATTCAGTAATCTATTAGACCAGGGGTAGGTGAGCTCCAAACTCCATTTTTTTTGGTGAAACAACAGCCAGAAGGAAGGCCGGGCTGAACTTCCGAGTCCCTTGGGCTAATACATCCAATCCTCTTTCAGACGTGATTTTGTCTAATTCTCTTATCTAGGAGTCTTGGTAGACCACAAACTTGACATGAGTCAGCAGTGTGATGCAGCAGCTAAAAAAGCCAATGCAATTCTGGGCTGCATCAATAGGAGTATAGCATCTAGATCAAGGGAAGTAATAGTACCACTGTATTCTGCTCTGGTCAGACCTCACCTGGAGTACTGTGTCCAGTTCTGGGCACCACAGTTCAAGAAGGATATTGACAAGCTGGAATGTGTCCAGAAGAGGGCAACCAAAATGGTCAAAGGCCTGGAAATGATGCCTTATGAGGAACGGCTTAGGGAGCTGGGTATGTTTAGCCTGGAGAAGAGAAGGTTAAGGGGGGATATGATAGCCATGTTCAAATATATGAAAGGATGTCATATGGAGGAGGGAGAAAGATTGTTTTCTGCTGCTCCAGAGAAGCGGACACGGAGCAATGGATTCAAACTTCAAGAAAGAAGATTCCACCTAAACATTAGGAAGAACTTCCTGACAGTAAGAGCTGTTCGGCAGTGGAATTTGCTACCAAGGAGTGTGGCGGAGTCTCCTTCTTTGGAGGTCTTTAAGCAGAGGCTTGACAGCCATATGTCAAGAACGCTTTGATGGTGTTTCCTGCTTGGCAGGGGGTTGGACTGGATGGCCCTTGTGGTCTCTTCCAACTCTATGATTCTATGATTCTTCTAGAGCCACCCAGGTGGGTGGCCATCATTCCCTCCTGAGGCAGGGAGTTCCGTAGTTGAACGATGCACTGCATGAAGAGGAGCTTTATCTGTCTTGAACCTGCCAACTTTTAAATAAACTGCATGAGGCAGCAGGTCAGATCTCTCGCGCCTTGCCGGCAAACAAACAAGACAGCACAAAAACATCGAAGCAGAACTTTTGGAGCTGAGGAAGTTGATCCAATAGAGGATAATTACAGTAATTCATCTTTAACCGCTGCCAGTCGCGATTGCAACCTTTATTTAGCCGCTTTGATCCCTGCATGAGCCACTAAGGTATTATAATCAACACCTTAAATGTATTTTCATGTTCTAAATGAGTCTTGGCAGCCCTGCCGAGCGAGAGAGCATATTCGGTTCTTCACAGAACTGATCCGGAGCAGGAGGCAATTTTTTTTAAAAATGCCTCTTTAGAGATAGTTTGCTGCCTGGGTTGTACAATTCCAGGCTGTGGAGCCGGGGGCAAGGAGGATGGATCACATTTTGGGGTTTCCTCCCCCAAGAAGAGGCTTGGATAGGTGTGGATCTTGTTAAAATAGAAATCGGAAGGTGCAACAATAGGATGAGGGAGATTGGATGGGTCGTGAAGTGTGTGGAAAGCATCTAGGTTTCCCCTTCCAGGGCTGACCCAAGACACCTGAGGCAAACTGCAATATGGCGTCCCCTCTGGGCCAGGGAAGAAGGGCTGAGGGGAGGCTGGGAGAACGGCAGTGCGCCCTATTCGCCAAGGGGCCGCTGTAGAGGGGCCATGCTGGGACGGGTGCCGGGGAGGAGGCAGAGCCCGTCTCCATGGATGGCACCAGAGCCATTGAGTGAGGTATTCCTTGGAGGCTGGATCTGCTGCCGCTTCCTGTCCGGCCACCCAAGGCAGTCGCCTCACCTTGCCTCACGGCCCCATAGCATATCACTTTAAACCACCATGGATCCCACCACTGCCAAAGAATCTCTGGAAACGTAGTTTATCAAGAATCATAGAATCATAGATTCATAGAGTTGGAAGAGACCACGTGGGCCATCCAGTCCAACCCCCTGCCGAGCAGGAAATACCATCAAAGCATTCTTGACATATGCCTGTCAAGCCTCTGCTTAAAGACCTCCAAAGAAGGAGACTCCACCATACTCCTTGGTAGCAAATTCCACTGCCGAACAGCTCTTACTGTCAGGAAGTTCTTCCTAATGTTTAGGTGGAATCTTCTTTCTTGTAGAGTGTTGACCATTGTTAAGAGATTCCCTATTCCCCACCCCCCACCCCAAAGCTACAATTCTCAGAGTTCTCCAGGAATGGGGATTTTAAGGACATGGCTGGGGCTGTGATGTTTTCATTGTAATTATTAGTGTGTGTGTGTGTGGAGGGGTTATATATATATATAAATGTTTAATTGTGTTTAATGTCCCCCCCCCCCAAATTTTTAGCTGTTTCTATTTTATCTGCAAGCTGCCTTGAGTCCCTGTCAGGGAAAAGACTGGAATAACAACAACAGCAGCAGCAACAACAACAACAACAAATTATACCCCACCCATCTGGCTGGGTTTCCCCAGCCACTCTGGGCAGCTTCCAACAAAAGATTAAAAATACATTAAAATATCAGTCATTTAAAACTTCACTAAACAGGGCTGCCTTCAGATGTCTTCTAAAAGTCAGATAGTTGTTTTTTTCCTTTGACATCTGGTGGGAGGGCATTCCACAGGGTGGGCGCCACCACCGAGAAGGCCCTCTGCCTGGTTCCCTGTAACCTCGCTTCTTACAGGGAGGGAACCTCCAGAAGGTCCTTGGAGCTGGACCTCAGTGTCCGGGCTGAACGATGGGGGTGGAGACACTTAGCATAATAAGTGATTGTCAGACCTCTTTGAGACATGTGTCAATATCCTTAAACTCCTTTCCAAAAAGCAGGATGCTTAGCACACAATCCTGCTGGATCTTCATCTTCGTATTGGACGTCGGCTTCACATTCTCCCAGACCCTTTCGGAGAGTAGAGCCATTGTCGTAGCTGCCTTGCCAACACGCTGGTCTTAAACTGGGGTGCTCAGAAATGGACACAGCATTCCAGATGTGATTTGTCGAAGGCCGAATAGAGTGCTACCATGACTTCCCTTGATCTGGACATCAGACTTCTGTTGATGCAGCCTAGAATAGATGCAGCTCTTTTTTTGCTGCTGCATCACAACACATTTTTGGCGAAGGCTGGCTCCCTTGCCACGCGCTCTTCATGCTGTTGAAAGATGATCCACGTGGTTGGAGCTGCTTTCCATGGGTCTTTGTTTCTGAGGGAGGCTGTTCTGCCCGGCAAACCCCCCCCCTCCGGCGCACAGTTCAAGGAGAAGGGAAGGCTTGTTAACTCTGCTTTTTCCTGCCTGCTTTCAACGCAGACCTCATTGACTCAGGTAGAAAGCAGCCCCCCCCCCCCCCCGGATCTTGACCATCGCCTGAGTGATTAACCTTAAAGCCCTCCTTGTAACCCCCACCTTGCACCCACAACTCAGCCCCCACTGCCCAAGACACAAAGGGACCCATTTTTCCATCCTGCCTCCTCAGCGTCCCTGTGACTCAGCACAGATTCTCCTGCCAGCCTGGCAGAAGCTGCATTTTATTTCCATCTTCTGGGGAGAGCAGTCCCTGGAGATGGCAAAGCTGCTCTCTCTCTCTCTCTCTCTCTCTCTCTCTCTCTCTCTCTCTCTCTCTCTCTCTCTCTCTCTCTCTCTCTCTCTCTCTCTTTTTCCTGGCACAATTCCCAGCAGGTGCAAAAAAACCCTGCTATACACCAAGCCAGGTTTCCTTGCACCTGCAATTGCATTTCTTAGCTAGGAGCATCACCTAGCAGAGAACCAGAAACCCCCTCCCCTGGTCTGACTGTCTCCTCGCATGGGCAAAGAGCATGGCTGATCCTTTTCACGTGGCTGTCTCCGTGGTGGACCCTTGCGGCGTCAGGCTGGCGTGGTGCTGGAAAGTGGCCCACCTCTCCAGAGGTACATTCCTCCTTCTGTTTTCTGGGTGGGTGCTCAAAGTGCGACGCTCTGACGTTTGCAGCGAATGGGGCCGACTTCTTTCTCCCCTGCAAGGGAAAGAGAGAGGAACTCTCATTTCTATTTCTACATTTATTTTGTAAATTGCAAGTGTTCAATCGAACCCTGCAAGTGAGTTCATTTATTTGCATCGATTCTGCAGATATAACATAAATAGTTCCCAGTCCTTCTTGAAATCTCTATTGTCTTTATCTCGAAGTCTTTCTGTTAATTTTGCCGTTTCAGCGTATTCCATCAGCTTCCCTTGCCATTCTTCTTCAGCTGGTATTTCAGTACTTTTCCATCTCTGTGCTAGCAATATCCTAGCTGCAGTTGTAGCATACATGAACGTTTTTTCTTCTTCTCTTTTGGCAAGACTTCAAACCAGTTTTGGACGATCTATCAATAAATTGCAGAGCCCTATTCTGTAGAGTGGGGTCATTGCCCCCCCCCTGATCCAGTCCAGGAGAGGAGCACCCACCTCTAGGCTTGCTTCTGCAAACAGCTTGAAGCCTCTCTAAGCTTCCATTAAGCAAACCATCTAGGAGAAGTTAACTGCCATCTGTTCCTCGCGGAAACCTGTTTGCAGTGCGTGTTCTAAGCCAAACCTCACTCTGTTTACATCTCTGCCAAACGGAGAACAAGGAAGAGATTCAGGTTCTGTAGCTAAGCGATTGCTGGGGAGATCCAGCAGTTCCACGCATCTTAAAGGGGAAATTCGCACTCGAGGCCTTTTTCGGTGTTTTTTAAGAATCGACAGGTGGTGGGAGAAGAGGTATCTGCTTCTGTCTGCAGGGATTTGGGTCTAGATGGGGAAAGCGGGGGGGGGGGAGGAGTTTGTCATTGGAAGAGAAAAAATCAAAAACAAACCCGCCTCTTAATGAGCCCCGGATGGGACTGGAGAGGGAGCGATGTGTCTTGCCAGACTGATGGCTTTGTGCGGGGAGAATGGAGGACACCTCCCTCGATGGGATCCAATCCCAACCTCCCTGGGCCGGAAGGCATAAGGAAATGAGAAGAGCCTGCTGGATCAGGCCAATGGCCCCTCTAGTCCAGCCTCCTGTTCTCACACTGGCCAACCAGATTCCTGTGGGAAATCAGCAAGCAGGATTCGAACACACTCCCTTCTCTGATTTCCAGCAACTAATATTCAGAATCAATTGTAAAGGGCAGGACAGAGCCATCATACAGGGATAGCTAAGACATCACATCTGGGGGCTAGTTACCCCTCTGTTGAGGATGTGGGTGGCGCTGTGGTCTAAACCACTGAGCCTCTTGGGCTTGCCAATCAGAAGGTCGGCAGTTCGAATCCCTGTGACGGGGTGAGCTCCCCTTGTTCAGTCCCTGCTCCTGCCAACCTAGCGGTTCAAAAGCACATCAAAGTGCAAGTAGATAAATAGGTACTGCTCTGGCGGGAAGGTAAACGGCGTTTCTGTGCGCTGCTCTGGTTCGCCAGAAGTGGCTTTGTCATGCTGGCCACATGACCTGGAAGCTGTACGCCGGCTCCCTCGACCAGTAAAGCGAGATGAGCGCCACAACCCCAGAGTTGTCCGCAACTGGACCTAATGGTCAGGGGTCCCTTTACCTTTAAGATGCTACTGGACAATTTTTATTTATTTTTTATTTATTTTGACTGCTTCAGAGCAACACGGCTACCTACCTGAATCTTGGCACACACACAGAGAGAGAGAGAAGACCTGAAATACAAAACAAAACTAGCATTTTACATCGAAATACAGGGCAATCCTGTATGTATTATCCTAGGATTGCCATATTTCATAAACTGAAGATCTGGACACAAAAGTTGTTGTGTTTTTTTTTTTGGGGGGTGTGTTTGGCTAAAGTTGTTGAGCTTTGGCATAGGACAGCCGAAGTGTGTGTGACGATGAGCCTGGTATGGATGGATCAAAGCTTTTCCCTGCCGCCGGATCCTGTCGTGGGAAGCAGAGACCCAGCCGGGAGGCGAGAGGTCCTTGCAACTTGCAAGCTAGCGAGCATCAGCCGCCGGCTGCGGTCTTGCCGGCCCTTGGCCCAGCGTATCACAGCCTGGGCTGGGCCGGGCTTGCTGACGGCTCTCCTTCCGTCTCCATCTCGAGTTGGCTGAATTCTTTGTCACGGAGACAAAGGGCTGGACTTTGGCTGTCGCCAGATTCATGATCCCGCCGGAGCAGATGGAGGCCGCAAGTAAACCGGGGCTGGGGGGGAGGTTGGAAATGCTGTGCTAAATTTCTTTTGGGGGGGTCTTTCTTTTGCATAGATAGACTCCCTTCGCCTTCTCCTCCTGGGTTTTGCTTTTTAGAAATTGTTTCCTTGCAGCGCTCAGTGTTGCTTCGCCTCCTTGGTGCCTCTGGCTGGGAGAGAGAGAGCGCGCCTGCCGGAGGTTGGAGACACTTTTCCTCTCTCGGGCAAAGGGCAAGGGATGTAAAAAGGTGCGTGGCGGGCACGATCCGCCGGGGGTGGCGGGTCTTGCCCCGCTCCTGTCCATCGGTAAACGGACTGGATGAGGGTGAACTTCGTCCAGACGGAACCGAGGGGCTCTGTGTCGTTTGGAAAGCAGAAGGGGGGTTCGCCTGAAGAAGAATCGGTTTTGTAGTTTGGATGGGATCCTGGTCTCTGCAGTTGCCAGGAGTGCATTTTATACTTAGACTCATAGAATTGTGATCTACTCACAGAGTTTAAAACTGGCAGTGACCTCCCTCCCTTTTTTAGGGAGGAGGAAGGCCCATTTTGAGGGGTTCAGGACAAAGTTGCTGAGCTTTTTTTAGCCCCATTTTTAGGGGTTCAGCAGGGCAAAGTTGTTAAGCTTTTTTAGGGAGGAGGGAAGCCCCATTTTTTTAGGAGGGCAGGGCATATTTGTTGAGCTTTTTTTAGAGGAGCCAAAGTTGTTGAGCTTCTTCCGGGTGAGCCTGTTATCTACCAGTGATCTACCACAGACATCCAGTGATCTACCAGTAGATCACGATCTACCTGTTGGACATGTCTGATCTAGTCCAACCCCCTGCAATGCATCTGTCCCTATACGGAAAATTGAACCTGCAGCACCATGCTCTAACCAACAACTGAGCTATATATATTTCCACAATTAAATAAAAAAAATTCCTTCCAGCAGCACCTTAGAGACCAACTAAGTTTGTCATTGCTATGAGCTTTCGTGTGCATGCACACTTCTTCAGATTCTTTGTTATTTTGTTTCGACTACGGCAGACCAACACGGCTACCTACCTGTAACTCCACAATTAAAGCTAGTCTTTTATTCCGAAAGGCCTTAGGGGAAACTGAGTTTTTTGTTTTTTTAAGGGAAGGGCTCTTGAATATGTAGTGCAATGCTGTTGTTTATTCTCAATATTTGTTTATATTATCCTGCATTTTAGAGGGTTGGAATAGAAGACCCTGGAGTCACCACCAACTCTACAATTATGTGATTTTAATCAAATTGTTTTGTATGTTGTTTTCATCCTATTACAGTTTTATTATTTTCTTAACGATTCTCTTTTGTATGCTTTTAGCACTTTGCATTTTGTTGGGCTTGCTCTAATTTGTGTAAGCCACCTTGAGTCCAGGAAGAAGGCAAGATAGAAAATAATAGTAGTTTAAGCAGGGCTTGTGCAGGAAAGGCTCCAGCAGATGGTGCCTGGCAGGTTTCGAGATAGGCACTTAATTTACAAATGGATTGTGGCAACAGTGCGCAAGTGCGGTTCTCTGTGTATGGTTTGCAACTTTAATCCAGTTTAAATGAGAGGAGAAAGTATTGACCGGAAGGTAAAGGTAAAGGGACCCCTGACCATTAGGTCCAGACTGGTATTTTGATGTAAAAAATAACCCCAAATTTGCTTGCATAAGGAATAAGGACCTCACAATAAGCAGCAGACTAGGTAAAGGTAAAGGGACCGCTGACCATTAGGTCCAGTCGTGACCGACTCTGGGGTTGCGGCGCTCATCTCGCTTTATTGGCCAAGGGAACCGGCGGACGGCTTCCGGGTCATGTGGCCAGCATGACTAAGCCGCTTCTGGTGAACCAGAGCAGCGCACAGAAACACCGTTTACCTTCCCGCTGGAGTGGTACCTATTTATCTACTTGCACTTTGTGCTTTCGAACTGTTAGTTTGGCAGGAGCTGGGACTGAACAACGGGAGCTCACCCCATCGTGGGGATTCGAATGGCCGACCTTCTGATCGGCAAGCCCTAGGCTCAGTGGTTTAGACCACAGTGCTACTTGCGTCATATTTAACCTCCAAAATCAGTTACTTATCCTCAGGGCCGTCTTAAGCACCTCTGGCACCCTGGCGCCGTGGTGCGACGGATCCCTCCGGCGCCCCCCCCGCCCCGTTTCCCAGTGTGACAGACAGGCAGGCGCAGCGCAGCTGCCGAGGGCGCTGCTGCGCGGCGGGCGGGCGGGCTCAACGCGCAGCGCTACTGCTGAGGGCGCTGCTGCACGGAAGAGTAGGGCCGGCCCTGCTTATCCTTTACTCTTTATTTATTGCATTTTTATCCCATTTTCCCCCTCCATGGAGCTCAAGGGGATACCCATGGCTCTCCCCCTTCTCATTCCATTTCCAACCTGCAAAGTAGGTTAGGCTGAGGGGCAGTGACTGGCCACAAGGGCACCCAGGAAGCTTTATGGCCTAGTGGGTAGATCCTAGTGCCAGATCCTAGTCCGAGACTCTAACCGCTACCCCACCCTGGTGTCCAGAAGGCCCAATTCTCTTTAGCTCACTGGGGCCCCACTTCTCCCGCTCTGGAGGGCAGGACTTGAACCCATGGCTTCAAGTGACAAGAAAGGAGATTCTGACTAAACATCAGGAAGAACTTTCTGACAGTCAGAGTTGTTTGACAGTGGAACAGTCTGCCTTGGAAGGTATTGGACTCTGTTTGGAAGCAGAGGTTGTTGGGTGGCCACCTGCCATGGATGCTTTAACTGAGATTCTTGCATTGCAGGGGGTTGGACTAGATGACCCTTGGAGTCCCTTTCAACTCTACATTTCTAAGATTATATGATTCGTTAGCTGTCTGTGGGCCCACCTCTTGAAGGCATCTCCACTACTTGCGTCCAGAAGATGCTGGCCTGACTCTTGATTTGCTCCTTTACCCTTTCTCTTCCCTTTTTCGTGTGCCCATGAGAGAGCCTGTCTGCATGTTCCTGCTAAGTCCAGCACCCATAAAAGAGGTCCTTTATCTGGACAGTTTTCAGCAGGGCCAGATTGAGCTCCTGAAGGGAATGGGGCCCTTTCTATGTCCAGCTGTCCTTTGTCAACAACATATTGTCACTGTTTTTTGTGTGTGTTAAATACAGTCATACCTCGGTTTAAGTACTCCGCAGACCTGTCTGGAACGGATTAATCCACTTTCCATTACTTTCAAAGGGAAAGTTCGCTTCAGGTTAAGTACGCTTCAGGTTGAGTACGCTTCAATACCGTAGGAGTATAGCGTCTAGATCTAGGGAAGTAATAGTGCCACTGTATTCTGCTCTGGTCAGACCTCACCTGGAGTACTGTGTCCAGTTCTGGGCACCACAGTTCAAGAAGGATACTGACAAGCGGGAACGTGTCCAGAAGAGGGCAACCAAAATGGTCAAAGGCCTGGAAACGATGCCTTATGAGGAACGGCTTAGGGAGCTGGGTATGTTTAGCCTGGAGAAGAGAAGGTTAAGGGGTGATATGATAGCCATGTTCAAATATATCAAAGGATGTCATATAGAGGAGGGAGAAAGGTTGCTTTCTGCTGCTTCAGAGAAGCGGACACGGAGCAATGGATTCAAACTTCAAGAAAGAAGATTCCACCTAAACATTAGGAAGAACTTCCTGACAGTAAGAGCTGTTCGGCAGTGGAATTTGCTACCAAGGAGTGTGGTGGAGTCTCTTCTTTGGAGGTCTTTAAGCAGAGGCTTGACAGGCATATGTCAAGAATGCTTTGATGGTGTTTCCGGCTTGGCAGGGGGTTGGACTGGATGGCCCTTGTGGTCTCTTCCAACTCTATGATTCTATGAATCCCCGTAACGGGGTGAGATTCTATGAGTCTATGAGTACTCCACGGACCATCTGGAACGGATTGATCCACTTTCCATTACTTTCAATGGGAAAGTTTGCTTCAGGTTAAGTACGCTTCAGGTTGAGTACGCTTCAATACCGTAGGAGTATAGCGTCTAGATCTAGGGAAGTAATAGTGCCACTGTATTCTGCTCTGGTCAGACCTCACCTGGAGTACTGTGTCCAGTTCTGGGCACCACAGTTCAAGAAGGATACTGACAAGCGGGAACGTGTCCAGAAGAGGGCAACCAAAATGGTCAAAGGCCTGGAAACGATGCCTTATGAGGAACGGCTTAGGGAGCTGGGTATGTTTAGCCTGGAGAAGAGAAGGTTAAGGGGTGATATGATAGCCATGTTCAAATATATCAAAGGATGTCATATAGAGGAGGGAGAAAGGTTGCTTTCTGCTGCTTCAGAGAAGCGGACACGGAGCAATGGATTCAAACTTCAAGAAAGAAGATTCCACCTAAACATTAGGAAGAACTTCCTGACAGTAAGAGCTGTTCGGCAGTGGAATTTGCTACCAAGGAGTGTGGTGGAGTCTCTTCTTTGGAGGTCTTTAAGCAGAGGCTTGACAGGCATATGTCAAGAATGCTTTGATGGTGTTTCCGGCTTGGCAGGGGGTTGGACTGGATGGCCCTTGTGGTCTCTTCCAACTCTATGATTCTATGAATCCCCGTAACGGGGTGAGATTCTATGAGTCTATGAGTACTCCACGGACCATCTGGAACGGATTGATCCACTTTCCATTACTTTCAATGGGAAAGTTTGCTTCAGGTTAAGTACGCTTCAGGTTGAGTACGCTTCAATACCGTAGGAGTATAGCGTCTAGATCTAGGGAAGTAATAGTGCCACTGTATTCTGCTCTGGTCAGACCTCACCTGGAGTACTGTGTCCAGTTCTGGGCACCACAGTTCAAGAAGGATACTGACAAGCGGGAACGTGTCCAGAAGAGGGCAACCAAAATGGTCAAAGGCCTGGAAACGATGCCTTATGAGGAACGGCTTAGGGAGCTGGGTATGTTTAGCCTGGAGAAGAGAAGGTTAAGGGGTGATATGATAGCCATGTTCAAATATATCAAAGGATGTCATATAGAGGAGGGAGAAAGGTTGCTTTCTGCTGCTTCAGAGAAGCGGACACGGAGCAATGGATTCAAACTTCAAGAAAGAAGATTCCACCTAAACATTAGGAAGAACTTCCTGACAGTAAGAGCTGTTCGGCAGTGGAATTTGCTACCAAGGAGTGTGGTGGAGTCTCTTCTTTGGAGGTCTTTAAGCAGAGGCTTGACAGGCATATGTCAAGAATGCTTTGATGGTGTTTCCGGCTTGGCAGGGGGTTGGACTGGATGGCCCTTGTGGTCTCTTCCAACTCTATGATTCTATGAATCCCCGCAACGGGGTGAGATTCTATGAGTCTATGAGTACTCCACGGACCATCTGGAACGGATTGATCCACTTTCCATTACTTTCAATGGGAAAGTTTGCTTCAGGTTAAGTACGCTTCAGGTTAAGTACAGACTTCCGGAACCAATTGTGTTTGTAAACCGAGGTACCACTGTATATGCTATATGGTGATTTATGGACCTTATGGGTATCTAAAGCCATGTTGCTATGCAACCAGTCCATGCAGAATGTAGGCACCCTATATATAGAAAGGAGCAAACCAGGGATATTTGAGGGAGCAGGCAGGCAGGGCCCATGACTTACATCATAGGAGCCGACACAACACAAAACACTGTTGCTGTATGTAGATTTCATTTTGTGTTTCATCTTTTGGAAATGCACATCCATTTTTTTCCTTTAATTTTTTTTGGGCCCCCCAAGAGAGTGGGGCCCTAAGCTATAGCTTGTTTAGCTTATATGTAAATCTGGCAGGTTGCACTGCTATTCTGGCTAATATCTGGAGAAGCCGCGTTTTCCTTTTGGATAACTCCTGTGCTTTGTCAAAGTTGCCGATGGCCCCATGTTTGAGCCAGTTTAAGAAAACGCGTCCTGAAGTTTTGTAGTTGGAGCTGCCACTTACATCTGCAAAATTCAGAATTACATGAGCACTGCGTACATGCTGCTTGAGTAGCCCTTTTAATAATAATAATAATAATAATAATAATTCATACCCCGCCCATCTGGCTGGGTTTCCCCAGCCACTCTGGGCGGCTTACAACAGAAAAATGAAACAAAATAATCTATTAAACATTAAAAGCCTCCCTAAACAGGGCTGCCTTCAGATGTCTTCTAAAAATCTGGTAGCTGTTTTTTCCCCTTTGATTACAGTCCAACAGGGTCTGTTATTCTTACCCGCTTTTCAGGGGCGGGGCGGGGGATGAGTTTGAGGGACTTGGATTCACACTTGGCACAGAACAATTTGTGGGAAGCTTTAGGACAGATTTTTTAAAGCATTTTTTCACAGAGCACATAGTTAAGCTGTGGAACTCCTTCCCACAGGAGGCAGCGATGGCCACCAACCTAAAAGAGCATCACACAAATTCGTGGAGGAAGAGAGGGCTATTGTTGGAAGACCAGTTGCTAGAAGCCATGGGAGGGGAGAGGGCTCTTGTGTTCGAATCGTGCTTGCGGTTTTCCGGCCAGTCACTGTTGGAAGGGGGTGCTGGGCTAGATGGGCCATTGGCCTGATCCAGCAGGCTCTCCTTATGTTCTGTGATCGCTAAGAATGGAACCTCCAGCTTCAGAGGCAGCATAGCTTGAAAAATCCTTTGCTCCTCATCGGTGAGTTTCCTGGAAGCCCCTGTTTGGAGATCAGGATGCTGGGCTGGGCAGAACTTTAGTCTGATCTGGCAGAGCAATCGATGGAGCAAAGCTTTCCTGCAATACATTTCTTTTACACCCGTCTGTATTTTTTATTCATTTAATGAAAGGGGGGATGTTTAGCTCAGGGAGGGGCCGTGTTGTGAAGATTAATCAGTTAATGTTTGCAAAGTGTGCTGAGCACGGCAAGGATGAGATGAAAGCTAGGTCTTATTATGCAAATATCCTCCTTGGCAAGGCGCCAGTCTCTCCTCCCCCTTCCTTCTCCTCCTTTCTTCCTCCACCATGGGAGAATCCTTCCCTGCCCCTTGGAGGAAGGAATAAAGCAATCTGCCAGCTTCCATCACACACACACACACACACTCACCCAGCCTAGCATGTTACTCCACTCTGTGGGTCGCCTGTGCTTTTGACTGGGTAGAGGAGGAGAGGCATTAAAAGCTGTTGCAGCATTCATTTCTGGTGCAAATTTCAGGCGGAGGCCTCAGGGATCCAGGGAGTGAGATTGCGGGGGGGGGGGGGGATTTAAAACGAATTTGGCTTCATGAGGGGTGGCAGGGGAGCCTTGTGTGAATGTGTGAATGTGTGAGGGGGCTGACAGATCTCACAGGAGAATCTCTCTGGGCTGCTGTGTGAAGCTCTCTCTCTCTCTTTCTCTCTCTCACCCACCCACCCCTTTTTGCCCAATCATACTCATAGAATCATAGAATTGGGAGGGACCCCCGGGGGTCATCTAGCCCAACCCCCCCAATGCAGGAATCTCAACTAAAGAATCCCATCCAAACTCTGCTTAAAAATCTCCAGTGTGGAGGAGAGTCCATATTGGCGCCATGTCATCCTTCTGCCAGGTAACTCCTCTTCCGTGGTGGATCTGCCCCCCCTAGAAACTCAGGGACACCCCCAGAACATCAGCTGAGGAGGAGCCCGGACCCCCCAGGAGAGACTGGCAGGGACCCTCTCATTGGAGAAGGGGAACTCTGCTTTTTAACAGATTTGGTTTTTTTGTATTGCTTTAATTCCATTAGAGCTTGATTGCTTTTTTAACGACCATCTTCTGTATGTGTTTAGCTCCTTGTGTTTGGTCTGTGTTGTTTTACTCTGCATAAACTGCCTTGAGTTGTAGTAGTAATAATAATAATCTTTTTTTGCACTCGCATCTGGAAGTGATTCTGGCTGAATCAGTGGAATTTGTTCTGCTGCATCATAGAATTGTAGAGTTGGAAGGGACCCCGAGGGTCGTGTAGTCCAACCCCTTGCAAAGGAGGGATCTTCCGCCCAAAGTGGGGGTCAGACCCACGTCCCTGAGATTAAGAATCTCATGCTCTACCGAGCTATCCCAGCTCAGTGCATTCGGACCTGAATTTCTAGAGCCCCGCAAGAGAGCTCATCATCTTTTCACATTAGAATTGGGATCAACTGAACATTAGTCTGGCATCTGCGATAATGAGGAGGCTTTAAGAGATCATGAGACGCAAGATTCATTGCGGACAGGAATGGAGAATAATCAATGGCTCACTTTGAGGAAGGAGCCAGAGGCGGCGGTGGCGCGCGGGGAGAGTTTAGAGGAATTGTGCCGATCAATCATTTTTTTTTGGGGGGGGGGGTATTGAACCAGGCGACAGCCATTGCAGAAGCTGCAATTCAATGCGGAGGACTCAAACCTCCTTAAAACCACCCATTTCAATGGACTTAAGCCCACTCTGTGCTATATGAGGCCGTGACCTGAAGGGCAGTGGGAATTAGAGCAGAGCTCGGAGACCACCTGTTGTCCTCCAGAGGCTTTTCTGGGACTACAACTCCTATCAGGCCCTGGTGTGAGCTGTGCCAAGAGGGATTATTTTTTTTTTAATAAATTCTTTATTATTTAAGATAAATAGATTCAAGTGATACATATACACACACAATCCACATTTCTCAAAAATGCAGAGATACAAAACATCAAAACTTTTCAAATATACAGGACAAAAAAAAGAGAAAAATAAAAATAGAAAAAATAAAAATATATAAAGCAAAAACATTAAAAATCGTCTTCCAGTTGTTCCGATTGTAATTTATGTTACTCTCAAGTTATCGCACATTAGTGAATATAATATCTACTTCAGTTTCCTCTCGTATATTTTAAACAAGGTTCAGCCTAGGCCTGCTGTTAGGGTTTTCAATACTCCATTTTCCAGCAAATATTCTTTAAACATCTCCCATTCTTTCTTTATTCTCTGTCTTGTATGCCCTCTGATTCTTGCCGATGTTGTTGCCAATTGTGAATATTCTACCATCAATGTTTGCCATTCTGCTATACTCGGAATTTTTCCAGATTTCCAGTTTCGAGCTACTAAGATCCTTGCTGCAACTAATCCATACATAAGTAATGTCCTCTTTGATGTTTTGATTTCTTTTGGAATTATGTTTAATAAGAATATTTCAGGTTTTTTTCTTAAATGTACATTTTAACAATTTCTTAAGTTCTTCGTGTATCAAATTCCAATAATTATTTATGTTAGGACAACTCCACCACATGTGTCTCATGGATCCCGTTACTCCATTACACCTCCAGCAAATATCTGAAATATTTTTAAACATTTTGGCAATTTTCTCTGGTGTTTGATACCACCTGTGCCAACAGGGATTGGTGGAATAGCAGCCTGACAAATGTCTGGAGGGGCACAGGCTAGCCACCCCTGAATTAGACTGGAGACCAGTTGCTGGAAACCGCAGAGAGGAGAGGGCTCTTGTGTTCGAATCCTGCTTGCCGGTTCCCCACTGGCATCTGCCTGGCCACTGTGAGAACAGGAGGCTGGACTAGGTGGGCCATGGGCCAGATCCAGGAGGCTCTTTCTGACGTCCTCATGGTCTCCTCTTCTCCTCCAGGTGTCTGCGGCTGTTGTGGAGCTTTGCGTCCCCGTTACAAGAGGCTGGTTGACAACATTTTCCCCGAGGATCCAGAGGTAAGCATGTCTCCTCTGCTCAGCCCGTTCTCTGCGGATAAACTCAAAGTTGTTCAGTGTGTTTTTGCGTGTGTTGACAAACTTCCCTCCTCGCCCTCCCAAGAATGCGGATTCTGCACGGAGCATCCGAATTTTTAAAGTCAAGATCAATACTGCAAAGGGCAGCCTGGTCGGTGCAAATTTCCTGGGCTGGACCGCAAGTGATGCAAATCTCATCGCTTGCCCTTGAGGGGAGGATTCTAGTTGCAGTCGTTGCCTGGGTGAGGGGAGAGTCCAGTCCAGAACAGACCCCGGGGGTAGCACTGAAGAGGGCTTTATCCTTTTGCCCCCTTCTGCGGTCATAGAATCATAGAATTGTAAAGTTGGAAGGGACTCCAAAGGACATCAAGTCCAACCCCCTGCAATGGGGGTCCCAAGCTGGGACCTGCAAGAAGCAATGGACACTTAAGGGCAAACTAACCGATCGATGTTGTGTTGAGTTTGGCCCATGGAAGTAAACCTCTAAGGGTTCATCGGGGAACTTGCCTCTGATGATGCACGGATAAGGATTGTTCCCTAAAGCAGAAACTGTCCTGTTTCCCTGACCAAAGCCAGCCAAAGGGTCTGGAAATGAATCCTTGCAAGGAACACTTGAGGGACACTGGTGGTGCTAGCCTGATGAGGAATGGTTGAAGGAGTTGCATATGTTTAGCCTGGAAAAGAGGAGAGAGGAGAGCCATCTTCCAATATCTCAAGGGCTGTCACATGGAAGAGGGAGCAAGCTTGCTTTCTGCTGCTCCGCAGGGTAGGACCCAAACCAATGCGTTCAGATGACAATACAGTGGTACCTTAGTTAATGAACTTAATCCGTTCCGGAAGTCCGTTCTTAAACCAAAGCATTCTTAAACCAAGGCGTGTTTTCCCATAGCAGCGGGGGACTCAATTTACAAACGGAACACACTCAACAGGAAGCGGAACATGTTCTGCTTCCAAGGCAAAGTTCACAAACCAAAACACTTCAAAATGACCTTAACAGACTAGACAACTGGGCCAAAGCAAGCAAGATGAATTTTAACAAGGAGAAATGTAAAGTACTACACTTGGGCAAAAAAAATGAAAGGCACAAATACAGGATGGGAGACACCTGGCTTGAGAGCAGTACATGTGAAAAGGATCTAGGAGTCTTGGTAGACCACAGACTTGACATGAGTCAGCAGTGTGATGCAGCAGCTAAAAAAGCCAATGCAATTCTGGGCTGCATCAATAGGAGTATAGCATCTAGATCAAGGGAAGTAATAGTACCACTGTATTCTGCTCTGTTCAGACCTCACCTGGAGTACTGTGTCCAGTTCTGGGCACCACAGTTCAAGAAGGATACTGACAAGCTGGAACGTGTCCAGAGGAGGGCAACCAAAATGGTCAAAGGCCTGGAAACAATGCCTTATGTTTAGCCTGGAAAAGAGAAGGTTAAGGGGTGATATGATAGCCACGTTCAAATATATAAAATGATGTCATATAGAGGAGGGAGAAAGATTGTTTTCTGCTGCTCCAGAGAAGCGGACACGGAGCAATGGATTCAAACTACAAGAAAGAAGATTCCACCTAAACATTAGGAAGAACTTCCTGACAGTAAGAGCTGTTGGGCAGTGGAATTTGCTGCCAAGGAGTGTGGTGGAGTCTCCTTCTTTGGAGGTCTTTAAGCAGAGGCTTGATAGCCATATGTCAGGAATGCTTTGATGGTGTTTCCTGCTTGGCAGGGGGTTGGACTGGATGGCCCTTGTGGTCTCTTCCAACTCTATGATTCTAACTCCTACTTCCGGGTTTGCAGCATTCTTAATCCACGTTGTTCATCAACTAAGCTGTTCTTAAACCAAGGTACCACTGTAAAGGAGATTCCAACAAACTTAGGAAGAACTTTCTGGTGGCAAGGGTTGTTTGACAGTGGAATGGACTCTCTCAGAAAGATTATAGACTTGGGTGTTTTTCAAGCAGAGGTTGGGTGGCCACCTGCCAGGGATCCTTGAGTGTGATTCCTGCATTGTAGTCGGGTTGGGCTAGATGACCCCCGGGGTCCCTCCTAACTCTTCAATTCTATCACCCTACGAAATCTGTGGTGTCAAGAGGCTGCATGCAGCCACACAAAGTCTTGCAGTCCTGGCTGGTTCTTCCTGATGTAGAAGCTTAAAACGGGATAAGTAGAGAGGCAGCTCATTGCCAAATGGAGGGCTGTTTTCACACTTCCTTCCATATGTCTTCTCAACACCCCCGCCCCAAAATCTTCCTGAAACTCTCTTCCCAACTTCTGAACTAAAAGGCAAAGCACAGGAGGAAGAGAGTGCTGCCAAATTACGGGTTATGTTTTTCGGAGGCGGGAATGCATCCTGTTTTTTTAAAAAGAGTGAAGGATACGTGATTGCAAAAGGTAGGAGGAATCTGTCGGTTCTAGTTTTTCTCATTTTTGTTATTTTTCTAATCTTCAGCTCAGCTCATCATGTCCAAACTTTGTGATTTATTTTTTTAGGGGAGAGAAAGTCCTCCATAAGAGTCGTCCGCAGTTTCCCCTAAAGTAATGCATTTATGTACGTTATTTTCACAAAGGTGTGCATTTTTATACAAACGCCTTCTCCTATTTAATGCATTTTTGTTCCCTTTGTTTCTCCCTCCAGACTTCTGTCACTTTGGGGGTCAGTATAGACTTTAATCAAAGTAAATAAAATAAATAAAAAACCCTCCCAAGATAAAAGTTAAATTAATGGAATTATCGATGAAATAATTAACAACAATAATTTAACAACGATGTTAAGACTGATTAAAACTCGCATCAACTTTCTAAACATCTCGGGAGGCTTGTCTAAACAAGAATGGCTTTTGGCAGGTGCAGAAAAGATTGCCATAGAGGCACCTGCCTGATCTCAATAGGCAGGGAGTTCCAACGGTTAAGTGCTGCTGCACTGAGAGATCAAGTTCTTACAAATGTGGGCTTATGGGGCACCGGTAATGGTGCTAATTCCGCCGATCAAAGTTTGCCCCCAAACTTACAAAAGGTCTAAAGCGGAGAGCTTTTATAGGGGCTGGGCTGTACCACGTGACCTGCCAATGGCTCCTCGGTTTCTCCCTAGATCCCCTAGATCCCTCCTTTGAGCAGAGGTCCTTTTCCGACATCCCTCAAGACGGCCGTGCAGACTTGAGTTCTGACACATGTTCCCTTTTTTCAGGATGGTCTGGTGAAAACCAACATGGAGAAACTGACTTTCTATGCACTCTCTGCTCCCGAGAAGCTCGACCGCATTGGCGCTTACCTGTCAGAAAAACTGATCCGAGATGTGAGCAGGCACCGATACGGGTAAGGGAGACCTGCGTGGCAGCGGGTTGGGCTGGATGACCCTTGGGGGACCCCCTTCCAACCCCACATTTCCATGATTCTACATCCCTGCAGTGCGATGAGAAAAGCTTTTAAAACTGGGAAGCCTTTCTAGCCTATACGAAAAGTTGTTGCCCACGTGTGAAGGCCACAGCGGGAAGTGTAAGAAAGTTGGACAATATATTAAGAAACCCGTGAGAGAGGATGGAATTGGATAAGATGGAGCCTTAAAACACAATTGTATGCAATTTGGGTTATAAACATCGATGTCTGGGTGAAGTCACTAGCAGCCCTTAGCAGCCCTTCCGCTTTTTTTGCACATATAATGAATGCTCGCTCGTTGCTTCTGACTTCGAACCGGTGAAAGTGGCTTCTTAGGAGCCAAGCCATCAATAATAATAATAATAATAATAATAATAATAATAATAATAATAATAATAATATTTATACCCTGCCCATCTGGTTGGGTTTCCACAGCCACTCTGGGTGGCTTCCAACAAAAGATTTAAAATACATTAAATCATAAGTCATTAAAAACTTCCCTAAGCAGGGCTGCCTTCAGATGTCTTCTAAACGTCAGGTAGTTGTTTATTTCCTTGACATCTGATGGGAGGGTGTTCCACAGGGAGGGCGCCACCACCCAGAAGGCCCTCTGCCTGGTTCCCTGTAACTTCACTTCTTGCAGGGAGGGAACCACCAGAAGGCCCTTGGCGCTTGACCTCAGTGTCCGGGAAGAACGATGGGGGTGGAGACGCTCCTTCAGGTATACTGGACCGAGGCCATTTAGGGCTTTCAAGGTCAGCACCAACACTTTGAATTGTGCTTGGAAACGTACTGGGAGCCAATGTAGATCTCTCAGAAGCAGTGCTACGTGGGCCCGGCCGCTGCTCCCAGTCACCAGTCTAGCTGCCGCATTCTGGATTAGTTGCAGTTTCCGAGTCACCTTCAAAGGTAGCCCCATGTAGAGCGCATTGCAGTAGTCCAAGCGGGAGATAACCAGAGCATGCACCACTCTGGCGAGACAGTCCGCGGGCAGATAGGGTCTCAGCCTGTGTACCAGATGGAGCTGATAAACAGCTGCCCTGGACACAAGGGCAGATGTTGGAAACCCAATCTGTTTCAGAGCCGTTCTGCGGTAGAACAGACTACCAGGGATGGTGGTGGACTCTCCTTCATTGGGGGTTCCTAAGCAGAGGTTGGAGGGCCAGTTCTGGGCGCCTCTCCTCAAAAAGGACACTGCAGATTTGGGTAAGGTTCATAGCAGAGCCACCAAAATGATCAAAGGGGTGGAGCGCCCCCCCCCCCGGGACGAAAAAAGGATTCAGGATTTTTAGCTTAGAGAAAAGAGGAGCGACACGCACACCATGTTAAAAGTGGAAGCAGAGCAGAGCCATAGATAGCTTCTCCTGTCTTTTATCTGCCACGAATTTTCAAACGAGGTCCCCAAATTTAGCATTTCGAGAGACGCCGTAAAGCTTTTCCCCACCCATTTCTCCACAATTCCTACCGTTACGAGAAAAGGACAAAAGCTTTTTCCCCTGTCCTCTTTCTCCCCTCTGTGCATAATATTATAAATATTATAATATCCCTTTCAGCTATTTGGCGCTAAAGAATTCTGCCTCCGCTGTCTCTTTTCTAAAGAAACAGAAAACCCAACCATTCCGCTTGATTTTTTCAAATTCTATTTTTGCTGAGCTGCCTGAGTCATTTCTATATCCATCCTCTTTCTGCTCACACCTGCCTTTTCGCTTCGCTGGAGCAGCTGTTCCACTTAGTAGGTGGTGTTTGCCGGAGACATGCTGCTGCGTGTCTTCTGAGGGCGTTGATGTTGCCAATAATAAATTGCCGCTCTGATTCCGAGGTGTCTGATCGACTCCAGATGGAACAGGGTCTTCAAATACTTCTGGGATGGGTTTTTGAACCCCCCCCCCCGCACATCTTGGTGACACAACCAGGACGCACAACTGTCTCTCTGCGTTTCCTGCTCCCATTCGCCTGTTGTGTTTTGCTTTCATCTGCCGGAGAAAAAAGTGGGGTTTTTTGGGGGGGGGGAGAGATGTTGGAGAGAAAGAGGGGCACAGAAGCGTCACTAAGAAGCATGGAAAATGGCAGGCGTTTCAAAGCTGCAGAGACGTCCGCTTTCATCAGAAATGACAATCCCTTCAAACGGATTGTCTGAGGTTCTGCGTTCAAGGGACGGCTAATGAGGTTTTGCTCGCAACGAAGCCTTTGATGGAGGAGAGTTTGCTGTCGGCAGACAAGGCTGTGGCGGGTGCGGGAGGGCACATACAGTATCACCTTCTCCTATTTCAGATGTTGGATTGGCTTGGGGGCACCGGTTAATTCCCTCCAGAGAATGGGACTCTCAGCTTTGATCTCTGGTGGTGCCTCGGCACACCTTTGAAATGGTGGATTTCAGCGGAACTCATGAAACTTCTTTATCTGAGATCAAAACGCTTGGCTGTCTAGCTCAATATAGTCTGCTCTGTCTGGCAGTGACTCTCTGGCATTCTTGGCCAGAGGAGGGCCTTTTGCTTTATTTTCTACCTGATCTTGTCATAGAATCATAGAATCATAGAGTTGGAAGAGACCACAAGGGCCATCCAGTCCAACCCCCTGCCAAGCAGGAAACACCATCAAAGCATTCTTGACATATGGCTGTCAAGCCTCTGCTTAAAGACCTCCAAAGAAGGAGACTCCACAACACTCCTTGGTAGCAAATTCCACTGCCGAACAGCTCTTACTGTCAGGAAGTTCTTGTAAACTGTCAGAAGCTCTAAATGGAGCCTTCTTCGTTCAAGGCATGTGCCCTACTACCGAGTTGTTATTATTTTATGAATATTATTACAGTCGTACCTTGGAAGTCAAATGGAATCTGTTCCGGAAGTCCGTTCAACTTCCAAAACGGTCGGAAACCAAAGCGCGGATTCTGATTGGCTGCAGGAAGCTCCTGCAGCCAATCGAAAGCCGCGAAAGCCTCATCGGACGTTCGGGTTCCAAAAGAACATTCACAAACTGGAACAGTCACTTCCGGGTTTGCGGTGTTTGGGAGCCAAAACATCTGAGTTCCAGGGTGTTCAGGATCCAAAGTAAGACTGTATTGCTATTTTTCTATAAAAGAAAAAGAGGTGCCAGAACTCATCACAAACACCTTCCTTGTTCTCTTATTCTGGTGCCCAACTGAGAGGTGCCTGAACTGAGTTCCAGTGAGTTCCTGATTTTAAAAAAGCCCTGGTTATTATTATTTCTTTATAGCCCATCTTTTAATTATTTACTTGTTTTTACCCTGCATCTTATTCTGTGACCTGCCCTGAGATCTTAAGGATGAAGGGAGGTATATAAATCTAATAAATAAACTAAAATAAAAATACCCCCTCCCCTGATAGGGACTCAAGGTGGCTCACAGATGAAATAAGAAGAGCTGAAAACATAGAAAGAAAAACAAGAATTAAAAACAATCAAACACACACATTAAAAAATACAGACAATCGCTTCTCTAGGCAGGGAGTTCCAAAGTTGCCTGGGAGCCGCCACCGAGAAGGCCCTCCTCTCCCGCATCCCCAGCGGATATCCCTGGTAGATATCAGAACCTGGACCGGTTTATTGGAGGGGATTTTACGTCTGTGAAACAAAATATGACCCAGGACAGGTCTTGAAACGGAAGCCTCATTAGTGTAGGGCTGTCATACGCCTGGGATTTCCCAGACATATGTGGGATCCGTCTGTCGGAAATTGCGTCTGGGCGGAATTTCCGAAAATCACTGAAAATGTCCGGCAAAACCCGGATATATGGCACCCACTGTCGGAAGTGTTGATTTTTGGAGAATTGCCATAAAGATAGTTCAAAAACTGCTTCTTCTTTTTTTTGAGATTTTGCAAAAACAAAACAAAAAAAAACCCCACCCTCAACAACTTGTGTCCAGATTTTCACTTTTTGAAATATGGCATTCCTAATTTTGGGGCGGTCGAGGCTTGACGGTCCTGTGTCTGACAAAGAGAGAGACTCGGGTTCTGAAATGATTGAATAAGTGGGCTTAAATATCCACTGCAAGAACATTGCCTTTGCGAACAGTCCAGGCCTGTTTGTCATCCACTGACAGGTGATTTATTTTTGCCTTTTGGGCTGGCTGAGCCCTGGGGAGATACTGACATCCTCAACTCTTTGTTTGACGTCAATTGCAGTGCCTGGGGAACAAAACGTGTGTCTGCCGTGGCCTTATGGAACGGATTTATTTTTTATTTTTTATTTGGTGCGTGTGTGCGTGTGTTTTAACGGCACAGGATGCCCTCGTTCTCTTTCTTTCTCCACACCTTGCTCTTGATGTTTACCTCCCAGGCAGGTCCCAGGGGAAATCCAGGGCTCAGATTCTGGAACAGGTGAGCTCAGAAAAAACACAGTCGCCAGCTCTGAGCCCAGAAATGTGTGATGGAGCAAGGAAAAGGGATTGAGAAGGGTTCTGGTGCTGGATTAGGACTGGGAGAAGAATGTAGGGGGTTGTTATAAGGGGGGGAAAACTGCTCCTTTTCCCTTATGGGGTATCCAAGCGCCCGGATAAAGTCCTTAAGTGGGTTCCCTATCGGTAGGAGAAAATAACAGAGGCCAACCAGAGGATGTCATATAGAGGAGGGAGAAAGGTTGTTTCCTGCTGCTCCAGAGAAGCGCACACGGAACAATGGATTCAAACTACAAGAAAGAAGATGCCACCTAAACATTAGGAAGAACTTCCTGACAGTAAGAGCTGTTCGGCAGTGGAATTTGCTACCAAGGAGTGTGGTAGAGTCTCCCTCTTTGGAGGTCTTTAAGAAGAGGCTTGACAGGCATATGTCAAGAATGCTTTGATGGTGTTTCCTGCTTGGCAGAACTTTCTCCCTCCTATATATGACATCCTTTCATATATTTGAACATGGCTATCATATCACCCCTTAACCTTGTCTTATCCAGGCTAAACATACCCAGCTCCCTAAGCCGTTCCTCATAAGGCATCATTTCCAGGCCTTTGACCAATTTGGTTGCCCTCTTCTGGACACATTCCAGCTTGTCAGTATCCTTCTTGAACTGTGGTGCCCAGAACTGGACACAGTACTCCAGGTGAGGTCTGACCAGAGCAGAATACAGTGGTACATGACCAGTCCAACGAAGTGGATGTTGAAGAATCGTGTCTTCAAAACCTTTCGTGTGACAACCTGCATTGCAGGGGGTTGGACTAGATAACTCTACAATTCTGGGATCCTGTGACTGGATAAAAAGCAGCTTCCTGCATTCCTTTGCGCCCTTTGGTGACCCTGAACATTGCCTTCCCTTGCTCCCTTCCTAACCCAGTAATGGACAGAATTGATTCTAGGGTGGGTCTTGCATTTCTCATTCTCTACCTGCCTCTCCAGGTACGTCTGCATTGCGATGGAAGCCCTGGACCAGCTACTGATGGCCTGCCATTGCCAGAGCATCAATCTTTTCGTGGAGAGCTTCCTGAAGATGGTGGCCAAGCTGCTGGAGTCAGAGAAGCCAGACCTGCAGATCCTCGGCACAAACTCAGTAAGCGTTGTGAGATTTGTTGAGTGGCGAATCTAAGGAAGAGATGCAGGGGGCAGACTTAGCTTCCCTCCTCCTCAGAGACATGGCTCGGCGGGGTGGCTAAGCAGCTGAGCAGTGAAGCAGAGAGTCCCTTGCGCCCAAACTTTATTTATTCATTTCGTAAAATCGATACACCGGTTAGAACTGTAGAGTTGGGAGGTTACCCCCAAAGATTATCCAGTCCAATCCCCTGTAATGCACGCTGTCACATGGAAGGTGGAAGGCTGTGTCCAGTTCTGGGCACCACAATTTAAGAAGGATGTTGACAAGCTGGAACACGGGCAGAGGAGAGTGACCAGCATGATCAGGGGTCTGGAAACCAAGCCTGATGAGGAACGGTTGAAGGAGTTGGATACGTTTAGCCTGAAAAAGAGGAGACTGAGAGGAGATATGATGGCCATCTTCAAATATCTCAAGGGCTGTCCCATGGAAGATGGAACAAGCTTGTTTTCTCCTGCTTTGGAGAGGAAGACTCAAGCCAATGGTGGAGTCTCCTTCTTTGGGGGTCTTTAAGCGGAGGCTTGACAGCCACATGTCAAGAATGCTTTGATGGTGTTTCCTGGTTGGCAGGGGGTTGGACTGGATGGCCCTTGTGGTCTCTTCCAACTCTATGATTCTATGATTCTAAATTACAAAAACGGAAATTCCGCCTCAACATCAGAAAGAACTTTCTGGTGGTAAGGGCTTTTGATGGTGGAAGGGGGAAGACTCTTTTTCGATGGAGGTTTTTAAGCAGAGGTTGCGTATCATTTCCCAAAATTCTTTTGCTACCTTACATTTCCACCACATATGATAAAAGGGAGTTCCTTAGTTTAACAATGAAAGAAAGGAGACTCTGCATCAGTTTCACTCCCCCCCCCCAGCCTTTGATTTAATGAAGGTAAGCAGCAGAAGAAATCACAAAATGAGTGTTATGGAGGGCTTCCCGGTGTGAGCGAGGTCTGACCCGGACACCCGTCAGGTTCCTGCTTCCTTCCAGACCCATTCCAGGGCGAACAAAGTGTCTCTTTCCCTTCTAAGTGAGACGGATGGGCCAGGAAGGGTTGGCGAGCTGTGCGGACCGTGAAATATCTCTGGCGGCTCGGCTCCTTTCCCCCTGCGATTTACTTTGTGTATTTTCCCACAGAGTGGTAATGGGGCAAGAGCATTGCATATTTTAAAATTCACGTCTCCCACCCCTTTCTCTGTCACCCTGCTCCCTGTTTCCCCACCTGCAGTTTGTGAAATTTGCAAACATCGAGGAGGACACCCCGTCGTATCACAGGAGCTACGACTTCTTCGTCTCTCGCTTCAGCGAAATGTGTCATTCCAGCCACGACGACATGGACACCCGGACAAAGTGAGTACCAGCTGGATTCATCTATCCACCCACCCACCCACCCACTCCATTTTTATCTCACCTTTTCCTCCAAGGAGCTCAAGGTGGCCACATAATTCACCAACTCCCCATTTTATCCCTACAACTGGCTCAATGGCCTGGTCTGGATTTGAACCCTGGTCTCCAAGGTCCTCGAATCATAAATTTGTAGAGTTAGAAGGCACCCCAAGAGTCATCTAGTCCAACCCCCTGCAATGCAGGAATCTCAACTACAGCATCTATGACAGATAGCCAGCCAACCTCTGCTTAAAAACCTCAAATGAAGGAGAGTCCACAACCTCCGGAGGGAGACAATTCCACTGTCCAACAGCTCTGACAGTGGAAAAGTTTTTGTGTACGTTTAATCGGAATCTCCTTTCTTGTAACTTGAAGCCATGGGTTCGAGTCCTACCCTCCAGATCAGGAGAAAACAAGCTTGTTCCCTCTTCCATGTGACAGGCATGTGAGATACTTGAAGATGGCCACCCTATCTCTTCTCAGTCTCCTCTTTTCCAGGCTAAACCTACCCAGTTCCTTCAACCATTCCTCATAAGGCTTGGTTTACCACTCCGTTCTGCCTTGGTCAGACCACACTTGGAATACTGCATCCAGTTCTGGGTGCCACAATTTGAGAAGGACGTTGACAAGCTGCAATATAGGCAGAGGAAGGCAACCAAGATGATCAAGGGTCTGGAAGCCAAGCCATAGGAGGAACGGTTGAGGGATTTGGGTGTGTTTAGAAATCAGCCCTGAGTGCTCGCTGGAAGGACAGATCGTGAAGCTGAGGCTCCAATACTTTGGCCACCTCATGAGAAGAGAAGAATCTTTGGGAAAGACCCTGATGTTGGGAAAGATGGAGGGCACTAGGAGAAGGAGACGACAGAGGACAAGATGGTTGGACAGTGTTCTCGAAGCTACGAACATGAGTTTGACCAAACTGCGGGAGGCAGTGCAAGACAGGAGTGCCTGGCGTGCTATGGTCCATGGGGTCACGAAGAGTCGGACACGACTAAAATTGTCCACACCTGGAAGCACCCTGAACACGAGCGTGTTCGACTTTAAGGGCAGCATAATACTTCCCTGTTTATCTCTGCCACCACTTTCCTGTGTCAAATTTTAGATTGTAAGCTCCTACTGGCAGGGACCTTTAGCAGTGTTTCTCAACCGGGGGCTATATGGCCCCCTGCCCCCCCGGATATTCCAAGGGGGTTGCAGGTGAAATTAAGGTCAGATCATGAAGCTGAGGCTCCAAGACTTTGGCCACCTCATGAGAAGAGAAGACTCCCTGGAAAAGACCCTGATGTTGGGAAAGATGGAGGGCACTAGGAGAAGGGGACGACAGAGGACAAGATGGTTGGACAGTGTTCTCGAAGCTACGAACATGAGTTTGACCAAACTGCGGGAGGCAGTGCAAGACAGGAGTGCCTGGCGTGCTATGGTCCATGGGGTCACGAAGAGTCGGACACGACTAAATGACTAAACAACAACAAGCCTGGAAAAGACCCAGGTGGCCCAGGTGGCGCTGTGGTTAAATCACTGAGCCTAGGGTTTGCCGATCAGAAGGTCGGCGGTTCGAATCCCTGGAACGAGGTGAGCTCCCGTTGCTCGGTCCCAGCTCCTGCCAACCTAGCAGTTCGAAAGCACGTCAAAATGCAAGTAGATAAATAGGAACCGCTACAGCGGGAAGGTAAACGGCGTTTCCATGTGGTGCTCTGGTTTGCCAGAAGCGGCTTTGTCATGCTGGCCACATGACCTGGAAGCTATACGCCGGCTCCCTCGGCCAATAATGCGAGATGAGCGCGCAACCCCAGAGTCGGTCACGACTGGACCTAATGGTCAGGGGTTCCTTTACCTTTACTAGCCTGGAAAAGAGGAGACTGAAAGGAGATAGGAGAGCCATCTTCAAACAAGAGGGAGCAAGCCTATTTTCTGCTGATGGAGAGGGGAGGACCCAAACCAATGGATTTAAATTACAAAGACGGAAATTCCGCCTCAACATCAGAAAGAACTTTCTGGTGGTAAGGGCTTTTGACGGTGGAAGGGGGAAGACTCTTTTTCGATGGAGGTTTTCAAGCAGAGGTTGCGCAGCCATCTGAGAGGGATTCTTCAGCTGCATTGCAAGGGGGTGGACTAGATGAGCCCTGGATTCCCTTCCAGTGCTACAATTCTATGCAACAAAGACCCACAGGAGTAGGAGGAGCCTCTGTCATCTTGAAGAATCCAGCTCAAGTCCTTCCTTCCTTCTGCTGCTATTTCTTGCCGGAAGATCTCTGCCAAGCCAGTTCTGGATGCGAGCATCCCTTTGGACTCCTTGAAAGCGAACCTCCCCCTAGCAGGAGATTACCGCCCCGTTTGGCATGAGCATTGAAAGAGCACCTTCCTTTCCCTTCCGACGGGGGCGATTCCTTCCTCCCCGAAGGATTAATTACGAGGAGCAGAGCCCAATGAATGTTGCTTACCACAATCCGAGCTTCTCTCTGCTCCTGGTGCTTTTAGAAAAACAGCAGGGGCTTCCTCTTCCCTCCCACCCCTCCATTCTGCCCCACAAAGAGCGTTTCTGTCTTGGATCTGATTCAGAGAGTGCTCCCCGCAACCCAGCACACAATCTCCACCTGCAATTAGCCTGCCAAAGATGCCTTTTAAATGCCTGGTCCCTCCTCAACAAAAGCTGGGTGCCACGGGGCGGGGGGAAGCTTTTCAGAGGGATAATGAATAGCCGAGGTCGGGGCGCGGGAGTTGGATCAGAACACGGTGCTTCTAGGGGGGCCTCTAAGAGCAATCGGTGACTAACCGTCTCAAGACTAGGACGTTTTTGTTTCCTGCTATGGTTCCTTTTGCATTTGTGGGTCTGCGCAGCGCCATGGCTTGTTTGCGCACAATTAAACCCCCTTGGCAGTAGGTGTCGGTTCAGCTCAATGCAGTGGCGGCAGAGCCCCCCAGGGGTGGTGGGATTTCCAGGGGGCGCTAAGAGGTACGGTTGCCCGTGTATATTACAGAATCAGAGAACCTTACGAGTTGGAAGGGACCTCCAAGGGTCATCCAGTCCAACCCCCTGCAATGCAGGGATCTCGGCTAAAGCATCCCTGACAGATGGCCACCCCACCTCCAATATTACTGATATTAATATTACTGATATTATCTATGGTAATAGTACCGTTGTAATATAACACCCTGATGTTGGGAAAGATTGAGGGCACAAGGAGAAGGGGACGGCAGAGGATGAGATGGTTGGACAGTGTTAATAATAATAATAATAACAACAATAACAATAATAATAATAATAATAATTTTATTTATACCCCGCCCTTCCCAGTCAAGACCGCGCTCAGGGCGGCTAACAAAAAAAATATCAGCACAAGTATAAAAGAAACAATTCAGTTAAAATGCAGATTAATACAATGTTAAAATTCAATTTTAAAATTAAAAATCTACAACTAAGATAAAACCATTATAAGATAAAACCTTAGGGGAGGGTAACCCCAGGGTCAGACTGCGTCAGTCCAAAGGCCAAGCGGAACAGCTCTGTCTTGCAGGCCCTACGAAAAGATGACAAATCCCACAGGGCCCTAGTCTCCTGAGACAGAGCGTTCCACCAGGTCGGGGCCAGTACTGAGAAGGCCCTGGTTCTGGTCGAGGACAGCCTAACCACCTTGTGACTCGGGATCTCCAGTATGTTATTATTTGTGGACCTTAATGTCCTCTGCGGGTCATACCGGGAGAGGTGGTACGAACATGAGTTTGCCCAAACTGCGGGAGGCAGTGGAAGACAGGAGTGCCTAGCATGCTCTGGTCTATGGGGTCACGAAGAGTCAGACAAGACTAAACGACAACAATATTACCTTTGTAGTTGTTTCAACTGGTTTTGCAGTCCCAGGGTTGCGGAAGAGATAAGGAAGTACTGATGGCTCAAGCAAATTATCATACCCACCAAGGAAGAGCCAGATGACTCTTGAGAAGCCCACAAATTAGAACAGAAAAAACCTCTGTTGACCAAAGAATTTTAGAGTTGGAAGGGACCCTGAGGATCATCTAGTCCAGGCACCCCCAAACTTCGCCCTCCAGCTCTTTTGGGACTACAATTCCCATCATCCCTGACCACTGGCCCTGTTAGCTAGGGATGATGGGAGTTGTAGTCCCAAAGCAGCTGGAGGGCCGAGTTTGGGGATGCCTGATCTAGTCCAACCCCCCGCAATATAGGAAAATGCAGCCATCCCCTGTGGGGATTGAACCTGTGAACCGTAGCATTATCAGCACTGCGCTCTAACCAACAGGTGCTTCTAGGTCCAGCTTTTACTTCGGGAGATTTAAGATCAGCCATATGCTGCAAAAGAGCCTTCCCCATATTCCCCGGAGATCTAATAACTGAGAAGTTATTAATCTCTTATGTAAAAGGAAAACAGATTTTTTTTATAAAACAAAACAAAACACAACAACCTCATTTTTTAAGCAAAGCTTTCGTGGCCATCTGCCATAGATGCTTTAGCTGAGATTCCTGGCATTTCTGTGATTCTGTGATTCCATTCCCTAAGACTCTCAGGTTAGAAATACCGCTAGTTATGTAGCAGAGAGCTGGGGGCAGATGAGAAGTCGTAGCCCCAAATGTCTGGAGGACTCCAGTTTGGGAAAGGCTAAGCTGGAGGCCATAATTCCAGGTAGGCAGCAAAAAAAAGTCTCTCTCTCTCTCTCTCTCTCTCTCTCTCTCTCTCTCTCTCTCTCTCTCTCTCTCTCTCTCTCTCTCTCTCTCTCTCTCCCAGTTAGAGCCAGTGTGGTGTAGTGGTTAAGAGCAGTAGACTCGTAATCTGGGGAACCGGGTTCGTGTCTCCGCTCCTCCACATGCAGCTGCTGGGTGACCTGGGGCTAGTCACACTTCTCTGAAGTCTCTCAGCCTCACTCACCTCACAGAGTGTTTGTTGTGGGGGAGGAAGGGAAAGGAGAATGTTAGCCGCTTTGAGACTCCTTCGAGTAGTGATAAAGCGGGATATCAAATCCAAACTCTTCTTCTTCTCCTCCCTCTCTTCCTCTCTCCCTCTCTCTCTCTCTCTCTCTCTCTCAGAATCCGGATGTCTGGGATCAAAGGTCTCCAAGGCGTGGTGCGGAAGACAGTGAATGACGAGCTTCAGGCCAACATTTGGGACCCTCACCACATGGATAAGATTGTCCCTTCGCTGCTCTTCAACCTTCAGCATGCGGAGGAAACTGAAAGGTGAGGAGAGAGAAGTAACTTTCCACCCTGGGGGTTCCTGGAGTGGGAATGCTGTCAGAGGAGCAGCTAGAGCTCAAAGAGCATGTCTGGGCACTCTCATGGAGGCATCTATCGAATAACTGAAGGCTCCTTTAAGGAGAGGGGGCGTGGCTTGTGAAGGCCCCAGGTATGATCCTCAGCATGACCAGGTATGCCCAGGTAAGGCTGCTGCCCAAAACCTTGGGCAGTTGCTGCCAAAGTAGAAAATAGTGGGCTCAGTGAGCCAGTGGCCTGTCTACCTCCAAGGCAGCTTCCTGTGTCCCTGTCAGCCCCAAATTCTCCATCCATTGCGGAGGGGGTCCGCTGCATCTCTGTGTGAGTTGTTGTTCTGTCTTGCCTCTTTCCGGTCGGCTTCCGCTGGGGGCGAGGTGGGAAGTTATCCGTCCGCATCTGTGCATGGGGTGGGATTGCATTCACCCCCTCACTCCCAGTGCAGCTGGGTTGCAAAATGACCCAGAGGAGGGTACCTGTTGGGTCTCTGTATGCTGGGTTTGATCCTGCCTTTTTCCTCTGATGAACCATGGCGAAATGTCTGCAGCTGGGTGGCTTCTTCCTGCTCCACATTCCCAAGATCATGTTTTTCTAAGTGTCATGTGGCTCCAGGTTTACTTCAGCAGGGTCTGGGTGGGAACATGCCAGTTTACCTGCGAGATCAGCTTACGCCAAATACACCCACTTGACTTCTTCGATCTGTGGAGCTGGCACTGCTACAGGGGCTACCTAATACCAATGGACATTATGTAGGAAATAAATCTTTTATTGTGACAGCATTTATCCTCTGGAACTCCCTGCCTCTTGAAATAAGGAAGGTGCCTTCACAGAAATCAGGAAGGTGCCTGCTAAAAACATTTTTTGTTTCGGCAAGTCTACCCAGATGTATAGAATATGGATGCCTGATTTAATTTGTTTACAGTTTGGTTGAATATTTGAAAGCGTTTGTACTGATAATTTTATTTCTTTATTCTCTTTGGGGCTTTTTTAAAACAATCAAGGGGTGTATAAATTTTATGAAATAAATACTCCAGCCATTTGGAGCAGCTTTCCAAACACAACTCAGAAAGAGCTGCGGCCTTGCATTTTTGCGCTGTGCGGTATCCAGACCTGGGTCTGAAATGCATCTGAAGTCTCTGCTCTCTTCTCCTCTAGCCGTTCTCCGTCTCCCTTGCAAACAACCGAGAAGGAGAAAGAAAACCCAGCAGAGCTGGCCGAGCGATGCCTGAGGGAGCTGCTGGGCCGGGCAGCTTACGGTAACATCAAAAACGCCATCAAACCTGTCCTCATGTAAGTCCCCGGTGATCCTGCATCGCTCCCCATTGAACTTGCCTCAGTGGTCCCATCGGGGTGGGGGGGTCGGTTTGCCTAACCAGAAGAGCGGGAGTTTGTTGGGATGTGATACATAGATAGCAGTCAAGTACAACATTCCTTGTTTTCCTAGAGTGGACATGCAAGGGGATGTTTGGCCCAGCCAGTCGGAACTTCCTGTTTCCTCCTGGCCTGGAGCATCCTTGCTTTTGCATGTGATAGAAGGTGGGCGTGACCTTACCTGCGCAGGTAACAAAACCACAAGGCACACAGCCCTCCTCCTTCTTTTTTCCATCTTCCTTTCGCCGTGTGAACTGCAGTGACTGTCAGTCTGCAGTCACTGGGATTAACCCCCCATGTGGGGTAGATCCACATGTATATACTTTGTAACTAAGTCTGCCTTCAGGGATCCATCTGTGAACTGAATGTGTGAGTAAAGTTCTTTTATATACTTTAAACAAGATTGTGGCGTGTTTATTCTTTTAAGAGGGATATAAGGGGACTTACCAGGAATCTGATATTAAGAGTCTTAAACAAGCCTGCAACCAGTTATCCGCTGTGCGTTTAAAAGGGAAATGTAAAACTCTACTATGTAAAGGAACTTGCTAGCGCAGGTTAGGAAGGATATTAATAAACAATATATCCTCTCCTGCCTCCCTGAACATTCCCACAGGCTTTGCATCCCCACGTTCTCTCAGTGGATCTACACACAGGGAAAACATGCTATAAACTAGTCAGAAGTTAAATCGTTATAACGGTGAAAAAATCCTTTGGAAAATCACAAAGAAAATTCTTTTGCTCTCTAGCGCCACCTGGTGTTGCATGTTTATGACGCATTCAAAACACTGTTTTTTGACTCATGTAGCTGAGTCCTTTGTCTCTTTCTCTATCCCTCCTTCCCTCTCTCTCTGTCTGACCAGCTATTTTTGGCTGGAATCCTTAAATCGATTTTCACATGAGAAATGGCTAATCTTGGATACAGAAAAACCGAGCTAGCAGGGTTTTTTTTTTTAAATTTCCCAAACAAAGAAACTGAACTCTAAACAAGCGATAGATTTGCTTCTCTAGTTCAGGTGGTTGATTTCTAGATTCCCAGGGAGAAGCCGATTTGTTTTCTACTCCAAGAGCTGGCTGTGTGTGTTACCTGCCTCCCTGCAACCACTTGCCATGGCCTCTTGCCTGACGCTCTGGGACCAGGGACCGTCCTCCAGCTCCAGATGCTCCAGATGTTTGTTGGGTGCCTCTGCTAAACAGTGTCCTTTCCCTTCTTTCCCAAAAGCCACCTGGACAACCACACGCTGTGGGAGCCAAAGACGTTCGCCATCCACTGCTTTAAGATCATCATGTACTCGATCCAGGTGAGAGTCACCACGGGGAGAGGGCCTCTGCTTCCCGCGCTGAAAGGAAAGCGGGTCCGGGTTGCACTTTGCCAAGGGGCAAAGCTCCTCTGCGCACACACACACACAAACATCTTTTCAACCCTATGGGGTCCTGCGAATCCACCTGCTTCCTGGCGGAAGTTTATAAAAGGATCCCTGGCGTGCGGAAAGAGGGCAGAGAAAAGTTTGCCTCCCTCTTTTGCAATGCTAGAACTCGCAGGTGTGTGATGCAGCCGGAGATTTGCGACAGACAAAAGATACGGCTTTTTCTGCAGTGCACGGTTAAGCTGTGGAACTCACCGCTGCAAGGTGGCAGTTGTGGGATGTGATACATAAGAAGCAGTCAAGTACAACATTCCTTGTTTTCCTAGAGTGGACATGCAGGGGAATGTTTGGTCCAGCCAGTTGAAAGCTTCCTGTTTCCTCCTAGCTGGAACATCCTTCCTTTGCATGTGACTGAATGTGGGCGTGACCTTACCTGTCCAGGTAACACAAAAGGACAGGACACGCAGCACACTCTCTCTTTGACTCCATCCGTCGTTGGACCAGCTTTTTAGCTAGAAATGCTCTGTTGGCCAACATCCTAAATACCCTTCCCACGTACATCAAGAATCATAGAATCATAGAGTTGGAAGAGACCACAAGGGCCATCCAGTCCAAACCCCTGCCAAGCAGGAAACACCATCAAAGCATTCTTGACATACGTCTGTCAAGCCTCTGCTTAAAGACCTCCAAAGAAGGAGTCTTCACCACACTTCTTGGCAGCAAATTCCACTGTCGAACAGCTCTTACTGTCAGGAAGTTCTTCCTAATGAAGTTGCACATCATGGGATGCAAACATGCATAGCTCCACACTGATATCAACTTGCCCTCATTTACCCATTTGGTCTCAGCTATCACACTCTAGTAGTAGTAGTAGTAGTAGTAATTATTATTACTACTACTATTATTATTTATTTATATCCTGCCCACCTGGTGAAGGGAAAGAATTGCCAATTGTATTATTGAGCCAATCTGATCCTATAGTTTGCATTGCCTGCATTGTATAATTCTGAGTGTATGGCTCAGCCCCCCCCCCCCCAATATTCCCCTTTGCTTCTATGCCTCTATGTGTCAAACGTTGTGTGCCTCTGTGCTATCAAGGCTAAGAGCTGACCTTGTCTAGAACACAGGAAAACAGGCTTTATCAGCAGAGGAGCCTGACGCTGAGAGTTGCTAGTTTGACTGACGCATAGTCTTCTGAAGGCCTTGTTGAGTCAGAATGTGCTTGCGCACAAGAAGAACAGGATACGGATTTCCCTAATATGGACTTGCAATTTGCGTGCACACACTTACAGAGGAGGGGGGGAGAAGAGCACAAAGGAGTGGATAAAAGCCTCATGTAAAAGTGTCTTTTTACTCTTGTCATCAGGAGTCTCTCTATATATAGAGATTAAAACTCTTTCTCTGAAACTCAACCCCCGGTGTCGTTTTGACTATCTTTTGTCCTTGCCTGGGTGCAACGTAAAGGACCCATAATAAGCTGATAAGGCTGCGTTTTCCCAGCCACTCTCGACGGCTCCCAGCAGAATAGTAAAAATATGATAAAACATCGAATAGTAAAGACTTCCCTAAACAGGGCTGCCTTCAGATGTTTTCTAAAAGTCAGATAGTTGTTTATTTCCTTGACATCTGTTGGGAGGGTGTTCCACAGGGCGGGCGCCACCACCAAGAAGGCCCTCTGCCCGATTCCCTGTAACCTCTTGAGGAAACAGCGAGGGAACTGCCGGAAGGCCTTCGGCACTGGACCTCAGTGTCCGGGCAAAACGATGGGGGTGGAGACGCTCCTTCAGTCTGCTTGCAGATAGGGTCTCAGCCTGCGTACCAGATGGAGCTGGTAGACAGCTGCCCTGGACACAGAATTGACCTGCGCCTCCATGAACAGATGAGAGTCCAAAATGACTCCCAGGCTGCGCACCTGGTCGTTCAGGACCAGGGAGTCCCCCACACCTGCTTGTCCCCTGTAAACATGCATAGCTCCACACTGATATCGACTTGCCCTCATTTACCAAACCCTTTGGTCTCAACTAACGCACTCTAACCCCTGTTACATTGGCAACCAGGCCTTCCGCAGGGGCTGTTGACATTCCATTCCCATATCTTACTGTCCTGTCCCATCTCAAGGAGATGGTGGATTTGAACTCTAGCCTTAACTCAAAACAGACATAGGCAAACATCCTGGCTGACCATTGGTGCAGGTAAGATTACATGTTCACATAAGGAAAGAGTTAGTTACAGGTAGGTAGCCGTGTTGGTCTGAGTCGAAACAAAATAAAAAAATTCCTTCAGTAGCACCTTAAAGACCAACTAAGTTTTTATTTTGGCATGAGCTTTCGTGTGCATGCACACTTCGTCAGATACACTGAAACAGAATCCACCAGACCCTTATGTATATTCAGAGGGTGGGGGTGGAGGTGATGGGAATGGGTGATGGGCTGATAGGAGTGGTAAACCTGTTGATGACTGTTAACGACTGTTAATGACTGCAATTGGTCTTGGAGGGGGGAGGGAGGGGAAGCAAGTGCTGAGGTGCTAAGGAAAGCTTGATAATGTATAATGAGATAAGAATCCTATGTCTTTGTTCATTCCAGGTGGCTCCATGGTTTTAAGCTTGCTAATGAGTTGCAATTCGGCAACTTCTCTTTCCAGTCTGTTTCTGAATTTTTTCTGTAATAAAACAGTTGCTTTGAGATCTTGTATAGAATGTCCTGGGAGATTGAAGTGTTCTCCTACTGGCTTCTCTGTCTTGTGATTCCTGATGTCAGATTTATGTCCATTTATCCTTTGGCGTAGGGTTTGGCCTGTTTGTCCAATGTAGAGAGCTGAAAGGCACTGTTGGCATTTGATGGCATACACAATGTTAGAAGATGAGCAATTAAATAGTCCTGAGATGGTATGTTGGATACTCATAAGGAAAGAGTAAGGGTTACAAAATGCAGGCATGCAGGAACCATTCATCAATGCATTCTGCCTAGAAGGTCAAATGCAATTAATATTGAAAACGTTAGGACAAAATGTGACATCAACATTTCCACATCGTCGCGATCTTACATTCTTTTCTCCCCTCATCCCTTCTGTCCGTTCGCTCTTCCAGCCCCAGCACTCTCACCTCGTGATCCAGCAGCTTCTAAGCCACTTGGATGCCAACAGCAGGAGCGCGGCCACGGTTCGGGCCGGGATAGTGGAGGTCCTGTCGGAGGCCGCCGTCATCGCAGCCTCGGGATCGGTTGGTAAGGAGCCAGGGTGGGACCCCCGAGACGGTGCTGTCCGAGGACAGAGCGTTGCCCACTCCCAGCAGATAAATCTCTAGCCACCCGCCCGCTCCAAAGTATAGCAGGGTTGGAAGAATCGGGACAGGCCAAAGCAAGCCATTCTTTGCGTGTTTAAACTGTGGAACTCGCTGCTGCAGGAGGCAGCAGCGATGGTCACCAGCCTAGATGGCTTTAAAAGAGGAGCGGAGAAATTCCTGGAGGAGGAGAGGGCTATCAATGGCTACTAACAGGATGGCTCTACTCTGTTTCCACACTTGGGAAACAACTGATCCAGCAGGCTATTCTTATGATATTATCACTGGCAAGGCACTGATGAGTCAGAGATCAATACCAGACAAATCAATGGGAAATATTGATGGGGAGTTTAGCCTGGAGAGGCATTTATAGGTATTTTTTATTCATTTATTGCATATACATCCCAGCTTTTTTCCCAAGGATCTCAAGGTGGTGGGTTCGGTTCTCGCAACCCCTCCTCACTGAATCCCCACAATACCCCTGCGAGGTAGGTTAGCCTGAGAGCTCGGTGACTTGCCCAAGGCTCACCCCCAGCGAGGTTCATGGGTGTGTAGGGGCATTTGAACTCTGACACTCTAACCACTATACCACGCTCCCTCTTAAGATCAGAAACTGGGCTAAAAGCAAGGAACTGCTGTCTCAGGTCCAAACTAGGCCTTTAAGCACTTGGGGATTGTTTTTTTTTTTGCCGCAAAGGGACCATTGAGGGCTGTTTGATCCATTTTTTGTCAGTTGTATTAGTCTTTATGATTTATGGGTGTACAGTTCTGTAACAAGAAGAGAAATATATATATATATATATATATAAATTAAGTCTATAAACAGTTTAAAACTCGCATCAACCTTCTAAACATCTGGACGGACTTGTCTGAACAAAAAATGTTCTTTAACTGGTGCCAAAAGGAGCAGCAAAAGTGCTGGCCCGATATCCAGAGGCAGGGAGTTCCAAAGGGCAAAACCAT